>NC_080193.1:22447500-24932317 GCF_030028045.1 Hippopotamus amphibius kiboko
CAAGCTCCTAATTCATCCCTTCCCTCCCCTTTCCCCTTTGGTAACCATAAGTTTGTTTTCTATGTCTGTGAGTCTGTTTCTGTTTTGTAAATAAATTCATTTGCAGGAATTTTTTAGATTCCACATATAAGTGATATCATATAATATTTATCTTTCTCTTTCTGACTTACTTCACTCAGTATGTTCATCTCTAGGTTCATTCGTGTTGCTACAAATGGCAATATCTCATTCTTTTTTATGGCTGAGTAATATCCCACTGTATATAGGGACCACATCTTCTTTATACATTCATCTGTCGATGGACACTTAGGTTGCATCCATGTCTTGCTACTGTGAATAGTGCTGCTATGACGTTAGGGTGCGTGTATCTTTTGGAAGTAGAGTTGTAGTCCCACTCCTGGACATATATCCAAAAAAACAAAAACTCATGGAAGAAATTGGGGGCTATTTCCTCTTCTAATTCTTGGGAGAGTTTCTGAAAATTGGAGACAGTTTTTCTTTAAGCATTTTTTTTTTAAGACTTTACCAGTGAAGCCATATGGTACTGGAGTTTGTGGGAAATATTTTGATTTTTAGTTCAATCTGTTTATCTGTTATGGGTCTAGTGAAATCTGAACTTTGCTTTGAGTCAGTTTTGGTAGTTGGTGTCTCTCTAGGAATTGGTTCCTTTGCATCTCGTTTTTAGCATACTACTGCTCTAGTATGCCTCTGCAATTTTTTTTTTTCTGTAAGCTTGGTCCTGTCTTTCACTTATTTATTTACTTTTGGTTGTGTTGGGTCTTCGTTGCTGCATGCGGACTTTCTCCAGTTGTGGCAAGCGGGGGCTACTCTTCCTTGCGGTGGCTTCTCTTGTTTCAGAGCACAGGCTCTAGGCACACAGGCTTAAGTAGTTGTGGCACATGGGCTCATTTGTTGTGGCTCTAGAGCACAGGCTCAGTAGTTGTGGCACACGGGATTAATTGCTTTGCAGCATGTGGGATCTTCCCAGACCAGAGCTCGAATCCATGTCCCCTGCATTGGCAGGTGGATTCTTAACCACTGAGCCACCAGGGAAGCACCCCCTGCTTTATTCCTGATTTTAGAAATCTGAATTTTCTCTCTCTCTCATCAGTCTAACTAAAGCTTTGTCCATTTAAAAATCTTTCCAAATAACTTACTCTTGCTTTATTTTTTATTGGTTATATTGTTTTCTATTCCTTATATTATTTATTTCTACTCCTTTCTTATTTCTGCTGTTTTGGGTTTAGTTTGCTCTTTTTTTTTCTAGTCTCTTAAGGCGGAAGTCTAGGTTATTGATTCAAGATGTTTCTTCTTTTATAATATAGGCATTTACAACCATAAATTTCTCTCAAAGACTTTCGCTGCATCTCATAAGTTTTGGTATGTTATGTTTTTGTTTTCACTCATCTCAAAGCATTTTTCTAATTTCCTTTGTGATTTCTTCCCTGAATCACTGGTTGTTTTAAAGGAGGCTTTTCATTTTTCACATTTGTGGATTTCCTACACTTCCTCCCCTTATTCCTTTCTACTTTCATTCCATTCTTATTGGAGAAGATATTAGTGAATTTTCCATTTCAGTTACTATACTTTTCGACTCCAGGATTTCCATTTGGTTCTTTTTTTAATCATCATTTATAGCCCTTTATTGGTATTCTCTTTTGGGGGAGACATCATTCTCATATTTTCCTTTAGTTCTTCAGACATGAATTGTTTTTAGTTCTTTGAATGTATTTGAAAGAGCTGATTTAAAATCTTTGTCTAGTAGGTCCAACATCTGGGCTTCATCAAGGACATTGCTTTGACAGTTTTTTCCTGTGACTGGACCATGCTTTTTTTGATTTCTTGCCTGTCTCCTAAATTTTTGTTGTTGTCATTGCTGAAAAGTTGACATTTTAAATAATACAATGTAGCAACTCTGAAAATTAGATTATCTCCTCTTCCTTAGGTTTGTTTTAGTTGTTGTTTGTAGTAGTAGTGGTAGTGTTTTGTTTAGTGACTTCTGTGAATGAATTCTGTAAAATCTCTATTCTTTGTTGCATGTGGCCACTGAATTCTCTGTTTGGTTAGCTTGGTGGTCAGCCAATGATTGGACAGAGATTTCCTTAGGCATTTGGAATCAATGCATCTGAATTTTTTTTAATAAATAAATTTATTTATTTATTGGCTTCATTGGGTCTTTGTTGCTGCCTGGGCTTTGTCTAGCTGTGGCAAGTGGGGGTTACTCTTTGTTGCAGTGCTGGGGCTTCTCATTGCGGTGGCTTCTCTTGTTGTGGAGCATGGGCTCTAGGTGTGTGGGCTTCAGTAGTTGTGGCATGTGGGCTCAGTAGTTGTGGTGCATGGGCTTCATTGTTCCGCAGCATGTGGGATCTTCCCGGCCCAGGGCTTGAACCTGTGTCCCCTGTACTGGCAGGCGGATTCTTAACCACTGCACCACCAGGGAAGTCCAATGCATCCCAGTCTTTACTAAGAGTCTCTTTGAGTGTGTTCAGACATGCTTTCAATCCTCAACCAGGCATTAAACAACTCTGACTTAGCTTTCACTTCCTGCTTCCATAAAACTTCAAGGTCAACCAGAGATGAGAGCTTAGAGCCTTCTCAGGTCTTCCTTGAATATGAACAGGTCCTGGGCATGCACACAGTCCTAAGTAAAAGACCTAAGTGATTCCCCAGAATAGGTATTAGCCTTTCAAAGCCCCTCTGGACATTCCATGCCTCATCTTTTCCTGTTAAGCTTTTTGATTAGTCTATTGTTTGTCACAACTGTTATCCACTGCCTCAGGCAGCTAGCTATGAAGTTAACTAATTGCCTGTAATTGCTTTAAACAAATACCTCTACATACAAAGCTTTTCACACTGGGTGAGTTCAGAGTCAGGTCAGATACAGAGAGCTTTGCAAGTGGGATCTTCCAGGGAAGTACCAGGCAAGTCAAATAACAGCAGTTCTTCGGGAATGAGGTTTTGAAAGATCTCCAGCCCTGATCTGCTCTCTCTGTGGCTTTCAGATTGTGGTATTTTTCTGTGAATGTGGGTTATTATTCTTCAAAGCTCCTACTGAGCTGGAGAGTAGGGAATGGGAGTAAATCAAGTTAAAATGCCACAAACCTCTCTGTTTTTATCAAGATTCAGCCATTTTTCTCGAATAAATGCTCTCTTGGCTGCACAAGCCTTTGTTTTATTTTCAGAGTTCTGAAAAAGTTGATTTTGACTTTTTTTTTTTTTTTTGGCCAGTTTTCTCATTGTTTTTACACAGGGGAGAATTTTCCGATGTCCTTACTTTGCCATTTTCACAGATGCCACACTAATGTGCAACGCTAATGGAAACTCATCTTCATAAAGGAATATAAATGTGCTCTCAAGACACAAAACCTAGAGCTGGCATGAATAGGAACAGAATAAAAGACTTGTATTTTGATAAATGGTTAATTTTTTTTAGCCGCCTCTGGCACCAGAGGATGATTTAAATGTAATATTTAACATGACAAATTGCTTTCTCATGGTGCCAGAGGCAGGTAGAAACTGGGATTTGGGGGATTTTTGAGAGGCTGTTGGTGGACACTGGAAAACATGGTTGCAGAAATCTCAGCCACACACACAAAAAAGCTGAAGAAGAAAACATAGTTGCAAATGTATTTAAATAAAAGCAACAAGCTCCAATCGGTTGTGATTTGTTGTTATGAAAAATAAAGTCATCTCCCTTGAAACTCAGTTTGGGAAAGTGATTGTAGTGTCTTCTTTAAAGGCTGTGAGCTTCTGCAGGGTAGAAATTGATGTTTATTTTTGTCTTTTCTCTTTCCCTAGAGCCCAGCATGTTGTCCAAGCTCATGTGTATTAGTCAAGACTTTGTTTCAAGTGACAAAAACCCAATTAAAGCTTAAGTAAAACAGTTTATTTTATATCTCTAAATTTCCAAAGATAACAGACATAGATGTAGCTGGATTCAGGAACCCTGAAATCTTTCCCAGGAACGATTTCTCCTACTGTTAGCTCTGATTTCCTTTGTTTGGGTTTCACTCAAATTGGTCTTTGTGGACATGGGGCTAGAATACCTTGATGGACCACATTTGGTTCATCTGATCATTTGTGAAGCTTGATCCGGTGGCTTGGGTCAGTGCCATCCAAGCTGCATTCATTGATAGCAGAGCGGGATGATACCCAAAGGAACAAAGGAAATGTCATTTTAAAAAAAGAAGGATGATGGATGTTCAGTATCCACGGATGTGCATCAGGAAACATGAAGCCCTGCTCATTACACACAGAAAACACCCATTTGGTTTTTTCAATTGTATCACGAGTTGAATTTAGCGATTTGTTCTGGAACCGTGATCCAGTCTCTGTTCTTCGTACACACCATCAATATCCCCACATCCACACCATTATCCCACCTTTGGTGAGTTCTCATCTCAGCTTCTGCACTTCTTCCTGCTTCCTGTCCTCGCTGTACACCTTACAGGTAAATGTACATATATTTCATCTCCCTGGTGACAATGGGATCCTCAGAAACACAGACTGTATTTCTTTTGGACGTATCTCCTTGAGATTCCATCTAAAGGAACCCAACAACTTATTTTTTCATCTTTCTGAGATTGGGTTGGCATTGTTTTCAAATATTCATTACAAAGTTGATGTTTCCTATTGACAAGTTATTTACAGCTTTAATATCAATGAAAATCTATGAACTGGGAACAATACTAGTAATTACCTTAGGAGGGTGGTAGAGAAAACTCAAAGAGCTATTAATTACATATAAAGTACTCAGGACTCTTCTCATTCCTTTCCTCCTCCTCCTCCTTCTCCTCCTCCTCCTCCTCCTCCTCCGCTTCCTTCTTCTTCTTTGGTGACTCCATCTCTTACCCTTTTTCAGGTTTGGGGTGAATAAGGGGCAGATTTAGAAAATCCAATGTGCAACCTGCTTAGTGCTTGAGCTGAGCCTAGAGGCTCCAGGAGTGATAGGAACACTTGAAATAATGATCTGTTTGGTCCGTTCTGGTGGAGTCAATTGTTGAGTGTTGGGTGAATCTCACTGCTGAGCTGTGTTGCCCAGCGTCCATCAGCTTCTCTAGAAGTCTCTTTGACAGATGGGAGATAAATTAGGAAGATAGAACCTACAGAACTTTGAAGGATGTCAGGGGAGGAGAGAAATTAACATGACGTGAGTTTCATAATACCTGGGCTTCGCTGGGAAATCTGGGGTTGGGGGGTAGGGCGGTGCTTGCAGGTTTGGGTAAAGAGTTGCTGGTGGTCAGCCCGGAAGTGCGGAGGCTTATAATCCAGTTCTTTTCTGTTCTCTGTGCTGCTGTCTTTCCTAATTTGAAACTAAAACGAAGGCTGTGTTCACTGTGTGAATAAACTCTGAAAATAGGCCGTCGTTTACCAAGTGAACCGTGAGCTAAGATTAGACAAATATCGAAAAGAACTCTTACACTGTGTGTGCGGGGTGTCTGTAGGGCACAGTTTCTTAAATTGTAGAACAAGAAGTAAGGTCGGAAGTAGCTTGATGGTCGCCCTTCCAGGGCTCACAGGTGTGCCTGTGGCTGACACGGGTCTTCTTCTCTCCCGCGCAGGACTCGGAGGTTCTGAACACGGCCATTCTCACCGGAAAGGCTGTTTCGGTTCCCGTCAAGGTCGTGGCCGTTCAAGAGGATGGGTCGGTGGTGGACGTGTCGGAGGCTGTGGAATGCAGGTCTGCGGATGAAGACGTCGTTAAGGTACCACGGGCTCTACCTCCAGATTCACAGGCGTTCGGTCCTTTCCTTCCTCTTCTGTCCCGGGGCTGCTCTGAGCATCCCAGTCTCCCAAGGGCTGAGGATGCTGAGGAGGGAGGGAACGGCGGCAGGGACCCACCTGGGATCAGAGGAGGCTGCACGAGGTGCTGCTTCCCTCCCCACGGGATGCGCGGCCTGGCCTTAATCTTGACCAGAAACAATTCTCTTCCCCTTCTTTTGCTCAAAGGACAATATTTCCTGAATTTAAGCCATCTACCTGCCATCTTCTCAATTTTTGCCAACTTCCTGTGCCAAATAATGTAATTTACTCAACATATTTTCTTTAAATGCCTCACTTTTCAACATTAAGTATCTTAAATGTCTCATTAGAAGACAATAAAGTCCATGAGCTTGATGCACTAATTTTTTCTTAATATACATGAAAATAAGTGACTATTAACTTTTTAGAAAGTCCATCCATGTGCCCCATAACTTTACATGGATACCAGTGGGACACAGCTCACAGTTTGGGGAATCTGGTCGTGGCACATTTCTGCTGCAGTCTCTATCTTAATTACCTGGATTTATGACTTCAAATTCAGCTGGGAACCAGCCCATGATTTTTTTTTTTTTCTCATAGTCTTTGCAGGGGTCTCTTTGAATTACCGATTTTAGAGTTTCTGCCTATTTTTTTCTTGGCACCCTGGCTGGCAGTTTCCTTTTTCAGCAGAGGCCCCGGGAGAAAGGACTTCCATCTTTAGAACGATCCTTTCTCCTTTTAAGCTGCTGAGAGAGCTCCCAGGTCCCATATCTTCATTCATTTTAGAGAAACACGATAGCGCCGAGTTCTGCTTTCTTTCCGTTCTGCCGGCTCCTGTTCAGAGGTGAAATGAAACTTGGTTCCCGTGTGAAAAACTTTGTAGTGGACAGAAAACCCTGCAGGATTTTCCCTGTGGTGGAAAACACCTGGGAGGGGCTGCTTTCTTTGGTTGGTGACCTGCAGGAGGCTGTGTCCTATGCCGGAGGTGCTTTGATATGGAAGAACTGATGTGAGGTCCAATTAAAATTAAGAAAAAATTAATCCTTAGGAAACCCAAATTGGCATAGCTGCTTCCTGGGCTTGGATGCTAATTCTCCCCTTGAGATAGAAGGTGGACTGGCTTCAAAGTACCCACAGACCTGCCCTGGGGCTCCTGGCAGGCCTTGGACTCTGTGGGCAGGTTTGATTATACAAATCTAAAGCCTGTGGTATTCTGGGTCTAGAAAGATCTGAGCCAAGTCATACAAACTCATCAGCACAGAATGAAAGATATTGATTCCTTGCCCTTGGTTGCCTTTGACAATGTGTGTTATTTAACACCCCCCATCATTCTGGGAGGGAGACATTGGTGATGGCACACTGAGGTGGCATCTATGTGATTATGCCACCCTGGGCTTAGACAGGTGGCTCAGGTCTGTAGTCCCCTCTGCCTTGTTCCCTCCCGAGAGCCTGGTGTGATGCCCCCAGGGCGGTCCCACTCTCCTGCCCTGCAAAGCTCTACCCTCCCTACAGAGGCACGTCTAAGTTCATGGAGCCCATTGTTGCCTTATACTTGGTTGTCTCCCCTTCCAGAAACATACTAAAAATATCCTCCACCCAGCCCCAGAGAGAAATTGCTCTGAAAGACGGTAGTTTTGGGCTCAATGGTAAATTTCGTGGCCTCATGAAGATGGGGCTTTCTTCTAGTATGTTATGGCCGGATCTTAGCAAACCAGAGCATGCAGACCACCGAGCTCAGAGCTTCTGGAAGACGTTTCTAGGGGAGCCCAGGCTCTGTTGCAAATCCCTGGGCCCTGATCTGTCGAGGGAGATTCACTAAATGGCTGTGATGCATTTGTCACAGCTTTCGTGCCAATATTTGTCATACATTTTGTCCCGACATTAAGATGTACAGCGTCATCCTTGGAGCTGTCCTCTGGCTTCAGGGCACCTAAACATGTGGATACTTATTAAGACCCCAGGGAGAGACCCCCTTGGTCTGTGGAGTTGTCATCCAGTCACTTCACGGTGCAGGAAACACCGTGTGATTCCCCAGGCGAGTCTTGCAGGTTTCACCAAAGGTCGTCATGCGATGGAAATTCTGAGCGTTGGGATTGTGACTTAGGTAAGGGACAAAGTATGAATTTGGGAAGGTGTAAATTGTGGTGACATACAAACTGGCTTCTTTGACTTGGGACCGTATGACTTCAGGGGGACTGAATCTGAGGACATTACAGGCTTTGAAGGGCTGGAAACTTGGCAAGATGGGAAGGGATCAGTGTCACATCTTAAGCTGGCAACTACTTCTGTGTTAAAAAAAACCCCACAAGTACAAGATGCATATTAATTGTGTGCAAGAACCCTTGTCACTTTTGTTCACAGTGAGATCTAATGAAGCAACTGCCTTTTTAAGTTGATGTATAGTTGATTTACAATATTATATTAGTTTCAGGAGTACAGAGGTAATTTGGTATTTTTACAGATTATACTTCATTAAAAGTTATTACCAGATCATGGCTGTGATTCCTTGTGGAACCACCTGTCTGAAGGTTGTTATGATTTTTGCTGGCATTAATGGGTGTGTGACCCCAGAATAGAGGTCACAGGTGGGCAGACTGCAGGCTGCATCTGGCTGAGAGGTGTGTGTGTGTGTGTTTATTTAATTTGCTGCCATTCTGTAAAAATTGGCAAATCACATAGAAATCTGGATTTCCAGCTTCTTATGAAATTCACAAGATCAAGTAGCCCTGGTCCACACTGCTTCCTGTGACCCTCACCCTGGAAGTGACCAGAGGATGCCCCTGTGTGTAAGGCTGATGCATCCAAATCATTGCAGTCTCCACCTCTGCCTCTCATCCCACTCATAGAGGCAGAGGGACATTTGTGATTTCATCACACTCTTGCTGCTGGTTTTCTGATAGTAGGTTTCAGAGGAGAGAAAGCTATTTCTTGTCCCCTGGTCTCTACAAGTCACAGATGATAGATGTCACTCGTTACTCTGATGGAAAATTCTGTCTTTCTAGGCATAAGAGGAAGGCTGGAAATTGAATTGTATTCTGTCAAAGTGTCTGAGGGGCTGAGGGCCCTTGAAATCAAACCACAGGAGGAATGATTGAAGTCAGTATGAGTATCAAGCCTGGTGATGAGAAGAAAAGGCCCAAGGAGAGGTGGAGAGGGAGACATGACAGCTCTTTTGAAGTGTTTCAAGGGCCATCCTCTGGAATACAGAGTAGATTTGTGCTTTTTAGATTCTAAGAGTGGAATTCAAAAGGCAACCACTCTAGCTCAACATAAAAATAATGCAGAGGGAGTGAGTTTGGGGGGTGGGGGTAAGCTTTCAAACAGGTGATGTCAGTTCAAATTCTGACTCCATGGGGGAGCACCTTTATGAGCTAGTAGCAAAGTATCATTCCTGTGGATTTCTTATCAGGGAATCAGTTGATAATTGACTTTTTCTGAATTTGCAAACGAATTTTGTTTCCATCCTCATGACCTGGAAGGCATGTATATCAGTTTCCTCTTGCTGCTGTAATTAATTAATATGAATCTAGTAACTTAAAGCAACACACACTTATTATCTGATGGTGCTAGAGGTCAGGACCCTCAAATGGGTTGGTTGGCAGGGCTGCGTTGCTTCTGCAAGCTCTAGCAGAGAATCTGTTTGCCCCTTCCAGCTTCTAGAGGTGCCTGCATTTCTCATCTTGGCCATGTCCTCCATCTTCAAAGTCAGCATCATAGCATCTTCAAATCTCTCTCTCTCTGACCTCTGGTTCCATCATCACCTCTGTTTCTCTGCCTCTGAGCCTCCTTCCTCTCTCTAATAAGGACGTTTGTGATTACATTAGTCCCACCTGGATAACCCAAATAATCCTTTCATCTCAAGATCCTTATCTCAGGACTTCCCTGGTGGCACAGTGGTTAAGAATCCACCTGCCACTGCAGGGGACATGGGTTCAAGCCCTAGTCTGGGAAGATCCCACATGCTGCAGAGCAACTAAGCCCGTGTGCCACAACTACTGAGCCTGTGCTCTAGAGCCCGTGAGCCACAACTATTGAGCCTATGTGCCACAACTACTGAAGCCAGTGCACGTAGAGCCCATGCTCCACAACAAGAGAAGCCACCACAATGAGAAGCTTGTGTACCACAGCGAAGAGTAGCCCCGCTTGCTGCAACTAGAGAAAGCCCATGTGTAGCAATGAAGACCCAACACAGCCAATAAATAAATGAATGAATAAATAAATAAATAAATAAATTTATTGAAAAAAGATCCTTATCTCAATTACATCTGCAGAGTCCCTTTGCCACGTGTATTAGTTTCCTAGAGCTGCCTTATCAGTTCCCACAAACTCAGTGGCTTAAAACAACATAAATTTGTTCTCTCACAGTTCTGGAGGCCAGAAGTCTGGAATGAAGGTGTGGGCAGGGCTACACTTCTTCCAGAAGCGCTAGGGGAGGACCCTTCCTGGCCTCTTCCAGGTTCTGGTGGCTCCAAGTGTTCCTTGGCTTGTGGCTGCTTCCCTCTAGTCTCTGCCTCCATCTTCACATGGTCTTGCCCCTGTGTCTCCGTGTGGCCTTATTCTCCTGTAAGGACACTTGTCATTGGATTTGGGGGCCACCCTAGTTCAGGATGACTATATCTCAAGATCCTTAGATTAATTATACTTGCAAAGACCGTGTTTCCAAATAAGATCACATTCACAGGTGCGGGGGTCTAGAACTCGGATATATCATTTTGAGGTCACAATTCCACCCACCATGTAAAGTGACATATTGAGAGGTTCTGGGGACTAAGATCTGGAGAGCTTTGGGGGTCTTTATGCTGCCAGCACAACACATTTTCTGTTCTTTGCTAAGTTTCTTTCAGGGTCTTCAGAGAAAGGAAGAAAAATGCAATTTCCATGCTGTAATTATGATTTAATCTTTGAATGTCTGTCTTGCTGACTTAGTGATGGCCTCCTGTTTTCATGTGTTGGTAATTGTATTGTTTGTCAACGAGTTGTGGTCTCCGGAACCACAGAAGCCCGACGTATGTCACCAGCAGGAGATGAACTCATTCACGCTTGGAGAGAAATCAATGTAAACTCACGCTGATCTTGAAGAGGGTACCCTCTAACTTTTGGCTGCAATAATTAAGTTTCCAGCCTTCTGGTGTCAGCTGGACTGCAATAATGAGATGCTAAAGGCCTCATAAAAGGGTATTAACATTTTAAAGCCTTCTCTGCCCCAGGGAAGGTCTTTATTTCCAAACTTGGTCTGCGAAGGGCAAGGGTAGGCAGCGGATGTGCTGTTGGAAAAAAAAAAAAAAAAACAAAGTTTTCTGCTGCTTGTGTGGGGTCACTAAACAGAGCCTGATGTCACCTCTGGAGGAGGCAGGAAGTTTTGAGAGAGCACTTGCTTTTGCTGGGTCATCACGTAGCCCTTGCAAAAGGCTGTGTGACCCAATTTTCCTTAAGTGATTGGATTCACAGAGAGGATAAGGTGGGAGGTGGGCATGTCCTGAACATGGTCCTTAGAGAGGCATCTGTGAGCTGATGTCACTGAGCCAGAGACATCATGATTCAGGTGGAGGGGATTGGAAAGGTGTCGGGAGTAGAGGGATCTGGCAGGCCTGCGATGAAATCCTGCATTGGTGAGTTTTGTTTTGTTTTGTTTTATTTTGTTTTGTTTTGTTTTGGTTGCAAGGGATAGAAATGCAATTCCAGCTGCCTTAAGCCCAAAAAGGGGAAATATATCGACTCATGCAACTAAAGGAGCCATGATGACTTCAGGTGAAGTTGGATCCAGAGACACATGGATTTGATTTCTCCCCTTCTCTGATTTCTGCCTTCTTTTGTGTGATCTTCACATCTTTTCCTGGGCTTGTGCTACTTCCTGGGCCTAGCATCCCTCCCTTACACCCTACACCTCATTGTAGGGATGTGACCCCAGGGATGCTGTGCCCATGCTAGGCTGAGAAACCCCAGTCGTCCTCAGGTGCCCCTGCTCTGTGCAGCCATCTCCTTCCTGACATCCTGCATCCCCCACCCCCCAACCCTAGGGTCCTCCCCTCTGTGCTTCCTTCCCCTGTATAGATGCATGTATTAGGGACTCAGCACATCATGTGTCCCTGTGCAGGTGGCACGTTTGCCCCTTGAGGGTAGGTACGTGTCTCACTTCTCTTTCTGCCCCGAAGGGTCTGTTAGAAGGAGCAGTGACAACGGCCAGAGCCCACGGTGACACCGTGCCAGATTCTGTTCCACTCTTTTTAAACACATTGCAGCATCCAACCCTCCCAGAACTCCCACAGAGTAGGTACCAGCATTATCCCCATTTTACAGCCCAGGAAACTGAGGCTGGAGAGGTTTAAGTGTCTGGACTCAGTGGATTGTGAATAAGCATTAGTCTACCTCATGTCCAAATTCACGATACTGAAAAGTGGACAAACAGTCCTGATCTCGGGTGGCCTTGGCCTGCAATGGCTTGAGCCAAGGTTTTGGTTCCAGGCCAGTGATTGAGGTCGGGTCATGGTGGTGAGAGCACTGAATCCTAGCCTCTAGACCAGTGGTCAGTGGCAAGGCCCTGGCCCTATGGCCTTGCAGAAGAGAATTCTCACAAAGATGGAACGTAGTGAAACAAAGTATTTATTAGGAAAATAGAGTAGAGTACCTGTTGGATAGGCACACGGGTGGGCTCAGAGAGAGAGTCATGCCCTTGTGGCAGTTTGAACCACTTTTATGGGGCATTTCTTTGTGTTTCCTTTGACCAATCATTTTGATTTGCCTGGTTCTGGGTCTATATTTGGTGTGTCTCAGGATTTTCCCATGTGTGCGAGCACGTCTCTTAGCCAGGATGGATTCCACCCAAGAGGCCTCTGGGTAGGTTTGGCCACTTGGCATCACTCCCCTTTTGATCTCCAAGGAGGCTTTCTGAGCATGTGTAGTCGGAGAGGTCTCCTGACTTTGAGAATGAGGAATATGTGGTCTGTCATCTTCTATCTGGGGAGGACCCAGCCTCCTCTCCCAATGGTCCTGTTATTCCTGTCTCAGAGTATCGGTCCACAGGGAATGAAATCAGGGTTTGCCTTGGGGGCCCATCTGTCTCCTGCCTCAGCCCCTTCCTATTTCTTCTCTCATTTAAAGACAGAAGTTTCTGAAAATCCAGATTTTATGTAGGACTTTTGATTGGTGGCAAGTCATCCAGTTGAAAGAGATGTGCAAACGTGTTTTGCCTGGGGGCTGTGGTTCTCACCTTCCATGCGTCCTGCACTGTATTAGCAGGTAAACCTAATGGAAGGTGGGGCCCAGTCATAGGTGGGGTGGGGTTGAGGACTTTGTGGGGACCCACAGTGCTGATGAAGTAAGTTCAGAAGAGTCTCTCTGCACTGACTTACGCCAGCAGGTCCTTGTCTGCTGCAGCTCCAACATGCTTCCAGAGAAACCTCAGACAGATCCTAATTTTATTAGAAGGAGATGGAGAGAAATCCACAAGCAGTTTAAGCCCATTTCTTTCTCTTTCAGCAAGGCTTGGCAAACGTTCCTACAGAAACACTGTTCTTCTATTTCTGGGCATGAATTTCCTTCCCTTTGCCCATCAGCAGGAGCCAGGCGGCTAAGAATAAGTTGTCAGGCAGTTTGGATGTTATTGCCTAATTTGGTCCTTCTTTGTGCTGGGAATTTGGACTTTTACTGTCCATTCTAATGGGAGATGTGTCATATAGTTCCTGTTGGCCAGAGGATGGATAGTGCTGCACCCCCAGCCTTTTGTTCCCATCAACATCATTGGGATTTCAATATTAACTAGATCTTTTGTTCCTTTCTGTCTTTAGCATCTCTAATGAAGAACTAACATTCTGGAATTGTTTGGGCATCATGTGGAGAAACCTTGGAATGAGCCAGGGTAGCACTGCAGCCTTCCAGCTTCACTCTCTCAAATAAACAGAGCCTCATGGGGTGGGGGGAGGAGGTGTTACTGCGGTCTTGGGCTGACACCAAATTAAATCTTGGAGACAGAGTTTTGGATGAAATAGAAGAGAATAGCTTTATTGCTTTGCCAGGCAAAGGGGGCCACAATGGGCTCATGCCCTCAGAACTGTGTGTCCCAACCAGGAGTGGGTAGTGAGGAGCTTTATAATAATGGTTCAAAGAGGGCATGGCCAGCTCATGGACAGTCTTCTGATTGGTTGGTGGTGAGGTAATTGGGAGTCCGTATCTGGTTCCAAACAGTCTGGGGTCTCGTGCTTGTGGGCAGCATGCAGTTAACTTCTCCCACCTGGTGGGGGTTTCAGTATCTCCAAAACAGCTCAAAGATATTGTTGTGTGTATCCCTTGAGGGGGAACCAGGACCCTGCCCCAAGGCTGCACTATTGCTTCTTGGCTGCTCCTCCCTTGTCTCCACATCCCCACCCTTCCCTGATTAGCACCATTTGAACCTGCCCTTTGGAACTCAGGGAAGGTCCTGGAGGCTGAAGGAAGCCTATTTCCTATAAACTGGAAAATGGGGGACAAAGAAAGGCCTTTGTGCCCCCCAGGAATCCCAGAGAGCCCTGCTCAGTATCAGGTCTGTGACTGTATCTCGAATAACAGGCAGGGTCAACTATGGCCACTATGCCTCTGTCTCCTGGCACGTTTATCCTTGATGCTTTGGAGCTTGGTTTACAATGGAAACTCCTGCCATGAGCTTTGATGGCGGGCAGAATGTATCAGCTTCATGTTCAAATTCATTGAGCTTCCTAAAGAAACTCAAATCATTTCAATACACTTTATTTATTAAAAATTTTTTAAAATTTATACAATTCTAAAGGTTACTTTCCATTAACAGTTATTACAAAATATTGGCTATATTCTCCATGTCATACAATACATCCTTGAGCCTATCTTATACTCAATAACATGTACCTCACACTCCCCCGCCCTATATTGCCCCACCCCCCCGCTATTTAAATAAACTTTAGAGGTTAACTATTTAAGAAAGGTGATGCACAGGGCCATTAACCATTGTTGCTAAACTGAAGGTCACCCAGTTGGTAAGTGCCAGAGCTGGGGTCTGACCCCAGGCAGCTTGACTCCGCGTCCTGGCTCTCAGCCCCTGGTTTACAGAGAGCACCCCAGTTTCACAGGAAACGTAGCCTCACTGGAGTGGTTAGTGTGCTTGTTTCAGAGGCAGGCTTCTATCCCCACTGCCCCCCTACTTTCGGATTATCCATACATTGACTTATTTTATGCATATCCAGAGGTTAAGATTACCTTCCAAAGATAAAAGTGTAGCCTGCTTGTTACTGAGTCCAAGGTCACTCTGCTCAGTGTACAACAGACCAATGAATCAGAGATGAGGTGTTGAGGCAAGGAATACAGCTTTATTTGGAAAGCTGGTAGACTGAGAAGATGGCAGACTAGTGTCTCCAAAAACCATCTTATCCAGGTCTGGATGCCAGTTTGTTTTATAGAATCAGAGAGGGAAAGTCAGTGAGGAAGTAAAGTAAAAAGGCAGAATAGAGAGGGAGAGGCACAGGGAAGTAACGTAAAAAGGGCCATCAGTCTTGTAAAACATCTCCTGGAAGACTAACCTTGGTGAAGGGATGTGTTCATTTCTTCTATTCTGCAGCCATTCACAGATGGGCAGGGTAGATTGTCTCCCTGTGAACTGAACATGAGTTTAACATTCAGGCAGAGGGGCAGGGTTCTCTGAGGCAGGCCATCATGTATGATTATAATAAAAGCAGCTAAAAGCAAAAGTCAAAGAAACAGATCCAACATGGAGTCCAATTTAGCTCTTCCCTGTTACATGTTTTTTTCTTAAACATTTCAGATGTCTAGAAGGACATTCAGTCATGTTAGGAACTGGTGAACATATAAAGAAATCCCACAAAGAAGAGCTGGAACTGACTTCTTCAGCCAAGAGTTACTTGTACAGCAGAGACTCAGTGAGCATTGATGAGAGAAGTCTTCAGAGAATCTCACACATTTCCCCCCAGATTTGCAGGGGTCTTGCCTGAGCAATTTATTCATGCTTTATTGATATATATCACTAGGCCGATATGGACTTTGAGAAAGTAATGCTGTCTTTAGCAGCGGGTGGAAATACAAATTCTGTCTCAGTCAAAAATAATGGGATAAGATTTTTCTGGGACTTGGATGGACTGGATTACATAGCCACCTATTAAACAAATGGGTTCTTATCTCTTCTAATCCATTTTCAAGAGGGATGGGCTTCTAGCAGGAAACGATCATTTATATTCATATACTCAATGTATTCCCTCTAAACTGCTCTTGGATTAATTTGGCGTGGAGACATTTCAGGTTTGACTTGAAATGCAAAGAGACAACCTCAGACTTCAAAGCACTGCTTTTGACTCCTATTCCTCCCGGCAGCATTGGCTTAACCTTCTTAAAGGGCCCCTCTCCAAGTGTTTCAGATATTTTCAACCACTTCTAAAGCTCAGTTTAACAGGTTTTTTTTTTTAAATGAAAGACCTCAGCCCAAGGCGATTGCCCTACTGTAGTCATATTTTAATGCTGTGGACAACAGAGCAGTTTCTATCATCAAGGGTTTCAACTGTGTCACTCCCCAGGGAATATGTTCCAAGAGATGAATTTATCCATGACTTCCCTGACATCCTTTATGTCTGACACTTAATAAATACTTGGACTACTCTCTGACTTCTTTCCTATGAGCACAACTATAGGGGGAGCAGTGTGCTGAGACTGTGTGTCTGAAGCTCACTCTTGGGGATGGTGGATTTCCATGTGCCTTTCTTTTTTCCCCTTTCTTTCCTTCCTTCCTTCCTTCCTTCCTTCCTTCCTTCCTTCCTTCCTTCCTTCCTTCCTTCTTGCATTGGGTCTTCTTTGCTTCACATAGGCTTTCTCTACTTGTGGAGAGCAGGGGCTACTCTTTGTTGCAGTGTGTGGGTTTATCATTGTGGTAGCTTCTCTTGTTGTGGAGCTCAGGCTCTAGGCATGCAGGCTTCAGTAGTTGCAGTGCATGGGCTCAGTAGTTGTGGCATATGGGCTTAGTTGCTTGAGGCATGTGGGATCTTCCTGGCCCAGGGATCCATGTGCCTTTCTTGACAGCCTCTTTGAGTGACAGACTAGTACTGAGAATCTTGGAGGATTTTCCAGCTCTGATACCAGTGCTTTCACCGTGGCCTAGGTTGGGACAGAGGGACTTTGGTCAAGGATATTGGGCCAAAAGATTTTGGTTTCATAAAAAGGATATAAATATATAAATAATATAGAATAAACAAAACATGAGCTAGGACTCCACTCCGTCATGTGCCAATCCAGACATCACTAGTCAATCCCAGCACTCCTTCCTTCAACAGCCCAGATTCCTTCTCTAGCAGAGGTTCCTTGAGCAGCCACTAAGAAGTGATTTGCATGGGCAAGTGAGACAAATCTGTTTCCTATTGCTGGTAAAGTCTGTGGGGAACTAGCAAGAATTGAAGGGTGTGATGCCAATAGGGCACCCCGTGAGGGTGGCCTTGGCCCGCAGCGGCTTGAAGCAGCATTTGGGTTCCTGGCCAGTGATTGAGGTTGGGTCACGGTGGTGAGAGCACCGAATCCTAGTGTCAAGTATAAATTGGCACTTGCCATGGGCACTTGCCATCTGCCTCTACTACAAGGATTAAATCCCACGTCCTGCTGCAGCTGCTGACGGTCAACCTCCCCTGAAGGGAATTCAGGGTGGAGACCAGGAATGAGGCACTCTGTGCTTTGGAAAATGGGCAGAACAAGTCTTCAGACAGTTAGATGTTTTCAGGAGCTGATTTTATGAGCCCAACCCTTGCATCTACTCATATCTAGAAAAGCACTAAATCCCTACAGGGTGACATCTGCTCCTCGTGACTAGCAGAAACCCCCTACCACAAAATGTATTTGATGGCATGTACTCCTCCTTTACCAAGAATACATATATACTAATTTTCCCCCTCGCCTCTTTGGAACAGTTCCTCAGAGCTATCTGGGATGCTGTCTCCTGGACTGCAGTCCTCATTTTGCCCCAAATAAACTCAACTCGCAACTCTCATGTTGTGCATTTTTTTTAGTCAACACTAGCCTCTAGAACAGTGGTCAGTGACAAGGCCCTGTCCCTATGGCCTTGCAGAAAAGAATTCCCACAAAGATGGAAAGTAGTGAAATAAGTAAAGTACTTATTAGGAAAAAAAAAGAGCAGAATACTTGTGAATAGACACACGGGAGGACTTAGAGAGAGAGTTGTGCCCTCTCGGCAGTTTAAATCACTTTTATAGGGCATTCTTCCATGTTTCCTTTGACAAATCACTTTGATTTTCCTGATTCAGAGTCCGTATTTGGTGTATCTCAGGATTTTCCCACGTGTGCAAGTGTACCTCTTAGCCAGGATGGATTCCACCGAAGAGGCCTCTGGGTAGGTTTGGCCACTTGGCATCACTCCCCTTTTGACCTCCAAGGAGCCTTTCTGCACCTGTGTAGTCAGGGGAGGTCTCCCGACTTCGAGAATGAGGAATATGTGGTCTGTTATCTTCTATCTGGGGAGGACCCAGCCTCCTCTCCCAATTGTCCTGTTATTCCCATCTCACAGTATCTGTCCACAGGGAATGAACGAACTCCAACTGTTTGCCCTGGGGGCCCGTCTCCTGCCTCAATATGGACCTCAAACTTTGATATATGGAAGGGAGAAAAAAACCAAAACGCAACACTTCTTTGACATTGCTCTGCACCTGTCATCCGCATCAGGATGTCTTTAGGCCAAAGGTCATAAAATGACAGGCCTTGAGGCAAATACAGCCCCCAAGATGTGCCCCCAGACAGAGCAAAGTACTATACTTTTAAAATGTACCCTTAGATGCCAACATTCAAACATTAGTGGATTTCACCAGAGCTCTGGAATTCCCATTTCTCTTGCAAAATCAGGAGTTCTGTGAACACAGCCCCAGCATTCCCACGTGGCAGTGGTGGGCTCAGAGGAGAACCAGCTGTCTGCTTTGGGTGGGGCTTGGGGTGCTCCGTGAACTTTTTCACCATCCCCGAGTTCCCTGCCCTTCACAGCACACCCACCTTCCTTGTTTATGTCACCTCCCAGGGCCGGGAGGGAGTCGGTTGTTGAGGCAACTCCCGTTAGCATCCCCGGAAGCTGCCTTATCCCAGGCCAGTTGTGCTGAAAAAAATCTGCGTGAATTATACGAGTAAACTGGAATCTATTACAAATATATTAGATAAGTTAGTTGTATTAGACCAATGTATTAGATGCAGGTATGTTAATTGATTGCTATCATAGGTAGAGGCTCTCACAGGCAGTCATTTAGTGTAAGAACAGCTGTAATTTCACCATGGGGGCTACTTGTCAGGCTGTCCAGACTGGAATTTTTATATCCGGGATTTTAACCAGCCCATGTCTCTCTGGCAAGGACTCCGAGTTGATCAAGGGGGTGAATTCCAGGGGCTTCTGTGCTGCAGCAGAGGCACTGCTGTGCTTCCCTCCTTCCCCTGTGACTGGCTCAGCCAGGCTGAGCTCTTGATTGGCTGGTTGCTCGCTGGAAATCATCTCCAAGAGTGTGAGTCTGGATGCCCAGGCTTCTCTTGGCAGAGCTGAGCCAGTCTTGCTTCTGCCGGATCTTCGCTTGGGGCTTTCAACCTCCCTCTTTTCCACATTCTGATTTTGGAGGAATTGGTGATGAGGTCATTGTTGGCATTTTCTTGTTCCCTTCCCCTGGCGTCTCAGAGAGACAAAGCTCTCAGTTGCTGGTTTTTATACCTTGAGTTCCCAGTTCACAGCATTCTTTTCTTAGGGAAATTTTCAGAAGTGCTTTCAAAATAAGTTTGAAAAACACAAACCCTACAAATCTCTCGTTCCCCTGAGAACATGCTTATCCTGCCAAAATGCCTTTCTTTTATGGGACTAATTGATGTGCGAACCCCAAACACCTAAGCTTGTTTCTCCAGCATCTGCCAATGGAAGCTCATTCACAGCGCTTCTCTCCACCAGGTTCAGTGTCCGCAGTCAGAGCTGGTGCGGGAGGCTGGGCAGCGCCATATGCGGGGTCTCACCAGATAAACAGCTCTTAATCCCTCCTGGGCCACCATTGGATGCACAGGAAGTGCTTGGATCTTTTCCTAAACTCACAAGCGTTGGTGGTGCTTTGAAAATCTCCCAATGTCGAGGGCTAAAAAGCTAAGATGAAAACATTCCCCAGATAAGCATATGCTAAACTTTACAGCAAACCATTATCTGGGGCCTCATTTGTTGGCATGGTTTTGATAAGTGGCACAGTTTTGGAAGTATTTGTCTGTAAAGGTAGAATCAAACCTTGTCGAATGTGATTTGGACGGAGATTTTTCTCCTAGTGGAAAAGAGCCAGAATTTTGTTATTTCTTCATGGAGGTGACCCAACAGGCAGAATGCAGGAATTGTCTGTGCCCAGGCACTGCTGAGGCTTGGCTGGTGAGCAGGGACATGAAGTTGGATGGGAGGGGGTGTCAGTGGGTCTGTTGTGATGGAATGTCCTGGGCATCTTGGATGAAGGTGAGCTGAAATTTAGTGGACTGAAGGCAGCCAGTGAGGCCCCACCATCTTGGAAACACCATACACAACTTACTGTTCTACCAATCACTGTTTTGTTGTTATTTTGTTTTGTTTTTAATATTTGTTTACTCCAGGTCTTAGCTGCGGCAGGCAGCACATGTGCTCCTTAGTTGTGGCATGTGAACTCCTAGTTGTGGCATGCATTTGGGATCTACTTCCCTGACCAGGGATCAAACCCGGGCCCCCTGCATTGGGAGCACAGAGTCTTAACCACTGCACCACCAGGGAAGTACCGACCAATCACTGTTTTTGACAGTACTTTGCACAGGAGTCTGTCCCCTCCACTCAGGCCTCCTCGAGGGCACGGACTCTTAGTTTTGCTTTTTGTCCTCAGAGCCGTGTCTGCAGCCCAGCACAAACCATCACTGAGTTTTAACCTCGGACTCAACATGAACTCTCTGAGCCTTTGAGGTGGACCTTTGTCCTCCCTGGGCCGCCCAAAGTTGCAATCTCTGAGGTCTCTTTAGCACCAAGACTTCAAGATTCTCTAAGGAAGGTGTGTGTTTTGAATGAGCTGGGAAGGGAAAGAAGTGCAGTGGTCTCCATTATGCCCATGCTGGTCCTAGATCTGCCCTTGCTGGGAGGCCTGGATGATGAGTCAGTTCTGGGCTGGGCGCTGGGCACACTGTTTCAGAGGGAGGAAGCAATGACATCCCAGCCATGGTCCAACTAGGGACGTG
The DNA here is from genome assembly GCF_030028045.1 of Hippopotamus amphibius kiboko. NCBI lineage: Eukaryota > Metazoa > Chordata > Mammalia > Artiodactyla > Hippopotamidae > Hippopotamus > Hippopotamus amphibius. Next base: position 22,468,438 of record NC_080193.1, read on the forward strand.
AGACTGATCTGCATGAAGAAATAATTGATAAGAATAAAGGAGCCTGGGAGCAAAGCCTCGTGATCAGAGCTTGACAGCGAAGTAGGGAGTCTCCTTAGAGTGGGGGCCTTCATTGTGATGACAGGCATGATGGATGGGTGGGGTGGGAAGGGCTCACGAGACCTGCCTGTTCCTGGCTGTATGACCCTGAGCAGAGCACTTCCATCTCTCATTTATTCTGCCCAGTTCCCGTATGTCTGCAAGGAACCGGGCCCCATGCCATGAGCCTGAGCTGCAGAAAATTAAATAAGGTGACATGCTTGTCCTCAAAAGACTTGCCTTATGATCTAGGAGAGGCAGAGAAGAGTGCATTACAATATTAAGTCATAGTCTGTGAGGTTACAAAGGTGGACAGAAGGTTCCTCGAGCCAGGATCCATAGTCTTATCTCCTAGAAATCTTCATGAGAATTATTTGACTTTGCATATTCATTTTTTAAATTAATTAATTTATGTATTGGCTGTGTCAGGTCTTCGTTGCTGCACGCGGGCTTTCTCTAGTTGCAGCGAGTGGGGGCTACTCTTTGTTGTGGTGCACGGGCTTCTCATTGTGGTGGCTTTTCTTGTTGCAGAGCACAGGCTCTAGGCACAGTAGTTGTGGTGCACAGGCTTAGTTGCTCCACGGCATGTGGGAATCTTCCCGGACCAGGGCTCGAACCTGTGTCCCTTGCATTGGCAGGCAGATTCTTAACCACTGCACCACCAGGGAAGTCCCTGCATATTCATCTTTTAGAATAGTCTACAGACTGTGTAACAACACGCACCATTGTCGGTAGACCCTATCACTGCTACTTAATTTCAGTTCTGATGTTTGGATTTGTGTCCATGGTTGTACGAGGGGCCCAAAGGATGTGGAGCTGTACTGCATGAGTAATTTAACTCTGGAGAATTCAACTATATGCATTTGGCCCAAAATAACATCTTGTACTTACATTTACCTACATACATATATACATATATAGTAGAAACGGTGCATCTTTTAATCTGGTTATCTTCATTACTCTGCCTGGTAAAGTATCAGTCAGTGAATATCGGCACAACCTGTGGGGGGCACTTGAGCACAGTGGTAAGGGTCTCCCCATCTTCCAACGGTGTGTGATGCCTTCTTCTGGTGGCTAAGCGAACCAGCGGTGATGGCGTCATTGACCTCTTCCCTTCAGGAGGACATTAAAGACTGAATTGAGGCTACCAAGAGACACTTGACCAATGAAATGTTAGACGAACTGGAAGATAACTTTTACAGAAGGTGTAGGTGACAATAGTACCTGGGGGAAACCAACACGCTGTAAATTGCTCAAGTGTTCTGCGCAGAGAGAAATAGTTGACTAATTTGCATATACTACCCATCTGTACAACTGCATGCTACCTATAATTTTATATATATATCTCATATGCATACATGTTATTGTACATATTCTTTGTATTCAAAATCAGAAATGCTGTGCCTGGTGAATGAAAATGGGAATTTTCTTGTATAATACTGGTTGGGTGCAATTTTGCTTTAGTTAACTTTATTTTTTTAATAAATTTATTTATTTTTTAATTTATTTTATTTTTGGCTGTGTTGGGTCTTCATTGGTGTGCACAGGCTTTCTCTAGTTGTGGCGAGTGAGGGCTGCTCTTCATTGCGGTGCACAGGCTTCTCATGGTGGTGGCTTCTCTTGTTGCAGAGCATGGGCTATAGGCATGCAGACTTCAGTAGTTGTGGTACATGGGTTCATTAGTTGTGGCTCTTGGGCTCTAGAGCACAGGCTTGGTAGTTGCTCCATGGCATGTGGGATCTTTCCAGACCAGGGCTCGAACCCGTGTCCCCTGCACTGGCAGGTGAATTCTTAACCACTGTGACACCAGGGAAGCCCCACTTCAGTTAACTTTAGAACCCAACCACCATTTGCGTGGGTCATGGAGAAAAGAAAGAGGTATTTTATAGGCAAATGCTGTATTTGAGCCAGGTGAAGGCCAATTAACATTACAGATGAAGGAGCAGAAACTCAGGTTAAGTTACTTGCTCAGAGTCACATGATACTATTAAGCACAGTTCAGTAATGTTCTAGGGGGAAAAAAGATGATCAAGGTTGTATCCTTACTTATCAAAGGGGAGGAGTAGATAGTTATGAATCAAAGAGGTGGATAGCTGTGACCAATGAAAGCATAGCATGGTCTGGGGACCCACTGCGGACAAGAGAGCTGTTATGTCTTCAAGCTTCTTTATTTTTTAATTTTGTTTTGGTTTGGTTTGGGGTTGGGTTTTGTGTTTGTTTGTTTGTTTGTTTGTTTTGGCTGCACTGTGCAGCTTGTAGGATCTTAGTTCCCCAACCAGGGATTGAACCTGTGTCCTCGGCACCAAAATTGTGGAGTCCTAATCACTGGACCGCCAGGGAATTCCCTGTCCTAGAGCTTCTTCTTCTTCTCCTTCTCCTCCTTCTCCTACTCCTTCTCCTTCTCCCTCTCCCTCTCCTTCTCCCTCTCCCTCTTCCTCTTCCTCCTCCTCCTCTTCCTCTTCCTCCTCCTCTTCTTCTTCTTTTTAAGATTTATTTTATTATTTATTTAATTTTTGGCTGCGTTGGGTCTTTGTTACCGTGCTCGGGCTTTCTCTAGTTGTGGGCAAGCAGGGGCTACTCTTTGTTTTGGTATGTGGGCTTCTCATTGTGGTGGCTTGCCTTGTTGCAGAGCATGGTCTCTAGGCATGCGGGCTTCAGTAGTTGCAGTGCATGGGCTCAGTAGTTGTGGCGCACAGGCTTAGTTGCTCCATGGCATGTGGGATTTCCCAGACCAGGGATTGAACTAGTGTCCCCTGCATTGCAGGGAGATTCTTAACCACTATGCCATCATGGAAGCCCTAGAACTTCTTATGGTATAAATCTTATTGTATAAATTTTAAGAGGGAATTTAGGCACCATGAGCACGTAGCTGTTTGCCAGACGCATGCAGGCCTCTGTTTAATAAAGTAGCTTAAATTCAACTGATTACTTTAGATACAACGGAATCCCCCTAGTACCTTAAATGGCAGTTTTTATTATACTTCTGCCTGAAGACTGAATCTTTTGCCCCATAGGAGAGACAGGGGATATGGAGGTGTGTAGAGTTTCCGCAGTGGCTGATGTTCTTCTCCTGAGTCGGTGCTGTGAGGGAAGCTGTCCCAGAGATGCTGCTAGCTCTTCCCGTGAATGCCTGGTGGGATTCGTAGAGCAAGCCCAGAGGTACAAGCTCCCCTATGTTTACAAGCTCTAGAAGCTTCATACTCTCACACTAGCCCATACCAGGTGTTTAGCAAGTCAGTACAATTTTTCACTTGGATTCTTTTTTTCTAGCTTATGTGGCATCCAGCAGAGTCCACCCCAGGGAAGCAAATGCTCTATTTCTCTTCTTCCTTGTGGGCATGTGTCTTTCTCCAGATTCCAGGTTAGTTTGTAGCCCTGCCTCAGCATCAGCTTCTCTGATGTGTTTAAGAAAAGTTTTTAATTTGCAGCTTGGTAAGGGCGAGAGATGTGTCCTTTTTAGCCATCTACTTCTCTGGACTGAAACTGGAACTTGGCTGACTTGATTTTGTCTCAGATTTGTATCAAGCAGAGGATAAGCCGGGCCCCTCATTTCAAGAACCCTCTAAGTGAAAACTAAGAATGAACTGAATATGGAGAGGGGATCAGCGGTTACTGTGGGGGCTATTTGACCAATAGAAAAGGACAGTGTTGGGTCAGAACACACCGCTTGGGACACCAGCCTTCCATTACTGGCTAGGTGACCTGACTGAGCCTTAGTCTCCTCAACTGTAAAATGGGTAAAGGATAACTTTCCCATGATGCTCCAGTGCAGGATTTTATTTTTCAAATTAAGGGCTGATTTTTATGGGATCTCACCAGCATTTTGTAAGAAGTGAAGGAATAGAATGGACTGGAATGGAAAGGCACAGAGTGGAGTGGAGTGGAATAGAATGGGATGGGATGGAACAGAATAGAAAATTCAGAGTGACTTGCACTTAACGAGGTGAAGCATTTTTTCATGAAACTTTAGTTTTTGCCTTTATGTATACTTTTTGTGTGTTAATCGTAATGTAAGATGTATTTTCTGCTGTGGGTTATGTGTCAAACATTATTTGAGACACATTGTCATAGAGTGTATCAGTTAGTTACTCCTGCATAACAAACTGCCCCAGTGTCTTAGTCACATGGCACCAGGAGCTTTTTTTCATTGTTCACAGGTCTTCAGGTCAGCTGGGGTCCAGCTCTTCAAGGTTGCAGATACCAAGAGGGCAAACCCAATCCTTTAACTGTGTGTGTGGCTTTTTTTTTAATTTTTATTTTATATTGGAGAATCATTGATTAACAATGTTGTGTTAGTTTCAGGTGTACAGCAAAGTGATTCGCTTATACATACATACACATGTATCTATTCTTTTTCAAATTCTTTTCCCATTTAGGTTGTTACGGAATATTGAGCAGAGTTCCCTATGCTGTGTTTTAAGTATTTTATGAAGAATTTTTTGCTAAACTTCCTCTGGGCAAAGGAGTCTTTTGCCCAAACCCAACATTGTTGAGATAAAGTATATTTAGCCTCTGGTGGGAGGAACCACAAATTCACAAGGCAAAGGATGAGGGTGTGGTGTTAGGTGCAGCACTGAAAGCTACCACAGGAGGCAAATCGAGGATGTCAGGTGGAGGGGGAAATTCCCTGGCAGTCTAGTGGTTAGGACTCTGCGCTTTCACTGATGAGGGCCAGGGTTCAATCCCTGGTCAGAGAACTAAAATCCCACAAGCCACGTGGTGTGGCAAAAAAAGAGACAGTGAGAGAGAGAGAGAGAGAGAGAGAGAATGTCAAGTGGGATGATGTTTTATAAATTGTAAAATGCTATACGTGTCAGCTTTCATCTTTAAAGGTGGACCCCTGTTTCCTCCCCTCCTCCCTCCTGTCTGTCCCCCTGTAGTCAGGGTGAAGAGAAAGGTCATAAATATGTATGAGAATTCCTCACTTCACCTTTGGGTCCTGAAAAAGTTCCTTGATTTCTCCTCCTTCCTTCTGAAAAAGCCTTCCCTCTATTTTGCTGCCAGTGTGCAGTCTATTAATTTGCATGTCTGTATATGTTGACTTTTTCAGGAAGTCCCCCTGGCTTTTCTTTTTTCACAAACTGGCCCCATGTGTTCAGGTCCTTTTATTCATGGCCTCTAAGTGTTAGCAGTCTCAAGGCTGAAATGTGGGAGGTTATTCAATCTCATGGCTTTAAATACCGCACATGCTGCCATGATCCAAACTTATTTCTTCTGCTCAAACCTCTCTCCATAAACTCTGCACTTGTGCTTCCAGCTTCTTACCTAAATCTTCCTTCAGATGTCTAATAAATATTTCATATTTAATATTTTTGAAACGGAACTCCGGATTCTTTCTCTCTACCCCAAATCTGCCTTCCTGCAGCCCTCCCTTATCTCAGGGATAGCCACACCATTTTTCTGGTTGCTCAGGCCAGAAACCTCACAGCCATCCCTCTCTCACACCCAACAGCCATGCCAGTAGCAGGTCCTGCCAGGGCTACTTTCAGAGACATCCTGAACCTGACCACGTCTCATTCCCTCCATCACACCACCCTGTTGGGAGACTTTTTCATGTCTCTGTGGCATGGGCTCAGTGGGCCCCTGCATGGTCTCCCCTTTTGCCATTCCTGCTTTAGGTATCTTGCTATATTGTCCAACCATGCTACTTCCTTGCTCCAAAACCTCACAGCTTCTCGTTATACGTACTCAGTGGAGTACAGTCTGGCCCCCTGGCTACTTTTGTGCTCCTTTTTGGTCCTTGAATATGGCAAGAACATTTCTGTCTCAGGGCCTTTGCACTTCCTGTGTCTTCTCTTCTCAGTGGTCTTCTGCGTGGGCTCAAGACTCACTTACTTTCTCACTTCATTCAGATCTCTACTCAAATGTGACCTCTCCAGGGAGGCCTTCCCTGCCCATTCTAACTAAAACAACACCCTCTGTTATCACTGTTTTCTTACCTTGCTTGATTTTCCTTTTAAGCCCATCTCACTACCTGATATTACATTTATATCTACATGTGTGTTGACTTTTTCTGTCTCCCCCATTCGATGATCAGTTCCATAAGGGCAGGAACTATATTGTTCATCACTCTATCCTCAGCACCTAGGACAGTTCCTAGATCTTCGTTGACATGAAATAAATATTTATTAAATGAGTGAATGATTTATTCTTTCTTTACAGATGAGGGATCTGCAGTAGAAAGAAACTTTATCAAAATACGCTGGGACCCCGAGCTTGCTCTCTCCATCCTCCAATCATACGATGGGAGGGTGGGCGAGCTGGAAACTTCGGGTACCCTCAGGTTTGCGGATGCGGAATCTGAGCCCTGAGATGGGGAGTGACTTATCCAAGCGTGATGAGGGGAGGAGCTTGGGTGAGGACCCAAGTTACTGGACCTCAGTGTGAGGCACTGAGCTGCTGCTTCCGGCTCCCTCTCCTTGGACTTGAGGACTGACTAGCAAGCTAGTCTCTAGTGAATAGATACCTCATGCTTACTGACACACCAGTGGTGGCCTGGGGCCAGGGGCGGAGGGAGTGATGGACCAAAAAGGGGCACAAAGGATGTTTTGGGAGGATGGGAGTGTTCTGTGTTCGAGCGGGGCAGTGGTTTCACGGGGTAGGCACCATCAATCTCATCCAGCTGTACCCTCCAAGCGGATATGGTGCACTGAACAGAAATTACACCTCAATGAGGTTCATAAAAATAATCCCAATATATGTTTTTCCCAATCAGGTCCTCCTTCTGTGGGCTGTACGGAGAGGGTAACACACACTTTGAGGACCCCCCACCCCCCGATTCAGAGGATCTGAGGGCGAATCCCTGCTCTGCCCTTCACCAGCTGTGATCCCTGCACAGGCTGCCTCTCCAGGGCCTCAGTTTCCCCATCTACAATATAGGGACAAAACACTTAACGAATGGGTTATATGTAGGATTTAATGGCTATCATTCTAGGTAAAGTTTTAAAAACAATACATGATGCATAGAAAGCATGTGAAACATGATAGCTGTTAGTTTTCCTTTTTGTATTTCTTGGAGATATAAAAACTTAAGGTAAAAATAAATATTTTTTGAGTACCCACTGCTCCTAAGACACAATGTACTTGCTAAACTTGGTAATAAATACAACATGTTTGATTTGATGACAGTTGAAATGAAAGGTGTTTTTTCTTTACATCGTTTGCTTTTGCCTATCTTAATATGGAATTCAGCATTTATTGTGAATTTGTGAGACACATACTCTTTGATTAATAGCTTTCCCCTCATTACTCAAATCTTTTTATTCTTCAGTAATACACAAACACACATAACATATATTTATAAAATTAGGATCAGTGTGTCCATATGATCTTTTTAAATTTTAATTTGATTGGAGCATAGTTTATTTACACTGTTGTGTTAGTTTCAGGTGTATGGCAACATGATTCAGTTATATAAGTGTGTCCATATAATTTTAACTCCATCATTTTTTCGCTAAATATTATATCATGATGATTTCCCCTTTTCTTAAATTTTATTTAAATTTGTTGTATGATTCCTAGTGTTTCATTTGTATACACTGTTATTTATTGAACTAGGCATTTAGTTGCATTTTTTCATTATAAACATTGCAGAAGGCACCCTTCACTGTATTCAACTTAAACGAACACCCTTTACGCTTCTTAAACTGCTCTTACCAAGCTGCAGAGGAGGTAAACTGCGCCCATCGACAGACTTATGTAGCTTTTTTCTTTCTGATGCACTTCTCAAGGTGGGGGAGGGGTTGGGAGGGAAGCCTTGTAAAGCAGGGGCAGCGTCTGTGCAGACACAGGTGCTCAGCCCTGTGGCTGACTCAGAGGGAGGGCACCAATTCACAGACTCAATTCTTGCTTCTTTTCTAAATAGAATATGAATCGAATGATGTATCTTACAAGATCCCCAAAGGAAACATATTTACATCGGGAGACCCCTGTTTGCCTCTATTACTGTAAAGTATTGAAACTGCAAACGTGTAATTTGACAGTAAAACAATGAACCTCTAAAGGCAGCCTTCCTACGAGGACATTGACAAGCCACCTGGCACATGCTCGCGGATTCACATGGCACGAACCGTCATTTTCAGTCTCCACGTTCCTGTGCTCAGCTCTTCTTATGTTAGTATTCACAACATATGTTAGGGACCCCTGGGGTTCCTTTGGGGGCTCAGAGAGCCCTGAAGGTATCTTTTGGATGAGTGGTGAGTACCTGAACCTAATCTTTGCCTTGCGGTGTCTACCTGTCTCCTCTGACAACACACACGCTCTCCCTGTGTGACGTAACACAGATCTCAATTCCTAGCCGGAAGACCGAATTCGCCACTGGGAATCCAAACTTCTCAGCTCTTTGACCTCAAACTTCCTTAGCGTTTGGAGTAGGTTTCTTCTACGGGTCTGTCTCCTCTTACGATATTCTTTTCTTTTTATTAATGTATTGGCCGTGTTGGGTCTTCGTAGCTGTGCACGGGTTTTCTCTAGTTGCAGTGAGTGGGGGCTACTCTTTGAGCGGTGCTCTGGCTTCTCAGTGCAGAGGCTTCTCTTGTTACGGAGCAGGGGCTCTAGGCATGAGGGCTTTAGTAGTTGCAGTGCATAGGCTCAGTAGTTGTGGCTCATGGGCTCTAGATCGCAGGCTCAGTCTCAGTAGTTGTGGTGCACGGGCTTAGTTGCTCCGCCACATGTGGGATCTTCCTGGACCAGGGCTCGAACCCATGTCCTGTGCATTGGCAGGTGGATTCTTAACCACTGCACCACCAGGAAAGCCCCTCTCATGATATTCTCAACATGATAACCTTGTCTAAGCCACCTCCTCCCTCTTCTTACCCAGACACAGGCTACTCCTGGGGCACAGGAACGAATGGGACCCAGAGGAAACCAGTGACATATTCACATTGAACACCTACTTATTGAACACTGTCTATATGCCATCCCTGTGCTAGAAGTGGAGACACAGCAGTTAAGAGGAGAAAACAGGTCCATGGACTCAAGCAGATCACCTTCAGGTGGAGAACAGAGATAGGGAACAAGTAAACAACCAGCAGCGCACAGAGAGTGATAAATTTTGAAAAGTAAATTATAAAACATTACTCAGGGCAACCCAGTGTGACTAATATAATGCAAGCCATGTGATATAAACAGTAATACGGTGTGAGTAATATACTGTCAATAACATAGAAATAGTGTAAATATAGTGTACATAGTAGCACACGCAGTAAATTGGATACAGGAGAACAGTGTAGTTTATTTACTTAAGTTTTTTAAATTGAAGCATAGTTGGTTTACAGTGATGTGTTAATTTCTGCTCTACAGCAAAGTGACTCGGTTATAAACGTATACACAGAGAATAGCGTAGTATAGATGGAGAGTGATCAGGTGAGGGTGTGCAAGTTTAAATTAGAAATGACTCAGGCAATGCCTTCTGAGGAGTGGCATTGAGCTGAGTTCTTATATAATATATGCCACTTTTGGTGGCAAGTAACAGAATACCATGGACCAAAATGGCTTTGACCACAACAGAAAGAAAAAAACACGTGATAAGAAGTTGAAAAGTCAGGTGGTTCCAGGTGGGCTGGTCTAGTGGTCCATCCAGGTGGTCCCTGAGGACGTGGTTCCTTCCGTCCTTCTGTCCCTCCGTGCTCGCAGCGTCAGCCTGGTCCTTGGTCAGCCCCTTCACGGCTCCGAGATCACCACTGTGGCCCCCGTTGCCATCTCCAGTGTGAAGTGGGAGAAGGATGGACCACATTCTGAACATCTAGGAGCCAGGAGGCCTTTCCCAGAATCCCCAGCAGACTCCTCACACCTGATTTGGCCAGAATTGTGTCACATGCCCTTCCCTAAGCCAATCACTGGCAAGGAGCATGGGGTTCTAATGATTGGCTGGACAGAAAAGAGGAAGATGTGCATGTGTGTGTGAGGGGCAGGGGTGCTGGTGTGTAACTGGGCGGCCCATAGACAACCAGTGAAATCTGCCTCAGACGTGAACGACAAACAGATCTCAATCATGGCTTTGGTTGGGGATAAGCCCAGGAGAGAGGGCCCATGAAGGGGGAGCCTGTGCAGGGGGCAGGGAGGGGAGTGCAAAGAGAGTCTGAAGAAGGAGGCAGTGCCAGGTCCTTAGGTCTCCTAAGCTGGGATCAGGAGTTCGGACTTTGTTCCTTGTGCCTCAGGAAGTCTCCAGAGGGGACGAGCGTGAGCAGGCGGGGGAAAGAGCTCTGGGCCAGGCGTCAGCAGTCCTGGGGGCTGGCTGGCGTCACTGCACACACAGGTAAAGCCCTGGGGAGGTGGTGCTCCCTTTCTCCACACTGGATGCAGTCCAGGTAAGACGAGGCTGATGGCGCCTGCCCCACAGAGCTGTTAATGCACCAAGGGGGAAAGAAGGGACTTCCCTGGCGGTCCAGTGGTTAAGACTCCCTGCTTCCAATGCAGGGGGTGCAGGTTCGATCCCTAGTCAGAGCACGAATATCCCACATGCCTTGTGGTGCGGCCAAAAAATAATAAATAAATAAATAAATTTTTTTACAAAATGGGAGGAAGAGCATTGCAGGCAGTGAGATCCTATACCAATGAGAGTTACCTACTGCAATTGATTCTCATTGTCTGCAGTAGTTATGTCCTATAAAGTCACTGCAAACCCTGAATTAGCAAACACTAAACCATTCCTTTTGGAGGAAATAAACACACACACATACACACATCTCATATAGATTATAATCCTGCAGATTCAGGAGAGTTGAGATCTGTACTGTAAGGGGTAGGATGGGGAAAGTTCTAGCAATGGGTGATAACCACCTGAGCCAGGAGAAGTTGAGGGCAGAACCCCCAGTGCACCCACTGCAGCATTCTTGTCCGTAAGGAAGCTTTTTCTTTTGAGGTAGACTGCCTGCATGCTGCTACTGAGTCCAGGGGTATTCAGGGGTCTTGTCAGATGGCTTCTGCAGCCGTTCTCTGGAGGGAAGGCAGGGGTTTCTCTAGAACGAGTCTTCCACCCCTTTCTAAGTACCTAAGGAAGGGTGGTTGGGTTCAGCATTGTGTCAGCATGGCAGGATTTTAAAATAAGAACACGGCCCTCCATCCCATTTCCTGGTCTAGTTGAAAATCTTGTTCTGATTGCTCTCTTTACAACCCTGGGCGCAATAATGCAGATTTATGTCCCTCCAACATGCCCTAAAAGACAGCTGATTTGCTTGGTTCATTGTTTTTCTTCTCCCTTTTAAGAAGTAAAGCAGGCAAAGAGAGGGATGGGTGAAGTAGATTCCTTTAAGCTTTGAAAAGTGATTGAAATGTCTTTTTCAGCTCCTGCTGGAATATCAGGGGAAGAAACACATTAGCTGCCACTTTCCGCTGCCGTCTGAGGGCAGATTTGTTGCTCAGAGTGGTAGAACCTGGAGGGCAGGGGACTTTGGAAGGCTGAGTTCTGACAAGGTAGGAAAGCTGCTCCCCAAATGAACTCAGCCTGACGCAGTTACCCGCTAGCAGCCTTACTCATTGCTTTGTGGCCTGGGGTTATCAGGTTAGTATCCCTGTGATTTCAGCCCATCTTCCCATTAGCGGCTTTGGTTAATTATGCTTAAAGATTCCTAAAGACATGGGTCACGTGGTGAGGTGGAAATGACAAGGACCTGTGTCTGTGACACTGATGCAGGGAGAGGATTACACATCTCATTGGTTATTTTCTTCTTGGTCTCTGATTTCACTCAACAGTGAATCAGGATCATCTTTTCCTTCTCATGGGAGCAAATTCACGTTCATGCCCCTTTTTGGGCGGAGGGGGAGAAGAGGTGATGATAACTGGTCCCAAACAACATGGAGGTTTGCTCTTCGAGTTTGGACCTTGGCACTGCTGACATTGCTCTGAGCTGTTCACCTGGTCACGTCAAGGAGGCAGTTGGACGTGTGCTCCTGGGGGTTGGAAGGGAAGCCTGCGCGACAGGTACTGATTCAGGTGAGGGGGAGAAGGTCAAGAATGAGTCTCCGTTTGTGGCTTGCAAAATGGGCTGTCTGGTGGCACTCGGGGTGAGCTGGGAGCCCTTCCAGCAGCCCAGCCCCACGCAGCACCCCTAAAAGTAGTGTGTGACCTTGAGCCAGTGACCTCTCATTGCTGGTCTCAGGCTCTTCTTCTGTAAAATGAGACCGTGGACCCCTGGCAGTTTTGTGATCCTGAGCTGAATTGATTGTTGATTTTGTGTCTTTTGCACAGAAAGTGACCTTTGCTCCCTCCTCCCCGCCTCCCACCCAGGTACATAAAACACATTCATTGTCCCGATGGTCCAGGAGAGAAAGTCATCAACATTTTCCTTGCTTAGTAGGAAGATGTGAAGTGAAATGGGGACTTACATTGTCTAACCCCCAGTCCTCAAATGCATGCCCGCTAAAGGGTGTCCCCGCGTGCTAAGTCAAAAGTCCATAACAAAATGCCACATCCTTACCTCCATCCCACAAAATTATAGTGTAATGGGGCAAAAATAATTATATCGAAATTTCTAGTGCATTTCATGGGTACTTTCCTACAAGGATTTTAATCTAGTGCAAAGCTCTCTTGTTGTTGTTGTTGTATTTTTCCAAAAAAAAATCCCCTTTACAGCTCCAATGAAGTGTTGTTTTAGTAACATATGGATACCTTTTAAGCATCTCCAGATATGGTACAAGGGTGAAATATGTTGCACCTGGGGGTTGATTAGTGGTGGTTTGAGTGCATGAAAGAGGTGAGGTAAAGGAAAAAAAAAACACACAGAAAAGGCAACAAAGGTTATGGAAGTTCATTAAATTATGTTTATGGTTTTACTTGTCAGTAGTTCGTAATACAAAATGGTTTTCCTGGAGTCTATTTATCAGTATTTGTCACTAATGAATGTCTGCAAATTACTTTTTGTTCAAGTCATGTCCTCCTGGTTGTCTTGGGGTCTCATAAATCAGTGCTATTGCAGTTCATGAACTTTCATTGTCAGGTTTTGCATGTGCTTTTTCTGCTGGTGCATCTGAAGATTCTATTCCCCCCCACCCAAGGTCTCCGATGGCTGTGATTCAATTTTTGTGAATGGGAAGGAGATGAAGAGCACAGTGGACACGATCGTGAACTTCACCCACCAGCACTTCACATCCCAGTTAGAGGTCACCGTCTGGGCGCCCAGACTCCCCCTGCAGGTTGAGATCTCGGACACGGAGCTGAGTCAGATCAAAGGCTGGCGGATCCCAGTGGCCTCCAACCGAAGGTGAGCAACCAGCTGGTGGTGGTGGTGGTGGTGGTGGTGGTGTGACTCTCATTGAGGACTGTGGATCTGAGGCTCCCGGGGCTCAGATCTGAGGCAAACGGTCCTGAGGGCCCCAGGCCACAGGGAAGCGGCATCCACAGTGGGTAGTGATGGGATAGGGATTCAGACGGATCTGACTTGGGTACTTACTTTGACAGGAGGAAATTGTAATAGGGAGAATAATAATATCTTCCTCGTAGAACAGTTGCTAGGATTCAGTAAAATGATGCAACGCGTGAGAAGCACTTAGCACAAAGCTTGGTCTTTAGGAAACAGCTCTTTTTTTTATTCCCTACTTGCTATTGTTCTTTTTTTACATTATCCTTTCTCGGTTTCCTGGTTGTAAATGTCAACCATCATCTTCAGAGCACAGTGCCATAGCTAAGTTGTGGGCTCTGGAGGAAAGCCACTGAGCTTTCACCCTGGCTTTCTCGCCTGTAGCTGTGTGACCTTGGACCAGTTACTTAACCTCTCTCTCCCTGTTTCTTCATCTATAAATTGGAGATGACAGTAGAGTTACTGAACAGAGGTGTCCCAAGAATTCAGTGAAATGATACATCCTGCAGGAGACACAGTTCTAAAGATGACATCCCTTCAAGATTCCGTTCTCCTGGTTATTCAGTCAAGCACAAATCTGGGACTGCAGTGAAAGGATTTTACTGATGTAATTATAATTCTAAATCTGTTCATCTTAAAGTACAGAGATTATCCAGGTGGGCCTGACTGATCAGTTGAGCCCTTTTCAAAGCAGAAAGTTTTCTCTAGCTGGTAAATTGTACCTTACAGTATGAAATCTTTAAAAGTTGACGTGTTTCTATTCAGCGTAATTCCCTTGACTCCACCCAAGTCGTTGTGTGTTTCCATAGTTCATTTATTTATACTGCTGGGTGTATCCCCAGGTAGGGATTATCACAGTTTGCTTAATCATTCATCCACTGAAGGACACGCGTGTTGCTTCCAGCGTGGGGCCCTTTTGGATATAGATGTTATGATATTTGTGCACAAGTTTTTGCGTGAACATGTTTTCATTTTTCTGGGGAAAATGCCCAAGAGTGCAATTGTTGGGTTGTACGTTAAGGGCATGTTTAGCTTTAAAGGAAAGTGCCAAACTGTTTTTCAGAAAGGCCACTCCATCTTTCATTCCCACCAGCAGTGGGGAAGTCATCCAGTTACTCCACATCCTTACCAGTGCTTTAAAAGGTTATCTGCAGTATGGACCATTTATGAGTTAGGGATAGTGTAGAGGTGTAGAGAAGTACACAGGACACCTCTGTGGAGATGCACCAGTTCTGTATCAGTTCTGGTGATGGTTCTATTAATCTGCATGTGATAAAATCGCATAGAACTACATATACACACACATAAATGGGTATTCATTAAACTGTCAAAATCTGAGTGAGCTCTGTGGTTTGTACTAAAGTCAGTTTGCTGGTCTGGGGATCATACCACGGGTATGCAAGATGTTAAATCTGAGGGGCTGGGTAAAGAGTGTACAGGACCTCTCCGTACGATTTTCTAGACTTTCAATGAATTTGAAATGATCTCAAAATTTAAAGTTTTTTTAAACCACAGAGCATAATTATTTTATTAATATGGTGTTTCTAAAACGTCATTGGTTCACTCACCACTTTTATGAGACTGCGACTTTTGAGTACCACCTAGAATATACTTACTATTGTTCTCTTTTCAGTTTATCCATTTAGGAGAAATTCCTCACTGTTCAAAATGGGCAACTAGTAAAAAGTAATGCGAAGAAAATAAAATACTGTTATTAAATTCTGACTAGATACGAATTGTCTGAATTTGTCTTTGTTAGCTGGGAGAGACTAGCAGGTGTCAGAGAGCCCTTAAAGACCCCCTGGCACTGAGCAGAGACACTCGCCTGTGATATAACCATGAGGACAGAAAAACACGATGGAAACAACCTTTCCGTATGTCAGTCAGTGTTTTCCGTGCTCTGTCTCTTTGCCACCAAAAATCATTTCACTTAACAGCAAGGATACTTACCCATCACTTCGGGAAACCCAAATTGCTAGGTGCTGGTGAAATGTTTTTCCTGTAACTACTAATCTAAACTCAAATTAACTTTTCCATTTTAGAGGGTGTTGAGAAAAAATAGCTCATTTCTTTTACCAGTCAAAGCTGAATTAAACTCAGTCTAAGCAGTCTCCCCCCATATGATAATTTACTTTAATTACTTTATATATATCGCTAATAGAAGATGGTAGTGATCTCAGAGAGACAGCAGTGAGCGGTCCTGAAGAGAGATCTTAGTTCCCTGTCCAGGAGGTGAACCTGGGTAGCCTGGATGAAAACCAGGAATCCTAGTCACTAGATCACCAGGGGCTGGAGGCTGGAAGCAAAGTTGCCTTGGCTCTTTCCCCCTGTTGGAAAGCAAGACTGTTTCAAGGAAGCAAAAACTGTAAAATCACGTACAAAGTTTTCTATCAGAGATGCAACACAACTATTAGAGGCACAGCGCCATGTATGGGAGAGCACACAAGAGAGGCAGTTTATTTAAGTCGGAAGCTAGGCAGAAATACACACCCAGAAAAAAGGGTGTGGGTATCCTCTCTAATGAGGAGGAATGCAGTGGAGAGGTGACTTACATTGTTTATATAGGACGGTCCCTGCGGGTCTTTGTTTACCTTTGGCCAATTATCTTGCTTCTGTGTTCACGCCTGAGCGGCCCTAGGACCCTCCCCAACACGCGCTCACACCTTTTTGCTAAGTGGATGCCACCCACCGCAGAGGCCTGTGGCTGCATGTCCACACTTACTATGGGGTGACGCCCCCTCCCTTTTTGACCCCCAAGGAGCCTTCCTGCGCATGCGCAGACAGGGAAGTTTTTCTTGACCTCGGGAGTGGTCGTCTTATCTCTTTACTTCGGCAGAGCTCAGCTTCTGCCGCTAGCTTTGTCCTCGGAGTGTCTGGGTGAGAACAAAACTTCAGTTTTACTCCACTTGACACGCACTAGCTGTCCAGCCCAGGGGCCCATCTATCTCCTACCTGAGTAGAACCTGTGAAAGCTAGTTTTACTTTTCTAACCTTGAGGGTTAACTTTTCAAGGAGGCAGGATGACATATTTTTAAGAAAGTGAGTTTGAGAAGTGACGTGGTGCTTGTCCCAATCTGCTCACCACCAGCCGCCTGGGCCTCGTGGTAACTGCTCTGAGCCTTGGTTTCTTCATGTAGAAACAGAAGCCTGCTTCAGGGCTGTCGTGAAGAGAAATGGAGTCCGTTATAAAAAGGGAAAGGACAGGGAATTCCCTGGTGGTCCAGTGGTTAGGACTCTGAGCTTTCACTGCCAAGGGCCCGGGTTCGATCCCTGGCTGGGGAAGTGACCCCCCAAAACTAAACATGAAAAAATAAAAAGGGAGAGGACACCACTAGGGGGACAGAAGCCTGGCTTGGACCCCACATCTATGAGACCAGCTGTGTGGCTGTGGCCCAGTGGCCTCTTCCCTCTGTGCCTTGGTTTCCTCACCAGTGACATCAGGATCCTAAAATGCCCCCCTCCTTGGGTCTCTGCAGATGACGTGGGTCAGCTGTGTGGCTGAGGTGTGGCACGTGGTCCATCTACGTCAGCTCTTTACACGAGCACGTAGGGCAGGACCCGGCACATAGTAGGTCTAACTCAGCACATGTGAACGTCTGCCCCTTTCTCCCCTGACACAAGTCCCGTCCACCGGGGGCCACAGACCAGTCAGCAGCCACCAAACCAGCTCCTCTCCTAAAGGACACGGGATAGGCTCATCTTGAGGGGAAGGTTCTGGAAAGGCCCAGCCAGAGAGGGTTTCTCAGGGTGGGTTGTGGGCAGGCGAGTGGGGAGACAGGAGGAAGGAGGAGAAGCCAAGCCTGGCGCGGTGCCAGACGTTGCTCAGCTGTTTCAGCAGCTCTGAGGGTCGATGGTCACTTAGGTCAGGCGGGTAGGAGGTAGGAGACTTACTCTGGTCCCCGTTAGGGCCCTGAGCTCAGAGGAAGCTGCTTCTGTAGAGATCGAAGGGCCTGATCCAGGGAAGGGGCTGGATGTGGACAGTGTCCCCAGGTGATGGTTCACATGGGGCAACCTCAGGTGTCCTCACACCTGACTTACTGCTCCTCACGCACTCCTGCAGGGAGGTAAGAGGTGTCCTTCTCATTTCTGCTCCCAAGGTGAGGTGCCTGGGCCCATGTGAGGGTGACTGCTCGCCCAAGGCCAGCAGGGAGGGGTGGGTGCAGGCCCCACGTGGCTCTTCTGAGCCCAGACCTCCTGTTCCCTCCTCTAGACCATGTTTTGCATCATCCCTGCACAAGGGATCCTGTCAAAATGGCAGGTTTCCAGAACACAGGACAGAGGTGCGGCCTCTGCCCATGGGGGGCTGGCCCCCCCCGGCACTGGGCGGGTGAGGCAGGGGCCGCGCTGGGCTTCTGTGCTCCGAGTACGTGGCCGTGCAGGTGGCACTCAGTGACCACCAGACAGTGCCCAGGGAGTGAACGAAGAAGCAGATGGTGGGTGACCTGATGGTGAGCAGGGCTGGCAGGAAGAAAATCCAGCTGGCCCAAGCAGCGCAGTCACGGGGCATCCGGACACGGAGATACGAGAGACACCTCTTTACAACGATGACATTTGCTCTGCTGTGTGTGTGTGTGTGTGTGTGTATCCCAGGCCCACCCGAGACAGCGAAGATGAGGAGGACGAGGAGAAGAAGGGGAGAGGGTGCTCCCTGCAGTACCAGCATGCCCTCGTGCGTGTCCTCACCCAGTTCGTGGCCGAGTCACCCGACTCGGGTCAGCTGAGCTACATGCTGGGCCCCGACTGGCAGTTTGACATCACCGACCTCGTGATGGATTTCATGAAGGTGGAAGAGCCGAGAATTGCTCAGTTACAGGATGGCAGGACCCTGGTGGGCCGGGAGCCGGGCATCACCACCGTGCAGGTACAGGCGCCCACCCCTTGCCACCTCCCCCAATGCCAGTCCGTGTTGATGAGGGTCCAGGTAGATGCTGCCGTGCAGGGAGTGTGTGCGTGTCAAAGAATCATGGGCAGTAATGGAGGGTTCGTCAATTCTAACCATCCAAACACAAATTAAACTTTGCATTTTAGAGAGAGCTGAGGAAAAAAAAATCTCATTTCTTTTACCAGTCAAGGCTGAATTAAACACACAGTCTAAACAATCTTTTCCCCAATACGATAATTTACTTTTCACATTATCACTAATAGAAGATGACAGAACCTGTGAAAGCTAGTTTTATTTTCCTAAACTTGAGGGTTAATCATTTAGCTATTTTTTACCTTGAACAGTCGACCAAAAAATTTTAAAAGACGTATTGCACTAAATATAATAAAAACACTCTCCATTTTATTATAGTAATAGTAAAACTATCTTCTGGCCAACGTTGACAGGATAATTCTGCCGAAAGAGTGCAGCATGTTTTTTTAATAAATTAAAATGTTACTGCTCATAGTTAATTAAGTCAGATTTTAGGTGTTGCCATAGTTAATTTTTGACAGCTGGATTCAACATTATATTTCGTATTATTCTTCTATTGCTGGGCAGCAAATCACCGCAAATCTCCCAAGTTAAACACCACGAATTTATTAACTCAGAGTTCTGAAGGCTGGGAGTCCAGGTGAGCCTGGGGTACCAAGCTCAGGGTACCACAAGGCTGCAGTCAAGGTGTGGGCCACGCTGGGCTTATGTGAGGGCTTCAGAGGAGGGTTTGCTTCCCAGCTCAGGTTGCTGGCAGAATGCAGTTCCCCATGGTTTGGGGTTGAGGACTGTGGTTCCTCATGGACGGTCAGCCAGGGGTCATTCTCTGCTCCTAGAGGTCACCTGCATTCCTGCTCACCGGGCCCCTGCATCACCAGATTCTCACTCTTTGAATCGCTTTGACTTTCCCTTCCTCCACCAGCCAGGGAAAGAAAGCCCTCTGCTTTTAAAGGCTTGTGTGATCGCCTGGGACCCTCACGGCTAACCCAGCATAATCGCCCTATTTTAAGGCCAACTGTGCCGTATCCTGTAACATAATCGGGAGGGTGATGTCTCATCATATTCACAGGTTTGAGAGATTAGGCAAGACCCCTTTGGGTGGGCGGGTCACGAAATTCTGCCCCCTAGGTATTCCTCTCCATTTGCTAGTCACTCCCGCTTGCAAGCTAGACGGCAAGTTAGGAGGAGTGGTTTCATAGGAGAGGTAAGAGCCTCTTTCTCACGTTGCTTACCTGGTTTATCCAGTGATGACACAATGGTGATTAGTGGCCCATAGTGGACACCTGACTACCCACTGGAAGGAATAGGAGCAGGAAGAGGTGGCTGAGCACCAATCCTTTAAAGAGTTTTACCGCAATTCTGCCATTTTCACACCTAAATATTAGTCGTTGGAAAAATGTTACTCTTGGTGCTTTCGTACCGAGGTGGGCAATTTTTAGTTGTTGCCTCTAAATTAAATCAAGCGTTTGACTGCATGTTACGAGGGATACAGATTTGTTCCTCAATACAAGTAGTCGGTTTTCAATAGAATACATCACCATGTAAAATAGCCTTTGTACAGTCGTGATTAGGTTTTTGTGAAGGAATTTTACTCTAGTTAGATTTATCAATAGTAAACATCGAACTATGATGTGTTTTTTTCCCTTGAGAGCACATAAAACTAGAACTCTGTAAAAACAAATCATTCTTTTGTATAAGCCAAATAAAAAGTACTCTACCTAACCAAAAGAAAAAAAAAAAAAAACTACAGTGCTGTTATCATGGTGCTGTTTCTTATCAAAGAAGAGAAAAGGGAACAAGATGTTATGTGTAAAACTGCTCCAGTTGGAGAGCGTACCTGAACAGGAGCATAAAGCTCACATATACAATGTCCACGCGTGCGCTTATGTTTGGAAAACTGGGAGAACGCTTTGGTGTTTGAGTTTTGAATGGTGTGAGGAGCAGAGGCTGAGCTTTCTGGCTGACCCTGCAGGTCCTGTCGCCTCTCTCTGACTCTATCCTGGCGGAGAAGACAGTCACTGTCCTGGATGACCGAGTCACCATCGTGGACCTGAGCGTGCAGCTGGTGGCCGGCTTGTCTCTTTCCCTGCAGCCACACAGGTCGGACAAAAGAGCCATCATCTCAACAGTGGCCGCCCAGGACGTTCTTCAAGCCCCACAGCAGGTACGATGCCAGAGTCCTTTCGTCCCTGGCCGATCGAGACCACGTCTCTCTCTGTCTCATCCTGCAAAGGAGATCGGTAGAGCACTCATAGCTGGGGCTGGTGATTCTTGAAGCTTCTTCCTGTTTATCCTGTCTCAGAAAAGTACTCAGTGGCTTAGATATATTTTCCTTGTACAGTAAGTCCCTTACATACGACCCTTCAAGTTGCGAACTTTCAAAGATGCGAACATGCGTTCGCGTGTCCAATCACATGTTAGTTCACATGCCTGGCGTACGTTGTCACGTGTGTGCATCCTCTACAAGTGGTTGTGCTTTTGTGTACTTTATTGAACAGTACTGTATAGAGTACAATAGTACAGTATCTTTATTGAAGCCCAGGATGTCCGGAAGTAAGCGTAAAAGCAGTGGTGATGTAGCTGGTACTGTACTATAATTTTTGAGGTACTGTACCATAAGATTTAAAATGTTTTCTTTTTTTGTGTTTATTTTTATGTATTATTTGTATGAAAACTATTATAAACCTATTACAGTACAGTACCACATAGCCGATTGTGTTAGTTGGGTAACTAGGCTAACTTTGTTAGTCTTACGAATTCACTCTCAGAATGGAACCCGTTCGTATATAGGGGACTTACTGTATATGCTTCTAACCCACCAACCATGTGCCCATATGCTACTTGCTTTAGAACAGCCTTATCTGTTTTAGGCACAGTCTGCTGCTAGACCGTGACCAAAGGCGCTCATGTTTTTACTTTTGCCAAAGCAGGTGCCTTTTAATACTTGGAAATTCCATTTCAGCTTCTTGAACAAACGTAACTTATAGACACCAAGTCGCTATGGTTGACAATTATCACCAATTCCCAAACTCGCTCCCATCTTTTTTTTTTTTTTTAATCTTTATTGGAGTATAATTGCTTTGCAATGTTGTGTTAGTTTCTGCTGTACAACAGAATGAATTAGCTATATGTATACATATATCCCCATATCCCCTCCCTCTTGACGTCTCTCCCACCCTCCCTATCCCACCCCTCTAGGTCATCACCAAGCACCGAGCTGATCTCCCTGTGCTATGCAGCAGCTTCCCACTAGCCACCTGTTTTACATTTGGTAGTGCATATATGTCAGTGCTACTCTCTCACTACATCCCAGCTTCCCCTTCCCTCCCTGTGTCCTCAAGTCCATTCTCTACGTCTGTATCTCTATTCCTTCCCTGCCACTAGGTTCATCAGTACCATTTTTCTAGATGTCATATACATGTGTTAGCCTACAGTATTTGTTTTTCTCTTTCTGACTTAACTTCACTCTGTATGACAGACTCTAGGTCCATCCACCTCACTACAAATAACTCAGTTTCATTCTCCCGTCTTTAAACTTTGACATGTCATTGATAGAGGTACCAGGGCATGGTGCCTTTTAAGCCGGCTGCTATCATAACGCATCCTTCCTGAAGTGCTTCCAGCAGTGCCTGTTTTCGCTTCACCAGCATTGGCTTCCTAATAAAGAGTGTTCCACCTAATAGTCTCTTGAGCAAGTGCCTGATTAGTTGCACCTGAATATGATTCAGATCAATTGCCTGAACTTTCAAAATGTTTTTAGAAAGGTCAGAGTCAAATCCTGTGGTCTGGCATGCAATAAATTAATACACACTTTAATGCCTCCTTTAAAACAAATCATTTCTCACATCAGTGGGGCTATAGCTTAGGGTTGATGCCGGTTCCAGGAATTGCTGAGAGCTGTTTACAACAATAAAACGTAGGAATTAGTTTTTCTCAGTTTGTAAGTTTAAATACTATTATGTAGGAAATCACATATACATTTGCAGCTTTCAAGGACCTGATGATAACAGAATGCTTTGCTTTCATTTTCTTCCTAGGAAGCAATAGTCAGTTCTTGGATTTTGTTCAGTGACGGTTCGGTGACACCTTTAGACATTTATGATCCCAAGGATTTTTCAGTTACTGTCTCATCATTGGATGAAATGGTGGTGTCTGTCCAGGCAAACCTTCAGTCCAGATGGCCGCTTGTGGTTGCAGAAGGGGAAGGGCAGGGGCCCTTGATTAAACTGGAAATGATGATCAGTGAGCCCTGTCAGAAGACCAAAAGGAAGAGCGTCCTTGCCGTGGGTAAAGGCAACGTCAAGGTCAAATTTGAACCCAATATTGATGAACCCCCAGGAGGCACCAACGATATCGAGGGCATAAACCGGGAATATAAAGACCACCTCAGTAACACCATAGAGCGCGAAGGCAGCCAGGAGAGAGCTGTGCAGGAGTGGTTCCAGCATGGCGCCTCTGTTGGTCACGGGGAAAGTACCAACAAAAGCACAACCCCACAGGCCCCCATGGGAGGAAAGGATAAGAAGATGCTCAAGAGCGGTGGTCCAGACACCTATACAAGCTTCCCCACTCAAGGGAAGTCGCCGGAACCCCATAACCCCAGTGACCTCACGGTGACCTCCAGGGGGTTAACCGACTTGGAGATTGGCATGTATGCCCTGCTCTGTGTCTTCTGCCTGGCCATCTTGGTCTTCTTAATCAACTGTGTGGCATTTGCTTGGAAATACAGACACAAAAGATTCGCCGTGAGTGAGCAAGGCAACATCCCCCATTCCCACGACTGGGTCTGGCTCGGGAACGACGTGGAGCTGTTGGAGAACCCGGTGGACGTGACCCTCCCGTCAGAGGAGTGCACGACCGTGATCGACAGGGGGCGGCAGTTCGAGGAGAGGAACTTCCTTCTCAACGGCGGTTCCCAGAAGACTTTCCATAGTCAGCTGCTCAGACCTTCTGACTATGTCTATGAGAAAGACATGAAAAACGAACCTCTGAGTTCGTCGGGCCCAAAGAGGAAGCGGGTCAAGTTTACTTCCTACACCACCATCCTCCCAGAGGACGGCGGCCCGTACACCAACTCCATCCTGTTTGACAGTGATGACAGCATCCAGTGGGTGTGCCCAGATATGGGGCTCGGGGAGTCCCAGGGCTTTAGAGACTATATGGAGAGACTGCAGGACCACATGTAAACTCCTTTCTCACGTTCGTATTCACCTTTATGCCTTCTGTTTTTTGAATGGTGGAGCCTTGAGTTTGGTCAGCAATAGGGGGTGATTTAACAAAGCTTCGTGTGTGGAGGTCTGGCGGGATCCCTTGCTAAGCAGGCGTCAGAGAGAGCAGAGGCAGCTGCGTTCAAAGCTAGGCAGTGTCTCTAAATCGGCCACATGTAGGTCCTGGAGACATTCTCAGACCACAGTTCTATCTGCTGCCTGGTACCAGCTCCATTCAAATATAACAAACCTGACCCCACAGACACTGTTAATCATCTCGTGGCAAAACGGCCGTGTGGAATCAGAGAAGACTTGGGTTTGGTTTTTCTACTCCTAGACCTTTTAAAGCACAGTGGACATTTCTTGCCCTTGGCCTGAGACTGGACATGCGTGGAAGATGCTGAATGTAGCCACCCGTATTTGCTAACGAGCACCGCTCATTATTTTTATATATCTTTGCACCCCGCACCTGGTTCCTTTGATCTCTGCAATTCTTTTTGAAACACAAAGACAAGCAATTTCATTCTTTTCTCTGAGATCCGTTTGGTTTACTTATGAGTTTTAGTCCCGGCGATTTGCCACGTGTATTTCCTGGGTGTCTGTGCAGGATTTCAGGGTCTTTCCAGTTTTCCACACTTCATCACTTAGGGGCAATATCTAAGAAGCTTATCCTCACGCCGTCTTTCCTTCCTTTTGTTGTTGAACTTTCTTGTATTGGGTGGGGATGTGGGATTTTACTTAAAATATACTGTGAGGGAGGGCCATCTTCTTTACAGTTTTCTACATGACGCTTAAAAACTTTGGAGAAAAGTTGTGAACCGTGAACCTTTACTTTTATCTTCTGCTTGTGGGAGTCGTGAAGACCTCCTTCCTGGGGTGCATTTCTGAGGGCAAAAGTCCTCAAAATAGTAGTATTTATACTAATCCTTTGTGGTCAATACCATTTGTTATCCAAACTAAAATCAAGATCTAGAAATGATATACACAGAAAGGAAATTGCATAGGAAATACCTTCAGATTAAACTCGCCTTTTACCAGAACAAAACATTTTTAAAACGATAAGTGAATTGATGTTTCAACTTAGCAATACGTAGAAATCTACCCATGCAATGATTTCCACACCCCCATCA
Organism: Hippopotamus amphibius kiboko; assembly: GCF_030028045.1. Taxonomy (NCBI): domain Eukaryota; kingdom Metazoa; phylum Chordata; class Mammalia; order Artiodactyla; family Hippopotamidae; genus Hippopotamus; species Hippopotamus amphibius. Next base: position 22,493,063 of record NC_080193.1, read on the forward strand.
CTACCAAAAAAGAAAAAACCATATATATATATAATATCCTCAATCATGACTCTGGCAGAGATAAAGCCTACACAGGGTGTACATTAACAGAGAAAAGCAATGGGTTCCCCCCCAAATTCATAAAATAAATGACTCTTTCAGAAGCTTGAGAGGCAATTGTGATGAAAAACCATAGCTATTGGGAAATCGAAGTGGCAAGAGAGAGAGGAGGAAAAAAGCATGATTCCTGCATATTTTTTAAATAAACAATGTTTTTCAAAGAACAGCATGCCTGATCTCAAGCAAAGCAAGAATTTCAGGTTAGGAAACTATGACGACATTTCTACCTATTAAGATGGGCTAGCTGGAAAAATAGACACTGGACGAGTATGCCTCATTCCGAGCTTTCTTGAGCCATTTGCATCTCTGAAAAGCAGAATTTTAAAGGCCTCAAGTGGCAAGGACCTGTAGGAGATGTTGAGACAGTTTCTTGACTCCTGATGGCTGTCGACCGGGCTATTCAAAAGGGTGTTGTTCGGTGGTTCTCTTCCAGGGTTCTGTGGACAGGGGCATGACCACCAGCCTCCTCCAGCCAAGACCTGTCAGGCACAGAATTCTGCCTGTGTCCCATGCCCACAGGACCACAGCACGTTTGTAGACAGCACTTAAGTGACCAGTACTGCGCTGCCTGACCCCCGGAGGCTGGTGTTCAGTTGCTCTTGTGTTTAAAATGGGGCTTAGGAATGGAAGCTGGTGAGGTTCCCCCAAATCTTGGAGTTTAATTGGGGGAATGAAACCAGGAGAACCCAGGCATCAGCTTCTAAAGGAGTTTTCAAAGAGATGGCTGACACCTTGTAGGAAACACTCCTGTGGTGGCCAAAGGCAGCTGCCTCTGCTTTCAAAGCGCTCGGCGAGGAGGTGGTTCAAAACCAGCTGTGTGGGACTGAAGAGAAACTCACACGCTAGTTGAAACATAGCTGTCCACATGAGCCCAGCTCCTCCTATAAGGTATTTTCAGTTTCCTCTCCCTTTTGGGTCTTTGACATTCCAGACGTAGTGGGGATTTCATTTCTGAAACGGAGGAAGCTCAACTGATACAGGAGTGAGTCTCTCTCGCACACACAGCAGGCTGCCTCCCGCTGGTAAAATGAGACTTTTGGTGGATGTAATTCGGGAGGGGACAAAGGAAGTTACCATTGTCATGGGGAGGCTTATTCAGGAGCATACAAATTCGAGCATCTCCTGTGGTCTGAGTGCTTGACGTGACACAGAGAGCAAACTGGGGAGAATTGGAAGGAGCCAATGGTTTCTCTGCAGAGCCGGGAACTAACCGTGGTCCTGAAGATGTCCCCCGCGGGTGAGCTCACGTCACCCAGAGTGAGGCAGGCTGCATAAACGACCTTTTGCCGGTTTAGGCTGAGACTCAGCTCAAAATAAAAGTCACGTGGAAGGTTTTCGGGGAGGGTTCTCTTTTACTGTACAACACACACTCCCGTATGTGCACACGTATGTACATAAACCCACGCGTGTGTGTGAATAGTGAAGAATCAGAAATGCAGTTTTTTGTGAGAGTCAACACTGTCGTTGTTCTCAGATTTGGCGACGACACTACTCAGCTTTACAGAATTTCACGGAAGTTCTTCCTGCTCTAAATATGCCCCGCTGCCTAGAAACTATGGGTCATATCAGCTTGTCTTCCAACTGGTCCACTTAAAACAAATAGGAACTATACCTCCAAAATATTTAAGCTAAAATGGGGGGAATGATATGTTATTAAGCCTTGAACAGTTCCCTGGGGGCCATGCAACTGCCTGGATTTTCCAGGTTTTTAAGGCTGAGCTATCCAAAGGATAGGTGTCAGTAACCTGAAAGAAATGACACCGATAGAGTCCCTTTCTCCCCCGGGAAGACACCAGCAGCCTCTCGAGGGAACACCAGCCACGAGCTCCATGGGTGACACGGAGGGCAACTCAGATGTCCCACAAGGACCAGGTGACCTACAACCATGGAGGATGTGAGACCCCTGTCTCCAGGGGCCAGACAGCCTGCTTTCCAGGCCAGCATACAGCTATTAAGGAGCGGCTGCCACACAGAAGTACTGGAGTTTAAACCTACAGTGTTGTGTTTGAAAGAAAGAAAGAAAGAAAAGACACCAGAAGTTTTCCCTGGAGACGTCCCCCAAAGAACACATCAGCTAGCAGACCTCAGAATACTCTGTGTAAACCAAGAGGGAATCATTGACTTCCTGGCTGTTTTCTTTTGCACACTGGCCAGGCTGAGTTCCCAGCCTCTAAGCTTCCTTAAACTGTAGGCAGAGAGTTTTTCTTTATAAAAATTAATGCAGGGAAAACTGGATTAATTTTTGTCCCATTGCTACATCTGTAGATGAAGTGTTTTGTACCTGGAGAATTCTAAGTTTCAGAAAGTCTGCCTTTGTGCGCGTTGGTCAGCGTTCTCCTCTCTTTTAGAAAAGCGTCTTCCCGATGTTGGGATGTCGGGACCACGGTAAAATCTCTGTCAGAGAAGATCATTCAGTCCAACTCCATTGACCACAGAGGGTGGTTTCGTCTGCATCCTTCCATCACCATCGACACCATTGTTTTTCTACTCTCATCAACTCAAACATGGCCTCAATTCTCCGTTCTAGTCTCTGTAAATGACACGCTAGATGGTTTATAAACCCGGAGACCATCTCCTCCCTCAAAATTATATTACATGTAATGTATTGCGTGTCACCTGTTATGTAAAAGAACAGTATGGGTGGTGGAAAAGTTATGCTAAAATATTTAGCAGATATTTTTGTATGTAATATAGACAATATACTGAAACACTGAAAGGTGTGTTGGAATAAATACATTTTAAAATAAAAGCATGCAAAGCTATAGCTTTTCAGTGTACAGACATCCCGCTCAGAAATATCTAAACTGATGGTGGGAAAACATCGGAACCTCACATTGTGAAATGCACTGAATTAGAGATGCAGCCTTTAGAGGGCGTGGCTTCTGTTGGGATTGTTGATGGAATCTGCCAGAACATTTGATCTTACTCTTCCTTACTTTTGGATTTTTTTCCTTTTTCTTTCTTTTTTTTTTTTTCCTGGATATATTTCAGAAATAAAGTGACTTCGTTTTCCAGCATAAAGGTATATTCTAACCACAGGGTAACTCATCCTTTTTAACATGAAAATAAACATTTAAACATTCTCCAGTGGTTTCATTATTTTATCCACATTTTTCTCTTTTAATTGCAGCATCTGTTAGGATTTGACTATCTTTATATATTTTTCTCTTTAGCCAGAGACGCAGCTCTCTTTTCACTTTTGATGCAGCAATAAATGGAAACCAAAAGAAAATGTTTCTTGAAAGTGGCAAACAACTTTTACCTTTGAAAAAGGTAAACTCTCATTTGTTGTCCTAGCAGACTGGGGGACATTTCTTCCCTGATGTCCCAGAAGGAGGGCTCCTGTTTCTCAGGTCTCAAACCGTCTTGGACTCAGTGCTGACATGTAATGCATCAGGCCCTGCCGTCTTCTCCCTTTTGGTCTCTACTTGTCTGTGACTCATTCATGTGTCTGTATTTGGGGCAGGGGCTTGGGCTACTGAGGGCGCAGAACAGGCAGAGCTCTGGACACATGAGAAAAATGTAAGAAAGAGTCGAGGATTCTGCTTGGAAGGCTGATGATGTCTCAGCTGAAAGGTTGCCAAGTGCATTGCTGAGTCCCTGCGGCTCTCTGTGGCGTGTGTGCCCTTTTTGACCCTGTCAGCATCATCTCTGGCACTTTGGCACTCCTTGTTATCGGCATGAAAAGGGGTGTCTCTATGGCAGTAACTTGACATGTCATAGTACATGCCCTGCCCCAAGCTTGATCTTTCACTGGGCCCTACAGAGGTGACATGAGGAGGTGAGTGTCAACCTAGGAATTGGCCTTGTGAAATGAAATCTGCAGAGTGGCAGGCTTCAAATGAGCCCAAATGCTCTCCCTGGTTCCTCACCCACCCCCCTCAGCAGGATTTCTCACACTTTGGGTGACTGTTTCCCACGAACAGCCCCCACTTCTTCTTCTTCCTGGAATGGAGGAGAACAGAGCCACAGACCCCGAAGCCTTTCCCCAGATCTCAGCGTGCACGTGTGCAGTTTAGAAAAGTTGGTTTCTGAAAGAGAAGGAAAAAAGAAAGCTTGAAACAGGGCTTGTGAAAGAATGAACCCTTCAGATTTAGATTTCTGTGTGTGTAAAATGCAAACACTGCATTGCAAACGTTTTGATGTTGAAATGCTTAATGCCTTAGTTTCTTTATGCTTTTATGCAATTTAGATCAGTTACAGAGGCAATTTCTTCATGGTTTTATACAATTTAGATCAGTTATGGAGGTTTTTTGTTGTTTGTTTTAAACATTTTTTTTAAACACAGAAAAAGTGTGGAAACATTTAACCCGGCTTACAGTGTTTGTAGCCTCCTCTAGGAGTCACTTCCCAGGTGAGAGGTAACCAAGTCTGATAGGGAAATTATCCTCCCCGTTCAAGAAAGCAACCATGTCATCAACTCACAAACTGGACAATCATCACATTTCATGAGATGCCTTTATAATTTCTTTGGCTTTAAGTGTTGTTCTTGGCCAGTGGTTCCAATGAAATCTTTATCTTGAGGACTGCAGTCTCTTCAGATGCTGCAGAAACTGAGGGCAGTTTATACAGCTACACTGCTCATTGGAATGAAACACTTTACAAACAGAGATACGAATGTTGCTTTGGGACTCAGGGTCCGTGGGATGTTGACTTCCACCCCCTTGACAACATCACTTCTCTAAGATGGCTTAAATCACTTCTGACTTGACACTTATTTCTTTACTTCAATTGGCCAAAGAGCATGAACAACGTTTTATTTTTCCATAATGAGGGTGGAACCGAAATAATCTGCTATTTTATTGTTACCTCCTTTAGACGAATCTGAGTCACTGAATGCAATAACCCAAAAGGCCAGTGTAGACATCCCCATATGAGGTAGTTTTTTCACTTAGAGATGCTTCCTTAGACAGTGTGCTTTTTTCCCTTGTCATAATCACTGTAGGATCTCCATTTTACCCACGTATATTCCCACATAGTGCAAGCATGCTTTATTCCCATAAATAGTTTAGGCTAACAAGGGTCACACGCTGGGCATTGATAAGTGCCCCACTCCAGGTTTTTAACACTTTAACTTACTGTTCGGGTTGGTTGTAATTCCACTGGGCACATCTGAAAATTTTGCATCAGATCTGCTACCATATCAATTACTCTGAGGCAGTGATTTGTTCAACACCACCAGCTCGTGTGTGAAAAATGCCAGGACTGGCAGGCGTAGGGACCCAAGTGCTTCCTCTGGGCACAGACCACCAAGTGAGTGATTCCCTTTCTGTAGTTGCCTTCCACTGGGAGCCTTTTTCTGGACTTCTGGCAAGGGCGTCAATTTAAAACCCAGCATAGATTGCAGGAACAAACCCATTGCCTGACCCCCATGACAGTTGAAGTTCTAGGTGCATCATTGCAGCTTGAAGCAAACGCCCAAGCTCTGAAAGACAGGGGCTGAGAGTGGAGGATGAAATAATAAAGAAGTGACCAAAGCCAGGGAAAAAAGAAGTAGCTCTGACATCCCCTTGCACACAATAAGTATTGCACAGTTCTCTTGGAGGGAGTCACACATGTCTCCCCACGGTAAATAATTTCTCCCATGTTGCTTATCTATAACGTGTCTGAAGGGCATGTTGTTTGTTCATGCTTTCAATCTGTATCCTCAGTCATCAGTCCCCAGCCCCAGACTTCTCCGGTGGATCCCATCTGGCCTGCAAAACACAGCGAGTGGCCAAACCCACATCACCCAGCCAGTTCTGAACTTCCGAGTGGCCACAAACACAGCAGGAACAAATTCTGTCTGGAGTTTGAAACAAAAAAAGAAAAAAAAGGTGTGATCTATTTCCTGTTTTTCTGAGTTGGATTCTTGTTCCCTGGTAAACACCAGCTATTATAAACAGAGCATGCTGTTACAACACTGTGCTTCTCTATACTTTTTCGATTTTATAATGAACCTGTCTCAAACTACCCATGGCTTTCAGTATGATCCGTTGTATCTGTTCCACAGTAGATTTAATGTATCTGTAAAGGTACTTCCCAAACATTTTGAAAATGAAGAAATAAAACGTGTTGGATGATTCCTTGTCATAGTAAAACAATCAATTGGTAAGCGCCAAGAAAGTATCTCATCCTCAAATAGCTGTTCAAAGGGAGATACTGAGAAGTTTATAGGTTCCGTGTAGAGGCAGCTGTCTTCACGGTTTTGAGGACAGTCATTAAAAGATGACACTTTAAGAATTTAAGAAAAGCATGGTGCATTTAAATGTGAGGACAAGATTCCAGAGGAAACAGCCTTGCCCTTTTGCCCTGGGGCAAGTACTCTGGCTAACTAGCCAGCAGAACTAACTTTCCCTACATTAGGGAGGTGCCTTCCAGAAAGAGGACAGTGGTGACTTTCTATAGTTCAGAGATGCAAACTCAATTCTTGGAGAAAGCCAAGAAAAGTCCATTTTTTCCTTAAGGCTTACAAAGTTAAATTTTAATGAGCGGAAAAGCTTTATTCAGATTTGTTCCTGCCAGCCAGGAGGAAGTCAATTCTATTCATAAAATTGAAAAACATTTTCCTTAGTCCCAGGAAAACTAGTTAGGCACCAGACTTTCCAATTTACATTCATTGTCTTGGGATGTGTTATGTTTAACTCTGGGACAACTTACACATTTCAATACATTGGGTCTCCTCCACCCTGCAAATCGTAACCAGGAGAAGGACGCATCACACCATGCTCTAAAGACAATTGGTTCCAATCGCTATGTTGCCTGAACTAAAGGATGTATGGGTGAGGAAGCTTCTGTCAAAATTCAGCTTTAGAAAAGCAAATGCCCTCCCAGGAATGAGGCAGATTGCCTGCCTCAGGCAACTGTGATGACCTTGATCCAACATCCACGTTCCCAAGTTCACTGCGATAGGATTAACCAGCGTGTGCTTAGCTCTATTCAGGACACAGAGAGGTGTTTACAAAACTTCCTTCCCTTCTCGCAAAGAGCAATGACTATAAACAGGGCATGGCTGGGCTACAAACAAAGGTTCTTTGGTTTTTGTTTTTCTGTGTGTTTTTTTGGCCATGACACGTGGCTTGCTGGGTCTTAGTTCCCTGACCAGGCGTCAAACCTGTGCCCCCTGCAGTGGAAGCACTGAGTCCTAACCCCTGGACTGCCAGGGAAGTCCCCAAACATAGGTTCTATGCCTTGACTCTCCTTTAAACAATGAGGTCAAACAGAACTCAAGAAGGCAGCCTATCCAAGACATTCGAAGCCACTTTGAAGGCAGACGGATGGATGTGAAGAAACCCCAAGTGAGTTTCCAGGGGGAGCTAGACAGAACCGCAGTGCAGGAGGGTTGCCTTTTCTTCTCACCCTCTCCAGGTACGGAGAAAAAAAAAAAAAAAGACAAAAACCTATGTTACCTTAGCCTGAAATATTCTAGATATTAAAACCACCAATATGCTTTACCAGACATTAACATAAAATTATAGAATAAAGCAAGAAAACTCCAGATTGTTTTCTACATCAAGGGGAGTATTTCTATTCATATGAAATGCCCAATAAAGAGCCAAGTAGGAAGATTTGAAGTAAAATGTGATTGACAAGATGGTTTGGATTGTAAGATGGTCACCTCTTAAGTGTAGCATTTCTCCAAGTGTGTTGGAATTAAGAAACTTGGCCAGATTAGATGGTGAGAAAAACCAAAACAAATAAATTTAAAAAGACACTAAAAAAATCATTTGAAGAATGTATCCTGCCTTGGGAAACACTTTTTAATCTCTCCCCTTGAAGATTTTCAGATCACATTTAAGGCTTTGAGAAGTCTGCCTATAAAGAAACATTTCAAGTGTTCCTCAACCTGCATTTTTCCTTGAGTTACCCACTATTTTCTTTTTCTTTTTTTCGTTTTAATAAATGATTAATTGTTCGATTTATTATTTGCCTATTTTTGCCTAAAACCTATGAAAGCCCTGATGGACTGCATTGCACACTTTGAAGGATGCTGCTTTAGAGCATTCTAGGAATACTGTTAACGCAGATCCTACATTGTTTTCACATTGCCAGTATTTTTGGGAAATAAATGTACAGATGTTGTGAGAGGCTACGGCAACTGAGAAGGTGGGCATTGAGTGAACAGCTGCTTCCCTTTGGATCCCGTTCATTCCTTGTTGGGGTTAAAATATAGATCTGGGATAAGGGAAGCTTTGGGATCTAAGACAAACCAGAAGCCCCATCCAGAAGTGAGGGATGGCTGGGGGCTGCTTAGCCCGAGAAACTTTGAGCCCTGCCCAAGCTAAGCAAGATAAAGAAGATAAATGCTTTTATAAAAATCCATTTTATAAGAATGAATCTTTGTCATATTGGTCCAAGCACTAAGATGACATTCCCACTAGAGACCGGAAACAAGCTGTTTATACTTGTCTTCGAGGTTTTTTTATAACAACTGTATTGAGATAGAATTCACCTACCACACCATTCATTCATTTAAAGTGTACAATTCAGTAGCTTTTAGTATATTCACACCTTCACCATAACCAATCTTAGGATATGCTCTTCATGCCTAAAGGAAACCCCGTCCCCACCACCAGGTCACTCCCCAAGTCCCCCAGCCTCGGAAACCACTGATCTACTTCCTATGTGTATAGTTCTGCCTTTTCTGGGCATTTCATATGAATGGAATCACGTAATATGGGAGTTTTGTGACTGGCTTCTTTCACTCAGCACAATGCTTTCAAGGTTCAGATGTACCTAAACCTTGATACGCCTCACACCCCTTGACATACCTTGATAGACCTAAATATAAAATCTAGAATTTACAGCTTCTCCAAGAAAACATAGGAGAATATTTTTCTTTCAACCCTGGGGTCAGCAAAGCTTTCGTAGCCAAGCCACAAGATCATTTAGTGAAGGCAAAATGTCAATACATTCTACTTCATCAAAACTAAAAACCTGTGTTTTTCAAGGACATCACTATGAAAATAAACAGACAATCCACAGAGTGGGAGAAAATGTTCTCGGTGCAGAAGACTTGTCTTTACCATACACAAAGAAAGTCTACAACTCCATAAAAAGACAAACAGCACAGTTGAAAATGAGTCAAAGTTCTGAACAGAAACTTCCCAAAGAAAGATCTATGAGTGAGGGCTTTCTGTCATTTGTCATTAGATAAATGCCAGTTTCAACAATAATGAAATGCAAGTGCACACCATCTATCATGGCTAATATTAAAAAGAACGAAACACCCACTGTTGACAAAGATGTGGAGGAAATATTTTTCGACATTGCTAGTAGGGCTGTAAAATACTATCACCACTTTGGGAAACATCTTGCCAGTTTCTGGTTAAGTTAAACATATACTTAACATATTAGCTAAGAATAGCCTTCTTTGGTATTCATCCAAGAACAATAAAAACATGATTCTGCATGAAGACATGTTCATAGCAGTTTTATTCATAATACACACAAAAAATAGAAACAACCTAAACAGCCATCCACAGGAGAATGGGTAAACAATTGTCTCTTTTTCAGACAGTGGGATGCTACGAAAATAGGAACACGCTTCTGATTTATGCAATTTCATGGACATAGCGAAATGGAAGAAGCAAAACATAAGAGTACTTACTATATGATTCTACTTACATGAGTTCAAGAATAAGCAAAAAAAAAATATCTATGGGGATAGAAATCAGAGCAGCATTTGCCTTTATCAGGGTGTGTGCTGAGTAGAAGGGGCATTAACATGGGTGATGGAAAGATCGGGTGGCTCTTTATCCTGATCAGGAACCGGGTGACGCTGGTAAAGTTCTTTTCAAAATTCACCCTACTATACACTTAGACCTGTCCATTTAACTGTATGCAAATGTTACTCAATATAAGTAATGTCGTCAAAAAATCTTCAAAAAAGTACAAAGCAAGCAATCTCCAAATATCCTTGGGGAGGCCCTTTTTGCTTCTGTCCCAACACTTGTGGCCAGATTTCCCCTAGTCTCAGAATTGCTCCCTTTTGCCCTCCCTGACCCCAACCTCCAAAAACAAAACAAAACAAAACAAAACAAAAAACAACCAAAAGAACACTAAGCAGGAAAACTTGGAGACGGAGGTTTCTGTGACCTTTGTCGGCAGGACCAGATTTTGGGGTTGGTAGAGGAAGAGTTGAAATGAAGAAAGGAAGGAGCAGGGGACAGTGACCTGGTACACACACCTTCCCCTGCACAGGGTCTTCCCTGGGCCAGGCGCTTGATTGGGATCCAAGTGGAATCTTCCATGGGGCTCCGTGTGGCCTGTCATGGTCCACCAAAGGACCCTTCAGTGCTGCCTGCCACACCCTGTTGATCATAACTCTTCCTGGAAAAGCTGGGCAGGATGCCATGGTGTTGTCTTAGGACTTAGACAGGCCCAAGTTGGGGCTTCCTTGGGAGATGGTGGTAAATACTGTTGATTGCTTTCGTAGTCAATACCCAAATTATTTTCAAGAAGGGGAAAATGGTGGCCTGAAGACTTTCTGCATGAGTTAAAACGTATCACAAAATTCATGATAAGCTTAGCTTGATTACACAGTTTATGGAGGAGACCTTAAGCTGCCTTCAGTTGAAGCTACCTCTTTGAACAAGTTGGAGATGCTTAATTTGGCAGCAAATAATCCAAGCAAGAACAAGTCCATCTCTGAGGATAAAACAGTCCTTCTCAGAGAGCCAGGTGTGGAGCCCGCTCACCTTTCATTTCAACTCTTTACAGCTCATATTCAAAGATAGCTGTGGTCCCTAGAAACAAATGATCTCCAATCTCAAGGGGTTGAAAAAATCTCAAGTGTTTAAATAAACCCTTTACGCGGAGTGGCAACAGCTTCTAATATCACCAATGGATGATATGGATGGAAAATACTGACCTTCAGGAAACTCTAACCTGCTTTCAAGGGAAGCAGAGGAGGGAAAGTAAGAGAGGGAACGGATTGAACAGAGAACAATAGGCAACTCCGTGCACGTAGAATCGTAAGAGTGAGGGTCCGCTCAAGACCCTGATGGACGATTCACCTTCTGTCCAAGAAGGTACACGGGGAGTGGCAACTTGGGTGCAAAAGATGAGTCAGAAAACGATTCATCACATCAAAGTTGCTTTGCAGAAACCACACTTTATGCAGCTACGTTAGTGCAAGGAGAAAGTTAGGAAAGCTACCAGGAGGAAATGAAATAAACAAAGCACTCAGCATCCAATTACACTCGCCAAACAGGAGCTAGCATCTCTATGGTCAGAGAGTACAGTCTGAAAGGGGAAAATGTTAAATTCTGGCAGAAAATTAAAATGCAGCCTGAATTATACCAACAGCATGTGATGAAACTCCACAGAAAATTACATGAGGAGATGAGCCACTTGGGGATAGAGAAGAAACTTTCCAAAATGCATAAAAAAAAATCAGCCACACCCCTCAGGAGATGTAGAATCAGCAAAAAGCAGTCTCTTCTGTCGAAGTTCATTTATTTAAGAGACTAGAAATTTCAGAGAGTTGGCTGGTTTCTCTGTGAGCCAAAAGAAAGCACAGGGACATAGGGGAAAACAAACTACATGGCAGACATGAATCATCTGGAGTGTCTTAAATCAGAGCTTTCATCAAAAGTTTCTTATGCCCCTGTTGTTCCAATACAGAACAGAAGCCGGAGGAATGAACAGCGATGAAAAACTGAGTATTTGAACTTCTGGATTTATTTCCTCTCTCTACTGCCCAAATTCAGTAGAAAAAATATCGTCTTTAATGAAAATAATTTATAGACATTATTTTATGCCTTGCCTTTTAAGTATGATGTTGGGATTGGGGCAGGGAATTTAACATTTAAGTGCAAGGGGTTTACCTGAATTTATATTATTATCTAAGCATTCTGCAGCCCTCTCTCCACCTAGGCTCCTAGAAGTGGAAACTGGCAGGAGGCTCATGGAGGAGGGATGTAGCTACTGCCCAAGCTGTCTATGACATGTGCAGATTCTCACGAATCTAGGGTTAATCACGTCTAGATGTCTGCTTGGGGTATATCCTCTTTCTCTGGATTGCAGGCTCTGAAAAGCAGAGACCAGTGCCTGATACAGAAGGGTGCTTTGATGAATGTTTGAATGTTCGAATGCATGAGTTTCATGACTGTCAGGATTCTTATGATTGACAGTAACTGAAATCCATCAAACAAGCAAAACAAAAACAAAAACACAAAAACGAAACAAACAGGAAAACAAAAAGACAAGCAATTCTATTGGCCCTTGTAAGTGAAAAGTCAGGGATGTGATTTCAGGCATAGCTTGATCCAGCTTCTTGATCAATATTCTTAAGAAGCTGAATCCCTCCACCTACACTCATTCTCTTTCTTCATCTCTCAGATATGTTTTCTTCTGCATTGACCTCATCTTCAAATAAGCTTTCCCTGTTGGTAGCACATGAGACCCAAGTTGATCTAGAATTACTTTCTGCCAGCTCAGGTCCCATAAACATAATATTTACTTGGGAAAAGAGAGATAAATGAGGAAGCTGTTGGGCCTGGGAGTTGCTGGCAGCCATTCTGTGATCATGAGGTATGTGTGACTAGGAAGTAGCCGGCAGTGTGGAGAAGAGGCACAAGAAACAGAAAACGCCAGCGCTGCAGAGATACTGTTGAGCTGCTGGATAGAGCTGGCCCGAGGTGCATTGTGCATCTTTACATGATTCGATAAGTTGTCTTTATTTTTAAGGCCATTGTGAGTGCCGTTTTCTCTTCTTTGCAATGGAGAGATTTCCAACCGACAGGGACAAATCGCATGTTTTGTGTCTCTGCTAGGAAATGTGGCCCATTGGGCAACTTTTCAACAGGCTGCTTTGGAGAACACCACCTCTGTTTTGTAAAGTGAAGGCCACATCTGCCCTTGTGTCCCGGTTTATTCCATAAAAAGCGGATGTCCCATCCTCACATCCCCTGACTTTGTCCCTTGTCACATTGCTGGGCACACCACTGAGCCAGCTACGTGTGGTCAGTAGCTCATCCTTATGTAAAATGTGAGACACCAAATAGACCAGAAGCCATAAATGAAGAAACAAACCCCCCAAACCCCCAGACCCTTTAGCTTTAACAAACTGACAAGTCTGCTTTCCTCTGAAAAAGGGAAATCAGTGATACATTACCCACTAGTTTTTGAAATAGAAAACATATCATTACCCCAGAATATGAGGGTATTTGTGGGAAATCTGCAGGCATATTAATGCTACACAGGGCATGATTGGGCTCAAAAGAAAGTGAACCACAAAGGGAATCTGACTGCCTCTTCCTGAGTTTCATGCTATAGTATTAAAGAGCAGCAGTGAGTCTGCTAAAATCTAAGTCAGACATGTCTGTCCCCAAACCTCCAGAGCTCCCATCTCTCAGGGAAAAAGCCAACATCCTCACCAAGACCCACATGGACACCCATGTTCTGGCCTCCCCTCCCCTCTCAGATCTCATCTGCTGCCCTCACTAGCTCTGCTCCAGGCTCCAGGTCCTCCACCCCCACTTGTTCCCAACCCCCAGGATGTCTCCTGCCTCAGGGCCTTTGCACACCTATTCCTCTGCCCTCGGCAATCTACCCTGGAACTGCACAGGGCCCCACCTCACCTTTCAGAGGAAGTGAGTGCATGGCTCCCTTCTCTTCCTGGGAAGGAACCAGGGGCCCCTCCTCCTCCCCCTGCCCCTGGAGAAAATCTTGGCTCCCTCCCCCTCCGCCTCTCCCGGGAGGTCACTGCTCTCCCGACCACACGATCACTGCTTGCTTCCCTACACTCACTGTCTCTCTTTCCTGATCTGCCTTTCTCCAGAGCTGTCCTCATAGGTCATTATAGTCTCCCAGGCACTCCAATCCACTGCTCGCCATGCTAGAGTCTCAGCCTCATGAGGGCAGGTCCCTGTTTGGGCCACTGTTGTGTCCTTAGAATGGACAGCAGCGCCTGGCGCACAGAGGTCAGCTAGACTTATGCGTGGGTGGACTAGAGGTGAAAACCAACGCTCCCAGATCCTGGCTCAGCTCTCCTTCTAGTCTGAATGGTAGATGCCAACAGTAGGGGTCTAGATCTGTGCACGGAAAACAGCTACCAACCGCACTGCCAACAGATGCTTACTGTGAAGCAATAGTAATAAGTGTTATCTATGAAACATGACCACCTACCAGTCATCGTCATCGTGTCAGACACCAGCAATTTGCAGATTGGGGGGCAGTCCTAGCAACAGACTGCAACTGGCTGTATCCTGACCGTTTCCGAGATGAGGACATGGACGTTCACAGAGGCGAAGTCACTGATGTAAGGCCACACAGCAGTGCAGCCAGCTTGGAAGATGATCCAGCTATGAAATTGTAGGTCAGGACCCGGGCACCGAGGGCAAGACCCTTTGTTGTCGTCGCCATGACAATCCTATGTATGCGGGGGCTTTTCCGAGACAAGCTCTGAGCTGGGACGTGGGAGAGGGGAAATGCTGGGATCTTTATTTGGCCCGCGTGGCACTTATTTATGTACTTTAGAATTTGACGGCTAACACTTGAAAAATCAACTTTTGCATTGTAAGGCAGCCAGTTCCCTTGCTTCTCTTGAAAACATGGAAATAACATTCCAACTCTCTAGAAAGAGGTTTGGGTAGAGAAAGGGACCACCAGCTGGCCTGGGGAACATTTATTCATTCTTTCTTTCTTCCAACAAATATTTATTGAGACTTACTCTATGACAGCCATTGTTCCAGGCATTGGGGATGTGATGCTAAACAGAGCTTATACTTTTGAGACAGGAGAGAGATAATAGACAAATAAGTAAGTAAATATAGAGTAGGTCCTGGTGGGGTAAAGCGTTATGGAGAACCGTGCAGCAGGGGAGGGTGTGGTGAGTGGTGGTGGAGATGGGAGTTGAAAAGCAAGTAATCAGCAAAGACCCACTGATAGGCTGACACCTGAGTGTGGACTAAAGGAAGTGAGTGAGCAGGCCATGGGATATCTGGGGGAGGGGAATGTTCTAGAAAGAGGAACAGCAATTAAGAAGGTCCTGAGTCTAATGCATGTCTGTTGCATTCGTGGTATGGAAAGATGACCAGAGCTACACCAGGGCAAGAGCAGCGGCAATGAGGTCTGCTACACTGACCAAGGAGGTCCCATCTGGTAGCCATGGTGGCTTGGACCAATTCTGGAAGGCAGCAGGCGACATAAGCAGTGGTGTTTTTGCCTGTCCACCACAAATTTCCCTTCCATATAACATGTCATGTCTGTCCCTAGCTCACGGGGCTCATTGGGCTCATCACATGGCCTCATCCACATAGAGGGGATTGAGAGTTAGAATCCTATTGTGGTTCTGGTCTAGGAGTAACCTGAAATAACCTAGAATATTAGCAAAGCAGGACTAACAGCTGCTGTAGTAATTATTACCTATGGATGTGAGCACAAAAGACACTTACTGATAAAAGGGCACAATTGGGGACTTCCCTGGTGGCACAGTGGTTATGAATCTGGCAGTTCAGGGGACATGGGTTCGACCCCTGTTCCAGAAAGATCCCATGTGCCTCAGAGCAACTAAGCCCGTGTGCCACAGCTACTGAAGCCCGTGCACCTAGAGCCTGTGTTCTGCAACTAAAGAAGCCACCACGATGAGAAGCCCGCGCACAGCAACAAAGAGTAGCCCCTGCTCACAGCAACCAGAGAAAGCCCGAGAGCAGCAACAAAGACCCAATACAGCCCCCAAAATTAATTTTTAAAAATGTCATTAAAAAAAGTGCGCCATCAGAATGATTCAAAGAACTAAGAGCAAGTCCAGCCTGAGAATTTTGCAATCAGGTCATAATCGCCAAGGCTCCTGCTGTGATTGGTGTAGAACTTTGGGGAATTCTGAAGAGACTTTTGTTCTATTGGCTGACTCTGCAGCAGAACGGGCGAAGTCTCAAACCACGCAGAGGTCAAGAATGCATCACAAGTAACAGACGTGACATTCCCACCTTGTCCGGATGCCCTTCCACCCTTCCATTCCCTGTGTTGTATATTTCTCCATCATTAGGCAAGCTTTGATGCGGAAAAACATTATATCATCGCTTTCTCGATGCTCAGATTCAGAAGTCAAGCCAACAGCCATTTCTGCCACAGAGAAACAATCATGATGGATTCTTTACACATGCAAATATATTCTGTGTGATGCTTTAGATGTATAATGATAAGATGCTAGAAAATAATGAAATTAATATTTTAAATACCATGCCCTATTTAAATGACAGTTAAGCTTTTGGGTGGATCAGGAATCATCACATTGTTTCATTCTGCTGGGTAAATACTCATCAGGCTGTAATGACATCCTGTAATCACCTAGGGCTTGGGGGAAAATTAGATTTCCTCTGCCACCTGTAGCTTTAGCTCCTGGTGTCCTTGGAGCCAAGGGGGAGGAACCGTTCAACCACACCCGGTGTCCTTCTGCTGCCAGGTAAGTTGTTGGAGCCGCTGAAAACCACTCTGCTT
The DNA here is from genome assembly GCF_030028045.1 of Hippopotamus amphibius kiboko. Lineage (NCBI taxonomy): Eukaryota > Metazoa > Chordata > Mammalia > Artiodactyla > Hippopotamidae > Hippopotamus > Hippopotamus amphibius. Next base: position 22,509,587 of record NC_080193.1, read on the forward strand.
AGCTCAGGGTTAAAGTCTAACTCTAGACCTGGAAAATTGGATTAATGGCCAGATCTAATCGCGAACAAATAATGGAACGAGGTTCGGGCTGATTAGCTGTGCAGTCATTATTTGGTTTAAAGGAAAGTGCACATTTCTCTTCATGGGCAGAATTTGCTCACAGAGCAAACACTGGGCTCTCACGCGAGGCTTGCGTGTGCGTGTACCAGATGCCCTGCTACACTGGGGACCCTGCACGCGCAGGGTCTCATTTAGTTCTTGCTCCAGCTGTACGAACCCCACAGTCGCTATTCCTATTTTAGGGGTGGAGGTAACTGAGGTTCCGAGAGGTGGATTCCTTGTCCAAGGTCACACAGCGGAGGGAGAGTTTAATTCAGGGACACCGGCCTCCGAGACATCCTGAGAGAGGATTTTGCAAAGGTCACAGGATTCATTGTAACACTCCTTCCAGCCTCCCCAAAGCAAAAGGCAACCCCAGGATTTGAAAGAGGTAGGGTCTCTTCCCTGGGCACACAGGGAAACCTCCCTCCGTCCCCGCGCACAGCCCCACAGTTGGGAAACCTGCCTCCACCAGGAGGGTGGCCAGGCTCCACATGTCTGGGCTGGGCTCCCGCCGTCCCTGAAATAGCGCCCCCTGTCGGCCCCTTGGAGCATCTCCGGGATCCACGCGGGGCGGGCTGTGGGCCGGAGCACCCTCTAGCGTCAGCTTGCGGGACTGCACCGCGTAGCGCCAGGTCCTGCAGGTGGGTGAGCACCTGGGGCCAGGATGGGATGCCAATTCATTTTCTTTTTCTTTCTTTCTTTCTTTCTTTCTTTCTTTCTTTCTTTCTTTCTTTCTTTCTTTCTTTCTTTCTTTCTTTCTTTCTTTCTTTCTTTCTTTCTTTCTTTCTTTCTTTCTTTCTTTCTTTCTTTCTTTCTTTCTTCCTTCCTTCCTTCCTTCCTTTCTTTCTTTCTTTCTTTCTTTCTTTCTTTCTTTCTTTCTTCCTTTCTTCCTTCCTTCCTTCCTTCCTTCCTTTCTTTCTTTCTTTCTTTCCTTCTTTCTTTCTTTCTTTCCTTCCTTCTTTCTTTCCTTCTTTCCTTCTTTTTCTTTCTTTCTTTCTTTCTTTCTTTTTTCTTTGTTTCTTTCTTTTTCTTTCTTTCTTTCTTTCTTTCTTTCTTTCTTTCTTTCTTTCTCTTTCTTTCTCTTTCTTTCTTTCTTTCTTTCTTTCTTTCTTTCTTTCTTTCTTTCTTTCTTTCTTTTTCTTTCTTCTTCTCTTTCTTTCCTGTTCTGCCCTTTCTCGCCACTTCTAATTATCAACTTAAACCCTCTGGCACAAGGGCCCTGAATTCAGCTTGAAATTTCAAATTTTGGTTGGATCACAGGCCCTTTTCAAAGGTCATTCACAGTCCTGGCCATATCAGGGCCTCTGATTTAAAGAGAGGACCGGGCCATTTAAATTTCTTTTTCTTTTTTTCCAGATTTCTTTACTTAATACAAATACATGGAATTTCCAAATATGTAGTATATTTTCAGTGTTCACATCTGAATAAGCAAACGCTTTTAAATTGCAAAAAGTATAATACACAACGCACATGATAGCTAAGGATTTGAGAACATCCTTCCCGCTGCAGTGCAGGAAATGCAGACAGAAGTTCTCAGCGGTGAGATGAAGGGCTGTTTCTCTGTCACTGGACGTGTACCTTTCTTTGGACGTGACATCAAAGGCCCAAGCTGATGGTTTTCAAGACGTGAGAGCTGAGCCCCACTATATTTGCTCTTAGTCCCCTGCTAAGACCCCCTGATGCAGTGCCTGACTTCTGCCTCCTGTGTCCAGCACCTGCGCCTGCGTGTGGGGTCAATGCATGCTTCTGTGCACACCCCGCTCCCCCCACCCCGGAAGCTTCCTGAGGCTTCTAGCAACAGTAGTGGCTGCCTTAGTGACTGTGTGTGAGGTGCATCTGGACCTGTCTCATTGCAGCCCCTGATGGAGGTCGATGACGGACACCCTTTCTCGGCAGAGGGGAGTGGGGTGCACAGAGATGTAGTTACACAAGCATGAGGGGTGTGAAGACTTGCACCCAGGGATGTCAGAGTCAAGAGTAACCCCTGGGCTATCCCGATTCTGTGTGAGGAATACGAGAGAAAACTGGGAATCAGGACGCGGAACAAGCTGGGCTACACAGTGGCGAGCGGAGGGGGGGGGGTCGGGGGGGGGGCACAGCTGAAGGCTGATCAGGGTGCAGAGTCCCCACCTCTAGACCCCGGATGCTGACAGTGGTTTTTATGATTCAGAGGTCCTTCTGACAGCAGGGCACAACACAATGACCCTCGGACGAACGGCAGAACTCTGTTATTTACAGCTCCTGTTGAAATGAAGCAGGACTCTATGGTCCTTGCCCCTCCATGTCCTCTGCCTGCCTTTTTTTGTCTGTTGGAAAAGCTTTAGTCAGACAGTAAGTTTAATCAGAGAAGTGAGAAAATGCAGAAGCAGAGGAAAACAGTTCAAGTCTAAATAATAATAGTTTAGTCATTAAGCAAAGTCAAGGACCTTTAGTTCCTCCTCAAGGGCTGTAGATACTATTCTGAGCCATGTCCTGTGCACTGTCTTGTAGACACTGAAACCCCCACCAGGTGGGAGAAGTTCATTACATGATGACCAGACTGTAGCCGTGACATCAGCTGCCACACTTCTGAGAACTGGCCTCAAAGAAATGGGAACAAACGGACCCTGGAACTGAAGATTAACTGTACCTAAAACAAGCAAGGTGGCACTGGTCAGACCACCAATGACCAATGTCAAGGTGACTGTCAGAGCTGCCTGTGCTGTTTCTGCGTGTAGCCCCCTCCCTCCATCCATAAAAGGTCTTGCCCACTGATTGTCAGTTGTGGGGGAGTCAGCCTTTGGACACAAGTCCGTCCCCCCTCCGCCCATCATTTGCCGGCATCCAAATTAAAGCAAACTTTCCTTTCTGACAAACTTGCTCCTTTATTGGCTTTTAAGCAGCGAGCAGCCAGACCCCACTTTCCGTTAAACTATGAGAAAAGGCTGCCCAGCAGGGCCACACGAGGGCTTGCACCTGAGGACAGGTTACAGAAGCTGAGGACACCAAACAGGATGGGTGTAGCTAGGTTTTGAGCTCTCCCTGTGGACTGGAAACTTCAATCATGTTGTGAGTTTGAGGGCACAGAAGCTGTCTTGAGTTATTTGCTGCCTGGTTTGGGGCACTTAGGGAGGTACACTGTGGCAGGGAGCCCCATAAGGGAAGTGGCTGGGGGGTGGTGACTTCATCAGCTGCTCAGGAAGGGGATGGGACCCTCCTTTAACACAGACCTCAAAACCAGGTCAAGATAGTGCAGCAAAAAAGCAAGCAGACAAACAAACTACACTGCACAGTCTGTTACTTGGGAGGACCACAGACTCTTTCCATGAGAAATGCCTCCTCCACCTTCCAGACTGGTTTTGCCCGGATGTGTGTGTCTGGCAGGACTAACTGAGACAGTGAATGAGGTTACTCCCTCTGTTGCGCAGTGGAGGAAACTGAGGCACGGAGAGTTGGAAGGACCGATTTCAAGAGGCGAAGAAAACTGGACGACCCCTGTGTCTTTTCTCCCATCTCCTCGGTTGGCAGTGCTATTGGCAAAATCACGGCTCTTTTTAGCTCTCACGATCCACTGCTGATGACCAGGCATTTTTTCGGTGCTGTTATTATCCTAACATAATTACCCTGGGAAACATCTGCTGTCGAACATGGCACTGTAGGCACAGGCACGCCTGATTGATTTCTATTAATTTCATTCATAAAGCATGGATTAAAGTGGATGCAGAAGGAGAGAGCAATGCGGCAGGAGTTGGGGGACAGAGAGATGCCATTAGCATCTCCTTTGTAGGGACGTTGCTGGAACTTTGTCCATCCCCCTGTGGGCTGCTTTCTCTTCCTCTCACCTGCTCTGATTTCCTTCACAGGGGTCAGAGGCTCTCTGCTCAGCTCTGCTTCCTCCCATGAATCTGTCAGAGGAAAGTTCTTGCTCTAATGATGGAGAGAGGCTTTCAACGCTGACACTTTTGAGACCCATCTTCCCATCTTTGATCTCCTGTAGGACGGTGCCCTTGTCAACGTCGCTCATATTTCCTGAAGGATGAAATGCCTCAGCTTCTGTGAGCCGTGCTTGCCCCTGTGTAGGCAGCCCAGGGAGGTCACGTTGAAGAGAAATTGCCTCCGTGCTGTCCCCCTAGTGAGTGGAGCTGAGTTTCTCTGCCAGCCCCGGGGCAGCCTGGACACCAGATGGGCATTCAGAGGACACCAGACAGGGCTGGCTGAGTGACAGCACCTCGGGGCTCCTGGGGACCCTGAGCAGGAAGTGACCCCGGGAAGCCCATGGCTGTGAAGCAGCTGGCGCCCCACTAATCAATGCATTTCTCCTCTGCACATCAGCCGCGAAACTGCATTTAGCAGCAGACACACGGCCAGCATGTCCTGGGAGACAAATATTTCCATCCAACATTTGGTTTGGGAACATTTGAACATACAGCCTTGGCAGGAGAAAAATATACATCTTTTCATGTAATTCCAATTCGACCAGCTTCATTTTCCGCTGATGGGATGACTGGGTAGACTGGTCACCGCACTGCACTGTTCAGGAACATTTTCCCCTAATGAGTCATTAAATGAATGCAGTAGCGATTCCAGTGTTTTTCTCGAACAGCAGCGTCTGTCAGTAAATAACCAGAATGATAATAATGAGTGTTTTATTCAGCAAGTCTCGGGGGTCAGCGCTGACCGGGAAGATGTCTCTGCGTCACGCTCGGGGCGCCCTGGTGACGTTCTCCCATCGCTGCAGTACAGAGGGAGCTGGAACGTTCTCGGTCTGAGCCCCGCGGTCAGCTTACCTTCATCCCTGACTCTGATGGTGCAGTGTTGTTTCTCCCTGGCCAGGTTCTTAGAGCCTGTTCTCTGTTCTGTTACTGTCAGGAAACACACAGCCCATCCTCTTCACCTGTGCCTCTTGATGTGCTTGTCTTTTGCTTTTTGGCCACGGGAGACAGTGACCTCAGATGTGTTCAAAGAAACTTTTTTTGAAAATCCACATTTTCCTTATGATACGATGCCTCTAATTTTCTCTTCCATGGGACAAATATTGAGTCATCGTCCATCACGAGCCAGGTGTTTCTCCATTTCCATTTCCTCGGTTGTGTCTGTTTTATCAGTAAAAGAGGGGGCACGACTGCCACCTGAGGAGGAGAATGGGGGGTAGATGCTGGGGCTTTGAGGAGAGAAAACGCGAGCACACTGAATGGGAAAGAAAGGCAATTCCTGCCCTCAAGAAGGGCATTCGTGGTGCAAATGGACTTATTTACAAAACAGAAACAGTCACAGATATAGAAAACAAACCTATGGTTACCAGTTTACTGGGTGGGGGGGGGGAGTAGGGGGATAAATTGGGAGATTGAGATTGACATATACACACTAGTATGTATAAAATATTGATAGATAACTAATAAGGACCTACTGTGTAGCACAGATATGGGGAAAAATCTAAAAAAGCCTGGATATATGTATATGTGTAACTGATTCACTTCGCTGTACACCTGAAACTAAGACAATATTGTAAATCAACTATAGTCCAATAAAATTAAAAAAAAATAAATGTGGAAAAAAAGAAGGGCATTTGTGGGTGCAAGAGATCATAAATCTGTAAACAAAGTTCTAGCAGAATATGACTTCAAGGGCTGATGGCTGCCATCTGTGTGACTGCTTAGGCAAGATGAGAAACTCCGTGGGGAGCTGAAATCAATACATTTGTTTTCTTTAATTCTCCTTTCTTTACCTCATACATTTGGAAGGAGCAGGAGAAGACAAAACAACATTGTGTTTTGACCTCATGTTACACATTGTATGTTCCATATATTGGGAGGAGGTGGGAGACGGTGTTGTACCATGGCCAACATCACAATTACAAAGTTATCATGTATCCTCCTCTGTCCCACCTGCCCTGGGTGTCCTGTCCTGGAGAGCTGGGCTCCGTCTTCTCCTGGGGACCACACAACCCCAGAGTCATGACCACACGACAGTTGACAGGTCAGGCTGTCCACTTACAGCGGGAGGTGCTTCTTACTGGTCACAGCACTTCACTCACCTCGCTTAATTGGTCTTTGCAAGACCTCTGGGGTAGGTAGCACAGGTGTCATCACCTTTATGTTACAGGTGGGGAAATCAAGCAGGTAGGATGGCAGCAAGGGTGCTGTGCGTTTGCAGGATTTCTGGAGCAGGACTCCATCCTTTGACCCCTGGGGCGGTGCCTCGCACTCCAGTACTCACAAGGGATGACCCCCGGCTGCCCTGGGTGCAGGAGAGCCAGGCTGTGGTGTTGTGGGCAAAGAGCAAGGGATAATTCAGCATTCCTCCTGTGTCATTCGTGAAATGCTTTGACTGGAGGAAGAACTGGGGGTTGTCTCCAAGGATGCAAATGAAAGAAAGCCACAAACTCCCTGGGGCTGAGAATCTTCCCTTGCTGCTCTGAAAGCTTATGCAAACCCCATCAATTTCACCCCCAACCAGGAGGGAGGGAGAAGAGGCCCTGGGGTTGGGAGGGGAGATTATGATATTTCCTCTGCTCCTGAAACCACAGAGTCAAACCGCAGCCCAGCACTCATTCATTTTCCTCCCATCAGCATTTTGGATGCAGGCCATTTAGTGTGACATCAGGAGCTGGAGGAAGCAATGCCCGGAGAGTTCATGACCATGAGAGGTCTTGGAACGTTTGGGAAGAAGTTCTGAATTGATGGAAATTTCATTTGAATAACGTGCACACGCTACTTATATTATTGTTGATCGTTTCCCAGATAAGCAACAAGGCTCCCTCCTGCAGTTGCCTGATGGCAGGGAGCCTGCTTCCTTCCACTCAAAGGAAGAGGTGAGAGTGTTATTCTTTTTAATCAATTAATTTATTTATTGGCTGCATTGGGTCTTTGTTACTGCATGCAGTCTTTCTCTAGTTGTGGCGAGCGGGGGCTACTCTTCGATGTGGTGCATGGGCTTCTCATTATGGTGGCTTCTCTTGTTGTGGAGCACGGGCTCTAGGCGTGTGGGCTTCAATAGTTGTGGCATGTGGGCTCAGTGGTTGTGGCTCACAGGCTCTAGAGAGCAGGCTCTGTAGTCTTGGCGCATGGGCTTAGTTGCGCCTCGACATGTGGGTTCTTCCCGGACCAGGGATCAAACCCGTGTCCCCTGCATTGGCAGGCGGATTCTTAAACACTGCACCTCCAGGGAAGTCCCAGAGAGTGTTATTTTGAACTCCCTGTTGTTGGAGGAAATGTACACTTCTGGACCATCACAAGGGTGACTATAAGATGCTCAGTTGAGAAATGGCCTAGGATCATCCAGGCATCATTTTCCACCTATTTTGATACTGCTTATTGATGTCAACTCTATAGGTCTAAAATCAAACCAATTTAATCTCCTTAAATTCTATCCACTCAGTCTGTCATGGAGTGATTCTTTAATGAAATCTCCTCTTCAGGCAGTGAAACTAAGATGTTTGATGTTCTGATAGGTGTATTAGCCCATGGTGGATGCAATAGGAAACTCAACTGGGGAGAGGGGGTTCTGACTCAGATAATGTCCGGGGCTTGATGTCAGCCTGGGTTCTGGGCAAGGATGGATGTTTCTGAACTGGAAAGCAATTATTTGTATTCACAGTTGGCTAATGGGGCTTGGAGCTTTTTGTGGGGTCACTTGTAGGACTGACAAAAAGAAGTTTCACTCGAATATTTTCCTTGCGAATTTCTGGCAGATGTGGGTTTAGGAAGATTGCACCTCTCACACGGGATGGAAAGAAGTCAGCCAGATGGCTGGACCCCTATAATTAAATTTCATGCACCATGGTTTGGCTGCGTCTGGAAGTCCTTTTCATGGAAACTATCCATCCCATAAATCTAGGTCAGAGCTCTGAACTGCTAGTAAAGGCATCGGAAGTGTCTGTCCACTTTCATGAGTGGATCACGTGAACACAACCCAGCGCTCACATAAACTCACAGCATTTGGAAATTGCACTCAAAAACCCAGGGCAATTGTGCTCCAGTTAATTTTATAAAGTGACGTAAGCCATGCTGAACCTTTGGTATTGTTGGCACTTTGGGGAAGAATACACCCAATCTCAGAAAATAATCTTCATATACTTATTGTGGGTCTTGGAATTTCACAAATAGAATCTCAGTTTCTCTGGCATCCTAGATCTACCCTGTATTAGTGCCAAGTAACAGAAGCTTCAACTGGAAGGTTTTAAACCAGAGGGCTTACTATCTCACACACCAAGAAGCCTCCTCAGCATTTTTGGTTCTTTGTCTTGTCTCCTCATGGCCACAAGATGGCTGTCAGAGCTCCTAGCATCACATCCTCATTCATTCACATCCAAAGGCAGGCAGGAGACAAGCTTTGGGGGGAGGGTGGAAAGGAGAGACCTATTTCCAACAGAGGTGACCCAATCTGTGTGTCTCTTTTTATTAAGAAGGAAACGTTACAGAAGCCCCTTCAGTGTCCTCTCAAGTCTCCTTTGGCTGACATTGGGTCACATGTCATTTCCAAAGAGCCTGAGAAAGTGACTCAGTATCCAGCATCTATTATGAGATGTGGACTGCCACATGAGGAGGAGAAGGTGGTCATTGGTGGGCAGTCAGGGCATCCTTGCCCACAGAAAATGCCTTGGAATCCCGGTTCCTGCAGGGAGATGTAACTGGTTTAGCTGTTACAGGTCATCATCTTCTTTGAGCATTGATTTACAATCTCCTTTTCCTTCTGGGAACATCTTCAGGTCTGATGAGGCTGGAGAAGGGATTTGGAAGCAGTGGAGTATAGGATGAGGTGGGATGTGGGGAGGGTCCCCTGGGAGGGCCTTCAGCTGTCAGTCAGAAGGAAAAAGATGTGCAGAACCAGGGCAAGGAGCTTGGCCTGAATCCAGTACACTACCTGCTGTGGTCAAAATGTGCAGAAATAATTTATACATTCTTATACCTTAAAATTCAAGAGACATCATATAAATATCTGGACATTTGGCCTCCTGTGAAAAACACAGAAGACCAGAGACACTGGGTCCACATACTGGGGGTAGTACAGGGAGAGGGTATCAAGCCAGGCCTGGGCTCCTTGGGTACCACTGTCCCCTACTCCTCATGCCTGGATCTTATTGGCTCTGGTGGGCATTTCAGCTGCCTCCCCGACACTTGTGTTGCTCCCGGACTTTCTGCTGGGGGTGGACCTGGTCTGGTGGGATCAAGAAAGGGCTGCTATTTTGTGGAGGGAGTGGGGAGACATGTGGAGCAGGCCCGTCGGCTGAGCCTGACTTCAACTGCTGCTCCCTGTGGCCAAGGGGCTGCCTGCAGAGCCACAGAGAAATCACAGCGTTGCTCACAAAATTGACATCAGTGATGTTTGTGCCATTTGAAGCATTTCACCTGCAGCCTTGATCCATGCGACCCTTCGAGGTGGGTCTGTTAGCATCCCCACCATACAGATGAGAAGACTGAGGTGTGGAGACGCTGAGTCACTTCCCCGGGTCACCTACCACACAGGGGACTCCGTCTTGATCCTTTGTGGTTCTCTCCGGGCGGGTTTCCTCCCATTGAAGATGCAGGATGTTGAAGCTGATGACACTCTAGACGTCAAGAGAAGTTGAGGACTTCCTTGGTGGTGCAGTGGTTAAGAATCCGCCTGCCAATCCAGGGGTCATGAGTTCCATCCCCGCGCTGGGAAGATCCCACATGCCGAGGAGCAACTAAACCCATGCACCACAACTACTAAGCCTGTGTGCTGCAACAACTGAAGCCCACGCACCTATAGCCAGTGCTCCTCAACAAGAGAAGCCACCAAAATGAGGAGCCTGTGCACCACAATGAAGAGTAGCCCCCGTTCTCCACAACTAGAGAAAGCCCATGTGCAGCATCGAAGACCCAAGCAGCCAATAAATAAATAAAGTAAACAAATAAATAAATTTATAAAAAGAATAAAAATTTTAAAAAAAGAAGTTGAGAGAAAGTTCACTCCTCACATGAAAGATTCTGAGGAAGGCAGGGCAGCACAGCGGGTCCAGGCCTGAGCGAGGGGCTTGGAATGGGATGGTCCTTACTAGTGGCTATAGGGTGGGACGGTGGAAAAACTCCCATATGAGCTGGGAGTCTGCAGGCTGTGAATTTCCCACTGACACTAAAGGGGGGAGGGCCCAGGGCCTTTCTTGAGGATGGCCCAGATGGGAGGCTGACTGAGAGCTTCCATAACCTGGAGGCTTCAGCTTCGGGCCTCGGACAGGAGGAGGACATGGCCTGAGGCTGGGTGGGGGGACTTGGTGCCCCCATAGTTCTCCTGGGGGGTGGGGAAGGGTCAGTGATGGGCCTGGGAAGAAGGTGACTGGTGATGAGGGAGCATCATTCTGTGGTGCCTGATATGTGTCCTTGTATAGACAATGCCCATCTGTGAAGTGGGTCCCACTCACGGTTGTTGTGATGACCCAAGGCATAGTTGGAACTTAGTGATGACAGCGAGGGATGGCTGCCTTGCTCTTAAAACACAACATACACCAAGATATGGAAGCAATCTGTGTCCATCAACAGATGAATGGATAAAGAAGATGTGATATATATATATATATATGTCTCCAATGGAATACTACTCAGCCATAAAACAGAATGAAAGTTTGCTATTTGCAACCACACAGATGGACTTGGAGGGCGTTGTGCTAAGTGAGACAAGTCAGACAGAAAAAAGACAAATACTGTATGATATCACTTATATGTGGAATCTAAAAAATACAACAAAATAGTGATTATAACAGAAAAGAAGCAGACTCACTGACATAGAGAACAAACTAGTGGTTACCAGTGGGGGGCGAGGAAGGGGAGGGGCAAAGTAGGGGGAAGGGATGAAGAGGTACAAACTGTTGTGTACAAAATAAGCTACAAGGAGATATTGTACAACATGAGGACTCTAGCCATTATTTTATACTAACTATAAAGGAAGTATAATCTTTAAAAATAGTGAATCACAAAAAGAAAAAAGAAAGAAAAACCCCCCCAAACAAAAAATTATGAATCAGTATATTGCATTAAACACCTGTAATATATATTAGTGTACACCAACTATACTTCAGTAAAAAAAATATAACAGCATTGAAAATCTTCCTGTGATTTTCCATCAGTGTAGCTAAACTATCAATGTAGACTTGGACAAAACCTATTGGTTTAGAGGCAGTTAACCTGAAAGTCATGATAACTGGGGATAAGGTAAGTTGAAAGGAAGCTAGGATGAAATGAGAAAGTAGCACTGACATGTATACTCTACCAAATGTAAAATAGATGGCTAGTGGGAAGCTGCTGCATAACACAGGGAGATCAACTTGAGGATGGGTGATGACTTAGAGGGGTGGGATAAGGAGGGTGGGAAGGAGTCACAGGAAGGAGGGGACATGGGGATATATGTATAAATACAGCTGATTCACTTTTTTGTACAGCAGAAACTGGCACAACAGTGTAAAGCAATTATATTCCAATAAAGAGCTAAAAAAATTTTTAAAAAAGGTCATTAAGAAAACTTTTGATGAACAAAGAAAAAGCACCCAAGTGAACATGATGAATGTGTGTAGAGTTATTGCAAACTCTTAAAGGAAAAACAACAAAATTCTCAGGCCTGACAAGGTAAAGACACTTCATTATTATTTATTATTATTATTCATTATTATGTAAAATGGTTGAGCTTTGATGTTTTTCCACATTATTTAAATTATCTTCCATGTGAATTTGCCAGTAATAACATCGTATTTATTTTTTCACATTTCTCATCCTTTAAACGTTTTCAGTCCTCAAGGAGTCAGGATTGAAGAGGTTTGGATGCTTTCCTCCTCTGAGGACCCAACAGTGTTTGCTTTGAAAAAGAGAACATGAATATTCACAGAAAAAGACAATTGGAACCTGCCTTTAATAGTTGGCACTTGTCACACACTGCTTTTCTGGGATCTGTTAAAAAGTTTCTAGGAGAATCTATGCTTACCCTTTTGCTCAAAACCACAGGTCTGGGATCAAGAAAATCACAAGTTGTCTAGACGGAGAGGTAAAGCTGTGTACTGTAGTCCTTTCTGGCTACAGAAAATGACACTCTTGTTTTGCTTAACATGCTAAATCTGGAATGCACTTTGTCAGGTCACTTCATGCTCTGTTATACCCTGTGGTACCCAGGAAGCCTCCAGAGATTGAACAGCTTCTCAATCCGGGAGGATTGCACGTGGAGGTGGAAGGAAAGATAATAGCAAGTGTCACTCGCAGATCTCACCTTGGCCCTGCCATTCTGCTTGCACAGGGTCTCGACCTCTGCCCAAATTTCCCTACATGCCTAGAGCTGAGCCCTTCCCAGATGGCAATCATTCAGGTGTCATCCTCATGTGTTTCAAAAAAATCCACCCTGGGGATTTCTCTGGTGGTCCAGTGGTAAAGAATCTGCATTCCAATGCAGGGGATGCAGTTTTGATCCCTGGTCCAGGAACTAAGATCCCGCATGCCACAGGGAAACTAAGCCCATGCGCCACAACCACTGAGCTGGCGAGCCTCAACTACAGAGCCCATGTGCTTTGGAACCCACTTGCCACAACTAGAGAGAAGTCCACATGCTACAATGAAGATCCCTCATGCTGCAACTAAGACCCTATGCAGCCAATAAATAAGTTAATTAATTAATTAACTTAAAAAATCCACCCTTTGCCCCACACCATCTCACACCAACTTTGTCCAGTGAGCACTGTTCTTTAACTCAAGTTACTGCTTTACTTAGAAACAGCATTGAAAGATAAATCACACTGATTTATGACATAAATGCATCAGCTCGCGGCTTCCACTGTCATTAGGAGTCGAGATTTCAGGACAGAAATCAATGTCTCTTGAATCATGACCTCGAATAGTTCAGCTTCTTTCCAGAAACGAATGGCATTGTGGCAGCCCTCAAGAAGTGGTCCCGTGGCATCCAGTGAGTGGTAAAACAACTTGTTCTCCATCCAGACAGAAACCCACAACAGCCTGGGGACTGTTTGGGGGTCTAATTGGAGAGGAAGGATGGCATCCTGGGAAAATAAGACCTGACACAACCTTAGGTGTTGGTTGATTTTGCCTTAAATTAATGTAAACGCAGCTTCAGTTTCCCTAATAGGTCTAAGTTATTCTAAAGGCTTTCAGAGACCCCCCCCCCAACTTTCTATACCACTCCTGTGACCCAGGTCCCAAATTTTCACTCTTTTATGTGACACCCTTATAATGCTCATATTTGCTATGTCATTTGCATTGTTAATTACTTAATATTTTCCTTGTAAAAAAGTATTGGGTTGGCCAAATAAAAAGTGTTTACAATGGAAACCACACAAACACTATGAGTGGAAAATCAATATCATTGGCTATAAACAAAAGATAATTATGAAAATAGATACAATGAAAGGAAAACATTATACCAGAGATGATCCTGATGCTGGCTTCCTATTTGTTGAAAGGGAGATCAGTGTTTGAGAGGACCTCAAGATACTAGCAGCCAACAGAGTGAGGAAGCAATATTAGAATATCCCCCCAAAAAGCTGGGAAGGGGACCACTTACTTCTTCACTGTGAATTTCATATTATGTAAGCTCCAGTTGGATAACATTGGAAACCATCAGCTCATCACCTAAAGTCACCACCTGCCCCACCCCCGTTAGTATGCTCCCCACAGACAGTTGCTGATGTCGTTGGATCTTTGCCAAGTTCTGTTTAGATGTTAGGTGGTAGCATTTTGCAGGTCCCCTAGTCCCGAGCACGGCTCATGACTGGTTTGAGCCATCATAGGAGTTCCGTTCCTCTGTGCCCAGCAGTGATGTTGGGATGTATCGTGTGACACACTGAAATGTATGGCGAAGTCTGCTAGCATTTGCAAGAAAACTTTTCTTCTCTGATGAAAGCAGAAATAATGTCAGAAGGCCCCTCTCTGCCTCTTTATCTCGTGTTAGGGCTGTGATATGAGGATGCAATGCCTGGATATATTACAGCCATCCCAATACTATGTGGTCCAAGATTCTGTACATAATCCAGTGTGCTGAGGATGGAGGTCATAGTCTGGAGCCCTGATGGCATCGCTCTGTTGTTGACCCAATTCTGCATGTCCTGCAGTGCTTCTTGCTAAATAATAAATATCCTGATGGATTACGGAATTTAATAACTGAATTTTCTATGGCTTGCAGCTGAACACATTGCCAGTGAATACATTGATCCTACTTATTCCTATTTATGTCGCAGTTACCCCCAAATTTAGCTTTTACTTTTTACTTTTACTATTTAGCCAGTCCCTGCCATCCTCACCTTTCTACCCTTGACCTATCCATTTCCCAGCCATTTTTTCTAGGTTCTGCCCAGTATTCAGCTCCAAGACATGGACGTCACAGTAGATTTCTGAGGGTTACAGTCATCTTGGAGCTGGCTCTGATAAAATCATTAAAACATAGAAGAATCACAGCAAAATTATTTAGGGTGTGGATGGACCAAGAAGAGAGGGAAAGCAAAATATATAGTAACTGGCTTTTTCTTCCTTTTTTTCTTGATTCATTCATCTGTTAAATATTTAATAATTACCTAGGAAATACCCAGCACTTTCAAGCATCAAGGATATAGTATCAAATGACGCAGATACTGTCTTGTTTTCGTTACTGTTATTGGTGATGTTTCCTTGTGCGTCTGGTCTCATTTGGTCCCTGAGCGTATCAGCAACAGCAGCTGTCAATGTCCTCTGTCTAAACTCTGCAAGTTTTGCCCAAGTGGAAACTTGTGAAATTGCATTATTTGTCTGAAGGCTTTATTCCATACGCTCTCTTGATGAACATTAAACGGGAAAATAAAATTAAAGTTGTGCGAAAGATGAAAGCCATCTTGTACTAATGAGAGACATCTGTTTATTCCTGTTGGTAAATGTGCATTCACCCACTAGACAGGATTTTTTTTTTAAGTTAGAAATAAAAGTTAAAAAAAAAAAGAAGTAGAAGAAATCAAAGATGGTTGTTGATACTCGGGGAAAATTGACAGCATCAAGGCTAAATGTAGCTAGAGAAACTGTGTTTAGAGAAGAGATGGGCAGGGTTATTTCACAGTTTCTGTGCACATGTTTGAAATTCAATGTTGCAAATGCTCAGTATCCTATTCATCTGAACTGTCTTTCATGCGTCTGTTTCACAGGGATTAATTGACTGTCTTCCACAGGCTGGATGGTGCTAGTGATGAGGATGCCTCGGTGAATAAGCCAGACCAGGTCCCCACCCTCGGGGAGACTGTGATGTATAGGGTGGCACAGACATAAATCAATAACACTTAGTGGCTGGGGGGGGCATGATGGCAGCATAGGAAGACCCTGAGCTTACTTCCTCCCCCTGGCACCCCAAAATTACAACCACTTACAGAGCGATTATTGATGAGAATGACCTGAAGTCTAGCAGAAAACATTTTCTACAATTAAAGATATAAAGAAAGAACCGCAGAGACTTCCCCGGTGGTCTAGCGGTAAAGAATGTACAGTCCAATTCAGGGGAAGCAGGTTCTATCCCTGGTCAGGGAACTAAGATCTCACATGCTGCGGGGCAACCAAGCCCACGTGCCACAACTAGAGAGCCCTCATGCTGCAAACTACAGAGCCCATGCACTCTGATGCCTGAGAAGCCTGCACACTGTAAATTTTTTGGCTGACCTGACGCAGCCAAAAAAATAAATAAATAAATAAAATAACCACAATGAGACAGATCAAAGGGCAGCAGTCAAAAGATGAAGAATTCATGGCATGGAAAAATGATTTGACTAGGAGTTTGGGATTAACATACTGTATATAAAATAGATTAAAAAAACAAAGACCACTGTATAGCACAGGGAACACTACTCAATATTTTGTAATAACCTATAAAGGAAGAGAATCTGAAGAGGATACATGTATATATGTATAACTGAATCGCTTTGAAACTAACATGATACACCTGAAACTAACATGATATTGTAAATCAACTATACGCCAATAAAAAATAAATTAAAAAAATAAAAATGATTTGAATTTCTAAGTTCAGTGTCCATAAATAAAGTTTCACTGGAACATAGCACAGTCATCTGTTTAAGTATCATCTCTGGTTGCTTCTGTGTGACAACGGCAACAGAGATCACAGGGCTCCCAAAACGAAAAGTATTTCCCATCTGAGCATTTTCCGGAAAAAAAAAAAAAAATCGCTGACCTTGGTGTATAAAAAGAGGGAGGAGGGACTTCCTTGCCAGTCCAGTGGTTAGGACTCTGCTTGGCCCCTGCAAGGGCTGAGGGTTCAATCCCTGCTCGGGGAACTAAGATCCCATATGCTGTGCAGCATGGCCAAAAATAAATAAAAAAATAATTTTTTAAAAAGGAGGGAGGAAAATAAGAGGAAGTCTGAACAAAAATGTAAACGGCAGGTTGTGGGGATGTCTTGATGTCTTGCTTGGGGGGGTCCAAGGAAGAGAGAGGGGGTGGTGGGGTGTAGCATTGAAGAGGAGGAGGGTGATGAGGTCCAGAGACCACGGGGCCAGGTCATATGGGGCCCCGGATGGCGTGGTGAGAAATCGAGAGTTGTCCCTTGTATGGTGAGACCTAACGGAGGTTACGAAGGTTACGAGCAGGGGACAGTGATGAGTAAGGTGGGTGAGATGGAGGGTTGGACTCTGCTTTGGAGGTTTAGTTGATAGGACTTGTAGGTGGTATGGGTGCAAGAAAAAGAGGGAGAAGGAGGCTGTCTTTCGGGTCGATGCACTGTGGTGTCGGTTATCAAGATGTTTGGGGAAGGAGAAAATCACGGGCATGGAAACTTGTGTCTCTGAATGTCAGAGGCTGGTTCAACATCAGAGCCTTCAGAGGGAGTGTGGCTCCGCCCACAGCTGGATTTCAGACCTCTGGCCTCCCAAACTGTGAGACAACGGATTGCTATTGTTCTAATAAGCTTAGGGCATTTGTGTGGCAACCCTAGGAAATGAATCCCAGACCCGTCTCCACCTGCAAAGAGCCACCATCCGGGGGAAGAAATGGAGGCACAGAGAGGGAAGCACCTTGCCTGGAAAAGCCCGCAGTTGGGTTATTGTCAATGACTTCCTAGCTTGTCTGGCTAAACTGCCTGTTTCATAGGGACCACATTTAGGTGAAAATAGGCCCTCAAAAAAAAATGAGTTAGCCTGGATGTTATGAACTCTTGTCAATTCCCAAGAGGCTGCCCACCACTGAGGCCACTGCCATGGGCTTCTCCTGGGACATGGACGTTGCCCACAATTATTTACGGCTCTTTCACCCCAAAACTCCACCCCAGAAAAATATTACGCCTTTGACGTTGCATTCTGTTTACTGGGAATGTTTCCTCCTGTCCTTCTCTGCCTCCTGGGCTGCTTTCTGAGAATTCTGTGTGCAAAATTCTAATCACTGTTCCCAGTTTGGACAAGCTTCTTTTTCTTTTTGTACGTACTTTCTCAAAAGCTTTATTTCTTGGTTTGTTTCTATTTCAGCACAGAAAAAGGCAGCTCTTGAAATGGACAGTGCATTTATTACCACTTGGGAACATGCCAGAGCAGCTTAAGGGGGCATTGGGAGAGAGAGCCCGTGAACTTTTAAGTGCAAAGGTGCATACACCCAAAAGGAAAGAGCAGAAAAGTCACAGCCTGCATCTCAGAGCTGGACCACAGCCGACTCCGGAATGACTCTTTAGGCAGGATGCTTTCTATTTAGCGTTGATGAAAAGCCCGGTCTTTCTTTGCTTGTGGATGCTGGAGTTGACCAAGTGCAGAAGTGGTCCTGAACAGAGGGGGGGACTCCCCAAAGGCTCGGCTGTGGACCCTTGGGAGAATTAACCCCAGGGCTAGAATAAACCCAAACTGCCCCTTTTAAAAAAATATTTATTTATTTATTTATTATTTATTTACTTTTTGGCTGCTTTGGGTCTTTGTTTCTGCACACAGGCTTTCTTTAGTTGGGGTTAGCCGGGGCTACTCTTTGTTGCGGCGCATGGGCTTCTCATGCTGTGGCTTCTCTTATTGCAGATCACAGGCTCTAGGCACGTGGGCTTCAGTAGTTGCAGCACGTGGGCTCAGTAGTTGTGACTCACGGGCTCTAAAGCACAGGCTCAGTTGTTGTGGTGCACGGGCTTAGTTCTCCGCGGCTTGTGGGATCTCCTTGGACCAGGGCTCGAACTCGTGTTCCCTGCATTGGCAGGTGGATTCTTGCACCACCAGGGATGCCCCTAACTGCCATTTTTAAAGATGATGATGGTGAAGCGTCTCCTTCTGACTCTGCTTGGAAACCTGTTCTTCTTCGGACTCTCCCACTTCCCTTTCTGCAAAACGAGAGAGTTGGGTAGAGTTCCCAATACTGTTTTGTATGGAACACTGCCTAAGAGATGTGCATCTGGAATTTCCCTGGCGGTCCAGTGGCTCTCATTGCCAGGGGCCTGCGTTCGATCCCTGGTCGGGGCATTAAGATCCCACAAGCCGCGCCAAGCGGACAAAAAAAAAATGTGCTTCTGAAACAACAAATTATTTCATAGCCAAATAATGCAGTAGAAGTCTTAAATAATATCTTATTTAAGTGACTCACGAGGCACACCAGGATATAAAAGCTCAATGTCCAGCAATAGGGAAACCTGTTTACTTTTGCCAAACTCTTTTATTTTCACCCATTTCTTCTCATCTATGTAGCTCTTATGAGAACTAAGAGGCACTTAAGGTAACAACCTACCATGTACTCAGTTACACAGGCATCCAAGCGTGTATGGATCTTTCCAGGTACCTCCTGTGTCCCTGCATTTTCACCTGAGTTTTTGCCCTGCTCCCCATTTCATGCTCCCCTGCCCACTCCCTCTGGACTGGTAGCCCACACCCCTTCATGGACTGGAACCTTCTAATTGGTCCCCCACCTTCCCTCTTGGCCCCTCCAATCCCTTCTCTGTGCTATAGCCAGTGGAATCATTTTAAGCAGAAATCTCATCCTAGTCTTTGTTTCCCTACCAGCTCCTCCTCCCGGCTGTTCTTGGAATAAAAGAAAATATTTAAAAATTTCCATCAAAACCAGGCTTCTTCCAGCCCTGCCCACCCTCTAGCCTCCCACCCCGGGCGCCCCCGCACTCTCCATAGCCCAGCCCCACAGCTGTGCTCTGTCATGTCCTTCAGTCCTCGGTCTCCCTGTGCCTCGGACATCATTCCTCCCCTGCTGTTACCTGGTTAGCTCCTACTCACTCTCTAGGTATCCACTCTTGAATTCCACTCTCTTAGGGAAGCCTGCGTTGATTCTGCAAAAGCAGGTCAAACCACACTATTTTACAACCTTAGGCAACCACATGGATTTTCTTTGTAGCTCTGATCCCATCATGCTATTTTACATGATAACAGGACCACAGAGCTCTGCCTTCATCCAGTGGTCGTTTTACAAACCTTTTCGTTAAGAGTTGATTAATGTTTGTTTCCCCGCTGGAATTGTGTGACCTCGTGGGGCTGGGGTGCGTCTGCTTTCACCCCCTGTTATGTTCCCAGCTTTTATCTTGGGAGCAGGCACTGTAGGTGAGCAGTAAACTTGTTGAATGTATAAACGGGTGGATTAATATGCCAGGTTCTAAATTAAGCACGAGAGGTAGCAGGATGGAGAGGATTTGACCACTGACCTCAGGAAGATGAATAATAGTCAAAATAAAGTATGTATTAAACAGAAATAGAGTCACAGATATAGAAAACAAACATGGTTACCAGGCGGTAAAGTGGGGGAAGGATAAATCGGGAGATAGGGATTCACATGTACACACTAGTAGGTATAAAATAGGTAACTAATAAGGACCTACAGTATAGCACAGGGAACTCCATTCAATACTCTGTAATGACCTATATGGGGAAAGAATCTAAAAAAGAGTGGGTATATGTATATGTATAACCGATTGTCTTTGTTGTACGCCTGAAACTAACACAACATTGTAAATCAACTCTACTCCAATAAAAAAATTAAAGAAAAATAAAGTGTGTATTGACAGGTCTGAGTACAAAATAGGACTATATAGAGAAACGTGGAAATGCTGAATAAGAGGAAATAAGAAGAGTAAAATCTTCCCAGTGGGTGTCTCCTCTGAGCTCAGAGGAGAGGAATACATGGATGTTATGGTGACCGTATTTATTTTGTTAACGCAAGTTTGTTAATGTCAGAGTTTGGAGCAGAGAAAAGTCTATTGCAGGGCCATGCAAGGAGACGAGGTGTCTCATGTCCTCAAAAGCCTCAAGCTCCCCGAAGGGTTTCGCCAAAGCCTTTTTAAAGGCCAGGTTGGGGGAGGGGGGGAGGGAGGGTACGTGATCAGATCGTACACAATTCTCTGATTGGCTGATGATGAGGGAACAGGGTGGTGTCACGGGGGTTGACATTGTCAGTCCTTAGGCTCGGGAGGCCTGGGGGTTACATGCTCACAGTCATCAAGTAGTTCTTCCATTTGGTGGGGGGTTTTCATATCTGCAAAACAACTCCGGAATGTGCATCAGATAGGGTTATCTGGGTACTTCAGAGAGGAGCCAAAGCAGAGGGTATGGGGGATGGGCTGCGCCAGGAAGGCCCCACAGGGTCCTGCTTGGTTACAATTTGTTTACAAGGATGGCATCGCTTCCTGATTTTTCTGGTATCAACTCAATTTTTATTCTTAGCCTGTGAAGGTGCAGTGGGCCAATAGACCCATCTCCAAAGACCCTATTTCCAGATAAAGGCACGTTCTGCAGTACTGGGGGTTAGAACGTCAGCACCCGTATTTGGGGGAACACAGTTCAAACCATAACAGTTATGAAGTTTAACGGGAGGTTTAGGGGACTTCTGAAGGAATTCTGGTTTTACTCTTTGGAGAACACAGTCCCTGAATCACAGATGATCCAAATGGCTCTTTCCAGTATCATCTATAAGCAAACAGGAAGGTTGACATCCTTACTTTCTCCTGCTGCCACCCCAACAGCTGCAAAACTGCAAAGCTGACATTCTGCAAGAACCCTCAGGGTTGCTGCTTTTAAATGGAAGCGTTTTCTTTTTTGACACAACTAGGTGCATTGAACTGATGCCCCACTGACATTTCCTGAGCTGTAATGGGTTTCAGGCTGCTGCTGTCACATCCTCCATCTTACCCTTCCCTGGAGACACCCTTAAGGTCCTATTTACCTTCTTGGGTGCAGACTAGGATGGGGGCTGTAGAGTAATCCCTATTTGCCTGGAGAATCTGCACTGTACAGTGAAGACACGGTTCATGGGAAAGGCTATGGGGTAAAGACCATACTGGGTCCAAAGGACAGAGTCAGTTACTAATTAGGGGAGGGAGAGGATGCAGAAACAAAGGAGGAGCAGTCCAGAAACAATAGTGCAGCCTTGGGGCAGGGTCCTGGTTCCTCCTGAAGGAATATACAAAGCAACCTGATACACATCTCTGAATTCTTCTATAGGAACTAAGCCTCCCCCACCCCCCCACACCCAGGTGGAGGATGGTAACCATACTGAGCATAAGCACGTGGATCCCAGATTGTTGGAACCAGAGGCTGTTGATTGAGTTTCCCAGAATACAACCCTGTTACCTCCCCACCAGCCAATAAGAGGAAGGTCACACGCCCTGCATCCCTGCCCCCAAAAGTTTGCGTATAAAAGCTCTTCCCCCAAACCCAAATGTTGGGATCAAATTTTACTTATTAGTTTTTAAAAAAAAATAAAAATAGTTTTAATTTTTTTTAAAACATTTTATTTTGTATTGGAGTATACGTGATTAACAATGTTGTGTTGGTTTCAGGTGTACAGCAAAGTGATTCAGTTATACATTTACATGTATCTATTCTTTTTCAAGTTCCTCTCCTGTTTAGGTTGTTACTTAATATTGAGTAGAGTTCCCTGTGCTATATAGTAAGTCCTTGCTGGTTATCTATTTTAAATATAGTAGTGTGTACAAGTCAATCCCAAATTCCCAATCTATCCCTCCCCCCTTGCCCCTGGTAACCATAAGTTCATTCTCTAAGTCTGTAAGTCTATTTCTGTTTGGTAAATAACTTCATTTCTATCATTTTTTTTAGATGCCACATAAGATATTTGTCTTTCTCTGTCTGACTTACACTTATTCATTTTTGAATCTGCATTTTTACAATAAGTAAATGAATGCGCTTTTATTTTCTGCCAAATTGAAACTAACACCTCCCTCTGGTAGCCCATATTTTATCCTGGATATGTAATTTACTACCTCTGAACACTGAAAGAGAGTGGGGAATGGTTTTAATCTGTTCTCGTATTTATGCCACAATGTTAGGCTCTTTTCCATGAGGAAGTAAGGAACACTCTCAAAAATAGGTTACGTTTTGACCAAGAAGGGGAAAATTTCCATCTTATTCTCTGGTGATTTCACTTAAATAGAACACTTTTGGAAGAGGAGAGTTATGAATGCCATTTAGGTTAAAACTTCTTACAAAGTGTCCCAAAGTGTTCGCACCATTTCTTTGGTGGCTATTGAAAGGAGTCAGATGATGGGTGGAAAAAAAATTGCTAACCGATACTGGGAGGAAATGGAGATCAGAAAGCGTTCATGATCACAGAGCCGTGATCCCAGTAAAGGACACACATCTGTATGATCTTTTAGGAACAGCCGCAAACTTTCAAGTCTGATTATCTACAAACGATACAGAAAGGAGAATGTGATGTTAAAGGCTAACGGGAAAGAAAGAGGTGGAAAGAGGTGAGCGAGGGGAGGAGGGAGGGAAGGAGAAAGGGGTTTATTGAATTACGTTATTCTAAAGGCAAAGTAAGTTAATGAAGAGTGAGCTATTGATTCTGCTGGAAGAGGGTTCTGCTTCTGGCAGGTTCTCAGCCTGGACTCAGGTGCCGGAGAGAAGGCAAAGCTGGACAGATGTTTGCTCACCTGGATCCGGGGAAGACAAGGCAACATCAGCATGTGACCTGCACTGCAAAGATGCCCTGCACCTCTTTCAGGGTCCAAGGTGTCCCGAGGAGTCCCCAGGAGAGGGAGGTTTTGAAATAGGAGGGAAGGGGGCAGGGCACAACCTTTGAAAGAATGACATAGCCCGAGGACATGACATGAACTGATTAGAACCAGATGGATCCAAGATGGCAGGCCAGTCGATTTCCACTAGACCTTGAGCCTCAGTATACACTCATTGTAACACCTCACCTAAATGACACACCCCCAGGCGCCATGACAGTTCCAAGGTCAGACCAAAAGGATCAAAAAATGATGAACTTAGTGACAAGACAAGAACAAGGATGCAGATGCAGAGAATGGACTGGAGAACTCGAGGTTTGGGGGGCAGGGGGTGAAGGGGAAGCTGAGACGAAGTGAGAGAGTAGCATAGACATATATATACTACTAACCGTAAAATAGATAGCCAGTGGGAAGTTGCTGTATAACAAAGGGAATTCAACTCAAGGATGGATGATGCCTTAGAAGACTGGGACAGGGAGGGTGGGGGGGGAGTCGAGGGAGGGAGGGAATACGGAGATATGTGTATAAAAATAGATGATTGAACTTGGTGTACCTCAAAAAAATAATAAATAAATAAAAGGAAAAAAAAAATAAAAGACCTCCATGCCCCCCCCCAAAAATGGGCAGTGGCCCAATTCCTGGAAATCTCCACCCTTTCCCCCAAATAGAGGAATACTCCACCCACTCATTAGTCTATGAAATTACCCAGTCCTATAAAAACTGACAGCCTCCTACCCTGGTGCCACTCTCACCTTCTGAGATGGCCCATACTCTGTCCGTGGAGTGTGTTTCTCTCCAAATAAGTCCACTTCTTACCTATCACTTTGTCTCCCACTGAATTCTTTCTGTGATAAGACATCAAAAACCTGAGCTTTATTAAGTCCTAAAACCAGATGTGTGATCTCAGTTGGGGACCGTGGGTTTTGGCCGGGTTTGAGTCCCGGCACATGGGTTCAAGTTCCAATCTGAGGTGCATGGTTTCGGTTTGACGGTGTGATGGGTGGGGTGGTTCTTGTTTCATTTGCAATCTGGACACCCTCTGGTTTCCACTCCTATCTCTGGCATGTGTACTAGTATAGTACAACCCTGATCCTTTCTCTCCATCCCTGGTTTTCTCTTGTCGAGCCACCTGACTGTGCTCCTTAGTATGAAAAAGAGATAAAACTGCTCCTGGACAAGCTGATAGGCAGAAACATGTCTCTGTAGGTCCTGAAACTCAGATAAACATCTGAACTTCTGAACGCTTATTGAACAGAATTGCACTGCCAAAACTTCAGCACATAATCTATCACTCCCTTTAACTTTATAAACCCGAGACCATTATCTTTCCGGTCCAAGCTTCACATAATGGTTGTACAATAATTTTTGTTACTGCGTGGCACTGGGAGAGACATACTTTTCAGCAGGTATTATTAAAAGTCTTTTAATCCATGAAAGCTTAACCAGCTCAAATGGGTTGAAAGCACCATTGCTCCCTTATTGAGGATACAGGAGGCATCTTTACCTAATAACCACCATTTGCTATAATAAAGATTTTGGATCAAAGCTGATGAATCAAAATGTGTTATTTAAAATCTGTTCCTGCCAATAGCTCTAGACATTCATAACCTCTTTTATTGCTTTCTCCTCCTTTGAGAATGGAAGGAAGGAATATTCTGTTACCTCCAAAGTCCCAGCAGCATCTGAATTGAAGTTTCTTTTTTCCCCTCCACCTATAAGGATATTTTAGCCTACTCCCACAGGAATGGTTTAGAGCTTTAAGGGAAATAGGAAATCTTGGATCTGAGCTCCATTGTATGCTCAGAGAAAGCTGCTCCAGGGGAAGTTGCCTTTGCACATAGTACATTTTTCATATCCATTTGTCTCCAGAAAAATGATGGAGACAAGTAGCTTTCCACTCATTTTCCTTTCCAGGAGGAGGACTTCCACCTACTCCTGGCTCACTGGCTTTACAGAAAGGCTTCACGTACTGAAGAGGAAAATTAGAAACTTGCACTCAGCTAAAAAAAACTCCATGCTCTTTCTGCTTTTGTAAAATGTGCTTGCTGCACCAAAAAGGAAAAACAAAAACAGGATGACCTAGCAATCAAATGTAACCATAGGATGTTTGGCTAAATAGGGAATGTTCTGCACCTGCTCTTGTAAGTTTCTGTTTGGAAACTTCTGTGCTCTGTAAACCAAGTAACCAATCTACCAATGCTAACTGTAAACATGTACACTGACCCCTATAAAAGTAAAGCTCACCTTGAGCTTGGGGCCCAGAACTTTGGAGCATTAGCTCATCTGAGGCAGCCAGTTAATAAACCTGAGTTCTCCAACCCTCTGAGTGTGGTGCTTGGTTTCTCGAGGGACCGATTTCTGCAACATTTCAACTTCTCTGAAATAACCACCTGATAGTAATAATGATAACAGCCAATGCTTATTGGGTATCTGGCCTCGTGCAAAGAGTTTGCAATTTTTTTCCAGATCTAATTTGCACACCTAATACAAGAATGGCTAATATTTGTTAAATTATGAGCCAGACGTAGAGCAAAATCGGCACTGGCATCATCTCCTTCAGTTGTCTCAACAGTGTTCAAGGATTGGGAATATTATCGTGGCAGAAACTGGCTATTTGGTTACCTGACATTGCCTTTACCTCCTGGACATCTAGCTCAATGATGTTCTCGGCATCCTTAGACTGAGTTCTGGCCAATGGAATGTGATGCGCACATTTCTAGCCCTGGACCACGTTATCACCTGCTCAGTCCTTCACACTCTTCCTTCCCTCATCTCTTGGCCAGATGAAGAGGGTGGCCAAGCACTATAAGCTGGAAGGAAACTGGGTCCCTGAATGCCTCATACATCCATGGATTCCAGATGTATTTACCACATGCTCCACGGACAGACTAGATTCGTCATGCTGACAGATAAGGCTTCTTTTGGTAACAAATACCATTATCGTATTTCCCAGAAGATTTCCTGATAAGATTGACAGATTTAACAAATATAAACACAAGATGCCCAGTTAAAAGTTGAATTTAGATAAACAAGGGATGCATTTTTTTTTGCATAAGTGTATCCCATGCACTATTAGGGACATACTTATACTAAAAAGTAGTTTACCTGAAAAAAATTTAACTGGGCATCCCGTATTTATTTTATTATTTTATTTTATTATTATTATTTTCTAATTTATTTATTTTATTGGCTGTGTCGCGTCTTTGTTGCTGTGCGCAGGCTTTCTTTAGTTGCGGTGAGTGGGGGCTGCTCTTTGTTGTGGTGCACAGTCTGCTCATTGCTGTGGCTTCTCTTGTTGCGAAGCACGGGCTCTAGGCACGTGGGCTTCAGTAGTTGCAGCACATGGGCTCAATAGTTGTGGCTCACAGGCTTTAAAGTGCAGGCTCAGTAATTGTGGCACACGGGCTTAGTTGCTCTGTGGCATGTGGGATCTTCCTGGGGCAGGGATCAAACTGTTGTCCCCTGCATTGGCAGGTGGATTCTCAACCACTGTGCCACCTAGGAAGCCCCTGGGCATCCCGTATTTAATCTGGCAATGCTGTCTCCTAAGTTCATTAAGAAATGAGAATGAGTATTCTTTCTTCCATCCCAAGTGCTCCCAGTAATGGAAGACAGTGGCTTGCAAGCCTGCTGGTAACCTTTTTCAACCTAATGAATATTTGGAAGGAGTTTGGGAAAGATGCTTTCTCTCTACCCATTCATTATCCGTGTTGCTTTCACCCGGCCATTAACACACATAGACTGGGAAGTTTTTTAGATCACAGATAAATTAGGAAGAGTTCTGAGGGTGGGAAGGGCCTCTCTGGGAAGCTGTAAAATCAGAGACTGAGCAAAACATCCAGGGCAGCTATTGACACCGGAGGTAGTCTTTTCTTCAAGTGTTGAGTGTTTGCAGTCCCCCTGGACTCTCACTTTCCATTATTTTCTTTGAGGAAAACTTTTTGTTTTCACATTTTTCTTGTTCCTCTTCTCTGTGCAATCAAAGTGACCTAAAGTTCAGAGCACTTTGTAATGTGACATGAGCAGAAAATACATGATCAGTTATGCTGTCAGCCCTGTGCCCATTCATCAGAAGAAGCTAAATCCATCAGAAAGGCCAAGTGTTGTTGGCTGTGGGCCAGCATATGCTAGGGAACTTGTGGTGACCCGTGACATAAATCCATTCTCAGTCTGACTTAAATAACTGAGAGACTTTATTGGTTCTCATAAATGAAAAAGAATAGCAGCAGGGTGGCCTTCAGGCAAGTCTTGATCAGGGTCTCATTTAATTTTTCTGTGAAATTTTTGGCTGCATTTCTCTTAGCTTGACCCTCCTGGCATTGCCTTCATCCTCACAGCTGCTACAGTTCTGCAATGCACTTCCTAAGGTGATAGAACTGAGTAAGGAAGACGTGAAGCTTGGGTGTATACCTAGGCATCTGAGTTCAGAATCTGAGCTCTTAACCAGTAGGCTGAACCAAGGCTGGATATTATGTGCATTGTATTTAAGCAGCCACTGCCCTCAACTCAAAGGATCAGTAAATAGAAGGATAAAGAAAATCAAATGAAGCAGCTTCCTACATTTAGAGGATCTCTTTCCTATGATATTAATCTTAATTGCACGGATGATTTTGGCCACTTTTTCAGCCTTTCAATATATTTCTTTGGGTTCAGGGAGCAGAGGTTAAAGAAAATCAGGTGCAGTAGTTTTCCACATTCAGAGGATCGCCTTCTTAGAGTGTTCATGCTAATTGCACAAGTGATTTTTGGCCTGTTCTTCAACCTTTCAATATATTTCTTTGGGTTATTGAAATGTGATAGGAGATTAAGATGGGGATTACAATGAGAACAACAGAATGACAAATTTCATCTACAGGGAAGCATTAATTATAAAGTTATTTTGGGCTTTCCTGGTGGCACAGAGGTTAAGGATCTGCTTGCCAATGCAGGGGACACAGATTCAAGCTCTGGTCTGGGAAAATCCCACATGCCGAGGAGCAACTAAGCCCGTGCACCACAACTACTGAGCCTGCCCTCTAGAGCCCAGGAGCCACAACTAATGAGCCCGTGTACTGCAACTACAGAAGCCTGTGCACCTAGAGCCTGTGCTGCACAACAAGAGAAGCCACTGCAATGAGGAGCCCATGCACCACAACAAAGAGTAGCCCCTGCTTGCTGCAACTAGAGAAAGCCTGTGCACAGCAACAAAGACCCAACGGAGCCAAAAATAAATAAATAAATAAATAAAAATTATAAAGATATTTTAACAATCTTTCCTGGAGCCTGTAGGAGAGAAACACTTGGGCTTGCAGTTATAGGAAAAACTATATATCTGAGGCTCAAGCATATTTATATTAAATCATATATAAGAGGAAACATCTGATAAATTTCTCTCTTGTTGGCTTAATACTTCATAAAATAAATGTCCCATAAAGAAGAAAAAAAGGGTTTCTTTAACAAGAAAAGGTTTAAATATGCAAATATTTTGATAGCCTATAGGGCAGGTAATAAAAAGAGTCTGATGCATTTTCTTGATAGGCAGTTTACAAGGTTTTTACAAGAATTTTTGCTACAGTAAAAATTAAACATTAAGCATATTATCTTCTGAGACCCGTTTGTCTAATAATTTCCACTATGTTTATATTATCATTCTTAAAAATATTCTTGTAAATGTCATTCTTGTAAATAGAGGGTGTTTTGATAAAAAATGAGCACCAGGAACTTTCAAAACTCTTTAATGTTAGAACTTTGAGATAATAGAATTATCTGTTTAATGATTTCTGGAGTTTTTAATATTTTTACTTCAAAGAATTTTAGAGGTAAAAGCTAAATTTTATATTGAAGGCACACGGCTTCTTCAGTACTATTCCACGCGGCCCCCGTAATTAGTTGCTAGCTTCAGCAACAGATAATCTGCAAGGCTTAATGGCCCAACCCAATTGGAGGGTATTTTAGTGACGTTTATTTCTTATATGAGTTACACACTGTCAGCTGCGGAGGATGGAGGACGAGGCAGTTCCTGTGGGACCCAGGCTCCTTCCAGCGTGGCCCTGCCCTCCCACGAGGGCTCAGAGTCTTCTACCAACAGATGGATGAAGAGAGAGAGCGAGGTAAGTTTCACAGGTCATCTTGTCGACTCAGTGGCAGAATCTGCTAGGGCGCACCAGTATCTGTTTCATCCCTTCTTCCTGGCTGCACTGCTCACCTCCTTTGCCTTCCGCTAGGACCACAAGACTGTTTCTTGCATGTGAAATGAGAGCAGAAGTGACCTGTGTCACCCCCCAGATGATGCTGTGAAGAGCAGTCTGGCTTATCTGCTGATTTTCTCTGATTTCTCCCACTGCTTGATTGCAGAGAAGTGTGAGGTTTAAAAGGATGGCAGAACCACAGGATGGAAGGACCTTGGATCCCCGAATGACTTCACGGAGTGTGAGCTCCCCACCATTACCTCATGGTGGATGACTTGTCTTCCAGGTTTCACAAGTCTACACACGGAGGGGAATTTTATTCCAGGATGGACCATATGCCAATTCCCACCTTTAACTGATTTAGATAAAATTTTGCACTTAGTGTTGAAATTGGAGTGGATTAAGGCTTTGGGGGGTGTTGGGTTGTGGTATTTTGCCAATGAGAATTGTGTCCCTTCCCCCGCCCCCAAACACAAAAAATATTTTGAAGTTCTAACCCCTAGTACCTTAGAATGTGATGGTATTAGTCAGGGTTCTCTAGAGAAACAACCAATAGGAGGTTTGTCTGTCTGTCTGTCTGTCTAGCTAGCTATCCATCCATCTATCTATCTGTCTATCCATCCATCCATCCATCCAACCATCCATCCATCCATCCATCCATCCATGCATCTATCCTATCTATCATCTATCTATTTATCTATCATCTTTCATCTATCTATCTATCACCTATCTATCTATCTATCTGATATCTATCTATCTATCATCTATCATCTATCTATCATCTATCTATCATCATCATCATCATTATTATTATCATCTATCATCTACCTATCACCTATCTATCATCTATCTATTGAGAAGAAGGATGTCCCAGTTCAAGCAAAGAGAGCAAATTCACCTTTTCGTTCTATTCAGGTCCTCAGTAGAATGGATGATGCCCATGTTGGTGGGGGCATCTCCTCTATTCAGTACCAATTCAAACAACTTATTTCTTCTGGTGACACTCTCATAGACACACTCAGAAATAATGTACCAGCTCTCTGAGCACCCCTTAGCTTAGTCAAGTGAACCCATAAAATTAACCATCACAGTGACCTTATCTGGAACTAGAGTCGTTGCAGAGGTAGGTAGTTAAGATGAGGTCATACTAAAGCAGGGTGGGTCCCTAATCCAATAGGACAGTTTTCCTTATAAGGAGACCACTACGTGAAGACAGACACACACAAGAACAGCATGTGAAGATAAAGGCAGAGGTTGGAGTGATGCAGCTGCATGCCGAAGAGTATCAAAAATTGCTGGCAATTTCCAGAAGCTAGGAAGAGGCAACGAATTCCCCTACTGGTGTCAGAAAGAACACAGTCCTGCTCACACCTTGACTTTGGACTTTCCGCCTCCAGAAAGAACTGTGAGAAAATAAATTCCTGTTGTTTGAAATCACCCAGTTTGTGGTACTTTACAACAGCCTGAGGAAACTCACTGAGTGTTCTTATTCATTGTTGCCAAAGGATGTCTGAAAGCGGAAGTATCAGCTGACGATGCGGTCATAATTCATTATATTGCATTTTGCTTTGTTGCACTTCAAGGTATTTCACGTCTTATACGTTGAAGGTTTGTGACAACCCTGCATTGAGCAAGTCTGTTGGTGCCATTTTTCCAACGGCATCTGCTCACTTTGTGTCCCTGAGTCATATTTTGGTGATTCTCTCTCTGTTTCAAACTGTTTCACTATTATTACATTTGTTATGATAATCTGTGAGCAGAGACCTTTGATGTGACTCTTACAAAAAGACTATCACTTGCTGAAGGCTCAGAGGCTGGCTAGCACTATTTAGCAGTAAGGTATTTTTAAATGAAGGTATGTACATATTTTATATATAATACCACCGCACACTTAATAGACTACAGTATTGTGTAAACATAACTTCTACATGCCCTGGGAAACCAAAAACATTGTGTGACTCACTTTATTGCAGTATTCTTTTTATTGAAGTGGTCTGGAACCAAACTCACAGTATCTCCAAGGTCTGCCTGTATATACGCTGGACCCCAGAGGGGGTCCCTTGGACAAGCAGTCTCACAATAAATTCAGAGTCATCATAGTAGCCAACATTTAGAACTCTAAAACTTGCACATAAAAAATCTGTATCTCTAGTATTGCTTGCAAAATCTGGCAAAGAAGGAGAGACCCAGGACTTCCCTGGTGGCACAGTGGTTAAGAATCTGCCTGCCAATGCAGGGGACATGGGTTTGAGCCCTGGTCCGGGAAGATTCCACATGCTGTGGAGCAAATAAGCCTGTGCACCACAACTACTGAGCCTGTGTTCTAGAGCCCCTGAGCCACAACTATTGAGCCCACATGCCACAAGTACTGAAGCCCGTGCACCTAGAGCCTGTGTTCCACAACAAGAGAAGCTGCCACAATGAGAAGCCCGTGCACCACAACAAAGAGTAGCCCCCACTCTCCGCAACTAGCCCGCCACAGCAATGAAGACCCAACGCAGCCAATAAAAATAAATTTCTAAAAGAAACAAATAAACAGAAAAATGAGAGACCCATTTCAGCCTGGCACAAAAAATCACCTGCATCTAAGTAGGAGTTGTTTAAAACTCTGAAATGATTACCTGATACATTTATAAAAACTGCTGTCAGCCAGACTTACCATCAATTATTTCTACAGTAGCTTTGCCATCTTACCCGCCGTCCACAGATGATGCAGTGATAACTGGAAACCGAGAAACAAGGTCATCACAGAGGTAAGTAGTTCAGATGAGGTCATTCTGAAGTAGGTGGGCTGCTAATCCAATATGACAGTCATTTATCTTCCCTCTGTCCCTTTGGGATGTAGGACTGTGCCCTAGAGTGTGTTTCACTCAATATATTCCCAGAGTAATCTGTAGAAAGGTTCTTGAGATTTGATAAGAAGGATTTTTGCTTTATTTTTAATCTTTAGTAACAAGCTGAATGTCCTCTCACCTCTTTTCCAGATCTATATATCTGAACATTGGCTTCTTCCGAAACAAAGGATGCCTAAAACATTTCAGATTTTCAAACATAAGTTTTGTCTTAATGCAGTCCTACACCCGCTGGTCTATGTAGGGAGGAAACCTTTTTCCTTCTTCCCTTCTAGGCTGACTGGTTTGATCATTAAATTGACATGAGACAGGAGAAAAACAAATTTAATTTTGTATATACACGAGTTGATAAAAATAGGAAAGTCAAAGAAGTGACCAAAGCAGGCAGCTTGTATACCTTTTAGACAAATAAACAATAAATTTGTGAAGAATTAGCATCCCCCCCCCAAAAAAAAAATTGGGCTTGGGATAGTAAATTAGTGAAGAAGTAAAAGGTTTGTCTATACTGCCTTCTCAGTCTTGAATTCTCTATCTCTGGTGATTAGGAGGTCTTTCCGTCTTCCAGTGCAGGGAGGGTACCCTTCACGTGGGAGATTTATTTCCTGCTTTTGGGGGGGACAAAGGAGGGCCAGAGCATCCTTCTTATACCAGCTATTTCTTAAGTAAATTTAATTGAAAATAATCAAAATGCCAAAGTGGTCCACGTTGGGGTGACATATTCTGTTCTTCTTTTTAAAAAGTATTTATTTATTTATTTGGTTGCACTGGGTCTTATTTGTGGCACATGTGCTCCTTAGTTGTGGCATGTGAACTCTTAGTTGTGGCGTGCATGTGGGATCTAGTTCCCTGACCAGGGATCAAACCCGGGCCCCCTCATTGGGAGCTCAGAGTCCTAACCACTGCACCACCAGAGAAGTCCTATTCTACTCTTTTTCATCTACTTTTTTTTTGCCATGTGGCCAAAAGGAAACAGGATCCCAGGGCTGTGATGAAAATTATCCATAACATACTCATCCTTACCGTTTCACTGGCTGATCTTTCCTCTGTGGACATGGAAGTTTTCAAGCATTGAATTGAGCTGTTTGTTTGGTTCTGGTTTGTGTGTCTGTATATGAAATAATTGCCCATTTCCCAGGAAAGGCAAGCTCTGGAAGCTTCGCCCATGTGGTGTGTCTATATCTCCAAGCCCTCATAAAGTTCGGTTTTCGGAGGGAGGCTGGAGCCACTGGGGTTATCTGGGGAATAAATATCCTCCATCCTGAACCCCAAATGAGGCCTGAGGCATGCAATCTAATTCAGTATTAATTGTTTTAGAAATAGGTTTTCTAGTGTATCAGTTTAGAACAGGCTTGTGTATCAAAGTCCACTGGTCCATGTAATTCACCATCCAACTAAAATTACTTTCTTTCAAAATAGTATATTTAAAAAATTTTTATTTATTTATTGGCTGTGTTGGGTCTTCGTTGCTGCACGTGGGCTTTCTCTAGTTGTGGCAAGTGGGGGCTACTCTTCATGGTGGTGCTCGGGCTTCTCATTGTGGTGGCTTCTCTTGTTGCAGAGCACAGGCTCTAGGCACGTGGGCTTCAGTAGTTGCAGCAGGAAGGCTCAGTAGTTGTGGCTCATGGGATCTAGAGCACAGTCCCAGTAGTTGTGGCACACGGGCTTAGTTGCTCCACAGCATGTGAGATCTTCCCAGACCAGGACTCAAACCCGTGTCCGCTGCATTGGCAGGTGGATTCTTAACCACTGTGCCACCAGGGAAGTCCCAAAATAGTATACTTTTAAAAGGTGGTTGTTTAGTTACAATGCACTCACAGGAGAGGCAGATAAGCCTCTTAGAGCATTTTATTTCATGGGTAATACCATGTGGACAGTTTTTTTTTTTCCTTTTTTTTTTTTCTGGTGGAGATTATAAGACCACCCATTTATACCTAAGCTAGTTTTCAGGTTGGCCGTTCTGCTAAAACTTCCACTCCAACTCCCACTTCTCCCTTCCTTCCCCTCCCTCCTGTGTTCATTTGGCTGTAGATGTTTTTCTACAAAGTAGGGAGACTGAAATTAATAATACATGGTCCTGAATTTATGATATATATCAGGTTGGCCTCTTTCTTTCATGAGGAACAGATAATCCAAATCAAACTGGCTTACACAAACAACAAAAAATTACATTTTGTGTTGCTAAAGTATTCATGGGCAGTTTGGCCTGCAGGTTCAGCTGGATCCAGGAACTCATCAGAATAAAGTTTCTCTTAACCTCATTTCTTGCCTTCTGCTGTGTGTGTTCTATTGTCAGACAGGATCTCCCCTCATGGGGGCAGCATGGGCTGCTTGTCCCTCTAGGCTTGTCCCTCTAGGCATCCAGCAGAAAAGGGCATATCATTTCTCAATAGGTCCCTCCAAACACTGGAATGCACTCTGGTTGAGCTTGGGTAGGTGGGGGAGGGTCCTGGCTGGACCCTCTGGATGCAGCCCCTCTTAGGCATTGAGCTGGTGGTTCCTGTCCACAGAATAGACATTGTACACAATTGTAAAACAGCTGGGCATGTATGGTCCAGCCATCGTTGCATGATCTGTGGACCATGGGTAAGACAGCACTGCTAGTGATAACACTTTTTATAAATGCACCAGGCCATCCTTTCAGAATTTCCAGATGCTGTCATTGGGGAAATAAGAAACTTGGTTAGCTCTTACTCACCAAACCGACAGGACCTCAGCATGGCCAGGCAGATGTCATCACCAACCACCCCCCAGCGTGAGGTCTCCTAAAATATAGACAGTTTGTGCTTCTTGTAGTAAACTCTAATTTCTGTAAGTTTTATGCAGCAGAGGGCTCATTTCCTGCAGGCCACTGACCTAGTGGGACTACGGGGTCAAATGTCCATTCCTGAAACAAGCACTGTGACTCAAAGCATGTAGATGACTCACCAGCCCAGCCCTTTCCTCAATTTGCCTAGAAGCATTGCTCACATCAAGAATTTGTGGTTCCAAAAGACTCTACTGACTGTGGGAAGGGGTTGGGAGTGACAAGGGCAGGAATTACACCACAACAATGCAAACGACTTCACATGGAATATAAAGCACCCCGACTCTTCAATCTGGGCTTTGAATGAGCCCGGGTCCTCAGACGTGGGGGTGTTTCCTCGGCGCCCACCCCATCTGATTCGACTTCTGTCCCCACCATGACCACTGCCCATAGATCTGTAAGAAGTGTAAGTGCACAGACGCCTGGTGAAGGAAGGGGTGGGGAGTCTGGTGTGCAGCTCTTGCTCTGCCCACCAGGTTCTGGGACAGAGGAATGGACCCCTTGTAATGCACATAAGGTGCCTTGTGGGCTGGCTGCTCCTTTCCCACCATTCTGGACCCCTCTGCTTGCTCTGCTGGTATTGTTTTTACAATTAATAGATTAGTAAGAAATTCCTCTCATTATCTCATGAAGAATAGCTAAAAACATTTTTCCTTTCTTTCTTTCTTTCTTTCTTTCTTTCTTTCTTTCTTTCTTTCTTTCTTTCTTTCTTTCTTCTTTTTTTAACTTTTTCTTTTGTATTGGAGCATAGTTGATTAACAGTGTTGTGTTAGTTTCAGGTGCACAGCAGAGTGATTCAGTTATACGTACACATGTATCTATTCTTTTTCAAATTCTTTTCCCATTTATGTTGTTACCTAATACGAAGCTGAGTTCCTTGTGCTATAAGGTAGGTCCTTGTTGGTTATCCATTTAAATAGCAGTGTGTACATGTCCATCCTAAACACCCTTACTATCCCTTCCCACTGAACTTTCCTAAAAACATTATTTCTGATTGTTTTACACTCAAGAGTTCTGTTTTCCCACACAAATGGCCTCTGCATATATTTTCTCAAGCATAGGGTCTCCTTCCTGACAGATCTGCCAACTGATGTTAAGATAAGAGACATTTCAGTTTGTTTCTCTCTCTCTTTCTCTCTGCCTTTTTCTATGCTTATTTCCCCCTCCTTTCCTGCATGATTTGAGTTGGACAATTATTCTTTTTCTCCACTGACTGGTTTGGCCATTTTCCATTCTGTTGCATTTTTTATAAGTGGTTGACATTTCAATTCATTATGCCTAATTGTGAATATATCTTCTGAAAATAATTCATTGATGGTCAGGACTCTTACGAGGTGCTACGAATTCCTCCTGGAGGAGGAAGATTTGCTGGGGTTCCCCTGTGTTCCCAGCAGTACGCGAACCTCCTGTTTATCTGAGACATATCCTTAGCTTCATCCCTTGCTCCATTTCTAGCCCTCTTCTCGGCCACCCCAGCTGGCAAAGCTTGGCTTTGCTGCCAGCTTTCTTTAGCATCCTCCACGTGGTTATTGATTTCAGAGCCGTTTTGGAACAGGTCCCTGTGCAAATACTTTCTTTGCTTCCTCTGAGACAAAGGCTTCAATTTATAACTTTCAATAAGCTGTGAAAAGCTTAAAACTCAACTGTTTGCATGGCTATTTTTATAATGGCTTCTCTACCATGTTTTTACAGCATGGGACAGGGGACCATTCTGCTTTGTCTCCCATTTGAATAATTTCTGATAATCAAGTGTTTCCCCCCTAAACTCGGATGTTTTAGAACGTTGTATCTAAAGTGACTTGCATTAGAATGAAGCATCTGGTTTGTCCAAATTATGGTCTACTTTGAGAATTGACCTTCATTCTCCCATTTCTGTGTAATTAGTTTTGTATCTTGATGTGACACACTGTTGTCTGACTACTTGAGATAGTTTTGCAGTTGGTTTTGTTGGACTGGGTACAGGGTGACACTGTCTCGCTGTCTGCAGAAATTTTGTGGCTCTACGTTCTCATCTTAGAGCTATCTTGCAATGATCCTTAACCCATATTAGCCCAGATGAGACACCTAACCAGGGCAATAGGTGATGGGAAAGAGTGGCTTACTTTGTGGCGTTTCATGCCAGACCTGGTGGGTCACCACTCTGTTCTAGAAGATACTTTTCACACAATAAAGAGCTGATTCTTGAATAATGTGGGCTTGAACTTCAGGTCAACTAATACATGTATTTTTTTTGATAGTAACTAGCTGAGTACTACACAACCCATGGCTGGTTGAATTTGTGGATACGGAAGGTCAGCTATAAGTTATACGTGGATTGGAGGGTCAGCACCCCAACCCCTCATTCTTCAAGGGCCATGGGACTTCCCTGGTGGCGCAGTGGTTAAGAATTCACCTGTCAATGCAAGGGACATGGGTTCGATCCCTTGTCCGGGAAGATCCCACATGCTGCAGAGCAACTAAGCCCATGCCATGGGCCACAACTACTGAGCCCACATGCTGCAACAACTGAAGCCCGAGCGCCTAGAGCCTATGCTCTTCAACAAGAGAAGCCACTGCAACGAGAGGCTGGTGCACCGCAGCAAAGAGTAGCCCCCGCTCACCGCAACTAGAGAAAGCCCGCACATAGCAACTAAGACCCAACACAGCCAATGAATAAATAAATAAATTTTTTTTAAAAAAGGGTCAACTGTAGTCGCTTGTGGTCAGACCAGGTACTTCACTTGGGTTTTGCTGTGTGTCCGGAATAGGAGGACAAACCCCTCAAAAAAGATGACCGTGATCACGCCCCCATAACATTTTCTTATCTTTCCTTACTTCACTCCTCTTGAAATTCTCTGAGTGCTATCCTGTTTTATTAGCAGCTGTTCACATCCATTTAAATATCTCCAAATCATCGAGATCAAGTTGCTTCTTCCCTGGTAATGAACTAACACAGATGTTACCATGTGGGGTATTTGGTTAAAGACTCAATGTTCAGTGTCGGCATTTTTTCCCACGTAGCCTGACATCACTCCCCACCCTCCGGGGGTGAAGTAAAGAGGCAAGATTGATCATTCTACTTATTTTAGTGGGAAAAAAAACTCCCCTCTCATGTTCTTAATGTTATGATGGGTACCAGCCGGGTCACTCGCACCACGGTGATGCAAACTGCCCTATTGCCATTGCTGAAAGGAAGGCTGTCTTAAAACACTTTTGCTGGGACTTCCCTGGTGGTGCAGCAGTTGAGAATCCACCTGCCAATGTAGGGGACACAAGTTCGATCCCTGGTATGGAAAGATCCCACATGCTGCTGAGAAACTAAGCCCATGCACCACAACTACTGAGTCTGTGCTCTGGAGCCCATGAGCCACAACTAGTTGATCCGCAACGAGAGAAGCCACTGCTATGAATAGCCCCCACTCGCCACAACTAGAGAAAGCCTGTGCACAGCAATGAAGACCCAATGCAGCCAAATAATAAATAAATAAATAAATAAGCTATTCTTTAAAAAAAAAAAACCCAACACTTCTGCCTACTACAAATCTAATTATTTCTCTGGTTCAATATAATCTTGCAGCTTTAGAAATCTTTTTAAACTATTAAACTACTGAAAACTCCCCCAAATGTTCCCTTGACCTCTACAAATCTTTATCCTTTTGAATATGGAAAGTAAGCATCTCAATAAGCACTATTATCAAATGCTTCTGATTATATATTTCTGCCAAAGGATTCTATCTTTTGTCCTTTTTTTCCGTCAAAATTTCATTTCTTGAGGCTGGAAATAGCAAACCCTGCATTAGAATATCAAAGCTTGTAAAAATATATCACCTCCTCATAAATTCTAGTTTTCAAAACTGCTATTTATTAAAGGAAATGAATAGGATTTGCATTGGGCCTTTGGATTACGCATGTACTTTATAGTTAGCTTTTTTTTCCTTCAGACTTGAAGGGTAAGTAATCAATGTAGAAAGGAATTGTTTAACATATTCCCCCCAGCATCTAATTGTTTTTATCAGTTGAGATTTCTCAAGATAAGCAAGAGCATAAAGTAAAATGGTAATAATTATGTAGACACTGTACACGCTTCATAGAAAAAGGAGGGGGAAGAGGTATGTTATGAGTAGAATGATCAGATTTACCAAATAAAAATGCAAAACCCTCCAGTTAAATTTAAATTTCAGATAAGTAATCAATAATTTTAAAGTAAATATATCCAAAGCAATATTTGGGACATACTTATACTAAAAATTCATGACTTAAGTGAAATTCAAATTTAGTAGGATGTGCTTTATGTCACCTGGCAACTCTAGCTCTGAGAGGGGTGATGGGGAGGGACTTGTAAGGAAGAGAAAAGAATGACTGATGTATTTCACATCCATAGGGATTCACCAGACAGTTCAGGAGGACAACATAGCTTGGTGGAAATGAAAATAAAAAGTATAATAGAAAAATCAGCATAGAGACATGAAAAGATGCTCAACATTGCTAATCATCAGGGAAATGCAAATCAAAACCCAGTGAGGGCTTCCCTGGTGGCACAGTGGTTAAGAATCTGCCTGCTAATGCAGGGGACATGAGTTCAATCCCTGGACCGGGAGGATCCCACATGCCACGGAGCAACTAAGCCTGTGTACCACAACTAATGAGCCCACGTGTCACAACTACTGAGTCTATGTGCCACAACTACTGAAGCCCATGTGCCTAGAGCCTGTGCTCCACAACAAGAGAAGCCACCACAATGAGAAGACTGCACACTGCAATGAAGAGCGGCCCCTGCTCACTGAAACTAGAGAAAGCCCGTGCACAGCAACAAAGACCCAACGCAGCCAATAAATAAATAAATAAATTTATTTAAAAAAAAACCCACAGTGAGATACCACCTCATGAATGGCAGAATGGCTATCATCAAAAAGAAGACAAATAACAAATATTGGCGAGGATGTGGAGAAAAGGGAACCCTACTAAACTGTTGCTGGGAATGAAAATTGGTGCAGCCACTATGGAAAACAGTATGGAGGTTCCATAAAAAAAACTAAAAGTAGAACTGTCATATGATCCAGCAATCCCACTCTTGGATATATATCCAACCCCCCCCCCCAAAAAAAAACACTAACTCAAAAAGATACATGCGCCCCAATGTTCATAGCAGTATTATTTACAATTGCCAAGATACGGGAACAACCCAAGTGTTCATCAATAGATGAGTGGATAAAGAAGATGTGGTACATATATACAATGGAATACTACTCAGTCATAAAAAAGGATGAAACTTTGCCATTTGCAGCAACATGGATGGACTTGGAAGCATTATACTAAGTGAAATAAGTCAGAAAGTGAAAGGCAAGTACTGTATGTTATCACTTCTATGCAGAATCTAAAAAATACAACAAACTAGTGATTTTAACAAAAAAGTAGACTCACAGATATAGAGAACCAACTAGTGGTTACCAGTGGGGAGGGAGTGGGAGGTACAAACTACTGGGTGTAAGATAGGCTACAAGGATGTATTGTACAATACAGGGAATATAGCAAAAATTTTGTAATAACTCTAAGTGGAGTGTAACCGTTAAAATTGCATTAAAAATAAAAATTATTTTAAAAATCAGAGTAGAAAAAATAGTAGAATTAATGTCACAGGGTGATGATTGCATTTTAATCATTGCCTATCAAGTTCCTTCCCTGGGATATCTTAGAGACCTTGACATCACACAGATGAACCCGTAGTGCCTTCCTTGCCTAAGGTAGAAGAGGGGAAGAAGGAACATTGGATTCAGACTCAGGACTTCATCCAGCCTGAGCCCCACGTTGGCCTTGTGCCCTACTTTGCTGGACCTCAGCTGTCACACTTGGAAATGGAGAGAACAGTCCCTGTCTTGCCGACTTTCTAGCAATGTTCTGGGAATGAGATGCCTTGATGGGTGTTTTTAGAGACTGTCAGGGATGACACAACCTTATTTCTATCTTTTAGACACTAAATCTGGAGGATCAGAGACCAGAGGGCTCTTGTTCACTGTCTTATCCATAGCTCCTAGCAAATATCTAGCACAGAGTCAGACTAAAACAAAAATTCACCTTACGCAAGTGAGTCAAAAATTATTCGCACTCTGGCTCTAGAATTTACAGAAGTTTTAATATAACCGGAGTAAGGATAATTTTTGACTCACCCCAGTAGGAATGGACATCAGTATATACATTGTTAAATTTAACCAGTCGTGTAGCATACAGAAATGCACAATGTGACCATGGCTGCTGTCACAGGTGATTGGGGGTGGGGACTAGCAGTTCCAGACCCTCCTGATTTCCCCAGATGTCAAGACAGCACCAAATAGTGTTAAAATAAATAAGTCCCTAATTTTAAGACTGACTCCAAAACTGTGCCACGAATACAAAGTAATTCTGTTGAAAGAAATAGGGGGATGTTATGGAAGAGAAACTGGAAAGGCACACACACAAAGTACACAGGGAATGTCCACCTCATTGAGTAGAACATTTTTTTAATTCTCATCTTTCCTCTCTCAGTGGGGAGCTTTATTTGCATAACAAGACTCCAATCAACCATCAATGTGGCACCAACCAAAGGCATTTTAACCCCCTTTTGCTAGTTGATGATCACATTGGCAAATGTGTGGTTCCAGGCATGAAAATGATCAATGCATAATTAATTACTATTCATCATGGAATGAAGCAGAAACCAACATGATTGAGATGATTGTTCACAGGGGCTGAACACTCCTTTTCCATTTAATAAAAAAAAGTGATCATTTTGAGCCTCATAAAAGCCTAAACACCCAAATTCAGCCTTTGTTTTTTGATCTTTCAGCATTTTCAGCATGAGCATTCTCTGCTACGAACAACCTCGCCACAGAGGGAGAGGTTTAGGACTGATAGTTAACCATGAATCCAACTCGAGCTGCTTCTGCACATTTAGCTGAAAGTCTGAGCTGGCAAAATAAATATGATTTTTTTTTTCTAGGCTTTGTCATGAAGAATAAAGCCCAGAATATGTTCACTTTTTCCTTCTCCTTACTGGGATCCTTTTACTCTGCGTGGGCATTCTTACCTAGATATAGATAAACAAACAGACAAATAAATAAGTAAATAAATAAATAAAACAAATACTAACAGATTTCAATGGAGTCACTTTTAAAAAGTATTCATAGACTTTTCTCCCATTACAGAGTGAACCACCAGGTTATTCATTTAATTATTTATTTACTTATTTATTAGAGCAAAGCTTGCTCTCTCTCTCTCTCTCTCTCTGGCTGCAATGAGTCTTCGCTGCTGTGTGCAGGCTTTCTCTCTGGTTATGGCGAGTAGGGGCTACTCATTGTAGAAGTGCGCAGGCTTCTCATTGCTGTGGCTTTTCTTGTTACAGAGCATGGGGCTTTAGGCATGCACAGGCTTCAGTAATTGCAGCACACAGGCTCAGCAGTTGTGGCACATGGGCTCAATAGTTGTGGCTCGAGGGCTCCAGAGCACAAGCTCAGTAGTTATGGCCCACGGGCTTAGTTGTTCCATGGCATGTGGGATCTTCCTGAACCAGGGATCGAACCCGTGTCCCCTGCATTGGCAGGCAGATTCTTAACCACTGCATCACCAAGGAAGTCCCAGAAGCATTATATTTGATAATGAAAAAATATTTTTCCATTTTTGCAGTCAGCCAAAACTACTGCATTCATTTAGTTTAGAGTAGAAGTATACTTAAGTTTTTGTGTAAATTTTAATTAGAGAATTATAAGAATTTGGGGAGGCCAGGTAACTATTTTTAAAGACATAATACAGAGGGTAGGCTATAATGTTTCATTCTCTGATTCCAAGTTTCCAGTACTCACCAAGCCCCATCTCCATGAATAGGGCTATCCTAGGACCCGTGATTGGAACCAAATTGGCCCTTCATCCTCAAATTCACATCAAAAGTGCGGAGTAAAACTATATTTAATAGCTATTGCTGTTAAAAAAATTTTAATAGTATATTTTATAATGATAGTGATCACTGAGGAGTGTACTTGAGAGACAGTGGTGGTGTAATTACTGTACATCTTGTATCTCATATAGTCTCTCCAACCAGCCAATGGACCAGGGACTATAATGTCCTCTATTTTATGCATGAGGAAATTGAAATTTCCTAAAAGATGACTTTTGCCAACTACGTATCAGAGTCAGGAATGCAACTCAATTCTCTCTGACTCCAAAGCCATGCTGGTCACCACTGAAGATGAATCCATTCAAATGGCCCTTCCATGGAGTGGAGGTGAATAGGGGGGTGCGAGCAGCATCGATTTACCTGGGGCCCCCATTCCACACGCGGCTCAAGTGAAGACCTTTACTGTTGTCTGTGTGGAAGGCTGTGACAGCACATGCGTGCCACCGGAGGATGGGAAGATGTCCAGTGGTCACTAAATCATTTCAGGCTTCTGTCTCATTCCCCAAATACAGATTGGCAGTAGCTGTAAATGAACATTTTTATAAATGCCATAATTATCCTGTGACTAGCGCCATTGTGTCACAATGTTTTTGCCTGTG
Organism: Hippopotamus amphibius kiboko; assembly: GCF_030028045.1. Classification (NCBI taxonomy): domain Eukaryota; kingdom Metazoa; phylum Chordata; class Mammalia; order Artiodactyla; family Hippopotamidae; genus Hippopotamus; species Hippopotamus amphibius. The sequence continues at coordinate 22,552,894 of NC_080193.1, forward strand.
TTGACAGTATTTATTTAGAAAATGTCAACAATTACAGTACTCCACAGTTTCTATCAGCCTGTGCTGGCATTTCTCTTTTAAAAAAGTGAAAGGAGTTAGCTGGGCTTCTTTGGCCTTTGCAGGGAACCCTGATCTTATAAGCGAGTTGCTGCTGGTGTGACAGAAACTGTGTAAAGATAAGAGATGTCAAGGAGAGGGGGAAACTGCCATCAGGCAGTGACGATGGTCATGGTCCATGTTTGTCCATCCAATGATGTAATCAGACAAAAACACGTAAACCCAGGGGAATTAACAAAGGGGCCCCCTAAAACTCTAAACAACTTCATCCTCTCTTGAAGACATGTTTTCTTCCATCCTGAGGCAGGGTTGCTCTCAGGGGAGGTTTAAATACTCCCTCACTCAGGTTAGAGAGAGTGACGGGAAGGAAGGTGTCACACCTGTCCACGCAGGTGAGCAAATGAGTAAGGAGAGATGCCAGGTCTCTACTTCATGATCCTGCAGCCATGACCTGAGGAGGCTGCACTCCCGGGGGCAGGTAGAAAGACAACTGGCCACCTCTGGCTCTGAGACATGGTTCAGCACTTGCCTGCGTGTACATTTCTCTCTGGCTCTTGCCCTCAGTAGGTCCCCCGATCCAGCCCCATATTTATTCCATTGAAACTTATGGGCCTATCTGTGAAACAGAAACAGACTCAAGGACATAGAGAACAGACTGATGGTTGCCAAGGGGTGGTGGGGGTCGGTGGGGGGAGGTTGGGTTAGCAGATGCAAGATTTTATAAATAGAACGATCCTACCATATAGCACAGAGAACTATGTTCAATATCCTATGATAAACCATATTGGAAAAGAATATTTAAATATACATAATATATATCTGAATCACTTTGTTGTACAGCAAAAATTAACACAACATTGTAAATCAACTATACTTCAATTTAAAAATATTGGTAAACGAAAACCACTTTGGTGTCTCTTATTGCAGAAATGAATACATTTTGTGAACCCCATTGTAACAAGAAAGGCCTGTTTGTCAGGGCAACGATCACCATTTCAAAATAAAATGTTTTCCAGAACATGTTTGAAGAGTACGGATCCAGCCTGGCTGTTCATGGTATTGGGACTTTTGGCTTGTTAGAATTCTATCCCCTAATTCCAAAGAGGGAATTGTCTAGATTATTTAAGAGCTTCCAACATTTTCCCCACATGAGATGTCCTAGCAAAAGGGGACAGATGCTTTCCTCTGAAGGGGAGCATTGGTGTTGGTGTTATATGCACGTTACATTTTCTGTGGCTTAAATGAATGGAAATGAGGTCCATATAGTGATAATATCCATTGACCTGCAAAGAAGTGCAGCGCCCCCTAGTGGGCTCACGTGTACAATCCCCACCAGCGCTTGCCCCACACCAGGGCTTGAATAGAAATCCTCACATCCCGTTCCTTCCAAAGTCACATCCAGAAACATAGCTTATGAACGGATTCCCCAGAGCTTCCAATATACCTGCTGGAGACCTGAACGAACTTAAAGTCCTCACCAAGATGTTGATTGCTTGAGACACACACAGCCACATCGAAGAACCTAAACATACCTATTTTTGCTGAAAAAGGCAGCATGAGCTGTCCTTATGGCTTTCTGTGTTTCCAACAGACATTTTGGTTATTTTTCTAACTCTGCTGTTTCCCTTAGTGTAATGAAATGTTGCCCATATAGAAAGCTGGCTGGCAAGACCAGGGTGATACACTGAAATAGCTTAATCAACACGTCATCAAAGGGAAATCATTTCTTATTCAAGCACACTTGCACTTAACAGGATTTAATACTGTATTGTATTTAAATCGATGGTAACCATGAATCACTTGCCAAATTAGCTACTGGGCCTGTTTCCAAAATCAGGGTAAATTTATGACAAATTTAATATTGACCAATAATATTTGGAAATATTTAAAAAATTTTTCAGAATTGCTGGTTACAAGGAATTTATTAGACCAAAGACAGTAAAATGTAATGAAATAGATTAGTTCTTTTTTTGAAGTATCAGTAGACAGTATGCCAGGTAACAGTAAATATAAAACTCCTTTATGTATATTCTTACTTCAAATTATGGATGTGGTTTTAAATTTTCATGCCAAGAAGTACCCCAGCATCCAAAATTAAAAGAATAGTTTTAGTGGGGAGGGACCATTAGGGGTATGGGATTAACAGATACAAACTTCTATATATAAAATAGATAAGCAACAAGGATTTACTGGATAGCACAGGGAATGATACCCAATATCTTGTAATAACCTGTAATGCTGTATGGTCTGCAAAAATACTGAACCACTATGCTCTACATCTGAAACCAACATAATATTGTAAATCAACTATTCTTCAATTAAAAAAAAATAGCTCTCTCTCTCTCTCTTTCTCTCTCGGACTTCCCTGATGGCACAGTGGTTAAGAATCCGCCTGCCAATGCTGGGGACACAGGTTCAAGCCCTGGTCCGGAAAGATTCCACATGCCTCGGAGCAACTAAGCCTGTGAACCACAACTACTGAGCCTGTGCTCTAGAGTCCATGCTCTGCAACCAGAGAAGCCACCTCACTGAGAAGCCTGCACACCACAGTGAAGAGTAGTCCCGGCTCTCCTCAACTAGAGAAAGCTGGCACACAGCAATAAAGACCCGATGCAGCCAAAAGTAAAATAAATAAACAAACAAACATTAAAAAAAGAGTAGTACACTTGAAGAATTATAAAAAATAGCTCTCAAATGACACAAAAAGTGAACACCTAGATGCTCAATTAAAGGAAATCTTAATTCTTTGAGTTGTTATCTTAACAAAGGTATATATTTAGCTTGAGAATGGATACACAGATGAAATTCGAGCAGCAGAGACCACTTGAACTTTTGTTCAAATGTGGTTCCATGAACAGTTTTATTTACATGAAGCGTGGATTTGTTTCTGTCCAAGTTGGTGTAGTGTTTCTTTCCATCTTTAAGACAGTTTGTTGAGAAATTACTCTTTAAGGACGAGAGTCAAAGACCAAATGTTCTATGGTGGGTCCACTTTGGCCCCCAATTAGTGGTGTTCCAGATACTCTCTATTTGTTAGCGTAGCTGTTTCCTTGTTTTGCAGACAGACATTCATTACTAAACTAGAGATAGTTGTAGACTTCATTTTATAAAGGACAAGCTGAGGAAGGCATACATCAGCATCACCTCCAGGGGTCTGGAGGTGGGCGGGGGTGGGGGCATTTTTCTATGTGGCCTGCTTAACTTCTTTTCCTAACTAGCTCCTTATGGGAGTCATGGGAGGAATCGCTGTCAGTGTGAATCAAATACATCCTAACAGAAATTCCAGATCTGTTTCTAGAGTTCCTTCCCAGAAATCCACATTTTAACCACCATCATCAGGCATCAGAAGAGTTATAAAGGGATCTTCCCTGATGGTCCAGCGGTTAAGGCTCCAAGCCCCCAATGCAGGAGGCATGGGTTTGATCCCTGGTTGTGGAACTAAGATTCCACATGTCACATGGCACGCCCCCCCCCCCAAGTTCATCCACTGTCCTGGGGGACCCAGGCTCTTTCTGTTTTGTTACTAGGCATTCCTGAGGTGGTCTTATCATCCATCATCCCAGCGCAGCCAGCAGGGAGGGGATATGGGGCAACAGGAACGTTTCTGCAAAGAAACTCAAGTTCCTTTGGCCACAAGGTGGAAATGTGGCCACAGCAAGCTGCAAGGAATGCTGGTAACTGTAGCCTTGACCCAAAGCAGCTGGTAAAAAATGGTAATCGGGGGACCCCTGGCTGTCTCCATCCCACCCACACATCAGCACACAGATGGCAGTCCACCGAATATGGGTAATGCATTGTTACTTTTGTTATTATTATTATGACAGTGACTATCTGACATTGGCCGAACATCTCCTGCCTTAAATAGAGAACCGCTACCATACCATCAGTTAAAGTTTGCCTAGGACCATTGTATTTTTAATAAAGTGAATCACTTTGCATTAGAATTGGTTTTACAAACGATGGGGAAATTATTACCCCTGGTTCCTAGGTGGTCTTGTCATGATTTCTCACATTAGGGGATTGGTCTCTGCTATGAGATTTCCTTCCAAGCCATGGTCCAACAGAACACAGGAAACAGAAATGAGAAATGCCTCTCTTCACCCAATTATTTCCCCACACTCACTACTGCTATGCCTTATTCTATAATTTAAAAATGATGGGATTTAGGGAAATAGCTTAGTATTACTGAGCCCAAATATTGGACATGCCCTTTCTTCCCAAGCAGCACAGTTACAAGACAGGAGAAAGTTAACCATGAATGACAATTTGTAACAGACAGAAGGGGCAGTTGAGAGCATTCTGAGCCTGAAATTCCATGTGACTCTCTTCAACTCAGTTTCTTAAATGACCAGAGAAGCTACTTTGTGAAAAAATGTGCATATTCAGGAAATGAGTCCATGTTCCTATATGATACATAGTACTTTTTATTTTTATCATCAATGCAAAATCTGATTTGGATGCTAAATTATTAATAGTGTTCTTTCTACTTTTGGGGAAATGTTTTAATTTTAAAGATGATAAAGCACCATTGAAACAGTGCAATAAATTGCTGAATTTGAAAACATCTATAAGTAGGTAACTGAACAGCCTATCTGCCAAAGACATGTCAAAAATAAGAAAGATCAAAACGGCGAATTCACCTGTAAGATGAATATTTTTGATAGGCTGTGTGATGCTAATGGAAAAATAAAGATTTTTTTTTTCAGTTTTGGATGATTTTGTGAGTTTAAGTTCCCTATTTGTTGTTTGGAAACATAATGTTCTTATATGTGATTGTATCATTGTATCATTAGATTGACCTTAGCATTGCCAAGAGTTAAAGAACAAACATTGTTAAAAAGGGAACAAAAGCTGCCCATAGCAGCAGAGATGGCGAGAGAAGGAAATATATTACTTCTCTGCTCTTTTCTCCAATGGGGGTCAAAGTTGTGTGTATCTTGGGTACCTAGTATGACAGAGCCAATAGGCGAATATTGGTCTAGGGGATATTTTAAGAGAGGCATCTGGAAAGAGCAAGAAAACCCACACTGAAAGAGGCTGTCCTATTCTGCGTGGGACAGAAGATGAAGAGCTTAGGATTTAGAAGATGCTGCTGGGGAAATAGGACTTGTGGGTACCAAGGAAATTGTGCTTGGATGGGAAGAGCAGAGGGGTCTCTGGAGAATCCTTGGAGGTATCCATCAGAAGAAGGGTCAGCTTTTAATACTTGTCAGGTCTAGGGGCTGTAAAGCCAACTTCCTACAATGCTTATCAAACAGGAATATACTCACTCTACGAACCTCCCCGGGGGGTAAAAACCTTAGCTATTAAGCTTGATGGAGGAGTAAGATATTCAATGAGGAAAGAGCCAGATCTAACCATCTATGTCATTCAAAGTTTTGATTTATATAATTTCATTTTCAAATTATGTGTTTGGGATATGTTATCTTAAAGATATTCGGAGACTGCTTATAGGGGAGCATGTTGTTACTGGAGTAACAAATAAATCCTCCAATCTCAATGCATTGACACAGAATTCTTTCTCTCTTAATTCCTGGCTCATGGAAGTCCTTTTCGGTGGTGTCAAGAGCCTGATTCCTTCCATTTTATGAGTATACGGATGGAGAAGAGAAGTACAAGGAAGTACACACTTCCTACACGCCTCAGCCCGGAAGTGACGCATCACTGCTGCTCACCCCCCCACTGGTGACAACTGCTTGCACATCCCTCTCTAGATGCCAGTGGGGGGGGGGGGGGAGCCATCCCAGGCTGGACCGCTGCTTCCCTATGACAACTCGGCATGATAGAAGAGGGGGTAACCTTTTTGGTGGATAGCAACCTCTCAGTGTGAGAAAGTGGGCGCTGCAAACCCATGGGACTTCCTAGTCCTTCTCCAGGGGGAGGGGACGGGCTCATCCTTTCCTCTGAGCTGGAAGGCGAGAGACAAAAAAGAATTGTTTCTCAGATGGCTTCCCTGAAATTCTGATGGTTCAGTGTAGCAGTTATATCTGACATCAGGGCTGCTGTGGACACGACAGATTCCCGTGGAAGCCACAGGAGAGACATTGAACCCACACGAAAGGGTCAATACAGACAAGTGTTCTCTCTCTCTTTTTTTTTAAATTGAAGTATAGTTGATTTACAATGTTGTGTTAATTTCTGGTGTACAGAAAAGTGATTCAGTTATATGAGGGTGAGTCAAAAATTATCTGCACTCCGGTTATATTAAAACTTCTGTTGGCCGCACTGTCCTATCAGCGCTTTCCGTTCAAGGCTACTGTCTCTCCGGTCACTGCTGTGCAGGTGTGAATGTGTTACATCAGTTCATTTGTAACTGTGGTGCAAGCGGAAATGGATGCCCCCCCATCCCGTGATTTGCCCAAAAGAAGAGCAGTGTGCAGTGTGTATGAATGGATAGAGAAATTCAAGGAAGGTCGCACAACCGTTAGCCATCAAGAAGGAGCCGGATTCACTTCCATATTTTTTTTCTTTTTTTTAATGGGGTCTTCCTGGAGCAGGGACCGAACCCACGTCCCCTACATTGGCAGGTGGATTCTTAAGCATTGTGCCACCAGGGAAGTCCCCAGATTCACTTCTGATGAAGAAGTGAAGACAGCAGTGTATTCGTGCCTTGTAGTTCAGCCTAAAACATTTTTAATGAGGGAACGCAAAAGCTTGTTGACAGATGGACAAAGTGTATTGAAAAGCAAGCAGAGCATGTCAAAAAATGATGTATTTGTCTTTTCTAAAAGTTAATTAAAAAAATTCTACAGCAAGCGTACAGATAATTTTTGACTCACCCTTGTACATACGTGTGTGTGTGTATGTGTGTGTGTGTATTCTCTTCCCTTATAGGTTATTATAAAATATTGATTATAGTTCCCTGTGCTATACAGTAGGTCCTTGTTGGCTATCTTAGATATAGCAGTGTGTATCTGTTAATCCCAATCTCCTAATTTATTCCCCCTCCACCCCTTTCCTCTTTGGTAACCATAAATTTGTTTTCTATGTCTGTGAGTCTATTTCTGTTTTGTAAATAAGTTTCTTTGTATCATTTTTTGAGAAGTGTTGTCTCTTAAGAGAGAGCACTTCAAGTTGAGAAGACACCAGCTAAACACCCAGGAAACAGAAAACCCTAGGAAAAGCCCTAGAGGTGAGTGGAGGTATCACACGTTCTCAGATCTATGTGGTTCCCCTGGTCTGTGGAGGGGAAGGTTATGGGGTTGGATGCTTGGGCGGGTGGGCATGGGATGGGGGCTCCTGATATCAGGCAGTAACCAAACCATGACAGACTTTGTTACCCCACCGAGGGTTTGGGGCTTTAGCCTGAAGGCAGTGATGAGCTGTTAGAAAGTTTTCAGCAGGAGGTGGCCTAATTAGATTGCATTTCAGGAAGAGGTTTCCCCTGACTGCTCTGTCCCTGGGCTCACATTAGAGTCTGTATCAAATAACTTAATCTTTAATTACACATTCCACAAACAAACAAACCTCAAACTCCATTGAAAGGGAACGTTATCTTACGTAGCACTAAAAAGCAAACACTGCATATGATAAAATACTATGGATGGTAAGATGAATCTGAAGTTAAGTGATGTGAAACTGTAAAAAAAATGTCATGTAAGAATATATGAAATACCCAGAGTCACTTAAGGCTTTGATGTCTTCCCAATTTCTTTCTCCAGTGAGTTTCAGGGTTCTTTGAGTGCAGACCAGGATTTATACTTCTATAAACACCACTTTATAGAAGTATACACCGCACGACTGATGGACCCATCCTTCCATCAGTTATGCAGTAGGTGTTAAATGTGTGCATACAAATTAACTGAACTAGAAAATGTCAGATCATTTGATGGGAAGACCAAAAGTTCCAGCATGTATGAGACAGTTTCATCTTTTAAATGAAAAAAACTAGCCATTTGGGAAAAAAACTACAATGAAAATTTGTAAAAACTCACTGCATGAAAAAAATCAGAACGGTGCCTGACATAACTTAAAGAATCAAGCATTTCAACCAGACTTGTGACAAATCAAAACAAAACAAAAACAAACAGTCCCATCTGTCCATTTTCTCCCACCCCCCACTTTTGGCCATGTCACGAAGCTTGTGAGATCTTTCCCGACCAGGGATCTGCAGTAGAAGTGTGGAGTCTTAACCACTGGACCACCAGGGAAGTCCCTGCCCATTTTCCCTTGCCTGGAGGCAACCACTTTATTTTGATAAATTTTGGGCATTTATCTCTTTAAAAAATTTTTTTTCAATTTATTTACTTATTTTATTTATTTATTTGGCTGTGTTGGGTCTTCGTTGCTGCACTCGGGCTTTCTCTAGTTGTGGTGAGTGGGGGCTACCCTTTGCTGTGGTGCGTGGACTTCTCAGTGCAGTGGCTTCTCTTATTGTGGATCATGGGGTCTAGGCGTGTGGGCTTCATTTGTTGCAGCACGTGGGCTCTGTAGTTGTGGTGCATGGGCTTAGTTGCTCTGCGGCATGTGGGATCTTCCTGGACCAGGGATCAAACCCCATGTCCCCTTCACTGGCAAGCAGGTTCTTAACCACGGCACCACCAGGGAGTCCCTGGACTTTTATCTCTATAGTTCTAAGTAGTATGTTTTATTTAAATGTTCCTTTTTGTTTTGGTTCTTGACTTTATTAAAAGAAAATTCAGAAAGCTTTATTTGTGAACCTCAGGATTCACACCTGAAATGGGGTTAGCGATCTCTGCCTTGCGCACATTAAAGGAATGTTGTGGGAATCTCATTTGTTAACGGAGGTGACAATGACTTCATATACTATATGTTACATAAGTGGAAAGCCTTTTATTACTTGATTGCATACTAGGATATTGAAAACTAGACTTATCTATAGGCCCAGCAGAATACTTAGCAAACGATAGGATTTCGGTAAATATGTGTGGCATGAATATGTGAATATATGTATATACAGTGTCTAGAACAAAACAGTCACATAAAAAACAGAAATTTTCATGGTGGCGGGTATCTGAGTGCGCTACTGAAGAGAAATCTGGTTTCTGCGACAAATAACCCTAACACTATGATGGATACCCTTAGTACCTTGATTGTGGTGATGGTATTGTTGGTGTATGCATGTGCTCACACACATCAAAATGTATACGTTAAATATGTGCATTTTGTTGTGTATCAGTTATGCCTCAATAAAGCTTTGAAAGTCACCCTGAAACAATAAACCAAAAAATCTAAAATGGCTCAAACTCAACAGAAGCTTATTTCTCACCACTAGAACCATCCCCTCCCACGTGGTTTTTCCGATTCATTGACTAGAACCCTTCTAAGCAATAATTTGTTCCATAGGTGGCCCTGCCAACTTCAACACAAGGCTTCTAAAGTGGATGTGAGGGAATTCCCTGGTGGTCCAGTGGTTAGGACTCCGTGCTTTCGCCATCAGGGCCCTGGGTTCATCCCTGGTCAGGGAACTACGACCTCCCAAGTGTGGCCAAAAAAATAAATAAATAAAAATAAAATGGATGGGCTATCCCATGACAAGATGGCAAAAAAGGAAAAAAACAAGAGAAGGCACTTCTGCATCTTTAAGACACTTTGTATCTGCTTCTATTTCCTAGTTGAAATGCCCATATTGAAGGCAAAAGGCAATAAAGAGAACATCTTGCACTTACCCTGACCAGCTGCAAGGCCTAATTCATGAGTGCGTGGGACCAGCCTTAGTGGGTTCTTAACTGCAATCTTGGCACACCACACATCACTCCCATGTGACATCTGGGGGCAGCAGAAGTGCCCAGGGAAATTACTAGTGTTACCGAACACAAGTGAGTGTGCTTGATGCACTTTGAGGCCAGACTAAAATAGTTTGGAGCAGAGAAAGGTTTATTGCAGGGCCGAGCAAGGAGAATGGGTGGTTTTGAAACCATGGAACTCAGATTGGAACTTGAACCTGTAACAGGGAAAAGCTAGATTGGACTCCATGTTGGATCTGTTTCTTTGATTTTAAACTTTGCTTTTTGTTGCTTTTGTTATTATAATCATACATGATGGCCTGTCTCAGGGAACCCTGCCCCTCTGCCTGAATGTTAAACTAAAGTGCTCTCTGTTCCGTTCACAGGCAGACACTCTGCCCTGCCCACCTCTATGAATGGCTACAGAAAAGAAGAAATTAACACATCCCCTCATGGAGGCTGATCATTCCCAGAGATGTTTTGCAAGACTGATGGCCCTTTCACTTTACTTCCTCACAGCCTCTCCCTCTCTGATCCTATAAAACAAACTGGCATCCAGACCCTGACAAGTTGGTTTTCCGGAAACACAAGTCTGCCATCTTCTCAGTCTGCTGGCTTTCTGAATAAAGTCGTATTCCTTGCCTCAACACCTTGTCTCTAATTCTTTGGCCTGTTGCATGGGGAGCAGAGCAAGCTTGGACTTTGTAACAAGCCTACATGCCGAAACTCAAATCCAGCTAGACTGGGACTTGAACTCAGGGTCTTTCAACTGAGATCACACACCTGGTCTCAGGACTTAATGAACTTCCAGTTCTTGCTGTCTCACAGTAGAAAGAGTTCAGTGAGAGACAAAGTAATAGATAAGGAGTGGATTTAGAGATTTATTTAGAGAGAAACATACTCCACAGACTGAGTGTGAGCCATCTCAGAAGGTGAGAGCGGCACCACGGTATGAGGGCTGTCAGTTTTTATAGGGATGGATAATGTCATACGCTAATGAGTGGGAGGAGTATTCCAGCTATTTTGGGGAGGGGGTGGGGATTTCCAGAAATTGGGCCACTGTCCACTTTTTGACCTTATGGTCAGCCTTAGAAGTGTCATGGCGCCTGGGGGTGTGTCATTTAGCTGATGTGTTACAATGAGCGTGTATTGAGATTCAAGGTGTAGTGGAAGTCGACTGGTCTGCCATCTTGGACCCACTTGGTTCTAATCAGTTTATGTCATGTCCTTGGGGTATGTCATTCTTCTAAAGGTTTGTGCTCAAAACCCCTGAACTCTCCAATGTTTTGTGGGGAGAAGTTTTTATAGGCAAAACTTGGGGTGAGGGATGCAGGGTGAGTGACTTTCTTCTGATTGGTCGGTGATGAAGTAACAGGTGGTACTCCAGGAATCTTGGGCTCAGCCTGAAGTTGCCATCCTTCACCTGGGTGGGGGCTTTGCTTCCAGCAGAGAAACTCAAGGATATTGTTCAGTGTATCCCTTGAGGGGGAACCAGGACCCTGCCCCAAGGCTGCAGTATTGTTTTGTCAACTACAAATTGGCACTTGCCATCTATCTCTACAAAGATGAAAGCACATGTTGTGCTGCAGCTGCTGACCTTCAACAGCCCCTGAAAGGAATTCAGGGTGGAGATCTGGGAATGAGGCACTCTGTGCTTTGAGAAAATGGGCGGAACAGGTCTTCAGATAGTAAGATGTTTTCAGGAGCTGATTTTACGAGCCAATCCTTGCATCTCCTCATATTTATAAAAGCACTAAATCCCTTCATGGTGATGTCTGCTCCTCGTGAGGAGCAGAAACCCTCTACAAAAATGTGTTTAATTGCATGTACTCCTCCTTCACCAAGATTACAAATATATCGACCTCCCCCTACCTCTTTGGAGCAGTTTCTCAGAGCTATCTGAAATGCTGTCTCCCAGGCTGCAGTCCTCATTTTGCCCCCAATAAAACTTAACTCTTAACCCTCATGTTGTGCATTTTTTTTTTTAAGTCAACACTCACCTTGCCTGGCTGTCTTTGGAATTCCTCATACTTATGTGGATTCCCCATGCACATGTGAATATCCTTGATTTTCTCCTGTTAATCTGCCTTATGTCATTTTAATTGCCAGCCAAAAGAATTGAGCGGGAAAAGAGGGAAAATTTCTTTCCCCCACATGCTCAAGCTTGGGCTTATTACATCCACGATGCACCCTTGGCTTCTGTGCGTGGGTGAAGGGTCTTTAGGCTGAGTCTAAAGAACTTGGTTGCAACCAAATGGTTAGTACTTGCATTTGCTGGTGTTCACCATCTAAGAAATGATGGTGCCCTTGTGGGCCATCATGCCTTTGCAGAAGACACCGCACCTAGAGAAGGCACCAGGGGAGAGGAGGAGCCGGGCACTCCTCGGCCTGGCAGCCTTGCCCTTTATCTTTGTCTTCTCTGTAACTCTTGGAGCTGGCAAAAGCCAAAGACAACCTTGCGACTAGCTGTGCTTTCCGTATCAATTTGCCTTTCTTGGGAATGACACCAGTGAGTGCAGCCGACATTTACAAAAGAACAAGACTTTGAAAAGCATGCATCACTCTTATTCCCTGAATCCACCTACTGCCCAAGTATGCTTTTGGTTTATTTTGCTTGGTATAATTAGGGTTTCTCAACCCTGGCTGCACAATGGAGTGAATAATCTTAGGAGATTTTGAAAATAATTATGCCCAAGACTCAGCCCCAAAGACTCCGATTCACTTGTTGTGAGATGAGACCCCATGGATGGATGACATTATTAAAAAGCTTCTTGGGTGATTATAATGTGCAGAGCTGAGAATCACTGGCCAACTTCTGTGATCTCTGCCGGGAAGATTTATCATTTGGATTGGAATATATGTCAGGGCTGTTCCACATCCTGACAGGCTACGGAGGCTTTCTCCCACATTAAAGTGTGACAATGACAGAAAACCTGAGGTACACTCTGCTGTGACCATTTGTTATGGACATCAGCATGCATGTGTCACTTGTGTTACAACTAATGGCAGAAGATCCTTCAGAGTCAGGATCTGGGGGGATGTATTTCTAACGATAAAATAAATGTTCTAATGTCAAAGTCTTGCCATGGCATGGGAGAGTAAATTATAGCTCTGGGTAAAGTTTAACAAAAATAAGCCAGAAAGTTGGGTGTGGGCATCAATTTTCCAGGTTGCTAGACTATAGGGCAATGATCAATTCTTGTTCATTAGGGTTCTCCCTGTCTTAGACCTTCTCTTGCCTGATGGACAGAAAAAGGAAGCTCATGACAATGAAGCTGTCATGAGTTTTAAGAAAAATTATGGTAAATTAAAAATACCTATCGAGGGGAGGGGTTGGGGTGGGATGAATCGGGAGATTGGGATTGCCATATATACATTACTAATAAGAAAAAAAAATCAAATTGTACACTTTAAATATATGCAGTTTATTGTATGTCAATTGTAGCTCAATAAAAGTTCCTAAAAAAATAAAAATACCTATCACACATGCCCTTCAGTTTTCTAGGGTTTTTTGGTTTTTTTAATTTTATTTAATTTTTTATTTAATTTTTTAATTATTTTTAAAGATTTTTTTTGATGTGAACTTTTTTTTAATTTTTTAAATTTTTTTTGTAATTTATTTATTATTTTTTGGGGGGTACACCAAGTTCAATCATCTGTTTTTATACACATATCCCCATATTCCCTCCCTCCCTCAACTCCCCCCCCCCACCCTCCCTCAAGTCCCCCCCACCCTCCCCGTCCCAGTCCTCTAAGGCATCTTCCATCCTCGAGTTGGACTCCCTTTGTTATACAGCAACTTCCCACTGGCTATCTATTTAACAGTTGGTAGTATATATATGTCTGTGCTACTCTCTCCCTTCGTCTCAGCTTCCCCTTCAATGTGAACTTTTTTTTAAGTCTTTATTGAATTTGCTACACTATTGCTTCTGTTTTATGTTTTGGTTTTCTGGACACGAGGCGTGTGGGATCTTAGCTTCCCAACCAGGGATCGAATCCACACTCCCTGCATTGGAAGAAGTCTTAACCACTGGACAGCCAGGGTAGTCCCTTGTTTTTTTTTAAATGGCAGCTTTATTGTGATGTAATTGACATAACATAAAATTCATTCATTTACATTATACAACGGAGCTTTTTTGGTACATTCGCAAAATTATACAAGCATTACCACTATCTAATTCCAGAATATTGTCATCACCCGGTTAGCAATCACTCCCCGTTCCCCCTCAACACTGGCCCTGGCAACTGCTAATTGGTCTTGATGAATTTTGCCATTAAGGATATTTCATATAAACGGACTCATATGATATAATGATACAATGATAAATGAAATCACAGGATAGCCTTTTGTGTCTGGCTTCTTTCACTTAGCATGTTGTTTTCAAGATTCATCATGTCCTAGTGTAAATTAATACTTCATTTCTTTTTATGGTGAAATACTATTCCATTGGATGAATACACCATACTTTGTTTACCAACACATCAATTAAGGACATTTTGTTTCAATTCTTGTCTATTTTGAATAATGATGATGTGGACATTTGTGTACACTTTTTTGTACAGCCATATGTTTTTGATTCTGTTGGGTATTATTTAGGAGTGGAATTTCTGGGTCATATGGTTAACTTTATATTTAACTTTTTTAAACTTTATTATTTATTTATTTATTTATTGGCTACATTGGATCCTTGTTGCTGCATGCCAGCTTTCTCTAGTTGTGGTGAGTGGGGGCTATTCCTCATTGTGGTGTGTGAACTTCTCATTGCAGTGGCTTCTCTTGTTGCAGAGCATGGGCTGTAGGTGCACAGGCTTCAGTAGTTGCAGCACACAGGCTCAGTAGTTGTGGCTCACGGGCTTAGTTGCTCCGAGGCACGTGGGATCTTCCCGGACCAGGGCTTGGACCCGTGTCCCCTGCATTGGCAGGCAGATTCTTAACCACTGTGCCACCAGGGAAGCCCCTATGATTATCTTTTTGAAGAATTTCCAAGTGTTTTCCAAAGCAGTTGCACAATTTTATTCCCACCAGAAATGTGTGAGGGTTCCAGCTTTTCCATTTCTTTGCCAATACGTGTTATTGTCCGACTTTTAGATTCTAGCCATCCTAATGGGTTTAAAATGGTATCTCATAGTAGTTTTGATTTTCATTTCCCTAACGATGAATGATGTTGAGCAAACTTTCATGTGCTTATTCTCCATTTCAACATCTTTTATATAGAACTTTTAATTTAAATTCTTTGCCCATTTTTAAAATTAGGTTGCCTTCTGATGTTGAATTGTATGGGTTATTTATATCTTCTGGACACAAGTCCCTTGTCAGATACATGAATTTCAAGTATTTTCCCCCGTTGAGGGTTCTCTTGTCACTTTCTTGATGATGTCTTGGTGAAGAGAAGTTTTAATTTTGATCAAAATATCTATTTTTATTTTTGTCACCTATGCTTTTGGTGTCACAGCTAAGAAACCATTACCTAGTCCAAGGTCGTGAAGATTTACTTCCATGTTTTCTTCTAAGAGCTTTAGAGTTTCAGAACTTACATTTAGGTCTACAATCCAATTTTGAGTAAATTTTTGTGTATGATGTAAAGAAGAGGTCTAATTTCACATGCAGGATGGGCTGCTCACATTGCCCCATCCCGCAATGTTTAAAGAGAAATCTGAGTTTTAAATACGAAATTCCATGTATTTGAAATTGTGGTAACTAATCAATTTTTTTTTAAACACTACGGAATCAAAACATCAAAAACATCTGTGAGTCTGATTTGGCCAACAAACCACTTTCAACCTCTTACTTCCACTCTGCACCTCATTTTCTTCAACGATAAAATGAAAATAAGAACACTTGACTTGAAGAGTAGCAGGGATTTAAAAATTCATGATACTAAATCATGGCTCTTAGAATATCGTGAATGTTCGATAAATGTTGGTTCCTTCAGCTATCCCCAATAATTTATTGACCTACTAATTCTCTCTTGGTTCTTTCCCCAGAGAAATCTGCATGTAACAGGCAGAATTATAAGATCATGCAACTCAAATTGACCATCCAAAGAGGAATCACCATTTTGAGTTCTAAGCAGTATCTGACATTCCAGAAAAAGCAATTTGTAAGCCTGAAGGGAAATTTCATAAATCAGGTCGAGCCTTTGACTTATTGATACTTTCTAAGCCACTGACGCTCTTTGAGCAGTTGTTGTATTTTGGATACATACCCCATTCTCAGCACATTTGGTTGAATTCCTCTTTCTTTCTCTTCATCTCTGTCATCTCATTTGGTCACTGCTGTAGGCTTGCAGTCTGTCAGCTGATAGATGCTCCAGAAATCATAGGTAAATGACTATATAAATTTGCAATGTGGAGGGTTCCTTCCATTCTTTGCCTGACAGTGGGTGCAGGGGTGAGATGAATAAATGGTGAGGCCGCCTGTACTCTCTATCCAGGTGATCCCCTCGGAGCAGGTGATGGAGGCTGTGTCCAGGCATCAGGGTGTCACCAAGGACCCTGACACCTACTCGTCTCCTCTTGGTGCAGGTCTCGTGGTTTATTAAACGGCTCCCCTGATGAATGCCATTTAAAAATCTTCTCTCCTGCTTCACGTGACTAGAGATTCGCATCTATTCTTCCTTACACTGAATTTTGTATCATGGGTGGGGTGAGGAGGAGCGCGGCCCCATCAGTGAGGTCCTTCCATCTGTTTATCATCCATCTCTGGGCCAGGAAGCAGCATCCGTGTCACCTGCGGAGGCCGACGCTCCACGGCCCTGGCGTTTGGAGAAAAGACGACCCCAAGACGCAGGTCTGCGAGCATCTTTCATCTCCCGCGCTCGGTACTTAATCAGCATCGCGGCCTTGCTGCCGAGAGTAATGAATTGCTTAGAAGCGAGTGTCTCCGCTCCTGGGCTCTCGGTGCCGTGTGCGCTGGCAGCTGCCACCTCGTCCTACCTGTGACCCACGTGCGTCTTCCCGGAACAGCCCAAAACGAGCTTTGTCCACCCATTTCAGTTTCTTCTTAAAGTCGGTCAGCAATGTCAGTCAAGTCTGTGAACTCAGGAGCTTAAAGGCGTCTGGAAACCAGACTCCCCTTTCGTGGAGGCAGAATGTCGCTGGGCACCCATCGGATAAATAACCACAGTGACTGTGCCCGGAGAGGAAGGGGGGGATTGCTGGGTCATAGGGTAGTTCTATTTTTAGTTTTTTAAGGAATCTCCATACTGTTCTCCACAGTGGCTGTATCAACTTACATTCCCACCAACAGTGCAGGAGGCTTCCTTTTTCTCCACACCCTCTCCAGCATTTATTGTTTGTAGATTTTTTGATGATGGCCATTCTGACCTGTGTGAGGTGATACCTCATTGGAGTTTTGATTTGCATTTCTCTAATAATTGGTGATGTTGAGCATCTTTTCATATGCCTCTTGGTCATCTGTATGTCTTCTTTGGAGAAATGTCTATTTAGGTTTTCCACCCATTTTTGATAGGGTTATTTTTATTTAATTTTAAATTTTTTTTATTGAACTGCATGAGCTGTTTGTATATTTTGGAGATTAATCCTTTGTTGATTCATTTGCAAATATTTTCTCCCGTTCTGAGAGTTGTCTTCTCATCTTATTTACGGTTTCCTTTGCTGTGCAAAAGCTTTTAAGTTTAATTAGGTCCCATTTGTTTATTAGGATAAAATTTCTATTTAAAGAAGTACATAAAGAATGGGTCCAAAAGGTATAAACTTCCAGTTAGAAGAGAAATAAATGCAGGGGATATAATGTATAGCATGGTGACTATAGTTAATTAACACTGTATTGTATGTTTGAAAGTTGCTAAGAGAGGAAATCTTGAAAGCTCTCATCACAAGAAAAAAATTATAACTGTGTGAGATGCTGGATGTTAATTAAACTCATCGTGGTAATCATTTCACAGTTTATACAAATATCAAACCATCACGTTGTACACCTAAAATCAATACGATGTTATATGTCAATTAAAAAAAATAATGCAGTGGATGTTGTTGAAGGCTTTTAAGTGGAAGAGTGGTGTGGTCTGATTTATTATTTAAAACAGCTGCTCAGGCAGAGACATGAGAGGGATCAGGAAGGCAACTAGGGGCTCTTTAACTGTCCACCCAGGAGGAGATGGTGTGTGGACTGGGTTGGTGCCAAAGGATGCGGAAATATATGGACAGATCTGCAGGTTGGGAATATGCAGGCTACTTTAGTAGCTGTGGTTCTGTCCCCACTGCTGTCTATGGGTTGGCTGGGTGATACAGGTGGTGAGACTTTCTGGGTTGAATCTCCTTGGGGAACCCTCAAGAACCACTTGGCTTCTAGTAAATTAACCCCAGATATTCCCAGCTTAGCAGTGCAGGTGGGCGTGCCTGGGAAAATGGCTTCGGCTGCTGAAAATTGGAGTGTAAGCACACTGAACCAAGCCTATCCATTACAAAGTTTTGATAACCAGAAAAGAATACAGAAAGTCTCTCACATATGAGCATTTAAGTTCTGAACTTTCAAAGATACGAACGTGCATTTGCATGTCCAATCATATAAGTTAGTTCACGTGTCTGGTGTACATTGTCACGTGCGTGCATCCTCTACAAGTTGTGCTTTTTGTGTACTTTACTGTATGGTACTATATACAGTACGGTAGTACAGTATCTTTATTTCAAGCCCAGGATGTCCAGAAGCAAGTGCAAAAGCAGAGGTGATGTAGCTGGTGCAGGTAGCTGATTGTGTTAGTTGTACCTAGGCTAACTTTGTTGGACTTATGAACAAATTGGACTTATGAACATGCTCTCAGAACAGAACTCGTTTGTATGTAGAGGAGTTACTGTAATATTAACCAGCTACCTTGGGGGATACCCAAAGGAGACATTTCCTAAAGCATGGTATCCTCATAAGCTGTCTTTCTAAAAACAAAGGTAACTCTTTAAAAATATTTGATAATAGTAATAACCAGCATTTATAGATGACCTCCTATGTACCCAGGCACAGGGCTTTTGCATTAGGATGGAAAAAAAAAAGTGGTTATTGGATAATGCAACATCCATTATCTAACTCCCTCTCCTTGATCAACTTTGAGTTGCAGTGGCTAAATTCTAGCCAATGAGATAGAAATAGAACTCTTCCATAGGGTTTTGTAAAAAGCATTTGTTTCACTAATAATCACCCTGTCTTCTGTCTTTTTCTTCTTGCTGTGGACATAGCAGTGATGTCAGGAGCTGCAGCAGCCATCTTGAGACTATGAGTCAAAGGACTAAAAAAAATCAAAACTTTTGGTCCAGACATCATTGAGCCCCTGAGTTGAAGTCAGCTGTTTCTAGACATGTTGTCATATAAGGAAAATAAACCTGTTTATTATTTAAGTTACTGTGGTCAGGTTTTATTACCTGTAGCCAAAAGCATTTCTCACTGATACACAAATGCTGTATCATTTAATCTTTAAATAGTATCCCTTGTTACAAAGGACAATATTAATGCAATTTATGGTGGTTCAACTAGTAAGTAGTAGGGCCTGTGCCCAGGTAAGACTAAACATTTCTATTTTGTCTTGTAGTTTCTTTGAAAAATGTTAGTCTCAGAGAATAAGCCCTTAATATACTATGTTGTGGATTATTTAGAAAACTACTTAAAAATAAAATAGAAATCACCCTCCCAAAAGTAACAGCTATAATTTTTTTTGGAAAGGGCATCATTTTCTTGTATATTTTTCCTGTTATTTAAAATCACCTACATGCACTCCACCTTCTTGCCCTGCCTTACTATGTATTTTTATAACACTTACCAGTTTCAAACATCCTTTATAATTTGGTTATTTATTATTTATCCCCCTGAGCAGAATATAAACATCACAAGAGAGAGATTTTTGTCTGTTTTTTTAAAAAAAAACATTTATTTATTTATTGGCTGTTTTGGGTCTTTTTTGCCGCATGCAGGATTTCTCTTACTCTTCATTGCAGTGAGCAGGCTTCTCATTGCCGTGGCTTCTCTTGTTGTGGAGCATGGGCTCTAGGCGCATGGGCTTCAGTAGTTGTGGCACATGGGCTCAATAGTTGTGGCTCACAGGCTTTAGAGCGCAGGCTTAGTATTTGTGGCCATGGGCTTTTGTTGCTCTGTGGCATGTGGGATCTTCCCGAAGCAGGGATTGAACCCGTGGCCCCTGCATTGGCAGGTGGATGCTTAACCACTGAACCACCAGGGAAGCCCCCTTTGTCTGTTTTTTTTTTTAACTAGTGAATTCACATGAATGCATGTGAACAGCCCTGTTTGTTCCCATAGCTACACACGTGTTTCATAAAACTGTTGCATTTATTTTCTTGAAATAATTGGGCTCCCTGAATAAATGAAGTGTAATTAATACATGCATAGATCATAAAACAGTGCTGTGCCCAGCCCATGGTTAGGGCTTAATAAATGTTAGCTATTGTTTTGATATTAGTATAAAATTGGTCCTCTGTCTTCCAAATAGAGAAACAAAAATGCAGTCCAAAGGCCAGGTAGGAAACACATGCCATGCCACTCTCCCTCCATCATTGCTTTGTCTCCGTCTTGTTTTCCCTGCATCCAACCAACCATCCATCTCCAGGTAGAAAATCAAACCCACAGAAACATGCATATTAATGGGCTGCTGCTTCCCTGCCTCTGCTACACATGTGAGCTTGCAGAGCAAGGTTGCCTACACCTACCGCAGCAGAAGCGAGCTTTCAAAGAGAATATTATTCCAGTGTTATTCTTTATAGTATTATATAAAGACCATTTTACTGCAGCTATTAAAACAATCTGTGTAAACATAATTTTTATGGCTGAATGATACGCCAGCATATGGCTACACTGTCATTTATTTAACTCTTTCTTTATTGTTGTATATTTAGGACGTTTCTTGTTTTTCATGATTATGGGGAGGGTAATGCTATTCCTCTTGCCACATAAAAGAGAAAGTCCTCCTTGAAGGGAACCTTGATGATGGCATAAAAAAAGACAAACCTCAGCTATAAGCATCTGCAGGGGGATGATTTGCTATAGCTGAGATAAAAAGTACTTTTATGGGGGCGGGGCTTCACCAAGGCCCTGGGAAGGGAGCCCTGACCTCCCAAGGTGTGTGTGACCTGCACTCAGGTCCAGGGAAAAGATGCCCCGACTGAGGACATGTCGGTCAGGGCATCTTAGTGCGTCCATAGAGGTTTATCAGTACGCAGGAGGCACCATAGAGTGTTCGTTTGCTTACTCATTTAATGAGTGTTTACTGAGCATCTACTCTGTGCCAAGCATTTTTGGAGCCGCGGTTCTCCAAGTGTGGTTCCCGGACTGGCAGCATCAGCCTCACCTGGGAACTTGGTAGAAATGCAGATTCTGGGACTTCCCTGGTGGCGTGGTATTTAAGACTCCATGCTCCCAAAGCAGGGGGCCCAGGTTCGATCCCTGGTCAGGGAACTAGATCCTGCATGCATGCTGCAACTAAGAGTTCACATGCCGCAACTAAGACCTGGAGCAACCAAATAAAAATAAATAAATACATATTTCTTTAAAAGAAAGAAATGCAGATTCTTGGGTACCACCCCAGACCTACTGCATCAGAAACTCTAAGAGTGGGCACCCCGAATCTCCGTTTTGACAAAGCTTCCAGGAGATTCTGATACATTCTAACATTTGAGGATCATGGTTGTCAAGTGGCCTGGGATTACAGCCGTGGATAAAATCCCTGCTTGCTTTGAACTTACACTGTAATGAGAGGAGACAGACAGCAACCGTGTGCTTAAACACAACGCAGTGTGTCAACTGATGAGTCTGGAGGAAGAAAGTGAAGCAGGGGTACTTGGGCAGATACCTGAAGGAGATGCAGGAGCATTTGGATCCTTGAGGGAAGAGTGCTCCAGACAGAGGGCACGGCAGGTGTAAAGACACGCGGAGATGGTCTGGGTGGACTTGTGAGATTCTCTGGCTCCACACCAGGCAATGGACTGGATCGCTGATGTCCGGTCTCTGTGCTGCTGGGGTTTGCTGTTTGTGATGATTAATTTGATGAGTCAACGTGACCAGGCTAAGGAATGCCCACCTAGCTCGTAAAACACTATTTCTGGCTGTGTCTAGGTGGGTGTTTCTGGAAGAGATTAGCGTTTGAACCAGTAGAATGAGTGAAGAAAATTGCCCTCAGCTGTGTGTGCCTGTGTATTGGGGGAAGGGAGTGGGGGCGGGGGGTGGCTTTGAGAGCCAAAAGAGAATAAAAAGGCAGGGAAAGTGTAACTCTGCTCTTTGCTTGAGCTGGGATGTTTATCTTCTTCTCTTTGGACTCAGATGGAACTATGACCTGGTTCTCCAGTTTGCAGAGGGCAGGTGATGGGACAGCTCAGCTTCCACAACCACGTGATCCCATCCCTCATAACAGATGTCCTTCTCTGTATATCCATCTAATGTCCTCTGGGTTCTGTTTCCCTGGAGAACCCTGACCAATATTCAGTTGGTAGAAGATCTTGAAATGGAGGGTGGGGGACCCAGAGATGAGGGTGCCCTGGGTAGTGTGGACAATGTAAAGAGTCCCAGGAGGAGAGCCCAGGAGAGCTGTGCGTGTGTGCCTGCGTGCGTGTGTGCACAGACGCTGCCTGTTATACCGACTTTCCCAGGAAGATACACCTTACCTCCCAGGTCTGAAACCGTCCAGGGCAATTTAAAAAGCATTATGAGTTGATGAGTTTCTCACTTTTTTCCTCCCCTACTCAGCCACCTCAAACAGGATGAGGGGGAGACAGGGCAAGAAAGCTTTGAAAAGTATTGTGGAGAAGGTTTAGAATCATCGGCCTGTTTGGAAAAGCTCTCCAATGTACATCATCCTCAAAGAGCCCAAGACGGCTGCAGTCCTTTGCCTGAAGCTGTCAGGTAATGCAAGGACACGACTGCAACTGTTCCTAAAGTTGCCTCCTTTCAGAGTTGCTTTTTTTAATTCCGAGAGAGGCTCATTAACATGAAAATCTGCCATCTGCATTTGGTCAAGCCATCGACAGTTCCTGAACATATTATAGGAAACATTTTCTCTGTTACGGAGCTGTCATCTTGGAAGTGAAAGAGATGAGGCCCTGAATGGGTTTTGATGTGCAAGGGAGGCAGAAGAAAAGTCCAGATGATCTCACCTCATTTCTTTGACGGTGTTATGATTTGGGCTTCCTGGGAAAGCCTTGGTTCAATGAATAGGAGAGTGTGTTATGTCCCGAAGTGGCATCTCAGAAGAGAAGCGAGACATTCAGGTATTTGAATGGCATCCTCCTGTGACTTTGCCCGTGTAAGTGATGAATCCTAACCTACGACTGACTCTCAAAGTGTGTGCCTTGGGAGGTGGGAGCTCTTACCGCTGTGTTCAGAGGTTAGACCAGAACAGAATAGCAAGCAGGCGCCCTGTCTTTCAAGTTTGCAGCTGAAATCAGGTGGCACGGATTGGTATTTCTGGTTTCCTTGAGGACGGACCCTGGTCATAGCTTTATATTTGGAAAAGGGAAAAGACAATCCTCTTCATTTAGATATTTTTCAAGATTTATTTATTATTTATTTATTTTATTTTTGTCTGTGTCAGGTCTTAGTTGCTGCACATGGGATCTTCTTTGAGGCATGTGAGATCTTTCCCTGTGAGAACTTTCTCTGGGGGCACAGACTGTTTGTTGGGGCATGTGGGATTTCTCTTCTCTAGTTGTGTTGCACAGGCTCCAGGGCACGTGGGCCCTGTAGTTGTGGCCCGTGGGCTCTCTAGTTGAGGCATGGGCTTAGTTGCCCTGTGGCATGTGGGATCTTAGTTCCCTGACCAGAGATTGAACCTGCATTCCCTGCATTGTCAGACAGATTCTTTACCACTGGACCACCAGGGAAGTCTCCGTTTAGATGTTGAATTCGGTTATTTACATGGACCTAGGGGTGACCTTGGAAAAGTACTAGATGCCTGTGGTGAAACAGCATCTGGGAAACACTTGTCAGCAGCTGTTAATATAAATAATTCATTCTTAATTGATTACAGGGGAGCTCTTGAAACCGACATGCCACATGGAGTAATAGGAGGATGGTATCATGGAAAGTGATAATGTATGCGTTATTTATTCCTATCCCTCCTCTGTAGGTTACAGCAGAGAGAAGACCTGGGCTCCTTTTGATTCATCTGCGAATCAGTCATGGACAGATGTTTAAAGAAATCACATGCTCTGTGGTCTTTACACTCTGAAAGGTACTGTTCAAATTTAATGATGATTTATTCTCTTTTAGATTCTGTTTTCAATCAACAATTTTGAAATAACATCTATTTGGCAAAAATGACCCAACCTGAGTGCTAGTGATACCAACCTGTGTTCTTGGCCCTCCTCAATCAATAGAAATTGACTAGAGGCCAGAGAGGAAATTCAGGCAAGGCTTTATCGGGATCCCTGCTGCAACAGTGAGGAGTGAGAACAAACAACACATTCCCCTGCTGGCTCCCTGAGGGGAGGCGAGCTTATTCCTTATATGGGGTAAGGGCAGGCATGTGTCCAGGGGTCCCGGACTTAGGTGGTTTGCCCACCCCTTAGGTGGTGTTGAGTGTGGGGGGCATGTGCTGTACCTGCTTTTTCTCCCAACTCAAGATTTTACTCCAGGCTCTTCAAAAGTGGCAATTGGGTTTTTTGGTCTCTTTGTATCTTTTGTCCAGAATTTGCCCTAACTGTGCATGCACACAATTATTTTTACTCCCCTATAGTTTCTTTGTATTTTGCGGCTTGAGGAGAGGTGTGTCCAGGTGCAAGCACTGCAGCAAAGGGTCCCAGGTCCCAGCCTGTCTCAATGGTTTGCCTACTCAAGTATCCAGAGCTTGAGCGAAGCAAGATGGGTAGAGGGGACATTTATCTAGGTCTGAAACCCACATAGGACATCATATATAATCATTTTGCTTTATCTCAGAAGACCATCGTTCTGCTTGGGAGCATATGTTTAAAAACATTAATTTGTAAGCATTTAAAATTTTACATGATTCTGGTTGCCTTGCTTCTAGAAACTTTAATAGACACAGAGACTTAGAATAAGTCCCTGGTTGGGGTGTGACTCAGCCTCTGAGAAATGAGGGTAAACCTTTTTTCTAGGACTCTCACCTCCTCCAGATTTCCCACCCCCTCCTTACATTGGACCTCATTAACCAAAAAGACACTTTCACGGACCTTTTTCTTCCCAGAACTGGACTATTGAACTCAATGGTGATGGGCTCCTTATACAAGTAACTAATGGCTTAATGCCTTCTCTGCCCCTAGCTTGTGAGCTCATGTCAGCTTTTTGTGATTATTGTTTTATTATTGTCTCAGCATCGTTTTATAAGGCTGGATCTGACACAGTAAATATTTGAAAGTGGATTCATAAGATCAAAACGATTACGTTGGAAGATTTGGTGTGTCCTTGGAATCAATGAAAAAAGTAAAGGCAAATATAAAAAGTGACCATGTACAACATGGGTATGTTTTTAAGTCAATTTATAGTTTTCATTTGTGGTCAATAGCAGCTTAAACAGAAATAAGTTTGAACAATATCATTTCTAGATCCTTGCAAAGATTTCTGAATCAAAATCTCAGCTTTGTAACTGGATAAAAAAATAGGATCTCCTGTACCTGAAGAATATTTTTAAGAAATCCTCAATTCTTCCAGTCAGAGCCATGATCCCTTCATTTCCTCCTCCTGCAGGAAGCCTTCCCTGACTGCTGCAGATCCTTCCTTCATCTTGGCTTCACTGGTGGACTATTCAGATAGGGAATATCCTGGGTCATCTCAGGGTGTGTACTCCAAGCCACTAGGGGCCCAGAAGATGAAATAAGATATAAGAGGGGTTAGCCTTAGTGCTAGTTATTTTCTTAGTGTAACCAAGCAGGACCCTATGAGGTCTTCCCAGAACAGACCCTCACCTATGTCCTCTGCCTGCCTTTTGTCTGTAGAAAAAATTTAGTCAAAGACTAAATTTAATCAGAGAAGTGAGAAAATGCAAAAGGAAAGGAAAAGAGTCAAGCAATACAAAATAATAATACTTTAGCTATTAAACAAAGTCAAGGACCTTTATTTCTTCTTCAAAGACTATAGATAATGTTCTGAGCCATATCCTTTGAGCTGTTTTTCAGACACTGAAACCCCGACCAGGTGGAAGATAACTGTCTGCTGCCCACAAGCACGTAGACCCCAGACAGGTTGGAACCAGAAGGGTGATGATGCTGACTCCCCATTACCTCACCACCAACCAATCAGAAGAAGGTCCACGAGCTGACCACGCCCTCTTCCTTGAACACTATAAGACTCCTCACTACCCGCTCCCAGGTTGGGATACGGTCTTGAGGGCATTAGCCCGCGGTGGCCCCCTTTGCCTGGCAAAGCAATAAAGCTCTTTCTTTCTACTTCACCCAAAACTCTGTCTCCAAGATTTAATCCACCCCCAGTGTGTAGAGGCCAAATTTTGGCAACACTGGTGCTAGTTATTTTGTATTATGTCACTCTATAATCTTATTCATAGCCCTTATCTCTACCTGAAAGATTGTGTCTATTTCTTTGCTAATTGTTTATTATCTTTTCCTTCCCATTAGGAGATAAGCCCCAAGAGAGAAGGAATCATATATGTCCCATTCAGTGAAGTAACGCTGATGACAGGAACTGTTCCTGACTCCTAATAGGCCCTCATAAATATATCTATTGATGGAATGAATGAGGCTGTAGTTCCTACACAAATAAATATTCATTGTTTCTACTGAATGGCTGATGTTGCTTTATGCAAACATCTGTTCCGATGACATTTTCCCTCAAATGATGCAGCAATAAATATTCTTGTGCCTGTAGTTTTGATTGCTGAAGAAAAATATAAATTAGATTCCTGAAAGTAGTTGCTAGGCACTTGAAAGCTTTTATAGATATTGTCAAAGGGCCTGCAAAAGGTTAGGCAATTTATGTCCCCCTGAGAAGGGTATAAGAAGGCCTCTTTTCCCAGGCCTTAAGCAAAATGGATAATA
Organism: Hippopotamus amphibius kiboko; assembly: GCF_030028045.1. Classification (NCBI taxonomy): domain Eukaryota; kingdom Metazoa; phylum Chordata; class Mammalia; order Artiodactyla; family Hippopotamidae; genus Hippopotamus; species Hippopotamus amphibius. The sequence goes on from NC_080193.1 coordinate 22,579,593, forward strand.
TCAATGTTTTGAGCTTTAGAAGGGAGTTTGAAAGTGTGGAAAGATGCTCTCCTTCTGGAGAGCTTCTTTGGGTACAAGTCTCAAGGGTATAATGGCAGGAACAGAGGAGGGTTCAAATTGTCTAAATGTGTCTGTGTGTCTGTGTGTATAAGTGTGTGTAAGTGTACAAATGAGTGTCTGTATGTATCTGTGTATAAGCGTGTGTGTGTGTGTGTGTGTGTGTGTGCGTGTGTGTGTTTGAAAAGACTAAACTGCTGCTTGGAAAACTTGGAAACTCCAGGAAGTGTCACCTTGACTATAAATGAACTTCCTCCGGTGAGGTGTGGGAGTTCATGTGAGAAGGAAAGTTCTGAACGTCCTTAGGACTCAAGGTGCGCCAAGCCCCCATTAGCCTGGGAATGAGTAAGAGAATCCGAGAGCCTCATTTTCCTGGACGTGGTTCTGTGACAGCTTGGGGATAAAGAAAAGTTCTGCCAAGTGTAGGGGCAGCTAGGAAAACATTTTTAAAGCATAACATCTGGTCATTTAAACCTGGCATCCAAACCTCTGGCAAAGTCAGTTGGGAGGCAGATTGGCCATGACATTTGACATTTGGTGCAACTTTGAACTTTGATAATCATGATGGTGAGATATAAATAGATGAATACAGTCTCACTTGATGTGCCCGTTTTCGAATAGGAGTTCTACCGTGAAGGCAATAATTCACTTACAGTCGTAGAGCTTTAAAACGTGCAGAGTCAATCATTACAGTGGTGATGCCACTTGGACTAATAATCAGATACACCTGCCACCCTTTAGGAGGATCAAATGAGAATTATGCAAATTTTGAATTATTTTCCATTTCCAGGAATGCACTCTTCTCAGAAAATAGCCCTGCTCTGTGTTAAAAGCACGCCACAACGCAAAAGCCTCGGTACTCCCTGCCAGGGATAAGCACTGAGTGGTTTTAAAAAGCATTGGCTCATTGCAAAAAAAGGATGAAGCAGTTAGAAGTGGGTGAATTATTTTAAAATCCTCCTAATAGAGTAGATTTTTACTGAGTCCTTAATGTGTAAGTATTCTCTGTGCTAGGATCTCTGTTAAATGCTTTTAAGTATTTATCTGATTTAATGCTCACATGATTCTATAGGTGGGAAAAATGACTTTCCCCATTTTACTGATGAAGACTGAGCCTTAAAGAGAATAAGCAACTTTTATTTCTTTAAAAAATTTATTTTATATTGGAGTGTACTTGATTAACAATGTTGTGTTAGTTTCTAGTGTACAGCAAAGTGATTCAGTTATACACATACGTGTATCTATTCTAGCAATTTTTCAACACTTATATTCTCAGTGAGTCATACAGCCAAATCTTAAAGCATCCCAAGCCAAACCTAATATCTTCTCCTGGAAAGAACAAAACCCTGAAGCCTGTGGGGGAAGGGAAGCAAGCACTATTCCCCCTCCCCCCACCTCAGGGCACAGGTGAAGACTCTCTGCATTGGGAAAAGCATCAAAGAAAATTCCTCTCCTCCTGGGGGAGGGTAGGAAACCATTCTGGGCAAAGAACATTAAATATCTCTAACATGAGTGTATTAGTCAGCTCATGCTGCTGTAACAAAATACCTCCCCAAAGCCCCATCTCCTATTACCATGGCATTGCAAGTCAGGTCTGGAACTGATGCTTTCCTGAAGTCTAGGGGTAGGTCCCAGACCCAGTGGGACCAGATGGTTGCAGAGTAGGGAAAGGCTATTTCCCCTCAAGAAAGAGAGAGATGGCAGAAGCAGGGAGAAGAATGAAGTGTTCATCATAAGCAGTTGTCCACAGATGAAATTGGAAAGCAATTTGGGGCCACCTTGTGATCTAAATTGAAAGCTGTGGGGGTGGGGAACATAGCTGGAGAGGAAAGAAACAGGACATCCATGGACCAACTAGTTCTCTTTCTATTGTTTTGCTCTGTTATGAAAATGAATAAAATGCTGGAGCAATTTAAGAAACAATTTCCTCTCTTTGGAGCAAAACTCTAGCTTGGCTTAGAAATATTGCTTTTATTGTCTGCCCACTGTTTGTAACACTACAAGAACCATTTACAAGAGTGCTATGAAAATGAGATGGAACATTTTGATTTGTCCCCAAGTTTATAGCTGAGAGTCAAGACTTTGGATGTGTGTATATGGGGTGGGGGGGACTTAAATGCACAGTTTAAAGGAAAAAGAGAGAGAAAGCAAACACTCTTCTTCCTCCATCTACTCAGACCTGCAGTCCTTGAAGGAGTGAAGGCATGGGTGTACTGGGTGGATGGTTTGCCTGTCTTCTGAACTGTAGGGATAAAACAACCCCCAGCTCAGGGTGGGGGGCAGTCACTCCTTGGATATCTCTGTCCTGGTCTTGGGTTTATGTTTAAACACCAAGTTCTAGGAACTGAGTAATTAACTAAGGAAGAGACAGGAAAGCAAGCTCCCGGGTCACTGGCTTGAAGTATACGCATGGGTCCTCCAGGCGCATCTCATCCTTCTGCTCCAGGTGGGCAAAGAGTGCCCTGTCTCTATTTTAGCTGCATCTCAAGTGTGACAAAGGATGAAGAAAGTTGGATGCCTTCTGTGTGCTGATGGATGCTGAATTTCACACAATCCTGGAATAATCATTTTCTTTGTATGAAAAAGGAATGCTAAAAAATGTCAATTTCTCATGAATCAGCACCATAATTGCTTAATTCTGATGAATTGCAATGGAAAGGAGAAACTTTTGCCCCTGCAATTTAATCAAAACTCCAACTGCTTTATTCCACTAAGTGTTGATATGTTTTGCTAAGTTTCTTCCTTAGGCCAAATGCTTAGAGAATTTCCAAAAGCAATTATCTCCCCAGAATTGAGTTCTGCCTATTATGATTGAAGGGTCCTTTCACTAAGAGCAACTTTTCTTTCACTCTGTGTCCCCCTGTTCCCAAGTAGCATCATTTTCATGAAGATAAAATGATCCTGTAATTAAACAGTCAATGGCTAGGATTTCAGATTAAATCCAAAGTCCACGCACCTCAAATAGCAGTGACTTCATTAGAATGGTATATTTTCATTCAATTTGATAACATAATATAATGTATTTGGTAACAACAGGCTTAAAGATGAGCTATTGAATTATTCTTCAAATACTATTGGGATAAAACCCTGATGCACACTCATGATTTTTATATCAGGGATGGGGTTTCATCAGCGGGGCGGGGGGGGGGGTCAATTTTCCCTTCTCTGCAGCCACTGGAACCTTGACAGAGACAGACCAGGGATGTCAGTTATCAGGTGGTTCTAAAGTTGGGGGGGGGGGCAGCTTTGATGCTAAGCTTCAGGGAATTCCTGAGAACTTTCCTGGCTCTGAAGTGAGTTTAAAGAAAGTGAATTACCTTTACAGACCTACCCCACTGAAAATGGTAACTGGGGTCTGTGACACCACAGTCCCTAAGGAGACAAGTTCCAGAAGTTGTAAGACCCATGACTGACATGCAGTGGGTGAGATGTCCGTGGCTGTCTTTACATTAAATGCATTCTCTAGAGTTTTCCAAGAGTGGGTGTGGCTGCAATTGACACGGCCAATGACGACTCCCTCAAAGAGGCTGATGAAAGCCTTTGATAAACACAGCGATGATGTGTTGGAAGTGGGACAGTAGTCCTCTGAGGATGGGTGTCCAGCCACAAGAAGGGACAGCCTCCTGAAAAGGCGGATCTTACAGCTGCTGTGTCTGTGTCTCTCTGTCAGCTTCTTGCCAGAAGACGCTTTGACCTCAAGCTCCATCCTTTGCATGGATAGCTGGGTGGCTGTGCTGACCTCGGAGAATTCTCCCGTGTCTTTCCCCTGCAGCTCACAACGGCCATGCCCTGTTGGGCCACGTGTAGCAGCCGCACTTGATGCCTGTCTGAGATGCTCACTCTATGCTTGCCGGTCACTCAAGGTCACTGTCAGTGGAAGAAGAAGACAGGAAGTGCCCGTCATGGGAAAGTCTTCTGTACAATAAGATCCGTATCTCCCATTCATTCTTCAGTAACTCTGCAATGTTGACAGCAGACCATGCCCTGTCTGTACATTTGAGACCCAGCCCCTGTAAAAATAGACAAGTTGTGAGCATTTGGGCTCCTTTTCAGCATTCTATCATGATTTAAAATATTCTGACTTTTGATTGACAAAGTCTGCACAAGGAGATGGTGAGGGGATAGATAGATGGGGCGGGTGGGGGGAGAGAGAAGAGGAGAGGTCACTAAAATTTATTTTAAAATCTTTAGTATTCTTTAGGGTAGGAGCCATAGGAGACCAGCAGCTAATGTACAGACCAATTCATATTTGTGTCTTCAGGAGACCTCCACATTATTTTTGTTTTCTGAGAAGTCCCATGAACTGTGTCTGTAATTTCACCCCAGTCTGGGGCCACTATTAAATTAGCAGCCGCTGAACCCCAAGCAGAAGAAAATGTCCTATAGTCCCTGAAGAGTTGACATCTTTTGGGAATTCCCTGGTGGTCCAGTGGTGAGGACTTCGTGTTTTCACTATTGGGACCTGGGTTCAATCCTTAGTAAGGGAACTAAATCCCACAAGGCACGCGGTTGGGCCAAAAAACTAAAAATAGGTGACATCTTTTACACCAGAGCCAGCCCCACAGTCATGTTCACAGCTCTGCTTGGGCAGCAAAGCTAAGCAAACACATGCTTTCTGCTAAGCTCCAAGTATTGACATATCTTAGCTGACTTTGGTCTGTGTAAAACCAGAATGTCATTTTTCTCTTTAGAGCATTAGAAACCAAAATGAATTTGAGCTATTTTGCAGGGGGAGGGGCAGGGATATTTTGACTTTCTTTTAACATTTATTTCACCCCAAGGAGCATTTCCATGCTTCTGTGAAAGTGCTTGGATTGATCTCTGAGAGGGAAGACACAGCATGTCCTTAATTTGACTGTTTTAGAGCCAATTAAGGTTCCCTGCTCTCAGCCAGCAGTGTAGCTGTTGAGCCTGCAAAAGACACTTTGTTCCATTCCGTGTGATGCTTTAATGGTGCAGGTGAGTGCATGAGGCATCTTTTCTGAAAATGCAAATCCCCAGGGAGTGGTGAGTGCACCAGAAACATGAACTCTGGCCATTTGGGAGAGGATTATTAGATCCCTGATAGAGAGTTTTACAAAAGAGGCAGGCTATTAAGACTGAAATCCACACGCAATGCATCTGTAGATTTCTCTTTCTTTTCCTTTTCGTTTTGTTTCTGTCAAGGGATTTTATTTCCTGAGCAAAGCAGAGGGCACCAGAATGGATGTTTGGGAGATGCAGAAATAGGACAGAGACTCAAAATAAAGTGATGAAAAAATCGGTCGATTGCGCTGGCAGGATGACCAGAATTTCCAGTGAGAGGAAGCAGTGAAGAATGGATGGGCAGGTTTTCTTCCTCTGATCCACGCAGGATGGATGGTACCCAGGCTACTCTGCAGTCTGCAAAGAGTCATGGCTATGATATACAATATTTCACCAAGAGCAATGACTACTGCGGTTTAAAGTCAGGGGGAAAAAACTTTCAGTGATAAACACTTCTGGTAAGCTAAAGCCAATAGTGTGCGGAGATGCAGCCACTTTGGAAGCAGAAGTATGTTTGCTGGTGTCCAGGAAAGCTAAACCTACCCTTAGCTTGGAGCCCAGCATCTTTGCTCCTAGGTGTGTACACACAAGAGAAACACGTGCATATGTCCAATAGAAGACATGGCTATGCATCTCCATTGTGGTTTTATTAATAATAACCCAACCTGTAAACAACACAATGTATAATCATATGATGGAATTCTAGACAGCAACGAAAAGAATACAATGTCATTTCCCGGCAAGATAACACGAACTGGATTACCACTCCACCCCACCCCCACTTAAAAAACGACAGCAAAAGAAAATAGACAAAATGTATGAAGCGACATTTTTCAAGGCATCAGACCACAGAAGACAGAATCCCTGAGACCCAGGAGACAGGTGAGATCTGTGATCGCGGTGGCTCAGGGCCTTGAGAGAGTTCTCCCACCACAGTACAGCTAGGGGTATCCTCGTGGAAGCCTTGACTTGAGGGATGGAGTTGCCAGCCCCAGGGAACAAGGCGACTTCAGTTCTCAGGGTACCAGAGAGGACAGCTGCAGAGGGTTCTCCGTGAGTCTTCAGCAGAGGGGCTCATCAGCCTGTGTGTCTCTGCAACTCCCCGAGGCAGAGGACCAGAACCACCCGGAAGGATTAGTGAACAATCCTGCTGCTGACACGGGGCTGGAAATAGTCCCTTCTGAGACCTTGGGGTGGAAATTCTCCATACGCCCTCACGGCATGGAAATAAACATGAGTAGTACTGCTCAGGTCACGCTTACTGACCCTGGATACACAGTCCACGCACCTGGAGAGCTTTACAAGCCAGGGATGCCCCCATCTTACCCCAGAGGATTCATCAGACTCTCTAGGCATAGGCGCGATAACTTCCCACGCGATTCCTACGCCCAGCCAGTGTGCAGAGCTCCACTGTAGGGCATCCTTCCGTGCACAGGTGGTGAAAGAACAGGTGAGGACACCTGGGTCCACATACTTTGCTTATTGTTATTTGCTGTGCTCAAAATCACCAGGTTGGACAAGAGGCCTGAGATGAGGTCCTTGAAGTCCTTCTGACCAGTTCTGGATTCTGCCGTAGGCCATGTGTGCTGTGCTCACCAGGGCCACTCCTCTCAGAGATGTCCCTTTCCTCCTCTTCCTCTCTGTTTGTGCCTCTGGTTAAAATTAACATGGCCACGTATGGATTTAATTTAATTCAAACCAGATCAGTTTGCCCGTGCTAAAGTCAGAGGTCCTGGGAAAATAGTAGGTTTCAGCAACTTGATGGGAAGCACCAGAGGGGCACAGGCGTAAACCAGTTGGACCCTCAATCTCTAGGAGCAAGAGATTTATTTGGCTTATTCCAAGGGGCAGAGGGCTAAGGTGTGAGGGCTTTTACTACTTAAAGGAAACCTGGCGGAACTGTAATCATCTCACAACAATCATAATCTACCACTAATAGCAGTGTAACCTGATATATGTCAATATGCATCAATAAATCAATAACCCGATATAAGGTCACCTCCATGTCCATTGAGGCTGCTCTACCTGGATCCCTCTGTGTTATCTTAGTTTTTCCCCAAATCATTCCAGCTGCAAAGTCCTGCCCTCTCAGACTCCAAAGCAAATCAGCTCATAACAGAAATATATGGGGGGAGCAATAAATCAGGAGTTTGAGATGAACAGATACACACATGACTGTATATAAAATAGATACCCAACAAGGACCTACTGTATAGCACAGGAAACTCTACTCAATATTCTGTTGCTGCAGAAGTCAGTCTATCGAGAAACCAAGCACCACACTCGGAGTGTTGGAGAACTCAGGTTTACTAAGCCAGCAGCCCCAGACGTGCTAATGCTCTAAAGCTCCAGGCCCCAAGCTCAGGGTGAGCTTTACTTTTATAGGGGTCAGTGCACATGTTTACAGTTAGCCCAGGTAGATTGGTTACTTGGTTTACAGAGCACAGAATTTCCAAACAGAAACTTACAAGAGCAGGTGCAGAACATTCCATATTTAGCAAAACATCCTATGGTTACATTTGATTGCTAGGTCATCCTGTTTTTGTTTCCTTTTCGGTGCAGCATGCATATTTTACAAAAGCAGAATGAGCATGGAGTTATTTTTAGCTGAGTGCATGTTTCTAATTTTCCTCTTCACTGTAAGACTTATATAGCCAAAGAATCTGAAAAAGAATGGATATATGTATATGTATAACTCATTCACTTTGCTGTACACCTGAAACTAACAACATTGTAAATCAACTATACTCCAATATAAAATAAAATATGTCAATTGACAGATGAACGGATAAGGAAGATGTGGCACATATATACAATGGATTATTACTCAGCCATAAAAAGGAATGAAATTGAGCTATTTGTAGTGAGGTGGATGGTCTTAGAGTCTGTCATACAGAGTGAAGTAAGCCAGAAAGAGAAAAACAAATACTATGTGCTACCTCATACATATGGTGATGAGGGAAACCTGGAGTTCATACACAGCTAGAAAATAGCTTTCTGCTTGCTCTGCTTCTGTAAAACCTGCTTACTGCACTAGAGTGAGGACAAAATACTTTAACAATCAACTGGAACCTAAAAGATGATCAGATAAGTATGAAATGTTCTGTTCCTGCCCCTGCTTGCCTTTGTTTGAAAACCCTTTGCATGTAACCCCCAGCAACTCCCTTGCTCTGTAATCACCTGTAACCTATGGAAACTGAGTAGCCAATCAATTAATGCCAACTGTAGCTAATCAATTAATGCCAACTGTAGCTATGTGTCTTAACCTATATAAGGAGGGAATTCACCTGGAATGGGGCCCAGAATTTTGGAGTGTTAGCTCATCTGGGGCCGCCGGCTTAATAAACCTGAGTTCTCCAACCCTCCAAGTGTGGTGCTTGGTTTCTCGTGGGATCAATTTCTGCAACAATGGAATCTAAAAAACTGTACTGATGAACCTAATGGCAGGGCAGGAACGGAGATGCAGATGTAGAGAACGGACACACCCGGGGAAGGAGGGGGAGGGGAAGCTGGGACTTAGAGAGTAGCACTGACATATACACACTACCAAATGTAAAATAGATGGCTAGTGGGAAGCTGCTCCAGCGCACAGGGAGATCAGCTTGATGCTTTGTGAAGACCTAAAAGGGTGGGATCGGGAGCTTGGGAGGGAGGCTCCAGAGGGAGGGGATATGGGGATATATGTATAAATACAGCTGATTCACTTTGTTGTACCGCAGAAACTAACACAACATTGTAAAGCAATTATACTCCAATAAAGATTAAAAAAACAAAAAAATGACTCAACCATTCTCGAACAAATAAATGATTATTCTTAAAAAGAAAAAAAAAGAAATATAATGAAGATTTGGGTAGTTCCCCAAGTTTGATTACCTTGTGCAGAATTCCCCCGATTTCTAGCTTCAATTTATTCCCCCTCCTCCATCTCTACCTCTCAGCCCCCACCTCAGAGGCACTCCCCTTCCCCTACCCAAGATGCTCCAGGTTCTCCAGGTTTGTGAACCTCCTCCCCTACAGGAAGAAACTTGGGCCTTAGATGCCTGTCCTACACAAAGACATTGGATTAACGTAACCCCTTGCCATAAAAACAATATTTTGTGTAAGAAAAATGATTATATACAATGTCTTCAATCTTATTACAGTAATAAGAAAAACGGGCAGTGATAGTAGCAGGTGACGTTTATTGAGTGTTTTCGAAGCACCAAGTGCTGTTCAAAGACTTTGGGGTAAATAAGTCCTATAATCTTTGCTGTACCTCTTGGTGGGAGATGCTGTGTTTAATAGGCTTTATTTTCTTTTAGAACCGTTTTAAACTTACAGAAAAATTGTGAGGGTAGCACAGAGAGTTCCCATAGACCCCACCCCAGTTTCCTCTATTTTGCATATATTTGCTGCAATTAATGACCCAATGTTGATACAGTATTATGAGCTGAAGTCCACAGTTTATTCAGACTTCCTAAGTTTTCAGCTAATGTCCTTTTGCTACTCCATGACCCCATCTGGGATGTCACATTACATATACTTGTCAGGTCTCTGTGGACCACTCTTGGCTGTGGCTGCTTCTCAGATTTTCTTATCTCTTTTTTAAAGGTGAATATTCATACTTTTTAATTGAGGTGTAATTTATTTACAACATTATATTAGTTTCAGGTGTACAACATAGTGATTCAAAATTTTTATATGTTATGCTCCATTTATAGTTATTATAAAATATTGGCTTTACTCCCTGTGCTGCACAGTATATCTTTACAGCTTATTTATTTTAAACATGGTAGTTTTTACCTCTTATTCCCCTACCCCTATCTGGCTCCGCCTCTTCCCTTTCCCCACCGGTAACCACTAGTTTGTTCTCTATAATTGTGAGTCCGTTTCTGTTTTGTCATATTCATTATTTATTTATTTATTTTTCTTTTGGCCAAGCCGCGAGGCATGTGGGATCTTAGCTTCCCAACCAGGAATCAAACCCGCGTCCCCTGCAGTGGAAGCCCAGAGTCCTAACCACTGGACTGCCAGGGAAGTCCCCTATATTCATTTTTTTTAGACTGAAGTATTGTTGATTTACAATGTTGTGATAGTTTCTAGTGTACAGCAAAATGATTCAGTTATATATATATATATATATACACACACACACACATTTTTTTCCATATTCTTTTCTATTACGGTTTGTTACAGGATACTGAATATAGTTCCCTGTGTTATACAGTAGCACCTTGTTTATCTATTTTATATATAGTGGTTTCTATCTGCTAATCCCAAATTTCTAGTTTGTCCCTCCCCTACCCAGCTCCCCTGTGGTAACCATGTTTGTTTTCTATGTCTTTGACAGACCTTCTTATTTTTGAGGACTTTGATGGTTTTGAGAGTACTTGCCAGTATTCTGCAGGATGCCCCAGGTTGGGAATTTGCCTGATATTTTTTCTCATGTTTACACAGGGGTTATAGTTTTGGGGAGAGGTAGACCACAGAGGTAAAGTGGCATCTGTATCACGTCATACCAAGGGTACACACCACCACATGACTCATCATGGTTGTTGCTGGCCTTAACCACCTGGTCTCCACTGTAAATCTAGTCATGTCCCTCCTTTTCCACTCTGTCCTTGGATGGAAACCACTCTGTGCAGCCCACACTGAAGGAGCGGGTGTGGGTGGGCTATATGAATCCACCTGGAGGGCAGAATATCTACATAAGTTAGCTGGACTCTGTTACTTGGAAAATTTGTCTCTTCTCCCCAGTTACTAATTTATTGTTCATTTTTTTTATGTCAGCATGGACTCATGGATAATTTCATACTTTGGGTTATAACCCAATACTGCTTCATTTATTTATTTATCTTTACTCCAAGTGTTCCAACTTTGGCCATTGGAAACTCTTTCAGTTGGCTCCTGTGTTCCAGGGACATACCACCATCGATGTGGATTTTTTTTTATTGCATTTCCTTAGTTTCCAGCACTCTAAGATGCTCCGGACTCATCTTGTATATTTCACGCCCCAGTCCTAGAATCAGCCTTTCTCAAAAGTGCTCTGGCTCCTTGTATTGGACAATGATATTAGAATCCAAGACGTAGATGTGAGGGGTGCTCATTGCTACTGGGTGTCATTGCTTTTAAGCCCTTTCAGCTTACTGATCAAGGAAATATATGTGCATATACTAACCCTTGCATATCCAACACATATCTATAAATATTTCTATATGTGGTCACCTGTATCTATAGGAAAGTACACATGAATTCACATTGATGTCTTCAACTCCAGTCCACTAGTACGGGGATTATTCCAGGGTCCTCTTGCTTATCTATAAATTCCCACTTCCACAGTCAGAAATATGGTTCCCACCATCTGCCATCTGTTTACTGAATTGTTCAATTCTACATGCGTGCTATTTTTAAAAACTTTGGGAATAATTTTAGACTCACATAAAAGTTGCAAAAATAGTGCTGAGAGTTTCTGTGTACCTTCCACCCAGCTTTCCTAATAACATCTTACACAAGATGCAATTATTAAAACCAAGAAATCAGCATTGCTGCATTGCTCCTAACTGACCTATACAACATTTGGATTTTACCGGTTTTACATGCACTTTGTGTGTATGTGTGTGTTTGTGTGTGTGAGTGTGAATATGTCTATGAAAATTTAATTACATCTATAGCTTCATATAACCATCACGACAAAAAACAAACAAACAAACAAAAAACAAAAAACCCAGAAACAGCTCATCACCCCAGGAAACTCCCAAGTGTTACTTTTCACGGTCTCATCTTCTCTCCAACTCTGACTCCTGTTCTTCATCACTATAATGTGGTCATTCAAATCATACAGTATGTAGCCTTTTCAGATTAGCTTAAAAAACCAGCATAATACTCTTATGATCCATCGAGGTTGTTTTGTGTGTCAGTAACTCATTTTTTAAAATGCTTAGTATTCCATCCTGAGTATGTGTCTTAGTTGATTCCTCCTTCCACCTTTTGACAGACATTTTGATTATTTACAGTCTGTGGCTACTGCAATGAACACCTGTGCACAGGTTTCCATGGGAACACAAGTTTTCTTATCTCCAGGATAAATACCCAGGAGTGGGATTGTTGGATTACAGATGTGGTACCCCAACATACAGTGGTTAAGAAACATGTCAGAGTTCATTCAGTTTGTAAGGGGAAGACCCAAGATTTAGCCATGAGAAGTCTAACTCCAGATCCTGTGTGTTCAACCATCACACTATGCTGCCTTTTTTTTTTTCCTTTAAAAGGTCACAGACTTTTTTTTTTTTAATTTATTTTTATTTCCTTTTTTTGGCTGTGTTGGGTCTTTGTTGCTGCATGTGGCTTTCTCTAGTTGCGGTGAGTGGGGGCTACACTTCAGTGTGGTGTGTGGGCTTTTCATTGTGGTGGCTTCTCTTGTTGCAGAGCATGGGCTCTAAGCACTCGGGCTTCAATAGTTGTGGCACATGGGCTCAGTAGTTGTGGCCCACGGGCTTAGTTGCTCTGCATCATGTGGGATCTTCCTGGACCTGGGCTTGAACCCGTGTCCCCTGCATTGGCAGTCAGATTCTTAACCACTGCACCATCAGGGAAGCCCCATATGCTGCTTTTTAATAACCATAATCATCATAATAATAAGACCCCTGTTAACTGAGCATTTATCACAAACGGACCCTATGTGAAGCTCTGTACATTAACCATCTCTTATGTTCACAACACCCCTGTGTGAAGGAGGTCCTGTCCTGACCCTTCACTTATAGATAAATAGCAGAGGCTTCAGAAGGTTAAAGAATGTGGCCAGGATCAGACAGAAGCTAAGTGGTTAGGGACCAGACCCAGGGCCAAGGCAGCTCCTCTCCAGATGAAAGGGGATCTGGCTTTGTTCTTGGCCATGTAGTGTTTACCACGTGCATAAAGTCTGCTAATCCTGGCTCCACGATGAGAGAGGAAACACATCTTAGTGAAACTTGGAGCCATGAAACTGGGAAGCAGAAAAAGCCAACTCACTCTTCTTAGTGACACAGGGGAGCCCAATGGCTCTGTGCCAGCTTTGTTTTTTAAAAATAATTAATTTATTCATTTTTGGCTGCGTTGGGTCTTCTTTGCTGCATATGGGCTTTCTCTAGTTGCAGCAAGTGGGGACTACTCTTTGCTGAGGTGTGCGGGCTGCTCATTGCAGTGGCTTCTCTTTTTGCGAAGCATGGGCTCGTGCACATGGGCTCAATAATTGTGGCTCTTGGGCTCTAGAGCTCAGGCTCAGTAGTTATGGTTTAGTTGCTCTGTGGCATGTGGGATCCTCCTGGCCGAGGGATCGAACCCCGCATTGGCAGACAGATTCTTAACCACTGCGCCACCAGGGAAGTCCTACCAGCTTTGTTTTTGCCTTGCAGGGCTTTAGGCACAGTTTGTTAGCATGCTGACAATTCCACTTCATGAGAACTTTGGGCCTTGAAATGTCTAACGACCGTCTAGGATAGGAGAGCTATTTGATTTGACCAGATGATGGATACTTGAAGCATTAAGCCTCTTTGGTCCAGACAGCAGAAATCACCTCTGGCTCTCTGATGCAATCAGAAAAGTATTTGGAAGATACATCAGGTGGCTGGCAAGAACCTATGAGAAGACTGGGGAATAGGAGTCAGAGGAGAAAGTTCTGGGGAACCAGATATAAAAAAATACCCTGGATTTTCTGCAGACAGTTGTTACTAAAGGAAGTTCCAGTCCTTTCCAGCCCCCTGCATTCATCAGACCTTCTCTGAGTTTCTGCTCCCAGTTACTTTAAGCGGCTGTGTATTCAGATTCTGTCTCCAGGGGCTATTTACAGTTTCACCCTCATTTCCATTTATAGTTTGAAACCTCCTAGTTTTCCCAGACCGAAGACTTTCTTCTTCTTTTTTTTTTGTTTTTTTTTTCAAATTCGGAATCGTGTGTAGGTGGGAATTGGTTTTCTAGGCAGGGAGCCCTCCTTCCACATTTAATATCTTGCTCCTTAGGCCCCCTGCCCAGGTGTTGGCATTCAATTACAGTGTTGGCTTCCCACGGAGAGAGGATGTTCATTCCGTGGGAGGAGGGGGGCAGACAGCAGGGTCGGGCAGAACCACCACCAGCGCAGGCTCTTGGGTGCTGCCATTGGCTAAGCCCTGCGTATCACTTCGAGGTGACCGCTCCGCTGCATTTCATGGGTTCAGACCGCTTCCCTTCTCAAAGAAGGCAGTGTGGACGCAGCCACCATTCCCTCAGAGAAAAGGTGGGTCGCTGCCCTGGATTCTGGTACAAGACCTGGGTAAGTCAGTATTAGGAAAAGTTAAGCAATTGTTAAAATGATGATTATGAAAACTATGTAAAAATATCAGAAATGTTAATATTTAAAACAAAAATCGGTATACAAGTATGTCTATAGTATAATTACGACTATGTAAAATATGTGTACCTATGAACATCTGGGAGATGGTACATAAAAATAAATATGTTAGGACTTCCCTGGTGGCACAGTGGTTGAGAGTCCACTTGCCAATGCAGGGGGCACAGGTTCTGTCCCTGGTCTGGGAGGATCCCACATGCCACGGAGCAACTAAGCCTGTGCATCACAGCTGCTGAGCCTGTGCTCTAGAGCCCTGAGCCACAACTACTGAGCCCATGAGCCGCAACTACTGAAGCCCATGCTCCTAGAGCCTGTGCTCCACAACAAGAGAAGCCACTGCAATGAGAAGCCCCCACTTGCCAGAACTAGAGAAAACCTGCGCACACAGCAATGAAGACCCAACACAGTCGAAAATAAAATAAATAAATTAAAAAAAGAAGACCCAATAATAAAAAAAATGTTATATCAACTATACATCAATTAAAAAATAAAAAACAAAAAGAATTTTTTAAAAAGAGCTGGGGTGAGGAGGGGCGCCACATGAGAGCGGGGAAAAGCATCCCATCTCAGGCCACACCAAAAAGAAAATGTTTACCCTAAAAGCCCGAGCCCCAGTATTTTGATTTTTTCAGCACATCCCTCCCCACCCTCCCCCATGTAGTAAAAGCCCATCCCATCTCCAAAGCCTCCTCTCCATAAAAATCTGCCCAATATCCTTCTACCCCCTGCCTTTCACAGTATTCAAGTCATAGGTCTTGATCTTTTCAGCCAGAAAATAGCAAACTTTTTCAGAAGACATGCATTTTCATGAGCCTCTTGGCTGCAGGCAAATCCTGTCCCAAAGAAGCCAGCACTTCGCCGCAGAAGCTCCATAAGGAGTTGTTTTTTCCCACCAATGGTTCCCTTTTTCTTGAAGAATGTCTGTTGCGATCTTCTTAAAAGGGGAGATAAGGAACTTCCCTGGTGGTCCAGAGGTGAAGATTCCAAGCTGATGCTGCAGGGGATGCAAGTTCGATCCCTGCTCAGGGTACTAAGATCCTGTATGCCACACCATGTGTCCCCCACCCCCCCACCCCCCCCAAAAAAAGAAAAAAAGAGTTGGGAGGAAGTGAAAGTAATACTGTGGGAGATTTTGTGTCTACTCCTTGGAGCATTATCTGCTGATCTGATAATGGGAAAAAGAGATAGTTGTTTTTTCACCATCTGGACCAAGGTTGGATTATCAAAGTATCA
This sequence comes from Hippopotamus amphibius kiboko, assembly GCF_030028045.1. Taxonomy (NCBI): domain Eukaryota; kingdom Metazoa; phylum Chordata; class Mammalia; order Artiodactyla; family Hippopotamidae; genus Hippopotamus; species Hippopotamus amphibius. The sequence goes on from NC_080193.1 coordinate 22,595,248, forward strand.
CTCCAGGGCAGAGACTGTTTTCTATAAAATCCTACATGGTGTCTAGTGAGTACTGGGTGCCTGTATATATTCACGGAGGTGGGATATCTACTCCCCTTGCCGACCTGGCATATATCTCAAGACTGGTTTCATTGGATTCTACAGTCTTCCTGGCACTGTATCTTCTGGGTCCCCCACTGACCAGGGAGGAGTGAGGAAGCAGCGAAAAGACCTGGGTTAGAATCAGAGCTGACATTAATTATGCACTCAGTGTCTTCCAAGAACCTTCCCAAGTTCCCATATATGTATTTTTATAACATCTTCATATTAGGCCTTCAAATGGCTTGGTGGAGAAGTCCGTGTTGGTGTGTGGATTCAGGATCCCGTAGGTCATGGCTGAGTCATTGTCATAAACTGTTTTGGGTCTGATTTTCTGCTCAGTAATTCCTGGTTCTCTGTGTGCACAGCAGGTCTTTCTACTGTTCTTTTGCCAAGCAGGCCATGGGGATCTTGGTGGTGCTATTTTCAATTGACACTGCTTCCCTGCGGCTGCTCTAAGTTGCAGAAGAATTTATCCACTACTCCTCTGACTCTCCAGGCCATGGTGGAACCCTGTGATATTTCCTCTGGTCCAGCTTCCTAGACACACCAAATAGTCATTGCACTCTGCAACCTTACTGCTTCCCTGGAGAATGGGATGGAGACAGAGTCCCCCAAACCCATCTAAGATTTTGTGGTTCTCTCCCTGGGGACCCCTAATGTCCCATGCTCCTCAGAGATCAATACCATCTGCTTCTCCAAGTTGCCAGAATCCCTAGTTAGAGGGTAAGGGAGAGGTAAAGGGTTCCTTTGACCCAATATGCATTTTTCCAAATTTCTTCCATCATCTTGTTTATGTCTCCATGGAGAGTTCAGAGTTTTCAACCCCCCCAATCAGGTGAATACTCTTACTTTTCTTTTTCCATCACGTCCTGCCTTCCTTGAGGCAATAAGCGTAGAATGCACCACTGCTCCCTAGATGTGGGTATGCATCACAAGACAATGTTTACTACCTGGGCTCGTATGTCAAAACTATGCTTCTACCACTTGTGCCATATTCTTAAAGCTGTATTTTGTTCACAAGTAGGGTAGAGGTATATGCAGGGGAAGCCAGTATGTCAGTCTGAGATCTCTTTTTTTTTTTTTTGGCTGTGCCATGCGACTTGCAGGATCTTAGTTCCCCAACCGGGGGTCAAACTCGTGAACCCTGCAGTGGAAGCACAGAATCCCAACCACTGGACCACCAGGGAAGTCCCAGCCTGAGATAGTCTTACTTATCTATTCCTTTTGTGTTCTTGTTATTTTTCTACCTTTCTGTGACTCAATAGTCCACAGAAAGCATGATTCATTGCCTAAATGAGACACAATTTCCAAGCCCATCTCTCTGCATCTGTGTCATCACTTGACACATTCAGCCATGTCATGGACGCCTGATGCTCACCTGCCGTCAGCCACCAATCCCATTTCTGGGAATACCTTTTGCTCTTGGATTTCTCCTTATTTCTCTTAAAAGTCCCTCTTCTTTCTCCCTACTCTTTTTTCTTAAAGTTAATTTATTTGTTTATTTATTTATTTATTGGCTGTGTTGGGTCTTCATTGCTGCACACGGGCTTTCTCTAGTTGCAGCAAGCAGGGGCTACTCTTTGCTGCGGTGCACAGGCTTCTCACTGCGGTGGCTTCTCTTGTTGTGGAGCACGGACTCTAGGTGTGCAGGCTTCAGTAGTTGTGGTACTCAGGCTCAATAGTTGTGGCACACAGGCTTAGTTGCTCCACGGCATGTGGGATCTCCCTGGACCAGGGCTTGAACCTGTGTCACCTGCATTGGCAGGTGGATTCTTAACCACTGTGCCACCAGGGGAGTTCCCCTTTTCCCTACTCTAAATGCTAGACTCTCAAGGCTCAGTCTTGAACTTCTTCTCCTATGCTCCTTCCTAGGGGTAATTTCATTGAGTCTTTGTGGCTTTATTTATTATTTTTTAAATTAACTTTTATTGGAGTATAGTTTCTTTACAATGTTGTGCTACTTTCTTGGTGTACACCAAACTGAATCAGTCATACATATACGTTGTTTTTGGCCACGCTGGGTGGCACGTGGGATCTTACTTCCCCAAGCAGGGACTGAACCTGTGCCCCCTGCATTGGAAACTTGGAGTCTTAATCACTGGACCACCAAGGAAGTCCTCTTGTGGCTTTGAATACCATCGATCTGCTAGTGCCTCTCAAGAGTCTTCCCTCTGGCCATATATCCAAGTTTGTACTTAACATCTCCTATTAAGTGTATAAAATATTTTTCAAATCAAACATCTCCCAAATTAATCCTCATCCTCCCAGTGTGTCTCCTAGAGTTTTCTTTTTAAAAAATTTTATTTATTTATTTATTTATTGGCTGCATTGGGTCTTTGTTGCTGCACACAGGCTTTCTCTAGTTGCGGCAAGTGGGGTATACTCTTCGTTGTGGTGCTTGGGCTTCTCATTGTGGTGGCTTCTCTTGCTATAGAGTATGGGCTCTAGAGCAAGGACTCAGTACTTGTGGCGAACGGGATTAATTGCTCCGAGGCATGTGGGATCTTCCCAGACCAGGTCTTGAACCCATGTCACCTGCATTGACAGGTGGATTCTTAACCACTGCACCACCAAGGAAGTCCCCATTCTATACACTTAGAGCAATAAGATTACTTAAAAAAAAAAAAACAAAAAAAAACAAAAACCCTGTCTAGGTGACTTCCCTGGTGGTCCAATGGCTAAGACTCCGAGCTCCCAAAGCAGGGGGCCTGGGTTTGATCTTTGGTCAGGGAACTAGATGCCACAGGCATGCTGCAACTTAAAGAAAAACAAATTTAATTAAAAAAAATAAATATTAAGAAAAAAATCCCTGCCTAGAAGATTCAAGAGTTGGTGTGTTTCAGGACAAACAGTATCTGACATTTTGACTATCCATTTTCCTGGTTCTCAGGAACCAGAAGGTTTGGAGGGCTGGTGCAGAGTAAATTCTGGGGAACAGGGCATTTGAGCGAGTAATTTATACCATATCCTTGTCTGCAACCACATACAGAGAAGTCTGAACTCAGGACGTGCTTTAGAAAAAACTTTCCAATTGACATCTAATCTAGATCCACCCACCCCCCTACCTCTGATTTTCTGTTGGAAGAGCACAGTCTGCTCAGCCAAAAATACACTGTTCCCCTCAAGCCAATGCTGTCATAAAACACTGTTTAACAACACAGGTGCCACCTCGTATTTTTAGCTCTTGGCTTTGGATGAGACGAACAACCAGAGATTTATGTGCCTGTCAAAGAAGGGCGAGATAAAGCATATTCTACCCATGCCTCATGTATTTTTAGTTATATATTTTGTTCGTGGTGCTGGTGATATTCTCTTCTTTTGGTTTCTGTCTTCTCACTCTGCTTTGATTCATATTAATTACTAGGAGACAAAGATGTCATTTCTATGGGTGACACTTAAAAGAAATTTACAAGTGAAGGAGAATGTCTTTTTCTATGGCAGGGACTTTTCCTTCCCATCCAGTCAATTCTCAGAATGTAGTCTATTTAGGACAGACATAGAGGTAGGCCCTGCAGGTGAAGTTACTGTGCACACGCTCAGGTCTTTTAACTCCTGGGCATTTCAGAAGAAATGTCCTGCGCTATTCAGTATTGACTACTGACGATTCAATACCGGTCAGAGTTAGTGGATGTCTGGACTACAAGTCTTTCAGCAGCTAAATGTTTGATTTGCACTGTGTCTGAGTTTTCAAGAGTCGTAAAAGATTTCAGCCCAAAGGATAAATCAGACTATGGATTGATGTGTTGGTTGCTATGGCGATTGATATTGCCACCATTTTAATGACCTCATCAAACGTGAGTATTCAGTAACAATGCAGGACCTCTACATAATTTTTTTTTTTTGGCTGCGTTGGGTCTTCGTTGCTGCAAGCGGGCTTTCTCTAGTTGCGGCGAGTGGGGGCTACTCTTCCTTGCAGTATGTGGGCTTCTCTCTGCGGTGAGAAGCATGCAGTTGAGGAGCACGGGCTCTAGGTGCGAGGGCTTCAGTAGCTGCAGTAGTTGTGGTACATGGGCTTAGTTGCTCCTCAGCATGTGGGATCTTCCCAGACCAGGGCTTGAAACCAGGTCCCCTGCATTGGCAGGTGGATTCTTAACCACTGTGCCACCAGGGAAGTCCCCATCTCTACATAATTTAACAACAAATCATAACAACTTGTGACTCCATCTGAGACATTCCAGAAAAAAAATTAAAAGCAACTGGAAATACATCACTCTAAGGCTAAGATGGTTAAGTATTTGAGCTGTGAGATTGGACATTCCCTGGAAAAGATTTTATGATTGGAAGTGCTGTTTTTGATGAATGGTGCAAAACCATGACTGGTTGTAAAGGAAATACCTTTGTAGCCAGACTAGCTTTTCCCCCTCACTTTCAAGTAGGCAAAGAAAAACATGTGCTTTTTCACAGGCTTCAGGGATGCGTTTATATCACTGACCGCTGGGATCACGGAAAGTGAGTTTTGGGCATGGATTCTGGTATTTAAAGACATGATTACTACAGACTGAATCTGTGTCAAAAGTATTGCCAGAGGGTTAAATTGCTAATGGTGTTTGGTCTTGATGACATGATTATTTGTATTTCTATATATTCTTTTTTAAAATCTCTAATGAATTTTGTAAAGATACATCATATTTTTCTGATTTTTCTAGTGTGTCATCTTGGTCAATGTAGTTGAAATAAATTACAGAGTTAAGAGAGCCTGGGCACCTCCCATTCACAGTTTCCCCAGATACCACATCACCATCCAGGACCACATAACAGGCTATTGGTGAGGTCCTACGTACCAATCTCATATTTTGTTTTCAGAGTCAAGTGCAGAAGATGCTGTTAAAATAATAAGAGAATAAAGCATTTATAGATAAGGTCAGAATTGTTTTCTCTCTCTCGTTTTTTTCCACATTATTTAATCTTTCAACTTTACCACTATTAAGCTCTGCCTTGTATCAGGAGTTAGTTATGTGAGTACTTGGCTATGTCTATATCCTGAGTTCTTGCAAGAAGAGCTTACTTCTTGACTCATCTCCGCAGTAACTTAGCCCAATTCTTCACTGCATATAGTAGGTTCTCAGTCAACATCGCTGAAATCAATCATTGGAATTCCAAGGCTAATTAGGGGCTTCAAGGAGTGATACAGTGGGCGCATGATTTCTTTTCAAAATTACTTAGTTTTGTTATTGGATGTGCATTGAATATCTTTTCTTCAAAAGCTGTTGTGAACAGGTATGACAGGAGAACAATAAATACTTGTCATCTTGTCTTAAAATCTTGAGCAAGTGGGTACCTCCCTACTCATCAAATTATTTAAATTTCTGGAGTGCAAGCAAAGCAAAGAAGTATCGCTCCAATAAATCTCTTGTTGTCTCTTTTTTTTTGTCAAGAATACGCACAACTAACACAACATTGCAAAGCAACTATACTACAATAAAAGGTAATAATAGGGGCTTCCCTGCTGGCACAGTGGTTAAGAATCCGCCTGCCAATGAAGGGGACACGAGTTCAATCCCTGGACCTGGAAGATCCCACATGCCTCGGAGCAACTAAGCCCAAGCACCGCAACTACTGAGCCTGCCCTCTAGAGCCCGTGAGCCACAATTATTGAGCCCACATGCCACAGCTACTGAAGCCCACTCGCCTAGAGTCTGTGCCCTGCAACAGTGCAAGAGAAGCCACCTCAATGAGAAACCTGCACATCACAATGAAGAGTAGCCCCCACTCGCCGCAACTAGAGAAAGCCCATGTGCAGCAACGAAGAGCCGACACAGCCAATAAATAAATAAATAAATATTGATTAAAAATTAATAATAAAAAGAATAAGCACAAAATAAGCATGTTTCCAGAAGTCGCTGACCAGCCTCTCTCCTCGGGTGCATGATACCATCTTCAGGTCACCGGCCGGCTGCTAGGCTGCAGTTAAACAATGTTATCAGAATTTCTGGTCGGATCTTTGAGTAACTGGAACCCCATGGACTGGTCTTCAGCTAAACTGGCCCTGAACAGCATTTTGTGTTCATCAAGGGCATCAGGTCAGTTCTGCAGAGTTAGAGATGCTGGTTCCCTGGTGTTGTATTTGTACGACTCCATTTTTAATTTTTCCACTTGCCTCTCTTGCCTGGCTGCCTTCAGAGAGTCTGCTGTCTCATGCTTTGCAGGTGGGTGGTTGTCCAGTGATCTTAACCTGATGTCAAGACGATTAGATCAGAGTGAGCACTGAGGCCAGAGCTGGACCACTCAGAACCCTCTTTCCTGGGACTCTGGACTCAGGGCACAGATTTTCTATTCAGTCTCTGTTGGACAGTGGAGGGGCCAATGCAGGGGACACGAGTTTGATCCCTGGGCCGGGAAGATCCCACATGCATCGGAGCAACTAAGCCCGAGCGCCCCAGCTACTGCCTGCACTCAGTAGTTGAGTCATCTGTGAAGGGATCAGAGAAAGTCCACCTGCAGGAGGGAAAAGAAAGGGGCAGATGCTCAGAGAGAAGCAGAGGAACAGAGATCAGAAGCCTCTAGAAATAGGATAGAGAGAGGAGCTGTCTTGTTTATTGGGAATGATCACTGAAGTTTTGTCTCTTTCCAATAAACCCCCTCTTTGCCTCAGCAAGCCAAAGCAGGTTCTGTTCCTTGCAAATAAAACAAGAATTGGCCAAGTCAGATTAATTTCTAAAATAAACCTCTGAAACATGTCTCTTCCCTCCATCGTGGGCCTGAAATGGACTCTGATGTTGGATTCTCTCTGCAGGTATTGGTTACTATTTCTTTTCAGAATACCACCTTTATATAGCTGACTATATAAAGGAAGGCTTAGATATTTAAGGAAGTGAAGTTACTTGGTATTCAGAGTAATGTTTATTTTTTAGTTTTTTTCTCTTCATTTTCTTGGTAAAACACAACATACTATTGGGACAAAATGATCTACATAATGACTTTAGTATGAAAAAACACAAAATATTTGGCTTTGGTCATCACTTGGCATTACCTAATGATATCTTATGATTCTTAAATACAAAGCTTTTGGAAACTGGTTTGAAATTGCCTGAAAGAGTCCATCGATTTACTGAGAAAACACCACCACTGGTATTTCTGACTTTTGTGTGTGTGTGTGGCGGGGGGGGGGGGGGCTAAATAATGGCTACGTATGTAAACGCGGATATATATTACATATATATGTGTGTGTATGTACAATTAATGTCTCTTTTTGTTTGGCAGTGTTTCATATAGCAAAGAAACTTTTGACAATATCTAAGTACAGAATTCATTTTTTACTAAGAAGTTATAACAGGAGAAATAATGAAGTTCACAATTCAGATTGACCATCTCCTAGGAGTACCACGTGCTGAGTTAAAAATTATCCTCCCCTAGATCAACTCGATAATGGGTGGTGCCTTAGAGGGCCAGGGCGGGGAGGGTGGGAGGGAAGGGATATGCGGATATATGTATAAATACAGCTGATTCACTTTGGTGTACCTCAAAAGCTGGTACAAGAGTGTAAAGCAATTATAATCCAATAAAGAGCTTAAAAAAAAAAAAAACCCAGGTCTATTTCTAATAGAAAACAGATTGAAAAATAAATAAATAAGGAGCTGGAAAATACACAATAGTTGACTGAAAATAAAAAAAAATTTTTTTTTGAAGAGAGAAAGCCTAAAGGCTTAAATTTTATTAAAATATGAAGATTTTCAGTTGTCTCTAGTTATACTGGTTGTTAAGTATTGTTGACTGAAAATAAAAATTTAACATTAAAAAAAAATTTATTCTCCCTAAGAAAGCTTCAACACAAATGGGCAACCAGGTCCTCTTCCCAAGGTCCTTGGATGATGACAGTTGTCAAGTTACTGGGGCTGAGAAACATCAGGAACAAATGTAATAATAAAAATACAGCAGAAGCAATTTTTCTATCAACAGAACAGTCTTTTTGTCCCAGGAGGAGTGCTTTCAGAAGATCAGACTCGTTTGGGGTCCTGTGTCACTGTGCTTGAGGACTTTTTACATAAAACACATTCAACATGCAGGGATTTCCATCCAAGCAGTGCTGTCAAATATGTGTGTGTTTGGATACGCTGATGGAGTGACCCCAAAAAGAGGGGGACAGCTGAAAGTGCGGGGAGAGAAGCGAAGGGAGAACTGCTGGAGGTATTCCCTCGAACACGTGAGGACAGATGCAACCTCATCTCGGGGCGGAGGGGGCTTGAAACAGGAGCCTGGCGGGTTCCCAGATGCTCTAGGGGGGAAAGGCACCGGATACAGTCCCATGCAGGTGGGAGCTTGGGGAAAATCTTGGCTGCTTCAATACTGTTCGCGAAATGGAAGCAGCTCGTGTCGGGACACCGTTCAGTCAGCGACTCCGGCACCGAAAGGTCCGGTCTTGACCTGAGGTTCCGTGAGTTCCCACGGACGCCTGTGCTCCTGGGACCCCCGCGTCCTGGAGCTCGTATTCTGCTCAGACAGGGGTGCTGGAGGGGACTTGCTTCTTAAAGGAAAGTGGGTGCACGATGGTCTCGAACCCGATTCCTTCCGTGACTCCTAGAGGGTGGCTTACGGGGTGGCCGAAGTCTTGTGGCCTCGACCTCGTTCCATTTCAAGTTGGAGCCCCCCCAGGAAGGCGGGCCTTCAACGTGGGGAGACAGCGAGGGTCTACACCACCGGCAACGCGTGGGTCTGCGTCGCCCAACCGGGTGTGGATCTACTCTGTCCACACCGCGCGGGCCGCAGTGCATCTCTGCGTGACCGCCAGGTGGCCCACGCGTCGTCCGTGTCGTTTCAGATCAATCCACACCCTGGGAGTCCACGTCCTGTAGGGCGCCGAGGTCCTCCGTGCGTGCCCATGACGAGGCGGGCCGTGGTCCCCGAAGTCCTGGGAGGAGGCGGTGCCTCTGGGTCCCCGGACCCCGCGGCGGGCCTCGTGGCTGGGGTGGCCACGCCCCTCGGCTCCGCCCCTGCCGCCTCTAGGGCTCGGGGTGGGCCCGGGGTACTCCGTGCGCAGGCGCAGAGAAGGTGCCGTGGCGGGGCCGCGCGGACTCTGTGCGCAGGCGCAGAGCTGAGGCTGCGAGGGCGGCGGGCTGGGCAGGGGCGCATCCCCAGAGCTGGGGGCAGAAGCAGCAGCGGAGTTGGGGCCAGTGCGGAGTGGCAGCGTTTGGGGGAGGGTGGAATCGATCAGGACAATTTTTTGGTAAAGTTTCTTTGAATAACAGGGTCCTACTGTATAGCACAGGGGACTATATCCTGTATCTTGTGGTAAACCAGAATGGAAAAGAATATGAAAAAGATTATGTATACGTATAACTGAATCACTTTGCTGTAGAGCAGGAATTAACACATTGTAAATCAGCTACACTTTAAAGAAATTTTAAAAAAAATTTAATTTATAAATGTTAGCATTTTTAAAAAGTCACATTTCTGGGGGGAAAGAATTCCCCTCTCAAAGTGAAACATCATTGTTTTCCACTGTGGCAAGGTTAAGGGGGGGGGGGTGCAGATAAAGGGGCAAATTAGCTCTTTTTGTTCTTTTTTTTTAAAAATATTTTCAAGTAATTATTGATTAAGTCTGAGTCAGCCCCGTTTTTACCTTTTTGGTCACATTTAACTACTTGTCCCCAGCACAGAAATTTCCTAATTTGGGGGAAGAGTTGGAATATAATTGAAAACAAAATCATTCCCCAACCCAGAAAAACCTCTCCACAAAGGTAGTAGAGAAAGAAAACAGACCTGTTATTAAATAACTGTTAAACCAGAATGTAATGTGCATCACAAGGCAGTGTCTGAAAGCGAAGAGATTGGGAGAGCAGAAATCTCACCCTCTTATAAAGCCAACCGTTATACACGTGTCCTCAAGTGAGAGGACTTTGCAACACCATTTTTCGCGTGTCGTTGGTCCTGACTTTACCTGATCACTGAGATCTGCCTTAGCTAATTGGCTTTCTCTAGAGGAAAAACAAACTTCACATCTTTATGACAGTAGGTGGTCTTGGGAGGGAGGCACCTGCCAAAGCTAGACTCCCACCATCCCACAGAAACTGGGAGATAAGGGAGCTGCCTTCATTAATGTTTACATTCCAGAGATGAGACCTGCTCTAAAGAAGCATTGGATGGAGATACCATTGGTACCCATTTTACAGATAAGGACCCAGAGGTTAAGTTACCTGCCTGAGTTTCATGCATGGTAAATGAGAGATCCAAGACTTAACTCAGAATATGTATTTTATCTTTCCTAGCACATTTCTCCGTGAGTCCCAGAAGGACTGGCACAAAGCTTCCTGGCTGAGAGGAGTAGGAAGGTTGCTGAGCTACATACGGAAGACACTGTTACTGAACCAAACTTGGGTCCACTCACCTGTGTGCAGTAAAGCCAGTCTACTGACACTGAGTTGTGGTGCAGGAAAGTGCAGTGTTTATTGCAGGCACCAAGCAAGGAGTCAAGGACAGCTACTGCTCAAAACACCTGAACTACCTGATGGGTTTCAGCAAAGCACCTTTATACATTTATTTATTTATTTTATTGGCTGTGTTGGGTCTTTTTGGCTGTGCATAGGCTTTCTTTTTAGTTGTGGTGAGTGGGGGCTATTCTTCATTTTGGTGCGTGGGCTCCTCATTGCCGTGGCTTCTCTTGTTGTGGAGCACGGGCTCTAGGCGCATGGGCTTCAGTAGTTGCAGCACATGGGCTCAATAGTTGTGGCTCATGCCATAAATAGAACTGGGTGACATTCCAGGCTCTACCACCTCCGAGCATTGTGACCTTGGGCAATGGCTTAATTTCTTGAAGTTTCATTTCCTAATCTTCAAAAAGAGGGTAATAACTCTTGCCACAGGGAGCTGTTGTAGAAACTAAATGAGATAAATGGAATTGTAGGCCAAGTCACTGTGCTTCACCCATCATTGTTCTTTTTTTTTTTTGGGGGGGGGGTACACCAGGTTCAATCATCTGTTTTTATACACATATCCCCGTATTCCCTCCCTTCCTTGACTACCCCCCCATCGAGTCCCCCCCACCCTCCCTGCCCCCATCCTCTAAGGCATCTTCCATCCTCGAGTTGGACTCCCTTTGTTATGCAACAACTTCCCACTGACTATTTTACAGTTGGTAGTATATATATGTCTGTGCTACTCTCTCGCTTCGTCTCAGTTTCCCCTTCAGCCCCGCCCCCTCCCATACCTCGAGTTCTCCAGTCCATTCTCTGTATCTGCATCCTTGTTTTTGTCACTGAGTTCATCAGTACCATTTTTAGATTCCGTATATGTGAGTTAGCATACAATATTTGTCCTTCTCTTTCTGACTTACTTCACTCTGTATGACAGATTGTAGTTCTATCCACCTCATTACATATAGCTCCATCTCATCCCTTTTTATAGCTGAGTAATATTCCATTGTATATATATGCCACATCTTCTGTATCCATTCATTTGTTGATGGGCATTTAGGTTGTTTCCATGTCCTGGCTATTGTAAATAGTGCTGCAATAAACATGATGGTACAAGTTTCTTTTGGGATTATGGTTTTCTTTGGGTATATGCCCAGTAGTGGGATTACTGGATCATATGGTAGTTCTATTTGCAGTTTTTTAAGGAACCTCCAAATTGTTTTCCATAGTGGCTGTACCAACTTACAGTCCCACCAATAGTGCAGGAGAGTTCCCTTTTCTCCACACCCTCTCCAACATTTGTTGTTTCCAGACTTTGTGATGATGGCCATTCTGACTGGTGTGAGGTGTTACCTCATTGTGGCTTTGACTTGCATTTCTCTGATGATGAGTGATGTTGAGCATCTTTTCATGTGTGTGTTGGCCATCTGTATGTCTTCTTTGGAGAAATGTCTATTTAGGTCTTCTGCCCATTTGTGGATTGGATTATTTGCTTTTTTGGTATGAAGCTTCATGAGATGCTTGTATATTTTGGAGGTTAATCCTTTGTCCGTTGTTTCATAGGCAATTATTTTTTCCCATTTTAGTCTTGTTTATGGTTTCTTTCACTGTGCAAAAGCTTTTAAGTTTCATGAGGTCCCATTTGTTTATTCTTGATTTTATTTCCATGATTCTAGGAGGTGGGTCCAAAAGGATCTTGCTTTGATGGATGTCATAGAGTGTTCTGCCTATGTTTTCCTCTAGGAGTTTTATAGTGTCTGGCCTTACATGTAGGTCTTTAATCCATTTGGAGTTTATTTTTGTGTATGGTGTTAGGAAGTGTTCTAATTTCATTCTGTTACATGTTGCTGTCCAATTTTCCCAGCACCACTTATTGAAGAGGCTGTCTTTTTTCCATTGTATACTCGTGCCTCCTTTGTCAAAGATAAGGTGCCCATATGTGTTTGTGCTTACTTCTGAGTTCTCTATTCTATTCCATTGACCTTCCTTTCTATTTTTGTGCCAGTACCATACTGTCTTGATCACTATGGCCTTGTAGTATAGTTTGAAGTCAGAAAGCCTGATTCCACCAACTCCATTTTTCCTTCTCAAGATTGCTTTGGCTATTCGGGGTCTTTTGTGTTTCCATACACATCGTAAGATTTCTTGCTCTAGTTCTGTGAAAAATGCCATTGGTAATTTGATGGGGATTGCATTGAATCTGTAAATTGCTTTGGGTAGTACAGACATTTTCACGATGTTGATTCTTCCAATCCAGGAACGTGGTATGTCCCTCCATCTGTTTGTGTCGTCTTTGATTTCTTTCATCAATGTCTTGAAGTTTTCTGCATACAGATCTTTTGCCTCCTTAGGCAGGTTTATTCCTAGGTATTTGATTCTTTTGGTTGCAATGGTGAATGGGAGAGTTTCCTTAATTTCTCTTTCTGCTCTTCCGTTGTTCGTGTATAGGAATGCAAGAGATTTCTGTGCATTAATTTTGTATCCTGCTACTTTACTAAACTCATCAATGAGTGCTAGCAGTTTTCTGGTAGAGTCTTTAGGGTTTTCTATATCTAATATCATGTCATCTGCAAAGAGTGACAATTTTACTTCTTCTTTTCCAATTTGGATTCCTTTGATTTCTTTTTCTTCTCTGATTGTCGTGGCTAAAACTTCCAAAAGTATGTTGAATAATAATGATGAGAGTGGACACCCTTGTCTTGTTCCTGTTCTTAGAGGGAATTCTTCCAGTTTTTCCCCATTGAGAACGATGTTGGCTTTTGGTTTGTCATATATGGCTTTTATTATGTTGAGGTAATTTCCTTCTATGCCCATTTTCTGGAGAGCTTTTATCATAAATGGATGTTGAACTTTGTCAAAAGCTTTTTCTGCATCTATTGAAATGATCATATGGTTTTTATCCTTCAAGTTGTTGATATGATGTATCACGTTGATTGATTTGCGTATATTGAAGAATCCTTGCATCCCAGGGATAAACCCCACTTGATCATGGTATATGATTTTTTTAATGTGCTGTTGCAGTCTGTTAGCTAGTATTTTGTTGAGGATTTTTGCATCTATATTCATCAGTGATATTGGTCTGTAGTTTTCTTTTTTTGTGACATCTTTGCCTGGTTTTGGTATCAGGGTGATGGTAGCCTTGTAGAATGAGTTTGGGAGTGTGCCGCCTTCTGCAATATTTTGGAAGAGTTTGAGAAGGATAGGTGTTAACTCTTCTCGAAGTGTTTGATAGAATTCGCCCGTGAACCCATCTGGTCCTGGGCTTTTGTGTTTTGGGAGATTTTTAATCACTGCCTCAATTTCCATACTTGTGATTGGTCTGTTCATGGTTTCTATTTCTTCCTGGATCAGTCTTGGAAGATTGTATTTTTCTAAGAATGTATCCATTTCTTCCAGGTTATCCAATTGATTGGCATATAGTTGCTTGTAGTAGTCTCTCATGATGTTTTGTATTTCTGAGGTGTCCATTGTTACTTCTCCTTTTTCATTTCTAATTCTGTTGATTTGCATCTTCTCCCTTTTTTTCTTGATGAGTCTGGCTAATGGTTTATCAATTTTGTTAATCTTCTCAAAGAACCAGCTTTTAGTTTTATTTATTTTTGCTATGGTTTCTTTCCTTTCTTTTTCATTTATTTCTGCTCTGATCTTTATGATTTCTTTCCTTCTGCTCACTTTGGGGTTTCTTTGTTCTTCTTTTTCTAGTTGTTTGAGGTGTAAGGTTAGGTTGTTTATTCGATCATTTTCTTATTTCTTAAGGTAGGACTGTATTGCTATAAACTTCCCTCTTAGAACTGCTTTTGTTGCGTCCCATAGGTTTTGGGTTGTTGTGTTTTCATTGTCATTTGTTTCTAGATATTTTTTGATTTCCTCTTTGATCCCATCATTGTTCTTAACTGGGAGAGGTGGGGTGGGCTAAGTTTCTGAAGTCATTGCATATATTCCATTGCATCTATTTCCAAATATCATCACATTAAGGGTTAGAGCTTAACTATATGAATTGGTGTGTGTGTGGGGGGGGGGGGTGGGCACAGACACAAACATTCAGTCACTAAGAGTGTGCTTATGCCGAGAAGGAAAGACAAAGTATGTCCAAAAAGTCCTGAAGACTTACACATTTGTACAAAACAACCCTGTTAAGGAGGGTGCTATTGCTCCCAGAGAAGACCCTTCATGTTCAACTCATCTCCTATCTTGTTATTGAAAACTGGTAGCAGCAGTTGCTACCAGATGCAAGTTGCTGTGCTTGTAACACCATGAGGCCAAACACACCAAAATGTCAGAGTTTGGAGCAGAGAAACGTTTATTGCAGGGCTAAGCAAGGGCAATGGGTAGCTTGTGCTCAGCAAACCTTGAACTCCCTGTAGGTTTTCAAGGAGAAGTTTTTATAGGCAAAATTTGGGTTGAGGGCTGCAGGGTGTGTGACTTTCTTCTGATTGGCTGGTGGTGACATAACAGGGTGATGCTCCAGAAATCTTGAGCTCGACCTGAAGTTACCATCCTCCATATGGGTGGGGGCCTGAATTCCTGCAGAAGAACTCGAACATATTGTTCTGTGTATCCCTTAAGGGGGAACCAGGACCCTGCCCTAAGCCTGCATTATTGTGTCTTGGCTGCTCCTCCCTTGTCTCTGCATCCCCTCCCTTCCCTGATTAGCAACTGTTTGTATCTGCCCTTTGGAACTCAGGGAAGGTCAAGGAGGCTGAGTGAAGCCTGTTTCCCACAAAGAAGAAAGGAGGTACATGGAAAGGATTGTACCCAGGAGGGCCTCACAGGGTCCTGCTTTGTTTCACTATGACAACCTGGAACCAAGGGGCCACTGCCAAAGTTTAATATCAGGGTTTCTGGACCTGCCGTCCATGTAGCTGCAATTTGCCCAAATGATCACGCTGATCTGATAGCTGATAGAAGATCCTGAAAATAGCCTCCCAAGTGGTTGTCCTCAAAGCGAGCAGCTGTGAAGGTCAAAAGAAAAGGCTTGCATGGGTTAGAGAAAAAGGTCAAGGCCCCCCCACAGTGGAGAATGATGTACATGGCTTGGGGACAGTCACTATAGAGCTTGAAATACTAATGAGGGAGAGCATCTGGCATCTGTGCATTACGGAGACAAACCTTTGAGCTACATTTGATGAGCAAGAAACAAAATGCACTATCAGCTAAATGAGCCATTGCTTGTGAAGTGAATGCAAATGTGGTATTATTCTCTTTCATCACCATCTGATGTCATACTAATTAGTAATAAAGATTCTATAAATTGGACCTGATGCTCTGCTCTAAAATTAAATGGGAAAAAAAAATGGGGAGTGTGATAATTTTGTCTGTATCTTGGGAATAAGAGACTATGAAGAATTATACCTCTGCTTCTGATACCAAGTAAAGTTCTGGTACCAATTCCAGTGTGTGTGTGGGGGGGGGGGGGGCAGGGAGTGTCCCACATCACCAAGTAATCCTCCAATTGCTGGGCGTCCTATAATTCAATTGAATTATGACACTATTTACCTGGAATTAGCATCTTATCCCACAAGACTGCCCCCCACTCTTTTTAGGTGCCCATCACATGTCCAGGTTGTTACCTGTGCCCCTGACAGATTAGCTATAGATGGAAGATTCCAAAGACCCCCTTTGGGTGTTCAGTTAATTTGCTAAATCAGCTCATGGAACCCAGAGGGGCATTTTACAGACTAGATTACCAGTTACTATGAAAGGCTATAAGTCAGAAAGAGCCAGGTGGAAGAAATGCATAGGGGCAAGGTATGGGGAAAGGGGGTGGAGTTCCCATGCCCTCTCCAGGTGCTGCACTCCTCAAATCTCCACATGTTCACCAACCCAGAAACCTTCAAACGCTGTCCTTTTGTGGGTTTTTTTGTTTTGTTTTGTTTTGTTTGTGGCGTCCTCATTGTTAGGGGAACCACTGACTGAAAACGCGAGCCCTGGCCAGGCAAAATGATAGCCACTGGCATGAGTTATCTTACAACAGGAGGTCCTGGTAAAGAATGCAGAACCAACAAGCTATCACCAAATGGAAGAATTTGGGAAAGGTCAAGAAGAGAGAGGAGACACCGCATGTCCTACCGACCTTCCAGAATCCTCCTTGCTGGAATCCATCTTGGCTGAGAGCTGCACACGCCACCAGAAGGGACCCTGAGTCAGAGTGATCGGCCAGAGACAACCCGGAAATGAATCCCATCACCATAAAACCCGAGACTGTGAGCCACATGGCAGAGTGGTCCTCCTGGGATCCCTCACCTTCCTGCTCTCTGCCCGGTGCCCCTTCTCTATAAAGCCTCTTGCTTTGTCAGCATGTGTGTCTCCTAGGACAATTCATTTCTGAGTTTTAGACAAGAGCCCACTCTTGGGCCCTGGAAGGAGGTCCCCCTTCCTGCAACATCATCACATGGGCAAGATTGATTGAATCATTGGCCATTTATCTCCATTCATGCTCACCATGCAGGTGCTACGAAGGCTCGGCTATGCCCCACAGCTTTCCCAGCTGCCTTTCCCCCCATCCCAAAGAAGGCTGAGGTTCACCGTTAGTTATTTGTATTTTTTTTCACTCTCTTAGTTCTGTTAAAGAAGGGTTTGGCCCTTTTACTTCTGTCATCCCAGAGTTTAGCACAAGGCTGACCCACAGAGAGCAGTGCTTAGATATTGAATAAATTACCATATATTCTTTGGTCCGAGTAGGATGGGTGAGCTCTGGAAGAAATGAAGAATTCATCAATAAAAATCCCACCCTTGGAGAGCCTAGTAGGTCTGCACGTTTGCTGAGGGTTGGAGAATTTAGGGGGTTTTATTCAAGGAAACCTCAAGCATGTAGGATTCTTCTTGTCCTCACATTGTGCTTTGGGGAAATTGAGATGAAACCTATGAATACGATTTAAATTTTTTAAGTCTTTATACAATTTTAATTTTTTTTCGGCTGCGTCAGGTCTTAGTTGCGGCAAGTGAGATCTTTTTTGCAGTGCATGGGCTTCTCTCTAGTTGTGGTACACGGGGCCAGCTTAGTTGCCCGGGGGCATGTGGGATCTTAGTTCCCCTACCAGGATCGAACCCTCATCTCTTGCATTGGAAGGTGGATTCTCTACCACTGAACCACCCGGGAAGTCCCTATACAATTTTTAAAGGTTATTTTCCATGCACATTTATTACAAAATTGATGGCTGTATCCTCCAGGTCTTAAAATACATCCTTGAGTCTATCTGACACCCGATAGTTTATGCCTCTCATCCCCCACCCCTAAGGATAATTTCAGTGGTGAACAAAGCCTTCTGGGCAACCAAGAATGGAGGCCAATTTCCACAGACAGGTAAGAAAGGAGTGCCAGTGTGTTTCTTCTGCAGAAAATTATTTCATCTGAATTTGTTTATTAACTAAAAAGATGTCTGAGCAGAAATAGGACAATGGTTAGGGGAAAAAAAGGGAAATCAAATGTGCTTTCATTTACTAAACGTTTCCTTCTCCATTGTAAAGAATATGAATTGCGAAAGCTAGTTAAAAATTCCTCTACTTGTCTCATGAAAAAAGATAAAATATGGACTATACCATACAAATAAAACCCTGATGTAAGATCAGGAACATAATTTTCTGCTCTAAAAACATCCTTTGCTTTCCATTCTGATGGCTAAGTGAGAAAGCATTTCAAAGCTTTGGAGACACTAAAACCGGCTCTCTGAAGATCGTTAGAATTTCCAATTTGAGAGGAAGTTTTCTCAAACATCAATGATGAAGCGATGAAAACGTCCACCTCCTTAACCACCCTGAAATGAGATCTTTCCCAAACCCGTGACAAGCCTGTTAGAGCAGCATTTCGAACTCTGCCCGGCAAAGCAAGGCAGGAGCTCGTTCGGATGTGACCATCGCTCCCTGCACAGGTGGGGCTCACAGTGATGGCGAACCCGGCCACGGCTGCCGCCCCCAGGGCTGTGCCTGCCCTTCCAGCATTGGAGGTCTCTACGCAAAACTCTGATGGTCCTCATGCCGGCAGGGCCCACAGTAGGACACAGCAATGAAGTCTGCCTTTAAATATGGCAATTATTCCTAAAATGTCTCTGTTGACAGCTGGCGAGGCACAAAATAAACACAGGGCTCTTTGCGAGTAAGCGGGAATTAGCATAACCAGCAGCTGCTGCGTTACCCACAGACACAGAACCGTAAAGAGCCTCGTTCCTTCTGATAAAGAAGGGACACGGGTGGCATCATGAGGTACCACCTGCCAATGTCCAGCAAACCAAAGCAAAAAAAAAAAAAAAAAGCCATTGCTTCCAGCCCAAGTGTTCTCCAGAATTCACTTTTCTAATTAAAACAGGAACTAATCTTAGGATAAAGCAACCTAAATATCCATTAACAGATGAGTGGATAAAAAAGATGTGGTACATATATACAATGGAATGTTATTCAGCTGTAAAAAGCAATGAAACTGGGACATTTGTAGAGACATGGATGGACCTAGAGACTGTCATACAGTGCGAAGTGGGTCAGAAAGAGAAAAACAAATATCATCTATTAACACATATATACAGACTATAGAAAAATGGTACGAATCAACTGGTTTGCAAAGCAGCAATAGAGACACAGATGTGGAGAACAAACATATGGACACCAAGTGGGGAAAGTGGGGGAGGGTTGGGGGAGAATGAATTGGGAGATTGGGATACCAAATTGTCCACTCTAAATATATGCAGTTTATTGTATGTTACTGTCTCAATAAAAGTTCTTAAAAAAAATATGGCAGGCCAGTGATTAATGCCCTTGTAGCTAATGAAAAATATATATTCAACTCATTCTCCATTATCGGAGTCATCTATGGAGAGTGTATAGTGAAAGTCTCCTCTGTCTTGTCATCCAAGATTATGATCAAAATGCAAGAGCACACAAAAGGGAATTTGAAAAAATAATGGTTTTGTATTTTGTTCTGGATGCAGGCCAGCCTGTGTGCCCTCTGAGACCACCATCTCCAAACCTGGGGAAAGTTAGTATTGGTGGCTATAATTAGAAACAGAACACCACACTCTGCGACCATCAGATTTTCTGCACAGCCCAGCTCCCTTCTGGCGCCTGAGTGGCCGACAACCACATTATTTGCACTCTCAGGTCAAATGTGTACTTTCCTCTTAGCAGAGCTGGGAACGATTCTTAGGAAAATGGCTTTTTATTGCTCAAAATATCAGTGAGAGCCAGAGGCACACAGAGGGCAGAGAGAGCTCTAATTAATCAGTATCTCTCTGTCTCCTTCAAAAATACCGTTTTCTGATGGGTACACCGGTGTCTACCTTTTGGCTGCAAATTTCCGAGTTTTGAAGTCTATCTTGAAAGGGTCTCTTTATTCAGGCCAAACCTTTGTGAAATAGACTTTTATTTTCTCATGTTCCATTATAATGAAGGATCTTCCCTGAAAGACTTTCTCTCTCTCAACCCACTGCTGTGGACACGGTGCTGAATCGCCAGCTGTCTTTCATGGTCCCCGCTGGCTGCAATGTCCCTTTATACCTTCACAAAACTCCAAAGGCAGTTGCTGTCAGGACATGACCTTTTCGAGTGCCCACATAATCAGCTGCACGGGCTTTCTCTCCGAGGCTGTAGAGGCAACCTGCCCACCTAGATTCTTTCCCTCTTTAGTCGCGGAAAGTAGGTCAATTTTAAAAATAAACATCAGTGCATGGCCCCAATCCCAGAATGTGTAGAGCAGGCCTAGGGGTGGTTCTGGAGTAAGAAAATGACTGGTTTTAGTGTGACCGAGTGGCTTTATTTACAAATTCTCTGCACGTTTCAGACGCAAGAGAATGGAGACCCAACATAATGACTGAACCCACAGGGCTTTGTCATGCAGTATCATCCAGCCCCCAAGACCTCAGTGGTAGGGGTGCACATTGGTGCAAAATAAATGAATTTCAGGACTCCAGGAATTATCAGATATATCTATCTATCTATCTATAGATAGATAGATAGATAGATAGATTTTAACTTCAGGGACTGAAAGGCATATGGATAATTACAGGCTGAAACCGTGGGTGGATCAGGAAAGGAAACCACCATCACAGAGGGCAGAGCTAAGAGGAACTGGAGATTGATGTCTCGCGTGAATTCCTGGACCTCAGCACAGCCAGCTAGGCTCTTAAACATTGTATTTATCTCAGACTACACTGAGCCACTTTTTGCTGAATCCAGCTTGAGCGGGTTTTCTGGTACCTACAAGCGGAAGAACCACTGACATGGAGATTTTGGAGGAAGCCCCCAACCTGTCCTACCCTGGGGGAGGGGCCTGAGGAGAGGCTAGACCATCAGTAGATGAGCACACATCCCTGGGGAGTCCTTGGAAAATCGGCAGGCTGTAGAGCAGCCCTGATGGGAAGCTCTGATGTCAAGCAGGGTCCAGCATTGTATGGCCGGTTCCCCCCTCCCCCCTCCCCCGTCCCCAATGTGGCAGCCTGAGGAAGAGGCTGGCCATGTGGTCTGTGCAATGTGGAGGGAGGCCAAACAGAAGAGCAGATACAGACAGCTGAACACGACTGCAGTAGAACCACCAAACACAAGGAGGATGCTTCACAGAGGAAAAACTGCCCTTCTGGGACCACCTAGAACCCTGGATCCTCTTCTATCTCCCAGGCCTTTGAATTCCTGGACATTTATC
Organism: Hippopotamus amphibius kiboko; assembly: GCF_030028045.1. Taxonomy (NCBI): domain Eukaryota; kingdom Metazoa; phylum Chordata; class Mammalia; order Artiodactyla; family Hippopotamidae; genus Hippopotamus; species Hippopotamus amphibius. The sequence goes on from NC_080193.1 coordinate 22,616,299, forward strand.
CTGATCAGCCCCTTCCAAGTGTGCTTACTCCTTCAAGGATGAGTCAACAGAACACACACGTGCACACACACGCGTGCTCATGGACACATGACATAGGTTATACAAATGTATTTAATAAAATGGAAAGAATACACCCTCTGAATACAGAGGAAAGAGGCTTTTTTTAAAATAGGGATTCACTAAAGGAAATAGACATAAGTTTCAGACAGTCTGGGTCCACAAATAAGGCTAGTCCTGGCAGGCAGAAGTGAGAGGGAGTTACAATTCTTGTCACTGAAGCAGCTATCCGGATTAGCTGTAAATATCGCCTCTGGCTGTCATCTGTCTTGAGAAACCAAAGGAATTAAGTACAGGAATCTGGGGAAAGGGGAAAAAAAGGCACAGCCAGCAGAGGGTGTATCCTCCATGCATCTGATTCCCCAGGTTTAATAGAGCAGAAGGTGAGGAGGGATGTGACCCCTACTGGGACAGGTCCATCAGGCTCTCCTGCACCCCCCAGCGGACCCTCCTTTCACCAGAAATTATGTTTCTGTATGGTCCTCACACATTCTCTAAGCTGAGTTTTCCAAATGCAGGGCGATCAGGCCACACAACTAAACAGGTAATCCAGCCCTCCAAAGCAGCCTGTTTGCTCACAGACGAGCAGATTTAGGGTAACCCTGTGAGGAAGAAATATGACGCTGGGGATGCCCAGAATTGCACCAGTGATGGAAACTGGAGAGCATCATTAATAAAGAACTCTGGGCAGATAGGAAGTCAGGCAGGCATTTTTTTCCCCTTCCCGTAATTGTGCCTCCTATTTTAGAGAAACAACAGAAAATAGAAATTTTGTGGGGATCTAAGGCCAAAGTCGATCTTAGCATCCTGTTCTGCCATGTCCTGCTGTTGGTGAAGGCAGGTTTATTTATTCATGACCCTGTGAATATTTAGGATGGCAAAGCAAGACACCGAAGGGAAGCCCTCAACTGAAGCAGGGTGGCTACGAAGCTCACTCTTAGACTTTTTCTAGTAAGGTGATTTCTTTTGTCATCATGAAGAAATTAAACAAACTTTGGAAATGAGGTGTAAAAGAAGACTATGTATATGTAATTTATTAAATGTAAGTGTATACAAGTATTATGTAAATATACATTGTGTATTACATATATTTCTATACATAGTAGTACCATATATTTAATATAACATATACAGTGCATGTGTAATAGATACACTTTACAAAAACGATGTGAAATACACTGTATATTGTGTTTTATATGTAGAGTTTCACATTATATATTGTTTCATTTTACTTAGTCCTATATTTGCATAAATATTTCACAAAGTAATGTAAAGTGTAATGTAAAAAGTGACACAATATATAGCACATACATACATATTATATATCCAATATGTATCATATGTATACATATTATATATCCAATATATATCACAAAAAATAATGGATGACAGAGGTTAGTTTCTGATTACCCAGATGGCTTTTTCCTGTACCTTCTGCTAAGGCCACCCCCACCCGTTTTACTATTATATTTCTTTCTCCGCTCTCCCCAGCCACTGGTACAGAACTCCATAGTAATTAGTAACCTGTCTGTCACATCTTTCTATCCTTAGACGTGCAAGTTCATCCAACTGCTTTGAAGTCCAATTTCAATTTCGATGCAAACTACTTCCATAGTACTAATAGTCTAAGAAGACCGTCGGGCAGACTGTAATTCCCCAGGGCTGGCTTTGCCACCTGATGAGAACATAATTTCCTCTATTCCTGCCAAACAGCACCCTTGAGCCTCCTGTTCATCTAGCCTGGTCCCCTACCCCCGGAACACCTGTTTATCACGTGCGATTCCTCACATTTCATTGGCTGTTTGTTTATTTTGATGTCTGGGAGCAACAAGGTGTGAAGTAAGGCAAGACATTTATATACATATATATATACACATACGTTTATATACATAGATATTTATAAAGAGATTTATGATAAAGAATTGGCTCATGCAATTATAGAGGTGGCAAAGTCCAAGACCTGCAGCATGAATGAGAAGCTGGAGACCCAGCAGAAGTGGTGGGTTAGTTCTAGTCTGAGTCCAGAGGCCTGAGAACCAGGAGAGCTGATGCCACATTTGCAGTTCAAAGGCCACAGGGAGTCCCACACGTGGGAAGAGCCTCACAGATGTGAGGCATTGTTCTCATTCAAAACGATCGTCAGAGTCTTCCATTAATTAAAAAAAAAAACAAAAGGGAATTCCCCTAGCTGTCCAGTGGTGAAGACTCTGCGCTTCCACTGCAGGGGACATGGGTTCGATCCCTGGTCAGGGAATTGAGATCCCACATGCTGCACAGCATGGCCAAGAAAGGAAGGAAGGAAAGAAGGAAGAAAGATGGAAAGAAAGCAGCGTATAGTTGGGTCTGGGTTTAAAGAAAAAAAAGAAAAAGGTATCAGATGCCCCCTCTCATTGTGGTGGAGGAGGCCCCTGGTGGCAGAGGCTCACACGACTGTCCTGCTCCCCCCCCCACCCTTCCTCTGTTCCCCACACCCATGTCTCAGCTGCCTCAATGCACCCTGCTACTTCCTGTCACCATCACCTTATGATTCGGATGCTCTATACTTCACAGCCCCCTCAGGCATGATCTCGGCTGGGAGTCCTCTCTGATCTCTCCTCCCCCGGGGCACAGTTCCTCACTCCATCCTCAGACCTGCTCTGATGCCTCCCAGTTCTTCCCATCTCACTCTTACCTGGCTGAACTCTGATTGTTGGGTAAGAGGTCTGTATTCATCAGAGCCTGCACGCTCCAAGGGGAAAATTCATATCTGAGTCTTTCTTGACCTTTTAGCATATGATGCTACAGCCATAGGTAGAGTCCAATGCTTGTGGAATGCAGTGGCCAAAGTTCTGCTTGATTTTTTCCCATCTCATTACTCCATATTCAATTCTTTCCTTTCGTTGTCGCTTTTCTTTTCAATAGCTTTCTTATACATAATTTATGCTAAGATTATACACCCATTAAAGATCTAAGATCCACCCACTAAAGTCTACAGTTCAATGGTTTTAATCTATTCACAAAGTTTTACAACCATCACTACAATCAATTTTAGGACGTTTTCATCATCCCATTGTCCGTGGCTCACTCCACCCCCCCCACCCCGCCCCAAGCCCTAGGGAAACACCAATCTACTTTCTGTCTCTACAGATCTGTCTGTTATGGAGATTTTATGTAAATGGAATCATACAATATGGGACTTTTTGTGTCTGGCTTCTTTCACTCAGCATCTTGGTTTCAAGGTTCATCCACACTGTGGCGTGTGTCAGAACTCCATTACTTTATACGGCTGAATCATATTCCATTAGATAGATATGCTCTATTTTATACATCACTTCATGAGTTGATAGACATTTGGAATGTTTCCAATTTTTGTGTATAACGCTGCTATGAAACACTCATGCATAGGTTTTTGTGTGGACCTCTGTTTTCAATTTTCCTGGGTATATACCTAGAGTTGGAAAACTGTTAGATTTCACTTTCACTTTATTGGGTCTGCTCAGAAAGGTTGCCTTTCCCCACTTTTGTGGGAAGGGAGGCACTCCTGTCTTCCTTTAACCAAAGGGGACATATGGCCTTGTTGTGGCCAATCATAGGGTATGATACCCAGGCCAGGCCTCTTGGAGTCCTTCTCTTGAGACTTTACAGTTGCAGCTGGAGAAGCAGCTGTAGCTCTGATGTCTCAGGGCTGGAAGGGGGAGGTTGGGACCTTTGGCACTGGCTCTCCCTCACGGTGAAATTGTGCTTCTCAGACTGAGACTTGAACCCACATGCCGGGACTTGAACCTGGCCAAACTTCAACTGAGACTTGAACCCACTGTCCTTTTTTTTTTTTTTTTTTTTAATTAATTAATTAATTAATTTATTGGCTGTGTTGGGACTTTGTTGCTACGTGCGGGCTTTCTCTAGTTACGTCGAGTGGGGGCTACTCTTTGTTGTGGTGCACAGGCTTCTCATTGTGGTGGCTTCTCTTGTTGTGGAGCATGGGCTCTAGGCTCGGGCTTCAGTAGTTGTGGCACATTGGCTCAATAGTTGTGGTGTATGGGCTTAGTTGCTCCAAGACAAGTTAGATCTTCCCGGACCAGGGATTGAACCTGTGTCCCCTGCATTAGCAGGCAGATTCTTAACCACTGTGCCACCAGGGAAGTCCTGAACCCACGGTCTTTTAACTGAGATCACACACCTGCTCTCAGGACTTAATGAAGCTCAGGTTCTTGATGTCTTGTCACAGAAAGAATTCAGTGAGAGACAAAGCGATAGGGAAGAAGTGGATTTATTTAGAGAAAAACACACTCCACACATGGAGTGTGGGCCATCTCAGCAGGTGAGAGGCCCCTAAATACGGGGTGGTTAGTTTTTATGGGCTGGGTAATTTCATAGGCTAATGAGTGGGAGGATTATTCTGACTATTTTGGGTAAGGGGTGGGTGGGGATTTCTAGGAATTGGGCCACCATCCACTTTTTGGCCTTTTATGGTTGACCTCAGAACTGTCATGACACCTGTGGGGGTGTCGTTTAGCTCATATGCCACAATGAGCATACCACGAGGCTCAAGGTCCACTGGAAGATGGATCTTTTGCCATGTTGGACCTAGTTAGCTCTAATCAGTCTTTGTCGTGTCTTACGTCATGTCATTCTTTTAAAGTCTGTGTGCCCTGTCCCCCCGTCTCCTTCTGCTCTGTTTCAATGGTAAAGACCTGTCTGCTATGGGAAAGGGTGAAGCCATTTCAGCAAGCATGGACTTGACCTGCAGAGAGAGGACAGCTCTGTAGCCTATTCTCACCTGCCCAGGGTGCTGGTTCTGCGGCTGCCTCCTCTTCCTGGCAAGTCCACGAGATGCCCCCAACAGACATGTATGCTCAAACCACCACTTCAATTCTTAGCTGTTTTCGGCTGTGTTTATGTCACTTGCAACTGGGCAAATCTTGGGAAATAGAATGAAATTCAATCTACCTTCTGAACCGCAGTTATTTTCAAAGCTGTGTACAAGGCAACTGTGATGGTAAGAAAATCGACCTGGCCCTGTGCTCAGGAGCATCCTAGGAACTGTACCAGTCTTGTAGCCAAAATTCAGCCTCTGTACCCCAGTACCAAATTGGATATTGGAGACAGAGTTTTGGGTAAAGTAGAAAAGAATAGCTTTATTGCTTTGCCAGACAAAGGGGGCCATAATGTGCTAATGCCTTCAAAATTGTGTCCCAACCTGGAGGGGGTAGTGAGGAGCTTTATAGTAATGGTTCAAAAGGGGGTGTGGTCAGCTCATGGACACCTTCTGATTGGTTGGTGGTGAGATAAGTGGGAGTCAGCATCATCAACCTTCTGGTTCCAATAGGTCTGGGGTCTACCTGCTTGTGGGCAGCAGACAGTTAACTTCTTCCACCTGGTGGGGGTTTCAGTGTCTGCAAAACAGCTCAAAGATATTGTCGTGGGTATCCCTTGAGGGGGAACCAGGACCCTGCACCAAGGCTGCACTGCTGTGTCTTGGCTGCTCCTCCCTTGTCTCTGCATCCCCTCCCTTCCCTGACTAGCAACTGTTTGAACTTGCCCTTTGGAACTCAGGGAGGGTCCTGGAGGCTGGATGAAGCCTATTTCCTGTATGTAATCAAGAAATGGGAGACAGAGGAAGACTTTTGTGCCCAGGAGCCCCACAGGGTTCTGCTTGGTTTCAGCCTAACTCTTCAGGGTGTCTTTATAATCCTTCCTAGGATGTGTCCTCAGTGAAGCCCCCAGAGCCCACAGCATATAAAAAGTGGAAGCAGGACCTGGCCCATTCTGCAGGCTGATGTGATCTCACATTCTTTTAAAAAAGAAAGAAAAAGAAAAGAAAAGAAAAGAAAAAGAGAGATCTTTAAGACAAACATGTAGTAGGACTAGGGGGATATTAACAAATTGCTGGTATTTGCATATCTTCAATATCTTGAGGAAGTTTTCTACACATTCAGCCTAGGGGAAACATTTCTATTCAAAAGACAAATCAAAAAGACTAAAAGAGAGCATCTGAGGTAATGTTTTGAACTTTCAAAGAAAGACGTTGAGTATGCTGAGATTTCTCGTAATTGTATTCCCTCCATAGAGTGATCGCTCCATTAATTTAAAAATCTCTACTGAAAGGAGTGAAGAAAGGAAGAAACACAGGAGCAGTGGTTCTGATGATGGAACAGCCCCTGGGATGTGATCAAAACACTCTTTTAAAATGTGTTCAGAGGATAATCCTCCCTCTACCTGATTGAAAACTTTCTATCTTCTACCACCAGGTAAAAAATAGTCCAATGGTCCAGCCTACGTGAAAACAGCCCATCTAAGCTATTCATTGAAATTCTAAACCCAATGGAACATCAACTCTGGTCTCAGCCTGGAAGACTGCAGGGAAAAGGGTTTCCTCTTTTTCCACACCAACCCCAGCCCCAACCATCTGTGAGTCAGGAAACAGACACTCTGCTGCCACTCAACTTGCTTGTGCCTTGACCTTGGACTTCCCAGTCTCCAGAACAGGGAGAAATAAACACCTGTTGTTTATAGGCCACTGAGTCTGTGGAACTTGGTTCTAGCAGCCACTAAGGAGAGTGTCATCAGGAAGAACACAAGCACTGAGAGAGACCAAGGTTAGGAGGAGAGGAACCTGCAGACAGAGGGGAGGGGGAGGCGTGTCCTCGGGCCGGGGCGGGGGGCGTGTGCTAGGCACACATCCTCACACTCACTGCACCATCACGCCAGATGGCTCTGGTTCCTGCCCTCACACCGGATTGTTCTGGTTCCCACCCTTCAAAACGCACATTACCATCTGAAATAACATTGGTGATTTACTGGTTTGTTGTTGCTCTCACTCCCTAAAATGTTAGTGGTCTGAACATACAGACGGTGCCAGCTGCTGCTTCAGGACCTATAAAACAACATGACGGATGAGATGCTCACCAGGTTTGTGGCGTGAATGAGGTGGTAAGACGGTGAGGCTCCCTGTTGCCCCCTTTCTGAACCCCACACCAGGAAACTCTGTCTTTCTCACTAACCTCACTGGGTTCTCTCTGTCCAGATGTACCCTCTGGGTCATCTTTTTTTTTTAATTAATTAAGTAATTTTAATTAATTGGCTGCATTGTGTCGTCGTTGCTGCACACTGGCTTTCTCTGGTTGCGGTGAGCAGGAGCTACTCTTCAGTGCGGTGCGGGAGTTTCTCATTGTGGAGCGAGGGCTCTAGGTGTTCAGGCTTTAGTAGTGAGGTAGGAGATAGATGTGCCCCAGACTGGGTATTGACAACTGGCCTGTTCACACCTCTGGGATGAGAAGATGAGTTCCAGGCCAGACATCCATTACCAGCTCCCTGTTTACATTTCCTAAAGCAAGAGGCAGCTGGGCTCCAGATTACATATTTATGACCGGACTCCTGTCTATATTTTGAGATTTGCACCTCCATATAAGAAACAGCAACATACGGGGATATGTGTATAAAAACAGATGATTGAACTTGGTGTACCCCCCCAAAAAAAATTAATTAATTAATTAATTAAAAAAAAGAAACAGCAACAGAAATAGGGTAAATAACTGGACATTTGGGCACTTTTATGGTAGGGACAGAGAGGGGCTAACCCTGTGAAGAGATCAAGAGATCATACACTCTCCATCTTTGGGACAAGGGAGACACTACGCATGCATAAAAGCCTTCATGGGGTCAAAAAGGCAGGGGATGCCAGACCATAATGTCTTGCTATCTGTCTCCCAGAGGCCTTTGCGATAGGAGCCATCTTAATTGAAGGCGTGCGTGCGCACCCAGGGGAGGGTCCAGAGGCAAATGAACCCTGGGGTCAAAACAATATGATTGGCCAAGAAGAAGATAAAGACCCGGAAGACTACCCCTTTATAAAGAATTTAAACTCCCCAAAGGTGCGACTCTGGGGACTCTCTCCCTAAGCGTACCCATGCATCTTTCCACATGTACTTTGCTTTTCCAATGAACGTTTTTACTTTTCTCTTTACCTTCTGCCTCTTTGCCTGAATTCATTCTTGAAAATGCAGGCAAGAACTAGGGACCCAGGCCCTAGCCACTGGCCCCTGTGGTCCAGTGATTAGGACTCCTGGTCTGGGAACTAAGAATCAAGATCTTGTTTCTAGCTACTGCTCCCTGCTGCTTGCTGCAAGCTGCTGCCTGCGTCCGAAATCAGTAGTTGCAGCACATGGGCTCAATTGTTGTGGTGCACGGGTTAATTCCTCCTTGGCATGTGGGATCTTCCTGAAGCAGGGCTCGAACTTGTGTCCCCCGCGTTGGCAGGAGGATGCTTAACCACTGCGCCACCTAGGAAGTAACCCCTCTGTGTCATCTTTCGTCCTCATCCTACAAAGCCAAGCTCAGGTATTGGCTCCAACACAGCCTCCCCTAATTCCTCACCCTGATGGTCTCCTTTGAAACTCCCTGGGTGGGTGTCTGACTGGCATCTTTGTTCCCAGTATCTGACTGTGGAACTAACTTTCTAGATTTGAAGCCTGATCCTACCACTTTCTAAGCCCTACACGGGGAGTTTGGAACTTGGAGACACTGTTCCCTGGGAAGGCCCCACAAGATCCTGCTTGGTGTCAAAAGTGTCCCTATTTGGACACAAATGGCATGATAAAAGCCTGGCCCATAGCTGGTCATAGGGACATGCAGACTCCCAGGTCTTAACTCACTCTGAACATGTCGGCCCCTCCCCCAGAGCCGCTCTGATAGCACCTCACCTGGGCTGGTAACCAAGCCCCTCTGAGACCCGCACGTGTCCTAGGTGGGATTTCCATCGCTGTTCACAGAGAGCCAGTCTGGAGCCCTGCTGAGGTCTGTCCAGGGGACAGGGGAACCGCAACAGTGAGAGTGTATGTGGGGTGGGTGGCAGGTTTAGAAGTTAGGAGGGGTTCAGGAGAGGAAATGGAAGAAAATGTGCACAGCCCAGTGCTTGACCCTTTCTTGGTTGGCTCACGACTCCTTAATGCAGCAGCTTGCAAAGAATCCTGCATGTTCAAACCAGAGCCCCTCGGCCTGTACCCCGCAGAGGGAGAAGGCCACAGCCCTTCCACATTTTGTGTTGAAGCGGTCCAGACATTTCACAGTATGATCTTTGGTGCACATTTCCTTGTAAATGTTCTCCTAGGTGTGTGCTATCACTTAAATCGTTCAAACGCTGCTGTCAGAAAAGACATAATTCTGACAGATGCACAGTGTGGAGCCCTGCAGCGAAATGCGTCAGAGCTACAGAGCCATGCGTGGTCTGTGACTCACCCACACAAGGTACCCTACTCACCAGCTCATCTGCACTTAGAAGTGGGGATGTAGAGCAAACCGAAAATACCTAATAGCCAGTCAGTCTTCTAAATTCACCTCTTGGGATCATCCCCTGGGGGTGTCAGATGTTTCCAAATGGGAGAAATTAAGTAGTTTGATCAGATGGGGGCCTTGGTTTAAGTACCTGCTCAGAAGATTCCAGAGGAATACACACAGACCTTGGGGAAATTGTGGGTTTCAGACCACCACAACAAAGCGAATACCACGAGAAAACGAGTCCCACAAATATTTGGTTTCCCAGTGCATATAAAATTTATGTTTACACTAACCTCTAGTCTACAAAGTGTGCGATAGCCATATGTCTAAAAACAACAATGCACATCCCCTAATTAAAAGTGTGAGGTGATATGTCATTTTGGTTTTGATTTACATTTCTCTGATGATTAGTGACGTTGAGCATCTTTTGGTGTGCCTTTTGGCTATCTGTATATCTTCTTTGGAAAAAATGTCTATTCAGGTCTTCTGCCCATTTCTTAATTGGGTTGTTTGTTTTTATTTTGATATTGAGTTGTGTGAGCTGTTTAAACATTTTTAAAATTTTATTTATTTTTTGACTGCGTTGGGTCTTTGTTGCTGCCCATGGGCTTTCTCCAGTTGCGGTAAGCAGGGAATACTCTTCTTCGTATGTCCATGGACTTCTCATTGCCGTGGCTTCTCTTGTTGTGGAGCATGGGCTCTAGGCGCGGGCTTCAGTAGTTGCAGCACGTAGGCTCAGTAGTTGTGGTGCACAGGCTTTGTTGCTCCACGGCATGTGGCATCTTCCCAAACCAGGGACTGAACCCACGTCTCCTGCTTTGGCAGGCGGATTCTTAACCACTGTGCCACCAGGGAAGTCTGAGCTGTTTAAATATTTTGGATATTAACCCCTTACCTGTCATATCATTTGCAAACATTTTTTCCTATTCAGTAGGTTATCTTTTCCTTTTGTCAGTGGTTTGCTTTGCTGTGCAAAAGCTTCTAAGTTTAATTAGGTCCCATTTGTTTATGTGTGGGACCTTCTTGTTGTGCTTTAGACTTCTGCCATTGGAATTACCCTGCAAGATGATGTCTTCATTGCTTTGAACCACTTTGCAGTTCCCAAAGCAAAACCATGCTCCTGGGACTGGCGGGAAAGCAGGTGCCACAATGCTGTCATTACAGACTGTTTCTTTAACTAGAGTGAAGAATACACTTTTTTAAAAAGAAAAACCAAAACCACTTTATTGACTCAAATAAAAATCATCTGGGAAACAGTTGCCCTCCATTAACCATAAGTATTCTGTGCACAATAAAATGAGCAAGGCATTGCAATGTAGCATGCTGATAAATGCGATCAAAAAGGAGCAATAGGAGGGACTTCCCTGGTGGTGCAGTGGTTAAGAATCTGCCTGCCAATGCAGGGGACACAGGTTCGAGCCTGGTCCGGGAGGATCCTACATGCCGTGGAACAACTAAGTCCGTGCGCCACAACTACTGAAGCCCACACGCCTAGAGCCCGTGCTCCACAACAAGAGAAGCCACTGCAGTGAGAAGCCTGTGCACCACAACGAAGAGTAGCCCCCGCTCACTGCAACTAAAACCCGCGTGCAGCAGCAAAGACCCACTATGGCCAGTAAATAAATTAATTAATTAACGAAAAAAAAAAAGAAAAGGAACAACAGGAAGTAAATAACCAGGTGTAGGTGCCATCATGAGAACGCATTCACAAGGAGCGTTAAGTGAGTGGTCCCATTAGATGAGAAACCCCCGACATAACAGCATTCCTGGGAGAGAGCCTGAGGCAGCCTCTCTGCCTCAAGGTGAAAAACTGCATCTTGCAAGAGTCTACCTCTACAGCTCACCTTTAAGGACAACGGTTGTTAGGAGTGCATTCTGCTGGGGAAAAATTACTCACCTGTCTTTTCTTCCATAAAATAAAAGGAAAACAGAAGGGTGCCTCCCTGGAGCAGAGTCTGGGAGCCCCATCTGGATGGCACTCTGGTCTCCATCGGGACAAGAGTCCAAGATGCATCTCTCCTCCTGCTCTGATACGGATACATCCCAAACTCTAGCAAAACACATTTGTTTCAGTGGGTGATGTCTCATCCCCGGCTGGCTTTGAAGAGCCAGTGGCTAAGAGATTGGGATTATTCTTAAATATTATGCTTCTAGAGTGGGAGGAGGCTTCTCTCACCTAAGCCAGAAGACACGCAGACATAGCAAGGGGCTTCAGATGGGGGAAGGGGCCCAAAACACAGACGTTCCCATCAACTGTGATGATATGCCCTGGGCTCCTCCACGCAAGGGAAGAGGTTGCGATCTGTTAACTTTGCTTTTTAATTTATCCTTAGCATCTTCTAACAGGATACTAGTAATAACGGGATAATATCCAAAGCTTAACACTGATTATGTGAGCTAGCTAAGCTGTCATCATGCCCAGCTTACCAATGAAGAACTGAACAGCTTGTCTCACCTCTTACAGGTAGAATGTGATGGAGTTAGGACTCTAAGACCTGTGCTGTGTCCCCTCTACCTTCCATCGTCCTGAGGACATGTAGTCTCACCACAGGTGTCTCCCACATGTAAACAGAAAAGCTGCACTTTTCTCTTTCAGCTCCTGAGTGATGTCTCCAGAAATTTCCTTTGATTTATTATGTTATTATGCTATTAATCTCAATTGCATGTTGCATTCTGTCTCCCTAGTCATAAAGAGCCACATTGCAGCCACGAGCTGTTCATTGAAAATTCACCAATAAAATTTATCAGCCCTTTTGCCTACTTAATACACAGGATAAAAAGGCATCGTAAACTCAACAGGAGTGGTGAGGGATAGATTACATTCCTATAAAAGTCAGATCAAACTGAAGGATAATAAATTGATTTCGTTCATCAGGTAAAAATATATGTCTCTTATTGTAAGAAAGGAACTCGACATAAGCTTTATTATTTATCTATTTATTTTTAAAATAAATTTATTTATTTATTTATTGGCTGTGTTGTGTCCTTGTTGCTGCGTGTGGGCTTTCTTTAGCTGTGGCAAGTGGGGGCTACTCTTCATTGCGGTGTGTGGGCTCCTCATTGTGGTGAATTCTCTTATTGCAGAGCACGGGTTCTAGGCACGTGGGCTTCATTAGTTGCAGCACACGGCCTCAATAGTTGTGACTCATGGGCTTAGTTGCTCCCTGGCATGTGGGATATTCCTGGATCAGGGATCCAACCTGTGTTACCTGCATTGGTAGGCAGATTCTTAACCAGTACACCACCAGGAAAAGTCCCTCGACATAAGCTTTAATGTAGATTTTGAGCACCTAGCCATCCTTCTTTTCTTGCATTTCCACAGTCATAATTAACTGAAGTTGTACCATCCCCATGGTATGTAGAACAATGGCCTCAACGTTGTTCACATTCTAATCCCCATGACTTGTGAATATGTTACCTTATGTGGCAAGAGGTACTTTGCAGATGTGATTCAGTTAAAGACCCTGAGATGAAGAGACACTCCTGGGTTATCCAGCTGGCCCAGTGTGATCACAGGGGTCCTTAAAAGTAAAAGAGAGAGGCAGGTTGGAATTGGAGGAGATGTGAGGATGGAATCACTAGTTGGAGTGATGCTTCCATGAGCCAAGGAATGCAGGCACCACCGGAAGCTGGAAAAGGCAAGAAACAGATTCTCCCCTGGAGCCTCCAGAAGGTACACAGCCTGGTCAACACCTCAATTTTAGCCCAGTGAGACCCATTTTGGAGTTTTGACTCCCAGAACTGCAAGATAGTAAATCTTCCTTAAGTTACTATGACAGCAGTGATTTGTTACAACAGATGGGAAACTGATACATCCCCCTCCACTGGAAATTCTCCCAGGGCTGAAATGGGACCTCTCTCATTAGCTCATGGCCTAGGGCAGTGCAGGGGCCATAATGGACATCAGAAAACACATGCTGAATGAGTACAGAAATGAGTTAATGAGTTAAAATGTGTAGCTTCTGGCTAAAAATGTTGTATGCGCCCCTAACCCTATACCCCACTAATAAAAATGGTCTGGCTCTGCTCCAGCATGTGGGCAGCAATATTCCGACATTTATCTGGGTACTAAGACTCCAGCTGTGGAGCTTGGGGCTCCTCTCCATCTCCTTTAATTCCAGGCAGTGCTGGTATAATTTCCCACGTGCTTGCCCGTGGCACAGTTTACTGATTCTGTACAAAGTTTCAGAATCCACTCTACAAAGACACAAGCTATCAGAATTGATAGGAATTGAATAGAAATCAGAATTAATTGATAGAAAGTATTTGCCAACTCTCTTTAGAGGCGTGAGGCACAGCTGGATCCTGGGGAAAGTGCCCAGGTAGAAGGAAGCTCTCCCTAGCATCTGTTATGTTGTGGACTCCCACAGGTGGAGGGACTTCTGAAGATGCACGTTCTCATTTGCCCCAAAGAACTCCGCACTTCCAGAGTGTAGACCACATCCCTCAAGTCTAATGAGTGAGAAGCAAAAGCTGCCCCTAACTGACAATTATAGAATTGTTTCTTTACTCTCAAGAGGAAAGCATCTTTGCTTTTCCCCCTTAGATGACCACTTGATTAATTCAAACAGAAACCACCCCAGAAAACAAATATTCACGTTAAACTAAGTATAAGGATTCAGTACACACAGGACAGGCAAGGTATTAACATGTAGCACGCTGATCAAGGCAAGCAAAAATGCAAACTAGGAAATAAATACTTAGGAGCAGCTGTCCTCATGAGAACACATTCCTAGGCAGCAGAAGCGATAGATTAGAGTGAGGTGAGAAGCCCTCAACACAGCAGCAGCAGGCTTGCTGGAGGTAGGAAGCACCAGCTCTGCCTGGGAGTGAAGAATCACCTTTTGCAAAATGTATCTTTATATATCATCTTTAAAGAAAAAGAGTTAGGAATGCATTTTTTTGGGAATACGTCATAGGCTGTCATTTGTTTTTCTTTACCAAAAAGCAGAGGAAGAGAGCAGAAGTCTGTTCCGATCTCATATAAGTGCTTTCTGTGTCTCCAAAGTCCTTTCTAAGGAGACGGGCCACGAGTGTGACCTGTGGCATCCTGGGCCACTTTCAGCCACAGAAGTTGCAGAGTGGGGACGTGAACTCTGGAGATGCAGGCGAGCATCTGTACATCCCTTAGCCCTTCTCCCTGTGACGTCACCGTGGCTCATGGATGCTGCCCAAGAGAATAAGTCTTTTTTTTTTTAATTTTTATTGGGCTATAGTTGATTTACAATATTGTGTTAGTTTCAGGTGCACAGCAAAGTGGATCAATTGTATGTATACATATATCCACTCTTTAGATTCTTTTCCCTATAGGTCATTACACAGTATTGAGAAGAGTTCCCTGTGCTGTACAGTAGGTCCTTATTAGTTATTTCTTTTATATATAGCAGTGTGTATATGTCAATCCCAATCTCCCAGTTTATTCCTCCTTACCCTCTACTTTCCACCTGGTAACCAAGTTTGTTTTCTGTATCTGTGACTCTGTTTCTGTTTTGTAAATAAGTTCATTTGCACCATTTTTTTAAGATTTCACATATAAGCAATATCATATCATATTTGTCTTTCTCTGGCTGACTTACTTCACTTAGTATGAGAATCACTAGGTCCATCCATGTTGCTGCAAATGGCATTATTTCATTCTTTTTTATGTCTGAGTAATATTCTATTGTATAGATGTACCACATCTTCTTTAACCATTCCTCTGTCCATGGACACTTAGGTTGCTTCTGTGCCTTGGTTGTTGTAAATAGTGCTGCTATGAATATTGGGGTGCATGTGTCTTTTCGAATTATGGTTTTCTCTAGATATATGTGCAGGATAGATGAGAATTCTTGGACTAATTTTATTCATAGTTAAAATCTCCACTCACATCACCTGCTAAACTTTGTTGATTCTTTACTTTGTTTGTATATTTAATCCTTTTTTTGCACCAGGGGTTCAGCTGAAGAGGAGTAGAATATAAATCAGAAATCCCTGGTCCAGGACATCAAGCCACCGCCCTGTGTCAATGACCACTATTAGAACGGAGGATAAAATTCAAGGTTGTTGTGCTGATTTGATTTTTTCTCGCTCTCCAGCTCCATCACTATCCATTCTCGGACCACAATGACCTTCCTTGTGCTCCTCAGAGATGTGAATTTGTGAATTTTCTCCCTCCTGGTTTGTTTGTTTGTTTTGGCTGCATTGTGTCATTTTGTCTTTGTTGCTGTGCATCGGTTTTTCTCTAGTTGTGAGGTGGATTCTCTTGTTGTGGAGCATGGGCTGTAGGGTGCACAGGCTTCAGTAATTGTGGCTCATGGGCTCAGTAGTTGTGGCACATGGGCTTAGTTGCTCTGAGGCATGTGGGATCTTCCCAGACCAGAGATCGAACCAGTGTCCCCTGCATTGGCAGGTGGATTCTTAACCACTGTGCCACCAGGGAAGCCCCCCTCCTGGGGTCTTTGAGCCCAGAGTTTTCTCTTCCCCATCAGCCCTTCCACTGTAGCCTCCTAAAACCACCTCCTTCTCTCCATTTGACTTTTTTGGACAACTGTTTGGCAGAATCTACTAAATCTGAACAAATATATGTCTTTAGATATTCCTGAGTATATACCCAGCAGATAGGTGTGAATGTGTCACCAAAAGAAAGGTGCTAGAATATTCTGGCTGCACTGTTTGCCTGAGTCAGAAAGTGGCAACTTCCCAAATATTTATCAGGAGTAGAATGGATGAATGAACTATAAATTATACTATACAGCAGTGAAAATGCACAACATACAGCTATATACTGCAGTAGAGACAATTCTCACATATACGATGTTGACGGCTATGAGCCTGAGTGACCATGGGATCCTGTTTCTTTAAGGCAGAGAAACAGGCAGTGCTAATCCGTGCTGTTGAAGGTGGTTGCCCCTGGTGGGACATGGCTGGAGGGGGGACAAGGGAGTTCCTGTGGTGCAGGTGATACCCTGTCCTGCTGTTCCGTCGTATATTCACTTTCCACGTGTGTGCATTTCCATGAAAAGTTTTTACAAATTTAATTGATTGACTTTATTTCAATACATCCTGCTCTTCTTCCACTTCGTTTAGTACTTATTTTTTGTTTCCCTTCTTGACAATTCAGTGATGTCTAAAATAATTATGTTTTATTTGGTTTTTATGTTTTTCCCCAATAATGTTTTCTTCCTGTTGTGATAAACCTGATTCTCACCTTGGAATGACTCATGGCTGTTTTATTACAGTGAACTCAAGTGGCCCAGAGAAGGGAAAACTCTGCTGAGATGGAAGATGGAGAGATTCTCACTTGTCTTCAAGCCCTCCTGGTGCTCACGGCGTCCAGGTGGGTCTCATGATCCATCCGGCAGGAACTCAAGTCCCCCTCCTGCAGCTGAGGGCAGGGCTGACTTCTAACCAGTGCCCACCTGAAGGGTCCTTCTCATGGGTCCTCAGACCAGAGCCAGAGTTGGGGAGTCCAGACTGGAGTTTCGGCTCATGCTTGTATGCAATCAAGGAGGCAGCTGGTGAGAGGAACTTCTGTCCAGGTCAGTTCAGGGAGGAGGAGGATGACCACATCCCCATTGGGGTGACCCCAGTTTCTCATAAATGCTACTGGGAGAGGACACGTGTGCAGCTTCCTGAAATGGGGGAAACACTCAGTGTTCATTCCATGCCTTATGCATTTTGCAAAATTCTACTTCTAGCAAATTCTCCAGGAATACAATTAGAAAAGCGATGAATCGTGGTATCAAAAAGGATTTCTAATGGTGACATGTATGACACAGTTTAAATATCTAACGACAGGGAAGTGCTTATGTAGAATCTAGCCACACACTGGAATACAATGAAAGCATTTAAAAGATGATTCTGCAAAAAAAAAAAAAAAAATGTACTTAATGACATGGGGAAATGGCAATTATATACAGTGAAAATTAAATCAAGTTACAGTGCAGCATGCACTGTCTGCTATTTTAAGAAAATCTATAACAACTTTAATATGTTTTTGAGTGAAATAGCGAATATTCTTCATACGTCATATTAATTCATACTTTAATCTTAAAATTGCCCTGGAAGAGGATAATGGTTTTAGAAAAAAGAATGAAAAACTATATATCATTCCTTAGTAGAACAAGGTTACTGCCTTATTCTTCCAAAAAATAATTTTAAAATAATTACAGATTCACAGAAAGTTACAAAGAAACACACAGGGAGAGCCCACGCGGTCTTCACCCAACCTGTCCCCAAATTCACATCTTGTATAACTGTAACATCAAATATCAAAAATACAGCAAAACTGTGAGGTCAGAATCAAGAAATTGATGACATTGGTCCAATCTACAGAGTTTATTCAGATTTTACTGGTTATACAGATGACCGCTGTGTGTGTCCATGTGTTTAACACTTGCAAATTCAACCAAGCACCGACTTCAAATCAAACCGCGGTTTGTTGAATCCGCGAATGCAGAACTTGTGGATATGGAAGACGAACTCCATCAGTTATTTTACATAAGGGACTTGAGAATCTGTGGATATTGGTATTGATGGGGAGTCCTGGAACCAGTCCCAGTGGATACTGAGGGATGATTGTACATGCATTCCTGTGTGTGTCTGGGGTTTTATCACACATGCGCCTTTGTGTAGCTACACCCCAAGCCAGGTATAGAACTCTGCCTGCCACAAAGCTCCTTAGTACTGCCCCTTTATACCCTCCCAAACTCCTGGCAACCAATAATCTGTTCTCATTGCTATAACTGTGTTATTTCATAAATGTTATATGAATGGAGTTTTCAGCGTGTATCCTTTTGAGAGGGCCACTTCCACTCAGGATAATGTCCTTGAGGTTCACCCAGGGCACCGTGTGCATCAGTGGTCCATTCTTCTGGTTGCTGGGCAGTATTCCCCAGGAAGGCTGAACCACCGTTTATTCAACTGTTCATCTGTTAAAAGATATCCGAGTAGTTTTCAGTTTGGGGCTATTGCTATGAATATTAGTGTACATTTTCTGTGTAGAAATCAGTTTGCATGACTTTGGAATAAATGCACAAGAATTACTGGGTCGTGTGTTAAGTCCACTTTTAGTTTTAAAGTGGACTGACAAACTATTTTCCAGAGCATCTGTACTGTTTTATATTCCCAGGTTCCAAGTGCTTTTATCAGTGTGTCTGTTTTTTCTTTTTCTTTCTTTCTTCCTTTCTTCCTTCCTTTCTTTCTTTCTTTCTTTCTTTCTTTCTTTCTTTCTTTCTTTCTTTCTTTCTTTCTTTCTTTCTTTCTTTCTTTCTTTCTTTCTTTCTTTTTCTTTCTCTTTCTTTCTTTCTTTCTTTCTTCTTTCTTTCTTTCCCTTTCTTTCCTTTCTTTCTTTCTTTCTTTCTTTCTTTCTTTCTTTCTTTCTTTCTTTCTTTCTTTCTTTCCTTTCTTTCTTTCTTTCTTTCTTTCTTTCTTTCTTTCTTTCTTTCTTTCTTTCTTCTTTCTTTCTTTCCCTTTCTTTTCTTTCTTTCTTTCTTTCTTTCTTTCTTTCTTTCTTTCTTTCTTTCTTTCTTTCTTTCTTTCTTTCTTTCCTTTTTTTCTTGGTAGCACCATATAGCTTACAGTATCTTAGTTCCCTAACCAGGGATTGAACTCAGTCCCTTGGCAGTGAAAGTATAGAGTCCTAACCAGTGGACCACCGGGGAATTTCCCCTCAATGTGTCTGTTTTCCTAGGGAAAAAACAAAAAGACAGAAATGACATACACTAAATACAATTAACACCCATGGTGATAGAATTGATAAGATTGCAGATGATTTTCCTCTTTTTTTTTTTTTTTGCCCTGAATTTGCTACCTTGAATATATGTTGCTTTTGTCGTCAGAAAAAAAAAAGTTATGGCTTTATTCAAGAAAGTGTTAGGGACTCTCTTGACCTGAGACCACGATCAAACGTAGTAAAGGATCTTACAGGCTGCAATGTGCGTGTTTCTAAGGGCTGAGGTGGCAAGGATCCTTCCCAGCTGATGTTTCTGAATGAAATAATATTTGGATTTCCTCCCTATAAATTATATCCCCATTTTATTGTTGTCATGGATAACCCTACTTTGAATTTAACCAACATGTAAGTCGAACACAGTACGAGTGAGATTGACATGCCTTGGGAATCACAAGTGAGTGAAGATAAAAGATGCTTCGAGAACCACAATTTTTAGCTGGCAGATGAAGGGAATGTCCTCAGCTGGTGGCGTATTGAGGACAAAGTTTCCGAAGGAATGAATCTGTTCATTTTCATTCTAAATTCAGGGCTCTGGCTGTGTTTATCGTTCTTTTCAAAAACCAATTTAACCCAAAAGGGACACACACAGAGATTATATTTGATGCTGTTTTTGGTCACCAAAGCTTAATAGTTTAATCTCCAAAATAGATTTTTAAAAATAAATTGAACCAGAAGCAGAGATTATTAATTGCACTGTTTATTAGGTTTCACTCTACCCAGTGGAAGTCATTTTAAACTAAATCCTTTTTTCCCTCA
This sequence comes from Hippopotamus amphibius kiboko, assembly GCF_030028045.1. Taxonomy (NCBI): domain Eukaryota; kingdom Metazoa; phylum Chordata; class Mammalia; order Artiodactyla; family Hippopotamidae; genus Hippopotamus; species Hippopotamus amphibius. The sequence goes on from NC_080193.1 coordinate 22,636,079, forward strand.
TTGTCAGGGTAAAATTAATTAGAACTGTGGACCAATTGTACGTTTGTTCATATGAATTTCTAGAACTCCTGGAAGTTTCTTGTTGCTGGGTGTAGCAAGCTGGAACTATAAAATCCCATGGCCTGCAAAAATCAAACACCACCTGTGAGTTTGGAATTCTCTTCCCATTTTTCTGAATCCTTAAAGCATCCCTTTTCTTATTTTAGGACCTCACACGAGACATCTAGACAAAGCCTTTCAGGCTGGAGGTTCCTGCCAGCAGCCTTTATAGCAGGGCTTGTGCAAAATGAATGAACACGTGACACCTGAAATTCTCACTCCACCCCTGCCACCAGAAGACAAGGGGAGAAGGACAAACATCCTAATTGCACTTTTACATTTTTTTGCCCAGAGTTCAACTGACTTGTTGTTTTCCTGCATAGAAAGTTGGATGAGTGATGCACAGATGTCTCTGCTGCTTGGAGATTTCTCTGTAAAGGGTCCTCTCCCTCGTGGGGGCCAGAAGAGAGGATTTTCTTTCCTTAAGTCCTGTGGCCTCTGCAGCTTTGTAAGACAGACTCAGGTTTTCACATCCTTGGCGATTCAAGCCACAGAAATCCACGAGAGGGGAAAGGTGGCCCTGATTGCATACATCTCCCTCCCCTGGTCTCTTGACTTATTTTTGTTATATGGATTGGAGAAGAGCTGTTATTTGTTCTGAAAAATGTGGAATCCCTTTGAGAACAGGGTATCCAGGGGCTCCCAGAGGGGACATGGCAGGTGGAAGGAACAATGGGACAAGGGATAGCATGTGCAGGAGGGGAGTGAGGAGGGAGGCAGCTCACCACGGGGACAGTGTGAGCTGGGTGCAGAGAGAGGGGAGGACAGAGGGCATCTGGGGGCCTGGAGCAGTCAGGGGGCCAGAGTCCCTCAACCTGATGTGAATAAGATGAAAAATGTACAGTCCCTGGCCTGTTACAACTTGGAATCCTGCCTCATTTTCTATCTTGGTGATGCTCAGACATTAGGCAGTGTCATCTTGCTTCTTGTAGGAACAAATTGAGGTTCAGAGGAAAGAGGGTGGCTTTTCCTGGTCACTTGGGTGCTGGACAGCCCAGCAGACCCCTGAGTTGGAGTGTGGACAGAGCTCAGTTTCTGGAGCCAGGCTGCCCGTGTCTTACCCCTGCTCTGCTGCTCCCCTCCATATGGACCCAGGCAGGATCTCAGCCTCTCTGTGCTTCAGTTTTCTTGTCTGTAAAATGGGAATGATGCTAGCTCTTGGAGCAGTGCCTGACACTCATACCCAATGGGATAAAATACCTAAATTTGTACCCTAAAAAAATTTAAAACTTCTGAATGGAGTGTGTTTAATATGTACATAGGTGCAAACAACAAGGTCCTACTGTATAGCACAGGGAACTATATTCCATACCCTGTAATAAACCTTAATGGTAAGGAATATGAGAAAGGAATATATCTATCATCTATCATCTATCTATCTATCTATCTATCTATCTATCTATCTATCTATCTATCTATCTATCTATCATCTATCTATATCTATCTATCTATCTATCTATCTATCTATCTATCTATCTATCTATCTATCTATCTATCTAAAACCAAATCACTTTGCTGTACAGCAGAGATTAACACAACATTGTAAATCAAGTACACATGAATAAAATAAATTTTTAAAAAAGATGTATATAGATGCTAGTGGACAGTTCTTCCTGCAAAGATGATAAGTAACAGTTTTTTAGGTGATTCCTAATAATCCCATGATCCTTTTCTCCCACCTCCTCAAACACACACACACACACACACACACACACACACACACACACCCCTCCTTCTATTTTCTCTCTCTGGCTGTTTTACGTAATATAATTCCCAACGTCTCCCGTTGGTCCTACTTTACAGTGAATTGTGATGAAACATTCTTGGGATGGGTTTGTGTCTTCTGGACAAGGCTGGAGGAGTGTCTGATTGAATGCAGCTCATATGAGACCCACCATGAGGCCCAAGAGCCCCAGCGCCGGGAGCAAAGACCCCAGTGCAAGGAAGAAGTGTTGCAGAAATTTGGCCTCTGTACCCTGGTAGCAGGTTAAATCTCGGAGACAGAGTTTTGTGTGAAGTAGAAAGAAATAGCTTTATTGCTTTGCCAGGCAAAGGGGGCCACCGCGGGCTAGTGCCCTCAAGACTGTGTGTCCTGACCTGGAGGGGGCAGTGAGGAGTCTTATAGTAGTTCAAGGAGCAGGGCGTGGTCAGCTCACGGACAGCCTTCTGATTGGTTGGTGGTGAGGTAATGGGGAGTCAGCTTCATCACCTTTCTGGTTCCAACCCGTCTGGAGTCTCTGTGCTTGTGGGCAGCATACATTTAGCTTCTCCCACCTGGTGGGGTTTCAGTATCTGCAAAACAGCTCAAAGACCATAGCTCAGAATATTATCTATAGTCTTTGAAGAAGAACTAAAAGTCCTTGCCTTTGTTTAATGGCTAAAGTATTATTATTTTGTCTTGCTTGACTGTTTTCCTTTCTTTCTGATTTTTCTCACTTCTCTGATTAAATTTACTCTTTGACTAAATTTTTTTTACAGACAAAAGGCAGATTGAGGACATGAGGGGCGGTCTATTCTGGGATGGCCTGGTAGGGTCCTGCTGGGTTACAGAAGCAGGCCAGAAAATTCCAAGAGGTTTCCACTATCAGGGCACAAAGAGGGTGCTAACAAGTGCTTTGCTTAGAAGGAAGCCTTTCTGTTCACTGAGGTGGGGCACTGTGACCGGTGACATGGCTGGGGCTTGGGGCCAGGTTTATCACGGAGGGTATTAATGAGTGTATCCCTCAGTGTGTTGACACGTGTATGAACACCTGTGGTAATGAATGCTTTAATCAGGGCATTCACATCTGCGCTGGGTGGGAGCTTGGCCGGGGCTGGCTACAACCTGGCCTCGCACAGTGGAGTCAGGCCCACAATGGCCCTCAGCCCTTCCAGGCCTGGAACGTTCTGCGCAGGTTAATCCGCTGTGAAAGCCTCCACCTCCTACTTTCAGAGTCAGCCCAGCTCCTCCCGAGCAGCGGAATCCCGTGGTTTCCTCCGGGCTCAGCATCTCAGGTCCTGCAGTTGTTTTTTTTTAAAAATTAATTAATTAATTGGCTACATTGGGTCTTCATTGCTGTGCATGGGGTTTCTCTAGTTGCAGCAAGCAGGGGCTGTTGGGAGCTGTCTGGACAAGCCAATGCTCTGACAAGGTCACCAGGCTCCAAGGAGGACCGCAAGGCGAGAACTCCTTGGAAGGGCATTTCAGAGCAGGAGGATCGCAAGGCGACCACTCCGCAAGGACAGGCCCCAGACCATCTCCACCCATTTTACATTCTATTCTTTGTTTCTTTGTAATACTATGCTTACTAGGAATCTTGATTAGCCCAGCATGTTCTTTCCCTCTGAAGCAAGGTTCCCCTGGAAGAACATCCCCTGGGGGAAACTCAGAAATATTTCTAGGAAGAGGGGCACCATTTAGGGAACCAGGAATAAGAGGAATGATTCGGTTATTACCACCCACTACCCCTCCCTGTTTCTGTGTCCCCAGGAAAGAACCAGGGTTTGACACATTCTTTCTCCGTGTCTGCCCCACCAAGTTCCCTCCCATCACTCCTTGGTGGAAAAGGCTGCCACCTCAGGCTACTAAATGCTGGAGAAAAGAGAGGTTTCGTCGTTTTTGTATACACTTCAAACTTAGGAATGCTCATGATTGCAGCAGGCATAAGTATAGACATAGACATTAGGCATAGGTATGGGTGCTAAGGGCTATAGTTTGCTTAAGATATAAGATTAAGAAGTTATTTACACATGCTTACCTCAGAGTCACAGGGTTTGCAACCCAAACCAGTGCTGCCATAGAAATAGGATAAAGATTGATGTAGGCTACTAAGCTAACCACTGCCGTAAGCTCCTATGCCCCTGTCGACGCCGCTGAATTAGGCGCCATATTCACCTTAACCGAATGCCTTCCTTTGTCTGATATATTGGTCTGCAAGGTACATGAGAACAATATAACCTTTTGTAATAAGAGCAATGCAATTGTTAGGCCCATGGGGGCAAGAAGATGTGACTTAATGGGATGATTTCAGAGTAAAATGTTCCCCCTGAACCGTAAAGAAATGTTCCAGATCTGAGATTCAGGAAGTTGGGTACAAGGGAAGGGTCCATGACGAAAGAAAGAAACTGGTAGGTGCTGAGGGAAGATATGCTCTGTCATAAAAGACTTTTTCTGAGATATGCTTACTATATAAACACACAAAGCTCTGACAATAAAAAAAGAGATCCTGCATAGCTGACACAGGCCTCCTCGTCTCTTCCTTGCGCCAACGCCACTCATCCCTTGGGTACTCCTGGACCCGCCGGAGCTGGACTTTGGCAAGGGGCCACTCCTCGTTGTGGAGCATGGGCTCTAGGCATGCAGGCTTCAGCAGTTGTGGCACATGGGCTCAATAGTTGTGGCTCACAGGCTCTAGAGCACAGGCTCAGTAGTTGTGGTGCATGTGCTTTGTTGCTCCATGACATGTGGGATCTTCCTGGAACAGGGGTTAAACCTGTATCCCCTGCACTGGTAGGTGGATTCCCAACCACTGTGCCACCAGGGAAGTCCCAGGTCCTGCAGTTTTTCATGAGCAAGGCTGGACCGACCTGTCTCAGTCCCTGCGGGCACAGGGGCAGCCCAGGGAGGAGGGGAGGATGTGTCAGGTGCTGCCAAACCACCTTCCAAGGCCAGTGAGACAGAGACAAGCTGGCATCCCTGCTTCTCACAGGCTGGTCTCCAGGCTCTGGGGCCAACTAGGCCAGGATGTGGGGCACCGAGCCCCCAGGGCTCGATGCTTGGGTCCACCTGGCTCCTTAGAGTGGGACGAGCAGATGAGGGGTTCCACCTGCACCCATGGGGCAGAGAGGATGCATCGGCCAGCAGGTGTAGGAAATGGAGGTTTCCAGCACACTTGCCGTCTGTGTAATGAGGGGAGAGTGACCTGCGGTGACATTCACACTATACCAGCCCCAATTTCCAGAAAATAAAACCTTTCAAGATCCATAAAGACTGTCTTCTTCCAACAAAGCCTCTCAAAGTAATCCACCTCGTCGGTGACCAGTGAGATGTTCAAACTCTTTGATTCCAGTAGCGTTAAGAAACTTCATCAAAAGATATCACACAGTTTTGGGACTTCCTTCATGGTTCAGTGGCTAAGACTCCATGCTCCCAAAGCAGGGGCTGGGGTTCGATCCCTGGTCAGGGAACTAGATCCCCCACACATGCCACAACTAAAGATGCTGCAATGAAGATCTCAGTGCTGCAACTAAGACCCAGTGCAGACAAATAAATAAATAAATATTAAAAAGAGTTATCACTCATTTTTGATGAAGGTCTGTTTCCATTTAGAGCTTGTTATCCCCTTTTTTCTTCCCCATCACGAGTGGGAGTTAGTGCCATTGCTGAAAGGAAAGTCGAAGCGAAAGGAAAGTCTTTAGGAGTTTGGCATGGATGAGCCTTTGAAGGGTTGAGGACACTTGTTCAAGACGACACAAGAGGGTTGGAACAGACATGGGTAAAGATCTCGGAAGACCCAAATCGTGTCCACCTTGTGCACGTAGACAGGACTGAATTTTATGTGTGTGAGACCAGATGTGAGAGTTCAAATGCAACACCAGTGCGACTTCCAACACACAGGGATCAGTCACGGCCCCTGCATCCAGCCGTGATGAACAAAGAGCATGCATAACTCAGTTGACGTCATCAATGAAAGAGAGAAAGAGATGTCCTGTTGTATCCTTATGACATGGCTCTGTCCTTGGAGTCTCGGTGTGCCTTGGCACTCTCCACTCCAGCCTTACTTTTTTTCCCCAGATATTTATTGGAGTATAATTGCTTTACACTGTTGTGCCAGTACAACAAAGTGAATCAGCTGTATGTATACCTATATCCCCCTATCCCCTCCCTCTGGAGACTCCTTCCCCTCCTCCCTATCCCAGCCCTCTAAGTCATCACCAAGCATCAAGTTGATCTCCCTGTGTTATGCAGCAGCTTCCCACTAGCCATCTATTTTGCATTTGGTAATGTGTATATGTCAGTGCTACTCTCTCACTTCGTCTGGGCTTCCTCTCCCCCCACTCAAGTCCGTTCTCTGCATCTGCATCTTTATTCTTGCCCTGCCACTGGGTTCATCAGTACCATGTTTTTAGACTCCATATATATCTCAGCCTTACTTATAAGTTAAACCTGCTGCTGTTTTGAGGGTGTTCTTACTTGGACATCAAAGAGCAAACATTTCCTCCCATGTTCTCCCTGATTTGCAGCCAAGGATCCGACTCTTCGAAGACAAGATTGCTGGGACCACCTCCACCCTGTGGGTTGTGCTGGGAGCTCAGCGGAAGGCGGGTCTGCTTTGTCTCCATCCGCATGGGCTCCGGCTCCCATCCACACCTCCTTCATCCTCCCGTGTGCCGCACATAGATGTGGTCCTGGGGGCATTCTAGTCACCTTGACAAATCGAGTCCCCACCCTCATGGTGCTCATATACAACGGGACAGTTCAGACAATGCACACGAAAACAGATAAACACATCACTTCTGGGTGGGAAGAAAATGCTAATGAGAAAATAAGTGGGGTGATTTGATGGAGAGAGACTAGAATGGGGTGATGGAGCAGCCGTAGTCAGAGAGGTCCAGGAGGGCTCCTGCAAGGGGTGGCACGAGGATGCTGTCCTGTGCAAAGGAGCCAGACCCAGGCAGGAGCTCCAGGCAGAGGACAGACAGGAGCAACTGCTGGGGCAGAAACAGCCTCTGCTTGTGCTAGATACAGAAACAGACTAGGTGCTGGAGGGTGTGAGTGTTGACGGCCTGACCTCATGTCAACAAGACTTCTTATGAGGCAGGTTTTGAGGACACTGATTCGAAATCGGTTGAGGAAAGAGGACAGTCTTTGAAGATGCTTTGGTTTAACGTTCTTTTCCAACTACCTCTTACCCAGAGGGCAGCAGGATGTGAGTTTGTTCATTTAAACCAGAGGTCTCCAACATTTCTGGCACCAAGGCCGCTCACCTCCTGCTGTGCAGCCCGGTTCCTAACAGGCCACGGACTGGTACCGGTCCATGACCTGGGGGTTGGCAACCCCTGATTTAAACACTTTGCAGCCTGCTTGCATCAAGGAAGCATGGAAGGCAACGTGTCCAGAAAGGATTCTCTAAGCATCCCCAAGTGCTAACTGCATGTTCTTAATTATAGTGGCAGAAGAGAATCAGAGCTGTCATAGGCTGTGTGACACGTGCCATTCTGTTGGCACATCAGTGGCACTGTCTGGCGATATCGGGGATAGTGGGACGTTTCCCTAGAAATTCCATAGTTAAGACAAGCCTATTGTCCACTTTTGTTCCCCTGCAGTTGTAATTCTTACCTTGGGGCTACCCTTAGCTGGAAGCTTTAGGCTCACTTCTATTATGACAAAAGCTGATTTTACTTCTTTCATTCAGTGCTTTAATTTTCCGCTAGGATGGTAACAGAACTCATCTTTTAGAACAAACTAAGCCGTGTTTTGTCTGTTGAACGGTTTAGGGAACCAGCAACCGTGGGCAGTTTGGCGAAGGTGAATCTAATGACAGGATTTCCCCCGTTTCATGGAACCAAAGAGGAATAAAAGACTGACATTTTAATCTATGGAAATAAAACATAAAACCACACATGCTATAGCAGGATTTAAAAACAGGCTCGCGCATTTGAGACAACTTGAATGCTTATGAGGTATTGGATGCTTTAAATTCTTGTGCATCATTTTAGGCGTGACACGGTATTTTGATCATGTTTAAAAATGGTTGTTATCCTTCAGAAAAAGGTACTCAAATATTTACAGATTATACATTAAAAAAATCTATCTCTGAAGGGATTTTCAAAGATGGCAGAACTGTGTGGAGGCAGAGAAGGTCCAAGATTTTGCTTCTGCTGACCTGATCTGGTGAATATTTGGAAATCGACTCAGTGTTTCAACCCCATGACCACACAGTCTATGGCCATCTATGTTGTCTCCAAATTCTGAGCCTTCTGTTTCTCAGGTCCAGACCTATCTTTAGAGGCTTTGCTCACAATTTGGCTCCCAAATGTGCAGTAAGGTATCCTTTCAGAGCTGGTTCTAACTTCCACACACCACAGAAGCTTCCAAATGCATTTCGGCCATGGTGAGAATCCTTTCCTGAAGAGTCCTCTGAATGGAATCACCGCTAGGCATAATTACGGGGCTCTGTGCCACGTGAAATTGTAAATAGCACTGACGATGTAATTTGGACTCATTTATGACACAGTAGCTCATTATGGCTCCAATTTTCATCCCCTTTATTAAGAAGCTCATCTGTTTCTCTGATAGAAGCCCGTTTTGGGTGAGATGCAGCTCTCTGCTCATAGAGATGTCTGGGAGTGTGGACTGATGAGAAGTGAGCATTTGTGGTGCTGATGGGTGGATGCACGGCAGAGTGGTACCCAAAGTGTGTTTACCTGACAGCTAAAGAGCAGTGGGTATTGTGAGATTGGGTGAATCTTTATTTTAACACGTGCGTTTTGCTGGCTAGGACCCCAGGAATTCTTACACTAAATAAATGACTAAACTAGACTCCACCACCAATAAAATAATATTAATAATCAAAATAATAATAATGAGGAGGAGGAGGAGGAGAAACATACAATCGAGTACCATATTGCTTGTGGACCTGTTCAAGGATCAATTTCGATTTCTTTGTGATTACTCAGAATCCTCTGCTGTATCACTTACTCTACTATTTAAATCTCAGATCCCAGGTGTTGCTCATCTTTCTAAAGACATCACTTCTACTCTTTGTTTGCCAGTAGCATCCCCAGCCTATGTCAACTGGACCAAGAGATAGGAACTTCCCTCCCTCAAGGACTGTTGGGATGGGACTGCCCCTCCTCTCTCACATCCCCGTGGGAGGCCTCTTTCGATGGAAGTTGGTTAAAGACAAAGTTCTGCCTTTCTGGTGCATCTTGATGAGATAAATCTCTCCCTGCTCCATGTCAGGCAGGGCGGGGAGCCTCCTGCTGTGTAGCCCAGGAAGTGGACAGCCCCCGCCCCTAGCTGCCTGCCTGGGGGCAGCTTTATCTGTCTTGGCTCTTTGGGGAGAAGAGGATGCTAGGGCTGCCTACACGGACACTTGATGGGACAGATTTGCAGCACTTGGTCTGAAAGAGCTAGGCTACTTCCTCCAAATGCCTATCCTCTCAGCTTGATCAAGCCAAGCGAAACCATGTTTGTGATTTCTTATTGGTCAGTGCTGCTTTCTCATTGGTCTGGTTGACCATTCGATAACACTATCATTTATTTACAAATTAATTTTGAGAAAAAAGCAACAACAAGCAAACAAAAAACTCTGAAATATTTGCAAAGACTCTCCGAGCTGGCTCTTTGACACCAGTACCAACTCAAGGCCTGAAACACAGTGACCGTGAGATAAAGTCTGTGATGGAAACCAAAAATATTGAATGAGAAAGATCTGCCCCAGATTAATTCTAACTGGGCTCTTGATCCTGCTCTAAACACTGAATGAATCAAGAGCTTAAATAGCGTAAGATCAGATGGAAACACACAGGCTCATGGAAACAAAGTTATCAATTAATTTCCACCTCTCTGTGTAGTGAAATTTTTTTTCACATAAAAGTGTGGCAGGAAAGAAATCCTTTAGGATATAAAATAATCGACCTCTCACTGCTAAGAGAGGAGCTTACAAAAATATTCTGAGTAAGAAGGAGTTTCCCGTTCCCACCCAGGCATGTTCTACAAATGTCATCCTATAGGTTACATTTAAGAGCCATTGAAATCTACAATTTTTTAAATGGAAAACTTAATTTCTATTAGTTATTCTAATGTTCTTGTCTCTATTGCATTAGTTACCTAGGGTTATTTCATTCTCTTCTAAGGTCATAAAATGTAACGTTCCTTTTTTAAGGAAAATTTCAACATACATCAAAATAAAAAATGGAGAGATATGTAAATGGACTTCCAAATGCTCATTATGCAGTTTTAACAATTATCACCATTTTGTTAATCTTGTTTCTTTGCATTCATTCCACCTGGAATACTTTTTGAAACATTCCAGATATCAAAGGATTTCATTAGTAAATATTTTAAGCTGCATCTCTGAAAAGGACTTAAAGAAATAACAATAGCATCATCATTACCTTGAATAAAATTAGCAATGATTTCTCAGTATCTTCAGCTATCCAGTCATTGTTCAAATTCCTTGGTTGTTTCAATGACTGCTTATCCATTGGCATGTTTGAATCAGGTTTCCAAGAGGATCCATACACAGTCCTTCTCAATTTCAGAAGTCATCAGGGAAAATCAATTTTTAAATGAAATAAATGTATTTAGTAAGATTAGCAAAAAATAAATTTAGTAATATCAAGGTTTGGAGTAATCATATCAGTGAAATGTGCACAGTTATAATTTTACAGAAGGTAATTTGAAAGTAGCAATTGAGATGTACATACCCATGTATCAGATTATTACGTTTTAATGATTCAAGTCCAGTGAGCAGACGGCCATGTACAGTTGTGCAGGTTGTACAGTGCACAACTGGGCCATATATGAGAGAAAGTAGTCATATTGGTACGTTATTTATTCAGATTCTTTTCCAGCAGATAGTGGGAAAAACTTCTAGTCTTACAAAGTCAGCATAATATGAAAATTTATTGACAAAATCATGGAAAAAGTGACATTTTCTAAATTTATACATCATGCTGTACGGGCTAGTGGTGGTCCTGCATTTGCACACAAAGAGGGTTATTCAAGAGGTGATGGCATTATTTACAATGGCAAAAGGATGGTGATGATGATGTCAAGGTCTTGATATGTAATGGCACAATTTTTTAGATGTATTGGGCAAATTTTGAAGTCATAAGAACAATATTTGAGCAACTCTGCCTGGATGTAAATACTTATTCTGTCACATGAACTCTGTGATCCTAAGACATATTACCTAACTACTCCTTGCTTTGGTTTCCTCATCTGAAACCTGGAGGTAACAGAATTCCTATCTCATGGGGATTCTTGCAAGGATTAAATGATTTGTTATATAAAGAACATAGCGAAGAGCCTGGTACATTGTACTTCCTGTGTTGTTTTCATTATTATTGTTTGTATTATTATTTTTTTGCACCAGTGATGAATGATTTGAAAATGTTAATATTTCTAGCCAATTGTTAGCATTCATTTTTAAAAATGTTTCTTACTTTATAGGAAAAAAACAAGTTATTACTATTTTTAAATATGATTTTGACTAAGACTGATTCTAGTATAAGCTTGTTCAATACATTTAATTCTTCTATAGATTCTCTGTGTGAGTCTTCTGCCCACATATTAATGATAGTTAAACAAATATGAAAGTATATTTTAAAGATTTTGCGAAAAAAATGTTTACATAATCATGAGCTTCTTAGGCTAATCCACATACCAACGGTGCTTACTAAAGAATAATTAAATAACATATTTCCTATCAGAAATAAACTTTTAAAAAATGAAATCATTTTGAAAATAAAAATATTGAACAAAATCCAAATATAGGTTATGTATAAGAAAAATTGTAAAATTTCAGTCCTGTATCCAGAATCAAGGGTTTACGTAAAACTCCCTTTGCAAAACATTTCCACAAATTATAAAGGGAACACAAATAACTTAGAAGGTAAACTGTAAACTGGTGCAATAAAAATCTTGAAATCGTGAAATGCCAAAGGCTAAAGTTTATTACACACACTCACGATTGATTTAGTCCGCGTGCAGGACTGCACACTCCAAAATTTCATTTCAAGGCTAAATGGTTGGCCCAGCCACTTGGGACAGGGAGTTCCTAGGAGAGTCTGCAGAAAATAGAGTTCAAAGCTCTTCAAGCTCATACTCTCTGCAGATCTCCCGTCTCTGATTTTCTTTTGTTTTCCTTTTTCTTTTTTTAAAAATTTTAATTGGAGTATAGTTTATTTACGATATTGTGTTAGTTTCAGGTGTACAGCACAGTGAATCAGTTATACATATACATATATCCAATTTTTTAGATTCTTTTCCCATATAGGTTATTACAGAATATTGAGTCAAGTTCCCTGTGCTATATGGTAGGTTCTTATTAGTTATCTTTTTTCTGTAGAGTAGTGTGTATATGTCAATCCCAACTCCCAATGTATCCTATCCCTCCCCCACTTACCCCCTGGTGACCATAAGTTTGTTTTCTACATCCATGACTCTACTTCCGTTTTGTAAGTAAGTTCATTTGTACCCCCCTTTTTTAGATTCCACATACAAACAATATCATATGATGTTTGTCTTTCTGGGTCTGACTTACTTCACTCAGTAGGACAATCTCTAGGTCCATCCATGTTGCTGCACATGGTATTATTTTGTTGTTTTTTATGGCTGAGTAATATTCCATTGTATATATGCACCATGTCTTCTTTACTCATTCCTCTGTTGATGGACATTTAGGTTGCTTCCATGACCTGGCTGTTGTAAACAGTGCTGCAATGAACATTGGGATGCATGTATGTTTTTTGTTTTCTGTTTTTTAAAATAAATTTATTTATTTATTTATTTATTTATTTATTGGCTGCATTGGGTCTTCATTGCTGCGTACAGGCTTTCTCTAGTTGTGGTGAGTGGGGGCTACACTTCATTGTGGTGCATGGGCTCCTCTTTTTGGTGGCTTCTCTTGTTGTGGAGGACAGGCTCTGAGCGTGTGGGCTTCAGTAGTTGCAGCACATGGGCTCAGTAGTTGTGGCTCACTGGCTTAGTTGCTCCACAGCATGTGGGATCTTCCTGGAGCAGGGATCAAACCTGTGTCCCCTGTATTGGCAGGCAGATTCTTAACGACTGCACCACCTAGGAAGTCCGCATGTGTGGTTTTAAATTATGGTTTTCTCTGGGTATAAGCCCAGGAGTGGGATTACTGGTTTTCATTGCTTTCTCTTACTTTTCAAGGACATGTGGACATAGGGACTACCTTCCCACCCACCACTGAAATGATGGATTCATGCTGGGAATTTTCCAGCATGAAGGGGCGTGGCAGTGTAACTGTTTCCCACTTCCCCCAGTGTAGCTGCTGAGCGTCCCCTGAGCCAATGCCTTCCTTCCCTTGGGGAAGGTGACAAGATGGGGGACTTTGTCCTTGCAGCTGGGGGCTGGTAGCTGGGGGATGTTACACCCCAAGGTAGGGATTCTTTTCTGGGAAAGGATGGACTAGGTAGTGAAAGGACCAGGTCTGAGTTTCAACACTGAGGGGAAACTCATCAGAGACAAAGAGACCTTGAACTCCCATCCCTGTCCCAGTTTACAGGTGGATTCCCAGGAAAACAGGGTGATGCTCACTTGCAAATTCAGGAGATGTGCCAAGGGTTCAAGGTCAGGGTAAGGAAAATAAGACACACAGCAAGCAACAGGGGCATAGAATCCACCCGTCCAAGCTAAATGTCCATCAACAGATGAATGGATAAAAAAGATGTGGTACATATATATACAATGGAATATTACTCAGCTGTAAAAAGTAAGGAAACTGGGACATTTGTAGAGACATGGATGGACCTAGAGACTGTCATACAGAGTGAAGTGAGTCAGAAAGAGAAAAACAAATATCGTATATTAACACATATATGCAGACTATAGAAAAATAGTACAAATCAACCCGTTTGCAAGGCAGCAATAGAGACACAGATGTAGAGAACAAACACATGGACACCAAGTGGGGAAAGTGGGGAAGGTTGGGGAGAAATGAATTGGGAGATTGGGATACCAAATTGTCCACCCTAAACATATGCAGTTTATTTTATGTTAACTGTATCTCAATAGAAGTTCTTAAAAAAAAAATAAAGAATCCACCTGCCAATGCAGGGGACATGAGTTTGATCTCTGGTCTGGGAAGATCCCACATGCTGCAGAGCAATTAAGCCCGTGCACCACAACTACTGAGCCTGCATGCTGCAACTGCTGAAGCCCACGTGCCTAGAGCCTGTGCTCTGCAACAAGAGAAGCCACAGCTCTCCACAACTAGAGAAAACCTGCAAGTAGCAATGAAAGCCCAATGCACCCAAGGGGAAAAAAAAAGAGAGGGTACTCTTTCTGGTTTTAAATTTATATCTCAATGAAGCTGTTACTATAAAAAGAAAATAAAGGTGTCCAATGACACACAGAAGTGACAGGTCTTGGAGCTGCAGCAGAATTGGGCTGCAGAGTGTGTGCTCCTAGTTTCTGTACTATGGACCATTTAGTCTTTACGATAATTGAAGAGAAACACGATTTTTCACTCTATGGAGAAAATGAATCCCCTGCTCTGAAGATTAAAACCACTGTAATCCATGGATGTTTTCAAAATTAATTTCAACCGGTGCAGCTGTTTGGAGACCCGTGGAGGATAGCGTTTGTGTTGACCTCATTTACTATGAGCATCAGGGAGCTGATTTTATAGTTTTCTATATAAACAGGTGTGATAAACTCTAATTAGAAAACAAATCACCATTGACCCTTGAACAACAATGGGGGCTTAGGGGTGCTGACCCTCCTTGCAGTTGAAAATCTGCTTTCAATTTTTGACTCCTCCAAAACTTAACTACTAACAGCCTACTGTGGACCAGAAGCCTTCCCAATGACTTACAAGTGGTGAACACCTATTGTGTATGCTATATGTATTATATACCATATTCTTATAATAAAACCAAATAGAAATTATCAGAGAAATGCAAATCAAAATTATAATGAGGTACCACCTCACACCAGTCAGAATGGCCGTGATTAAAAAGTCTACAAATAACAAATGCTGGAGAGGGTGTGGAGAAAAGGGAACCCTCCTACCCTGTTGGTGGGAATGTAAATTGGTACAGCCACTATGGAGAACAGTATGGAGTTTCCTCAGAAAACTAAAAATAGAGTTACCACATGACCCAGCAATCCCATGCCTGGGCATATATCCAGACAAAACTCTAATTCAAAAAGATATATGCACCCCTAGGTTCACAGCGGCACTATTCACAACAGCCAAGACATGGAAGCAACCTAAATGTCCATCAACAGATGAATGGATAAAGAAGATATGGCGTATATACACAATGGAATACTACTCAGCCACAAAAAAGAATGAGGTAATGCCATTTGTAGCAACATGGAATGCAACTAGAGATTATCATACTAAGTGAAGTAAGTCAGACAGAGAAAGACAAATACTGTATGCTATCGCTTATATGTGGAATTTAAAATGTGACACAAAGGAACCTATCTATGAAACAGAAATAGACTCACAGACATAGAGAACAGACTTGAGGTTGCCAAGGTGGGGATATGGAGTGGGTGGTTGGAGTTAGCAGATGTTGGCTATTATATACAGAATAAACAACAAGGTCCTATTGCACAGCACAGGGAACTCTATTGCACTAATAAGGGCGATTGAGTCAGATGAATCTGGACCTTTCATCAAAATGCCTTTGATTTGGGGTGAATGAACTTCCCAGAAACTCAGCTTTGTCATTGGTAAATCTGGAATATTGATAGTATCTAGTTACAACTGGTTACTCAAAACAATGGCTTAAAATGATCATTTATTACCCGTCTTGGGTCTGGGGGTTGCCTACGGATTCTCAGGTTTCTGTCCTATGACTGGTGTCAGATGGTGGCTATGGCCAACGCCATCTGAAGGCATGACTGGGATGGGTGTCCACTGAGGCACAGACATGGCAGTGATGTTGACCTTTCCATTGACTCCGGCTTCGTTCCCTAGTTCTAAAGGTCTAAGTGTTTGATTTGGGGGCATATTAACTTCTTGTGGCCTCAGTCACCTCATTGGTAAGATTAGTAAAAGTAATGGGTTACTAAATAGTAAGGACAACAAGTAAGTATTAAGTAGCTGCCTAGGAGGGCTGCCCAGAGTGTGCAAGGAAATGGCCTGTGTGCTGTTGCAGAGCTGTGTCTGAAGGTGGCGAGCACTGCATTAATTAGCTGCTGTTATTTTGAGGATGCTGATGAGGGAGTATGGAAAGGACCCCTCCCTGAGCCTCACACCTGAAGCAGAGCAACACATTGTGGTCATGATAGGGGTTTTTATGTGGGTCACAGACACACGTAGCTTTGTGAAGACCAGCTGTACAACCCATCGTCATTGCTCTTTTGCTTTTATAAACGAAGGTTAATAGAAGAGGCATATCTGGCCCGGAAGCCACGATGGGCTGGAATTTATTGAAGATGAAGCAATTCTATTAGTGTTCCAAAATCCACCTCCTGAAGATGGAATAAAAGGAAAGGCAGATTTATCCTTCTGTGTGTCTCCTTGCCCTTGAGATACATCTTTTGAGAGCTGCAGAGCATTTTCTCTTCTTGGAACATTTAAATGTGTCCCTTTTATATCTGTAATAGTTGAATTAATGGAGGTGCTCGGGGCAGGCAGGGGACAGGCTGCAAGGCATGAGTCCTGGCCTCTTCCAGTGTCACTCTATAAAAACAACACGTCATTGGTTGAATGTCAAGTGATTAACATATCAGACCTGGGAGCAGTTGCCTTACAGTATTGTAGCATTTAGAGAATGGAATGCCTTTCTACCTCAGCATCTTGGTTAGAGTTACGATATCAGGATTTACATCCTTCTTGGCCACAGGACTATTTTTTTTTTAAGAGCAAAATTTATATGTGCTTTTTTTAAGCTCTTAATTGGAATATGATTGCGTTACACTGTTGTGCCAGTTTTTGCTGTACAACAAAGTGAATCAGCTGTATTTATACATATATCCCCATATGCCCTCCCTCCCTATCCCAGCCCTCTAGGTCATCACCCATCATCGAGTTGATCTCCCTGTGTTATGCAGCAGCTTCCCACTCGCTATCTATTTTACATTTGGTAGTGTATATATGTCAATGCTATTCTCTCACTTCATCCCAGCTTCCCTTTTGCCCCCTCCTCCTGTGTCCTCAAGTCCGTTCTCTACATCTGCATCTTTACTCTTGCCCTGTCACTGGGTTCACCAGTACCATTGTTTTAGGTTCCATATATATGAGTTAGCATACGGTATTTGTTTTTCTCTTTCTGGCTTACTTCGCTCTGTATGACAGACTCTAGGTCCATCCACCTCCCTACAAATAACTCGATTTCATTCCTTTTTTATGGCTGAGTAATGTTCCATTGTATATATGTGCCACATCTTCTTTATCCATTCATCTGTTGATGGGCATTTAGGTTGCTTCCATGTCCTGGCTATTGTAAATAGTGCTGCAGTGAACATTGTGGTACGTTTCATTTTGGATTATGGTTTTGTCAGGGTATATGCCTAGTAGCACTAAATTCCTTAACTGGAGATGTCTGATTTTCTTCAATCAACAGTAATCTTTTAATGTTCTGACTACCTGGACTTTGTTGCAAAGCTTCTATATATCTTGGCTCCTCCCTTACTTCTTTGGAGCAGTCTCTCAGAGTCCTGTCTCCCCTCCTTAAAGTTCTCAGAAAATCCAAGGAATAATCAACTTTTAGGTTGTGGATTTTTTTCAGTGAAAACCCCTAAGGGTTAGGTGCCTGGGGATGTTATTGTTCTGCCTGTGGCCCATTTATCCCAAAGTGACTGTCAGCAGCACTCTACCACCATGAATTGCTGGGATGCTCTAATGCAATGATCCTCTCCACAGTGAGAGCTAAGGCGGAGGGGGAAACATTGACACTGCATCATTGCTGCTTTGCATATCTTCTGAAATCAGCAGGGGGTGGAGGGGGAACGGGTACATATCAGAAAACAACCTCCTTCCATCCAACTTCTTCTGAAAAATGGATGGTAGAGCCCATGACAGGTAGTGTTGTACCTTTTGTTTCCTAGCGCTCTTAGAGAAGTGCTAACCAAACATATCAGAAACGTTATCTTCTTAGCAAAAGGGCCCTGGAACACTTAGATGTGTCTTACTGGAGGCCTTCCCTTGATCCCAGGCAGCAGTGAAACCCAGCAGGACCCTGTAGGGCTCCTCGGCAAAAAGACTTTCTGTGTCTCCTGCCCCGTACCCTCCCCCTCCCCTTGTGTTCTTGTTTGTAGGAAATAGGCTTCATTCGGCCTCCATGGCCTCCATGACCTTCCCTGAGTTCCAAGGGGCAGGTTCAAACAGGTGCTAATCAGGGAAGGGAGGGGATGCAGGACAAGGGAGGAGCAGCCAAGACACAACAGTGCAGCCTTGGGGCAGGGTCCTGGTTCCCCCTCAAGGGATACACACAACAATATCTTTGAGCTGTTTTGCAGGTACTGAAACCCCCACCAGGTGGGAGACGTTAACTGCATGCTGCCCACAAGCACAGAGACCCCAGACTAGCTGGAACCAGAAGGTTGATGATGCTGACTCCCGATTACCTCACCACCAACCAATCAGGAGAATGTCCACGAGCTGACCACGCCCTGCTCTTTGCACCACTGCTGCAAAACTCCTTACTACCCCCTCCATGTTGAGACACGCAGTTTTGAGGGCATTAGCTTACTGTGGTCCCCTTTGCATGGCAAAGTAATAAAGCTATTCTTATCTATTTCACCCAAAATTCTGTCTCTGAGATTTAACTTGGTGTCGGGATACAGAGGCCGGATTCGGCTTCAGCAGGAGGAATTTACATGATAATCTGATGTCCTGAGACAGTCCTAACAGGGACCCACTTGTTGGTTGCCTTATAGCGGCTGATACCCTCACAGTGAGACCCAAATGGGTAAAACAACTCCTGGGTTAGATGCAACCCAGCAGATCTCTTACTAGCTTTGCCAGGGAACAAAGCCTTTTCCTCCACAGAGCAATCACATTGTCAAAAAATAGCAATGGGGACTTCCCTGGTGGTCCAGTGGTTAGGACTTTGCCTTTCATTGTGGGGATGGGGGGGTGGAATTTGCTCCTTGGTTGGGGAGCTGGGATCCCATTTGCCTCACGGCCAAAAAACCAGAACATAAAACAGAAGCCATATTGTAACAAATTCAATGAAGACTTTAAAAATGGTCCACATTAAAAAAAAATCTTAAAAAAAAAAAAACTAGCAATGGCGATTACCCTGTAAATGGCATCCCTGTACAGACTGATGGAAACGTGCATCACCATTGGACAAGGGGTCCAGATGCTTCTGGTTGTAAGGAGAACAACGTCTGCAGTTTAATTATTGGGATCTGTGTCCTCCTCGACTACTTCCTAACTGCAGACGCAATTTTTCTATCTGTAAAAAGGGATGCTGTATCTAAAGGTCAGGATCAATTGCAAAAAAGGCTTCAAATGCACTTAGGCAAATTGCACCCAGGGAGGTTATTGATCCATCAACTTGGCTTTTGCTGGATTTTCTTAGTAGACATTTACAAGTGGATCCTCTTGACATTTGGTCTAAAACCTGTTCGCTTTATAGAATTTGTCTTTCTTTTAACCCTCTAGATACTTAACTTTTAATATTTTTTATATTACATTTATATAATCTATTCTTTTCATTTCTTTTTAAAATTTTATTTATTTATTTATTTATTGGCTGTGTTGGGTCTTCGTTGCTGCACACAGGCTTCCTCTAGTTGCAGTGAGTGGGGGCTGTTCTTCATTGTGGTGTGCGGGCTCCTCATTGCAGTGTGGCTTCTCTCTTGTTGTGGAGCAGGGCTCTAGGCACACAGGCTTTAGTAGTTGCAGCACACGGGCTTAATAGTTGTGGTGCTCAGGCTTAGTTGCTCCGTGGGCATGTGGGATCTTCCTGGGGCAGGGATGGAATCCGTGTCCCCTGCACTGGCAGGTGGATTCTTAACTACTGCGCCACCTAGGAAGTCCCTACTTTTAATATTTTGACCTTTATGGATAAAGCAGAATCCCAAATAAACCAGCATTAGGACTTGTTAGCTATTTCAGTGGTTTGGTGACAGAAGAGTATGAAGTATATGGCTTGAGCTTTGAAACGAAATAGGTTTCATTTGAATTTGCTACATTAATACTCTCCTAACAGCCACGGCGAAGAATTAAATTTTCTGTGTAGTTCACTTTGAAAACAGGCAGCCTTGTCTACGGCCAGCAGCCAAAGCAGAGGCGTGACCAACATTTAGGAAGCTTTTATCATTTTGTTGTGGCTCGAGCACAGGTTGGAAAAGTATTTCCAGACACAAGGCAGACTGTAAGGAAGATAGAGTTTATTAGGGAGAAGGGATGCTGCAAAGACAGCAGGAGGACTTCCTGGCAGACCAGGGAGAGCTGACCCATTCGTGGGCTCGCAGCCAACTTTTATAACCCCAAGACAAAGAGAATTCCTGCTAGGAAAATGGCATTAATTGATTTGTCAGTGAGCCAGAAGGCGAAGGGTGTGGTGAGGTGATAGGCCAGGATCCTATATGTTGAATACCTTCCCTAACATGGGGTCATGTTATCAGCTAGCCTAAGTCAGGAAACATAGCCTAAGTTAGGAAACAAAGGTTGCTGGCGGCGCGGGGGCGGGGTTGAGCTAACTCTGGATCTGAGTTGCTAGGCCATGAATTAACTCTGAGTTGTGACTTTGGAAGAGGGCTCCACACTTTTCTAAAAGGAGCATAGACTTATGTTTCACAATCAGCATTTCCTGTCATGGCCAAAATAATTCAGTCGTATTTGCACTCATTCAGAGATGACAAAGGAGGGGTTAAGATATTTCGGGATTTGCTCACTCTAAATCAATATCATATCAAAAAGGCAATTCTCAAAAAAAGAGATTAAAAAAGATCCTTAATAAGCACATGAAAAAAAAAAAAACATTCATCATTGACCAAAGAATCAATAAAAATAAATAAAAGAATAATGAAAAGTATTTACTTTCAGTCATGGCAAGTTAGGTAACTCTGGGACCATTCTAAGGTAATGAACCCTCCCCTTGAGGACCACAAAAAGCAATGAATGCAAATAATAGCCAACAGATTATTAATAAAGAATTCCCAGGCTAGTATCTAGAGTTTTACAGAGACTGAGGGTGGGGGCAGGGTGGAGGGGAGTGATCCAGGGTTCTGAGACCTCTGTGCCTCTTTGAGGGCCAATTTCAGAGGAATCATTGGATGTACTGGAAACTGAGAGGTTCATTTCACAGCTGTGTGATGAGGGGGGAAAGGAATACAGTTGGGGAGTAACTGGATGGGGGCTAGACAATTCCCTCCACATTGTATCTGGGTCAGGAGGGCAGCACCTTTTAGGAGAAAATGTGACAAAGAGTGAGGGTATTCTTCCCAAGGATGGCATCTCAAGCCCAATCCCCTTTCCTTAACTTTTCCTTTTCCTAGATAGATAGTGTCATCTAGACACGGATCTAGACTTAGGGAAGGAGAGACTTTATGCAAAGTGATTACTGAAATGGGGGAGAAGGACCGTGATAGGGAAGGAGCTATTGTAATGGAGAGAACGTTCCAATCTGAGATCAGCAACCCTCTCAAAGTGCAGGAGGAAAGGGGGGTTTTCTTTTATAGGGGGAGTCCACAGGGGTAGGAAGGATCTGGTGTTAGAAGTGGAATAAGCCTAGGGATTGATCGGACAATTGATCAGGACTTTTCCCCTGGAGGTCAGCTGATTGTCAGGAGTGGTTATTGGGAGGGGTTATACCTTATTCTAATGGTCAAGGGTGGGACAAATCTTAGGGGTTCTGGGAAAGCAGAGAATCCAGATTCAAGTTTTCTCAAGTTGATAGTGGGAATTTTGGCCAGACTGGCTGGTGGGAACGAACAGTTCTGCCAGACAATGGATGGGATTTTGGAGGGTCTGTGTCTGGCCTGTCACAGGTAAACAAGAAGTCATCATTGGGTCTTATCTAAGTCATACGGGGAAGGGTGACTTTTAGTTTTCACAGTGAACCATAAGAGTAGGGGATATTTCTTGACCATTACTGTTCTCTAGGAGCGCAGGGCTCAGATAAAATTCAACATTGTCAGGGAATTCCCTGGTGGTCAAGTGGTTAGGACTCCACACTTCCACCGCAGGGTGCCTGGGTTTGATCCCTGGTTGGGGAATTAAGATCTTGGAAGCCTTGAGGCATGGCCAGAAAAAGAAAAAAAAGTAAATGAAAAAAAAAAATTCAACCCTGTCAATATCCAGACAGGTAGACACACATGCACAGGGGATTGCAAACATTGTGACAAAAGAAAGTCTGGGAAATTACACGGCAAATGTTAAGAAAAGTCATTCGGGTGCTGGCCTTACAGATTCTTTTTTCTTTCTTCTTGTGCATCTGCAGTTCTATATTTTTCTATCATTAGTTTATTTTGGGTTGTTACAGCGTCAAGGGAGAAAATATGTATAATTAGAAACACAAAGCCTAGCACAAAATAAGTGCTGAAATTTACTTGTGGTTAATCATCATCACGATCATGGAATTAAAATAACATGGAAAAAGTTACTTTTCAAAGAGCAAAAGAGAAAAATCAGTATCCTAAGGAACCCTCTAGTTCTACCAAAGTTTCCTCATAGGAGAAAAGCAAAGCCCAGACCTCGACTGTTACCCCTCTAACCTGATGACTGTGAAGGAATTTGTCATAAACCTCCCCTGAGCCTTTGGATCACAGCTGAGAAAAGGCAACGGAAGACAGGAAAGTATTCCCACAGTTTATTATTGCCGTTACTCTGGGTAACTATCATTAGGGAGAATGTATCAGTCAGGTTCTTGGCAGGAGACAAATAGCACATTTAAAGGGAGAAATTGGAGAGGGATAAATTAGTAGCTTGGGATGAACATATACTCACTACTATATATAAAATAGGTAACAAACAAGGACCTACTGGATAGCACAGGCAACTCTACTCAATACCTTGTAATAATCTACAGAAAAGAATCTGAAAATGAGTATATATATATAGTGTATTGCTGTACACTTGAAACAATGCAACACTGTAAATTAACTATACTTCAATTTTAAAAAAGAAAGAGGAAAGAAAGAAAGAAAAAAAAAGGGGGTCACCGAGTAGAAAACCAGGTTATGGGCACGGACATTAAAGTCCACCAGATGATCCAGAGTTTATTCAAGTGAAACAACATCTGTGGGCCTTAGTATCTATTACTTGTTTTTTGTTTATTTGTAAAAAATGCGTCTATTACTAAAACCTACTTCACAAGCCTCTGGTGAGGACTAAATGAATTAAGATGTGCAAAACCTTAGAACAGTCCCCTGCCCATAGCAAGCCCTCATTAGGTATTGGTCATTATTAAATTTCAGCCTGTGAGCCAAAGCTCACGGTTATTTTAAAGGATATTGCTTGCTGTACAATATTACGTGTTTCTCGTATGCATACAAGAAACATCCAGGATGATGAACAATAGCTATTTCCTTTAGTATTTTTTGTGTGTCTCCGTAGTGCTGCACGTGAACAGTGGATAGTTTTTATATATCTATCTCTGCATCTGTATCTATATCTATATTATCTATAACTATGTATCTTCCTGCCTTTAACCTAAAACACAATGTAGTATGTTATTATCCCTACTAACTTGAACATGAGTTTCCATAATCCACTCTGTATCTACACCATTCCTGCTCTTGTCCTGTTTTGCATCATCCAGAAAAGAGCCCACTGGCCCTGGACACTGCCAGCATGTTAACTAGGACATGTTAAATGTGACCAAGGGGCTTTTCTACTGGATTCATTGGAAATATCACTGGGAGGACACCAGCCAATGACTTTGAGTAGCATTTCTTACACTTAGTAGTGACTAATGAAAAATAAATAGGACAATAAACCCCACTGCTGACATTATGGTGGGGAAATTCACTGGCCTGAGCAGCCCTCTGTTCAGAGCTTGGAAACAGCACAGATGAGAGGTTCCTGGGTTAGGACAGTATCGCACACGGGTTAAAGCTTTTATTGCTTGCAGCCAAACTGCCTGAGGTCAGGCACCCACATGTCATTTACTAGCTGTGTGACCTTGGGTAAATTACTTAATCTCCCTGGTCTGCAACTGTCTCATCCATAAAATATGGTTCCTGATAATAGCATCTCATGCTTAGGGCCATGCCTGTGCTGTTAGTATCATTAGGGAGAGTGTATCAATCAGGTTCTTTGCAGGAGACAAACAGCACATTCAAAGGGAGAAACTGGAGTTAGTACAGGAAATACTTGAAGAAGTGTGGACAAAGTTAAAAGAGCCAGTAAGAAACGGTACAGTGCCTGGGAATTTGCGTAAGGGTAGCCATCCGTTTCCACCAGGCTTGAAAGACAGGCGAGTGTTTACCAGACCCAGACAGAGCTATAGCCGTGGGAAAAGGACCAGCCAACAGAACAGCACTCTTCCCTAGAGGAACAGAGACACCACCAAACCACGGCAGCAGGAAGAAAGAGAGAGAGGAACAAGTACCCCAACTTCTCTCTGCCCTCGTCCTCCGCAGTTCTGCCCGTGACTCCATCGGCTACAATGCTTCAGAAGTCAGAGGGCAAGGGAGTTTAAGGGATGTGGTACAAAGAGGCTAGCCTCCTGAGCACAGAACAGGGCAGGGAAGGGAAGGATGCATCTGGAGGGGTGGACAGGAAATACCCAACCCAGGGGACAGTTATCTTCAAGGTCAGCTGCTGTAGACACACACTCAAGTCGAAGAAATGGAGGAAATATTGCTTATACAGTGATGTCTCTCTTTGCTAAGAGCGGATCAAGGGGCAGATATTGCCATCACGAGCACTCCCTTCTTAAATCACTTTCCTGTGGTTCAGCTAGAATCAGAATTGCTGACCATCCTCTCAAGAACTGGAGAAGAATAGAAACAGCAGCGAGCGTTTCTGTAATGCTTTACAATTTACAAATTGCTGTCGTCTATTAAATCACTCTTGAGCCTCATCATGAGACTGTTTTAGTTAAATATTTAGAAACGTTTATAAATGAAGAAATTGAAGCAGGCAGATTCATTCTCTTTGGCTAGGGCTGAGTCGCGTAATTTAGAAATATGGAGGTAAAATTAGCATAACATAAAATTAACCATTTTCAGGACTCCGTGGTGGCACAGTGGTTAAGAATCCGCCTGCCAATGTGGGGGACAGGGGTTTGATCCCTGGTCCGGGAAGATCCCACATGCCAAGGAGCAATGGCTGAGCCTGAACTCTAGAGCCCATGAGCCACAACTACTGAGCACATGTGCTGTAACTACTGAAGCCCACGAACCGAGAGCCCATGCTCTGCAACAAGAGAAGCCACCGCACTGAGAAGCCCTCACACCACAATGAAGAGTAGCCCCCAATCACCACAACTAGAGAAAGCCCGCATGCAGCAACGAAGACCCAATGCAGCCAATAAAAAAATAATAAACAAAAAACCCCAAAACCAGCAAACAAAAATAATAAAATTAACCATTTTAAATTGGATAATTCAGTGGCATTAAACGCATTCACAGTGATGCACAACTATTACCTTTATCGAGTTCTGAAACATTCTCATCAACCCCAAAGAAAACCCCTGTGCACATCATATCATCATCTCCTCATTCTCCCCCTGTCTCTGGAAACCACCAAACTGCCTTCTGTCTCAATAGATTTGACTATTCCCGGCATTTCATACAAATGGAATCACACAATATGTGGTCTTTTTCATCTGGCTTCTTTCACTCAGCAGCATGTTTTAGAGGTTCACCCACGTTGTAGCAGGTGAGCAGGTGTCAGTGCTTCATTCGTCGTTTTTTTTTTTTTTCTTCCTGCTGCACCATGTGGCTTGCGGGATCTTAGTTCCCTGACCAGGGATTGAACCTGGGCCCCTGGCCTGAAAGTGTCGAGTCCTAACCACTGGACTGCCAGGGACCTCCCAGTGCTTCATTCCTTTTTACTGCAGAATAATATCCCCTCATATGGGTATGACCCACTTTGTTTATCCATTCATCCACTCATGAACACTTGGGTCATTTCCCCCTTTTGGCCATTGTGACTAGTACTACCATGGACTTACTGTGTAATTTTAACCTATGTCTTTTTAGAAAATTCATGGAGATGCTTTGATGACCTAGCATTAGAGCAAAAGATCTAGAATTTACTCTTCTCCTTTTTTGGTTCAACAATATGCTTGGAGAGATTAGTAGGGAGCAGGCTCTGTCCTAGTCACTGGGACACAGAAGTGAACAAAATAAATCCCGTCTCTTGGGGCACCATCTAGGCACTTAGGTGGTGAACACAATGAGCCCACAGAGACCACCGCCTGATGGTAAGAGCTGAGGAGAAGCAGGGTAAGGGAGGTGAGAAGCGCCATGGATTGGAACTGATGGCCATCCCACACTGAGGATTCCAAAGAAGATTCTCTGATAAGATAACATTTCAGCAGAAGCTTCATGGAAGTGAGGGTGGGAATATTTCAAGGGAAGAGTGCTTTAGGCAAAATCAAACCCAGATTCAAATCCCAGCTCTGCCTAAAGGCAGCTGTGCTGCCTTGAGCAAATAATAGGCTCTTTGGGGTTCAGTTTTCTCCTTTGTATAATGGGATAAAATAATACCTGTCTCATAAGGTTGTCTTCTCGGTACCTTGAGGATGCTGTAAACGGCTCTGCTTTTTAGCCGTTTGTTGCTTTGATGCAGAGGGCTCTCCATGGTGCCTTTAAGAATCTGGCAAAAGCTTTGAGAACAAAATTGGAGCGTGGCATTTACTTCTCTGTGCTTCTTTTCTCTTCAAGATCATGGCCCCTGAAGTCCTAGCCTTTTTTTTTTTTTTTTTTTTTTTTTGGCAACCGTGAACACAATTTTTACCTCTCCATGAATGTGGAATTGCTAAAAGCTCTGTTGGATCCTTAATATATTTAACTCAAAATACTCTCAAAACACATGCTTGATAGAACCAAAACTAATTTGGCAGGTACTTCTCCAGGCAGGGATGCCAGAAGTTCAAGGACAGTTGCCAATTTCAGGTAATCCGAAACAGCAGCAGAATTCCATACATATCATTGCAATTATAACATGTAACTGTTTTGGTTAAAGGGCCATCTCTTCCTTTCATTTTTTAAACTTTTTTTCCAGATTTTGTCTTAAATTGAGACTCTGGAAAATCCACATCAAGGTAAGGAAAAACAGCCTTCCCTGCTCGATAGACATTTATCGAGCGGTTGCCAGGGAGTTCTGCGTTGAATCCCCTGAATGCTAAAAGTTACATGAATAAAGATGCTTGGGAATGTCCATCCTGCAAAGAACTGAGGAGTGAGAAAAAAGATGGACGTAGAAAAAAAAATCTGGTGAAATGATTTCCTATTATCTCCTTTTGGGTCATTTCAAATACTCACGTGCTGCTGGGCACTTCTGAATTGCGGCTTCTCTGTACCTGTCTGCCTCTCTCAGTGCTGTCAATGTATCTTCTTATCAAGTTGTCGGTCCATGATGGCCTTTGTGAATTACCTCCCCAAAGCCTGCGATGAATAGGAAGTCACCAAGTGAGTGACGCTTGCAAGATAAGGGCTGCCCTCTCATCTCCCAGCATCATGTATTGGTCTTGGCTGTTTTGGGTGGCGGGGGGTTCAGTGGTTCCCTTATGCAGTTTTGCCATTTGGAAGAGCGTGTCTGCCTCTGATAACAGACATCAAACTTACTAGTTTTGAGATAGGACTCAAATGCCTCTCCCTCCAGTGGCGATGTCTTGTTTTACAAGCCATTGTAACTCTGAGTCCTCAATTCTTCTTTCCTTGCTGTGCTAAATGTTGATATCAACCACAATATCCTTCTCCAATAACAGGCTCTTTGCTATCCAAGACTGTTATAGAAGGTATTGGAACTGGTAGACTTCGTGGGAGTGGTCAGCCTTGGAGTAGGGATGACCAGAATTGATGAGGAATAGGAGAAACAGACCAGGCAATGGACCAGATGATGGCTGAATAGCTGTGGGGGTTACATGTCTAAGCTAAACGCTGGCCCCCATCTCTTAGGAGACAATCAGTGACCCTCACTGTGCCTCAGGTTCCTATGGAAGCAGTAAAGTACTAGTAATAATGATAGCAGAGCCCTGTTGGAAGTATTTGGTGAGAAAATGCATGCAAAGCTCAGTGCCTGGCCCAATCTGCGCTGACCTCTCCTCTCCTTAGTAAACATGCCATGCCAGGAACAAATCTGTCTTCTATCATCTCTCTACTGATGCCACTTGATCAAACTAGAGTTACTTGCTGTATCCCTTCTATGTGCAAGCATGTTCTAGAAGCATTGACAATTTGAGAACTGCACTTCAATATGATTAAACACACATAAATTTTTAAATGTATTTGCCCTGATGGATAAGTTTGAATTTGTTAACCATCAAGAAACCCTGAGGTTTCCAGTCTCCCAAGTGGTCCTCCATCCCCAAAAATCCAAACTCTGAGGGGCTCCCTTCACATAAAACACAATGTGATGGTTGCTCCCAGATTCATAAAACTGAGAGGGGACCTCACTGTGAAGAGGAAAATTAGAAACTTGCACTCAGTTAAAAATAACTCCACACTGGTTCTGCTTTTGTAAAATATGCTTGCTGTGCTGAAAAAGGAAACCAAAAACAAACAAACAAACAAACAAAAAACCAGGATGACCTAGCAATCAAATGTAACCATAAGATGTTTTGCTAAATATGGAATAGTCTGCACCTGCTCTTGTAAGTTTCTGTTTGGAAACTTCCGTGCTCTGTAAGCCAAGTACCAATCTACCCATGCTAACTGTAACCATGTGCACTGACTCCTATAAAAGTAAAGCTCACTCTGAGTTCAGGGCCCAGAACTTGGGAGCATTAGCTGGTCTGGGGCCGCCAGCTTAATAAACCTGAGTTCTCCAACCCTCCGAGTGTGGTGCTTGGTTTGTCAACAGACTGATTTCTG
Source organism: Hippopotamus amphibius kiboko (assembly GCF_030028045.1). Classification (NCBI taxonomy): domain Eukaryota; kingdom Metazoa; phylum Chordata; class Mammalia; order Artiodactyla; family Hippopotamidae; genus Hippopotamus; species Hippopotamus amphibius. Next base: position 22,664,817 of record NC_080193.1, read on the forward strand.
CAGCAACTGCATCTAGAATTCAAAGTTCTTTCTGCTGTTTTCCTGAGCAGGGAAAGAGTGGAGGAAGCTGAGGTGTCCAGGGAAAGTAGACAAGGTGTCCTTACTTCTGCCATTTGCCTTTTCTTTTTCCACCCAACATCTGGTCTCTCTGGGACAGAGAGAAGGGACCAGACATTTCATATGTGCTTTTGCAGACAAATTCCTTTATAGATTCTGTCACCTGCAGCCTCATCTCTCCGTTTCTTGAATTCAACAGAGACAAATTTTACTGTTCTAACCTCGGGACATTTTGGAATATAGAAAGCAGGTGGTGCCCCAAATCAGGGCAAGAGACTAGTGAGACAAAGTCACTTTATCTCAGACTCAAAAAAATAATCATAAAAACACACAATTGCAGGTGCTGGGTCTCTAGGCCCTTCCCGGTTGCCCAGAAGCCAAATTTCATAGTTGAAAAGCTCAAAGCCACAAAACAGGCCATTGCTATGAAGGTTTGCCAGGCAAGAAGGCACAAAGCCAGGCAAACATTGTGGTTGTCTCCATTTGTTTCCTAAAATACTATGTAAATTTAATGTGTTTGCCCATGAGGCCCCTCTCCTGGCTCCTGGGGATCTGTGAGGGCTACCATATTGTCACCGGGGCCGGGCAGTTTCCGGTAAGAACATGAACAATCCTAGAATTAAACAGGGCCAGTTCAAAGCTCTTCCTCCATCAGTGCACATCACCACCCAGGGCCAAGACTCCTTCTGCCACTTTTCCAGCATTTGCTTGGATGCTGTTTTCAAATGTACTCCAATCTCTATGATAACTAGATAGATGCTCGGTGTTGAATCTCCAAAACTGAGGTTTCTTTGCCCATTGAAACCCATGAGGGTGTCCTCAGCACGAGTTTTGTTCCTGAACACCTGGAAAACAAAAACAAAACGGAGACAATTGTCCACTCCCTGTCCACTTCATCAGGTCTCTCTGAATCCCGACTGTCTTCTATTCTGGTGACAGCAACAATTGTTACAAGCAGAAGCAGATGGTCAGAGGCAGGACACAGAAGGAAGGTTTCCAGAACAGCTGAGTCGACCCTCCTCATTGACCCTCTAGCAGAAAATAGCATGAGTCGCGTGGTTATTAAAGGGCTTTGCGCTCAATAGTTTCCTCAACTAAGTAATTCATGACCAACAAACCTCCAAGAACACTGCAGACTTCATTTACTGCCCATTTTTTTCCCCAAAAAAGATTACTTTGGGGACTTTCCTGGTGGCCCAGGGGTTAGGACTCCGCACTTTTACTGCCATGGGCCTGGGTTCGATCCCTGGTTGGGGAACAAAGATCCCACAAGACAAGAGGTGTGGCCAAAAAATAAAAACAAATGAAGAAAACAAAACAAAACAAAAAAGATTACTATGGTACCAGGGAAAATAAAAAATGCAGTCTCGTAAAAACAAAAATCTATGTATCTATCAGGTAGATAACAATATTATCCCCATTTTACAGATGAGGAAACAGGAGCAGAGAGAAGCACCTGGGCTTGCCCACAGTCATACGGTTATGAAAGCATCAGAACCAGGACTCAACTCAGACAGGCTGACCCCAGAACTACTGCTGTTAAAGCGAGGAGCAGTTGCTAAGCTGCTGTGGGCATCCTCAGATGGTCTTTATTTTTTTTTTTTTTTTTTTTTAAGTTCTTTATTGGGATATAATTGCTTTACACTCTTGTACCGGTTTTTGAGGTACACCAAAGTGAATCAGCTGTATTTATACATATATCCCCATATCCCCTCCCTCCCATGACTCCCTCCCCCCCTCCCTGTCCTGGCCCTTAAGGCATCACCCATCATCGAGTTGATCTCTCCTTGTTACACAGTAGCTTCCCACTAGCTACCTATTTTACATTGGGTAGTGTATCTATGTCTATGCTACTCTCTCACTTCATCCCAGCTTCCCCTTTGCTCCCCAGCCCCCCACCCCAGCCCCGTGTCTTCAAGTCCATGCTCTACATCTGCATCTCCACTCTTGCCCTGTTTTTTGAAAGAGAGCCTTGTGAAAATACCATGGAGTCAACATATGGGCTCCAATTAGGCATGTCAGTGTGGAAATCATGCCCATGTAAAACTTTAGAATCAGGCAATGGAAATTAAAATGCCAGGGCCAGGGAGGTGAGGGGAAGGTGGCCAAACATCAGAGACAAAAGAATGCACCGCCCTTCCCTTATTTAGCATCACATAGATATGTGGTCCTTGGAGGAACAGATATTCTAATTTTTTCAAGAGATGCCAGAAATCTGGAATTTGATTTAAAATCTCCCTCTTTTTATATGTTGGTGACAAATTTTATTTAGTTTTTAACATCGTGCAGGTCAATATTGAAAAAACCAAGGGAGGCTCAGAACAGATCTTTGAGAAGCAGTGTAGCCTGCAGACATCAGGGTATGGCCTCCAGCACCGAATTTGGTTTGAGATCTGAGCTGCATGGAATTGTTTCAGGTGAGCGGTCTGGATGCTGTGAGCACAGCCGGGTGGGCCCAGGGGCTGTGGGTTCTGAGTGGTTTCTTCCTAACTCAAGGCCATGGAGACTGGTTCTTGCTACTTAAGACACATACTTCACGTCTGAGCCCAGAGGTGCGGAAGAATGAACTTGCATAATTGACCATAAGGCACAGAGCACCAAGCCTCCCAGCATATTAAGGGCAGTATCAGTGGAAGACGGATGGACGTCTTTCCATCCTCGGCCAATGTCTCAGCTTTGTGGGGAATTTAAACCTCAGCTTTGCATTACAAATTTAGGAAGGGAACCAATGATAGGAGAAAAGTCAGTGTAAACCTTTCTCCTGAGAAACCCTAGAGGCCAGATCTAGTAATGATGCATATACGTGGTTCCCTTTAAGGTAATGAGACATATATGCAAACAGAGTCTATGAATACACAGGTCATCTGGGTATTGGTTTAAGGGTATTTTTAATGTTTCACGTGATGTCTTGTCATCTAAATAAACTCATGAAGTTTGCTCAGCAATAAAATAAGAAGAAAACCACATTCTACTTGAAGATCCATTGATCCTCCAAGGACAGAAATGAGGCCAGTCTTTCTCGAATTCTAAGGGCTACTAGAATCGGCTGGTTCCAGATGCCAACATGGTCAGTGATAAATAACAGTCTCTATTGCACGGTGGAGGGACTGAGCCCAATTGAACCCAGTTCAATTCTTAGCTCTACCACAGACGAGCTCTGTTGTAGCTGGCATGTACCTTAGATTCTTTTCTATCAGTGAGGATGCTCTCAATTTTTATATGTTTCCATAATTCCAAATAAAAGATATCATCCCAACTCAGGTTGTCTTAAGCAAAAAGCAACTTTCTCTTATTCAACGGCAGGAAGTTCAGTTGACAACTGACTACAGAGTTGATTGATTCAGAAGCTCAGGGGCGTCATCTAGAGTCCAGGCTCTTTCTGTCTCTCTGGTCTACCATCTTGGATCTTCCCTTCATCCTCAAGCAGGTAGTAAGACTGCTGTAGCAGCATCTAGACATAACTGCATCACGACATAATGTCCACTGGAACAAGAGAAACCATTTCATTTTGGTGGCTTTTTATGGGATTAATAAGTTTTTCTTCACCAAGGACTTCCCAGTAGACCTTTCTTCTTCTTGGCAAATACCAAGTCACACATCAATGGATGAACCAATCAAGGCCAATGAGAACCAGCTACCATGACACCAAAGAGTCGTACCCTTGGAGCTGGAGTAGGATGAGCTTGCCCCAAGGCTCATGGCTCTGTGCAGGAGTGGACGTCTGGACAAGACTGGGACTCCGCTGGGAGCAAGAAAGAGTGATGATTGCTGGGCAGACAACCAACAAAGTTGATGCCAGAGACTTATTTCACTGTTGTCACTGTAAAGTACTCTGCACATGTGTGTTAGGAGTATTACCACGGTTTGGGGACCTGTAGACACTCATGCTACTCCTTCTAAGAGCGTGAGTACCCCTACTGCTCATCTAGGACAACCTACTCAGATCAGACTAAATGATGAAAAACTGAACGCTCCACCCCTGCCCCAGATTGGGGACAAAAGATGTATTGGGGGTCCTCAAGCCCACCTCCAGAATTCACAATTCACTAGGAAGACTCACAGGACTCAGCATATAGCCATACTTATGGCTGTGATTTATTACAGCCAGAAATATATAGAAAGCAAAATCGGCAAAAGGAAAAGATACATGGAAGTATCTAGAGGAGACTGGGCTCAAGCTTCCAGAGTCCTCTCCCAGGGGAGTCACACAGGATGTGTTTAATTCCTCCAGTAGCAGCTTATGACAACATGAGTGAGATGCCAACTACCAGCCAAGCTCATTAGATACTCAGCACCCAGGGTATTTATTGGGAGCTGGTCACATAGGCCCCCTCTGCCTGGCACATACTTGAATCCCAGACTCCTGGAAGGAAAGCAGTGTTCAACATGTATCATATGATTTGTAGTTTAGGCACAGGGAAACATGTTTATCAGACACCAACAAAGGGCTTCTAAGCAGTGTGATCTCAGATCTGCTCAGTTTTTTGCTTTTTATTTTTTCACACAGGAGAGATTATTGCACTGGACCTTACACCATCTTAGAGAGATAAAGAAAAATGTTGGTGAGGGACTTCCTTGGTGGTTCAGTGGTTAAGACACCGTGTTTCCACTGCAGGGGGCACAGGTTTGATCCCTGTGCAGAGCACTAATATCTCTCATGCCGTGTGGCATGGCCAAAAAAGAGAAAAAAAAAATCTACCCACCAATAGAAAGCGTCCAATAAAAAAAAGTTGGTGAATATTTATACAGCAGCTACCATAAAATTTAGATTATAGCTATACCTGGTCTATATCCCACCAACATAAAATTGAATTGTTCTCTAAGGCTACTTACTCCAAAGGGCAGATACATTCTTTGAATATTAAAAAGTTTGTTTTAATAGTTCTGAATCTGCTGATCTGTAATATTGAGAACATAAATGTTTTAAGGGAGAAAAGTGCATTTGTTAAGATGATTGCTGTAGAAAAATGTGATAGGTGTGCTATGGTGTAAACAGGTGTTTGGTCATTGATCTGCTCTGTGTCTCCTTGACTTGATCCTAAAACTTCACTACTACATAAATGACCTGCCTTTAGCCAGAAAAACGAAATCTCCTTTGTCCTCGATTTTTCTCTTTATTGATCTGTGTGTCAATCCTTGTGATGCTGACAGATGCTTTCCTAAAAAGTAGTGCAAATTAGTGCCTTCCCCCGCCACACCCTTTACACAGAAAGACAGACATCTTCCTTCATCTGCAAGTTTTCACACTCACATCACTGTCAGCTCATGAGAACCTTGTAGACACAAAGATGCAAATAGATTAAGGAGAAAGTTCCCAGTGAGGACCCAGGGCAGATGTGCGCAAGTGTGAACCTTTCTTGGTGAGTCTTTGGCACAAATATGGTGCCCTGGAAAGAATAAAGTCAAAGAGATGGGATTAGCTGTAATTGATTTTCTTATCTAGAGGAAAATTAGATACCGCGTTACATTTTCCTCCCTCCATTTAAGTGTATGCAGTGTGCATTATAAGATGCTACAGATAAACAATTCACCCCCACAGAATCTTTTGTGCATGGTAAATATCTGTGAACAGCCCTCCCTGCCCTCTTCCCTGGAGCTTCCTCCAACCCAGGTCCCTGGGATGTACTGGTAGAAGCTGGAGTTTAAGTACATTGCATCTGGCCAAATGACTGCAAGGAAATCTACAAAAGGGTTTTGTGGAACCCATTTTCTTTTACACTATTTTTACATTTTCTTGCACAGTATTTCTGCAAGGCTGATGCTTTCGTTATTCCCTCCCCGTCTCTGTCCACCCCCGCCCAGCCCCCAAGCCCCAGCACAAACCAGAAAGTAAAAAGCTAGAACAAAGACTTTTGTGCATCTTGTCTTGAGGTGTTTCTGTGCGTGCCATCATCCTGACCTCTTTATCCCATCACTCTGGGGACAAGGAAATTTTCCAGCAAAATCGGCTGATAAGTGAAGAGGTTTTAAAAAAGTACCTGGTATGCATGGGGCATTAATCTATTGTCACACATTCGATTCATTGGGTGAACCTTGGAACAGAACATCATTTTAATGAAACGCTTTGCAAGTCTTAGCTGAAGAGATGTGATCAACACTGCGGTTCTGCACACGGTTATGGATTTACTAAACCACGATTACGTTTATGTAACAAAACTTTGCATGAATAGAAAGGAATAAATATAATTAGCATTTGGAAGGGCAAGAACAGCTGAATAAAAATGTTCATCTTTTATTAATCACATACATTTTGCATAAGGAGATTACCTTCCCTGGTTTGCGCTAACATCACAGAATTATTGTACATAATTGTGGAAACAGTTGGCCTGTGACAATTTAACGACATTTTGCAAAACCTACATTTTGTAGATTTCTCATTATCAGCTGACTTCCCTCAGTTGATTTCTTAATCACAAAAAATTTCTGAGGACAATCGACACAGCTGTAGCGGATCATGTGCCACTGTGATGTGCTACCAGGTCCTGCATCACAATCTCACTCTGTTCAGTTTCCGTGGAGATGCTGCAAGGGGACGGACAAAGGCCAGTAGCAGTGTGTGATGAGCTCTGGGTTTACCCTTAGCGTTTTGACCCTGGGAATCTGTTCATCTCACATCCAGCTTCACATCTCCTTGGCTGGTGCGTTAGTCTGTGAGAGCCATTGTGACTGAGCACCACAGATGCTTAAATGACAGACATGTCTTCTCTCACACTTCTGGAGGCTAGAAGTTCAAGGTCAAGGTGTGGGCAGGGTTGGTTCCTTGTGGAGGCTCCAAGGGAGAGTTTGTTCCAGGCCTGTCCTCCAGCTGCTGGTGGTTTGCTGGCCATTCCTGGCAGTCCTTAGCTTGGAGAATCATCACCCCAGTCCTTGCCTTCATCTTCACATGATATTCTGTGTGTGTCTATTTCCAAATTTCCACTTCGTATAAGAACACCAGCCATATTGAATTAGGGCCCACCCTAATGACCTGATCTTAAGTAATTACATCTACAATGAACCTATTTCCCACTATGGTCATATTTTGAGGCACGAGATGTTAGGACTTCAACGTAGGGATTTGGGGGATTGCAAATTGGCCCATAACAGTAGGTCACATATGAAAGCTTCTTGCACATGGATGCCTGAAGACCCGAGGGACAGAACTGTGGACTTTAAGACTGAGCTTTTAATCACACTTGGTACCCACAGTGGGTATAATTTCAGAGGCAAACCTGCAGCCCTCACAGGGGCGATGGACTCCCCTGCAAGGGGATCAGAGAAGATGCTCTGTTTTGACAACTGTGTATGGAAATAAAATTCTCTTTTTACTTTGTCTCTAAAGAAACTCACATTTGCCAGTGCAAATTTCCTTTAGCAGTCTAAATGATATTTTCCTCCAGCAAGGTTTCTTTTCTCCAGGCCTCTCCAGGTTCGAGGAGTAGATGGAGCACCTAGTCTTTGGGGCTCTCACCATCTCGTTTCCCATCCTCTGCTCCTTTTGTATCAATACCATAGAGATGCTTCTTCAAGGCCTCCTCCCACTTCCCCTCAGTCTTTGTAGCCTGGGTAGGTGGGAGCTAAGCAATGAAAAGACACACAAAGAACATTTTCTGGGACTTCCCTGGTGGTACAGTGGTTAGGACTCCGTGCTTCCACTGCAGGGGCGTGGGTTTGGTCCCTGGTCAGGGAATTAAGATCCTGTGAGCTGCGTGGCATGGCCAAAAGGAATAAACACATAAATACATAAATAAATAAACATTTTCTATCCTTTGGGCCCAGGATCTAGCCATGTCTGAAGCAATGACTTTCCCTGAATCATTTCCTTCATTCAGCAAATGAATCAAGGCGTTCCCTTTTTGCTGAAACTCATTTGAGATGGGTTTATCACTCTCAGGAAAAGACCCGATGAGAATAATTTGCATGGGAAAGTATAAAAACACAAAAAAATTTTCTAGTCCATTCCAGAACAGATATCTTTTATTACACTTGTCTCCTGAAACTTTTTGAGTCAAGCGGAGTCAAGGTGCAATAAATACCCAAAGAGAAAATGAGGGCAAGCTCTTCTAGTAGTCGCAGGGAAACAAGAGAGTGGGGGGTGCCTCCTGGAGCCTCATGCCAGATCGGGGACCTGCTGTTTTTTCTGTCCACATCCTATCCACCAAAGCAAGTCACGTGGCCAAACTCGGCATCAGTAAGACAGAGATTCTGTGGTTCTCCTCCAGTGGGGGGAGGGGGGACTTCAAAGCTACACGGCAAAGGATGAGAATGTACATGATAAATACAGAAGGGGGCATGGGGAATTTGGATAAAGATCCAATCAGTCGCAGTGTGTTAGTCTCTCTAACTCCGTGAGCCCTCTCTGTAAGCAAGAGCCTGCAGCGACAATACGCTTGCCTTGGTCTTATGGACCAGGCACTGTGTAAAGCATATTGGGGTATCTTCACAGCAACCCTGGGAGCTAGGCACGATGTATACCATCACTTGTACATGAGAAACAAGAGCTTCAGAGAACTGAAGCAAATTCCCAGGGTAAGTGAAGGAGCTGGCAATGGGACCCAATAGTTTGACTCCAAAGCTCATACAAGTCTCCCTCTTCTGTATCGTAAGTAACAGAGATAAGGCGTGAACGTCTGCCTTCTTGCTCGTTTTGACAAGCCTTTTATCCAGTGTCTTCTTGCACTGGGTGTCTACCTTGTCCTGGGTGACAGAGGCAATCATGAACACAGCATATAAGATCGCTGGGCAGTGGAGCCTATGTTCCAATATGGTGGGTACATTGTGATAAACAAAAATAATTGTAATGAATGATGCACTGTTCTAAGAAGAAGGCAGAGTGATGGAACAGAGCATCTCTAGGGCATCAGGAGTGAGTGAAAGGTATGTGATTTTATGTAGATAGGCAGTCAGGGAGGGTTCTCATGAAGGGGTGATATTTTATTTTAAACTTGAATGCTGAAAAAGACCAAGTTATGCAAAATCTGGGGAAACCCCTATCCAGGCAGAAGCAAGTGTAAAGCAAGTGACATATCTGAGAACCAAAGATACGTCAGCTGTGGTTAGAAGCTACTTAATTTCTCACGGCCCTGATCTTTTCACCTGCAAAATAGGAATTAAAATACCTGCTTCCCAACCTAAATGTCTGTCGACAAATGAATGGATAAAGAAGATGTGGTACATATATATAATGAAATATTACTCAGCTGTAAAAAGGAATGAAATTGGGACATTTGTAGAGACATGGATGGACCTAGGGACTGTCATATAAAGTGAAGTGAGTCAGAAAGAGAAAAACAAATATCGTATATTAACGCATATATGTGGAATCTAGAAAAACGGTACAGCTCAATCGGTTTGCAAGGCAGAAATAGAGACACAGACGTAGAGAACAAACAAACCAAGGGAGTATAGTTGCGGGGCAGGGGATTTGGGAGGGATGAATTGGGAGATTGGGATTGCCATATATACATTACTAATAAGAAAAAAATATGAAATTGTACAGTTTAAATATATATGCAGTTTATTGTAAGTCAATTATATCTCAATAAAAGTTCTTAAAAAAAATCCCTGCTTCCATGCCTTGGCAAATGTATTTATAATCCTGTGTCTGAAAGCTCCTAGTACATTTTGAATCCACATGGACATATAAGTGATTGTGGTTACATACATATAAGTGGAACTTGTAAAATTGAGATGACTTTTTTTTTTAAGTTTATTTTATTTGTTTATTGGCTGCGTTGGGTCTTTGTTGCTGTGTGCGGGCTTTTTCTCTAGTTGCAGCATGCCTAGTTTACTCTTCATTGTGGTGCATGGGCTTCTCAGTATGATGGCTTCTCTTGTTGCAGAGCACAGGCTCTAGGCACGTGGGCTTTAGTAGTTGTGGCATGTGGGCTCTATAGTTGTGGCTCATGGGCTCTAGAGTGCAGGCTCAGTAGTTGTGGCACAGGGTTTAGTTGCTCCGTGGCATGTGGGATCTTCCCAGACCAGGTATTGAACCTGTGCCCCCTGCATTGACAGGTGGGTTCTTAACCACTGCCCGAGATGACTTTTGACGATGGATTTTCCTGTTGATTTTGCCTACTCAGCCTGAAGCCATCACTCCAGGATAACTGGTGTCTACTCTGGTGCTAGTTGAAGATCAGGCCATGATCAGCCTCCTGGAGGGCTTAGTGCCCCATTTCTTAGCTCTCTATTGCTGCTGGAAAAAATTACCGCAAGTGTAATTGCTTAAAACACATGACAACTGTTGTATATTACGTACGTGATCTCATCACCTCATTGAGAAGCACAGGGAATTAGATGGCCAGCCCACAATCCCACAATTGAGGACTCAAGACCCACTTTCAAGCCCAACTCTTTCAGAGGGTCTTGAGTGAAATACCCTTCCCCTTGGCGATGAAGAGAGGCACGTGTCTTAGAAATTTCACATGTGAAACAGGAACGTCTGTAAGCCCCGTGGCGACCCTTCAACTCAGTATGAGCGTGCTCAAGGCCTTCAGCTAAACATTCTTCTGCCTTTGAGTTTCTGTTTGTGAGAGAAAGTATATTCAGGGCCTCAGTTGCTTAAGTATGACTTATGAATAATATATGGGAACAAATCTTAAATCATGATTCTCTGTTACTGAGTGCTTTACAGTTTAACCCTGTTCACCAAGGCATAACATAAAGCGTGGTGACAACGTTTATTATAGAAAAATCCAACGAGGGGCTTGAGTTTCCTGTGCATGGGTGGGTGCTGCTTTTCTCAACCTTGCCTTCACCTCCATGTCCACTTTCTTCCACTTTCCCCCGTTCTTTTCCTGTCCATGACCTTTGTAATCTCTTTATCTCATGCCATTTCCACTCAGTAAAGTAACATGATGCTGGGGATGTGGTAGTTCATAAAAAATAACCATATAAAGAATCCCTGCAAGTATTCATTCCGCCCACTGACTTAGGTGCCAATCTCTACAGTCTTATGTTTACATATTTATCCCAACACAGAATGGTTGTCACTGAGGCTGCCTACGTTTGTGATTTTATCCCTATGTTTTGACTTATTCCACATCTCTTTAAGGGTCGTCACCATAGCTTTCCTCTTCCGGGTAACACTGACCACATTCCCTCTTAAGGAGAAGAATAATGATGCTATAGGTATTGCAAAATTATGAAGCTTTAATGTCTGCATATTTTTTTAATAAATTTATTTATTTTATTGGCTGTGTTGGGTCTTTTTTGCTGTGCGGGAGCTTTCTTTTTAGTTGCGGTGAGTGCGGGCTACTCTTTGTAGTGGTGCGCAGGCTCCTCATTGCCGTGGCTTCTCTTATTGCGGAGCACAGGCTCTAGGTGCATGGGCTTCAGTAGTTGCAGCACGTGGGCTCAATTGTTGTGGCTCACGGGCTCTGAAGCGCAGGCTCAATAGTTGCAGCGCATGGGCTTAGTTGCTCCGTGGCATGTGGGATCTTCCTGGAGCAGGGATCGAACCCATGCCCCCTGCATTGGCAGACGTGTTCTCAATCACTGCGCCACCAGGGAAGCCGAATGTCTGCATATTGATTGATTCTTACACTCTGATTTTTGAGTAATTTAGAAGGGAATCTGAACAAATGGATACCGAGGGGGACGGGGGGGTAGGAGGAATTGGGAGATTGGGATTGACATATATATGCTATTGATACTATGTATAAAATAGATAACTAACGACAACCTACTGTATAGCACAGGGAACTCTACTCAGTGCTCTGTGGTGACGTAAATGGGAAGGAAATCTAAAAAAGGAGATATATGTATACGTATAGTTGATTCCCTTTGCTGTACAGCAGAAACTAACACAACATTGTAAAGCATTTATACTACAATAAAGATTAAACAAACAAACAAACAAACCACGAATAGGACTGCATCACTGTCCTGTGTAAGATGGGCTGCATGGCTTCATTGCCCTTAGGATAAAATCCAGACTTAACTCCTGTGAATCTCCCCGATCTAGCCCCACTGTGTTTCCAGATTCCATCAGGGTCTAAGGCCATTTTCCCTCCCGAATGTGTGTGCTCTGTGTTCCCAGGTCATTCTAACAATACTTGGCACTGCTAATGGTTCATTTCTGTCTTCCCCTCTGTGAAGGTGGGGGCCACAGCTGTCCCGTTCACCCCTCTCTCCCGCACAGCCTAGATGCCTGACATGTGGTGTGTGGCCCCACACACCAGCAGGAAAGACGGATAAAGGAAAGATTCCAGAGCCCATGCTGTTTCCTCCATGTTGTGTTAAATTTCTAGCCGATCCAATGAATATATCTGTGGTTTTAAAAATCTATTAAAGCATTTCAGTTTGGATGCTAAAAATATCAGTTTATCAGATTCAGCTGACTGGTATTAATTTAACAGATTTGATGAGTGTGTTCAAGAGCTCATTTGGCTTTTTGCCAGATAGTTATATAACTTTTTATATAACTGTCTTCACTAAATCTGGAAAAATCACAAACTAAAAATATATTTTTCTCTATCAGGTGATCAAATATAGATTTAGCTACAGTAATATTTTATTTTCAAGGAGAACTATGCTAAGAAGAAAGTAGATCATATGGTTAATAATTCCCTTTAAAATTGGACTCCTATAGGGAAAAGTTGGGAAGATTCTACACCAAAAGATTAAGAATGAAAACCTCTGGGGGTGAAATTGTGAGAAAAGGGAAAGATTTCATATTTTTATTAAAAATATTTCAATGTGAAGATATTTTTTAAAAATAAAATGAAATATTTATGGTTAGTTTATAATATTAGTGAAATATTTTCTAAAATATTGAATGGGCAAAAGGACACAAAATTATCAGTGAATAAAAGAGAAAAATTTTGGGGAACTTCCCTGGTGGTCTAGTGGTGAAGAGTGTGAGCCTTCCACTGCAGAGGGTGTGGGTTCAATCCCTGGTCAGGGAACTAAGATCCTGCATGCTGTGCAGTATGGCCAAAAAGTAAAAAAAAGAGAGAGAGAGAGACAGAAAGAGAAAGAAAAATTATATAATTATCTTAATAGATGGAGAAAAAAATCTGACCTATTTCTGAATATCCATGATGTAAAATGGAAACACGTAAAGTCATAAATAGGAGGAAAGTATATTGACCTGTGGTAGAATATCCACAAAATATAACCGACAGCAAATCATACCTAATGGCAAAATATTGAAAGTTATCTTTCTGTGTCTGAAAATGAGACAAAGGTGCCCAGTATCGCCACTTGTATTAACCATTGTGCAGAAGTCCTAGCCAATCTAATGAATAAATAAAAAGAAAAAAATACATTTAAGGATTGAATGAAGAAATGCAACTGTTATTATCTGCAGATGCCATGATTGTATACACAGAACAGTTAAAAGAATAGAGAGAAAACCAGTTACTCTAAATCCTCACCAACACGGGGGATTTGGCTTTCAAATCTTTAGCTATGTTGATAGGTATATAAGTCATGTCGTTGTGGTTTTAGTTTGTATGTCTGTGACAAATGAGGTTGAAAACACTTTGATATGTCTGTTGATTGTGGAATATCAACGATTCCCATAGATGACTCCATCTATGAAAAGTTCAAAATAGATAGAACTGACCTGGGGTGTTGGGATATGGGACCTGAGGCAGTGACTGTAGGTAGTGACCAGGAAGGCAAACCGCAGGGTATTTGGGGACATCCTGATCTTTTATTTATCAACCCAGGTGAAGGTTGTGCATGTGTGTTTCCTGTGTAATAATTCATCAATCTATACTCTTCTGATTTGTGTACTTTGAAGATCTGTTACAATGTAATTAAAGAAAGCTTTCAAAAATTGTGCGCAGGTGTCAAATTTTAGGCAAAAAATATTGGACAACATCGTGTGATATACTCAGTGCTCTGTATCTCGCGGCTACTCTGTAAGCACTGATGAATTTGCATTAGTTACTGGGAATATCATTATGGCGAGTATTATTTTCTCAGAATGTACATGAGAGGGAAGAAGTCTCACATCAAATCTCGAATATCACGAGTCGCTCTCTTTCCAGATCCTAGTGGGCAGGCATTCTCGTCTATGGGACTGGTCTTGTGTTTCTCCTGGTCCCCGGAACAAAGGGTGAGGGAGAAATTGGATCGTGTTAGATATTTTGCTGCAAGCAGAGAGTATTTATAATTATGCTGATTTATCCTTTAGTTCATTTTCGCTGATGAGATTCTGATCCAGAGAGATGGCTAAAGACAAAATAGATGGGAGGATATTGCACTTTGCTATTGACCCTGAAAAATGCAGGAACACTGGGTTAAAATTATGAATTGAATGTGCATTTAAGGACTCACTTACTTAGACTCCCAGCACGCTTCATCTTTATAAGATTAGTGAGAGCCACGAGACCCTCCACAGTTGAACTCCTGACTCACGTCATTTATTCTGCATCGATAAATATATTCCATTACCTTGGAACAAAAATAGGCAGGCCTTTTCACTTCTTTTGCAGGAAAACATTCTCTTGCTTTATTTGGGTGATGGGTTGTGAGGGAAATGATGTTTATATAGAAGACTGATTAGCATTACAATAAAATATTTATCTAGCAGTCTGAGCTCTCTCTTTGGAAGAGACTTTTCCATTTGGAAAGAAGTGCATGCGTTTCAGGTTATCTTAAAGAGGTTCACACACAGCTATTAGAATTAACTTGTTTTAAGGGTGAATAGTACAGTGAAGAGCGGACTTGATATGTGCAATTTCCCATTATAAATAAAGATTATTTTTTCTTTCCATAAGCTACGGCGATCACAATCAAAATGATTCACTGTGGTGGGAAGAAAGAGGTGGCAATTGGGAAGCAGAGGGAGGCCATTGATGTTTGGGTTCATCAAATTATGTGCCTTTTTATCTTCTATATGAATGGGGTTGTATTTAGTAGGTTTGCATATTCTAATTTATGTCCCCGGACAGCATAAAATTCTCCTTGTGCTGAACCAGCTTCCTAAGGCCCAGGGGAAAACCCTGCATCTTCTTTTCATCCTCAGATGTGTTTGGTGTGGATGGTGTGTCTGGTGTGAAGTGCTGGAAAGCCTGCCCATCCTCATCTGTAGACTAGGACTCTCACTGTCCATCTCCACGTGGACTCTCCCTGTCACTCTTGCCACCCAGGCCACTCCACGGGGCTTAGTTCATGTTGAATGAAGAGGGCAGGTCATTGCAGTGGCAGCCTCACTTACTCAAAACCCCTCCACTGAGCAAAGCTGCAGCAAAACTTACATGCCGTGTCCTGAGTATACTTAACATGCCGCCAATACCTATGTGGACACTGAAATTGAGGTGAATTGTTAGGGGATTTTTTTTGCTTTTCTAAAAAAAATTTTTTTAAATTATGGGTAAAAGTTATGTAATATAAAACATACTATGAGGGTGAGTCAAAAATTATCCGCACTCTGGTTATATTAAAACTTCTGTAAATTCTACAGCCAGAGTGCGGATAATTTTTGACTCACCCTCGTATTTTAGCCAGATTTCACTGTACAGTTCAGCGGCTCTAAGTACATTCACATTGTTGTGCAACCCTCACCCTCATCCATCTCCCGAATTTTTCACCTTTCTAAACTGAAACTCTGTCCCCCTTAAACACTAATTCCCCATTCCACACCCCTCCCCCCAACCCTGCCGCCTGGCCCTTGGTATCCACCAACATACTTTCTGACTCTATGAATTTGACTATTCTAGGTACCTCATACAGTGTCACACAGAGGTGGTTCAAGAATGACCTCACAAAAGATCAACTCTGCACTCTTGTTAGGGAAGCTACTGGACTAAGCTTTCCTCCCAAACAAGGGAGTAAAAAAGCAAGAAAGAGAAATATGCAGGCAGTGGGGGTGTCAGCACAGGAGAGGGTGCTGAGAATCCCCACGGTGAGGGGAGACCCAGGGGGCTGTGCCCAGGAATCAGGGCACCCGGGCCACACAAGGCAGGTCAGCAGGTGCCAGAGGCTCTTCCCGGAAGTCAATGGTGTGGTCAGTTTCCTGCTCTGTAAAATGGGTCTAACTTAATGACTTCTCGGAGTGTCATGAAGAGTGAAGACGTCGTGGGTAATTGCTGGCCTTGCCCTCTCCCCCACTTTCTCTAAGAAATAATTTTATTTTACACGTAAAATTTCCAATACAGATTTTGCAAAAGAGAGCTCCAAAAAGCTCTCTTCCCAAAGCAGAATAGGACATTACTTTTCCTCCAGCAGGGTGAAAAGTTAATGAATGACATCATTTAAAAATTATTTTATTGTAGTCAAGACATCATATACATAAGAAACCACTATAACTCACATCTGAAATAAAACAAGTTTGACGGCTTGTAATTGGTTTAAATGTTAACATTTGTTGAAAGCATAATATCAGGAAGAGAGCACTAAAAAGGCAGGTGGCCAGCTCTCTCTTTATTAAAAGGCCATGGAAGAAACATACATTATCCCAGTTGAAAAGAAAGTCAAAAAATATCTTTCCTGTAGCTTTAGATGATTTAAAATTGATCTCCTATAGCTTGTCCTACTTTTATATTCTTAGCCACAGATAAAATAATGTCTTTCATTTTTAGGCAAACTGCTTTGAGGACCCAGGGTTCAGTCCTGTAGCTATTCTCAGGGTTTACTCTACATGTTATCTTTTTTGTAATCCCATCATGGAAGGAAGAAATGCCTCACAACTTTGATTTAAACTCCAATTCCAAGCTGCCAGCTTTGACTGCTCAAGTGATCAGATGTACTCGATACACCTGCCACGGCAGAGAGGCAGGCTTACATACATGTATTTGTGTGTGTGTGTTTATATTACACAAAAGACATCATCATTTTGAGTCTGTCACATCTGAACGTCAGGGATGGAGGGAGGACTGCAATTGCCCCGTGGTTCCCATCTGAAAGGGATGACTTCTTTTTTTTTTTTTAGCAAACTTTTCCTGAGCATATTCAGGCAAGCCCTTGATAGGCAAAGGGGGTCAGAGATGAACTACGACACAGCCCCTGCCCTGGAATTTCTGATGTTCTAGAAGAAGGACACAGCGTGTATAGAAACAGCCGCCATCCAAGGTAGACACAGGTCAGAAGGAGGATGAGACAGAGGTCTAGGGCCACAGATTCTCCAGGGTGGGAGCCTTGGCTTTCCCATGAGACATGGAAATGACCTGGGTTTCTGGGGAAGGTGACTTTTGAATTGGGTCTTGAAGGATGTTTGTGTCAAGAGGGAAGGAAAATCATTCCTGGTAATAGACAACACGATGGACAAACATGCTGTCTTGGTGAGATGACTTATGTTCTGAATATTAACAATCAGGAAGTAAGGAGAAGTTTGAATGAAAAGGATCCTTCAGATAAATGCTGGAGAGGGTGTGGAGAAAAGGGAACCCTCCTACACTGTTGGTGGGAATGTAAATTGGTGCAGCCACTGTGGAGAACAGTATGGAGTTTCTTCAGAAAACTAAAAATAGAGCTATCATGTGATCCAGCAATCCCACTCCTGGGCATGTATCTGGAAAAGACAAAAACACTATTTTGAAAGGATACATGCACTCCCATGTTCACAGCAGCACTGTTTACAATAGCCAAGACATGGAAGCAATCCAAGTGCCCATCAACAGACGAATGGGTAAAGAAGATACGGTATAAGCATATACACAATGGAATATATATACAATGGAATATCACTCAGCCATAAACAAGAATGAAATAATGCCATTTGCAGCAACGTGGATGGACCTGGAGATGATCATACCAAGTGACGTCAGACAGAGAAAGACAAATGTCATATAATATCACTCACATGTGGAATCTGATTTAAAAAAAAATGATACAAATGCATTTATTTACAAAACAGAAACATACTTACAGATATTGAATACAAACATGGTTACCAAAGGGGAAACGTTGTGGGGGGTAGGGAGGGAAGAGTCAGAAGCTTGGGATGAACATACACACTCTACTATGTATAAGATAGATAATCTCAAGGGCCTACAGTATAGCACAGGGAACTCTACTCAATGCTCTGGATAACCTATATGAGAAAATAATCTAAAAATGAATGGATATAGGTATATGTATAACAATCACTTTGCTGTACACCTGAAACTAACACAACACTGTAAATCAACTATACTCCAATGAGATCAATCAAACAAACAAATGCCTACAGGAGCCAGGGGCAGGTAATCTCGATGGGGGACACAACCCCCAGAAGGCAATAGGCATTGGTGGGGACTGTGGTACCGGAAGTTCACACTCCCCACCTAAAGGGGGCAGTGTCTGCTTCCTTCCCTCCCGCTGATCACTGCTATGTGTGCATGTGGACTCGGTCATTACATTTTCAGCTATTTTTCTGAAATCCAATCACCCTATATTTAATGTAAAGTCTTCAAACACATCAAAACACTGACGAGAACAATGGGGTCCTTCCTGAGAGCCAAATCCAGTGCCCGCCCGCTGGTGGTGGTGTGTGCAGGGGGCATCCTCACTAGCCTGCTTTTGCTCCTGACACCCTGTTTTTGCTCCAGGCTCTTCCAAAGTGGCAGTTGGGTTTTTTGGTCT
This sequence comes from Hippopotamus amphibius kiboko, assembly GCF_030028045.1. Taxonomy (NCBI): domain Eukaryota; kingdom Metazoa; phylum Chordata; class Mammalia; order Artiodactyla; family Hippopotamidae; genus Hippopotamus; species Hippopotamus amphibius. Next base: position 22,683,369 of record NC_080193.1, read on the forward strand.
CTTTGTATCTCTTGGGTCCAGGAGTTGCCCCAACTGCACGCAGTTATTTTTTAGTCCCATAGAGTTTCTTTGTATGTTGTTGCTAGAGGAGATTTGTCCAGGTGCAAGCCTTGCAGCAAAGGGTCCCAGGTCCCAGCACACAGTCCCAGGTCCCAGCCTGTCTCAACTGGATGGCATTTTCAGGGGCTATTGAAATGGCAAGTTCATAGAAAACCCCCAAGGCTGGCAATTGTGAGGGTGAGACTCCAAGGATGAGAGCAAAATCTCTATGTAATGACTTGTATGTCTCTTTTTTATCATTTGGTTCAGTTGACCTCATGAGTGTCCAAATCCAGCACCAACCAAGCTTGATTCAGGATGAAGTATCTTCCCCAGACCATACCTCACTGTTGAAAAGTGAAGGTGAAGGGGAAACTGAGACGAAGCGAGAGAGTAGCACAGACATATATATACTACCAACTGTAAAATAGTCAGTGGGAAGTTGTTGTATAACAAAGGGAGTCCAACTCGAGGATGGAAGATGCCTTGGAGGACTGGGGCGGGGAGGGTGGAGGGGACTCGAGTTGGGGGGAGTCAAGGAAGGGAGGGAATACGGGGATATGTGTATAAAAATGGATGATTGAACCTGGTGTACCCCCAAAAAAAATTTAAAAAAAAATAAATAAAAAAAAAGAAAAGAAAATAATATCACAGGGATATTGACATGATTAATGATTAATGTTAATAATTAATATTAATAATTGAGTTATTAATTAAGCCTCATAGTACCAGGGGCTTTTCTCAGAGATAATTACTGGGGAATGCACACTCCCACACCAGGTACCAACACGCTTGTTTGTCTTTATAGCACAGCTGATAAACTGGACTAAGCCCAACTCTCCTTTCCCTGTTAATTGTCTCACGATGAGACCAAGTCCTGTGGTTCTCTGGATCTTGGGATGTCACTTGAATAAGACTTAGGGAAAGAAAGGAAAACAGAAGATCTGGACTGTTGGCAAATGCACCTCAGTGTCAAGAAGAGGCCACTCACTTGCAGGTGCCACATGGTCCCGAATGGAAGACACTAAGACATTTTCACCAGCACACGCCTGATCTATTGTGACAGATGTTGTGCTGCCAAAAAGCACATCGGTGCTTCCCATTTGCAGCTCGGTCCCCAACTTTTTTGGCACCAGGGGCCGTTTTCATGGAAGACAATTTTTCCAAGACCAGGGCAGGGGTGGGGGCAGGGGGTGGGAATGGTTTCGGGATGATTCCAGCATATTACATTTATTGTGCACTTTATTTCTATTATTATTGTTGCTGAAACTCGGTCTCTGCTCACCAGTGCTGAATAGAAACGCAGAGACAGAGTTTTGGGTGAAGTAGAAAAGAGTAGCTTTTATTGCTTGGCCAGGCAAAGGGGGCCACAGCTGGCTAATGCCCTCAAGACGGTGCGATCCCCCCTGGAGGGGGTAGTGAGGAGTCTTATAGTGTTCAAGGAGCAGGGCATGGTCAGCTCGTGGACACTCTTCTGATTGGTTGGCATCAAGGTGAAGTTTCAAGCATCATCAGCCTTCTGGTTTCAGCCAGTCTACGGTCTCTGTTCTTGCGGTCAGCAGTTTTCATCTGGTGCGGGAGTGGGGGGTGGGTGGGGAGGGTCTGCTTCGTGTAAAATCAACTTAGGAATGTGTGTCAGGCCTTTATCTATATCTTTCAGGGAACTGGGAGTTCAGCTATGTGGCAGAATTACAGTCTAAATTGTTACCAGTTCCCCAGCCCAACAGCTATTCTTTGTTTCTACATCTTCACATTTCCCAATCATTAACTCTTGACTCAGCATTTTACTTCAAAAGACAAGGACATAAGGGCTTGTACATGGTTTCATTATGACATCAGCTCCACCTCAGATCATCAGGCATTAGATCCCAGATCATCAGGCATTAGATTCCTGTGTTAGAGAACAGGTCTGGGCAGAGGGGATCTGAGTGTCCTGGGAACCTCTGAAGCTCACCTACCTATTTTCCTTTGAAATATGTGGGTGCTGAGAGCACCTGTCTAACTTTCTGGGTTCCTCCAGGAGAAGAGGGTGTCTGGTGAATTCTATCTTCTTTCTTATCTCTGCTTCTTCCACTCCAGTGACTGGGAATTTGTCACACCTGGGATGTTACTGGTGCACATGCTGATTGGTGGCTAAAGATAAAATAGCAGGTACAGAAATTCCTTTGGATAAACTTCGAAGTAGGGTTTATACTTAAATTACTAGGTAAAAAGAGGCAGAAGACTCTGTGAGTTCATTCTCCTCTCTTCCCATATCCCAAAGCACCGATCACATTAAATTGAATTCTGAACATTTCTAAAAAAAAAAAAAAAAAAAGATACCTGGCTATTGTATGACTCTTGTATTGACTACCTAACTTCTGTTACATATTCCTCTACATGGTAGAGCTCTTAAGTCTTTGTTTCCTGCCAAAGCCCCTCTCAGAATGTATCCATCCAGATGGTTCTCCTGTGTTAATGCAGTAGGGGAGTTTTAAATAAAGAAATCTAACACAGACACCACGGGAAAGGGTCCCAGGGTTCAAGGATAATGAGGAAGCCGATTTTCCTCCTGCAAAGACAAAACTGACATCTTCTTAAAATTGTTAATTCAATTTGAAGGGAGAAATAATTACCTCCTCTGGCCATCACATTGACATGTCCAACGACAGGAAAATGGACTTCACCCACATTAACTCAGTGGGTCACAGCCAAAAGCTGCATTAGCCAAAAAAAAGGGCACAGCTCCGCTAGATCAAAAGTGTGTCCTCAAGAGAATGCAGCAGGAAGTTTTGTGGGTGACTCTAGTTAGAATCTGATGGGGACTTTTCTATTTTTAATGAATCTCTCATGTATTGTAGTATGAGCAGGTCCACAGTTGGAAGCTGGGTGAAGCAGGGATGGGGCACCTGAAATGTTTTTCCTAGTTCTCACTGATTCATACCTGTGTCCGTGGCTGGCAGTCGTCCTCCTGGCATTGATCTTGGCAGCCACTCATAGCATCAGATCCTACAACACAGGACAACTTCATCTTCACTCTGCCCGGCGCAGTTCAGACAATGATACCTTCTATTCATTTGTGGCCATAGAGAATGCCCACCCCTTAAAAATACAAAGCCTAATTGATCAAATGCAAAGGTACAAAGTGCCTCCCTCCACAACGGGAAAACAGCCCTGGCCAGGAACATTTTCTCACAAGTATTAATGGGGTCACTCTAGCTACATCATTTGATACAACTGCGTACACGTACAGGCATTCAGACTCGTAAAAAGAACTCTGCATTCTGTAACTAGAGAGTAATTCAACTCAGGAGCATAGAGGGGGAGTATTATTTTATTTTCCCCAAATGCTAGAAATCAAGCATTCATTTCTGATGATAGAAATTTTGGGTTGATTGACTGTCGTTTGCTCAAGGAAAAAGCAGGAAAAAGAAATCTAAAGAGACTTCATGTTGGTTTCAAGGAAGGCTTCTTAGAGCATCTGGTATGCTCTACTTTGTGTGTATCAGATCTGAAAGTAATGAACAAGTTGCTGCAAATAAATGTTTGAAATGATGCTCAAATGGCAGCGTTGTACTTGAAGAAGGCAGTGGGGATGGTGCCTTATTCACCTGGGTATCCCTTGCACACAGCACAGACTTCAGACTTCCTCAGTGGTGAACAAACAATCCTCAAACATCGAGATGTATATAGAAACCAGAGGAGATGATAGAAACACTGCGGAATGCGGAAGAAAACAGCATGGGGGAGCCTTTGGTCCAGGGGATCAGCCCTGACTCTCTGACTAACCCCTCCTGACCTCAGAAACATCATGTGACTTCTCTGAGTTTCAGTTAAACCCTTTATCAAACTAAAGGTTTAATTCTATGGCTGGGGACTTCCTAGGCGGCATGGTGGTGAAGAATCTGTCTGCCAATGCAGGGGACACAGGTTCGATCCCTGCTCCAGGAAGATCGCACATGCTGTGGAGCAACTAAGCCTGTGCGCCACAACTATTGAGCCTGTGTGCCGCAACTACTGAAGCCCAATTGCCTAGAGCCCGTGCTCTGCAAAAGAAGCCACCGCAGTGAGAAGCCCACGCGCATCACAATGAAGAGTAGCTCCCACCCACCACAACTAGAGAAAGCCCGTGTGCAGCAATGAAGACCCAATACAGCCAATAAACAAATTAAATTAATAAATAAATAAATTTATTAAGAAAAAATTCTATGGCTGGAAGGTCCTGGGTTCCTGTAACTGCTCAGGGATCCAGGGTGATGACGGCAGAGGATTTTCTCTGGGGGACACCTTAGTGGGGACAGCAGATCCAGGCTTCATGGAGATCACAGAGTAGTAAAGGGAGACCCATCCACGCAGCCACCCACTCATGCAACCATCCATCCATTCATTTATCTATTCATTCATCCACCCATCCATCCTTCCACCCACCCATCCACCCACCCATCCATTCATCTATTCGTCCATCCATTCCTTTATACACAAGCATTGATTGAGAATCCACTCTGTACACTGGGATAATGGAAAAAATGTCCCTCAGTTCCTAAATAGTGATGGCAACAGATTGACAATGGGCGATACTCTAAGGAGGTCTGGTGACCGTGAGGGATTCCTGGGCTGGGCTGATCAAGGAAAATATTTGACCACGAGGTGGCAGTAGCAGACAATGGGCTCAGGTGACACTGACAAGCTTGTGGGCAGAAGTCACCCACCTCCTGAGACTGTCTTGAGGCAATGGTGTGAGGGCCACGCCCCAGAAAAGGATGAGAACAAGGAAACTCTGGAGTGGGGGCTCATGTGTCCAGGTGATGTCTCTTAGGAGCATGTGGATGGGTGGGGGTCTCTGGGTGGGGAAGTTGCAAAGGCCAGTAGCCAGACACTTGGGGGTCTTTATGGTGGCAGGGTTTTCTATACCAGTGGCTAGCAGATGTCAGGTGCAGTTTTGTGGGGTATGCAAATCCGACATGCTCTGAAGGACTAAAATGTGCTTATTTCATCTATGTTTCAAGCAATTGGTTGTATAAAAATTTGAGACTGGCGCCAGTAGGCTTTTGAGCTAATGGGTCTCACCCAGCCTCCTGTGAAGAAATATACAATCTAGGGGTCAATATACAGGGGACATCTTTGGCTCATTTACATAACATGAGGGTGGCAGATCCCGGCTTCATGGAGGTGATACACTAGTGAGTGATACAGAGACAAATACCCATCCATCCACTCATCCAACAAGCACTGATGAAGCACCGAGCAACAGGCTGGGCAGGGGAGCTTCAGAAATAAGGGTGAGCACCTGTAAGATCACATAACCCCATTGCATGAGACAAGCACAGAATTGGGTCTGAGTACCGACAGCAGGAGTTATGATGGAAGGGGAGACACGGAGTGACAGAGGTCCCATGTCAGCCGGCAAAGTGGAGCCAGTGGGAAGAGTGTTATGAGATTTTTTTCAGAGGGACTGGCAGCCAAGCTGTTGCTTGAAGGATGAGGTGAGATAGCCTGGTGATTAAGCTGGGAGACGATTTTGCAAACTGAAGGATCGGCACTGACAAGGCTCAGAGGTGGGGGCACGCCATGTGCTTACAGGACTGCGTGTGAGTTTGGTGTGGTGCTGGATGCGAGGACAGGAGCGAGGAGATGCCGGGCTGTGCAGGCAGGCAGGGCCCAGACAGAGCAGGACCTGCGGATCCCATCGAGAAATGGAACCCGGGAAGATTCTGCACGAAAGAGGTGGATGATCCTCCCTGACTGTGAGGAGGAGAAGGGCGGATGCTAGGACACCAGAAGGGAGGCAGGCCCTGGAATCCAGGTGACAGATGGTGAGGGTGAGAGGGAAGGTGGCACACAGACCACAGTGAGAAGAGCTCAGACTGGGAGCTGGTGAGGAGGTGGGGCTTGGGGAGCTGCGGAGGAAGTACAAGTTGACTGGTGGCTGATGGGGGACTGAGAACGTGTGTCCCCCCCAACTGAATACCCCTGTGGCTAGCACAGTGTCCTGCACAAAGCTGGCTCTCAGGGAATACCTGCTGCAATAATCGGTTTTTGATGATATCTTAGAACAAATCCAATAAGAGTAGACGGGAAATAATTATTAGAGAAATGCAAATCAAAACTACAATGAGGTATCACCTTATACCAGTCAGAATGGCCATCATCCAAAAGTCTATAAATAATAAATGCTGGAGAGGGTGTGGAGAAAAGGGAGCCCTCCTGCACTGTTGGTGGGGATGTAAATTGGTGCAGCCGCTATGGAGAACAGTATGGAGCTTCCTTAAAAGACTAAAAATAGAACTACCAGAGGATCCAGCAGTCCCACTCCTGGGCACGTATCTGGAGAAAATCATAATTTGAAAAGATGTATGCACCCCAATGTTCAGTGCAGCACTATTTACAATAGCCGGGACATGGAAGCAACCCAAACGTCCATTGACAGATGACTGAATAAAGAAGATGTGGTACACACACACAGTAGAACACTACTCAGCCATAAGAAAGAATGAAATTATGCCATTGGCAGAAACATGGATGGACATGGAAATTATCATACTAAGTGAAATAAGTCAGACAGAGACAGATAAATATCATATATCATTCATATGTGGAATCTAAAAATGTGATACAAATGAATTTATTTACAAAATAGAAACAGACTCACAGACTTTGCAAACAAACTTATGGTTGCCAAAGGGAAAGGGGGGGCATAAATTAGGCGTTAGGGATTAATATATACACACTACTATATACAAAATAGATAAATAAGGACCTATTGAATAGCACAGGGAACTCTATTCAATATTCTGTAATAACCTATATGGGAAAAGAATCTGAAAAAGAGTGAATATATGTGTATGTATAACTAAATCTCTTTGCTGTACACCTGAAACTAACAAAACATTGTAAATCAACTATATCCCAACATAAAAATTGAATTAAAAAAAAGAGTAGATGGGAAAAAGAGACTAATTCTGACAGTGAATTTTGGTAAGTTTTATATTAGGGGCTACATATGGTCTTAAAATACAGGCAGGGGACTTCCTAGGTGGCGCAGTGGGTAAGAATCTGCCTGCCAATGCAGGGGACATGGGTTCGATCCCTGCCCCAGGAAGATACCACATGCCGCGGAGCAACTAAGCCCGTGCGCCACAACTATTGAGCCCATGTGCCGCAGCTACTGAAGCCCATGAGCCTGGAGCCCATGCTCTGCAACAAGAGAGGCCACTGCAATGGGAAGCCCGCACACCACAAGGAAGAGTAGCCCCCGCTCGCCGCAACTAGAGAAAGCTTGTGTGCAGCAACGAAGACCCAAAACAGCCAATAAAATAAATAAATTAATTAATTAAAAAAAATACAGGCAGGGTTGGAATTGACTAAGATGGAGCTTAGTAGGGGTGGGGAGAAAGGCATTCCAAAAGGAGGAAAGGGTATAAAGCCAAGGAATGGAGGTGCAGTGTAATGAGAGAGGGGTGGTTCACTGTAGACGGTCAGCAACACATCATGTTTTGAAGCTGGAGCTGGAAAGTTGGGAGAAAACGTAGACAGATAAAATCTTTCTATATAGGTGCATTTCTATGTAATTTTTCTTTTGTGACTGCAGTAGATTGAATACTTGTGTTCCCCTCAGATTCATATGTTGAAACCTTACCCTCAAGGTTGTGGTGTTGGGAGGTGGGGTCTTTGGGATAGCATTAGGTCATGAGGGTGAAGCCCTCATGATGGGATGAATGTCCTTATGAAAGGGACTTCCGTGGTAGCGCTGTGGTTAAGAATCCGCCTGCCAATGCAGGGGACATGGGTTCGAGCCCTGATCCGGGAAGATCCCACATGACGCGGGGTAACTAAGTCCACGCGCCATAAATACTGAGGCTGCGCTCTAGAACCTGCGAGCCTAGAGCCTGTGCTCTGCAACAAGAGAAGCCACCGCTTGCCGCAACTAGAGAAAGCCCGAGCACAGCAACGAAGACCCAACACAACCAATAAATAAATAAATAAATTTATATTAAAAAAAAAAAAAGGAAGAGACCCCAGAGAGAGCCTTCAGTTTAAGTCACTTAAAAACCATTGGTCTGGATATAGGATGAATATTTGCCTTGTTTCCAAGGACAATGGAGAAGACCTAGGTAATCCAGAAAACGAGCTCAAATGCTGGAGGCAGCATCAGAACCAGGGCAGCTCCAGGAGACAAGGAAGGTGACCGAAAACCTGGATCTGGCCAGAGAAGAGAATTCATACCCAAAACCTGTGGCACCTGATGCTAATGGGCTGTGTCAGGGTAGAACTTTCTAGAACAAGGAAAATTATGATGCCCCCACTGAAGAGGAAAATTAGAAACTTGCACTCAGCTAAAAATAACTCCATGTTCATTCTGCTTTTGTAAAATATGCTTGCTGCGCCAAAAAAGAAAAACAAAAACAGGATGACCTAGCAATCAAATGTAACCATAGGATGTTTTGCTAAATATGCAATGTTCTGCATCTGCTCTTGTAAGCTTCTGTTTGGAAACTTCTGTGCTCTGTAAACCAAGTAACCAATCTACCCATGCTAACTGTAACTATGTGCACTGACCCCTATAAAAGTAAAGTTCACCCTGAGTTTGGGACCCAGAACTTTGGAGCGTTAGCTTATCTGGCGCCGCTGCCTTAATAAACCTGAGTTCTCCAACCCTCTGAGTGTGGTGCTTAGTTTCTTGACGGACTGATTTCTGCAACACCACCTCTGACTGACACTGCAAACATAGCCTCTCCTAAGTCTTACGTAAAAACTACCTCCTGCCACGAGCTTGTGTAAAGGTAACAAACTAATGATTGATCGTCCGGATTCACCTGCAGCCTTACTTTCCGATTCCACCCTATGGCTTATTTTTATCAGAGTAGAGTTGATTTACAATGTTGTGTTCGTTTCTGGTGTACAGCAAAGTGATTCAGTGCTACATATATACACATTCTTTTTTTATAATTAATTAATTTATATATATATTTTTTTGCTGCATTGGGTCTTCGTTGCTGCGCGTGGGCTTTCTCTAGTTGCTGTGAGTGGGAGCTACTCTTCTTGGTGGTGTGTGGGCTTCCCATTGCGGTGGCTTCTCTTGCTGCAGAGCATGGGCTCTAGGCACATGGGCTTCAGCATTTGTGGCACATAGGCTCAGCAGTTGTGGCTCGAGGGCTCTAGAGTGCAGGCTCAGTAGTTGTGGTGCCCAGGCTTAGTTGCTCTGTGGCATGTGGGATCTTCCCAGACCAGGGCTTGAACACATGTCCCCTGCATTGGCAAGTGGATTCATAACCACTGCACCACCAGGGAAGTCCCCACATATTCTTTTTCATATTCTTTTCCATGATGGTTTATCACAGGATATTGAATATAGTTCCCTGTGCTATATAGTACAACCTTGTTGTGTATCTACTTCATATATAGTTGGTCCCATCTGTTAATTTCAAACTCTTAATTTATCCCTCCCCTACTCCCTTTCCCTTTTGGCAATCATAAGTTTGTTTTCTATGTCTGTGAGTCTGTCTCATAAACAAGTTCATTTGTGTCGTATTTTAGATTCCACATATAAGTGATATCGTATGGTATTTGTCTTTCACTTTCTGACTTATTTCACTGAGTGTGATAATCTCTAGGTCCATCCAGGCACTATGATTTTTTTTAACATTAGTTGATTTGTATTTAAGATTAAAAACTTGCACATCTTCACACAAAAATCTAGATTTTTTAGAGGCGCTTGAAATCGGAACGGCTAGTCCCCCATGGGAGCAAGCGTCTGTGGCCAGACGGATGTATGGCTTTCAATGTTGCTACTCTCCCCAGGTCCACAGTTTTAACCTGAAGTCCTTATTTAAATGTCTAAGTCTGGCCTCTGCATGCATGTGAATTTGAGAAGCCAGGAAAAGGAGAAGATAGGAAATGGCCCATTTCTCATCCTTTGATCCCTTCGATTGCCAAAGCTCTTGTAACGCCCAGCCCTGGCTCATGACCCTTCCAATCCCCAGACTCAGAGCCTGGCGGGGGCACCCCTTGGATGTGTGAATTCCTAAGTGGGCTCTAGAGCTTCTTTGTAGGTTACACCCTAGCAGATCATTGCTTCCATTAGAGAACTTCTGTCTCAAATTTTATCCCACTCCTTAATAACTGCCTCCCTTTTGTTCTACTTGGGTGAACCTAATACAATTTCTCTGAACATCTGTAAAGTTAATTCATCTCTGTCGCCTTGTATTTGAAACCGAACCAAAAAACGACACTAATCTCTAATTTATAACAAATCAGTGGTGCATGAATTGCATTACATCATAGGGGACTAAAAGACAGACTTTGTTTTTATCTCAGGATGAATTTGGCGAAGGCCACTTAATAGCACATTTGTTCAGTGAGTTGAATGAAACTGGCGGCTCTGTTTGCTCCTGGGGTATTAAATATATACTCAGCCTTTCAACCTGCGACTTCTTCCTCATTCTTAGCTGAGAAAAATTCTCCTCTGTCAAAAAAAAAAAATTTAGATCGAGTTATTTAATCCCTGAAAAACAGATGGATTAAGACTTCTTTATTAAGCAACTCTACACAATTTACATAATATAATAGTTCTGTCCACACAACCAAGTGAAGCCCGAGTGATGCGGGTTATAATTATTGCCTCACATGCTAGCTAGGTATCCTATCAAGAAAATTCACATCCCAGAAGGTGGTTCATTTCATGAGCAAGTTGCCCTGTTTATAAAGAACTCATTTTGTATTTTGAGGTTTGTGTATTTAAATTATGAAAATTTACTATTGCTACTCAGGAAAGAGGGATCTCGGTGCGGGGGCGGGGAGTGAATGTCTAACCCATGAACTCTCTGCGAAGACAAAAGAGTTTGTCCCCTGCTCCTGCAGGCACCCACTTTTCCTGGGGGCATAAGTTCCTGAAGGTTTGTTATCTGTAATTGATGGAACAGAGATGGGGCACACAGTGACCAATGAAGGCAGTTGGATGGTTCTGAAGTCAAGTAATACACTCAGGAGACCCCTGTGTTTACTAAATCCATTTTTTTTTTTTTGGCCACACTGCATGGCATGTGGGATCCTAGTTCCCCAACCAGGGACTAAACCCACGCCCCTTGCAGTGGAAGCATGGAGTCCTAACCACTGGATCACCAGGGAGGTCCTACTAGATCCATTTCTGACAAAAATTCCAGAACTACGTGATACCTCACCTAACACTGTGTGAGATTTCAGGCTACTTTCCCTGGGTTCAGCGTTACCAGATAAAGTATTGAACATACAATGCAATTTGGGATATACTTATACTAAAAATCGAGTCCTCAGATAAGATATGGGATAGGTTGCCATTTGGGAAACACCTAGGCTTAAAAAAATTATTTGTGGTTTCTCTGAAGTTCAAATTGAACTGAAGGCGTGGGGATAAATTGGGAGATTGGGATTGACATACACGCTGCTATATATAAAAAAGATAACTAATAAGGACCTACTGTATAGCACAGGGAACTCTACTCAGTACTTTGCAATGGCCTATATGGGAAAAGAATCTAAAAAAAGAGTAGATATATGTAAATGTATAACAGATTCACTTTGCTATATACCTGAAACTAACACAACATTGTAAATCGACTATACTCCAATAAAAACTAAAAAAACCAAAAACAAAACCAAACTGAACTGAGAGTCCTGTATTTTTATTTACTATACCTGACAACCCTCCCCATGCCAGCAGCCCATCATCACTGCTGCCTCAGGCCACTCAGGGGAGGACTTCACTGTAATAAGAAAAGAGACAGCAAATACACGTTGGACAGACGCGGAGTGTCAAAAGTCTTTCACTCTTGCTGCCTCAGGTTTCTCTTTGTGTGAGGGATGATCAAACGTGGTCCAGAAGCATTTTAAAGCCCCTAAATCTGACATGTGTGGATTAAAGAATACAGATCCTAAACTTTTATCTTTGGAGGGATTTGTGATTTCACTTTCAACACAGAGAATCACTGTAGAGTGGTTCAGAATATAGCTGAAAGATGTGGTATGTATACACAATGTATATACTCCGCCACCAAAAAGAATGAAATAATGCCATTTGCAGCAACATGGATGGACCTAGAGATGATCATACTAAGTGAACTAAGCCAGAGAGAGAAAGACATACCATATGATACCACTTATAATAGGAATCTAAAATACGACACAAATGAAATTATCTGCAAAACAGAAACAGACTCGCAGACATACAGAACAGACTTGTGGTTGCCAAGGGGGAGACGGGTGGGAGAGGGATGGATTGGGAGTTTGGAATGAGCAGATGCAAACTAGTATACAGTATACAGAATGGATAAACAACAAGGTCCTACTGTAGAGCACAGGGAACTCTATTCAATATTTTGTGATAAACCATCATGGAAAAGAGCAAGAAAAAGAATACGTATATACATACACACACATATATATGTATATATATATAAAGAATATAGCTGAATATGATATTTGACATGATTATGTATGTGTGTCTGTATGTTTATGTGTTGAATATGTGTATAAGTGTGTGTGTGTTGTGTTGAATTTGGGTATATTTGTGTGCATTTGTGCCTGTGGGTGTGTGTATATATTAAGCACATTGTGCATGTACATATGAGTGTATACACGCTTTTGTAGAGTGTGTGCATGTTTTTACGCATGTGTGTACGTATTTGTGTGTGTGTGTGTGAGGCAGTGTAGCATAGGGGTTATGAGTGAGGGTCAAAGCCAGCTGGTAACTACAGCAGCCCCTTCAAATATGTGTGCTTGGGTGGCCTCATGTGTTGAAGTAAACAACAGAATCTATATCATGAAGTAACTGAAACGATTTAATAGGCAAACATATGTAATACAGATCAAGTGGTTCGAGTGATGCCTGTTCCACAATAAATCCTCAGTAAATGCTGGTTATTATTATTGCTGTTGCTATTATTGATAAGATCAGATGGATGTGAAATTTTTCCTCCTGGAAATCAGTTTACCTCTCTCTGCTTCTGCTTCTTCATCTATACACTGTGGATGAGAATGGCTCCTACCTCATAGCTCTGTTGGGAGGATTAAATGATTAATTTACATCACGTGCTTGGGGGGCAGGGGCAGTTCTTGGTTGAGAATGGAGACTCTGGAGCCAGACAGCCGAAGTGTGACTCCCACCTTCACCACCTATTGGCTGTGTGACCCTGGGCAATCGACTCCACCTCTCTGAGCCGCATCCTTCTCATCTTTCATGTGGGGATGGTCCAAGAACTCATTTCCTGGGTTCACTGTGAGGGTGAAACGTAACCATGTAAAGTACTAAGAACAGCATACAGTAAGTGCCCTGAATGCTTGGATTTAGGATATTGGTGAAGGGGCTTGAAGCACCCTTTCCCACCCTTGCCTTCCCTGGGTCACAGCCCCTCCTGCTCCACTGAGAAGCCATACAGCAGGATTATATTATAGCCACAGGATCGTTATATGCGCTGAAGAGCATACTTACTCAAGATCTCCTGTCTTCTCCTCCTCCACTTTATTCTGGGTTCTTCTGAGCATAAACTACCTCATCTGTCTCCATGCAAGGGAAGGAAACTGCTGTCCCGTTTAAAAGAGAGATGTGTAGCTTTGTCTCATTCATTGTGCTGCTGGTGACACGGTTAAGTATTTAATGTTGAAGTAAGAGGTTTATTGTTTATGAACGATCACAATTAGGTGTTGCCTTGAAAATAATCCCTCATCACGGTTGATGCACTTCATCCCGGTCCAGGCAGGACAGAACCTTATTCAGTGAAAACACAGGTACCAGAGACAGATGGTCTGAGTTCATACCCGCCTCCGTCGTTTACAAGCTGTGCTCTTTGTGTGTATTTCTTTACTTCCTCAATCCCGTTTCTGCACACTCAAAATGCAGATGTTAAAATAACTGTATAGACCTCACACAACTGTTTTAAAAAAGTTTTTATGTTTACGCAATTTTAAAGGTCACTTTTCATGTACAGTTATTGCAAAATTATTGACTATATTCTCCATGTTGTGCAATACATCCTTGAGCCCATCTTACACCCAATAGTTTGTACCTCCCACTCCGCCACCTGTATAATGCCCCTCCCCCTCCCCACTGGTAACCACACCTTTAAGCAGCCTAATATACATATATTCCGAGTCCCCAAAGGAAAGGGGAGGGGGCAGAAAAATAGTTTAAGAAACAATGGCCAGTATAAAATAAGCTATAAGGATATATTACACAGCACAGGGAATCTAGTCAATATTTTATAACAGCTATAAATGGAGTACAGCCTTTACAAACTGTGAATCACTATATTGTATGCCTGTAACATATAATATTGTACAGCAACCATACATCAAGTAAAAAATAGCTACAATCTCAGAAACCTTAGAAACTCAATGATCTGACGGCCACAAGGAGGGTGGGGAAAGGGGGTGGTTGGGATGAAGAGGAGGATGAAGGAAAAAAAGGAAAGAAATAAACTGAAGGAAAGTACACCAAGGCAGGTCACAGTCATAACCAAATTGGTCAAACCAGTGATAAAATCTTTAAAAAGCCAGAGAAAAGGACTCCTTAGGGAGACTCCTTAGGTAAAAACATCAAGTTCCGAGTGACAAAGTTAAGTATGATAGAAGATGTCTCATAGGAATTGATGCACGCCAGAAGACAATGAACCAGCTTCTTTAAAATACGGGACTGTCAAGCTAGAATTATATACCACGCAGAAACGTCTTTCAAAAAAACAAAAGTGAGGTAAAGACCTTTTCAGACATCCAGAAGCTAAAAGGATTCATCAGGATGTCCCTCAGGTAGAAAGCAGACAATCACAAGTAGAAATATGGTTTTACCCCAAAAGTGAAGAGCAGCGGACACGGATTTATTTAGTTATGCGGGTTTAGAAGAGGAAGATAACTTCCTGGAAACAGGAATTTGGGAAGAAATTTAGAAGTAGCTATTTTAAAGAAACGGGGATGAGCGCTTGCTCTCTGCTGGGTTGGTAGGAAAATGGGAATCACCGGATTGGCGCCTTCTCACCTGGTATCCTAGCAACGCGTTCTTCGGCATCCTTGGTAACTGCCAGGGAGAAGGAGCTTGGAAGGAATCCTGAGATTCAGGTCTGTGAAGAGACCTTGATGAGAAGAGGAAAACGGGGACCATTCTCCCACCCTGGGTCTTGGCGGCTCTGGTCTAAGCCCGTGGAACGTCAATTCTGCCCAGCAGAAGCCACCAAGGTCTCCGGGAATGAAACTCAATCTCTCTCCTCGGGAATTTTTTCCTCGCCCTTCCACTCGCCTTTAGGTACGTCAGCTTTGGGGCACTTTGTGCCAGGTACTAATGTAATCTCTTTACAATTCTCACAGCAGACCTATGAAGTTGGTTCTCTCTTTAGCTGCATTTTCTGGATGCGGAACCGAGGGTAAGTTCCTTGCCAGAGGTCACGTGGTTGGTGGGGACGGAACCTGAGAGGAGTCCGCGTGGTCCACTCAGATCCCGAGCTCCTCCTCGCTGCCAAGCGGTTGGGTTGGGCAGGCGGCTCCAGGAGTCCCTGCTGGGATAGAGGAGGGGGTGGTGGGGGCTGCGGTTGTCTGTGTCCCTGCCCCCAGACGCCCTGTTTCCAGGGCCCCCGGAGAACACTGATGAGGGCTGGGAAGCCGCGGGGCTGTCCTGAGTGAAGGGGCCTCTGCTCCTTGCTTCTCACCTTTAGTCCTGATCAACTGCTCCCAGGACAGCATATCTTCCCATCAGAATCCCTCTGCCTAGTCAGATAGGGCTCACTCCAAGAAGAGGGAAATCCTAGGATGTCTCTGGCACTAATCCTGGTTTCAGTGAATGAGCTTCTGTCTCTCTGCTCCATCCCACCCAGGGCTCCAGAACTGTCCATGTCCTGCTTTCCCAGGAACGCCTTGGTCCCCTAGGTCAGTATGAGCTGCTGTCTTCAGGATGGTTTTCATCCAGAGAAAGGACTACCTGTGGCTACCTGACTTTAAAATAAAAATCAAAATATTAAAGTAAAATTCCCAAACCTCAGAAATTTCCTTTGTAAATTCGACTTACAAATTCTAATATTCTGTTTACAAAATGAATACATTTTTGACATTTTTAAGGAGGCTCTTTTAAAGCATCATTCATGAAATTGCTTTGCTTTAATCTGTACCTGCAAATGTAACAGTCTGCTTTCTTTATTTTATTTTTTTTGGCCACACCCTCTGCAGTGGTATCAGAGTCCTAACTACTGGACCTCCAGGGAAGTCCTATACTCTGCTTTCTTTTTAAGTAATTCAAATGGCATTTAACAAGCAAAAATATCTTATAGATTTAAATAAGCCTAACACATCTAATAAATAAACAAGTAGTCTTTAATATTCCAAGACAGTTTCAGTATTGAGATAGATTTCTCATACTTTTCAACTTAAAATAACAAGTCAAAACTTGATTTTAAATTGCATTCTGAGAAAAGAGGTGACTCTGTAACATCATGTGGTAAATTGACAATTATAAATGCTTTAAATACAAAAATTCCCCAACGATGTCTAACCCTAACAGAAAAATAAAATAGGCATGCTTTGTATAATTCATCATCTCTGTTATTGAGTCTAAACTTTCCTGGGTGTAAAGACCTACTAAGGAAGTGATTTAACATTTCCAGAAAATGGGGATTATAATTCCAAGCAAACTGGAATTTATTCTTTGAAAATTTTTACCTCCTCAGTGGGCTGCAGTTACTTAGAGATTTTAGAGATTTTCAGCTAGGCCATGGGATCTGGAGTAGTGAAAACATTGGGTGATTTTTCTCACCACCTGGACTGCCTGGTTATGCCTTTTTAAGTGTCTTTACATCAATTAATAGGAAGGTCCCTGCTTCCGAGAAGAGGGATCTCACAGCCAAAGGTCTTCAATACAAGTCCCACAGCAGCCAGTTCTGACGGGAGACTCGACTCTCCCGTTCAGATTGCTTCAGCCCGAGATTATATGAATCCATCTTTTTTTTGGCTGCGTTGGGTCTCTGTTGCTACGTGCAGGTTTTCTCTAGTTGTGGTGAGCAGGGCTACTCTTTGTTGCGGTGTGCGGGCTTCTCATTGTGGTGGCTTCTCTTGTTACAGAGCATGGGCTCTAGGCATGGGGCTTCAGTACTTTCAGCACATGGGCTCAGTAGTTGTGGTGCATGGGCTCTAGAGCACAGGCTCAGTAGTTGTGGTGCATGGGCTTAGCTGCTCCACGGCATGTGGGATCTTCCCAGACCAGGGACTGAACCCATGTCCCCTGCATTGGCAGGCAGATTCTTAACCACTGTGCCACCAGGAAAGTCCTAGATGAATCCTTTTGCTACTTGATTTTTGTGTGTGTGACTCCCCATCTCCTCTTCCTGGCAGGATCACTGCTCCCCCAGACGTTTCAATGGACAAACACCGGGGTTCTGCCCCCTTTGAATGTTTCTTTCTGCTTCTTTAGACTCATCAGCTAAGGTCACCCCAATGACATTCACCTTTGGGATTCCCATCCTCAACAATCAACCAACTAAATCTTCTCTGCCTTTGTCAACCCATCGATCAAGTGAACATTTTCAGTTCTGTTTGGCCACTGTTGATAATTTCCTGCTTGAAACTGGGCTTCTTTTAATCTAAACTCTTTAGAGTCTATATAAATATAATTATCAATATAAATGCTCATATATATATATACAGACATGACCTAAAAATATTTTAAGCCCTCAAATGTGCAGTACCAAATTCATTAAATTTCCTGGAGAAATTAAATGACATTTTTTAAACGTCTGTTTTTATTTTTAATTACTTAATAGGCCCTAATAACAGACAGAACATGTAAATAGTACAATTACTATAAAACTTATTACTGTACTTACGTTTCAGTATATTCTAAAACAGCATATAATTGGTGTAATTAATTTAGTTACACACATATACAGCCATATGATTAACAGAATAAATGAAATTCACCCATATACACGCATGTGTGTACACAAATACTGGGTACCTGTTTAAATTAAAATGTCCTATTAGGGAATTCCCTGGTGGTCCAGTGGTTAGGACTCCACGCTTCCACTGCAGGGGGCACGGGTTTGACCCCTGGTCAGAGAACTAAGATCCCACAAGCCATGGTACAGCCAAAAAAAGAAAAAAAAAAAGTTAAAAAAAAGTGTCCTATTATTTTTTTCCTTTTGAATCAAAGTTTACTTTTGAATATATTTAACTCATTGCCTTTCTCAAATTCAATTTACATCAATTAACCGTGAACCATTACTAGAGTATTTTGTTTTTTAATGCTCGAGATTTTCACAACTTGGCCAGCACAAGCCTTTAATTAAAGATCTCTTTCCCCTTCAGAATGCTTTCCCATATTTCAAAAATATTCTTGCTTTCTGGCAACATCAGTAAGTTGCCGACCTCATTTTTGTCCCAGGGCTTGGAATCAGCCACTTCCCAATGAGTGCCAGATTCCTTTGGCTGCGTTGGTGTTGGAGACCAGAATCGAGGGCCTAGTGAGTACTGGGGCTTGGCAAACGGGCTGATGTTATTCTTGGACTACTTTTAGGTGGTGATTTATGTTAAATGTTGACCATGACTACTGAAATGTAATACACTAGGTTTTGTACCCAATTGTTTATTTCACAAGCTTCCCTCCACCTCTAAGACTATGACGTCATCCCCTCCTCTTGCTCAGCTGTGGCTCCATCCCCTCTGCCTCCCATTTACATGAGGCTGCTGCTTAAGGTTTTGCTTGATTTTATTTACTTACTTATTTATTTATTTATTTATTTTATTGGCTGCACTGGGTGTTCGTTGCTGCATATGGGCTTTCTCTAGTTGCGGCAAGTGGGGGCTACTCTTCATTGTGGTGCACAGGTTTCTCATTACGGTGGCTTCTTTTGTTGTGGAGCACAGGCTCCAGACATGTGGCTTTCAGTAGCTGCGGTGCATGGGCTCAGTACTTGTGGCTCTTGGGCTCTACAGCACAGGCTCAGTAGTTGTGGCGCACTGGCTTAGTTGCTCCCCGGCATGTGGGATCTTCCCCAACCAGGGCTTGAAACCAGGTCCCCTGCATTGGCAGGTGGATTCCAAACCACTGTGCTACCAGGGAAGCCCTTGATTCTTAGCTAATTTTTGCCTTGGCCAACAGATCATATCAACGCATACACTCTCTCTTGGTATCTTGCCTATTGTTATGGTTCTTCCAACTACTGTCTCTATGGTGATGACTGCCACATAGGTCCCCCAAGATTGAAACTTTCCTCTGAGATTCAGGTGCACATCATCAGCTAGAGAGTAGACTTGGAATTTTATAATAAGGCTTTCAACAAGTAGAGATGTTTTGCTTCACGTAGGCAAAACATCGACCTGAAAGAACTCTTTTCGATTCAAATTGTAGTATTTCCGAAAAAGAAATGGAACAACAAATTCAGCCTGGCTTTGAAGAATAACCTGTTTCATGGATGCTTAAACAGAGAGAAGAAGAAATAAAGAAAAAGAGAAACACTAAAGGGGGGAGGGAAGGAATGAGAAAGAAGGAGAAGGGAGGGAGGAGGGAGGGGGAAAATAGAGATAAAAATGGCAAGGGCAGAAGGAAAAGATGAAGAGAAGAGGGAGGAAAAAACCAGAAAATCCTAACAAGTGAGTTACTAAGTCTCCATTTGCGTGCAATTTGCAATGAGTAAAGTAGACGCTAAAATTGAGGGAGTTGAGTGGCAAAGGAAGCCGCAGATCAAGCTTCAGGTTTATGCTGGAAGTTTTCTTGTGCAAATTACTTCAACTCTATAATTTTTAGTTTTCTCTAAAATGATGATGCAAACATATGCAAACTTAACAAACAAATACGAATAAACCTAACCAAATACCTGGCTCTTAGCACTAAATCCACCTTTGTCAAAATATCCAGAGAAGGAGTGAATCAATGACCACAACTGGGAAGTGGATGTTAAGGTCCTAGACTATGTGCTTTACAAGCAGAGGCTGCTCTGTCTGGTTCCATGCCTTCAACCGCTGTGAAGAAAGATGGGTGATGAGATGTCATTAAATGTGAATTGCACTTTTGATAATTCATATTGTTTATGATTCACTCAAAATAGTATATTTAACCTGAGTGTACCTTAGCCCCTTAGATATCACAAATGCAAAATTATTTCTTTTATGTGTGCCGACAAGGCTAAATATTGTTAAAAGGTTTAAAAAAATCAGTGTCGAACCACAAAATTATATAATTTCTATCTTTCCTTCATGCCCACTTAAATAATAGTTTGGGTACTAATAGCTGACTGAAATTATAATTAGAACATTCCCTTGATTAGACCCTTTGATCTTCCCTCCAACTTCCCTCCAGCCTTTTACAGACAATAATTTAAGGACAAGTAATGGGAGGAGGAAATTTTTCCAGTGGGTGATGAGTGTAAGGAACTCTCTGTCTTTTTAATTTAAAAAAAAATTTTATTTACTTTTTAATTTTGGCTGCATTGGGTCTTTGTTGCTACGCACGGGCTTTTCTCTAGTTGTGGCGAGCGGGGGCTACTCTTCCTTGCAGTGCATGGGCTTCTCAGTGTGGTGGCTTCTCTTGTTGCAGAGCATGGGCTCTAGGCACGTGGGCTTCAGCAGTTGTGGCACATGGGCTCCGTCGTTGTGCATCAAGGGCTCTAGAGCACAGGCTCAGTAGTTGTGGCGCACGGGCTTAGCTGCTCTGCGGCATGTGGGATCTTCCCGGACCAGGGATCGAACCCGTGTCCCCTGCATTGGCAGGTGGATTCTTAACCACTGCACCACCAGGGAAGTCCAGGAACTCACTGTCTTTAAAGTCTGTGCCATTAAGGTTTGAAATTGGTAAAAGAGGGATTCAGTAAATGAATGAAGGTGTGCAAGAAAATGGCTTTAAGTGTATTTCAGAAAGATTTGTTTAAGAAGTTTTATAAGTCTACAGCCTAAATCTACAGGCAGCCCACGGTGGGGGGCGGGGGGGTCACTGTCCTCAGTCAAGGTGGAAAGTGAGAGAAGATGCCCAACAGGGGTGTGAATGTGGGGTCTGTGCCTTGGGCGAGACACCAGGCAGGGTGGACCCCAACAACCTCACCTGCTGGGGGGACCCATCAGCTGTAATCTCATCATGCTTAAGTGTCCTTTCAATCCTGTTTGTCTATAATTCACATTGTACCAATCCCCCCTCCCCATGGTGAAGCAGGAAATACACCCAGTTTTTGGTCTGTCTCCTTCATCCCTTACTTCCCCAATTCTCTGACTCCAAAACTAGAAGAAAACCCAGCTCAACCTGTTGCAATACAAATAGGAGTGAGTTTCTCCATTGATATGGAGGGAATAAACTAGCAGTGGGGGAAACTGTTGCAATGCAAATAGAAGTGATTGTTCTTTTTCCTCTTGACAGCAAGGAAAACAAAGAAATTCCAACAGGCTAGAGGAGAAAGATAACCTGGCCTGAAACAGTTAAACAGTCTTGGTTATTCTTTAGCTGTTACTACTAACAAACACTTGTAGCTAGACTTGCCCTTCACAAAGCTGATTACTCTCTGACTCCATTCGAATTACACCTTGCACCTGGCATTTCTCCCCCACCCCCTTCTTTGTAGCACTCTTCAGTTCAGAAAGAAGGTCATGGGCCGATAACTTCAGGGACACCAGCCCGGGTTGCTGCACTGCCTGATGCCAGCTTTGGCCATGAATTTGCAGAAGAAAAGAATGCAAGATCCTCATCACCTGGACTCATCATTTACCAGGACTGCGAGCCCCACATATAAAATCTTCCCCGACTCCCGAGGAGAGTGGGGCACGGTTCTCGAGGCGCTAGCCTGCCGTGTCTTCCCTTCTGCCTGGCAGAAAAATAAAGCCATCTCTCTCTTCCTCCAAAATCTCTGTCTCCGTATTTCTATTTGGCCTTGGTGCACAGAGTAGCCATTATTACGGCAACAAACCCAACAACATAACTTTTAAATTCCTTTTCTAAAAGATGTCATCCTGCTGTTCCCAGTATGGTGAGGGCACCCGGATTAGCTGTTTGCAGGTTAAGTAACTGGCACCTTGGAATCTCAGTCTTTCTCAGGAGTAAGACTGGAGTCTGCTTATTTATACTTAAAGTCACTTTGCTTATCTCTTGAGCTTCTAGCACAGTCCCCTTGGAGGGTTGACATACTGAAGGGACCACAGTTTAGTAGCCAGATAATCCAGTCACAATGACAGGCGGACTTTTGGAAAGACGAAAATCTCCTAGCACTAGGACTTAGCTCTGTAAAGCTTTTCAGAGACCTGCTGGCTACACAAAGAAAGCAGCCTCTGTGCTGATAAGGGGGAGAGTTCCAGTCAGTGCCCCTGATAATTAAGTGGCCTTGTCAGAAGGTTGAGATACACACAGATGCATTTGGGAATATTTCATTTTAAAAAGATATAAACACATAAAGGAGAATAAAAAAGGATTTTTAAAGAATTGCCTTTGACTCTTTTGATGTCAATCAAACTTAAAATATGTTGCTGCCAAAAGACATCCAATCCTTTACTTTGAGGCTCTTTTAGGAAAATGTGGGCTTGACAAAAGCTTGAAACGTGCTTTTGTACACTTTTTAATATTTATATATGTGCACTGTTGAATTTTTATTATGTAAATCTGGGTTCGGTGAGGATGGAGCCTGCTTCCTTAGCACCTGTAACAATGGACATTTAAGGCAATTAGAATAGAAAGAACATTTGGCCAAAGGGGATCCAGGTTGATGGTAGAAATTTCTTTGCCCTTGGAACAGACTTGGGCAGCCACGTGGAAGGTTAATATAAACGCGCCACCTTCTTCAAAACAAAGGATCCTTATAAAGTCTGCCATTAGCTGATGAATTTATGGCAAGCAAGAGAGATCTGGTCAACCACTTTTACTGCTGTACATCCTGATTTATCAACAGAAAACAATAGTTTTACATTACTCTGGAGTGTCTGCTTGACACTGCGTAGCTGTCATGGTAGATGATGTTTACTCAGGTTTTGCATCAGGAGGCATTGCAGCACTGTGAAACTGTGAGAAATAAGCCCACCTGTCTGATGACCAAAAAAAAAAGGACATGGCAGCCTGGAGTACAGCAAAGCAAGACTTTATTATCGGTCTTGCATGAGCGGGTGTCTGCGGGACAGGCACACCCCCAGGCGGCCACTGGCAAGCATTTTATCCGCTAGTTTGCAAATCCCTCCGCTGGTTGCTCATTGGCTGAGTACTACAGGGTTCACTCACTTTCCCGGACATCCGCTACCAATGAGGTTAAAATAAGTACTATGTTGCTATTTGATTTGAAGGTTTAGACTTCCTTCAAGACAATGTGACTGTTACCACGCCTCCTTTTGTTCTGTTACTTTGTGGCACGAGCCTTTGTTACTTTTTTGGCGTGAGCCTTTGGTCACGTCAGCAAACTTTACTCCATTTTTTGGAAATGAATCATAAAACATCTATTGTCCCTCACAGAAACCCTGCAGCCAGGGGTGTAGAGGGACTTAGGAGCCTGGGTTCAAATCTAGCTCTGCCACTTAGTGCTGTGCACACCTGGGCAACGTCATCAACCTCCATGGGCTCATTTTCCTGTTCTGTGACACAGGGATGATGCTAGACCTGCTGCCTGTGTTAATCTAAATCGATGAATGTGAAGAGCTTAGTCTAGTGTCCAGCACGTTGTTTGTGCTCCGTGCGTGTGAGCTGTCCTCATCCCCTGAGGACCAGCTATGGGGACATCAAGTGCCTCTCTGGCTTCTGTTTGCCCCTCATTGCCTACCTTCCAGAAGGCAATGAACAGAGGGGCTGACTCTGCTGAACCCCAAAAGGGAGAAAAAACAGAAACTCCAAGGAGGAGGATCATTACAAAATGGTAACATCTCAGAATGTTATTTTAGCCCACAAAATAATGTGAGAAAATTCCAAGGGAATTTTCATCCTCTGTGCTTATGTTCCTATGCCGTACATGAACTTTTATGCGAAAAATTACTTATGTGGCTTGATTTTTCATATATGAAAAGAGGCAAACGAATGTGTGCATTGGTTACTTGGAGTGTCCAGAGGTTATGGGCGACTTTGAGGATTCTATTTTTTTCCTCTCCTCTCCCTTCTTCCTCCCTCCCTTCCACTATTATTATTAGATATTCACCAAGAACCAGTAGTGCTGTTTTGAACATACAAAAATAGATTCCTCCAAATGGCTTTGTCTCTCCTAAGAGATAATAGATTGCTTTTTTCCCCTTCAGTACAAACCGGAAATTGAAACAGATGGAGCATGTCTTCAGCAGTGTCAGGCAAAGGAATCTGGCTCATGGAGAGTCCGTCTCTGGACATATTTAGAGAACAGGGAGAGAAGGAAGTGATCTTGGTCCACAGCTGGAGGTGGGATAGGGGTTTGCTCTCTCTAGGGCTGAGGCATGTATAGGGCTTTCTCTTCTAATGGCATCCTGACCTCACTATACGCCTTTTTATTGTTTTTGCACAATCTTCTCAAAATAGCAACTGTTTGACTGTTCAGGGTATCAAAAACAAATCTGAGTAAATTTGAAGATCTAATTGGCTTTATTAATTGATTCGTGAATTGGGCAGCATCTTGGCCGGCAAATAGGCCTTGGGGGTAACACAACATGGAAGACTTTTATAGTAAGAAGGGTGGGACAAGGAAAGGAAGTCATCAGCAAAGAAAAAATGAAAGTTCACTGCAGGAAACTAGAAGTTCAGGAGATTGATGGCGTCTCATTGGCTGAGCTGTGGCATTTTGCATTGGCTGGGGAAGGAGGAAGTCTTCCTCCTACTAGGGTAGTGAGTAGCTGGACTTCCTGTTTGGGAGTGCCAGTGTCTCTTCCTGATGGGGTCAGTAACATGTCTTCCTGTTTGGGGTAATTGCCGATGAGTGGTGGGATGTGAGAGCTCCCTCTACAGGCTTCCTGACCACAATTTTAGTTGAGGTCTCCTGTTATTAATTTTCACAAGGGGTAAGTAAATCAATTCAGTGGATTTAGGGAATTTACTATCAATACTCACGGTACTCTCAGGGTCATTCAAGGGTATATTCAGAGCAGCAAAAAAATCTGAGTCGCCAATGTGCGGGGTCCTAGCTGAGGTTGCATAAGGCGACACTCTGCCTTCTGTTTCTGCTCTTCGATTGTAAACAAGCATCCTTTTCACGATCTACTTAGTGCCACATTTTCTTTATTGCTTTTTTGTGGCTTTTGATTGATGATTTCCTGTTTAAAGTGGACCCTAAATAGTGTTTAGATCTGAAAT
Organism: Hippopotamus amphibius kiboko; assembly: GCF_030028045.1. Lineage (NCBI taxonomy): Eukaryota > Metazoa > Chordata > Mammalia > Artiodactyla > Hippopotamidae > Hippopotamus > Hippopotamus amphibius. Next base: position 22,708,591 of record NC_080193.1, read on the forward strand.
GCTGCCATGCGCCTTACAGAGAAGCAACAATAGGTAAAGATGAGTTCAAGTTCTAGAGCTAAAGTTGGATGTGAGTTCAATCTTAATGAATCAACAATATATATTAAATACGTTGTCTTTAAACATAAACACGCATTTTTAAAGGTTACGTATTGATCAGCTGATGAAAATGTGACAAGAAGCACCCAGGAACCTATATCTGTATCTCCTCTAGAATCAATAGTTTCGTATTTGCTAATTCAGTGTTCGCGATGACTTGATACAACACAACCACCACGGATGACGAGAATTGACTTCTACTTGGGGAAACAGTGGACTGGATTATTCTTGCTTCTCCATCTTTGCAGATTTTTTGATTCGAAGAAATAGTCAGTTCAGGATTAACATTTGCCTCCACCATTTATGGGGGATCCCTTCTTTACAGTCCATTGACTTTTATTTCAGAGGTGGCTTAATTAAAACTGCAACAAGGAAGTTATGAAAGGGAATGGTGTTTCCAGGTTTGTGCATATGGTAACCAGCCTTGTTCTTGGCTGCTTGCAATACTTATTGTTCTTGGTCTGTTGGTGTTTTTATGATGCTGTGACTCAAATTTTATAGCTGTTTGACCAGGCTAATTTTGCATGCTGCATTTTGTCAGCCCATCCCAGACACCCAACGACTTAACTCTGAATCACTTGTGCTGTGAACTGCGTCCCTCCCATCATCCAGGAAGCCTTTGGCCACTCTGCTGCCCCCCAGCAGCTTGGAAACAGAGGTCAGGGAGGAGAAAAATGCAACATAAAAAGTTCCGCCAAACCTTTTCTCATATAATTCCTAGTAATTGATAATTCTTAGTAATTCCCTTGAGTATTTCTAACTGCTGTGACAGCTATAAAAAGCACCTACAAGATGAATGGGATAAATGTTGAGTTATGCGCCCGGGCTCCACCATAATACGTTAACATGGCTGAATTAATGCTCTCCCCTCCCCTGATGAAGGTCCTTTGTGAAATCTCACTGTGGTGTGGCTCAGGTGCAGAAGGATTTTCAGTTAGAGACACAGCAGAATGACTGTGACGTTTAATTCCAAAATATGACACTTGATTTGAAGACCAGGGACCCCATCTTCTTCAATGTCCCCAACAATGGACTCATATATATCTTTTACACTGAAGAATTCTTGATTCACAATGTGTTAATTTCTGCCGTACAGCAAAGTGATTCAGTTATACACATATATATGTGTGTGTATATGTATGTGTTTATATATGTATACAGGCTTTTCTTTTCATTATGGTTTATCACAGGAGATTGTATATACTTCCCTGTGCTGTACAGTAGCACCTTATTGTTCACGTATCTACTCTATATGTAATAGTTTGCAAACACAAACTCCCAGTCCATCCCTCCCCCCCCCACCCCCGCAACCACAAGTCTGTTCTCTGTGTCTGTGTGCACTAATATATATATATATATATAGTCATTCATTCATTCATTCATTCAGGCTGCATTGGGTCTTCATTGCTCTGCGCAGACCTTCTCTAGTTGTGGTGAGTGGGGGCTACTCTTTGCTGCGGTGCACGGGCTTCTCATTGTGGTGGCTTCCCTTGTTGAGGAGCATGGGCTCTAGGCATGCGGCCTTCAATACTTTCAGCACATGGGCTCAGTAATTGTGGCTCATGGGCTCTGGAGGGCAGGCTCAGTAGTTGTGGCATACAGGTTTAGTTGCTCCATGGCATGTGGGATCTTCCCGGACCAGGGCTCGAACCTGGGTCCCCTGCATTGGCAGACAGATTCTTCACCACTGTGCCACCAGGGAAGACCCGAACTCATATATTTTTGAGCCACACTCTGGTTTGACCTTTGACTATGACTGTGCAGATAAACCAGGCTGAGCTCCTTCCTTTGATCACTTCCAATTCCATTCTCTTGGTCTGCACATCCTCCAAGTGCAGAGCTGTATGCAGTGAGCATGCTGTCTCTGTGTTTGAACGTGAGAAAGCCGAACCAAGAATATTCTAAACCTAGAGGGGTCAGCCATTCAGTATGGTTGAAACTGTGTTTCTTCCCCCCCAGGACAAGTGCTTAGACTGGGAAAGTCTCAGAAAAATTAAGAAGAGTTATATCCTTAATGCAGTTAGGTATCTTGCAAATCAATTGTGCTCTGCTTTCCTTTGAGTATCTCCAAAATAGAAGTTGAAAAAGGAATTCCAGAACATAGACAGAAGGCTGAAGAGGAATACTGAAATGTGGCCCCTTTTGTCTGTGAACTTACTCTGGACACTGCATCAAGAAAGCTCAAGGGGGACTTCCTTGGTGGCGCAGTGGTTAAGAATCTGTCTGACAATGAAGGGGACACAGGTTCGATCCCTGGTCCAGGAAGATCCCACATGCCGCAGAGCAACTAAGCCCGTGCGTCACAACTACTGAGCCCATGTGCTGCAAGTACTGAAGCCCACACACCTAGAGCCCATGTGCCACAAGAAGAGAAGCCACCACACCAAGAAGCCCTCGCACCGAGAAGCCCTCGCACCGAGAAGCCCTCGCATTACAATGAAGAGTTGCGCCCACTCATCACAACTAGAGAAAGCCCACACGCAGCAAAGGCCCAATGCAGCCAAAAATAAATAAATAAATAAAGTAATTAAGAAATTAATTAATTACAAAAAAAGAAGGCCTGACGTCTCACCCAATGTCCATCTCCCTGGACACAGCGGCTGAGAGCAGAAAGGGACATTAGGGGGTCGCCCCTCATCCAATACTGACGCCCCCCCCAATTTTGAGGCTTCAAATAGATTTGAAAGAAATAAGAAATACAAAAATGGGGTTAAAATTCTAATCTACATTCTCATTTTTGTTTGTTTTATTTCAGCTTTTTACAAAGTACCTTCATTCAGCATACGCACATCTAAAAGAAGCCAAGGAAGAATTTAAGTCTCACAGTTGGGGTCTGTCCTCACCGGTCTCAGGGCCCTCCAGGCTCCAGCCACACTGTCCTAGAAGAGGAAGCTCTGGTCTAAAATTTCTGGCTGAGGACTTATTAATTCAAGACTCAACACCTCTGAAGCCTGTTCTCATTAGTGGCCACATTTGAACAGACCCAGATCAACAGACTCCTGTTAATATTCTTACCCACATACTTTGGTTCTAAATAATAGATGGTCTTGAACATTTCCCAGGTAGTTTTATTTTGTGTCATATATTTTATCCAAACTTCTTTGAATTATTTAGTTAGAATTTAAAAAGGCAGTAATCATGCCGTTTACCTCTTCTGATTTTCCCACTCAGCAGGATTTTAAATTATTCCAATATTTTGCATCATGAACAGAAATAGTCCTATATAAAATTTAGGTCACATCAAGATTTTCCGACCCAATAAAAGTGTTAGTTGTCTGAGAAATCCTTCCAGGCAATTATAAATATGTCAAAATAATGCAAAGGCATGGTATTTGAGATTGAGATCAGAGCAAGTATTTAAAAGTGGTTGTAAATTATTATATTTACAATTAAACATATGCTTAAATATACACACTCCTGTGTACTCTTGAGAGCTGGCATAACCAAAATCCAGTTTCGAGAAACTCTTTAGAGATGAGAGTCACAGTTTGCTAAGCAAGGTTTTGAAGGTGATCAGGACATTAAAAACAATAATGTAATATCGATAATATGAGTTCCATTGGGTTGTAGGAGAAGATGGGGAAGGAGGAACATCTTTCTGCTCCCAAATCTTGAGATTATATGCTTTGTCAGCCCAGTCTGTGAAGCACTTGGATTTTATATTTAGTATTTATGGAGATCAGAAGAACTACTATGTATAAAATAAATAAGCTACAAGGATATACTATACAACATAGGAAATGTAGCCAGTATTTTACAATAACTATAAATGGAATATAACTTTTAAAAATTGTGAAACACTACTGTACACTTGAAACTTATGTAATAATGGTATGTCAACTATACCCCATTAAAAAAAAAAAACATAGAAAAGGAGAATTGCAGCACCTAAAATGGGATGAACCAAGAAATTTTCACTGTTGGTAAATTTCAGCGTGTAGGATACCTTTCGTTTCACATAAGCTATATTTCTATGACCGTCAATGGGTCAGCAGTTGAGACTATAAGGGTCATAGTTTATAGACACAGTTGTCCACTTATATCTGTGTATTGAACTTCCTACAGGTACAACTGAAGTAAAACAAAGCCTTTTCTCTACCACTCCCTGACAAATGGGTTTTAGCCCTATTGACAACCAGGTCACACATCATAAATTCTTATTGAATTGACCAGAAGTGGGGTCCAGGCATGGGAGAATTCTTCAAGTTCTGTAGTTAATTCTAACATATACTCAGGGCTGAGAAACACTTCCAAAGGATGGAAGATGTGTTTTTATTCCCCTTTCAAGGAAAAAGCTCACACTATAGGTTTCTCTCCTAGAAATCTACATTTTCCTTGTTTCAGGGAATAGAGAAGAAGGTTTGGATTTCAAAAGTCTGAGTGCTTGGTGGTAGGTGGCTGGTTTTTCCCAGAAGAGAGGGTTCTATGTATGCCATTGGGGGTGAGGGTAGCCTATTTAGAGGGTTACCAAGGCAAGTGACCCAATTTGCAGGAGGATGGAAGAGCTGTGATTCATGGAGCCAGCTGTCCTGTTTTACCCAGGACCGAAGGGTCCCTGGGAAGTGAGACCCTCTGATTTTCTGTGCTAAAATGAAGACAGTCCTGGGCAAACTAGGATGGTTGGTCACTATAGCTTATAACTCAAGGACAGCATCCTAAAAGGCTGGAGGCCCCTTGTGACCTTACCAGGCAGGGTGGACACAATATCTCTGGTCCCAGCTTGGCTTAAAGGGAGGGAGCTGATGTCTCTGAGCGGATGCTGTGGATGTAGGTTGGGGGCATCCAGGCACAGCAGCCACGATGGACTGAGGGCCAGAGGATTTCCTCAATTCTGGATTTCCTCAGTTTCTACAAGCTCCAGGAATCTAGAAAGTTCCATGACAGATGGAGGAAAGAGTGCCCTGAAAATTACCAGGATTGATTTCCTGACAAAGCAGATGGATGGAGCAGATCCAGACTGGGTGGCACTAAGAAAAATAATAGATGTGATATGTGTTGCATGTGAGTACATGATGCATTCATGTTTTTAAACGCCTGTGTTAGCAGAAATGAAGAAAGCAGAAATATAAAGCTCTACAAAGACCACTTAGAGAAGCAATTGGAGGGAATACGCCCCAACCGTGCTGATTCCTCCTCCCTGTGTTAAACGGTCCTGGCAAATGGCTTAGATGCTTGTTCCTGTGAACCAGCTAACAGTTTACTTATCAAGACTTGCTTTAGGGACTTCCCTGGTGGCAGACTGGTTAAGAATCCTCCTGCAAATGTAGGGGACATGGGTTCGATCCCTGGTCCAGGAAGATCCCACATGCCGCAGAACAACTAAGCCTGTGTGCCACAACTACTGAGCCTGTGCTCTAGAGCCCGAGAGCCACAACTATTGAGCCCATGTGCCACAACTGCTGAAGCCCACTCGCCCAGAGCCCATGCTCTGCAACAACAGAAGCCACTGCACTGAGAAGCCCGCGCACCACCACAAAGAATAGCCCCTGCTCGCTGCAACTAGAGGAAGCCTGGGCGCACAGCAACAAAGACCCAATGCAGCCAATAAATAAATAAATAAACAAATGAATGAATTAATTTTAAAAAAGACTTGCTTCAAGCCCTCCAACTGCTGTGTCCACCAAGCTATTGTGGCGAAGTAGCAGAGGGCTCTCCAGGACTCATCCTGGGAGCCATGACCTTCTTTGGCTGGATTCTTAGGAGGGCCCAAGCTGGAGTCCGCAATGAGCCTGCTTTCCTCTGAAAAGCTTCCAAATGCCTCCACATAACCAGACCCGGAACGGAGGGTTTCTTCAGTTCTGAGTTGAGCAGCATGAGGGTCCTGGAGAGTTGCACGACTAGCCTGAATTCCCAGCAAACCAAGAATTCAAATCCAGTACTCATGCTCCTGAATGAAGAGGAAACATTATATCCTGAAGATGGAGGAACCAAACAAAACCCATTTGCCTACCACCTGTTTCCAACAACTACATCTCTGATATCATTTGATAAGTGAGGGTCAGACCGCTGTTCAGAAACCCAACATCACAATGACACGTGCCCAGAGCTGGGAGCAGAAACCAGGCTTCGAACCCTCCTGAGCATTCCCCACTTGGTCCCTGTGACGATAGAGGTCCTACAAGCAGATAAGGATATTCACATCTGGCCATGATGAGATGCCACTTAGCCACATCCTAAGCTGTAGCATTAATGCAGCAGCCCAGGGGGTGGGGCACAGAGGAAACAAGCATGTCTGCTTGTGACAACAGCCTTCTGTCAGGGATCCGGGGATCTCGCCTGGTGTGCCCCCTGCCAAGGTGAGAGAGAGCTGCTGGACCAGGAGGCAAAGTACTGGGTGGGGAGGATGAAGGTGATGCAGGGCTGGCATGCAGATGGAAAAAGGGTCAGTGGTTAGTGGGGCTGGAAAGGAAGAAGGATGTAGGGTGTAGATCTGATTAGCTCCAGAACTGGTCTTGAATATCTGAACTATGTGCAACGTTCCATAGTGTGTTGGGGTCACTGAGACACAGAGAATTGATTTCCCCAGGCAAAATGCCAAAGGATGACCCTGGAGACCCCGTGTCCCTGTCAGGCGGGACCACCTAAAGGACCCGTGATGGACAGATCGCGGGACTCAGGGAACAGCGGGAAATGATGCCATTGATCATCGTACACTGATGCCGTGCTGTGCGGTGCTGTGGACATCCACATCCAGTCCAAAGTGGCCCTTCCCCTTAGCAGTACCAGAATGACCCCCAGGCTCTGAGATCGTTCTGTGTGGGTAAAAGGTAAAGCAAACTTTTCTCTAAAAGCACAGCCAGGGACAGTGAAACCTGGTGGCTAAGACCACGCCATGATCTGGTTCTTTTTTCTGCTGCTCAGGGTTAAGTCGGGCATCAGCCTAAGCTTCCAGCCAAGAGGCAGCAGGTTGGGTGAGAGCGTGTGTGCACTGTGTCGGGTCCCACCAGCTTCCTGCCTCACAAGACCCACCTCAGCATCACCCATACCTGGCTCTAACCCTCTGAAGACTCTCCCTTAGTTTGCCATTTTTAAACTCCACCAAGGCCATCGAGATGATATTCAGACGGCAGTAAGTTCAAAATACTTTAACTGTGCTTGATCCACACGTTCTTCTGTCTGTCCGTCTGACGTTGATAAACAAGGAAATCCTTCTCTACTTAAAAGTCTTTAAATGCTGGAGATGACACAGATGCCAGCCCAGAGAGACTTCGAAAGGGCACAGATAACAGCTAACAGTTATCCTAAAGGACGGAGGGAGCGGATGGGCTGGCATCTTTGAGGTCTGGATTTCCATGACCACGAACGTGGAAATCTATGACTCCAGGTGAAAGCAGTCAAACCAAGTGATGGGAAATAGTCATCATGCATTTGGCTGAAATTGGGGCCGGGGGGCGGCGGGGAGGAGAAGAATCCCATTGGGTCCACAGCGACATGCAGTTGATATGTCTTGGAAACCCCTGTTTCATTTTTGTTTCAAAGAAGTTTCAGAAATTAACCTCCATTTTAAAATAACATGACTACGGCATTCGTAAAAGCAAATTTTCTGGAAATTATATAAAAAAATGTTGAAATCATTTTTCTTCTTGTAGTCGGCATCCAAGTTATTTTCTATTTATATGCAAATGTCAGATTCCTGTGCCTATTTGATTTATTTATTTATTTTACAATGCTGGAATAGTATTAGTTTCCTAAAACTTTAGATGAGGGGTGTCCTGATATGATACTGAAACCAGTCTGATATCAAGTTAAGAAAATGCATTTCTGACTCCAAATGGGCATAGAACTGACATTACTCATTTACATATTCAGATATGAGAAGTTGTTCTCTTTCTTTTCTTGAGTATAATGATGTATTGATTTTTAAAATGTGTTGAATTTTAAAAAGAAGCAATTCGCCTCTTAGTAGCAAAGCCGATGGGCAGATACATTAACTTTGTCTTTTAATTATCTGCAACCTTCTATCTGTATACAGTAAAGACTTTGGGGTGAGCGTCCTTTCTTAATTATTTTGTGTTTCCCTGGTAATCCTCCAATCTGATTGCTTCCATTATTTTAAGTCCTTACTGGGACTGCAGCTTATAATTAAAGTGATTGCTAATTGCGGGTTGTTAATTGGTGGCTGCCTAATGAGAAATTACAAAACAATTTTGTCCCTGCAGGGAGATGAGTGACCAGAGAACAATTGCTATTTAGGGACAGTGTGCTTTTTGTTTAATTTCCTTCCTGCAGACGAGAGCTCCAATGATTACAGCCTGTATCGAACGTGGCAGAGTATATATAGGAGAGAAAGCAAGGCAGTGGGGTGTCCTAGTCTTTCACACTCAGAAAAGACCAGAAAAATCAAAGAGGGGTCTGAGATTTCTGCTTAGGACCAACCCAAATTCAGTGTGGCCAGTCAAGAGCATCTAGAAATTCTTCAGAAGGAGAGCCTTCGTGGACGTCCAGTGATGGTGTCCACAACTCAAGCCTCGGTGGAAAGATCGCGTTGAAAGGCAATTCTTTGACCCTGTTGGTTTTCAGGGCTGTTAGTAACACTGCAAAAGCATCTGCTTTGTTCTCCTTCATCTTCTCCTTCCCATCCAGCCCTAGCCCTCATTAGCCAGAGTCCTTCTTACCAGATGATAAATGAGAAGAGAATTCATTTGAAATGAATGAACATTATCGGGACATGTGTGCTTAGTGACTCGCCTACAAATGTCATGTCTGTGTGTGCAAGGAATTCATTATAGCACTCATTTTAATTTAGTCTGCTCAAGGCAAGGATTCACCCCTTACATACACAAGCAGAAGGAGATGCCAGCCGAAAATGACAGCTTCTTTGAGATCAACATGCTACATGATTCCCCAGAGGTTGCTACCTTCTTTGAACTTGCCTACGGATGCTTCTGTAAAGGAGCAGCCCATACCATGCTTTCTATATGCTGTTATTTTAATGACTCACTTATGAAGATATTACAGGTCAATGGGTATCAACATCAGAATCACCTGGAAGACTCGTGAAAGCCAAGACCCTGGAGTTTCTGATGTGGTGGGTCTAGGACCTGGGAATTTGTACTTCAGACAAGATGCTGGGGACTTCCTTGGTGACGCAGGGGTTAAAAATCTGCCTGGGGACACGGCTGGGGACACAGGTTTGAACCCTAATCCAGGAAGATCCCACGTGCCGCGAAGCAATTAAGCCCGTGCTCCAGAGCCCATGAGCCACAACTACTGAGCCCTCATGCCACAACTGCTGAAGCCCACGTGTCTAGAGCCTGTGCTCCAAACCAAGAGAAGCCACCACAATGAGAAGCCTGGGCACGGCAACGAAGAGTAGCCCCTGCTGTCCGCAGCTAGAGAAAGCCCACGCACAGCAATGAAGACCCAACACAGCCAATAAGAATAAATTAATTAATTAAAAAAAAAACCCAAGGTGCTGCTGGTCCAGAGACCACTCTGAAAACCATTGCTATAGGTTATGAAGGGCATTTTTGGAAACTGAATAACTTCATCGGAAGATATAGGAAGTTCAAGTTAAAAAACAGTTTTCCCTGTTGCTTTCACCACTGTCCTGATATAAAAGGGCTCTTTGCAGCCCCAGTGGGATATAAGCATGGGGAGAGAAAGAGCAGCAAGCCTGCTGCTTCTCATAGGACCTCAAATTTAGAAACAGCAGTGGCACTGGAGGAGAAGGGACTGAAGCCAACAGAAGCCTACAGAAGGGAAGAGACAAAGGGGCATTTAATCATGGAAATTATACCCACTCCTTTGACAGAGGATTTGAAAAATCAATAGGTAGAATGTAGCAGCACATCAGTCCAGCCTTTGGGGTCACATTGTCTCAGGATCCTGGCTCCATGACTTAACTGGCCCTGTGAACTTGCTCCAGGTCCTTAAAAAAAGTCTTTGTTCTTTTTCTATAAAATGGAAATAACAATACTACCTATATTGCAGAGGTATTGTGGAAATTGAATGGACCACTTGGCCTAGCTTATAGTAAGAGCTCAATACGTGTTAGGTACCATCATCCTCAGCATCACCACCATCATCATCAGCATCACCATCATCTTCATCATCACCATCATCATCAGCAGCATCTTCAAGCTGTTAGGAGGAAAATATAGGTGAGTTTATGTATAATCTTGTGAGTTAAAAAGCCTTTCTAATATTAGTGAGGGAAAACTTTGCTCTTAAAAACTAGAAGTCTAATCAAGAGTAGAACGATTTTTTAAAAAAGATTATTTATTTATTTATATTTATTTTTGGCTGCATTGGGTCTTCATTGCTGCATGTGGGCCTTCTCTAGTTGTGGTGAGTCAGGGCTACTCGTTGTTGTGGTGCAATGGGTTTCTCATTGCGGTGGCTTTTCTTTTTGTGGAGCACGGGCTCTAGGTGTGCGGGCTTCAGTAGTTGTGGCTCACGGGCTCAGCTGCTCCATGGCATGTGGCTCTTCCTGGAGCAGAGACTGAATCCGTGTCCCCTGCATTGGCAGGCAGATTCTTAACCACTGCACCACCAAGGAAGCCCAGAACAATTATTTTTTGAATAAGATTTTACTTAGTTGTGAAATAAGCTATTTACTTATTTGACAATTCCTTATTAATCAAATAATCATGCTAATGAGTGAATAAATGTACAAAGAGATGTGTCTCCTGGGATAAAAAAGAAATGAGGTTGTTTGAGCAGATATAACATGGGGAAAATTGGCCCACACAAAGGGTCTGATTTTCTAGAGATGAAATACAACAGAGATAAGATTCTAGGGGTGGCGCTGAAGAGAAGTCCTAATATTTGATGGCCAAGTACAGGAGGGTATACCTACAATTGAGATTGATATTTTATAACCCCAAAATGAGGTCACGAAATCCAGAGGAGAAAAATCAGGAGAGCAAAAAAATAAATCACCACCCCATCATCCAGCCCCATGATCTTCAACTGCCCTTTCCTCACCACACACTTTTAACTTGCCTGGATTAAAAAAAATAGTTTGTTCACCAGAATATTCTGACCTCTGCATCTCATTTTGTTTCAAATCTTCCTCCTATCCTGAATATCCTCTACTATCCCTCAATTTGTGTATCTGTAAAATGCAGATAATAATACCTTCCCGTAAGATTGGTGAATAAAGTATCTGGACATGCCTGGTTTGCAGTAAACACGATATAACTGCTTGCTGCTATTATTACTATTATTATTGCTATTATTATTACCTTCTGCATGATTTATTTCAAATGTCAACTTCCTCATGAAGCTGGCAGCCCCAGCTGCAGGGTCATTTCCTCCCTGGATATGATGGGGAGTAATGACCAGAAGAAGGTCAATCTATCAGACTGACGCTGAGAAAGTATATTATTACATAGAATGAGCCTATAAAGAAGGTTTGGTTATTATATTTTTAACACTGTAACTCTGTCGAAGGTATTTTGAGTTTTCTTTTAATCTGAGAAGTGTCACATCAGAGAATGCAGAAGAAAACCATGTACATCCAGGAAGACACTGGAAGAATCTGCAGCAGAAAACAGAGGGGCTGGAATTTGTATATGACCTCACACACAGAGCAGAGAGTCTGCACTGAGACACACCCTGAAGCATCACATGGGGTTGTCCTGGCAACAGGCATCTCCTGTTCTCACAGTGAGGATGTTATAATGAGAAAAAGGAATTTTCAGAAGAAGTGGCAGTGATCTGGGGCGAGAGCAGCACGTGCTCTGTCAGCTCCTTTTTAGGGACGGTTCGAGAGTGAGTTTCAGAGAAGTTTTCAGATGATGAAAATTAAAGGGTCTGATGAGCAACGATATTGTTTGATGGCATTCCCTGGGCTGCCGCCTGCTCATCAGTTCTCTAGACCACTGAGGGTGGCCCCACACTGCCCCCCACATCCTACCTGCACCTGTGTGAGCAGATGCCTTTGGCTCCAAGTAATGACATTTGCGAAGGGCATCTGAATTATGAAAGTCCAACCCTTTCTTGATGGACATGACATAACATAATGGAAAAGTTTTTCATTATTCCACTGATTGCCTAGTTGCTTAATTCTTTGGCTACCTAATGGAGCTGGTGTAGAATTTTATTGTCTGCACTTCTGTATTAGAAAATAAAGGGTGGGACTTCCCTGGTGGCTCAGTGGTTAAGAATCCGCCTGGCGATGCAGGGAACGTGGGTTCGATCCCTGGGCCGGGAGGATCCCACATGCCGTGGAGCAACTAAGCCCATGTGCCACAACTTCTGAGCCTGTGCTCTAGAGCCTGCAAGCCACAACTGCTGAGCCCACTTGCTGCAACCACTGAAACCTGTGCTCCTCAACAAAAGAAGGCATCACAATGAGAAGCCTGAGTACTGCAACAAAGAGTAGCCCTCGCTCACAGCAAGCAGAGAAAGTCCAGACACAGCAACAAAGACCCAACACAGCCAAAAATCAATCAATCAATCAATCAATCAATTTATTAAAAAAAATAAAGGGAGAGGAGCACTTGATGACCTCTTTAGATTAAGTTAAAACAGATTGATTTCTCCATATATATTAGCTCTTTTTAATGAAAGGATTCCTACACTCAACAGATGATGGTCGGTCCACAGCTGAGCTGTAGGAGCTCAAAATATGCTTATTCGGATTCGGCCACTGGTCAGTAATCTGTGGTCTGAAAGCCCAATCCAATCATCCACCTATATCTGTAGATCCAGGAACAAAGAATGATTTTTACATTATGACGTGGTTGACATTAAATCAAAAGAAGATAGTATTTCATGACACAAAGTAATGTGACATCAGCATTTCAGTTTATGAAGTTTTACTGGGACACAGCCAGGCTCCATCATTTACGAATGGCCTATGACTACTTTTGTGGTGTAACAGCAAGGCTAAACAGGTACCACAGAAACCTAAGCTGTTTATTATATGGCTTGTTTTTTTTTTTTTTTTAAAGCATTAGTGAGCAATGTAGTCTTTTTCTAAAATTAATTTTTTTATTATTTATTGGCTACATTGGGTCTTCATTGCATGGGCTTTCTCTAGTTGTGGAGAGTGAGGGCTACTCTTTCTTGCAGTGCACAGGCTTTTCATTGTAGTGGCTTCTCTGGTTGCAGAGCATGGGCTCTAGGTGCATGGGCTTCAGTAGTTGTGGCATGTGGGCTCAGTAGTTGTGGCTCACGGGCTCTAAGGAGCAGGCTCAGTAGTTGTGACGCATGGGCTTAGTTGCTCCGTGGCATGTGGGATCTTCCTGGACCAGGGATTGAACCCATGTCCCCTGCATTGGCCCATGTCATTTCCTTTCATTCTGAAGAATAATTTCCCCCTTCCTTTCATGTATCGGTTGGTTAATTCAACAAAAATTTAAGGATCCTTGGTTTGTTCCTGATACTGAGCTCAGACCTGTGACTTCAAGAAGAGACAGTGATGAGCCCTGATGAAGAGAGTTATAATCCCTCATCATGGGGAGAATGTGCATCCCAAGGCCAGGCTTCCCTCTGTCCTCGCTGTCAGTCAAATGCTCCCCTCAGTTCACACACTCAGACAAGGGGCCATGCCAGCAGCGTTAACCACAACTGCTCCTCCTCATTAACTTAGAACTTTCAGGGTACCTGGAGAATATAGAAAGGGAGGAAGACAGTCGTTTCCCCATGTGGAACGTGTAGTCAGCTGGACAGTCCAGTGTTGCAAAATTGAGATGAGCGAGCACAAGAGCATTGGGTCATCAGAAGCTTAATCAGGTCTTCCTAAGGAGTATGAAGTTCTTTAAATTAGGCCTGAGCCATTGTGTGTTCACAACATCAAAGAATTGATAGGTGGTTGGGAAATGCTTGTGGCCTCCTGAAGGAGCCGTGATCTTTTCATCCCCTGTTCCTTGACTAAGGGGTCTTCCTTCTTTGCTTGGACCATTTCTGCTCATTACAGGCATCATTTACCCTGAGACTTTCCCCCTGACTAACACCGTCTGGATTAAGACCCCCTCCTTTAGGCTCTCACAGTTCTATGGCCATTTCTCTAAGAGACGTACATCACTGTTGGAATCGATCATTGGCTACATCTTTTCTGTGATTGATTCTGTGCTCTTTGAGGAAAGGGTTGAGTTCTCTCCATCTCTGCATTTCCAGGGTTTGGTACAGAAACCCTGGGACTAATAGGTGGTTAAATATTGTTGATGAATGAATATGGGAAGGGGTCACACATCCAGAGGTTTTCAGGCATGACAGTCTGGGTGAAAGAGACAAGACAGAGCAGTGGGGGGTTTAGCAGAGAGCCCCATTTAAAGGGGTAAGCAACTCTTCAACTCTACCTGTGTAACCAAGCAGGACCATGTGGGGCCTTCCTGGGGACAAACCCCTCCCCCATATCCTCTGCTTTAGCTCCTCTCTGAAGTACTCAGATAACAGTACCCGACACACATTTCTCGAGCTGTTTTACAGATGCTAAAACCCCCATCAAATGGAAGAAATTAACTACTTGATGACCATAAGCAATCATCACCAGACCTACTGGCACCTGAGGATTGATAATGGGAACCCCTGTGACCCCGCCCTGTCACCATCAACCAATCAGAGAATCGTGCACAAGCTGATCATATACCCTGGGATGCCCCTCCTTCACTTGGCCTTTAAAAATGCTTTGCTGAAACCCATCAGGAAGTTCAGGTTTTTTGAGCAGTAGCTCTCCTGGATTCTTTGTCTGGTGCCTGCAATAAGCACTGCACTTTCCTTCACCACAACCCGGTGTCAGTACATTGGCTTTACTGCATGCGGGTGAGTGGACCCAAGTTTTGTTCTCCAGCCCCATCCCTGCTACTCCTCACTTATCTCCTATGCTCTGAGCTTCATCTACAGCACCACTTAGCTTTTCTAAATATTCCCTACTTGGGACTTCCCTGGTAGTCCAGTGGCTAAGACTCCGTGCTCCCAATGCAGGGGGCCTGGGTTCGATCCCTGGTCAGGGAACTAGATCCCACATGCCACAACTAAGAGTTTGCATGCCACAACTAAGACCTGGTGCAGCCAAATTAATAAATAAATATTTTTTAAAAATTCCATGCTTCTTGCAGCTCTGACACTTTGCATGTGTGTTTTCTTACACATGGAAAGTTTTTTTCTCCTTGTGTCATTTTTCTCCTAGCCACTTCTCCTCATCCTTCTGGACTGAGTCCCAATATCACTTCCTGTGGAAAACTCTCCCTGACCCTCTTGAACTGAAGTTGTTGCCTCTCACCACTCCTAACCTCTCTGTTTATCCTCTGTGACACGGCACTGAGGACACAGCGGTGTCACCAACTGTGCGTGTGACCACCTGAATAAATTGCCTCTTGAGGCCAGTTTCATCCCAGTATCCCCCAGAGAGGAGAGGTGATGAAGCTAAGGGCACTTGGGTGTGGACTGTTGAAATGATGGATGGATGGATGGATGGATGGATGGATGGATGGATAAATGAATGGATGAAAGAAGGAACAAATTAAACAAAAACTCGTAGTAGGTGCTACAAATAATTTTCCAATTTAAATTTGAGTCATAAGTAGGTTGACATTTAGCAAAAGATGGGGGTCATTGATAACTTAAATGACAATGTTTTAGCAGGAGTACAAACTGATGAGTACTATCAGGGGGACTCAAATGTCACATGGACCATTTAATGCAATCCAGCTCCTGGACCCTTTTACTCTAATGGCACTTTTCTGTGGTCACTCCCTGGTCTGGTTCCAGACAACTGAACAAGACTTGAAAGGATGTTACATACAAAACACCCAGCTAGCTGACTGAACTGCAGTTAAGAAAGTGCCAAAATATTTCTAAAATGAAGGAAATGCTAATGTACCTTTTGACCGGTGGCAATTGACTGCTGTCATTTTCCTTCCTGAGCTAATGGGAAGGGGATCTCCCTTTGTACCATCTTCCTGACTGCTCCTGCCCTCATCCATCTGCAGAGATATTAAAGTTCTGGCCATGCTGACTTCTAAAGGCCAGGATGTGCATTTGGCTTAATGATGTGACACCAACCAAGGAAGACAGGGCCATAAATACAAAGACACTGCTCTCCTAACTCATGTCTGGAAGGGCAGGAAGAGATGGGCTAGGAAAGAAGAGGGAGCAATTTGGGTAATATGGACCCCCACTTTGGTCTTGAGCTCTTTTTTTAAAATTAATTAATTAATTAATTAATTAATTTATTGGCTGAGTTGGGTCCTTGTTGCTCCACACAGGCTTTCTCTAGTTGCGGACAGTGGGGGCTACTCTTCATTGTGGTGCACGGGCTTCTCATTGCAGTGGCTTCTCTTGTTGTAGAGCATGGGCTCTAGGTGCGTGGGCTTCAGTAGCTGTGGCATGTGGGCCTCAGTAGTTGCAGCACATGGGCTCAACAGTTGTGGTTCACAGGCTTAGCTGTTCTGCGGCATGTGGGGTCTTCCCGGACCAGGGCTCGAACCCGTGTCCCCTGCATTGGCAGGCGGATTCTTAACCATTGCACCACGAGGGAAGTCCCTGGTCTTGCCCTCTTGATGAGACTGTGTGTAACAAACTGGGTGTGTGCATGAATAACAACAGTAATAATAATAATAATAAATACAGAATCAGCATTTACTACACCCCTAATGCTGTTACAGAGACTGTTTCCCATTTGTTAACTCATTTAACTCTCACAATGGCCCAATTTGGTGGAAACTACGTGATCATCCTCATTTTACAGATGGAGAAGCTGAAATCCAGGTAGGCTAAGTAACCTGCCCAAGGTACCCCCGCTAGTAGACACTCAGAACCACCTCCCTGGGTTACCTGCTGAGGCAGCTCTCTCCTTAGTACCAGAGGCAGACCTTTATCTACAGGGCAGCACCCAACTATCAACATGACTGTCCTCTCAGTCTAATCCACGCGTCCAAATAAAAAACTGGTGTAGGTTCCTTTTAAATGTATTTCACTATTTTTACTGCTTCATGTCACTTTCTTTGGAAATACCATTAAAATGATAGTAATTTAATAAAGAAAGTAGGTGACATACGCCCGCAAGGACAAAGCAAAGGGAGAGTATGACAGCTGCACAATTTGGAAGTTGAAAATCCGATGAGCAAGTGGTGTTACCCACCAGGGTTCTTGGACTCAATCAACAGAAGTTGGTAAGAGGCCAGATGAGAAATTCAGGTTAGGCTTTGCTGGGACTCGGGCTGCAGCACGAGGGTGTGAGAACAAGTAATGGGTTTCCGTGCTTGCTCCCTGAGTGGGGAAGAGCTGGTTCCTTAAATGGGGAAAGGAGAGGGGC
Source organism: Hippopotamus amphibius kiboko (assembly GCF_030028045.1). Classification (NCBI taxonomy): domain Eukaryota; kingdom Metazoa; phylum Chordata; class Mammalia; order Artiodactyla; family Hippopotamidae; genus Hippopotamus; species Hippopotamus amphibius. The sequence continues at coordinate 22,725,899 of NC_080193.1, forward strand.
GGATTGGTGAGTTGGGCCAGAGAGGTGGCTTAGGTGACCTGTGCACCCCCTTGGTGATGCTGTGTGCAGGGATCACGTGTGGTATCCTATTTTTGCTCCAGGCACCTCGGAAATGGCAGCTGGGTTTTGGCCTTTTTGTATCCTGTTGTTCATAATTTGCCCCCATGCGTGCAGTTATTTTTAGTCCCTTATAGTTTCTTTGTATTCTGTTCTGGAGGAGGCTTTGTCCAGGTGCAAGCACCCCGGTAAAAGATCCCAGGTCCTAGACTTAGACTGTCCCGGTGGTAATTTGACTTAGCCAGTCAAAGACAGCTGAAGTTGAACAGTGGGGGCAATCCAGAAGAAATTAAGTTTGCACAGCCGAGCTCCAAGTCTCACGTGTTTGGGGACCGTGGCCAACTGAAAATGGAGACGTGTGCATCTGAAGACAAGAGGATTCCCTGAGAGTCTCTAGAAGCTCAAGACAGCATTTCCTACCCTCCCCAGCAACCAGAAAGCTGCCTCTCCCACTCCCCAGAAAGAGACTCCAAATCACTTTTTGGAGACAGCCAACTAATAGTGAATTCAAACCCGAGGCCATCTTAGGGAGGAGGTCTCACAGTAAAAATGGGATTAGAACAAAGTCAACCTGCTCCCCAGTGAGGACACTGCAGTGCCTTCCCAGAGCTCAGCTCCAGGAAGCAGGCAGCCAGGCTTACCGCCTCCCCTCCAGGCTGGATGCGTCTCCATGAGACCGACGAAACTTAACCAACAAACTTAAAATTACAAACACTGACCCCGATCCTGAAATGAGCCAACCCAGCCTGGAAAGCCACCCAATTGGCAAGCTCTGTCCTCAAACTCAGAGCTTCTGGACAACTCTTCCGTTCCCCGTCTTTAAATACCAACAATGAACCCAAACACTGGAAGGAAACCTCCAACAGGAAAGACAGATGGGAAGGGAAAATACAGCAAAGAAAGGGACAACCCAGAGGAAATGAGAGCAGGCAGAGCCCAAGGATAGTCAAGAAAAGCTTTAAAGTAAGAGGACGGTGAGTAGAGGGTAGAGACGGGGCACAGGGCAAGCTCTCATTCCGGTGTCAACCCTCATCTGGACGACAGACTAGAGAGAGAAGGTAGGCTGGAAGCAGGTGGACCAGTAGGAGGCTGCCACCAAGATCTGGGGACATGCTGATACCATCCTACGCCCCAGCATGTGCTGGAGAAGAAACCATGGCTTCACATTTGCGGCCGTGGAGACTGACCAGGGGAGGGATGGGAGAGGAGGGAGGATTCCTGAGCAGCATTCACACCCAGGTCTGGCCGACTCCAGCCTCTCCAGGTCTGTGTCACCGAGTTCAGAAAAACAGCGATGACCCACCGACTTAGACGGCAGCGTGAGAACTGCATGGGATGTTGTGGCCGCTCTTCTTCAATGACCAGATATGACACACATGGGAGGGTTTGTGATCAATAATAAGCCAGTGGGAGAAGGACAGATGAGGTAACCCACTGCCTCAGCCTAAAAGAAACAAAAAAGCACATTTTAGCTTTATTTTTTCTCACTTGACTCGTTGTACCCAATCACTCTATGGTTTTGTTCTGTTTCATTTTGTTTTTGTTTTTCGGCTGCACCACGCGGCATGCAGAATCTTCCCAACCAGTGATGGACTCCACGCCCCCTGCATTGGGAGTGCAGAGTCTTAACCGCTGGACCACCGGGGAAGTCCCACACTGTGATTTTGACATGATTCATTCACACAAGCAGCAGGCTTTCCGTAATCACAGCTGCTGGTTTCTCTTCTTGACACAAATCAGGAACGACTCCTGACCTTAAGAAGTCTCTGACCCTTGGGTGCTCATGGGAGAAAGGGGACCGGGGAGACCCTTTCTTCATTGCCCCATTCTGTACAGCAAGGGTGGAAAGCAGGGCATGGAGTGTTAGCGGAGTTTACAGATGCAGGAAGAACCATGTTCAGAGGAAGAATGCAGGATGGAGAGAAGCAGAGAGGAGAGACCAAGAAGCAGAGTTGGGGTCACATCCCCAGCTCTGGCTCTATTTATTCCCAAGCCTCAGCCCCACCCAGGCCCTCCCTGACATGTGGTTTCATAAGCCTAGGAACACTCTCTTTGGTCTGAGCCTTTTCCATCGGGTTTCTGTTGCTTGCATCCAAAGAAGCCGGACTATTACACATAATTCCCCAAAAGGGGTGTTACTTGAACTGTGCCTTAAGAATGATATGAAAGTTGCTGGTAAGAGAAGGGAAATGTCATTTCAGATGGAAGGAAGGATGTGGACAAAGAGACCAGAACATTGATAGAAAAGAGCAAGAGTGTGGCTTTGGGGGAGACCACATGGATGTCAGGATGCGGAACCCAGACAGGGAAGGGATGACCAAGAGACCCCGACTTTGGTGTCTTGGCTGCTGGATGCAGGGCCCTGTGTCTCATCATCTCCAGGCTCCACTGGACAGAGAGTCACCATCGTGTCCTCTAGAAATTTCCATGAGTGAGTTCAGTGTGGGGTCACATGCGGATCTCTCTGGGAGGGACGTGAAACAGCAGCAGAGAAAGACACCATTTCTCTCCCCAGTGGCTGAAGGTCAAGTGTGAACGGCTTAAACGTGACATTTAAGTCCTAAACGTATCCACTAAGTGGATTTCAGGAAGTTAAAATATACCACGAGAGAGAAAATGATAATTTTGCTAATAACTCACAAGTAAGCCAAACATGACCTTTCACCTTTTCAGCTCTTTGCATAGAAAATACTCTTAGTTGGGGTCAGAGGGGAAGAAGTTCCAAAAAAGGAAAAGAAATGGGTGTGTGTGTGCGTGGACGCGTGCTCACGAACACACACACACACATGAGAATTGCACTGGCTCTGAAAGCCTTAGGAATCACACTGTTTGCTCAAAGGCAAATGAAGGGTATCGTGATATAAGGACATCTCTGCCACAAACACTGATGGTTCTGTGAGATTAATCTCATTAGGCACAATAAGCTTGATCTGGATGTGCCTCCTGCTTTCTTTCCTGGCAAAGAAAATTACCAGGGAATGGGCAGAGGAAGAATATTAGTGTTAATAGAACAGTTTATTCCATTGCCCTCTGCTGGCTTCAAAACAGGGGGCTGTCCAATGACTATTACTTCCCTCAACTGAAGGGAGAGGAATTTCCAAGGAAAGAGCACAGTTGGTCGTGAAGAGGCCTTCAGAGGCATATGCTTCCCGCTTTCTTGTCAAAACACCCTTTTCAGCAGAAAGGTCGGCTGGCGTGGCTGATTTCTCCTCTCCACGCCTGCTGAGCGTCATTTACCCTTCCTCTGCCACATCGCTGCCCCCAGGTTCCCCAACAGGAGAGGCAAGGACTGCAATGAGAACGTGTGTCCCATCCAAAGGGGACAGCTGCTACTCAGTGGGCATGAGGTCCCAATGGTGCCACAGCCCTGATTTGCCAAAGTAGAGATCCTGAAACTGAAGCCAAGACACAGGAAAACAGAGCCAAGAATTCACGAGAAAGAGAGATTCCGATCCTTATTTGAGTCCTTTGATCAAGCAGCGCCTAAACCAATACGCAAAACATTTCACTTAATGACCCGGGTAATATCTCCATTTTTCTTCTTCTTGATGAAGCTGGCTTGAGTTGGGTTTCTGTGTCTAGCAACACAAAGGGGATGGAAGTCAACCCTGACGTCAGTATTCCAGGAGACCAAACGTTAGGCAACTTGAAGACTGAGACATCCCTGGACCCACACCAGCCAAGGACAGGAAGTCTTCATGGAAGAGGTGGCATTTGGCCCAGATGAGGCTTGATCATAGAGGAGGGACATCCAAGGAGAGTGAACAGTAAGAGCTCAAGCAGGGGGGTTAGCAAAGGCTGCTTAGCAGGTTGTTGTACCTCTCGTTCTGCCCTGGGCAGTCCTGACACATGCCTGCTGTCCTAGGACAGTATTAATAGCACCCCCTCCCACGGCTTAGGGAACCTGAAAGAACTGATGCCCTCATTCCCAACTGTCCCATATATAGTGTTCAGCTTTCTGCACATGGTCACCGTGCTGTGATCCTCAGCTCCATCCAGGAAACTGGGGGGTGGGGAGAGATGAAGAGAGAGAGAGAGACAGAGACAGAGAGAGAGAGGGAGGGGGAGAGAGAGAGAGAGAGATCCTTAAAGTGGTCCAGGAATGAGCTCATCTTGGAACTAGATGAGGGAAATTTGCCCTCTTGAAAATCCTGGTGCCCGGAGGGCAGGCTGTTGATGGAGAGGATGACAGCTGTGAGTTGCCTGTTTGCTAGAAGTCTGCCTCTTTGAACCAATTATTGTCTACCAATAAATGACAGGCATTAAAACAATAAAAATAAACTCAGTTCAAGGACACACGTCAAAAATGGAGCAATTAACATCCTGGAAGGCATTAGTGCGGAAGAAATCTTTTCTTGTAAACTCCTAATCACATTCAGCATTTCAGAGCCAGGGTTCCGAGTCATGTATTGGCTGATAGCTCAACAGTACTTACTGAGTACAGTGTGTCCCAAGAGACCAGGGTCAGAGCTTTAGAAGACTGTCTGGGTTTGCAAAATATATGCTTTCTCAAGCTGTGTGTGTGTGTGAGAGAGAGAGAGAGAGAGAGAGAACCATTATTTGACTTTGTGTGTGAACATATGACATTCTGTGCACATGAGCTTTCCTGTCTAAAGAAATATTGTACTATGCAGGATAAATGTGTAAAGATCATTTTTAATATAATGATGAATATTATTATATTGCCGTCCAGTGTGTATTAAAAACATCCAGAAACTAGGTTCTAAGGACTGGGAAGTGCTTCTAAGAATTCAGAAATATTTGCAAGTACCCTACACTTGTTGTGTAGTGGAAACAAATTATGCTTTTCTTCCCTGGATTTCAATCTCCTGTTTCTTGAAATAGGTCCCTGATTTTCCATGGCTGAGGCCACCCCTATCACACAGAGACTCCAAATGCCCTCCAGGGTGGGAATATAACCCAGGAAGAGCCAATCCAGTTAGTCCCTCAAATTGGCAACTGTGATTGGCTCAGTGTGGTCATGTGACCCATCAGACTTCCATTCGCTCTGGGACCACCTGCCAAGGGATGAAGGCACATGGGAAGTAAAGCATCTCTGCACACCCACAGGCCTTGCAGGAACCCACTGCTTTATGGAAATTTCAACCTGCCTTTGGCATTTGCCACAACCCAACCACATAGAGCTTAGCCTGCCTTGGGCTCATCCGATTTGGGTCAGAAGCTAATTCCTGATGTAACAGGTAATGAAGGCTCAAATATTTACAATGTACAGCCTTGTTTTCTCATGAAAGCTTAAATAACTGCACCAACATTTCCAGCACTGATATTCCCTCTTCAGTTTCAGTTCATGAATTAGCAATTCCTTTCCAGGCACAACTTGGAAGGCTGTGTCTTGAGCAATCACATCAAAGAATCAAGCAGTTCACTGCAGAGCTTACTGGTCTAAGGTGGCATCTCACAGGCGTTCCTGTCAGACGAATGCTCATTAAGTCTGGAAGAGATTAGACCTGTAGTCTCTTCTGGATAAAGCCTCAGGTTGGGTTCTCTCTGAGATTGGAGACTAGCCCAGTGGCCTGAGGTGGCTGGCATCCCTCACAATGACCCTGAATGGGACCTCTCAATCCAGGGAGAGCCCAGGGCTATTTCCCCATTAGGGCAAGGCAAAGAGCTCCTCTCACCTCACTTCAGCCAGACCAGAGCCATGACCCTTCCCTGGACACCCCAAGGCAGGGAATGGCTTCTGCCCATGGGAAGCCCACAGCGTAGAGAGATTTCATGGGGTGACTGGAAAAATCAGAGACTCATAAAATGGGACCTTCAAAATCGAGATTTGCACCACTGTGGTGTCCTCCCATCTAGGCAGTCTTGGAGGGCCCAGGATGGTGGTAACTCAGAGAAGGGGAAAGGAGAAAATGGCTAGAGCTAGAATATGTCTAGATGGTAGAATGTTCAGTTCCAGGTACCAACCCAGTGGATATTCTAGTGAGCTCTTACATCAATTTAAGAGACTTCATCTATCCTTTCTTTAAATGCATGGAATAGAATTTTTAAAAATCAGGGTATATTCTTGGAACAAAGGTACATATTCTTTTTTTTTTTTCTTTTTTTTTCTTTTTCTTTTTTTTTTGGCCATGTCACGTGGCTTGTGGGATCTTAGTTACCCAACCAGGGATTGAACCCATGCCCTAGGTAGTGAAAGTCCGAGCCACTGGACCAAGTCCGAGCCACTGGACCACCGAGGAGTTCCCAAAAGGTACATACGCTTTTAAATAAAATTTTCATTTTAGTTATATGTGTGTGTGTGGGGGGGGGGTAAGTAAAATGCATTTCACCTTGTGGATTATGATAAAGAAATTGGAAAAGCACAAGGCTGACCAGCTTTTCCTGATCTTGGTCATCCTTGAAGACCTAGATAGTCTCTTCATTTCCAACAGGCTCCCTTTCTCCTCCAGCCTGGACTGCCTCCTCTCATCTCTGACCGTTCTGAACCAGTCAATTTAAAGCCCCAAATTTTATACGTCCCTGTCTGGATCTTTATCACTCAGCATAAGTCTTCCATCAATCATTCAGTCAACAAGTATTTCCTCTCCCACATGACTGTTCCTCCTTCTAGCAGCTCCTCTGATGTAACATAGAGCCCTACAGCTGCTGCCCATGCAGAAATAACCTCAGGCCAGGCGGGAGGTCAGTGAGAGAAGCAGAAGAGACCCTTGCGGCACAGACACGATTTGCCTATGAGACATGAAGGAAGAGTGGTCACGGCCACAAAGAAATATGCTTCCTTCCATTTTGCTTGAAACACAGGATAGGGACATTGACATATGAAATATTTCAGCTTCTCTTAGCTCTCCTGTAAGAAAATAACAGCTCAAGTGCAATGATAAATGGCACTGATGCTCAGTGTCTATGACAGGGAACAACAGGGAGAGACGGGGGCTGCAAAGAGGTGGAGAAACCATGACAGTTGCTACTCAGTGGGCATGTAGGAGCAGGGGAGCCACAGCATCAGCTTTCCCAAGGAAAACCCCAAGCATCTCACCTGCCCCTAAGGGAACCGACCCCTGCTGGGAACGTGCATGATAGATACTGATTGACGGGGCAGGACTTACTCAGGGACAGCCCTGGGGTGAAGGCAACCTTTAGGATGTTGCCTGGGAAGAAGTATCCTGTAACAGGAACATGAGTGTCTGGATAAGGTGCACTAACTCATGTTTTGTTATGTCAACTACAAATTGGCACTTGCCATCCACCTCTACTACAAGGATTACATCCCACGTCCTGCTGCAGCTGCTGACTGTCAACCTCCCCTGAAGGGAATTCAGGGTGGAGACCAGGAATGAGGCACTCTGTGCTTTGGAAAATGGGCGGAACAGGTCTTCAGACAGTTAGATGTTTTCAGAAGCTGATTTGATGAGCCCAACCCTTACATCTCCTCACATCTAGAAAAGCACTAAATCCCTACGTGGTGACGTCTGCTCCTCGTGACTGGCAGAAACCCCCTACAAAAATATGTGTTTGATTTCATGCACTCCTCCTTCACCAACATTACACATATACTAATCTTCCCCCCTGCCTCTTGGGAACAGTTCCTCAGAGCTATCTGGGATGCTGTCTCCCAGGCTGCAGTCCTCATTTTGCCCCAAATAAAATTTAACTTGTAGCTCTCACATTGTGCATTTTTTAAGCCGAGAGTTATAAGATCTGTTGCTTCTTAAAGCAAATACACAAGCAAAGCAGACGTCTATTGCCCAGGGACTGTATGAACCCTTGTTAACTTCTGTTTCTCTGGAACAGACAATTTTCTGCATCTTTATTCTCATCATGGACATTGCTTATGGTACACTGTCAGGTGCAGTTTCTCAATCTCCTTCCTCTCTGGATACGTGAAAGGACACGTATGTCCCCCTCTTGCCCAGCTCTATTTTAAGCAAGTTCTGAAGGTACTTCAGCTCCCTTACCAGGTTAACAGAGTCTTGAACCCCACCCTGCCCCCTCCCTGCAGTGTTGGAAGTTGGTAAATCCAGCCACATATACCCACGCTTTTCAGGCTTTGTAACTGCCACAGGGTTCTCAAAGACTGGTCCATCTAACTCCCTTTGGGGGTGGGGGCATTTCCTGGAGGAAGGTGAAGCTTTGTGATGGAAAAGTGTCCATCCTACATGCAGTGGGCTCTCCAACCCCTCCTCTGATGCCCACTGGGTGGGGGTGGAACAGAGAAGAGCAAACCTGACTTCATGTTGGAGCTATTCCTATAGCTCTAACCCTTGTGCTCTGTGACCTGTGCTGAGTCTGCCTCTGCACCTTTTGTAAAAGAATGTTGCCTAGAGCCTGAAATATACAGGATCCTCCTTCTCAAGGCCCTGACATTTAAAGATATAACACTTTCCCATTCATATGGATAAAAGGTTGCGGAACATAAAATAACAATTTTCTAATAACAATTGTCTTCTTGGAAGTTTCTAGGAACATCCTGACCTGACCTACATGCGCAGCTGCAAAAACAAAGGATTCCTGCACCACGAAGTTTGCAACAACCAGGCACACACCCTCTCCCCTATTAGTACAAAAGAAACTTGAAATCTAACTTGGGGTAAGATAGGAGGGTGAGCCAAAAAGTATCTGCACTCCGGTTATATGAAAACTTCTGTTGGCCTCACTGTCTTATCAGCGCTTTCCATTCAAGGCTACTGTCTCCCCAGTCACTGCGGTGCAGGTGTGAATGTGTTACATCAGTTCATTTGTAACTGCGTTGTGAGCAAAAATGGATGCCCCAAGTGTGATCTGCACCAAAGAGCAGCGTGCAGTGATTCGTTTCTTGTGGTCTGAGGGTGCACCTGGTGCAGTTATTTATCGGAGACTCTGTGCACAGTATGGAGAAAGTGTTTTGTCACGAAGAAGTGTATATAAATGGATAGAGAAGTTCAAAGGAAGGTCCCACTAGTGTTAGCAGCCCAGTGAGGAGGAAGATTCACTTCTGATGAAGACGTGAAGACTATGGTGCCTTCGTGGTTCACAGCTCAGCCTAAAACATTTTTTAATGCGGGAATACGAAGCTTGTTGACCGAGGGACAAAGTGCATTGAAAAGCAAGGAGATTTTGTGTCGAAAAATGATATATTTGTCTTTTCTAAAAGTTAATTCAAATAAATTCTACAGCCAGAGTGCGGATAATTGTTGACTCAGCCTCATCGTTCTTTGGGACACTAGTCCACTATCTTCTCAGTCTGCCAGCTTTCCAAATAAAGTCTCTGTTCATGGCCCTAACACCTCATCTCTCCATCTCTTGGCTTCGTGTGATGAGCAGTATGAGCTCGGACTTGGTTAACAGGGGCATCCTTCTTCCTAGAGGCTGCCTTTGTTTCTCACCCCTGGTGGCCTCTGTCATTACACACTAAGCCCTGGAGCATAACAGAAGCCAGAGATGAGACACTGTTCTCTGCACAGAATTACAGAGAAAAGAACTATCATTTTGGTGGGGGTCCTCTAAGCTCACTGGGGCCTCCTCTTGGAAAATAAATGTGGGTGCCTAAGCTCCTCTCCAGGTGGCAGCTAGCAGTGACACATGGGAGGCTGGCGGGGGTCGTAACTGTGAAATATGGCCCAAGAGAAGGGAAGTTATGAGACCATGATCAGATGTTAAACGCGGATGCTGCTGCTTTTCCGTACCACAGCAGCCCCTGGAGATACACGACTCAAGAGGCAATGATGCAGTTTGCTCCATTTTTCTTACTCTTACTTATTCTCGGGGATTATGTTATTAATCCAGGCTTGGGATTTGAGGCATGAAAATCACTTCAGGGCCAATGCTGGGGACCTGAGGATCAATATCCCATCTGTTTATGGCTCACTTGTCACTTAGTTTGGTGGTGTCTTCTTTTCTTAATTCAACGGACATTATTTTTTAATTAAAAATCATATATATATTTTTTATTTATTTTTGGTTGCTTTGGGTCGCTGTTGCCACACATGGGCTTTCTCTAGCAGGGGCTACTCTTCCTTGTGGTGCACGGGCTTCTCAGTGCGGTGGTTTCTCTTGTTGCAGAGCACAGGCTCTAGGCATGCGGGCTTCAGTAGTTGTGGCACGTGAGCTCAGTAGTTGTGGTTCGCAGGCTCTAGAGCACAGGCTCAGTAGTTGTGGTGCACGGGCTTAGTTGCTCTGCGGCATGTGGGATCTTCCTGAACCAGGGCTTGAACCCATGTCCCCTGCATTGGCAGGTGGATTCTTAATCACTGTGCCACCAGGGAAGCCCCCATATATTTTTAAAAGTAATTTCTTCACAACCCATTGCTGGAACCATATTAAGAAACCCAATTTTATTTTTATTTTTATTATTTCTGTAATTTTTTTGGACACGCTGAGCGGCATGCAGAATCTTAGTTCCCGGACCACGGATCAAACCAGCGCCCCCTGCAGTGGAAGCGTGGAGTAACCACTGGACCACCAGGGAAGTCCCCAAAACTACACATACTCTCTGGGAAAAGATAAAACTTAAAAAAAAAAAAAAAAAAAAAAACACACAGGAAAACAGACTCCTTTAAGATAGCAGACTCATGTTTTAATTAACCACACCTCATCCTCTTTCTTCACAAGTGGAGGCACACCTACACACACACACACACACACACACACAATCAGCTAAAGTCAGTTTGACCTTTGATATTTAGCAAATTAGCTAAGCCTCCTATTCCACATCTTTAGGAAAGTTCATTATCTTCACTCTGAACTTCCGTGTGTGCTAAGAGAATTAAATTTCATTTTGTTTATTCACTCCATTATGTCTTTTGGGTGCCTTATCTGAGCCAGGTTCTGTTCTAGGCCCTGGGGTGTACACAGTAGTCAGACAAGCCCCTGCCTCATGGGTCTTTCACTGCAGAGGCGATTTCCCAGTGATTTCCAGCTCTGTGTCCAACTAGATTCTTGGCTTCTCTTCTTACTTCAACTCTTGTTTCCCGCTCCACTGATGCTCTCAGGGGACGCAGCCACTGTGACTTGATTTCTGAGCCAATTATGCTTTTATTGCCTCCCAGCCCTAAATGCACCCTGTTTGCTCGGACTATGTGATGGTTAATGTTATGTGTCAACTTGACTGAGCTGAGGAAGGCCCAGAGAGCTGGTAAAGCATTATTTCTGGTGTGTCTGTCTGTGAGGGTGTTTCTGGAAGAGATCAGCATCTGATTCAGGAGAGTAAGATCACTGTTACCAATGTGGGTGAATGTCACCCACTCCTGAAACGGAGCAGGACCCTATGGTCCTCCTCCAACCCCCCCCCCCCCGCCCCCGCAATGTCCTCTGTCTGCCTTTTGTCTGTGGAAAAACTTTAGCCAAAGAATACGTTTAATCAGAGAAATGAGAAAACGCAGAAACAAAACAGTCAAAAGAGACCAAACAATAATAATTTAGTCATTAAGCAAAGTCAAGGACCTGTAGTTTAGAGCCCTCAAGGGCTCTAGATAATATTCTGAGCCATGTCTAGTGAGCTGTCTTGTAGAGACTGAAACCCCCACCAGGTGGAAGAAGTTAACACATGATGACCAGGCTGTAGCCATGATGTAAGCTGCCATAATTCCGAGAACTGGCCTCAAAGAAATGGGAAGAAACTGACCCTGGAAATGAAGATTAACTGTACTTAAAACAATCAAGATGACGCTGATCAGACCACCGATGACCAATTTCAAGGTGATTGTCAGAGCTGCCTGTGCTGTTTCTGCATGCAGCCCCCCCTCTCTGTCTATAAAAGCTCTTGCCCCTTGTCAGTGGGGGGGAGTTAGCCTTTGGGCAGGTGTCCGCCCTTCCCTCCAGTTGCCAGCATCTAAAATAAAGCAAACTTTCCTTTCCACCAACCTGGCCTCTTTATTGGCTTTTGAGTGGCGAGCAGCCGGACTGCACTTTTGATTACACTCCGAGGGCTCAAAATAGAACAAAAGTCAAAGGAAGAGCAAGGTCTCTCTTCTAGAGCTGGGACATCCACCTTCTCCTGCCCAAGGTCATTGGCGCTCCTAATTCTCAGGTCTTTGGACTTGGACTGAATTATGCCACCAGCTTTCCTGGTGCTCCAGCTTGCAGATGGCAGATCGTGGGATTTCCTGGCCTCTGGAATCAGGTGCGCCCACTCCTATACTAAATCTCTTTTTCTATACATCTCTCCACACATCCAATTGATTCTGTTTCTTTGGAGAACCCTGCATAGTACAGTCTGCAAAAATGATTCTGGGCCCTTAATTTGTTTCCCCCTTTACCAGCTGACACTGAAGCTTTGTCAGTAGAGGGCGCTAGAGAGACGTTGCAGAAGATGTATATATTGCTTCTAGGTTCCAGAATGGGAGAAAGGCACTGGCAGGTGGGGGTGGGAGGGATGCTTTGAGTGAGGGGCATGAGGATCAGCAAAGGCTTCTGAGAAGCTTTTAGATGAGAGAACAACGCAGTAATGTAGGGGCACAGAGCAATCTCAATTGACCTTTCCTGTTTCCTTCTGCAGAATGAAAATAAAACTCCCCAAGTTGTCTAAATACAGTGTAATGAGCTCTCTGGGGTGACGGGTTATATGATTAAATACTTTAAAAACTTTGCCTCCTGGATCATCCAGAAGTTGGCCAATGTTACTGTTCAATTTTCTACTATCTGAGCAGCGCTCTTATTGGCCTTGGTCACAAAAAAAAGGGGCGAGAGGGGTGGATTCTCTTCAGTCTTTTTATCCTGGTTGAATCAACCAGCTAGATTTGTGAGATCAGAGTCAGCAGTTTAATCATCTTAAGTTCCTGAGTAAAATCAATGCCCTTTGGCAAACTTAGTTTATATCATTACAGTCAAGTCATCTGTCTGTTTTCTAAACATTGTCTACCAAACACAGTTTTCAGTGACAGCACTCACAGTCTCATGGTTAAAAAAATCAACAGTCCTTCTAATCATTAAATAAATCTGTCAATATTACAAGAACATCCTTTGCCTTTTTTTAGAAACAAACTCAATTTTATGATGACATGATGCAGAATAAGAATACATCTGATTTAAATGTTCAGATAAAGGTGGAATGCAAGTGTTGGCTAGCTTTTCCTTTTATTTATCTAAACATTCATGTCAATACCTTCTGACTGTTTCTCTGAGAGTTGTTAGAAAATTTTGTGCTTTTGTCTTTCCTTTCAATCAGGGCTGAATTAAGAAATCTGCAACTGACATATAATTATTGTTCTGTTTGTATTTTGTTACTGATCAATGTCTCTCAACAAATACTTTCACCTCCCACTTCATTAAAGTTGTGACATATTTGCTAGCTTTTTCCCAAAAGCAGCTCATCTAAAAATTACCATACATCCAGGCAACCCACGTTATAGATTGAAAGCCAGTATTTGCCTCCCACCTCTGATATGAACTGGATAGTGGATTGCAAGACAGGCAGCCTTGTTGCTAGTTCCCAGCGGCTAAGAACGCAAACCCAAAACAGAATAAAGACAGCAACCCCACATCTTAGGATGGTTTGCTTCACATAAATAATAAGACCTGGGATACCCAGAGAGTTACAGGTAGTGTGTGGGTTACTTCCTGTCTTTGTTTGTTTTATATTTATAACTGCTGCAATGTATGTCTCAGACAGTAAGAGAAATTCTTGCAAGTTCTAGATCAAGCTAGCTTTTCCAAGATTTCATTTAATGATCCCTTATTGCCTGTTCTATACTAATTGCCTGGGAAATATATACTTTTTTCTGCATAGATGAGCATGGCCTTGGAATTTCATCAAGTTGTGTTTTATTCTGTCTTTGTCTTCTACTGAAATATTAGTTTTGTCTACATTAATCTGACAATCTGGGTGAGAATTCATTCAAAATTTATATTTTTGTTGGTTTTGTTGCTTGATTTACCCTGACTCCAAGTACAGTGTAGGAATTCATGCTAATGTCATTTATTTTATGGTGTGCTTTGCCCTTCAGTCACCAATATTCTATGAGCTATGATACGGGTATTTGTTTTCATGATACGTATAAGGAATAGATTCAATTTACCAGCATATTTGTGGTATTTCTTCTGCTGTATTCCAGTATTATTCACTGATGTGATGTATTTCTTTTAACTATGTGATTTTATAATTTTTTAGCACTGGTTGGCTATCATTTCAACTCCAGAACTGTTTCCGTGTATATAATATACAGCATATTGTATTTACATGAGCAACATTATATATCTTTCCTACAAAACAATTTTAAAATCATTTCCCATCCATGAATGATGTAAAGTACTCAGATTCCCCCCATAAATATTTGCCTTAAAGAAATAGGAGTGTGTTTTATACTCGGTTATGTCTTATAAACTAGAAAATAAACTACTTCTGCAAGGCATACGGAATGAATAACAGGAAAGTAGCATTGACTAAGCACAGAATTTTTGTAAACTCTTTAGTTAAATCCTCAGATAGGATTGCCAGGTAAAATATAGGGCATCTAGTTAAATTTGAATATCATAGAAACAACAACTTATCACACAGGATACACTTATGCTGAAATGATTTGTTGTTTATCTGAAATTCAAAATGAACCGAGGGGCCTCTATTTTCTTCGCTAAATCTGGCAACTCTATCCTCAAACAACCCTGTCTGGCCCCAAACTTGCATTTTTTTTCTCTTTCCTCCCCTTCTATATCCCTTTCCCCCACTAACGAAGAGATCTTTGGAGAATGTGGGAAACTTGAAATAGCTTCCAAAATAGAGACTTGGAAGCTTAAAACTTTAAATAAGGTTATTCATAGTGTTGCCCCTTATGTCTGAAAATTTAGCAAAATAAAGACTATCTTTACTTTATGGAGCATCGGATTCCGGACTTCTAAATTAGCATAATAGATGCTCACGCTGGAAGCAGTCTTGGCAGTTGCCTTACCCAACAACCTTGTTTCCCAGATGGAAGCACATGCCCAAGATCCCCCTAACAGCAGGCTATCTCCAGTTAGAGGGATATTTCTAACAGAGTGGTTTTTGCCAAACTATGATTCATGTAAAATGTGTGAAATAATTTTTAGATGACACACTGACAATAGAGAAAGTTACACAGGCTGGGGCCATACTGGGTGGGGGCTGTGGGAAGGAATGGGGAGGAGGACGCAGGATGAAGTGGGAAAGGGGGGTTGAAGAAGACCTTATATTCTGCTGGAGGCTCCTAGACCCTGTGGAAGGTTTCCCACGCTCTCCACCCATTCATGCACTTTTCTTGGGACCAGCAACAACAAAAACAGAGGTTCCTGTTTTGCACAGCAAAGGAAGCCATGAGCAAAACGAAAAGACAACCTATGGACTGGGAGAAAGTAATTGCAAATGATGCTGCCGACAAGGGATTAATTTCCAAGATATACAAACAGCTCATACAGTTTTAATATCAAAAAAAAGAAAAGAAAACACAACCCAATCAAAATGGGCAGAAGACCTAAATAGACATTTCTCCAAAGAAAACATACGGATGGCCAAGAGGCACATGAGAAGATGTTCAATATCGCTAATTAGAGAAATGCAGATTAAAACTACAATGAGGTGTCACCTGACACCAATCAGAATGGCCATCATTAAAAAGTCTACAAACAATAATGCTGGAGAGGGTGTGGAGAAAAGGGAACCCTTCTATACTGCTGGTGGGAATGTAAGTTGGTGCAGCCACTGTGGAGAACATGGAGGTTCTTTTGAAAACTGAAAATAGAACTACCATATGATCCTGCAATCCCACTCCTGGGCTTATATTCAGAGAAAACTACTTCAAAAAGATACATGCACCCTAGTGTTCATAGCACTATTTACAATAGCCAAGACATGGAAGCAACCTAAATGTCCATGGACAGAGGAGTGGATAAAGAAGATGTGGTACATATATACAATGGAATACTACTCAGCCATAAAAAGGAATGAAATAATGCCATTTACAGTAACATGGATGGCCATAGAGTTTATCATACTAAGCAAAGTATGTCAAACAGAGAAGGACAAATATCATATGATATCATTTATATGTGGACTCTAAAAAAATGACATAAATGAACTTATCTATGAAACAGCTATAGCTCCCAGACATAGAAAACAAACTTAGAGTTACTAAAAGGGGGGGGAGGGGAGACAAATTAGGAGTCTAGGATTAACATACGTACACCACTATATATAAAATAGATGAACAACAAGGTCCTGCTGTACAGCACAGGGCACTATATCTGATATCTTGTAATAACCTATAATGGAAAAAGAAGCTGAAAAAGAATATATATATTTTATCTGATTCACTTTGTTGTACACCTGAAACTAACACAGTATGGCAAACGAACTATACTTAAATTAAAAAATGATAAAAGAAAATAAAGGCCCAGAGTAAAGAAAAAAAAAATGTTTGGTATTATTTACCTGTTGTGGGGGGATGGAGGTCCCTGGGGACAGGCTTCTCTTTAATATCTACATTCCTTTCAAAGAGAAGCCAAAAGGCATTGCATGTCACAGACACCTCCTTCAGCCACTGGGATATGATTTTGATAAATCTTATTCCTCTTTTTAAAATGAACAGAAAGCATCACTCTGTCTTTGGATCTCCAGTGCGAACCTAACATTTCGGCTTTACGTCACTCACGCTTGCACAAGCCAACTTTTAAATCCCCTTCAGTTCCAAATGAAGAGTCAGCATCGGAGGAGACTTTTAAAGCTCATGATCTGTAAGAAAATATAATGCTGTGGACCAGAAGCACTAACATTGAAAGAAAGGAAGAGATTCTTTTCCTGGAATGTGAATAAGCACCGCAGTGTTTTTGAATTCTCCAAATGCCAGCTTTTGCTCGTAAAGTCTCGTCAAAGTTGGGCCCAGCTGGGGAGTGATTCATCTGACTCTCCCCAGACTAAACCTAAATCTCTAACTTAAGGACAGTTACAGTGGAACATGGCACCAAGTAGCTGGGGAAAGTGCAGAAAGGAATACAAGAAGCACACTTTCAGAGCCCCGAGGGCTTTCTGAATTGGTGGAATGATTTTTTTTTTTTTGGAAATACATTAAAACTAGGGAGAATGTCGGTCACTCAGAGTCTGATTCCTGTATCTGTGAAAGCGTTTGGAGATTTCAAACGGATTTCTCCGCATCCCCTGCTGATGTTTTTATTACAAGCACCTCTTCTTATTGATCTCAGTGGAGGACTCTCTTCCCCAGGGACACATGGACCCAAACATCAGTGTTTTCGTTACAAATGTCTCCTCTTTTTTAAAAGCTCTGGATAGAAAATATGCTTTAAAAGAAAAAAAAACAGGACTTCGTTTTAGTCTGTTGAAATGAAACTCAAAACCCCAGGATGTTTTGTGAAGACACAGTATACACTGTAAAGAAGCAGACATGTTACTGGTTTGTCCTTCTAGAGCAGATCTGCACAGAAATTTCAATCCATTAAAAAAAATCTAACTCCTGTCACTACTGCCCAGTTTCAGGAGCAGTCATCCAGCTGCTGAAGAGAACATCCTTCACATGTTAATCTCAAATGTCCTCTTAAGTCATTGTTATAAGTTGATGAAAATGCTTGGCTTGTGTCAATATATCCAAATTTCTGCTTGAGATATATTCCAAAGACAGTACTGAGGGAGGAAATTGGATTTGTGTGTATTTTTTAAAGGCGGACAGTGGCTATTTCAAAACCCAGTTGTTGTTGTTTTTAAATAAAACCAAAGTATGTCAAATAATCTGACATAGGGAGGAAACCAAAGACTGACCTTTTTGGATTCATTTGATTTTTTTCAAAGTTAATTTTTATTTTATATTAGAGTATAGTTGATTTACAATATTGTGTTAGTTTCAGGTGTATAGCAAAATGACTTAGTTGTACCCACAGATATATCTATTCTTTTTCGGATTCCTTTCCCATATAGATTATTACAGAGTATCGAGGAGAGGTCCCTGTGCTCTACAATAAGTCATTTGATTTTCACTTTTGGAGTTTGTGTGGTGCCAGAGAGTCAGGGTGAGATGGAGGGGAGTCTGGGTCCTATTTCACGTCTATGAAACAAGAAGCTGTCAAACACCCTGAATTCCCCAAACCAGACCCAATGGTGAAGACAATATCTTGAAAACAAGACACACAACAGCTCTAGGTTTACCAGTCATCCCTATAGAGGTCTTGACTTGCCTTATGATCCCGTTCGGGTTTGTGGTAAGACTGACAGTAAACATGTACGTGAACTGAAGAAATACCACAGGATTGAATTTATGGCTTAGGAACTCAAACACTCATTTAAAATTACTCGGACACTTCTACTGGAGCATTATACCTCTTTTTTTTTAATACGTCTTTTTATTACGGAAAAACCAAATGCAATGGATCTTACTTACAAAAGCATCAATAAAGTATTATTTATTCACCTAATTAAATCAATCAAGTCCTGAGGGCTTTATGAATTGCACCATCTGGCATATTGATCAGACAGGCTGAATGACCTGATGGGATTTGGTGCTAATGAGAATTATGATATTGAGTCCTCCCTCTGGCACTGAACTTTCTAATAATGACTCAGTCTACTTGCAAGAGAATGAATTTGATGTGGGAACCAGGAGCCCTGCCAGATATCCAAGACTCAGCTGATATAATTCCCATCATTCCAGGGATCTTGGTTTTATGATGTTATCTAGATGTGCAAACATTTTACAAATATGGTGAAATCTGAAAATGTGTCCGGTGTGTCAAATTACCTCTCATTAATGTCTCAGAAAGAGGTGATTCTCCTCCCTCTCAGACTGGGAAGTAGGAAAATCATAGGTGTTGGGATTCAGACAGACCTGGGTTCCAAATTCTGCCCCGTCAATGTCCAGCTGTGTGCCTTTGGGCAAGTGACTACACCTCTCTGGGCCTTGGCTATATTATCTGTAAAATGGGACAAGTAACAGCATCTGGTGAGGTTACTGTGCTGGATTAAGGAAGATGTTCTGTTTAAAGGGCCCAGGGCATACCAGCTGCACCATCCAAGTTACTGTCACCAAATTTAGTTTGCTGCCAGGAAAATCTAGTGCTTTAATTCTTGAAGACCAGATGAATTGAACTTCAAGAGATTAAAATTTTAGAAATCACAGGTGCTTAGAGACAGTCTGAGGCTAGACACTTAGTTTACAGATACAAGAAAAAGAGAGCTGGTGAGGACACGTGGCCTGTTTCAAGTCACATGGCCAGTTAGCAGCAGAGCTCGCCTGAATGTGCAGGTCTAAAAAGTCCTGTGCCCAAGTATTTAGCTCAAGCACAGACAACTCATGGACAGACTCAAACGAAATCTAGTATTTAGTATCTGAAGTAATAAAGGGCCGGCTCCTGGGCTGATTAATTCCAGTGATATCATCAAAACCCAGGTTTTCCGCCCATCTTTGGGTTGTACCATCCCATATATCAACACTGTCATCAGACCCACTGGGTTGCTGTGACAAGTTCAAGGAGCTGCATCCACACTGGCTGATCCAGGAACTGTCAGGCCTGAAATGGAACAGAAGAGCTATTCTTGAGGCACAAAGGGGATTGGGGGGTTTGGAATGTCCTACATGAGGTTTAAGGGTTCAGCAAAAAAGCCTTTGGCTACTTCTGCTTCCAGCCCACTTTACATATAAAGCCGTATTTTGACCACAATTAAAAAAAACATGGGGGAGGTGTGAAGGGGAAACTGGGCTGAAGTGAGAGAGTAGCATTGACATATATACACTACCAAATGTAAAACAGATGGCTAGTGGGAAGCTGCTGTATAACACAGGGAGATCAACTTGATGACTGGTGATGACTTAGAGGGCTGGGATAGGGAGGGTAGGAAGGAGTCGCGGGAGGGAGGGGATATGGGGATATATGTATACATACAGCTGATTCACTTTGTTGTACAGTAGAAACTGGCACAACAGTGTAAAGCAAATGTACTCCAATAAAGAGCTTAAAATAACACCCCTAAAACCCACAAAACATAGGGACTTTCCTGGTTGCACAGTGGTTAAGAATCCACCTGCCCATGCAGGGGACATGGGTTCGAGTCCTGGTGTGGGAAGATCCCACATGCTGCGGAGCCACTAAGCCCGTGTGCCACAACTACTGAGCCTGTGCTCTAGAGCCTGCATGCCATAACTACTGAAGCCCGCGCACCCAGAGCCCATGCCCCACAACAAGAGAAGCCACCGCAATGAGAAACCCATGCACCGCAAGGAAGAGTAGCCCCTGCTCGCCGCAACTAGAGAAAGCCCCCACACAGCAATGAAGACCCAATGCAGCCAATAAATAAATAAATAAATTTATATAAAAGAACATAAATGATATATCAGACCCACACTAAACAAAAATAAATAAATAAATAAATAAATAAATAAATTAATTAATTAATATCAGGGTAAATGGACTTCAGAACAAGAAACATTATCAGGATAAGGAGGGACAGGATGGTCAAGGGGTCAGTTCTGCAAGAAGACACAACAGTCCTAAGTGGTATGCATTCAACTCGAGGATTTTGACTCTCTGGGGCTTCCTGATGCTGACTTCCATTGAACTTAAAAACTCAGCTGGAACACTTTATCCAAGAGGGTGCCTGTTATTTCTACCAAATCAGTGGCACACAGAAGATTATGACAATCGGGACCATAAAATGTCTGAACTTTACTCTCTGCTAGCACGTGCTGATTAACAAATACAGAGTGAAATTAACAAGCATTCGTGTATTCTATGTGCATCAAATTTAAGGAACATAACTCACTGCAAAATTGAAAAAACATAGCAAAACACGTCCACTTAGTATGTCTGCAGAGACACCCAAGATTAGTATCTGGGGACAGATACCCAAAACTGTCCACCCACCCCTCCCATCTGGACTCTGCCTTCATCTAAAGCTGACACAGAGAAGGATGGTATGATTGGGGCTGTTCTCAAATACTGTGACTCACTCTTTTTAAGCACTTCCCCAGTCCTTTTACATACAGGCATGGTCATATAATTTGTGTGGGTCAAAGGAATATGAGTGGAAATGTCGTGTGTCCCTTCTGGGTGGAAGTTTCTAATGGTCAGTGTATGGTCTGTCACATTCTCATCTCCATCTGCTATAAAAATATCCCAGGTCACAGCTGCTCCATCAGCTTGGGTTCCCTAAAGGATGACAATGCCATAGAACAGCGCACTCAGCTGACACGCAATGGACACGTGGCATGAGTGAGAGATAAGATTTGTTCTTTTAAACCCCGGAGATTACGGGACTGTTTCCTATCACAGCCTGATGTAGCCTGTCCTGGGGAATAAAGACAGCATCTTGTGGGGAAGGGTTTTTTCTTTCTGTTGTTGTCATAACAAATCCTTGCAAAAGCAGGCACTTAAGACAACACAGGTTTATTATTGCACAGCTTTGTGAATTCAGAAGTCTGATGGGCTTGGCTGGTCCTCCACTCAAGTCTTACGAGGCTGAAATTGAGGGGTTGGCAGGATTGTGTCCTTTTCTGGGGGCTCTGGGGAGAATGCATTTCCCTACCTGCTTACAATATCCTTTTATAAAAACTGGTAATCTAGTAAGCAAACTCTTTTCCTAAGTGCTGTGAGCCATGCTAGGAAACTACTGAATCTGTGGAGGGGGTTGTGGGAACCTCTGATTTATAGCTGGTCGGTCAGACGCACAGGTGACAACCTGGAAGGGTGATTGGCATCTTGAAGTGGGGGCAGTTTTGTGGGACTGAGCCCTTTCTCTGTGGGCTATGATGCTATTCCCAGGTAGACAGTGTCAGAATTGAACTGAATCCTAGGTGTGGGTGAAAAAGGTCACCTGCCATATCAGTAAACAAAGGATGTTACAGCCACCAAGCCATCAGCCACTGCAGCCACCCCAAGCTGTGCACCCTGAGGGGACTCAGGATGGAGACAAGCAGGATACTGGCCCTAGATAACTGAGGTGCACATCAAAGGAATGATTTCAATGAGCCCAGACTCTTGCATTTCCCATCCATAGAAGAGCACAAAATTTATTCACTGGAGATGTCTGGCTTTTCTTTAATGAACAGTCATCTTTTGATGCTCCAATTATCTCTTTTTTTATTGCAAAAAACTCTTATAGATCCTGACTCTTCCCTTACCTCTTGGGAGCAGTTCCTTAAGAGCGATCTGAGAGGCTGTCTCCCTGGCTTAAGTCCTCAGTTTCATCCGACAAATAAAACATCATTCTCAACTTTTAGGTTGTGCCTTTTTTTTTTTTTTCCAGTTGACAAGGGCATCCACTCAGTGTCTGCAGAAAACTGGAGGATTGCTTGGTGGGAAAACCCCACACATGCGGTAACCAGAAGAATTCAGTGAATTCATGAGAATAAAGGAAAACACAAAAGAGCGTTTTTCCCAACTCAGATGCCATATTTTTAAGGAAGTACAGAGAGCGGCAGTTTAAAACGTGGATGCTACAGCCAAACTGCCAGAGTTTGGATTCCAAGTGTTCTAATTACTGGTTTTTATAAACTAAACACCTCCGTGTCTGCCTTCCTTCACCTTCAAAAAGGATTAGAAATAATAGTAACCTGATAGGGTTGTTGTAAGGATTAAAGAGATGTAAAACCAGCTTGGAAGAAGGGGCATGTGAGTGTTAGCTCTTCTTGTAATGTGTGTAAATTGGATAAAGGGAATGTCAGGGTGATGAACTAACTCCATTTGTAACCAAATCGGAGCTCTGTTATGCAAATTTGGACACTAAATGGGGGGTTTTCTGCTGCTGAACCCAGAGCGGAAGGTTGTGGGTAGACCATCCAGGCTGCTGATTGTCTGCCAAGACCTGTGCTTCCAAGCAGAGATCAAGAGGGAACAGGCTAAGGACCAGGCGTGGGCGACTGCGCGTCAATCATAAAAGCTGATCGCACAGGCAAAATGTGCCCACAACTTACCCAGGGAAGCTGCACGAGCTTCCCCTTCTGGGGACAGTGTCATCCACAGAGGCTGACTGCAGGGTCGATGTCAAACCCCCGCTAACTTCTTTGGGGTGTTTTTCTGCACTGATCAGTAAGAGTGATAAATAAATACGTTGTTGCAGAAATCGGTCCATTGAGAAACCAAGCACCACACTTGGAGGGTTGGAGGACTCAGGTTTATTAAGCTGGAGGCCCCAGAGGAGCTAAGGCTCCAAAGTTCTGGGCCCCAAGCTCAGGGTGAGCTTTACTTTTAGAGTGCACATGTTTATAGAGCATGGAAGTTTCCAAACAGAAACTTACAAGAGCAGGTGCAGAACATTCCATTTTTTAGCAAAACATCTTCAAGTTACATTGGATTGTTAGGTCATTCTGTTTTTCTGTTTTTCTCCATGCAGCAAGCATATTTCACAAAAGCAAAACAAGCACGGAGTTATTTTTAGCTGAGTGTAAGTTTCTAACTTTCCTCTTCAATGTCGCCTTTTGTTCAAGGTAGAAAAATCTAGTTGGCAAGACCAGACCCAGAAGGGGTGACCTAGGAAGGCGGAGTCAACACAGGTCATCAAGATACCTGGTGTAATGGACAGGTATGATTTCCAGGCACTTCTTAGCACAAAGGAGTCTAGACGGGGGTTACAAATGTGGGCTGTGAAGGCAGATTAATACATGTAAAACCTCTGTCTGATTTCCAGTTCCAACAGGCACTACCAGTGTGATTTTGGCCAACTTACTAAACCACCTTAAAGCTTAGTTCCTTACCTGTATTTGGGTGTAATAGCAAGGCATGCACATAGGTGTTTATGAGATCTGTCTTCACCCAAACATGACTTTTACTTTTTTTAAATTTTTTTAAGCTCTTTATTGGAATATAATTGCTTTACACTGTTGTGTCAGTTTTTGCTGTACAACAAAGTGAATCAGCTGCATTCATACATATAACCCCATATCCCCTCCCTCCCGCGACTCCCTCCCACCTTCCCTATCCCAGCCCTCTAAGTCATCACCCATCATCCAGTTCATCTCCCTCTGATAGGCAGCAACTTCCCACTAGCTATCTATTTTACATTTGGTAGCAAACACCACTTTTAGAATAGTGTCCTACCTAAAGCAAGTATTGTCGTTACTTTTATCACCACTAGGTGATTTTTGCTTGGCATTTCTCAATCTAGATCCCCTCATTGGTAAAACAGGTCATGGTACTACACAAACACACAAGTCATTCACTTGGCAACTCTCTACTCGAGTATAGATGCTGTTTCAGTTGTTGAGAATTCAGGGGTGAGCAGAGAGGAAGCCGTCCACGTGGAGCTTACATTTTGGATGGGAGGCAAGGCACAGAAGAGTTGAAGATGGAACAAAAGCAAATAACCAAAGACATAAATAAGATGACAGATAGTGAACTGCCTGTTCGACAAATGCTCAGTACGTAGCCATTACATTCTCTGTATCTAAATTCTTCAGCTTTAAAAAGAGATCATACAAAGAGTGATTCCATAGGGCTGTTGTAGGATTAAGTGGGTTAACAGTTGTAAAACTATCTCACAAGCAAGACAGATACACTTGGGACCCAGAAGCCTTTATCCAGACAGGAGGGAGTGCCACTATGTGACGCTGGACAGACTGAGGCCTCCCTGATTACATGCTCATGGCATTTTGATCCAGAATCTGCATTTGACTTTCCAGCTGGGAGGGTGATATTCAATGAATAAAGGAAAGAAACGACAAGTGTGAGGAACCGTAAATCATGAACCTGCACAAAGAAAGTAGATCTGGGAATAACAGGGAAAGGTGCATGTTTTCTGGCTTTTAAAAATTATCTTTTCTCACAGGGAGAGGGAAGGTCGAGCAGCCAATTCCTCAGCCAGGAAAAAATGGAATATATTTCATTTCCCACTGAACTTGAGAGGCTAAAATAGTTAATATTATTTAAAAAATTCTCCAAAAACATAATTCAAAAGCACCTCTATGCTCACAGCAGCACTATTCACAATAGCCAAGACATGGAAACAACCTAACTGTCCATCAACATATGAAGGGATAAAGAAGATGTGGTACATATATACAACGGAATACTACTCAGCCATAAAAAGAATGAAATAATGCCATTTGCAGCAACATGGATGGACCTAGAGATTATCATACTAAGCGAAGTAAGTCAGACAGAGAAAGACAAATATCGTATGATACCACTTATGTGGAATCTAAAACACAACACAAATGAACTTATCTATGAAACAGAAACAGATTCCCAGACATAGAGAACCGAGTTGTGGTTGCCAGGGGGGAAGGGGTGAGGGAGGGATGGATTGGGAGTTTGGGGTCAGCAGATGCAAACTATTATTTACAGAACGGATAAACAACAAGGTCCTACTGTAGAGCAGAAGGAACTATATGCAATATCCTGTAATAAACCATCATGGACAAGAAAAAAGTCTCCAGTCCTTTGGGTGCAGACAAGGATCATCCCTGCTGCTGTGGGAGGTCACAGCGACATCCACTGAGTCCTCTCCCCTGGGTCTTGTAGCCGCATGAAGTGGAGAACTGGAGAATTAGCATACTTCGTTAAAAAATTAATTCTCTACTCGCATGTAGAACGATACGAATCAATATTTTACAGTTAACCTCTTTGGTTGGAAGAGTTTTCTTAGCTACGCTCTACTTCTGGCCGTCAAGTAGAATTCCTTTCTCTCCAATCTCAACAGTCCAGCCCCCTTCCTGTGACAACCACGGTTTCCCAGTGCTGTGCGGCTACATAGAATTGTATGCTTTCACACACACACACACACACACACACACACACACACACACACACACACACACACACACACACGAGTCTTTACCTTCCAGACATTGTCTACTACCCTTCCCCACCCTCCCGCAGTGACTTGGTGAACCGGATCAGTACTCACCAGGGCTATGGCACAGACAGGTAAGGCAAGAAGGTGAATAAAGTAGGGTTCAGCGGCAGACAACAAATTTTTGAGGGTCCTGCAGGAACAGCCCGTCTCACCCTCTCTCTCTCCCAAAGCTTCTGGCTGCCTGGAGGGATGCTCCCCCGCAGGGCGCACTTTCTGGGCCTGCACCTCCGGTGGGGCGGGGCCGGGGCGGGGCAACTGTGGGCGGGACCGAGCCTGGAAGGGGGCGGTGCTGGAGCAGGGGTGGGGGCCGGGGCGGGCCCTGGGAGGGGCCAGGGCGGTGCTGCGAGGCCCGGGGGTCTCGGAACCTGGGAGGCCCAGAAGCTGGAGAAAAGTTATGAGATCCGACCGCCAGCGGCCGCCAGGGCCGGAGCCGCCAGGGTGAGGACCACACAGCTGGGACCCGACACAACCTTCGGGGACGCAGCAGGACCCGCCCAGTTCGGCTGCCCGGGTCGTCCCGGGGTCGCGCGCAGCCGCTGGGGCCGCGGGCGGGCTGCGTGAACCCGGGACTGCAGGATGCGCTTCAAACACAGGGCCCCGGGGCTGTGCGAGGCGCACTGCCGGGCAGAGGTAAGGCAGGGGCGGGGGCTTCTGTCGCGCCGGCCTCGGGCGGGAGTAGCTTGAACTTGGGGTTTGTTGGGGAAGTCTGGAGAGGGCGCTGATGCCACCGGCAGCGCCTCTGCGGGGCCCTTTCCCTGGATGGGCAGACCCTGGGGCAGCCAGGTGGGGGGTTGCGGCAAATTTGTCCTTTCCAGGATCTTCAGAACTCCTACCCGAAACCATCTGACGCACCTGGAATCGGACCATGTTCTGTTCCCAGAAGTGGGGAGGGGGCGCGGCTGAGGGAGACCTTTACTGTACCCCACTAGGCTTTTCGTGGGGCCTACCCCCACCCCACACTGAACACATTATGGCACTTAGGATCCAGGAAGTGGGGTCCGGTTATATGAACCCCTTTTCCTTAAAACATAGGATGGCATCCAGCCCCCCCCATCTGCACCCTCAGCTTGTCAAACTGGGACTGGGGAGCCCAGGTGGGGAGACCAGCTCTTTGCACCCTTTCCACCCAACTCCAGGTCCTAGAGCTGCTCTTGGATCACCGAGGAAGGCGAGCTCACAACGCAGCTACAGCAAACCCCAGCCTGGCAGAAATCTGGGAAACCTCCCCAGATTTCCTGGCAGAAACCTCCCCCTGACACCCCAGATTCAGGCAGATGATTTGAGAGTTGGGGTTGGTAGGGGTTGTCGGGCCGGGAGACGCTGGTGGGTTCGAATCTCTAGAACAGAACCGGGCTTCCCAGGAGTCGTTCAGGCCAGCGGGTGACACGGCTATTGTTATTTCCATTCTCCACACTTGGGGCTGGGGGCAAGGCGCGGACACGGCGGGTGGGGCGGGGGGGAGTGGTCCCCAAGCTCCAAGTGCAGCTTGCATCCAGCGCCCTTTCTCGCCCAGCATTGGCTTCACTGGCCCTGGGGACCTGTGAGGAGCCAGGCCTCGGATTCTCAGGGATGGTGGCTGTGCGCACAGCTGTGACCAGGGTCCTGGGGTGCAGATGCAGGAGGAGAAAAAAGTGAAATTGTGTGTTTCTTGCCGCCTGCAAGAAGTAGTGAAGGGTCTGTAGGGCCGCATGGGTTAAAAGGCACGGTGACTGGGGCCAGGGCATCTCTGCGTCTTGGTTCCCGGCCCTGCACACGCTCTTGGTCAAAAGTCAAATCCAACTCTGAGAATCTTTTCTTCTCTCTCCTTCCTGAGACTCTTTAAGCTGGGCTTGAAGCACTTTGATAGAGACACAGAGACACAGGGCCACTGATGTTAGGAAATTGCATTTGCTCTTCAGAAATCCACCTTCCTTGACATTTGCTGTGCGGGGGCTTTCTTTTTAGCTGTGGTTAGTGGGGGCTACTCTTCGTTGTGGTGCGCGGGCTCCTCATTACCGTGGCTTCTCTTGTTGCGGAGCATGGGCTCTAGGCACGTGGGCTTCAGTAGTTGCAGCGCATGGGCTCAATAGTTGTGGCTCAGGGGCTCTAAAGCACAGGCTCAGCTGCTCTGGCATGTGGGATCTTCCTGGAGCAGGGCTCGAACCCATGTGCCCTGCATTGGCAGGCAGATTCTTAACCACTGCGCCACCTAGGAAGCCTCTTCCTTGACATTTGAAATTCTTCTTCTACCAGTCTAGTCTTGAGACAAGTTACAGTCTGTGTGTGTGTATGCACGCGTTGCATGCGTGTATATGTATACCTGTTTGTTTTTTTTTTAATGTGCCTAAACTCAAATTCATCTAGAGATGGGCCAAAGAAAAAATAGTCTGATACAACACTAGAGAAAAAGCTGGCTATTCTGAATTTACTAAGAGGTGGAATTGTTCTGTTCTTTACGGGCAATTTAAGGTACTTTCCAGGAATAATTTTGACTCCATATTTGCAGACTATAGAAATTGACATCCTCATATGAGGAGAATGACTTTTAACAAACTGTTTAAACAAACCGGAGCCTGTAGTGTCCCTGTAATTTATCCTCAACTAAGCAGCCCCTCCCATGAAAAAAACTAAGGTGCCAACATCAGGTGAAACATAAATCTTCTAAGACCTGCTATGTGAAAGAGGCAGTCCACAACTGGCCCAAAACTCAATGTATAAAACAGTCCTCATCTTGAGACGACTTTTCTTCATCGCAATTCTAACCCCCCCTCCCACTTCCGGTGCAGATAGAT
The DNA here is from genome assembly GCF_030028045.1 of Hippopotamus amphibius kiboko. Lineage (NCBI taxonomy): Eukaryota > Metazoa > Chordata > Mammalia > Artiodactyla > Hippopotamidae > Hippopotamus > Hippopotamus amphibius. The sequence continues at coordinate 22,754,402 of NC_080193.1, forward strand.
ATTCTTATTCAAAGAGACTGTACAGAAAAAAAGAAACACTTTGAGAGATTCTATTTCAGGTCAACCAGGAGTCCAGATCAGAGGAAATAGCTGCCGTAACTGGAACAAATATGTCAAGTGCAATTATCACACGGGAGCAGGGGTGAGGAAACTAACGTTGAATGGAAGTATTGCTAAATTCTCTCAGCTCATGGGACTACCTGCGACTCATTTAGAATCAAACATCAATCATCCAGAAAGGCATATAATGAAAAGCGAAACTGTCCGTCTCCATTTTTCCCTATTTCTAGCCTTGCTTCTAAGGGGGAGCCATTTAAAACTCTATCGGTTTTGGTTTTTTATTTCTTTCAGTGATCACGTCCTAGTAGGGCTGTTGATTAATGCAGTCGACTGTAACGTTACTTTACCTGTAATCATTTTCCTCCCTTCTTCACTTACAGAATCCAGATTCTGTTGGCAGCCTAATATGCCCAGCTTGGGATAAAATACTACATTTCCCAGACACCCTTGCAGAAAGGAACCGTCACATGTTGTGAATCTGCCCAATGAGATGCAAGCGTCGGTCCTGGGGCTGGGCTTCGGGGAGAAGTCCAGCGTCCCGGATCTAAGATGGCTGGACAGAAGACGCAGTGGACCTGGTGAGGCCACCTCTCAACCGCAGGGTTTGTGAGCAGGCTGCACGGTCCTGCTGGGTTTCTCTCCCTTCTGGTGCGGGCTTGTGTGGACAGCCCGGGCCAAGTCCCTGGGTTCTTGGTCTCCCAGCTTCTTGCATTAGCATCACATTGCCTCCCCAGAGCGAGTTTCTCATCTCTGTGGGTCACACGGGGATCCCTGCCTTAGCTTCTGTGATCGAGTTGGGCTGACTTTGTCCAGACCCTTGTGCTTCTTGGACTTTAATGGATCCCAACTCTAAGGTCCAGGGGGCTGAGAGTCTGAGTGGGCTGAGACATGGATTCCGTGGCAGATTTATCCAAGGGTGGAGGAAGGGACGCGAGAGGTAAAAAAGAGGTGATGTGTGGGCCCAGGGTCTGAAAGAGAGAGGAGGATGTAAAAGGCCATTGGAATACATTGTAGCGGTATGCAAGTTATCACTCATGCAAATGCCACTTAGCGTGCAGGCTCTCTCCAAGGATGCTACTACGTGGAGAGTCATTTCCTGGCAAATTACCCAACAAATTTCTTTCACCTATATATGACATCGCTAATGAAATGCAGCTCAGATTTCTCTACCTCAATTGTAAACTGCTTTTTGACCTAACTCAGCATTTTTCTTTTTCTTTCCTTCATCCTGCCACTTACCAGTAGAAGACCCAGGAGGCCATTGACATCATACAAAGATTGTTTTCACCATGAACTCTCTTCCTGTGACATGTCACATCCTCGGAGCAGAGATAGCCTTCCTGGAAGAAAGCGGTGTTTTCTGAGTAACTGGAGTCCGCAGCCCAGAGGTGAGTCATTATTTATATTCAAAGCTAACTGGTTGCTAGTATTACATGCTAGCCATCCTTATGGGCTACTGTTTTTCTTTTGGAAGAAAGTTGTATTTCTGAGATTAATGCCACATTTAAGCTTTTGAAGGCAAACATGTAAATTTCATTTGAATAGGAAGTCAAAAGTTCATGTGAGGTGTGTAAATTGCCTGAGCTGATCCAAAGTGCAGGTTATTCTCTACATTGTGGAAATAGATTAGGAAGATCAAGCATCATGCAGAAATTGCTAAGCTTTTCAGAGATGTCAGACCGTCTTGGGATTGGAACTCCTGCCAAGATGGAGTTATTAGATCCTGTTTGGATGATTCAGTTTCCCCACAGGCTGTGGACTAGTCAGAAGGGAGTCCTGAAGGCTGTATTCCAGATACAACCAGGTGATCACTGTGCTGTCAGTAATGTCAGGATGGCCAGTGCCATCGAAGCTGTTCCACTTGCGGAGGTTGGCACCCTTGGCCTTTATGGGGCCCAGGGAAGTTCTAAGCTGAGTTGTGGTTGGAGACAGTGTTGTCATCAGGGTATCCGTCCAAGCCAAACAAGAAGATGTGTTGGTCAGTATTTACGTGACTATCACTAGTTCATCACTGATTTGTTCATCGTGAGGTACTTACCCTGAGGTCGGCCAGTGGTTGGAGGTATGAAGAAGGTGAGATTTTGCCCAGTGCTTGAGAGATAAATGTTCAAGAAGAGAAAAACTAGTTTCTAACGTCAGGAAGCCTTTGGCATGAGACTGAAGGACAAATCACGTGCATGCGTAGAAGTACAGTATAAAGCTAAAGGGAGGGAGTGGGCCAGCAAGGGTACCAGTATAAAGAGAGGACAACAACATGGCTTCTGAGACCTTATGTTCTTCATTGAAGGGGAAAAGGATGTCGCTTTCTTTTGTAGAAATGAGAACACTAGCTGAAAGGTTGAATGCATGCAACAAGAGGGTATAAGAAGGATATATAAGTATTTTGACATCATATTTTGGGTTAAAAAAAGCTGAGACTCACACCTATTTTTTTACTTGTTTGAGACAGAGTCATTAAAACCTGGGAAAGTCTCAGCTGCTAGGGTGACATAGCAGGGGCAGACTAACAGAAGACTGTCCATAAGAAAATTACTCAGAGGAGATGTATCATGTCTTAATTAAAAAGCAAACTGCTTTTTCAACATATGGTGCTGGGGGGTCATTGGACATCAAAGACAAAATAAATGAACCTTGACCTAAATGTCACACTTTTTACAAAAATTAACTTAGAGCGGATCACAGATTTAAATGTAGAATGTAAACCAATACAACTTTTATTAGGACACCTAGCATATCTTTGGGACCTAAGATTTGGTGAGCAGTTCTTAAACTTGACACTGAGAGCTTGAGGCACAAAAGGAATAAAAAAGATAAATTGGACTTCATCAAAATGAAAGCTATGTAATCTGCAAAAGACTCCGTTAAGAAGATGAAAAGAAACTGTAGACTGAAAGAAAATATTTCAAACAATATATCTAACGGAAAAAAATCAAAGTTCAACAATATTAAAAAATGATGTAATTTGGCAAGAATGGGCAAACGATGGGAAGAGACATTTCATTGAAGAAGAATATGAATGGCAGGTAAGCATTTGAAAAAGATGTTTTACATCACCTGCAATTAAGGAAATGTAAACTAAGAGCAAGATGAGATGAGAAATAACTACACTACTATTAAAATAGCTAAAATTTATACACATATATAATTATATATTATGTATATATTACACACATACACACACACACACACACACACACACCCAAATGTGTGAATGTGGAGAAATGTTTGTCTCATGCATGCTGGTGGGGATGTAAAATGGTATAGCCAATCTGGAAAATAGTTGGGCAGTTTCTTCAAAATTCAAACACATTTATCACTCAAGCCAGCAGCGGCAGTCCTGGGTGTTTATTTATTATATTACTTATTTACCTGTACATGATTGTTCATAGCGGCTTTATTTGTAATAACCCCAAACTGGAAACAACCCATACGTCCTTTAACGGATGAACAGTTAATACGTAGAACATCCATATCACAGGACACTACTTGGCAATAAAAGGGTTTTTTTTTTTTTAATTTGGCTGCACTGCGGGGCATGTGGGATCTTAGTTCCCTGAGCAGGGAGTAAATCTGGGCCCTTGGCAGTGAAAGCGCGGTGTCCTAACCACTGGAGCACCAGGGAAGTCCCGGGATGCACTGTTGATACAGCAACTTGAATTGATCTCAAGGGCTTTATGTTGAGTGAAGAAAAACCACCCCTCAAAGGCCATACATACTGTGTTTCCCTGTATATAACAGTTCCTGAAATGACAGGTTTGTAGAACTGGAGAGGAGATTATTGGTCACCGAGAGTTCAGGGTGATGGTGAATTGCTGGATTCCAGAAGGGCATGAGTGTTGCCCTTGAAGCTCTCTTCGGGCCTCCTCAAGAACCAGTGTCTGTTGGCACCGCCAGGTTGGAAGGTCTTCACCTGGAAGCTTCTCTCTGCCTGGTGCACACCATGGGCTCTTGCTCTCTTTCCGAAACTCTGCACTTAGTTCTCCCTGGGGCTCCTCATCAGGGTAGTGACAAGGGTGGGGTGGTGACAGCAATCTCAAGAAATATGGGGCTGAATAGAGCTTCATTTCTCATTCAGTATATGGACATTGGTAGTAACATCCACTAAGGGGAAAAAGACTGATGCCACTGCACTGAATTTTGAGATTGAACAGAGGGAGGATGGCTTGTCCAGGCACGAGGCATTTATCAATACACGTCCCTGTAGCTTCATAACACGTTCCTAAATTCTGATACAGCATTTTGTGGTCTGCTGGCTGTGGGACAAAATGAGGATCTGCCAGCTGATATTTATGGCTTTCCATATAAGCTTTCAGACAAAATTTGTCTTACATTTTGCTTGAGGTAGGCTGGGCCAGAAGTCTAAACCTCCTAGAATTCCAAGAGGAATTTGCTACATGAATCGAGAGAGAGGACACAGCCTTAAATTTCTTGTAAATCAATCTTTAGATGTCATAAACCTATCTATAATTAAAGCTTACTTAAGATTTGCATTTCCTTTAATTGCCTTTGCTATATTTGAAACACAAGGAGAATTTAAAGATTTACTTAGAAGGTTCAATCTGAATGTTTTAAATCTCAAGCCTGGCTGGCTGTGTGTCTGCTCACTTCAAGTGGAGAATATTCTTGTGCTGTACCAGGGGTTTTAAGGAATGTTGCCTAGCTTTGCACTTCCATCTCAAGGTCTCAGTGCTAGGTGTGCTGGTTGCTACTGAGATATCATTGTTCCTAAGCCAACTTAGTAAAGAGAGCTACGAAATACACATAGGCATACTAGCTCTTGTATCCACATACATATCCATCCATCCATCTATCTATCTATCCAAGCATCCTTCATCCATCCTTCACGCATCATCCATCCATCCATCCATCCATCCATTCATCATCCATCCATCAGTACATCCATCCATCCATTTATCCATCCTTCATCCATCCTTCATCCATCCTTCACCTATCCATTCATCCATCCGTCCATCCATCCAACCATCATCCATCCTTCGTCTGTCCATTCATCCATCTGTCCATCCATCCATCCATCCACCATCCATCCATCCATCCATCCATTCACTCATCATCCATCCGTCCATCCATCCATCCATCTATCCATCCTTCTTCTGTCCATTCATCCATCCGTCCATCCATCCATCCATCCATCCATCCATCCATCCATCCATCCATCATCCATCCATTAATCCATCCTCCATCCATCATCCATCCATCCATCCATCATCCATCCATCCATCCATGCATCAATCATCTATCTATCTATCTCCCTATGTATCTATCATCTATCTATCATCTATCTATCTCAAACATGATTCATACTGATAACTCTGATTCCAGTAAATCACCAGGGTTCACACTAACCTTCCCCCTTTCCTTATTTTCAACTTCTTTTCCTGACAGTGGGAAATCCTAGTGTGAGAGGTTTCAGAATTGCTCATGGTAGGCTTACACTATCCAGTCAAACTACAGTTTCTCAAGTTCCTTAGGCTAGCTCTTTTCTTTCTCACTTCCTTCAGGGTGGCTCTGTTATTCATTTGTAATATGGTTTGGCTCATTAGTACCATATATACTCCATTTTGGGTTCTCCCACATCCTGATTTTTTAAAAGTCATGTATTTACTTTTAAGATATCTGAAACATGGCCATGGTTCTGAGTCAGAGCAGTGCAAATTGTCTGCTCAGAGAGGTGTGCCTTCCCCCTTCATCCCTACCCCCCTTCCCCCTTCTTTCCACATCTTTCCACACCACCCCCAGTCTCTTTAGTTTCTGGTTTTCCTTCCTGTGATGATTTTGCACCAATAAGCAGGTACCTGTGCATTTTCTGAGGTCTTCTTTCTGACATGAAGGCGAGTGCATTATGGATACTCTTTTGTACACTCAACAGTATAGCACAGAAATTCCTCCAGTTCAGTTCCGCATTCTTCCCCCATCTCCCTTTTAAATCGATTTTGTGGGACTTCCATGGTGGTCCAGTGGCTAAGACTCTGCACTTCCAATGCAGGGGGCCTGAGTTTGATCCTTGGTCGGGGAACTAGATCCCACGTGCTGCAACTAAGACCTGGCGTAGCTAAATAAATAAATAGATAGATAGATAAATAAATAAATAAAATAGATTCTGTTTTTTAAAGCAGTTTTAGGGACTTCCCTGGTGGTCTGGTGGTCAGGACTCCACGCTCTCACTGCCAAGGGCATGGGTTCAGTCCCCAGTCAGGGAACTAAGATCCTGCATGCTGTGCGACATAGCCAAAAAGAAAAAAAGAGCAGTTTTAGGTTTATAGCAAAATTGAGCACAGAGTTCTCTTATTCCCCCTGCCCCTACATATCTCAGCTTCTGCTGCTGTTAACACCACACACCCTATTCTTTTTCATACCTGTGTAACGCTTCACTGATAGATGCATCACCAGCTAGTCAATTCCTCCCCTACGTGGGGATATTTTTTATTGTTTTCAATATTTTGCAGCCACAAACAGTGCTACAAGGAGTCAACTTGTGTGCATGGGTTTCTGTATATCTGGAGGAATATCTTCAGGATGGCTTCCTAGAAATGGGATTTCTGGGTCAAAGCATAAGCGCATATGAAGTTTTCTTAAGTTTTGCCAAGTTTCCCTCCAGGCGGGTGGTGCCAGTCTGGACTCTCGCCATCCGTAGACGAGAATGCCTGTTTCCCTGCAGCCTCGCCAGCAGACTGTGTTGGCGTGCTTTTTAATTTTTGCCAGTCTGTTAGGTGAGAAATGGTATCTCAGTGTTGTTTTAAATTTCATCTAAGTATAAGTTAGTCTGAACCCTTTTTCATATGTTTGTGAGCCATTTTTGTGTCTTGTGAATTTTCTGCTCACGTGCTAGTTACATTGCTGTTTCAGTTTGAGTTTGAGAAGTGCCGATTTCAGGGGGAATGCAATTTCTTGTTCAAAAAACATGTAATTGGTTTCAGGTTAAGTACTGGTACCTGAATCTGACAGTGTCCCGAGAAACTTTCAACAGTGGCCGTAACATGTGGTTTGGAGGGTGTGTGGTGCTGGGGGCTGGGCGGCGTTGCATGGGAATCGGATTGGTCTTGGTACCGAGAAAGTTTGAAAGAGATCCTGGGAAAGTTCATTCCTGATTTCTAACAGCGGTCCTTCCTCCCATCACAGAGGGAGCCTTCAGATCTGAGAGATCTCATAGGACAGTGGGGCAGAGAGGTTACGAGTGAGGACCAAATTCCAGCTGCGTGAATGTGAGTGCCGGTCACACGCCCGAACTCCCTGTGCAGTCTTGGGCTTGTCTCGTGTCCTCTAGGTGGCCAGTGCATATTTGCTGGGCGAACAGTTGAATTTAGAAGTAGTGTAAGCCCCCGATCTGAAAATAAAGTATGTGGAATCCGTCAACCCCAGAAGAATGGGTGACACAGCAAATAAAAATGTAAGGAGTATGGAAGGTTAGGACCTGTAGGGGCGTTTGTCTAATTCTGGGAAAAGCTTTCCTCCTCCTGCCTGTCAGTAGAGATGATTCATCCTTTCAGAAACACTGATGTGCTTTGTCTTGTGTTTCCATAATACCAACCATCTACCATTCTGGTGGCTTTGCTTTTTGCCCTGTCAGTGATGGGCCACCTTTTTTGTTTTTTTTAATTGAAGTGTAGTTGATTTACAATGTTGTGTTGATTTCTGCTGTACAACAAAGTGACTCAATTATGCACACACACACACATGCGCGCACACACACACACACACACATTCTTTTTTGTATTTTTTTTCTATTACAGTGTATCCCAGGACATTGACTATAGTTCCCCGTGCTCTACGGTAGGACCCTGTCGTCCATCCATTACGAGGGGCTGTCTTCATGAGTCTAACCGTGATGGGCACCCCAAGTATAATCATTTATGTACAACTTGTCTTTAAGTCAACTCACTTTAAAACACATGTAAATTCATCTAAAAGGGAAACTCAATATCCATCCCCATAAATAGAAAACTGACTTGTGATAAAGAAAAGGTCATCGTAAATATAAATGCCACATATACAAAGCAATAATACAGAATTCTGTCTAGGTGCCATTACTTACAGAAGGGCCTGGGCTGGAGGCCTGCTCCGTCTCTATTTCAAAGGAGAAGAGCCCGTGTTAGAGAAAGGTTAGCACCGAACTGAGGCTTTCTCCTTCATGTCTCAGTACAGAAGGTTGAAGAACTTGAAGGAGAACTTGAAGGAGATGGCTGTCTTACTTGGAGACTCAGTGTTATTTAAGATCTCGTCTGTGCATCACCAGAACCATATCTAGAACCAGGAGCCATGTCAGGCCTTGGAAAAACTGGCCTGCTACTTCTTCATCATCAGAAATTAGAAAAAATGAGGCTTAGGTATACCCAAGTCAGCCCCTTGATGGTCAGCCTCAGCGGTCCAAGATCCCTGATTCAGACTCAAGAAATCCAGCTGACTTCTTCGGGGTTTGTCCTCCTATTTGTGTAGTTCCTAGAGTCAGCTAGAGTACAGTTTTCATTTTACAAGTATTTTCACCATCTCTCATGTGTAAATTCTGGTTAATATCCCCCCCACCTCTCTTAGTTTGTTCATTCATTTGTTAGTTCATTTCTTCCTTCCTTCCCTCCCTCCCTCTCTCTTTTTCTCTCTCTGTCTGTTTTTGTTGTGGTTTTCTTTGTTTTTTTTTTCCTAATAAATATTTCTGGCCCTCATGGAACTCACAGACTCTTTAGAGGTAGAGAGAAGACAAATGTGTAAATTAACAAATATTCTCCCCTAGGCAACAGTGTAGCTTTGGAATACATGAATCCAGAGATAGATATGATAGCAGAATTTAACATTCCATCTTAGGAATTATAGAATGAGATGAAGCAATACTGACGAGCTTCCCTAGAAGACATCAGAATTTTCTCACTGAACCAAAGAAGAGTGTCTGTCACTATGAGTCAGGGGAGTACCTGCTATGGAGGCCTGTGTGGCAGCTTCAAGGGAGATGGAAACCTCTGAGCTGGGGGTTCTCCGACCATACATGCTGCTGTTCAAACCCCCGAAGTAATGTGAACAGGAAGTGACCTGAGAAAGAGAAGAGAGAGGACAGTGCAGTCCAGGTGGAAAATCAGAGGAGCCTTCTGGAAGAGGAGGCTTAGGAGGATGAGTGGGGCTTGGCTTCATGAATGCAAGCTAATGAAGGTCCACTGCTCTTTGTGGGGCATTAGTAAAACAGGATTGGAAGTTCCACTCCCGGGAATTTCAACTCTGCCTATTTCAGCATCTCGAAAATTCCTAAGAACTTTTCATCTCTCCATCTTGATTCCTCACAACAGTTTTCAGAAGTACTCATGAGTGTGCCTCCCATTTTCCAGATGAGATAAAGAAGGCTGAGGAAGCTGAAGTGGCTTTCACAAGAGAACAAAGTTAAGGAAGCCGGTTTGAACCGAGCTCTTTCCATCCCCAGAATCTGAGTTCTCACTATTGTGCTGTGTTCAGAGAGGCAGCATCACGAGACATTTAAGCTCAAATGCCCACCGATGGGAGAATGGAGACACAGGTGTTCCTATATTCATACAAGGATGTACTAATTAGCCATGGAGGTTTATTAGCACTGTGTGTTTTGACATGGACAAATCTTTAAAACATAAGACTGAATAGAAAAACAAAAAAGCAAGGTGTCAGAGTGTACCTAGACCAAGATATCACCACACAAGCTTAAAACACGCAGAACAATCTCATACATTTTTATGAGTGCATATGTATGTGGTAAAAGTAGAAAATAAAAAATATCCGTGGAAGTAACATGTATAAGCATCAGGTTATCTCTGGGGCGGGGGGGGGTGGGGGCTGGCGGGGCAGGGCTTGGGTGGGATGAGGTGGGGGTTCCCAGGGAACCTTAGGGCCTCTCTGAGTCTTACTTCCTAAGCTAGATGATGGGGACAGAATGGTTGGTCTTTGCACTGTTTAGCTGCCTGAAGTATTAATAATTATAATTTTCAAGCGATGGCCATATAGTGGTCACAGTGGCACATTTTCTGTCGACTTTGAGATGAAAAACTTTTCTTGATGTGGTTAGAGACATATAGATGAATTTATGTGTGCTTTGGCTCACGTCTGCACATAGTACACATCCAATATTTGACCCACTGGACTGTATCCTGCCTTAGGGGCTCCCACCAGTTGACTAAGGCTTCCTTAGAGGCAAAGTACGATGTGTCTGTTCTTGGCGCTTGTTTCTGGTGGAATTAGACCGAGAAAGATGTATACAGCTGTGTTCACTACTCCCAAATCAAATATCCAGAATCCAAACCAAATCTTCAGCTCCAGACATAAGATCCAGGAAGAACAGCACTGTTGAGGCTGGAAATGGGAATGTCATTCATTCATTTAACCAATATTTCCTGAGTGCCGACAGGGTGCCAGGAATTCTACCAGGCATTGGGACCACAGCAGGAAACAGAAGCAATGTGATCCTTGCCCTGGTGGAAACATACAGTCTATCAAGGGAAACATCTCCTCCCTCCAAAGTAAGCAAATCTATAGAGATAATCTGTACAGGCATTAATTAAACCATTGCCAAAATACATACATCTATTTGCAAAGTCTGATTTGCTTGCAATAAAATAACACACATCCATTTTCCTTCATTTATTAAATATTCGTTGAGCACCTACCCTTGTGTTCACTGCTGTCCTAAACACTGAGGTTGTGGCAAGGATGCTGAGGCTGCCTCTCATCGGCCTGATTTGAGGCAGGAGCTCATCTCTGAACCAATGACTGTGAACCCAGAGGATGGGATGCTCTGATTGGCTAGGACTGGTCACGTGTCCACTAAGCCTGGTCACATGTCCACCCCTAGAACATGTGGGCTCCAGTCAAACCACATGGGCTGAATCAAATCAGGGTGGTTTCTCAGAAAGAAAGTAGGAGACATTTCCACGAAGAGGGGGAGGATACTACGTGTTAGTGATGAGTGGCTGCTGAAAAGGTCTCCAGGCTCTTTCTCATTCCCTGCAGTTCACCACAGCCTTTCCTTTTGCCTTAGTTATTGCGGAAGCATATTCTGAACCCGAACTCCTTGCTTAGCTTGTGCTTGCCATGTTGGGCTCCTGGCTGGGTGGTTTCCGGGAACAGCATGTCACGAGACCTGGGCTCACGGGAGACGTAAAGGGCTCCCTTCTCTGGGGCGGTTTCTTTTGATATTATGGTTCATCAAACACAAACCTGTGCCTGGGACGTCCCCGAGGCAGGATGCCCCGCCTGCTGCAGTGCACTCAGATGAGAGGAAAGCGAGCACACTGTCTATTTTTAATGTTCCTGGTCTGCCAATCAGGTGGCAGCTCATTGGTGAAGACATCTGATGCCACCCCTGCTGTTCTCTTCACAAAGGTACACTTAGCCATTCACAAGTCTCCCAGAAGATTGACCAGCCCTGTCATCTAGGCAAAGCAGTACTTTCTCTCTAAGCCTGCATTCGTTCTCTGTTCCTACTGTAACAAATGACCACAAACTTAGCGCCTGGAAACAACACACATTTACTGCCTCATGGTTCTGTAGGTCAGAAGTCCAACGCGAGTCTTTTCCGGCTGTTGGCAGCGCTGCGTTCCTTCTGGAGGCTTCAGGAGAAAATCAGTATTATTGCTCATTCAGGTTGTTTCTTGTGGTTGTGGGCTGAGGTCCCAGTTTCTTGGCTGGCTGTCCACTGTCCTCAGCGTCTAGGAGATGCCCTCATTTCCCGGCTCAGAGCCCCCTTCCTCCGTCTTCAAAGCCAGTTGTCTTGGGTTGTTCCCTCCCCTGCTTCCAGTCTCTTCTGCCTCTTCTTCTGCCGCTGCATCTCTCTGTCTGACTCTTTGGCCTTCCTTTTCCACTTTTAGTGGTTCACATGACTATATTGGGCCCATAGGGGTAATCCAGAATAACCTCCCTGTAAGTCCCTAACTTCAACTCCATCTACAAAGATCCTTTTGCCATAGGATGTAACATATTCACGGGTTTCAGGGATTTGTTCACAGGCATCCTTTGCAGGACATGACCTTCCACAAAAGCATCAAAATTCTGCAGGATCATGGCCGGCCAGGGTTGGGGCGGAAGGTTGACGTTATGGGGCCCTCCTTCCGATGTGAGCTTCTGCCCTCTTGATCTCGCCCATACGTACTGGGAGCCTGCTGCTAACACAGCAGGTGCATTTCTATGTCCTCTCCCATAGGTCACAGGAAGAGCCCAGCCTGGCCTGGTGAGGCTGGCACCCTAACTCCTCTATGAGGGCCTTCCCACTTGGGTATGAGTGAGGGGGCAGTGCAGCCTGCTGGTTAGGACTCTCTGGGTTGGAATCCCAGCACCATACTCTTTAGCTCTGCAACTCTGAAGAAGCCACCTAACTCCTCTGCCTCGGTTTCTTCTGCAGTGTGGGGAGACTCCAGGGCTTTCTCTGTTTAAGGCTCAGTTCTAGGCCACGTGGATATGAAGCTAAGCAAGGCTGACTGAGTCTTCCTCTCAAGGTGTTTATACTGTAGCAGGAAAGTCAGCATCTAAACACAATTGTACAGAAATCTGAAGGCTAATTTCAAATGGTAGAAAGCGGTTTGAAGACTAAGCCCGAGTATTGTCATAGAGGGATTAGCAGGACTTAGGTGGGGAGGAGAGCTTATCAGAAAATGTCATCTAGGGAGGAAAGCTCTGTTAAGAGACGAAGCAGAGAAATTGAGCAGTGGGAAGGTGACAGCCACTTACCGTTCCAGGGAGAGGATTACAGATGAAACCAGTAAGTGTCAAGGCCCTGAGGCAGGAGTGTTTGCCAAGACATCCGTGTGGGGAGGGGGTTGAGAGAGGCTCAGAGCACAGAAAAGGGGCAAATGTCCCATCCCCCACCCCAGCCCCATCCCTGCTCATGGGAAGAAGTGGAGAGAGACCAAATATTGAGTTTGAATTTTGTCTTTTGTTTCACCATTGCTGAATGAAACCTGCCTCTGTGTGAAGGCAGAAGTGAGGCTCTGAATTCCAGAGTCCTGGAGGTGAAGACAGGGCTGCTCCCTGAGGGTCTCAAAAGGATTGCTTAGTTTCCCATGTGGATTTCCAGGAAACCCTTTTTTGCTCCCTTGAGAGTTTTTTACTTAAAAAAATAAATAACAGGGTTTCCCTGGTGGCGCAGTGGTTAAGAATCTGCCTGCCAATGCAGGGGACACGGGTTCCATCCCTGGGCCGGGAAAATCCCACATGCCAGGAAGCGACTAAGTCCGTGTGCCACAACTACTGAGCCTGCACGCCACAACTACTGAAACCCTAGAGTCTAGAGCCCGTGCTCCACAACAAGAGAAGCCACCACAATGAGAAGCCCTTGCACCACAACGAAAAGTAGCCCCCGCTCACTTCAAGGGAAAGCCCATGTGCAGCAACGAAGATCAAATGCAGCCAATAAATAAAAGAATAAATAAATAAATTAAAAAAAATTAACGACAGCAAAGGCCAGTTGTCTGCTTCCTCGACCTATTACATTTTTGCACTTAGTTCCTGTGTAGGGAGCTGGTTCTATTTGTTTCTCCCACTTTTTAATAGTTTCATGGTTGCTTAGCAATGATTTGTACAGTAAACAATCCAAAAAAATTCAAAGGAACAGCTCTACGTAGGCGTATAAGTCACATATTGTGATTTTTACCCTAATTAGAGGGGTGTTGTTTCGTGACAATTGGATGTCTTCTATAAATGGCATATACCTTTATCTCTGTTAATTTCATTTTAAAAAACCCCTACTGCTGTCGGGTCTTAGGTTGACTATTGTTTAGTGTCATTTAGACAGAGGACTTCAGAGACCACTTAATGAGCGAGAAGAAGAAGATAATGTATTACATATTGTTATAATTTATAATCCCTAATTATGAAATTAGAGATTTTAATTATGCTAATTGGCACGGTTTTTGAGCCATGTAGTCTAAATCTACAAAGCTCTCTGCAAATAATTATTCACACTCCCTTTTCTGTTCCCTTTATATTTTATTCAAAACACTAGAACTTATTATCTGAATTTGTGTCATCCTTTGATTATGTGCTCCTTGCAGACAGTTGCTGACTGGTTGCTTCTACATCCCCAGCCCAAGACTGGCAGCTTGTTAGAGCTCATTAAATATTTGCTGAATTGAATTAAATTTGAAACACTATATTAAAAATCCTACACGAACCTCCAGGGTCCTTAGCGGTGATTTTGTTCTCATCGTAGCAATGCGCTTGCATTTCAGACTTAATACATACATTGCAGCTTTCCCTCTAAATGAGAATCAAAACTTTTATACCGTACTTGTACTCCATTGCATTTGGCTAAAGATTCTTTCCATCTGCCCTTGGGGTTGGGACGTCGGGATCAATGTTAGGAGCTGTTTCTCTGCAGGAAAGAGAAATTTACTGAGTCAGCAAAGTGACCATTATTGAATTGCTTGGGATTCGACTTCATTTTTTGAATATTGGAAATTTTGAATATTGGAAAGTTTGAATGTTGGAAATTTAGCTTGGGTGTCAAATTGAGTGGCCAACTTTTTTCTCTAACAATTTGAGAAAAATTTGATTGAGAAAATTTGACTGAGAAAAATAGAAGAGTTATGGCAGAATAAGCAAAATTCAAACCCATTGCTCACAGACTCAGATACTTCTCCAAACATTGTTAACTTTTCCTCACTTGCTCTCGTAATGCACACCCCCTTGCTCCCGTGTTCTGTACAGCCTCGTGGGCCTGCTTTGGGTTCTGTGGATCACAGGCTGGTTCCCGTCTCGAGATATTTTGCTGTTCTTCTCTTTGTTTAGAATGTTACTGTCTTGCATCTTTGCATCACTGGTTTCTCCTCATCAGTGAGTTTAATCACATCTTTCTAAAGATCTTTCGGCTTCCATCCCAAGGACATGCCCTCCTAGTCACTCTCTCCCATCACCCAGCTTTATTTCCTTTCATGGCATTCATCACTCCCTGACATAATCCTATTAGTTATTTCTTTAGTATCAGTGGCTTCTTGCAGGCAGGAACAGTGCCTGAATTACTCAGATTTGCCCCGGGCTAAGAACACTGCTTGACATGTAAATATTTTGGTAAATATTTGTGGGATAAGTACCTCTTCGGGGTTTTGGATCTACAATCAACTCATGTATTGTGGTACCTTGTGATAGAAAGGAATAAATATAATCTGATAAACCCTATCAAGTTCAAAGTTCTCCAAGTCAGAGCCGCCCCGGCCTTGTCCTGTCTGTCTGACTCGTAATTTTCATCACCATTCCTCACCAGTTTGGAGATTTCGGGAGGGCAGATTTTAGGTGTTGGGTGGATCGATTTGTCGGTGCCTCTGCTTGGCAGAGGGATGACATATGGGATCCTGGTCTGGACTTTGAATTTCCTTGTTAGGGATCTTCCTTTAGGGTGGGTGTGGAAGAAATTGTTAGCAAGAAAAGCAGGGTATTCTCACGACCCTCTCACCTCCTGAAATTCACCTCCCTGGAATATCTGCTTCCTTAACATCTGAAATACCAGAATCTCTCCCTCCATTAGGGAAGGTGAAGCAAACTAACATATGAGCTGGAGACATAGTTCAACCAACCCATCACGAAGGCACTGAGGGGTGGAAACTTGTCCATGATTATCTTCTGTGACTTTATAGCCTGTATTCTGGTGCTACTTCCCTGCAGCTAGATCTTAGATGTAACACAGTTTCTTTGAGCCTCGGTTTCTACACCTTCCTACACCAAGGTTTGGTGGAGCCAGTTTAGAGACACGAAAAATAGGCCATTTGCTTCTTTTGGCAAAGTTGCCAGAGGGTTGGATGAAAGATAGGAGGCAGAGGGTGTGAAGTGATCCTGAGCCATGCACAGCCTCTTAGGAAAGGCTTTCCCACACCAAGGATGTGAAACCACTGATAACTGGCCTTTTATCCCCAGAGGGTGCTACTCATCAGTGGCATGATGCCATCTAAAGCAGTGGGTTTCCACAGTGGGTACCAGTGGGGAGCAAGGAGTGGGGCGGGGCAACACAGGGAGAGGGGGTGAAGAGGTGCAAACTATTGTTTATAAAATAAGCTGCAGGGATATATTGTACAGCCCAGGGAATCGAGCCAATATTTTATAATAACTCTAAATGGAGTATAACCGTTAAAAATTGTGAATCTCTATATTATACACCTGTAGCCTGTATAATACTGTACATCAACTATACTTCAATAGAAATAAATAAATAAAACAGTGGTTCTCAGTGTGGGCTCCAGGGACCCCTGGGGTCCCTAAGACTCTTTCATCAGCAGCAGCAGCAAGTTGTTACTTGCTTTCTTATGCTTGTTCTTTCTGGTGTGTGCCGTGGAATTTTCCAGAAGCTGCATGATGTATGATATCGCAACAGATTGAATGCAGAAACTGTTATGAGAATCCAGCCATCTGCTTTTAAGCCAGGCACGAGATTTGCAAACATGCAAAGCTATGCCACTCTTCTCAGTTTTTTGTTTGTTTGTTTTGTTGAAAAGTAGTCACTTTAAATTAAATTGTTATTTATGTTAACACTTAAGGGTTTATTGCTATTTTTTTTGAGTTAATAGATTTTAAAAATTTTCTCCAAAAAATCTGAAATAACTTTGGAAACTTGGATGCCACTGAGGCATAAGGAAATTCGCCAGTATTTGCCTCGTCTTTAGGGTTTGTGTGGCGCACACCTCAGTTCAGCTCACCTTCAGGTAGGATGTTGTTCCCCCTCTGGAAGCAGAAGCCCTTGAAGGTGGTGGTGACTTGGCAGTGCCTGTTACTTATCAATTCTGTGAGTCCTGGTCCAAGTCACCAGGGTTCATCCTGAAACTGGGAGGCAGGAGGGAAGATCGTCTCATGAAGGAAGTTTCTGGGCTATTCATCCAGGGCTTCCTAATGCAGCTTCTATTGCAGAGTCCCTCCCCCCTCCCCCCTCCTCACCCTCCCCCACCCTCCCCCCACCCCCCCACCCCTGCCCTAGACTTACTGCTGTGGCCAATATTTTGAAGTTTTTTTTTTCCCCAAACTGAAATCTTTTATTTTTTTTTTATTTTTTTTTCATTTTATTTATTTATTTATTATATTCTTTGGGGGTACACCAAGTTCAGTCATCTGTTTTCATACACATATCCCTGTATTCCCTCCCCCCCTCGACTCCCCCCACCCTCCCCGTCCCAGTCCTCTAAGGCATCATCCATCCTCTAGGTGAACTCCTTTTGTCATACAGCAACTTCCCACTGGCTATCTGTTTTACAGTTGATAGTATATATATGTCTGTTGTACTCTCTCACTTTTGAAGTTTAATTCATCAATTTGTTTTGAAAACTCGTTTGAAGTTTTAATTCATCAACTTGTACCCTTTTGTGCTTCTAGCCAGTGATCATTATGTACCAGAATGAAGGGAAAAAAAGGAGAGCATTTGTGGCTTGATGAAAAATTGATACTGGGTGGATATTTCCAATGCTTTCTACAGCATAAATTCAGTAACTTAATTTTGGTGGTTTGCTGTTGTGGAAAACAAAAAGCCATGAGGAGTTAGACTCTATTTTGCAGTGGGGCTGGATTGTGTGGCTGAAATCCACAGAATCAGATACAGCGTCTCCATCACTGAGAACATTAATAAAGCCCCTGATAGGATTTGCTGGCCATAAGATCCATGGACCAAGGCATAGCTGCAATTGTAAGCCATTTGTATGTAAATTTCGCATATAGTGGATGTTGTGTCAGAAATTTTATTGCAATTAGAACACAGTGCACTATAATATTTGAGCTAAGATCCAGAAAGAGACAGGCTGCGCATATATGTGCATATGAAAAACCCAGCTCATCCTTGATTTCTCTAAGACTCAATCTCAGATCCTAAATCTCTGATTGCAGTGGCTGAGCTTGGTTAAAAATACAGCACTCACTCACAGGCTGGGAAGAGGGGAGTGGACTTTGAGTGGAGAGGAAACATCTAAGCCTTGTCTTATTAATAGCTCTTAGAATGCAACTGCCGATAAGTACTTTATCAGTGATACCTCTGGTGACGGTAAAAAGTGCTGTATGCTAGTGAAGGACAGATATTTCTGAAATTAATTATAGCTAGTCATAGAATAGAGAAACATCCATCTTTGCTTTTTTTATTCTAAAGAAAACAGACTGACATGAGGAAATCCAAAGATCAGGTTTCAAGTATGTGGGTGTCATTTAGTTCTGTAATTAATTAGTTCCAAAATTAGTTACATAATTAACCTCAGGAGAGGGAGGGGCAGCTAGTGGCTGCCTCCTCTTTTTACGTATATAGCTCACTCTCCATACTACATTAGCAGGGTTTCCTGGCCGGAGCGAACTATTTTATAGTAGTGTTGAAGCATTACGTTTCATACTGATGTTGGTGATAGGCTGACTTTTAGTGAGACTGGCATCTAAATTAAAGCACCTTCTCTGTAGCTGTGTGGTTTAATCTCTTCTTCCTCCTTCTTCAAGTGACCACATTGGGAATGGCCTTAGAATCAGTTTCGGTGCTACTGGATATAAGAGATATCTGATCTTCTTTTTAATTTAAGATGATAAAATCTCAGAGTGTTGAGATAATCTTAACCCATCACATGCTGCTAACGTCTGTGAGAAATGCTTTCCCTGCAAGTAACAAAACTCAGAGTGGCTTAACCTACTTGAGATCCTGTTGATTTTGCTCACTTAGCAAGATGTCTGGATCTAGGCAGCTGCTGGTGTCAGTTTAGTGTTTCAAAAATATCAGACCTGCAGTTTATATGGTGGGCTCTGACTTTTCCTCCTGGGTGCAGGATGGCTGCTGGCATTCCGAGCATCACAGCCATATTCAAGGCAGAAGTAGCATGGAAAGAGCCAATCCCTGATATTTATCTCATCTGTCAGGAAAGGAAAGCCGTCCCAGTATCCCCAGCAGGTACCTGGTTCTGTCTCACAGTGTGATCAGCACAGCCCACCTCCTCCTTGGTCCCCTGGATGGTGCCGTCCCCTGGGCTGGCACAGCGGCCCTGCCTCTCAGACCCTCCCACTTCATGGGGACCCTTCCTCATCCCCAGGGGACGCACCGGCCCTGCAGATCCCATCCCCTCCTGCCAGGCACATCTGTCTCATCTCCACTCTTCTGAAGCACGAAGTGATCTGGTTTCCAACACACTGGTTAAACAGAAAATTAACATACGTGGCAAAATGCTGGAGCTCCTACTTCAGGGTGTTGGTAAATAAAAGGATGTTTTCAAAGACAAAACCGTTTTTGGTCACCCTGCCCATATCTTCAGAGGTAAAGGGAGACATGAGATTTCCTTTCCCCAGGGACCAGCTCTTGCCTCACCGTCTATTTAGAACCAAAGTGACTTTTGAATACATTTTCTGGTGAGCATACTGAAGGGCAGGAGTAAAGACATGGCTGTAAAAATCAGCGAATGAGACCAGTGGGAAATCCTGGGAAATAGAAACGAGCTGCATTCAGAGAACTTCTTCCACAAACCGTCACCTGTGTGGCCGTAGCCCAGATACAGAGAACAGCAGAAACCCTTAAAACAGCAGGAAGTGCCCACAGACCTGATAGCAAAATAGTGAATCATTGTGCTTTTATAGAATGATACTCTTCAATGTAATCAGCACAGCTCAGTCCTACAGCATTTGAATGGCTCCGTGGTAGGCGTGTGAGGCTTTTATTCTCTGGCCTTTTATACCCAGACAACTTAATTTGATTTAAGGTGGCAAGAGTTACTCGGGTTCACGTGTGTCATAGAGAAGGTTCTGATGACAATCTTATAAAAATTTACCATCAGTGTTATCATTACCGTGCTTTGCAGTACAGAGTTGAGGACTGAAATGGAAAAATTAGAAATGGTTAGAGAGGCAAGAGCAAGATGTACATTTTGACGTGCAAAGCTGGGGTGGCGCTGGCTGTGCAGTCACGGGCCCCTTGGGCTTACCCTTGTCGTCTTGCACCTTGAAAACTGGGGTACGTCCTGGCTCTTTCCTGAGACTGAAAACATCTCCTAACTTCAGAATAGGAGCCCCGGTGAGCTTTGCTTTCCTGGTGGGCGTCCTTTCTTCTCTGTCTTGAAGGTCATTCTTGGAGGTGATGGGGCTCACCCGGAAGCAGAAAAAAGGTCATTGATGGTAGCTTCGTATCAAAGCACCCAACAGGCAGAATAAGTTGTGGTCCCTGTTGCAAAAGGCATCTCCCGAATCCTCTCGTCTTTCCCATTCATTGAGCACATCTTCTAGGGGCTGCTCAAGTGGTCAGGCCAATGGGCCACTCTGGACAAGGCCCTCCCCTGCTTTCAAATCACTGTCAACTCACAGGGCATTCAGTTTGGGGCCTGGTGCTCATCAGCATGTATTTTGTTGCAATCTGTTATGTGTTCCTCTTCTCTAGACCGTGAACACTTTTAAATTCTCAGTGTTGGAAACAGTGATGCTTAATAAACTGTTTTGTGTGAATGAATGACTGACTGAACGAACAAATGAGTGAATGAGGAATTGCATGATGGGTAGAGCTCGCCTTTTCCACTGGGTATAAACAGAGAGGCTCCATTTCTTGGGGGACGAAGCAAACATCATCCAGAGCTGTCTTCTGCCTCCTTTTTAAGTTTTATTTCAAAGAGAAAAAGTGACCGAGCAATCTAATGCCTCCTATTTCAAGATCTACATCCAAGTCAGCATCCATCACAGCTACTGAAAGAGACTGGACGTATGCCACCTCATGTAAACTGTGCCCCTTTGGGAAATCTCTGTTTGCTGCTGAGCAGTGTCAAACCTCTAGTGAAAAATACACGGGAAAGAACCCTTATTTCAGTAGTTTGCTTTCAACTGCATGAGACAGAACACCTGCCTAACAGTGGCTGAAACAAGAGGGGATTGTTAGCTCTTATAAGTCCAGAGGTAGGTAGTCCCATGCTTGGTTCATTCTGCAGCCAGATCCTGCCACCCAGAGGCTTCCTCTGCCTTTCCACTCAGCCACATCAATAGGCTGACTCCCTCATGATCTCAAGATGGCTGCAGAGCCTCCAGACATCACAGACACACACAGCTCTTTGAGCAAGCGGGGACCTTGTCTTCAAGCATCTCATTTTAAGCATGGAAGGAAAATCTTTCCCACAATATGAAAATTACCTTTGAGAAGAAATTCATAATTCCATTTGGTTATTTCCTAATTTGTTGCCCGGGCAATAATGTTGTAATCTACATCTCAGCATCCCTGCACAGAATACTTGTAAATTTCTTTAAAAATATGTGTTTTAAAAAAATAAAAAATAAAAATAAATATGTGTTTTATTTGACTGTGTGACTGATTGAGTTGCAATGTTTTTAGAAAGAAAGAATAATGCCAATGGTCACCCTCATTTTGGTTTGTGAGGATGAATGCTTATTCTCATTAGCTCGGATAAAAGGTTATGTGAGGGGAAAAAAAACTTTGAGCAAAGTAACGTAAATATGAGACCTTTTAACATTTCAATATCCTTGCTTCTCATTCTTCCTGTTACTTATTTGAGCCCACCTGGATCGTAAGAAGTGCTTTTTTTCCTTTTGAATTCTATTTTGAATTTCTGTTTTCCTTTTGAATTCTATTGCCTGGCTAATATCCCTATAAAACCCATTTTAAGATGTGACTACGTAATTGCCTCTTTTTGTTGGTTGTCATTGGATGATGCTGTCAAGTGAGACATGACGTGTGCTCGCAGAATGAATGTATTGGACTGCAAATCAGGTGGATGTGAATGTATTCCTAAGAGAGCACAGCGCAAAAAGCTGCAACCTCTGCATTTTGTCAACCTTGGGCGCAGTGTAGTTTCAACAATATAAGGTGCAAAGTACCAGAAAGAATTCTTTAAGTGTTGTGAGGGTGGTCATAGATGAGAATTTCCTACATTTACTGCTCTTCTTTTTTAATCTGTAAATCTGAAATTTCTCTTAAGAAACAAAATCTGCTAATTAAAAAAGGCGTTAAAAGGAAAGACTGGATGGAATCTGGTAAAAAAAAGAAAGAACTCTTAATGTGAAATGTTTTTCTGGACTCTTATTGTGAAGAAGTGTGAATGATGACGGTATAAAGTGTGTAGTAAAGAGCAGTGTTGCCAAAGTGGAAGATGGGAGACAGCAAGCAAGGCTCAGAGTGTTCTGACAGGTAGCACGGGACCACAGGAGACACAGGCCACCCAGGGGCCTTGTCCTGCGGAGACCCCGTGCCACCAGCTAGCGCACAGAGGGTCGTTGCCTCAGTGATTCATGTCTGTGTCATTGGGAAGCAATTCTCAAAGGAATTAAACTGCATCTTCTTATGTGTCCAGAAAGCATCCTACAGAGGCTGCCTTACCTTAACAGTGGGAATAGAGACTGAGTGAACAGCTCAGTGGTCCACCCGAGGAAGAAAAGTTTGTGCTTCTTTACGGTCTAGAAGAATAGCAGAACCTTAAGTAGATTTTTTTTGAAACGATCCCCACCCACTTTGTTCTGTTATAATCCCAGCTCAAGGTATGATTAAGAGCAAGGCACATTCTGCCCCGGGGGTGCTATCCTGTTTGGAAATCCAAAACCAGTCTTTCAGGGGGTCCTATTTGCATAGGTAGAAGTATTAATCCAGCAGAATATTTGAAGCAGTTGAGCAGAGGCTAGAATCACATTGCTGATTAACTCGAGACCCACTGCTTTTTGTGAAAGCGTTGGTAGTGGCCGGGAGCTGAGATGGAGAGTCTTTGGGGGTGGAGCCTCGCGGAGAGCGGCCTGGAGGGGAGGGCCATTTCAGGAGATTGATCAGTCACTTACTAGCTTGGGTGTAATATTCAGGAGCAGTTAATGCAGATACCACTGGGTTTGCCTTTAACGGTGAGACTCAGGAGGCCATGTGAAGCACTTGGATGGATTCCAGGCAGTAAGAGCCCTGCGCTGAGAACGGGCTTGATGTAACATGACCTGTGACCCATCCCACGAGGCAGGAATCCAAATCGAGGACACTCATGCTGACAAAGTCATAGATTTCTGATGAAGGTCAAGTGAGTTAATCCAAAGAAATCGGTCTCTGGCACATCGAAGGCACTCAGTACTTGCTGGTTTTATTCTCTTTTGCAGGCTTTCTTCGCCCTTTATCCTTTCCCCCACCCACCCGACATAGAGACTTTTGTGCCTACGGCAGCGTTCCGCCTTCACCTTGACCTCAGCCTCTGGTATATTCAAAATGCTTGTTCTGCCATGTGGGGCGTTTCCTCTGGAGGGCTCTCTCACCCCTGGAGGACAGACGTGTCCAGTTCAGTCGTGTTGGGCTCTGCTACTCTCAGGCAGATTAAGTATATGGTGGATTCACTTTACACACACATTTAAGATACCACGTTTAACTTGAAGCACTTGTGGGAAAGAGAGATTGAAATAATCAGGTAAATACAACGCAGACGATTCTCACCACCATTCCACTCGAGAGGCGTCTGCTGTGGCATGAGTGTAGGGTGGGGAGGTGACTGTTCTCCAGTTTGATCTCAGTTTGTCCAGCAAGTTCATGGCTCCCGCGTCTCCCCAAGTGTGTGATTCTGGTGTTTATGGGTCTACAAATAAGCTAGTTACTTAAAAGTGGCTCTCAAAAAAAAGTGTGGTCCTTTCCTAGAAAAAGCTACATATTTGGTGCTTTACATCTCATTTAAGGGATATTCAGAGGAATTTTATGTAATAGGCACTTTTTACCTTATTACACTTAAGGATTAAACTGTCAATAAGATACAAATCCATTCTACCTTTTCAAGACTTTCTAAGAATTTAAAATAGTTTTTAAAATTGAGAAGGCAATACCATCTAACAGAAGCTAGTATGTATGGGGGCTTTAGGTTTGCACTGGGGGTTGTTAGTCTGATAGGAAACTTAACAGGGTTATGTAGAGATAGGAGACAAGCTACGATCGAGTCTCGGACAGGTGCAGCTCTGAAAGAGCCGGGGCAACTAGGCAAAAGCATCCACTGCTAAGACGCAAAGCAAAACTGGAAGCAAATAGGAAAAAAAAAGAAAAGATAGTTACTGTCAACCATGCTTTGGGTTCATAGGTGTGCCTTAGAAACAAAATGTTTCCTACTAAGTAGAAATTGTGTTTTCTTTATAAAAAAGTTATGAATTACTTTCATCGTACTTAAGTATGCACTCTAGCTTTGCTGTAGGTTAACATTCTGCCACTCTGGCTTCAGAAATCTTGTTTTCAAAGGCAGGAAATGAGAATTCCCTGGCGGTCCAGTCATTAGGACTCCGTGTTTCCACTACAGGGGGCACGGGTTCGATTCCTGGTCGGGGAACTAAGATCCCGCCGAAAGCTGTAAAATGTGGCCAAAAAAAGTGGGGGGCAGAAAACATTAGAGATATAGTTGACTGTTAGCTCCCTTCCTGCAAGGAACTAAGTAAGCCTTACACTGGGGTGTCAAGAGCCATTCTGGACACAGGCTGGGGGGGTCACTCGGTGTTTCTGAGAATTCAGTTTGGTTTTGCCTCCCCCTCTTGTGTGAGCACTAAGACCTGGCAAGAGGTCATAGGGCGATTCCCACTGCTGTTGCCAAGCCCGGTCAGTTCACAAAGGCCTCCCACCGCACCAGGAGAGTAAACGCTACCGTCTCTTTATTCTGGCTGTTTTAATTTTATTTCCCATGCTACTTTGACATCAGGCAGGACAGACAAGACAATGAAGACTGACAAACATTTGGTTTCAGAGATTTGCTACATGAAAGACGCCAAAACTGACCCCTGTCTATCAGCCCTCTGTTGCTTACTTTTTTATAGTTAAACTCATTACCTAAGAAGCCTGCTGGCACCCAAAGCAAATTTCTATATGTGCAGTTGTTTTAAATATAACCCAAAGAAACAGATTTTTTTAATTTTAATTTTTAATTTTTTTAATTGAGGTATAGTTGATTTACAATGTGGTGTTCATTACTGCTGTAC
Organism: Hippopotamus amphibius kiboko; assembly: GCF_030028045.1. Taxonomy (NCBI): domain Eukaryota; kingdom Metazoa; phylum Chordata; class Mammalia; order Artiodactyla; family Hippopotamidae; genus Hippopotamus; species Hippopotamus amphibius. The sequence goes on from NC_080193.1 coordinate 22,779,302, forward strand.
AGCAAAGTAACTCAGTTATACATACATTCTTTTTCATGTTCTTTTCCTTGACAGTTTATCACAGGATGTTGAATAGAGTCCCCTGTGCTCTACAGTAGGACCTTGTTGTTTACCCATCCTATATATACTAGTTTACATCTGCTAATCCCAAACTCCCACTCCATCCCTCTCCCATCCCTTTCCCCCTTGGCACCCACAAGTCTGATTTCTATGTCTGTGAGTCTGTTTCTGTTTCATAGGTAGGTTCATTTGTGTCATATTTTAGATTCTACACATAAGTGATATCATATGATATTTGTCATTCTCTGTCTGACGTACTTCACTTAGTATGATCATCTCTAGGTCCATCCATGTTGCTGCAAATGGCATTATTTCTTTCTTTTTTATGGCTGAGTAGTATTCCATTGTATAAACATACCACATCTTCTTTATCCATTCCCCTGTTGATAGACACTTAGGTTGTTTCCATGTCTTGGCTATTGTGAATAGTGCTGCTATGAACACAGGGGTGCGTGTATCTTTTTGAATTATGGTTTTGTCTGGATATATGCCCAGGAGTGGGATTACAGGATCATATGGCAGCTCTACTTTCAGTTTTTACAGGAACCTCCATACTGTTTTCCATAGTGGCTGCACCAGTTTACATTCTCTCCAACAGTGTAGGAGGGTTCCCTTTTCTCTGCACCGTCTCCAGCATTTGTTACCAAATAAACAAGATTTTTAGCTACTTAGTTCCTGCCTGCTTTGCCTAACTCACAAAACTGCAGTCAGCCATTGCTGCCCGTAGGAGCTCTGTGGCTCAGAGATTCCCTGCCAGGCACTGAGAGATGTCGCCTAGAAATGTGAAGTCCTCTCCATCTGACCTCTCCCTCAGCCTTCCTCTCCTTCTGGCTGGGGGGCCCTGCACCTCTGTGGGAAGGTCCCATGCTGCAAAGGACTTCCCCTTCCTGCCATCCTGTCCAAGTAGCGCCCAAATAAATGCGTTGTGTGGTGCTGGCATCTCGTGGTTATATATTTCACTCGATCCGCCTCCAAATCCCTAGAACACAGTACGGGGATGGATGGATACTGAGTTACAGAGCACAAGGCTGGCCCTTCTTTTATGAACAGTTCAGGTCGATCTTATGATAGGTTCATCTTTTGTCTGCTGCACACGCTCTTCCCAAACACCTCTGTTATCTTGTGCTTATGTGAGACTAACTAGCCCTCCTGGGACTCCGGGCCTAGTTCCTTACTTCTAACATGACCACGTAACAGTAGCGCCATTAGGAGGGGGAGGGTGTGTAAGGGCTTGGGTACCAGGCGGTGGTGACCCTGCAGTTCAGGTGGATTGGAGCCTCCTTCCACACTGGGTAAACTGTCCACACCATTCCTGGTTCTCATTAGTCTGGAGGTCACAGGAGTACAAACTCCATAGCTGTCTTTTTTTGTTGTTGTTATTTTTTTTTTCCCAAAAAGGAACATAGCCTTTTTATTGACTACTTTAAGTAGAATGAACTAAATACATATTTAACAGAAAAATTAAAAGAGGAAAATAACTCATAGTTGTCCAAAGTAATTTAGGATAATGTTTCTATATTACTTTCTTTTTTTTCAATGTGATATTTTTTTTCTTATTGGTAATGTATATATGGCAATCCCAATCTCCCAATTCATACGCACCCCCACCCGCCACTTTCCCCACTTGGTGTCCATATGTTTGTTCTCTACATCTGTGTCTCTATTTCTGCCTTGCAAACTGGTTGATTTGTACCATTTTTCTATATTCCGCGTATATGTGTTAATATACGATGTTTTTCTCTTTCTGACTCACTTCACTCTGTATGACAGTCTCTAGGTCCATCCATGTCTCTACAAATGTCCCAATTTTGTTCCTTTTTAAAATACAGCTTTCTACCTATCATGTTCTTCCAGCGTCTCACTGGCCAAAAGTCGACCTGCAAGATTGACTGAAAACACGTTTTTTCTTACTGAATAAAACACATTGTCCCTCCTGCAGTACAATCGCCTCATTCTTGAACAGAACCATGTCTCCATTTCCACTTCTTTCAGCTTGTAGCCATGAGTCAACGGGGGAAAGGCAGTTGAAAGGTGATTCCAGAGCTTCTTCGGGGGGCAATGCTATTAGTCAGTGTTTTCACTGGCACAGGATTTGAAGGAAACCCTTTCCATCGGGGTCGAGCTACTTGCAGTTCACATGCAAGTTATTCACCAAGAAAGTTCTGGACCATGATTTTAATAAAATCCAATCTAGATCTCTCTTGGAAGAACTTGACACTACCAATTATTTAAAAGGCTCTGCTGGTGAAAAGGGTGAACTGTGTTAATGTGAAACCAGCTGAGCTCCTTCTGACCTCAGGGTCTTCTAGGCTGGGGAAGAGACAGGGTGAACCTTGGGCAGCTGCAAAGGTGATGGAGGGTCTGACACGTTTTCTTGGATTCAGAATATCAGGTGTCTTCTTGGTGCAGTCATGTACCACTTTAGCTTTTGGATTTGTGGGAAGAGCAGAAGTTAGAGGTGGCATAGGGGTTGCTCTTGTCATTGCTTCAAGTTGATGTTGTGACTTTCTGTAAGCACCCTTAAACAGACAACAAACCTCTCAGCATCTTGTGTCATCCTCATATTCCTACCGTCTAACACAGGCTGCCACATACAAGGTGCTCAGTGACCATTGCAGAATTAACAACAGTCTGTTTTTCAGAATTAAATGCAGTCTAAGTATATATCAGCCATCCTTCATGTTTTATGGCCTGCAGCACACTGGGTAATTTTGCTGTTGCTTTAATCTCTTCTTGTATAAAGCAGTCAATTGCCCTGAGCGTGGCTCAGAATATTGTTCATTAAATTGAGTTCCAGACGAGACTGCAAGGGTATTAGCCTGATGCTGCAAAGTAGCAGGAACCCTCAAGGGCATAGTGTAATTATTCATTTGCTAAATAACACACACACATACACACACACACACACACACACGTAAACACACATACAATGGCTTAGTTACAGTATTTTGCAGCGAAAAAGAATTGTAGTGATTTCCACATCGGAGTATCTCGTTAATGAGGTTTGCTAACTGTTACTGGCAATATTCTGAAATGCCCTTTTGTTTTAAATCGTTTCCTAAATGGCTAATGCCATATGCAGGAGAGGAAAGTTCCCAAAACCTCTCGTGGAGGTGAAACGTTAGTGATTCAGAAAATCCTCAATGCTAATTTCTTCCCTGGTGGCAAGACTTGATGGTGCAAAAAAAGTGCATTTTTGACATCTCTCTGTGTTCCCTCATCAGCAGCATTAAAGTTATTACAAACATCAAGGATCCAAATGAAAGAAAGAATCCAAATGTGAGGATTCTTTCACCAAGAGTTCACAAACCCAAGCACATTAAAGGTCAAGGCTCATGCCTTTGTATTCCAGCTCTGCCCCTAGTGACCTATGGACCCTGGTCAACATACTTAACATGAGAATGGACTTGAGGACACGTGGGGGGAGGGTGGTGTGAAGGGGAAGCTGGGATAAAGTGAGAGAGTAGCACTGACATATATACACGACCAAATGTAAAATAGATGGCTAGTGGGAAGCTGCTGCATAACACAGGGAGATCAACTGGATGACTGGTGATGACTTAGAGGGGTGGGACAGGGTGGGAGGGAGGCTTAAGAGGGAGGGCATATGGGGATATATGTATAATTACAGCTGATTCACTTAGTTGTACAGCAGAAACTGGCACAACAGTGTAAAGCAATTATACTCCAATAAAGAGCTTAAAAATATAAAAAAATAAAAGATATGGAAAAGGAAAATTAAAAAAAAAAAAAGATACTTAACGTTTCTGGGCCCCAGTCGGCTCGTCTATAGCATAACTAGGCTCTTTCAAAACTGACTCAACAAATACTTCTTGACTGTTCCAGACTCTTCTAGGCACTAGAAATACAGCAGCAAATGGGACTAGACCAGGCTCCTGACTGCTTAGAGCTTCTTTTCTAGTAGAAAAAGAAAGGCAATAAGCTTCTAATTAAATATATACCTGAGATAGTTCAAGCTAGGTATAATTTTATTACACAAATGAAATCGGATAATTCCACTGAGAAATACTTGGGTGCTCCTGCTACGAGGAGGGTGGCCAGGGAAAGCTTCTCGAGGATGCTGGCCTCCCAGCAGAAATTTGAATAATAAGAAGGAGTCACACTTAGAGGTTTTGGAAGAAGAACATTCCAGGAGGCGGGAGTAACTAAGACAGAACCTGGGATAGGAGTTCTTGGATCTCGTGAAGTGACATCGAGCAATTAGATTCAATGGTTTCTACATGGGGCATTTCAAAACAGTGTCTTGTCTTTTCCCCAGGTTAGTCAGTGATATCCTAGGTCATCCATTTACGTGGGTTTTATTTTCTTGTCCTTATCTGGGCTTAGCTTTTGCATTCTTAAGAGTGTGTGTGTGGGGGGGGGGGGTGGGGATGGCGGTGGGAGGGGGGGGATGTACAGGTATTTTAAGCCCAGCTTCCTGGACTCCATTTATATCGTTCTTTGGCAATACCCACCCCCCTTAGTTACGTATTGTGACCAGAACAAGAAAATTCTTCCAATCAGACCTTCTTAGAGATCCCCATTTCTTGCTTTCCTCCCAGTAACTCGGAATTGCCAAGAAAATGGATGGAATTGAAGGGGTATCATTTACCTATTATTTTTAGTCAGTTCGGAGTAAAAAACAGCAAAACTTAGTGTCTGGTCTTCACCACTTCAGGCCCCGTTGCCAGCCAGGGAGTTCTTTCTGCCTCTTAATCCGTGTTCCGTGAAATGGTGCTGACACCTTCGGGCTCCAGACCCTGTGGACATCGGTGGGTTAGGCTTCCTCGCCACAGGAAAGCCACCTCCGTAAAAGCAGGGCCTGTTTTCTTCACCCCCCCACCTCCGAAGTTTTATTGTGATGTGGCTGGGCAAGGCCGTGTAGGAAGACTGGAATTCAAAGCAATAATGACTTGAAATTATCTCACAGATAATTATTACATTCAGTTTTTTTTTTCTTTTTTTACCGCAACTTTGAGATATAATGAGTATACTATGTAAGTTTAAGGTGTACGATGCAGTGATTGTTTTTTCTTTTATCGAAGTATTGTTGGTTTACAATGTTGTGTTAGTTTCAGGTGTACAGCAAAGTGATTTAGTTACACACACACACACACACATACACAAGGGTGAGTCAAAAATTATCTGCACTGTGGCTGTGGAATTTATTTTAATTAACTTTTAGAAAAGACACATACATCATTTTTTGACACAGTCTCCTTGCTTTGCAATACTCTGTGTCCATCTGTCAACAAACTTTCGTATTCCCTCAATAAAACCTGTTTAAGGCTGAGTTGTGAGCCATGAATGCACCACCATCTTCACTTCTTCATCAGAAGCGAATCTTTATCCTCGTAGGGCTGCTTCCAGGGGACCAAACAGGTGAAAGTCCGATGGAGCAAGATCAGGACTATAGAGAGGATGCTTTAACACCTTGAAATGAAGTAATCCATGGGACTTAGGTTGCGAAAAGTTGGTGCGAGATGGGTGCCGAAACAACTCATGGAAGAGCATAAACAGAAGCGTTTGGATATCTGCGAACAAAATTTGGACCCGTACTCTAAGGAAGGTGAAAGTTTCTTAAAGAGAATCAGTACTGGTGACGAGACATGGATTCATCACTGCGAGCCTGAGAGTAAACGGCAGAGCATGGAATAGAAACATCCTCAATCACTGACCAAAAAAAAGCTCAGAAGTCAACCATCAGCTGGAAAAGTGATGCTTACAGTTTTCTGGGATTCTCAAGGGCCAGTACTGGAACATAATCAGGAAAAAGGTTCAACAATCAACAGTGCTCATTACAGTGAGATGCTTATCGAAGAGCTGAAGCCTAAACTTTGGAGTAAACACAGAGGACTGCTATCCAAGGGTGTTGTGATCTTGCATGACAATGCACACTTCTGTCCACACTGTTGACATGCTGCAAAAACTTCGTTTTGAGGTGTTAAAGTATTCTCCCTATAGTCCTGATCTTGCTTCACTGGACTTTCACCTGTTTGGTGAAATAATGAGGAAATACAAAAGCTTGTTGACAGACGGACAAAGTGTACTGAAAAGCAAGGAGATTATGTCAAAAAATGATGTATGTGTCTTTTCTAAAAGTTAATTAAAATAAATTCTACAGCCAGAGTGCGGATAATTTTTGACTCACCCCCATATTGAGGCAGGTTAATAATAAAAGCAGGGAAGGAAGAGGCAAACAGAAGAGAATGCAAGCCTCAGGGAATAAGTAACTTATGGCCTCTTTTACAGAGATCCTGCCATAAACTGCCCAGACATCTGAGTCAAGGAGATAAGGGAAAACCTAACTTCTGCACTCTGGCCTTTGTACCTTGATAAACATAGCTATAGGCTCCCAAAAAGCGCGGGAACTGGTTTATAAAAGGGGAAACTTTTCTTTGTTTCGGGGCTCAGTCTTTGGATGTGAGTCCACTGGGCCTGTACCGGTACAATAAACATTGCTTCCTGTATGACAAGCCTCGGTGTCCTGCCTACCTCTACCGATTCCTTCAACAATATATCTATTCTTTTTCAGGTTATTTTCTCTTATAGATTATTACAAGATATTGAGTATAGTAGGTCCTTGTTGGTTATCTATTTTATATATAGTAGTGTGTTTCTGTTAATCCCAAACTCCGAATTTATCCCTCCCCCCGCATCCCCTTTGGCAACCATAAGTTTGTTTTCTACATCCGTGGATCTTTTTCTGTTTCATAAAGAAGTTCATTTGTATCATTTTTTTAGACTCCACATATAAATTGATATCATATGCAATACACGTCATATTCAATACAGTGCATTGATTTTATATATGTATATATTGCAAAATAATTACCACAATAAAATTATTGAACACGTTTATCACCTGCAATGATAATTTTTTTTTATGGTGAGAACTTTTAAAATCTACTCTCTTAGCAACTCTCAAACATGCAATACAATATTTTTAACTATAGTCGCCATGGTATACAGTACATCCCCGGCACGTGTTCAACTTATAACTGAAAGTTTGTACCCTTTGGTCCCCTTCACCTATTTCCCCCCCCATCCACCCCCCCACCTCTGGCAACCACCAATCTGTTTCCTGTTTCTCTGAGTCTGTTTTTTTTAGATTCTACATATAAGTGGAGTTATTCAGCCAGGAGAAGGAAGGAAACCTGGCCATTTTCGACAACTTGGATGAACCCTTTGGTTTTTGCCTTTGTTTCTCTTTCTTGTCATTTGTTTTGCTGATGAAGTTAACTCAGGTGTGCAGCTCTGAGAGAGCTGCTATGCAGTCTTCCTTAGGTTATTTCATGAAAGCTACTAACTGAACTTAATCAAGTCGAATTTCTGATAAATGGGTTTATTAACAACTTCCATAAAAATGAATGAGCTTAACTGCTTCAACTTAAAGAGGGGAAATTTAAGGGAACAGGATCTAATACATTTGCACTAATTTAGTCCTGCCTTGTGAATTAAGAGCATAAAGCATGTAGCTTGATAATCCCTTGACAGACTAATAAATGAGAACCAGATTTTTTAAAATGGAAAATTGATATAATTAGAAAGCTATTAACTGTTTTTCCCCACTCCAACATCACGGAATAAGTAAGCCACAGGGGACCTGTCCTTCAAAATAATTAAATTTCCAAATTAGCTTTTTGGTTTAAGAATGATCTGACTTAATCACTTTGTTAAGTTGAAATATATAACTGTGAATATTTGAAGGTCTGTTTCCTGCTTTTTTTCACCTCCCTGTAATTTTGGGAGCTCCAAAGCATGCATCCAGGGATTACTGTGTGTTAAGCCCGAGCCTCCCACTATATAGGGTTTTGAGGTAGGTAGTGTTATTATCCTGTTTACAGGCAGGGAAACTGACGTGCTGAAAGTTGCAGTTTCTGACAGCCCTGGGTTTGAATTCATGTTCTTATCTTATTCACTGCACTATCCTGTTAAATAAATACATAAGCAAGTAGGAAAATAGAGAATGGATATTGGACTAAGCCTCAGGCAGAAAAAGCCAACATCCTTGACAGGGATTGAATGGAGTCACCCTTGACCTCCCAGACTTGTTCCTCAGGTCACAATTCTAGGATTCCAAGAACAAATTTCATTGAGACCACTGGCTCAAGCACCTCTAAGTGTCTTTGGTGCCTCCTTCTTGAAGTCCTTTTTCAGGAAGCCCTTTCAATGTTTCCTCATCTTGCTCACCCCAAAGGAGAGCTGGTGACTGTGTGACAGCGTGTGCCTCGGTGATGGTGAGAAGGGATTGCATTAGTGTCACGAGCAGGCAGACCCAGGCACCCGAGGATTTAGGATTCTGGCACCCTCTCTCACTCTCTCTCTCTCTCCCCACCCCCCCACCCCCCCACCCCGCTCCATCTCTGAACTTGGCTTTCTTCTGTGTCACCTTCCTTTTAAGGCTGTTTCCTCATATGTTGAAAGACAGCCACCAGTATCCGTAGATTATCTTCCACCAGCTTAGTATCCAGGAGAGAATATATAAAAAGTGCTAGTAAATAGCCCAAAGTAGATATCACTTCACGTTCATTGGTCAGCGTTAGGCCACGCCCTCTCCTATACCAATTTGTGTAGGGAGCCTGTGGTACCATCATTGACCACCCCTGACAAATGCAGAATTGTCTGTAATTGTTCATAGTTCCATAAGAAGCTCTCTCTTCTAACATAAAGTATCTTACCCTCCTTATATAAGTCAACAGATATTTATTTATAGCCCAAGAACTGTCCGTCCCTAATGGATCTGTGTTTATGATAATATTCAGCTTGTTAAAGCTTTCTGCTCTTCAGTGTGTACTGTCTGCCCTCACCCGGAGGCTTTTGTGATACTTGGGTGTGTTAATTTCCTCTTCTACAGTAACAAATGACTATAAACCTAGTGGCTTAGAACAGCACACATTTATTATCTTACAGTTTTGTAGGCTAGAAATTGATAAGGGTCTCACTGGTTTAAAATCAAGGTGTTGGCAGGGCTCTGTTCCTTCTGGAGGCTTGGGGGGAGCCCATGTCCTTGCTCTTCCCCCTTTCCAGAAGCCGCTCCCATTCTTCATCGTCCTCTGTCTTTGAAGCTGGCAAGAGCGGGTCTAGTCCTTGTCACACGGCCTCACTCTGGGTTCTTCTTACGCCCTCCCTTCCACATTTAAGGACCTTAGGATTACATTGGGATAACCTGTCGGGAGCCGTCTGGACAAGCCAATGCTGTGACAAGGTCACCAGGCTCCAAGGAGGACCGCAAGGCGAGAACTCCTTGGAAGGGCATTTCGGAGCAGGAGGATCGCAAGGCGACCGCTCCGCAAGGACAGGCCCCGGACCATCTCCACCCGTTTTACATTCTGCTCTTTGTTTCTTTGTGATACTGTGCTTACCACCCACTTCCCCTCCCTGTTTCTATGTCCCCAGGAAAGAACCAGGGTTTGACACATTCTTTCTCTGTCTGCCCCACCAAGTCCCCTCCCACCACCCCTTCCTGGAGAAGGCGGGCACCTCAGGCTACTAAATGCTGGAGAAAAGGGAGGGGTGGCTCTTTTTGTATATACTTTAAACTCAGGAATGCTCATGATTGTATGGGTGCTAAGGGCTATAGTTTGCTTAGATATAAGATTAAGAAGTTATTTGCATATGCTTACCTCAGAGTCACAAGGTTTGCAAGCCAAACCTGACAAAAGAAAGAAACTGGTAGATGCTGAGGGAAGATATGCTCTGTCATAAGAGATTTTTTTCTGAGATATGTTTACTATATAAACACACAAAGCTCTGACAATAAAAAAAGAGATCCTGCATAGCTGACACGGGCCTCCTCGTCTCTTCCTTGCACCAACGCCACTCATCCGTTGGGTACTCCTGGACCCGCCGGAGCTGGACTTCGGCAATAACCCAGGACAAACTCCCCAGCTCAGGGTCATCTGATTAATAACCTTAATTCCACCTGCAGCCTTCATTCCTCTTTTCCATCTAATCTAGTTTATTCACAGTCCCAGGGATTACAATGGGGGTAGGGAAATAATAATAATAATAGCCTGGAAGAGCCATTATTATGCCTACCAGAGTGGGACAGGAACTTTACATAAGAAGCCACAGGAAACCATATAGTGACTTGTCCAAGCCGAGATGAGTCAGGGCAGAATCTCACTGGTGTTGCTGTGTCCCTGTTTTACCTTCCCTTCAAAATGATGAGATTTTTGTTTGTTTGATTTCATTTCATGTCACTTGCTAGTAGAAATATTCCAACAGCAACTGTTTAATGAAATGGCTGTCTGGATCTCGAGGAGTTTGTGCAGAAGCGAAAGGCACGCTATCCTCTATTTCCACTTGGGAATTGTGCGTTAGTGTGTTGGTATCAAGAATTCAGCATCATTTACTGTGCCTCACAGCTGTGAGCTCTCATCTGTGTTTCCCACAAGAGCTTTCGTGGAGTCAGTGCAGCCAGATTTGCTCTGGGAAACATTTTCTAGCAGGAGCAAGCAGCCAAGACAGGGATGGCTTTGTGAGTCCCCTGCATTAAAATACAATTTATTTTATCTTTTAATCATCATTTCTGGAAGGCACGCAGAAGTTAAAAATCCCAGTTTGCTGGTTAGAGCTGGAAACACCCAATGGCAGAGTTACACTCCCGTGAAATGGATTGTATAAATGGGTCTAATTGCAAATTTGTTTTTTTCTCCTCTAATCTCTATATATGAGCTACTGCATGAAGGCTATTTATGAGGTGCGCCTTAAAAGCATCTTTACAGAGAACAGAGTTGTGGTTGCCAAGGGGGGTGGGTGGTGGGAGAGGGATGGGTTGAGAGTTTAGGATTAGCAGATGCAAACTATCATATATAGAATGAATAAACAACAAGGTCCTATGGTATAGCACAGGGAACTGTATTCAATATTCTGTAATAATCCATAATGGAAAAGAATATGAAAAAGAATACATATAGTATCAATATATTACATATGTATATATGTATATAGTGTAACTGAATCACTTTGCTGTACATCAGAAACAACACAACATTGTAAATCAACTATTTTCAAATGACTTGAAAAAAAAGTCTTTTTTGTTAAAGCTTGTAGATCAGGAAATAGCAGAGAGAAATTGTAGATAAGAGATGCTTGTTAATGACATTTTGAAAATGAACTACGATGGGGAATCTCATTTGGGGGACTAGCTCCTTCTCCAGATTTACTAATTATTTGTCAGACAGAAATGATATGATTTGTGTCCTTTGGCAACCTTTAAGTTTACGCTTTCCTCTGGGAGTCTCTTTTTGCTTTTGGAAGCCAGTCACCCCTTGTGGTGACAGTCAGTTTCTATAAACGCTCCTTTTCGTGGAGAATGAATTAAAGGAGAAAGACATACTCTTGTCCAACAGACATAAAATTGAATGCAAGGCCCTCCTTCTACCCCAGTCAGCTGTAAACCTGAATGTTTTCGTTGCAGTCCTGGCTGGAAGGTAAAAGCTACAGTTTGGAGCTAGTTAACTCGTGCATGGCTGTGCCTTGTTAAATATTTTGATGGTTTTCCTACTTGGAGTTAAGGTTGGATGACATCAAAGTGTCTGAGGGTGACAGGAAGTTCTTTTTCAGTTTTCCTTTCCCCTTCCTTTATTCTTTTGAAGTTGGGGAATTTTTGCAAGTGGGAAGTCCTTGTGAGGCAAAGGTAGCATCTTCCTTTAATACTGAGAGTAAACTTGGTTGCCAAAGTCCCCGGAACATGCATTGAGGGCGGAGTTTGTTCTATGGAGGATTGAATGTGAATATCCGAGGCAGATCTTTTTTAAAATTAATTAATTAATTAATTTATTGGCTGCATTGTGTCTTCATTGCTGTGCACGGGCTTTCTCTAATTGTGGTGGGCAGGGGCTACTCTTCATTGCAGTGCGCAGCCTTCTCAGTGTGGTGGCTACTCTTGTTGCGAAGCATGGTCTCTAGGCGAGTGGGCTTCAGTAGTTGCAGCATGTGGGCTCAGCAGTTGTGGCTCGCGGGCTCTAGAGCGCAGGCTCAGTAGTTGTGACGCATGGGCTTAGTTGCTCCATGGCATGCGGGATCTTCCTGGACCAGGGATTGAACCCGTGTCCCCTGCATTGGCAGGCGGATTCTCAACCCCTGTGCCACCAGGGAAGTCCCTGACCAAGGCAGATCTTTGCCTTTCACATAACGTGACTGCAAGAGCTGTCATGAAATCTCTAGGCTGAGGAGCCAAAAGATAGCTTACATTTCACCAGTTCAGTGACCCAGAGTGTAAATCCACATACAGTATGTTCTAGGAGTAAGTGTTCAGAGGACTTCTCTCTGATAGAAGTCATGAAGATGCTTTGAGAGTTAGAATTGTCTCTGCATTTTCTAATCCACAGCATAATTAGAATTCAGTCATTCTGTTCCCTGTGCCCTCTGGGGTGTGGTGATTTCTGCAGACCAGTATCAGATGAACAATACCTCTTACATTACATTTGAGTAGGCCTGCATTACACAACTCTTCACTCAAACCAGATCATAATGGCTTACACCACTATGCCTTGATTTGGGTAGAAATCCTCACAGCACTAACTGCTGGGTCTGTACCAAGGAGAGATTAATACAGTAGACTCCTGGGCTGCTTAACTGTTAGAGATCATTTGGCTTGGCTGAAAGATGCCATGGCTGGTCTCATAATTATATGTGCAGCTGGTTGCATGTGTTCAAATTATGTGCCCATGAGGGGAAAATTCTACCCTGTGGGATTTTTAGAGCACATACTATCTGGTCTATACTTTGCTCAAGGCATCATGTATATAATTCAGTTGAATCCTCCAACCATCTATTAAGGCTGTCATTAACCTTATTCCCACTTTAAAGATGTGGAACTTGAAACTTAGAAAGTCAAGTAACTTTTCTAAGGCCACGCAGGGATCGGGTAGGGTATTGGAGGTGAGATTCAAACCCAAGTCTGACTCCAAAGGTCATGCCTTTTATTATATCTGTATGCTTCTATCTGTATTTTATATTTTATCTATCTAAATAAATAAATAGGACTTCCCTGGTAGTGCAGTGGTTAAGAATCCACCTGCAAATGGAGGGGACACGGGTTCAAGCCCTGGTCTGGAAAGATCCCACATGCCTCAGAGCAACTAAACCCACAAGCCACAAGTACTGAGCCCATGTGCTGCAACTACTGAAGCCTGAGTGCCTAGAGCCCATGTTCCACAACAAGAGAAGCCACCGCAACGAGAAGCCCACGCACCGCAACGAGGAGTAATCCCTGCTTGCCACAACTGGAGAAAAGCCCATGCGCAGCAATGAAGACCCAACGCAGCCAATAGATAAATAAATGCTAAATAAATAAATAAATAAAATAAAATAACTGGGTTTAGTTTACCCTCCTGCTACAAACAATGAGAAAAAGAAACAATATGAGTTATTAGGAAAATGTAAACTAAAACCACAGTAAGATACTGCTACACATCCATTAGGTTGCCTAAAATTCACAGACTGACCATATCAAGCTTGGCCAATGTACAGAAAGGCGAGAACTCTCCGACGCTGCTGGTGGGAATGTAAAATGGCACAACCACTTGGTAAGAAACTCCGTTATACACGATTAGGATAATCAACACTGCTGTATGTTTTATATGAAAGTTGTTAAAAGGGTAGATCCTGAGTTCCCATTGCAAGGCACAAATATTTTTTTTATTTTCTTTTGTGTCTATGTGAGATGATGGATGTTCGCTAAACTTATTGTGATAATCCTTTCATGATGTATGTAAGGCAAACCATTATGCTGTACGCATTAAACTTATACAGTATCATATGTCAGTTGTATCTCAATAACACTGGAAAAAAATAAAGTGGTTTGGTGGTTTCTCAAAATGCTAAATATAACACAATCCCATAATGTCAAGGACATTAGTCTACTTTATTAAAAAAATTTATGTAAAAAGTTTAAAAGAAAAACCTAATTATCTTAACATACCTTCTATTACACGACCAAAGAGGAAAACTAAAGACCAGAAATTCATGCAAGAATGTTTCTACAAATAATGAGACAGTCAAGGACCAAGGCCTATTTGGAGGAAGACAACACCATGAAAGAGAGCACGAATGTATCAATAGGGCGTATTGATGGCTTTCCATTGAAGGCTCCCCTAGTTGGTCAGAGGAGTGATGGACTCCTACAAGTGAACCTGTATCCAGGGTAGTTTCTGGCCCATCAGTCCCTGTCTCTGTGCATGAAGTTCACAGGCAAATCAGTCATAACGACCTGTACCAACTTTGCAAAACCTTCCAAACATAATTAGGGCCTCATGTGACAGTAACCAAGAGCAGCACCAGAGTCTAAAACAAATCAAGCCACCATCTAAAGTTCCTCTCTCCCTCTTCCTCTCAAGCCCGGGCTTTCATCTAAAGGTGGAAGACGAGTTTGAAGAGATGAATTCACACTTCTTCCGCCAGTCGTCAGATGCCTCTAATTAGCTGTCTGAAAGGCATAAAACAATATTCGGAGGACACTTCAAGACACGAAGAAAAATTTTAAAAGCAGCCATTAGGAGGGAGGTCGTGAGACAGATGAAAGGGAGCTGCCATCACAGCATCTTATCGGCCAAATAATAATGGTTCTTGGCGGATGTGCTGAAGGAAGCCTTTCTGTCCCCGGTTCTGGGGTCCGGGCGGAGAGAGGGGAGCAGAGGTGTAAGACCACAGACCTCAAACAGAAGCAACCAAATGGCCACTTTCTTTAAGGAGATGATTACTCCTCCTTGGCCAGTTTTCACTCTTTTCTGACACCTTTCTGGCACTCTGATCCATTTCTTGACTTCCCGGCCCTTCGGAGAGCTGCCCTTAGAGTTTTCCTTTTAGCTGAACTGTTGGCCCGAGAGAAAACATTCCGATTTTAGCAAATTAGAATAGATTTTGATCTAAATTGTGTATTTATTTGACCCAGAATGGCCTCAGGGAGAGAGTCAATCCAATGCTTCCTCTCGAGATTATGATTAGAGGCAGATATGGACTGCGCTGGAAACGCAAGGTCATTATTTTTACTTTTTTCATCTTTATTGGAATATAATTGCTTTACAATGTTGTGTTAGTTTCTGCTGTACAACAGAGTGTATCAGCTGTATGTATACATACGTCCCCATATCCCCTCCAGGTCATTATTAAATGCAGAGAATTAGAGGGAGGTCAAGGAATTCTTTCCTCTCCGGTTCTGGAGCTGGGTGTACTTCTGGCCTGATTATTGCAAGTTTCGATTTCATAAGTAAGCCCAGCATACGGTTAATAAATTCTATGCTTTGCTGACTCTAGTTCTGATGGGGTTCTGATCTTCTCAAGGTAACAGCCCCTTTCTAGATCAGAGTCGAAGCTCTACTTAGAGCTCCAGTCAGCCTAGCATACAAAAGCAAAGTCCGTGCTATCCAGTTGAAAAAAGAAGCAAATTAAAATCCCAAATACCCAATTAGTTATGTTTGAATTTTACCAAATATTGTCAGTAGGTGATCAACATTAACTACAATGGAAAGGATGTAAGTTTCCCAAAGCTCAATAAAATTTATTTCAGTAAGAACCATAATAAAGGTCCTAGAAAAAAATGTATCTGTTTTACTGAGAATGAAAAAGGAGGTGAATAAAGAAGGATCTCCTCTAGAGAAATACTTCTGCTGAATTCTCTCTCATAAGGCCAGGGCGTGGGTTAAGTGAGACGCAAAGAATCTACTCAATAAATCCGAATAGTCCCACCAGTTTGCTATTTGATCAGCTCATTTTTTTTTTCCTGATAAACTTTAAAAATTACTGCATGATTGCTTTCGAGTTTGAAATCTTTGGTAACGCATTCTCATACCTCCAAGTGAAAGTAAAATACATAGTATTCTTAAAAAGGGGTATGAATTTGAGATTGATTTAAAACACACTGGGATTGATTTAAAACACACCGGGAGGAAATGTGTGCAGGCCTTGAAGACACAGGTTATCACTTGCGTGGGACAGATGAGAGCTTGGTGGTAATAAAGCTGGCATAGAATCAGAATTGTTTCCTGAGTCTCATCATAAGTGCCCAGGCATGTGGGCATATATTTGGACAAAACTCTAATTCAGAAAGATACATGTACCCCTATGTTCATAGCAGCACTATTCACAATAGCCAAGACATGGAAGCAACCTAAGTGTCCATTGACAGGTGAATGGATAAAGAAGGTGGCTACATATATACAGTGGAATACTACTCAGCCATAAAAAATGAAATAATGCCATTTGCAGCAACATGGATGCAGCTAGAGATGATCATACTAAATGAAGTATGTCAGAAAGAGAAAGACAAATACCATATGTTACTGTGTATAGGTGGAATCTAAAATATGACACAAATGAATTTATCTGTGAAACAAAAACAGACTCACAGACAGTAGAGAACAGACTGATGGTTGCTAAGAGGGAGGGGGTTGGGAGAGGTTTGGAGTGGGAGTTTGGGATTAGCAGATGCAAACTATTTTATATAGAATGGATAAACAGCGAGGCCCTACTGTACAGCACAGGGAAATATATTCAATATCCTGTGATAAACCATAATGGAAAAGAGTATAAAAAAGAATATATATATAAAGCTGAATCACTTTGCTGTACAGTAGTAATTAACACAACATTGTAAATCAACTAAACTTCAATAGAAAAATAAGTGCCCGGGCACCCTCTTCCAAAACACCCTCAACACTCCACGTTGAGTAAGTTTCCATCCACCCCCAAATACAAAATGGTGTAGTGAGGGAGACTGGTTTTATGATGCTTCTCACAAATTATTTGACACCATTTTGCCCGAGTCTCAACATGATATATGAAATTAATATAAAATTTCCGATTCCTTTCCGCGGAGTTACATGCGTGAGAAAGTCAAGCTTTAACTAGCAGTGCTTCCTAGGAGACATACGTTCCAACTTGTATTATCTTTCTGAATTAAGCAGCTATTTTATTACTACTAAAAAATTCCTATCTTTCATTCTTTTACATTGCACATCATATTTTTTTCTTAATTTTACCCCCTTTTATCATTTTAGTTAATATCCTCAGCTATTAACTAAAACATATGATGATGTAATTACATGTGCAGAGTTGATGTTACAGTACTTTAGCAACTGATGCCAACTTAAAAACCAGCATGAATTTTAGAACAATTTTTATACCCACAGGTGTTAGAGTAGCAACAGTAGCAGCATTAAGAGAAGCTTAAGCAGTGTTTCAAATGATTCCGTGACCAGCCCTGACCAGTAGAACTTTCTGGGATGATGGTCATGTTCTGTATCCGTGCTGTTGAACATGGTAGCCACTGGCCATGGAAGCTTATTACTTACTTTGTAGAAAGGCGGGGCTTAACGTGTAATCATCTGGCCCAGAGTCCCCTGTTTTAGGCTGGTCTAGTATATTGATCACCTTTTCACAGTCAAATCTTGTTACTATCATGAAGCAGCACAAAAGTCCTGGGTTCAAATGCCTGGACCCTTCGGATGGTGCCCGGAGCCATGGAGGGGGAGCCCCCTCCCATGTGTAACCTGGACCGGTGCTGGGATGCAGGCGTGCGGGGCATGTTTAACACCCGAGAGCCACAGTCTCTGTGATGCTGCCTGCGAAGAACATCTCCTGTTGCTCTGTTCTGCCTTGGCCTCTGAAGTTGACAACTCTGTGACACACTGACTGAGGACATTCTTACCCCTCCTTAAAGAGAGGAGACAAGGCTGAGTGAGGGTTAGTGCCTCATTCTAGGTCACACAGGTATTTTCTGACGAAGTCACACATAACTGGGAAGCAGCTGTGCAGTTAGGACTCCTGTGATTACAGATGCCAGAAAACCCAACTCTTAACGGCTTGAGTAATAACTATCATTATAGGTTCACGGAACTAAAAAGCCCAGGCACCCAAATGAGTTGAAAACGTATGTCCTCATGAAAACCTGCACAAGGATGTTTATAACAGCTTTGTTCAGAATTGCCAGAACTTGGAAGCAACCAAGATGCCCTTTAGTAGGTGAATGGATAGATAAATGATGGTCCATTCAGACAATGGAATGGTATCCAGGGCTAAAAAGAAAAGAGCTCTGAAGCCATGAAAAGACATGGAGGAGGCTTAAATGCAAATTCCTAACTGAAAGAAGCCAATCTGCAAAGGCTACATAACGTATGATTCCAACCTGACATTCTAGAAAAGGCAAAGTTATGGAGACAATTAGAAGATCAGTGGTTGCCAGGAGCTGGCAGGGAGGGAGGGATAGTCAGAACACAGGATTTTTAGGACAGTGAAACTACTCTGTATGATACTGTAATGGTAGATACATGTCTTTATATATTTGCCAAAACTCGTAGAACATGCGATGAGTGTGAACTCTGTGGGCTTTGGCTGATGATAATGAGTCAGTGTAGGTTCACTGATTGTAATAAATGCAAGATGTTGATGGTTGGGGGGGGCTGTGCACACATGTGGTCAGGGGTAGATGGGAAATGTCTGTACTTCCTGCTCAATTTTGCTGCGAGTCTAAAACTCCTTTAAAAAACAAAGTCTATTAAAAGCTAAAACCCAGGTATAATGGGTCCAGGGTCTCAAATGTTTACATCATGACAGCTTTTTTGTTGTTGTTGTTAAGCTCTTTGTTGGAATATAATTGCTTTACGCTGGCGTACCAGTTTTTGCTGTACAACAAAGTGAATCAGCTGCATATATACATATATCCCCATATCCCCTCCCTCCCACAGCTCCCTCCCACCCTCCCTATCCCACCGCTCTAAGTCATCACCCGTCATCAAGTTGATCTCCCTGTGTTATGCAGCAGCTTCCCACTAGCTATCTATTTTACGTTTGGTAGTGTGTATATGTCAATGCTACTCTCTCACTTCGTCCCAGCCTCCCTTTCCCCCCCACCCCGTGTCCTCACGTCCGTTCTCTACATCTACATCTTTATTCTTGCCCTGTCACTGGGTTCATCAGTACCATTTTTTAAGATTCCATATATATGAGTGAGCACACGGTATTCGTTTTCTCTTTCTGGCTTACTTCGCTCTGTATGACAGACTCTAGGAAACCATCTCCGGGCCGTACCTCTCTCTGTGCCCCTGGCAGATTTTCTTCATGTACCAACACCTGGCAACTCCAGGCTCACCTCCCTGTAGCTGTAAACCACGAAAGAACAGAGTGGTGCTCTTTACCCACAATTCCTAAAAGTTTCTTTTAATGTCCTGCGCACGATGCTCTGTCCCCATAGAGTCTCGTGGGCTCCTCTGCCCAGGTGGATGGGATGCTCTGATGGGCGTGGCCAGGCCACACGCCCCTTCCTATATTAGGAAGCGGGGTCAGCTCCGTGTACACAGCGTGGAAGAGAGCAGGGCTGGGATTGGAACTATTCGGGAACCAGCCAGTGGACCTTGCAGTAACACCTGTGACCCACGATTTATAAATGAATATACTTCCAGTGTAGAGCAGTTTCATGCCTGGCAACTGCCTCCAGCCTGGCAGAATTCGTCCCCAGGTGCTCAGGAACTGTTTACTTAATGTGATGAGTCCAAACAGAGACCCTCGAGAGCTGTGTAGGAAGATTGCAGCGGTGAGTTTTCATGTGAACCGGGGCAGAAGCCTTGGAAGGAGGACCCGTCAGTTATGCTGTCCATTTGGAGGTGGTGCTTATAATGAAAATTATGGTCTCGTGGACCATTTAACTAGCAAGCGACTAGTTTGCAATTTCTAAACTATTCTCAAAATGTGATCTTGGAAAGAAAGAAAAACTGAGACTTTAGCAGAATGTCTACTTCCTGGTTCCCTCCTGTAATCATTTTGACTCAAGAACCAGTGTATTTTAATTATCCCTGTGGTAGAGAGATAGCCGTTTCCCTATGGCGTAAGGAAGTGTCCTGGTCAGATGGCTGGGTAAATAATTAGGGCAATAAATACAAATTTAATTTAAATGAGGCTATTAAGAGTTAAAGCTTGACATTTACTATTTAGCATTATTAGTTATATGTGTAACAAACCGTTGCACTAAAAACAAAATGACATAGATCAGCTAGTGTAATTTACAGCATCCCATTTACCCCACGTGTAGTTTGCAGCTCCCGTCTCTTGCTAATAAGTCTGTTAAGCATAATAGCCATTCTTGGCTGGCGGTGTTTAATCACATTTTGAATGCGGTTATCAGCATGTATCAGCAATAAATGGCACGAGTTTCTGACAGAGAAATGACTGAGATTAGGCCATCTGTATGCACTCATCTTTTTTACCCTGTGATTTACACCTCAGCCTGTCTGGTCCTGGGGAGAGGAGCTCAGAGAGCAGCACTGGGGGTTCAGATTCTAGCTGCTGAGACTTGATTCCCTGTAGGAGAAAGAAGAGCCCCAGAAGGCACTGATCCCTGCGAAAGGGCAAGGCTCCTTCACTCAGAGGTTCAGTCCTGATGCTCTGAGTCCTTTCTTGCTGAGGAGACATCAGCATTGGCGTTCGACTGGATTAACTCCAGAGGAGGCTTGATAGCAGCATTAGTACATTTCCTGGGAGGGTGAATTGAATAGTCCTTGGCTTTTTTTTTTTTAATTAATTTTATTTATTTAATTTTGGCTGCATTGGGTCTTTGTTGCTGCATGGGCTTTCTCTAGTTGCGGTGAGTGGGGGCTACTCTTCTTTGTGGTGCCCAGGCTCCTCACTGCGGTGGCTTCTCTTGTTGTGGAACACGGGCTCTAGGCACACAGGCTTCAGCAGTTGTAGCATGCGGGTTCAGTAGTTGTGGCTCAAGAGCTTTAGAGTGCAGGTTCAGTAGTTGTGGTGCATGGGCTTAGTTGCTCCGAGGCATGTGTGATCTTCCCGGGCCAGGGATGGAACCCAAGTCCCCTGCATTGCCAGGCGGATTCTTAATCACTGCACCACCAGGTAATTCCCGTGTCCTTGGATTTAAACTCCCCATACTGTGTTGTCAACATCTGGAGACTTTCACCAGCACCTCTCCCTGCCCTGACTATTTTGGGTTGAGATTTTTTTGTATCCTGCATGAACAAAGGCAAATAAATATATTAAGGTTGGGTGTACATTATTTAAATGCTCTGTGTTTCATTCTTATTTGTCCACTCACATGGTAATGACAATGACAAGAGTTTGGGATGGGAGCAAGGGAGGTGACTGCCCGCAGACACAAGAAATCAAAGTCATCTGTCCTGCACTCGGGGAAAGTCTTCAGTCGTAACTCTGTGACCCAGATCAAAATAACAAATGAACATAGTGCACTAGGGAGGAATTCATGGTCAGGATATTCTGAAATGCTTTGGGGAGATTTACTGTTTTTCTTCCTTTTATTTTGAACCAAGAATTCATAGATTAGTTTGGGTTTGAAAATGATAAGTAGTAGAGGTATCACTCCTCCTGAAGAAGGACAGTGATGCTTTTGAAATATTAGAGCAGCAGTGCAGCAACAATTTTCATCGATTCTGGGATTAGGTGGATTCCTGGATCTCTGGCGAACGGCTCCATCAGAGGGAAGGGTGACACATCACAGAGCACTGTCAGAATTACTGCAAGTAGAAGAAGATGATGCCTTCTGTGGGTTAACACCTGACTTTTTAAATAAAATTTATTTATTTATTCATTTATTTATTGGCTTCATTGGGTCTTTGTTGCTGTGTGCAGGCTTTCTCTAGTTGCAGCGAGCAGGGGCTACTCCTTGTTTCAGTGTGTGGGCTTCTCATTGCGGTGGCTTCTCTTGTTGCAGAGCATGGGCTGTATAGGCTTGTGGGCTTCAGTACTTGCAGCACAGGGGCTCAGTAGTTGTGGCACGTGGGCTCAGTAGTTGTGGCACACAGACTTAGTTGCTCCACAGCATGTGGGATCTTCCCCGACTAGGGATCGAACCCGTGTCCCCTGCACTGGTAGGTGTAGACGGATTCTTAACCACTGTACCACCAGGGAAGTCTCAACACCCAACTTTTGGGGATGAGGGAAATCTACTGGTTGGATTCATCTGAAGGTATACAGATCCTGTATTGTTTTCAGAGGTGCCAGGAAAGTAAGCCCCCAGCGTGGATGCAGTTCTAGCCCAGAGGCCATGTGGTGCAGTAGAAAGAACATGAATTTTGAAGTCAGAATTGTCTTGAATCTTGGCTCAACTACTTCTTGACTGGGCTACCTTGAACTTGACGCTTAACTTTTCTAATTCAATTTCTTTCTGTCATTTGATTGTAATAGTAGCTTCCTCAGAGGGTTCTTTTGAGATGTAAATGAAAAAGGCTTCTGACCCAGCTACTTGGGGGCTACTCAGAGGGATGCGATTTAAAACACTAAGATTCAGGGCCCTGGTCAGAGTGGTAAACAGCACCTGATGGGGGAAACTTGCACAATTCTTGGTTCTCTAGTTATTTCAGTCATTGAGACATATCTTGCTATTTACTTGTGCCAGTGATCAATCAGAAGGTGTCAGATCTCCTTATCCAAAGAGGGACTAAAGTTCAGCAAGCTCCCTGGAAAATGCAGCCAAGGCTTGGATGGTATAATATTTTACCAAATTGCCTTAACCATAGATGGACTGGATCTCCTCATTCCCTGCCTCCTTCTTGTCTCTTTCCATTCGGGTCTTTGTGTAAAGGTGTGTGTACAGATTGCTTGGACACGACATGCCGTTTCTACCCCAGGACCTTTGCTCCTGATGTTCCTATGTCTCCAACTCTGAGATTGTAGCTCCAAAAGCAGGCTCTCAGAGAAGCTTCTCTTCACAACTGTATCTAAATAAATGCTTCTCTCCTTCACATCTTTGTCTTTACATTATCTCAGTATCAGTTAAACAGACTAGTTTATGCTGAGATGTCAAAAGACCTTAAAATCTCTGTGACTTTAAATAATACGGGCTTATTTCTCACTCATGCCCCGGGGCCATCTCAGGTCAGCTGGATGACTGATGGCCACCGTTGCCTAGGGAACTAGGTGACGCGGTAGTGGCCATATTGAATGTCAGTGGCCCTCGGAGAGTCTTGTACGGGCAATGAAATTCCCCTGCTGATAAGGGAGGCACGTCATTTCTGCTGATAAAGTGGTCAGAGGACCAGCAACAGGGCCCCCAACCACAGGGGCCAGAAGCGCACTCCTGCTGTGTGCTGAGCAGACTCTGAGCAGAAGGTATCTGAGAAGGGCACTCATGCCTATCACATGCACTATCTACTCATCCCCTTTATTTTTTGTCTGCTCGTTACTTGTCTTCTCCCACTAGGATATAAAGAGCAGACCTCACCCTGGCCTTGTTGCCTGCTGTCTATTCCGTACCTGGGATGGAGCCTGACACACGGTAGTTGTTCAGTATTGGCTGTGTCTGCCCAAGGCATATGCATGTATAGACTGGCCTTGGTGATTATGTATCTTCAGTGTCTTGTTTCATCCTAGGTATGTTGGCCTGGGCTTTCCAGGACTGTCCTAACTTCAAGTATTATGCTCCTTTAATAAGGTAACAGCTAGGACACCACGTGTTCTGATTCTGTATTCAAAGAGCGTGGTCTCCAGATTCGAGTCCCCCTCATAAAGGCGAGTCAGCTCCCCTAGATCAGAGAGAAGACACGTTTTTGTGCTGGGACTCAACAGTTTTCAAAAACATGGACTCTCAGGGCTGTGACCGGGAATGTTCAGAGCTGGAGTGGAAATCGGCTCTTTGTTGAGATTTGTGGTCTGAGACCCAATGCCCCAGGAGGCTGTGCTTGTTCCCAAAGCACTCTCAACCCTCCCCTGCAAAGGCAAGTTGGGCAGAAAGTGGCAGCGTGCTCACAGTGGCAAAGGTCAGTCTCCCCGAGGACCATCACACGGCCCGTGGCCCCTCGTGAGTGCAGCGGGGGTGGAGTCAGGCCAGCTCAGCCCTGCAAAGGGACATCACCTTGCATTCTGGGGCCTCCATCCTCCAGAGTCTGGCCTGGTACTGACTCCCATCTGGATTTTGTTACTACCGGGGATTCTTGTCATGTCTGAAAATGCACTACTGATGCTATCTCTAAAATCCATCTTTATCAGCTCTTTTATGTGTTCCAGAACACTGAGTGGATTCTTTTTTCCCTTTCCTGGATCCCAGAAAGACAGCTCCTCAGGTAATGAACATGGAGGCCATTCCTTATCTGGAGCCTCTGTTGTTTTCATGCCCCTTAGCTGGACCCATGAGCAAGTCTTAAGAGACAAATATCACTTTTTATCACCACTTGCCATCGCCTCGTATATGCATTTCACTCATAATTACTCAGTTAGAACAATAAATTTTTCCCAATAAAACTATTGCAGATGGACGTAGGGGCACAATCTCACATATGCTATTTCAGGGTTTTTTGAATGGATGTAACCAGCAAAGGACTAGTAAGAAAAGTTACATCCACATAGTCCTTTCTGTGTGCTTAGATCAAATTACTTTAGAGTAATTGTCCTAGGTCATTGGTTTGCAGATGGGAGCACTTTGTCCCCTGGAGGACAGTGGACAATCTGTGGCTGTATTGTTAGTTGTCACACTGGGTTGTTACTGGCATCTAGTTGGTAGAAGCCAGGAAAACTGTTCAGCATCCTACAAGGAAGAGGACAGCCCCTCCTTAAAAAAATAATGATCCAGACTATCGTATCAATAGTGCCTGGGTTGAGAAACCCTGTCTTATAAGAACAAGTTTGAGGCTTTTGTAATTAACACAATGAGCCCAGTAGGAGACATGACTGAATTATTGGATTTTCATTAATTGGAGACACAGTATTTCATCTCTTCTGAAGGAGAGCTCATCACTTAGGACTATTTACACACATTGGGTTTACAAGAGCCAGCAAATCCCTTCCATTGAATTTCTGCCCAGAAGAGAAGTGTTGTGGAGACCCTGGGTTAATTGAACATTGTAAGAATTCTGATTTGATTTCTGACTCAAATGGCATTCAGAGTACCGTTTCACTTGTGGGCTAATCTCAACTCCCTCACTAAATCCTCAAGCTTCTTGGAGATGGTGGCGCTATGTAGGTTTGTCCTTGTAGCCTCAGTGACCCTGAACTTAGAGGATGCACAGGACATGTCTTTTCTTTGAACGACAGTTTTATTCTCTTTCTCCTGAAAAAATATATTTGCGTACATACATGTTATGTGTATTATACATTGATGTATGCATGTGTGCAGATGCATGTATATATAGATATTCATGTGAGCATCTGTGTGTGTGTGTGTGTATACATATTTTCTTCATTTGGTCTTGTATTTAATTTCTCTCCTTGCTCTGGTGACATTTAAGTAATCACTAGTGATTACTGGTATTTCTAAGGTGCTGTGAGCACTGGATTGTTTAGAGAAAGCTAGTGATCCCTGTCACTTGTGACACCCCATGGGGGGGATAAATAAATAAATAAATAAATAAATAAATAAATAAATAAATAAATTGTGTATAATATGTATACAGAGAGGCAGGGAAGAGAGAGATGCTGGATCATATGATAACTTCATGTTTAGCCATTTAAGAAACTGCTTAACTGCTTTTCAAAGTGGCTGCACGATTTTAAATTCCCATTGGCAGTGTATGAAGGTTCCATTTTCTCTAAATCCTCACCAGCACTTGTTATTGTCTATCTTCTGAATTATACGTATGCTAGTGGGTGTTAAGGGTGTCTCACTGTGGTTTTGCCATCATCATGACTAATGATACTGAGCATTTTTGTATGTCCTTATTGGCAATTTGTATATATTTTTTGAGAAACATCTTTTAAGGCCCTATGCCTATTTTTAAATTAGTTTACTTGTCTTTTTATTATTGAGTTGCAGTAATTCCATATATACTTTAGATATAAGTTCATTATCGGATATTTGATTTGCAAAAATTTTCACCCTTCTGTGGCTTGTAGTACTAGGCTTTTATATATGCTTCCTGGGTAGAGCTAGCAGGCGTTCCTGGTATTTGTTGTGAGCTGCTAAGTAAAGGGAAGCGTCAAAGGTGGACAAAGTTTTACCCTGGAAGAATGGAGTGATTGCTAACTGAGATGGAGAAGATTGTAGGAAGAGGACACAGTGGGTGGAGGTAGCAAAGAATAAGATCTCTGTCTTGGGCATTTTAAGTTTGAAGTTCATGTTAGACGTGCACATGGAGATGTAGCACAAGGAATTGGATATAAGTTTTCGGAGCTCAAGAGAAACGTCCAGGCTGCAGGAATGAATTCCTGAAATTTTAACTCTATTTCTTTGTCCCACTGCAACACACCCCAAAGTGATTGCAGTGAGATGTCCACGGTCCTTTATCCAAGAACACTTTTGACCAACCACTGTGCAGCCAGCCCATCTTGGGCCTGGCCGTCGCCATCTCAGCCATGATCAAAGCCCGTGCCATCTAATTGTTAAGAGTTTCCTGAATGGGAACTACAGTGTCATCCTTTGTGTGTGAAGATCTTGCTGCTGAGATGCAGGGCAAGTCAGGAGTGAGAACACATTGGTACTGATGTCAGGTGCAGCTGCTATTTGATCCCCTGGTGACTAGCACAGCCTCCGGGTGGCTGGAGTTCTGGTCGCCTTCCAAGGTCTCCGTGGAAAAGCTAGCTAACCAGCATGCTCAGGGTGTAGAGTGGATACTCCGGCCACATTCACAGCCACTCCTATCTGGAGAAGCCAGCCTGCCCTCTGGATGATGAAGGCGCCATAGCTAGTGAGGCTCTTCCTCATGCCGGGGCAGAGCCACCCTGCTCAGCATAGCAGAGGATTGCTTCATGTGCAGGCAGACATTTTTGGAAAAGTGGAGGGCCCTCTACTTCCTTCATCATATGTGCTACCATGACGGAGATGGGGCTGGGTTCTCAATATAAGGGAAATCCATGAAACAATGACAGGAGAGTTACAGCCAAGTTGTGAGTCCTCGGAGCAGGGTGTGGACCATGGCTCCCCTAAACCTTGATGTCCTCATGTTAATGATGCTCTTCACCAAGCATCCCTGCTCTTTTAACTTCTGGGCAAATGGTAGGATTGGGTTGCTGGCTTCTTGTGGTCAAAGGGGGCATGTGGCTGCTCTGGGCAGGGAGGCTGTGGTGGAAATGATGGGCATTGCTTCCAGGCCAGGGCTTTCCTTGGCCAGTATGGAGGACCGCCAGGGCACCTTCTACCTTTGGACCAGACCAAGTGTTACAGATGTGCACAGTCAGCACCATTATTTCAGATGCGCTGATTATCTTTGTCAGATTTGTAAAGGAACTTGTATAACACTGTTGACCTGAAGGAGAGGGTGTAGAGAATCTGGGGTATAGGAGCAAGAGGCAGAGTTTTCACTGTACACCACTCTGTAATTTCTGAACTTTCAACCAGGTGAAACTATGTGATTTACTCAAAATATCATTAAATGAAACAAATCAAAATGCAAATTTCCCAAGTCCTGGCTCAGACGAATCCAAAAACGTCCACCCCAGGGATAACGAGGAGAACCACTGCAGACACACCCACCCATGACGGATTGTGTCAGGGTCTGTCACATTCTTTCTTAAGCCAATAAGTGTGGGTTTCATTTTTTACCTTAGGAGACTTAAAAGAAGCATATGCTTACAAGGGATATTTAAATTATTATGCACGAGAAGAGCTTTCATTCTGGACATTAACGTGGAGAGTGGATAGGAGCACAGCTCCTGAAGGCTGCACTTAAAGAATCAGTGTAAGATGCTTTCTGTGCCTCCATTTCCTAGAAGCGGTTGGGGATATCATCAAAGACAAAGAGAGACAGAAAACACTGTATAATTGGGTCAGTTTTTGTAGCTGTCCCTGGACGTATCATGGTGATTTCTGCACCATCACGTGAGCTGGGAGTGAGGACGAGCTATTAGTCTGAGAAACCGCTGTAGATCTGGCAGCTGAGAAAACCGAAGCCCCCGAATGTTTGCTCGTTATCAGGATTTATTGTTTTGGACTTTGGAGAAGTGTTAGCTCAGCAAAAATAGGGTCACTCAAACCAATCCTCAAGGTAGATGCTGCTTTAATAGAATAAAAAAAGGAGAAGAAAAAGAACCTCCAATAATTTTCCTATGGTTGTAAAATATTATGAGATGAATTAGGAGTCAGATAGGGGATTTCTTGGAGAATTTCTGATAAAAATACGCTGCTGAGATCCAAACAATGGCAGTGCAATCCACCAAACCACAGTGAGTTGGGATGATGATAGCTTTCTAGTTTTAAATGCAGTATTTTCAGTTTACAGAACACTGAAGACTGGAACATAACAAATATTCATGGGCCTCTCATTCAGGTTGTCAGATCCCAATAGTTTGTGAAATATCCTGTAGTTGCTTTAAAAGAAAGAAAACACGACATATAAAATTGAACCCTTAACGTACCAATTCTGACTGCATTTTCTTATCTCCTTCCCAGGAGGTAGCCATTCTTACAAATATATATATCACCGTATTTATAAATAGAAAGCTACCATCCCCACTCTCTATGGTTTGGTGGTAATAGTAGTATACTGTTAATACTGTGAAGGTCCATTTACAATTAGCTTTCTCTTTAAAATTCTTATGTCTTATGTGCATGCATGTGTACACACACTTTATATATATATATATATATACACACACATACACACATATACGTGTGTCTATATGCATACACACATATGTATGGACACATACATACACTCAGGAGTAGTATTTCTGATTTCCAGTCAAGCGCAGCTTCAACTTCCCTAGATGTTGCCAAGTTACCTTCCCCCAAAGGGTGATGCCAAGTTACCTTCCCATCAGCAATGTTTGAGAGTTCCTGTTCTCTATATTGTTTCCCAAAATGCTAGCTTTTTTCATCTTGGCACATGTTTACAGCTGAATCCTATTTTATGGGCATTTTTCTGGGTTTTGGCAGCCCTGCTACACACACTAAGTTCCTGGGAGAGGGCCTCACAGGGATGGCAGGGCTGAGTAAGCCAGAGCTCTTCAGCATCAGGCTTTCAGAGAGGTTACTCCTGTTTCAGAGGAAGGCAGTCCTGATAACATTTCTGGCACAGAGGATCAAACCCTGTTTACTAGTAATGGCATCCTCTCTTGTGATGGGTCCTGAAGGCTGAACTTACAGGCTTCCGCTTGCTGGGTTAGTTCTCATGGGTCTGGGAGCTGACTGAAGTTTTATTCACCCCGAAAGAGAGTCAAGAGGAGAGAACTAGGAGGAAAGGAGCCTGTGAATCTTTGGGAGAAGGAATGAAGCAGACACTGAGTCCTCTGTTTCATAGAGGGACAGGGGAAGATGGGAGGGGCTGTTCTAAACTAAAAGGCCAGTGGGGGAAACAGGGAGTTTGATGTATCCTGGGTTTTCATTGGCTGAGTAGTGATGGACTCTCTGTAGGAAACTTTGGGGAAGATGAACATGCTGATGCTGAGGCCAGCACTTTACACCATTGGGGGCATCTCAAGGCCTCGCTGTCTGTTTCTCAAAGTGCTGGATACCTGGGCAAGTCCCAGGGAGTAGAGTAGGGACTGGTGTGTGTAAGGTCGTTTTTCCCCAAGGAATGCCATTGACTGGTAAAGTCCACACAGAAGGATGTGTAGAGGGCTACCTCCCTTCTCACCCCAACCCAAGTCTCCTCCCCTCTGGTGTTTCAGATGCAGCTGTCTCCTCTGCAAAGATCCCTTATGCTTGCTGTTCTCACTGCTCTGGTCTCTGTGGCTATTAGAGACCAGACCCCCCTGCCACCCCTGCAACCAAGACCAGGCCAACTAGAAGCTAGAAGCTTCTTGCCAAGGCACAAAGTTGCTGGTGGCCTTAATCGCTGTATTGATGCAGCTGGCCAGCCTGGGTGTTGGTGCACCAGTGAACCTTATAGTTCGTCTTAAACACTGACAACAAACTAACAACATTGTAAAGCAATTATACTCCAATAAGGAGCTGGAAAAAAAAAACCAATTAAACCTTCAAAAAAATTGGCAATAAATAGCTTTTTGGGGACTTCCATGGTGGCTCACTGGTTAAGAATCTGCCTGCCAGTGCAGGCAACCTGGGTTCAATCCTTGTTCTGGAAAGATCCCACATGCCATGGAGCAACTAAGCCCATGAGCCACAACTACTGAGCCTGTGCTCTAGAGCCCACATGCCACAACTACTGAGCCTGTGAGCCACAGCTACTGAAGCCCATGTGCCTAGAGCCCATGCTCCGCAAACAAGAGAAGCCACTGTAATGAGAAGCCTGTGCACCGCAACAAATAGTAGCCCCTGCTCGCTGCAACTAGAGAAAGCCCACGCCCAATACAGCCAACAATAAATAAAGAAATATCTTTTTGGAGGACACAATTAATCCCATAGCAGCTTGTTTTCATTTTTCAATGTTTTTGCTGCTACGATGTAGATTTTTTCTTATGTCAGTAACACTAACTATTGTGTTGTTCATAAAATAAAAAACATATAAGAAACAATGATTGATTTTCACCAGTTTTATAGTGATTCCACCCATCAGACTGGATTCATGTGATGGACTACAAATTCAGTTATCCAGGAATCACAATTTCTGAGAGTAGTGTTAACCTAAAATGATAAAAGTGCCAGTTTATTTTACCAGCAAAACATGTTTGTTCGTGAGCAGCAAAGAATTGCAATTCAGGACACGCAACTGTTATGAAACACAAGCAAGTCCAATAAAGCAGAGGAGAGGAAATTCTTTTTATAGAGGAACAGGGGAAGTTGGGAGGGGCTGTTCTAAACAAAAAGTTCATTGGAGGAGATTGGGAGTTTGAACTATAGTGGCTTTTCATTGGTTGAGTTGTGGTGGTCTCTCATTGGCTGAACTGTTGCCAGGCGAAGAGAAAAATTTTCTTCCCATGCTACAGGTAGTAAGGTAGTGCCATTTCCTGATGGAGATGCAGAATTTTTCCTTCCTCTTGGGATCTGTACTGAAATCTAGTGGTATGTGCCTGAGAGCTCCCCTCTCTGGCTTCCCAACTCCATTTTAGTGAGGTTTCCCTTTATTAATTTTCACAATAGGAAATATGACGTTTTCCTCTGAATTGCAAAAATGTGAATGCATGTCTTCTTTTTGACTTTTCTTTTGTGCTAAGTGTTATGCAATGATTATTTTCGTAATCTAAAAATTATGTTTTAAAGTTGCTGTATCTGTTTAGCAACTAGAGTTTAATGAGCTGTCTTGGTACCTCTTAGTTTATATTTGCACCATGAAAACTGAGAGTTACGATCTTTTCTTTATGCTTTTTTAAACGGTAATGAAGTAAAATTGAAATAAACTAATGAGCACAGTGTGTAGAGTTTGCTAAGTTTTGACATATGTAAATACCCAAAGATACATCATCACGGTGAAGATAAGAAATATGTCTGTCACCCCAAAATGTTCCTCATACTTGTATTTACTCATCCGGCTTCATCCCCAAACAGCTACTGCTATGTCCTAGATTAGTTTGCTTTTCCCAGAATTTTATACAAATGGGCATTATGAAATCTGATTTGAATGGCTTCTTTCACTCAGTATTCTGATTTTGAGACTCACCCATGTTTTTTCCTTTTTCATGCCAATTATACTGCATCATATGGACATACCTAAATGTGTTTTTCCATTGATCCGTCAATAGACTTTTGAGTTGTCCCCTTTTTGGTTTTAAAAATAAAGCTGCTGTGAACATTCATAAATAAGTCTTTGTGAGTATATGCATTTCTTTGCTCTTAGGTAAATACCTAGAAGAGGAATATATGAGTCATATGCTATATATGTGCTTAACATTAAAAAATGCTAAACTATTTTCCAAAGGAGTTGTGTCATTTAATATTTCCACCAGCAGTATGTCAGAGTTCCACTTGTACAGCATCTTCTCCAGCAGTTGGTAAGGTCAGTTTCTTTATTTGTTTTAAATTTATTTATTTATTTATTGGCTGCGTTGAGTCTTCATTGCTGTGCTCGGGCTTTCTCTAGTTGCAGAGAGCGGGGGCTACTCTTCGTTGCAGTGTGCGGGCTTCTCATTGCGGTGGCTTCTCTTGTTGTGGAGCACAGGCTCTAGGCGAGCAGGCTTCAGTAGTTGTGGCACATGGGCTCAGTAGCTGTGGCTCTCAGGCTGTAGAGCACAGGCTCAGTAGTTCTGGCACATGGGCTTAGTTGCTCCGAGGCATGTGGGATCTTCCTGGACCAGGGCTCAAGCCTGTGTCCTGTATTGGCAGGCGGATTCTTAACCATTGCGCCACTAGGGAAGCTCGGTTTGTTTTAAATATTAACCATGAGCATAGGTTTGCCCTGTTACCTCCTTTTGATACTAATGTGCACTTCTCTATTGTCTAATGATTTTGAACATCTTTTCAGGTGCTTACTGACAACTCATGTTTCTTTTTTATAAAGTGTCTTTTCACATTCTTTGTCCGTGTTCTTTTTGGGTTGTTTATTTTCCTGTTGTTGAGTTTAAGAGCTCTTTGTAGATTGTCTTCATGTGGTATGTGTTATGAATATTTTCTTTAAGTTTGTGCTTGCCTTTTGTTTCCTTAATGATGTTTTAAAATGTCAAAACTTTAACATTTTTATGAAGTCTAATAATTTTTTTTGTGTGATTCATACATTTAGCGTTTTACCTAAGAAACAATTTCCATGGTCAAATTTGCCAAAAATTTGTCATGTACTTTCTTCTAGAAATTTTATAACTTCAGAAGATTATATTTAATTATGTGATACAGTTGTGTTACCTTTTGTTTATGATGTGAGATAAGGATGATATTCCTTTTTTTCTTTTTAATGTGTATATCTAGTTGATCCATCACCATTTATTGAAAAAGCTTTCCTTTTCCTATTGAATAGTCTTGGTATCTTTGTCAAAAATCAAGACCATTCCTAGCTGGATCTGTTTCTGACTGCTATCTTGTGATATTGATGATTATTTCAATTTGTTTTCAGATGTATTTGTCCTGAGTATTGCGACTTTAGAGTAAGTCTTGAAATCAAGTAAGTTAAGACCTCCGACTTTTTCTGGTTTGGGTTATTTTGTTTAGGTTGTTCTAGATTGTTTGAATTTCCATGAGA
The DNA here is from genome assembly GCF_030028045.1 of Hippopotamus amphibius kiboko. NCBI lineage: Eukaryota > Metazoa > Chordata > Mammalia > Artiodactyla > Hippopotamidae > Hippopotamus > Hippopotamus amphibius. The sequence continues at coordinate 22,812,265 of NC_080193.1, forward strand.
ATTGTAGAATCAACTTGTGAATCTCTACCACCAGTCTACTGGAATTTGTATGTGGATTGCATTGAATTTATAGATCAAAATGGGGAGAATGATTAAGACATCTTAATCGTACTGAGGTTTTCCATCTGTGAACATGGTATACATTTCTATTTGTGTAGGTCTTCTTTGATTTCTCTCAGCACTGTTTTATAGCATCCAAATCCCTAATGTATCTGTTAGATTTATTCCTAGATATTTTATATTTTGGATCTTCTGTGACTTTTTAAAATTTTCATTTTCCAATGGGCTGCTGCAAGTAAATCCAACTGATTATTTTTTAACCCTGTATCCATAACCTTGCAAAAATCTTTAAAAAAATTTAGTGACCATTTTGTAGATTGCCTGGGATTTTCCATCACCTGTAAATAGGGACAGTTTCATGTCTTTCTGACCACCAGACCTACTTTCTTTATGTTATGATATTTTATTTTACGCTATTTTATATTTTATAATTATGTTATGTTACTCTATTGTACTATATTCTAGAATTAATAGAATAATAATTCTTTTTTTATTTTTTTGCAATGGCTAAACTCTTCAGAACAGTGTTGAATAAAGGTACTGTAGTGAGAGCAAGTATCCTTGCCTTGTTTCTGATCTCAGGGGGGAAACAACTCAGTCTTTCATCGTTGAGTTTGACGTTAATTAAAATGTAATATAACTGCCCATTTCCATTTTTGGGGGGTGGGGTATCCTTCCCTATTCCTATTTTCTTGGAGCTTTTATTATGGTTAGTACTAAGAATAGGGCCATTTCTAAGAAACCTGCCTAGAAAAGCTGCTGTGGCATTCCAGGCAGACTTGTCAACCTTCCCAGTTTCCCCTGAACCATCTCTGGCTCTGGGACATTTCCACCCTTGGCTGACAAAGCAAATCATTCTAAGTGATGATTATAAGGTCCCACTCTCTTTCCAAGAGGGGAGGAGAGCTTGCAGATGGAAGCAGTAAATTAGCACAATAATCTGCCTTGGCGAGAGGAAACCTAATGGGACAGAACAAGTCTAATCTCCCAGGACGAAACGGGCCTCCACAGTGTGATTTTATGTCCACATCAAACCTCCCTTACCAACCTACTGAATATTTATGTTGCAGGTGTAGCCACCCAAAACAGCCAGATTTCTTCCAGGGAGGGGGTTGGGACAGCGTGTGAGAAGGCTGTCCTTGGTGCTGAATTTCAAGCTGGCTCTAACCTTTCTATTCCTTTGACCTGCCCAGTTTTGAGGAAATGGTCCCAGAGCTCTGCCCGCACTGCCCCCCGCCCGCCCCAGGTATGGCTGCCTAGGCGCTCATCTCTAGGAGGATGTGCTGACCGACCCCTGCTCGGAGTATTGACAAGTCTATGGTAGGAGGAAACTGCCATTAACTTAGAAGAGAGAGGATCTCCAGGGAGGACCCACCATTCTGAATCCCCACATAGTAAAAGGCAGGGAAACTCAGCTGAACAGGGACACTGGTCTGTAGATTTCTAAGGCACTCATCAGGTCTCCTATACCGTCATCTCCCGAGGGCATGGCCATGGTCAAATGGTCATAAAACTCACATGGTGCTCAGCACAGAACTCCACACACCATCAGCCCAAGAGTCTTACGATGAAATTTCCTGAGAATCAGGCATGTAAGGTGGAGGAGTGAACGGGGTGGGGTGTAAGCGAAATCAAGGAATAACAGAGACAGGTGACCTAGAGAACAGTTTTCCATTTAAATAAAGGAGGCATCAGGACTGGCTCCAACTGATTGTTTCTGTGTGGGGGTGGGAGTGCAGGATGGCCAGATCTTCCCATTTTTTTTTTTCCAAGACAAGCCAAAACCAACTGGCCATTTTTCAAAAAGTCCAACAAACATATAAGCAAGCAAACAAACAAAAAGCACATTTGCAGCCTTTGGGGGTGGTTATTAGTCCATCATAGCCCTCTCAGAGAGCATGGACTATATAATTTTGTTTGTTTTTACATCTCAGAAGCCTGCAGAGCTCCTACACTGTGCTCACTGTAGGGACCAGGAGGGCTGGGTTTGGGTGCCCCCAGGGAGTGGTTGGCAGGGTCCTTGCAGCACCTGTAAATGTGTCGCAGGGTCCTGCCATATTGTTGTAAAATCCTATACAGGTGGACCTGGTCTGGCTGAGATTTGAGGGTCTGTTACCCTCATTGATGGAGACATTGAAACAGGGCACTTGAGTTGACCCACAGCTGAAAGGAGGGTGTGAAATAGTCTCTGGGCCCAAGGAAATGTGGGCTGGCCTCAAGGACCTCCCTGCAGGCAATGCTGGTGGGTGGATGCCCACTGCCTCCTCCCTGCCTCTTGCAGAGCTCAACTTTGGGGGTGGTTGTAGGAAAATCATGAGCGGAAACCAAAATCTTGAGATTGAAGCCAAATCTGGCCTCTGTACCCCGACACCGAATGAAATGTCAGAGACAGTTTTGGGTGAAGTAGAAAAGAATAGCTTTATTGCTTTGCCAAAGAGGGTGTGGTCTGGTTCCAACCAGTCTGGGGTCTCTGTGCTTGTGGGCAGCATGCAGTTAACTTCTCCCACCTGGTGGGGGTTTCAGTATCTGCAAAACAGCTCCAAGATATTGTCGTGTGTATCCCTTGAGGGGGAACCAGGACCCTGCCCCAAGGCTGCACCATTGTTTCTTGGCTGCTCCTCCCTTGTCTCTGCATCCCCTCCCTTCCCTGATTAGCACCTGTTTGAACCTGCCTATTGGAACTCAGGGAAGGTCCTGGAGGCTGAAGGAAGCCTATTTCCTGTAATCAGGAAATGGGAGACACAGAGGCTTTCCTGCCCAGAAGCCCCACAGGGTCCTGCTCGGTGTCAAGACGGGTTAGCAGATTCTAGAGACTGGACGTCCCTGATACTGGACCTCATGGAGTCTTCCAATGGTAAAGCCCTCTGTGGATGTGCATTCCGATAAATCCCTGTATCGCAGTTCTCAGCTGGGGTAATTCTGCCCCCAGATCAGGTTTAGCAACATCTGTAGACATTTTGGCATTTTTCCTAAGGGTGGGGGCATGGCTGTTGGCACCCGGTGGGTAGAGGCCAGGGAGTACAAGCACCCAACCCTGCAGAGGACAGGCCTTCATGACAGGGAATTACCTGGCTCCAGAGGTCAGCAGTACCCAGGTGAAGAGAGCCTGCTCCAGTCATCCCAAGGCCACGTTTTGTTGTGGTCACTCTGGTTAATTTGCATACAGGGACCTCCTGTAAGTGTTTATTCGGGTTTTTAAGCGGAACTCGGTGAAGACAATTGACTCAGTCCTTTGATAAGGGAGCTACAGAAACTGTCTGGATTGTTCTGTATCTGCACTGGCTGGAATCAGCCTGTGGACCTCCAAGTTTGCGCAAGCTTCTTTCTGCATTGTTCCTCCCACAAAGCGCTGAGCTAATGGAAGATTCTCTCTCTTTAGTGTCAAGAGTTTCCTTGAGCTCCAATGTAAATCCTGTTCTCTAAGAAAGTGGACACCGATGGCCTGGTTGGGTCTCAGTAGTTGTACCGGTTGCCATCCGGCCAACACTGTACTGACTCTTCTTTTAGCCACTCCAGCTGTGCCTGGACCACTTTTCTAACCTAGAGGCTTAGCGCACAGACAGTTGGCTACCACTCATTAGGTTTCTGCCATTGAGAAGCTACAAAATGCCTGTGTATCAGTTTTCACATCTGCAAAATGGAATCAGTATTAATACCCAGTTCATATGTCGGTTGCAAAGATGACAGTAGTTAATCCACATCGGTGCCTAAAGCACTGCTGGAAGATGCTCGGTATATGCTACTTACTCATCACCAGTATTCTAAAGACGAGTTCTTTCACAGGGGAATTGCTTGGGAATAATCAAAATAAGAACACGATAAAAATCTTGCTATTATGTGGAACTTCTCAACATTGTTGGGCAGATCCTTGGGCATCTTCCAGCATGAAGGACCCGAGGGGAAAAAGAACTAATTACTTTCTTACTTTAACACAGGTAAGGACCAATTGTTGCAGAGTCCTGTAAGGATGACCATGTCCCTCTGGACACAAGCTAGATTTGGGGGGGGAGAAAGTGACTATTTCTTCCTTTTTCTACCAATTCTACCATCTTCTGAAAAGTATGGACTTGGGACATAATTTTAAGAAAAAATTCTTTGATAAAAGTAGCTCTGAAAAGCCACTTAACAATTTTAATCCTCTAATGAAGTTTTCTACATCTAAAGGAGGTTTATAATAGGTGCCTGGGGGGAATTATAAAGGAGACAGGGCAGTCTCTGCCTGCAGTTGGCTGGACCATCAGCACATATGTGCAAATAACAATCAGAGAATCATTATAAGCTGGGACTGAGAGAAGGAGAAATCTGTTAGTGTTCTTTCCTCTTTGGGACCAAACTCTGCTTTGGTGATGAACAAGTGTCCAGTTAAGGATAAGTCTTGAAAAGGCTCCTTGTCTCTCCAGAGACATTTCAGATGGCAACCCATTGCTTTAAGGAGAAGCTCCAGTCTCCTGTTATACTTGTCGACTGAAAAAAATGCACAACTTAAAAGTTGAGAATTATGTTTTATTTGGCTGACAAAACTGGGGGACTTAAGCTCAGGACACAGCATCTCAGCTCAGAGGGACTGCTCCGAAGAGGCAAGGGGGGGAGTTAGGATATATAGGAGCTTTTGCAGTAAAGACCAGGTCATTGGAACATCAAAAGATTACTGTTCATTAAGGAAAATCCGATATCTCATGTAAAAGAATTTAGCACTTTTCTATGATGCAAGAGTCTGGGCTCACTGAAATCATTTCTTTGATACGCACCTCAGTTATCCGGGCCCAGTATCCTGTGCTTTCTCATCCTGAGTCTCCTCAAGGTGCATGTTGAGGGGTGGCTGCAGGGGCTGAGGGCTTGTTGGAGGGGCATCCTGTTTCTTTGGGTGCACGCCATGTGGCTTGTGGGATCTCAGTTTCCCAACCAAGGGTTGAACCCGGGCCACAGCAGTTGAAAGCCCAGAATCCTAACCACTCGGCCACCAGGAAACTCCCTGGGGCATCCTGTTTCTATCCTGAGTACCCTCAGGGCTCACCACTGGGGAGACCATAAAGTGATGGCTTGATGCCTGTGACATGTTTTGTTTACTGATATGGCTGGCAATATTTTTCGTTTACATACTCTTTACAAGTGACTCTGAAGATGGAGAAATAACATTTCCAGCCGGCAGGCACTTAACAAGGCAATTGTCATTCCTGACCACTGCGCCTTACAAATGAAGCCCAAAGAGAGTGTGTTTGGCTTTTTCAAGGAGCGTGGAAAAGCCAGAACTCAAAATAAGTGATAAATGATGAGGTTTATTGAGTGAGTACAAAAGCCAGTGATACCTCTGCCACTTTCAATTCTTTCTATTAAGGAAGAAGGGATGAAGGACACAGAGAGAGAGAAGAAGAAGAAGCCCTTTCATCCTCAGGTCCTAACAGCATCATCAAACAGGGTGAGTAGGATCTGCCCCAGCCAGCGCCTTCCTGGGACGTTCCAGCAGGAAAGCAGGTGAGGATGGGAAATGGTACCTCACAGTCATTCGGTATGCTCTGCACCAGCTCACTGTGTTTAATTAAACGTGATTTCTGCATGTAGCACATGAATGTATACAAACCCAAACAGAGATGTCTGTAGGGGAAACAACAGCTTTTACTTAATACTTAGCAGGCGTGTTGCCAGCATAAGCTGCTGAAAGCTCAGTCATTCCGTCACTGGCTGTTTCTCTTCAGTAAAGGCTGAGGCAGACAGGTTAGGAAGCAGATACTCCTGCCTGGGGCTGCTTAAGGCCCGATGGAGACATCTGGTCCAGTTGTCGCTTTAGCTGATGTCTGTCTCTGGGCAGGGCAGGTTGAAGAGTAGACAGGCTGGAGGAGAAGCGGAAGGAGAGGCATGCAGCCCCTCCTTAAGAGAATGGCTTTTGGATTCATGGAAACCTAGCTTCAAATGCCTGCTTTGCCCCTGATGGGCTGCGAGCATGGGGCACGTCTCTCCATCTCCCTGAGCCTCAATATTCCCACCCGATTATGGGGGTGACACTGCCTGGCTCAGAGCTGCACATGCTCGGTGAACAGGATCAATGGTAGAAGGAACTGTGTCATTGCCAAGGTTGCACTAAGTGCATGCACCCGCCTCACCGCAGGGGACGTGCGTTTCAAGTTCTGGGGCAGGTGTGACCTGCAGGTGTGTTTTATTTGGGCCACTAGTTACATCTCATGCATTCATTTTCAAGGTTGGAGTTTAGGAATGTCACTTGAGGTTGGGATTTCTGACTCGAGCTGTTAGAAGATCTGCCAGCTCTGAGCTCAACTCCTGTCAACAGCCCGCTGGGGCTGAGAAGACTCTGCCTCCTTTAGGCTGGGCACATGCCCTCCTGTCACAGTGACACGGATGCCAGCAACAGCACTTCTGGAATATTTACTATGGACGAAAACAACCTCACAGGGTGGGGACCACCAGTACCCCCACTTTGCAGATGAGGTTGTTGACAGGGAGACAGAGATAGATATAGATAAGAGATAGATAAAGAGGTTAGGTGTATGGAAGGTGGTAGGTAGATAGATGATAAATAGATGATAGATAGATAGATAGATAGATAGATAGATAGATAGATAGACAGACAGACAGACAGATGACGATGTTGGACGGATGTGATCCCCTTCCTGCCTGCCTGCTAGATAGACAGATAGATAGATAATAGATGATAGATAGAGATGTTGGGTGGTAGATGATAGATAGATAGATAGATAGATAGATAGATAGATAGATAATAGATAAAGATGTTGGATGGATGGTAGAAGATAGATAATAGGTAAATAGATAGAGATGTTGGATGGATGGATGGACGGATGGAAAGGCAGATAGATAGATAGATGATGGATGAATGAGTGGATGGATGATGGATGGATGGATGATGGATGGGTGGATGGATGGGTAGATGGAGATAAACTATGTGGAATTGGCTCACATGATTATGGAGTCTGAGAATTCCCATGATCTGCTATCTGCAGGCCGGGCACCCAGGAAAGCCGGTGGTGAAATTCAGTACAAGTTGGAAATTATGAGAACCAGGGAAGTCGATGGTGTAAATTCCAGTCCAAGGGCAGGAGAATAGATATCCCAGCTCCAGCAGGCAGGCAGAAAGGGGATGGCTCCTTCCTTCCTCTGTCTTTTGTTCCATTAGACCCTCAGCAGATTGGATGAGACACGCCCACCTGCCCTGGGGTGTCCACCACTTCACATGCTCGTCTCATCTCAGGCACACACCCAGAACTCATTGTTAATCTGGGAAGCCTGTGGCCTTGTCAAGTTGACATGTTGTGATTATGAAAATTATTCATGCTATTAAAAATAATGATGCCACTGATAAACAAAACATTTGTCAGGAACCAATTGGAAACTTTTACTGATGCAACTTTTAGTTATAAAAATGCCAGTATAGGAGCAAGAGCGGGGAAGCCCCAGAGTGAAATCCACCATCGCGCTGGCTGGTCTGCCCACCCCTCCTTCCTTCTTCCCCTCCCCCCGCCCCCTCCCCCCACAGGTGCCATCCGCCCCCATCTGCCCTCTCTAACCCCCCATCCCCAGGTGAGGGGGGTGAGTTCAGGAAGTGGAGACCCCGATGAACCCAGCAGGGTCATCATTTGCAGTGCAACATGGCAGGAGCTGGAGGAGGGGATGATATTCAGTGGTGTTTTTCTCAGGTGAAAGGAGCAGTAGATGATGATGTAGCAGAAGCAGATATAATTTCTACAGTAGAATTTAATCATTCTGGAGAATTATTAGCAACCGGAGATAAAGGTGGTAGAGTTGTCATCTTTCAACAGGAGCGGGAGAACAAAATCCAGTCTCATAGCAGAGGAGAATATAATCTTTACAGCACCTTTCAGAGCCATGAACCAGAGTCTGACTACTTGAAAAGTTTAGAAATAGAAGAAAAGATCAACAAAATTAGGTGGTTACCCCAGAAAAATGCTGCTCAGTTTTTATTGTCTACCAATGATAAAACAATAAAATTATGGAAAATCAGTGAAAGGGACAAAAGACCAGAAGGGTATAACTTGAAAGAGGAAGATGGAAGGTACAGAGATCCTACTACAGTTACTACACTACGTGTGCCGGTCTTTAGGCCCATGGATCTCATGGTGGAGGCCAGTCCACGAAGAATATTTGCCAGTGCTCACTCATATCACATCAACACAGTTTCTATTGATTATGAAATGTATTTATCTGCAGATGATTTGCGGATTAATCTTTGGCAGCTGGAAATTACAGACAGGAGTTTTAATATTGTGGATATCAAGCCTGCCAATATGGAAGAGCTGACAGAGGTGATTACAGCACAGAATTCCATCCAAATAGCTGTAACACATTTGTATACAGCAGCAGTAAAGGAACTATTCGCTTATGTGACATGAGGGCATCCGCCCTCTGTGATAGGCATTCTAAACTGTTTGAAGAACCTGAAGATCCCAGTAACAGGTCTTTTTTTTTCTGAAATCATCTCTTCAATTTCTGATGTAAAATTCAGCTATAGTGGTCAATATATGATGACTAGATATTATTTGTCACTCAAAATGTGGGACTTAAATATAGAAAACAGACCTGTGGAAACACACCAGGTGCCTGAATACCTCAGAAGGAAACTTTGTTCACTGTATGAAAATGACTGCATAGTTGACAAATTTGAGTGTTGTTGGAATGTATCTGACAGTGTTGTCATGACTGGCTCTTACAGTAATTTCTTCAGAATGTTTGACCGGAACACAAAGTGAGACATAACCCTAGAAGCATCACAGAAAAACGATAAACCTCGCACGGTTCTGAAGCCACGCAAAGTGTGTGCAAGTGGCAAGCGAAAGAAAGATGAAATAAGCATTGACAGCCTAGACTTCAACAAGAAAATACTTCATACAGCCTGGCACCCCAAGGAAAATCTCATTGATGTAGCTACTACAAACAATCTGTATATATTTCAAGACAAAGTGAATTAGGGCTGGCATTCCTAGCAGAGGAGCCCACCTCCTGCTTAGTTGAGACAGTTGAAACTAGCATTCGTACTTAAAAAAGGGAGAGGTCCACGGTGGCGCCCCTTTTCCAGTGTTTGACAGTGTGCCATTCGACAGCACATGGCTACATGGAGAAAGCTCTGTGGATTCCTCACCATGGTGTTCTCCATGTCTGCTAGCCACTTAGGTGAGGGTAGGGCACTTTTGATTTAAATGACTTCTTGCACCATCTTGCCTAATGGACTAGATTGGACTGTATCAACATTGATTTACTGTACTTTTTATCCCTTCCGTTGTGATGACGTCAAACACAGTGAAAGCCTTCAGTCATGCTTATGGGGTTTAATTGTGTATCCTCATTACAGTATCATTTGAGGGGTCCCCCCTTTTTGAAATTAAATACAGCTCATTCTTACTGTGGCTTGTAGCAGTCTTCCTCTTCTGGCCTCCTGGACTCTTCCCCTTCATCTCTTTTACCTTTGCCCCTCCACCCAGTCTTGGTGGTGGTATGAAAAAGGAAATAATGAAAGCACACAAAATGAGTCAGTTTGGGGTCAGTGGTAAAGGGGGTATATGTTGCGAACAAATGTTTTAATAACAGTTGGCTGTATTCACTCCTTGCCTTGTCTGGCACTGAAAATAAGGGGAAAAAAAAACCTGCTACTGAATAAAAGTGACAAAAAAAGTGCCATTATAGTCCCACTGCCTCTCAAAAATCCACACAACAGAGCACGGCCCGATTTTGGAAACATCTGTGCTGAACGTCTTTTTAAAGCCTGCTGTCGGTGTCACACGAAGTCACCGTGGTCTGTGCACGTGAGGCTCGGCTGGCTTTCGAGCAGATGGGGCTGCGAGATTCTAGTTTGATGCCAGTGGCCATCGTGTGGTGTGTGTCCTTCGAAGGGTGTGTTTCTCTCCAAACTGCCCTGAAAATTCAGACATCTCAACATGCAAAACGCCTGACTTCCTTGGAGGGACATTACTTTCGACCACTGTTCTGTAACAGAAACGACCAATTGTTTACATTTGGCTTGGGGTTTTCTACTTGTGTCATTTGTTTAAAGCCTCCTGGAGAATCACAAGGGCAGAGCTTACGGGAGGCTGTTGATCTCAGGTAAAGGCAGAATAGGCGGCCAGTTACTAAGGCCACTTTGCACTGTTGCAGTGATTTCCCAAGTGCTTTGTCATATGTCTTCTTATGTGATTCTCCCATGTGAGGGGGGCGGAGGAGTGATGCCCCTCTTACTCGAACACCCAGCAACATTTACTAGAGCTGATAGCTGGAGTCTTCTCCAGCTGTCACTTCCCATCTGGGACATTCCTCTTTTTCTCAGTTTTTTGAAAAATATTCTGGGGTCAAGTAAAGCTGAAGGACAACTGAAATAATGAACTATATCCATTTCCTCCTGTTGCTGTAACAAATGACCACAAACTCAGTGACTTAAAACACAGTAAATAATTATCTCGCTGTCCTGTGTGTTAGGCGTCCAACATGGGTCTCACGGGGCTAAAATCAAGGTGTCAGCAGGGGGACTTCCCTGGTGATGCAGTGGTTAAGAATCTGCCCACCAGTGCAAGGGACACGGGTTCAATCCCTGGTCCAGGAAGATCCCAGAAGATCCCACATGCCACGGAGCAACTAAACCTGCAAGCCACAACTACTGAGCCCATGTGCCGTAACTACTGAAGCCTGCATGCTTAGAGCCCGTGCTCTGCCACAAGAGAAGCCACAGCACTGAGAAGCCTGTGCACCACAACGAAGAGTAGTCTCCGCCTGCCACAACTAGAGAAAGCCCTCGCGCAGCAACAAAGACCCAATGTAGTGCCCCCCCCCCCCCAAAAAAAAAGAAGGTGTTAGCAGGGTGGTGTTCCTTCTGGAGGCTATAGGGAGGAACCCTTTTCCTTGCCTTTTGCAGCTCCAGAGGCACCTGCATTCCTGGGCTGATGAGTCCTCCCATCTTTAAAGCCAGCGATGGACCCGAGTCCTTCTCAAGTGGCATCTCATCTCTCTGATGCTGGTCCTCCTGTCTCCCTCTTCCGGTTATGAGAACCCTGTTCAGACAACCCAGAATAATCTCCCCATCTCAAGGTCCTGAAATTAATCACATCCACCAAGTCCTTTACCCTGGAGGGGAGCATGTTCACAGGTTCTGAGGATTAAGGTGTGCACATTGGGGCTGGGGGGATCATTCCTGTTTATCACATGAATGTAAACAGGTCTCATTACTAGTGAACTACTCAGAGCCTTTAAGAAGCAAAATGCAGGTGGTAATCCCTAAAGGTGAGAGTGGTTAGTGGTTCCCCGGCCACAGTTCTCAGATGCTGTCCTCCTCAACACTCCCTCTTGTGTCCCATCACCCTCAGAATGCATCTCAGATTCCTTTCTTTAGTCTGTACGGCCCATCAGGATCAGACCCCTGCCTCCTACTGCAGTATCACCTTGAGACTACCTACTTGTCCCTACTAAGTGGCAGAAGACCATAGCTTTCTGCCCTTTTGTTTTGCGCATCCCAAGATGCAAGCAATCTTTGAGGGAGATGATCTCCGCAAATCTGGTGAGGAGATGGGGTGAGACAGGGAAAGGGCCAAGATCAAAGGGCTGACCTGTGGTCCTAACCATCAGGTTGCCACGCAGGCACGTTCCCACAGGGGGCGCTCTGAAAGCCCGTCTACAGCTCAGCTCCTCATTATCCCACCAATGGTGAGAAGCTGGGGTTTTAATCCGCCGAGTCTCATCCGTTATTGGGTGAGGGTCAGCTGCAGATTGACCTCAGAAAGAGTTTGGGGGCAAAATATTAGAGACAAAAATTGGTGAAAGGAGGGAGTTGAGGCAGGATTGTTTAGAGGGAGGTACAGTTCTGTGATGCAGAATCGACAGCTTCCGCCAGTGACAGAGAATTCCCCGAGGGAGCTGATGGTCAGTTTCCAGCATCAGGCCAAAATGCATCTTGTTCCATCGATCTCAGGCATCAGATTGGCCTGGAGGGCGTGGCCTTGCGGCATAGCCTTGGGAAGACTGCTCTCAGCTCCTGGGGAGGTCCAGCTGGAGGCTCCCCCTTCCTTGCAGGGACCTGGTTACCCAGGGTTTTTGACTTGAATACCTGGGTGGGCAGCCCTAAGTGGGAGTTGCTATTCTGCTCCTATGTTAGTGTGAAAAACACACCCAAAGAGGAGGGAAGACTTATTTCAGACCAGGTGGCCTCTTAGGAGCAGAGACAGAGCACCTTAAGTTCCCAACAGCTCAGCTTCAGGGAATGACGTGTGACATTTGTCTTTGTTATGTTACAAATTGTTTTAAGGAAGCATCTGAGGTCCTGTATTTTTGTTTTGTTTTAGAACCTAAAGTAATATGTCTCAGAAGAAAAACCCAATCTTCTCTAAGACAGCTTCTCTAGAGGTTATTGTGTGCCTTCTTGAAATAACGAGCTTCTATTTCTGACCCGTCGTAATGAAATAGGCTCTGCTAAACAACTGAGTGTGGTTTGAAGGGTCCACTCCTCAGGCCACAGGTAGCCCAGGGCAAGGAGTGTGTGTGATGGGGCAGCCCGGGCGCTGGAGGGGTCTCTGGGGCAAACAGAGGGGTAGGGGTCCTGTCTGGAGCTGTGGCCTCCATGGATACAAGTGCCTTGGAGTACAGTAGAGACGCTTGGGCTTTTTCCTTTTTTTTTTTCAAATTTTCAGAAATATTTTTTAAAAAATTAACAAACAACAGAGTTACCAGAATTGGGGTATCACTTATTTATTTTTTTTTTGGTTTTCTCCATTTATTCACTTTAATGGTCCCATCAAAGCAAAATTCTGCTATCTCAGCAGTTTTACACTGACAGTAGTTCATCTAGCGAAAACAATCCAGAATTCCTGTGTGTGTACCTATATAAGCTGCTCCCACCATTAACCTTTTTTTTTAAATTTTATTTATTTATTTATTATTTTTTGGGGGGTACACCAAGTTCAATCATCTGTTTTTATACACATATCCCCGTATTCCCTCCCTTCCGCGACTCCCCCCCCACCCTCCCTCGAGTCCCCCCCCCCATCCTCCCCATCCCAGTCCTCTAAGGCATCTTCCATCCTCGAGTTGAACTCCCTTTTTTATACAACAGCTTCCCATTGGCTATCTATTTTGCAGTTGGTAGTATATATATGTCTGTGCTACTCTCTTGCTTCGTCTCATCTTCCCCTTCACCCCCCGCCCCCTCCCATACCTCGAGTTCTCCAGTCCATTCTCTGCATCTGCATCCTTATTCTTGTCACTGAGTTCATCAGTACCATTTTTAGATTCCATATATGTGAGTTAGCATACAATATTTGTCTTTCTCTTTCTGACTTACTTCACTCTGTATGACAGACTCTAGGTCTATCGACCTCATGACATATAGTTCCATCTCATCCCTTTTTATAGCTGAGTAATATTCCATTGTATATATATGCCACATCTTCTTTATCCATTCATTTGTTGATGGGCATTTAGGTTGCTTCCATGTCCTGGCTATTGTAAATAGTGCTGCAATAAACATTATGGTACAAGTTTCTTTTGGGATTATGGTTTTCTTTGGGTATATGCCCAGTAGTGGGATTACTGGATCATATGGTAGTTCTATGTGTAGTTTTTTAAGGAACCTCCAAATTGTTTTCCATAGTGGCTGTACCAACTTACAGTCCCACCAACAGTGCAGGAGAGTTCCCTTTTCTCCACATCCTCTCCAACATTTGTTGTTTCCAGATTTTGTGATGATGGCCATTCTGAGTGGTGTGAGGTGATACCTCATTGTGGCTTTGACTTGCATTTCTCTGATGATGAGTGATGTTGAGCATCTTTTCATGTGTTTGTTGGCCATCTGTATGTCTTCTTTGGAGAAATGTCTGTTTAGGTCTTCTGCCCATTTGTGGATTGGGTTATTTGCTTTTTTGGTATTAAGCTGCATGAGCTGCTTGTATATTTTGGAGGTTAATCCTTTGTCCGTTGTTTCATAGGCAACTATTTTTTCCCATTCTGTGGGTTGCCTTCTAGTCTTGTTAATGGTTTCTTTCACTGTGCAAAAGCTTTTAAGTTTCATGAGGTCCCATTTGTTTATTCTTGATTTGATTTCCATGATTCGAGGAGGTGGGTCAAAAAGGATCTTGCTTTGATGGATGTCATAGAGTGTCCTGCCTATGTTTTCCTCGAGGAGTTTTATAGTGTCTGACCTTACATGTAGGTCTTTAATCCATTTGGAGTTGATTTTTGTGTATGGTGTTAGGAAGTGTTCTAATTTCATTCTTTTACATGTTGCTGTCCAATTTTCCCAGCACCACTTATTGAAGAGGCTGTCTTTTTTCCATTGTATACTCGTGCCTCCTTTGTCAAAGATAAGATGCCCATATGTGTTTGGGCTTACTTCTGAGTTCTCTATTCTATTCCATTGATCTTCCTTTCTATTTTTGTGCCAGTACCATACTGTCTTGATCAGTATGGCCTTGTAGTATAGTTTGAAGTCAGGAAGCCTGATTCCACCAACTCCATTTTTCCTTCTCAAGATTGCCTTGGCTATTCGGGGTCTTTTGCGTTTCCGTACAAATCGTAAGATTTCTTGCTCTAGTTCTGTGAAAAATGCCATTGGTAATTTGATGGGGATTGCATTGAATCTGTAAATTGCTTTGGGTAGTACAGTCATTTTCACAATGTTGATTCTTCCAATCCAGGAACGTTGTATGTCCCTCCATCTGTTATTTTTTTTTTTATAAATTTATTTATTTATTTATTGGCTGTGTTGGGTCTTCATTGCTGTGCTTGGGCTTTCTCTAGTTGTAGAGAGTGGGGGCTACTCATTGTGGTGTGAAGCCTTCTCATTCTGGTGGCTTCTCTTGTGGAGCATGGGCTCTAGGCATGAGGGCTTCACTAGTTGTGGCACATGGGCTCGGCAGTTGTCGCTCTCAGGCTCTAGAGCGCAGGCTGTGTAGTTGTGGTGCACGGGCTTAGTTGCTCTGTGGCATGTGGGATCTCCCTGGACCAGGAATCAAACCCGTGTCCACTGCATTGGCTGGCAGATTCTTAACCATTGGGCCACCAGGGAAGCCCTGGGGTATCACTTAAATGTTTGCATTTAACAAAGTAACACTTTTAACACACATACCATAGTTCTTGTTAAAAATGATTATGAGTTGTATTAACATACAGAATTTCCCCCAGGTGTGGGGGTGGTGTCTTGTCCTCTGACCTGGTGAGTTTATGCCTATCTAGATTGTTCTCTCCCCAAATATGCCGATTGTATTTGGTGATGAGATCCAAGCACTGAGCTGTGTGCAGACCATGCTCTTGTTTCGGTTCTGTCCAGGCTGTCTTGGTAGCTGTGTGTGCACAGCCTGATTCAGAAATAAAGTGCCCAGCCTAAAGGTGATGAGCATGGAAGGTGAGACCTGGGTCCGTTGGTTCTTTTGACTTTAGCCACCACGCAAATAGGCTCTGCTCAAGGAAGCCCACCTCCCTGGCCTGCATGGAGAGCCTGGAATTCAGGAAGAGGCAGCACAGTGGCTGAGAGCCTAGTCTCCTGAGCCCGGCTGCCCAGGTTCAAAGTCCAGCTCCTGCATTCCCAGTGTGTGACTCTGGGTGAGTTGCAGCACCTCTGCGCGAGTCAGTTTCCCCATCCTCCAATAGGGCTACTGATGGAGCCTACGTGTGGCAGTCATTAGTGCTCTTCACAGATATTTCTCAGCTGGGGGCACATGGGTCCTATAGGGCAGGACCAGTGTGACTGGAAATTGAAGTGTGACCAGACGTCAACTGGATTATCACTTCTGGGCTAGAATGCATCGTTGCCATTGCCAGAAACTCCATGGTGTTTCCATGTGAAGGTCGACTTTCTGGATCGAGGCTGTTCCATCAGCCTGGTTCCTGGCTTACGGACCTCGTGTGTGTGTGTGCGTGCATGCGTGTGTGTGCATGCATCACAGCCTTTAGCTAAACAGATCCACACTTATGTGTGGGAGAAATAAACCTTTGTTGTTTCAAGCCACCGCTATGGTAGGGATTTTTTCTTACAGTGGCGTATCTTCTCTATTCCCTCTGATTCACCATCTCATAGGACGCCAGCAGCATTCACAAAGTTAACGCTGGCAGAGGCCAGAACAGCGCTTGGCATGTGGGGATCACTCCAGACCACAACAGCTGTGATTCTGCCTGGTCCGCTCCAGTCTTCCCTCTGCGAGCTGATCCTGGCCAGCCTGTCCCAGCCAGATGGGACACAGTAAGAGTGAGAGGGAGGAAGTCTACATTCAGAGCAGGGTAGCGAGCCTAATCCGCAGAATATGATCCGAAGATGCTATCTGCATCCCGATTCCCTGAAAGAAGCTCTGAATGGGGAAGCTGGGGTCCAAGACTAGCATTAGCTAAGCCTGTGTTCCGGGGAGACCCCGCACATCTCCAGTTTTATCGTCCACCTCCGTGATAGGAAGGGGTTAAAGTAGGGAGGTCCAATCCTAAGTGTGTCCAAACTGCGGTTTTCAGACACACATGCTTATTGAAACAGAACAGCTACTCCGTCTGCATGTGATTCTGTGAAAGCATTAGTTCGATTAAAGAGGGACCCACTGTGTTCCCTGATGGGCACCATTCAGGCTGGGAGAGGATGCGCCGCGGAGCCAGCCAGGCAGGCATTCACCTCCTGGTTCTTCTACCTCCAGGCTGTGGCGTCCTTGTGAAGTTATCCAAATCCTTCAAGCTTCAGTTTCTCTATTGACGGAATTCATTCAGTATTTACATTGATTCAGTGAATTCTTTCTGGGTCCTTATGAGATGCCACTGTCCTAAGCACAGTGGTTAACAAAACAAATGTGGTCCTTGACCCCACAGAGCTAACAGCTTAGTGCTGTAATATCTTAACATTTTTGTTCTGCAGATGATGGAAGCTGTAGACTCATCTCACATTAATGCTTTTAAATGCATAAAATAAAGCACGTAGCATTACAAAAGAAATGAATTATACTAGGATGTAGCTATCAAAATCTGTGAAATAGTAAAATATACACTTCTTTATTACTATGTTACTATATTAGTAACAAGATCTAGTGGCAGGTCTGATAGCTAGTATAATTTTGAAGTAATGGTGAGCGTAACTGACATTTTGAAACATCTGCTAGGACTGTAATATGATATGAAAATATCTTTAATTTCTCCTGGTGACAAAGTCATAGACACTGCTAACACTATGATGTTTTGTTGCGTATATTTGTAATAGAATATTTGACGGAAATGTTACATTTACATTAGAAGTTCATGAACATAAAATCATCATTTTTATTGCACCTAGGATTACAAAATCTATCCCGGGGCTCCCAGGTGTCTTCAGGTTAATAACCCTTAGAGTGTGAGGAGGTACACGATAAGTATATAAAAAACATATATGTACAATGGCAGGATTTTTAAGTATTATAAATAAAAACAGGAAGGGGGGATACAGTGATGGGGGTGGTACTTTAGGAGACGGGGCCTGGAAAACATCTCAGATAAGGTGGTACCTGAGCAGAGAGCTGAGTGAGGGAGTGAGCGATATTTTCATCTGGAAGGGAGCCTTTCGAAGAGGAGGGAGCAGGAAGTGCAAAAGCTCTGAGGCGTGGGCTGTGTTTGGTGTGTTGGGGGAACAGCAAAGGTGTCTGTTTTCAGGATGAGGTGAGTCGGCAGGAGAAGGGGGCGTGATCTGACCATCCACATGGGGGTAAGCATACAGTGTGGGCTTACCAAACAGGGATGCTTATACCCCCATCAAAGTCCTGTTTCAGGAACCAAATATGCTGAGTCACCAAGGACTTTGAGGTTCCGTGGGTGCCACGTGGTGTTCAAATAAGACCACGCAGACTACAGTGCTTTACACGGCATCAGGGACTCCGTAAGAGGAGGTAACCACCCTTTGAGTTCCCTCTTTCTCTCTCTATTAGATGTTAACTATTAGAGCGGTTTTAGGTTCACCGCAAAATTGAGAGGAAAGTACAGAGTCTCTGAATATTACAGCCCGCCCCTCCCCCCACACACAGAGCCTCTGGGTCTATTGACATCCTGCAGCAGAGTGATGCTTTTGCTGCATCTGTGAGCCTGCGTTATTCACTCATCACTGTCAGCTCCGTTTCTTGTCATTTCTGGCTAGCTGGAGGAGTCACAGCTGCTTACTTAAGTGTCTTGGATGAACATCAGGACCCACCTTCCACTTAATAGCCCTGTTCTTTCTTGACATTAAAGTTTCTTTTATTTACCATTTTTGTTCTTTTTGTGGGGGAAATGAGCACGGGAACTCCTGGCCTCCATCTTGCCAAGGTCACCCTTGTCTCCTATATTTTCTTAAAGGAGTTTCAGGTCTTATGTTTAAGTCTTTAATTCATTTTGAATTGATTTTTGTGTATACTGGAAGATAAGGGTCCTGTTTCCTTCCTTTGCATGTAGATATCGTTTTCCCAACACCATTTGTTGAAGGGACTGTCCTTTCCCCATTATGTGTTCTCAGCTCCCCCATCAAAGGTCAGTTGACTGATGCATAGGTTTATTTCTGGACTCTCTGTTCTCTTCCATTGATCTATGTGTCTGTCCTTATGCCAGCACCATGCTGATTTGATTACTGTAGCTCTGTAATATATTTTGAAATCAGGAAGTGTGAATCCTTCAGCTTTGTTCTTTTTTCTCAAGATAGAGTCTTGGTTTTGTTTGTATGTTTGTTTGTTTTGTTTTGGGGTTTTTTTGGAGGCAGTTCAATTCTGTGTAAATGCCAGCAGTTTGAACACAAGGCGAGTGGGCATGACACACTCTAATCACTAGGTGTGGTAACTTTGCCTCTATCCTTCAGTCACACATCACCTGCCTCCCAGGGTCTAACTCAAGTCCTTAAATTGAAGTATCAGAACTTCCCTGGTGGTCCAGTGGGTAAGACTCCGAGCACTCAATGCAGGGTGCCCGGGTTTGATATCTGGTTGGGAAACTATGAGAGTGAGTCGAAAATTATCCGCACTCCAGTTATATTAAAACTTTCGTTGGCCTCACTGTCTTATCAGCACTTTCCATTCAAGGCTACTGTCTCCCCAGTCACTGCTGTGCAGGTGTGAACGTGTTACATCAGTTCATTTGTAACTGCGTTGTGAGCAAAAATGGATGCCCCACTTGTGATTTGCATGAAAGAAGAGCAGGGTGCAGTGATTCACTTTTTGTGGTCTGAGGGTGTGCACGTCCACACACTTCTGCCCACACTGTCAACACTCTGCAAAAACTTTGTTTTGAGGTGTTAAAGCATCCTCCCTATAGTCCTGATCTTGCTCCATCGGACTTTCACCTGTTCGGTCCCCTGAAAGCAGCCCTACAAGGATGAAGACTCCTTTTCTGATGAAGAAGTGCATTTGTGGCTCGCAGCTCAGCCTGAAACATTTTTTAAAGAGGGAATACAAAAGCTTGTTGACAGATGGACAAAGTGTATTGAAAAGTGAGGAGATTATGTCAAAAAATGATGTATTTGTCTTTTCTAAAAGTTAATTAAAATAAATTCTGCAGCCAGAGTGCGGATAATTTTTGACTCACCCTCGCAGATCCTGCATGCTGCAACTAAGAGTCCGCATGCCACAACTAAGAAACCTGCATGCCAAAAAAGATCCCGCGTGCTGCAACTAAGACCCAACACAACCAAATAAATAAATATTTTAAAAAATAAATAAATTGAAGTATCAAGTGAGACCATGGATTTTTTTTTCCTGTCCAGGAGCAGGATCAGCTCAAATCAAGTAACTAAAATTGCTGGCCTGAGGTCCCCCTTTCAAAGGGAATTTACGAGAGTTCGTGAGAACGAGCTACACACTTGACAGAAATTGCCAAACGCCTTTTAGTACCCTACCTCCATTTAATTAATATTTCTTCTCGTTTCCATTTCTAGCAGAGGCTGGCATAACTGGCCACCCCTCACCCCTGAAACAAAGGTATTTAAAACCTTCAAGTCCCGTTACCCCTGCATCACAGCTGGTGACCCCTTTTAAAAGAAAAGCATGTGATTGTCAGTATTGAAGAAGGGAGAATTACTTCTTGGACACTGCTGAATTGAAGGCCCATTTCTCTTATGAAAGTAGACAGGCATTCTATTCCTGGTGAACTTATTTGAAGGCAATAGTAAAACTTTTCAAGTTACTAAGGGTTTGTAGGTTTCTGAATACCGTGATTCCCGTTTACAGAAAAAGAGACACCTGCATTGGACAATCCGTCCTTCTACATTTTAAGACTCCTTTGTGAAATAAGAAAAGCAAGCAAACAAAAAAACGGTTTCCTTCTATTTTGTTAAAGAATTAGAAAGAGTGAGCTTTTCTCCCCCCTGTGCTTTCCAGGGCAATATCCTCTGATCACATGTGGCTATTTATTTATTTTTTATTTTTTTAAGCTTTATAACTAGGTATTTATTATTATTATTATTATTTACATTTAAATCATTTAAAAATTTTGTTTCTGTCATTCTAGCCACGTGTCAAGTGTTCAGTACCCATGACTCTGCATTGATAAACAGATTCTAGAACATTTTCGTCACTGCTGAAAGTCCTATTGGGCAGCACTGCGCTAAGACTTAAGAAGTGAGAGGGTTGGATTTGATGTGATGTGGGAAAGTGAAAACAGCTTTGCAGCAAGCAATTTCATTAATATGGATTTATGTCCTGAAATATTATGTGTAAATGTTGGAAAAGCACATCAGAATTTCTTTGAATTATAATAATTTGGCCAAGTATCTGATTTATACATTAAGCTGGCTAACCCGATTAATACTGCTTTAGTGAAGGAAAAAGTGGTGAATAATTTATCACATAGCAAAAACGCTTGTCATCATTGTCTTCGCAATTTTTATTTTTAAATGAAGCATTAGAAGAATTCTCTCAGAGTATCTCTGATCTGCCAGCCTCCTCCTAACTTCACGTGTTTCCTCTTGTTGAATTCAGTGAGAAAGAAATAGTTATCTAATTTATAATAAAGAATGATATATAATTTCTAGAGAGTCTACTTTTCAAAGAATTCTGTCCCTTATTATTTTCTTTCTTTCTTTTTTTTTACAGCTTTATTAAAAAGTGTAAGTGGCCTGGTTAGTCTACATCATGTAATTCCCTATCCTATTCAAATATTCACACAACCCCCCAAATCCAATTTTGTGTCTGTCTATTGCAGAAGTATGTGCAGTCTTTTAAGATTTGGGGGTGACATTTGACCCATCCGTTCTTTTATTACATGTACCTTGACTTTCTCTGCTGGAGATGGTTTATCTGTTTTCCCTGGAATTTGATAATTGCCCGAGTCCATAGAAAAGGTTAGTGGAAAAGGCACACATTTCATCTCCCAAAGCCTAACACTTACATTTATTTATTTATATGTTTGTTTATTACCTTTTGAACCCCTTCACCCATTTCTCCCACCCATGACCACCGCATCACTGACAACCACTGATCTGTTCTCTGTTTATCTCTGAGCTTGAGGTTGTAGAGGTTTTATTTTGGTTCTACATATAAGTGAGATCATGTAGTATTTGTCTATCTGTCTGACTTATTTCACTTATTTCATAATGCCCTCAAGTTCCATCCGTGTTGTCGCAAATGGCAAGATTTTGTTATTTTTATAGCTGAGTAATATTCCATTGTATGTATGTGTATGTGTGTCACACATCTTCTTTATCCATTCATCCATCCATGGACGCTGAGGTTGTTTTCATCTGTTGGCTTTCATAAATAATGCTGGTGTGCACACGAAGGTGCATATATCTTTTTGAATCAGTGTGTTCGTTTCCTTTGGATATATTCCCAGAAGTGGGATTGCTGGATCCTCTGGTAGCTCTATTTTAAATTTTCTGAGGACCCTCCATACTGTTCTGCATAGTGGCTGCACCAATTTACATTCCCACCAACAGTGCAGGAGGGTTCTCTTTTCTCCACATCCTTGCCAGCCTTCGTTATTTGTGGTCTCTTTGATGATGGCCACTCTGACAGGGGTAAGGTGGTATCTCAGTGTGGTTTTGATTTGCATTTCCCTGATAATTAGTGATGTTGAGCACATGTTCATGTCCCTGTTGGCCGCTCATCTGCATGTCTTTGCTATTTTCTTATTGAAAAGAAAGAAATTAAATTGTTTGGGGGGGATGAGAGGGATCAGAGTTCTCTTTCAAATTTTCCCTAAGTGACATTGTTGTGTCTCATCTTCTTTGCTTACTTTGCTTTGTCTTCTACAGTAGTTTATTCCACAAGATTTTTGACTGTTCATCATCTTCTAACTGCATCTTAGATGTCGGGTCTTGGGTCACTGTGGCAGGTCCAGGTTAAAAGGAAGGGACAGCAGGGTTTGTCCTTCCCCCAAGTTATCTCCACTTAACACCTCAATCTCTGACAGTTGAATCTGTGAGAAATGAGAGGTTGCTGTGATATTTTGTGGGGGGTTTTTTGTTTGTTTTAATTTTTTTAAATTTATTTATTGACCACATTGGGTCTTCATTGCGGTGCTTGGGCTTCTCATTGCTGTGGCTTCTCTTGTTGCAGAGCATGGTCCCTAGGCACATGGGCTTCAGTAGTTGTGGCACATGGGCTCGGTAGTTGTGGCTCGTGGGCTCTAGAGCACAGGCTCAGTAGTTGTGGCGCATGGGCTTAGTTGCTCCATGGCATGTGGGATCTTCCTGACCCAGGGCTCGAACCTGTATCCCCTGCATTGGCAGGTGGATTCTTAACCACTGTGCCACCAGGGAAGCCCTATTTTGCGTCTTGTTTTGAAGCTCCGTCTCACTTTCAAGCCCTTTACTGCACTCTGACTTATGAAATTGATTTATACCCGTTCTTTACATTGAAGGGGCTCCCAGTACAGCCAAGAGGCAGACAGACACGGGGCCTTTAGGAGGGACGGAGATCTCAGCCCAGGACTAGCCACTGGGACCCACGTGGCACCAACCAATATACAGTTTCTAATACCTATTTAATAAAGTCTTTATTTCAAGGCTTGATTTTTCACAGTTTTATGCTTTCCCTCTGGAGTGTTTCTCTCTGTAGAGCCAGCTAATCGAGTTTAAATTTTAATTAAACAGCTGTCATCTGCTTGTTAGTCCTGTGGCAACCTGATGTTTTATGAAATTTTAATTTAGCCCAAGACGGGTAAGAAGATTTCTTCCAACAACAAAGGAATGCTATAAACAGGGTACAGTTGAGATGAAGCAGAGTTTGCCGAAGTGCTAAGAGATTCAGATACAGGGAAGGCATTAAAAGTAAGCACTTGTGTCATTATTATTAAGCATCAGAGCCAGGGTGTGTGAAGGCTGGACTGAATTGGTGAAAGCACAGGTCAGATCTAGACCCAAGTTTACACCCGCATGTTCTGTGCCTTCCTCTGTCTTTATTTCCTTCTACTTCAAGTCTCTGTCTTTCTCTCTCTGCCTCTGGGCATCTTTCAGACTCTGTCTTTTTCTCTCTCTGTCAGTCTGTAGCTGTTTGTCTACAGAGCTAACTGTTTACTTGTTTTCTTCCCCCTTCTTCTGTCCAGGGTTCTGATCTGAGCATCCCAGGCTCCAAAGGGCTGGAGGCCAAGCTGCCCACACTGAGGTGTGAGTGATGGCAGGGACTCGCATTTGAAGCAGGCTGCACCTTGAACCAGAGACAGCTTTGATAGCCGACATATACAAACGGACCATTTCAAATAGAAAACTTGATTTCTGCTTCTCTCAAGAAGCTTGAGTTTGGCTCACATTCCTGCTTGGTGACATCACCCAGGTTTGAATAGCCAGTTACCCAGCACCCGTGGTGGTTTCCAATTGACCTCAGTCCCCACCAGGTCCTCTAGTCTCTCCCGCATGAAGGCTGGGGAACACATGTTATTTCTCTTACCACTTGCACTGCTTATTTTCTAAGAGTAGAGTCCATAAAAGGTGGAAAGTCAGTGCAGACTGGTCTCTGTAAAAAATGGGCAAATAATGAATAGCCCTCACTCTACCACTCTGTCCTAGAATTCCATTTCATTCCAGGGTATAAAAGTCGCACTGGGAAATTGCCATGCACTTGTCCAGAGAGTATCTAGGGGCCTGAGGGTCCTTGAAATCAGATTACAGAGGAAACAATCTAAGGAAGTACCAGGTGCTCAGCCAAGTGAGGGGAAAGCAGAAGGGTCCAGGGTGAGTGATGGGGAGGCCTGGGGTCTTTTTTTATGCTCATTATAAAGAAATAGACGTTTCATAAGCAGTGTCTTATGATGGCTAAATTTTTTAGACGTTGGTTCGAACGTTACTTCATCACTTTCTAGCTATTTAACCTTTTGGCAGGTTATGTTAACTCCTGATAGCTTAATTTCTTATGTGTAATGTGGAGATGTTACTCTAGTGGTTTGTACCTTATCCAGAGGTTAGTTCTAAATCAGAGTGCTTATGGCCAAACCTGCCAATAATCATAATGAACTTTCGAAATTCCTTCAATTAAACTATTAAAGTACGAGGACTTGGGCTCTTTGAAACTCAAAACCCAAGAACTGGTTTTCTCTTCTCTCCTTGTACTGGCTGTTGCTTATTTGCTCAGGTCCTTTTAGGTCAGAGTCTAGTTTAAAAGGGGTGTAGGAGACGTCACAGAGTTTCTTTTTTTCTCACTTTCTATTATTCTCAGCATATATAATTGAATTGTCACATGTTACATGTATGAACGATGCACACATTGAATGCCATTGGGGGAGAATAAAGTGAGATTGTGTTTGTAAAAGGACCTCACAATATTTGACCTGCAATATGTAGATATTTGTAGGTATGTTGTATGTTGTAACATCCGCTTGATTGGAAGCTTCATGGGCTCTTGGACTGTGTTACATTAAATAGTGGACTCCCCAGGGCTCAGCAGAGCGCCTGGAACACTGTAGGGATTCAGTGAAAATAGTTGGAAGAAAGAGAGGAGGAAGGGAGGAAGGATCCAGTGATGGAATGAGTGGCTTACATTCTGTGTGTTTTCTGGGACGTGTGTGAATTCCTTTTCCCGGGAGGTAAGCAAAGATATATGGACCCTCTCTAGTCAAATGCATTTTCAGTGGGTGGAAACTTGGATCTGAGTGCTTAGATCCCATGATCTAAGTTTTCTTTGGTTCTCATGGCATGTATTTATTCCACACATATTCACTGAACATCTCCTGTGTGCAGTGTAATGCTTGTGAAACTTAGAGAGCTACAAAAATGGAGTCCTATGGCTCTGCCCTTAGTAGTTTCCAATGTAGATAATGGATATTGATAGCTAAATTTCATTATTGGCCAAACTCTGTTATAAGCACGTTAACAGTATCGACACACTTATACCTCAAACAGGCCTTTGAGAGAGGTAATTACTACTTAAATTGGGGCAGGGGAGTGGAGGGTACAAACTGTTGGGTGCAAGATAGGCTACGAGGATCTATCGCGCAGCATGGGGAATATACCAACATTTTATAATCACTGTCAATGGAGTGTAACCTTTAGACATTGTATAAAAAATGAGCAATAAATTGTTAAAAATTTATGGATGAGGAATCAGAGCAGTAAGAGCGTAAGTAACGTCCCCAAGGTCACCCATCTGGTGGATCGTGGAGACAGGGTTCCCACCCATGAACCGGCTCTGAGCCTACACCCTTAACCACTGTGCATTATCACGTTGTCAGCCTTTGATGCTGTGGACAACATGGCAAGAGGGGTGTCTTATGAGTGTGTTTTCTCTCCTGTTGTTTATTTCCTCTCGTCCTTATTGGTCAAAGTCTAGTTTAAAAGAGGGTGTGGGAGGCATCACATGAGCCATAGCGAAGTACTAGTCCTACTGCTTCTCCACCTGAAGGGTCGGCTGGTGGGTAATGAGCGTTTCTGAATTTTATACACACTGCTGTTTTCAACCAATTCACCCAGAAGGCATGTTTTCTTCTCATTGCCAAGCTGCTTTGACAGTCTTCACAGGAAAGATAATATATTTCCAGATTGGTCACCTTTTCATGTTTCTCTTTCTGATGAAGTGATGGGTTTATGCTTTTATGGACCAGTAATTACAGTGTTTGTCCATAAATTGTGGCTTCCAGGACCCCAGAAGCCCATCCACATCATTAGCACGTGCTTAGCTATTGTTATTCTTGAAAAAGAAATGGAAATAAATCCATGCTGGCACAGAAATAGCACCCACCAATTTATCTCTGCAATAATTGTGTCCAGGCTTCTGGTTTCGGCTGGACTACACACTAGTGAGCTGCTAAAGACCTAATAAAAAGACATTAATATGTTTAAGTCTCCCCTGCTCCAGGGAAGCACTTTGTGAGTCTGACTTAAGGCAATGTCTTCTGATGGATAGGCTGTCATATTGGAAAATTAAAGATGTCCTGCTCCTTGCTTAGAAATGTGTAACAAGCTGGCTCCTAAATAGAGGGAAAACAAACAAACAAATAAACAAACGACGTAGGCTCTGAAATAGCATCGGAATTGCCTGGATTAAGGCACAGCATCGAGAAAGAGCTCGCTGACCAAAATTTCCCGAACGGGTGGATTTACAGAGAGGGGAAGAAGGCAGGTGCACGGTTCCTGAGTGGGAGCCTCTAGAGGCCGCACTTGGAACTGCAATAACGGAGTCAAAGGCATCACTGAAGGTTTAGGTTGAGAATGTGGGCGGGCTGCCGGGCCGCAGGATCTGGCCGGTCTCACACACATCCTTGCATTCATTGGACTTTTTCAGTTACAAATTATGAAAACTCAAATCAAAATTTGTTAAGCCAAACAAGGCAATTAGTTGGATCATGCACCTGCAAAGGGCCATTGTGGTTTATTGCAAAGTTGGAGTGAGGGCTTTCTTAGGACTTGGTTTCTTTCCATTGCTCAGTACTGATTTCCTTCCTCTGTGTTGTGTTCAGACCCAGTCAGGCTCTTACTGTGGGGTGGCCCCCAGCAATTTCAGGGTTTATATCTTTCTGGTTTCAAATCCAGCAGATGGAAAGATTTTATTCCCAGACATTTCACCAAGAATCCTTCCACCCCCTCCTCCCCTTTTTTTGGAGCAAAGAAAGGTTTATTGCAGGAGAAGCAAGGAGAATGAGTGGTTCGTCCTCAAAACCCCTGAACTCCCAAGAATCCCTTATTGAATAGACTTGGTTCTTGTATCTCGGTTCTTGGTTCTACTGAACAAGTAGCACCATGGACATATTGTGAATGTTTACATCTTGATTCCAAATGTGGAGCTGGGAGTGAGTGTTCAAACTCTTCATCCCTGGGGTAAAATGGAGAAAACTACAAATAAGGGCATGCAGATTGGACAGGCAAAGAATGACCGCTATCCATTACGTTTCCCATGGAAGACTCCCCGTGAATATTCCCAACATCCTTTTAAGAAGAATGCAGTCAAGAGGGTTGATAGCAAGTCTGCCACATAGCGGGCACCATGGCAAGTCTCCAGAGGCATCAGCAAACTGTTGGAGAAACACTTAAGCCACTGAATGCTCAGTGAATGTCTAATTGTGTTCATTGTCTACAGGTCACCCACCACTTAGCAACTTAGAAAAATAAAGGTGTATATGGGGACTTCCCTGGTGGTGCAGTGGTTAAGAATCTGCCTGCCAATGCAGGGGACACCGCTTTGATCCCTGGCCCGGGAAGATCCCACATGCCTCGGAGCAGCTAAGCCCGTGCACCACAACTACTGAGCCTGTGCTCTAGAGCCCACGAGCCACAACTACTGAGCCTGAGTGCCACAACTACTGAGCCCGCACGCCTAGAGCTTGTGCTCCGCAACAGGAGAAGCCACTGCAATGAGAAGCCCATCCACCGCAATGAAGAGTAGCCCCTGCTCGCTGCAACTAGAGAAAGCCCCTGCGCAGCAATAAAGACCCAAAGCAGCCAAAAAATAAATAAAATAATAAATAAATCTTAAAAAAAAAAGAAAGAAAAATAAGCATGTATAAAACAAACCTTCTATGGGTCAGAAAGCTGGGAATGGTTCCACTGCCTGCCTCTGGCCTGGGGTCTCCCGTGGGCTTACAGTTAGGATGTATGGGGGCTGCAGTCAGCTCAAGTCTTGCCTGGAGCTGGAGCACCCACTTCTGGAAGAGGTCCCTCACATAGCTGTCAAGTTCACACTGGGTGTTATCAGGAGGCCTCGGTTCCTTACCCTGTGGCATCTTCATAGGGCTGCCTAAGTGTTCTCATGGCGCGGCAGCTGGATTTCCCCAACGTGGGGGATTTAAGAGAGAACAGAAGGCGGGATTCTCAGTGACTTTCATGTCCTAGTTTCAGAGATACAGGCTGTTGCTTCTCACATATGTGTTCATGACAAGCGAGCCATCAAGTCGGCCCACACTCAGTGGGAGCGGAATTAGCCTCCACCTGTTGGAGGGGAGGAGAGTTGAAGAACTTGTGGACATATTTAAAAAGAACCACAGTCTACGCTCTGGCCATAGATTATTCCCATTCCTCCCCTGTGCAAAATACTCCCCTCCCAAGATCTCCTGGAAAGCTCACCCTTTCACAGCATCAACTCGAAATGCAGGACATTGGGATCTGCACCCGGTCAGGTGCAGATGAGGTCCCTGATCCTAAGGGATTCAATGTGATCCACTAAGGGAGCATATTATCCCCAGAAAACTATATCCTTAGTTATGGGGAAAAGACAAAGGTTTGGAGGTAAGTTGACTTCAGTTCTAATCTTGGCTCCGTCATCACCCTCTTGAGGAATATTAGGTGATCCGCTGTACACAGTGAGCTGCAGAGGCCACCTTTGTGTACAGCAATATCCATGCTGGTTTGCACTGATTGGGCACTACTGTATGCTTGTGTACCAGGCACTATGCTCACCGCTTCATATGTTTTAACTCGTTTAATCCTCATGGAAACACCATGGGGTAAATACTATTATGGATCCCGTTTTATAGATGGGAAAACTGGTGCACAGAGAAGTGAGGTCAGTTATCCCAGGTTACCCAAATGGCCAGGGACAAAGTAGGTGTTTGAATTCCAGAGTATGTGATCTTACCCATCATGCGAAGAGAGCAGTCTGGTTTTCCACCAAACACAGCCCAGTGTGAAGCGTGATGTTGCTTGTTTCAATGCCACTTTATTTTTTGTTTTATTTTCTTGCTCTTGGATTGTCCACAAAATAACTTGTTTTAAGTAAGATGTGAGAGTTGAAAATTATTGTCTGTCAGAGATGAAAATGTGTTCTTTTCTCCCTAAACCCTTGCAAATGAATGAATATATATTGGCTTATACTAGGAATTAAGAAACACACAAAGAAATACCACAAAGAACTGGAAATTCTTTCCTAGTCAAAAAGTATTTGCATCAATAGAGGCAGAGATGAGAGAGAACTTGTTTGATTAGATCATATTACTCCCTAAATCTGCAGGGAATTTAGTGACTGAATGGCTTTTTTTAAAATTTTATTTTTATTTATTTATTGACTGGGTTGGGTCTTTGCTGCTCACAGGCTTCTCACTGTGGTAGTTGCAGAGCACGCGCTCTAGGCACTCCAGCTTCAGTAGTTGCAGCACGTGGGCTCAGTAGTTGCGGCTCATGGGCTCTAGAGAGCAGGCTCAGTAGTTGTGGCGCATGGGCTCAGTAATGGTGGCGCATGGGCTTAGTTGCTCCATGGCACATGGGACCTTCCTGGACCAGGGATCGAACCTGTGTCCCCTGCATTAGCAGGCAGATTCTTAACCACCGTGCCAGCAGGGAAGTCCCCTGAATGGTTTTTTATTGATGTATTTCACTTAGATAACATGGGTGCTCGAAATGAATTCCTGGCTTTAGGAGCTGGAGGAAATATTATATAAATCATGGCTGAGCTGAAAACCCCCATGAGATTATAAGGCAAGGAACAAATTCAGATTTACACAACTCATCATTAAACAAGGAAGAAATTCTCTCTTCTAGTTTTATTGTCAAGTGGGACGGGCAGAAAATGACCATTTCTATTCATATCTTTTTTTCATTCTTTTCTAATTACATCTTCTAAACTGCTGTTTTGATTTCATTTGCCGATAAAGGCACATTACCACGTATGGACTCAGCTACGCAGACAAGAAACTCATACAGATTCCAACGTGCTTCTCTGTTTTTAATTTCCCTTCTTCCTTGTAGGATCGGGCTAACCTTCATAAAGATTCACCTCTCCCAGAAAAATAAATGGGTCAGCTAATAAAGTGTCTTCATGTTATTGACCTTTTCTCGAGTCAAGTTTTCCAAGCCCTGCATGGTATTTTTTTTTTCCAACTTAAAACGGTGACCCCCGAGGATGCCCAGTAAAGACAACTTTTTATGGTCTTTCCTGCCAACCGCGATTCCTATTAACCAGGGGTTTTTACCTAATGATTTCCCAGTAAATATGTTGCCAAACTCAGTGTAATAAGTAAATCAAATACTAACCAACCTCCTTTGAGTGTATCAGTCAATGAATATGTGGGCTACTATCTTTTTTTTTTTTTTTTTTGAGTACAGTTGTGCAAAGACACACTAATCATCCATTTTCTGAGCTTTCTCTGTATCTGAAAACCAACTCTGGGGGACTCTGCATTTCCTGTACTCCTTACTGACAGCCCTGTGGGGTGGTGAAAATAATGTTGCGAAAAACTGCAGCTTTGCCACCCATAGTTCCCCTTCTTTTCGCCTGTGACTACAACTGGGCAGAAGGAACTGTGGTCTAACATGTTGGCTCTGTACCAGAGATGTCTGACAGTATAAACAAGATGGATAAAATAAGCAATTGTATTAGGGTTCTCCAGAGAAACAGAACCAATAGGATATGTGTTCAGTAGTTACACAGAAAGAGATTTATTATGAGATTGACTTATCCATGATGGAGGCTAAGAAGCCTCATGATCCTCTGTCTGCGAGCTGGAGTCCCAGGAGAGCTGGTGGTGTAATTCCAGCCTAAACCCAAAGGCCTGCAAATTAGGGGAGCCAGCAGTGTAAGGTCCTGAATGCCCACAAAGCAGGAGTGCTGATGTCTGAGGGCAAAGGGAGATAGATGTCCCAGCTCAAGCAGAGAGAGTAAATTCTCCTTTCCTCTGCCTTTTGGTTCCATTCAGGCCATCAACAGATTGGGTGATGCCCACCCTTGCTGGCGAGGGAGATCTTTATTCAGTTCACCAATTCAAATATTAATCTCATCCAGAAACACCTGCATAGACACAACTGAGAAAGAATGTTTTACCAAGGGAAAAAGGGGGGTGTGCGGAATGAATTGGGAGATTGGGATTAACATATATACACTATTGGCACTATGTATAAAATAGGTAACTAATGAGAACCTACAGTATAGCACAGGGAACTCTACTTAGTGCTCTGCGGTGACCCAAATGGGAAGGAAATCCAAAAAAAGAGGGGATATGTGTATATGTATAGCTGATTCACTTTGCTGCACAGCAGAAACTAACATGACATTGTAAAGCAACTATACTCCGATAAAAATTAATTAAAAAATAAAATAAATTTAAAAAAGGAAGAGTAAATAAAAGTGTTTGGGGGCACATAAGGAACATGCAGATATTCGTTAAGTTGTTGAATAAATCAGGTCTCAGGAAAACAAAAAAAAAGATATTAAAAAAAAATGTTTTACCAGCTCTCTGGGCACCCCTTAGTCCAGTGAACTCAACACATAAAAGGAACCATCACGACAGTGTATGAAAGAGACCTGTTACAGGGTCTGGCATGTGGTGAACCATGAATGTTTGTTCCTCCTCATCATTGTGCTTCGACGTTGTTTTCACGCGGATGTGCTTGTGAAGAGCTGGTGGAAAAGGCTAGATCGTGCTCTAGACCAGCAATGATGCTTCACCCCTTCGCCACCTGGATGCCCGTCATCAGCAAGACGCGTAGCATCTCCAGCTTCAGTCTGCAGTTCTGCCCAAGACCTGGTGGTAGTATCTGGTCCACTCTTTCTTTTCTCTTTTTTTAATATTTATTTATTTATTTACTGGCTGTGTGGGGTCTTCATTGCTGTGCACGGGTTTTCTCTAGTTGCGGCGCGCAGGCTTCTCATTGTGGTGGCTTCTCTTGTTGCGGAGCACAGGCTCTAGGTGCATGGGCTTCAGTAGTTGCGGCACATGGACTCAATAGTTGTGGTTCATGGGCTCTAGAGCACAGCCTCAGTAGTTGTGGTGCACGGGTTTAGTTGCTCTGTGGCATGTGGGATCTTCCCGGACCAGGGTTCGAATCCGTGTCCCCTGCATTGACAGGTGGATTCTTAACCACTGCACCACCAGGGAAGTCCTTGAGGACTTTTCACTGGAGTCCGGGTGACATGTGGAGATGATGGGAGGGACCCAGAAGTTTAGCTGAACAACCTTTACAATGAAGGCTGGATCGTGGTACCCAGGTGTGCTATGACTAATCACAGCTCTAGAATGAGAATTTGAGTCCCCCAAAAGGACCAGGGAAGAGCAAACATGTATATTGGGCCACACCCAAGACAGAGTTATTCTCTTCATAGAGCAATTGCATTTTACTGTTTTGCTGAAATGAAATACACAGAAAACTAAAGAGAGACGTTTCCTTGTTAAAGGGGACATCCCTTTTATTTGAAAAAATGGGAATCTATTTGTGTTCTGCACTGTTCACTGGTTCACTAGAAAATCAAGTAATTGGTGATTTGCACCAGTCTATAGAACCTTAGTGACCGATGCCTCTTAGACAACACACAACCTGCGGATTGTAGAAAAGTAAACATTCCACTCTAATCGAAGAACGTGATATTTAAAGTGAAATCAATAGGCCCACATTTCCAAGCTGAATAAAACATTAATCCTTAATAGAGTTATTTGAGAAAGTCAAGTCTAACGGTCCCTGTACGTCAAAGATTTAACTCCGAAGATAGGGTTGTAATGATTACTAGAATAGGAACAAAATAGGGGATGAAAGAAACGCATTTGACATTTGCTCCAGCGTAAGCAGTGTGCAAACGAAAATCAATTTACTTGAAGCAAAATTCTTCCCCCTTCGTGGTATAGATACCGTGAGGTGCCAACATTTAATTCCTGACAATATTTATTCTCCTCGCCCGGGAGAGCAGAGCATTCAGCCTCAGGGCGAGGCCTTCAGAATTAGAAGTAGAAGTGAACTAATCCAATGTCCTGCTAATAAGTGGAGGTCAGTGTAACTCACCTCCCAAAACAAATGCTCAAGGAGGAATTTATTTACTCTCAAAGTAAGTACAAGATCAAGAAGCCTTCACAATGAGAGTTACAAGAAAATGATCCACATCAAGATACTTGCTGGGTTTTTTTGTTGTTGCTGTTGTTTTTGTGCCTGGTTTTCATTTCCCCAGGGAAGCTTTTCCACAAGGAAGGGATTGAGGCAAAATACAGACCTACGCTCATATTTGTACAGCCTTGTAATTAAAAAAAATTTTTTTTTCTTACCACTTTCAGTTCAAAGCTTCCTAAAGAAGAGCTCTCACCTGTTGGGTTACCAGCCTAACCCCTTGGCCAGCTGCTGTGGTGGGAGAAGAGGTGGGGGGGATGCTTACTGAGGGGCTGGTGACTGGTTGGTCCTTCTTGGGTCATGTGTCCATTGCTGTGTACAGTGGTTCATGGCCAGAAGAAAGTGGAAGGATTGTCATGCAGTCACAAAAGATGAAATCCCTTCTGAGATTTTTGGTTCAGAGAAGCAAGATGAAGACTTTAAGCTGTTTCCAAACTTAGCCTTTGATTTGGGAAACATGGACACACAGACACTACTCTAAGTTACCTGGACCTCCTCTGGAAATTTAGACGGGGAAGAAAAGTAAACACAGAACAGATTTCACTAAACTCCATTTTGATGACTTGGGGAAAAGTGGAAGTTCGTCTTGATGGTTATAGGAGAGTTAACTAGTAGTGAAAAAACAAAACAAAACCATCCTCCAGAAGGACCAACTTTAATAGGATCATACATCCCTGGCAGAGATGCACAGATTATAGGGGATGGATCAGGAGGTGAGATTGGAAGCACATAAAAGACTAAGTTGTGATGGTCACTTCAGCCAGTGCAAGGAGTTTGGACCATATTTTGTCACCACTGGAGAAGCACTGACATATTTTAACCGGAAGAAAATTTTGAGAAAATCCCTTGAAATCAGATGAAATTTTGACAGGATGTGGACTGGAGAAGAGAAAGAATACTTGAAAAGTTTCTTCCTTCTATCTTAAGAAAGAAAAATCCTTTGGACCACTTAAGTGGGGAACTAAAAATTGTTTATGAAATAATTAGGTTGAATGATTAAAGACCCAGCAGAAAGGGAACCAAATGGTCTTTACGAGTTCATCTTTTCCTTTACATACACTGTGGCCAACGAGGCCCTGCAAGACCTACCTCTGCGAACAGTCCCTGATCAGTCTCTCTCCATCTCACTGTCAGGAATCATGAACAGTCTGAGATTCTGCTCCACTGACAGTATAGCAGTTTACCCTTCCACAGTCTCAAGAATGCCAGCAGAAGACATGAGACCACAGGGTCAGAAACAAAGACTCTACTACTCACAACATACTTCATCTTTACCACAGTTTCCTTTGGCCCCACACAGACTTCCACAGGGGTGGTGCAGAAGGGCATCTGTTTATATGGAGAAGCCAAACTCATTCCTCCTGCAACGTTTCCCTCAGTCACTCCAGGCAGAGCTTTACATTGTACCAGTTAGCAATGGAGAAATATTCCAAGGGCCCATGTCCACTTTTGCAGTGCAGGTGATGAAGGGTGAATTTGGCAATGAGTAACTAACACACGCCTCCAAAGACTCTCTGGTAGTCAAACGACATAGTTCAATGTTCTCTAAAGTGAGGTGAAGTGGTTTTAGAGGGGGCTTAGATCAACTTTTTAAAAACAATATTTGGGTAATTGTTTCAATATATACATTCACCGTTGAGTGCTTTAGCCTTTGGTTAAAAACAATTAAGTCAACTTAAAGGAAATTCTTTTTTAATTGAAGTATAGTTAATTTACAATGTTGTGTTAGCTTCAAGTATATAGCAAAATGATTCACTTTTTCAGATTCTTTTCCATTGTAGGTTAATGCAAGATACTGACTATATTTCCCTGTGCTATATAGTAGGTCTTTATTGTTTACCTATTTTATATATAGTAGTGTGTATATGTTAATCCCAAACTCCTAATTTATCTTGAAGGAAATTCTTGTAAAGTACTGAGTAAGTAATATTAAAAGTGTTATAAGGGTATGGAAATTTTCTTGAATACAGTATACAAATGGTTAAGGTTTAGGAATCACCACAGTGAACGCATCTTAAAATGTGATAGTCTGTATCAAGGGTGGTATTTTCCTTTTATTTTAATCATAATTATTATTAAGATAAGGGAGAGAGAAAAAGAAACAAAGTAGCAGAGATTTTATTACCAGGCGGCAGGGTTTAGGTGTGACCTGAGTTTCCTTTGCTTCTTTTGGATTGCTAACTGTGCTCTTGTTGGATAAAGGGAGTGGAACTCGGATTGGAGCACAGAATCTCTATGCACAAACTCCAGGCAAAGAACTGGAACCCATTTTCCTGAGAAAACTCTATCATGTGTGTTCTGCAGGCTATTCTGAGCCCTGAAGACGCCCAGCCTCTCTGCCTGCTGTGGCATCTAATTGGGCTACTGGCCTTGTTGCGGCAGGCAGTGTTGGTGATTTATTCTGACAAGGATACCTAGAGGCTATTAGGCATGGGTGTCCATGTATTAAAAATGATTACTGTGGTTTTGAATTGTACTTCTCTGTAATAAAGGGGAGAATCAATACCTAATTCTATTTGTAAAGGAATAAAAGGGGATCATGCAGGCTGCAATCTTGTTAAAAATAAAGCTGCTCTGCACAGGGCGTTAGTGGCTGGTATTTAGGGTAGAAGAATTGTGTGTCACACCATCTATTTGAGCTACCTTCATGATGCTCACTAAGGAAATGCTGTATTCCCGGGGCTTCTGTTCAATCATCCATAAAATAGATATCCTCAAGTCAGTGGCATCTTCAGAGTGATGGATGAGTCATCCCTGTGATGTGTCAAGTGATGTACTTTCAGGAACAAATCACTTAAACCACCGTTACCTTAAATGTGGTGCATGTGTCCTGACAGTTTATAACATGGCTTTCAGTGATAAAGGGACAGGCTTGTTTTTTTAAAATTACTTAATACGCACATTTATTTGAGTATGTGTTGGAAATTAATGGAAGTATAATGTGAAAACAATGACTAGTGGATGGTATTGCTTGAATTATAGTTGTGTGGTCACGTGTGCCCAGGGATGTAAAACTGGCAAGTTGCTTTCTGCCACAGAAGGATGAAGAGATCCGATCACACGAATCACAATAGAGTTTCTCACTTTCTCAATTCAGAGCACCTGCTATGCTGTGTTCTTTTCAGTGACACTTAAAAATTGTGGACTGCTGATACAGCAGAAATTGCAAAAGTACTGCATGAATAACTGAAGTCTGGGGAAGTGTGACCTAAGAGATGCCATTGAATCAGATTTGTGTGTCATCGAAGGTAATTGCTTCATTTTTCTGCTCATTCATTTAACAAACACAGAATCTGTTTTCGTCTAGATGCTAGGTATACACAGGTAATGAAGACATAAGTTATGACCTTGAATGGCTCACAATGTATTACGGGAGACATAATACAGTTTGAAAAACTTTCCTGTAAATATGGGCACGAAGTTTAGCGGGAGCATAGAGAAATTGAGATCAGATGTCTAGGATATCCTTTGTATACCTATCCTAGACATCTGATCTGTACATATGTATACATATCTGTATACATATATATACAAAGGATACACAAATATCACCATATTCAACATTTGAATGTTGCATTTGAGTAGGAGTTCACCCTGCAAACAGCAATAAGAATGAACCGCATGTTTGCCAGTGGTACTCATATCAAAAATTTGGAAGAATGCAGGAACATGATGCGAGAGAAACCCTTCCTATAGACACATGTGTGGGAAAGGAGAGGTTGTGTAAGATACATATTGGGGGAAAGAGATCAGCAGTGTATTATGCTATAAACCTAAGTGGGGTCTTCCAAGGCTTTGAAATACATGTTGGAATTTGGACTTTATTTCTGAGCCCAGATGGTAGAGATAAGACTTGAATGTCTCCACCATCTAGCATGTGCTCATGGTAGACATAACTAATCGATCCCAGCACTGCTTGCTGCTAGAGCCCACTCCATCTCAAGACAGAGCTCACTCCAGCTGTCTCTACTAATTGATTTGAAATGGCAGGTGGGATGAAGCCCATTCTTAATTTCTGGCAGAGTCTGTGGAGCTGGAGAGAGGTTTTCACAAGGATTGGAGCATGATGCAAATGAGGCCAATGAAGATCTGCACCCCAAAGTTTTATATATTTAAAACAGTCAAACAGACAAAAAGCAACAGATCCACCTCAAGGCCTTTCCAGTGAAATCAGAATCACACGATCAGGCCAGAGGTTAAAATGCGGTGACTATTGAGGCAAATACAGCTCAAATTTGCATTGTTTGCTTTAAAAAACATTTAATTACCTACTGATAACTTTTTTTAAAAAATAGGAGATTATCAATCTCTGGTTTGTCTTGAAAAATCTGAAATTTCAGAAACCCCATGTCAGCATTCCCACCTGGCAACAATGCAGTTCATCTGGTCACAGCTGCCGCTTTGGTGGGAGTATGTTCACTGCTGTTTGCCACAGTTGATGCATTCCCTGTTTTTTTTTTTTTCTTCTTCTTCTTTTTTATTTTTTCATTCTTGCTTATCTATCTTAACAGCATCTCATGAAATATTCCTAGGTAAGGGTTCTGAAAAAATTGTGGGTAAATGGCTTTTTGTAAATGAATTTTGTTACAGATACGTTAGATAAAATTGAGATGTTTGAGTTTTTGGTTTGGTT
This sequence comes from Hippopotamus amphibius kiboko, assembly GCF_030028045.1. Taxonomy (NCBI): domain Eukaryota; kingdom Metazoa; phylum Chordata; class Mammalia; order Artiodactyla; family Hippopotamidae; genus Hippopotamus; species Hippopotamus amphibius. The sequence goes on from NC_080193.1 coordinate 22,850,091, forward strand.
TGTTTTTGCCTTTTTATTTTTTCTCATGCAAATTCAGGTTTTCCCATATCAGAATTTTTCAAATTAAGGAACTCTTAAGTTTTGTTATGGGAGGTTAATTTTTCTGGCTGTGTTGAACAAGAATGTTTACAGCCAGAGATTTTAACCAGTCTTTCTAATAATAAATACCACTGAACATGGTGTCTTCTAATAAGGCTTTCATTTCTTTTGCATAAAATGAGCCTTAAGATTTCCAAAGCTGAATCTAAAAAAAAAAAAGATACAAATAAACCTATTTACAAAACCTATTTACAAAAAACCTATTTACCTATTTTGTTTACAAAACAAAAATAGAGTCACAGATGTAGAAAACAAACTTATGGTTACCATGTGGGGAAGTGGGTGGGGGGGGGGGAGGATAAATTGGGAGATTGAGATTGACATATACACACTACTGTATATAAAATAGGTAACTAATAAGGACCTACTGTCTAGCACAGGGAACTCTACCCAATACTCTGTAACAACATATGTGGGAATAGGATCTAAAATAGGGTGGATATATGTAACTGTATAACTGGTCACTTTGCTGCACAGCAGAAACTAACACAACATTGTAAATCAACTATACTCCAATAAAAGTTAATTTAAAAAAAGCTTTTCAAAGCTGGTTCTGATCCTGTAGTTAAAATGGGATGGAATGAAAATGCCTTGAGATATTGGTCAAAAAGTACAAACTTTCAGTTGTAAAATGAATAAGTTCTGGGGATCTAATATACAGCATAGTGACTGCAGTTAATGACACTGTCTTGTGCATTTGAAATTTGCTAAGATCACAAGTGTTCTCACCCCACACATTAAGGTGGTGGATGTGTCACGTGGCATCATATGTGTATCAAATAATCATGCTGCACACCTTACATACATGCACTTTTATTTGTCCATTATACCTCAATAAAGCTGAAAGAAATGTCTTGGGTCAGGAATTTGAGGGGGGAAGTAAACAGACATGGAACATATAGGGGCACACAAGAATGAGAAATCTTTCAAATGAAGTAAAGTAGGCAGGATACCTAGAAAGGGGAAAGTTCTAGAAATAGATGGTGAAACCTGAAAAAGAGGGGGAGATGAGGGGCAGAACTCCTGTTATACATTTTATTTCATCAACACAAAACTTGTCTCACTGGTGGGTGAGGACAGAAGCTGGTGGTAAGATGGAACCCTGAGTCCTGGCGTCTGGAACAGGTCTCATCACCCCAGCTGCTCTCAGCCCAGGCTCCAGAGAAGGAGAGGGGTCCCCCCAGTGGGGTGTCCTCAGTCTCCCTGTTACCAAACACAAGTTCATGTGCCTGACACACAGTGAGGCCAAACACACCAAAATGTCAGAGTTTGGGGCCAAGAAAGATTTATTGCAGGGCCAAGCAAGGAGAATGGGTGGCTCATGCCCAAAAAACTCTAGATAAACTCCCTGAAGGGTTTCAGCAAAGCATTTTTAAAGGCCAGGTGAGGGAGGAGGAGTTGCAAGGTGTGTGATCAGCCCATGCACACTTCTCTGATTGGTTGATGGTAAGGTACAGGGTAGTGTCACAGGGGTTAACTTTGTCAATCCTTAGGCACCAGTAGGTCATCCTACTGTAGTTAATTTCTTCCATTTGATGGTGGTTTTAGCATCTGAAAAACTCAGGAAATATGCTTGAGATACTATTGTCAAGGTACTTCAGAGAGGAGCTAAAGCAGAGGATATGGGAGAGGGGTCTATCTGGAGAAAGTCCCATAGGGTCCTGCTCGGTTACATCTGCACAGCACCTGAAGCAATGGCACCTGGGCTCCACGTTGTGTCAGCATCACACGCTTTTAATGTAACAAGAAAATAGTCAGCTCTTCTATCTTGAGTTCTTATTGAGACCCCTGTTATCATTTCCTCTTTACAATCCTGGACATAGTAATGAGGTTTTAAATCCTTCAAACGCAGCTACAGGCTCTGTTCGCATGACCTTTTCAGTGCCACATGATTTACGTGGTTGGTCATTTGTCTTCTTTCTTTTTAAATAACGGCCATCAAAGGGAGGGATGGGAGAGTCAGGAGGAGTGTTCAGTGGAGACAGGAAAGGCTCATGAATGCCTCGCTCCCACCCACAGCCTTTGGTGTTTAAATGACCTGACCAGGTTTTATTTGACAGTAGGTTGTTTCCAGGAAACCTGTGTAACTGCAGATCTAGGAAAACATACACATCCACACTCCTGTGCTGTGTCATTGGCTTTGGTGTTTGACACCATTTATTCTTTTTTTTTTCTTTCTAGGAGGAAATTGAATTCTTTCTCAGATGGCCTCTGATAATATTCTTTTTAAAAATTTTTTATTTTATTGAAATATAGTTGATTTACAGTGTTGTTAATTTCTACATATTGTTTTCCATTATGGTTTATCACAGGCTACTGAATATAGTTCCCTGTGCTGTACAGTAGGACCTTGTTGTTTATCCATCCTATATATATATAATAGTTTGCACCTGCTAATCTCAAACTCCCAATCCATCCTTCCCCCACTTCCTCCCCCTTGGCAACCGCAAGTCTGTTCTCTATGTCTGTGAATGTGTTTCTGTTTCATGGATAAGTTCATTTGTGTCATATTTTAGATACCACCTATAAGTGATAGCATATGGTATTCGTAGTTCTCTTTCTGACTTACTTCACTTAGTATGACAATGTCTAGGTCCATCCATGTCGCCGCAGATGGCATTATTTCCTTCTTTTTTATGGCTGAGTAGTATTCTATTGGATATATGTACACATCTTCTTTACTCTGCTAATAGTCCTAGGAGACACTGAATCTCCAAGTAATTGGTTTAAAAAAAAAAACCCACTCCACTCAGGTCTGATTAACATACAAAACGCTGTACCAATTTAATGAATATACCTAGATGAGCTTACAGGTAGGTATCCACACCTGAAACCATCACCACAATCTATGCCAGAAACATGTCCGTCATCCCCGAGAGTCTCCTCCCACTCTTTATTATTGTTGTATTCCTTTTTGTGTGTGATGAAAACACTCAAGGAATTCTAGAGCCTCCTGATTTGATAACTGCTACTCTCAGGAGCTGTGCAGCCATCAGCTTAACGAGGCTCTTCCTGTCTGAATGTGAATTATTTTGTTTGGGAGGAAATTCTTCCATGTTGTTTATCTTTACACAGTTGACCCTTGAACAACACAGGTTGGAACTGTATCGTCCATTTATCCTTGAGCTTTTCAATAGTAAATATTAAGTGCTACAGGACCCAAGGTTGATTGAATTCTAGGAGGTAGAACTTCAAATACAGAGCAAGAGGACTGTGTGTAAGGAAGGCTGACATAAGTTATACACTGATTTTTAAAAATAAATTTATTTATTTATTTATTTATATTTATTGACTGTGTTGGGTCTTTGTTTTTGCACGGGTTTTCTCTAGTTGTAGCAAGTGGGGGCTACTCTTTGTTGTGGTACACAGGCTTGTCACTGCAGTGGCTTCTCTTGTTGTGGAGCACGGGCTCTAGGCATGTGGGGGCTTCAGTAGTTGCAGCACGTGGGCTCAATAGTTGTGGCACACGGGCTTACTTACTCTGAGGCATGTGGGATCTTCCTGGCCCAGGGATTGAACCTGTGTCCTCTGCATTGGCAGGTGGATTCTCAACAACTGCGCCATCTAGAAAGTCTGTATACGTTGATTTTTGACTGCACAGAGGGTCAACACCACTAACCCCCGACATGTTCAAGGGTCACTTGCCATAGAAATTGGATCTTTTTAAAATCTCAAGACATCCCAGCCAATTTGGATGGCCATAGATTCAAGTACCTGAACTGTAATTATATTAATTTACTATCTTATTCTATAAACTCCTATAGGAGAAGGGCTAGATGTTAGCCTTCCTCTGGGCCTGGTTCCCTGATTCAGGTCCAGGTGAGCAAGTATTGAGCAAAGATCACAAAACCTGATGCCTCTAGGTGCTAGGGGGGTGGCACATTGAGTGGAAAGGATCATTTTGCTTTGCTTGATTTTTGCATATTACACTCAGAGACCTGTTATTCACTTTATGAAGTGTTATGTCAACTCTACTTTTTTCCTTCTAAAACACTTGCCTGTGTGGTTACCTGTGATTTCCCCATACTTGAGGGAAGTGTGGACACAGAACAAACGTGATGATAAACAACGTATCAGTGGTGAGGCCCTATCGGACCCCGGGGCCCTCGTGTTAAAACAAAGACAGTTATCTATTCTGGCCGTTTCATGCCATGGAGAGTTGCTGACTTAGTTCCCAATTATTCTACTCTTTCAAGAGAGTCTAACATTGTGAATTTTTAAGTGAAAGCTGCCAATTTTAAAATACTCTCTTGGAACTTCCTAGGTGGCGCAGTGGTTCAGAATCCGCCTGCCAGTGCAGGGGACACAGGTTCGATTCCTGCCCCAGGAGGATCCCACATGTCTTGGAGCAACTAAGCCCGTGAGCCACAACTACTGGAGCCTGTGCTCCTCAACAAGAGGAGCCACCCCAGTGAGGAGCCACGCACCACAATGAAGAGTAGCCCCCACTTACCACAACTAGAGAAAGCCTGCACGTAGCAACGAAGACCCAACGACAGCCAATAAATAAATAAATAAACAAATATTAAAAATTACAAAAAAAATTCTCTCAAATACTTTTGAACTGCTCAGCGTAAACAAAACAAACTGTCAGACAAGGTAAACCTGTGGACCTAACACACTGACAGCTCCTGGTGCAGACAAACGCCTGAAATGAGTATCATTAAACCACTATGTGTGTGTGCTCGTGGAAGCTTATGGGTGCACACGAGTTCATCTTGAACAGATTTCCAGCTATTTCTGTTAGTTTATGATGTGTCTGTATTTACCCGATGCATAAAAGTCATATCGTAAAGCCTACACATTCAAGTAGATGTTAGAGCCATATACACGCATACTTGTTTGTATACGGAATACATTCGATCATATGCATTTGCTAATACATTTGTTTTAACATAGCACTGGGGTCATGTTCTGTTCTCAAGAATACATGCTGATAGGGCAGTTTAATTAGGTTTGGCGAGAATCTAAAATGAAAAGCGCGTGACCTATTATTCAAAATAGATTTTTATACCCTTGGCTGACGTTTTTTCATTAGTCCTTATCGCTGCCTCATTTATTTAACTTAGTTTTTACCTGTCTCACATCACTGGAGTATCATTAAGCCATAATTTTTTCCTGCAGGGACAAGAAGCCAAAAGCAAACTTATGCAGCCAAAAGAAAGTACAGCTGTTTCCAAGGTGAGGTGTGTCAGTGTGTGTTGTGTTACTGGTTTAAAACAAACAAACAAGCAAACAAACAAAAAACCTTCAGGGTCTGGGGAAAAAAGATAAGGTAAAACACAGATTACAGGATGATATGTTTTCACAGCACGTGGAATTATTCAGCAGCTTGGCCTCAGAAGTATATTACTAACACAGCTCAGAAAATATTTTTGTTACTTGAACCTAGGAGATTTTCTCCCTGAAGAGAAACCTTTCAAGATGGTATTAGATTAATATAATCCACCTACAGTGGAAGGGAATCATCTTAATTTGGTTTGATCCTGAAGAGTCTAGGCAGGTATATTTTCTCTGCAGCCTGACACTGCAGCGTTTAAGAATGTGATCTATTGGGGGAAGAAAAAAAAGAATGCGATCTATAGCATTCTTCTAGGGGAAGGATTTAAGAAAATGGTTCTTGATTTTTTTTTTTTCTTTTGGAGACAAATTTTTTGACTCCAAATGAAAATATATGCCTTGAGAAATCTTATTTTTACCCCATTTATCCCCATCCTATGCTCTCGCATCTGAAAGGGAATATCTATTAATTCATATATAGTCTTTCTGTTTTATTATGCAAATAAAAGCAAATTGCGATGTATTTATCCTTATATCCCCAGCCCCTGGTTCTTTTACAAGATGTAGCATCCTATACACTTTCTGTACTTCATTTCACTTAATAGTATATCCTGGCAATAGAGAAAGGGCGGGAGGAGGGATAAATTAGGATTTGGGGATTAACATATAAACACTACTGTATATAAGATAGATAAACAACAAGGACCTACTGTATAGCACAGGGAACTATATTCAGTATCTCCATATATATATAAATATATGTAGAGCTAGATACATATGTGTATATATGTATGGGGTGGGCTCCCTGCGCCCCATGCCCCTCTGCAGGGGCTGCATCCGAGCCCTCACCCCATGCTCTTGGAATTTGGTTTGTTACTTGCCTTTGAGATCGCCAACTCTCATGAACTCAGTTTTGGTCTTTTAAGTCCAAAATGTTCATTGTAACGGAGTGGGTGTGAACCCCCTGCCCCAAGTTCACCAGGTCCCCCGACATGTAAGTATTCTTCAAGGACAAGGGAGAGAAGTCAGCTGATGAACACACAGAAGCACGTGTGGTGCACACATACAGAGGAAGCCTGCTTCCCAGGTGGTTCCCAGGTGCCTAAGGAGGGGCCGTGGCAGGTGGGCAGGGCAGAAACGCTGCCCTTAGGGGTGGGGGGTACATCATGGGGAACTTTCCAGAGGGATGCCTAGGGCCACTCAAGGCTCCTCAACGAGAAGTCAAGGAGGTAGATGAAAGTGACAGAGTTGAAGGGACAGATGGAGATGGGTCTCCAAAGAGGATGTAGAAATGCCAACAGAATGCGTTTGTCTGGATTGAACCGGAAATGACCATTATTCACAAGAGCCATGGAATTGAAGAGGCGGATTGAAATTAAACAATTAAGCAAATGCTTCCCCAAGTGGAGTCACCCCTTGCTTATTGGTTTTCTTCTCCCTTCCCTTTGTCTGGTCCACTCCTTCCTGGAGCACAAAAATGGGTCCCTGGCCCCAGATAAGGAAGCACTGAGCTAACTCTTAGTTTTGAGTATAAAGTCTTATCCCTCCCTCCACCCCAACCCCCAAGTCATAATCACAGCAGCGACCCTCTTACACACGTCTCTGTAGTTCATAAAAAGACTGCACACATTGACTTATTTGACCCTAATGACAGGCGTGAGATGAGCATTGTTGTCTTTCCCTTTACAAGATATAATAGTTTCAGAGAGGTGCAGAATCTCGCCGTGATGGAAGCAAGCATCCAAACAGATCTTCTGTCTTAGACTCTTAAGTCCCACCAAGGAGACCAGGGTCTCTGCATTGCAACCACCTGAAAAGATTTCTTTTTTTTGTTTTAATGGAAATTCCACAACCTCATCCCTTAGAAAGTGTAATTTAGTTGGTATGAAGTGGAGTCCTGGAAATGATAGATTTTTTCAGAAAATCCCCCCGGCAGTGATAAGATTTGGAAATCACTGGATTGTCCACAGTTTGTCCCACAGCTGAGCTTCACATGGAGAAAATGTTTCCCTACTCAACCCCAGAATGATGCTCTTATAGCAAACATTCTTCTTCCCACTGTTTAGAAAAGAAATGAGTCATATTTTGTGATTTCTGACTGTGCTGTTTCGGGTGTGGTTGTCATTCTTGTGCTCTGAGTCACACAGTCTTTGTTTTCCTTTTCCTTTCTGTTTCATAATATTCACTGACTTACTCAGAAGTAACTATTTTAGCTATTTCTAAGAGCAAACCACTGTGGGATGCCCTGGTAGGGATAAACCAATGAACAAGTTGTGGTTCCTCCACTCAAGGCCTACATGCATCATGTCTATGCCTTCTAGAAAAGAAATACACCATTAATAATATCCTTGGCAGTGTCAGAAGATAGTGACTTATTTTCCAATACCCCTTTAACCCTGGGAGTGAACTTGCTGAGGGCTCTGCCCATCCTGCCTTTGAGGCAGTCTCTGAACAGTTTATCCAAAGGAATTAGGGTGGCCAGGCAGGGAGAATGTGAGTTAGGAAAGGATGTGGAGCAAGCCAGGGGGACGTGGATGTGGCCAAAGAGAGGACATGCAATCTAAGTAAAGCCCCAGGTATATTCCCTGTCAGTTGCAGGGGCTTGACAGTAACAGATGGTTTCATCTGGGGGAAAAAAGAATGAGCTGGAAATCAAGATGCAGCAAAGAGCTATAGAAAACCTAAACAATTTTTTTTTTAATTTGTAAAAAGTTTTAAAGACTTTAAAAAAATTTAAAGGTTAAAAATATGAAAAGAACAAACGGGATAGTAAAAGTGCCCAGTGAGGGATGACTGCCTCAGCTGGGAACACACACGCATGCGTATGAGTGTGTGTTGGTGTTGTCGGGGTCGGGGGTGGAGCAGGAAAGAGAACACTGTTGGGAGACACAGCAGTGTCCTCCAGACCACCAGCCAGTGGTGGACGCTACAGACCTCCAAGCATCCCCTTTATGGAGTTGCAGCCCCTGACCGGAGGATGCTATGGGGCTCTGTAGGAGGCGGGCAGGGAGGATGAACTCTATGCTTGAGGTGGGAGCTCGGGATCTCCGGGTGAAGACACCTTGCTGCAGACCCAGCATCCTATGAAATGTCATCCTTCTCTAAGATCCAAACCTCTCAATGAGGGGAGCAGGACTTGCCTAGAAAATAATGACTTCTTTTCTGTCATGTGTGTGGATGCTAAGAGAGAAGGTTTTTGGTGTCCGTTTCTGTTGTTTTGCCTTTTAAAGCAGCAGGGATAGAGTCTTGATCAGCACACTCAGGAATCCTTCCTCCAACCTTGGCCCCTTGTTGGGTGGCTGCATCTCACCCACTCCGCACTTCTGCTGCGTTTTCACCCCCAGGACCCCAGCGGAGTTCTTAGGAGGAGCAGGGGACACGCTTGCGATTAAACCTGGGGTACGTGCCCTTCCTCTCCTCTGTGATTAGTCAATGCCGCACATGTGGGGGGCATGGGGGTGGCTGTGAGTCCAGAGTTGCAGAAGGTGCGTATTGTGCCCCAGAGCAGGAAAGTGACCTATTTAGACCTGGGAGCATTGGTAGTGGAAGGCGGAGCACAGTTATATATATCAATATATGCATCTATGTCCCTGTTTAACAAATGGGAGTTTCCACGTCCTGGGAGCCCTTGGTCCCATAGAACGGACAGAGCCCAGAAAGGCTGCAGTGTTGGGCGGTGGAAAATAAGGTGTGGGTGAACACTGGATTCAGGCTGGTTTCCCAGCCTGTCCCCCTCGGGTTGTTGTATGCCTGCATCCCCTCCACCCAGAGAACTGATCACCTTGGCTACAACCTACCTTTCACTGCAGGGCATCACTTCAGGGTTGGAGCTTGAAGCTGGGCTGGTGTGTGTGTGTGTGTGTGTGTGTGTGACTCAGATCGGGTAGTGTGGTTTCAAGTTTCATTTCTAATTTTGCCATAAAACAATTTAAAGCCACCGCAATTCACTTTTATAACAGCATTTCCCCAACCATTGTATCAGAGAGCCTATAAAAGAGACGTATTGTAAACACATTAGGAATAAAAGAAAAGAAATTCCCCAAACACCATCCAGTGTGTTTTCTTTTCCTTAGTTTTGGAAATCGTTATGTGCTCAAGAAATCAAATGTTTTGAGGCAATGAAGTCCCCAGCATGGGGGCGGAATGAGAGAAGATGCCCGCCTAGGGGAAGAATAGCTGATTTTCGACGCAGGAGGAAAAACGGGGATGAAGTGCAGAATCCGCTCTCCCGCTGTGCAAGGACAGAGTGAATTAAATGCGACACGCTTTGTGCTGCGTCACGTCTTCGAGCTCCTTATCTGGATGGTGCTGTCTTTGAGAAGACGGAGCTTGCTGCTAATGCCTACTCTGTTCGTCTCTCAGCTTGGCAACCGCTCAGGTTATAAAAGGAAAAAGAGAAGGGTCATACTTTCTGATCAGGCCATTCCTGAAGCTGTGAGCGATGGGCTACCTGTTTCTGTACCAGGTGATTCTGCTGCCTTTTGCAGGTGGTGTGTGACCAGGACCAGCAAGTAAGGGCAGTTATGATAAAGGCTAAGACTTTCCCAAGAGCTTGTTCCCGAGTCCGAGCTTGCTCTGCTTGCTGCACGACAGGCCAGTGAATCAAGAGATGAGGTGTTGAGGCAAGGAATAGTGACTTTATTTGGAAAGCTGGCAGACCAAGAAGACGGCTGACTAGTGTCTCAAAATAACCATCTTATTGGGGTTTGGATGCCGGTTTCTTTTATAGAACAGAGATGGGGAGGAGGTTAGGAAGTAAAGTAAAAAGGCCATAGTCTTGCAGATATCTCCTGGAATGGCCAGCCTTGGGGAGGGGATGTGTTAATTTCTTCTTTCTTGCAGCCATTCACAGGTGGACAGGGTCGGGATGTTTTCCTAAACAAAGGCATTTTGGTTTAACATTCAGGCAGAGGGGCAGGGTTCCCCAAGGCAGGCCATTATGTATATATAGATAGTGAATAAAAGCAACGGGAAGCAAAGGTTAAAGTAAAAGAAACAGATCCAACGTGGAGTCAGATTTGGCTCTTCCCTGGAACAAGCTGACCATGCGAGTCTTTCTACATCCTCTATTTGTGTTAACTTACTGAATTGTCACGATATCCTCAGGCAGTTAATATTTTATTAGCCCCACTTTACAGATGGGGATCTGGATCAGATAGCTGAAATATTCTGCCCAAAACCTTCAGTTGAGCCGCCTGTGTAAAGATGGGATGTGAAGACAAGCTATTTGGCATCAAATTGTCCTGTCTCTTTTTTTTTTTTTTTATAGAGATACTGTTAACATACAATAAACTGCATATATTTAGAGTGTACAATTTGGTATCCCAATCTCCCAGTTCATTCCCCCCCAACCCTCCCCACTTTCCCCACTTGGTGTCCATATGTTTGTTCTCTACATCTGTGTCTCTATTTCTGCCTTGCAAACCGGTTGATCTGTACCATTTTTCTATGGTCCGCATATATGTGTTAATATACGGTATTTGTTTTTCTCTTTCTGACTCACTTCACTCTGTATGACAGTCTCCAAGTCCATCCATGTCTCTAGAAATGTCCCAGTTTCCTTGCTTTTTACAGCTGAGTAATATTCCATTGTATATATGTACCACATCTTCTTTATCCATTCATCTGTTGATGGACATTTAGGTTGCTTCCATGTCCTGGCTATTGTAAGTAGTGCTGCAATGAACATTGGAGTACATGTGTCTTTTTGAATGATGGTGTTCTCTGGGTATATGCCCAGCAGTGGGATTACTGGGACATATGGTAACTCTATTTTTAGTTTTGCAGGGAACCTCCATACTGTTCTCCATAGTGGCTGAATCAATTTACATTCCCACCAACAGTGCAGGAGGGTTCCCTTTTCTCCACACCCTCTCCAGCATTTACTGTTTGTAGATTTTCTGATGATGCCCATTCTGACCGGTGTGAGGTGATACCTCATTGTCATTTTGATTTGCATTTCTCTAATAATTAGTGATGTTGAGCAGCTTTTCATGTGCCTCTTGGCCATCCGTATGTCTTCTTTGGAGAAATGCCTATTTAGGTCTTCTGCCCATTTTTTGATTGGGTTGTTTGTTTTTTTGATACTGAGCTGCATGAACTGTTTATATATTTTGGAGATTAGTCCTTTGTCTGTTGATTCATTTGCAAATATTTTCTCCCATTCTGAGGGTTGTCTTTTCATCTTGCTTATAGTTTCCATTGCTGTGCAGAAGCTTTGAAGTTTCATTAGGTCCCACTTATTTATTTTTGTTTTTATTTCCATTACTCTAGGGGGTGGATCAAAAAAGATCTTGTTGTTATTTACGTCAAAGAGTGTTCTTCCTATGTTTTCCTCTAGCAGTTTTATAGTGTCTGGCCTTACATTTAGGCCTTTAATCCTGTCTCTTGGTAACAGACCTTTCCAGGTAGACCAGAGGCTTGTTCATGAGCTCTGGTTCTCTGTGGGTTTTTTTCCTCCCCTCCTGCTTCTTGTTCTAATTTTCTCTGCCTGCAGATTTGCCTCTGGCCTTGGTTTCCCCAGCAGTTATAGAAAATATCTCTGCTGTTTCCTTCAGCCTTTTCTGAAGTTGTCTTTTACTCAGGATGTTCACGGGGGAGCAGCCCTTCTCTGAAGGTGATGCACTCATACTTTGAGACTTATTTCGTGATTCAGCTGTGCGTGGGGAGGCTCAGTTTCCCCAAGAGGCTCCATTCACATTCAGCATAACAGAGTTTAGGAAAACTCATCTGAGGTAGTTTAGATTCTGATTGCAGCTCAAGGAAACCCAGCCCAAACCAGCATACGGAAAAGGTGTGTTTTACATTGGTATCTGTAGACTTGTACAGGCAGAGATTGAGTGGAGACTCCTATTTGCAGCAAGGAAGAAATGGCAACCATGAAGTGGGGTGTGTTTATGCCTCTCAGACAAGGAAATCACTTCTTTGAGAAGGGGAATCTGAGAGCCCAGGTTACAGTATATAGAGGTGTCAGTTGAGTCTGGAGACTGGTAAGTGTGGCCTCTAATATGTGGACCACATTAAAGGTTATCTTGTTGTCATTTATTTAAAACCAGTCGGTGGCTTACATAAAGAAAGGCAGTTTCAAGGAACACATCCATGTTGAAGCAGCATGATGATGCAGAGTTTGAGATTTGGACTAAAAACTTGTGTTCAAGTTTATCCAAGCTGTTAATTGGATGAATTTGATTGAGGTCAGGGACCCTCTCATCTCTGAGCCTTAGTGTCCCCATCAGTTCTCCCCTGGCTGTTCTCACTGCCCAATTACCCCCACACCACATCCCACCCTGGGACCCTCACATCGCCATTCCTTTTCCAGCCAGGCCTTCCCTGAGCTCCCTTTTTGAAGCAGCGCCCACCCCCATAACCACTCGGCCCATCACTCTCATCCTCCTTCATTTATTTGTTTATCATCCCAACAGGATGTTAGCTTCCTGAGAGCATGATGTGTCTTGTCCGTTCTTGTATCTCCAGTGTCTAGAACAATAAGTAGATGTAAAAAGGAAAAAAAAAAGGAAAGAATGCTTTAATTTTATCAATAAGACATTTGAGGTCTAGAGATGTTAAATATTTCTTCAAATCTAAAAATGGTAGAATTTGGATTAAAACCTACCTAGTCTTTCCATTTCGTAGTTCTGTGTTCTTTCCACTTTACAGTATTTCCATTATATTATTTCAATTCTTCTGACCATGGCCTATAATGAAAAAAAATTTTCATATATCACAAAACACACACACCATTTTTTTAAAATCTTATAGAAAAATAATTCCACTTACAAATTAGACTAAAACAAAACGATTTAACTTTAATATCAAATATGATTTTAGCACTATTGAACTGTAGTGTGCTATTCTGTTTCATCTTTTTGATAGTTCAATCAATTTCATGACCCACGAATGGTTTGTGATTGCTAGTTTGAGAAACATTGCATTGCTTTGTCTTTAGGAAGGTCTGTGACTAGCAATCTAGAATATGTCTAACTTCTCCTCATGTGAACATTAGCTAGTTGAGGACCTTACTCAAGGTGCCATATGCAATTGGTCTGCGAATTCGGTTATTCCATCTCTTACACATTGCTAGAATCCATCTCGTCTTCTCTTCCTCGGCCTGTTTCTGTGAATAAAACTTTGGAAATAAAGTTCTCCTGGAACAGACATGCTCCTTTGTGCTGTAACAGCAGCATTGAGTGGTTGCATCTGAGTCCGCATGGCTCATAGAGACGAGCGCATTTACGATTAGGTCCTTTTCAGAAAACAGTTTACCAGACTGATTCCAAGCAGAGCCTCTGACTGCTTGTCAGGCGTTACCTCACTGAGAAGCAGGGTCCAGACCTGCTCACAGGCCCAGGAGTCAAGGGAGACCCTGTCTTATTCACTGCTGATGTTCAGCCCTTTACATCTGGCACGTAGTAGGAATGGCAGGATCACTGCCTGTCTCTCCAAGCTGGTCCCCTTTCCTGAGGTTCAGCCTGCCGCCAGGTCTCTTTCTGACTTCCTCCAGAGTAAACTCTTTCTGTTATAAACCTGATACTGCCATGCGGTGGCGTTTCATTTCTGGCACTCTAGAATCAAAACAGACTGTGGCCTGTGCAAACCTCTCCTTCCCCATTTCCAACACTCCCCCCACCACCCAAGGCCCAAAGAACAAATACCATGGAGACAGCTGGTATGGATGCTGTGCTGGCCGGATGCCAAGTGCTCTGCTAAGCATTCTGCGTACCCCATGACTCCCTCTTCACAATGACCTTGTGAAGTGACTGCCGTCATTATCTAATCTTCTTTTACAGATGAGGAAACTAAAGCTGAGAGGCAATTGACTTACCCAAGGTCACTCAGCGCGCAGCGGATAGAACCCGGTCTTGTGGCCTCCTCTCTGCCTCTCCAGCCGCACTGACTATCTTTGGGTCCCCAGGTGGACCACAGTTTCTCTCTTTTCCTGAGTCCTTTCAAGCATCATGCCCCTTCCTGGAATATCCTCCCACCTCTCTGCCTGGTAGGGTCTCTTATCTTTTACAAAGATAGTCTAGAATAGCGTTTTAAGATCATGAGTATTGGGACCAGACTGTCTCCATGTGAACCTACCAGTTACTCCTCTAACTCTGCCTCTTTGACTAAGATACGTCATCTCTCTCAGCCTCAGTTTCCTCATTTGCAAAATGGAGTTGATAGGAACATCCACCTCATAGGGACACCACTGTGTCACCTTCAAAGACTTGGGTGTGCCAGTGGCAAGTTCCTGTATAACAAAGGGAGTTCAACTCGATGATGGATGATGCCTCAGAAGGCCGGGACAGGGAGGATGGGGGTGAGTTGAGGGAGGGAGGGAATATGGGGATATGTGTATAAATACAGATGATTGACCTTGGTGTACCTCAAAAACTGGTACAAGAGTGTAAAGAAATTATATTCCAATAAAAAAAAAAAAAAAAGACTTGGGTGTGCGGCTGGTGACTGGCTTGTCTCTTTTCCCGGAGCCTCACAGGGTGGACAAAAGAGCCATCATCTCAACAGTGGTTGCCCAGGACATCCCACAAGCCCCACAGCAGCTGGGCTTCCCAGAGATTCTCTGTCCCCAGTCAGGTGAAACCTCTTCTCTCTCTTGGTTATCACATCCTGCAAAGGAGATCAGTAGAGCACTCATAGCTACGACTGGGGATTCTTGAACCTTCTTCCTGCTTCTTTTCCAGTCTGTCCTGTCTCCGAAAGACATACACAGTGGCATGGACCACTTTTCCTCTAATGCACTTTTATATGCCTACCACAGGCCCGTATGCTGTGTGCTTTCCAGTGGGCTTATTGTGTGAGGCCCCATCTGCTGCTAGACCATGGCAGGAGGTTTGCAGTTTTCTACTTTTTGTCAAAGCAGGTGTCTTTGATGCTGGGGAGTTCAATTTCACCTACTTGAACAAGCATAACTAATGGCCTCCGAATTGCTGCGGTAATTGTCAATGCTCAAATGTCCCCCCAGCTTTAAGATTTAAGCAAATAGTTATTAAAAAAAAATACCTGGATCACTGTGCCTTTCAAGCATACCAAGCTCCCCACAAGCATCTCTTCCAGGTACTTCAGGCTAGAACATATGTTGTTTTATCAGGTACCAACATCTGGCTCTTCTGGCCTTTGACATTCTTTTTTACTTATTTATTTTATTCTATTTTTTTTCCTTTTTTAAATATAAAGGGAGAAATGTTTAGGCTTTTCTTAGAAATTTGTTTGATTTACATAAGTGGTTTGTTTGGTGGAATTTACCATATAAGGTGTCCATTTATTTTTTTTTTTTAGTTTGTTTCATTTTTATTTTATACTTCGGTATTTAGAAACAGTATCCAAAAAGCTTGTTCTCAATCTGACCTGCCTTCTTTCCTTCTCTAAAGCCTCTGTATCATTGGACAACGGGATTTTTTATGTCATCCTTATGCTGTATTACAAACACAATTGGCAGTCACATCGGGACGGAATCACTGCAGTGATGAGAAAGCGGGATATCGTTGCCCTTTGCTAAATACACAGATTTCACAACGTATAAGAAAATTCTGTCTAAAATCCATCCCTGTGTCAAACTCAGAAGCACATGCAATTCTTTCAACACTTTTATGCAAATTTAATTTCAAGAGGGGTGTAATTTTAAACATTTCCTATATGTAGAAATTCTAAATATAATGTAAAACAGATTTAGGGAGAAAACTCAGAAACACACACAGAAACTCTTGGAAACAGTCACTTCTTGTTAACCCTTAGTATCCTTACTTATCATTAAAACAAACATCCTGGTATGGCTTTCCTGCCATCCTGAGATGCTTGTAGAGTAATCACAAGATAAGCCCATCCAGTTGAACTCCCATATATAAACAGAAAACTGCTTGCTAGGCACTCTGGTTCTAACATCTCAATGGGGATTTTTATTTTATTTTATTTTATTTATTTTTAAAATCATTTATTTGTTTATTTGGCTGCATTGGGTCTTAGTTGTGGCATGCAGGATCTTTAGTTGCAGCATGTGGGATCTAGTTCCCTGACCAGGGATTGAACCCAGGCCCCTTGCACTGGGAGCATGGATTCTTAGCCACTGGACCACCAGGGAAGTCCCTATTTTATTTTATTTTATTTTATTTTTTTGAGTTTTTTAATAAGGCTAAATCTATTCAATTTAAAGAACTGTCCTTTTTATGTATTAAATCCTTCATGCTTTGGGGTTTCAAACATATCCTTACTCTACAATGAAGTGAAGGTGATAGCCTTAGTAAATGGTCATTTCTTTTAATGTCTACTTAACAAAATTAAAAATTGACAACCCTAAATTGGCCCCAAAAATTATTTTGAATTTTTATTGGTCCACAAGATCCGAAGGTATTGAAATCACCTTGCCATGTGAACAAGAGCCTAACTTTACTATGGCCCCAGTGCTACACAAGCCCTATCATTTAGATTCAATATTCTCTGTCCCCATCTTACTGGGACACAGGTATCCACAGCCTCAGGTGACAGTCACTTTCCTCCATGGACTGAGAAGCCCAGCCACAAAAACAGCTATTACCTGGCTGTCTCTCTCTCAATGGGGATTTTTAAAACCACTAATTACTCTAACCACTAATTGTTAATGAGGATTGTCTTTTAACAACTTTTTTTTTTTTTGCATGTAGTTTGCGAAGTTTGGGAGAAGCTTGTGAACCACCAGCAGGCTTATTTTTGTCCTCTGACAGTTGGAAAATGATGGGAAAATAGTGGAGCACATCTCTGAGAGGAGAATAAAGCTTCAATTAAGTTGGCTGAATTTATAAAATCACTTTATAGTTAATATACAGCATTATCCAAAGCAAACAAAAGTTACCATTGATGTGCATGAAAAAGAAATTGTCTAGGAAATAACCTCAGATCAAAGTTGTCAATACACCACAAAGAAAAGAATGATGGTACTATTTCCCTGCATTCACAAACCCATCTATAAAATGGTCACAATTGTGACTCTGAAAAGATACAACTTTACAGGTTGTGCAATAAGGGGGAAAGCAACGGGTATTTTCAACAGTTGTAAAACATAAATGGCTTCCAAAGTTTAAGAAGCAGCTGTTGTAAAGAACACAGAGAATAGCAAATCAAAGCACAAGAAAACCAGAAATGTAAAGAGCTGTGCAAAACTTTTAAACAGAAAATATTTGTGAAAGAATAACATAAATGGTCTTAAACATAAGGATTCCAGGTTAGGAAAATGGTACAAGATGTCCATTGCTTATGATGGGTTAGCGGCTAAAACAAGCATTGGCCTCCAGTGGCTTATTGTGGCCTCTGCTGGGCTATGGGCATCTCTGAGAAATAGAGTATCAAGGATCAGAGTTCCTTCCAACATCAGGATGTCATCGGAGTTCGTTCGACGACTCCAGATGGCTGATCGCTCTTATAATAGAGTTTCATGGGTGGGAACCCTACAAACCAGCCTCTTCCCAAGTGTCACGGCACTGACAGACCAGAAGATCTTTTTTTCTCCTGTTAATGGGATTATTCTGTGTTTACAAACCAGATACAAATCCCAGTCACTCTATAATTTTATCGTGGCTTGTTTTTCACTTTGTCGGTTATTCTTTTGATGAACAAAAGTTCTTAATTTTAATGCAGTTGAATTTATTCACTATTTTTCTCCACGGATTATGTGTTTATGTTTCTCATTTAAGAAATCCTCTGTAAACTGAGATCATGAAGATATTCTCCTGTCTTCTAGATATTTTAAAACTTTCATTTTCTCACATTTAAGTTCTTACTCCATTTGAAATTAACTTTTATGTATGAGATATAGATCCAATTTTCTTTGTTCCCTTGTTTTGTTTTTGGGTTTTTTCCCATTATGTGAATGTCTCTATTTATTTTGACGGACATTTGGGTAATATCCATACTGCTGCTACCATCACTGTAGGGTATATTGTTTGGCGAATGCATGAATGCATTTCTATTTGGTACGTAACTGAGTCATAAGATATGTATATGTTCAGCTTTATTAGACACTGACAAAGAGTTTACCAAAATAATTATACCGATTTACACTCCTGCCAACAGTGTAGGAGAATTCACTTTGCTTCATAGGCTCACCAGCCTTGAGTTGGAACTTTCCATCTTCTTTTTAGCCATTTGGGTGGGGGCACTGTGGTACCTTGTGGCTTTAATTTACATTTCCTTGATGATTCCTGAAGTTTAGTACCTTTTCATATGTTTGGTTTAGGGTTGCTTTTTGTTTTTCTGTTCGCTTGTTTTGCTTCGAAATAAGAATGCCTCTTCGTCCTGAGCCCCGGATGAGCTGTTTCCGTAACTGTGGTCTGGAAACCGAGACTGATAAAGCCAAAGTACTTTCAAATTGATTAGAACATATCTTAACCTCAGGGTGATTTTGTTTCCCAGGGTACACTTGGTAATACCTAAAAACATCTTTGGTTGCCAGGATCGGGATGGAGGGGAGCGGGGATGGATGCCACTGTCATCTAGTCAGAAGAGACAGCGGTTCTGCTAAGCATCCTACAGTACACCCCTTAGAAAATAAAAACGTAAAAAAAATTTTTTTCTGGCCGCAAATGCTAATTGTGTGAGGTTGAAAACCCCTGGTCTAGAGAATGAATCCAGGAGATCTATGTACTCTTCCAAAATGGAGACGTAGCCCGCAGCCCGCTGGGATGGACCACAGAGAGGTGATTCCACTTGCTCTTTTCAAAAGATGTTTTCAATTTCTCTGTTTTCATATCCTCAGGAATTTGAGAAGTCACTAGAGGCCTCCATTTCTGTAACCAAATCGCCTAAGCAAAACGGGGGCTGCATTGTACAGCCGGCCACCTCCCTTTAGAAAGTGGGACTTCGTTGGGGGAGGGGCACATCGTTGATGGAGGACCGGTGGGAAATAGGTAGTGATTGGGTCTGTGATTAAAACCACGTACAAAATACAGCAGTTCCCATGGATGACGTAGTGCAGGAAGCCAACTTAGGGCACTGAAAGGTGGCAGTGATTCTCAGCAGGGCTGGAAATGCACCGCCGGGGAAGACCGCTGTGCGGAGATGGATAAGTGAGTTGCCCAGAGCAACGCCGGCATCCCCGCAGTCACCATTTTTACTGTTAAAACTTGATCTGTTCAAAGTGAAGAAACGAACAGCAGGGCTGAAGATCAAATGAAAAATCAGTGGGAGATAAGGGTGACTTTTAACTCCTCTCCAAATCAGCATGGATGATAAACAGAAAGTCATTAAGTGTTGATCGGCTCTAATTGTTTCTGGCTAATTTAATTAGGCTTCCGAGTTGTATCTGTCCTCCCCTGTCCCCCCTCCCCCAACAAGCCAATTTAAAACAGTCACTTTAGATGGAACAGGTTCATAATATTTAGTTAAGCCATAGCAGAACCAAACCAATGACTTTAATAAGTATTCATTATTTACTTAATGACATTAGTGTGTTTTTTTTAAAGACTTCTTAAAAGAAGTTTTTAAGCGTGCCTAATTTGTGACTGTGACTCTCAGTCCAGAGAGAAACAGAAAGTCCAAGGATTTTTAAAAAATTCTTATCAGAATAACCTCCTTGTAAATTTCAACGAAATAAGAATGTTTTTATATAAAATGAAAAATAAAAGTGAAAAATAAAATTAAAATATAAAATAGACACTGTATCCTGAGATATCTAAAGTGGAGGGCAGAAAAAAAGTCTAAGATGTTTCTTTTTTAAAAAAATATTTATTTATTTGGCTGATTTGGGTCTTAGTTGCGGCATGTGGGATCTTCAGTTGCGGCATGTGGGATCCAGTTCCCTGGCCAGGGATGGAACCTGCCCCTCCCCCCCCCCCCCCCCCCCCCCCCCCGCACATTGGGAGCACAGAATCTCAACCACTGGACCACCAGGGAAGTCCCTAAGATGTTTCTTTAATGCGGTTCTGTGGGAGTCACAGCTCATTTTCCCTGAATTTATCTAGATATTTTTAGTGTCTGAGCTGTCAATTATTGATGGGAAAAATCAATTTGATTCCCCCCAGAATGTATCCTGTCTTTTCCATCAGTTGGGTTGGCTAGGACTAACATTGAGGCAGGTACTTATATTCCTCTTTTGAGAGGACAAACCTGTGACCTCATGAGATCACAGGGTGGGTGGTGAAGAAGGCCACACCCAAAACGTGCAAATAGGCAAGCCCAGATTCCATGCCCCCGAGATGCTGCTTTAGAAATCTATCCAAACATATGGATGGAGAAGCAGTGGCCACAGGAAAGTACCAGAGTTTAAACTCAGAGGTACATGAAATCGGAGAAAAGGCAAATTTTGACGTTTTTCTTTTTTAGGAAATGAACAGCTTCTTTAGCCAACCACTGAAATGTGAAAGACGTCTTCCCGTTTTACGTGAAGACTGTTAGGACTGCAGTGATGACTGCGTCTTTCAGAGAAGAACTGCTTGTTCCAAGAGCAGCAAATACACGTGGATCATCCCATCTGGAATCTACACATAATTGAGACAATTTGTTTCTCCACTCAGAGGATAATTCTACCCTTCATTCTTTGCAGATACAGCACAAACAGTTCTTAAACCAAGCAGACTTTCTTCTATAAAATCAGCCCTGTGTAATGTAATGCGTATCATCTTTCCCAAAAAAGAGTGGTAATTTATTTTATTTTTTATAATGTATTTATTTATTTATTGGCTGAGTTAGATCTTCGTTGCTGTAAGCTGGTTTTCTCTAGTTGTGGTGAGCGGGGCTGCTCTTTGTTGTGGTGCACGGGCTTCTTATTGCAGTGCCTTCTCCTGTTGTGGAGCATGGGCTCTAGGCACGTGGACTTCAGTAGCTGCAGCACGCGGGCTCAGCAGTTGTGGCTCGCGGGCTCTAGCGCGCAGGCTCAGTAGTTGTGATGCATGGAGGCTTAGTTGCTCCAGGGCATGGGGGATCTTCCTGGACCTGGGATTGAACCCATGTCCCCTGCATTGGCAGGTGGATTCTTAACCACTGCACCACCAGGGAGGTCCTGAGAGTGGTATTATAAATGGATGACTTAAAGTTATACAGAAATATACATGGTAGAGCTTCGTGTGTGAGTTGTAGGGAATACACTGAAATACTACACGGGGCATTGGAATAGGAGCATCTCTAAATACAAGCCTGCAATGGAAGGACAACCTTCAGGCTGACTCTGTAACTTAAGGCACTTGTAGTGTCTGAAATATACTCGTAGCAACTGTGACCTTTGGGACAAGCACCTGCAGGAAGACAAAAATCTCACCTAATATTATTGCCCTCTTACTGTGTTTTAGCTACATTGACCTTTTCCCAGTTTCTGTCTTTGTGCTTTAAAACATACCCAAATCACTCCCAACTAAGAATCTTTTTATCTGCTGTTTTGTTTGCCTAGTGTACACTTCTTGATCCTTGCCTAGTTGAATCTACGTTGTATTTATTTCTCAGCTCAAATGCCCTGAGTTTTGTAAGTTTCATCATAAGACCTTCCCAGGTAGCATCATCCACCACCACTGGTCACATTATTCTAGGCCCTGGTTGTATTTTCTTCACATCACGTGACACTTGCTGAAATAAGCTTGTTATATTTAATTTTGAAATAAAATATGACAGCTAAGATAGTTATATAATATACATCATATATCAGCATATTTGATAGCATATGCCATTTATATAACCTATAGTATATTTACAAACATATAAATATGTTCTTATACTATACTTATTATTATACATTAACATGTACATATTGCATTTACACCTCATAACTCCCAAGGAGTGAATAAATTTGGGTAGTAAGCATGTGGTTGTTAAAATTAAATAACAGATTAAAGCTGCACTTTGAATTTTGAAAAACACTATAATTTTTCCAAATACCTCAAACCTGAGTCTTACCCAGTCTCTGGATTCAGCTGCCAATATTCAGGGAACATAAAAGAAAGACACCTTGGATCTGTGAAATCTTACAGGCCAAGGGGTTCAGAGTCTCCATTAGATTAATTTAAAGAAATTTAAGCAAAAGGATGGAGGATAAGTCTATATGTTAAAAGAGACAAGGGATATCCAATTTTTTAAAAAGTAGGCAAGACATAACTGCTGGGGATAGGGATGCATAGTGAGGGACAAACTGTAAAAAGAAAAGGGGCTGCTCTTTAAAGCTGTAGGTGGGGGCTCAATTACACATCTGCCTCTTTGCAAGAAACCGAGTCAGTGTCAGGCCTTCAGGGGTCCTTCCGTCTCATACTTACCCTCTGAGGGGCCCTGGAATCTGAAAAAATAAACAGTGACAAGGGTTCTGTGCCTTGATTTCTGTTACTGTAGCAAGTAAACCACAGTCACTGCCCTTCCAGTTCTTTTCTATCAGGAGGGTCTCCTTGTGTCCTCACGGACACAGGTGCATTGGAGCCAGCGCAAGCCCAGAGTACGTCACGAGGAGCAGAACTGGGGAGGGCACATAGTTAGACCTGGTGGCTTCTGCTCCTGTGGGTATGGTACTTATGGCAAGCTTTGGAAAAGAAATAAATGATTATTTATCAGTAAATTGTTCTTTTTATGGAATAAGCTAACAAAATCAAAATGCTGCTGAAAGAATGACCTAAGAATAACCCCATAGTATCGACATCTACAGCTATATATCATCTGTATCTGTGTATCTATATCTATAGATATATTTACTGATTGATAGGTATATACACACACATTTGTTCCTCTTCTTTTTTTAATAAATTTATTTATTTATTTACTTATTTATTTATTGCCTGTGTTGGTCTTCCTTGCTGCACATGGGCTTTCTCTAGTTGTGGTGAGTGGAGGCTACTCTTCGTTGCAGTGTGCGGGCTCCTCATTGTAATGGCTTCTCTTGTTCTGGAGCACAGGCTCTAGGCACTCAGGCTTTAGTAGTTGTGGCTCACTGGCTCTAGAGCGCAGGCTCAGTAGTTGTGGCACACGAGCTTAGTTGCCCTGCAGCATGCGGTATCTTCCTGGGGCAGGGATTGAACTCGTGTCCCCTGCATTGGCAGGCAGATTCTTAACCACTGCACCGCCTAGGAATTTCTGTTCCTCTTCTAAAATACTGATTTCTATTCATAAAACAGAAGAAATAAAATAAAATAAATAAAATAAAATAAAATTGCAAAATGTATTCATGGTGGTTTTATTCGTAACCCCAGTCCATGCACAGTTTGGCAAGATCACTACCACAATAGGTCACTGTGTCTGCCCAAAAGGCCACCATGGGCACATCTTACAGACGACTGGCATTGCTTGAGCATCAGAGCAAGAGCCCCTGAACTGACATCCACAAGGACGGTATTTATAGCTATAATGTGGGTCAAGGCGCTACAAGCTGATAGAAGATAGAAGGCAAAATAGAAATGTCTCTACTGAAATTGCTTTCAGGGAATCAATTACTGTGGCCATCCCCACACTTCTAGCTTCTCACAGAGGCTGCAATCCCTTCAGTTCCATCCTGCTTTTAGGAGAAAAGCGCTCTTAGAAAAGGTTACAGATATTCAAAGGGAAGTATAAAATGCTGTAGTAATGTCTTCTCTGGAAGCAGCATAGGCAGAGAAAGAGAGGCCAGGTCATTCATTGGAGTGTGAATTGAGTTTGTTTATTAGATGCTCATTAATTTTTTCTTCTCTTACAAAAAATAATGTACTGAGTATCTACCACATGGCAGTCATTTTTCCAGAAATCAGGACATGATGTTAAACAATTAGACAGGGATCCTTCTCTCGTGGCTTTTGTATAGTGATGTGTGTGCATATGTGTGAGACGAGGAAGACAATAAAAACTGAAGAAGTAAATGCATTAGGTCAGGTGGGATGAAGGTTTATGAAGAAATATAAAGGCGGAAAAGATGCATTGCAAGCACCCAGTGGCGGACACAGTAATTGAAAAGGGAATGATTGAAAAAGGCCCATCGAGGGACATCCCTGATGGTCCAGTGGTTAAGACTGTATGCTTCCACTGTAGGGGGTGCGGGTTCGATCCCTGGTTGGGGAAATAAGATCTTGCATGCAGCAAGACACAGTCAAAAAACAGGAAAAAATGAAAAGGCTCATTGTTAATTGGGCGCCTCCAACAAGTGAGCTGATAAGTCAGGTGATACCTGGAGGAAAGGCTTGCTCTGGAGAGAGGGAAGAAGATTTCAAAGGTCTTCCGCGGGGTGCACGGCTCCGGTATTCAGGGAACAATAAAAGATCCAGTGCTGTACCCGAGGGGGAAGGGTATGAGATGAATTAGGATGAACTGAGGAAATGGTTCAGAGTGTGTAGGGTTTCCCAACCTGCCGTAGACTAGGTGATGATGGTTGTGATGTCGGCGGCAGGAACAATTGTAAATTACATCTCTCCACCACATACCCGCCCCTACCTGACAGCATATGTAGCATCTGCTCATGTGGATAGGCAGGAGTGACCCAACGTTGCCACAGAAACACAGAGAGCCAGGAATTATAATCTTATCATGATTCTTGTCAGGAAAGGGTGGACTAGTAGTCATCATAGCAATATTAGCAATGCTACACAAACTTTGTTTTTCACTCAGCTAATGGGTGATCAAAGATATTTGGAGATTACTACCAAGAGGAATGATATAGCGTTTGAGCAAGACATAATTATTATTTCCAGCCAAGTACTACCTGGCCTTCCGATGTGACTGGAGCAGACTTGGGGCCTTCTGAAGGGAGTTTGGATAAATTGACTGAGCTGTCAGCAGAAAAGATGTTCAGGTAACACTGTGATTAAAAATGCATCATAAGAATTTCCTGTCTAGTCAAAGAAACGGGATAATGTAACCTAAATTTGAAGAGAGAAAAATGGATAATTTAAAATGGACTCAAATAATTGAATTAAAACAAATATTATAACTTTATTATACACAATTAAGAAGCTATAGGAAAGACAGAACATATTAAATAAAATCATGTATCCTTTTAAAAATCACATTTTAAGGATGAAAACAACAATATCTGAGATGAAAAATACATCAGGCAGGATGAATGGTAGATATTGAGGGAGAATAAAAGATTAATGAAATTGAAGATGTATCAGTAGAAATTGTTAAAAAATGGAACACTAAGGGTAAAAAACTTGGAAAAATATAAAACAGAGCATTAGTAAACAGTAAGAAATTTCAAGTGGCCAAATATACATGTAATTGGATTTCCTGAAACAAAGGAAAGGGAAAAATAAAGTTTGAAGAACTTATAGCCAGTCGTTTTCCAAATCTGATTTTATAAAAGCAAAAAACCAAAGAAACCCCCCCCCGCCCCAAAACCTAGAGAGTCAAAAAGGTCAATGGATACCAACCAACTACACATAATAATCTAATTGCTTGAAAGCAATGAGCTCTCTGATAAACCGAAATCCTAAATACAGGCAGAAGAAAAAGATACATTTCCTATAAAGGAACAGAGAGCGATGACGGGAGATTTTTTTTTTTATTGGAAACAACGCAAACTAGAAAAGAGAACATCTTCACAGCATGGGAAAAAACCCAAAAAAACCGAAAGCAATTGTCAACCTAGAAATTTTGCCCAATGAAAATGTCTTTCAGAACAAAGGTGAACATTTTCTTCACCAGAATTACACGATGAAAAAAAAAATTAAAGTTCTTCAAGTAGATGAAACCTGGAGAAATTAAGAGCACTGGAAATCATACTTTATAAGTAAATATAAAGACATTTGTTTTATGATTTAAATAACTTCAAAATATGATCAACTGTTTAAAGCAAATATAGCAACAATATATCATCACACAGAACCAGTAATGATGCAGTCATCTTACATGCAAATATATTTTGAATGATACATCCGATTTACAACTATACCAAAAGATGATGTATTTAATATTGGAAATAACTCCCTGTATTTAAATGACAAAACTTTCTTTTGTTCAGGGAATCGATACAGTCTCTCATTTGGTTGGACTAATACTCATGATGTGATGACACACTGTAATTATTTAGGATGTGGTAGAAAGTAAGATTTCCTTTGTTATCTATAGCCCTAGCACACAGAATGTCTTAGGCCAGCTCAGAAGTCCTCCGGCTCTATCAGCTTTCTCGATACTGCTGGGGAGAATGTCGAAGTGATACCGACCAGGGTTCTTGGCTTTCCCCAATCAATGGAAATTGATTAGAGGCCAGAAAGAAATTCAAGGAAGGCGATATTGGGACCCCTGAAGTGGGGGTGGAGGGAGGGTAGCAAAATCAAGTGACAGGTTCCCTTGCTCACTGGCTTGGGGTGGGGTGCGAGCTGGTTCCTTATATCAGGTGAAGGTAGGGGTGGGTCCAGGGGTCAGGCCAGAGGGGTGGCTTAGATGATCTGCCCACCCCTTTGGTGGTGTTGTGTGCAGAGGGCATGCACCGTACCCTGCTTTTCTCCTGACACCCTGTTCTTGCTTGTGGATCTTCAAAACTGGCAGCTGGGTTTTGTTTTGTTTTTTTGGTCTTTTTGTATCTTGTCCATAATTTGCCCCAACTGCACATGCATGCAGTTATTTTGTCCCTTATAGTTTATTTGTATTTTGTTGCTCGAGGAGATGTTTGTCCAGGTGCAAGCACTGCAGCAGAGTCCCAGGTCCAGTCCCAGCCTGTCTCAAAAGCACGTTGAGAATGGCTTTCCATAGCTCCGGGTGAGATTCTACACCTGGGTCATTGGATCAAAAGCCAGGTCTAAATATGAACTGATAATGGGATGATATTCAGGTTGATTAACTGTGAAAACCATTATTTGCTCTAATGGAAAGTTCTCATTTCTCTTCTTGAGCAGAATTTGACTCATGGAGAAGTCAATGGGTGTGTGTGTGTCCTATAGACTTCAGCTCAGCCAGAGCACTGTGTGTTTGGGGGCGTGTGTGGGACCAACAGAGCCTGAATTGGAGTGAGGTGAGTGGGGCAGAATAGTGCAAGTGTGGATTCAGAGTCTGATCTTATTTAAAATGTTGCCAATTTGTCCATCATAGATATTTCAGATTAATTTTGATTAAAAAATATTGCATTAAAATGCTTTTTATCTAGATGACTGAGTTCTTTGGTGCCCCCTTAAAATTTGCATCTGAGGGCTTCCCTAGTGGCACAGTGGTTAAGAATCTGCCTGCCAATGCAGGGGACATGGGTTTGATCCCTGCTCCGGGAAGATCCCACATGCTGCAGAGCAACTAAGCCCGTGTGCCACAACCATTGAGCCCACTTGGCACAACTGCTGAAACCCATGTGCCTAGAGCCCATTCTCCACAACAAGAGAAGCCACTGCAATAAGAAGCCCATGAGCCGCAACAAAGAGTAACCCCGGCTCTCTGCAGCTACAGAAAGCCTGCGCGCAGCAATGAAACGCAGCCAATAAATAAAAAATAAAAATAAATAAAAATAAAACAAGAATACATTTAAAAAAAAAGATTTGCATTTGAGACTAGCCTCACTCCCTTGACCAGGGATCAGAGCCACGCCCCCTGCAGTGGAAGCGCAGAGTCCTAGCCACAGGGAAGTCCTTAATCCTATTTCATAGTAACCACGACAGCAGTGAGAGGCACACAGGCTGCTCAGCTGTTCTCCATTCGACACGCAGGACTTCCTGGAGAGGCTGCCAGGAGAAATTGAGGCACGAGTGTTTTCCTCTGGACAAGTTTTGCTCCATCAGGACCGAGCTGCGTTGTACTTCTGGTTTCACCATCTACCCCTTTAGTGGCCTCTTGGGCTACCAGCCCCAGGTCACTGCAGGGAGGTGCTCCATCCAGCCTGGAGGAGACAGGAGAGCCCAGGAACTACAGATGTTTCTCTGATGTCCAGGAGAAGGTTCAGGACTCCCAGGACAAGTGACTGGTGAGACTCAGGCAGTGGCAGAATGAGCTGGGAGGATATTAGTCACTCTCCAGAGTTCTCTGGTGATTTTTTTGGAGGTTGCTTTGCTTTTGTTTTTGTCTTGTGTGTATTTTGTCCAGGTTTTACTTGTAATCTATGGGAAAAATAAGCTGTGAGAGGCTTACTCCATCTTCCCCTGAAGTGTTAATTGTGAATGGAAACAATGGTCAGGACCCACGTTAACCAAAATTTGGTCTATTACATAACAGTGAGCATAGAAGCCTCAAGGTCTGCTGGACTTTTCAAGCAGGGGCAGGGGAAAGTTATCCCTTATTAATACATTTGAAGGGTCCAGGGGAGAAAAAGTTGTTTTGTCACATGATATCTATTTATGTTCAGTGTGTCATATACTCATGAAATTGGGAGGAAACATGAAGAGATATTGTGTTACAAACAGCATCGTGATGTCAGAATCACAATCAGCATCCCCTTCTCTGGTCCATCCTGTCCTTGGGTGTCCCCATCCCAGCGAGAGTGCAGCATGGCTGAGATTGGCTGCCGCTTTGGGACCACAAGAGTAGGACCTGATGGAGATCAAATCTTAGAGCTACTTGGCACTTTGAAAAGCACTTCACACACTCATCTCATGCGACTTTTTCAAGGTCCTTGGGGAAGGTCAGATTGGAGTTGACATCCACTTTATGAGTGGGGAGACCAAAGCAGGTGTAGCTTGCCTAAACTTCCTGTGAGTTGATAGAAGACCTCTGGTCAGAACTCAAGTCCTCAGACTCCAGGGTCATTACTGATTGTTTTGCCGACCCCCAACTGATACTAAATGGAGAATAAGGCCATCAAGCTATGGAGATAAGGACAGTGATGATTCAGCATCACTCCTGTGCCTTGCGTGAAATGCTTTGGCTGGAGGAAGACCTGGGGTTGTCTTCAAGGATGCAAATGAAAGAAAACCTGAAACTCCCCTGAGTTGAGACACTTCCTGTGGAGCTCAGAAAGTGTAAGCAAAACCCATCAATTTCACCCTCAACAAAGAGGCAGGGAGATACTGAAGTTGGAAGAGGGGAAATTAAGAGGTTTCAACAGATCCCCCAAACCACAGTCCAGCAGTAAGGCATTTTCCTCCCATCGGCGTTTTTCGATGCAGTCCATTTAGCGTGACATGACAAGCTGGAGGAAGAAGAGCCTAGAGAGTTCATTATCATAAGCGGTCTCAGAAAGTTCAGGAACAAGTTCTGAATTGATTAAAATTTTATTTGAATAATATGTGCTTGGTTATTTTTCTACAATAATCAGTGTGGTTTCCTCCCGTGGATTGCCTGACGGCAGTTGGCTGGCTGATCATCACCAAGGAAGAAGTGAGGGTGTTATTTCTAATTCCTTGTTATTGGAGGAAACACACACTTTTGGAACGTCATGAGGTAACTGTCAGCTGTTCAGCTGAAGAATGACCTAGGGTCGGCCATGCATCATTTCCCAACTATTTTGATACCGCTCCCTGATGTAAACACTTATAGGCATATAAAACCCAGACTATTTAATCTCCCTAAATTATGTCCTCTCAATCTGTCATGCAGCAATTTTTAAATGAAGTCTCTACTTTTATCAGGGAGTGAAACTAAAACAGATGACATTCTGGCGGGTGTATTAGCCCACAGTGGATGCAGTAGGAGACTCAGCTGGAGGGGCGGGCGTCCTATCACACAAAATGTCTAGACAGGATTGATGTCAGCCTGGGATCTGAGAAAGGATGGAGATTTCTGAACTGTAAAAAAAAAAAAATTATATTTATAGTTAGCTAAGGGGGATTGGATTTTTTACAGGTTCATTTACCAGGCAGACAAAAGGAAGCTTCACGTGTATATTTTCTTTTTCTTTCCATCCTGCTTTATTGAGATACAATTCTCAGATAACATTGTGTAAGTTTAAGGTGTACAATGTGATGATTTGATATATAAATACACTGTGAAATGATCACCACAGTCAAGGTAACACATCCTCTATATCCCATAATTACCCTTTTGTTATTGTTGTTACAGTAATTTAATTTAAAAAGTAATTTAAAAATTACTCTTGGAACAACTTTCCAGTGTACAATACAGTATTGTTAATGATAATCACCTTGCTGTACATTAAATTCCTATCACTTTATCTAGAAGTTTGTACTCTTTGACTAATATCACCTCATTCCTCCCTACCCCCTGCCCCCGCCCCAACCCCTGGCAACAACCAAGCTTCTCTGTTTCTATCAGTTCAGCTTTGTTAGATTCCATATCATGCAGTATTTATTTTTCTCTGTCTTATTTCACTTAGCATAATACCCTCTAGGTCCATCCATGTTGTTGCAAATGGCGAGGTTCCTTTCTTTTTTATGGCTGAGTCGTATTCCATTGTATATATGTACCATGTTTTCTCTATCCATTCATCTGTGGATGGACGCTTAGGTTGTTTCCTTGTCTTGGCTATTGTGAATAGTGCTGCTATGAATATCGAGGGGCAGATATTCCTAGAAGATAATGATTTTATTTCCTCTAGGTAAATACCAGAAGTGGGATTGCCGGATCACATGGTAGTTCTATTTTCAGTTTTTGAGGAACCTGCATACTGTTTTTCATAATGGCTGCACCAATTTACATTCCCAGCAATAGTGCATGAGATTTCTCTCTTCTCTACATCCTCACCAGCATTTATCTCTTGTCTTTTGGGTGATAACCATATTAACCAGTGTGAGGTGATATATCATTGTGGTTTGATTTGGAATGTAAAAAAGACAGCTAGTGGGAAGCTGCTGCATAGCACAGGGAGATCAACTCGATGATTGGTGATGACATAGAGGGGTGGGATAGAGAGGGTAGGAAGGAGTCATGGGAGGGAGGGGATATGGGAATATATGTATACATACAGCTGATTCATGTTGTTGTACAGCAGAAACTGGCACAACACTGTAAAGCAATTATACTCCAATAAAGAGCTTAAAAAAAAATCTCTGCCAAGACTACCGTCAAGAAGATTTTTCCCTATGTTGTCTTTTAGGAGCTTTACAGTGTCATGTCTTAAAATTAAGTCCTTGATCTATTTTGAGTTAATTTTTGTGAGTGGTATTGTTGCAGAAATCGGTCCATCGAGAAACCAAGCACCACACTCAGAGGGTTGGAGGACTTAGGTTTATTAAGCCGGTGGCCCCAGACGAGCTAATGCTCCAAAGTTCTGGGCGCCGAACTCAGGGTGAGCTTTACTTTTATAGTGCACGTGTTTACAGAGCATGGAAGTTTCCAAACAGAAACTTACAAGAGCAGGTGCAGTACATTCCATTTTTTAGCAAAACATCTTACAGTTACATTATTAGGTCATTCTGTTTTTCTTGGTGCAGCAAGAATATTTCACAAAAGCAAAACAAGCATGGAGTTGTTTTTAGCTGAGTGTAAGTTTCTAACTTTCCTCTTTAGTGTAAGAGCGGGGTTCAATTTCATTCTTTTGCATGTGAATATCCAGTTCTCCCAACACCATTTATTGAAGAGATTATCCTTTCCCCATTGAGTATTCTTGGCCCCCCTGTCCAACATTAGTTGGCCTTATATACATGGGTTTCTTTTTGGGCTCTCCATTCTGTTCCATTGATCTATATGTCAGCTTTTATGCCAGTACCATATTTTGATTATTATATCTTGGTAGTAAAGCTTGAAGTAAGGAAGTGTGGTGCCTCTGGCTGTATTTTTTCTCAATATTGATTTGGCTATTTAGGGTCTTTTGTGGTTCCATACGAATTGCAGGAATTTTTTTTTTTTACACTTTTTGTGAAAAATGCCATTGGAATTTTGGGGGGATTGGACTGAATCTATAAATGATTTTGGGTAGTATGGAAATTTCAACAACATTAACTCTTCTAAGACGTGAACATGCATATCTTCCTATTTATTTGTGTTCATGTGTATATTTTCTATGTGAACTGCTGACAATTGATGGTATAGGGTGATTGGACATAACACATGGGTTGGAAAGAAGTCAGGCAAGTTCCTATACCCATTCACTTCTACACCCATATTTTTGTCTGCATCTAGCAGTCTTGCTTCATCAAAGCTATCCACTCCATACATTCAGATCAGAGTTCTGAAATGTGAATAAAAGCAACTGAGGTATCTGTCCACATTCATGTGTTGCCTGAGGACACACAGCAGCACTCACATGCACAGAGGCAGGGGATGGCATTTGGAAATTGCTCTGAGAAAAACAGGACTGTTGTGTCAGGGTGAGTTTCATGCTTAATGTGCATAGGCAGTATTTTACCTTTTGCATTTTTAGGGTCTCAGAAAAAGGTTGCATCCAGCCCTTGGCTATCTTCACCCACCTCAAAGATTTTGAAATTTCACCCTTAGAAGCTCAGCTCCTTTGTGAATCTCTGATGCTACCTTGTAACAATAACAGAATATTCAACCAGAATGTTTCAAACAAAGTTATTATTGAACACAGCAAAAAGCTTAAAGCTTGGCAGTCTCAGATTTTGTCCAGCAGCTCTGCCAGGTGTCCAAGAACCCAGGTTCCCTCCATCTTTCTACTGAACCCACTGCATATTGGTGGATCCTTTGTCTTGTCTCCTTTTGGTCACAAGATGGCTGCCAGAGCTCCTCACATCAATCACATCCTCACTTGTTTACATTCAAAGACAGGAAGATGGCAGTTTTGTTTCCTTTTTTTTTCTTTAAGTAAAAAAGCCCCCATCGATGCCCTTTTAGGTCCTGTCTGTGAAGTGGGGTCATAGCATGTTTGGCCTCATGATTGTTGATGACCAAAGGTCTTAGCATAAAGCTTGGGGCACTGTTGGAGCTTAGTAATGGCAGCCTGGAAGCTGGCTACATTTTTCTTAAAGTACAGTCGCCTGTTTGATGCTCAGGATGCCATCAGCCTATCCATTAAAGTATCTCTGATAGAAAAACTTATGATAATGAACAGGGTCATGGGTATAAGTTTATTTACAAAATATTTGGTAAACAAATCCAAATTAATAGTACAAACAAGGGTAAAGAGTGGGAATATTACAATATCCAAAGGAAAATAATCCTGCAAAGAGAGATGAAAACAGGCCCCTATTTATACTGACCCAAAAGGATAATGAGAATTCATCACTGTCCGTTATCACTATTCATTACTCATTGTTTTCCAATGTGATCCGCCTTATTTGACTTAGCTACTGTATGTGACAGCAAAATCATATTTCTTTTCAAAATTTCATAATTCAAACTGTAACACAATCTTAAATTCCCCTCAATTAGCACTGAAGAGGTTTAGCTGAACTTCTGAGTCCTTAACAGAGTTTTCTTTGAAAAAGAGATGTGAGACTCCATAAGGGAGAACGCTGCATTCAGTCACACTCAAACCTACCTGGTCCCTGTCAGCTCTTCCAGAAAAACGTCCTTTCCTCTTTCACCTGAGATCTTAGGCTCAAGATTCGTGAAAGGGTAACAGGAAGTCGTCCATCCTAGAATTGTAATCTGTGCTCCAGCCTGCCTTGATACAGGGATGAGTGTGTGTTTTGTCTTGGGGAACAACTTAACCTTGACTGCACATTTCATACTAAAGATACAGCCTCAGATCCATAGTGTGGTTCCCAGGAGGGCTCCGAGGACAGAAGAGGTTCTCTGTTCTCGGAGGGATGGATCAGAGCATTCCTGCCGGAGAACATCCTTCACATATGCCTGAGTCCTGCTGGAACATGGTCATGCAGCTCCCCTGGTCCCTGGGGTGGAACATGGTTGCTCTAAGCTGTGGTGACCCCACCCGCTTTGTCCCATGCCTGGACCACAGTTGGGCATGTGATGTAGTCCTACCCCTTGAGACTGAAAGGGGCTCAGAGGTGGGGGAAAAGCTCCCAGATAAACCAGTCTTTTCAGGAGACAGCCTTTCCTGGGGTGAGGGAAGGGGCGACCTGACCCATCCCATTTCATGTTTGGGAGGCTAATGCTTGTGGGTTTGATGTTTGAAGTTGCGCACTTCCAGCCACTCTGGAAGGACTAACAGAAATGCAGAAACACAGCCCGAGATCGTTGATACCTTCCAGGAGCTGAAAAACTCTGGAGTCGCCCTCCTGCAGAATGCTGCTTATAGGAGTAAAAAAAAAAAAGATCTGTTATTATGGGCACTGTCAGTTGGGACTCTGATAACTGCAGTGGTACAAATGTAACTGCTACAAACAGACTTTTCTAGTTAGATTCTGCTCCTTGCAAAGGCTCTGGGCTTAAGGCCAGGTCTCTCTAGGTTAAAAACAGGTATTAGCAAATGTTAGAGCTGTTAATGATTTCTGCCTTCAAAATGATTTTTCCCCCTTGTTTTAATGGAAAGGATGGAAAAAGAATTGAGAAGGGAATACAGTTTCTCACACTGTGATTCTCAGCTCTAATGTTCTGTCTGAGGGTGGGGGGAGGGGGGGTCACCTAAAATCACACTAAGTGCCACCCAGGGGAGTCCCAGCACTTTAGGAAATGCTGTTTAATGTATAGTGAGTAGAATCAACATTTTTTTACAATATCAAGGAATACGAAATATTTAGGTCAGAACAGGAGGTTTCGGAGGGTACGAATTCTTGCGTTACTCACCATGACTTCCGTAAATTGTGGTTTTAGTAATTATGGCATGCACAGAGACACACGAGCTGGTGGATTCCTCTATTTTATTTACTTTTATTTTTTGATTCAATATTTTTATAGATTACACTCCATTAAACGTTATTAAAAAATGATGGCTATATTTCCCTGTGCTGTGCTATATATCCTGTTGCTTATCTATTTTATATACAGTCGTTTATACCTCCTCATCCCATACCCCATCTTGCCCTCTCCCCCCTTCCCTCTCCCCACTGGTTTGTTCTCTATATCTGTGAGTCTGTTTCTTTTTTGTTATATACATCCTTTTGTCTTCTTACAGCTTTCTCTAATTTTCAGCATTTTACGACACATTGTTTGACGTTTGCCTTATTTACCACAATATAACATTTACCACAGTACAACATATAATTGTATTAATGTTACTTACTTAAAATTCTGTTGAAACACACTTATTTAACTTAAATACAGATAATTAAGAAATGACAGCTGCCCTACAGATGGAAAACCATTGTCACTCACTGTAAGAAGACAGATATAAATTAAATACATCACAGGCAGTCTACAGATAACAAATGCTGGAGAGGGTGTGGAGAAAAGGGAACCCTCCTACACTGCTGATGGGAATGTAAATTGGTGCAGCCGCTATGGAGAACAATATGGAGGTTCCCTAAAAAACTGAAAATAGAGTTACCAAATGATCCAGCAATCCCACTCCTGGGCATATATCTGGAGAAAACTCTAGTTTGAAAAGGTACATGCACCCCAATGTTCACAGCAGCACTATTTACAATAGCCAAGACATGGAAACAATCTAAATGTCCATCAACAGTTGAACAGATAAAGAAGATGAGATATATATATGTGTGTGTGTATATATATGTATAAATATAATATATATAAATAAACATAAAGGAATAGGTAAATATAAATATAATTTATGGAATATGAATATAATGGAATATTATTCAGCCATAAAAATGAATGAAATAATGCCATTTGCAGCAACATGGATGGATCTAGAGATGATCATACTAAGCGAAGTAAGTTGACAAAGACAAATATCGTATGATATCACTTATATGTGGAATCCAAAATAGTGATAGACATGAACTTACTTACAAAACAGAAACAGACTCACAAACATAGGGAACAGACTTGCGGTTACCAAAGGGGAAAGAGGGTGGGGAAGGGATACATTTGGAATTTGGGACTAGCAGATACAAACTACTATATGTGAAATAGATAAACAATAGGATCCTTCTGTCCAGTACAGGGACCTAGATTCAATATCCTGTAATAAACTATAATGGAAAATAATCTGAAATTTGGAGACTGGTTATCACGTTTGAATTTTTTTCTTTATTTCAGAGTCAGTTTTCACCATCAATGAGCAGCCATGTTAAGACCATGTAGGTCCCATGTTTTGATTATTTTTTGCTAGAAGCAAATGCCCTATCCAGCTGTTCTCTCTCTCTCTCTATTGGAGTATAATTGCTTTACACTGTTGTGCCCGTTTCTGCTGTACAACAACATGAATCAGCTGTGTGTATACATATATCCCCATATCCCCTCCCTCCCGCAGCTCCCTCTCACCCTCCCTATCCCAGCCCTCTAGGTCATCACCCATCATCGAGTTGATCTCCCTATATTATGCGGCAACTTCCCACTAGCTATCTGTTTTACCTTTGGTGGTGTATATATGTCAATGCTACTCTCTCACTTCATCCCAGCTTCACCTCCCCGCCCCCGCCGTGTCCACCTGGGTTTTGATTCTAGAAAAGGTTGCAGTAGAAGATGGTTGCCCCCACTCATTCCAGGAAGAAAGGTAGTAACTCAGCTCCTGCACTCCTCTGGGTTGAGCTGAAGGAGAGGAGGAGCAGTAAAAGAGAGGAAAGTGAACACATTTCTCAGACAGGGTTTCCGAGTTTGTTTTGACAGTTCGACAGTTTTACTTTAGTGACTGCTGCTGCAAATACCTGTATTTATGTTCGGATTAAACGGACAGAGCGGAGAGCACCAGTACCAGCAATTTCTGCTCCTTAAGTGGAGGACGGTTCCTGGTGAATTTCAGGTTCTTAAAGGTTTTCACTATAGTGGATTCATGGCACAAAGAATTGGGGGAGAAACATATTAGAGAAAAAAACACATCCTAAATGAGAACATTTGAGGATATGAGGCTCCTGTCATTTATAGGATTCATTATAGAACTTCACGGAAGCCTGTAATATTTGTTCTGCTGCTGTGGTGTAACTGGTGAAATGAAAAGGTATGTCAGGGGAGTGCTCAGAGGGCGTCCTGCTTATTTCTTCCATCTCCTTAAAGGGCTGGGAGGCTTCTACCAAGGCAGGGATAGAAATTCATGTCACACATTTAATATGGGAAACAACAGCCAGGTTATGAGCCAGAGATATTTTGGTCTCAGAACAATAACTCTATTGATTGGGTCAAATGTGTTTAACTCCAAAAGCAAGACATCCTGTCTACGTGAAACTATCCTAACTGCAAACAGCCAACAAGGGCAGGTGTAACTGCTGAGCTAGAGGGAGTGTGACGGGTAAACCAGATGTCCCAAATGCCTGGGTTTCTGTCCTTTGACTGTTCTTGATTTGGGTGTGGATACTGATGGACTGATGTAGGTGGAGATCCCACAGATACTGGAGGATAGTCCCAAAGTCCCCAAATTAGAATTTCATGAGTGCTTTAAGGTTGGAACCCCAGCTACCAAATCCAAATGGGTGCCTGGGGGCCATTTGGGGACCATGTGCAGAACATGAAAAGTACAACGGATCATGCATATACAGGGGACACCTGGGGTGGAGCCATCTCATGTCTGTACAGCCACATTCAAATGCGAGGGAGCCAACTGGGTTGAAATTAAATCAGAATTTTGCCCAAGAGGGAGACGAAGAGCAAAAGGCACATAGGTAATTGGCTCAAGTAACATACTCTGTTTCTTGACAGTCACAAGAATGGAAATTGGAATGTGTAAATGATAGAACAGAGGTTAAGAGTTCACAGGAGCTCCACTCACACACCAGGGAGATCCTGCTTCTTCTCCGTCTTTCAGTATGGCCTCACTCGCTTCCTTCCACACATCAGACACTTTTCCTTCCCTCTAATGTGCCTGTCAGTGGTTGGAGTTTGAGTTTCTCGGTCAGTGAAGTTTGTTGTTTTTTTCCAGAGGCTGCTGCTAAGAAAAGCAGGGACTAACTCCAAAGTATAGGTAGAAAGGTGAAATAAAGTGTATTTCCCTGGGGAGCATAAAAGATGCTCTTGTGGTCCTAGAATATCCAAAGTTAAGCTAAGACTCTCTAGGTGTTCCTCTTTGGGGCTCCTGGCCCCATCTTAGGCTAGCTTTCTCTTCCTGTGGGCATTTAACAAATTTTTGCCCATGGAGGCTGCAGGATGGATGGTCCTGCTAAACTTTAAAACCAGAGAAATCATGATGCCTCCCTAAACAGACAGAATCATGGAATATCAATGCTGTTGTTAATATCAAGCATCTGAAGCCATGGGATGGTGTTACAAGAACAGATGGCTCTCCTTAGGGGACCTGAAGAGGCAATCACAGGAGTCCCTTCTCCTCCACTTTCCTCCTGTGTGCACATCCCACCTATCTCTGTCAGTGGCAGGGAACAGAAGGGCCAGTCTCTCTGGACACGTTGTTTATTGGCTGAAAAAGTAAGAGATGTGGAAAGGTGGGTCCTTGTGAAAGGCTCCCAGAGATGATAGATCAGTGTGTCCTGAACTTCTCTCCACCAAGGACAACTTTGTTTTCCCCCGATTTCAAATTAATGATGATACTGACCTTCTTCTTTTTTTTTTTTTTTAAGTAGTTAATTTATTTATTGGCTGCGTTGGGTCTTTGCTGCCTGGGGGCTTTCTCTAGTTGCGGCAAGCGAGGGCTACTCTTCGTTGTGGTGCACGGGCTCCTCATTGCAGTGGCTTCTCATGTTGCAGAGCATAGGCTCTAGGCACGTGGGCTTCAGGAGTTGAGGCACATGGGCTCATTAGTTGTGGCTCGCAGGCTCTGTAGTTGCGGCACATGGACTTAGTTGCTCCATGGTATGTATGATCTTCCTGGACCACGGCTCGAACCCGTGTCCCCCACATTGGCAGGCGGATTCTTAACCACTGCACCACCAGGGAAGCCTGTTACTAACCTTCCTTATGGAGCACTTACCATGTGCCAGGAACTCTTTTAAGAGCTGTATATCTATAGCTCATTTTAACTTTGCAGCAACCCTGGGAAGCGGGTCCTGTTATTATCACTGATGTTCTGATAAGGAGCAAGAGGAAGTAAATGACTGCCCACATCACAGGGACAGTGGGCAGTCAAGGCAGGACCCTTGAGTTCTGTCTCTGTATTTCTGGACACACAAGTGTATCCATTCTGTACCGTATTATAGGGAGGCCGGAGGGCCACTGTGCTTCAGATCATGGACACTGCAGCCAGACTGGCTGGGTCAATGCTTGTCTTTGCAGCTTATTGCCCGTGTGACCTTGGACAAGCTTCTTAATTCTCTGCTCCTTATTTATTTATCTGTAAGTGAAGAATCAATGAGGTCAAGTGTTAGGACTGTACTCGTACCTCCTTAGGACTATGTAGGTGTTTATTATTATTGTAATTTTTGTCGTCCTCCTCCTCATCGATTTATTTGGTGTTTCTGTGTTCCTACCCCCAAGGTGTTCAAATGTCACCTCAGGGGAGCATTTCCAAGCTCCCCGATTTAAAATTTCAACCCCCATCTACAAAAATCCCGGCCCCCGCTCCTGGCTTTATTGGTCTGTATTTGTGTTCCTGTGATGTGTAATAATTTAACTTCATCCGCTTTTCCGCCTTTCTCTTCTCAAATGTAAGCTCCACGAAGGCAGGATCCTTCATCTGCTTTTCTCCCTGCTGCGTCTGTGTGCCTAGAACAGTGCCCCACAAAGGTGCTCAAGAAATATTTGGTGGATAGATTTGAGGCAACACTGGGAGCCCAATCAGGGTTGCTCCCTGCCAACCTCAGAAGCCCTCGCTAGGCTTTTCCCAAAAGGCACTTCTTCAGCAAGATGGCCTTTGGGGGAGTCACTTGGCCCTCAAGAAATCCCTCCTCCCTCTTGGCAAAAGATCCTGGGTACCATCTGGCACCATTTTGCTACATCCCGCAACTTGCAAATTGACCATTTCACAGCCAACTATAATATTAATCTTGCTGTCTGCTTGATGGAGCTATTAGAGGAAAATGCCTTCAACAGCAGGATTTTCCAAACTTTAGAGCTCCAGGATCAGAGTTAGTTCAGTGACAACTTCATGATATTCTGCCTGGATAGCATTTACATGGGTTTCTAGGAAGAAAGGTGATGCTACGAAGCAAACTATAGCATGTCTGCCTAAAAAGAGACTTCACAGATACAGAAAGGCTTACCATTTGTGGGTTAGATGGTATAGGAAGGTACATGGAATACAACCTTTGCCTTATGCCCAGCTGGAGAGTAGGAAGGGCATGTCCCTTGGGTGCAGGAGTCAACCTGATCTTCTCAAGGACCTTGAGGAGTGAGAAGCGTGGGGGGCCCGCCTTCAGCTCTCATTTCACAAAGCCCCCTGGCTTTCAGAGGAAGGCTTTGAGCCCCCGAACAAACCTCCTCAAAGGCTGGGGTAGGGGGGTGTGAGGTGCTGCCTTACGTGGAAAACCAGACACCAGAACAGTGAACATCGTTCACGTGCCGGGAACAGTTGTATCAGTTCTATCCCACTGAGATCTTAGATCGTTAGCAGCTAATCACTCATTCTCTGTCTCTGGGACCAAATGGTATCTTGTAATTTATTCTCTCTCTGCATTTTTCATTTTCAAACTGTACCTCAGTTCTCTCTTTTGCAGAATGGCTATAACAATACCTACTTGTGAGGATTAAATATATCAATATTTATAGTGCTGAGAATCAAATCTGGGACATAGTATGTGCTTAATGAGTCTAAGCTGCTACTGTTATCATTCTCCTATTTTTTCTTTTTTTTTTTTTTTTCATGCTGTCATCACCTTTCCTCTGTCTGGTTTCTCTGCTGCCCCTTGGCTTTGAAGTTCCCTGGTACAAACTAAGCCCATGTCACTGATAGATGGAATATCAAGGGGCGAGAATCACTGATAGATGGAACATCAAGGAGCCTGGCTGAGGTCAGATGTTTACTTCCGGACCAAACATCTGGGACCAAGAGATGAGGCCGCAATGTCATAAGAGTAGGGAGGCTCCCATCAGGGCCGGGGGTAGGGCTAGCTTTCTAAAATGGAGCGATGGAGAGGACGGATGATGGGCATTTCTTATACAGCAGTTCTTTAATTTCAGGTAGTTTTTCCCTCTCTGGAGTGCAAGCTCCTTAGAGGTCACAACTATACCCCTTTGTTCTCGAGCCCCTCAGCAGCCCAGGGCTTTGCATATGTTACCGCTCAGCACCCAAGTCCTCATGGACACACGTGTCTCTGCATGGCCTGCTCCACCCTCCCCCCCACCTCTCTGCTTACTGCTCTCAAGCCACCATGACCCTTCCAGCTCTTTCACCAAGAAGCCACACCCATTCCTACCTCAGGACCTTGGCACGTGCTATTTGCTGTTCTCTCCCGCTGGAATACCTGTTCTCCTGATCCTTACATTGATGACTCTTTCTGATTTCTGAGGTCTTACCTGGAACGGCAGCTCCTCAGAGAGT
This sequence comes from Hippopotamus amphibius kiboko, assembly GCF_030028045.1. Taxonomy (NCBI): domain Eukaryota; kingdom Metazoa; phylum Chordata; class Mammalia; order Artiodactyla; family Hippopotamidae; genus Hippopotamus; species Hippopotamus amphibius. The sequence goes on from NC_080193.1 coordinate 22,891,528, forward strand.
CCCTTCCACAATGGCAAGGAACCCAGTCTCTCTCCTGTCTCATGCATCTCAAAATAATCACCGTGGTCTGTAATCATCTCACCCCTTTCATTTTCTCTTGTTTCTTTCTCCCCTACCGCGGCTGTAAACCCCGTGAAGAGACGGACCCTGTTTCTATTGTTTGTCATCCCTTAACTCTGACGACACCAGGCATATAACAGATGCCCTAAAAATCATTCTTAAATAAATGAAGAGACCATTATACCTTCGCTCTTATCAGCTGAAAATTCTTTATAGCATCTTCTTCCTCTTTTCCTAAAAATATCACGTGTGACTTATACTGCAAGCTCTCATGACCTTAGCTACGGCACCAAACAGTTATTCACGTGTTTTCCCCCAGATTCCCATGCACCACCTCAACCTGAAATTGAAATAAAACTGCACCTTTCGGTCGGTCTTTATCTTTACTGAGTATTTGGAGCAGGGAGTCAGGATTAATAACCCCAATTTCCATGCATCCAGAATCACCAGAAAGTTTTGTTGAACAAACAGAGAGGTGTTGACACCCCTGAAAACCCCACCTGGCCTCACAGGACTGAGGACCAGCCCCTCTGCATCCTGAGTGTGCTGTTCTCAGAATCAGCAGCCCCTGCCCTATGTGATGTGGTGACCTCTGTGCTTGGCTGACTTTTTAATTACAGGGGACTCAGGACAGTAGTGGGTCTGATTGACTTGACCTCTCTGGCTTAGGACCCAGTGCAGAGCTGGTGCCCAGTAAATTCTTGTTGAATAAATGTGAGAATATGTTTGAATAAAGTCTGCTTTTTTTCTTTTTGTGCAAGAAACTCAGTAAGTGTATTAGTTATCCATTATTATATAAAACTCACCTCCAGAATTGAGAGGCTTTATGCAATGATCATTGATAATCACTCATGATGTCTATGGGTGAGGAATTCAGGAGTGGCTTGATCAAGCCATTTTTGCTGCTCAGCCTCTCATGACATTGTTGTGAGGTCTGGGCTGGGGCTTCAGTGACTGGGGTTAGTTACTAGGTGGTAAAGTCCACTCCCAGAAGGACATTCACCTGACTGGGAAGTTAGTGCTGCCATGGTAATCAGGAGCTGTCTGTGAACAGCATTAAAGGTGGATTAAATACAGCCTTTTAACTAAATATGGCGAAGGATCTGACAATTTCCCAAAGCCAATGCAACCGTGTTTGCTGTTTCTCTTTTTACTTTTATCTGTAATTTTTAAAAAAACCTTGCCTGTTGAGAAAATGAACATTGACAAATAACAGAATAAACAGACAATTCTTGTTAACACCAGACAGATTTCATTTGTCACACAAATCTATTTGTCTCTCTAATACCTATCAGCAAATACTATAAAACGTAGACATCAGCCTCCAATAATACATTTTCCTACGTTCCAGACAGTGGAAATTCCAGAGTTGAGAGAGAATAAACATCAGTTTGGCCAGACGCTCTGGAAGGCTAACAGCAGCCATTCTTAATTTGTCCTGGGGCCAAATGATATTTCAACAATTTATTCAAATGCGGTTTCCCCAAATAACACTTGATTTGGTTCATCTAAGAATGGAAAGAGCAGAGAACTTCTAACACTGACCTCATCCTCAGCGTGTGTGTCCACTGCAGCCTCTGTGCCCTGAACCTTACGTTCTGGTAAATTTGGAAAGACCTTGCATCTTGCTGGACTGGCCTCTGCTTGGGTCCCTTGTTTGAGGACACTGAAATATGGTCCAGGGGTGTCCATTTCAAGTGCATACAAGGGCTTGGCCATATCTCCATACAAAATGTTCTGATATTTCTAAAAGGGGCACATTTGGGGGGCATACAAGACACTCAGGGTAATAATTCTACACTCTCACAGAGACGTATGAGCTCTACCCCTTTTCCATAAACAATTGACCCTATGGGTCTAGCTTTTGTTTCTCCACTTTGGAAAGGAGACATAGGAGGAAAAAACCCTCACTTTCCTCTTAAATCTATTTCAAGTAAAAGCAAAGGCAGAGCCTAAGGATGAATTGGAACTCACCTCACTGCTCAGACGAAGGCACGAGGTGGGAGGAGAGGGACTGTGGTATCCGGAGAGCAGGTGCATCCCCGCGGGCCACTGCCCCCCGCCACCAACCCCCGCCACCACCACTCCCAATCCTCTTGTCCTGGTGTCTATCTGGGGATTGTTGTACATGTATAAGGACCTACTGGAAATACAGAGAATCACCGTGTTTTCCTTTCTGCCTTGGTTCCACTTTAGACAGAGATTGCAACTGCCTGCGTTCTGTTCCATCTGGGGGGGTCCCAGGAATGTCAGGGATGTGCCTGACATCACTGGCCGATCACGCCTATCATTTCTTACCTCCCAGCTCTGCCCTGTCTCTGAGAGGCTGGGGTCCTCGCTTGTGTGCCCTAGTCCTGCTCCTCTTCCACATCCCGGGGTCTGGACTGGCATGGGTGGGGACTGTCAGAGAGCAAGGTGGAATCAGGGGACTTGAGGTCAGAGAGAGGAAAAGCCTGGATCTGCCTCTCTCCACGTAAAGCCCCCTCCTTGGATTCTAGAAAACAGAAAACGTAGAAAAACAGATTCTTCCCTGAAGCATCCAGAAGAACCCAGTCTTTGCTGTATCTTGATTTTACCTCTTGAGATAAAGGTCAGACTTCTGGCCTCCAGAACTGTAAGAGGATAACTTTGTGTCATTTTAGGGAAGATGGTGTCTCAGGATAGACTTATTTGGGGTCTGTAGGCTACTGTTGCCATCTTGAGGGCAATCGGGGGAGAGTGTGAGCCGTGGGAAGAAAAAGGGACAGAGAACAATACCCCCAAATTCCTGCAAAGTGCTTGCTGGGGTCGGGGCAGTATTTTCGGTATCTTTGCCTTGTGCCCAATCCGTGGCCCGTTGTGGATGCTCAAGTCAAAGGGAAGAATGACACTTACATTAAAATTATGCTGAGCTCTTTTCTCTAGAGACTCAAACAGTCGAGCTGCCTGTTGCTAATGCACACACAGCGATATTGAAACATATTTCCATGTCTAGATAAAATAAGAGCTGAGATGTACCAAACACAAGCTGTGTGGTCCAGAGAGGAAATGCTGATGGCCAGCAGGCACATGAAAAGATGCTCAGCATCACTAATCATCAGGGAAACGCAAATCAAAACCACAATGAGATAACACGTCACATCCGTCAAAATAGCCATCATCAAAAAGAACACGAATAACAAATGTTGGTGAGAATGTGGAGAAGATGGAACCCTCATACACTGTTGGTGGGAAGCTGAATTGGTGCAGCCACTATGGAAAACAATATGGAGGTTTCTCAAAAAACTAAACCAAACTCCATGCTTCTGCTTGCAGGGGGCGCAGGTTCAATCTCTGGTTGGCGAACTAAGATCCCATATGCTGCACAGCCAAGAAAAATAAACAAAAAACTTAACCTTGAAAATACAACTACCATATGATACAACAATTCCACTCCTGGGTATACATCAAAAAAAGAAAGACGAACTCAAAAAGATATCTACACCCCAATGTTCATAGCAGCATTGTTTACAATTGCGGAGATATGGAAGCAACCTAAGTGTCCATCAACAAATCAATGGATAAAGAAGATGTGGTGTGTGTGTGTATATATATATTATATGTGGTGTGCATATATATATATATATATATATATATTCCATTGTATATATATATATATGTGTATATATATACATGGAATACTACTCAGCCGTAAAAAAGAACGAAATTTTGCCACTTGCAACAACATGGATGGATTTGGAGGACGTTATGCTAAGTGAAATAAGCCAGACAGAGAAAGACAAATACTATATGATATCAATTATATGTAGAATCTAAAAAATACAGCAAACTAGTGAATGTAACAGAAAAGAGTGGACTCACAGATATAGAGAACAAGCTAGTGGTTATCAGTGGGGGGGGGGGGAGGGAGAGTATAGGGATGGGAGAGGAGGAGGTACAAGGTATTGGGTGTAAGATAAGCCACAAGGATTATTATACAACTGGGTATTACAAAATACTGGGTATTTTGTAATAACTGTAAATGGAACGTAACCTTCAAAATTGTATAAAATTTTTTTAAAAATTAAAAAAAATAATATTACCTCCTTAAAAAAAAAACATTAACTGTGTGGTGGACACTGCCCTGGGCCTCTCATATATTTTATCTTATTAACATCTCCCCCAGGGGTAGTCTTTGGTTTTATCATTTTATAAATAAGAACACCGAGGCTTAGCGAGGAAACAAAATTTCCCTTGGCTCACAGAGCAAGTTAATGGTGCAGTCGGGATTGAGACCCAAGCTCCCCAAATCCAGAATCCAAGATTTTAACCATGACGTTTAATCTTAGGCTGACATCATGCAGAATAATGTCAAAATGCCACCACTTCCCTCTCCCGGCCAAATACAAAGGATGAGAGAGTAGAAGATGAAAGGTCATCAGTCCGTGGTTTTCTGGATCCTAAAGGATCCCAATCTTAAAAATGTCAATAACAGGGCTTCCCTGGTGGCGCCGTGGTTAAGAATCCTTCTGCCAATGCAGGGGACACGGGTTTGAGCCCTGGTCTGGGAAGATCCCACGTGCCTTGGAGCAACTAAGCCTGTGCGCCACAACTACTGAGCCTGCATGATGCAGCTACTGAAGCCTGCACTCCTAGAGCCCGTGCTCCGCGACAAGAGAAGCCACCACAATGAAGACTAGCCCTGGTTTGCCACAACCAGAGAAAGCCTTCACACAGCAACGAAGACCCAATGCAGCCAAAAATAATAATAAATAAAAGTGTCTTAAAAAAATAAATTTAAAAGTCAATAAAAATTACACATGTGACTTTTTTTTCAGCTTTTTAAGATATTCCCTTTGGTTCCTAAAATGTGCTGAGAGTTTAGTGTCTATATAACCTGGAAGATAACAATTGAACTAGAAATTGCATCCACAGGGAGCTTTCAGGGTGACCTTCTGGGAAAGGGTCAATTATGGAGACATTACAGCAATCTTTCCTGGGGCCTGAAGGGAACCAACAGGGGTTCACTCACCCTGCATTCCCGGGAGGAATGCATTTCAGACTCATACATATTTATATCAAGTAACATATTAGAGTAAATGTCAGCTGTTTTTTTTTTCTCTCCTGTTAACTTAACATGCAGGAAAGTAAATGACCCATAAAGAAAAAGAAATGATTTTCTCTTCCATGAAAGCCTTTAAATATGCAAACATTTCGATACCTAAAAGAGCAGGTCATAAAGTGAGTTTAGTGCATTTTCTTGACAGAGGTTTTACACGGTTTTATAAGGGTTTTGGTTGCTGTACAGTGTTCAATATTTTATATGATCACATTTTGAAACCTGGTTACTGGGTGATTCGTGCAACAGGGCAATGGCAGTTCTATAAATGGTGTGTGCTGGTATAGAGACTGAATACTGTTAGGTTTCTAAATCCATGATAGCTCTCATTGGGGTGATTGGGATTATTCTTTTATTTGTTTATTTTTAATTCATTAATTTTTTGGGCCATGCCCCGCCACCTGTGGGCTTTCAGTTCCCGGACCAGGTCCTGGGCAGTGAGAGCGCAGAGTCCTAACCGCTGGACCCCCAGGGAATTCCCAGCATTATTCTTATAAAGATGCCTGGAAATTTTAGGGATTGAAGCTTTATTTTAAAACCGAGGGTGCAGTGCTTACCTGGGACATTATGTATCATTCAGGTGTGCATCTCATCGGCTTAACCCAGACAGAGTCCAATTAGCTCAGGGAGTAGGGGGTATTCTGTTCCACACAGTCACTCAGGGACCCAGGCCCCTTTCATGCTCTGGCCCTGTCATCCCTAGACCTGAGCGTCCTCTGCTGGGTCTGTGTATATCAGCTGATGGGGAGAGAGAAGAGGAAGAGGACTGTGTGGGAGGAGTCTACCGGCTGAGTCTCAAAGCAGCTCACGTGACTCTGCCACTTCCATTGGACAGAACCTAGTCATGTGACATCACCTAACTGCAAAGGATGCTGGGACACACAGTACAGTTGTGTGCCCAGGAGGAAATGGAATTAGATTCTCATAACCACCTATCAGTTTACTCCAGTTTAAAACTGTACATTTGGATAGCCACTCCTGTTGTGAATTGATGTCCCCAATACAGAAGCTCTCAGTTTCCTTGGTGCAGTGGTGTGGGCATGTGAACCCAGTTCTAATCCTCAGACACAGCCGTGGGAGGCATTGCTGAGCAGACAGAAGCATCTGTTTGCAGGTGTAGATGGTGGAGTCAGCATATTTCTGGGGCCGGGGATAGTGCTGTGGTTTCCATGACAACAGTCATTGGGGTTCCCTTGGCAAGGCAGTCCTATTAAGTGGTCTGGGGGATGTTCCTGGGAGCTCTGTCTAGAATCTCTCCCTCCCTCACCTTCAGTCATTCTTTGAGAGTCTTTAAAATACCCTGTAAGAAATCTCTACTGCTTCAACAAGAGTGAATCTACTTTCCTGCAATTATGAATGTTATCTTTTTACCCATATGTTTTTGAGGGGAAGAAAGAAACAAAACACATATACTATAGAAGTTGAAACATGAAGCCTTTGACCAGCCAAGATGTTTTGTTTGAATATTTGCATTGATTTATTTACTAATATTTAACGGTTGTGAGATTTCATCCAATATTTTGGTGCCTGCCTTTTTTAGAAATCTAAAAGACTTGGCAAATTTAATGAAATGTATAAAGGACCTTATGAGCAACACATACTGAATAACTGATTTATTGCCTCAGAGAACATGTATCAGATGCCCCAGTGTTTCCCAGCCCTGGGTTAACAGATGGTCTACAGAGGTGAATAAGGGTCAGGGGGCAGATGGGAAGATATTCCCTTTTCATGGCCATCTGCTGGGGATTTCATCTACTCAAGATTTCATCTAATAATAATAACAGCTCAATAGAGGCTGACTTAACAGGCATTCCTGCAAGTTGTTGATTGTCTCAAATCTCTTAACATAGTGTTTTCACCACTTCCTTTCAACCAATGAATAAGAGAGGCACAGAGAATTCAGGCAAATTTCTCTAATGCCACACAGCTGGTAAGGGGAAGAGCTGGGATTGAAATGCAGTTCCAACTCCAGAATCATGGTCCTAACCATTATGTAGGACTGCCTCTTTGTCCTAATACCCATGGGTGTTCAAACCTCCTTGTCCATTAATATCACCAGTTAAGTGTTTTAAAACATCATGAATTGTGTGGATGAACCTTGAAAACATGATGTTAAGTGAAAGAAAGCAGATACAAAAGGCCATATACTGTACGATTCCATTTATATGACATGCCCAGAATATACAAATTATTAAAAAACAATTATTATCTGCTAAATATTCCTGTAGGGGGTTTCCAGGAATGTGTTAGTGGATCAATGATGTCATCAAGACATAAGATTATTTCATCTTTTTAACTCACATGTCTTATACTCAGAGTTGTTTCCTCATGGTCTCAAAGTGGCTGCTGTTGCTCCAGGCAACACTTTCTCCCATGATAATGACCAAAACGAGGAAGGAGGAGGATGGGAGGAAAGATCACAGACTGCATTTCTGTTTTTATTGGAGAGGAAAAAATTTCCAGGAGCATCAGGATGCTTGTTAGCATCTCATTTGTCAGAATTGAGCCACTTGCTCACCTATGCCTTCAAAGGAGGATGGAAAAGTGAGTGTCTGTGATTTTCAGCCCAAACTGTGGGAGGTGGGCTCAGCCTACAAGGAATAGTGTTGGCCACAGCACTTCAGGTAGAAAAAGTGAGGGAAAGCCACCAGATTAGGCCTGTCAATCTTGTGTTTTTGGCAATTTTCACTTTATGAATTTGTTCTGGATCTTCTCAATATAATTAGGAAGGCAGAGGAAAAGGACAGAGAAAAAAAGTTTCCCTTGTTAGTTTAAAATAATTACAGCTCATGTTTAGTGGTGCAGGCCTTGTCAGTGACTTTATGGGAAGCATGGAGAAGAGCAGCCAACTTCTGCCCTCATTGCTGAGTGGAGGTAGGCTAACACAGGATTTTGTAAGTGTTGCTGTATGTATAGGATGGGAAAGGTGCTCCCACAGTCTTCCCTGGGAACGATGGAATATAGGAGGGGCTCTGGAAGCATCTTTGAGGTTGATTGCCTAGATTCTGCCTGTTGAAGATGGCAAGAAGAGTGCTCTAGGTGTAGGCAGGAGTGAGAAAAAGTCTGGAGGTGAGGGAAGGCTTGTCTCCTTTACTGAATGTTGACAAATACAACTTAGATGGAGTAGGAGGGAGAGCTCAGAGGCAGAGCAGGAAATGCAGGCTGGGGCCATCTTGAAACTTCTTGGAATCCAGTCTCAGAAGTGGGCATGTAATAGTCTAGGGAATAGAGAACATTGAGGTGACAAGGTAAGGGGAGGCTTCCATGACTCTGGCTGTTGAACTTTGCTGGTGGTTGTTGCCTGGGAAACACATCTTCGTTCTGTGTCTCTAAGTATGTATGTGCAGGTGTAAGTACGTGTACACGGGTGTATGTTGTGTTTGTGTGATGTGTGTGCATGTGCGTAATATGTAGGTTTGCGTGCACATGTGTTTTTGTGTTATGTACGCGTGTGTATGTGTGTGTGTGACTTTGACCTTGACACTGAGATCACTCACTACCATTTTTTGAAACTTACCTTCTGGCTGAACAAAAGTCCACAGTCACAGCAGAGGCATAGATCCCTGCGAATCACCTGAGCTACCTGGTAATAGTGTCTACGGAATATGCAGATTTAGGTCTCAAGATCTTCTGTTCTAAGCCTCATGCTTTGATTATTGGGGGAACAGGCACTTTTCAGAATATGAGTTTTTATTAGCGGCTATTTGGACCAAGACATAGTCATTTTAAAGTTCCCTAAACTAATCAAAGTTTATCCATCACCTTTAGACCTCATGTGCAGAACAAGAGGCCTTCTATTTTAAAGGTGAAAGTTACCATGCACATCACGCACGTTTTCTAACATATCACAACCAAATAAATGGCAAACGGAAAAGAAAGTGAATCAACACGGCCTCCCCTCCAACAGATTTCCGTTTTAGGACTCTCATCATTTTGTGGAATCCTATTCTTTTCAATGAAGGTAATTAAATAAATATATAGTTAAACGTGATTCAGTGCTTCCATCATTGGAAATCTTTTCCTTGTTATTGATTCACAATGTAGAATACAGATGTCATATGGCCTGTGTTTTGGTTTGGCAAATAAGATCAACTCAGTTCATCCAGGTTGGTTTTTTGTTTGTTTGTTTGTTTGTTTTTGTTTTTTAGCAGTTTTGTGCCCAGGGTTTGGCTGCAACCTGCTGGACCTTGGCATCTGCATAAGACAGTTTGAAATTTCCTGTTTTTCTCTGTGGACGTCTAAAGCCTTCCCCCAGTGTTATGAGGATTCCTGAGGCTTATCATCCTACAGCCACATCTCCCGCTGGCTTTTATTTCCAAGCTTCTCTCTCATTTGCAAGCTGTAAAACCCCAGGTTTGAAACTCAGCCCCTTCTTTCATTTTTACATCATCTTTACTTACACAAAGCATTTGTGAGTTGTGTAGACTCTGGTGAAGTTGGGTGGTGGGTGGAGGAGGCAAAGGTGGAGTTTCCATTACAGAAACACTGACACTGGCAAATTGAACATGAGGCATCTCTGTTCACAAACCTACACTTAAAACATCCTCTGGTCCCCCAGCCATAGGAAAATATCCTCAGAATCCCTCTCCCCAACTATCTATGGGACTCCTCTCTCTTGGCCAAGTCCACTAAGCTTGAATGTTTGGGGCACAAGGGCATCAATAGAGAGACTGGGCGGGGGCTGAAATTCACCGCATGCTCTGCTTACCAATGTCCTGGGGTGGGCTGGCCCATGTTCTGCACCTCCCCAGCCCTTCTCTGCCTATCACGCTCTGTTCCCGCCTTAAATCTTAGACATAGAGCCACAGCCCTCATTTTCGCACAAGGAATAGTCAAACAATGCTTTGTGTTTTGCTTTGGTTTGCTTGTTGCTTTTGTGTGAATATGTATACACCCAAGATATTCAGCCCAAATACCTAGCCAGGCCCTTTCTAAAGCAAAGAGGATAGGGAATATAGGAGGGACAGGATAAGGAAGACAGGTTTTGAAGACTTTAGGTAAACTGTGGGAAATACCAAAATAAACTCTTTGCCTAGATATGCTTTTTAATGAAGGCCCTATAGCATCTATCAGGGAGGCAGGGACTAATTCTACCTACTTTGATCACACTTACATTTCATACGTCCTAGTGCTAAGTGATTTTTTAAAGATTCTTGGGTACTAGAATGAATGTTCTAGCGAAAGCAATTTCCTTTCTACATGAATATTTTTGATCTGTAGGATGTCTTTGAGTTTCAGCAGTAATACTTTAGTTGTGCATCATTAATTCAATACCTTGATGTTAAACACTTAAATTGTACTCCTTGAAGTTGTTTTGAAATGGATTCTGTTGGGTTAGGTACCAGTAATGGGATTGAACCAGCTGGCTGTGTGCAGCAGTTTTATAATTTCACTTGTTCACCTTTGAGCTGACTGTGTTCTGATGAATCTGGACTTGCCTTGGCCATAATCCCATTGAGCAGGGCTAATTCACAGATAAGATTATTTGAACTGTAAGAAGTCAAACTCTTTTAAGGGATTATCAAATGATTCAACATGTCACAAGGCACCTCAACCACTTTTAAATGAAAATCTAAACTTTTGGAAGAACACTTGGAAAAGATGGCATGAATCATTGTGTTTAAAAAAAATCGAAGTTAGGCATTTACAACCTCTCAGAGTCAAATAATTCAATAAAGCTTAATATGTATTACATATAATATATAAAATATATATTATATTAGTATAATATATGTAATAAAATATATAATATTAATATTATATATATATATATTACCCCAAACTCTTACTAATTCCTCTACCCAGAGACAACCATTTTCTTTTTTTTAATTTAATTTATTTATTTATTTATTTATTTATTTATTTATTGGCTGTGTTGGGGCTTCATTGCTGCACATGGGCTTTCTCTAGTTGTGGCCAGTGGAGGCTACTACTCATTGCGGTGGCTTCTCTTGTTGTGGAGCAAGGGCTCTAAGCACGCAGGCTCTAGTAGTTGTGGCACATGGGTTCAGTAGTTGTGGCTCACAAGCTCTAGAGCGCAGGCTCAGTAGTTGTGGCACACAGGTTTAGTTGCTCCACGGCATGTGGCATCTTCCAGGTTCAGGGATTGAACTTGTGCCCCCTATGTTGGCAGGCAGATTCTTAACCACTGTGTCACCAAGGAAGCCCCAGAGACAACCATTTTCAACACTTCTAAGTGATTTGTTTTTAGAGTAACTTCCACATCTCAATACATTTTGATTACATCCCTGTCTTGATCTTTATTTTTTTTTCTTTTATAAATTTTTCTCTCTCTGCACATCTCTGATTCCTTCACGTTGCTTTTTGTTATGTGCTTCCTTGCTTCGGGATGTGCCCTTGGGCTGGAAGATTTCCTCATGGATGTGAACCCTGCTGACTCCCACTGAGGAGTTAGGGACAGTGATATTGAATACATGATGGAGAATGTCCAGTGTAAGCTAGGCTGGGCTGTTTCATTGAAACTTTGATGCCAGTACCTTTTTTTGTGTTTCCCCATTGGCTCCTGCAGTTCCTAAGAGGTGGGTCTTGTGAGCATGGTTTGGAAAGCATAGTCTGGGTGGTCATCATTCTGGAGCCCAGCTGGTGAGGAGGGCTGTGCGTCTCATCAGGGTTCAGAATGCCCTGCTGGTATCGAGTATAACAGCATCTCCAAGTGTACCTGAGCCACCTCCCTTTTCAGTCATCACAGGAAAGAAATCATGTGTTGGGCCAGCATCGTGAGGGGTGCGTGGAGCTAGAGGAGGGATCAAAGTGCTTAAGGAAATGCTCTTGCTGCTAGCCCTGCCTGTCCAGCTGCTTCCGGAGGCTCCTGGTGTCAGGATTCCTGAACCTCTGAGGGGTTCTTTGGGATAAACGTGGTTGCTACTCAGCTTTTCCCTGATGGAATACGATTTAGCTTAGCTACCAGCATTTCTTGTTTCTGTGGTCTCCTCTGTTTCTTTGTCCTTGTTAATTTACGTCTTAAAAATAAAATTGATTCATAGTTATTGTCGCAGCGACTTGGGAGGGAGGGAGAATAATTTATGGAGGCAACCTTCCAGTTACTCAAACACTGATCCCCTGATTTTTAACATATTTTGTCTGCATGAATGAACGTGGTGTAAAGTACACTAAAGCAGTATTAATTTCAAACTTTTCATATGAATTAATTCAACTCAAAGTCTTTTTCAGCCCGTTCTGATAATTGTCAGTTTTGGCTATTGCCTGATGTCCTTTTCTCACCTTTTGGTGCCTTTTTTTTTTTTTTAAATAAAGGTAACCACATTTTTCTTCCTTCCTTCCTTCCTTCTTTCTTCCTCTCTGACTGCTTGGGTCTTCGTTGCTGTGCATGGGCTTTCTCTAGCTGTGGCGAGCGGGGGATACTCTTTGTTGCGGGGCGCAGGCTTCTCACTGCAGTGACTTCTCTTGTTGCAGAGCACGGGCTCTAGGCACACAGGCTTCAGTAGTTGCAGCACACAGTCTCAGTAGTTGTGGCCCACGGGCTTAGTTACTCTGCAACATGTAGGATCTTCCTGGACCAGGGATCGAACCTGTGTCCCCTGTATTGGCAGGCAGAGTCTTAACCACTGTGCCACAAGGAAAGTCCCCTTTTAGTGCCTTTTAATCAGGAAAAAAGAACAAAGACATAAGTATTTAAAACCATACGTTCTTTGTTTAATTTTCTTTTTTATTAGTTGTTCAGAGTTTGAATGCAAGCCAAGGTTTCTAAGAGAAAAAAAAAAGCAAAGACCAAGCATAAAAGTAAAGACATATTTTTTTTCTTCTCTGACTTGCTAGATGTAGGTTTCCCTGGTGCCCTGCATTCTGGCAAAAATTTAAATTCATCTCAATCAAAGAACACACGCAACAGAGAACCTGTAGTGTAGTGATATCAAGGCAAAAGGCCGCTGTTAATGTGCATTTTTCATCTAAAAGAAAACTTCATTAAGCTTTTTTTTAATGCAAAATAATGATAATTATTCCCTAGAGCTAAGCAGGCTAATACCACATGCTGATTAGTTATCAGTGACAAATAAGTAACATTTACATTTTACTGGACGGAAGCAACCTAACAGAAATGGCCTTGGCTGGCGAATCAATGGATTCTTCTTCCTCAACAAGTCAAATGTAAACTCCTTTGCACTTTTAAGAATTATTTTTAGCGCACTCCCCATCACTTACCTCATGGAAAAGGATGCATCTGCAACATGATGGATTGTTGATATGTTTTTACACATTTACACTAAATAAGTTCATAATTTATTGGGAAAATGGAAAAGAATCATTAGAGGGAGGATTTCTACCCCTCCCTTCCTCCAGTCCCTCCCATCCTTCTCTTCTCTTTGTCAGTGTTAGGTTTATGAGAAGGAAGAGAAGAAAAGAGAAAGAGAAAAAACAAAACGGGAAACTTGCACTTTATATACAGTTAATTTCCTCTTGTGATTTATAAACCTGCCATCTTCACTTTACATCCACGATTTGCATTTTCTCAAGTCATGACATCATTTCACTCCATCCACTTCATCCTTGCTCTAGAGCTATAAACTTACTTTTATTTTCTCCAAAGGTGCCCTTGAAAACTTTCTTAGAAACTCAGATTTTATCTTAATTTACAGTGATTGCTATCTTGTTTCCAAAAAATATATATATATGTAAGAGTCAGGAGAAAAACCAGATGACCATGCTGATGGAATCTCACACAAAGAGATTAATTGCAACTGCTCTGGAAGACTTGGGCAAAGCAATGAGCAACCCACAGTTTGCAGAGGAAACTAGAGGTAGCCGTGTCTGCAATGTGCAAACTCCTGGGTATTTGTAAATATCCTCACGCTGGGATGGTAAATTGGGAACAGCCATCTGGATGTTTGGCTACATTTTTCATTTTTTTTAGATGGATTTTTAAGACTGCTAGATAGCACTTTCAGCTTGCCTCCTTATTCTTTTGGTTTGTAAGAGCAGCAAGGCATGATACAATAAATTCAACAGTATTTTAAAGTTCTCACATTACCACACAATGAAATCCACAGTGTGCTGTAAATCACTATCTGTTAAGTGATGTAATTGTATGTAGCTAGTGCAAGAACCTATGTAAAAATATGGCCATGTGTTAAAAGTATGAAGTCAGAGATTGTAAACTGTTGAAATACATCACAGCTTCTGTAATCTGATTTTGGCATTTTTCTATTAAAAATTTTTGGTTTGTCATGTGAAAATGGAATCACCTAGGCCTCTATCAATCTTTGATGGTACTGATTCCTTAAGAATCCCACTGATATACGCACTACTATATATAAAATTGATAATCAATGAGAACCTACTGTATAGCACAGAGAATTCTACTCAATATTCTGTAATAACCTATAATGGAAAAGACCCTGAAAAAGAATGGATATATGTATATTATAACTGAATCACCTTGCTGTATGCCTGAAGCTAGCACAATGTTGTAAATCAACTATACCCCAGTATAAAACAAAAATGAAATTAAAAAAATCCACCCATAATTCAACCAAAATGATGGTGAAAGAAGTCCAGTGCCTGGAAATGGGGTGAAACTGTTCGTATTCCGTGTTTGTTCACACACATACATAACCCTGAATTTATAACCACTCACCAGCACAGGCGTGTCCACGCACAGAAGCCTGGAGCCCCCAGCAGCCTCATCTTCTCTTGAGTGAGAACTCTCTTCTCCGTCATGGGGTGAGGGTGACAGCCTCCCTCTGCACTGGTTAGAGAGGGTGATGGTGTCTCTACAGATGAGGGACCCGCACAGCAGACGATGACCAGTCATCGCTCAGAGTGGCCTGGGCTCTACACCCCAGTGCTGCGGCCCAGATCTGAAGACGCTGAGCTCTGAGGACCACGTGGAGACAGAGCGGCACAGAGGTGATGCCCAGAGACACCCCCCAGCGCCTGCCCACAGACACAGCTGGCAACGACCCACAGCCTTGGTAGCAGCACCAACCCCAGCCTCACATTTATTCTCTGAAACACTGGAATATCTCTCCCTTCAAGATGTATTATATTTAGTGAAATCCATTTCGATGGACGAGGGGGCTCTGCCTCGCATTCTGATATGACTTCAAAGTAAATAAAATATGGACCTCAGTACTTTCACAGATGGTTCAGAAACACACTGTAGACACATCCCTTTCGTGTGTTTTGCAATTATATTGTGTCCCAGGTCTGAAGAAAAGATTGGCCAGAGTATACGATAGCTTCTAAACATGAAAGTGTCAGATGTAGGTATTGTAGAGTGAAAACAGTTTTTTCCGAAATTCTATAGATCTCAATTTCTGCAAACAGTGCTTCTCGAAACAAAATGTGAGTCCTCAACGTTCTGTTTCCTAAAGAAGAATATTCATTCTAGAGTCAAATATTTTCTAATGAAATGTGTATTGCATTCTCTGAGGCTTAAATAAATGTTGGCCTTTGACCGTCAGATACGAGGGGATGTTTCCATTTCCCTTCAAGGATGTCAAATGTCCCCTCCAAGAATGGCATGTGAGACCCCCACCCCTAGATGCCATGCACCCCTGATGTTACTTTCGTCTCCTCACCCCATTTTCTGGATAAGTTAGGAATGAAGGGTAAATGCTGATATATCCCATTTATACTCAAGACATCCACAAAAATACTTACCAACTTATACATTTCCAGAGTTTCCAATTTGCCTGCCTGTATATACAAAATAGGGTATAGATTTTACCCAAACGTTTTTATAAGCACTGTTGCCACCAACCACCACAGAGCAAAAGTTAATATTTTTGCTGAATTAAGCAATGTGAATTCTCCTTGCAGCTTTCTGTGACTTTATCTCACACATCAGTTATTTCAACTCTCTCCTCTGCCCCCCATAGAGTATTTTAAATTCTTTTCCCATATCAAGTGAGCTGCCAGCAATACTGTAGGAGTGGAAAACAAGGCACAGAAATCACCAAAACCTGTAATTAGAGAAAAAAAAACCCTACTTAATATTTAAACAAATCTTTTCATTTGACAGAGACAAACACTTTATCACATGTTAAGTTAATATCAACTATGAACACTGGGTTCTTTGCGAGAAAGCAATACAAAAGGAGATTCCGGATGTGTATCTGGGTTAGAGTGAATTCATGACAGATATGATACAAATTTTGTTTTAAAGTCTCTTAATTTGTCAGTGTTCCTGGTGGCAAATGATGTATTAGACCGAGTAATGAAAAAGGTAATGAAATAGATTGTCTCTTTATGAAATATTAGTATCCATTAGGTCTGATAACCCTGAGTCTAAATGTGAAATCTCCCCTTTATGAATCATCTCACCTGATATTGAAGATGATGTGTTCAAGCCAAGGAGAATTGCCAGCTCCTGATTAAAGGAGCCCAAGAGGATGATAAAACCCAGATTTAGAATAGTGGTTCCACCAAGGGAAAGAAGAGAGAGAATAAAATTGGAGAAGGCCACCCAGGAGACTTCAACAGTATTCATAGCATTTTAACCAGATTCTACCATGTGTGCATGGGGCATTGGTTATATTGTTCTTTATTCTTGTAAGATTGCTATGTGGGAATTCTTTCTGGATCAAGAAAACAATGAGAAACGAGTGCACCCACTTTCCCAAGTGAGGTGCTGACCACCATGTGTAAAGTAAACTTGAGGATATGAAAGGATTGAAGTCGATGAGTTCTGAAAATTGGGCTGAAGACAGGGCATCTCTTTGGAGAGAGCTGTCTGTGGGCCGAAGTCGGCTCTGGGGGCCAACAAGACCGTCTCACTGCTCTTCTCAAGTTTCCCCAACCTGGGAATGACTTGAGTGAAATTTTAGGTGAAAGACTGGGGGAATGATGGAAAAGTTGCTAGAGTTTGATCTAGAGCAGAACAAAAGAAGACAGCCTGGGGATTCAGATATGTGAGATGGTAGAGATCATGGCTTCTAGAATGTGACTACAGAAGAAACCACACAAATATAAATTTACTGAGATTTTGCAAATACCTTGGGGAGAGCACTGGACATCCCAGAGACTGCAGAGAAGAAAAATCATTTCTCTTCAAGGTCAAGGACTGCATGACCACAAGTACGATTTGACGTGTGCAGCCACTGTGATTTTACTTTTTTTTTTTTTTTTTGGCTGCGTTGGGTCTTTGTTGCTGCACGCAGGCTTTCTCTAGTTTTGGCAAGCTGGGGCTACTCTTTGTAGTGGTGCGCAGGCTTTTCAGTGTGGTGGCTTATCTTGCTGAGGAACACGGGCTCTAGGTGCTCAAGCTTCAGTAGTTGCAGCATGCAGGCTCAGTAGTTGTGGCACGTGGGCTTTAGAGCGCAAGCTCGGTAGTTGTGGCTTGCAGGCTTCGTTGTGCCACTGCATGTGGGATCTTCCCAGACCAGGGATCAACCCTATGTCCCCTGCACTGGCAGGTGGATTCTTAACCACTGGGCAGCCAGGGAAGTCCCTGATTTTACTTTTAAATGTAATGGCATTTACCTACTAGCCTGTAAACTCCACGTGGGCAGGTGATATCCCTATTTTCCATTGTTGTATCCCTAGTTCCCTGCGCATTTTGTGGATTGAAGGACAAAGGGAGGCAGTGATGTTGTTACTGAACTGAGGTTCGATGCTCGTCACTCAAGAACCCAATGCAGAGAGGCAAGTGTTGAGTAAGAAAAGAGAAAACTTTATTGATGAAGCTGGCAGTCCTGGGGAGAAGGTGGGCTCATGTCCTAAAGAGCCAACTCCCCACTCCTCAGGTTTTGCTTGGAGATAATGCAGGGAAAAGAGGAAGGGGCTACATGCTGAGGAGATGGTTGCAGGGTGTGCGGTCAGCTCGTGGACCTTCTGATTGGTTGGTCGTGAGGTAATGGGAAACCAGCATCCTCACCCTTCCTTCTGGTTCCAACTGGTCTGGGGTCTACATGCTTGGGGGCATCATGTAGTTAACTTCTTCCATCTGGTGGGAGTTTCAATATTTGCAAAGCAGCTCAAAGGATATAGCTCAGGATATTGTCTATAGCCCTTGAGGAGGAACTAAAGGTCCTTGCCTTTGTTAATGGCTAAACTGTTAACTCTTTTGTCCTGTTTGATGGTTTTCCTTTGCTTCTGAATTTTCTCACTTCTCTGATTAAATGTATTCTTTGGCTAAAGTTTTTCTACTGACGAGAGGCAGGCAGAGGACGTGGAGGGGGTGTCCATCCTGGGAAGGCCACAGAGGGTCCCACTCAGTTACAATGTTACTGAAGCCCGGCATCACCCAGTGGAGCTAGAAACACAAAAGGCTTGTCAAGTGGAGATGGAGATTGAGGGCGGTGCAGAGGGGAGGAGAGGGTGCTGCTGCAAACCTGGCCTGAGGAAGAGAACAAAGGGGAGACACACACTGGACTCCTTCTTCCTCCCGTCCCCCCATCTACCATCAGTGCCTCCCATTGGCTAAATCGAGTCTTCATTGAGATATAATTCGCGTACCATGAAATTCACCCTTTTAAAATATAGAATTTAATTCAAAGGTTATTAGTATATGCACAGAGTTGAGTCGTCATCAAAACCTGACTCTAGAACATTTTTACCACCCCCAAGAGAAACCATGGTCCCATTAGCAGTCATTCTCCCATCCAACCTGGGCAACCACCCATCTACTTTCTATCTCTATGGATTTGACTATTCTGGTCATTTCACATAAATGGAAATACACAATATGTTGCCTGTTGGGCCTGGTTTATTTCCTTTCAAGGTCCACCCACACTGTAGCCTGTGTCAGTGCTTTGTTTCTTCTCATGGCTGAATACTATTCCATAGTGTGAACAGACTGCATTTTGTTTATCCATTCGTGAGTTCATGAAGTTCTGGGATTATTTCCATTCAAATGCTAGTTAATAACTTCCTATTTCTCTTCAATTCATTTTAACAATATAGAGGGGAATGGAAAGTGACAGATATAGAATTTTTAATAAAATATCTTAAAATCCATTTTGATATCATACAAATGTTAACATTGGAGAGCTTTTAAATGTTTTCCAGGGCATATTTTTTTGAATTTCCAAGTATATCATGTTTTATATATAGGAGTAACTTACAATGGGAGATAAAATAGTTAGGTATTGGAGGAAAAATTGTCTGAAACATGTCACTTAGCTTAAGCTGAATACATAAATTTGAATAAACTAAATTCCTAGAACCAAAAGGTTAAATCTCCTGGAAGAAATTGGTAATTTAGCCCATGAAAAATCCCAATTAAAGGAAAATAATAATTCCCTGAGTTTTTGCCTTAATGAATCTTCTGACTTGAGAATGGAGTCCCCTTATCGAGCCAGAGAGATAGAGTTTTACTAAAAGTGATATTATAAACTATTTGAATTATTCCAAATTTGGGTTTGATACTGTTTATATTGGTGATCTTTTCTATTTCAGGTTAACAGTAGTTGGTTGAAAATTCTTTTTTTTTTTCCTTAAAAGCCAGAGGTCAAGGCCTAAGTATTCAAATGTGGCACCTCTTTTCCTAAAAATAAATGATGCTTTGGGTACTCACTGCTATATTCACACTGTTTTCTTGGCCCTGTAGCCAGACATTCATTACTGAGCTAGAAATGGCTGGGGGATTTTTTTTTTTTAACAAAGTACCAACTGAAATAGCTGTACTAATCCACTCACCATCAGAGGTCACTAGGCCATCATTCTAAGTGACCCTCTTCACCTCTTTCTCTAAATATTTCCTCAAGTGTGGGCTTTTGGGGGACTCTCCTGTCACTCGGAATAATAATCAAATTCTATTCGAAATCCCAGGTACATCATTATTTTGTCCAATTCCCAGAATGCCCTATTGTAAAGAATATCAACAACTCCTGAAATAGCTTCACAGACTTGTTTTTCAGCCAACATGTGGACTTTCTCCCATTGTACACGAGCTGGACACGTGGGCAACTCATGGTGTGGGAAGATTCCAACCTTAGTCACTCCAGGCATCTCTTTTCTTGCCCTTTTTAAAAAGGCAAGCTACTCACAGCCCACAGAAATTCTAATCAAGAGCTCCAGGCTGCCAAGACAATGGAGACAAGGAGATACCCAACACCCAGTGGGCTCGTCCCTCTTCTCATCATCCAATCATTTTCACCTGCCATCAACATGGCTACCGCAGAGCTATAGTCTTCAACCCCAAAAGGATGCAATTTAGGGAACCAGAGAAGTACTGCTCAGCCCAATTATCAAGAAAGCTTTCTTCAAACTTCAAAAGAGAAGAGGAAGTTAAAACATGAAGGATGATGCATCACAAAACCAAAGGACTTTTTGTTTTGTTTCCATATGACTTTCCCATCAACTCTGCGTTTTTAAATGACCAGAAAAGCTACTTCATGTGGAAAAAAAGTATTTTCTTCAAATAAGTCCCCGCTCCTGTAAGATTTCGAGTCCTTTTTATTTTGACTCTCAATGTAAAATTTGATTTGTTTTACATACTATTAATAGTTTCTCCCAAAATTCAGGTAAATGATTTTTTAAAAATAAGAGATAATTTCTAGAGCAATGTAACATCATTTAAATGGGCATGGAATCATTCTCTTTCATAAAAATATCTGTAACTAGGTAACTGAACTGCTCATCTGCCAACTACATGTGATGAAGACCTATTTATGCCTGTCGTCCTAGCTAATTATTTATAGCATTCTCCTTTCACGCTCAGAAATGTCCAAGTGTAGGGAATAAGTTATTTCACCACCCTAATTATAAGCTTCTTTCAGGGCCTTTGCTTTCTTGGTGTTTTAATGTATCATTTGATTTAAGATGCTATTCAGAATCGATTTGGCTGAGAATGAAGTACATTCTCTGACCCCGAGCATATGGCTTTGTGCTTCCTGGGTGGGAGGAAGCAGGGTAAAAGCTAGGATGCTCGCAAAGTGTGGGTACCACCATTTAGGTGTGAGGTTCACACATGGGACTAAATGTTGGAATGCTTCAGGCTGACCAGGCTACCAGGTTTATGGTACTAGAAACATAAGACGTTTAGTTATATTAATATGTAGGGGCCAGTGTTCACCAATAGAACTTTGTTTTTAAAGAAAACAAACAGCAGGGGCCTCCCCGGTGGTGCAGTGGTTAAGAATCTGCCTGCCATTGCAGGGGACACGGGTTCAATCCCTAGTTTGGGAAGATCCCACATGCTGCGGAGCAACTAAGCCCATGCACCACAACTACTGAGCCTGCGCTCTAGAGCCCCGTGAGCCACAACTACTGAGCCCTCGTGCTGCAACTACTGAAGCCCTTGCTCCTAAAGCCCATGCTGCACAACAAGAGAAGCCACTGCAACAAAAACACCTGCGCACTGCATCAAAGAGCAGCCGCTGCTCACCACAACTAGAGAAAGCCCGTGTGCAGCAGTGAAGACCCAATGCAGCCAAAAATAAAATAAATCTTAAAAAAAGAAAGAAAATCACTATCTACTTTCAAAAAAAAAAAAAGAAAACAAGCAACAATAGCAACAAAATTAATATTTTGATTCTTTAAAACTTAGCCATTTGTTCCACCTGTGAATTAATTAATATCTTCAAGGATTCCACATTTATGTTGTCCTATCTGCTTTGCCATAGGGAGAAAGAAGGCTCTTGGTCATTATAGTTGAAGCCCATTTCAAAGCAGTCAATCTTCCCCCCAAAAGGCTAGTGCCTCCACCTTAATCAGTCCTCAGAGAGAACAAACTCCTTCAGAGACCCCAGATGAAACTTGGTTTCACTGACCCTGTTACCAAACTCAGTTTCAACTACTCTCTGCTTCAAAGCCAATACTGAAGAGACAGTGTTGGTAGGAAAGGAGAGGTTGCTTTATTCAGGAGGCCAGCAACCTGGGGAGAAGGCGGACTCGTGTCCAAAAGCCAACTCCCGACTGCCTGTTGGGGGCAAGAGCTTTTAAAGGGGAGTTTCAGGGGTGCACAGGTGGAGGGAGGGGCTACATGCAGAAACAGCACAGGCAGCTCTGACAGTCATCTTGAAATTGGTCATCAGTGGTCTGATCAGCATCATCTTGATGTTTTAGGTACAGTTAATCTTCAGTTCCGGGGTCAGTTCCCATTTCTTTGAGGCCAGTTCTTGGAATTGTGGCAGCTTATGTAAAGGCTACAGGCTTGTCTTCATGTGGTTAACTTCTTCCACCTGGTGGGGGTTTCAGTATCTACAAGACAGCTCACAGGACATGGCTCAGAATATTATCTAGAGCCCTTGAGGAGGAACTAAAGGTCCTTGACTTTGTTTAATGACTAAACTACTATTGTTTTGTCTTATTTGACTATTTTCCTTTGCTTCTGCATTTTTCTCATTTCTCTGATTAAATTTATTCTTTGGCTAAAGTTTTTCTACAGATAAGAGGCAGGCAGAGGACACGGGGTGGGAGGGGTGGGGTCGGGTCTATTCCAGGAAAGCCCCCTAAGGTCCCACTTGGTTACAACCCAGCTATTTAATCTGAGGGTCCAGAAGTGCCCTGTGGTTGTCACCACCCCCTGGGCAGGTGGCATCTGTTTCACTTCCTTACAGGCCCCTGACAATCATGATGTAGGGTTCCAGCTGGCTCTTCTCCCCTGGCACCATAAACAGCCTGTATAGCACTTCTTCTTATACTCTGTACAAATGTATTGATGTGCTATGTGTCTGTTTGTTTAAGCTCTGTCTCTCTAGGGTATGAGGGCTGGGATTACTTTGTCCAGTTTTCTTTTTTGTTTGTCTTTCACATTTTTGGAGGGGAAGGGGTCATTGGTCATCAGATTACCCAATGCTGGGCACAGAATAGGTGCTTGTCGATGCAGGTGGCCACAAATTTTACCTCCACTTATTCACACTCCTTTGCAAATGACTTTCCACTGCTCCCATCGAATGTGGGTTTGTTTCTTCATATCTTGCATCCGGACTTGGCCTTGGGGATTGCTCTGGCTGATGGAAAATTAGCAAATATTGCTTAAACAGAGGATTAAAGAGCACTTGCCCTTTGAAGCTTGCCCTCTCTTGCTCTGGAAATCCTGCTGACTGCCCCCGACCCCCCAGTAAGCCTAGGTGAGCCTGTGAATGAGAACAGCACGTGGCCTGTGACCTCCGTCACCTCTGCTGAGAGCCAGCACCAGCTGCCAGACACCTGATGAGGCCACGGGACCCCAGTGACTGTCAGCACAAGGGTGAGGCCATCTCAGTGGAGGCCAGAGCACATCTCTGACCTGGAGAATTGTGTGTAAACAAATAGTTGTATTTAAAGCAACTTTGGTTGCTCATAATTTGTCACACAGGAAAAGCTAATTGGCCTGCCCGATAAATATTTATGGAACGAGTGAATGAATAATGGTCTCAGAACTTACAGAAAACGAGACATCTGTGTATGTATATTTATTCATTTTTGTACATATAAAGCAATGTGGATATTATACATATTTATTCCCTTCTGGCACGCACGAAGGAAGTACAAGATTCCTATTTCCGTTAGTCAGCATTCTCCAAAGGAACAGTTGCAACAGGAGATATACATAGACATATGGAGATGTATCATGAGAAACGGGTCCACGTGATGATGGAGGCTGAGATGCCCCATGATTTGCAGGGCTAGGATTAGCGTTAGGACTAGGCTTAGGGCTAGGGCTAAGGTTAGGGCTGGGATTAGGGTTAAGGTTAGGGCTAGGGTTAGGGTTAGGGCTAGGGCCAGGGTTAGGGCTAGGGTTAGGGTTAGGGTTAGGGGTAAGGGCTAGCGTTAGGGCTAGAGTTAGGCTTTGGGCTAGGGTTAGGGCTAGGCTAGTTCTTCAGGGTGGACAGCCGGGAAAGTTGTGGTGATTCAAGCCCTAGTCTAATGGCATGAGAACCAGAAAATTCAACACTGCATGTATCAGGGCAAGGCAGGGGAATAGGATGTCCCAGCTCAGCCAGGCAGGCAGGAAGGGGACGTATCTACCCTTCCTCTTCCCTGTGCTCTACTCAGGCCTTAAGTATTGGCTGATCCCCACCCACAGTGGGAGGGCAATCTACAGAGCCACTCATCCAATGCTAATCTCCCCCAGGAACACCATCAGAGACACACCAAGATACAAAGTATAACCTGGGGCCCATCTTGACCTATCAAATTAATTCTTGCATAGTTAAAATACTCCCTGCACCAGTTGTTTCTCTATAGCTATTGCCTTACTATAAGTAGCTAGTATAGATAGTTCCAGCTGCTATCTGAAGATTGTCAACTGAGGAACAGTTTTACTGAAAATAGTACAGAATTTAGATGTGAAACATTCAAAAGTTCCAGGGAGGACTGGGGACAAGCCTGAGGTCATGGGGACATCAGCGATGGGCAGGTCTCAGATCCAGAGGCTGGAGCACACAGTCTGGAGGCTGTCAGGGTTGAGGGACGGTGTGACTTCCCCAAGTTCCAAGGGAGGCAAAGTCAGCACAGCTCACCATTGGGCTTGCGTTATCTCTATGTTGGAAGGCCTTCAAGCATAGGAAGGGCAGGTGTGGGGGAGATGATGGTGGTGGTGAGCGTAGGATGCTGTGTTAGCCTGTGCATCCTCCTCCCTTGAAACTTGTGGAAGATTCAGGTGTAGACCATCCTGTTGCAAAGGGAAGAGGAATACACATCCCTGGTGCCTACAGGAGTGGAGGCAAGCTGCTCACTCCACTCCTCTGTTTTCTTAACAACTTCTGCAAACGCCTGCTTCTTGACAAGGTGTAGATGCATCGGTGTCATTGGAAGAGGAAAAACCTGGGAGAAAAAGAAAACAGATATTTACTTAAAGCACAGCAGCATTTTGGGTATATATTTAGTATTTTCAACTCATCTAGTGTTTTGTTAACTCCTTGCCTTGGCCTCCATCTTTTTAGAGTTTTGCATTTTGTCTCCATTTTTTCAGGAGAAAGAATTCTGATGACACGTGTGATTTCAGACGAAAATTACAGAATCAAACAATATGAAATCATAATTTGTCCACATGCATAACTGCCACATTTTCACTACTTAAGGTATGCATTTTGCTAATTCAAAATACTTTTTTTTCTGGCTCATTAGGTTTCTGGTAAATAATGTGTTTGTATATTTGTTTGTTGTTTTGTGTTTTTTCTAATTTTTTAATTTTTATACAATTTTTTAAAGATTACTTTCCCCTTACAGTTCTTACAAAATATTGGCTATATTCTCTGTGTTGTAAATACATCCTTTAGTCTCTCTTATGCCCAATAGTCTGTGTCTTTCACTTCCCCACCTTTATACTGCCCTTCTTCCTCGCCGCTGGTACCCACTGGTTTGTTCTCTGGATCTGTGAGTCTGATTCTTTTTTGTTATATTCGCTACTTTGTTGTATATTTTTAGATTCCATCTATAGTGACATCATACAGTATGTGTCTTTCTCTGTCTGACTTATTTCACTTCACATAATACCTTCCAAGTCCATCCATGTTGCTGCAGATGGCAAAAACTTGCACAGATGTGTAAGTTTTAATGCGATGGTCAGGTGCAGCCACGGGAGGAGGCACAGGAGAGGCTCAGGGAAAGCAAAGCTTGTTATGCTCACAAGTCCTAGAGGTGAGAGACACGTGTACCATGCAGGACCACATGGAAAGACACCAGGGCAGTCAGGAGGCAGAACACAGATTCCTCCAGGAAACTCCCATGACCTTTATGGATGTTTCCTGGGGAGAGGCAAGGATGGGCAGGGTGAACAGTGCAGGGTTGGCTCATTGGAAATCTTTTGGTAGGATCTGTGCTACAGGAGTGGTTCCCTGCTTGCTGGTACCTGGCCCTGGGATGATTAAAGCAGAGGAAGAATGCCTCCTGGGGTGTAGGAACCCAAGATAGAGGAAGTCTGGCTGTGAGTTGGTTATTTTGTGTCCTAGAGACATGCTCCTGCCTGGGCCCTTTTTTATCTCTAAGAATTGGCTAGTTCCTGGTGGGGTGGTCTTTTCTCAGCCTGAAAGGATATTTAATATATCAAAACATCATAATATGCAGAGAAATTTAAAATATTTATAATACAGTTTACATTTATTATTTAAAAATTTATAATAAAGACAAAAGAGAAAATGAACAAAGTCACATTTATCAATACCCATGAGTAATCAGATTTGTTTACAACTACTATTAATTTCTGCATGTGAAATGGGCTCAAGGATGTATTGTACAACACAGCCAATATTTTGTAATAACTGTAAATAGACAGTAACCTTTAAAAATTAGATTAAAATTAAAAACAAAAAATACTATTAATTCAAAGGAAGGAAGAAAGGCATAAATACCTCATACAAAAAGCTCACAGTTCACCTGATATAAATTTCTGGCAACTGCTGACCCAATATCCCCTCCCCCAAAGAGAGAGAAAGATTTTTAAGTTTACACAAAATAATTTCTTTTTTTGGTGGGAGGCAGGGAGGAAGAGGTGGGAAAGTTGCTTTGCATTCTTAGTTGTTGAAGATTTTACTGAGGTCCCCTCACTCCAGCCTGCCTGGTCCACATCTCTGGATAATCAGCTTGGGGTCCTGTTAAACTGGCCATCTCTAGGAGTCAGAAGTTTTTTTTTATGTTTTGTTTTTGTTTTTTGTTTGGCTGCCTTGGATCTTCGTTGCTGTGCTCGGACTTTCTCTAGTTGCGGAAAGCGGGGGCTACTCTTTGTTGTGGTGCAAGGGCTTCTCATTGCGGTGGCTTCTCCTGTTGCAGAGCATGGGCTCTAGGCACTCGGGCTTAGTAGATGTGGCACGCGGGCTCAGAACACAGGCTTAGTTGCTCCGAGGCATGTGGGATCTTCCTGGCCCAGGGATTGAACCCATGTCCTCTGCATTGACAGGCGGATTCTTAACCACTGCACCACCAGAGAAGTCCCAGCATCCAGTCTTAAGATGACAATGCATTGTCCAGATATAAAACAGCTGGAGAGTCCATGTACTAATGGATTATTGATCTCAATGGAGGAGACATATATAGAAGGTATAGGGTTGGCCTAGGGAGAATTTTAAAGTGAATTGTAAACCTGTGTCTGAGAAACAGAACCATGAAGAGCTACAAGCTTAACAGGGCTTCCCCTTGGATGCGGCTGAGCTCAGGCTCAAGATGTAAACAAGGTGGTCACAGAGGCCAGGCTGGGGAACACGTGGCCATCCCACAAACTCCATCAGTAGTCAACCAGGGAAACGTCTGACTTGTGTTGATTTTCCAAGTTATACGTGGGTTGAAATTTCATGTTTCTGTGTCTTGGAAACATTATTTGAAATTGCATTTACTTGGAAATCAAGGCGTTGTTGTTAAAAACAAACCAACCTGTAAAACGCGATATTTTAGGTTTATACTTGTCTGAGAAAATTACCAAAATATCAACGTTTTTTGCCTCTTGGTGATAGCATATGATTGACTTTCAGTTTTTTTTCTTTAAAAATAATCTTCATGTTCTGATGATTCTGAAACGATGGTATTTCATGTAATTCAGCGTATGTACAAGAAAATGGAATGATGTTTTTAAAACACAACACGCTATTAGTTTGAAAATGAGACTGCAGGCTAGTCCTCCTGGTGGGTACATTCTCTTATCTACCTGCTTGTTACTGTAATTCAGAATGATGGAAAAATGACGTGCTTCACTGCTGTCATTGCTTCACGTTTATCTATATTCACCTTCCCTCAGGCGCATGACTTACACAGACTCACATTTTTTCCCTTAAATGCACTGAAGGCACGAATCATTGCCAAGTGCCTCCATGATTTAGGGCATGTTGGCGGCAGAAATTCCTGAATGAGTATGATGGTCATTTACTTATGAACCTAGTCAGAGATTCAGCCACAAATCTGTCCAGGATGAATTCACGTGGACTTGATTAACATTCATGTGAAAAGAATTACGGGGCATGTCCATTTGCAGTGGACATGCGTGACACACAGATGTATTTGCAGTAATTACTACTGCCTTAATACATGAATTTTAATTACCACTGCCTCGATACAGGAATTTTGTCGCTTTCTACTTTTTAGTGTATAGTTGTCAAATTGCCAAATTGATCCTTGTGACTGTGTTTCCAATTTGAAACAAATGCCGGAAACTTTTTTAATGACTGTGAAATATGATGTCATTAAAATGATCGAATTTAATAAGACATGGAAAACCCCAAAGAGATGCCAACAAAATAACCATTTTTAACACAAAGTAATTTCCTCCTTTGAATGGTCGCAGCCACTTTGAGTGGTCTTGGATTTCCTAACTGACCTTGAAAGACGTCTGTCTCTGCATTTCAGAATCAAAATTGACCCCCGATAATCCTATTATTCAGCTCTTAAAAAAATACCTTCTTCTTCTAATGAATTGATGTGCCTTTAAGATGGTCACATCTTATTGAGATAAAGAGCTCATTCCTCCTTGTTGGATAAAATGAGAAAGATCAACCTTGGGAAAAATAGGGTACAATTTCAAAAAAATTTAAAAAGCAGTCCTTCTTAATGCCATATGCTCTCTCCTTGTGAGTAAAGTCAATTTTGAACTTAATTTATGTTTATTAAAAAGAATATACATATACAATAAAAACTTTTCTAAAGTCCCCCCTTCCCCGACAAAAGATATTTTCCTACTTCTTCCTCTTTCTGACCTTAACTGTCAGAAAACCAGTGCTGAAAAGCCCTCAGATCTTTTGGTCTCCTGTGGCTGTCACTGTTTATTGCCTCCAGCAACTGTGCTCCTTTTCCTGCTGCCAGGACCCTGATTTGGTCAGGCTGCCCTGTTTCCAGGCCAAAGAGATGAATCAGCTCTAGTGTAAGTCATGGTAACCTGGTGCCCCTTTGTGATTGGTCTAGACAAAGCATGTGACCCACTTATGGCCAATGAGAGGGGAGGAGAACTGACCTTGGGGCACTGGGAAATAGTTTTCTCCTTAATAAACAAAAAATAAGCATACAAGGTAAAGACCTTTCTGCCACCCTCTGTTCCTTCCTGCTGTGAATATGGTTTTGGAGGACATGGCACCTGATTGGGAGGCAGCCGTGCTGGGACCACGAGGGATTGAGCCTTGGAAAACAGGCTATGTGTCAAGAACTGCAGAATGGAAGGAAGAGGAAAGACTTCCAGTTACTTCCAAGTCAATCCTGAGAACACCCACTGTGATGGGCAAAACAATAGCCAAAATGTATATTTTCATGTCCAGAACCTGTGAATATGCTACACTGCACAGCAAAAGAGAATTAAGGCAGCCGACAGAATTAATATTGTTGACTAGGCAGATTATCTGGGATTACCAGGGTGGATCCCATGTCATCACAGGGTCCTTAAATGTGGACACGGAGACAGAGGAGTGGTCACAGTGATGCCATGTGAGAGAGACTAGACTGGCCATGGCTGGCTTTGAAGATGGAGAACGTGCCCTTGGGCCATGGAATGCTGGAAGCCGCTGGACACTGGGAAATGCAGGGAGTGGGGTTTTCCCCTAGAACCCCCCCAAAAGGAGCACAGCCCTGCAGACACCTGATTTTAGCCCTGAGACACCCATTTAAGACTTCTGACTCTCAGAACTGCAAGACAATAACTTTGTTTTGATTTAAGTCACTAAGTATATGGTAATTCATTACAGCAGCAACAGAAAACTAATATATCCACTTATGGATGTTCAATCGGAGGACAAATGTCTGTTTGAAACCATTGTTAGTTCAGTTTTCTGTTAGTTACAGCCAGACACCACCTAACAGGCCACTCCATCATCTATTTGAGTTAATATTATTATTATTATTATTTTAAATTATATATGCCTTTTTAAAAAACTTTATTACTTATTATTTTTTATTTTGGCTGCATTGGGTCTTCGTTTGCTGCACACGAGCTTTCTGTAGTTGCAGAGAGCAGGGGGCTACTCTCTACTGTGGTGTGCGGGCTTCTCATTGCAATGGCTTCTCTTGTTGTGGAGCACAGGCTCTAGGTGCATGGGCTTCAGTAGTTGCAGCACAAGGGCTCTAGAGCACAGGCTCAGTAGTTGTGGCGCATGGGCTTAGTTGCTCCACGGCATGTGGGATCTTCCTGGACCAGGGCTCGAACCTGTGTCCCCTGCATTGGCAGGCGGATTCTTAACCACTGCGCCACCAGGGAAGCCCAATGTTATTATTTTTAAGACTGTTTCCTTTGTTCCAAAGAGATCATTACATGGGTCCTTGGCTAAATGATATGTTTCTCAAGGCAGGAAACAATGAACCTTTCTCTACTATAGTCTTACTAAAACTCCAGGTCCCTCACCAAATATGACTTATTTTCTGTGGGATCTGAAGGTCCTTGAAAGAAAGATGAAAACCCCCAATTTAGATAAAAAAAACAGAGCAAGTATGTTAAATCACATACAGGGTCACTTTATAGTAGGTTTTGAAGAATTAATTCACATAGAACAAAATTATTATATAAAATTTTGTATCAAATGGATGCTGTCCTAGTGACATTAAAAAAAAAATCAGAATAGAGTTCCAAATTTGCTTTCTGAAATCAGCAGTGCTATCAATGAGGTTTTTGGTCCTTTGTTATTCCAGACTTTGGAAACTTGAATAAACTTAGTTCCCGTGCTCTGTATGTTGAATTATATTAAAATACAAGTATATACATTATATGTCATATAGATTATAATTACATTTCTCATTTGTCATTTAATATTTACAAGAACCTATCTCTCTGGCCAGTGAGAATTAGTAGCCATGACAAGCTTTCTTCCACTTGTGTGGCTTTGTCAATTTCTTTGTTTAGTTTATACCATTAATATCCTATCACTGTATGGCTGTGTGTTACTCACAGGAAACAATGTTCTAGTACCTGTGGTATGTTCTCCAGGCCCAGGGTTATCTGTGATTAGAAGAGTTCTAGGTATGCAGAATATCAAGCCATCCACCCATAAACACCTAATTGTATGTAGATTGTAAGTAATTCATTAAGGTTCTAGGAGCGAGTGCCCTTAGGGTCTCTGGTGCAAGGACCACACACGGCACTCCGGTGTTAATAGAGGTTTATCCATAAGACATTTCCTCTTCAAACTCACTCTGTAGAATGCCCATTCCTTAGGAAGCTCCTGCAGCCCTTGGTGCAAGCAGGTGTGCTCTGATGTAGGGATCTACCCCATACCTATCTTCTCTGGCTCTGTAGAACCCTTCTGCTCCTTGTCACCATCCAGGCGGAGTGGCAGCAGGGCAGTGACCATCAAGAAAGCGGATGCTGAGAGGTGACCCCTGTGTGGTGGGGGTGGACCCAGGCTTCCCTGAGACCCAGCCGTGCAGCCTCAGAGCCAGACGTCTGCCAGGGAAGGCTGCCTCTGCAGGCTGCTGAGGGCAATCTCGCTCCACCACCCCCTTCCTGGGAGAGGTTCTGGCCTGAGGCACATCTCCAGGTGGAGAGCTGGGTTGTGTGCTGCCTTCAGAGAATCCCCCACCTTGCTCTGCTGGTCCGTGTGCATCCTCAGCCCTCATTGCCCATCTGAGGAGCCCACTCTGCCTGGGGTCACTCAGGACCCAGTGGGATGAGAGGACAGGAAGCTGCCAGTTACAGAAATTTCCTCGGGCTAAAGGAAAGTCTCTTTTGGTCCTACCTCTTTCAGTAGGTCTCCATGTTGCCATCCATCTACCTCAAATATAGGTGATCTGTAGGAATTTGGTTCATTTTCAGCATTTTCTAATGAGTTAAATGATCTTGTTTTATGATTGACCAAATTTTAAAGATAGAGAAATCGGGGTGGGGTGAGGAGTGGGGGCTCAGCAAGGCTGTTTTTTTTGTTGTTTGTTTTAAAATCTTCTTCAACATAGACCCCTTAGCAAGTGAATGGCCAGTAACCAGACTGGCTATACTTCCCTGTCCAGGAGAGGGGCACTTTGTTTCCATTCTCAGAGAAGCACCCTGAACGTGTATCTGTAATTCCCTGCAGGCTTCTCTGCTGTTTTATGAAATCTGCTGCTACTTGGCTCCATGTGGGACAGCGAGTGACCTGTCAACTACCTAAAATACAAACACAGAGGGTCCCCCTCACCCCCAGGAGCCCAGCCTCAGTTTCATGTCACAGCTTCTCTTGGGGAACAAAGCTGAACAAATACATGACAGCATCTTTTTTACCCAAGTTCAAATGAATGGCATGTTTTAGCATCCTTCAGCCTCTGTAAAACTAGAGTGTCATTTTCCTGTTTGGAGCATGAGAAACAAAGGCAATTTTGAGTTACTGGAGTGTGAGATTTTGACTCTCGGTTCACACTGATCTCTTCCCCAGTTGCCTTGCTGCGCTCCTGCAAAAGTGTCTGGATTGATCTTTGAGAGCAAGGCACAGCAGGTCCTTAATCTGACTGTCTCAGAGCCAATTGAGGGCAGTGTTCTCAGCACCAGTGGTGTGGGTGAGTTTGTAACAGTACACTTCTCTCTGCTCTAGCAGATGGGCTACTTTTGCACAAGAGCACAGAG
Source organism: Hippopotamus amphibius kiboko (assembly GCF_030028045.1). Classification (NCBI taxonomy): domain Eukaryota; kingdom Metazoa; phylum Chordata; class Mammalia; order Artiodactyla; family Hippopotamidae; genus Hippopotamus; species Hippopotamus amphibius. Next base: position 22,924,005 of record NC_080193.1, read on the forward strand.
GCTGCAATGCATACAGTTGCCCTTACAGGAGTGTAAACCTACCCAGTGGTGGACTTCCCTGGTGGTGCAGTGGTTAAGAATCTGCCTGCCAATGCAGGGGACATGGGTTTGAGCCCTAGTACAGGAAGATCTCACATGTCACAGAGCAACTAAGCCTGTGCACCACAACTATTGAGCCCGTGTGCCGCAACTACTGAAGCCCTTGCACCTAGAGCCCGCACTCCACAACAAGAGCAGCCACCAAAATGAGGAGCCTGTGCACCACAATGAAGAGGAACCCCCACTCTCCACAACTAGAGATAGCCCGCACACAGCAATGAAGACCCAACGCACCCAATAAATAAATAAATAAGTAAATAAATTTATTAAAAAAACAAAAGAAACAAACCTACCCGGTGATGAGTGACACAAATGCAGAAGACTCAGAATGATCTGACAGAGGGTATTCAGGGCTCCGATTAAGAAAATTCACAAGGTAGAAAAACTGCAAAAGGCAAATATTTGAAACTAGGGGACTATAGGTTTCTTTTCCTTTTCCTTCACTCATTTTTTGTTCGAGGGATTTCCTTCTATGAGGAAGCAGAGGAAGAGGAAAGGGCTGTCAGGGAGGTGCAAAAATAGAAGAGGAGTTCAAAATAGAGTGATGGGGAAAGAATGGATTTCTGAAGCATGGCCAGAAACATCAGTGACGAGAAAGTGGTGAAGGATGGATGGGACAGTCTCTCCCTTTGACCCCGATTGGTGAGTATCATGGGGATACTCAGCAGTCAATAACAAAAGGAGAAATGCTGAGTGACACAATATTGGACCAGCTATATTGCTCTCTGCAATTTAACCTAAGGAAAATGGTTTCATCAGCACTTCTAATATAACTGAATCAAGTTCGTTTACCCCCATGCATAGCAATGGATAAAGAAGAGATGGTGTATATACATATATACACACACATATATATGGTGTATATTCAATTGTCGATGGACATATAGGTTGTTTCCATGTCCTGGCTATTGTAAATAGTGCTTCTATGAATCTTGGGGTGCATGCATCTTTTTTTAAATTAATTTATTTATTGAGGGCATTGGGTCTTCATTGCTGTGCATGGGCTTTCTCTAGCTGCAGCAAGAGGGGGCTACTCTTCCTTGTGGTTTTCAGGTTTCTCGTTGTGGTGGCTTCCCTTGTTGGGGAGCATGGGCTGTAAGTGCATGGGCTTCAGTACTTGTGGCTCGTGGGCTCAACAGTTGTGGCTCACGAGCTCTAGAGTGCAGGCTCAGTAGTTGTGGTGCATGGGCTTGGTTGCTCCACAGCATGTGGGATCCTCCCGGCCCAGGGATCGAACCCGTGTGCTCTGCATTGGCAGGCGGATTCTTAACCACTGTGCCACCAGGGAAGCCCCAGGGGGTGCATGTAGCTTTTTGACTTACAGTTTTGTCTGGGTATATGCCCAGAAGTGGGATTGCTGGATCATCTGGCAACTCTGTTTACTGGCTGTTTCTTAAGTAACTTTTATTTAAATTAATCAATATGCCTAAATCACATATTTGGGGATGGTGTGTTCTGCCCTGCTTCACACTGCAGATGTTGGCAGCCAGGATTTGAGGTTCACTCCAGTGCATGGTCTGTGGTTGCATCCCTCTCCTCACCTCCCATGCAATCTGACTACACTGAAGTCATCAGTAATGGTCATCTCTGATTTGCTTGTGGATTAACTGTTAATTTCAGCATCACAAATATTGTGGTGAGTTCAGACAACTAAGAGGAGATTGATTATGATACCAACACCAGCCTGACCCAGACAGGACTGGATAATAATGTGGAAGAAAACTTATTCTAATGACAAACACTTACAGAAGGATAAGGGAGGTAAGTCACCAAAACAGACGATCCTGTACATCATGCAGAAAAGGATTTGGGGTTGGGCATGGTGGAGAAGAGGATTTGAACCCAGATATGGGGATTGAAACTCACAAGGGTTGAATGAGACAGGCAAGTACAGTTGACCCTTGAACAATGTGGTGGGGGAATAGTTAGGGGTGCCAGCACTCCCAGTAGTTGAAAAATCTGTGTCTAACTTATAGTCGACCCTCCGTATTCCACGTTCCTCTGCATCCAAGTTTCCACATTCGCAGATTCAACCAACCTCGGCTTGTGTAGTACTGTAGTGTTTGTTACTGGAAAAAACCTCAGTGTGAATGGACCCATGCAGTTAAAACCTATGTTTTTCTAAGGGTCAATCTACTTAAACCAATCGGGTTTCCTTATCTCTCCCAAAGACACCAACACTCAGTTGAAAATAGAGGCTACTATTAGCTTGGCTACCACACAAAGGAACACATGTGATTATATGCTGGTTGCCCTTGCTCTAGGAAGTGACTAATGTTCTAAGTCTTAGCTCAGAGGTTGAAACAAAAATGTCCTGTGGGGAAATAAAGGGGGGGCATTTTAACAACATGGGCCCCTTTCCTGTCCGGCTGATTCTGTCGGTTCTTATCAAGGATCATTGTTTAGAAAGGTCCCTCTGCTCTTAGGTATTTGGCTTTGAAAAATGGAATTTCCAGTCATCTTTCTGATTCCATGAAGGTTTTAGTGATACCACAGAAGGCATAAAAGAATTTTCAGAACGTGTTCAATTACAAGGTAGAATTGGTTATCTTTCTACATATTCAGCACAGCACATATGTAATCTCTGTGTAGGTTGCAAAAAAAAAAAAAAAAAAAACTGTCACCAGAGAACGATAGTCAAGTGAAATAAGACTTTCTTGATTTCTTTACTAAGACTATAACTTATTTGGAATCCAACTTCAATTTCACAAGTTCAGATTACCTCTGTGCTTTAAAATTACTGAGAGAAATGGTGGCGTGACTTATGACGACATCATCCTGCTTCATGGTGTTTTAAAAAGGTGGGCATTTTGGACAAAAACAGCCAATATGAGGGATTGATGTATGCAGAGAACCTGACGGACTAAACAGCTGGTCTTTTGAAATGAACCTGCAGATCGGAAGTGGTGAATGTTTTGGGAAAGCTGGAAACTAATTCCTCAAGGCCAGAAATCATGCTGTTCTAGTAAATAAAATTTTAAATTCCATGCACAGACCGTTTTGTCAGGAGTGCGTTTATCTTGATAAGATCGCCTTGGACTAACACCAGGAATCAATGGTGTACAGACTTGATAAGAACACAGCTGCTTGCCAAAGGGAACTTTATGTGGGACTGCATTCAGTTTTACTACTACACAAAGGGAAAGAAGACGTCCCGTAGGCTGCAGGCAGATGGGAGAACATTTATTGGAAAAGGACGCAGGAGGAATAAAAATATCCCGTCGTTCCACAGGACAGAAAGAAACATGTCATTGCTATTTTTTATTAAATATGAGTAATGTCTGCTTAATGAATCTTGTTACATTTACCTTTTCCTTTTGAAAGTCTAACACTTAGGGATCTCAAGAGTATTCAGTGGCATGGCCTATAAAATTTAAATCTCCAATGAAGAGTTAAAAAGTGGTTAAAATAAATTGTTTCAGAGAACAGAGACATAACAAAATATCATCATATGTTTTCACACGTTATTTGTTCAATTAGCCCTATTTTAATTACTCTGAATTGCCACTTTTAGTTAAGCTTTTATTTAAATAATATCATTTACATAACACAAAAGTAAATGATATAGAATATTATATAATTTATATGATTTTTATTTTTAATATTCAATGTGCAGATATCCATTTTATATTTAAGTTAAATTAATGTGTGTATATAACTATTACGTTTATATTATATAATTTATCACTTAGCAACACTAACAATGATATTATGCTATTATGTAATTATATATCACACTATATTTATTGCATATTATATTATTATGGTTTCTTTTTAAGTCTGCTGGGTCACGTACTGGCTTTCTTAAAATTCGGCCATCCTCGTCCTACTCCCACAGACACATAATTACGTAAAATCTGCTTTGACTCTGGTCATCTAGAAGAGAGAATGAAAATAGTAGAATTTTCCCCTTAAAAGTATTTATGTTGTAAACTCTTCATGAACATGGAAGAAAAAGAAGCTCCCATGGTACATTGTAATGTTTATGCAACAGTCTAATTTCTCATTCACTGTAGGTAAAAAAGTAGCTTCCATATTGTTGACGGATTGCATCCGTCATCCGTGGTGATAATATGAACACAATTACTGTATGAATCCCTGTGCCGTACACCTGAAACTAACACAATATTGTAGATCAACTTTTGTGTTGGGTCTTTGTTGCGGTGCTCGGGCTTCTCACTGCGGTGGCTTCTCTTTGTTGTGGAGCACGGGCTCTAGGCTCGTGGGCTTCAGCAGTTCTGGCATGTGGGCTCAGTAGTTGTGGTGCACAGGCTTAGTTGCTGCTTGGCATGTGGGATCTTCCCGGCCCAGGGATGGTCCCCTGCGTTGGGAGGCAGATTCTTAACCACTGCGCCACTAGGGAAGTCCCATATTGTCTTATTTACCGTGGAGAGGTCTGTCAATGTCTCCTTAAAATAAACACAGCTGTACTTGGTGTACCCCCCAAAAAATAATAAATAAATAAATAAATAAATAAAATAAACACAGCTGTAAACAACACATCACTAACTACTGTTCCATAAAATATTCATAATGCACATATACAATGTAGCTACAGTTAAAAATCCTTAGAATTAAAATCTCTTTGCATGAAATATTTTAGTAGAAGAATTGCTTCCGAACAGGAGCTGTATATTTGAATGAATGGTACAATGTAGAGAGATCAGGTGTTTGTTTATCTTATGGAGGGAAATGCCAAATTTGAAATAATGTTTATGCAAAATCTGGAATAGTGCTTTTTGAAGTTAAATTTATTGATTCCAAATAAAACCAGATAATCATCAACAAAGAAAAAAAAAAGAAGAGAAAATGTACTTCCATTTTTACATGGTCTGCTGGAGAATAACCTGTGTTCTCTGAAGATGCAGATACAGACACGAAACAGGAACCGTGCTGAGGACTTCAGCAGGTCGGTCACGCATGGCTGAGGAAGGACAAGAGACACAGCATCCATCTGGTATCGCCAATACCCCCAAAAGTTCATTCCTCTCCACTTCAGAGAACTAGTCAGTTGACAGCTTAAACAGTGTAGCTTTTAAGACCCATGTACCCCAAGACACAGGAAAATGAGAATATGGGAAGATGCTTCACAGCAGGTTTGGGTTCAGACTCTATCGGGGCCAGATAATGCCTTGCTCTGTCCATCCCATGGCAGAATGGGACAACTGGAAACAGATGGGGAGATTTGTCATAGCAAATGTGCAACACTTTTGGCATTGAGGGCTTGAGAGGGTGAAAGTCTGAAATGCCCAGAATGGGACCTCATTATGAAAATGGTGCACCCCAGACACCTATAGCATCTCCCACAGAAAAGCACCAGAACAGAGACAATGGGATCATTTGCTCTTCTTGCCTGGGAACCTCTCACACCAACAGGTGAACCTCCTGACCACCTCCTCCCTAATGAAGTTCAACTGCATCCGTCATCCATGGTGATAATATGAACACAATTACTGTATGAATCACTGTGCCATACACCTGAAACTAACACAATATTGTAGATCAACTATAGCTCAATAAAAAAAAAACACTATTACTATAAAAATGCCCACACTTTCCCATCCCACTCCTACAAAAAAGAAGATGCTGGCATGGCCTGCTAAGATTCTGACCCTCTCCCTCCAAAAGGATCAGCTTGACCAGTTGGCTGCTTTGAGATTTGTAGCTGGAAATAAGAAGACAAGAGAGAAAAACAAGAAACATGTGGGCTAGAGCAGACAAGAATGTTTTCAAGGAGTTAGGGTGACAGAGGAACCACAGCAGCCTTCCTTGTGTGGAAGGAGAGACCGAGGAGAAAAAAAAAGGGAATTTAGAAAATATTTTACAGGTTTACAAGGACCCTGCATTCTTGGTGTCTGTGAAATACAATATAATACATGCATTTTGAAATGAAATTTTAGTTTTTTTTTTTTTTAACAGAGGTATAGACTAGCTATTATGAAAGTACCTTTTAAACTTTTTTATGTTTTCTAGGATTGAACAAATACATAAATATATTGCACAGCCAGATTTCTTTTTTTTTTTAAATAAATAAATGTATTTATTTATTGGCTGCGTTGGGTCTTTGTTGCTGCACACAGGCTTTCTCTAGTTGCAGTGAGCAGGGCTACTCTTCATTGTGATGCGAGGGCTCCTCATCGGTGGCTTCTCTTCTTCTGGAGCACGGGCTCTAGGTGCTCCGGCTTCAGTAGTTGTGGCACATGGGCTCAATAGTTGTGGCTCACATGCTCTAGAGCGCAGGCTCAATAGCTGTGGTGCACGGACTTAGTTGCTCTGTGACATGTGGGATCTTCCTGGAGCAGGGATCAAACCTGTGTCCCCTGCATTGGAAGGCAGATTCTTAACCACTGTACCACCTAGAAAGTCCCAGAGCCAGATTTCTTAATGTTGGGGAAAAAAAAAGGTACATATATGGAAATAGAAAAGGCTGGAGTAAATCCTGTGGCATTGGATTGGAATCAGGTAGTAGTATCAAGTCCTACACACACACACACACACACACACACACACACACACACACACACACGGTTGGTATGCACACATGTATTTCCTAGCTCTGGCCTCTGAGAGGACTTAGAGGCAGTGACACCCCAGTAACACTGAGACTACCTAGTACCCAGATCTTGGTTTCTAATACCATTCTTTCATAATAGAAATCAGGGCTCTTGGGGAAAAAATTGCTGACTCCAGGGCTGAGGCAGAAGAATTACTGGATGAACCTGGGGCATCTCATGGGTCAAGGAAGGTGCGAGGAAGTTCTCAAATGGAACAGAAATACATGGAAAGATTACAGGAACCAACTTGAAGGAACTCAAAATGTTTGAAGCCAGAACAATGTGTGCAGCAAAATAACTATGATGGTGTTGGATAATAATAATAATTAATGGTCGAGAAGAGCCAATGTGTCTGAGAGGAGAATCCCAATCAAAAATGCAAAAACAGTGTGTGAAATGGAAAATCTTCATTAAACTAGGCATCCCCAATGGGTACCTGTCCAAGGCCTGTTAGGAACCGGGCCGCACAGCAGGAGGTGAGCGGTGGTCCAGAGATTGAAGCTTCATCTGCCATTCCCCATCACTCCCCATCACTCACATTACCACCAGGACTACCCCTACCCCCACGGCCACCCGGGTCCGTGGAAAAATTGCCTTCCATGAAACCGGTCCCTGGTGCCGAAAAGGTTGGGGACTGCTGCCTTAGACCAATGCTACAGGGATAAGTGTTGTGAGCAAGTACCACCAACTGATGCTAAAGTAGCACATGCACCAGACCCCAGAGAGCTACCCGTGGCAAACACTGGAGTCACTAAGGATCACGGATTTACAGACACCTGGGAAATTCAGCAATAAGTTTCCCCTAGAAGGAGTCATTAATATCCAAAAACGGCTTCCCAGCCTCTAGCATTAAACTGTCGGGCTGTTTGAAGGGAGAATGTATCTTATTTGACATACGATGAGGAAAACATCTGGAGAAACAAATTGGGGTGAGGCCTTTCCAAGTGTGCTAATGAAACACGTGTTGTCAGGATAAGGCCGAAAACAAGCCAAGGTCAGGAAGCCCTGGGGCTTAATTGATTTGTCTTCTAGGAAATGATGGCAGTGGGCAGAGCGACTCACCCCCAGGTATCAGGGGGAACAGTCATTAAAAGCTTATTAGGACACTACATCCAGGCAACAGAACTGAAACGAGGTAACCGAGAGGATAAAGTTGGTCCACCACCAGCTCCATCTGAATCTTGTTTTCTTTTTTTGTAAATAAATTTCTGATATTTTATTTTTATTTTTATGTTTTGGCTGTGCTGTGGGGCATGGAGGATGTTAGTTCCACGGCCAGGAATCAAACCCATGAAGGATCAAACCCATGCCTCCTGCATTGGGAGCTCGGAGTCTTAACCACTGGACCACCAGGGAAGTCTCTGAGTCTTGTTTTCTCACACAAGCATCCTATTGTTTTCCTGTGCCCAAAGTCATTAACATAATATAACAGCTTCCAAGTCCAAGAATTTCTATGCTTGAAGCCAGAAGCCACTGTATAGTGAAGGGAAATTTAAGTTCCCAGACTCTGGATTCTAGAACACACAAAACTGATAGGGGAATTTTTCTTTGAACATGGGGTTTATTCCAAATGACCTGTTAGGATGACTTTGATAGATCTCGAATATCTGGGAACACATGGAAGAAACAGAGAGTACCTTATGTATATCAACGTGCCTCCTTATACATCTTTCCTCGCTTTTCTTGCAGCTAAACTGGGACTGGTGACTTGTTCTGGGAGTGCAAGTAATGTATATAGCTTCTGAGAACAGGTACTTAAAAGCCAGTGTTTCCTCCATTTATCACCCTTTCCCTTGCTGCGAGGACCTGGTGGACCACTTGCAGTAGTTGCAGATACAAGAGAGAAGATTCCAGAACCACATTACATGTGCATGAGGAGTCAACCCCTACAATTTCAAGCCTCTGAGATTTCAGAGTGTGTGTGGTTCTAGTGATAAACACCCCGACTCTTCCAGAATGCCTTCTCCCAGTGCCTTTTCCCAAACCCACGACAGCAGATTCAGGAATGCCTCTTTTTTCAGTCAACACCATCCAGGAGTAAAATTTCTCTGCTTCAGCCAGAGGCTACTGTAGAGGTGACAGAAGTGTTAGCTACCAGACTCGAAAATAGCCTTTGTCTGTTCACAGGGGCACGATTTCCAAATCTGACAGAGGGCTGGAGCTCCCTGGGCTTGGAGTGATGAATTATGTTCACATGGGCTAAGCAGATTCCATAAATCATAAGAAATTTTTACTGACTCTACTGTGAACAGAGCTGGAGCCCTAAGTCTGACGTTTCACACATCTTAAATTGAGAATAATGGGTCCTTCTTTGACCATTTACCCAATAGGTATAGAATAAAATATCAGAGCTGAAAGCACTTTTAAAAATGATCTTAACTAATCCCTTCAGTTTATGGCAAACATTTTGTTATGTGCTATGGAGTGTGGTAGAAACTGAGAATTCAGGACTAAGGGACACCCATTCCCTTTCCTCAAGGAGATTCTGTCTTAAGTGAGAAACGAAAACAGAAACTATATAATGAGATGCGTACAGTAGACCTTGATAGAAGGCATGGCGGGGACTTCCCTGGTGGTGCAGTGGTTAAGAATCCGCCTGCCATTGCAGGGGACATGGGTTCCATCCCGGTCTGGGAAGATTCGCACGTGCCAGGGAGCAAGTAAGCCCGTGTGCCACAACTACTGAGCCTGAGTGCCACAACTACTGAAGCACCTAGAGCCCACGCTCTGCAACAAGAGAAGCAACCGCAATGAGAAACCTGCTCACCACAACAAAGAGTTGTAGCTCGCTGCAACTAGAGAAAATCTGCCTGCTGCACGTAGACCAAAGGCAGCCAAAATATAAATACATAAATAAATAATGGATAGGGTGGGGCTTGGTGGAGGAGTAATTAGTGCAGCTTGGGGTAGAGGGGAAGCTTCATGAAGGGGTGATGCCCCATTGGGTCATAAGGATTCCTGGCAAAAAATATGGGACAGATGTTCCAAGAGAGATTTGTGTAAGCAGAGGCATGAAAGTATGAAAGAGCACGGTAGGGAAAGAAATAATAAAAATTCTGGGACACTTATGTGATCAGAGCTTGATCTGAGTTCTTCAGACCTATGCCTACCACCCCATTTAATTGGATGGTGCTAAAATATGAGGTGGAGAAATGACAGTGTGTGAAGCTGGGCAGTATTGACCAGAAGGAAAATCTATTTCTGTGAAGATGCGATATAATCTACATTGAGTTATTAGTAAATGATAAATTTGTTTAAAGAGCTTCAAGGGTGCTAGGATGTGGTACTACAGGATAGGAAACTGTATAATTTTACATAGATTGAATTATATCACTATTTTTAGAGGGCAATATCTGGTTAGTAATACTTTTTTAAAAAAATTGCACATCAATTTTTACTCCTGCTTTTTTCATCCAGAACATAGTATATTCAAATGGAGATTTTACCCTTTATCCATTTTGTTTGTACATTAAAATCATTTTAACTTGCTTCTAAGCCAGACTGTAAGAATGCATGTATAAAAGCTTGCAGGAAAAAAAGGGGGTGAGGAGAGAAGAAAAAGCTGAATAGAGTCACCCTTTTTCTGAAATTAACTTGTGTTCCCCTGCTCAACTTCCACGTATGTGTTTCAAATTGTTACAAAGACTTGTAACAAAGTTAAATGGAATTTGGCACCTTCTGAAAAATCAAAAGAGAAACTACAATTAAATGGTGCAGAAGGAAAATTCACATATTCACCAGCAAGGGAGTGAAGAGGCAGCTGTGCAGAAGCTAAATTCTCCTAATGACAAAAATTAAGTGATTCAAATAAGTAATTGTGAAATGGAGCAGGACCCTGTGGTCCTTGTCCCCCGTGTCCTCTGCCTGCCTTTTGTCTGTGGAAAAACTTTAGCCAAAGAATAAGTTTAATCAGAGGAATGAGAAAATGCAGAAACAAAGGAAAATAGTCAAAGGAGACCAAACAATAATAGTTTAGTTATCAAGCAAAGTCAATGACCTTTAGTTCCTCCTCAAGGGCTCTAGATAATATTCTGAGCCATGTCCTGTGAGCTGTCTTGTAGATACTGAAACCCCCACCAGGTGGGAGAAGTTAACCACGTGATGACCAGGCTGTAGCCATGACAGAAGCTGCCACAATTCCAAGAACTGGCCTCAAAGAAATGGGAACAAACCGACCCTGGAACTGAAGACTAACTGTACTTAAAGCAATCAAGATGACGCTGGTCTGACCACCGATGACCAATTTCAAGATGACTGTCAGAGCTGCCTGTGCTGTTTCTGCCTGTATCCCCCTCCCTCACCCTATAAAAGCTTTTGGGTACTGATTGTCAGTGGTGGTGGGGGGGGTGGAGGGAGTTTGCCTTTGGACAGGAGCATACCCTCTCCTCCCCCCCCCCCCCCCGCACCGTTTGCCAGAACCTGAAATAAAGCACACTTTCCTTTCTACCAACCTTGCCTCTTTATTGGTTTTTCAGTGGCGAGCAGCTAGACTCCACTTTCGGTTACAATTGGAGTTCAATCTGGTGAATGTAGATGTCTCGGCTGGAAGGAAAACATCTCTTTGGAGGGGCCCCAGTGAAAAGAGTTCCCTCTCATGCTAGTGACGTCATGCACCAAAACCAAGACTATGAAATAAATAGAAATTAGTGATGCAATGCTATTCCAGTCTCCTCTTTGGGAGAAAGACTGGGGTAAAGTTTGGGAAGCATTTCAGCTAAAGATAAAGAGTGGATTCCTATGGGCATGGGCTGGATAGTTAATACATGAGCTGAACTGAGCCTGTGAGGTTAGAACATTTGGACCAGGTCTTGCAAAATCACATGGGGAGTCAGAGATATTAACCAAGGACACAAAAGTATAAGGAGGCAGAGAAAGAGAGAGCTGGACCCCCCCTCCCCAACTCAGATGGAGAAGCCCTGATGGGAGAATGTATCCCAGACATTAGCTTGGTAACAGCTGTTCTGTGAAGAGCATCATAGCCTGGGAATGTCTGTGTGCCATGGTCATCAGGATGCCCGCGGTAATTTCAAGATAAAGAACCTTGAGTCATTTCATGGCAGAAGCAAGACTGTAAGCTGACTTTGTACTTTCCTAGTGCTCTGTTTTTATGCTTCTCATCTTGTTTTTTCTTATCATTGAGACATGATAGATTCACCCTGTGCAAGCAGCAAGATCATATGTGAATAAGAACATCCCCGATTGTATGCAGATGGCCCAGATCTCAAATAGCGCACTTGTGTTTGGGAGTGGAATGTCATATATTTCAAACTGTGGAGGATTTACAACGAGGAGAACATCAGTGTAAGAAATACTAGGTCCATGTGGTTAAATACGAAATCTGTGTTAAGATGGAATTTTATGTGTTTTCAAATATGGCATGGAGTATAAACCTTTGGCTGATGTCTTTAATAGATGAAGAATTCTAACAAGTGGAAAAGAAAAAAAAAAAGAATATAGGTAGAAAATATATCAAACAAGAAACAGAATTGAAAAATAAACTTCGACCTTTTCAATAACAAAACGTATTAAGGATACCATCTCTACTGATAATGTTTTGGTTATACGTAAGATTATAGGCACACCTTTTTCACAACGGCTTTGCCGCCAGGACACAGGTGTCGTGAAAACCACCACTAAACCTAAGCAAAAAATGGGGAAGGAGGAGACCCACACCAACATCGTTGTCATTGGATACGTAGATTTGGGGAAGTCTACCACTGCAGACCATCTGATCTACAAATGTGGTGAGGTCAACAAGATTGGAAAGTTCGAGAAGGAGGCTGCCGAGATGGCATAGAGGTCCTTCAAGTATATGTCAGTTTTGGACAAACTGAAAGCTGAACTTGAGCTTGGTATCACCATTGATGTCTCCCTGTGGAAATTCGAGACCAGCAAGTGCTATGTGACCATCATCGATGCCCCAGGATACAGAGACATCATCAAAAACATGATTCCAGGAACATCGCAGCCCGACTGTGCGATCCTGTTTGTCGCTGCTGGTGTTGGTTGGTGAATTCAAAGCAGGTATCTCCAAGAACGGGCAGACCCGTGAACATGCCCTTCTGGTTTACCCTCTGCATGTGAAACAACTAATTGTTGGAGTGAACAAAATGGATTCCACTGAGCCACCCTCCAGCCAGAAGGGATACGAGGAAATTGTTAAAGTCATCACCTGTATTCAGAAAATTGGCTACAACCCCGACACCGTAGCATTGGTGCCAATTTTCTGGAAGCCAAGTGCTAACAAGCCCTGGTTCAAGGGAGGGAAAGTCACCTGTAAAGATGGCAATGCCAGTGGAACACGCTGCTTGAAGCTCTGGATTGCATCCTGCCATCAGCTGGCCAAACTGACAAGCCCTTGTGTTTGGCCCTCCGGGACGTCGACAAAATTGGAGGTATTGGTACTGCCCCTGTGGGTCGAGAGGAGACTGGTGTTCTCAAACCTGGCATGGTGATCACCTTTGCTCCTGAAGGTGCAAACAACTGAAATGAAGTCTGTTGCAATGCACCATGAAGCTTTGAGTGGAGCCCTTCCTGGGGATAACGTGGGCTTCAGTGTCAAGAATGCATCTGTCAAAGGTGTTTGCCATGGCCATGTGGCTGGTGACAGCAAGAATGAGCCACCAATGGAAGCAGCTGGCTTCACAGCTCAAGTGATTATCTTGAACCATCCAGGCCAAATCAGTGCTGGATGTGCACCTGTGCTGGACTGTCACACAGCTCACATCACTTCCAAGTTTGCTGAGCTAAAGGAGGTTGATCGTCATTCTGGGAGAGAGCTGGAAGATGGCCCCAAATTCTTAAAATCTGGGGATGCTGCCATTGTTGACCTGGTTCCTGGCAAGCCCGTGTGTGTTGAGAGCTTCTCTGACTGTCCTCATCTGGGCTGTTTTGCTGTTTGTGACATAAGACAGATGGTTGCTGTAAATGTCATCAAAGCAGTGGACAAGAAGGCAGCTGGAGGGACTTCCCTGGTGGCACAGTGGTTACGAATTCACCTGCCAGTGCAGGGGACACGAGTTTGATCCCTGGGCGAGGAACATCCTGTATGCCGCAGGGCAACGAAGCCCATGCGCCACAACTGTTGAGCCCACGCACCACAACTACGGAAGCCCACGTGCCTAGAGCTGGTGCTCCGCAACAAGAGAAGCCACTGCAGTGAGAAGTCAGAGCACAGCAACAAAGAGTAGCCCCCACTTGCTGAAACTAGAGAAAGCCTGTGTGCAGCAGCGAAGACCCAATGCAGCCAAAAAATTAAATAAATTAAAAAATAGGAAGGCAGCTGGAGCTGGCAAGGTCACCATGTCTGCCCAGAAAGCTCAGAAGGCTAAATGAATATTATCCCCAGTACCTGTCACCCCAGTCCTAATCAGTGATGGAAGAACAGTCTCAGAACTGTTTGTCTCAATTGGCCATTTAAGTCTAACCTGTAAACCCTGGTTAATGATAACAGTGCATTGTAAAACCTTCAGAAGGAAAGGAGGATGGTTTGTGGACCATTTGTTTCGTGTGTGGCAGTTTTAAGTTATTAGTTTTTGAAGTCAGTACTTTTTGTTTTTTTGGCTGTGTTGGGTCTTTGTTGCTGTGTGCGGGCTTTCTCTAGTTGTGGTGAGTGGGGGCAACTCTTCATCGCAGTGTGTGGGCTTCTCATTGCGGTGGCTTCTCTTGTTGTGGGGCACGGACTCTAGGCTCTCAGGCTTCAATAGTTGTGGCTCGAAGGCTCTAGAGCGTAGACTCAGTAGTTGTGGTGCATGGGCTTAATTGCTTCATGGCATGTGGGATCTTCCCGGACCAGGGATTAAACCCGTGTCCCCTGCATTGGCAGGCGGATTCTTAACCACCAGGAAAGTCCTAAAATCAGTACTTTTTAATGGAAACAACTTGACCAAAATTCTGTCACAGAATTTGAGGCTCATTAAAAAAGTTTAATGAGAAACCTGTGTCTTCTTTTGGTCAACAGTGTAACTTCCTCTAGTACTATTTAGGTAAGAGTTGCCCATAGCATATTTCTGGTTTTAAGTCTGCTGAAACAAAAGAATTTTATATTTCTGGGTTGGAGCTTCAGGTTTCTAACCCTTGTATAAGGAGAACTCACATGTTAAAGTACCTCGTAAAAAGTGTTGGTGCAAAAAAAAAAAGTGTTGGTGCAACACTTCATAGGTTAGGACAGATAAGCGAAGAATAACTGTTTTCCATGTAAGCTAGTTTGCAACAAGGTTGAATTCTGTAATATGATAGCTCATATTGCAGAGAAAATTTTGTATAGTTACATATGTATTGAGTAAATTCATTACATCAAAATTTAGTTGACATTATGTCAAAATTCCCAGTTATGGGAAAGTGCCTTCACATTTACAATATTTAAGTAGTTAACCTAAAATGGGAGGCTTAAATAGTATTGAGCACTGCTCTGCTAGAGTTAATTGTATCCAGATTCTAGGAAAAATAAATGATGCTGGAAGCTTAAAAACAAATCATAAGCACAAATGCAAGAATCCAACTTTGTAGGATGTTATGGCATGTCGTGGCAAAAAGAAATGCTCTGAAAACTAACACTTTCTGGCCAACTGGAGGAAAAAAAAAGAAGTCAGATGATGGAATATTGAAGAACTTTCTAAGATAATTGATGTTTGTTTGTTATTGAGATCAGGTACCCAGACTGGATTCATTTCTAACAGCCAATTTTATCCCAGTGGATGCACTGAACATTGACCACCAAAGCATTAAATACAAATCAACATTTTAATTTATGGTCTTTAAGGGAAAATATATATTAAACTGTTCATTGTGTTGTACTCCTCAATGGAAGGTATTTGAAACTAATTAGTGCTAGAAGAAGATTCGTTAGTACAATGGCTTTATCCACATTAATCAATATTACCCTGCAGAAATCGTGTGTTTGGTGTCACTGGTTGAGGCTTTTTTAAATTCAAACTCAAGCTATTGAACCAAGGCTTCGGGGCTCCCGCTACCTGGCCAGTAGAGAATTCAGGTACCACCTACAGATTTGGGCGTTTCTCTCTGTTATCCTTGGTCCCTGTGTTTTCTCATAATTGTGGCCGTTTACAGTCTGCAGTGGGAGGGAAGGGGACAAGGGGGTCTCTACACCCCAAGACCCAGGCCGGGGGGCATCAGCACTCACCCAACTGTATTTAAAACCAGTGCATCTTATTGTCTATTAATTACACTCCCCAAAGTTGATTTAAAACAGGTAATGGAGAGAACACATGAGGATTCTTTTCTTGTCAACTAGTAAATGAAACCGCTCCAAATGACACAAAACATCTTTTCTACACTGGGCAACATTCTTTCCAATTTTTCTTGAACATCATTTTGTTAGCTGAAAACTCCCAAGTTTCTCTCCCCAAACCTAGAGCTGCACACTGTTGCCCAAATATATTTACTAATTTTGGAACTTAACGGCTGCTCCTTGGAGATGCACATTATTTACTTCGTCAGAAGCACAGTAGGGTCCAAGGAAAACAAGATCATCTTTCCTCCAGTCTCTAGAAGCAGGAAGAAGAAGGAAGGAAAATCAATATATCTGCTCATCACTCTTCTCCACACAGAGTAAATAGGTTGGGGTGGGTCATTATTCATCTCTGCTGGTGGAAATTGGATTCCAAATATTGGAGAAGCAGAAAGCGAATTTTGAGAGCAAAATATGCCTTTAACTTCATGGCTGAACGGCCTGCTGAGGGATCTTTACGTCCATGCGCCACAGTTTCAAGATCCGCGGCACCTTCCAAGATGATGCGGGGTCTGTGGTTTCTAGGTTGTTATTCCTTTTGGAAAATCAATTATGAAAATTACAGCCTATCATCTTCCCCACGTGTAAGTGTCCTCTCAGGTGGACTCTCCGAGAAAAGCTTGGAATTAAATATAGGAAGACCTATGTTTCAGTGTAGCTCGCCACCAGTTAAACACTACAAGGACCACAATGGGATGCGTTGTTTTGTTTTGTCAATGTTGTTTGCTTGTTCTAGGTCAAGGGACAGAACGAATTTTTTTTTCTGTAAAGGGTGAAATAGGAAATCTATTTGCGGGCCCCAAAAGGCAAAATCAAGAACATTATATAAGGATTTCTACAAGAGTGGGTCAAAAATTATCCGCGCTCTGGTTATATTAAAACTTCTATAAATTCTACAGCCAGAGTGAGGATAATTTTTGACTCACCCTTGTATATTCATTTGAAATGTAAAAGCGCTTTTAGCATGTGGGCTTTGCAGGACTAGAGGTGGTACATAGGCTCTAGTTGCTGACCCTGTTTTAGATGGTGTCTCAGGCCTGAACTGACCCTGACCATAGAAATGTATGTGGCTAACCCCAGGCTACCCACAGCTAATTAGAGCAATTGGACTAGAGTTCCCTGAGATTTTCCCCAGTATGCATAGTTCATTAGACTTCTCTTGGTGCTGTACCAAGTCAGCACACACTTAGTGATTTAAAACAACAAATGCATTATCTAACAGTTCTGGAAGTCAGAAATCTGAAGGGGGCATTTTGTGGGTAAAATCGAGGTGTCCGGCAAGGCTAGTTTCTCCCCGAGGCTCAAGGGGGAGATCTGTCTCTTGCCTTTTCCAGCTTCTAGAGGCACCCACATTCCTCAGCTGTTGGTACCCTCCTGCATCTCAAAAACAAGTCCTGTAGCATTTCAAATCCCTCTGTGACACTGAACCCTCTTTTGTTTCCTCTTTCACCTATGAGTATAAAGAGAAGAGCAAACCTGACTCCATATTGGTTCTGTTCCTTTAACCTTTGTGCTCTGTTCCCTGTGCTGAGTCATGCTGGCTCTGTCAGCACCTTTTTTAAAATAATTAATTAATTAATTTATTTATTTGTTGGCTACATTTGGTCTTCATTGCTGTGCACGGGCTTTCTCTAGTGGCAGTGAACGGGGCTACTGTTTGTTGTGGTGCACGGGCTCTAGGCGCATGGGCTTCAGTACTTGTGGCACGTGGGCTCAATAGTCATGGCCCACAGACTTACTTGTTCCCCGGCATGTGGGATCTTCTGGGACCAGGGATTGAACTCATGTCCCCTGCATTCGCAGGCAATTCTTAACCACTGTGCCACCAGGAAAGTCCCTCTGCACCTTTTGTGAAAGAAAGTCTCCGAGAGCCTGAAATACACATGTAGCCCAGTACATATTTGTGAATAGAATGGACAACAGAAAATACATCAGAAGGAATTTTCAAAGCTAGCAAACACTTGCTCCTATTTTGCATTCATGTTTCCCATCCTTCAGATGAGAATGGTGAGCTAACCATTTTGATATTTGGAGCTCAAACAATCCACCAATGCTGTGATTCTGGAACAGTTTTGTGTCTTGAAACATTTGAATGTACCTTCCCAGAATCACATTAAAATTGAGTGTAAAATTTTGTGTTTGTGTATGCGATGGGGAATCCTCTCACAACTTATTCAAAATCCCAGGTACAAAAAAGCCTTGGAACAAACTCTTTGGCCTTAGTAATACATTCTTTTTCTTTTTTTTTTTTTTTTTCTTTTTGGCTGCTTCAGGTCTTAGTTGCAGCACACGGGGGATCTTTTGTTGCTAAGCGCGGAGTCTTTACTTCATTGCACGGGCTTCTCTCTAGTTGAGGCATGTGGGCTCAGTAGTTGTGGCGCACAGGCCCACTTGCCCTGAGGCATGTGGGCTCTTGGTTCCCCAACCAGGGATCGAACCCACATCCCCTGCGTTGCAAGATGGATTCTTTACCACTGGGCCACCAGGGAAGTCCAAGACATTCTTAAAGAATGAAATGAGTCTGTTTTTAAGGAGATGATATAAATAGACTGTTTCACTTCCACATGCAAATCTTCTTGGGAAAATGATGGGAGGCATGACCTCCTGATCAAAGAGACAGTCTGATGGGTGATGAGGAATTAGAGGTTAAATAGAGAGAAAAATTAAAAGCCGTTGTTTCAGTATCCTCCCTCTCCCCCTCCCCCCACCATGACCGCCAGGTCCCCCACATCTCTGCCTGATGTTTACAAGTGTGGTTGATGTTCTGTAATGAATTCACTACATGCATCTCATGTCAAACCGTCTAGGACAGAAACCATTAAAAATGAGCTCCTTTGTTTTAAATTCGACACTTGGAAAGCCCATTTTCAAGTACAAGTAAATAATGGCATTTTTACGACCAGGGAGAATTTGTTTTCCTCTTGCCATCTTGTTGAAGGCACAGTCTCTGTTCACTAATGTTCATTTTTCTAAATTTGACCCCACTTTCTGTATCGCAAAACCTATTCAAGTGGCAAAGCATTGAGAAACCGCAGCACTCTTTGCAGAACAAGAAAGAAAAATTCATGATATTGTCAGAAAATAGCCACGTTAGTGTTCTGTGCTAAATTAGGTGCCATTGGATGCCGGGTTCTTGACTCTGTTACAGCAACAAAACTCCTGTCTTTCCTAGAGCCCCTCCCCACTTTTTGTTATATTAGCCAAAATCAGTTTTTGTTGCTTTCACCAAAGATTCAGTTCAACTTCCTTGCCTGTGACATTGTTTTCTGTCATTCAACCTCCTTTTCATAGATATCGCCCTTTCTCTTTTAAATTCCTGCTGTATCCTGGGCACTTGTCTTTCTGAGAAACACATAACACTTTACTGCTAACCTTTATTTACAAATCTGTCTCCTAACAAACCCATTAAGTTGTCATGAGTGAGGTAATGAACCCTTCGCAAATTAAGTTGGTTAGTGAGGCAATGATTTGGAGGAGCTAAGAGGATGAATGGGAGTCTGAGATGATTCCTTCTCATGTTCTGGAACTTTCCCCAAACAAGCCATCAAAACATAAACAGATAGAGGACAAGAGGAAATGCACAGATGCACAGAACACTGGAGGATGGTTTGAAAGCCATTAATGAATTTTCATCTCTCTGTGCCGTATATAAAAATGTCACCTAAAAGTATGGCTAGAGGGACATCCTTGTCAAGATAAAGCCTTTCAGCACATTTAGGACTGGGGGGAGTGTATTAAAATGTCACCACTAGTAAAGATGGAGTTTGCCAGTCCTGCAAAAACATGTTTCCGTAAATGCCGTAGGAAATGTGACACTTAATCTCCATTTTAGGCTACATGTAAAGTAAATTTTATTCTTTGAGACAGGCTTTAGTTTATAGAAAAACTGTGCAGAAAATACAGCAAGTTTCCATATGCTCCTCCTCCACTACAAAGTTTCCTCTACTATTAGTGTGGTGCATTTCTCACAATTGATGAACTCATACCAATGCGTCATTATTAACTGTAGTCCATAGTTTACATTAGGGTTCACTTTTTGTGTTGTACATTTCTGTGGTTTTGACAAATGCATAATACCCCGTATACACCATATGGTGTCAATCATATAAGTTGCACTGCCTGCAAATCCTCAGAGCTTCACCTATTCCTCACCCCCTTCCCCCCAACTCCTGGCCACTACAAATCTTCTTACTCTCTCCATAGTTTTGCTTTTCCCAGAATGACAAAGAGTTGGAATCATACAGTATGTAGCCTTTCAGATTGGCTTCTTTCACATAACGATATACATAACTACGTAAGGTCCCTCTATATCTCACCATAGCTCTGTAGTACATTTCTTTTTATATCTCTATTTTAATCTGCAAGTATTTTTTTCCAGTTTTATTGAGAAATAATTGACGTACATCACTGTGTATGTTGAAGGCATACAATGTGATGGTTTGATTTGTATACACTGTGAAATGATTAATGCAATAGCACATATTTTTAAAATTATTTATTTATTTGGCTGCATTGGGTCTTCATTGCTGCACATGGGCTTTTTCTAGTTGCGGGGAGTGGGGCTACTCTTGGTTGTGGTGCAAGGGCTTCTCATTGCGGTGGCTTCTCTTGTTGCAGCGCACGGGCTCTAGGTGCACTGGCTTCACTAGTTCTGGCACGTGGGCTCAGTAGTTGTAACTCATGGGGTCTAGAGCACAGGCTCAGTAGTTGTGGTGCATGGGCTCAGTTGCTCCGTGGCATGTGGGATCTTCCCGGAGCAGGGATCAAACCTGTGTCCCCTGCATTGGCAGGTGGATTCTTAACCACTCTGCCACCAGGGAAGTCCCAGCACATGTATTTTTTTAAATTAAAATGTGATTTTTTTCTTGTCACCTGTTTGTTGGGGAACACTCTTCCATTTGTCTCTTACAGGTCACAGTGGATTTACTGGCATTCAATAAGAGTTGAAACCAATATTTTATGCATGTATGTGCATGTGTATTTCTTTGTTTATTGAAACCAATGTTTTAAATAAAGTGAAACAAGACAGAACAAAATAGAACAGAACAGATAGAAGAAAATATTGAAGCTCATTGCATTTACCAAAGAAGTTATAGATTTGTAAAATTTTGTTTCCATTTTACATATATGTGTTTGCTAGAGAGATGTGAAATATATTTCTTACCACAGTCACCTGTGTATCTGTGGGGAACTGTTTCCAGGAATCCCCCTCAGATAACAAACACCATGGATGCTGGAGTCCCTTATATAAAATAGCATAGTGTTTGCACATAACCTATTGCACATTCTCCCTATACTTTAAATCACCTCCAGGTTATTTCTAATGCCTAATATAATGTAAATGGAATGGCAAAGTCAAGTTTTGCTTTTTGGAATGTGCTGATTTTTTTTTTCAAATAGTTTTGATCTGTGGTTGGTTGAATCCTCAGATATGGAAGCTGTGGATACGGATACAGAGGGATGACTGTATGTATTTTTCACTGTGAGTTGAAGTCAAAAAAATCAAATCACTACATTTTGGTGGATTCTGTTACACAGATACAGTAAGGTAGAACAAGTGATGAGATGATGACTTCTATAATTTTCTTATATGGTAGCTGTTATCTACATGGCCATTTTTTAATAAAATGAACATGTTTTGGATTTTTATGGGGCAGTGAGAAAATACCTATCATTGTTAAACATATGCATGTGTATTCCTATATAAGTTTATTATGGGTCGTCCTGATGTAAAGAATGTATAAAACACCATTTGCAATTAACAATAAAACTACAATGTTATTTATTGTAAATTCCATATAACTAATTGATATCCAAATAAAGATTTTGTGGATTTTTGCAGATCTTGTGTCTCAGTAGACAGAACATGGGTTCAGTTTAACCATGATTTGGGGGCTTCCCTCGTGCCTCAGTGGTTAAGAATCCACCTGCCAATGCAGGGGACATAGGTTCAATCCCTGGCCCGGGAAGATCCCACATGCCAAGGAGCAACTAAGCCTGTGCGCCACAACTACTGAGCCTGCACTCTAGAGCCAGCAAGCCACCACTATTGAGCCCATGTGCCACAACTACTGAACCCTGTGTGCCTAGACCCCGTGCTCCACAACAAGAGAAGCCACTGCAGTGAGAGGCCCGCTCACCACAATGAAGAGTAGCCCCCACTCACCACATTAGAGAAAGTCTGTGTGCAGCAACAAAGACCCAACACGGCCAAAAATCAATCAATCAATCAATGAACCAATCAACCAATAAAATGTTGGGAAAAAACCGTGATTTAACCAATGGCACCGCATCTCACTCTGCTCTTCCCATTAAGTTCATTGTCACTATATCTGATATGTGATCAACTTGAAATGATTTTTCACCCTCACATGATTTAGATTCATTCAATTGAAACCTCTTTCAGCTTCAGCACTGCTCACTGCAGCAGTGCTATCTCTGTTGCCTTTGGAATAGTTGCAGGGGATTGGAACATTGTTTGGTTTTAAATCCACTGATAATGGTTGTATTTACAATAAGCCCACAGAATGCTTGGAAATCAGCTCTTGCAAGCTGGCATGGGCTTGCTTTCAGCACATGACTCTTACCTACCTTTGTTAGTTGCCTTTATTTTGAAATATGGGAAGGCTTAAGTGTAAGAATGGCTGTGAAATTTTTTATTACTTCCATTAATTTGTGAAGGAGTTTGCATAATCCTCTTTGATTGCAGATAAATCATCCCTGTTCCTGCCTGGTTTTGCATTGTCTGGATAAGAGAAAGTTAGACGCTGCACACTAATTATTCGTTAACAAGCACAGATTAGTTGGTGCACAGAAAAGGCTTTTCTAATGGATTCATTGAAAGTATCACTGGGTGATTGGAGAACTCAGCAAATGACTTTGAACAAGCACTTCTCACAGCGAATGGTGATTAATGAAAAGTAAATTGTGTAATAAATTCCACCAGTGACATTGCGATTGGAAAAGTTGCTAGCCTGCGAATTTTGGATTTTAGAAGTAGAAAAGTGCAGTTTGCTGCAGCCAAATTGTCCCAGGTCAAATCCCAGATATGCTACTTACTTACTTGCTAGGTTTTAGGCAAATTACTATCTATATACCTTAGTTTCCTCATCTGTAAAATGGGTGTAGTATCTGTAGTCCCCAAGCATTTATCATAGCATAGCATGAAGTAAGCAATATATAAGTGCCAGCTGTAATTATCATTGTGTTACTGAGTCCAAGCTCATACTGCTCTCTATATGGCCAAACAATCGAGAAAGGAGGTGTTGAGTCCAGGAATACCATTTTTATTCAGATAGCCAGTAGACAGAGAAGATGGTGGACTAGTGTCCCAAAGAACCATCTTGCCTAGGGTTGGATGCTAGTTTCTTTTATAGAACAAAGAGGTGGAAGTGAGGAAGTAAAGTAAAAAAGGCAATACGTTGTTGCAAATATTTCCTGGTTCCCATCAGCCTCCAGAGGGGATGCCTTAATTTCTTCTTTTCTGCAGCCATTCACAGGTGGGCCTGATCAGGATGTTTCCTGTGAGCTCAAACAAAGAAATTTTAGCTTAACATTCAGGCATGGGAGGCAGGGTCCCTGGAGTTGGCCCATTATGTGTACCTTAAGCTCTAGGCAACATCCCTTTAGTAATTAACTTGTAGCAAAAGCAATAGAACACACAGGTTAAAGCAAAAGAAAGATCCAATATGGAGTCAGATTTGTTCTTACCTATTGCAATTGTAGATAAAATGTACCAGTCGTGATCCTAGAAAGACCATTTGTCACACTCGAGTGGGTAATCAAATATTAATATTCAGGACTCCTTAAATGGATGTGGACAGGATTAAGGAAACCAACAGGTATGATGAAGCACCCAAGACCTAACAAAAGTGGGAAGCAGTTACTACTTCAAAGCTTAAAGGGAAAGCAGAAAACATTATTCAGAACACAGTGAGACACCTGTCAGAAGCTGTGGCCTTTGGCAGAGGAAGCAGACGCCTCTGAACTATGCCTGGCACACAATTGGACATGACATTGTTGGGGACTGCTCCATGCACTCCCTTCCTAGTGGTGCCTCAGGGATAAAGCTCTTTCTATCATGTGTCTTCACCCTTTAGTCCAACCCTGCATACAGAAAAGAGAGAACAGCATTGGGAAGCAGCTCACACATTTTTGAAGGCTGAAAGTGACATGTATCAATTTGGCCCATATTTTATCGGCTAGAATTTAGTTATGTGGACCCTCGAGAATCATGGGAGCTACAGCAGAGTGTCTTCCTGTGCTTTGAAAGAATGATGACTGAATTTGGTGAACATCTGGCATGAAAAATGTAGACCAAAAAAATTAATCAGTAGCAATCTAAGAAAAGAAATTGAAAGCTTTATTTGAGCCAACCTGAGGATTATAACCTGGGAGACAGTCTTTTAGAAAGCTCTGAGGATATTTTCAAAGAGGTAAGGGCAAGGAGGAGATCAGTATAGATGTGATTTTGATGAAAGGGTACATGCAATTCAAGGGTGCATGTAATCACATCTTGGTAAAAGGTTACCACTATTCATGAGGAACAGATACTTTAGTTAATGGTTTTAGTGCTTTTCCAAGTATGGGAAGATGCAAGACCTGGGCTCAAAACATTTTCTCTTGAAAATATCTAACTATCTGATGGCCAATTCTGTGTTTCCCCAGAGCACAAAATGTCTCATTCTGATCTTCACCCTGGATTCCTTTCAGGGTGGATTGTGCATCAGCAAACGCAGTGGCTAATGACGATTCTTATCGAACTGTATGGTGAGCAACATTACTTTACAATCCTCTCCCTTTTGGTCTAAATTTCAAACAAGGTTTGGGAGGCATTTGGGAACCCATTTGTCCTGTGGTGCTAGGAATGCTCATTCCCAGGTCAGGTAAGGATTTCATTGACCGGCCATTCAATGTGTTATTGCTGCACTAGGCCCTGCTAACAGTAATCAAAGGCCTCTGGGACACCTGTCTTACTGGTCTGTTATGGTCCAGGAAATGGTTCCATCTTGTTGTTTCTTCCCATATTTATTTATTTTTTTAATGTATTTACTTATTTATTTAATTGTGCTGGGTCTTAGTTGTGGCTCACAGGCTCCTCCTTAGTTTTGGCACACAGGCTCCTTAGTTGTGGCATGTGAACTCCTAGTTGTGGCATGCATGTGGGATCTAGTTCCCTGACCAGGGAATTGCACCCAAGCCCCCTGTGTTGGGAGCACGGAGTCTTAACCACTGCACCACCAGGGAAGTCCCCTTTTCCCATATTTAGAGTTACACTATTGCAATCATTGATCTTATAGAAATATATAGTTGGTCAATTGTTCCAAGTTGCATAGTCATCATAATTTTTATCGAAGACTAGATGCCAGAGACAAGAATCTTGTGAAATAGGCAGAATACAAGTAATATAGCTAGTAACATTAACAAGGTCATAAGTAAGTATTTACACTAAGAACGTCCGTTAGGTGTGGCCCAGTATCTCCCCAGGTCGTCTGACCAGCCTGCTTTGCACCAATCTTTATCTTTAAGGGAAATGATACGTTAGCATCGTACATAAAGCTCACCAAAGATGTCTGCATGTCCAAGGCGAGTGGTGAGTCATCGTGAACCTTCACAGGGTTGAGAGAGGAGTCTTATCTTCTAACCAGTTACATGGCTGGTGCCAGAAGGAGAGAAATTGATCTTTATGGTTGAGCAGGTATTTCTGCCACCGGTGACTTCTGATTAATGCAGAATGCAGATGAACAAGGCACCCTGGAGGGGAGGTAAGAGGCCGAAATGTGCAGAGAAAAAATTTTGTTTAATTTTTTTTCACTTACATTTGGTGAATTTTTATTTCATCAAAACAAAACAATGAATTGCCTGAATGACCAATTGATAAAAATCGACACTCTCCTGGAGTTTGTAGTCTTTTGACTGAGATGCACACGTGTATATTTCAGTGACCATAAAATAGAACTATATGGGTCAAAGGTGGGATAAACAAGGTATACTTTCACTTCCTGTGTACATTTAATCTGCTATCCTACCCGGGTTTTATACCACAGGTCATTAATTCTTATGATGTTTAAATCATATACTCTTCAAAAACATGCTACACAAAATCAGTGCCAATGTAGTAGAAAGTTTCCAAGTGAAGGTGCCAGGGGAACAATTAGACTTGCCAATTTCAGATCATTTGGACCAATATCAGAATTTTGTAACACGTGACAGCATTTACTACCTTTGATTGCCTTACTCTTCTAATTAAAATAGGGATAAAGCATCTATCTATCCGGATTATTTTCACAATTTAATGAAATAATTCCACGTTTGTGTGTACACACAGATATAAGCATTCAACACATTGTAATCGCTTACTTACTTTATTGCCATTATTCTTAAAATTAGGGAAAATAGGACACCAGCTACTGCTTGACAACTGCTATGCAGATCGATCACCTTTGAAACACTTTTAAAAATACATTTTTTAAAAAAATGTGATCTCTCTCTTTTTTTTTATTATTTATTTATTTACTGGCTGCGTTGGGTCTCCATTGCTGTGCGTGGGCTTTCTCTAGTTGTGGAGAGTGGGAGAGTGGGGGCTACTCTTCGTTGCAGTGTGGGGGCTTCTTGTTGCAGTGGCTTCTCTTGTTGTGGAGCACAGGCTCTAGGCTCTCGGGTTTCAGTAGTTGTGGTGTGCAGGCTCAGTAGTTGTAGCGCACGGGCTTAGTTGCTCCTTGGCATGTGGGATCTTCCCGGCCCAGGGATGAAACCTGTGTCTGCTGCGTTGGCAGGCGGATTCTTAACCACTGTGCCACCAGGGAAGTCCAAAACACATTTGTTTTAATTTTTTTAAAAAATGAAGCAGTCAGCCATAGAGTTTCACTTTGGGCAGATTTGTAATATGTTTTTAAATCTCAAAACTGTGTGTTTATAGTAGCATATCTACGAAAAGACAGTGCTTTTTTTCCCCCCATTTTACCATGTTACCATAGTAATTCTTTTGAAAAATTAAGCAATAGATGATTGCAATCCCTTTTGCCTCAGGTCTGCTGAAGGAGACAAATGAGATCAGGAGGATGTTGAGAGAGGATGCTCTTTAATGTGCCTGCAGCCAATGCTATCCATGGCTAAAGAAAGAAAGAAAGAAAAACCAAGGTGAACACACTTAAACCCTCCTACTCTGCCTTCCTGCCTCTCCACGCGTCTTCTGTATGTGTGCACACGTATATATGTGTATGCCTATGTATGTGCTTACACACACATGTACGCATCTAAGTACACACACAAACATGGATATTGTCACTTGAAGTGTAGAAAATATTCAAGTTGCACAGAAACACAATGGAAATGGATAGCTGCAGACGGATATTTTTTTTACTACACGTTCAAAGGCAGAACTCATGCCGAAAATGTAGTCATGAGTTTAAATGGGAAAAGGACACTTCAGTTTTGGAGACTTTATGAGAAGCACATAGCTATCATAGAGATCAGAGTACATATGAATACAGTATCAAAGAGAATACTGGAAAGTAGCAGAAGGACCATTGGACAGGGCGGTGATGTAGGCTGGTGGGAGGAAGAGCCCTTGAACTGGCCGTGTTAAATCATGTTTCCGCTGGAATGACTGATTTTCCAATCAGCCTGTCCAAGCGCTGGTGGCAATATGGCAGCCTTCGCAGAGCCCAGGACACAAGCCAATGGGATTTGCATGAGTCTTTTAGCAAAATAAATGGAGATGACCATAATAGTTGACTGGTTTGTGTCTTTTTTGGCAAATCTTACTACAAACGGACAATCCTCCTTTTTTTTTTTTTTTTTTTGATCTCCCAGACTGTGAAAACATGAACTGTGAGCACCAGGGAAGGATCTGGAGATTCTGCCCTTGAAATAATATATTTTCACTCGTGGCTAAAGTGATTTAAGTCTGTTCTTTTTGCCTCATTATCCATTTCTTCGAACTCTATAGAAATTCACACGCATCGAATAGTTTCTGTGTGCCAGAAAGACTCTAAGTTAAAACAGAGAGAAATCCGAGCCTTTGGGAATTCACCGCTGGGAAGTGGAGGCAGAATGGGACGATATTAGTCATGCATTTTGCCTCTGAATCTACTTGTAAAATTTCTTCTCGCTCCTCCTTGGCACGGCTCAGGTGTAACGGGAGGCAGCCGCTGGCAGAGACCCTGAACTTCAAGTACATCTTATGTGGAGGGTCAAATACTGCAGAAACAGTGGGGGCTAAACTCACTGGCCCTGAATTACTCCCTCGGGATAGTTTAAGAATATCCTGAGATACCAGAAATAATATTGGACTGCAAGTTTGGGAACCAGCTGAGTGAGTTTCTAGTCCGGCCAATTTAGCTTGCTGGACCTCAGTTTCCTTGTACACGAAGTGAGAGGTCTCTAAGATCCTATTTAGTACTGAAACTATATTATTAAGTTTTAAAATTAAAAATGAAAAGGCAAATTGTCCCATGTAACTGGAAAATCCAGGTGGAATAGAGGCTTCAGGCAAAGTTAGATGGGAGGGGTGGCTGGCAAAAACATCAGATCTGCCTTCTTTTGTGTAGTGGCATCAAATCTATGAAATTCATTCAAATTAGTAGCAATGATGTCCTCAGAGAATTCCAAACTTCTTTATAGCTTCTGATCCAAAAGAAAAAATAAAGCGTGTTTGAAAAATAATCATCTTAAGTTCAAAACATCCTATGCAACTGGTTACAGATCATCATTACTGATATATTTATAGCTTATCATCCAAATAACAGTAATCCCTAAGAGAAATGATACACATAGTGCTATAGGGATCAGAAGACTCAATATTGTTAAGATGCCGATTTTCCCCAAATTGATCTATACGTTCAGTGAAATCCAATCACAGTCCTGGAAGGCTTTTGCAAGCTGAGTGTGGTGGCAGGATTCGAGACACCCCCATGATTGGGTCCTCCAGGTATTCAAGCCTCTGTGTGTCTTCTCCCCTTGAGTGTGGATTGAATCTGTGACTTGGTTCTAACAAAAGTGATGGACGCCACTCTGAATTGCATATTAGGTAAGACTCCGCCTTGCTAGTAGATTAGCTCTAGAATCTCTCTCTCATTTGCTGGCTTCGGAAAAGCAAGTTTCTGTGAATCCAGCTGCAAGGAAATGAATCTGCCAGCAACCTGAGGGACCCTGGAAGTGGACCCTTTCCTAGTCAAGCTTACAGATGAAGACCTGGTCCGGGCAGCCTCCTTTATCGTGGTCGGGTGAAACCCTGAGCAGAGAAGCCAGGAACACTGTGCCTAGATTCCTGACTCCCAGAATCTGTCTGACCGTAGATGAGCTGTTTTAAGTTGCACATTCCTGGTAATGTGTTTCAACTACAATTGGCACTCACCATTGGCATTTGTCATCTACCTCTGCAAATATTGTGATATACTGCTGCAGGTGCTGACTGCCAGCTACCCCCTGAAAGAGGTTCAGGGTGGAGAGCTGAAATGAGGCCCCCTGTGCTCTGTGAAAAACTGGCAGAACAGGTCTTCAGATAGTCAGATATTTTCAGGAGACAACTTTCTGAGCCCAATTCTTGTATCTCCTCGTACGTAGAAAAGCACTAAAATTCTTCATGGTGATGATGGTTCCTTGTGACTAGCCTGCACAAGACTAGCAGAAACCTTCTGTAAATAATTTGTGCTTGATTGCATGTTTTTCCCTTTCACCAAAATCACATGTATACTGATTTCCCACCTCTTTGGAACAGTTTCTCAGAGTTATCTGGGATGCTGTCCCCCAGGCTGCAGTCCTCATTTTTGCCCCAAATAAAACTAAACTCGCAGCTCTCATGTTGTGCATTTTTTTGTCGACATGCGCTAGGCAGCAATGGATACCAACACACCAAGTCTAAAATTCATGCAAAAATGCACATGACCCAGAACAACCAGGTAGGGGTGGAAATTTTTTCCCTTCTTTCCTTCTAGGGTCTATGGCTGGTCTAATAGTTAAATTGACATAGGACAGTAACAGGAGAAAAACAATTTTTGTATGTGCAGGCGCCCTATAAAAATGTGAAACTCCCTGGCTGTAAGGTAATGGTGCCGGGATCAACTCGGCAACTCGAGGTGAGTGACGGGTGCCGCAAGCTTGAAGAAGACACAGACACAGACTGAAGAGAAAGATGGGACCGGGGGACTCAAGACCTCTAGGATCAAGAGCCTCGCTGATTGATCCCACGTTGCTTTTATTGAGTTCTCGGCATAGCCTAAGGGTCTAACACTCCCAGGTTAATCCCATAAACAATCAAAGGCCTCACATGATTGGGGGCAATGATCTTTGTTTGCCTCCTGGGTCCTGATTTGAGCTGGGCGTGGAGAGCAAAGCAGCCCTGGGGGCAGGAGACCTCTCTCAAAAGGATTAAGGGTCTGTGCCCCACCCGTGTTGGCCCCTCTGCGACTGTGCCTGTCTTAGGTTGTTCCTCCCTTGAGGAATCTTACCCGTCTCTGGCTAACCAGTCATCCTCCAGGGCCAAACACGGTGATATAAGGAAGGCTCTATGCACCACCCCTGTTGGCCCCTCTGCGGCTGTGCCTGTCTTAGGTTGTTCCTCCTCTGAGGAATCTTACCCGTCTTTGGCTAACCAGCCATCCCTTAGGACCAAACAGGGTGATATGAGTCTCCACGCCTCTCACCCTCAGCTCCTCCACTGCTCAAGCAGGACATTCTGAATCCCATCGCTCGGCCCACATACTTCAACATTTTCAATGTTTCAAAAAGGTTCCAGAATGTCTTCCCACATAATGGAGGCTTATATACCATCTTAAGCTAAGGAGAAGGGGATGGGGCCTCTCTTAACCATGAGGAGCAGTTGCTTTTTGAAACAGGGGGTCATACATCATGTCATTGAATATGTGATTGGGCTACAGGGGAACAAAGTTTGCCACCCCAAAATGTTTGTTTGGCCTGCGGATTATTTCAGGCTGAAAACAATCAAGGCCCCAAAGACTCAGGAAAACCTTTGACCTTCCCCCTAACTTCTTGAAAGACTGTAGACTGAGGACATATTCCAGGAAGGTAGCGTCACCCTAGGTAACCACAGTATGACCTGGGTGAGGAGACACGGAGGAGCCCAGCACAGTCTGTTTGTTAAAATCCCTCTCTATGTTCTGTTGTCTCTGCCTGGCCCAGCAAACACTTATTTACCAAACATTTACGTTTACAACTCCATGCCAATTGCCTTGCTCCTCTTGGAGGTCCCAAACCCCTGCCCCCAACATCCTCTTTTGTCTTTAGCGGAAGATGGTACTTCAGTCGGGGTCTCAGCTGTGTTGGCAACTTAGTTTTCCCAGGTCTCTTCCACATGTACATGGGATTAAACTTTCATTTGATTTTTCTCCTGTTCATCTATCTCATGTCAATTTAATTCTTAGACCAGCCAGAAGAACCCAGAGGGGAGAGGAAAATCTTTTCCTCTCCAACAGGACACAACTAAGACAAGTGAGTGTGAAACTCTGCATCTGGGGAATATATAGAGAATTAAGAATTTTGAACCGACATGCTTGCTAGGACCAGACAGGTAAAAGTAAATTGTCCAGATGAAACAGGAAGTGGAAAGGACCCTGGGGATACACATTCCACAGCCGTCTAAATGCAGACACTGTCTCTTTACTCAGGTTTGTTGCTATGTGAATGTGAAGTCTCAGAGCTATCCGGTAAAATTGTTTCTCCAAGAGACTCGGAGTTGGATGTGAAATCTCCCCATTTCAAATTCAGACAATCCAACTCTATTTTGGTTTTTAACTTGGCATAGGTTAACACTGAAGGTGCAAAGCTGATGAAAAAAGAGGCCCTTACAGAAATCACTGCCTGCAGATATCAGTTTAAAACCTCCAGATTCGGTGTCTAGTTTGGGATTTGAGCTACAGGGAATAGCTTCAGGCGGGTGGTCTTTATGCTGTGAGCACAGCCAGGTGGGCCCAGGGGCTGTGGGTTCTGAATGTTTTTAGTCATCCTCCTAACTCAAGGCCATAGGGACCAGCTCTTGCTACCAAAGACATGAACTTCACGTCTGAGCCCAGAGGCATGAAAGAATGAACTTGCATAATTGACCATAAGGCACAGAGCACCAAGCCTCCCAGTGTATTAAGGGCATTATCAGCGGAAGACGGATGGACATCTTTCCATCCTCTACAAATGTCTCAGCTTTTTGGGGCATCAAACCTCAGCTTTGAATTATGAATTTAATAAGTATATCAATGACAGGGGAAAAGTAAGTTAAGTAAGTGCACAAATTTCTCCTGGATCAGACGCAGGACAAGCTTCCTTGTCTATGATTGGACATGGTTCCTATTAACCGAATAAGATTTGTAAGTGCAGCTGAGGTCCATATGCAAATGAGGTCCAAAAGTTTGATGCTGCCCTTGTATGAGGCCACTGATCTCAGCTTGTCCTCATTTAATCTTTTACCTACCCTCTTGTAATCCAAAATAGAACCATGGGCATATGTTTCAGCATCACAATGAAAATAAAATCAAGTTTGACTTGAAAATCTATTGATGTTTTTTCCTGTGGACAGAAATAAAGTCATTTAGTCTTTTTTTTTAACTCATGGAACTACGGTCCTCTGCCTGTTTCAATTGAATGTCTAAAGAATAAAAATTCTTCTGTATCTCAGTGAAAGACTGAGTCGAATTGAGGGTCAAGGTCTTTTATTTAGGGGCTGAAATCCATCAATAAATACCCACAAAAAGGAAAAAAATGTCAGTGCAATTTTTTTTTTATTCGAAGTAAACTACGTGCTTTTACTCTGTTATGGAATAAGAACTTGTGTTGTACGGTTGCTATGTTATTATTAATCTTGTTTCATTTTACTTTTTAAACAAATCAACCATTAGGTTTTACATTCCACAAGGGCAGGTACCAAAACCATTTGATAAACCAACGTCTAATGCAAATCACCTTGCAGAATGCTGGAAATGTAGCTGGTGTC
The DNA here is from genome assembly GCF_030028045.1 of Hippopotamus amphibius kiboko. NCBI lineage: Eukaryota > Metazoa > Chordata > Mammalia > Artiodactyla > Hippopotamidae > Hippopotamus > Hippopotamus amphibius. The sequence goes on from NC_080193.1 coordinate 22,956,850, forward strand.
CAAACTCTTGGGATAGGCTGTGGTTGCTTAGGGCCTCTTACCTTGTGTTCTAGGGTCCAAGAGTCACAGATACCTGAACACTAGTTATTTATTTATTTATTTATTTATTTATTTATTTAATTTATTGGCTGCGTTGGGTCTTCGTTGCTGTGCATGGGCTTTCTGTAGTTGGGGAGAGCGGGGGGCTATCTTTATTGCAGTGCACAGGCTTCTCATTGCGGTGGCTTCTCTTGTTGCGGAGCACAGGCTCTAGGCATGTGGGCTCAGTAGCTGTGGCTCACGGGCTCTAAAGAGCAGGCTCAATAGTTGTGGCGCCCGGGCATAGTTGCTTCTCAGCATGTGGGATCTTCCTGGACCAGGGCTCGAACCCATGTCCCCTGCATTGGCAACAGGATTCTTAACCACTTCACCACCAGGGAAGCCCATACCTGAACACCTTGACACTCTTAAACGTATATAGGAATGTTCGTGAACTTAAAGGTGTCTGAAATAAGAATTAATTAATAAGAATTAATTTCTTCTTAGAAAATAAGAAATTACGGAAATGTGTTCCTCCTCCGCCCAGTTCTTAGATAAATCTTCCCTCTCTGGGCTTCCTTCCCTTTTGTATGATCAGATCAGTGTTTCCCAACATGGAGGAGTGTGGCTCAGTCACCACACGAGCTGGTATTAGGTGGCAGTAGGCACAGCATAAAATAACATTAAGTCACTTAGAGAGAAGTTATTTCCGTTTCAATTCTCTTTCGATTTTGGTTCCATTAAGAGGAGAAACTATTTGGTACTAGCAGGATTTTTACACTTTTTAATCTTCCTACTTAGCAAAGAGAGACCCAACTTCAGGCTTGGAATCTTTTCTATGTAAGAGTCCTGCAAGAACTTTATATTGTTGAATAATTTTATTGTATTTTACCATTATCTTCTGTATCCAACAGAATCCCATAAGAGAAGCATAGCTAAAAAGGTATTATAGAATAAGAATTGATTATAGGCATAAGAGGTGATACCAGTGTTTCCATCGGGGAAACGTCAGCCGCCCTCCTCCTCCAGGAGACATTTTTGGGTGTGGTACTGGCATTTAGCATCTCATGGGTAGAGGCCAGGGATGCTGCTAAACATCCTACCTTGTCTAGGACAGATCACCACAACAAAGATTATCTGGTCCCAAATGTCAATAGTACTGTCAGAAAAACTATGCCTGATGGAATTGTGAGAGAAGCCAGTAAAGGGGGGAAATGTGTAGAAGGCTGTGACTCTGGACTAGGTCCAGTTTTTCATCTATAGTGTACTATAAAGTTCTTTTTGCAAACAAACAAAATCAGGTTAAACACATGAGTACATTCAAAGGCCAACACTAATGAAAGGAAGATGAGGTACTCAAAAAATGTCAAAAATCCATAAGCTGTGCATAATTAATATGCTTGTGAAACATTCAAATTAACTCTAATATTCCTCCCAGTCGAACTTAACATTCAGTCTTTCTGAGGCTGACACACCAGTGTTGCCTGAGCAATATCTATTCATCTTGTGTCTTATAGTAAAGGTGCTCTAACAGGTCAGGGCAGCCACAGGCCAAGGTAAAAATAAAGACTAGTATTCACAGTCTTGCTTACAGACAGGTGATTATTTTGGACAGTGAGATTTAAGTGGAAGCTATTGAGTAGGACTTCTAGGAAATCTCCTTAAAAGAATGCTGACTCAGTTTGGCACTTAGCCTTTTATAGTTTTCCCATTCCTTGGGATGTTGATGCAATGACTGGTGCAACAGAGTCCATTACATCTGTCACCACAATGAGACAATTTTGAGGATGAAAGCAGGTGATAAAGATGGCAACGTGGAAAGATAGAATAAGCCTAAAAAATAATGGCAATGAAGTTCCTCTGGACTCCCCACTGCAGGATTTTATGTTAGATAAGAGGAAGAAAAAAAAGTCTGTCTTATTTAAGCCTCTCCTGTTCTAAGTTATTAGTATGTGCAACTCTAACTCCCATACTCTGTGTTCTAAGTCTGAGGCTCACAAATCTCCCTCACTTTCCTAATTTAAAACATGCATAAACTGTTCACCATTATTGCATCTCCACCTTTTGGCTTTACCTTTAAACTCTCCATTTCCAGTAAATAATAGTGAGAACTTTTGTTTTCCCTTTTTCTTTCACAATTCGGTGAGAAGTACTATTTTATTTGTAGGAAAACCCTGACTACTTCGTTTTGATATTCCAATTACTAAACCAAAGGGACTTGCCACCTGAAAAAACAGGTGAGCCTTGCTCGTGGCCCCTTTTCTAAACTTTATGACAACTGGAACCTCAAATCTGTATCTGCTGTTGTAACTGAGAAGGACCTTGTGGGACCTTCCCGGGACAGACCCTCCCCCATATCCTCTGCTTTAGCTGCTCTCTGAAGCACCCAGATAACAGTATCTGATACACATCCCTGAATCATTTTACAGATGCTAAAACTCCCCACCAAATGGAAGAAGTCAACTACTTGATGACCATGAGCAGCCCCCAGACCTATTGGAGCCTGAGGATTGGTAATGGGAACCTCTGTGACCCTGCCCTGTTACCTCATCATCAACCAATCAGAGAATCGTACATGAGATGATCACATACCCTGCAAACCCCTCCCTTACCTGGCCTTTAAAATCGCTTGGCTGAAACCCATTGGGAAATTTGGGTGTTTTGAGCACTAGCTGCTCTGGACTCCTTGCTTGGTGCCTGCAATAAACACTGCAATTTCCTTCACCGCAACCTGGTGTCAGTAGTTTGCCTCTACTATGCTTGGGTAAGTGAACCCAAGTTTGGTTCAACAACACTGTTATTTAATGGGGGAAAAAATCAGTGGCATTACATACCACTAAACATCTAAACCAGTGCTTCACCCCTGGGGGCTGGAAAGTTGGTCCCCTTGGGAAAATTTGGCAACTTAGAGATATTTTTGGTGGTGACCAGGCAGGGTTTGGAGTAGAGGGTAGAGCCAGGGATGCTGACAGCATCCTACAATGGACACGACAGTCCCCCACAAAGAACCATCTGGCACAGGGTCAAGTTTTCATGTTGGGAAACCCTGATTTAAATAAAATGATCTAAATGTTAAAGAGATTTTTCACTTGAGGGTCACATGACCATGTGAGATTCAGGAAGTCATTCTCTTTCCTTGAGGTGAAAACTATTTTTGTTAAAGTTTTCTCACAGCTTGTTGTTGTTTTTTTTTTAATTTTATTTATTTATTTATTATTTTTTGGGGGGTACACCAAGTTCAATCATCTGTTTTTATACACATATCCCCGTATTCCCTCCCTTCCTTGACTCCCCCCACCGAGTCCCCCCCACCCTCCCCACCCCTGTCCTCTAAGGCATCTTCCATCCTCAAGTTGGACTCCCTTTGTTATACAACAACTTCCCACTATCTATTTTACAGTTGGTAGTATATATATGTCTGTGCTACTCTCTCGCTTTGTCTCAGCTTCCGCTTCACCCCCCGCCCCTCCCCAAACCTCGAGTTCTCCAGTCCATTCTCTGCATCTGCGTCCTTGCTCTTGTCACTGAGTTCATCAGTACCATTTTTAGATTCCGTATATGTGAGTTAGCATACAGTATTTGTCTTTTTTTTAATTAACTAATTAATTCAATTTATTGGTTGTGTTGGGTCCCACAGATTTTCTCCTAATGTTTAATCATTTTTAGCTTTTCATTCTCTGAAAACATCAGGTATTTGTGATGCCAAGGTTTTGTTTCTTAAGAGCTGAATTCGGTTCCTGCAAAATTTTTCAAGGGTCATGTATGGATTTTTTTTTCGCCTTAATACATGCATTTATGGAAGCGAAGAACAAGGAACATTGATTTGCAATTTAGAGCCATTAGTGAAAGTTGTCAATTATTGAACCCTCCTTATTACCCAGACTAATCTTTAAAATCCAATCTCAACATTGTCTGCACAGCAATTTGGAGCTTTTGATTACAAGTCCCTGTGCAAGTCAGTCACCTACTGCTAATTCTGCCTGCCAGGGAGGTGCCAAGAATTTAAAGTATTTGTGGAGAGGAACGCTCCACGTTTCCCTCTGGGAATGAACAGACACTTGGTCTTTGTCTCCTGGGGGGACTTGGAGAAGTGATGACCACTGTCAAGAACACGTTTTAAAAATAGTTTTCAGGGGGCTTCCCTGGTGGCCCAGTGGTTAAAAATCTGCCTGCCAATACAGGGGACACGGGTTCGATCCCTGGGCCGGGGGGTGAGGGTGTGGTTCAGGAGGTAATGCCAGCGATGGGGAGTGATGGGGAATAGCAGGTGAAGCTTCGCTCACTCGCCTGCCGCTCACCTCCTGCTGTGCGTCCCGGTTCCTGACGGGGGATGGGGTATCAGAAGGATACCCCAGTCCCTAGAGAGTATCAGAAAGAGAAATTAAGAAAACCATCCTGTTTACCATCGCATCAAAAAGAAAGAAATACCTAGGAAGAAATCTACCTAAGGAGAACTGTACTCTGAGAACTATAAGACACTAATAAAAGAAATTGAAGATGATCAAATGCATATTTTAAAATAATAAATGAGCATGTTTTATGCTGTCAGTTCATTGGAAAACTAGTGGGAGAGACAAACTAAACAGATAAATGGGACATTAACAAACTAAGGACAAACTGTGACAACTTTGGGAAAGGCATAAATGTGGTCGCTTGGGAATAGTGGTGTACTAGGTGGGAGGGCTTCCCTGAGGAGGTGACATTTGGATGGAGACCCGGATGGTAAGCGGAAGACACTAGTTGAAGACCTAGAATAACATTCCAGGAAGAAGAAATAGCACATTCAGTCGGTTTTCAGTTTCCATCAAGAGCACCCACATTTCTGCACTTAACATGTTCTATTTTTCTTTCAGAAGCAACTGCCCTTCTCTTATTGACCAGGAAAGATGAAGCCATCAATGACAGAAGATTCAAAGGAACCGGATATGTCAGTATGGGAAACAAGCCACTTCAAGCTTCAGAAGACCTTGATTTACTGCCAATCTGAGTCAAACATCTTTTAGAATACAGCTGGTGCTTCTCCAGATTCTCACAACTCATTTGCTCCTGGTCCTCACCTCTCGTTAATTACCATCCCTTTAAGCCATTCTACTGAGCACAAAAATCCCTCCACAAAACAAAGATAGATGGCTGACCTCCAAAAGCAAAAGTGTAGGTGTTACACATCTGATTGCAAAATAAACAGAGTACATCCCCAAGAAGCATCCCATCATGTCGAAGTGAATGACAGCCTCTCTTGGAAAACAGATTTCGTTTAAATGCTGTAACACACCCAGGTCTCCATTGGCTAGTAAGCCATCACCCCATTATTAGCTGTATTAGCTCTCCACACATTATTCATTTAATTTTCAGCAGAGCTGAAGTGGTACATACCTAGTAAATTAATGCCAACAATTCTCTTTGGGCAGCACATTCACCTTTTGCAATATTTCTTCCAATTGTCACCCCCCCCACACACTCATTTAATGGATATGTGCCTCCCAAAACCATCACATTGCTTTTGGTGAATGGAATGTTTATACAGGAAACTGTCAAAATCGAGTTCCATCAGTATTCATGATCATTCGTAAGATAAGATGAAATCACACTCACTGAAAGTAGAGATTAACATTTTTGTTCCCTCTTTTGGGGTCCTGGGAGCATTCCTTATTGTACTGTAGGACTCAGCTCAGGGGTAAACACTTTGAGTTGGCCACCTTACAGCCATCCTGCTCCCTCCCTGCCACTCTTTACCACAAAGACTGGAAAGTAAAAATACTTTCTGGCTTCTCTTGTAACTAGGTGTCCTCGGACCCAGTTTGAACCAAAGTCACATACTTGAAACTTTTTCGGGAAAGCAAACCTATCCAAGTAAAAAAGCGAAGGCTTGTGAGAAGAAGTCTGTTGGCACCACCTCTTTTTCTCTCCATGGAATATAGATATAAAGGATGGAGATATAGCAGTCATTTTGTGACCATGTGGCAGGAGTCACCTGCTGAATTGGGGGGGGCGGGGATGAGGGAAGAATCTGGACTCTTGATGGCAACATGAACGACCACATCATCTACAAACTGTCCATATCCAGGTTCTTATTACACAAAAACCTAAGTTCTTTATATATTTATACAGTGTAAGAGGAATTTATGTTATCCAGAGCTGAAAACATAATCTTAGTATACCTTCCCCTCATTAAGAGCTTTTAACTTAATTCTCTATGTTCTCTAAAAAAAACAAACAAAAAAAACCTCCCCAAAGCATGCCTTTCCTTGTTATCCTTCTCCTTGGCTACTAGAAAAGTCCATTTCCTATCTATCAGCACAGGTGTATGGGGTACAATGGAAAGAGGGTGATAAGCAAAGGTTGAAATTTCTTTTTATTATTATTATTATTTTTTATTTATTGGCTGTGTTGGGTCTTCATTGCTGTGTGGGCTTTCTGTAGTTGCGGCAAGTGGGAGCTATTCTTCGTTGCAGTGCATGGGCTTCTCATTGCAGTGGCTTCTCTTGTTGTGGAGCGGGAGCTCTAGGCACTCGGGCTTCAGTAGTTGTGGCTCACAGGCTTAGTTGCTCCTCAGTATATGGGATCTTCCCGGAGCAGGGCTCGAACCCATGTCCCCTGCATTGGCAGGAGGATTCTTTTTTTTGTTTTTGTTTTTGTTTTTTTTTTTTTATTTTTTTTTATTTTTTTGGGGGTACACCAGGTTCAATCATCTGTTTCCATACACACATCCCCGTACTCCCTCCCTTCCCGGCAGGAGGATTCTTAACCACTGTGCCGCCAGGGAAGTCCCTGAAGTCTCTTATCTGTGGCTCCCTTGCAGCATCTGCCAGGCTTGTGCGAATTGCTTTATTTCTTGGTTGTCTGTTTCTGTGAAGTCTTATACAGTGTACAGATCAAGGATAATTAAAATATTCTAGTCCACTAAGCATTCAGTGTTGCCTTTCTAATCTGCAGACATTCAAGAAGGAGAAGCACTTTTTTACGTGATTTAGCTCAGAAAATATGAGCTTACACAGTGAGGGGACACACCCCTGGAAGTCCTGTGGTCAGTGCCCAATGTCGCGGCTTTTTGTTCTCTTCCTACTCAGAGCATCCTAGTGGAAATTACGGTTTATTAGGAGGGAGTTAGTAACACACCATGACTGCATGTCAACTACTGGCTTGTGGCAACAGTCGCATAGACTGTTTATGCTTAAAGAAATGAAGAAAACAGCCATGTGAACTTGGCTTATCTAAGCTTCTGCAAAACGAGAGTTCTGGAAAACAGCATTAAATTGTCATGGGCCAACGGTTGCCACAACTTCGTGAAATAATGGTTCCTATATTAGCCTGAGCTGGTAAAAATAGTCTCCTGATGAAAAATGTATGTGATTAATAAAAGATGAGCATGTTTAATTCGGTTCTTGCTCTTCCTAATCCTAATTATGATTATTTTTTGTATTCACACAAAGATTTTTATTTTCAGAAAAGCAATCATGGTTTAGTCAATTCAACAATGTTGAAGAGTGATGCTGATGGGTTGGTTTTTTTTTTTTTTTTTTTTTTTCAGTTTTGGTTTGCAAAGCATTTCATTAAAATGCCTTTTGCTCCAGGTTTCAACCAGTGAATTGAATCTATGAAAACAGAGTAAATATGCCACCTTCTCTTCTTCACCTATTTTAAAAAGTGTCCTTGCATAACTTTTAGGTGATCATTAAGCTACTTTCTTACTCTGTAAATTTACCTCTTCTAGACATTTCATACAAACAAAATCATACAATATGTGAACTTTGGGGAATAGCTTATTTCATTTGGCCTGATATTTTTCAGTTTCATCCATGGTGTAGCACCTACTTCTTTCCTTTTAATGGCTGAATATTATATCATTGTATTTTCATTATCCATGCATCACTGGTGAACATTGAGTTGTTTCCATTTGGGGCTATTATTAATACTAGTATCATAAATGTTAATGCCCAAGTCTTCGTGTGGAGAAATGTCTCCAGTTCTCTTGGGCATCTGCTAGGTCATACTGTAATGCTATACTTGTTATTTTGAAGAATTGCCAAACTATTTTCCAAAGCAGCTGTACCACTTTGCATTCCTATCAATGGTGAAGCAGTGTTGAAATTTTACCAATTCCTCATCAACTTGCTATTATCGGTCTTCTATTCCATTTATCTATTAAGTTCATCCCTTGCTTCTGTTCTGTTGTTTTATATTGTCTTGAAATTGAGCAATGTGAATCCTCCAACTTTGTTCTTCTATTTTCAAAATTGTGTGGCTATTCTGGGTATTTTGTGTTTCCATCTGAATCTTACAATCACCTTCTCAATTTCCACAAAGAAGTCAGCTAAAATTTTGGTTGCGTTTAATCTTTAGATCCATTTGGGAGTAGTATCATCTTAACAGTATTAAGTCTTCTGATCCAGTCTTCTGGGCTATCTTTCTATTTATTTAGCTCGTCCTTAATTTCTTTCAACCATGGTTTTAGTTTTAAGTATGTGTTTGTACTTCTTGTTAAATGTATTTGTATTTCATTTTTTTACTGCCGTTATAAATAGGTTTTTATTTTGTAATTTTATTCTCAGTTTGCTCATTGCTATTGTCTAGAAAAACAACTGATTTGAAACCTTGCTGAACTCACTTACTATTTCTAATAGTTTTTATGTGGATTTCTTAGGATTTTCTATATATAAGATTATGACATCTGCATATAGGTATGGTTTTACTTTTTCCTTTCCACTTTTGATGTCATGCTTTGCATTTTCTTGACTATATGCCTGAGCTAGAAAATTAATTTCTTTCAACACTGTTTTATAGCTTTCAGAGTACAAACTTTGTGCTTCTATTGTCACATTTTTCCTAAGTATTTTTTTTATGAAGCTGTCACAAATTAAATTGTTTGCTTAATTTAATTTATATTATTCATTCCTAGTGTATAGAAATACAGTCAATTTTTTGTATATGAATCTTATCTACAGCAAGCTTGTTGCATTACCGAACTCTTTCATTAGTTCTAAAAGTTTTTTTTAAAATGAACTTCTAAGCAGTTTCTAGATGCAAAATCATGCCATCTGCAAATAGCATAGTTTCACGCCTTCCTTTTTAATCTGGATACCTTATGTTTTTATTTTCTTGCCTAATTGCCTTGGCTAAAACCTCCAGTACAATGTTGAAAGGATGTTGTAGGAGGAAACATCTGTGTCTTTCATGATTAAGAAGAAACATTCAGTACCATCAACTTTGATGTTAACTGTGGAATGTTTGTAGATAATATTTTCAGTTCCGAGGGAACTCTCTTACATTCCTATTTTGTGAAGCTTTTTATTATGATAGGGTATTGAATTTCACGAAATATTTTCTGAGTCTATAGAGACAATCATTTGGTCACTGACCTTTTTTCTATTGGTAGAGTGTACTACATTAATTGGTTTCCGGATGTTGAAACAACTTTCTAGAGCTGAGATTAATCCCAGTTGGCCATGGTATATGTTATTTTCCATATGTCACTGGATTAGTTTAATAGTACTTTGTTGAGGATTTTTGCATCTATACTGACGAGAAATTGGTCTGTAATTTTCCTTCTTTCTTTCTTTCTTTCTTTCTTTTATTGGCTGTGTTGGGTCTTTTTTGCTGTGTGGGGCTTTCTTTAGTTGCGATGAGTGGGGGCTACTCCTCGTTGTGATGCACTGGCTCCTCATTGCCGTGGCTTCTCTTGTTGCAGAGCCTGGACTCTAGGAACGTGGGCTTCAGTAGTTGCAGCACATGAGCTCAATAGTTGTGGCTCATGGGCTCTAAAGCGCTGGCTCAATAGTTGTGGCCCTTGGGCTTAGCTGCGGAGCAACATGTGGGATCTTCCTGGAGCAGGGATTGAACCTGTGTCCCCTGCATTGGCAGGCGGATTCTTAACCGCTGCGCCACCTAGGAAGCCCTGTAATTTTCTTTTTTGGTGAGGTGTTTGAGGATTTGGTATCAGGTAATACTCAAGAATTAAGAATTAAGAATTCTTAAAGATGCAGATGTAGAGAATGAACGTGAGAACTCGGGGTTGAGGGGGTGGTGAAGGGGAAGCTGAGATGAAGTGAGAGAGTAGCACAGACACATATACACTGCCAAATGTAAAATAGATAGCTAGTGGGAAGCTGCTGTATAACAAAGGGAGATCAACTCGATGATGGGTGATGCCTTAGAGGGCCAGGACAGGGAGGGTGGGAGGGAGTCGCAGGAAGGAGGGGATATATGTATAAACAGCTGATTCAAGTTGGTGTACCTCAAAAACTGGTACAAGAGTATAAAGCAATTATATTCCAATAAAGAGCTTAAAAAAAACCATTTAAACAAAAAAATAGGAATTAAGAATTCTTGAGGAGGGAGGGAATACGGGGATACGTGTACAAAAGCAGATGATTGAACTTGGTGTACCCCCAAAAACAATAATAATAATAAAAAATAAAAAAGAAGAATTCTTGGGACTCAAGAGAAAACAGAGAAGTGTTCCCTCCTCTTTAAATTTTGGGAAAGACTTTGTAAAGAATTAGTATTAGTTCTTCCAAAATATTTGGATTTTACCAGTGAAGCTATGTGTCTGTGCCTGGGCTTTACTTTATGAGAAGCTTTTAAATGTATAATTCAATCTATGTAATCTATGCTCTTCCCTGGTCTAACCTCTCTTCTCAGGCTCTGTGTCCTGGCAACTCAGTACCCTCTCTGGGCTCAGCCATTGCTTTTTCCCAGTTCAGAGCAGGGAGAAGATCATTGTAAACGTTTCCTTTACCTCTGACAGTGTATGCTCTTATGACACCACCTTCCTTTTTACTTAAAAAAATTTTTAATAAGTTTATTTATTTGTTTGTTTATTGGCTGTGTTGGGTCTTAGTTATTGTGCACAGGCTTTTCTCTAGTTGTGGTGAGCAGGAGCTACTCTTGGTGTGGTGCATGGGCTTCTCATTGCCGTGGCTTCTCTTGTTGTGGAGCACAGCCTCTAAGCCACAGCCTCTAGGCACAGTAGCTTCAGTAGCTGTGTCACGTGAGCTCAATAGTTGTGGCTCGCAGGCTCTAGAGTGCAGGCTCAGTAGTTGTGGCACACAAGCTTAGTTGCTCTGCGGCATGTGGGATCTTCCCGGGGCAGGGCTCAAAGCCGTGCCCCCTGCATTGGCAGGAGGGTTCTTAACCACTGCACCACCAGGGAAGTCCCCCACCTTCCTTTTTAACCAGGATACCTTACATTTTTGTTTTCCTGGCTAAAGCCTCCAGCCCCTGAACCAACTGACCATGGAGCCCTTCACCTGTTGTACACTGGACTCACTATTAGGTGAAAAGACCAATTTCTTTCTTGCTTAAGACAGTTTGAGTTCAAATTTCTGTTATTTCAATTCTTTTTTATATTTGAAATCACCTAAACTTGTAAACACTGGCATTCTTCCATGTATATAGGAAACAAAACAAAACAACAGTTATGTGCCTAGTACAACAGAGTAGACCTAGGAATTGAACTGAATTCTGCAGGTGAAATCAGACCACATGGAGTATCCTTGTGTAAAATGGTTGAACAAATGGAGTCAAATGTGCATTGTATGCTGGTAGAATTATCAGAAAACACAGTGATTTCAGGCTAACGTTTCTCCATAGAAACAATTGCCTGGAGCTCAGCCCAGCCCCCTTTCAGAAGGAGCAAATATATTGAGTTCAACATGGCATCCATGATTCCCTATTTATGAATAGTAATCCCATTTTGCTTCCTTGCACTGCCTTTCCTGGAACCTACTGGCATTTGAGTTACTACAAGTAGGAGCTATTTCAAGGCAGCATCCTAATCTCTTTTCCTACTTGGTGGGATGACTAAATCCCTGATGTCCTAAATGGGCTCTTCCTCACTGTGGGCCTGGAATGCCAGCACACCACATGAGGCAAGGCCAAGGTGAAGGCCAGATGGATTGGCATGATAAACACACAACAAGCTGCATTTAGATTCAAACAGCGTGTCACTCACAAAGTTGGAGAAAGGACAAATAGATATAGTGAAATGGAGCAGGACCCTATGGTCCTTCCCCACCCCACCCCCATCTCCTCTGCCTGCCTTTTGTCTGTGGAAAAACTTTAGCAGAAGAATACGTTTAATCAGGGAAGTGAGAAAATGCAGAAACAAAGGAAAACAGTCAAAGGAGACCAAATAATAATAGTTTGGTCATTAACCAAAGTCAGGGACCTTGAATTCCTCCTCAAGGGCTGTAAATAACATTCTGAGCCATGTCCTGTGAGCTGTCTTGTAGATACTGAAACCCCCACCAGGTGGAAGAAGTTCACTGCATGATGACCAGACTGTAGCCATGACAGAAGCTGCCACAATTCCAAGAACTGGCCTCAAAGAAATGGGAACAAACTGACCATGGAACTGAAGATTAACTGTACCTAAAACATCAGGATGACACTGATCAGATCACCGATGACCAATTTCAAGATCACTGTCAGAGGTGCCCGTGCTGTGTAGCCCCTCCATCTATACAAGCTCTTGCCCACTGATTGTCAGTTGAGGGGAGTTGGTCTTTAGACAGGAGTCTGCCCTCCCCCGTGGGTTGCTGGCATCCAAAATAAAGCAAACTTTCCTTTCCACCAACCTCTTTCCTGGCTTTTGAGCAGCGAGCAACCAGACCCCACGTTCAGTTACAACAGGAGCAAGCTTTGTCCTACACATAAAAGGGCCAAATGACTGCCACTTTCTTTCTGAGGACTCTGCCTGAGACCCTGCTCCATTCGGAGGGAAGTAGAACAAAATGCCATGGTGGGGGGTGGGGTGGGGGTGGTCTCAGACCAGATCCTACAGGCATCCCACCCTCTTATGTTCTAGGGGAGTAATCAAGGGTCCTTCCAAGCTCAGATTAGGTGTGGTCAAGCTTTTCCTTATGTGGCCTCTGTGGTTAAGTTCATGAAAATTCACTCCATTGGGGCTGTTCCCCTACAGTAGGCCTATTTGAGAATATGGTCTGAATATCCGTGAATGTCAAATTAAACCATGATAGTGAAAAGAGAATTGTCCTTTCATTGTTTCACTCTAGTAGAAAATTTAGCGAACTAAAATTTATAGTTGCCTATCACCTCTGTGAACTGGCATTTTTTCACGAAACGATCTCATGGTTGAAAAAAAAAATTTGGACAGGCATATACAGATTTTCTTCTTTTTTTAGAAATTAATTAATTAATTAATCTGTTGGCTGCATTGGGTCTTCGTTGTTGCCTATGGGCTTTCTCTAGTTGTGGCGAGCAGGGGGCTACTCTTCACTGCGGTGCACGGGCTTCTCGTTGCTGTGGCTTCTCTTGTTGAGGAGCATGGGCTCTAGGTTCGCGGGCTTTAAAGTTGCAGCACACAGGCTCAGTAGTTGTGGCACACAGGCTTAGTTGCTCCGCAGCATATGGGATCTTCCTGGCCCAGGGTTCGAACCCATGTCCCCTGCGCTGGCAGGCAGATTCTTAACCACTGCACCATCAGGGAAGTCCTCTATAGGGCACCTATAGTTTATCTGAAAATTGCCAGTTTTCAATCTCTGACCTCCATATTTTACTCCTTCAAAAGGTGAAGGTTTCTTTTCTTTTTTTTTTTCTTTTTCTTTTTTGTTGGAATATCATTGCTTTACACTCTTGTACTAGTTTTTGAGATACACCAGGGTCAATCATCTGTATTTATACGCATATCCCCTTATTCCCTCCCTCCCTCGACTCCCCTCCACCCTGCCCATCCCAGTCCTCTAAGGCATTTTCCATCCTCGAGTTGAACTCCCATTGCTATACAGCAACTTCCCACTGGCTATCTATTTTACAGTTGGTAGTATATATATGTCTATGCTACTCTCTCACTTCGTCTCAGCTTCCACTTCACCCCCCGGCCCCCAAACCTCGAGTTCTCCAGTCCATTCTCTGCATCTGCGTCCTTATTCTTGTCCTGTCACTGGGTTCCTCAGTACCATTTTTTTTTTTTTTAGATCCCGTGTATATGAGTTAGCATACAATATTTGTCTTTCTCTTTCTGACTTACTTCACTCTGTATGACAGATTCTAGGTCTATCCACCACATTACATATAGCTCCATCTCATCCCTTTTTATAGCTGAGTAATATTCCATTGTATATATATACACCACATCTTCTTTATCTGTTCATTTGTTGATGGGCATTTAGGTTGCTTCCATGTCCTGGTTGTTAAATAGTGCTGCAATAGATATTATGGTACATGTTTCTTTTGGGATTATGGTTTTCTCTGGGTATATGCCCAATAGTGGGATTACTGGATCATATGGTAGTTCTATTTTTGGTTTTTTAAGGAACCTCCAAACTGTTTTCCATAGTGGCTGTACCAACTGTAAGTGCCCATCAACAGTGCAGGAAAGTTCCCTTTTCTCCACACCCTCCCCCACATTTGTTGTTTCCAGATTTTGTGATAATGGCCATTCTGATTGGTATGAGGTGATACCTCATTGTGGCTGTGACTTGCATTTCTCTGATGATTAGTGATGTGGAGCATCTTTTCATGTGTGTGTTGGCCATCTGTATGTCTTCTTTGGAGAAATGTCTATTTAGGTCTTCTGCCCATTTGTGGATTGGGTTATTTGCTTTTTTGGTATTAAGCTGCATAAGCTGCTTGTATATTTTGGAGGTTAATCCTTTGTCCGTTGTTTCATTGGCAACTATTTTTTCCCATTCTGTGGGTTGCCTTCTTGTCTTGTTTATGGTTTCTTTCACTGTGCAAAAGCTTTTAAGTTTCATGAGTTCCCATTTGTTTATTCTTGATTTTATTTCCATGATTCTAGGAGGTGGGTCAAAAAGGATCTTGCTTTGATGGATGTCAAAGAGTGTTCTGCCTATGTTTTCCTCTAGGAGTTTTATAGTGTCTGGCCTTACATGTAGGTCTTTAATCCATTTGGAGTTTATTTTTGTGTACAGTGTTAGGAAGTGTTCTAATTTCATTCCTTTACGTGTTGCTGTCCAATTTTCCCAGCACCACTTATTGAAGAGGCTGTCTTTTTTCCATTGTATATTCGTGCCTCCTTTGTCAAAGATAAGGTGCCCATATGTGTTTGGGCTTACCTCTGAGTTCTCTATTCTATTCCATTGACCTTCCTTTCTATTTTTGTGCCAGTACCATACTGTCTTGATCACTATGGCCTTGTAGTATAGTTTGAAGTCAGGAAGCCTGATTCCACCAACTCCATTTTTCCTTCTCAAGATTGCTTTGGGTATTTGGGGTCTTTTGTGGTTCCATACACATCATAAGATTTCTTGCTCTAGTTCTGTGAAAAATGCCATTGGTAATTTGATGGGGATTGCATTGAATGTGTAAATTGCTTTGGGTAGTACAGTCATTTTCACAATGTTGATTCTTCCAATCCAGGAACATGGTATGTCCCTCCATCTGTTTGTGTCATCTTTGATTTCTTTCATCAATGTCTTAAAGTTTTCTGCATACCAATATTTTGCCTCCTTAGGCAGGTTTATTCCTAGGTATTTGATTCTTTTGGTTGCAATGGTGAATGGGAGAGTTTCCTTAATTTCTCTTTCTGCTCTTCTGTTGTTCGTGTATAGGAATGCAAGAGATTTCTGTGCATTAATTTTGTATCCTGCTACTTTACTAAACTCATCAATGAGTGCTAGCAGTTTTCTGGTAGAGTCTTTAGGGTTTTCTATATATAATATCATGTCATCTGCAAAGAGTGACAATTTTACTTCTTCTTTTCCAATGTGGATTCCTTTTATTTCTTTTTCTTCTCTGATTGCTGTGGCTAAAACTTCAAAAACTATGTTGAATAATAATGGTGAGAGTGGACACCCTTCTCTTGTTCCTGTTCTTAGAGGGAATTCTTTCAGTTTTTCACCATTTAGAATGATGTTGGCTTTTGGTCTGTCATATATGGCTTTGATTATGTTGAGGTAATTTCCTTCTATGCCCATTTTCTGGAGAGCTTTTATCATAAATGGATGTTCAATTTTGTCAAAAGCTTTTTCTGCATCTATTGAGATTATCATATGGTTTTTGTCGTTCAGTTTGTTGATATGATGTATTACGTTGATTGATTTGCATATATTGACGAATCCTTGCATCCCAGGGATAAACCTCACTTGATCATGGTGTATGGTCTTTTTAATGTGCTGTTGGAGTCTGTTGGCTAGTATTTTGTTGAGGATTTTTGTATCTATATTCATCAGTGATATTGGTCTGTAATTTTCTTTTTTTGTGACATCTTTGCCTGGTTTTGGTATCAGGGTGATGGTGGCCTCGTAGAATGAGTTTGGGAGTGTTCCTCCTTCTGCAATATTTTGGAAGAATTTGAGAAGGATAGGTGTTAGCTCTTCTTGAAATGTTTGATAGAATTCGCCCATGAATACATCTGGCTCTGGGCTTTTGTGTGTTGGGAGATTTTTAATCACAGTCTCAATTTCCATACTTGTGATTGGTCTGTTCATATGTTCTATTTCTTCCTGGTTCAGTCTTGAAAGATTGTATTTTTCTAAGAATTTATCCATTTCTTCCAGGTTATCCAATTTATTGGCGTATAGTTGCTTGTAGTAGTCTCTCATGATGTTTTGTATTTCTGAGGTGTCCGTTGTTACTTCTCCTTTTTCATTTCTAATGCTGTTGATTTGCATCTTCTCCCTTTTTTTCTTGATGAGTCTGGCTAATGGTTTATCAATTTTGTTAATCTTCTCAAAGAACCAGCTTTTAGTTTTATTTATTTTTGCTATTGCTTCCTTCCTTTCTTTTTCATTTATTTCTGCTCTGATCTTTATGATTTCTTTGCTTCTGCTCACTTTGGGGTTTCTTTGTTCTTCTTTCTCTAGTTGTTTGAGGTGTAAGGTTAGGTTGTTTATTCGATCATTTTCTTGTTTCTTAAGGTAGGACTGTATTGCTATAAACTTCCCTCTTAGAACTGCTATTGCTGCGTCCCATAGGTTTTGGGTTGTTGTGTTTTCATTGTCATTTGTTTCTAGATATTTTTTGATTTCCTCTTTGATTTCTTTAATGATTTCTTGGTTGTTTAAGAGTGAATTGTTTAGCCTCCATGTGTTTGTATTTTTTGAAGTTTTTTTCCTGTAATTGATATCTAGTCTCATGGCATTGTTGTCTGAGAAGATGCTTGATATGATTTCAATTTTCTTGAGTTTACCAAGGTTTGATCTGTGACCCAAGATGTGATCTATCCTGGAAAATGTTCCGTGTGCACTTGAGAAGAAAGTGTATTCTGTCGTTTTTGGATGGAATGTCCTATAAATATCAATTAAGTTGAGATGGTCTAATGTGTTATTTAAAGCTTGTGTGTCCTTATTTATTTTCTGTTTGGATGATCTGTCCATTGATGTAAGTGGGGTGTTCAAGTCTCCCACTATTATTGTGTTACTGTCGATGTCCCCTTTTATAGCTGTTAGCATTTGCCTTATGTATTGAGGTACTCCTATGTTTGGTGCATAGATAATTACCATTGTGATATGTTCTTCTTGGATGGATCCCTCGATCATTATGTAGTGTCCTTCCTTGTCTCTCTCTTTTTTTTTTTTTTTTTTTTTTTTTTTTATTATTATTATTTTATTTTTTTTTGGGGGGTACACCAGGTTCAATCAACTGTTTTTATACACATATCCCCATATTCCCTCCCTTCCTTGACGCCCCCCCCTCGATTCCCCCCCACCCTCCCTGCCCCAGTCCTCTAAGGCATCTTCCATCCTCGAGTTGGACTCCCTTTGTTATACAACAACTTCCCACTGACTATTTTACAGTTGGTAGTATATATATGTCTGTACTACTCTCCCGCTTCTTCTCAGGATGTACTTCTCAGTACCTAGGGCTTACCCACGATCAATCAGGCTCCTTTTTTTTTTTTTAACCAGTTTATATTATGGTCCTAATTTTTTTTAAAGTAACGCTAACACTGTACAGATGATGTCTGAAACGTATTAAATGATATTCTTTAGGAAAAAAAAAAAATCCTTGTCTCTTTTAATAGTCTTTACTTTCAAGTCTAATTTGTCTGATTTGTGTATTGCTACTCCAGCTTTCTTTTGACTTCCATTTGCATGGAATATCTTTTTCTATCTCTTCACTTTCAGTCTATATGTTCCCTTGGTCTGAAGTGGGCTTCTTGTAGGCAGCATATAGAAGGGTCTTGTTTTTGTATCCATTCAGCCAGTCTGTGTCTTTTGGTTGGAGCATTTAATCCATTTACATTTAAGGTGATTATTGACATGTGTGTTCCGATTACCATTTCCTTAATTGTTTTCGGTTTGTATTTGTAGGTGTTTTCCTTTTCTTGTGTTTCCTACTTAGAGAAGTTCCTTTAGCACTTGTTGTAAGGCTGGTTTGGTGGTGCTGAATTCTCTTAACTTTTGCTTGTCTGTGAAGCTTTTGATTTCTCCATCAAATCTGAATGAGATTCTTACTGGGTAGAGTATTCTTGGCTGTAGGTTTTTCTCTTTCAGTACTTTCAGTATATCGTGCCACTCCCTTCTGGCCTGCAGAGTTTCTGCAGAAAGATCAGCTGTTATCCTTATGGGTTTTCCCTTATGTGTTATTTGTTGCTTTTCTCTTGCTGCTTTTAATATTTATTCTTTGTGTTTAATTGTCATTAGTTTGATTAATATGTGCCTTGGTGTATTTCTCCTTGGGTTTATTCTGTATGGGACTCTCTGTGCTTCTTGGACTTGGTTAATTATTTCCTTTCCCATGTTGGGAAAGTTTTCCAGTATAACCTCTTCAAATATTTTCTCACACCCTTTCTTTTTTTCTTCTTCTTCTGGGATGCCTATGATTCGAATGTTGGTATGCTTAATGTTGTCACCAAGGTCTCTGAGACTGTCTTCTATTCTTTTTATTCTTTTTTCTCTTTCCTGCTTTGTGGCACTTATTTCCCCCATTCTATCTTCCAACTCATTCATTCTTCTGCCTCAGTTATTCTGCTGGTTATACCATCTAGAGTATTTTTAATTTCAGTTATTTTGTTATCCATTGCTGTTTGTTTGTTCTTTAGTTCTTCTGAGTTCTTATGAACTGTTTCTTTTACTTTCTCTATTTTGGCATTGAGATTTTGTATCATTCTTACTATCATTACTCTGAATTCTTTTTCAGGCATTTTTCCTATTTCCTCTTCATTTATTTGGCCTTGTGGGTTTTTTTCCCTATTCCTTTGCCTGTGTGGTGTTTCTTTGTTTCCTCATGGTAGTCCAAAAGTCTGGGATTGCTTGTCCTTGTGATAGAAGGGTTTATAGAAGACTGTCCAAGCCCCAGACTAATGGCCAAGTGTTGGGTCAAACAAATACTAAGTCTAGGAAACACATACATGTGTAAGACACACAATTATTGAATCCAATAGGACATAAGGCAGTAGGAAGACCTGACAGAAGATCCCCAGTATGCTATCAGATATTCAAAGAGGAAACCAACAGAAGTTGAAAACAAAAACAGAACAAAACAGAAACAAAAGCAAAAACAAACAAACAAATAAATAACACCTTACACATACAAACACATATCCAGGGAGATATTGAAAGCCAGGATCAAGTATAGAAAAGAGCTAGAGTACCACCACACAGAATGGAGATTCTCAGAATGAAATTAGACAATTGTACTAAGAACTAAGATAAAGACAAAAACCTAATATTAAGTATCAAGGTGGTGTGTCATCTGGAGAATAGAGCAAGGAGTCTGAGCAGATCGATAGTGTTGCTTATAAGTTTGTTAAGATAAAATAAGCTAAAAAATGGATGGAAGACAGGGGAACAGAAGAGTGTAGTGTGACTGGAAATATGCAAATAAAAAGAAAGGAATAGAAATGTATAAAAGATAGAGATGAAAAGAAGGTAGGAGAGATATGTAGTCTGTACTACAAAAAACTTAGCTAGAAATAGAAGTATGTAAAAAGGCTAAAAATAAAAATAGAATAAAAACTAGAATAAAAATATGTTATAAAACTTGTAGATCCCTTAGGACTAAGATCATAATTAATAAAGGAAAAAAAAAAAAAAAAAAAACTAGAACTGACCCCAGAATGGACCAGTTCAATAGAATTGTTACTAATATTTCTGTTTCCTTAGAGTCTCAGCTGTAAGAGTCCTTCTACTCACCTTGGGTTTTTTGTATTATTCTGTGACCAGCAGAGCTTCCTTTATTGTTTGTCTGTAAGCGTTGGTGTGTGGGGAAGGAGAGGGTACAATAGTGGCTCCTTCCCCTGGAAGTGAGTGAGCAGTGGTGCACTGTCATTTCAGTCAGGCTTGGAGGTGCCTGTTGCAGAGGGATGCTGGTGGCTGAAGTGTAAACAGAATGTCTCAGAGTCGGGCTTCTCTCCGGGTTTTTTTGTTCTTGGCAGCTTCCCTGCTGCCAGTGTTCCAAGCCTGCTCTCGGCTGCCTGCCGTGGCTTTAAGCTAGCCCTTCCCGAGGGCCTGAGGGTCCTTGTTATCCCTGAGTGCCTTAGATGGTTCACAGGGTCCCTCCACTGCCCATTGCAGGCACCGAAAGAGAGAGAGAGGCTATGCCCATGGCTCCTCCCCCCTGCCCATGAACCAGCAGCATCCAGCTGCCATCATGGCTGGGCAGCTCTCAGGGGCGGGCACTCCTCGCTGTGGACCTCTTCCCTCCTGTCCTCTCGGTCCGTCTCCTTACTGGCAACAAGTTTTCTCACCCTGAACCATCTCTCCGGTTCCCACGCTCCTGCTCCCAGACCCTCTGCTCAGCTGTGAATCGACGTCTCAGTCTGAGAACGCTGAGCTGTGGTGTGGACCCTCCATGTGTTTCTCACTCCCTCCTGTCTGCCACAGCTCAGCCGCTTCACCCTCTTTGAGCTGTCGTAGATGCCTCCCTACTGGTTATGTCAGGATCCTTGTGGTCCTTTCTGGTGTCTGAGGTCGTCTGCTGGTGTTCAGTTGGTTCTCTGTGGGAATTATTGCATCTTTTGGTGCATTCCCAATGCATCTGTGGAGAGGGATGCATTCCATGTCCCTCTACTTCACCGCCATCTTTTCTCCCCCCACAAGGTTTCCTTTAAAGAACATGGTATCATTAAAGCTTCCCTTCTGTCCCATGAAGTCGATATAATGATTGCAACATACTTGGTACTCAAATTCTTAAAGTGTTTATATGGCTAGACTTAGTTATATGGGGGAATTCAATTTCTATCAGAAACCACACTTTGTGTTAGAAAATTAGGTAAATCCAGTGTGAGAAATCAGAGCTACAATACGTACTATGTAAAAGAATGACGCATGTGGTTAAATCTGTTCTGCTCATTCAATCGATGAAATTGTAAAATGCTATTTTGCATTCATGGTTACAATCAGATGGGGGCTGATGGGCTTTCTGGAAGTCTGTGTATAAAATTACTTATTTGGCATATTTAATTTTAATATTGCAAATAGTGTGCTGCCTTTTAAGAATTTGTACCTAAATGAAGCTGGCTTAAAGGATCAGAATTTGGAAATAAGCCTGCTTCTCCTAGACAGGCATTATTGCAATGCATTTCTGAATCAAATGAATCTAATTATATATAGGCATCTTCATTGATTTTTAACTCGCTGGCATTTTTATTACATTACCTGGAATTAAGAATGTCTGAATTATTTTTACTATCACAAACAGGCTTGTAAGTCATGGTTTTAGAAATTTTTTTTTTCACAATGGAAACTCTCTTGCACTTCTGGTGTAATTCCTAATTTTCTTAGATGCAAGCATCACAAGTTGAAGTAACCAAGCAGGGACGTATTTCAGAGAATGAAGTCCTTTCTGCTGTAAAATACGGTGGAATACAGTATTTGGATGTTACATTTTCAGCTTATTATTTTCTATTTACAAATCATAATTTCTTCGGGTTGAATTTAAAAAATTTTATTTTATGTTTTAATAGGGACTGTCATTTCTAATTTCCCCCCCTCTTTTGAGTATTTGGTGAAACACTAGTGAAATGTTTAACAAGAATGTGGTGAACGCTTGTTGGGGTAAAAGATAATGGCCTCATCGTGGTCCTGATGGGTCTAGTGGTTCCCCCTGTGTCCTCCTCTTTCTTATGGATTCAAGGAGAGTTGTTAATTTTTCAGTCTGTTCAGGTTTTTACTTGCTAGGAGGGAGGGACACCTTCCAAGCTCCTTACATGCAGAATTCTTGGGGTGTAACTGATGCATAAAAGAAGCTGCACATGCGTCACGCCTACAATTTGATGAGTTTGGACATATATACGGTAAGTCCCCGACATACGAACCTTCAAGTTGCGAACTTTCAAAGATGCAAACGTGCATTCAGGCATAAGTGAAATTGCAGCTCTCCCTCCGTCTCCTACTGCTGACGATCCTTCAGCTCTACCATCTCCCACCTCCTCTCCCTCCTCCTTTCCCTCCTCCAGTCAGTAACTTTTCTTGCCTCTTCACTCGATGCCAGCCCCTGTATGCCAGCTGTTGTACTGGACTTCTGTACTTTTCAAGGTCCTGTACTGTAAGAGTAAAAGTGTTTTCTGTATTTTTCCTGTGTTTGTTTTTTAGTGCAGTGTATTATTTGTGTGAAAAGTATTATAAACCTATTACAGTATAGTGCTCTATAGCTGATTGTGTTAGTTGGGTACCTAGACTGATTTTATTGCGGATCTATGCAGTGCTCTCAGAACAGAGCTGGTTCGTGTGTAGGGGACTGACTGTATACACACATGATACCATCACCACCATCAAGATGTCAAACACGCCCATCACCTCCAAAAGTTTCCTCTTGTCCCTTTTCTTTTTTTTTTGGTTTTGTTTTGTGGTAATAATGATTAGCATGAGATCTACCCCCTTAAGAAAATTTTAAGTACACAACATAGTATTGTTGACTGTAGGACCTACATTGTACAGCAGCTTTCTAGAATTTATTCCTCTTGTGTAACTGTGACTTTATGCTCATTGGACAGTGTCACCATTTTCCTCTCCCCTCTCCCTACCTCCATCTATGAGCTTGTCTATTTTAGGCACATCATGTACGTGGGATGATGCAGTATTTGTCCTTCTGTGTCTGGCTTATTTCACTTAGAATCATGTCCTCCAGGTCCATCCCATGTTGTCACGTATGGCAGGATTTCCCTCTTTTAAAATACTGAATAATATTCCATTGTATGTATGTATCACATTTTCGTTACCCATTCATCTGTCTGTGGACATTTGGGCTGTTTCCATATCTTGACTATTGTGGATAATCCTGCCGTGAAAATAGGTGTGTAAATATCTCTTTGCGATCCTGACTTCAGTTCTTTTGAATATATGCCTGGAAGTGGAATTGCTGGATCGAACGGTAATACTATTTTTAATTTTTTGAGGAACCTCCATACTATTTTCTACAGGGACTGCACCATTTGACATTTCCACCAACAGCGCAGAAGGGGTCCAATTTCTCCACCTCCTCACCAACACTTGTTATCTTTGTTTTTTTCAACAATAGCCTGCCTGACAGGTGGGAGGTAATGTCTCTTTTTGGTTTTGATTTGCTTTTCCCTAGTGTGTAGTGATGTTGAGAACCTCTTCGTATACCTGGTGGCCATTTGTGTATCATCTTTCGAGAAACGTCTATCAGGTCCTTTTCCTGTTTTTTTTTTAAATTGACTCATTTCTAATTGTGTATTTATTTTTTCCTGTTATTGAGTTGTAGGAGTTCCTTAGAAGCTGTTTCATCAGGTTGAACTTGAAGGCTGTAGGCTGGATTCAGCTGGTAGCCCCCAGTATAAATGATGCAATGTGTGTATGTATCGTATGTATCGTATGTATCGTATGATGTAACACGTGTGAATGTTCGTATGTCAGAAAGTCTATAGGCACACAAATATGGGAGACATAATTCTGCCTGTGTGTGTATATCCACAAGGAGACAGGCAAGGTTACATGGTGAAGATGCTACTTGAGGAAGTCTTGTAGGATGGCCAACCACTTGCATAGGAAGGAGAATATGGAGCTCCCAGGAGATCCCATCACCATCTAAAAAGCCTGGAGATGTTTCTATTACCGTGTGCTTATCCATTCACTTCAAAACAGAGAAAAGAAAGGAAAGACTTATCAGGAGTGATTTGCAGAAGTGATGGAGAAGTACATTAGCACAAATGTTTACCTGGAAAAAGCAATCAAACATATGCATTTTAAGGGTGAAAAGATACACAGCTTTTTCTGATGTTTCCTCCTCTTTTCTTAATGAAGGTGAATTATTTCACGCAGTCAATAATTTTCCAGTTTTCAATTTAATGAGACTTACCAGCCCTACGTTTGGCACAGTCTTTTTTGTTAAGCTTTCAACTAAATCCTAGAGATAAAAGGTGTTTTACTTCAAAGAAATCTGATTTTTTTATCTAGTAAATTCAACTGGCATAAATTCAAGCATACCATATCAGACCTCAGTGAAATCCATATTAGATGTTTCCCTGTTTGTTTTGAAAGTCCTTAGAAATAATTCTCTTCCAGGCTATAATTGGCCTTTGTGAACGAAATCAGTAACATTTGAGTGTGTAGATAAACAGCATTTGTAGAAGTCTAAGATTGAGGGTCTGGACTGTTAAAGCAGATCTGGAAAATATAAGAGAATAGCTCAGAGAATTAACAAAATATTGGAGAATATAATAGAATTTTCAAAAATAAAAAGTCAAGTTTATCTAGACTCGTAACCATGAAAAGTCCAATCGTGATCACTGGATTGAAAGGTCACTGTGTGCTTTAGGGGTTTTGTTTCCAGGGTCCCCCCAGTTGCTGTCTACAGCAGATACAGCTTGGGGCAGAGGACAGGGAACAGCAGGGAGGCAGGAAACACCTTTGTCACTGACCCACTGGCGTCCCACTCATGCCAACAGAGTGGAAACCCCGCAGGCGTGAACTATGTTTGCTGGAAGATGTGATGGGATTTGCTCTCACTGATCTTTGCTGAAATGGCAAGCGTGTCCTGGACCTTCATTCCCTGGGGTCCAAGTTTGGTTTGAAATTAGACAATAGAGCTGCCAACTGTCCCCACTGCCTCTGATCCCTTTTGCAGTCAGAACACAAGCATGATGTTTGGTGTGGAGTGGGCTTGATTCAAACTTGGCCTTGGCAAGCACCATTGAATGTCTTTGCTTACAGTGCTTCTCCACTCTGATCCCAACTTTCTCCTTCATACATGCAGGTGGAAAAAGAAAAAAGCAGAGGAGGGGCTTGGGAAAGTTGGAGGGGAACCAATGTGAAAAAGAAATGTGATGACAGAAGGGATGCTTTCAAGAGTGTCACACACTAAGAGATATCACACAATGTAATGCCTGTATTTACATTCTTGTGGGAGAATAGATGCCCACAGAGCAGAATTTAAAACTCATACTTTTGACTTATAAAGACTGAACCATAAGAAAGGACAGGCGTGCTCACCATGTGCTGGTTGAGACCATCCTAATCTACATCCCAAGACATCAAAATTGCAGACTTTCTTTTCCACCTGAATGTGCCCCAAATGTCTCCCATTCCTTGAGTCACTCCAAACGTTCTTTGTGATCTTCAGAGGAGAAAGAGCTTTTCATTCATCAGCAAGATGGCTTTGAAATAAAATTTAATATGCATTTGAAAAGAGGGCAGTATATTTTTTAAAAAGAGATCAAATATGCCTTTGAAAACAAGAGGAGTCCCAGTATTTGTGCAGAAGAACAAAAAGGAGTGACTTTGAAGATCTATAAAGGAGCCATGATGGCTGTTTGATAGAGGGAAACAATAACGTTTTTTTTATTAATTGAGTTTTTAAACAAATTAATGACAGGAAGCTCTTTTGACTTCTGAGCCCATTGTCCACATCAGTATTCCCAGGGGCTGGTGCATTGTAGGCAATCGCTAAGTGTTTGATAATGAAATACTGGCCTGGGACTTCCCTGGAGGCACAGTGGTTAAGAATCCACCTGCCAATGCAGGGGACACAGGTTTGATCCCTGATCCAGGAAGATCCCACATGCCTCAGAGCAACTAAGCCCGTGTGCCACAACTACCATAGCCCATGTACCTAGAACCCGCCATGCTCTGCGACAAGAGAAGCCACCACAAAGAAAAGCCCAAGCACAGCAACGAAGAGTAGCCCCCACTCACCACAACTAGGGAAAGCCCGTGCGTATCCAAAAAAAAGAAAAAAAAGAAAAAGACATACTGGCTAGAACCATCAAAGCCGAGAATTCAATATTCACATCAACCTTATGACCTGTGTTAGTGCTTATTATCAACTATTTCTGATGGTTGAGCTGACTGTGGCACTGAGACCATAAATAACTTGCCCAAAGTCACCAGGTGAGAAAATAGTACAGCTGGAATTTGAACCCAAGACGTCTGATCTCAGAGTCTGAGCCCTCAACCTCTCAAAGTGAAGTGTCCTGAGAGAAGAGAGAAAGGAATGAAAATAAAAGAGGAGCAAGATATGTGAGAAGAGAGAAAGGAAGGACACATAGCTTTGGCCATAACAAGGTCATCATTGATTTTCTAGGTGCAATTGCAGAAGAATGTTTGGATGGGAAGCATGAGTGCAGCAGATAAGGAATAAATGGTGACACAGGGTGTTGAGGTGAGACCTGGTCCATTGAAACCAGCAAGGAGATAACTTCCGGGATGCGATAGCAGATAAAGACAATGAGTGAGACAGGAGATGGAGCGACGTCCCACCTGATGGTCTCTGTTGCCTCTAAGAATTGAGAAGCAGGAGCTTTTGAGAGCAGGATGTGTGGGAAACGGTTGGGAGATTGGGAAAAGCACTTGGCAAGAGAGATGCCTGGATTCATGTCCTAGGAGAGTTGAGTGACCTTGGGTGTCAGCTCAGGGTTGGAGACCAGAAACTAGCAGAGAAATCAAGAATATCTTGAGATATTCTCCTCTAGCCCCTGACAGCCTGGACACAGGTATAGTCTAGGTAGGTGTTTGAAGTCCTCAGGAGTTTTTAATTGGCTGGGTCAGCATAGTGAAAAGATGAGAGGGCCAGGACGTGGAGGGTCTTTGAACAACAATAATTAAGAGGACTGTGTGGGAGAGCCACATGGGACAGAAAGCTCATCAAGAAGGGACTGAAGGGACAGAAAGAACAGGGAGGGGGTGAGAGAACGGGGCCAAGTGAGGTTTAAGGGCAGATATGATGCAGGAGGCACAAGAGTGGTGCTGCCTGTAGAGGGTGTGACTTGGGATGGGGGTTCTCGGCTACAACATCTCCGTGGAAGTCAGCAAACGGGGGACGGGGTTTAAGTCTGACATGCAATCGGTAGGAGTCTGTAGTCTTCCCAGGGTCATGCCAGACTAGGGTGAGGTTCTGAGTTCATCTCAGCATCTTGCCTAAGGGTTTCTTGCCTCTCTCCCAACAAATAAATGTGTCAGTGAGATGCCCACTTAGCCAATAAAAAGAAAAAATGCCAGTCATTCCTGGATGACGTTCAATTTACTCACATTCTAAATTGTAGGTTGTTTTTTGTTTGTTTTTTGTTTTTTTTACCCCCTCAGGAATGATCCTCTCACGTGAAATATTTTCTTTTTACATGTTTATATATTTTTAAATATTATATTTTATATAGATGAGATCATATGAATCGATTTAGAAACTGTGATTTTAGTACCCTGAATTTGGGTTAAATGGTCTGTAAAATAAAGATCATCATAATACCCACCTCACCGAGTAGCATAAAGATAAACTGAGACCATATTTGTTAAAAAGACTCATACATAATGTCTCCCCTCTTTGTTTCAGATTCCAAGCCCTGATGTCAGAAAGAATTAGTTGAAAATTGCTGGTGTTTTTATTTTCCTGGCTAAATTGGAACCATAATGGAGCACTATCATTAGCTAAGTTTACAATCTATTCAGCCAACCAGCTGTGAAATAACGTGGTTCTTGATGATTTATTACTAATTTGGGTGATATCCATTATTTCCAATTATTCAAATACAGTCCTATCACATACTGGTTAAACCAACATGTTTTAAATTTGAATAAAATTTGAATAAAATTTAAATAAAATATAACTGTGAATATTTTCTTTGAATAAAATATAACTTTCATAGGTATCTGCAAAGCTGAAAGTTTTCGGTTCGCTTATTGGTTTACACGAGGCCTTTTCCAGGGAAATGTCTTGGTAAGTCCCCTGGGGCTGGGGACGTCTCTGTGGGACCGGTTACTAAGTGATCAGATGGAAGGATTCAGGAAGGGAGAGGTGATGCTCAGTGGGGAGGTCTGGCAATGAACTCATCTGTCCTAAAGTCAAGGGGGACAGAGAGCTTTTTTTCTTAGAACTTTTATTGAGATATAATTGACATACAATAAACTGCATATTATTAAAGTGTACAATTTGATATATATTTTTTATTAGTAGTAATGTATATATGGCAATCCCAATCTCCCAATTCATCCCACCCCACCCCAACCCCCTCTTTCCCCCTTTGGTGTCCATATGTTTGTTCTCTACTTTTTTGTCTCTATTTCTGCCTTGCAAATTGATTGATCTGTACCATTTTTCTATATTCTGCATATATGCGTTAATATACAATATTTGTTTTTCTCTTTCTGACTCACTTCACTCTGTATGACAGTCTCTAGGTCCATCCATGCCTCTACAAATGTCCCAATTTCATCCCTTTTTTACAGCTGAGTAATATTCCATTGTATATATGTACTACATCCTCTTTATCCATTCATCTCTTGATGAACATTTAGGTTCCTGGCTAAATGACCTGGCTGTTGTAAATAATGCTGCAATGAACATTGGAGTGCATGTGTCTTTTTGAATTATGGTTTTCTCTGGGTATATGCCCACTAGTGGGATTGCTGGGTCATATGGTAGCTCTGTCTTTAGTTTTTCAAGGAACCTCCATACTGTTCTCCATAATGGCTGTATCAATTTACATTCCCGCCAACATTGCAGGAAGGTCCCCTTTTCTCCACACCCTCTGATATGGAGAGCTTTGAGGGCATAGAGATGTGAGGGCAGAGAGAGGTGGGGTGGGAACAGGGGGGTGGCAGGGGGCAGAGTGATGGGCCTCTTTCCCACAGCCCTGGATGCCCTCAGCAAAGGGACTAAATGAGGGTTGGTCCACTTTGGCACTATTGATGTCTGGGGTTAGATAACTGTTGTGAGAAGGCAGTCCTGTGCATTCTAGGTTGTTTAATAGCATTCCTGGCCTCTGTCTACCTACTGTTACCTCCTCCCAGGTCGTGACAACCAAAAATGTCTGCAGACAGTGCCAAATATCCCCTGGACAGGGGTGCAGAATTTACCCCGTTTGGCAACCACTGAACTAAACCTCTGAAATCCTTGTTGGGGTGGGACATTATTAAACCAGAAAAACAGGCTCAGTTTGGTGTCTGGATTGATGCAGGGAAAAGAGAAAGAAAAACTCGGACAGAAGAATTGCACAGAAGTGACCTTGAGGAAAGGAGGCCCTCAGATATTTGCAGACATTGTGTGTGTGTGTGTGTGTGTGTGTGTTTATGGGCAGGAGGAGGGGAGCATCACATGTATATTTTGGCCGAGGGTCGCCATGTATGGTTGTGCAGGTTGCAAACCACTCTGGAGGGCTCATTTTTCCTATTCACAGTGATCTTAGACTTTTATAATACTCAGGGCAATATTCTGGCAGACAGTGGCAAACTTTCTTGAGAAAGGCATTTTAAAAAATATATATTTGTCTTTTATTTCCTTACCCATACTTTAAAAGTACCACTTGGGTGAGTTATGGAGCCGTACCTGAGAAATCAAATTACATTTACATAAATATTTAGGGAAAGGGAGGTTTATTGGAAATGGCTGGTGGGCTGAAGTGTGAATGAACGAGTGAAATTTAGAAGAATGTGTAAGAAACTGTTAACAGTGCTTCCAACTGGAGTATGAGCTCTGGGCCCAAGGACCCTCATGGGACTTTGTCTATATATATGTATATGAATCAACTGGTTATGACTTCTGCAATTAAAAAGAATGAAAATCATTTTAAAATGCAATATTCTTGAAAAGTATCTTCATAATTAAAATCACACGAAATAGCTATGTGTTTCAAAGAAGCGACAAGCATATTGGGGGCTTTAAGTGGTAAATGACTTCATAGAATCAGAATTTTCCCCAAGGGACAATTTTGAACATTTCCAGACCCTGTCACAGTCTTGCTACGACTTTCCCTCTGCAAAGCTGAACTGAGGTTCCTTTACATTGTAATTGACTGAGGATTTTCTTCTGGTCCACATGTGCCAAGGAGATGTTGCTTTTCTTCACTTCCTGCCAGTTTCCAAGTGGTGGATGGGCTAGGTTGAATCCCATTCATTTGCAATTGTATTTAGGGGATGCAAATTGATTAAATGCAAAGGTATTTGATGGTGAAGATGACACATTTTTCACATCCACAGACTCTGTGGACCGGGATTTTATTAGGTGTCAGAAGTTAGTCCATCGTAGATCAAATTCACGATCAGATTTCTCATCAGCTCGCAACAAATTAAGGTCAAGCTAAGGACTCCACAGTTCTTGAAGGAAAGGAATTGGCAAATATTGCCGTTTTATCCTCAGACCCATCAAGAACCACCTTATAAGAGAAAAGGTTTGGAGATTACTTCCTACACCTCCAACTCGACGGTGCGACAGGGGTGGCCTGGCACCCTCCCACCTGTGTATGTACAACTCGGAAGCACATCTTTCAAGGGTTTTAAATCGGCTCCTGGGTTTGTGCGTCCCTTTCCAAGGAACCACTTATTTAGATTTTTGCCTTTTAAATCAGACCCCGACGTTAACCAGGCAACACAGCAGGATGGGTGGAACATTCCTTGTTCCACAGGACTTCACAGCCTTTGAAAACTCACTTGTTCTTTTTTGTCCTCCTTTTGGATGCCTATATTTTGAGCTCCTGCCCATACATTGTTACTGAGTCCAAACTCGCTCTGCTCGTCGCACGACAGGCCAATGAATCAGACGAGGTGTTGAGGCAAGGAATACGACTTTATTCAGAAAGCGGGCAGACAGAGAAGATGGCAGACTAATGTCTCCTAAAAACCATCTTAGCAGGGTCAGGATGCCAGTTTCGTTTATAGAATCAGAGAGGGAAAAGCAAGGAAGTAAAGCCAAAAAGTTATCAGCCTTGCAAAACATCTCCTGGAATGACTGGGGAAGGGATGTGTTAGTTTCACAGGTGGGTAAAGTTCCCCAAGGCAGGCCATTGTGTATGATTAAAGCAATGAGAAGCAAAAGTTAAAGTCAAAGAAACAGATCCAACATGGAGTGCAATTTAGCTCTTCCCAGTAACAACATTTCTTACATAAACAGGAGCCACTCCCGAAATCTTTCTGATATTTATATATATGTAATATGTATGTTACATATTTATATATATGCTTCAGAAAAGCTCTTCTAAATAGGAGGAAAAGGCTATTGGCTGCTTGGTTTCCTTTTCTGAAGAGACATCAGGAGAAGAACCAACTTTATTAAATGGTCCCATGAGTTTTGAAGAGAAATGCTGAACTTGTTTCACAAAATTCAACCCAGCCAGCTGGGAGCGAGGTCAACCTTAGCAAAACCGTACCGTAATACACAGGCTTTCATTAATTTTGCATCAAAGAAGCAGGGGATATGGAACAAATTATCCAGGTTATAAACATACAGAACAAATCAATGATGGACCTAAGAAGAATGGAGGTAGACGATGTGGGAGGCTTAGGCTTTGGAAGAATAAAACGTTTGGGGTGTTACTTGGAAAAGCAATACACCCAAGAGTTGCCTAACTGTGGTCTTGAACTAAGGGTAGGAAAGAGACTCACAGGTCATTCATTTTTTTAAAAAATTTTTATTGGAGTATAGTTGATTTACAATGTTGCATGAGTTTCAAGTGTACAGCAAAGTGAATCAGTTATACATATACATATATCCTCTCTCTTTCAGGTTCTTTTATGGCTAAAAAGCACATGAAAGGATGCTCAACATCACCAATTATCAGAGAAATGCAAATCAAAACTACAATGCGGAACCACCTCACACGGGTCAGAATGGCCATCATCAAAAAATCTGCAAGCCATAAATGCTGGAGAGCGTGTGGAGAAAAGGGAACCCTCTTACACTTGGTGGAAATGTAAATTGGTGCAGCCACTATGGAGAACAGTATGGAGGCCCCTTAAAAAATGAAAACTAGAGCTGCCATCCATTCTTTTTTTTTTAAGATTTATTTTATTATGTATTTATTTATTTTGGCTGCGTTCGGCCTTCGTTGCTACGCAAGGGCTTTCTCTAGCTGCAGTGAGCAGGGGCTACTCCTTGTTGTGGTGCTCGGGCTTCTCATTGCGGCGGCTTCTCCTGTTGCGGAGCATGGGCTGTAGGCATGTGGGCTTCAGTAGTTGTGGCTTGCAGGCTCTAGAGCACAGGCTCAGTAGTTGTGGCGCACGGGCTTAGTTTCTCCTCGGCATGTGGGATCTTCCCAGCCCAGGGATCAGACCCGTGTCCCCTGAATTGGCAGGCAGATTCTTAACCACTGTACCACGAGGGAAGCCCCCGCTACCATCCATTCCTAAACAAAACTGTCTTTGCTCAGAACAAAGAGTTGAAACAATCTCATGTAATCATTCGCTCATTCATCCATTCTCTAAGCATGTATGGGGTGTCCAATGTTACCCCCTGGTTAGGCTTCCTGACTCATAAACTCTTGGGGGCAAAGACTAGTGAAGAGATGGTTCTATTACACGATGAATACTTTATCAGGACCCTGAACCTGGTATCTTAGGAGTCCCTAGGAATGTAATTTGGTGACTTCTCAGGAAAATTCCAGTTCCAAAATTGGACTCCCATCTGCCTTTATTTATTTGTTTAATCCCTCCAAGGGAAGATATGAGGATAATAGATGGTGTCAAACTCATCACACTCATTCTTATAAAATATCTATCGGGCAACACTCAGAGCACATGGAGAAGATGCAATTCTTCACTTAAATCTCCTTTGAGGTGTTCAAGCACTTTTAGTAGAAAAGTGGCCCTGAATAAGTCAGAGAGGGACGCATTCCTTTGTGTCTCAAATGATGCAAAAGCAAGTTGTAACAATTATAAGGATGCAGGAAATAATGGAATTGGGCTTAGATGGAGGGTGTTACCCATATCAATGATGGACAGCTTCTTCCCTGGAGGAAGTTTACTAAGGGTAAGAAGTTCCTTTTTTCCAACAGGGCAAAGGGTCCTCCACAGCACTTAGATAGTGGGCTGCAGTGTCCCCCCTGTCTCCCACCCACAGCTCTAAGGAAAGCCAGCTCAGAGACTCAGGCCTGACAACTGGAAGCTTCTCCTTCCATGGAGAAGTTAGTAGTCTGGGGCCCGCGTGGGATAGCGAATGCGTGGAGGGTAACCCTATTGGACTACATTCTGTCTCTATCACATGAGGATCAAGCAAATGAAACTATTCAGCCCAGAAACATTTTTTAACTTTGAGATCTCTTTTAAAAAAACTTTAGGAAGGGTCAGGGGAGTATTTCTACAGGAGGATGCCTCTAGGTTGAATGATAGAAAATTAACGTTGGAGGAGAAACAGATGGGGATGTATTTGAATAGTGAGGGGTGGACCAGGCAGAAGGAAAAGGAAATGTTCATTCTTCAAAGATGGGAGTTGCTTAGCTCAGGACCTGCAGAGATTTCAATGTGGCTGGATGCTGGGATCCAAATGCAACAGTCATGAAACATAAGACAGGACAAGAAAGAGGGGCTGCAGCTATACACAATGAAGGCATTTGAACTCTATCCAAGAGCAATGAGGAGCCTTCAATGATTTTTAAGAAACTGACGGTCAAGGTCAGAATTCAACTTTGAAACATCACCCTGGAGACTGTGAAAAGAAGGAATTAGATGGGGGCTTCCTTGGTAGCACAATGGTTAAGAATCTGCCTGCCAATGCAGGGGACATTGGTTCGAGCCCTTGTCCAGGAAGATCCCACATGTGGTGGAGCAACTAAGCCCGTGTGCCACAACTACTGAGACCTGTGCCGCAACTACTGAAGCCCATGTGCCTAGAGCCCGTGCTCTGCAACAAGAGAAGCCACAGCACTGAGAAGCCCATGAGCCACAATGAGGAGTAGCCCCAACTCTCTGCAACTAGAGAAAGCCCGCATGCAGCAACGAAGACCCAATGCAGGCAATAAATAAAAATAAATAAATTTATTAAAAAAAGAAATGAATGAATCAGATGAATCAATAGAACAGGCCAGAAGCAGTGTTAGTCTGCCCAGGATCTCCCCAGCTGCACGTGTATCTTCTCTTCCCAACTTCTGGCTCTGCTGATTTCTGGCCGAACTCAAGAAGCAGGGGCTGAATCCTTACATACCACACTTAGGCAGGTCCCACGATCCATGCAATCTTATCCCTACAATCCATCTTATATTTTGTTCATTTGCTTTCTCTCTTCTTCTCTGATACCACCCTGACTTCCGCAGATGTGCATAAACTTAAGAGGATATTAAACCCAGTGTGACATTTATACCCCTGGATGTGAGAGATATTAGTGTATATGGTTAAACATTTGATTTCATTATTATAGTGACATTTATTCTTGTTCTGTATAACAGTAAGCATAATCAAGACATCAAATATATAATTGCATAGCTTTTTTGACCTATTACCAAGGGAAAATAAGTATTAAAGTTTAAAATATCAATTTATAGTAAAATAAAAAAAGAAGGTAAATAATAGAACATGTGGTCCTTATTCAGAGCAGAGTGTGACATGTGAATGACCCCAGTGTGGGAAACTGAGTCTCAGAAAACTACGAACCTTAAACAGAAGGTATTTTGCCAAAGATTTCAGGTTCTCAATTTTTCCATGGGATGCAATATTATCCTATAAACAAAAGCTCTTCAAAATTAAAATGAATGCTCTATGTACTTGCGGCACACTTCAGAAAACGTTAAAATTATTTATTTTTTAGATTCAGGATTCTTTTCTTTCCTAGTGTCTTTTCCAGAGGAAGTGAATTTCAGCAGGGCCCAGCATCCAACAATACACAGGAAATGCTCATTTGGAAGCAAGAGCACCCACAGATCTGACCGCGTGGACCCCCTGTCACTGATGGGGGGACCAGGTCTGTGTTCAGGGGGTCAGGGACTGGGGTACCTATTCCAATGTTCTCAGGAGTTTCAAGAGCCTGGGTGTCATCAAGGTCCTGACTCAGCACAGGCAGCTGGACACAGGCAGCTCAGCTCCTGCTGTGCCTTGTTCCTGAGGCTTAGAAGTGGTGTCACCCAATGAACTTTGTCACAGCACAGATGTCCTGGTAATAATGTGACACCAAAATCACAGGCCACAAATGCAAAAATAGAGAAGTGGGACTTCATAAAGCTAAAAGGCTTCTGCAGAATCAAGAAAACCATCAACAGAATGAAAAGGCAACCTACAGGATGGAAAATGTATTTGCAAACCACCTATCTGATAAAAGAGCTAACATCCAAAATACATAAGAAACCAACAGTTTTTTTTGTTTAAGGTAATTTCACAGATATTCATGGAACTGCCGTTGCATTTCCAATATCTCCCAGATACTTAGAAGGATTCAATACAATGTTTTCAGACTCTTGATGTGCTAGGAGCTGGGAATATGGAGATGTCTGGGGGCTTGTTGTGACTGGGAGGTATAGGATGGAGATATGTAGCGTAAAGATGGAGGGAGTCCCCTTTCTCCACAAGGCCTTGGAATGAACATATCTGTCCTAGTTACAAGGCAGCAGGGAGGACCTTCTAAGCCCTCAGAAGCATTTGGATTCAACATGAGAAGTATCTGCAGGGACTTCCCTGGTGGTCCAGTGGATAAGACTCTGAGCTTCCAATGCAGGGCGCGCGGGTTCAATCGCTGTTCAGGGAACTAGATCCCGCCTGCCACAACTAAGACCCAGCACAGCCAAATAAATAAATAAATGTTAAAAAGAAGGAGGAGAAGAAGAAGAAAGAAAGACTTTTCATTTTGCCTGGAGTAGGGTCCTGGGGAGTGGAGTTGGCTTGTATCAAAAGATAGTTTTCATTTCTGGATGTCCACCTACAGTCGTGGGGATGCTATGTTAAGAACAGGCTTGAGAAGTCTCATTACACCTTTATTAGCCAGTGGTAATTTAACTTCCCTGGGAGTACTTCTAGAAATGACTGCACGTACCATCACAGGGGGCAGAGTGGGGAAGCCAGAAAATAAATGTACTTGAGTGTACTTGAGAGAACTATGTGTAGAAATCACATATTATTCATGTCGGTTATTTGTGGTTTTAGCTTTCATTTCTGCAAAGTCGATATCACACATCTCAATAACCTCAAGATCCTAGGACTTTCTGGTCAGTAAGGGTTTCATTCTCATCTAACTCATCAGTAGTTATTTTTATTGTTATCTGGTGCACGTTATTATAGTAACATTTATTTGCCGAGACACATTTCTGGAGCTCATTACATCAAAGGATGAGTAAACATCTCAATTTGAGTGAAGAGGTGTTAATGGAAAAAGAAGAATCTAAGGAAAGAATCTGTTATAATTACTCAATATTTTCTCTCTGTGTGTGGTCAAAGTGCGTGATTATTTTTGGACCCTCGCAATCAGACTTGAGTAGGCTAGATGTGAAAAAAGCACCTGCTAACAAATGTCACACAAAAAATGAATGGAAGTTGAAAGCATATTTATAATAGCAACTGCTTAGGAATCATAACCCAGACCTACCTTTGCAAATGACAGTGGGGTCCAGCTGCTCGCTGCTTTTAAGAAATAAAGAGGCAAAGTTGGTGGAAAGGAGAGTTTGCTTTATTTTGGGTGCTGGCAACCAGAGGGGAGGGTGGACGCCTGTCCAAAGGCTGACCCTCCCCACTGACAATCAGTGGGCAAGAGCTTGTATAGACAGAGGGAGGGGGCTACATGCAGAAACAGCACAGTCAGTTCTGACAGTCACGTTGAAATTGGTCATCGGTGGTCTGATCAGCGTCATCTTGATTGTTTTAAGTACAGTTACTCTTCAGTTCCAGGGTCCGTTTGTTCCCATTTCCTTGAGGCCAGTTCTCAGAATTGTGGCAGCTTTTTTCATGGCTACAGCCTGGTCATCAAGCAGTTAACATCTTCCACCTGGTGGGGGTTTCAGGGTCTACAAGACAGCTCACAGGACATGGTTCAGAATATTATCTATAGCCCTTGAGGAGGAACTAAAGGTCCTTGACTTTGCTTCATGACTAAACTATTATTGTTTAGTCTTGTTTGACTGTGTTCATTTGTTTCTGCATTTTCTCACTTCCCTGATTAAACTTATTCTTTGGCTAAAGTTTTTCCACAGACAAAAGGCAGGCAGAGGACATGGGGGGCAAGAACCATAGGGTCCTTCTCCATTTCACCCTGATGGGATGTGGATCTACATGCCTGCTGGTTGCTTAACCCATAATCCCTTACAGCTCCTATGCGAAAGACACTGACGTGAAAGGGACATGGATGTACAGGAACTCTGGGGCGGGGGGGGGGGGGGGCAGGGAGCAGTCGGCTGTAAGAGTCTTGGGATATTAGGGCGTGTATTGCATAAACTGTAGAGACCCGGATTTAAACTCTCACTGTGACTCATTGCCTGAGATGTTGAGTAATTTGACATCATCAAGTATCCTCTTACTAATCTCCAAAATCCAGATGATCGTTCTCTCCTTCACCTGAAGTCGAGAAAATTAAATGAGATCGTCTATGAAAATCAGTAGCAATGTGCTTTTCACGTGCTGCTCAAGTAACCTTGGCTCCTGTTACTACTGTTTGCGCATTATAACCATTCTGTCTAGAGTATAAATCCGCCGTGGACTCTAACGCAGAGGCAGATTTACATGGGAGAGGGATGTCTTCTCTTTGAAAGTGTTTTGTAACATTTCGGCATGTTTGTGCCAATACTCACCGGCTTCGTTCATTCCATTTCTTATCAACGGCAGAAAGCTTGCCATTTTCCAACGTGTTTCAACCTCCATCAGGGCCTCCCGGGAGATCACCATGAAGACTTTATTTTCCTAAAGTTTCCAGAGGTTAATTTACCTCATAAGGCTTTTTAATTGACATCATTTTTTTCTGTTCTCTTAGGTACCAAGAAGCTGGGGTCTGGGAATATTGCCATCC
This sequence comes from Hippopotamus amphibius kiboko, assembly GCF_030028045.1. NCBI lineage: Eukaryota > Metazoa > Chordata > Mammalia > Artiodactyla > Hippopotamidae > Hippopotamus > Hippopotamus amphibius. The sequence continues at coordinate 22,994,866 of NC_080193.1, forward strand.
ATTGATGATCCTCTAAGTGAGCTTGTTTCTGGGAAAGAACAAAACAAAACAAAAAAGCAGCAATATTTCTAACACTGCTCAACCAGCTTTTCCCTTAATTAAGGGTGAGCTCCCCGACAAGTGATGGTGGTCGGGGATAAAAATCCATTAGCAAAATAAACAAGCTGATAAACTTCTACTAGACCCCACGGAGAACTTTTTTCCGTGTGTTCAAAATTGAAAGCTGATTGCAACATCATCTGTAATTACTAGACCCTCTTACACAGCCAGGCACTTAAAGGACTTGTGCAATTGCTGAAATTGAGATGATTATACTTACAGCTCTGGTCAGAACTTAGTGGAAAATGCACTTTCACAAATGCTCTCTTCTTAAAATAAATGCAGCCGGCTCTTATCGGGCTGGGAGGTGAAGTGAGAGTGTATAGAAGTTGAAGGTGGCAGGTGGCAGAGAGGAAATATTTTGCTTTTTCATAATCTTCAGGACGTCATTCTCTTGAACGTACGGGGCTGCTTTAGGCTCAGCTTCAATGGCATAAATTGAACCATCAGACAGTACCAGCCAACAAAGGATGGTGAATTCTACACATCGTCCATTTTATGTGTTTTTTCAAAGCTGAATGGAACCCAGTTATTTTGAGTGGCTTAAGCAAATATCTGCTGTGTTTCTCAGAGAGACAAATATCTCACATATCTGCTGAGGACAGATGTCTATCCTCTTTCCCAGGGACATCCAAGGAGACATAGAAGATGGGCAGCCCACCCAAGGTCATACTTCATGGGAACACAGGGCAGAAGTTAGAAGACAGGGCTGCTTCAGGGGACAAGGAAGGCAACCTGGAACCTTTGTCTTCCCATAGAACAGAATCTATAGATAGTCTGGGGCAAAAATAACACTCCTTGATATTCATCAGCTGGGTCAAAAAGCAGAGCTATCTAGAATGGGGTGAATATGGGTGAAAGAGAATATCCTCAACATCCTTGTGAAATTTCAAGCACAACCTTTCTTTCTCAACTCTTATGAAAAATGTCTTCTGCCATAAGCTGATGGAGAGAGGTTACCCATAGTTTAGATCCAATGTGCAGAGTAAAATATTTTTTAATTAGTTACCAAAAATAAGGGTGGGAGATTTCATATAAAAATCTAGGTTTCTAGATTCTGTTGGAATCATAGGACCTGACGTCCTGAGTCCACCTGCTCACGTGACAGTGGGCCAGGACTGGGTCCCCATTCTTCCTCCCCTTTAGATGGTGCACGGTCCCTACTTGATAACAGTTGTAAATGCGTGGGGCCAGTACTGACCCCAAGTTTGGCTGCTCGCTGCTTGAAAGGCCAATACTCGAGAGACAAGTGTTGGTGGAAAAGGGAAATTTGCTTTATCCAGGAGTCCAGCAACCTGGGAAGATGGTGAACTAATGTCCTAAGGCCATCTCCAAGTTACCGGTTGGGAGACAAAGGTTTTAAAGGCAGTGGGAGGGAGGGGGCTGCGGGGGTCATGATCAGTTCACGCTCAGTTCTCAGACTGGTTGGCATCAAGGTGAAGTTTTGAGCATCACCTTGAGTTTTCTGATTTCAGCTGGTCTGGGATCTACGTGCTTGCGGTCAGCAGTTTTCATCTGGTGGAGGTCTGCTTCCTGTAAAAAAACAAAAACACAAACAAAAACAAAACCTAGGAATGTGTGTTGGACTTTTATCTGTATCTTTTAGGGAACTGGGATCTAGGTGACTCTACTATGGGGCTGGTTTGCAGTCTAAATTGTTACCAGTTTCCCCACCCAACAAATATTCTTTGTTTCTCCATCTTCAAGTTTCCTAATCACTCACTCTTAAGCCAGCACTTTGAGACTCAGGGGAGGCAAAAGCCTTTTACTTTAAACACGGGGACACAGGGGCTTCTGTGCAATTTCAATCCCTTCTTTTCTCTGATACCCCTCAGTCTTGAGGGGAACACTGTTGGATGAGAAAGGGAATAATATTTTGTATAGAGAGGTCCATCCTAAACTTGGCAGAGGAACTTAGTTTTAGGGGGAATTGGTTTCACTCTCATCACTGAGTGGAGATCATTTACATATATTTTGTGTCTGCATCCTCCAGGCATTTGAGTCCCCAAAGAAAAAGGGATGTATAAAGAGGCTCATTATGTTTACTTGGTCCTTCTGATTCTGGAGGCTCTTGTAATTCTCAGCCCACATGTTTTTTTCCCAGACCCAGAGCATGGCGGGGGCGCCAGCAGGGTGAAAAGACAGCTTCTCTTAGAGGTGCTATTTTATGACCATGCTCTGTGTGCTTATTGGTGATATTCTGTCAAATTGATGCTGTTGGGGGAATACCATTGCCTAGAATTTTATCATTTTCTTAATAACCATCTTTATGGTACCTGGGGAAACCTAACACAATTTCCTTGCACATCCATCAAGTTAAACCATTGGCTGTCACCTTGTATTTTGAGTCGAAACAAGTATATAGACTAATCTTTAATTTATAGCAGGAATTTTTTAAAATTATATGAGGCTGAAGGAGAGGCTTTATTTTTTTCTTCCCCCAAGATGTATTCTGTGAGCGCCACTTAAGATCACGTTTGTTCCATAGGTTGAATAAATCTGACTGCTCTGTTTACTGCCCGGATTATTAAATATACTCCATCTTTTAGTCCTGCTAGCTCTCCCCAAATGTTTTGCTGAGGAAAAAATTCTCCTCTGTCAAAAAGAAATACTTAGGTCACTTATTGAAGTCATCTTTGCCCTTAAAACAATTACAGAATGGCTCAATTCTGTATGTGATTAAACGATGGCATGCCTGTTTTTGGACTTAATAGGTCTGTCCTACAATTGAATGAAGGCCAGATAATAGGAATTATAATTATTGCTATTATGCTGTAGTTATCACATCATGAGACAGCTACTCTTCCAAATGTGATCCATTTCATGAACAAGTGGCTCCTTTTATTTAAAAAAAAAATGTAGTCTGAACTGCAGAGGGATCTAAGGCTTGCAAGTTTCCCTAGCTTGGGGATATTATGTCTAACTGATTAGCACACACACAGATGGCGTTCGGTGCTGGATAAGTGGGTCCCTGCATTTCTGCATGCACCCGCTTTCCTGGGCCATGAGTTTCTGTAGATGTGTCCTCTAAAAGGCAGCAGAGTTGGGCATCACGAAAGGAGGCACTTTTTGCACTGAGTGCATTTTTGATGTTTAAAAGACCTGCATTTTGTCATACAACATGATCCCTTAACAATTACAATAATGATCTACTTGCACTTTAGCAGGAACTCTGGCTGTGCTGGGCTTATGGAGTTATTTTGGCTAGACATGGTCTTTATCTTCTTCTCCTCCTTAGGACCCAAACCTATCATAGGATGCAGCTTTATCCATCCTCTCACTTTATCCAGAGTGCTCTTTCTGTCCATTTCTTCCATGAGGAATCAAACCTCTTTCATCTCCTTCCCTAAAATATGTTAGGGTATTCCTGTGAGATTTTTTTTTTCTTCAAGATCCAATAAGAAGTGTTTTTGCTTTCAAAAGAGAAGACTAGGAAAGGCAATGCTCATCTCCAGGAAGGGGCTCTGAGTGCTATTTCTCTCTCCTCCCCAGTTCTCAGAAAGCAGGGCATTTCCTGGTGGATGCTATGGGTAAGATAAACAATTTCTCTTTTCCCCTGGGGAACGCTCTCCATCCTTACCCAGAGGGAATTGCTCTCTTTTACTAAAGAATGCAAAGACCATAATGAGGGGAGGGTGGCACTTGTCTAAACCTCCAAAGTCCACTGATGTATTCAGGGGACAGAGACCTAACAGAGAATTAAGCAAGACACAGGAGTCACAGATGATGGCCTGTCTATTCAAGCCACTTTGATGGGGACCCAGAGAGCTGGTGTGGAGTGGCAAAGCTGAGCCAGTGGTCTCAGGATCAAAGGCTTCATGTGCCATGTGGATGTAGCCCAGCCCTTAAGACAGAGCCCCAGGCTGGACTCAGGGACTGGTGGTCTTCTCAGTGTTGCCAAAAAACCTGGCTTCTGTCCACTGAGAAGAAATACAGAGAAATACAGAGACAGAGCTTTGGAGGAGTAAAAAGAATAGTTTTATTACTTTGCCAGGCAAAGGGGTCCAGGGCAAGCTAACCCTCTCAAGGCTGTGACCCCCCCCTCCTGGGAACTGGAAGAGCTCTTAAAGTTTTAGGGTGGAAAATGGGGCTGTAGATAAGGATCAGGGCTCATGTAGTCTTGCATTCTTCTTCTTCTCCTGAGGGCATTGAGATCATGAGGGCTGGTATCAGGTGATTCCAGAACAGGTTCTGGGGGTCCTCGAGGGTATCATTCCATGGCAGTCCTTCTAGAATGAAGAATGCTCCCAGAGGAAAGGAGGGTTAGGGAGTGCTGTCTTGGAGGGGTAAGCATCAGGTGTTAGTACTGCCTGAGCTAGAGGGCAATCCTCAGAGTGTGATTAAACAAGAAAGAGAGGGAAAAACTTCTGTAGGTTGAATGGGTGGGGAGAACAAGGGCTGAATAAGGACTCACATGATGGGACCTCAACTAGTTTCTGCTATGGCATCAGGTCTCTGGATGAAGGAAGGGTGAAGACTCTTGGTGGTCATCCCATTCCCCATCTCCCTTTTTATGTCTATCCAGCCATCGATGTGTCCAGCCTCATGGTGTGAATTCTGACTGGCTGTGGTGAATCATGGCGCTGCAGATGGCCTCTGCTGGACATTTTCTTGTCCTTCCTTGTAGCTCGAGTGGCCAGGTGATCCGAGAAGATATAGCAGGATGTAGCCAAGATCCGGCTCCTACCTGATAAAACTGAGGCCATGCTCTGCGTTCGGGGTTCCGTCTCCTGGAGACACAAGCATCAGACATTACTTGTGGGTCTGTTTTCGGCATCTTGTCACCGTGAGGGGACCGAATGAGGATGAAAAGCCAACTTGGAAAGTATGACAGCAAGGAAGGAAGGAAACAGGCCATGTAATGTCACAGACAGGCTGCACAGTCACGAAACTGCCACCCTCCGCACTACCTGTAAAGGAAACAATTCTTGGTCTATGGCTTAATCACTATTGCTTGAGTTGCTCTATTGATATAGGTGAAATATCCTACAGGATGCAGATGAGATTTTTCTTTCTTTTTTCTTAACCTTGGATGTGTCGACCTAAACAAATATGCAACCCGAGAGTTGTGAGTTAAGTTTTATCTGGGGTGAAATGAGGACTGCAGCCTGGGAGACAGCATTTCAGATAGCTCTGAGAAACTGCTCCAAAGAGTTAGGGAGGAAGGTCAGTATATATGTGATTTTGGTGATGGGGGAGCACATATTTTTTACAGAAGGTTTCTGCTAGTCATATGAAAGTTACTGCTAGTCACGAGTAGCAGTCGTCACCATGAAGGATTTTAGTACTTTTCTAGATACAAGGAGATACAAGAATTAGGCTCATAAAATCGACTCTTGAAAATATCTATCTGAAGGCCTGTTCTGCCAGTTTTTCCCAGAGCACAGAGGGCCTTCTTCCTGATCTCCACCCTGAACTCCTTTCAGGGGGTGTTGAAAGTCAGCAGCTGCAGTAGCACATGATTGAATCCTTGTAGAGGCGGATGGCCAGTGCCAATGGCGAGGGCCAATTGTAGTTGACAGATGTAAAACACCTTCATTCCTGAAAATTTAAGAAAACCAACACAGTAGGAAAGGAAAACAATCACCTACAACCTCGTGATGATAAGGCTTCCCGTGCTTCTGTGCCTGATATTCGCATCTCTGAATCCCTTTCTCTGGATCAAAGCAAGAAACACACATCATCGTGCTGTCTCTCCCCTCAGGCTTCCTCCTGATCCTTCAAATTCCAAAGGAGAAAAATGGAAACATTTGTTTGTTTATTTATTTATTTATTTATTTATGGCTGTGTTGGGTCTTTGTTGCTGCGCATGGGCTTTCTCTAGTTGCGGCAAGCAGAGGCTACTCTTCATTGTGGTGTGTGGGCTTCTGGTTGTGGTGGCTTCTCTTGTTGTGGAGCACAGGCTCTAGGCATGTTAGCTTCATTAGTTGCAGCACGTGGGCTCAGTAGTTGTTTCTTGTGGCTCAGCAGTTGTGGCTCACAGGCTTAGTTGCTCCGTGGCATGAGGGATCTACCAGGACCAGGGCTCAAACTTGTGTTCTCTGCATTGCCAGGCGGATTCTTAATCACTGCGCCACCAGGGAAGTCCCTGGAAACTTTAAGTAAATGCAAAAGCTTAGCTTTCAAATCCCTCTTCCCATGAGTTCTGCAAGTGTAACAGGGAAGAGCCAAATGGGACTCCATGTTGGATCTGTTTCTTTGACTTTAACCTTTGCTTTTTGTTGCTTTTGTTATTATAATCACACCTCATGGCCTGCCTCAGGGAACCCTGCCCCTCTGCCTGAATGTTAAGCTAAAGTGCCTCTGTTCAGCTCACAGGGAGACACTCTACCCTGCCCACCTGTGAATGGCTGCAAGAAAGAAGAAAGTAACACATCCCCTCACCAAGGCTGGTCTTTCCCGGAGATGTTTTGCAAGACTGATGACTTTTTACTTTACTTCCTCACCTCCTGTTGCTCTCTATTCTGCCTTTTTACTTTACTTCCCTCTCTGATTCTATAAAAGAAACTGGCATCCAGACCCCAATAAGATGGCTTTTGGAGACACTAGTCTGTCATCTTCTCAGTCTAGTGGCTTTCCAAATAGTTGTGTTCTTTGCTTCAAGACCTGGTCTGCCGATTTATTGGCCTGTCGTGCAGTGGGCAGAGCGAGCTTGGACTCTGTAACACAAGGACTGTTGTCCTGTAGTTCCTGGCAGGTGAAAGTCACCCTGTAGCTGTTCTCTGGATGAATAAGGACCATATGGGATTCCCCATCTTTCTCAGGTGAGAAGCTGGCACTTGCTAATCCACACCTAAAGAAAGTCACGCATTTGCTTCCTTTCAGGTGCAAGTTACTTTGGAAGATTAGCATGCTCAGGCGATCCCATTTTAACACCAAGATAATCTTGTACAATGACAGGCAGCTCTTGAGAAAGGCAAACATCACCAAACACTAAAGATTTGGTTCTGAATAGCAACTGATGAACAAGGAACAGCTCTTTCAGGAACCCTCACTGGCCACACAAAGGAAACAGTCTTGGTGCCGATAAGAGAGGACTCTCAAATCAATGAGGGTGATAATTAAGTGGCCTTTTCAGAAAGTTTGTATGTTCACTGATGCAGTTTTGAATATTTGAGTTCAAAAAGAAAAATAATCTGGAGTGTAAAAATACAGATGCTGACTCTAAGACCACTTTTAATGTCAACTGCTTGGAAATCCAAGGCTAAAATAAGCTACACAAACCTTTCATTTAAAGCACTATTATAAATATGTGGCTGGGCTTGACAAAAGCTTGAAAGGTACTTTTGTTGAGTTTTGTGATGTTTATGTATGTGCCTTGAGGAATTTTTAGGTATATAACTCAGTTCTCCATAAAGATGGAGGCTGTTTATTTTTTTTAAATGCCCTGAGAGACATTTTAGAAAATAGAATTAGAATGGAGAGAAGCACATTGGCCAGGATACACCCACATCAGAAATAGAAATTGCTTCATCTCTAGACTATATTGGGACAATGACAACATTAAAAATGGTCACCTTACCCTCTTCAAAACAAATGAGGCTTCTAAACTCTACAATTAGTTGCTTACATTAGTATAGGTAACATGGCTCTATTAATAACATTTATTTCTATACATGCTAATTATTTCACAGCAAACTTATTCTATATAATAGCTGAGTAATTGCTTAAATCTAAGTAACTGCAAAGGTTAGTTATGTTTACTTTATGTGGTTAAGTGAGTTTAGGGAATGTAGCAGTCAACAAAGGTAAGCATATACAGAGTAACAAATAACCTCCAAATCACTGAGACCTAACACACACCAGAAAAGGATGATTTCTCACATATTGTGAACGCCCCTCTAACTAATCTCAACTCTCTGGCTCTGATTACCAAGAAGTAAGAAGTAAACAGATTCATATATAGTGACCAGACTTTGTAGAATGTCGTCTCCTTTGAAGTGGACTCCAGAACCTTCAAGTGAAACTGTAAGGTTCCTTTGATTATGGAGAGGACCACACTTTGAGAAAGGAGAGGTATAAATATGCATCTATGGACTGAGATGTATAGGAAATAAAATCTTAAATTTTTAAATTAAAAACAATTTTTAAATTTTTTAATTAAAAAAATCCCATTGGTTTCCTCATTAAGTCTTGAGAGTATACAATTTTCGGGACCATCTTTAAGAAAAAGAATTAACATTACAAATAAAAATCAGGAATGGATGTGCATATTTACATAGGAAGAGAACATAAACCACAACAGATTAAATATTTTAAAAAGTGGAACAGTGCCACAGATATCAAAATTTCAGGAAACAAATGCAATATTGTTAATAAGTAGTGGCCTAATTCACCTCTATGGTACTGTTCTTACACGTATTTTGTGGAGTTCTCCTTGAGAGCTTCTTTATGTGACAATGATTTTGAAATACCATTTTTCTATGTTGATATACAAATCAAGCATTCCTCTACCTTTTTTAACATTGATATTTATGATGTCTAATACATGAGACATATCAGCTATTTGCTGTGTGGCTCTGCATTTTCTGATAAAGTCTATTTTGTGCAATTTTCATCAAAGAAGAAAAAACACATAATGCGTTATCATAATACATGCGGCATAGTCAAGTAAACTTCTATAATAGAGAATTTCTATTTTGAGTAGACATCAAAGAGGACTGAATCCTATACTTACTTTTCCTTTATTTTTATTTTTTAATTTTTTAAGTGGAGTATAGTTGATTTACAATGTCATGTTAATTACTGCTGTACTGCAAAGTGTATGTATGTGTGTGTGTGTGTGTATATATATATATATATATACATTCTTTTTTAATATTCTTTTCCATTATGGTTTATCATAGGATATTGAATATGGTACCCTGTGCTCTACAGTAGGACCTTTTTGTTTATCCATCCTGTATATAATAGTTTACATCTGCTAACCCCAGCCTCCCACTCCATCCTTCCCCCAACCCCCTCCCCCTTGGCAACCATCAGTCTGTTCTCTATGTCTGTGTAAATCCTGTATTTTCATTATCCCTTGCCTGATAATTGGAAGGGCACCCACCCTTACCCCATATTGGTGGACCTAGTCCCAATGAGGAGACCGAGGCTTCTCCTCCAGTTTTCGCTAATGCGTGTGGGCTAATTTCAGCTACACAGGAGATATCTGGTCCCTTCTTTTGGGTGGGAAACAAGAGGGCCTGGAGGGTTACCCTAGGCCCCTCTGCCTGAGACCCACATGTGGCCATTACTACCCTTCAGTGCCAAGGTGACATGAGGGACTCCATGTGGGAATGGAGAACAAACAGAATGGGGTACCAGGCTGCTTCTGTTTTCAGACTTCTAGACTATTTGGGGGGTGAACCACCCAACCACCATCAGCTTAGGACACCTTCTAATCTCGCTTGCTTTTCTCTCAGACTCTCTCTCACCTTCCCCCAAGCAAGTGAATTGTTTATTCCAGGCAAACAAAAACTCATTCTGACAAGTCACATTTTCTTCTTTCCCTATTGCTTAGATCAGAACCTAAAATGTGAAACTTAAGAGAAAAAGATTCTTCTAACTCAATGCCCACACCTCTCCTCATCCTCAGACTTTGTGTTGTCTGGAAAGCATGGGCTCTGTCTTGAGTTTAAAATTTACATGAGCCTCAAGATTTGGCCATAAGCTGTTTGTCTTTTATTTTCATCTCTTCTGTAAGTGTTGTCATTTGGGCAATAAGCCAGAAATGCCCCAGCTGCCTGGTTGTAAACAAAGTACAAAGGAAAGTGGGGAAAATGCACACCTGATTTCATATTTCATATCATCCAGACACAGATGTAGTTGTGTGACTACAGAAGGACCACAAATGCCTGGAAGGCAGCCAGTTCCAACAATGTTCCATATCCCAAACCCAAACACTCTCTATCTGGGTGGGGCTTGGTTAATTTCAGCACAGCTCCTCCAGGGCATGAGATGCTATGGTTAATAGAAAAATCAGACTATGAGGGGAAAACCAGGATTACTCCCAGAAAGAAGACAGATAGGATTAAACAAGCCTCTTCCTTCCCTAATACATGTTATATTCATTTAAATATTTACTTAGAGCAAATACGTTTTAATGAATTTCCAGTTACAGTTAAATCAACTCATTAAACCACATTTAAGAGATGAGAATGTACAATCAGTAACTGGGAGTGAGTTGCTGATTTCTGAGTCTGATTGACTTGAACCCAGAAAAATGGTCCATGTGAGGGCAGTGGTCTTCCTAGAACAGACAACCCTCTACAGTATATAAGGCATTTCACACCCATAACTGAGCAAGACTGGGGTGAGTGTCCCCAGTATTCAGGTGAGGAAGGTGGAGCTCAGAGAAATTGAATAGCTGTAGGCTTACTCAGCCAGCCAAGAGCAGAAAGCAGATGGAAGTGACTCAGAAGCTTTTCAGAACCAGCCTCCCTGCCCCCAAGTGGGAAACTACCCCCCCCACCCCCACCCCCCATAGAAAACTCAGACTCCATTTCCAAAACACTCCCAACAAGATCTATCTTTTCTGGCCTTTCTGAACCGTAGAATGTTGACTTTTATCTTCTGTCTTCCAGTTGGGTTTGGTCAATGGGAGGCACTAACCAGACCCCAGTGAGAAGGAGGAGGGACATATTAGGGTATTTCTTTCCTGCCTTTTCTCTGATTTGGTCCCAAGACTCTGACAGTAATCCCACCACTCCAACGTTACAGCCCCGAGAAGATGATCCTTTCTCCAGGGCTCCAGGGCTGAGTTCTGGTGACGCAGGCTTCTCCTTTTGCCCTTTCAAAAATAAATGAAATATATTACATGAAAAATGTTAATAATAAAAATGCTTATAATGAAAAGCTATAGAAATTTTTAAAATATAGCCTGTGTTTCACCAGACTCAAACATATTTACAGAGTTGTAAAAAAAATAACCATAATGTATATTGTTTCAAATATATGGCCAATGTATAAGGATAAAAATAATTTCTCTCCATTTTCTTGCTCTGAACTCAAGAAGACAAAGTTCTGTCTCAAAGAAGGTTTTGCAGAAGCTGGGGTTACAAAGCAGGTCACCTCAAAGCTCATTGGAAGAGCTTCAACGTATAATACGAGGCAGCTTTCCCAAGGTGTGTGTCTTGGAACATTTACCTCTGCTTGTGAGAGCTGTTCTTCTAATAATGTTGTGTGTGTGTACACATGTGAGAAAACCGGTACTGCTACTTTATTTCTCCAACAGGAGAATGTAATCATTCCAATTGTAATCTGTTTGTATTTTATTTTTATTTGTTTATTTTTTTAAAGATTTATTTTATTTTATTATTTATTTATTTTTGGCTCAGTTGGGTCTTCATTGCTGTGCCTGGGCTTTCTCTAGTTGTGGCAAGCAGGGGCTACTCTTTGTTGTGGTGCACAGGCTTCTCATCGCAGTGGCTTCCGTTGTTGCAGAGCACAGGCTCTAGGTGTGTGGGCTTCAGCAGTTGTGGCATATGGCCTCAGTAGTTGTGGCTCTTGGGCTTATCTGCTCCTTGGCATGTGGGATCTTCCCAGCCCAGGGATCAAACCAGTGTCCCCTGCACTGACAGGAGGATTCTTAAGCACTGTGCCACCATGGAAGCCCTGTTTGTATTTTAATAATCTCTGGATAAAGGACCCTACAGAAGTGGAGAGAAGCAGTGTGTGGTCAGACCCAGCACTGGGAGTGAATGCTGGTGTGTCACTTTCCAGCTCTGAGATTTGAGTTGAATTTAATGTCTCCATACCTTGGTTTCCTTGTCTGTAAAAAAAAGGATTAAAAATACTGCTTTTATGGAACCCTTCTGCACTGTTGTGGGGAATGTCAATTAGTGCAGCCACTATGGAAAACAGTATGGAGGTTGCTTAAGAAACTAAAAAAAAAAAGCCCTAAAAATAGAGTTACCATATGACTCAGCAATCCCATTCCTGGCCATATACCCAGAGAACACCATAATTCAAAAAGACACATGCACTCCAATGTTCACTGCAGCACTATTCACAATAGCCAAGACATGGAAGCAACCTAAATGTCCATCTACAGATAAATGGATAAAAAGATGTCATATATATACATATATACAATGGAATATTACTCAGCCATGATAAAGAATGAAGTAATGACATTTACAGCAATGTGGATGGACCCAGAGATTATCATGTCAGAGAAAGATGAATATCATATGACATCACTTATCTGTGGAATCTAGAAAAAAATACAAATTAACTTATTTATAAAACAGAAACAGACTCCCAAATATAGGAAACAAACTCATGGTTACCAAAGGGGAAGTGGGGGGGGGATAAATGAGGAGTTTGGGATTAACAGATACACACTACTAAATATAAAAGAGATAAACAACAAGGATTTACTGCATAGCACAGGAAACTATATTTAATATCTTGTAATAACCTAAAAGGGAAAAGAATTTGAAAAAGAATATGTATATATATGTATACCTGAATCACTTTGCTGTATCCTGGAAACACTTTAAATCAACTATACTTTGATTTTTTTAAAAAAGTGAATACAGCTCAATTACAAAAGCATTTTTTTTTTCCATTAGCAAATTGTGAGAGATTCGAAAAAGGATAAAAATAAGGAAGTAACACTGGTCCCCATCTGTGTCAGGGGTTCCCAAGACCACTCCTATGTTCAGAGATTCTCTAGAAAAACTCACAGCAATCAGCAGAGCTGACTTTCTTTTCATCTTTTTTGGAGTATAATCTCTTTACAGTATTATGTTAGTTTCTGCTGTACAACAAAGTGAATCAGCTATATGTATACATATATCCCCACATCCCCTCCCTCTTGGGCCTCCTTCCCATCCTCCCTATCCCACCCCTTTAGGTCTTCCGAAAGCACAGCTGAGACATATTTCAGTGGAGTAGATTCGACATTCAGAGTGGTTGTAAGGGACAATGGTGGGGCTGGGGGTGTCCACGTGCAGCCCCCCCCATGCTGTTCCTCCAATGAGGGCCACATAGACACTTGCCCTCATCTATGAAAATACAGCAGCATGCACTCTGGGTTTCTGCCCAGACTCAGACTCAGGGCTTTTATTGGGGGCTGGTGACTTACACACCCTCTGCCTGGCTTGGACCCAAATTCCAGACAAGGACAAGGAAAGCAGGTATTCAGCAGAAACCACATAGTTTGCACGGATAGTTTAGGCACAGTGAGCCCCTTGTATCAGTTACCTATTGACTAGGAGCCAAACGACACTGAGAGTCAGCTTGGCTCTCTGATGCCAGCCACCCTCGCAAGCGATTATCCTGTTCCAAGGATAACAGTCTTAAGGCCCCTATGACAGCTTTTCTGTGCACACCATGTATACGGAACCCACCGTGAATGGGACCCCTTGTCTATACCATATCATTACATTTAATCCTCGGGCACCTACAGAATAGGCGCTATTAGTGTTCCCATTTTACTGACAAGGCACAGGGAAGTCAAGCACCATGAGCGAGAGCACACAGCCGGCAAGAGGCAGAGATGGGATTCAGAGGACAGGGTCTCACTCTTGAGTCCCTCTTCATGCACCACCAAAAAGCATGATGGAAAAGTCAGCATAAGATCCTCCCGTTGTTTTTCATTTGGCCCTTGTGGCAAAGCCCTCATTTCCTCTGACTTCTCCCAAGATGAAAATACAAGGTGTCTGCGTATATGCGGAATATAGAAAAATGGTACAAATCAATCGGTTTGCAAGGCAGAAATAGAGACACGGATGTAGAGAACAAACATATGGACACCAAGTGGGGAAAGCAGGGGGGTGGGGTTGGGGTGGGATGAATGGGGAGATTGGGATTGCCATATATACATTACTAACAAGAAAAGCAATATCAAATTGTACACCTTAAGTATATGCAGTTTATTGTATGTCAATTGTATCTCAAAAGTTCTTAAAGAGAAAAAAAAAAAAGAAAATACAAGGTGTCTTGCCAGCCATGTGATTATGGGTCATTTCCCACAGGTCACCCCTTGCAGGGGTTAATCATATGTAAACCGAGGGATGTCGGTAACACCTCTTTGATGGTGTTCTGAGTCTTGAAAGTCAGTGTGTCATAAGGATGGTTCTCTTTCATTGGCTGGACTGGAGTCTGGAATCAAAGGCCAGGAATCTGCTAATTACCCTCCTCTGCACAGGGAAGGCAGGGCAGGGCAGGCCATGGTGCCCACACTGGGTCCACTCCACTCGCTCACCCAGTGTCCAGGATCGGGACACCTTCATCCAAAAGACAAAGTTCCATCCAAGTCTTCCTCACTGAGACATTGTTCCCCCAAGACTCCTCGCCTTCCAGACCTGGTCTCACGGGTGACCAAGTGTAGTCAGACCAGATCAACACAGACTTGTTCGTATTCTTCCTCACCTATTTTGTTTTTAATAATATACGTTATCATGTTTTCTCATGCAGCATTTATTTTTAATGTATGTGTTATGTTGTGCACTTGACATGTTAATTTTATTTAGTTAGAATTAAAAAAGGCAGAAGTCATCCTGTTCCCATTTTTGTCTTCTAGTTTTCTCATGCATTGCTTAAGAACTTAAATTACTCAGATAGCGACTTCCCTGGTGGTGCAGGGGTTGAGAATCCACCTGCCAATGCAGGGGATATGGGTTCAAGCCCAGGGCCAAGAAGATCCCACATGCCGTGGAGCAACTAAGCCTGTGCACCACAACTACTGCACCTGCACTCTAGAGCCCTTGAGCCACAGCTATTTAGCCCGATTGCCACAACTACTGAAGCTCGAGCACCTATAGCCCGTGCTCCGCAACAAGAGAAGCTACTACAGTGAGAAGCCCGTGCACTGCAACAAAGAGTATCCCACCACCACCACAACTAAAGAAAACCCACATGCAGCAATGAAGACCCAACACAGCCAACAGATAAATAAATACATTGATTTAAAAAATTACTCTGATATTTGGCATTTACAACAGAAATAAATGAAATCTGGCAGATAAAAATTTGGGTTATATCAAGTTTTTATGACCCATAAAAAGTGCCAGCCATCTAAAACAACCTTTGCAGGTAATTACAAGGATGTGAGAGTAACTGTGAGTCATTTGAGATGGCGTCCGCGTAATCACGTTAAAGCAGTTGTAAACACATTAATCTATGATTAAGTGTACACCATCCCCGGCGCTGCCTGGAGGTGACGAAGCCAAATCCAATTCTGAAAATCCTTTCGAGAAGAAAAGCATAGTTTGAGAAGCAAGGGTTTGGGGAAATCAGTGAATTTTAAAATAAATACATTTTGATCATTGAAATCTAGATGAGTTCTGGGGAGAGACGGTGGTGGGGGCCCCTTCCAGGCAGTAATCCTGAGATTAGAGGATCTGTCAGTCTGGATTACGAGGTATATATATAATATTAGTATTTCCTTCCCACTGTACTGGCACACAATGTAGTCACAATCTCTAGGCAAAACTAGTAAGATCATGATGTAATATTTCCAGGTATTCAAATATGCAATGCACATCTTCCAAAATGGATGTATTTTGTATTCCACTCTTCGTAGCACAGAATTGCCAAAACCTCTACGTATAAATACGGGGTTAATTCGCTTATGTTTGAGATCTATTGATGATCCATCACGGAGGCAATGAACCCGTTTCCCTATTCTACAGAAAATGAGTACAGGGACTTGCAATTTGTCAAACCTTTTCCTCAAGTTAGAAATAACAAGGCCAAATATACTGCATTTTCTAAGACAGTAACCAAGGCTGCCTTTGTGAATAAATGGTGGCTTACCAATGGGTGGGGGGGGGGGGGGGGGGGAGAGAGAGAGAGAGGGAGAGGGAGGGAGAAAAGAAGGAGGAGGAGAAGGATGGGGGAGGGGGAGAGGAACAGGTTTTGCCTCCTTTGACCTAAAAGATAGTCATATTGTTTATATCCATTTTGTGCTTCAATTTAGAGTATTCATTCATTTTATTTTTAGATTCAGTTGATTTTGTAGGTATTGGATACTGTAGAACACAAGTCATCAGTTCAGAGGAAGCAAATCTAATTCATTTTCTCCTAGTGCTGCTTCCAATACACAGGATGGTCCGTGTACCCCGGGGGTCTGGGAAGCGGGTGTGAGAGGTCAGGGCAGTCCTGCTCCGTCAGGTATTTCATTTTGGTGGTTTCCTTGGTTTTCAAATATGTCTTGTAGTGAGGTGCCTAATTTGATGGCTTTGCACTGCATTGTTTGGTCAAGTTCTGTACCCGATATTGACATTTCCACGAGTCAGCGAGGAGGAGCCAGGCTTATTCCACGTGTGCTGTGGTGTCTGTGCTACTCACGGCACGAAATGTTTAAAGCAATGATGCCAGTCTCCGTGTCTGCTCGCCGGCTCCTGTACCTGATCACCACGAGTTTGAGCCTCGGACGGACGGGAAATTGGATGCTCAGAGCTACCTGAGTCGTGTTGCTGCAGGAGCCCTCCCTCCTCTGCACAGCAGCCCCAACCAACACCCCCCACCCGCCCAGAGTCAGACACATAAACATTAAACACGACTCCAAGTGGAAAATATCCCACCACCCCCTAGAGGCAAGCTCAGAGGATCCCTAGAAGGCTCTGATGGAAAGTCTAGATGGCCACACCCACAGACCTCCTCAGCCCCTTGTATGATACTTGGAGAAATACCCAGATGTTGCATTTAATACCTTTTCTCTTGAGGAACAAGTACCAGTCAGTCTGTGTGCTTTTTCTCATCATTCAATAGAGTCTTGGTAGAATGTCAAGAACAGGGAAATCTGTAACAGAACAAAGCAAAGAGCCAAAAGTGTGTATTCAGGTACATGGCATTTTCAGCAGGTTCAAAAGTCACAAGCCTAAACCTGGTACCAGGGCTCCTTAAATGTCTGTGTGATAAATGATACCAGTGATGCACTTTCTTTTTAAAGTTAAATATGTCCAATGATTAGAAAATATGAATTCCCATTGTCAAAAATTCTCATCTCAATTTAAATTTAAAATTGTTGTTGCAGAGGACCTTGTTTATGAAATAGAAACAGAATCATGGACATAGAGAATAGACTGGTGGTTGCTGAGGGGGAAGGAGTTGGGGGAGGGATGGAGTGGGAGGTTGGGGTCAGCAGATGTAAGCTTTCATATAGAGGATGGATAAACAACAAGGTCCTACTGTAGAGCACAGGTATTCAATATCCCATCATAAACCATAATGGAAAAGACTATCAAAAAGAGAAAAGAATGTATATGTATGTGTAACTGAATCACGTTGCTGCACAGCAGTAATTAACACATAACATTGTAAATCAACTATACTTCAGTAAAAAAAATAAAACAAAATTGTTGTTATAAATAAAGAAGAAAATACAAGTGCCCATAGCCCTACCTTCCCCAAATAGTATGTACTTCTGATGTTATTTCTATATGCACATTTATAAGGAGAAATCATAAACATAATTGTATCTTTTTCCCACTTGGTACAGTATCATAAACATTTGCATAACTATGAAAATGTCTTTGGAAACAGGATTTTTGTTTCCTAAGTTTTTACATAGGTAATACATAATCAGTGTAAAAGAAAATATGTAAAGATACACTGGTAAGCTGGGGGAACACCTCTCTCTCTCTCTCCTCTCAAGATACATCTTATCACCATCCATTAATCCCCATGCTTTTCCATTAACACGTGTGTGCAGGTGGTGGGTATTAGTTTTATGATAGGACCCATTATGGTCCACCCGATGCAGTGTCTTGCAAAAATTCTGACATTCCACACCGTCCAGAAGCACCTGTGGAAATTCACCTGCACAAAATCCAGAAACCTGACAAATTCTCCAGGGGTGGGATAGACTTTCACTCTCAAAACAACCAAGACATTCCTTTTTCCTCACGAAATTTCAATGACAAAAGTGACTTCAAATTTGTAAACCCTAAATGTTTTTTTTTCCTAAATGTTTTGTGAACCAAATTAGCCTTTGATCACAATTAAAGGTATTTTTTAAGGATAAAAATTCACCTATTTCTTAACCATCCCCAGCACTGATATAAGCCCTTTATAAATGCTAACTCACATAACCCTCATGGTAACAAAGCACGATCATTAATTTTGCAATTGAGGCAACAGAGGCACAGAGAGGGTAAGTAGCCTGGCCAAGGTCACACAGTATGTGAACAGGAAGCCAGGATTTGAGCCCAGGATGTGTGATCCTGGGAGGCCACAACTTTTGGTGCTGGCTGAGCTCTACTGCCTCGTGGGGGTGGGGTGTGGAGGGAAGTTGGAGGGGTTGGTTGTGTGGCTTCTGGGGAAGCAGTTTCCTTCACTCTTCCTCACGAGCTGCCTCTGTCTCTCCATCACCACAAGGCTTGGCAATGACAACATGCAGTTTCTCATTTCTTTTTCCCCTTTTGCCTGTTTTATAAGCAAAGCATAAAGCTGCTGTGCCCTGTACACAACACCCCACAACGTTTTCTGTTGTTTCCCTTCTTATTTCCAGATTCTAGATCATCAGTAATCCCTTTACACCAGCTAACACAATGCAAGTATTTTGTCCTCATTAACTGGTTACCAAGTATCTAATTTGAGTGACAGAACCCCCTGCTGTGGAACCCTAGCCCTCAGCTCTCACTGCAGGTTAGAATCAGCTGGGGGTGACGTACTTGAACTCTGCTGATGCCCAAGCCCCACTTCTGGAAGTTCTGATCTCTTGGTCTCCAAGGGGAAGTCCGGGCAGTAGCAATGATAAAAGTTCCCGGTAACTTGAATGTGCACCCAGGACTGAGACCCACTTTGGGAAGACACAGTCCTGTGTGTTGGGATGAGTTGATGGAGAAAATAAATGCCTGGTTTCTGAACAGAAGAATCTTCATGAAAGAACGAGAGAGGTTTATACATACTGTCTGCAGAAAGAAACCCAGCCTGGAGCCTCCTTTCCTTAAGGAAAGAACTGGTCTTCCACGCAGAAGGAGATTATTAAAAAGACACTTTGTTTTTCTTCAGATCTTTATTGGAGTATAATTGCTTTACAATGTCGTGCCAGTTTCTGCTGTACAACAAAGCAAATCAGCTTTTACACATATATCCCCATATCCCCTCCCTCTTGAGCCTCCCTCCCACCCTCCCTTTCCTACCCCTCTAGGTCATCACCAAGCACTGAGCTGATCTCCCTGTGCTATGCAGCAGCTTCCCACTAGCCATCTATTTTACATTTAATAGTGTATATATGTCAATGCCACTCTCTCACTTCATCCAAGCATCCCTTTCCCCCCACCACCCTGTGTCGTCAAGACCGTTCTCTATATCTGCAAAAAAGACATTTCTGAATGCAGAGGAGACTTGGGATGACTTTGGGCCCAGCAGCTCAGACACGGAAATAGAAGGTAGAATCATGACTACAAGACCTGTTACCTCAGGGGAGCAAACGGCCATTCCTGCTTTGCTTCCACTCACTGAAGAGGCCAAGACTTTGAAATCAAGCCCACCCCAAAAGACCAGTCTTGCACAAAGCAGGGATGACCCAGACCAAACCAAGCCACCAAAAGTGTTGTCACAAGAAAGGCGCCTTAAAGTTCCATCAGAACTTGGTTTAGGAGAGGAATTTACCATTCAGGTAAAAAAGAAGCCAGTAAAAGACCCAGATTTGGATTGGTTTGCTGATATGATCCCAGAAATTAAGCCTTCAGCTGCCATTCTTATTTTACCTGAACTGAGGACAGAAACAATGGTTCCCAGCAAGGATAATGTCTCATCAGTGATGCACTTTTCCTCAAAATTTGCTGCAGCAGAGATTACTGAGGGAGAGTCTACAGGCTGGGGAGAAGATGGCGATCTGAACTGGGAAGACAGTAACTGGTGACAATGGCTGTGAGTTAATCTTTAGGGAAATGGATTCCTTTTAAAAAAAAAAACAACAACTAATACCTCAAAAGCAGGCTCTGCAGACAAGAAAACCCCAAAGCATCCTGTTTTTCTCATACCAGGAGCTCTTTTTCCAGTCAGTGCCAACACAAGTGTGAGACCTGGCATGTTGGTGGGGAGCCCTGGATGGTGCAGAGGTTCACAGCCCTTCTCAGAGGAAGAGCCTGTGCCTCTGACTGAGGCCAGTTTCTGTGAAGAGCAAGTGGCTGTGGAAAGTCTGAACTTACTGCTTTTTTCCAGAACAATTCTGGAAGTAAAGAAAATAAATACAAAAATTCAAGCTGATTAGCTTAATTTTGTGCCATTTCTTTGTCAGAAGAGTAAGCTCTATCATGAAATACAAGTTACTGAAAAAATTTTAGCTATAAAGTATATAAATGATTTTAAATTGCTAAGGTTTCCTTAGGCAGCTTATTTATTTGTTTACAGATGTACTGTCTGAGTGAGTGGTCCTGTGGTGACCTGGGCAGTTACTGACTGTTCCACCTGTATTACCTTGTACCAAAGTTCTTAATGAGACATATCCCCCTGCAATCCTGTTCTCTAAATGTCCAATAAAGACTATTTTCACTAGAAAAAAAAAAAGACATTTCTGAATGTCTAGACTCTTGGTCCAAAGTGGCTGGGTTTTCTCAGCTTCAGATATGGGCAGAGGCAGAACTGGGATGAGGGTAACTAGGGGAAGTGTTCTCACTGATGGAGAAGAGGGACTGTGGATTCTTGGGACACACACCCAGCACCCTGAGGATGGGAGGACAGCAGATGGAGGGAAGCTCCAAAAGCCCCGGGTCCCCCTGCAGAGGCTTAAACGATGGGAGCTGCCATCTCTGACTGGACCTAGGACAGAAGACGCCACGGGCAGCAGTCAGGATGAACTGAGGACCCAAAGCCTCCTCAGTGCTTCAGGGTTGTGGAAATCTCTGTGTTCCTGAGAATCACAGACAGCGAGGGAAATACTCCATTCAAAATGATTCTATTGGCTTTCCAGCCATCCCTGATGGCGGGGGCTCAACCGGGCTGAAGTACACTTAGGGCTATGAAAGGATGCGCCGTTTACCTTGAGTGCTTGGTGCACTCGAGGGATTAATTTGTGCTTTAATGGATTTGAGGGAGTGGATGTAATCAAACTGCACCCCTACTCCACAGAGGATGGAAAGGAGGAGGAAGGAGTCATGCATCCTAAGAGAGTATTTGATGAAGGAGGAAGTGTTATTTCTTGACATGGTATTTAAACACTGAGATAACAGATACAGCCTGACCTCTGAGAGCTTTCAAAATACCACCGACGATAGTCAGCCCATCAGGAAGACCAAGTAGGGTATTAGAGTCTTTCATTTTGTGTTGAGGTTTTGGAGGAGATGAAAGCAGATATCTGTGAATTTAGAGGGTAGGAGCGGGAGTTTGGGATTAGCAGATGCAAACTCATATATATAGGATGGATAAACAACAAGGTTCTACTGTATAGCCCAGGGAACTATATTCAATATTCTGTGATAAACCATCACGAGAAAAGAATATGAAAAAGAATGTATATATATATATGTATATGTATAACTGAGTCACTTTGCTATACAGAAACTAACACAACATTGTAATTCAACTACACTTCAATAACAAATAAATTAAAGAAACAAACAAAAAAAGAGCTGAGGCTTTAAAACCAGTTCCACCTGGGTTCAGATTCTGTCCCTACTATGCAGCCACCCCATGACTTTGAATGAAGGACAGTGACATCTCCATAAGCAGAATTTCTTGGCATTTGACCTGTAGTACCTATTATACTTGTTAATTGTGATTATTTACTAATAAAATATACAATGAAATCTTAAAAAAAAGAAATCTTTGAATTTGGGTCAAAAATAGTGAGGTGAAGGGAAAATACATATGTTATCAATTTTGTCTTGGTTTGGTTAAAACTTGGCAAACCCAAAAATGTTCTCATGGGGTTCAACCACATTGTGTAGTGGTTTCTTGGAGAAAGCAATTTCATTTTTATTTTTTTACATGATAAGTTAAGGCTGACTCAATCTACATATTTAAATAACATGACAATGACATTCCTAAATGATAATTTACTGAAAATTAGCTGGAAATATTGAAAATCATTATTTTTCACTAGTCATGTGAAGCTGAATTCTTTTCTATCTATATGCAAATATTGGATTCCTTAGTCTACTTCTTTTTTTTTTTACAATACTGTAATATTGCCTATTTCATAAAGTTAGAATTAATTAAGTTCTGTTATGATGGTGAGGCTTTTTGATAGCAAGTTTGAAAGGTTCATACCTGAATGTAAATGTTGCTATCATATGCTACTTATGCTAGCATGAAGCTATAATTTGCATTTTGGTATTTAAGGATAATAAATTATTTTAATATATTCCCATCACTACAAGGATTTATTGATTCTTAAAAAAAAATTGGACTTACATTTTAAAATGAACATCCGCTTCTTAAAAGTAAAGCCAAGCAGTTGAATCTCCGAGTTTATCTCTAATTATCTGAAACCTGCTCTCCATGCCAGGATCTTTGGAGATTTCTCTTTGTTCCTTGTTATTTCCCCAGGTTTTATTTGATTGTCTAATTTTTAACTTTAAGTCCTCTTTGGGAGGGCAACATATAATTAAAATTGGTCCTAATTGTGTGTTTTTATTTCACTGCCGCTTAATGAGAAATTACAAAACAATTTGATACACACTGGGAGATCTGAGCCTACAGAGAGGTTGCAGTTGGGGGCATCTTTCTGTCTTTAACCTCCAAGATGCAGACCAAAGCCCAGATGATCAGGGTTCAGTGCTGTGGAAATAAGCCAGAGGAGAAAAGGCTGTCAGCTTTTGCCTGGGTTACTCACCAGCATTCAGATTCTGAAAAGGACTGGAAAATTGGAGACTTTGTGTGACTTCAGTGTATAACCAGATCCAGCCACTGCATCCAAAATTTCTGCTGACCCTCTATCTGTGAGACCCAGTTGACTTTTAAGATGTTATGTACACCTTGCACTTTTGTTTATTTCTCTTTTTCCATTCACTGCCTCCTTTTCAGCCTCATTCCTCATTAATCAAGATCCTTCCTGGAAGATTATTAATGAGAGGAGAATCCCATCAGTGTAAACAATATCAGAGCTTGCATTTGTAATGACTCGCCTGAAAAAAATCTTTGTTTGTATCTGCAGTGCATTCATATAGTCTCCATTTTAATAAAGTCTAATCAAGACAGGAAAAGTGCCTCATGGCAAAGCCAAAATACATAAATAAGAGTGAAGGGGGGAGGGAGGGAGAGAGGGGGGAGGAGGAAGTAACAGGTGGGGATACATTGTGTCTGTGATCATTAAGGTGCCAGAGTTCACAGAGAATTCTATGGGTATGGAAGCCTTTGTAAAGAAGTAATGAGAGGGCTAGCATTCTGTTACAGTATCTTTCAATGTCATTACTTGTAACTCTTTACTTGTGATACTCTAGCTGTTAATGAACTTCTGGAAATTGTGAGTGGATCCTTCTAGCCAAAAAAAAAAAAAAAAAAAAAGGAAGTTAGAGTTTTTCACTGTGATTACTGCCACTGCCCCAGTTTTCAGGGGTTTGCTACAGCCCAGGATTTTGGCTGGGATATACACAAGTAATGTGGGTGAAAAAAAGAGGTTGTACACATTTCCTAGATGTTTTCCAGATTAGTTCCTAAAAAATTATGACAGCAATTAGAGACAAGGACAGGATGTTACAGAACACAGAGAAGGGATATCAAAGTCTGGGGAATGCAGTTCAGCCCATGACAAGAGGATTCTATCATCATCATCATTATTATTATTATTATCATCATCATTTTGGCTGCATTGGGTCTTCATTGCTGCGCAAGGGCTTTCTCCAGTTGTGCCTAGCGGGGGCTACTCTTCATTGTGGTGCACGGGCTTCTCACAGCAGTGGCTTCTCTTGTTGCAGAGCACCGGCTCGGCGTGTAGGATCTTGCCGGACCAGGGATCGAACCCATGGGCCCTGCATTGGCAGGCAGATCCTGAACCACTGTGCCACCAGAGAAGTCCCAGGATTCAATTATTGTATGCCTCTTCTCACCTCCAAAAATGTATTTAGGGTTCTGCCTCCTGTTGGACCCACAACCTGCCAAGTCTCACTTACATTCTCAAGTCATTTGACATATTTTTTCTAGGCAACATCTATCTCCCTGCCGGGACTTTGTCATAAATCCCTATCTCCCCTACCTAAATAGCTGGTCTAAATGTAGGGGAAAATGTATCCTGCTTCTTAATTTCATCTGGTTTCCCCAAGACTACGCTAGAAGTGCCAAAGAAGAAAGACACAGTGTCCCTCCCTTTTCCTTCACCAGCTTTGGGTTTCTCTCACCAACCCCCCATCCAGCCAGAACTCACGGGGAGGCGGCACCGTTGTGAGTGTTCATTCACTGGAGAGAGAACCTTTTCTGTTGGGAGTGACATAGGAAAAGATCTGTGGCCAACAGAATGCAGGGACATAGTCACTTCATTATGGATGTTATATACTTTCTTTTTATCGAAGTATAGTTGATTTATTTTTAAAAACTTTTTTGGCCTTGCCACGTGGCATGTGGGATCTTAGTTATCTAACCAGGGATCAAACCCATACCCCTGCATTGGAAATGCAGAGTCTTAACCACTGGACCACCAGGGAAGTCCCTGAAGTACAGTTGATTTCCAATATTGTGTTATAGTCTTTTTTTGAGAGACATTTAGACAAATAACTAGCAAGTATTAAGTATTAATTAAGAAATAATTAATAATTAAACATTAGGTTAATCAATCCAGTCTTTGGAGTCAAAGAACCTCTGAATTCTGACTCCTGGCCTTGGTGATCATGTTGGAACCAACACAGAAATTCTGACATCTAATTGCTGAGTACAGGAACCAAAAGCAGAGACTTAACCTGTTGTAAACCAAATGGAGGTAGAAAACTCAGGGGGGTGTAGAATCAACAAAATCAGTGGAAGAGAGTGTTTCAAGGAGAAGTAGGTGGATTGGAACAAATGCTTTGAAATATACCTATTAGACTTTTGGAAGATGGCAAGTATGAAGTATATGAAGAGATATTTTGAGTGAGTGATGGAGAAAGAGGTGGGTCAGATTTCAGGAGGTTGAAAGCCATTTGCCGAGTCAGAAAAATGTAGACAGATTGTTGCATTATGCCAAGAAGTTTTATTTTGAAGAGCAAGTGAAAGTAAGTGATGGAGGGGGATGTGGAGTTGAAGAAAGTCTGCTTTGCTTGTTAGTTGATTAGAACAGAGAGACCTGCACACACTAGTATATGGAGATGGGAAGAATCTAGCTGAGAGGTTGATTATGAGGCAGAAAGAAGTTAAGAATGACCATGTAAGGCTCTAGAGAGGATGTCTGGGATGGACCCCAGCCAACGGGTGAAGGAATTGACTCTAGAAAGGATAGTCCCTTCATTTTAACACAACGCAGGAAGGATGGGAACATTTATAAGCAGAACTCTAAACTCAGTAAAAAGGAAGCTGGGAGAACATTTTGAAGTGCTTAATTACCTCTGTGAAATAGGAGACACACTCCTCTGCTGCAAATAAGACGGTGCGTGAGGACAGGAGGGAAGAGAGAGGGACTTGGGAAAGCATTTTCAGCACGTGAGGGAGCAGAAAATGTGGCCGGGTTTCTGTACCTTGTTGAGGACGTTGATTTCATATGATGAGGATGTGTCCTCTTGTGTGACTTTTACCCAGTGGAGTTTGGCCACTTAGATCCAGGCAGAGAAATCAGACCATAATTTTTATTGAAGAATGTAAACAGAAGGGCCAGGGGGTCTGGAGTAATGTCAAGAATGTTTTACACATACATACGCAAGGGGCAGGCTTAAACGTTGTTACGGGGCAGAGGGTAAGCTAGTCCACACGACAAGCTTCAGGCTGAGATTTTTCCCTTAATAAATTATTTATTTATTTATTTATTTTTGGCTGCGTGGGCTTCTCATTGTGGTGGCTTCTCTTGTTGAGGAGCACGGGCTCTAGGGGTGTGGGTTTCAGTAGTTGTGGCACGTGGGCTCAATAGTTGTGGCTCATGGGCTCTAGAGCACAGGCTCAGTAGTTGTGGCACATGGGCTTAGTTGCTCTGTGGCATGTGGGATCTTCCTGGACCAGGGCTCGAACCCATGTCCCCTGCACTGGCAGGCGGACTCTTAACCAGTGAGCCACCAGGGAAGTCACAGGCTGAGATTTTGTTTTATGTTTTGTGTTTTGTACTTTTTTTTTATTATTATTTTTTTTGGGGGGGGGGTACACCAGGTTCAATCATCTGTTTTTATACACATATCCCTTGTGTTTTGTACTTTAAAATCAGAAAATTTCTTTCTTTTTTTAGTAGGGGCAAGTGGCATCTTTGGGAGACTATTATAGTACAAACCAGGATGTCTCTGAAGACTGAGATTACAGGGTTCTCCTGACAGTGTATTTAAAATAATACCGGCTCTACTCCATCTAGCTATGGAAATGAAGACTCAACAGAAGTCACTCCACCATCCCTTATAGTTACATAAATATCTATTTGCTTAAAATCCTCATGTAACAAATATCTAAGTAACTTCATTCATCATCCACTTATTTCATCAAGAGCTTGGGCTTTTACTCTAGTCAGTAAATGGGGTTATGAAAGGACAGAGTGTATTCCCTCTTAAAGCGCCTACTCCAGTGGCTGAGCAAAAATGGCATCACTGTCTTGGTTTACAAAATTAATTCTGGGAAGTAAAGGGCTCAGTTTTCATAAGGAATCCGGGACCTCCTTGCTGGGTAGAAGCAGATACCCTCATTCCTCTACTCTGACGGGTACATTTACCCAAAATAAAATCAATGTATGGAAAATGCAAGTCTCAGCTAGTGACCCAACTCAGCTAAAGGTCATATGGATCCTTTCAGAGGGTTGTTTTCAAAATAACACAAGGCTGATTCTGGGAGGATGTATCAGAGATAACGTAACCGAGCAGGACCTTATGAGACCTTCCCAGAATAGGCACCCACCTATGTCCTCCACTTGCCTTTTGTCTGTAGAAAAGCTTTAGTCAAAGAATACATTTAATCAGAGAAGCGTGAACATGCAGAGAGAAAGAAAAACAGTCAAGCAAGACAAAATAATGATACGTTAGCCATTAAACAAAGTCAAGGACATTTAGTTCTTCCTCAAGGAATATAGATAATATTCTGAGCCATGTCCTTTGAGTTGTTTGGCAGATACTGAAATCCCCACCAGGTGGGAGAAGTTAACTGCACGCTGCCCACCAGCATGGAGACCCCAGCCTGGTTGGAACCAGAAGGTTGGTGATGCTGAGTCCCACTTAGCTCACCAGCAACCAATCAGAAGAAGGTCCACGAGCTGACCATGCCCTCTTTGAACCATTGCTATAAAACTCCTCACTGCCCCCTCCAGGTCAGGACACACAGTTCTGAGGCCATGAGCCCCCTGTTGACTGCCTTTCCTGGCAAAGCAATAAAAGCTACTCTTTTCTATTTCATCCAAGACTCTGTCTCTGAGTTTTTCTTTGGCACCCGTGAACAGAGACTGAGTTTCGGCAACAATAGTGATCTGGAGAAAAATGGCTAAAACTGAACATGAACTAAAAAGAACAGTAAAGTGGTGCCCACCGTGGCCTGAATCTTGGTATCTGAGCAGCAGCTAATTACAGTTTGCAGATCGGCACAGAACCCCTCTTCAACACTGACCCCATGTGGCCATGTGGAGTAATGACAGCAGTTCCTTTTCTACTTGGTATTTAAAGAAGAGGACTGTTTCTGAAGTATAAAAACAACCATGGAGAAAACCAAGACAGACAGATGTTATTTTGAAGCTTGTATTTCTTGAGGGATTACTTGGTGCTGGTAGTGAGGAGGTAGAGTCAGACTACTTGCTTCTTTCATGCCAGCAATGTCCAAACTTTATTCAAAAACCAATTAAACAGGACTTCCTAGGTGGTGCAGTGGTTAAGAATCCGCCTTTCAATGCAGCAGACACGGGTTTGGGAAGATACCTGCCCTGGGAAGATACCACATGCCTCAGAGCAACTAAGCCTGTGTGCTGCAACTAATGAGCCTGTGGTCTAGAACTCGTGAGCCACAACTATTGAGCCTGTGTGCCACAACTACTGAAGCCCACATGCCTAGAGCCCATGCTCCGCAGCAAGAGAAGCCACCACAGTGAGGAGCCTGTGCACCACAATGAAGAGTAACCCCCACTCTCTGCAACTAGAGAAAGCCCGTGTGCAGCAACAAAGACCTAATGCAGCCAATAAACAAACAAACAAACAAACAACCAATTAAACAAACATATGTCCTTGGGCGTAGATCACTGTGAAGTTTCAAAGGTGAATTTTGACTGGTCTAAGCCAACTGCGGCAAGTTTAGTCCTGTGTACTTGGTCTTGGAATCAGTCTGTTGGCCAATAAAGGCTCATGAAATATATTTGGAATCTGCTGGGGCTTCTTGGAAACATCTCTGAGAAAGAGAACACTGTAAGGGAAAGATCCTGTTTCCATCTGCTCTATTTCATCCTGCTTAGAATGTTGCCATGTGAGGACATCATGCATGGAAATGTGTGGCCCCAGCAGTCATGGAAAAAAAGAGGAATTCCAAGGGAATTGGTAATAAAGAATATTACCAGTTATAGCTCTGATATTATTATAACACTACTGAACAATCACAGCCCTGCCCGTCTCCACACTTGTTAATTTCAGCCATTTTTTAAGCTCTTTATTGGAATATAATTACTTTACACTCTTGTACCAGCTTATGAGGTACAACAAAGTGAATCAGTTGTATTTATACACTTATCACCATATCCCCTCCCTCCCGTGACTCCCCCCACAACCCTCCCCATCCCGGCCCTCTAAGGCATCACCCATCATCGAGCTGATCTCCCTTTGTTATACAGCAACTTCCCACTAACTATCTATTTTACAGTGGGTAGTATGTATATGTCTATGCTACTCTCTCACTTCGTCCCAGCCTCCCCTTTGCCCCCTGCCCCCCCAACCCTGTGTCCTCCAGTCCATTCTCTGCATCTGCATCCTTATTCTTGTCCTGTCACTGGGTTCATCAGTACCATATTTTTTTTTTTTTTTTTAGATTCCGTATATATGAGTTAGCATACTATATTTGTTTTTCTCTTTCTGGCTTCTTTCGCTCTGTATGCCAGACTCTAGGTCTATCCACCTCATTACATATAGCTCCATTTCATTCCTAATTTCAGCCATTTTTATTGGCAGTTTTGTTACCTTAGCACAAAATATCCCCCAAATTGCACCTTTGTTCCATTGTAATGAAAATACACATTTTCAAAAATTAAAAATAAAAATACACACTAAAAACAAACAAAAGTTCCCCACATATACATTTAAAAAGCATCATGCTGTAG
Source organism: Hippopotamus amphibius kiboko (assembly GCF_030028045.1). NCBI lineage: Eukaryota > Metazoa > Chordata > Mammalia > Artiodactyla > Hippopotamidae > Hippopotamus > Hippopotamus amphibius. The sequence continues at coordinate 23,024,225 of NC_080193.1, forward strand.
AGAACAGACTTGCAGACACAGGGTCGGTGGGGAGGAGAAGCTGGGACAAAGTGAGAGAGTAGCACTGACATAGGTACACTACCAAATGTAAAATAGATGGCTGGTGGGAAGCTGCTGCATTACACAGGGAGAGCAACTCAATGATGGGTGATGACCTAGAGGGGTGGAATAGGGAGAGTGGGAGGGAGGCTCAAGAGGGAGAGGATATGGGGATATATGTATACATATAGCTGATTCACTTTGTTGTGCAGCAGAAACTGGCACAACAGTGTAAAGCAATTATACTCCAATAAAAAATTAAAAATAAAAAGCATCATGCATTTCTGCTTGATAACTCTTATCTCAAATGTAATTAAATGACTAATTTTGAAATTCATTGTTTAATATCTGTCTGTTTACTTGGTAGCAGGTTTCACCAAGGAGACAGGAATCAAGTGTTTTGTTCATCCCCTTACGCATAATGGAGAACCTGATAAAACAGTTGATACTCAAAAATATCTATCAAATAAAAGTTGGATAAGCCAAAGAAATGTTATTTCACACTTGTATTAAACACTGAACAGGGCTTCCCTGGTGACACAGAGGTTAAGAATCCACCTGCTGATTCAGGCGACACGGGTTGAAACACTGGTCTGGGAAGACCCCTCGTGCCTTGGAGCAACTAAGTCCATGAACCACAACTACTGAGCCTGCACTCTAGAGCCCACAAGCCACAACTACTGAAGCCCAAGTGCCTAAAACCCATGCTCTGCAACAAGAGAAGCCACCACACTGAGAAGCCCATGCACTGCAATGAAGAGTAGCCCCCGCTCACTGCAACTAGAGAAAGCCTGTGTGCAACAGCGAAGACCCAACACAGCCAATAAATAAATTAATTAAAAAACAAAACAAAACAAAACAAACAAAAAAATTGAACGTTGTTACCAAATTCCAGGGTACGTTTCAACTACATCTCAACACAAGGGCAAGGGCACCTTCCAAGTGAACAAGCTATGGAAAGTACATCTTGGAATTGAAGTTATTCCTCCAAACTTTTGATGTATAAGAAACAGGTGCCCAGTTCAGGCTTCAGCAATCGCTCATGTTTGATTGATTGTGTGCCTTCTGAGGTAAAAGTTACAAATTGGCTCTAAAGGACAAACTCACCAAGTAGGTATTGATTTTCTGTAAGTGTCTCAGGGGCAAGGCTGGTCCCTAAGACAGGCAGCACTCTGCAGGCTGCCATCTCCTCTAAAGCAGAACACCAGCATCATAAATGCCACTATTGGGACTCCCCTGGTGGCACAGTGGTTAAGAATCCACCTGCCAATGCAGGGGACACGGGTTGGAGCCTGCACTCTGGAACCCACGAGCCACAACTACTGAGCCCACGTGCCATCACTACTGAAGCCCGCGCACCTCGAGCCCGTGCTCTGCAAAAAGAGAAGCCACCACAATGAGAAGTCTGAGCACTGCAGCAAAGAGTAGCCCCCACTCTCTGTAACTAGAGAGAGCCTGAGCACAGCAATGAAGACCCAACACAATTTTAACTCCCAATTTTAGTGTTTTCCACTGAAATCTTATGATTATTTGCACTCATGAATTGTGCATTCCAAACCATATTGGCTCCTCCAAGTATAACATTTGTCCCAAGAGTGTTTGCACAGGATAAGTTGATTCGGAAGAGCTGAAACCCTCAAACTTGGATTGTAGAGGGAGAGTTATAGCCACTTAATCATAGGCTGGGGTTTGTTTGGCTACAGTTTCCAAAAGAGAGTCCCAGTTAGTGCAGTTAGGATCTCTTTGGAGAAGGCAAAGGGAAAATAGCATGTATTTTAGCACTGCATGGGTTGTGAACTTGGATACTTAATCTTCAAAGATTTATTTCCCCATTTTCCAAAGGACAATATTGAGACTAACAATAGTTGTACTGTATACATTCACCTGGATAGCAGGTGACAGGTGGCGCTGGTATTTGAACTCAGGACCACTAAACTCTCAAGTCCAAACCCTTTCTGTAAAGAATGACAATGACACTACTGGTCATATATCAAATCCAAAAGCGTGGTTCACTGCCGAGAGCTGCGCTGAGATTTTTCTGAAGGGGCATCTGCGGTTAGAAGGAAAGGTATCAAGTTTGACTAATAATGTGGCCACAGCTTAATAAGAACTACTTATTTGCTATTCCTGTGCCAAATCATAATTAGTTTCCAAATGTGTCAGCTTCAGTCATATTTGTTCTATTATTCTAGATTCAGGCATTTTTTTACATTCACTGATTTCAGATTTTTAAAATCACTCAGTAACCGAAAATATCTAACTATATTACAGAGAATAGCCTCATTTCTTTCTGGAAATAAACATGTGCCTTATATTAGGGCAGTCAAAGCATCTTATTTGGGTGGCCCCAGAAGGTCAAGGGTGGGCTTTGACCCCATGAGATGAGGGAGCAAACAACCTGTTTTGTTTGACTTTGTTTTTTGCTATTTTTTTGAGAAGGAAGACATGTTTTTAACAGGACTTGAGCTGAAAAGGATACAGCCCTTCCCAGTTGCGTCTTGCTGCCATGTGAAGCTTGACAATTACATCAGAAGAGCCAGGAGGGGATGACGAGCCCTGGTGCCATTTTTTGAGCCACCAACCCCTGCCCTGCCTGAATGCATTGCTCCTCCCAGCGTTAGACCAACAAACTCCCTTTTGGACCTACGCTATTTTGAATTAGATGCTCTGTGTTGCTCAGTCAGGCAAGTAGCCTGAAGAATATGCAGCATGGGGGTACCCTCTTCGTACTCAGGATGCTGAAATACTTTGAGTTTGTCTTAAAAGGTGGAATAGGTGGTGCGTTTAGCCATTTTCAACCATCCACCCATCCATCCATCCATCCATCCATCCATCCATCCATCCATCCACCAAACATTTACTGAGTGTGCCTTTGTTGGTTTGTCCTTCTCACCCAGGCTTGATATTGGCTGCTTTCCTTCTTGTTCAGAACCCCTCACCTCAACCGCTCACCTTCTGGTATTTCAAATTTCCATAAACAAAAATCAACACGAGGCCCATGTCTGAAATCAAGTCTGTCAGGGTTCCCCCAAAGGGGATACATTTGCTGGTGCTGTCACTGTCACTATTCTGTGCATTTAGGAGGTGCTGTCAGAGATACTCCTGTTCTGGGTGACAAGGGTGGTGCTGGCATCCCTCTGGGTGAGCTCACGTGGAGCTTGATATAATCCCACCACTGTCTCTCGGATACAGTATCTCTTCTATGATATTCACTCCCAGGCATCCTTCTCCATTAGCACCACTGATGTGCAGATCAGACACGTCTTCTTATTTTTTATTTTTTTAAACCTTTATTATCAATGGTACAGGACAGAAAGCCCAGAGATAAACCCACACACATATGGTCACCTAATTTATGACAAAGGAGGCAAGAACAAACAATGGAGAAAAGACAGCCTTCTTCAATACGTGGTGCTGGGAAAACTGGCCAGCTACACGTAAAAGAATGAAATCAGAACACTCTCTAACACCATACACAAAAATAAACTCAAAATGGATTGCAGACCTAAATGTAAGACCAGACACTAGAAAACTCCTAGAGGAAAACATAGGCAGAACACTCTATGATATAAATCATAGCAAGATCCTTTTTGACCCACCTCCCAGAATAATGGAAATAAAAACAAAAATAAACAAACGGGACCTCATGAAACTTAAAAGGTTTTGACACTTCTTATTTTAATTAGCACAAATAAGGGGCAGGGTTTATCACACACTCTGTGATTTTCAATCACTAGTCAAGTGCTTTAATCTTGGATGCTCCAATCAGGAATCTGAACAGGGTCACCACCTAAGCAGACTTCTTCAACAGCTTAGATCCTCAGCCTTTTTGAGTGTCTCTAATTAATGAAGATGGTGAAAATTTCACCACGATTTTTTTCCAGAGTCAGTACATTAGGCAGTGGGTGCGGGAGAGGGCTTCCTTTTTCCTCTTTCTTTTGACTGTTAAACTATTTGGGGCAGGGGAGGTTTTACCATTTATTTTCAAGTTACTTCAACCTACAAGTAGCTACAAAACAAGTGGCCAAAACAGAGAGCATTCTGTTATTTGTCCATCTGGATGGGTTGGAATTTATGTTTTGATCGATTTCTTTGGTCTATATGTTGCTAAACCATCCAATCAAATGGTTTCTTCTTTCCTTGCAGTGGATGGGTGGAATCAACCAGCTTTATGTTAGCACGTGATGTAGAGAGAATTGCCAGTGGCACTCAGGGGACCAGTGACTCTCAGTCTTTCCCAAGCCTACCTTCCACCCAAGTAAGCAGTGCTCCCCAAATGAGTCCCACATCACCAAGCCCACCACCGCAATCACAGCTAACACCCATTCCCGGATATACTGAACTTGGACAGGGGTGTCTCTTTCAGCTCCTCTCCTCCCCCCACAGCCACTAAGTTCATCTTTCAGCATCATTACCATGGACCTTGAAAAGACCCTTTAGTGCAATGAAAACAGATTTAGTACCTTCTTGTCTACTGAGCTCAGAGTGCAATGGAGCAGGACCCTGCTGGGCTCCTGGGCACAAAAGCCTTTCTAAGCCCACCATTTTCTTGTTAGCAGGAAATAGGCTTCCTTCAGCCTCCATGACCTTCCCTGAGTTCCAAAGGGCAGGTTCATACAGTTGCTAACCAGGGAAGGGAGGGGATGTGGAGACAAGGGAGGAGCAGCCAAGACGCAATAGTGCAGCCTTGGGGCAGGGTCCTGGTCCCCCCTCAAGGGATACACACAACAATATATTTGAGCTGTTTTGGTTCTCCCACCAGGTGGGAAAAGTTAACTGTCTGCTGCCCGCAAGCACATCAACCCCAGACTGCTTGGAACCAGGAGGTTGATGATGCTGACTCCCACTTACCTCACCACTAGCCAATCAGAAGGTATCCACGATCTGACCATGCCCTCTTTGAACCATTGCTATAAAACTCCTCCAGGTCCGGACACACAGTTTTGAGGGCATCAGCCTGCTGTGGCCTTCATTGCCTGGCAAAGCAATAAAGCTATTCTTTTCTATTTCACCCAAAACTCTATCTCTGAGATTTAATTCAGTGTCAGGGTACAGAGGCTGAATTTCAGCTACACGACAGTGGTTTCCTGGGATCATCTTCAAGTTTCTAAAGAGGTGTGATTCCAAGACACCCCAAGACCTTGGATAGGGGGTAGCTAATCCTTCTACTCCAATGTCCCACAAAGGGGGTCAGTACAGTGCCAATGTCAGCCCCACCAGTCACCAGCTGTTTGATCTTGGAAAACATATCACTTGTTCAAGGATCCGAGTTTAGGATGGTGGTTGAGAACACACACAGTGGAGCCAGGCTACTGTGGTTCCAGCGTCAGCCTTGCCACTCACTACCAAGAAGACCTTGGGCTTGTCTGTTCATTCAAACTTCCATAAGTATATATTTTTTGGATTGTCCACTGTATTGCAAGCACTCTCCTTGGTGCTGAAGATATATCAGTGGGAAAAAACAGAGAAAACTTGCTTGGAGATCTTACATTTCATAAAGGGTAAATAACAAAATATAAACCTCAGAAGCAATTAAGTTGTGTTAAATACTGAAAGGTCATAAGTACAGTGGGGGATGAAAAGGGAACAGATAAAGGTGATCGGGGTTGCTAGTGATTGAGGCAGGTGACAATTTGAAACAGGTGGTGAGTTAATAGTCTTTAAGACTATATTTGACCAAAAACCTGAAGCAAAGGAGAGATTTGGCCATGTGGATATCTGTGTCTTAAAATACCACCATTGAAATGGTGACAATAATACCCTTCACCTCATAGGCTTGTTGTGAAGGTCGGAATGACTCACTCACGTGAAATGTTTAGAAAAAAACCTGGCTCATGGGAAAGGGCCAATAAGAGTTAGTACTTAATTATCTGCAACATCGTATGCAGGGGTGGGGTGAGGTTTACAGCACTTGTGTTATATATCCACACAATGGGTAGAGTCTACAAATGGTGGCTGTCATCAGTATGGTTGTAGTAGATGTTATAGTTCATGAGCAGAAAATGCCTACATCTCAGAGTGCTTGATGTCCTGCTGGATAGACTGTTTCATTCCCTCATTGAGTTAAGAGAGGCCACCACGTGAGTGCAGGTATCAGCTCCATCAGGCAATTATTGAGAATTGCAGACTCTCAGGTCCCAACACAGACCTACTGAATCAGCATCTACATGTTATTAACATTCCCAGGAAAGGCACATGCATGTTAAGCATTGAGCTGTTCTTTTGTGAGTAGCGAGGATGGTGGTGGTAAATAGGGGTGGGTTGGCCATCTTCTGAGCTGTCTCAGGTGTGTGGCTGGGACAGAGGCTGTATCTACATCTCTGCCCGTATCCATGTCTGCTCTTTGAAGAGAACGCTAAGCTCTCAGAAGGGTCACCATCACCTAAAGAAAGTTGATAAAGGATGGCAGTGAAGGATGGAAGCATCTTAAATGAGGAATCATCCCAAGTCCACACTTGAGATAAAATTGGCTTGAAGTCAAGGTCACTTTGCTTTTTACATATGGAGACACAGCCACTCAGAAAAAGGCCACAAGAAGTCACAGCAAATCACTGCAGTACTCTTCCTCTGACAAAGCCCATTCTCTCTTTAAAATTTTGCATTTCTCACTGTTTCCCTATAAATCCTCCAGGCTCAGACAAAGAGTTGTTCATCAGACTTCAAGAGCCGTGAACATTTTCATCTCCCGTGACTTGTATTGTTTTATCTATCCCTCAATCTGCTAATTAGCTATCCCTTGAGTTGTGTGCTTGACAACATTTGTGGCAATAGCGTCCTGGAGTTGTCTCCAAGATTGCTACTCAAGAAACACCAAAATAAAACAAAAGAAACAAAAATTTTGAGCCCCTGGTATTATACTTAATGTTTAAACCAGGCTGAATGAAAGAAATTTGGGCTAGTTTACAACAATCTATTTTTATTTTTTATTCAATTTTTTAAATTATAGTTGACTTACAATGTTGTGTCAGTCTCTGCTGTACAGCAAAGTGACTCAGTTATACACACACGTATATTCTTTTTTTTACATATTCTTTTCCATTATGGTTTATTACAGGATATTGAATAGAGTTCCCTGTGCTAAACAATAGGACCTTGTTGTTTATCCATCCTATATATAATAGTTTACCTCTGCTGATCCCAAACTCTAGTCCTACCCTCCTCCACCCCCACTCCCTTGGCAACCACAAGTCTGTTCTCTATGTCTGTGAGTCTGTTTCTGTTTTGTAGATTAGTTCATTTGTGCCATATTTTAAATTCCACACATAAGTGATATCACACGGTATTTGTCTTTTTCATTCTGACTTACTTCACTTAGTATGATAATCTCTAGTTATCATACTAAGTGTTGCTGCAAATGGCATTATTTCATTCTTTTTTATGGCTGAGTAGTATTCCACTGTATAAAAGTATCACATCTTCTTTATCCATTCGTCTGTCAATGGACAGCTGGATTGTTTCCATGTTTTGGCTATTGTGGATAGTGCTGCTATGAATATAGGGGTGCATGTATCTTTTTGAATTACAGTTTTGTCTGGGTACAGGCCCAGGAGTGGGATTACTGGATCATATGGTAATTCTATTTTTAGTTTCCTGAGGAACCTCCATACTCTTCTCCATAGTGGTTGCCACTTACATTCCCACCAACAGTGTAGGAGGGTTCCCTTTTCTCCACACCTTCTCCAGCATGTTATTTAGAGACTTTTTAATGATGGACATTCTGACTGGTGTGAGATGGTACCTCATTGTGGTTTTGATAGTAATTGGTGGTGTACAACAATCTATGACTACCTGCTTACACTCTGTCTCTGATCACCCTTTTAAGAGGAGTGTATGTATTGCTCACTTTGTAAAGAGCTTTTCTATTTGACAGCAAGTAAGATCCATCTTTACCCAAAAGCAACATCTTTACCCCCATGTCTAGTGAACGAAGATAACATGCTGAAAACCCAGCAGGGAAGGAGAGAGGAATAGTGTATTTACAGACTATGGTAACATCATTATGTCTAGTGGCAAAAAATGGAAACACAAACCTCATGGAAAAGATTGGAGATGGATTCCCATCCTGGAATGATTTACTATGTAAGTAACACCCTGTTACCCACCCAAAGAATCAGAGGTAGAATCTGGGTTACTTCCTTATGAGATTTAAATTTAAATTTCTCATAACTACAAGCCAAGGCTCCAAGAGAAATGGGATTTCTAGGATGGTCTTGAAACTAGGGTTCAAGCTAGTTTCCATCAGAATTCTTTTTCCTCCCCTGCCACCTGTTAGTGTGCAAATAATAGCAAAGCAAATATTGGCTTTCACTGCATGCATGAAAATGACCTTGGGGTTTCTTCAGCTCTATTTTTTACTGTATGTTTTGCACAGATTTATACTGAAATATTGGCTTGTCAACATTCCCTCTAGCAACGTGTGTGGGAATTCAGTCCAGTGTATGTTTTCTTATTGCTTAATTTCTTTGCTTGCCAGTAGAGCCGTTCCTTTTTATTTCATCTAATTTTATATTGTGACTTACTTTTTAGTAATGCATACTTTCTGAATCCCAGTACTGCCATTTGCTTTTATAATATCACAAATAAAAGATAAGAAGCCACTTACCAGTGTTTTTTGTGGCCTTTCTTCTCCTGGTTTGTACCAATATTCACTTAAGCCAACATATTTCTTTTATTTATGTAATTTTACATCTTTTTTCCCCCCAGAGCTGATGGACTGTTATTTTATATTGCAATCAGTTTCCTGCTACATTCCGATATAGATTATGATGTATTTGCATGGGCAGAAGAATCTATTTTCTCTACAAAACTCTTTTAACATCACTTTCAGTGAATTCATCATACAAATGACTCAGATCCTCCTACTAATATTTCACATCAAATCAGAATGTTTTATACTCTGATACGTTTTAAATGGTGGAAAATAAAGTCCTTGAGACTTCTTCTTAAAGGGGTCCTGAGGGAGTGACATGGAATCAGGGTTTGCTGGACACACACGCTTTTTTGCATGAAATATTTCATTTGATTTCCCAAATGTCTGAGGTTATGTTGGGACTCACAAGCATGGACCTCAGAAGGAGGACCACCTCCTGGGTGCTGATGCTGCCTCAGATGTGTGCAAGAGGGTCCCCCTCTGGGGCTGAGACCCAGATTTCTGAGCAGGTGGTGCTGCCCAGGGTGGGGCAGTGCCTTTGAGGCTTGTGGTGAGACTGGTTCTAGGAGTGTGAAAAGAAAGAGAAGTTACCAAAAAAAAAATTTTGTTTGAAGTGGAAAGTTCCAGCAAATGAGATCTGACCCAGAGATGAGCAAGCTGATAGAAGCCAACAGAACCTGAAACAGCCTGGAACCTGGGACCTGGGACCCTTTAACTGAGGTCTTGCACCCGGGCAAATGCCTCTGCAAGCAAAAGATACGAAGAAACTCTAAGGGACTGAACGTAACTGCACACATGCGCAGTTGGGGCAAATTATGAACAGGCTTCAAAAAGGCCAAAACCCAGCTGCCACTTCTGAGGTGCCTGGAGCAAAAGCAGGGTACCACACACGATCCCCGCACATAGCATCACCAAGAGGGTGGGCAGACCACCTAAGCTGCCCCTCCAGTCCCATCCCTGGACCCACCCCTACCCTGGCCCCATTTGACGGACCAACTCACCCTTCTCAGGGAGAGCTCAAGGGAGCCTGCTACTTGTTCTCACTCCCTCATGCTGCAGCAGGACCCCAATAAAGCCTTGCCTGAATTTCTCTCCTGGCCTCTTATCAATTTGTAGTGATTAAAAAGTCCAAGGACCCTGGTCAGTAACAAAGCCATCAGTGTGTCATGCAGTAAGGGTGGGACACAACTTCTAGAACTACCCGAGCGCCAAGCTGCCTGGTGAATGTGAACTCAGAAGCCAACTGCCTGGGATGAAGTCAGCTCCACCCTCTGCCAGCTGTGAGACCCTGGATAAGTGACCGGTCATCTTCAAGCATTTGTTTCCTTGCCTGTAAAATGACTCTAAGGAGAGCACATACTTGTAGGGTTTTCATAAAGAGTCAATGAGTCAACTCACTCACTACGCTCAGAAGAGCATCTAACTTACGTGCTCCAAAATACGTATTGTCATTGCAAGCTCGGTCACTTTCATTTAATATCTCCGAATCTCAGTTTCTTCAGGTTAAATGGATAATATGTACAACTTTACAGGATTAATTCACCCAACAAATGGTCATGAGTTACACACTGTGCCGGGCACATCTCCAGGAGCTGGGAAAGCTGGGTTGGACCAAGTCTTGCTCTAGGAAACTTTCACTGGGGGCTGGGTGGGGTCCCCCCACCCCGCCCCAGCAGATAATTAGCAAGAAGACAAATAAATGAACAACATAACAAAGCAACGAAGGCCCATAACAAGTGCTCAATGAATAGCAGTTATACGCTTACTGGATGGGGCATAGGATGGATTAAATCTTTATTCAGAAAGAGAGAGATAGACAGAGGGCATAAGGATATGGAAGGAGGAAGAGAAACGTGAGCATCAGACAGTCAGAAAGGGGTTTTATTATCTGCCCTGTGGTGTTTTGGACCAGGACCCGCCTTAATTCTACAACGTGGAGAGAGTGATATTCAGCACTGGAAGGGAAGGGATGACGGGGAAGTAGGAACTGCAGATCGTAAGCCTGCAAAGAAGAGGGAAAGGAGGTGAACGCTGGGTACATTTTTAGGGCTATTTTTATGGTTTTGTTGTTCACATGATCTTATAGAAGGAGAGATAGGTGAACAGGCCCCGATTCATCAGCCAGGGATAACGCACTCCTGGATGAATTCAGAAGGTGAGAAACATTTGCGTGTGCCTGTGTGTCTGGGCTGGAGAGAGAGAGAGAGAGAGAAGTAGGAGAAGAAGATACAGAAGAAGAGAGCCCTGCTGCTTTAGGAGCACCAGACAGCCCACGTGTATTTTATAACTGTGTCTGCTTCTGAGGTCACATCTAGGCTAGCCAAATGGAAGGAATCTTGGGAAATTATCAGCAAGAGTTTTTGTTCTTGTGTTTAAACAAAAACAAGCAAACAATAAAAGCCACAACTCTCTGCTCCCCAGACCTATTGGAGCTGGCATTTAACTGTGAGCCCTCTGTCCTTGTGTCCTGTTTCCCCAGCTGCCTTCCCCCACTGCTGACAAGTGGAATCCACCTGAAAACCCAGTGAGCTGCCTTCACCCCAGCCTGGGTCCAGATTCTCAAAGGTGGTCTCCTGGGAGACCTGCTCCCACTCTGTGTGCATTCCCCAGCCCACCCCAGCTCCTCTTAGCCCTGGCACCTTCGTGTGCCTAGTTGGGGGACACAAATGGATTTTCAGTCGCTCAGATTCTCTCTCTTTAATTCTCATTCACTCACGGGATTCTAAGTTTTCTTTTCCTCTGAAATGCTTTCCAGGCTCAGGACGCCTTCGGTTGTTCTAATGAAGCAGAAAGCTGGTGACAAGGGACACAGTCGTCTTGGCTTCCTTTCTGAGGCTTGGACTGAGCCCTCCCAGGAGAGAGAAGGGCGGCCTGAGCCCTGTCCTAGAAGAGGAGATGGAGGTGGCTGTCCCTGCGCTGGGAGAGGGGTGCGGGAAGGGGTGGCATCTGGGGTCTGAGTGCTGTCTGTGCGCTGGAGTATTGTCAGGGGACGGGTCGCTCTGGTTCCCACTCCTCCCAGATCCGACAGGAACAGGAAGAACCTGATTGGGCGGAGTTTGAGGCAACCGCGAGGGGGGAAAGTTCAGGGAGCTAGTGAAAACCTGGGGAAAGGGGCGGAGAAGGGCAGCGGGAAGTTGGGCTCCCCCCTCACCCCAGCCCAATCCTGAAAAACAAAATGCTATTGCGAGAACAATTCTGCAGCAAAGAGGGCTTTTCCCTGCTCCATGGTTAACTGAAGCACATTGCGTTAAAACTCCATGAGTAAATAAGGATAACTAGTGAACAGTTAACCTTTCTTCCGTTACCAGTTTATGGTGTGTTTCTGCACGTGTGTTTTGAGTCTTCACACACGCTCACCTAAAATACCAGGTAAACGTCCGTCTATGTAAATTAGATCGCTTGTTCCCTGTTGCATATTATCTTAGTGGAGGTAGAAGATGGTTACGCATCAAATGAATGGGATTTTAATTCCTGAAGTCATAAACTCCCAAAAGAACAGAGCAACTTACACGTGGGAGGCGCCCATCGCCTGCCCAGAGGGACCGCCGGCGGGTGGGGAAAGGAAGGACCCTTCTCCGCATCCGAGTGGCCGGGTACCCGAGCAGAATTCCCGAGAACCGCGCCGCCGGGGGCGAAAGATGGAGTCTGCAAACTCGCAGGTTCCTCGCGGGAGAAATTTCGCGAGGATGAACTGTGCGGGTCACGGGTGAGAGCCGCCGCATCCGGTCTATCTGCCTCCCTCGGCGCCCCTTCGCCAGCGCCGGAGGCGCCCTGCATCCCCGCCCGCGCGCTTCTCCCCCTGCGCCCGGCTCACCTCCAGCTCGGCATCAGCGCGGGATGGTGAGGGTCCTGGGCCCCGCCCGAGGGCCGGGAATAGTCCTGGAATCCCCCGGGCGGGGAAGAAAACGAGGGTGGGGCCAGGTGGCGGCGGCGGGAGAAAAGTTGCTGGTGCAGGAGCGCGGGCAGCGGCGAGGGCACCGCGGGGCCGGACGCGGGTATCAGAGACCCGGGAGACCTTGGGACTCAGACGCGCGGTCCCTTACTAGCGCGGGTCGGCTGCGGGATGCCAATGGCGGGATCTTAGGATGCGCTCCGAGTGTGCGCCCGGGGCTGTGCGGGCCGCTGAGCCGGATGCCGGCGCGAGCCGGGAAAGGTAAGTCCGGAGCGCGTCCGTCTCTCCTCCCCCCACCCCACCCACCACACACCCGACGCTGGGCAATTTCCTCCAGGCTTCTGGGGGCACCAGACAGAGAGAACCTGAACTTGAATTCCGTCTCCGGGATCTGGCAAGACCGCCGGTCTCGCCTGGAGCACCTCTGCCGGGCGCCCCATCCCTGGAATAGCGGACTCCACTGAGCTCTGCGTACCCAGTGTCCCCTACCTGAGACCACCTGCAGGCCAGCTGCTGATCCACGGGTGTACAAAGGAGCGAAGGAAGGGGTGCTGAACACTGCCCCGCACCCCAATACTCTGAGGGACTGCGGGACTCGGAATGGGGAGCCCAGTTCTTTGCACTCTCTTTCCCCAAACCCTGGGACCGCATCTGCCTCTCACCTCAGGTCAAACTGGGACTGGGAATCCAAGTGGTGAGCCGGTCTCCCTGAACCCGTCTTTTCCCAGCCCTCTGGTCCCGAGAGTCGACCTTGGTCCTGGGAGATGACTCGCGCTCCCAGCGCAGCTTGTGGGGCGCCCCCACTTGGCCGAGGCGTGGAATCATCCCCGCGCGCAACTCCTCGGGTCCAAGGCGGTTGAGAGGGTTCTTGTCGGGGTTGTGGGTCTCAGTGGCGCTGGCGTCTGGGAGCAGTGGGTTCATCTCCAGATTAGAGGTGAGCTTAGTACCTTTGCCGTTTTTATGATGCGCACGTGGCACAGGGGTGGAGCGGAGCAGACCCGGCTCAGTAGGGGAGGAGAGGGCTTCCACTCCCCAGAGCAGCCGGCCACGTGTGCCCTCTGCGCCCTGCTCAGACTCAGGTGAGCGCGGGGCTGGGGAGGAGAGAGGCTCACCTCCACCAGGACTGAGGCTGCGTCCTCAAGGGTCCGGGGACGCCTGGGCTCGGGGCAAGATGAGAAAAGGTCTGCAGATTCCTTGGCCTGATCTTGGGGAGACCTGTTTGTTAAACTCATTCGCTGGGGCAACAGGATCTCTTTTCAGCGCCCAGGGTTCTACCCCAGCCCCGACAGAAAGATACACACTACTATATATAAAATAGATAAGCAACAAGGACCTACTGTATAGCACAGGGAATTATATTCAGTATCTTATAATATCCTATAATAGAAAATAATCTGAAAAAGAATCTATGTATCTCTCTATAACGGAATCACTTTGCTGTACACCTGAAACTAACACAACACTCTAAATCAACTATACTTCAATACAAATAAGTAAGCAAATAAATAAAATTTTAATATAGGGAAGAAGGACTGAAACCAACACATAAAGGGCGGGCCTCCCTGGTTGCTCAGTGGTTAGGAATCTGCCTGCCAATGCAGGGAACACGGGTTCGAGCCCTGGTCTGGGAAGATTCCCACATGCTGCGGAGCAACTAAGCCCGTGCGCCACAACTACTGAGCCTGTGCTCTAGAGCCCTCGAGCCACAGCTACTGAAGCCTGTGCACCTAGAGCCTGGGCTCTGCAACAAGAGAAGCCACCACAATGAGAAGTCCACTCATCACAACAAAGAGTAGCCCCTGCTCTCTGCAACTAGAGAAAGCCCGGGTGCAGCAATGAAGACCCAAGACAGCCAATAAATAAATTAATTCATTTCTTAAAAAAACAACCCCGCACACACGCACACCAAGGGCAAGTGGGGATTTATAGCCAAAAGACAGACTGAAGGGAATCAGTGGGTGGGAAAGAAGACATCAACGGAAGGGGACTTCTTGCTAAACTGTCTTAACAAGGTTCTTGCTAAGGGTAAGCTGAAGGCCTAGATGTCAAATGTAGGGGAAGAGGAGTGTGACCAGAAAATGCTTTGGGCTGAATGTTTGTCTCTCCCCCCACCTAAAAAAAAATTGTATGTTGAAATCCTAACCCCCAATGTGATGGTGTAGGAGGTGGCATTTGTGGGAGGTAATTAGGTCATGAGGGTGGAACCCTTGTGATGGGATTCGTGTCCTTATAAAAGAAATCCCAGAGAGCCCCCCTCCCCCCACCTCTTTCCTGCATGTGAGGACACAATGAAGAGATGGCCATCTGTGAACCAGAAAGCAGGCCTCACCAGACATGGAATCTTCCAGAGCCTTGATCATGCACTTTCCAGCCCCAGAACTGTGCGAGACATGTTTCTGCTGGTTAAGTCCCCCAGTCTATTGCAGGAAGGGGGACCCCTTCCAGGGCCCAAGAGTTGGCTCTTGTCTAACACTCAGAAATGAATTGTCTGAGGAGACACACGTGCTGACAAAGCGAGAGACTGTATTGTGAAGGGGTGCCGGGCAGAGAGCAGGAGGGTGAGGGAGCCCAGGACGACTGCTCTGCCATGTGGCTCGCAGTCTCAGGTTTTATGGTGATGGGGTTAGTTTCCAGGGTGTCTCTGGCCGATCATTCTGACTCAGGGTCCCTTCTGGTGGCGCGTGCATCACTCAGCCAGGATGGATTCCAGCAAGGAGGATTCTGGGAGGTTGGAAGGACACGTGGACTGGCGTCCCTTCTCTCCTTTTGACCTTTCCCCGAATACTTCTGGTTGGTGGTGTCTTGTTAGTTCCATGTTCCTTACCAGGACCTCCTGTTGTAAAATAACTCATGCGAACTGTTACTGTCCTTGCCTGGCCAGGGTGGGCGGTTTCAGTCCGTGTTTCCCCTAACAAGTCTACTGTATTTTCATTATGACAACCCTAATGGGCTAAGACAGAAATCAAGGATATGAAGATTCTTGATGTACTGCTTTAGCAGCCTCAGGACATACACGGCCAATGTTAAGAACTTGTGGAGAAGAAAACTCCTTTCCAAAGGAGTCAGGCTGAAGTTTGATCAAGGAGGGAGTCTTTGTCTGTATTAAAATGGAAAAACCAGAAGCCATGTCCTATCAGAAACCCCTTTGCTTGTTCCCCTCACCTCATGGCTTTGAGTTCTTAAGAACCTACGTATTTTCAGCTCATTTGGGGACAGCAGTGCTGTTGGGATGTAGGAGAGTGTCCCGGCCATAAGCTGGGAGAACAATCAGAAAAACATTAAGGGGTGATTTAATATAAATGAGAATATTACAAGCTGTAGGCTTGACATGCCTCTATTAAGCATTATTAGTCAGAAATTGCACTGCATATGGTACCACAATCTATTTTACTGAAAAAAAAAAAAATGTATAGGCTCTAGATATGCCAGTGTAATTAAAAGCATCCTTCTAGTGAATTTTAAAGCATCCAATTTACTCAGATTGTACTTTGCATCTCTCTACACTTACTAATCAGCCTGTCAAGCATAATAGCCATTTGGGGCTAGGAATATTTAATCCTGTGTGAATGGGCTTATCAGAATGTCTTCGAAAGACAATATATGACTTCCTGGCAAAGAAATGGCTGCAATTAGGTGGTAATTATGCAATGTCTTGTTCCTATAGTTTTAAAAATTTACCAGGCTAATTCTACGGTAGAGGAATTCAGAAGTTACCAGGGAGGGTTCAGAATATGATTATACTGGGGACGTGAGAGTTCTTGGGAGATGTTTGTTCAAGACCCATGAGGCTCTTAACTGTAGAGTTGAGTTCTGAAATCTCTGAATCCATCTGCATTGAGAAAGCATTTGCTTTGACACCTAACCTGGATTGTACAGCTGACATGGTACCCAGAGTCCTGGGAAAAGTTGATGCTGCTGTTGGCTTTACTGGGCCGTAGTATGTATGACCTCACCCTCTGGCTACTTAGGGACTGGATTTCTTGTGTTCTGCATGAGCAAGGGCACATATATTTAGGGTGGAATGAGGTCATTTAGCATCTTGCATATGACTTCTTTTTTCTCTCCATTTATTAAGGGGACACCAGTTATAACAATCCTTTTGAGTAGGGGCCCAATGTCTAGAGCACCTGATGTCCTGACACAGAACAACTGACTCCTTCCACAGGATCAGGATGATGGAATTAGGAATTGATAGCAGCAGCGGCCTGGCCTGGACCCCGCTGGGCAGCAGGCAGGTGAAGTGTCAGATGATTGAACCAACTGTTATGCGCTTTTCATCAGATAACATTTGTGGACATACATCCTTGCTTTGAAAAGCATGTGTCACAGCAATAATTCTTTTGCCTTTTTTTATTATTTAAAAGGAACATGAAATCTTTCATAGTTCATGATTTCCCAAGTAGGTGATGAAAGTTGTTTAAACGAGAAAAATACATTCCAGTAGCATTTCATTTACCACCTATGCCATGAGTGCTCTTCGGAAACCATACAGCTCTTCAGTTTAAATCCTTTTTCATTTGTAGGTAGTACTGAACTTGCTTCTGTAAAGAATCTGGTGTCTGTGACCTTCATGTTCATGTATATCAAGACAAAGGCAACAATTCCTGAAGATGGTTTCACTGAAAGGTATTCAGGACACAGGGCAGACACAGCTGTTTCGTAAGTCAAGAAACCAGCCCCTTGGTGATCAGCTCTGCTCTAGAATCTCCTAGACTCTCAGAGACTAGAAAAGTCTGAAATATAAATGCAATTAAAGAGGCTTGTGGGGAGCTGACCAGCTGAGTATGGAGAGGTCCCAGAATTTGTCTTTTTTTTTTTTTTTTGGGTGGATCCTACATCAATTTTATTTTTCATTTTTTAAGGGAAATTTATACTGTTTTTCATAGTGGCTGCACCAATTTACATCCCCACGAGCAGTGCACAGTGGTTCCCTTTTCTCCATGTCCTCACCAGCACTTGTAATTTCTTGTCTTTTTGATAATAGCCATTCTAACAAGTGTAAGGTGGCATCTCATTGTGGTGTCGATTTGCATTTCCCTGATAATTCCAGAGTTCGTCTGGTGTTTCTGTTTTGTTCACCTGGATGAGACCAGATTTATTCCCCTGAGTGCAGCTGAAACTCCAAATACAACAAGGCTGAGAGGCCACATCTGAGAACAATGGGACGCATGAGGTTCCAGAACCTGAAACTGAAGGTGCTGATGGGTCACAAGGATGATAAACCCATGGGTGTGCCCCCTGCTCAGTGCCTTTCATCACTTCTAGAGAGTGTCCAGATGTCTTGCCCTGCCTGGCTGAGGCCAAAGAATGAGGTCACAAACCTAAGCTATCATAAGGAAATTAGCAAGAATATTTACTACTCTTTCAGACAGGGTGAATAGCATCCCCCACCCTCCCAATTTACACCCATCTGGAAATTCTCATGTGACCTTGTTTGGAAATAGGGTCTTTGCTGATATCATTAGTTCAAGATCTTGAGAAGAAATCGTTCTGGATTTAAGGAGGCTCCTAAATCCAATAACTGATGTTCTTTTAGGAAGAGGCGGGAGCATATAGAGACACACAGGGAGGAGAAGGCATGTGACCACAGGGGCAGAGATTGGAGGGATGCTGCCACCAACCAAGGATGCCTGGGGCCACCGGAGGCTAGAAGACGCAAGAAGGATTCTTGCCTGGAGAGCATGGTCTTGTCAACCCCTTGATTTGGAGAGGGTAGGAAAATACATTTTGTTTGTTTTAAGCCACCAAGTGTGTGGTACTTTGTTGTGACAGCTCTAAGAAACTAATACGCCGTCATTCAAGGGTGACATACCAGGACTGAGATCCAGTTTGCATTCTGATCAAAACTGATCAAGTAATGTTTTGACTTGCTTCTGCAGGGAATTCCCTGGTCCAATGGTTAGTACTCTGCACTTCCACTACCCAGAGCATGGGTTCCGTCCCTGGTCGGGGAACTAAGATACTACAAGCTCCACAGCACTGCCAAAAATAAATAAAATAATTAATTAAAAAAAAAAAAAGATTTGTTTCTGTAGAAGCGATTCTCAGGCTGTTGTACTTGGCTCTTTTCTCTTCCAGAGACCTGCTTCCCCAAATTTCCCCAGGCCTGGCTCCTTCTCTTTAATAAGCTCTCAACACAAATGCCATCTCCTTAGAGATGCCGTCTCCAACCCGCTCAGCTAAAATAGCTCTGTCTGCCCTTCCTCACTCATCGTTCTATTCAATTTATTACCTTGTTTCACTTTCTGCATAGTTATGACTATTTCAAGTGATTTGTTCCTGGTGTGTCTTCACCCCAGATGTAAAATCAGTTAGCGAAGGGACTTGTTGGTTTTGTCCCCACTGTATCCTCACCACCTCTGGAAATACCTGGGACAGGAAGGCATGCTGTTAACATTTGTTGAATGAATGAACGAATGAATAATGGACCTCATGCTTTAATCCAAGCTTCCAGGGACACCTTATTCTTGTTTTTGTAGGTCCTTTTCTTCTCTTATGTTTCCCACTTAGAGAAGTTCCTTTAGCATTTGTTGTAGGGCTGGTTTGGTGGTGCTGAATTCTCTTAGCTGTTGCTTGCCTGTAAAACTTTTGATTTCTCCATTGAATCGGAATGAGATCCTTGCTGGGTAGGGTATTCTTGGTTGTAGGTTCTTCCCTTTCATCACTTTAAATATATCATGCCACTCCCTTCTGGCTTGCAGAGTTTCTGCTGAGAAATCAGCTGTTAACCTGATGGGAGTTCCCTTGTATGTTATGTGTCATTTTCCCCTTGTTGCTTTTAATAATTTTTCTCTGTCTTTAACTTTTGTCAATTTGACCACTATGTGTCTTGGCTTATTTCTCCCTGGGTTTATCCTGCCTGGGACTCTCTGCACTTCCTGGATTTGAGTGGGTGTTTCCTTTCCCATGTTAGGGAAGTTTTCGACTATAATCTCTTCTAATATTTTCTTGGGTCCCTTCTCTCTCTCTCTTCTCCCTCTGGGACCCCTATAATGCAAATGTTGGTGCATTTAATGCAGGGGGACACCTAATTCTTGGGGAGTGTGGGAAGATGTCTGCATCAGCAGAATCTGTGTTTTGGTTTTGGTGACTCCTCGCATGGCAGGAATGGAACTTGGTAAAGGGTAGAGATGGATGACTGTGGATTTTAGAACAAAATGATGCTGTCCTGAATTTTTGCCCCTTGGAGCTTTTCCGTAAATTCTCTGGAAGAACCTGCTTTAGACTGAGACACATGTCATCTCCTTAAGCTTAGCTCCCACAAATGAATCCTAAGCCGATGGAAGAATTTTCCACTCTTCACCTGAAGCCTCCACTCACTGTGGGTCCTGAAACCCTCTGATACAGCTGAGGGGGTATTTTAAAGGAGAGCATCACGTCTCTCAATTATGAGCACCCAGAGGATGCGAGTTTACAGCCAGGGTTGTGGGACCAGGACCTAAGGGAGGACCTTGGGCTCTCAGCACAACCCAATTCTAATTGTGCCTCAACCACTGACAAGCTGAGGGATCTCCTCCTGGCGACTTCGCTTCTCTGGGTGCATTTTCACATATGCATTCCTTCAACCAGTGTTTCTTGAGCACTTATTATGTACCAGGAAGCATTCTAGGGGCAAGGAATTTAAAGATGAACAAAACAAAGTCCTTATTCTTTTACGGCTGGTGAACCTTCAACAAATGAATGGATAGAAAATATGGTTCTCATACTGGTAAGAGTTCTGAAACAAATAGTGCAGAGAGAGGCTAGAGAGGGAAGGAGTGAGATTTACTATTGTAAATAAGGGGGCCTCAAACACCTCTCTGAGGAGTAAGCATCTGTGTAAAGACTGGAAATGATATACATATATTATTTAAAATGTACATTAAATATACATTAAATAAGTTACTCTTGGTGAGCTACTATTTGCATACGATGATATGATTTTTTTTGCTTTAGTTTCCTCATGTTAATTAAAATTTTCTTTGTTAATATATAGTTGATTTTGAATATTGTGTTAGTTTCAGGTGTAGAGCATAGTGATTCGTTTTTTTTTTTCTGATTATAGTCCATTATAGGTTATTACACAATATTGTTTATAACTCCCTGTGCTATACACTAAATCCTGTTGCTTATGTATGTTACGTAGAGTAGTTTGTATCTGTTAATCTCATACTCCTCATTTATCCCTCCCCCTCTTCCCCTTTGGTAACCATAAGTTTGTTTTCTATGTCTGTGAGTCTGTTTCTGTTTTGTACAGAGATTCATTTGTATTATTTTTTAGATTCCACATATGAGATATCTTATGATATTTGTCTTTCTCTGTCTGACTTACTTCACTTAGTATGATCATCTCTAGGTCCATCCATGTTCCTGCAAATGGCATTATTTCATTCTTTTGTTATGGCTGAGTTAATATTCCATTGTATATATGTACCATATCTTTTTAAGCCAATCATCTCTTCAATGGGCACTTGGGCTGTTTCCATGTCTTGGTACAATGATAATGTTTTTGATGAATTTCCTTACCAGTATAAATAGTGGTCTCTCTCGCTCTCTCTCTCACCCTCCCTCTCTTTCCACCTGCTGCATAGTATTTTAGAGTATACTTGTACCAACATGTATTCAGATTTCTCCTATTGATAACCATTTAGGTTGTTTCTGTTTTCCTTTTTTTTTTTCCTGCTACAATGCAGTTTTGTTAAGCCCTATCTTGCAGGGGTAGAAAATTTGCTGAAGCGTTGCACGTTGACGTACTTAGGCTGGAAGTATTCTCACGTCTGCTCTGGGTTCAACAGGAAAGAAGTCTAGGATTGATTAGCAATCCTGATCTCAGCCGCAGGAAGTGGGCAGTGATGCTTCTGGCACGTGTGTCTGCCACGCTGTTCCTGCATTCGGTTCTGGGATCGACCCGCTTCCCTGCCCCTCATCTGTTTCCAGTGAGAACGATCGTTCAGAATCATGACTCCAAAGGCAGCCAGTGATCATCAACAACCACAAGAAAGTCTTACCTTTAGCGGCGTCAGCGGATTCTGCGTGTTGAACAACAAATGGGTTTTTGTATATTTGAAATTTATTTTAGATCAACGCTCGCTCCATAAGACCACTGGGATACCGCCTGCATCTCTCTTTGCCGCAAAGCAAGTTGGTCAGTGATGTGTTGAGGTTGTCTAGCATCTAGTGGTCTATCCGCTCTTTGGTGGAGGGTTCCCAGAATACACTTTAAGCAGATGGTGCTTTTATGTTCTCCTATAAACCGGAATGAGAGAGGTGGTCTGCAAACAGCTGTTATCTCAGTTATATAAAAATGATTTCACAGCTGAAAGGAGCAATTGTAAAATGTCAAGGAGAATGGATGTCCGCTGCGTACACCGAGCAAATGACCAGAAACAACCACCTTTGTCCAATCAGATTAAGCATTGTGTACTTTCTAAACGTTCTTTTATGCGATTGCTCAAGAGTGGGTGGCCACGCTTCAAATTCTCTAATGCAATCCAACTCCCTACAGCTAAGTATTGCCTCAGTATATGAGCCCTAATGATTATATTCAGTAAACCTATCATGTCAGTGCGCATATAATAAGGTTTAGAAGTTTTGTCATTCCCTAGCACACATCAAAATGTAAAAGCATAAAAGGATTTTTCCCAGAGAAGGAACTGGATTCCACAAAGTGGAGAAGACAGACAAAAAGCACGAAGTGGGGATCGTATTGATTTGCCTGTATTCAGAGACCTTTGCTAACACACGTTTCTTCAAGGTGGAAGAGGTAAAACAAAGCCAGGAAAGTTTCAAAGTTCGGGAAAGAAATTGGTTTTTGTTGGCCTGTCTTAGTCAGTGATAGATTCTGAGTATTTCTATAGCAGGAATGTAACATGACACATTTTTAAAGTGTCTATCAATACTACTGTTATTAATATTTCTGGGGAACTATATTCAATACCCTGAGATAAACCATAATGAAAAAAAAATTTAAAGGATATATATGTATAACTGAATCATTTTGCCATATAGCAGAAATTAGCACAACATTGTAAATCAACTATACTTCAATAAAAATGCATTTATAATATGTTCAAAAAACAGCTATTGGTGGTGCATCCACCCAACATCTGTTTTTGTAAATGAAGTTTTATTGACACATAGCCATACCCATTTGTTTTCTTTTTTCTTTTTTAAGAACTTTTATTGAAATATAATTATATAATTGACATATAATAAACTGCATATATTTAAAGTGTACAATTTGGTATTTTTTTCTTATTAGTAATGTATATATGGCAATCCCAATCTCCCAATCCATGCCCATTTATTTTCTTTGCTACTTTCACACTACGGCATAGAGTAGTTGGGATAGAGATGGTGGAGCACCAAGTCTAAATTATTTTCTGTCTAGCTGCTTACGGTGAAAAGTTTACTGACCTCTGATCCCTTGTACAATAACTGCCCTACATAGGAACCCTCAAGTTGAAAACTTCCAAAGATGTCAACATGTGTTTGCATGTTTAGTCATGTAAGTTAGTTCACGGTCTGGCGTACATTGTCACGTGCATGCATCCTCTACAAGTGGTTGTGCTTTTGTGTACTTTACTGTACAGTATTGTATAGAGTACAGTAGTACAGTATCTTTATTTCAAGCCCAGGATGTCCGGAAGCAAGTGTTAAAAGCAGTGGTGATGTAGCTGGTACCACTGTACTTTTCAAGGTACTGTACTGTAAGATTAAAAATGTTTTCTTTATTTTTTTGTGTTTATTTTTTATGTATTATTTGTGTGAAAAGTATTATGAACCTATTATGGTACAGTACTACACAGCCAGTTGTGTTAGTTGGGTATCTAGGCTAACTTTGTTGGGCTTAATAACAAATTGGACTTATGAATGTAATTCTCCACTCTCGGAGTGGAACTCGTTTGCATATAGGGGACTTACTGTACTCAGCTGCCTAGATTCAATTCCAGCTCTCTATTTACTAGCTCCGTGACCTTAGGGACTCTACACAAGCTCTGGAGTCTTGGTTTCTAAACAGGGTAAAATAATTCCTACTAGAATATCCTCATTGGTGTATTTGGAGGATTCAACATGGTAAACTCATGACATGACACCCATTATGCAGGGAGAACACAGTTGATGTTGGAAATTACTTTCATGATCAATTCTGTGTGCTCGGGAAAGAAGGGAACATGTCAACATATTTATTAGCAAAGATACCAGAGCTCCGACCTATCAGAATGGGCCCAGTCCTCAGCCTGTGGAGCAGCTGTGACCATGGCTGCTGGCTGCATCGGCCCTGCCCAGGGGAGATGAGAAAGGCTGCAAAACACTTCCATGCACAGTGCATGCCAGAGCCTGGTAAACCTTTTACATGGTCTTCATTTTGTAACTGAGTAGGACCCTATGGGGCCTTCCCAGGACAGCTCTCTGTGGTTCCTGTCTGCCTCTTGTTTGTAGAAAACCTTTGGCCCCCTAGGCCTTCCCCGAGTTCCAAAGAGCAAATTTAATCAGAGAAGTGAGAAAGTGCAGAAAGGAAGGAAAACAAGCAGGCAAGACAAAATAATAATGGTTCATCCAATGAAACAAAGTCAAGGACCTTTAGATCCTCCTCAAGGGCTATAGATGCTATTCTGAGCCATATTTTTAAGCTTTTTTTGCAGATACTAAAACTCCCAGCGGGTGCAAGCGGTTAACTGCATGTTGTCCACCAGCACGTAGACGCCAGACAGGTTGCAACCAGAAGGTTGATGATGTTGACTCCTGATGACCTCACCACCAACCGGTCAGAAGAATGTCTATGAGCTGACCCCGCACCCTGCAACACTTTCCCTCACCCTGTTCTCAAAAACCTTTCCCTAAATAAACTAGGACCTAATGTATAGCACAGGGCACTATATTCAATATTTTGTAATAACCTATAATGAAAAAGAATTAGAAAAAGAATATGCATGTATATGTACAACGGAATCACTTTGCTGAACACCTGAAACATTGTAAATCAACTATACTTTAATTAAAAAAAAAGAAGAAAAAAAAAAAACAACAACCTTCCCTGAAAGCCATCAGGGATTTTGGGTATTTTGAGCAAGAGCTGCCCATTCTGCTTGCTTGGCCTCCTGTCGGACACCCTGAAATAACTGCTGTGCTTTCCTTCACCACAACCCCGTGATGGTAGATGGTCTTTACTGTGCGTGGGTGAGCAGACCCAAGTTTAGTTCAGTAACAATTTCACAAACTGTCCAGATGACAGTTTTAAGCGTGCTTTCTTTATCCCATTTCAAGCCTCATAGATAGATGGGGGCTTATGCATATTTTCACGGGTTAGTATTAGCACTTTTATTAAAATAATATTTTATTATAAAAATTCTAAACAGGGCAAGGAAAGAGCAAATATTCTCCCAGAGTAAAGCACCCTAAAGTAACCATTAGTAGTATTAACAAGGTATCATTTCCATAATTTAACTACATATGGCTGCAGGGAGATAGATATGACTGCATAGAGGGAAGGATATATTTTTAAAAATTATATTCTGCATGTTTTTGATAAAATGTGCTAAATTCAGACTTGCTTCTAACAGAAGATGATATATCCAAAATGAAATTGCTGGACTTCAAGTAAATGTTAGTTTGACCCTGGAGATAAAATTAATGTTTTGAGCCATCATTTAAAATCTTGGGTCTTTATCATCTTCAATGTCTTGAGCTCATTGTAGCTAATAAACCAAGTCCCATTTTTAGAAGTTAAAGGGATGACCAGCCTCTTATTCCTTCCTTCTATTACTAATCATTAGGATTTGCAGTACTTGTTAAAGTTTATAACATTTATATACTGTAATGGATTTCCAATCCCCACATTCCTGAAATCTTAGTTCTATAGAAGATTTTCCTGTCTCTTCCATCACTGACATTGGCTTCATCTGATTTCCATCTTCCACAGGTGTTTTAAATGTTTATTTTTTTTTAATCTACTATGGTTCCTCAGCAAGTCCCCTCAAATAACTTGTAAAGGGGATTTCATCATTTCTTCCCTTCACCATCGTTTTAATGTGGCGAAAAAGATTTCAAATCATGTGTTCAATCCACTGTCTTGGGAGACATTTCTCCAAAGAAGACATACAGATGGCCAACAAACATGTGAAAAGATGCTCAACATCACTAATCATTGGAGAAATGCAAACTTAAACCACAATGAGGTATCACCTCACACCAGTCAGAATGGCCATCATCAAAAGCTCTAGAAACAATAAATGCTGGAGATCCTGCACTGTTGGTGGGAATGTAAATTGATACAGCCACTATGGAAAACAGTATGGAGGTTCCTTAAAAAACTAAAAATAGAACTACCATATGACCCAGCCATCCCACTACTGGGCATATACCCCGAGAAAACCATAATTCAAAAAGATACATGTACCACAATGTTCATTGCAGCACTATTTACAATAGCCAGGGCATGGAAGCAACCTAAATGTCCATGGACAGATGAATGGATAAAGAAGATGTGGCACATATACACAATGGAATATTACTCGACCATAAAAAGGAATGAAATTGTTATTTGTAGTGGATGGACCTAGAGACTGTTATACAGAGTGAAGTCAGAAAGAGAAAAACAAATACCATATGCTAATGCATATAAATGCAATCTAGAAAAATGGTACTGATGGGTCTAGTGGCAGGGCAGGAATAAAGGTGCAAATGTAGAGAATGGACTTGAAGACATGGGGGGAAGGGAAGCTGGGATTTGGTGAAAAAGTAGCATTGACATATACACACTACCAAATGTAAACTAGTTAGTGGGAAGCTGCTGCATAACACAGGGAGATCAGCTCAGTGATCTGTGATGACCTAGAGGGGTGGGAAAGGGAGGGTGGGAGGGAGACTCAAGAGGGAGGGGATATGGGGATATATATATTCATACAGCTGATTCACTTTGTTGTACAGCGGAAACTAATACAGCATTGTAAAGCAATTATACTTCAATAAAGATGTATTAAACAAACAAATAAATAAGATAGTGTATAATTATAAGCGATTTCCATTCAATAATCCACTCAATAACCACTGATTGATGGCCCGTGTGCCGGGCTGAGCCTAGTGCAACATTTATTACTCAGTTGTTGGCAACCATGAGCTCATTGAGGCCCTGAGAAATGTTTCCTGCCCTATAACAGACTTCTCCTGCTTTCTGGTGGAAATATCTCTAATGAGAAATGAAGGATTACCCCATAATTAAAGTCTGAGCCTAAAGCACTGATTCCTGCCCCTCCCCGCCCCCACCCATGGGAAGTAACTGTGCCTTCATTTATGTAGAGTCTGGTGGAGAAGTGCTGGGTTCTTTCCAGAGTACAGAAGAAAGGAAGAGGTATATTTAGAAAAAGAAGAAGAAGAAACAAGTATTGCTATGGACCTCAGGTCTGATTTGCCAATCTTTTCAATCTCTGCAGAAACATCTCTTCTTCTGAAAAATATGTACCTTTGGCTGATGAAGCAGCCCATTTATAGACAACGATTACAAAGTTCTGTTCTCACTGATGGCTGCCAAAGGGGAGGGGGTTGGGAGAAGGATGGAGTGGGAGTTTGAGGTTAGCAGATGTAAGTTATTATACATAGAATAGAAAAACAACAAGGTTCTACTGTAGAGCATAGAGAACTATGTTCAATATCTTATGATAAACCATGATAGAAAAGAATATAAAAAAGGGGAAAAAATGCATATATATGTATAACTGAATCACTTTGTTGTGCAGCAGTAATTAAGACCACATTGTAAATCAGCTACACTTCAATAAAAACATAAAGTTCTGTTCTCTCTCTGGGGGAGGGGAGCTTGGAGAGAGAGGCAGTAACTCTGCACAGTGAAATCTAATGGCACAGAACACAGTCTAATTCCTGGGAGATCTGAGCAGCCACTCTGGGATTTTACAACCACATCTGACTTCTCCTGTGGGTGTCCCTTGTCGGGCTGCTCAAAATTTCCACTTGAGACACAGTCACATAAAACCAGGCTGGCTTCTGCAGGGAGATGAGTTGGGTCTGGTTAGAAGAGACTCCTGTTTCCTGTTTGCCTGGTGTCTGCTGGGGGCACCAGGGGGCGGGATGCTCAGAACATTGTCCTGCAAGGTGTTCTGAACTGCTTCCATCTTTGCTACAAGGTGGTGACTGCACAGTGTAAGAAGGTAGCAGAGTTAAAACGATTCATTTCCTAAGAAGAGTAACATCAAGCTGATTTTTTAAAGTGTAAAGAAACAGGAAAACTCAAATAGGCAACCACATGGGCTGGCTAGTCCCTCTTGTTCACTGGTGTTTCCATTTTGCCTTCTGTGCTGAGAATGCCATAGGTCAGTGTTTAACATAACATTTCTCCAGGCAACCAGGCTTGTAATCTCAGTGAAGGAGGAAGGTGAGTATAAGAGAAAATTAGGAAGTAAGCAGACAGAGACCCAGAGAACATGTCCACTTGTTTCCATGTGTGACTCAGAGTCCAGCATTGCTTGTTCCTGCAAGTGTTTTCAAAACAAACCTGAAAGCCATTGCTGCCACTGTTGTTTTGAATGTGAAATGCTCCCATTATTAAAAATGACTTCAAGCCAACAACCAAACAAAATCCATGTCTGGACAGTTTTGGAAACTGTAAGTGCAGTTATTAATCAACTCAAAGTTTTTTGAGATCAGTAACTTTTTATTTCTTTCCATTTCTGTACCATGCACATCACCCATCTCGACATCTGGTGTGAGGGACCATTTTGATTTCCCTGTGGTTTTCTGGCAAAGCCCTTAGGCCATTGCTCCATGACCTTGCTAAGTTATTTATAAAATCACATACAATGAAAGCCCAAGTGTGGCTGAGACAGTGAGGTCCTCTACTGCATTAGTTTTTTACCAAAACTTAGTGGCTTAAAACAACATGAATATATCATATTGTTGTTTTGCAGGTCAAAGTTTTGAAAATGAGTCTTACCAAGCCGATACCAAAGAGTCTACAAGGTCGTGTTTCTGCAGGTTATAGAGGGGTTTCTGCTTCCCTTTAATTCAAATGTTTGCAGAATTAAGCTCTTGGAGGTTGTAGGACAGGCTTCTTTTGTACTTAAAGGGGCAGGGTGGGGTGTGGTTGGTTGTTGCAAACTTCTTGGTGCAGGAATCCTTTGTTCTTGCAGCTGTCCAGCAGGTCAGGTCAAGATAGATGTTTTTGTAAGCCCCCAACAGGACAAATGCTATTCTCTGTTCTGCAACTTTTTGTTTCCATATGAATGGAAAAGTGTTACACCTTTAAAGGTCAGAGCCTTGAGAATGGGCTATCCAGGCTCTAGGCAACATTCTTAACTTGTAGCAAAAGCAGTAGAACACAAAGGAGGTTAAAGTAAAAGACACCGATCCAATATGGAGTTAGATTTGTTTTCCCCTGTTACAGGATCACTTCTCAGGGGGAGACCCTGACCACTAGCTCAGGTCTCTCTGTGATCTGAGTTGACATGAGAGTTAAGCACCTGTGCATTCTGGACTGGACTATGTAGAAACAAAACACCAATGGTCAGTCATGTTTATGTTCAGGGCATCCCCTTTAAAGTTGCCTCCAACCAACAGAAAATGAAGAGCCCCACGGAAGATTCGAAGAAGAAACCCTTCTGAGCTGTGCACAGAAAGTCACTGCATAAGAGAGACTTTGCAGCTGTTGTGACATATTGTGTATCATTGTAGGTTTTTTAAAAAAAAAGCTCACTGTGGTAACAAGCAGTCTGTTGGAACAGCTGCCAAGACATGTTAAGGTTAATCTCCTTTATTAATGAAGATGAATGCATCTCTGTGTGCCTGCCTCCCTGGCTCTATGGCACTAGAGATGAGGAAGTTTGGGGTCGAGTGCCTACCTGATTTTGAGACCAGTCTTCCTTTCAGATCCTGCTGTGTGAGTTAAGAATTTCTTTGTCAAGTTGCTTATTCACAGCGTTTAGGTGGGAGGGTTAGGGTTTTCTGCCCCAATTGAAGAGAGAGGTTGGAAAAAGATGCTATCAGCTTCCTTTTCACCCCACACTCCACTCTCCATGCTCTGGAGAAAAGCAGCACAAAGCTTCAGAATCTTTCAGAGACACTGACCACTCATCACCTTCACCTAAAGGACCATGGGAAAGGCAGAGAGGCTGGAGGATGTTAAGCACCGTCCTGGGAGACACACTTTATTTCTCTCCTTGGCTGAATTTGTGTATGATTCTGGGCACATTCCTTAACCTCACAGTTTTCATTTCCTCCGTGAGAAATGGAATTTCTACCAAGTTTAGCAACTTTAACCATTTAGCAAATCCTCTCCCACAGAGCAGAGTTCTATCAGTTACAGGGTAAGAATCCATGGAATAGGAAGTAACCCACAGACCTACTGGTGCCCCTGTTATTTCACCATCACCCAATCATAGAATTGTGCACAAGCTGATCACCTACCCTGTGATTCCCCTCCCTCACCTGGCCTTTAAAAAATACTTTCCTGAAACCCATGGGGGAGTTTGGATCTTTTGAGCACTAGCTGCCTAAACTCCGTATTTGGTGCCTGCAATAAACACTGCACTTTCCTTCACCACGACTCAGTGGCAGTAGATTGACATTACTGCATGTGGACAAGCAGACCCAAGTTTGGTTCCATGACATCAACACTGCCTGATATTGCAATCTTATTTTTTTGTAAGCTTGATGGCTTAAAGACAAAGAAGACAAGGATACGCAATGGAGAAAAGACAGCCTCTTCAATAAGTGGTGCTGGGAAAACTGGACAGCTACTTGCAAAAGAATGAATTTAGAACATTCCCTAACATCACACACAAAAATAAACTCAAAATGGATCAAAGACCTAAATGTAAGGCCTGACACTATAAAACTCTTTGAGGAAAACATAGGCAGAACACTCTGTGAC
The DNA here is from genome assembly GCF_030028045.1 of Hippopotamus amphibius kiboko. Taxonomy (NCBI): domain Eukaryota; kingdom Metazoa; phylum Chordata; class Mammalia; order Artiodactyla; family Hippopotamidae; genus Hippopotamus; species Hippopotamus amphibius. Next base: position 23,054,666 of record NC_080193.1, read on the forward strand.
ATAAATGACAGCAAGATCTTCCTTGACCCACCTCCTAGAGTAAAAGAAATAAAAACAAAAATAAACAGGTGGGATGTAATGAAAATTAAAAGCTTTTGCACAGCAAAGGAAACCATAAACATGATGAAAAGACAACCCTCGGAGTGGGAGAAAATATTTGCCAATGAAGCAACTGACAAAAGATTAATCTCTAAAATATGTGAGCAGCTCATGCAGCTCAATATCAAAAAAAAAAAAAAAAAAAACTCAATCCAAAAATGGGAGGAAGACCTAAACAGGTATTTCACCAAAGAAGACATACAGATGGCCAACAAACACATGAAAAGATGCTCAACATCACTAATCATTAGAGAAATGCAAATCAAAACTACAATGAGGTATCACCTCACACCAGTCAGAATGGCCATCATCAAAAAATCTAGAAACAATAAATGCTGGAGAGGCTGTGGAGAAAAGGGAACCCTGCTGCACTGTTGGTGGGAATGTAAATTGATACAGTCACTATGGAAAACAGTATGGAGATTCCTTAAAAAACTAAAAATAGAACTACCATATGACCCAGCAATCCCACTATTGGACATATACCTGGGTAAAACCATAATTCAAAAAGATACATGTACCACAATGTTCATTGCAGCATTATTTACAACAGCCAGGACATGGAAGCAACCTAAATGTTCATGGACAGATGAATGGATAAAGAAGATGTGAGTACATATATACAATGGAATATTACTCAGCCATAAAAAGGAATGAAATTGAGTTCTTTGTAGTGAGGTGGATGGACCTAGAGTCTGTCACACAGAGTGAAGTAAGTCAGAAAGAGAAGAACAAATACCATATGTTAACACATATATATGGAATTAAAAAAAATGGTATTGATGAACTCAGCAGTAGAGGGAGAATAAAGATGCAGAGGTAGAGAACAGACTTGAGGACATGGGGAGGTGGGGAAGGAGAAGCTGGAACAAAGTGAAAGAGTAGTATTGACATTTATATACCACCAAATGTAAAACAGATAGCTAGTGAGAAGCAACTGCCTAACACAGAGAGATCAACTCAGTGATTGCTGATGACCTTGAGGAGTGGGATAGGAAGGGTGGGAGGGAGGCTTAAGAGGGAAGGGATATGGGGATATATGTATAAATACAGCTGATTTGCTTTGTTGTACAGAAGAAACTGGCACAACAGTGTAAAGCACTTATACTCCAATAAAGAGTGAGAACAAAAACCAAAAACCAAAAAACAAGGAAAGTCTGAGAAACTGTCACAGCCTAGAGAAGTCTCAGGAGACATTAGGAATAGATGTTGTGTGGTGCCTGGATAGGATCACAAGAGAGAAAAAGGACACTAGGTTATAAATGAAGAAAATTTGTATAAAGTATGAACTAAATTATGAATTTCAGTAAATAATAATGTATCAATTTTAGTTCATTAACTGTGAAATATGTACCATGCATCTGTAAGATCTTAATAACTGGGGACCAAGTTTGGGATATATGGAAACTCTCTGTATTATCTTTGTAATTATTATGTAAATCTAGGACTATTCTATAATAAAAAGCTTATTTTTACAAGTCAAAAAAAAAAAAAAAAAAAAACCAAACAATACAACTGAAATCTTAGACCCTTAGCAGCTCCAGTTTTCATTGGCTTGCTGTGAAAAATTTAGACTTTACAATTCCAAATTAGGGTTCATTGTTTCCATTACAGAATGACTGTTTCCTTTGAAAAAGAGATTCAGCCTTAGATCCTTAAGTAACAGCAATAGACTGTTCTTGTGCATTCAGCTGTTTAAGGACAAAGTTTGAAGCATTTAACATTTTATCTGAATGAAAGAAGAAGGGGCAAAGGAACATGCATTTCAAACGTGAGAAGCTGATAAGAAATATGGAGGAGGCCAGCAGTATTTTCATTAAAAAAACAAAAGCTTCTTAATGGACACACACACATCAAACCAGTCTTATACACCATGCGCTGCACGTTTTGTATTAAAAGATTTGGGACTTCTCTAGTGGCTCAGTGGTTAAGAATCCACCTGCCAATGCAGGGGACACAGATTCAATCCCCGGTCCGGGAAGATCCCACATGCCACAGAGCAACTAAGCCCATGCACCACAACTACTGAAGCCCGCGTGCCTAGACCCTGTACTCCGCAAAAAGAGAATTGCTAGTCCCCACTCGCTGCGACTAGAGAAAGCCCGTGCACAGCAACAAAGACCCAACACAGCGAATAAATAAATAAATAATACATTAATAATTTTTTTTTTTAGAAAGGTTTGATGCTGAGGGTGCTGGGTGGTTTTCTTGTTGTACTTTGAAAGAGAATTAGATCATTAGTTGAAACTATTGCCTAAAACCTGGGGCCAGTGGAGACATCAGATACTGATAAATATGCTGAAGAAGAAGAAAGAAAACAGTTATGTTTTGGAAAAAGATAGTTTGCCAAGGGAAGTCAGGTGAGTGGGACAGCTTCTTTGGCAGGTGGTCTTTGAACCAAGACTAAAATGAAGAAGACGGTCATGCTATAACCTGGGAGAGAATCTTGCAGAGAGTGGAAACAGCCAAGGTAAATACCTGCCTCGTGTGCACTCACGTTACATGAGGACCACGGAAAGCCAAGGTGGCTGAAGCAGAGGGAGGCAAGGAGGGCATGAGTATGGACAGTGTGGTGGGCAGGGAGCAGATGAGAGAGACCTTTGTGGGCTGTGGTCATGAACCTGGGTTTACTCTAAGTGAAAGGAGCATCTGCGGAGCAGCCTTAGGGAGAGCCTAAAAATTCCTTCACCCTTTTCTACATGATATCATTGCCTAGCAGAACATATAGTGGCATGAGGTTGTGTGCATGTGTGCACGTAGTGTTGTTGTCTAGAACTAGGGCAGTGATGCTGGTGAAACAGATAGGTGTGATTTCAGGGGGCTCTGAGGAGCCCGGTCCTTTAAGTCTCAGTGCAGGAAGAATTCAGTGAGAGGCAAAGTGATGGGTAAGAAGTGATTTATTAGAATAGGATGCTTGTGAGGCTTACAAGTGGGCAGGCAAGAGGATGCCACGCTGAGAACTTAGTGGGCTACAGTTTTATAATCAGAGGAAATGTGGGGAGGGGGAAAGGCCCTTCTTTGTCTTTCTTGAGTTGATGTCATGCTTCCGTCATCAGCTCCTCCTTTATGTTGGGCAGGGGAGTTTCTTGTTCGTACGTGGTCAAGCTAGGACTGTAAAAATTATTTCAGATCTCTGTACAGTGAGCATCTTTCCATAAATTATTGTTTTTTCCTGTGCACAGAGAGCACGTCTTAGTGTTCATTAACTTACTGAACTCACTGGGCAGGATGTGGGTCTTATGCCACCATTGTTTTATTATTTGGGGGGCATGTCTCATTCTTGTGTCACATGGTTTTGTTGCTAGGTAAGCCTGCTTGGTTTTGTGGTTAAGCAGACCTGCTTTCTTGAGTAGCTTACAGGGGTGTCCCATACTTTTTTCTACTTACAACCCCCTAGTGGAATTAACTATTTAATCACCTACTTTGTCCCTTTACTCTGTCCCTATCACAGTACTAATTCACAGGGTGGAAGCAAAAATACTTAATGAGTCCACATTCCAACCCTGAATATAACACCTGTTCTTCTTATGCACATCTATGATGTTTTCAAATCCTATCAATAGAGCCCTAGCTGGGATCACAGAGCACAGCTGGTCTCTGTTGTGATCACCATGACCAGCCTTGCATAAGCCTGTCTTCAAAGGGTGAGGTGCTGCAGAAACTCATTTCCTGGGTCACAGGAAACAGGAAGACAAATTGGACCTCAGAGCTCTGAATTCCATGTTTCAGATGCTAACACAGCAATCCTGCCCACAGTAGCTATGGTGGGAGAGGATGTGTGGACTTATCCAGTGTAGATCCAAGGATGAGCAAGTGACAGTGTCTTTCCAAAAACAGCTGATGGGATAAAGAATCCCAGATGGTTCCAGAGGGATGATTGTATGAAGATAAAGATGCTCTTGCTTTGGCAGGATTATACTTAAAAAGCTGTGTGACTTTGAATAAACCAGGCAACCTCTCTGATCCTTAGTGTCCTTACCTAGTAAATTACAATAGCACTTTCCCTACCTGCCTCCCAGGCTTGTTGTGGGATCCACAGATGTGAAGGTTGTTTGACAGGTGTGACGTGGAAGTGAAGGGATGGTTCTTATTAGAAGGTGGGAGGTGAGTGGAGGTATAAATAGGTCAGGGAATGGGTGGTAGCTGTTTGTGCATGCAGGTCCGGTGGTATGGACTCATAGCAAACAAAGAGAAGTGCTCTTGCCTGTAAATGAAGTTGACTTTCTAAATGAAGATTCCATTTTAAATGAGGCAGTGACTGAATTGGTGCCACTACTTGTTAAGAGTGTTTCCCTATGTTTGCTGGCAAATTGGATCAGAGGCTGACATATTTGGTTCTACTGATCTTTGCAACAGCTGGCAATTCTTTGGAGCCAGTCAGAAGCGCTAAGGGTGAATTCCAGCCCTGACCTGCACTGACTTTGTGGCTTTGGGCAGCACACCCAGCAGATCTATTTTCAGCACCCCCATATAGGAAATCAGATAGTGAGATCTCTGGTGAGGCAGGTAGGGGGCATGCTGTGTTTGTTAAAGTCTTGTTCTTGGGCAGGAAGGTTTGAGTGGCAATGATAGTGTTACCAAGTCCAAGCTCATACTGTTCACCACACGACAGGCCAATAAATCAAAAGATGAGGTGCTGGGGGCAAGGAATAGCGACTTTATTTTGAAAGCTGGCAGACAGAGTAGATGGTGGACTAGTTTCCCAAAGAACCATCTTCCCTGAGTTAGAATTCAGGCTTCTTTTATACTAAAAGGGGAGAGGGGTGTGCTTGGTTGTTGCAAACTTCTTGGTGCTCGCCAGACCCAGAGCGGATGTGATAATCCTTTGTTCTTGCAGCTGTCCACCTAGGTCAGGTCAAGATAGATGTTCTTGTAAATCTCCAACAAGACAAATGTTATTTTCTATGTTTAATCTCTATATAAATGGAAAGTGCTATACGTTTAACAGTCAAGCCTGGGAGGCAGAGCCTTGAGAAGAGCTATCCTGTATATTTCAGGCTCTGGGCAACATTCTTTTACAAAAGGTGTGGAGCCAGCATGACTCAGCACGGGCCACAGAGCACAAGGGTTAGAGCTAGAGGAATAGATCCAACATGGAACAGGTTAGCTCTTCTCTGTTACAATGAGAAACCCATTCTGATTGGATAAATGGAGCTACGTGCACTGTCCTTGGACCAATCACAAAGGACCAGAATAATCCCAGGCTCTGATTGGCTAGGGATCTGAATCCCAACCCCCACTTGTGGAGCTGGGTCCATGGTGGCCAAATCCTTGAGGCTGAAGGAAATCAGAGGAAATTGGGGGACAGTGCTTCTCTGACCTGACCACACTAACTGTGGACACTGTCCCTTTATGTAAAATAATGTCACCTGCCTTTTTCCTCTCTGTGGGGTTTAGAACACAACACTTTCAGCAGTGCTGTTGAAATCCATTTCCAATTTCCATCATGGCAAATGAAAATAGAGATTATATTCACTAAGGGAGTCTGTGAGATTCCGGAACGTCACACAGTCTAAATTACTTGACACGGTATCTTCATTTCTTTTCTTCGGTCACGGTCCACTTGCCTCCTCAATGCACAAACCAAGTCCTTAAATTGAAGTATCAAGCGAGGGCATGGATTTTTCTCTTCCTGTCTGGTAGCCAGATAAGCTTAGATCGAATATCTATATCTGCTTGTCTGCCCCTCCCTGCCAAATAGAATTTAGAGGCATTCATATCTGTGAGCTTCAAACCTGGGCTTAGAAAAGCACCTCATTTATATTTAAAGCAGAATTAATGCACAGGGAATTGCTGAACTGCATTTGGTGACCTGCTCTCATGTAACCATAAATATTTTCTTTTCCTTTTCCCCAGGAGTTTAGCAGAGTTAATATTCCTATTATTAAATACTGTTTAGTAATCATCTCCCTTTGTACGGCACTGAGAGAATGTTATAAAACAGGTTTCTCCAACCGGCAGTTCTTTTTGACCTCTGAATCCCAGGTGTGATTCCCCTCCCCCAGGGAAGTGTGTGTAATTAGCAGCATTTGAAAGAAGAACGCTATTCTGTGGAAACAGCGAAGTTAAGAGTCCTTTCTTTTCATGAAAATAGAGCGGCATCATTAGCTTGGATATACCCTTTGAAAGAAAAATTGGAACACTTAAGATTGCCCTGAGTTTTTAGGTCATTGAATATTATAATTCCTAGTTCAGATAGGGGAGCACAGATCATGGGATAATTATTCCTCATCACTGAGGCAAGAACCATCTGAGCTTTCTATCAAATTCCCCATGAATCAGTCATGAACTTGAATCTTAGTTAATGATCATTAATATAGTTTCTCTTGGATGGAAACTTTTATTTGGAAAAAAATTAATATTTATATTTCTCTGTTTCCTTATACCTAGCATGATGCTTTTACATAGCTTTCATTAGTCTGAATACTTTTAGTTGCAAATGGCAGAAAATTTAATTCAGACTGACTTAGACAAGGCAGTTCACACAGCTGACACTCCAGGGATAATGGGCTTCAGGCACAACTTGATCCAGCATCTCAGACACTGTTCCCAAGAATATGATCCTCTCCACCCCTTGAATATGATTTCCCTCATTTGGAATTCAGGCAGAGCTTTACCTTGAAAGTCTCCTAGCATCTCCCAACCTGTATTCTTATAGTTCAGAAAGCCTCATGAAAAGATAACTGCTTATTTGTTTTTCTCCAAAATAGTTCCAGCCCAAATCTAGGATTTATTCTCATTAATGTTACTTGGGTCACTTGATCCTATCTGAACCCGTCAATCAGGGAGTAGAATACAGTAAGTCTCCTACATTTGAATGAGTTCTATTCTGAGGGTGCGTTTGTAAGTCCAATTTGTTTGCAAGTCCAACAAAGTTAGCCCAGGTACCCAACTAACACAATCTATGTAGTATTGTACTGTAATAGGTTTCTAATACTTTTCACACAAATAATATATGAACAAACAAACACAAAAATAAACATTGTAAATCTTACAGCAGAGTATCTTGTGAAGTACAGTAGTACAGTACAACAGCTGGCATACAGGGGCTGGAACTGAGTGAACAGGCAAGAAGAGTTACTGACTGGAGGAGGGAGAAGAGGTGGGAGATGGTAGAGCTGAAGGATCATCAGCCGTAGGAGACAGAGGGCAAGCTGCACTTTCACTCACACCTGACACTGATGGAATGCATATTCACATCTTTGAAAGTTTGCAACTTGAAAGTTCAAATGTAAGGGACTTACCACACCATGATTCTTTAGACTGGAGTTATGTGTCCAAACTCAAATCTGTGAGTGGATGCCCTGAGCTCTGTCTTACCCAGGATATATGCACGGATAATGGGAGAAGATGGCCTCTGAGGGATTACCACAGTGTTGGTATTGAAAGCTATGGGATTAAGACTTCATAGACATAATCATTGCCACTAAGTACTGATTTATATGTTGCAAATCATGGAAATACTATGCAGTGAAAGACTGAGTGCTATCAGAGAATAATTCTTGGGGTGCTCAGGGAAAAATATTTGGACATCCAACTTCTCTTGGCTGCTATCAGCATTACTATGCTATTGCCAAGTGTTTTTAACTTAAAAGTGTTTGCTTCCCTAAAATCCCCTCTTCAGTACAAGTGTGGAAAACATGAAGCCTACAGATCTTTTTCTCTTTTTCCTGTGACAAATTTATGTGCAAAATCTGAACCCAAAGATTGTGGTTCCAGCACATGTGCAAGCAGCACATAATTAAAAGTGCTTATATAAACAGGTTTAATGTTTGCAGTGATATGAGTAATGCAAGAAGCTGCATAGTACCATATGCTGGGTTTTAACCAGGCAATTGGATCTTAATTCCTTTGGGGGATATCATTTGATAAATAAGAAGTGCTTGGATCCTTTCCTAAACTAGCAAGTGTTGATGGTGTTTTATAGTCCATATCCAGAGATAAAAGGCTATAATTGTAAGAGCAAAGGGATAGGTTCATTTCTGGCCAAGATGGAATAACAGGAATCAGATTAGACCTCCTACTTGAAACAACTGAAAAATGGACAAAATACAGGAAACAATGGTTTCCAGACATTGGTGACAAGGCAACCCAGGGTTTTGATCCCTGAGAAAGGAAAGCAAGTTAATTGGGTCCTGTGATGGCCCGACCTTGTTGCTGTGTTTCCAGCACAAGAGGGGCCTCTAAGCACAGCCTGGTAGTTGTGAGAGATAACAGATGTCTGGTGATTCATTTCCAAGGAATGTAATAAAATTTTGCAGACGTGACCAAAGGCTCGTACCAGAAAGTAATGGGCAAAGGTTCCTACCAAAGGTAGCAGAACAAAGGGAGGCATGGTAGCTGTCACGATGTCATAGAGGAGGCCTAAGCCCTCCAATCAAATAGTAGTAGAGTACACATTGTAACCTCATTGGTAGGAGACGTTCAGAAAAGCGTGTGAACCCTGTAGCACTCAGCCAATGAGGAATCAGGAGAGGGATTTGTGGACTAGGGATAAAAAGAATTTCTGTGATCATCACACGTGTGCCTGTCCATCCAACAGACACCCACTCTTGCAAGACCAACATTAAAGTCTCGCCTAACTGTGACCTGGGCTTCAGTGCTCTTTCTTTGGTAATCGGACAAATGAGATTTGTTTCTCACAGTAGTTTCCAGAGCTGAGGAGCTAGAGGTAGAGGTCTGAGGAGGCCAAAACAGATAAGTTCATCAGACAGAGTAGAGGAGAAGAGAGTTTCCTGGGGATCAGCAGAAGGTCCTCTTCAAACTTTCAGCAAAGTAATGCTCAGTGCATAAATGTGAGGAAACAACATCACATTATGGGAAAATGCAGAAAAAGAGCAGATTAAAGGTTGATTGGGTCCTGACTAGTAAAGCTTAAAGGCAAGCATGGAAAGGACCAAACTGTTTTGAAGAATCATAAGTGGGTCTCATAACACAGAATCAAGAATATTCATAGAAAAAAATCTATTAAAAATGATGTAAATTTCACAATATCTTTCAAAAAATAATGTGATGGATGATAGAATTAGTAGACTAAGGTATTAAAACATTATTGATATAGTCCATATATTTAAGGTAAAGAGGCATGAAAGATGTAAAATAAGAATCTGGAGGTTCCTTAAAAAACTGAAAATAGAACTACCTTATGACCCAACAATCCCACTTCTGGGCATATACCCAGAGAAAAATCTAATTAAAAAAACACATGCACCCCAGTGTTCACTGCAACACTATTTACAATAGCCAGCCAGGACATGGAAGCAACCTAAGTGTCCATCAACAGAGGAATGGATAAAGATGATGTAGTACGCATATACAATGGAATACTACTCAGCCATAAAAAAGGAATGGAATTGGGTCATTTGTAGAGACATGGGTGGACATAGAGACTGTCATATAGAGTGAAGTAAGTCAGAAAGAGAAAAACAAATATTGTATATTAATGTATATATGTGAAATCTGAAAAAATGGTATAGATGATCTTATCTGCAAAGCAGAAGTAGAGACACAGATGTAGAGAACACACGTATAGATGAGGATTAACATATATACACCATTGATACTATATATAAAATAGGTAACTAATGAGACCCTACTGTAAAGCACAGGGAACTCTGCTCAAAGCTCTGAGGTGACCTAAATGGGAAGAAAATCCAAAAAAAGAGTGGATATATGTATAAGCCTAGCTGATTCACTTTGCTGTACAGTAGAAACTAACACAACATTGTAAAGCAACTGTACTCCAATAAAATTTTTTTAAAAATCAAGATGAACCATTACAGAGGAATACTACATTGACAGAAATGAAAATGACACTGGGTGAGATTAACAGCAGGATAGATATTACAGAATAGCAAAGACCAGTGAACTTGAAGACACGGCAGTAAAAGTATTTCAAAATGAAACACACAGAGAAAAAAAACCTGGGGAAAAAAAGAACAGAGTATAAAACCTGTAACTTCAGTCTCACTAGCTACTCCATGCTAGAAATTTCCAAAGAGGGACTGAAGAGTCATAAACCCAAGAAAGTGGTCAGGTTGAGCTGAAGCGACTTTCTTTTGATGCGTCTTACTTGAGAGAATTTCAGAATCAGCAGCTGGACCAAGAATAGTTTTGGTGAACCTGAAGCCAGGGAAATAGCTCTTTAATACTCTAACACAGATACTGTTGTTATTTTTTATATTTATTTACTTTATTTATTTATTTGGCTACACCAGGTCTTAGCTGCAGCATGCAGGATCTTTGTTGCCATGTGTGGAATCTTTAGTTGCAGCATGCAAACTTTTAGTTGTGGCATGTGGGATCTAGTTCCCTGACCAGGGATCAAACCCAGGCCCCCTGTATTGGGAGCGTGGAGTCTTAGCCACTGGACCACGAGGGAAGTCCCCAGATAGTGTTTTAAATTCCTAGTAAAATATTTGCTGTGTTGTGGCAATCATCATTGACTGCTCAAGGGAGTCAAGAGATTAGAGAGTGCACATGAGAGTTTTCAATATGTCTGTAAAGTTCTGTCTCTTGACCTTCATAGGGTATGCATGTGCCTGTTTTTATATTACCTTACTCCACTTCTCTCTCACCCATAATATTCTGATTTTGCTTGGTTGTAGGTAGAGAAACTTGCTCTCAAGGAAGGATGCATCCCTCCCTGGTCCAATCCTCAGATTTTAATGGGTCCTAATCATCTCTTTCTCCATTGGTCTGGAGATTGGCATGCAATTCTTTTCTAGCCCACAAAACACAAGGGGAAGCTCTGGGAGGCTTCTGGGAAATATTTTCTTCCTGGACAGGGAATATTTTCTTCATTGCCTTGAACTGCATTTCAAAAGTGCATTTGTGACTTCTTGCTTCCTAACTTTTGTCATAATTTTTTTTCCCAATAACAGCAATGCACTTTGATCATAGCATTTCCCTAGCTATTATTTCAGGGAGCCTGTTAAAGAGAGGTAAGTACATGTCAACACACTGGAGAGAAAAAGAAAAGAAAAAACTTCTCCAAATGTCATAAAGAAGTGATTAGTGATTTTTTTTTTTTTTTTGCCTTGGCATTAGAAATAGTTATTGGCTTAAGAAATCAAATGGTTTTGAGTCAATGGATTGCCCAGCTGGTAGGTAAATTGTGAGAAATGGAGACCATGACTGCTGGGGCTGAATATCTGATTTTCAAGGCAGAAGAGAAGCTTAAATGAAGGTGTGAATGTATCTATCCTGTTGGGTAAACAGAGAATGGATGAAACTTGTGTCAAAGAAGGACTTTCATTCCTGATGTGGCTGATAAACTCTGAAAATGCCTGATGACAGCTGCCCTGCTCATCTCCCTTAAAGCAGATGGTCAGACTAAAAATAGTAAAAACAATACAAAGGATAGAAGAGAACAGGCTCGGCTTTGTGATCAGATCAGTCCAGTCGGCACTGGGGATGTTTAGGTAACAGTGATGATAAAACGAATGCATTACTGAGCTCTGAAGGTATGCCGGCTCTAACCTGGCTGTTCTAAGAAGCATTTTACATGAATTAGGTGAGTTAACCTTCCCAATAATCTTCTCAATGAGGTTCCGGCATTATCACCATTTCTCAGGTGTGGAAATGGAGGCACCGGGAGTTGTTTAGTTGCACGGCTGCCCTATTCCAATTCCACAGATGGCAACAGGGAAGGCTGGGATTTGAAACTGTGAACTTGGGGTTCAGAACCCACAATCTGAGCATTTCAATACATCTATCTCTTAGTAACTACCCTTTCCAGGGGAGCAGAGGCTTCTTTGGGGGATCACAGATTTAGATTACCTTGTGAACCCTCCTAGATCTGGTTTTAATGTCTTTCTTTCCAATGCTTTGCCCCTGACCTCGATTTCCAAAACCCAGATGGAAAATAGTATTTTTTTCTTTTACCTAAGTGTTTCCTCAGGATTGTAGGTGGGAAGGATTTTGTGTCTATCTCCCGTCTTAGAAAGTCACAGAATCCCTTACTGAGACTGGTTTTGCCTTCATGCCTCAGCTCAGCATTTCTCCAACTTTTTCTAGGAACCCTGATGTCCCTCAAGAAATAATCTTGGCATTCTGTCTGGATTTATCAGGACTCTGGTTGCAAAGGAAGAAAGCTTAGGCTAAACCAGCTTAAGCAAAACTGGGTGATTTCTTTCCTCATAAAGCTGTACTATGTGGAGATGAGCTGTCCTTGATAACATTCCCTCGGACTCTGGGACTTAAGCATCACTAGAAATTGTTCTTCTTATTTCTCCTTCTTATCTTTTTTCCCTTCCTCATTTCTACAAATTGGCCTCATTCTCTGTGCTGCAAACATTTTCTTTCCAACCTGAAGAAAATGTGACTACATAAAGCCCTTTGTTCAAATAGTAACAGAACCTTCTGGGTTGGGGGGAGGGGGAGAAGTGGAGATGGGGTCATTCCTATCAGCTTCAGGTTGGAAAATCCTAGAAAAGGACATTGAGTGACCCAGCGTGGGTCCCCTGTCTATCCTTCTGAAATGGAGCAGGACCCTATGGTCCTTCCCCTCCCCCCATGTCTTCCACCTGCATTTTGTCTGTAGAAAAACTTTAGCCAAAGAACAAGTTTAATCAGAGAAGTGAGAAAATGCAGGAACAAAGGTAAATAGTCAAACAAGACCAAATAATAATAGTTTAGTCATTAAGCAAAGTCAAGGACATTTAGCTCCTTTTCAAGAACTATAGATAATAATCTGAGCCATGTCCTGTGAGCTGTCTTGTAGATACTGAAACCCCCACCAGGTGGGAGAAGTTAACCACGTGATGACCAGACTGTAGCCATGACATAAACTGCCACAATTATGAGAACTGGCCTCAACGAAATAGGAACAAATGGACCCTGGAACTAAAGATTAACTACTTAAAACAAGCAAGATGACACTGGTCAGACCACCACATGGCCAATTGCAAGCTGACTGTCAGAGCTGCCTGCGCTGTTTCTGCATGTAGCCCCCTCCCTCCATCTACAGACCCCTGAAACTCCCCTTTGAAGGCTCTTGCCCCTGATTGTCAGTGTGGAGTTGGCCTTTGGACACGAGTGCACCCCCTCCCCCAGTAGCCAGCCCCCGAATAAACCAAACTTTCCTTTCCATCAACCTTGCCTCTCGAGTATTGGCTTGTGAGTGGTGAGCAGTTGGAACCCACTTTTGGTACCATTTCCAGCGAACACAGTGGTCCTGCCCTGTACCTGCTCATCTCTGTATGCAGAACCTGTGATTGGATGATGGAGCAGGGGCTGGGGCCCCACGTCAAATGAGCAGTGCTCCATTGCCATCTAAGCAAAGCGAGATGATTTATCCAAAGTTTTAGTTCCCTCCTAGGTAGGCAGAATAATAGCCACCAAAGACACCATGTCCCAGTTCGGAGAACATGTGACTATGTTACATTACATGGCAAAGGGGAATTAAGATTTCAGATGGGATTAAGGTTGCTAAGCAGCTGGTGTTAAAATAAACAGAGTATCCTGGATTAACCAGTGGAGGACTTCCCTGGTGGTGCCGTGGTTAAGAATCCACCTGAAAATGCAGGGGACATGGGTTCAAGCCCTGGTCCGGGAAGATCCTACATGCTGTGGAGCAACTAAGCCCAAGCACCACAACTACTGAGCCTGTGCTCTAGATCCCATGAGCCACAACTACTGAAGCCCACATGCCTAAAGCCTGGGCTCTGCAACAAGAGAAGCCACCGCAATAAGTTCGCACACGGCAACGAAGAGTAGACCCTGCTTGCTGCGATTAGAGAAAGCCCATGCTCAGCAACAAAGACCCAACACAGCCTAAATAAATAAATAAATAAATAAATAAATAAATAAATAAATAAATAAATAAGAAAAGGGTGGGGGGAGCCCAATCTAGTCACAAGGCTCTTTAAAAGTGGAAGAGGGAAGCAGAAGTGGAGAGTCAGAGAAAGAGATGAGATGATGGGTCCAAATGCAGAGATGGGATGTTGCTGGCTTGAAACATGGGTACCATCCAAAGAGGGCAGGAAGCCTCTGGGAGCTGGAACTGACTAACAGATTGTCCCCTAGAGCCATCATAAAGGAACGCAGCCTGCTGACACCTCGATTTTAGCCCAGTGACACACTGCTGATTTCCAGAACTGTCGGGGAATAAACTGGTGTTGATATATGCCACTGGCTTTTTAGAAATTTGTGACATCAGGGTTAGAAAACTGATTCACCTCCCATCTTGCCATGGGTGTATTTTCCATTGGTGATATAAATAGACTTACTGCACAATTAGAGATTGATTAGAGAGGCTTGCCTTTGCAACAGAGAAGAAAAAGTAGCAAGTTTGTATCCTGGGGTCTTGAGACTTTCTAGTCAGGGAAATCATTTATTTGAGAAAGAGACAGAGTATCTTGAATGCAGCTATCAGTATAATATGACATCGGTTGCACTTGGCTTCTCAGAAAATGTGGATTGTGCCATTCAGACAGGTTCACAATTCAGGCTTGTTATTGACTCAAAGGAATCCACTGACTTTCATGAAAGAAGTAGCTTTAAGAAACCTAGTTCACAATATGGTCAAGTGGAGACATAGGAAGGGTTATGATTTGGACTCAAAAGATTGGGGGGGTTATGTTACTCCAAGGTTGTTGGTGAGATGGGTGATTTAGGCAAAACCCTAACCTCTCTGAGCCCTTCATCAACAATGAAACAAGTGTAATAACACGAGCCAATTCTACCCTCATTGGATTGTGGTTAGAAAAAATAAACTAACATTGGTGGTGTGACCTCATTTTGCAGGAAAAGCTGTTACAACACAAATGAAACCAGCATTTTCCCACCAATAGGACTCTCTATTATCTGTGTATTATGAAAAAAGATAGGGAATCCCTGAACATTTTTACTGTCTAAACTTGAAGCTGAACCATTTTGCTGTACTTGGACTTGGGAAGTGGTGCCAAAGGTTTAAGAAATTTAAGATTCCATTTTTTTGCACAAAATATAAAATTACCAAAGTCTTCACACACATAGAGAACAGACTTGTGGTTGCCAATGGGGAGGGATTGTAGGGGAGGGATGGATTGGGAGTTTGGGATTAGAAGATGCAAACTATTACACAGAGGATGGATAAACAACAAGGTCCCACTGTAGAGTACAGGGAACTATATTCAATATTCTGTGATGAACCATAATGGAAAAGAATATGAAAAATAATATATGTATATATGTATAACTGAATTACTTTACTGTATAACAGAAATTAACACAACATTGTAATCAACTATACATGAATAAAATTAATTTTTTAAAAATCTACCAGAGCCTTATGTTCTATCTTTTCTGATACACTACTGAAAATATTTTCTGGCTAATGTTGATGGGATAATAGTTTCAAGATTGAATGTTAGATAATCATATTAAAACTGTAAAAAGTGACTGTAAAATGTTGGTCCACAATTTAACTGTTTCCTAATGTCCGTTTTACCCAAAGCTGGTTCAGTAGTGATACGAGGGTGAGTCAAAAATTATCCACACTCTGGCTGTAGAATTTACTTTAACTTTTAGAAAAGACAAATTCATCATTCTTTGACATAATCTCCTTGCTTTTCAATACACTTTGTCCATCTGTCAACAAGCTTTCATATTCCCTCATTAAAAAATGTTTTAGCCTGAGTCGAGAGCCATGGATGCACTGCTGCCTTCACTTCTTCATCAGAAGTGAATCTTCATCCTCGTAGGGCTGCTTTCAGGGGACCAAACAGGTGAAAGTCCGATGGAGCAAAATCAGGTGACCTTCTTCACAACAAAACACTTTCCCCACACTGCACACAAAGTCTTCAATAAATAACGGCACCAGGTCCACCCTCAAACCACAAAAAGCAAATCACAATAGAGAGCACGCTGCTCTTCTTTTGTGCAGATCACAAGTGGGGCATCTATTTTTGCTCACACTGCAGTTACAAATGAACTGATGTAACACATTCACACGTGCACAGCAGTGACTGGGGAGATAGTAGCCTTGAACGGAAAGTGCTGATAAGACAGTGCAGCCAACTGAAGTTTTAATATAACCGGAGTGTGGATAATTTTTGACTCACCCTTGTACATTCTTCTTCAGAATTAATTTGCAAATAGATGTTTAACTGAAAGGACTGGTGTCTTTAGGTGATTAAGCTTCCCTTCCCCACTGTGATGTCCCAGGGCACTCAAGAATGTCATTAGGATCTGCCCATTACTGTCTCATAAATATCTAAGCCAAATAGAAGCAGACGGCAATGGCCAAACACCATCCTTTAAACAGATTTATTACACTTGTATCATCCTCTGAGCATACATATTCATTTTTTTAATGTAATGATTTATGTACTTTGAATACCCTGAGCCAAGATATGCATTATTTTTGAATTTTTAAATTACTGCCACTAAAATAAGCTAAACCTTTTATAAAGAAGACATGGTTATTATAGTGTGAATCAAAGACCAAAAATGAAGCGGGTTGTTCTTTTTAGAGGTCCTTTAATTGGCAGGTGAAATCAAACAATTATGAAATGCTTTAATAAACTAGTTCAGCAAATGTGTTCTTTTGGCAGTCAATTAGGAAAATGTTTTGGTATAAACATCAATTACAAAGCTGGAAGTGGTTGTAATGAAGCTGTGATTAAAAATAAAACATCCATGGGATTATAATGGTTGATTTTCTTAAACGTTGAATTTCCGCTTCGGGAGTTTTTGTTTGTAAGAGGATGTGAAGCAGACTTTTGAGATTTGCACCTTCACCTTGATTGTTCTCCCTCCCTCTCCAGCTCCAAAGTGACTGAGATGCAGTGATTTTCCTGGGTCAACCTGTACCCATCACAGGCCTGGGTGTGTAGCTTGAAGCTGGTTTACCTCTCTCCTTGAAGCTCCACCAAAGAGACTAAAACTGAGCAGGACTCTGTGGTCTTCCTGGGCACAAAAGCCTTTCCGTGTCCCCCATTTCTTATTTGCAGGAAATAGACTTTATTCAGCCTCCAAGACCTTCCCTGAGTTCCAAAGGGCAGGTTCAAACAGCGACAAGAGGATGCAGAGACAATGGAGGAGCAGCTAAGAAAAAGTAGTGCAGCCTTGGGGCATGGTCCTCATTTCCCCTCAAGGGATACACATGACAGTATCTTTGAGCTGTTTTGCAGATACTGAAACCCCCACCAGGTGGAAGAAGTTAACTGTGTCTGCCCATAAGCACATAGACCCCAGACCTTGTGGAACCAGAAGGCTGGTGATGCTGACTCCCACTTACCTCACCACCAACCAATCAGAAGAAAGTCCATGAGCTGACCACGCCCTCTTTGAACCATTACTATAAAACCCCTCACTACTCCCTCCAGGTCAGGACACACAGTTTTGAGGGCAGTAGCCCACTGTGGCCCCCTTTGCCTGACAAAGCAATAAGGCTCTTCTTGTCTATTTCACCCAAAACACTGTCTCTGAGATTCAATTCAGTGTTGGGGTACAGAGACTGAATTTCAGCTACAAGGTGACAGTGGTTTCCTGGGATCATTTTCGAGTTTCTAAAGGGTGTGATTCCCAGATACCCCAAGACCTTGGATAATGGGTAGCTAATCCTTTACCTCTAATGTCCCACAAGGGGGGTCAGCACAGAGGACTTGCAGCTGAGATTGGCCATGCTTGAAGCTCCTCCCACTTCTCATCCAGTTTTCCTGAGTCTGAGAGCAGCATTCCATAACATGGTGATGTTTCCTTTTTTATGCTTTTTATATGCTTATCACAGGTCCATATGCCATTTACTTTGCAGAAGATTTGTCTGTTCAATTGACAGTCTTACAGTTAGACCATGACAGAAATATCCCATCTCCACTTTTACCAAAGCGGATAATTTTTCACACTTAGAAATTCCATTTCAGCTACTTTAAGGAGGTACCAAATTGCTGTCTACTTACTATAATTACTGCCAATTCTACAACTCTCCCACATCTTTACACTTTTAGCAAATCATTTTCAAAAGGTACCAGGAGCACTGACAGAATTACAATGCATCTTTTTTTCCAAATACCTCAACCCAGCTCTGTGTTGCCTTATCTGTGTTGACTTTCAAAATACTTGTTAGTTTAAATGATATTATCTTGATTAATGGCCTGGTTAGTGGTGCTTGAAAATAATTAGGATGCACTGCCCAATCTTTCAAAATTGAGTTTAAGAAAGGTCAAAGGAAAATTCAGTTGTATGATGTGAAATAAATTAATATATCCTTTAATGTACTTATTAAAATGTAGTATTTGTGCTTCACTTTGATGGGATATAGATCATTATTAATGACAGTCCAATGCCTGTCAAGAACTATTTAAGTTAAGAAAGTCTTGGAGTTTATTTTTTCATTTCTATATATGATCCTAAAGACTATAATAGGAATTAACATTTATGTGTATAGGACTTTGTAAATTTGAAGGACATTGATCAAAAAATGCTTTGGTTGTATTCGTTATTTATGGATTTTATTCAGTGATGATTTGGTGCCACATTTAGACATTCATGATCTAATTTCTCAATTACTGCCTCGTCTTGTGAATTTAAAGTCCCTTAATTTTCTACAGGATGGAATGGCTCAGGTGCATCTTAAAATAGACACTAGAATTCCTCTGGAGAGGATACCAGGTTTGTAAATTCCTCAGGTCATGAAGTAGGAGTTAAAGAACCTTCCATATGATCACAAAAACAAAAACTTAAGGGGGACTTCCCTGGTGGCACAGTGGTTAAGAATCCACCTGCCAATGCAGGGGACATGGGTTCGAGCCCTGGTCCAGGAAGATCCCACATGCCAAGGAGCAACTAAGCCCGTGCACCACAACTAATGAAGCCCATGTGCCTAGACCCTGTGCTCTGCAACAAGAGAAGCCACTGCAGTGAGAAGCCCAAGCACCACAATAAAGGGTAGCTCCCGCTCACCAGAACTAGAGAACGCCTGCACACAGCAACAAAGACCCAAGGCAACCAATAAATAAATAAATAAATTAGAGGCATTAGAGGCCAGAAAACATGAATGGTATGTCTTGGCCAACTGAAATGTTTTCCTTAGCACGTTTATATTGCATACAAAGCATATAATTCACAGCCTACAATTTTTTAAAAATATAGACAGAATACTTGGGAAATCCAGAACATCAATGCAGGGAGAAACATATATTGTTTGTCTTGTTGCCACATCTTTAGACGATGTACTTTTTAAAAATTTTTATCTTTATTTGAAAATCAGCTACTGCAGATTCTTATCACAATTCTTATTTAACCCCTTTGTAAAGATGTTGTTCCATTTTATGTGCAGAATTTGGGAATTCCAGGGTAAGCTGTAGCTGTTAGAACTACTCGATGTGTACACATGCGTGTACACATGTGTGCACACATGCGCACACCTCGAACAGTTGTGAACCAGTAAGGTTACTTTTTTTTTCTTCATTTCAGTCACTTCAAAAATTTTATCACCTCCCCCCTTCAGCCTCTGTGTTGACATAGGGTAAAAGGTTTTTAAACTGAGTGATGATTCCTCTGGGAAAATTACCTTATAGAATGAAACACATGTCATGCCTTGCACAGAAAAGCCACACATTAAATGGGTGGTGGAAAAGTTAGGGCAAAATATGGTTGATGGAATTACGTGTATGCAGTGTATTGAAACGCTGAAAGGTTTATGTCTTGGAATATTTACATTTATATTACATCATGCAAAGCTATATGTTTTATTTATTTTTAATTAATTTGTATTGGAGTATAGCTGCTTTATAATGTTGTGTTAGTTTCTGCTCTACAGCAAAGTGAATCAGCTATACGTATACATATATCCTCTCTCTTTTAGATTTCCTTCCTATTTAGGTCACCAAGAGCATTGAGTATATTTCCCTGTGCTAAACAGTAGGTTCTCATTTGTTATCTATTTTATACATAGTAGTGTATATATGTCAATCCCAATCTCCCAATTCACCCCCACTCCCTTCTCCCCTTGGTATCCATAAAGCTATAAGTTTTATTTTATTTTAAAAAATATTTATTTATTTGGTTGCACCAGGTCTTAGTTGTGGCAGGTGGGCTCCTTAGTTGTGGCATTTGAACTGTAGTTGCAGCATGCATGTGGGATCTAGTTCCCTGACCAGGGATGGAACCCAGTCCCCCTGCATTGGGTGCATGGCGTCTTATCCACTGCACTGCCAGGAAATTCCCTAAGCTACAAGTTTTAAACTTGCAACATCCTACTCTGTGGTACTTCAACTGGTGGGGGAAAGACATGTACTGGATGAGAGCGTCACAAAATTCACTGATTCCAGGGATTCTCACCTAGATGAGGCCTGTATCAGGATGGTAGGTGGATTAGAAAGTGACTTCATTTTCCAGGGTAAATGTTTCTTCTCACCACAAGGTAAATCATCATTTTTAACAGGAAAATAAATACAAACATTCTTCTATTGAATTCCAACCACATATAATTTTTTTTGCCTTTCAGATACAGCCAATCACAAGCACATCATGACAGGGAGAAACCCCTTTCATCTCCCAACACCTCAGGTGCATACAAGCGTGGGATGCAGGGTAGGGGCTCTGGAGTTCAGACAAAAAGCAACCACCATTAAACATCCCTCCAGGTATCAGTGTGATACATAGCTACTCCTGGCTCCCTTCAAGGTGTGGGAAACAGGAGGGGGCTTCACCTCATCCAGACTCTCAGAGGTCATGGAACTGGGCTTTTGCTCCAAGTTTTCCAGCTTCCTGAAATGAGGAAAAGCAAATCTCCATATGATTGGACATTAATTTTCTAGGCACGCATGTCTTTCCTTCCAGAGAGTTCAATGCCCATGTTTCACAACTTGAGATGATAGTTGCAAATTTTATAAAGGCATAAAGAAATGTCACCTCTAAAAAATGATCTTGCAGTTTTTCCCTGCAGCCTAGGTAAAAAATGTTTCCAGATGCCCCAACGTGGTGATAAGAGAAAGAGGTCAATGTTTCTCACTTTCCAAACCAGGAACCAAACTAGCTTATGACTTGAGTGTGGTGGTAGATGAAGCCGTGGCCCCCTTTCCCCTCTTGTTTTGAGTTAATGGTTTGGTTTTGTCTATTGGGGGGGCATTGTATGTGGCCAAGAGTGACAAGGTACTGGTGGCTCAGACATGCAGAGCTCTGGAGATGGAAGGAAAACTCAAGACAACTGGGGATTCTGCTCGGATTCCTAAAGATTGCTGCAGATGTTTTGATTAAAAGATGGTGGTGCGTTATTAAGCAAATTCTTCTCAGACCACCTTTTGTCCACGTGTGCGCTTCTGGGCCCATCAGCATCACAGCATCATCTTTGCCATGTGGTCAATGCTGTGCTTTGCTGTTATCATGGAAAGAGAACTCTCTCTGGCAATCCAGAGTTTGGAGAGCTTCATACATCTTCATTATTGCTGTTTACCAAGCTCTGCTCTTCCCCCATATCCCACAGGCATCCTATAATAATGGACAAAACAACATAAAAATTGCCTTTGTGACACTAGCCTGTGAAGCTGTATGCTTTCACACTTCTAAAAAGCTGGCAGAAAAGGAGCCAGATTGCTCTCCCAAATTTGCAAATCCACTCTCTTTCTCATCCACCTTTTTTCTCAGCACTTTAGATAAGTGTCTCCTTCTGACAGCTTTATCCTGTCCTTTTGCTCCTGGGATGTAGAAGGCCTGAATCACAGATGCCAGTGGTTTCTCCCCAGGTCTCACTATGCTTGTAAGTAAATGTGGATTCAAGAAGAGAAGGGTAAATGGAATTTTGAAAAAGGCGTTCAGGAAAAAAAAAATGAATACCTTTTATTTTGAGGCTTTTTTGTTTGCAAAAGGCAAAGACTGCATATTAGATTTCTTGTGTTCAAATTGTTAGTACCTACCAATGATCTCTATGAACTTATAAAATTTATTTAAGTTATGCTGGTATATTTAGATATTTTTAATAGAAGGGAAAGTTCACAGAAGAATATGACCTGGGCTTTCGTGTTTTTATAGGGTACTCTGACTCAAGATGCTCGGGTCACTATTATTTTCCAAATGGAAAATAAAGATCCCAGGGCTTTATAATCCATTAGGGAAATTATCCTCCTGGTCCAAGAAAGCAATAATGTCTTCAATCCATAATACTCAACCATCTTCATATCCTATGAGATGCCTTCAAAATGTCATTGCTACTCTAGCTCCATTTTTCAGATGAAATATATATATATTTATTTACATATAAATATACAAATATGTACATACATATTAAAAAAATTCTTTTTTCACCATGTGAGGCTGTCTCTTTAGGTCCTGAAAAGGCCGAAGGAAAATGAAACCAGACTTCCCCGGTGGCGAAGTGCTTAAGTATCCACCTGCCAATGCAGGGGACACGGGTTTGAGTTCTGGTCCAGGAAGATCCCACATGCCTTGGAGCAACTAAGCCTGTGAGCCACAACTACTGATCCCACATGCTGCAAATACTGAAGCTTGAGTGCCTAGAGCCCGTGCTCCGCAACAAGAAGCCACTGAAATGAAAAGCCCAGGCACAGCAACGAAGAGTAGCCCCTGCTCACTGCAACTAGAGAAAGCCTCTGTGTAGCAGTGAAGACCCAACGCAGCCAGAAAACATAATAATAATAATAATAATAATAATAAGTAAAACCTTTCCATACATGTGCATTACCCATAGGAATAAAGCACTTTGCAAACAGTGAAATGGCCAATGCTTCTTAACTTGTTGTCCACGTGATTAGGACTTTTTGCTTCATTAGATGGTCTAAGTCAATTCTTACATGTTGCACTTGCCTTTACTTTGTTTGCACAAAGATAATGTGAAAATATAGGGAGAGAGGTAATTTTCAGCTTTCTGCTTTTCATTGTTAAAGTTGGAACTGAAATGACCCACTGCTTCATTTGAGAGAGTTCATAGCCCCAGGTGTTAAAATTAAAAGAATAAAGCTTCTAAGAGAAAATCTTTGTTACCTTGGGTTTAGCAAAGATTTCCTTACCAGGACTCAAAATTGCTAACAATAAAAGAATAGAATAGTTGACTTTTAAAAATTAAAAAAAAACTGCTGATTAAAAATGTAATCATAGCAATGAATAGGCAACTTCAGGTTAGGAGAAAATAATTGCAATACATCCATCAGACAAATTTCATACAGGTTCTCTTTTTTTGTTATTTTATTTACTTTTATTTTTATTTTTTTAATAAATTCATTTATATATTTATTTATTGGCTGCTTTGGGTCTTCGTTGCTTGGCACAGGTTTTCTCTAGTTGCAACGAGCAGGTGCTACTCTTCATTGTGGTGTGTGGGCTTCTCATTTCAGTGGCTTCTCTTGTTGCGGAGCATGGGCCCTAGGCAGGTGGGCTTCAGTAGTTGCAGCACATGGGCTCAGTAGTTGTGGCTCATGGGCTCTAGAGTGCAGGCTTAGTAGCTGTGGTGCATGGGCTTAGTTTCTCCTCAGTACGTGGGATCTTCCTAAACCAGGGATCGAACCCGTGTCCCCTGCATTGGCAGGTGGATTCTTAACCACTGTGCCACCAGGGAAGCCCAATTCTCTTATCACTCCTACAACTGAATAATCAAACACAAGCTTATATAAAAATGAGCAAGCAACTTGAACAGATTTCTCATAGAGAAAGTTATATAAGTGGCCACAAAGCACAAGAATGAAGTTTAACATCATCAGTTGTCAAAGGAATTCATATTGAAACTATAATGAGATACCCTGACATATCTTCTAGAATAACTGAAATTTAAAAACCTGGCCACAAATGTCAGTGAAAGTGAGGATCAAATGAAACTCTCTTTTATTGCCGGTGAAAATTAGTTGGCTGTTTCTTTTTAAGTTAATCGTATACTCTGGAGTGTTTCCAACACCACCATCCAATTCTCTGATGCTCCAGACACTAACTGGGTGTCTTGCAATTTAACTCAATTCTGACACTATCTACCTGGAGACAGCATCAGATCCCACAGGTCAAGGGCTTAGCTCCACAAGACTCCCTCACCTCCACTTTCAGACTCCATTGCAAGTCCAAGTTGTCACCTGTACTTCTGACCCACTGACTATAAATCTCAGAATTCCCTTCTCAGCTTTGATAATTTCTACCATGGCTCACAGAACTCAAGGAATATTTCCTTATGTTTACTGATTTATTATAAAAGAATACAACTCGGGAATATTCAGAAGGAAGAGATGCTTAGGCTAAAATATGGGGGGAAGGAGCATGGAACTTCCATGCCCTATCTCGATGTACCACACTCCTAGCACCCCCACATGTTCATCAAATCTTGTTATTGAGTCCAACCTCGCTCTGCTCGCTGCATGACAGGCCAATGAATCGGAGACGAAGTGTTGAGGCTTTATTCGGAAAGCCAGCAGACAGAGAAGGTGGCAGACTAGTGTGTCTGTGGAAAAATCATCTTATTGGGGTCTGGTTGCCAGTTTTTTTAATAGAATCAGAGAGGGAGAGGCTGTGAGGAAGTAAAGTGAATGGGCCATGAGTGTTGCAAAACATCTCTGGGAATGACCATCCTTGATGAGGGGATATGTTAATTTCAGCCATTCACAGGTGGGCAGGGCAATTGTTTCCCTGTGAGCTGAATGGAGGCAGTTTAGTTTAACATTCAGGAAGAGGGGCAGTGCTCCTTGAGGCAGGCCATCATGTATGATTATAATAACAAAAGCAACAGAAAGCAAAAGTTAAAGTCAAAGAAACAGATACAACGTGGAGTCCAATTTACCTCTTCCCTGTGACAATCTCATTGCTCAAGAGTTTTTATAGAGCTAAATCTTCAGCTCTCCAACCATCCTCTTCCCAGAGATCAAAGCCCTAACCCTCTAATCACTTGGTCTTTCCAGTAAGTAGTTCCAGCCTGAGGTTACCTGGGGCTCCCTGCTAAGTGACCTCATTAGCAAAGTCCCAGGTGTGCTCTAAAGGAGCTCCTTGTGGATTACCACAAATACTTCTATCCCTCAGGAAATTTCTAGGGTTTTAGAAGCTCTGTGCCAGGACCTGGGAAAAAAGACCAAATATATTTCTTTATATACCACCTACACATATTCTATCACTTAGCAATTTAACTTCTAGGTAGTTTCCCAAGAGAAATCACCATCAATTTGGAGCAATGCCCAGTTATCTTCTTACTACATGAAATACTGTTGTCACTCATTTATTTGTGCTCTTTAAGAGCAAGGATTCTGTCTTATTCACAACTGTGTCTCTGATTACTGAAACTGTAACTGAAAGGGTGGTCCAGCTGCTGGCCACTCCAAAGCCAATAAAGAGGCAAAGTTGGGGGACTTCCTAGGTGGTGCAGTGGTTAAGAATCTGCCTGCCAATGCAGGGGACACAGGTTCAATCCCTGGTCTGGAAAGATCCCACATGCCACAGAGCAACTAAGCCCATGCACCACAACTACTGAGCCTGTGCCACAACTACTGAAGCCCATGTGCCTAAAGCCCATGCTCCGCAAACAAGAGAAGCCACTGCAATGAGAAGCCTATGCACCGCAACAAAGAGTAGCTCCTGCTTGCTGCAACTAGAGAAAGCCCGTGTGCAGTATCAAAGACCCAAAGCAGCCAATCAATCAAATCAATCAATTAATTAATTAAAAAAAGAGGCAAGGTTGGTGAAGAGGAAAGTTTGCTTTATTTCTGATGCCGGCAACTGGGTAGAGGGAGGGCAGACATCTGTCCAAAAGCCGATTCCCCTGCCACAGACAATCAGTGGGCAAGTGATTTTATAGATGGAGGGAGGGGGAAACATGCAGAAACAGCACAGGCAGCCCTGACAGTCATCTTGAAACTGGTCATCGGTGGTCTGACTAGTGTCATCTTGATTGCTTTAGGTGCAGTTAATCTTCAGTTCCACGGGAGGTTTGTTTCCATTTCTCTGAGGCCAGTTTTCGGAATTGTGGCAGCTTATGTCATGGCTACAGCCTGGTCATCATGTGGTTAACTTCTTCCACCTGGTGGGGGTTTCAGTATCTACAAGACAGCTCACAGGACATGGCTCAGAATATTATCTATAGCCCTTGAGGAGGTACAAAAGGTCCTTGACTTTGCTTAATGACCAAACTATTATTGTTTGGTCTCCCTTGACTCTTTTCCTTTGTTTCTGCATTTTTTCACTTCCATAATTAAACTTATTCTTTGGCTAAAGTTTTTCCACAGATAAAAGGCAAGCATCATAGGGTCCTGCTCTGTTTCAAAACGCTGTTTGGAACATGGCAGTTTCTCAATAAATATTTGCAGAATATATGAATGAATATAATCTCATATTAATACTCTGAAGTACACTCTTATTCCTGTTTCACGGATAAGAAAACTGAGATACAGAACAATGATTAACTTGCCCGTGATCACATCACCCGTAAGTGGTAGAGTTGGGCTTTGAATCAATGATGATATTTTCATCAAGACAACCCTCAAAAGTCAGCCTGGAGGTTTGCCTGACTTCTTTTAGGTTCTTAAAGATGCAGCTCTGCTTCCAAAGTCATTGCTATCTCTTTAGTCATTGTGATTTAGTAGAACATTTTTGTTTGTGGTCACCTGCTAACTGCTTTCTCAAGCCAGCCCCCTCAACCCTCCTTCCTCATGGAAGCTGCAATTTCTTTAGTCTGCTTCAAAGCTTTTCACCATTCAGCTGGAAAATGTAACAGAATTCACAGGAAGAAATAAATACTGAATTGGGACCTTTTTGGAAGCAGGAGAGAAAAGGGGAGGACACATCTCCCAAGCTGCAGGTGAGCTGGGTTTAGGAGGTAGATATTAATGTGTCTGATGATACATGCTTATTGAACACCTGCTCTGTGACCATCATTGCTTAGGTGCAGGGGTTATAAAGTAAACAGAACAGACAGAAAAGATGCCTGGTTTCTGGGAGCTTGTATTCTTGTAGAGGAAAATTCACAAGTAGATATATATAATAGAGCAGACAATAAAATTCACAAGTAGATATATGTAATAGAGCAGACAATAAAATTCACAAGTAGATATATGTAATAGAGCAGACAATAAAATTCACAAGTAGATATATGTAGATAGGGCAGACAATAAAATGTGCTTTTGAGAAAATTACCCAAGAAAGAGGCCTATGAAAAGCTGGCGGCCAGAGCAGGGATTATTATTTCAAAGTTAATTGTCAACACACACCCTTTGATAAGCTGTCTTTTGAGCGAAGACTTGAGGGAGGCAAGAGAGCAAGTCATGCAGCTCTCTGGAGAAAAATACCGTTTCAGCACTGATGCTAAAAATAAGAACTATCCTTGGGCATCTCAAAAAAAGTACAAGACAAGGGAATCTCTTTGCAAGTCCAGGGCAGCCAGCATCCCCTCCCATGTTGGAGCAGAATTGCTGTGTCTACAGATGAGCCCCAAATGCACAGCGTGGCTGAGACCTCAGGACCGTGTTGTATGAATATACAATGATCATATTAAGGATCAGGCTGGAGAAAACTGTAATTCCTAAAGACACAGGAACCCCAATGTTCATTGCAGCACTATTCACAATAGTCAGGGCATGGAAGCAACCTAAATGCCCATCAACAGATGAGTGGATAAAGAGGATGTGGTATATATATACAATGGACTACTACTCAGCCATAAAAAAGAACAAAATAATTCCTTTTGCAGCAACATGGATGGACCTAGAGATTGTCATACTGAGTGAAGTAACTCAGACACAGAAAGACAAATATCATATGATATCATTTATATGTAGAATCTTTAAAAAAGGGTACAAATGAACTTATTTACAAAACAGAAATGGAGTCATGGATGTAGAAAACAAACATGGTTACCTGCAGGTAAGGGGGGAGGGATACACTGGAAGATTGGGACTATCATATACACACTACCGTGTATAAAATAAATAACTAATAAGGACCTACTGTATAGCACAGGGAACTCTACTCAGTACTCTGTAATGGCCTATATGGGAAAAGACTCAAAAAATAGTGTGGATATATGTATATGTATAACTGATTCACTTTGCTGTACACTGGAAATTAACACAACATTGTAAATCAACTATACTCCAATAATTTTTTTTAAAAGGATCGGGCTGAGATATTTCAAGTTACCAAAACAGAGGGGACAGCAGGATTACTGCATCTACTTTGTGTTCAACTTGGGGGCATTTGCTCACTGTGGAGTGAGTGGGTAGCATTGTGTAAACCATTGAGATGATTACCTTTCTCTTTATTTATTCCTCCTTTCACGGCTTCCCTTTCTACGTTTTTTTTTTTTTTTTTTTCTGTCTCTTTCTCTCTCACTCTTCTATACATATATACCTATGTAATTCCAAGATACCTATAGTTCTTGGAGCTGATAAATGAATAAACCACAGATTTATTTTATATTTGTGAAAGTAAAAAAAAAAAAAGAGCATTAGGGAAAGAACTTCTTAAGAGCTACCTAAAGATGACCTGGCCTTCTCTGTGAGTCTCTGGCAGGACTCAGGGAGACTGAATGACCCCCTGCTGTCATATCATCCTGAGTACTTGGTAGCAAACAGTGGCAACAGGGTGGATGTAGCTTAGATACAAAAGGAAGGTGTTGAAATTAATGGGCAACTTTTAGAATCCATAAGAGTAGAAGACAGTGTGATTCCGGAAACCGGCAGGGAGGTGCCCTGAGCTAGAGGGTAGTTAGATGATGTAGCTGAGTTTCATCACACCTGCAACATGGCGTTGGTGACCTGACTATAGAGCTGCCACCACTAGATGCTCACTTTGGGTCCCACATTGATGTCCCTCCTTCCAGATTCAAATATCAGGGCAGGATATTCAATGGGTCAAGTCTCATTCCCCTTTCTATTCCTGAGCTTGAAGAAAGCAGGAAGAGAATTGCTGGCCTCTTTTGACCCTTCAAAGAGAAGTGGAGCCCGGTCCTTATCAAAACTCATGTGGTGGGATTCACCCTGCAAAGAAAGTCTGATGAGAGGCAAGGCAGCCTTCCTCCCCAAACTGGTCAAATATCCCTGAAAAGTAGAGATATTATGGAAAGGACTTCTTACAGAGTACATAATTTACAGAGTAGATAATCTTTAAAATTTCTTCCTAAGTTTATAAGCAAACATATTTAAAGCAAGAATCTATGGGAGATGGGACTTCCCTGGTGGTCTAGTGGTAAAGAATTCGCCTTCCAATGCAGGGGACACGGGTTCGATCCCTCGTAGGGAATCTAAGATCCTACATGCCGTGGGGCAACTAAGCCTGTGTGTCACAACTACTGAGCTTGTGTGCCACAACTAGAGAGAAGCCCAAGTGCCCAACGAAGAGCCCGCATGCCTCAGTGAAGATCCCGTGTGCCTGCAACTAAGACCTGATGCAACCAAAATAAATAAAAATAAATAAATTTTAAAAAAAGAATCTATGGGAAAAATATGTACAAGCTCTCTAATTTTCAAGGAAAAGCAAATCATACTGATCTATGGCAAATTATTATGGCTCTGGTTTTATTTTAATTGACAAGGTTATCTGGTTTTAGCCATTACTAATCCAAGAGCCATTGGCCACTGAAGTTGAAGTTCTGTATTTGCATGTAAAAGAGACCATTTCAAGTTAGCAAATCTCCAAAGGAGAATGTGTTATAAGAAACAAGGTGTCCCATGGGATACACAGGTAAAGATGAAATGTGGCCCCAGAATAAGATCCTTGGAGGCTCTCAGGAACCCCAGGAGTTTTTGTCTCTGCCTCCCACCTCTTGGCACTGCCCTGAGACGCTATAGACCTACTATCTCTTCACGGCAGGCAGAAGAGAACTCCGATTCCCAAGTGTGAATGCTATGGTCTGTCCAGGTCAGATCTTTGGGGAACAGCCCAAATTTCCCACTGCTTATACATAAATGATATCAACTACAGAATATGATTTCTCACACTTGTAGAAAAACTCCGCTCACATGAGGAAGTTGACATTCAGGTACTTCTTCTAGGACATGGTGCCTCCCAGGACATGACATTTCAGTTTTAAGCCACAATCAAACTTGACATCCAATTTCAGTCAATGTTAGCTACCGATACAATTTTAACAATAATTACTGTGCCAAATTACCACTAACAAATCCAGTTAAGTAACACACATTTCACCTTGTTAAGCATAACTATGGCATGTGAAGGACCAGTGGGGGATGCTTTCAGATCAGTTTTTGTATTTCTAATAGTAGTTATTCTCCCCTGGGGCAGGAAACAGCATCGTCTCACAAATGGATGTTTTTGTCTGCGAAGACGAAAACTTTTATTATTTTTCCGCTTTACTGAGTTATAATCAACAAATAAAAATTGTTTCTATTTCAGGTACGACTTGATGTTTTGAAATATATTTAAATATATACATTGTGAAATAATCACAGCAATCAAGCTAATGAACATATCCATCAGCTCTCATAGTTTGTGTGTGTGTGTGTGTGTGTGTGTGTGTGTGTGTGTGTGTATGGTGAGAACACTTAAGATCTGCACTCCCAGCAAATTTCAAGTATGCAATACAGTACTGTTAACTATAGTCACCACACTGTAGATTGCATCTCTTGAATCTGTTCAACGTGCATCACTGAAATGTTATACCCTTTGAGTAACATCACCCCATTTCCTCCCAGCCCCGGTAGCATGATTTTCCTCTCTCCTTCTATGAGTTTGACTATTTTAGATTCCACACACAAGTGAGCTCATGCAGTAACTGAAACGAGTGCTTTTTACTGTCTCAGTATATTGGGTCTGTTAGTTACCCAGGAATATAGAAATGCCTATTAGCCTCCCTCTATATCTGTCTATTATCTATTTATATATACATTAGCTCTACATGAAGAATTTTGGACTCTGAGGGAAATAGAAAATCTTGGCTCTAGCACTGTTACATGATCAGAGAACAGGCATTACGATAAGTCAAGAGCAGTCATTGCAATGAAATATGTCTTTATCTGTGTTAAATTATCTCTCTAGAAAATAATGTCAAACTACTTAGCATCAATGTATTTCAGAAAGAAAGAGAGAGATGGGGGGAGGAAGGAAGGAAGGAAGGAAGGAAGGAAGGAAGGAAGGAAGGAAGGAAGGAAGGAAGAAAAAGAAATGGGTTTACTCTTACTTATGGCTTCCTGACCCTACAGGGAGTGGTTTATATAAAAAGTTTCTGAATCAGACATGGTGTAAAAACAGCAACAGTGGGTCTACAGCAACAACCACAACAATTATTATTAATTATAATAATCATAAACAATAATAATAAATATTGATGAGCATTGTCTTTTATTAAAAGTCCTCCTACAAAGATTTTCAAATCTAATTCTCACACTTAAGGACTATAATATTTTCTATTAGGCTATATGCTGGGCACAGTGCTAAGCAGGTCACCTTCTTAGGTGGTTCTTAACTGAGGTCGAGTTTGCCCTCAAGGGGATATTTGCAAATGTCTGGAGCTGGCTGTGGTTATCACTGCTGGAAAGATGCTTCTGGCATCTAGAAGATAGAGTCCAGGGATGCTGTGAAATATGGAACTCCCCTCAATAAAGAATTATCTGGCCCCAAATGTCAACAGTGCTGTGATTAAGAAACTCTGACCTGCATTCTCTCCTTTTAATAGTCTCACCTCCCACCATGGGGCAGTTGATACTATTGTGGCTCAGGCTGGTTTCAAGGTCACTAAACCATTTCCCTTTTCCTCCTGGGCCACACCCAGAGAACACTTCTCAGAAGCCATAGGACGGATTCTAACCAATGCAATGCAGGGGCAAGTGATGTCACCTCCATTTTGGATTTATAAAACATCCTGCTCAGTCCATCCTGTTCTTGCTCTTTCCCTATTTATTGGCCAGCTGTGGCTGACCTAGTGGAGGACTCTGAATAGCCCATAAGAGATAGAGGAGCCACAGATGGGAGGAGCCTGGGCCCCTGAATGATTGCATGCAGAAGAGCCCCCTCACCAATTCACATTGGACTGTGAGTAAGAAATAAATCTTTCTTGCATAAAACCTTTGGGACTTTGTGGCTGTTTATTGCATCAACCATCCTATTTTGACTGACCTAATTATTATACCCATTTTCCAGATGAGGAAAAATGAAGGCTGCTGAGGTGACGCTTGATCAGAGGCTTGTTTCAATTTCTCTGTTATTCTCTTAGCTCTGCCATCTGGGTCCACCTTACTGCTTCAGTTCCACGCCTCCTTGAACCACATTGCCCTGAATGTCCCTCTCTCAGCACTGGAAAAGTACTGACATCACTGATTGGCCCACCTTGGGGTACTTGCCCATCCTAGTCCCATGGCCAAGGGCAGTGCTATGCAACGGTGATGTTGGGTAATCTGCTTTCACCAGCCGTGGAGACCAGGTGAGAATGGAGTCATGTTGATTGACATTCCAACCTTCATATTGGGGCTGCACTCAAGCCGCTCAAGCATGATGGCTTCTGTACTGTTTGCTATGGGTCTCTAATCCTAGAGCATGTATGGACAGGGATATGCCTTTGGTTTCTCAGGTCACAAAGAATCCTTGAGAGAGTCACCCTGTGCCCTGAAACAATAGGGACCAAGATTTGCTGAAAGTTTCACTCAGCTTGGTGAGAACATGAGGTCTAAATGGATGTCTATGTTCGGAATTATGACCACCAGATTGTACACATCAGATGCACTAAAAGGGACTCTATCCATGGTCCTGACCATCTCCACTGTGGTTGTCCCCCAAAGGCATTAATTATAAGGCAATTTCTCAATGCTCCTATGTCAGAAATCTGACTGTCTATCATTGCCTGGTGAAAGAGCATTGGCTTCCATTGTAAGTAAAGAGAGAATAGCAAGAATTACAAAACCCGAGCAATTCTAAGTGAGCCAGCAGAGACCAGACCATCTAGGGTCCACCTGGCAGAAGTACACACACACACTCTTTATCTAACAGTTATTGTTGGATTTCTATTCTTGAACTGTTTAGAACAAACGTATATTTTCTATTGTTTAGTTTTATCTAAGTGGAGCTTTCTCATTAGTTTCATCCAGCTGATTTAAAGTAAAAATTAGTCTTAACCCAGCAAGAAAGATGGATTGGGGTGGCCAGTAACTGGGACTTAATTATTTCATCAAACTCATTAGATGCCATCACCCAAAATGATTTTCTGGAAGCCAAATTATGTTCTCTGTATAAATCTATTCAGACAATAACAAATGTCTCTTGATCTTGCGACATTTGAAACTAGAATATTGAGATTTTCACCTCTCCTTCCTGATTAGTCTGGGGAAATCACTTGCAAAGAATAAATATTTTGAGAAGGATGTGAAATGTTCACTCATGGGACTTTCACGGGCAGGGCTGTCATGTACAGTTGTTCAGGCTGATCTCTGAATAAAGGCACTCTGGAGAAGGAGTAAAATGGGGGATGATGGTATTTAGCTCTCACACTCTCTATTAGATTAAAGACAGTCACATAATCTTTGCCACTCTTCCCAGGGGGAAGGGGGTCCATGTTGCATCCTCTGGAGTGTGAGCCACTTCTATGGTTAGTTGACAAAGTTCACAAATCAAGCAAGTGTTGGAACCCCAAGTCACATCCAAGCCCTCTAAATCCAAAACTTGACTATTAACTACTCAGCTATGTCAAAGCTAGATATCCAGGACTTCCCTGATTGCCCAGTGGTTAAGAATCTGCCTGCCAATGCAGGGGACACGGGTTCGATCCCTGGTCTGGAAAGATCCCACATGCCATGGGGCAACTAAGCCCGTGTGCCACAACTACTTAGCTTGCATGTTGCAACTATTAAAGCTCACACTCCTAGAGCCCATGCTCCACAACAAGAGAAGCCACCACAATAAGAAGCCTGCACACCACAATGAACACTAGCCCCCGCTTGCCACAACTAGAGAATGCTGGCATGCAGCAACCAAGACCCAACACAGCCCCACCCCCAAATAAGCTAGATATCCACTAAAAGACTGTAATTCCAACTTGCCACCTTGCCACAGATATGAATGGATCAAGGAATCAAAGTTTAGGGACATTCAGATTTATTGGTTTCTTTGTAGAGGTTTACATTCCAGGAAAGGTCATTATCACCTGCATGGGTGACATTTTACAGTTTTGCAACCTCCTGTGACATTTCTTTAATGAATAAAAGGTGGTAAGTGATTAGTATCTAGAGAACAATAGAACAATTGAACTAGAAATGTCAATCACAGGAAAAGGTCAATAATCATAATATCCCAAGAACCTTTTCTGAATCTGAAGGAGAGACACATTTTGGAATCCACACCTACTTCACTGACTAAACAATCCACTGCTGCTCATGTATATTAGTATCAGGTGACATATTAGGGTGACTGGCATCTTAAACATTTGTATCATTTTTGAGTTTAACACAGTAAAGTAAAGGACCCATAAAGAAAAAAAGAAATATTATTTTTCAATCAAAATGTTATAAATATGCAGAAGACATAATATCTAGTAGAGCATGCAAAGAAAAAAGGAGTTTACAGCATTTTCTTAATGGAAATTTTACAGAGCTTTTAGAGGCAGTTGGGTTAATGAGAATGATTAACATTTTGTTGTATTATATTCTGTAATCTGCATTTCTTTTGATTCTTACCAGTTCAGTAATAACATTATCATAAATGTTACAGGGCAAAGACCGAACCCCACAGATTTTATGAAACTTTAGTGACTAAACCAGAGGGATGATGGAGATTGTCCTTTCAGTGCTGTCATAGTTCATCCTAATTCTTTGGAGGTTTAATTGTGTATTACTAGATTCAATCATTATACTCTGTATTAATTAAAGCAATCTAGCAGCAGTAACAGATAAATTTATAGTCAACTCAAGGAAGTGTATTTAGACTCTAATTAACCGCTGGGATGTGAGGGTCTCTGCTCCAATGGTCACTTGGTGATCCAA
The DNA here is from genome assembly GCF_030028045.1 of Hippopotamus amphibius kiboko. Lineage (NCBI taxonomy): Eukaryota > Metazoa > Chordata > Mammalia > Artiodactyla > Hippopotamidae > Hippopotamus > Hippopotamus amphibius. The sequence goes on from NC_080193.1 coordinate 23,089,588, forward strand.
GCTTCTGCCATCTTGTAACTACACTGTCTTCTAGGATCTCAAAGATATTGTCTGCCTTCCTTGTCTTTGGCCAATGGATAAGGAAAGAGAGTGGTAGGATGATTACATGGGAGGCTATTAGGAATCCTGCCACATAGGAATTTTGTTCACATTTAACTAGGTCACAGTTAAACTAGGTCACGTTTAACTAGGTCACATACTCTACTTACTGCAACAGAGGCTGGGAAATGTAGTTTACCTGTGTATCCAGAAAGAAAAAATCAGATATTGTAGACATGTAGGATACACATTCGTTGTACATTTTGGTGAACCCCTTCATTGTGAATCTAGCTTCCTAAAATAGAAAAAAAAGTACACCCTGTTTTCCAGCCTCACTGTCTGGAGTATGTAGGCATGTGACCTGGGTTTTGTTAATAAGACATTTTTCTGTAAGAAGTTTATATGGAAGGTACATTAGGATAGACAGGTGTGATGCAGGCATGGTGAACTTGCAGCACATTTCTTGGGTCCATAGTGGTGGTGTTTTCCAAGTGTCATAGCTGTGACGGTTCCCTCCTATTTGGAGGTTCCTCCCAAACCATGGTCCCTCCCATCTTATGGGTCCTCCAATAAGATGGCTCCCCTATCCTGTGGTTCGTCCCATCAGATGGCTCCTCACACGCCATGTTCCCTTCCATCTCATGGCTTGGCCCATCTTCATTCTTTCTTTGCCATTCTGGCTCTATGGAGTGTCTCTGAAAGTTGTCACTGGAAGCTTAAACAAGAACCTGATTTGGTTTACCCTTGCTTGGAACCATTCTTCTTTTTCAATAAATTTATTTATTTATTTATTTGTTTGTTTGTTTGTTTATTTGTTTTTGGCTGCATTGAGTTTTCATTGCTGCATGCGTGCTTTTTCTAGTTGCAGTGAGCGGGGGCTACTCTTTGTTGCAGTGCGAGGGCTTCTCATTGTGGTGGCTTCTCTTGTTGTGGAGCATGGGCTCTAGGCCCTCAGGCTTCAGTAGTTGCAGCATGCAGGCTCAGTAGTTGTGGCTCGTGGGCTCTAGAGCACAGGCTCTGTAGTTGTGGCGCACGGGCTTAGTTGCTCCACAGCATGTGGTATTTTCCCAGACCAGGGTTCGTATCCATGTCCCCTGCATTGGCAGGGGGATTCTTAACCACTGTGTCACCAGGGAAGCCCCTCTTGGAAGCATTCTTGAGCTGCCTAATATTCCTTAATAAGTCTTTTCGTGATTAAATTGTGCAGAGTGACTCTTCTCTGCAACGAATGATGCTGAAATGTAATAGTCCTTTGTTTTGAGGAAAATAAATACAAACATAGCAAATACATGTGCTTTAATACTGGTGGGGCACTCTGTCTTTGACCGTCAGAAGAGTTTTGTTTTTTTTTCTAAGCCACGCAATATATTATTGCTAAACAATTTATTTAATTATCATTTTAAATTATAAGATTTCATCTCTAAACCCTGGTAACTGACTTCACTTTTAAAAAACCGAAAAACTTGGCATATTTGAGAGAATATATAGGGGACACTTCGTTCCTTTATTCATCAAACATGTATTTAATGCCTATAATTTACCACATGTTGGTAAAAGAAACCAAATTTCAAGTCATTTTCTTATGCTCACATTGTTTCATCTGATGCAAATGGATATATTATCTCTTGTGCGATAGTCAATAATGTCTCACAAAACCTATTGCCATTTTCTCAAAGAACCTATTTCCACGTTCGTTCATGAAGATGGACCTCAGTGAATGGATTCCTGATCCTGATTGTCCAGATAGATTTCGAAATGCTGCACAGTGTTTTGCAGGCACCAGTGCACATTCCCACAATCCCATGAGCTGTTATTCTTCCTGAAACTGAAGCAGCAGCACTCATATTTGTGTTTCCGTGCTGGTCATTTTCAGTGGACCAAAGTATGGACCTCCAAGGAATGACTTTGTGGCGACTCAATTGCTCTTGTCCTCTGGGAGTTATTGGGGTCCCAAGGATCTTAATCACTGGGGCAGGTAGAAGGGTGGGTACAGTTGGTTATTAAAGTTCTTGATGACAAAAGCCTCATTTTGCTCTTTATTGATTTTAAAAAATTTTTATTAGTGTATAGGTGATTTATGTTGTGTTACTTTCTGCTGTACAGCAAAGTGAATCAGTCACATATATTTATGAGATATATATATATATATATATACACACTCTTTCTTAGATTCTTTTCCCACATAGGTTATTATGGAGTATTGAGTAGAGTTCCCTGTGCTATACAGTAGGACCGTATAAGTTATCTATTTTATATATAATAGTGTGTATACGTCGATCCCTGTCTCCCATTTATCCCTCCCCTGCTTCCTTCCTGGTAACCATAAGATTGTTTTCTACCTCTTTAACTCTCTTTCTGTTTTGTAAATAAGTTCATTCATAACTTTTTTTTTTAGATTCCACATATCAGTGATGTCATGATATTTGTCTTTCTGTGTCTGACATACTTCACTCAGTATGACAGTGTCTAGGTCTATCCGTGTTGTTGCAAAAGGCATTATTTTGTTCCTTTTTATGGCTGAGCCAAGGAGCATTTCCTGGGGCTGAGTAAATTGTTTAATACAAAACACAAAGGTTCATGTTCAGAGGTCACAGGCTCTGGGGTGCGCACTTCTGGTATAAAGCAGGGTTTCTCAAGCTTGGTAAGATTGACATTTGGGAGGGATTCTTGCGATGGGGGCTGTCTTGTGCAGTGTAGGATGCTAACAAGTATCCCTGACCTCTACTCACTAGATGCCAGAAACACTCCCCATTCAGTTATAAAAATCAAAATTTCTCCAGATATTACCAAATTCTCCCGTAAGAAAATGCACCCCCTCGTTAAGAACCTTTGGTTTAAGAACTAAGTTTTTTTAAGGGGAAGGCTAATTCTATGATGATGCCACAGGACCAAGATTTGAAATCACACACTCCTCAAACTCTTTGGAGGCATTTTGCTGTCTTCACACATATTCCCTCTTCCCATGCTACAGGGCCATCAAGAGTGCTGGGTTTGGGACTTCCCTGGTGGTGCAGTGGTTAAGAATCTGCCTGCCAATGTAGGGGACACGGGTTCCATCCCTGGTCCGAGAAGATCCCATGTGCCACAGAGCAACTAAGCCCGTGCTCCACAACTACTGAGCCCGTGTGCTGCAACTACTGAAGCCTGTGTGCCTGGAGCCCATGCTTCGCAGCAAGAGAAGAGTAGCCCCAGCTCAGCACAACTAAAGAAAGCCTGCATGCAGCAAGGAAGACCCAACACAGCCAATAAATAAATAAATAAAATTATTATTATTTTTTTAAGTGTGCTGGGTTTTACTCTTTCCCCTGCCTGTCCTGTCCCTGGGCCAACTTCTGTGGTGGGCATTGCAGATGGAGAGGGAACGAAGAGACACATCAACTTCCGGGGAAAAGCCTGGGATTTAGGGTCCTGGGCTTCAGTCCCCACCCAGATAAACAACCTGGGTAAGAGAGTCACCTATCTGAGCCTCACATCCCTTGTCTGTGAAAACACATAGTGATGATCAAGTTAAACTCATAAAGCAGTTTGTGAGGATTTGAAGGCAATCAATCTAGTTTACTCCAATTATTCAAAAAAAAAAAATGAATCCCACATCTGATAAAATGAATACAGATGATAAAGCACATTGTATAAGCAATTCATAAAATATGAATGCACATGCCCACTAAAATTAATTCTAAAATTTTAAATTTGCTAGTAATTGATGAAATGGAAATTCAAGTAATAATGTGATAACAAATTACATCACCTTTAGGGTAGTAGAGCTGAGTCTATTCCATATTCTTTCCCTTTCCCGTTATTCTTTCCATCAGTTGATTATGAAGGAAGATGAAGCCCAAGGTGTGACAGAGCCACAAGAGGGAAGGAACCTGGGCCCCCGAGTGACTGCATGGAGCAAGAATGTCCACCATCTCACCCTGAGCTTTACTATAAGCAAAAACCCAACCTCATTGATTTAATCCAATGAGATCATACAGTCCCCAATAACTGAATAGTCCCATGTGACCTCAGTGTCCAAAATGGCATTTTATCTGGAGTCACGTTAGTACAAAATATGCCTGGAAATAAATTTTGCAAACTCTCAGAAGCAGGCTGGACCTTAAAGATGTTCTCTTTAGTCAGCATGATGTTGAATTAGTTACACATTTTTTAAAGTCCAGAGATTTTACACAAAATATGGATTTCTAGTATTCTGTGAAACGTTTGCTATCAGGATCATATAGTGATGGGAGGTGAGTAGCAAGTGCCCTGTAATACACTAAATTTCCCATACACCCCCTCAGGGTCACCCTCACTCAATTCCATTCCCTGCTCTCTCTTTTGACTTTGTGATACCTGCCACAGACTGACAGCGAATAACTAGTAACTCAGGATTTTCTACACTTGTAATTGGAGAATTATTCTTGTGATATCAAAGTTCTATTCTACCCTTTAAAAGGAGTCTAAATGTTTAACTTTAGGACATAGAAGCTGCATTCATCTTTTTTCCACGTCTACATTTCTGAAAGTTGTCTCACTCAAAAGCAAGGGGCAGCTTAATCATTTGTTTTTTTTTCCCTAAAAAAAGTTTTGCTGAAAGCCAGACCCATAATTCTTCTCTCTTCTTTCTTGTGAGGCAAGACAAAAAAAGAAAAAGAAAATCCAGGACCAATGTCTAATGAATAGGTCATTTGTATTGAGCTTACAAATATCCACCATCTCAGATCCAATATGAGACTTTGATTGAGCATTCTCCTGAAGCATGAAATCTAATTCATTATTGTTTTTAGAAATTATTTCCCTAGGGTATCAGCCTAGAACAAGCTTCTTTACCAAAACCTACTGCTTTGTACTATTCATAATCCAATTGAAATTTACTTTCTTATGCTAATGATACTTTAAGGGTGGTGTTTTAGTTTCAGGTATATTAATGTATTTGACAGGTATTTGTATTTGACAGGTCTATTAATGTATTTAATGGGTGGTGTCTTTTGGAGCAAAACAGTAAGATTTCTATGAAGGATTTCAGGCTTCCCTTTTAAACCCTTCTGGTTCATCAGATTGGCAATTCAGTTAAAACTTAAACTTTATTCTTACTCTCACCCCTCCCACTCATCTTATGTCTCCCTCCTTTCCTTCAAACTTTTCTTCAATGTCTTCCCCTGATTTCTAAGAAAACAGTACCCCATGATTAATAATAGGTCCTGACTATGTAGTATAAATAAAGCATGTCTCATTTGCAAGTGAAAAAAAAATTCATTTGATCTAGACAAAACAAGGGAATGTATTGGCTCACAAAACAAGCATCTAGGGAAGCTTCAAGCTGCAGGTATGGCTGTATGTAGGAGCTCAGCAGCATGTGGTTTCTCTTTTTCCATCTCTCAATTTTTTCTCCTGTTGTGTCAGTTCCAAGGAGATACACTTTTTAGTGAAGGCAGTATGGGCTGCCTAAAGTTGCAGGCTCACATTCCTCTAGCCATATGTCTAGTGGAAGTGACAGTTATTTTTCTCCCCTGATCTTGAACATATCTTGGGTGAATAAAAAATTAAGATCTCTGTCCTGAGAGTGCCGTCCTTACAAGGTTGACCCTTGGCTGGTATATTGAAATTTGGATTTCAGGTGGGTTCTCTCCATTCCCTGATAAGAATGGCTCCGTTTGTCAAAATTATTTATGTAAACAATACAGTGTATGCTGACAACCTGCTTTCCTTCTGAGTGTCTGGGATTTGGGGACATGCCAAGCAGGGGATGCCTACGTGACCAGCCCCCCAGTAAAAACCCTTGGGCAATGAGTCTCTAATGAGTTTCCCTGGTAGACAACATTTCCGATGTGTTGTTACATGTTGCTGGAGGAATTAAGTGCACCTTTTGTGACTCCACCTGGTGTGCAGATGCCTGAGCTTGTGTTCCCTATGGGATGCTCACTGTACCCAAGACTCTATTTGATTGTCTGCAGAGAAGATCCCAGCATCAGGGAGAGGCAAGTACCCAGATGCATGGGACTTGGAAGGAGGTAGAACTCTGTGGAATAACTTAGATTTCTGTGAGGCTCCCTTCTCTTTCCCCATTGGGGCAGGATTTTGCTTTCCTACTATCATCAATGTTCAATTATTGTTGTTGTTTTTTCTATTACATCTTCTCCTTTTCCATTTGTCCCTTGGATTTATGCCTTAAAGATGAAACCAATACTCTTATTTTAGTGGTGTTTGGGAAGGAGTGGGAGAAAAAGACTGTGAACTTTCACATTTTACTGAAAGCTGATTCACTGACTAAGCCTTTTTATCTGAATAATTTAATATTGTGTAGACCATGTTATAATGGGTTGCGCAACACAAGGTTTTAATGTATTTTCCGCTCCCTGAGGTTACTATCAATTTCTTGATTATTCCATTATGGTGTATTCTCAGCTCCTAGTGCCTTCTAATTGCCAATAAAATATGTAAAAATTCAGCGCTGAGGGTTCATGATGACAAAATCAAGGTTTTTCTCCTAGTGGGTACAATTTGTTTGTAAAACAAGTTTTTATGGAGAGGGAGGGAGAAAAAGAACAAGCATGTAAAAACATGCTAACATATTTCTCCTGCCTACACTTGCTGGATGCATAATTCCTTGTGCTCTTCAATGCTCTGACCCCCTAAAAAATCCATTTTAATCAAGGCACCTCCATAACTTTACTCCCTGAAGTCCTGTGGAGCACAGGCAAAAGGTCAAAGTATATTCGTAATATATTCATAACGTACATTTTCATTCTAAAGATATATTTCTTGAATGGATTTTATGCCAAATAATGATAACTAGACCTAATCCCTAGGTCTTAATGTGTTAACACTACACCATGATTAATGAGCTTGAAAAAACTAAGTAACGTTTTCATTTTCTATATACCACCAACCCAACAGGGAAATAAGAGAGTGCTTTTGATATTCCGCTCACCCAGTGAATAAAAGCACCATTGTAGCTTGGACATTACAATAGTATCTGTATACCTTGGCTCGCTTCACATTTTTCTCTTTATTACTATTTTCATCCTATTAGCTGCCACTTCAAAGAAAATGATACATTCTCTACAGGATAAAGACATTTTCTTATGATTGGCAAGATTCATATTAAATGATTAAAGAATTATATGCTTTTTATCGACAAAATCCCCTATGAGAGCAGAATGTCATAGGGAAGGTTCTTCCTTCCTTCTTTCCTTCCTTCCTTCCTTCCTTCCTTCCTTCCTTCCTTCCTTCCTTCCCTCCCTCCCTCCTTCCTTCCTTCCTCTCTCCCTCCCTCACCACCTTTTCCTCTCTCTTTCTTAACACACACCTTAGTATTTTTTTTTTACAAACATGCTCTTTGGGTTTTTTGGTTTGTTTGTTTAATATTTTATTTATTTATTTATTTATTTTTATATATTTGTCTGCGTCAGGTCTTAGCTGTGCCTTGCCAAATCTTCATTGTGGCATGTGGAATCTTTCATTGTGGTCTCTCTCTAGTTGAGGTGTGCAGGATCAGTAGTTGTGACACATGGGCTTGGTTGCCAGGTGGCATGTGGGATCTTAGTTCTCTGACCAGGGATTGAACCCTGAATTGTAAGGTAGATTCTTTGCCACTGGACCACCAGGGAAGTCCCTTAGTATTTTTATTTTTTTAATGAACAAAGAGAAAAACAAATGACCAAAGAAAAAACTATTCAATTAGCTAAAATTAACTGGTGCTTGTGTCTTATGAATCAGCCACGACTTTAACTTTGTATCCATTATTTGAAATTCTTAGCCACACTTTGTTTTCCTCCATCGACTTTTTCTTTTCCCCAAAGCCTTCCTTTTATAATTTACTGGGAAGTCAAATCTTTATTTTAATTTTACAATGATTGCTATATACCTCCCTAATTAAAAAGGAGTTAAGAGAAGCTGATGAAATCCCACATGTAGGAGACTAATTTCATCTACCTGAAGGAGTTGCGCTAAGGACAGAAATCCTCAGAACCAGAGAGAACCCAGGCAGGAAGCATCTGCGCTGTTAACCATCTGAGCATTTGTCCTCACCCTGGGATGGGAAAATGTTATCTTCATATAGATTTTTAAGAGTCTCATGAAGAGAGTAGCCAGCTCGCCTCGCTTTTCTCGATTTTAGGAGCATCAATACATGATATAGAGAATTAGATCGTATTTTGTAATTTGCAGTGGTGGGAAGGGGAACTCTTACTAATAACTTTGGATTCCAAATGGCATCTCTCTGCCATAGACTCTTAATAAAATATCCAGTGCACTCTCCGTTGGAAATCTATTTCTGTAAACGAGTCCTTCAGTTACCAGAATTCATTTCACATCTGAAACTATGTTCTGAGAAGACATTAGCCCTTCCATGCCATCCTTCCAAATGCATCTCCTCTGGTCCTAGGAGAGCCTGGGGAACATCAAAGCAGACCTTGGGTGATGAAGCCAAGAATCAATGGCTGGATTATAGTTTCTTGGCATTGGTGGCACTGTACCCTGCCCAGGGATTTGCAGTTATTTCCCTAAATCCACCCAAACAATGAAGTTCATTTCATGTGTGCCAAACTCCCCTCTGGATCTTATTTCTGACCTGCTGACCAGCCTGCATGGTGGGTCCTGTTTGATATCTTTGTACCCCTGGGTCAGATGGGAATGCCATGTGAGGAAGGCCACAGCAGCCAAGAGAGCAAAACAGAGGTCAAGTTCAAGGCAGGACAACCTATGCATCCATCATCATTAAAAACACATAATTCGGGACTTCCCTGGTGGCACAGCGGTTAAGAATCAGTCTGCCAATGCAGAGGACATAGGTTCCATCCCTGGGCCGGGAAAATCCCACATGCCGTGGAGCAACTAAGCCCGTGTGCCACAACTACTGAGCCTGTGCTCTACAGTTCGCGTGCCATAACTACTGAGCCCACATGACACAATTACTGAAGCCCGCGCACCTAGAGCCCGTACTCCACAGCAATGAGAAGCCCATGCACTGCAATGAAGAGTAGCCCCCACTCGCCACAACTAGAGAAAGCCTGTGCACAACAACGAAGATCCAATGCAGCCAAAAAGATAAACAAAACAAACAAACAAACAAACAAAAAACACAGAATTCATTAAACCTCAGCAGTTCATACACTCTTTAAACAACCAAACTTTATTTCAACCACTTTCACAGGTACCCTTCCAAATTGTGTTGTGCTTTCATGCTTTTATATTTTTCCCCCCAGATCTTTATTGGAGTATAATTGCTTTACACTGTTGTGCTAGTTTCCACTGTACAACAAAGTGAATCAGCTGTATGTGTACATATATCCCCATATCCCCTCCCTCTTGAGCCTCCCTCCCACCCCCCCATCCCACCCCTCTAGGTCATCACCCATCATTGAGCTGATCTCCCTGTGTTATGCAGCAGCTTCCCACTAGCTATTTTACACTTGGTAGTGTATATACGTGAATGCTACTCTCTCACTTTTGTCATGCTCTTTAAGCGGAATGTGATGACTGTAGGATAATGTGTTTGTGTGTGTATGTGACTGTGTGTGTGTGATTTGTGTAGGATAATGTGTTTGTGTGTGTATGTGACTGTGTGTGTGTGATTTGCGCACGTATGTGTGTCACTGAGAATCCTCACTGTAAACACTGGCTGTCTGGTTGGGTCCAAGTGATTAGCACTGGAGCTAATTATTTAATCCTGCTTGTTCTTTTATTCCATTGTTTTGGACAAGCAAGCTTTATGAATTCCTCTCTTTGCTTTTTTATACTTTCACCTCCCAATCTTACTACCACGTGCTGTCATTTTTCATTGCTTTTAGCATGCTTTCTTCAAAGTGTGACACATGCCAATTTGCTTCTTGTAAATGGTTTTGGCCTGAAAAAAATTATTTTCTACAAGTTCCACCAAAGAAGGATCTTTTTTCTTTTTTTTTTTCTTGTTAATCTAGGACCCAACATATAGCTAGGCTGTACCGAGAGCCCATTAATATTCCTTTAGCGAATAACCAATTCCATTGGAATTGTGTGTAAAGTAAGAATAAATAGCTCTGAGAATCCAAGTGGCTTTATTTTGCTTACAGTTTTGGAACTTAAACACAAATCTGGTGGGCTTATATTGACTTCTAAAGGGTTTTTGAAAAATCTCTTAGTTCCTGGTTGTGCCATTGGGAAGTGTGTTTCCTTGTCACAAATTCTCCTAATATCATCAACATCAGCATTATTATTTTACATACTTCTTTTTACCCAGATATCCTTGCCCATTTCTGAGGAATTCTCCTTCCTCCTCTCCATCCAAGTGGTTCTAGAGAAGTCTGTAATGATTGACCTGTGAGAGGTTCCCAATCAGGGACTTCACTTGAACTTTGCCGGGTAGCCAGACTGGGGGAGCAAAACTCCAAGAGACCTGAATATATTCCCTCTTACATATTTTTCTTACTCCATTTATTCCCTTGCATTTCTCCAGACTCTTTGAGTGCCCTCCTGGCTTATTTACACCTGTTTAATTCCATTTAAATCTCTCCACATCCACAAAGCCACTTATTTTGTCCAGGTAATTTACTGGCCCAGATGTTACTTCCTGCCTGCAGATTTTTTTTTGCAGGTTAATCCAAGGTCTGCCCTTTTTTCCTGTCTACCCTGTGCATCAAATTACAGAAAACATGGTGAGCTCACATTATGGGGGGACAGTTGATAGGCTCTTTTGTGGACACTTTCCATTTTATTGGAGAATTTTCCTTTCATATTATTCGTGGAGATTTCTCTGAAAGAGGATCACAACCTATGCCTTCTATCAAGTTATTTGTCCTTTTAAAAATGTCTAGTAAGGGGCTTCCCTGGTGGTGCAGTCATTAAGAATCTGCCTGCCAATGCAAGGGACACAGGTTCAAGCCATGGGCTGGGAAGATCCCACATGCCATGGAGCAACTAAGCCCGGGAGCCACAACTGCTGAGCCTGCGTCCCACAACTACTGAAGCCCCTGCTCCTAGAGCCCATGCTCCGAAACAAAAGAAGGCACCACGAGAAGCCCGTGCACCACAACGAAACGTGGCCCCCGCTCACCACAACTAGAGAAAGCCCATGCGCAGCAATGAAGACCCAATGCAGCCAAAAATAAATATATAAAATTTTTAAAAATGTATAGTAAGCATCTTAATATAATTTTCTTTGATAATGAGCTTTACTAGCAATTGCTATTGCTAAGATAGTTCCCCTAAATATGTTATATTTGTCTTACCCCATGAGAAATTCACTTCAAAAAAATGGCAAATGTCAAATAATTCAAAGGGTTACCAATTTTAAAATATCGTCTCCTCAAAAACTAATAGGTTTCTAAACCATTTCTTGTGAAAGGAAATGAATTTGCTTTGGCTCTTGGATTCTATGTTTGTTTTCTGTTTGGCTTTTTTATGCTTTGAGAATAAAGCTGGCAGACAACAGACATGGAAGTAGGTTATTTAAACTATCTTTCCTGGGCATCTCATTCTCTGTAGGCTGGCATTTCTAAGACCCCTGAAAGGCGTAAGCTAATATGGAAATAATTTTGCAGGACCTGTTCACATATTTGGTAGAAAAAGTGGCAGAAAGGGGCACATATGTCATGGCTGGATGATGCTTTGGGCTACAGGGGAAAGAAAGACAGACTAGGAATATTTTGAAATATTTTATAATATTTTACCACTTGAAATATCTTACAATTTGAGAGACTATGAATTAGCTCTGAGAGAAATTAGGAAAGGGAATGAGGGGTTTATTCAAGTCAGGTAAAAAAAGAACTCAAATCTAACTTTCCTGTTTCATGTTTATGTGTTGTAGTGTGTTTTAATTGGCTCTTCCCATGACACCTCTGTTCTGATTTTGAGATTCTGACATCATGTACACACATGTGGCATCTGTCATGGATGTGATAAATGTTGCAAAGAGAACTCTGAAACTTAGGGGCTTTGTCTTGGAAAAGACTTACTAGGCAAACTTGGGCAAGTTATGGAACCTCACTTTCCACACCTAGAAATTGGTTTATGACCTCTGCCTTGCATATTTGCAGGAATATAGGAACAGTGTGAGAAGTGAATACATTATCAGATGTGACAAAACATGGACATAAATCACATAAATGGAAGGAAGCATTTTTAATTATTTAAATCCTCTAAACTGTATGTGCCAGGACAGTACTTCTCCAAATTTGATCAGGGAAACCCTTGAGAGTCTCAGAAAACCATTTTAAGAAGACAGTGAGATCAGAAAAATGTTCATAATAATACAGTGGAATTTTCTAGAGGCTACATGATGTGTGATGACATCACCACTGGGAAGACTAATGGGATATCTCCGTGTGTTCTTTTTCTAAAATGTTCTAAAGTAGACAATTCGGAGCAAACATATGCACATTTCCAGAGAATAACTCAGTTTATTTTCAGTACTTCTACTGGGTTTGTACTACATGTCTTTAGCTCAACTAGCTAAATCTCTGCAACTTCCCTTTCATTCAATAAAACACTATTGTGAAAACACAAAATTTCCCTGAAACTTGTAAGAAAGCACAAGAAATGCACTGCTGCCTTGCTCTGAAACACTATATTCTTTTCAAAAAGTCATAGTTTAAATTTTTCCTCAAAGTTGTGATTTTATGATTCAATAATGTTTTATCTTAACATGTCAGAATATTATTTATAATATAATTTTCTAATATAGTTAGATTTAAATATAATACAGTTATATTTAAAGTTGAATAGTTGGATTTCAAAATGGAGATTTGAAGATTTGCTTTCTCAACCTAAAGCTTTAAAATCTCCATAAAGATGCTGAAAAACTTAAAACTGACTTATGAGCTAGTCTTCTATCTTATGAAAGGGACAAATCTACCCAAAAAAAATAGCTTGACCTTTAAATGAGAAACAAAACATGACAAAACCTATCTCTCCCTTAGCTTTATAAGTATTAATTTGTTGTTTTATTTGCTAGAAAACCTCAAATAATAATATGATGGCAGATTTTGTGATCATTCAGAGTGTAAAAAAGAGGGAATTGAACCTTTTTAATGTAGATGCTATGTGCTTACTAAAAGCCAAAACTTAATTGGTACTTTTTTACATATTAGAAGAAAAAAAAAGGACATAGATGCATCTTAAGGGTAAATCACCATTTTTCACTTACTGAAGAGGTGCACACAATAGGTGAAAGGAATTTAATACTTTGCAGAGTTGACATTACCGAATTTCTGATGGAGGAAAGGTAGTGAAATCAATGACAGAACTACAGCTTTCTGTGACTCTGATTTACTTTTCAATTGTTTCTCTGGACTTGGATTCCACCCCCCACCCCCAAAAGAGTATCTTTCATTAAAATGATTCTTAGCAATGGCCTGCTGAGGGGCTAGAGAACATTGAAATATAGGGAATTTAACTGTTTTTTTTTTTTTGCACTTAAGCAAAACTCATCATTTGACAGGATCAAATAGCTGTCATGTTTTAAAACAGGGTTAATTGTGAATTGTGGCTTGCTTGCAAGGATACAGCATAAAAGTAGTTACTGGGACTCTTTCCAAAGTCGGGGTGAATTTATGACACATTTGGTATTGGCTAATTATTTATAAAGTCTATTAAATTTGTCAGGACTGTTGGTGGGAAAAGATTTATTAGAACTAATGTAAAATGTAATGAAATAGATTGACTCCTTATGAAATATTAATATTCCTTAACTCTGGTCATTGTAAGTCTGCATCTGTAATCTCTCCTTTGTGGATACTGTTAAGTCAAGCTGCAGATGGTGCTTTAAGCTCTTATGAACAGGAGAACCCAAATCGCTAAATAAAAAGCTTCTGAGAATCACAAACATCAAATTCAGGACAGTGATTATCTTACAGCAAATGATAATGTTTGGGGAAGAGAAATCAATAGACTTCAACTCTAGGGGCTTCTCTGGTGGTGCAGTGGTTAAAAATCTGCCTGCCAATGCAAAGGACGTGTGTTTAAGCCCTGCTCCAGGAAGATCCCACATGTTGCAACTAAGCCTGTGCGCCACAACTACTGAGCCCGCATGCCGCAACTACTGAAGCCCACATGCCTAGAGCCGATGTTCTGCAACAAGAGAAGCCACTGCATGTGAAGCCCAACCACCACAGTGAAGAGTAGCCCCCGTTGCTGCAACTACAGAAAGCCCACACGCAGCAACGAAGACCGAACACAGCCCATAAATTAAATTCATATAAAATTGTATAAAAATTTTAAAAAACAAAACAAAAAGTAGACTTCAACTCTATATATAAACATAAAGTATATATACACATATAAACATTTACATACAGGTAGATACTATATATACATATACATAGATCAATAACAACTACATCCATCTGCCAACTGTACCACATCTCTCGCTTAGTTTCTACCAGGCATTTTAATTAGCTGTTAACACCTTTAGAGTGGAGGCTGTCTTGTTCATTGCGTCAAATACAATGTTTAACAGAGAACAGAGCTCCTATCAGTCAGAGTGAACCAGCTTGTGCCCCTAAAATCAAAATCTCACTGACTTATAACAACAAAAGAGTGTTTATCTGCTACATTGAATGACTAACATGGACAAATGGGGTAAGAGATCCTGTCATTGAAGTTGTTCATGGGCCCAGGATGATGAAGGCTCAATCAAAAAACAAAAATGCCTTATGATCCAGCAATCTCACTCCTGGGCATTTATCCAGAGAAAACTCTAGTTCAAAAAGATACAAGCACCCCAATGTTCATAGCAGCACTATTCACAATAGCAAGACGTGGAAGCAACACAAATGTCCATCAACAGATCAGTGATAAAGAAGATGTGGTGCATATATACAATGGAATATTACTGTGTCATAAAAAAGAATGAAGTAATGCCATTTGCAGTAACATGGATGGACCCAGAGATGATCATACTGAGTGAAGTCAGTCAGACAAAAGCAAATACCATATGATGTCACTTATATGTGGACTCTGAAAAAAATGGTACAAATGAACTTATTTACAAAATGGAAGTAGTCACAGATGTAGAAAACCAACTTATGGTTACCAGGGTACAAAGCAGGGGATAAAATGGAAGATTGGGATTGACATATACACACGACTATATATAAAATAGATAACTAATAAGGACCTGCTGTATAGCACAGGGAACTCTACTCAATACTCTGTAATGACCTATATGGGAAAATAATCTATAAAAGAGTGGATATATGTATATATACAACGGATCCACTTTGCTGTATGCCTGAAACTAACACAACATTGTAAGTCAACTATCCTAAAATGAAATTTTAAAAAAGAATAAGGAAGACAAATACCATATGAGATCACTTATATGCGAATCTAAAATATGACACAAATGAACCTATCTATGAAACAGAAACAGACTCACAGAGGTAGAGAATAGACTTGTGGTTGCCAAGGGGGAGGGGGGAGGGGAGGGATGGATCAGGTGTTCACGATTAGCGGGTACAAAGTACTATGTATAGAACAGATAAACAACAAGGTCCCACTGTTCAGCACAGGAAACTATATTCAGTACCTTGTGATAAGCCATCATGGAAAATACGCAAAAGAATGTACAGTAGAATCACTTTGCTGTACAGTAGAAATTAACACCACATCATAAATCAACTACAAGTCAATAAAATAAACAAAAAGCAAACAAGATTTCAAAATCATGAAGGTGGAGGAGTGAGGTGGAGAGTCAAAACCAGGCAAATAAATGCTTCCATTTTCATTTTTCATTTTCCATCAGCTCAAACAATTCACACGGTCCCACTTCCCTGCAAAAAGGGCAATCAGAAGACCAGCTGTGTCAGAAGGACGGGCAAATGGCATCTGTGAACAGTTCTAAGGTTTGCTTATATATTCAAGAAATATATACTTGCTGAATGAACAAATTGATCAAATACTGAGCACTATTTCTGAACTCGATTCACTTACAGAAAAATATTTATTAACTATTCACTATGTGCCAGACAGTACACAGGGCACCAGGGAATGAACATTGAACAAAACCGTGAAACACAAATAGAGGGAACCTGTTCTTAGTCTATCTGCTTATACATGAACCCTATTTACTCACTGTTTTACATTGAACCTTGCAAATTTCAATTCCAGGGGATAGCCTTATTTTGAAAATGTGGAATCAATATGTGGAACAGCAATTTTCATTACGTGCAAACATTTTTTCAAACGATACACAACGTGGGTCTTTCCTGTTCTTTATTGACAGTAAGAAAAAACATTCAACGTGCCTTAAACTCACCAGTTTTCTGCGCATCAAAATATGATGAAAACCTCTGTTGTCAATGACATTTTTTAAGAGCAGGACTGGCAGAAACTTGGCATACTTTTTAACTGGCACTCTGCCAATCCTGTCCACGTTCCACTGGCCAAAGTAAATCTGGGGTCAAGCCAGACATCGCTAGGGGTGAAAGCACACCTGTCTCATGTGCTTGGGGAAGGGCGTAAGGGCTCTCTGCTGAACAAGCTCCCACATTAATGACATCATCATCATTATCATGATCCCTATCACTATCTGTCACTGTTATTTATTGCTCTCATTAGTAATACTATCGCTCCTTCCCATCTGAACACCCTTCATCATCTGCTCCACGCTTCTCGCTTGACCCCCAAAATCCAATTGCATTAAATCATCAGTGAGTGCGAGTGACATAAGGAATGGGCTTTTGCCTTTTTTTTTTTTAACTTTTACTTTCCTGATTCTTTTTTTTTTTAAGCTCTTTATTGGAATATAATTTGCTTTACACTGTTGTGCCAGTTTTTGAGGTACACCAAAGTGAATCAGCTGTATTTATACATATATCCCCATATCCCCTCCCTCCCTATCTCACCCCTCTAAGGCATCACCCATCATTGATTTGATCTCCCTGTGTTATGCAGCAACTTCCCAATAGCTGTCTATTTTACATTTGGTAGTGTGTATATGTCAATGCTACTCTCCCACATATCATACCATGTGACAACGTGACCAGGAGATAGATAATCCTCAGGAATATTTATTGTGTGAGTGGATGAACATAGGTCTTAGAACTTTCAAAGAAAGTATAAAAAGGTTTGATCCCTGGTCTGGGAAGATTCCACATGCCATGGAGCAACTAAGCCTGTGCCCACAACTACTGAGCCCACATGCTGCAACTACTGAAGCCCGCACACCTAGAGCCTGTACTCCACAACAAGGGAAGCCACCACAATGAGAAACCCATGCACCGTAATGAAGAGTAGCCCTCACCTCCTGCAACTAGAGAAAGTCTGCATGCAGCAATGAAGACCCAATGTGGCCAAAAATAAACAATTAAATACATTTATAAAAAAAAAATAAAGGAAGAAATTACAAAAAAAATACACCGCTGTGGATGTATGTTATTGAGTGTCTATATTTATAACATATGTATTATATACTTAAAATATGAATATTACATATGCATATATGTACATGTTTGTGTATGTACATGCATATTATATAAATAATATGTGTATGCATGTTAAAGTTGTTAAAGTGCTTTCAGGAATTCTACTAGTGATGGAATCAGTGCTACCTTAGTTTGTCTGGTGGTTTGTGAAGATTTAGGCAGGACTATGGGAGACACCTGAGGAAGTAGTCATGTTGATGGAAATGGTGCTAATGGCGGAGTTGGCTGAAAGCGAAAAATGCAAAACTGTTAGATGCAAAATAGAGCACTAATGGCTGAGAGGGATATATGAATCCCTGACACCCACGAAACTGCACATCAAGCTTTTCGTTCTATCCTTCTGTTGTCTTAATGACTTCTGCAAACCTAGTTGTTGCCCAGGGTACTAGGATACATCAATATAACTACAGCAGGAAAAAGAGAATAAAATAAAATCATGGAAAATTAGTTCCTAACAAAAACAACTCGCATCGTTATTTGTAACTAGTCACTCTTATCAACTCATCCAATTTTGCATTAACTTCTTGCATTAGCTGCTAACTTGCCTTGTGCTCTATTTCAAATTTTGAAACATTTTTTCAAGGAAAATAAATTGAATTGTAATGATCACCCAGACAAAACTTTTTCAAGACCAAAATGCAGAATCACAATTTCCATATTCATCATTTCCAAAAGTGCTCTACTAGGCTTTGCAATTTTTTTAATCAAAAGAAAATGCATTAGTCTCTCTTTCATTACGTTTCAAGAGTGGTTATATTTCATATTAAAACTTTTCCAAGTAGTGCAAAAAAGAAGATAGACTTAGAAAAATCAAACCTCATAAGTGCTTATCCATCAGCAGTTTTGTTAGAAAGCTATCATTAAGGGAGAAAAAAATGCAAATTACAGAAACGAGGTCACAATTTAATTGGTATAAACTGCAGCCACATGCTTATCTTATTTCCAAGGGAAAGAATTTTGTGTGTGCAATGAAGTCATTTCTCTGTAAGAAAGAAAAGTTGCTTGGCCATCTTTATTGCTTAGGCATTTATTTAAACCTCCTGAATCCAGCCCACTTGGCTCCTGCACCATCTGACCAGCATGTGCGCATCTGCGGCTGACTTAGGAGTCAGAACAGCAACCCCATTTCAAATGACAACACACTCCCCAGACCGTGAGAATCCAGAGAATCCATGGGTTGCTGGACTCAAATGGTCTTGGATTGAAAACAAACTTACAGTTACCAAAGGGAAAAAGGGTGGAGAGGATAAATTGAGAATGTAGGATTAACAGATACACAGTACTGTATGTAAAAGAGATAAACAACAAGGACCAACTGTAGAGCACAGGGAACTATATTCAATGTCTTATAATAACCTACTATGGAAAAGAATCTGAAAATATATATATCACTTTGCTCTCCACCTGAAGCGTTGTAAATCAACTATACTTCAATACAAAATAAACAATGATTAAAAAACCCCAAAAGGTCTTGGATTGGCTTTTGAAAACTACAGAATGACTTATAGAACTGGGCTAAGAGGGATAGAGGTTCAGAGAGTTACAAGCTTTAAATCTGGATATGGTTTCATGCAGGTTCATAAGGAATACCAAACCATGCTGTAGTGATGCTATACGTATACACATATACATATATGTGTATATATATGTATGTATATGTATATATGCATGTGTATATTTATATATCTCCATCCTGTAAACTCAGGCCCAGTACTCATCAGTAATAAGTCAAGAAATGTCTCACTTTTGATTTTCCCATGTGACATTTTGCCTGAAAGTATACCTTTTTATATGAATGCCATTATTTTGGAAATGCTATTTGGAATCAAATTATTTAGATATTGAAGTGAACATTCATGTTCATAAAATGCTAGATAACCATTTACTACTGCATGGGAAGATCTGCCAATTATTAATAGATTTTTCCTTTGGGAGGTAGGATTTAATCATTTTAATTTTGTTTTTATTTTCTAAATTCCATTTTCTATTTCTTTCTAAACATGTTATCTAATTGAAACGTTTTTAAACTTTAAAAATATTCTAAAGTGTTTTTTTTTCTTTCTAAAGGAGAGAGAGTTTTCATTAATTTGGAATGGAGAAAACTGCAGGCTTGTCAAATAGCAATGACATAATTACTATATAACTTCCTTGCATTTTAGTCCAATTGGAAATGACTGTTTTCATGGCAACAATTAGTTGCCAACAATTTATACTCACCCTTGCTGGGGCTCTTAATTCACTCATCTTTTTAATTCCCTTCAAAGCATGAAAGAGGTTTTGCTTCACTGGAAAGAGCACTGCTCTCAATTTAGCAATGAAAAAAGTCAACTACACCAAAAATCATGACTTTTATCTAATCTATAGGAGAACCGATATCATTGGGCAGTTATTTCCATTCAGGGTCAGCCCTTCAGCTAAGGACAATTGGATGGCATGATCCATTTCCATCGTGGCAGAGCATGAAGGGGAGAGTTGGCCACCTAGAACCAGGTAAGGACAATTTTAACAAATTGCTCAAAGCTGGGAGTGGGCTAGTGTGAGGTTATAGACCTCTAATTGCCCTGGATATAGGGGAATTTGCACGCACCTGTTGAATCTTTTCCGCAGACCCTCCACTTTGTGCTCATGAGAAAGGTTGAAGCAGCAGTGAAAATAGAGCAAACCCATACAAAGAACTCATACGACTCAATAGCCAAAGAATAATTCAAATCTTAAAATGGACAGAGGATCTGAACAGACAGTTTTCCAAAGAAGACATACAGGTGGCCGACAGGCAAATTAAAAGATGCTCAATACCACTAATCATCAGAGAAAGGCAAATACAAACTACAATGAGATATTGCCTCACACCTGTCAGAGTGGCCATCATGAAAAGATGACAAATAAAAAGTGTTGGTGAGCATGTGGAGAAAAGGGAACCCTGTACACTGTCAGTGGGAATGTAAATTGGTGTAGCCACTGTAGAAAACAGTATGGCGATTCCTTGAAAAATTAAACTATTATATGATCTAGCAACTCCACTCCTGGGTATTTAGCCAAAGATTTAAAAAAGCACTAATTCAAAAAGATATATACACTCTTATGTTAGTTGCATTATTTACAATTGCCAAGATATAAAAGCAACCTAAGTGCCCATCGATAGATGAATGGATAAAGAAGATGTGCTATGTATACAAAGAAATACTACTCAGCCGTTAAAAAGAATGTCATCTTGCCATTTGTGACAAGATGGATAGACCTAGAGGGTATTATGCTAAGTGAAATTAGTAAGAGAGAGAAAGACAAATAGTGTATGTTATCACTTACAATCGAATCTAAAAAACAAAACAAATGAACAAACATAACCAAAAGAGAAACAGATTATAGATACAGAGAACAAACCAGTGATTACCAGAGGGGAGAGGTGTGGTGGGAGGAAGGAAATAGTTGAGGGAGACTAAGAGGTACAAACTTCCAGCTATAAATAAAATAAATAAGTCACGGTTATGAAATATACAGTGTGGGGAATATAGCCAATAACTATGTAATGTCTTTGTATGGTGACATGTTTAATGTAACTAGACTTAATCATGATGCTCATTTTGAAAGGTACAGAAATATAGAATCACTATGATGTATAACGCGAACTAACATAGTGTCATAGGTCAATTACACTTCCAAAGCAAACAAACAAAATCACTCATAGAAAAAGAGGCCAGAATTGTGGTTACCAGAAGCAGGGGTGGGGGAGGGGGAATTGGATGAAAGTGGTCAAGGACATCCCCAATACTTATCTATAAGTTAGAGTTTGTACCTCTCAGTTATAAGACGAAGAAGTACTGAGGATGTACTTATCACGTTGTATTACAACGTGATAAATATAATTAGCACAGCTGTACGTTATATACGAACATCGTTAAAAGAGTAAATCCTAACAGTTCTCATCACAAGGAAAATTTTTAAAATTTCTTTAACGTTGAATCCATATGAGACCATGAATGTTTGCTACATGCATTGCGATAATTTCATGATGTATGCAAGTCAAATCATTATGCTGTACACCTTAAACTTTATATAGTGTCGTATGTCGACTACATCTTAGTAAAAATGGGAGAAGAAAAAAAACAGAAAATGGAGCAAACCCTCACTGCTGCTGCAGGAAAAGCCTGAAGCTCTACACCTGCCTCTCTGTGCACCCTTTCCTCATAGGAAGAAAAAACCTTGAGGTTAACGGCCTGCCCAGCATCACGCATGAGTTTGCCCTGGGAGTTCTTTTGGGCGTGGGGTGTGTAAATAAGTACCATAGTGGAGAGAAAATGAGACAGCAGGCTGGGCCAGTTCGCTGAAGGAGAGACATTTCCTGCTCCAGAGCTTCCTGAATTCCTCAGTAGAACTTTAGACTAAGTCAGTGTTGGGACAATAGCTAACGGTAACGGTCATCACCTTGTTTAATTTCAGTGTTCAGCTGCTCTCCACGATTTACTCCATCCCTGGTTCTGCATCAAAGCAGCAGCACGCAGGAAACACATCTGTGTTATTGTTCCTAATAACAGTAATCACTTCTGTTTGACAGTGCATTATGGCAAACTTTTCACCTAACCAAGTGTGAAAGAGAAAAAGCATTATGTGTCTATTGATTGCTGTCATATGCTGTTTTATTTAACAGCGACATATTTTCCACGAGTGACTAATACAAGGAGACATCAAATATGCATATATTTGGAAATCCAATTACTCAGCTGAAAAACCCTATTACAGCTTCATTGTCTTAGCTCTGCTACAGTTTCCATTTGGACATCCTGAAAGGTGATTTTTGCCCTTGACAGACAGGGGATGCTCTTCTCAAGTGCATGTGTGTCGAATGCCATGTCATCTACAAGATTTGAATTATTTGTTCAGGATCCAGTGGGAAATCGAACTCAGGCTTATACAATGAGGTTTATTTATTTATTTTTTTATTAATTAATTTATTGTATTTATTTATTGGCTGCATTGTGTCTTTGTTGCTATGCACTGGCATTCTCTAGTTGTGGTGAGTTGGGGCTACTCTTTGTTGTGGTGTGCAGGCTTCTCACTGCAGTGGCTTCTCTTGTTGCAGAGCACAGGCTCTAGGTGCACCAGCTTCAGTAGTTGTGACACATGGGCTCAGTAGTTGTGGCTTGTGGGCTTTAGAGCACAGGCTCAGTAGTTGTGGTGCAAGGGCTTAGTTGCTCCATGGCATGTGGGATCTTCCCCGACCAGGGCTCGAACGCATGTCCCCTGCAATGGCAAGCAGATTCTTAACCACTGTACCACCAGAGAAGTCCTACAATGAGATTTGAATTTGAATTTAAAGACATGGTTAAAATACATCATGTTAATCAAATATGTACTATGTCCCAGGCACTGTGGAACTCAGTGATCAACAAAATCCCAGCCTTTGATCAGCTTGTGCCTGGGTAGGGAATACAGCCAATGAGACTTTAAATGACAGGTGATGGATTCTATGGTGGGAGGTCCAAGAAATCCTGGGACATTGCAGACAGGCACAAATCAGGATGTCAGGGCTGAAGAAAGACTTTCTTAGAGATGTGTGTCTTTGTTGAAGAATGAGGCCAATTGGAAGTAGCCTTAGCTAAGGAAGGAAAGGGAGGTCTTTGGGCAGGCAGAATAGCAGATGTAGCAGAAGCCACTAGGGCCACACCCACAGACCTGCCTCATCATTCCTGCCACCTTCCAACTGCTCCTACACGCATCTCCTGTGCTTGAAGTCTCCCCCACTTCTCTCTAGCTTCTGAAAGCTGCATGGCAAGGTAAAGGGCAGAGGAAAGAACACCCCTCCCTCCTAGAATCTCTCAATCTATAAATATTTTCTAACTGTTTCCAACCTTGAATCTTGCATGGCCATGTGACTTATTTTAGTTGGCTGTGGCAATTGCCATTTCTGAGTCTGGCTACAAGAAGGAAAAAAGCATGCTTCTGCTTTTTTCTGTATCTCTACCTCTAGCATGAGAATAAGCCTGGGATCACATGTTCAGGGTAAGAGGCCAGGTAAAGCATAGCCAGTCTTTCCAACTGAGTTTATCCTAAATTTGCCCCTAGTCAGCTGACAGTCAGACATGTAAATGAACGTCAGGCAAAACTAGGAAAACAAAAAACAAAAACACTAAGGTAATACCAGTCAAGATCAGCATAACTGCTCAGTTTACCCATAGTCTTATGAATAATAATAAGTGGTCATTGTTGAAAGTTACTGAATTTGGGGATTACTTGTTACACAGCATTATTATGGCAATAGCTAACTAATACAAAACATACCATGATTTTAACCAGGCTTGTTGAAGATTTGGAACTAAATGAAAATGAAAACACAACTTATCAAAATTTGTGGGATGCAGCAAAAGCAGTGACTAGAGGGAGATTTATAGCATTGAACGCATATATTAGGACAGAAAATATATCTAAAATTAGTAATTTAAGTTCCCATGTTAGGAAACTAGAAAGAAAAGAGCAAAATAAATTCAAAGAAGAAGAAAAGAAATAATAAGAATTAGAGCAGAAATCAATGAAACTGAAAACAGGAAATTGGTAGAGAAAATCATTGAAATCTAAATCTGGTTCTTTGAAAAGGTGCATAAAATTGATAAACCTGTAGGTAGGCAAAGAAAGAAAGAGAAAGGATTCAAATGACTGATATCAGAAATGAATGAGGGGACATCACTACAGATCCCATGGACATGAAAATATATTAAAGAAATGCTATGAGCAATTCCATGCTGACAAATGTGATAACCTAGATGAAATGGGCCAATTCCTGGAAAGACACAATTTGCCGAAACTCAGCAAGAAGAAATAGACAGTACAACTAAGCTTATAACTATTAAAGAAATTGAATCAAAATTCATAAACTTCCAAAACAGAAAGCTCCAGACCCAGAAACAACATGAATAGATAAACAAACTGTGGTACATCCAGACGATGGAATATTATTCAGTGCTAAAAAGAAGTGAGCTATCAATGCACGGAAGAAACTGAAATGCAGATTACTAAGTGAAAGAAGCCAATCTGAAAGGTTACTTTTCTGGCTACATACTGTATGATTTCAATTATATGGTATCCTGGAAATGGCAAAACTATGCAGACAATAAAATGGTCTGTGGTTTGCCAGGGTTTGGAAGTAGGAGGGTTGAATAAGCAGAACACAGAGGATTCTTAGGATGGTGAAAATACTCTGTATAATACCATAATGATGAAAAAAAAAAAGTCATTATACATTTGTCCAAACTTATATAGCGGACAACATCAAGATGACCCTAATGCAAACTATGGACCCTGGGTGATTGTGATGGGTCAATGTAAGTTTATCAATTGTAACAAATGTACTTCTCTGTTGGAGGATGTTAAAAATGGGGGCGGCTGTGCAGGTACAGGGGCAGAGCGTATATGGGAATCTTTGCACTTTCCCCTCAATTTTGCTGTAAACCTAAAACTGCTCTAAAAATAAAGTCTTCATTAAAGGAAAAAAAGCTGAAGTTTAGAGAGGTTAATAACTTCCCCGTAAATGAAGGAAACAGGAATTCAATTTATTTGTAAGTCTTCCTTCCAGAATCTGGGGGCTTAATGACTCAGTTACACAGACCTGCTTCCCACTTAGCTACCTGCTGACTTGCTGCCGGGTTGGCGTCCCCATCTGATTGGCACATGGTCAGCTCAGCCCTTCCCTTGTCTACCTCAGAACATCTTGCTCTATGCCACCCCATGGAAATTTACCAGTTCTGATCTCTCCTGGAATAACTTTGGATAGCCAAGGGCCTGCTGCTAAGAATGAATCAGTGGCAGGCACAGAATTCATTAGAAGATCCATCTCACATTTATGCAAGAGAATTGCAAGGTGGTAAAAAGCGCCCTTTCTGCTTCCCTGTTCAACGTTTTATTATGTTCCTCCTCAATTTCATGCATGAAGACCGCAGAGAGCTTTGAAAATTAATATCTGTACCATATTAATGCTGACTTCTTTCCCCCTTAAACCACGGGAAGGCTTAGATGTAAAAACAGCTGCTAAATCTTTTATTATTCCCTCTGTTTTGAAAAGGACTTCACAAAATCCTCTCTGGTTGTGTATAAATCATCCCTGTTCCTATTTAGTTGTACTGTCTGGAAAAGAGAAAATTGGACGCTACCCGCTAATCACCCATCAACAAGTACATATTAGTTGTGGTACAAAGAGCTCTGTTAGTGCATTAATTGGAAGTATCACTGAGTGAGCTGGAGGATCTCAGCTAATAACTTTGCAAAAACACTCTACGCAATTAACAGTGACTAATGAAACAAAATAGTATAATAAATACTGGGGCTGACATTTTGATAGGCAAAGTCACCAGCCACAGCTGTCCTCATTTTGGATCTCAGAAGCAGCAAGGAGAAGAAGGTTATGGCTGGGACAGGATAGCAGGGTGGTCTACTTCTGGTTCACCCTTACTCCAAGGATGCAGTCTTCAGTGTCCCCATGTGAAGAGTGGGGTGTAGACCTAACACCCTAGTCAAGTCAGTCCTTAAACTTTAATCCTTGCCCCTGCTCTTGCAAGACTGAAACGTGTTTAGCCATGATTTCAGAATTATCTTCCAGGGAAGAGAGACCTGAAAAGCTGTGCTTATCTCCTAGGGACTGTGTATTTTCCTGAAGCCAGGCCTGGAGTTCATTATTAATGTCTTAGTTCCCTACTGCATTCATGGAAGTTTCTGGATTGTTTGTGTCTGTGTTTTTCAATTATTCCTTTGCTTACTTTTGTTCATTGGTTTCTAACTGTCTTCACTGAGAGCATTGGCCTTCTCAGAATCATACATACAGAGTACGTCACTCTTTTATTTAGCTTATCTTGATTGTGCATAAAGTTGGTAATTATCCATAGGCTTAGTAGCCATTTAATCTGTTTTCTGGTAATTATGTTTTTGAACATGCTACCAAGTAGGAATTAATCAATCCAGAAGTATTCCTAATGACGTCTATTCTTACCACTGTGACCCTGCAAATAAAGATGCTGTATTTTGGCCATGACAGTAAGCAATGATTGTGAAATTTAAATCCAAGCTCATTTAGGAATTATATGAATAATGATCAGATCGTCCAGCTCTCTGTCTTAAACATTTTGTTCCTGGGACACTACAGATGCTTCCTATTTCCAGAGTGGACTGGCTAATTCCCAACAGGACAGATATTTCTCCGTTGTTGCTACTGTTGGACCATTGACACAAGGGTGTTAATTAAAATCCATAGATGAACAATACAATCTGATGTCAAGTATTGCTTCAAAGCATCATCAGAAAGTTTGTTTTTGCAGGACTTCTTAGGTGGCACAGTGGTTAGGAATCTGCCTGCCAATTCAGGGGACATGGGTCCTAGCTCTGGGAGGATCCCATATGCCACAGAGCAACTAAGCCTGTGAGCCACAACTACTTATCCCATGTGTGGCAACTACTGAAGCCCGTGCTCCACAACAAGAGAAGCCACCACAATGAGGAGCCCGTGCACCACAATGAAGAGTAGCCACTGCTCGCCACAAGAAGAGAAAGCTCATGTGCAGCAATGAAGAATGAACACAGCCAATAAATATATAAAAATAAATTTAAAAAAAATTTTTAAAGTTTGTTTTCTTAAGTAGGTCACTCATTTCTCCGTCCCTTTATACCATGAAATTGAACAAGTTTCTTAACCTGAATCTCATTTTGGTTTTTCCTTTTTGTTTTGGATTGTTTGTGTTTTGTTTTTCATTTGTGAATAGGATATAACAATATCAACCTTGTAGAGGTGTTCTAAATATCAGAAGTAAATTTTGGCCAGAAGGAGATTCTAAACTAGGATGGATACTCAAAATGGTAGTTAATATTAATATAACTCAATTTTTAGAAAGAACTGATTGTCTTGCTTAGTATATTTGATAAAGATGATTATTTTATGGAATTTATTGCAGTTTGTTATTTAGTGGATGTGAGATGTTTTCAAAAATATTATCTTTTTCATGGCTATTAGTACACTCAAGCTCTTCCCACCTCTGCATAGACTGTTCCCAACCTCCAGGATGCCCTTCCCTATCTTTGATTTTCAGAGCCCTGTGTATTTTTTTCCTACTTCATGACACTCTCATTGAAGATTCCAGCTTAACAGGATGTCTTCAATTATTTGTGCTCCTGGATAATTTTACTTAGATATTTTATAACAACTTCTTTCCCTTGTAGTATGATTATCTACTTCCGCCCTCCTAGGTAGTGACTTCCTGGCATTTCTTTGTACCATTGTTTACCAAGGTAGGATATAATAAGTTACCAGAACATGATTTAAATATATGAATAATTACAAATAAGTAACAGATATGTATTTTAATGGGTATGAATACCCATGAATGGTATCACAATTTCATAGACAGCCTTGCTTATCAGGTGGCTGAGTAGGTAGAAAATGTTGAAGCTCCTTTAGCTGTCTAATGGGGTATAGGTATGGCATGCCATGAATATTTATACCTTAAAATACGCTTTCTACTTTAAGAAATTACCAACTATGATTTAAGATAGAGACTTGCTCGACAGAACATACAGGTGAACTATGGTACTAATATCCTGAGAGTAGGAACTGTTCTTTCTGGAGCTTCTATTTATAAAATGGGCTCATGTCACATCATCAAGTGATGTTTATAAGTCACCCTGTGCTGTTCGCACAAGCTTCCAGCTGACTGCAGTCTACCTGCTTTGTTCATTCATTGAAGACACTTCTTGGCTGATGGGGACCCTTAGAAAATTCCACCAATAGTGTTTTATTTGCATCCATGATCTGTGCTACAAAGGGAAAACAAAACCCAATAACAATAACAAAATAAAAAAACAGGGAGTTTGCAGAGCATGTTATATAACAGGTGGATCTTACCCAGTCTTTTAGTTTCAACCCCTGATAATTCCTCCAAGTCAGATTGGAAGCATAAACAATGGACATGGCCAGCAGGTGAAACCTATCTTGCCACTGTGCTTGACACTCTGGGGTAATTTCAAGCTCCATTAAATTATGATTCATCTTTGCTTGGTGATGTACATATTATCCTGTCTAAATACATTTATTTTCATGAGCTGATATGCATCAGAAATTGTATGCACAAGGGCTGATTGGGACTTTCTAGTTATTCTGAGGGGTTTTAAAGCTGTCGAAAAAAATATGCCTGTGGCTGAGAATGATGGAAATCCTGATATTTCAACTGTAAGATGCTAAGCCTTTATAGTGTTTAATTATTTAGCTGTTGTAAGGCAGATGTTCCCAGGTCTACCACATTTAGTTGACCTGACATTCCAGAATTTATGCTTATAGAACTACCATAGGACCCAGAAATTCCACTCCTGGGTGTATATCACCCCCCCAAAAAAAAAACCCAAAACCACTAATTCGAAAAGATACATGCACCCCAATGTTCATAGCAGCACTATTTATAATTGCCAAGACATGGAAACAATGTAAGTGTCTATCCACAGATGAATGGATAAAGAAGATGTGGTATATTTGTTTTTCTGTTTCTGACTTAATTCACTCTGTATGACAGTCTCTAGGTCCATCCATGTCTCTACAAATGTCCCAGTTTCATTGCTTTTTACAGCTGAATAATATTCCATTGTATATATGTACCACAACTCCTTTTCCATTTTTCTGTTGATGGACGTTGAGATTGCTTCCATATCCTGGCTATTGTAAATACTGCTGCAATGAACATTGGGGTGCATGTGTCTTTTTGCATTATGGTTTCCTCTGGGTATATGCCCAGGAATGGGATTCCTGGGTCCTATGGTAGTTCTGTTTTTAGTTGGAGTGGGGAATGGGGAGTTAATGTTTAATGGGGACAGAGTTTCAGTTTAGGAAGGTGAAAAATTCGGGAGGTGGATGAGGGTGAGGGTTGCACAGCAATGTGAATGTACTTAGGGCCACTGACCTGTACAGTGAAATCTGGTTCAAATAGTGTGTTTTATATTATGTGACTTTTACCACAATAAAAAAAAAATTAAAAAAAAAAAAAGAAGATGTGGTATACATATCTACGTAACCATGTCCTACAATCGCCTGCCGTGTGGGCGGGGTTCAGAAGAGAAGCTTTGTATCTGCTCACAAGGTGCCAGCTGGGGCTCAGATCACCTGAGGGCAGCTCCCTTACATGCTGGCGGTTGATGTTGGCTCTTGGTTGGGGATCACCAGGGATGGGGCTGGACCACACCCAAGAGGCTTCTTGGCTTCCTCACACCATGGTGTCGCTGTCCCAGGGGTGAGCAGGCAAGGTAAGCAGGAACCCAAGGGAAGCCATAGCTCCTTTCCCAACCCAGCCTTGAACGTTTCACACCGTCTCATGCCCTGCTATCTCTTCCTTCAGATAATCGCGAATTCAGCCCAGTTTCAGGGGAAAGGAAAACAGAGTCCACCTCTGGATGGAGGAGTTACGAGGTTCGGGAGAGAATGGGAAACTAGAAATATCACTATGGCAAGCTTTTGGAAAATGGAATTTGACCATCTTTTGGAACATGTTGACAATTCTCCTATCTTTTTAAATGGACCTTATCAATGAAAACAAATTTAAAATTTTAGTCTAGATTTGAGTTTAGTTTAAATTTAGATTTAAAGAAAATTGAGAGGATAGTACAGAGGTTCTGTATATACCCCACACTAAGCTTCCTTTATTCTAGAGTCTAATGATTTAGTAGTGCTAATTTATTTTACATCTACCCTTGTATCATTTCTGTGAAAATGGAGAAGATAAAAGATCGAAAAATAATTTTAAAAGGAATTTAAGTATAAAATATAAAAGGAATATCGATTTGAGTTCCTAATTCTTAAAGACCTTTTATTATGTGAATTAACCTACAAGTGCTTATTAGTTCAGATTTCAATCACCACTAAAATTATACCTGTGCATTAGCTCTGCTTTTTTGGAGTAGATTTAACACTTTGATACTACCTAATCAGAATGCTCCACGCTCTCATTCTAGCACTCTGAAGCGTTATTAACTATCCCTGAAAATGACGACACTGCTCTCTTTTATTGGTAGAAAGATTAATATCAATTCTTAAAAGCAATGATAGACTTAAATAGAAAAGTGATCCTAGAAGCGGACAGAAAAATCAACAGAGATTGGCTCTGTGGCAGATTTACCAAAGCGATATGGGATTCAAAGTTCTTTTTATCAGAACACCAAAGTCTCCACTTTGTATGGACTTCCCAGGAAACATAGTCGCACCCAGCCAGACCCATCTGTGCTCTGTAACGGCCCTGTTTGTAAGGACCGTGGTTGCTCAATGTCAAGTCTGGACTCAGCTCCCTCATTCACTGTGTCTTCTTCGAACTTGAGCCTTAAGGAGAAAATACAGATTCTTCTGAATGGACTCTCGGCCTCCGATTTGGAGCTGATAACTCAGGATTTCTGATGCTTAAATGAGGCTTCACCCTACACCTCCTGCAAAAATGATAGATGAAGTCCTTACACCTGAGGACCCAGTTTGCAAGCATCATCTGTGCGAGACCAATTGCTATCTGTCTGATTTCTCTTATCTTAGACCCTGGAATTTCTGCACATCTACTGAATCTGCATGTGTTTTCATGGCGACTGCATCAGAAAAATCAGGGCTGGAGAGCAAGGAATTTAGGGTATAATAATTTTACACAGGTCACTGAAAAGGGAGAACACTGGTATTTGAATTTGCAAACAATCAATAGCTTCCTTTCCTTAAAAAAAAATCATTGTCAAGAAGCTTTCCTATTGGTCATTGGAAAACTAGCTTGGCAAACATCTGTAAGTAATTTAATGTTTTTATTATAGAGTCTGATGTGATTGTTGGAAAAGATTCTAACAACTTTGAAAGGCACAGTAGAGAAAATAAAGCATGTTCCTCTTTCTCCCACCATCTAATTCCCCCAAAATAACTACTGCTGGCATCCCCGCCCCTTACCCTGTGGTAACCATAAGTTTGTTTTCTATATCTGTAACTCTATTTCTGTTTTGTAGATAAGTTCATTTGTACCCTTTTTTTAGATTCCACATGTAAGCGATATCATATGATATTTGTCTCTCTCTGTCTGACTTACTTCATCAATATGACAATCTCTAGGTCCATCCATGTTGCTGCAAAAGGCATTATTTCATTCTTTTTTATGATATGACATATACACACTACTATACATAAAATAGATAACTAACAAGGACCTACTCTACAGCATGGGGAACTCTACTCAATACTCTGTAACGACCTATATGGGAAAAGAATCTAAAAAAGAGTGGACATATGTATATGTGTAACTGATTCACTTTGCTGTACACCTGAAACTAACACAACATTGTAAATGAACTCTACGCCAACAAAAATTTTAAAAATTAAAATTAAAAAAAATTTTTTAAATGAGACCAAAAAAAATAGTGAGTGAACCTTCAGTCTCCATTGGGTCAGAAGGAAACACTGCCAAGGAGACAGCATGAACGGTCACATTTACAAGAATAACGGACCCTCCACCTGTTTTTGAATTCTGTTTTCCCAACTTGCTACCTTCTTTTTACTGATGTTCTTTTGACTCTAAAATTGGGATAATAATAGAACTTATCCCTCTGAATTGAGCTGTAGAATTTAATGCTAATATACTTAGAGCACTTAGAAATCTGGTACATGAAAATATTATGTATTTGCTATTGTTATATTATAGGTTATTATTTAATAATAAGAAGCTGTGTTACAGCATCACTCAACACATAGTTTTTCTTTGCTTTTAGTATGAACATTCCTGATTATAAGTTTTAAAGGAGAGGATTTCAAATATTTTGACCACAATTCACTAAAAGAAATACATTTTATACTTTGAGAAATACCTGTGTGCACAAAAATGTATACACACACATATACTAAAAGAAAATTTCACAAAACTATTTTTATCCATATTAACTGCAATGTTGTCAAGTACAATACATCCTATTCTATGCAGTTCTGTTCTAATCTAAACTAGGATATTCTAACTGATTTGCAAAATAAATGTTGGTCCCAACCCATTAACTTATTTTACACCATTAGTGTGCTGTGGACTGTGGTTTGAACAAAACTACCCTAGAAGCAGATCTTGGCTCTTAGAGCCACAAAGCTTATTGGGTATTTACTTTTCCTTATTCTCTGATTTCTAATGGCTTCATCACTTTTTCTGTATTCAATTTTATTTTTCCCACTTTTTGTTTCTTTTTTTTTCTTTACTTGAATATAATTGCTTTACACTTTTGTACCAGTTTTTGAGATACACCAAAGTTAATCAGCTGTATTTATACACATATCCCCACATTCCCTCCCTCCCTCGACTCCGCCCCACCATCCCTGTCCCGGCCCTCTAAGGCATCATCCATCATCGAGTTGATCTCCCTTTGTTATACAGCAACTTCCCACTGACCATCTATTTTACAGTTGGTAGTATATATATGTCTATGCTACTCTCTCACTTAGTCCCAGCCTCCCCTTCACCCCCCCCCCCCCAACCTCGTGTCCTCCAGTCCATTCCCTGCATCTGCATCCTTATTCTTGTCTTGTCACTGGGTTCATCAGTACCACATTTTTTTTTTTTTAGATTCTGTATATATAAGTTAGCATACAATATTTGTTTTTCTCTTTCTGGCTTACTTCACTCTGTATGACACACTCTAGGTCTATCCACCTCATTGCCTATAGCTCCATCTCATTCCTTTTTATGGCTGAGTAATATTCCGTTGTATATATGTGCCACATCTTCTTTATCCACTCATTTGTTGATGGGCATTTAGGTTGCTTCCATGTCCTGGCTACTGTAAATTTCCCACTTGTTTTAAATTATGTTTTATTTATATTAGTGGTTAACCTTAAGATTTTAAACACTTTTCAGGCAATTTTAATAGCAAAATGCATATTCCTTTTTTTAAAATGTGTGTCCCTGGGTCTGTGCATATTCTAACATTCAAATTGTGTTTTTTTACACTTTTACAGAAAAAATTCAATTCTTGGGCATGGATAATATATTTTTAACATAAACTAGAACAAGTGGTAATTAGAACTTCCCACCAGGGAGATGTATCAGACACTGACTCAGGCACAATTTGCCTCAAATATCCTCAGGTTTAATTGGACAAAAGTCACAGGTGTGGGTATTGTTTCCGATTTGGGAAATGTATCAGAAGGCACGAAAAATTAGCAAGGCACTCGTGGAAACTAATCCAAAAAGGATTCTGTCTGAGTCCCACTTCGGCAGATATTGATCAAATGATTTTGGACACTTTATTTCTCACTATGTCAGATGCATTATGTGTAAAATAGAGGTGCTCATTGCTACCAAGTAATGTTGTTATGAAGATTAATAGAATTTCCTCCTCTATGTTATAGAGAGAAACATAGCATACTTGAGACAAAGAAGATAGTCAAATAAATAAAGTTATGTCTCCAAACAAACAAATACAAAGGGACAAAGAAAAGTCGTCATTTTGTCGATTATGTCTGTTACCTTGATCGTGGTGATGGTATCACGGGTGTTTGCCCTATGTTTACACCCCTCCAATTGTACACATTAAATATGTGCAGTTCTGTCTCTGTCAATTATACTTCAATAAATCCATTTTTTAAAATAAAAAAATATGGATCTTTTGATTATGTTTTTTAAAACTGGAGGGTTCCAAATAGCTCATTACCATGAAAATTGTTTATCTAGGACCTCAAATAGTTTTGAACTTCCTTGTGTAGCTTACCAAATGAGTTGTTAAAAAAAAACCTCTCTGCCTTCTGAAATTTTTAGTCTGATAAAAAGGATTTGATTATTTTTATATGACCTCATTTTAGTCTGAAGTTTTCCAGAAATTAAAAAAACAATATTCATTTATTTATTTATGTTTGGCAGCATTGGGTCTTATTTGCGGCATGAGGGATCTTCCCTGCAGCATGTGGACTTTTAGTTGTCGTGTGCAGTAGTTGGTGTGTGGGCTTAGTTGCCCCAAGGCATGTGGGATCTTAGTTCTCTGACCAGGGATCAAACCTGAGTCACCTGCATTGGAAGGTGGATTCTTAACCACTGGACCACCAGGGAAGTCCCTTCATAAATTATTATCATTATTTTATAACACACAATAACTAGGTTGTTTTAGAAGTATATTAGTCAATGAAGTTACTCCCCATCAGCAATAATTTAGGATGCAGGAAAGGCTATTAAGTAAAGAGACTGACTCACTTAATATTATCTTGAAAGGAACTTGTGTTATATGCACCACAACCTGGGCTCGAGGAATAAACTTTCACTGGGGCTTTGTTTATATCCCTGTATTTTTGTGGGTGCTAAAGAAAAGAGCCTATTGTAATCCTTCTGTTCTTATAAAGGGCATTCAATGGAGAAATAGAATTCACCATAAGGAATTTCACTTTACAACTAAACTTAGTCTAACTCATTAACTTTTATTGCAAAAGCAAAGGAATCCTTATATGTAACTGTAAAAAGGAAAAACTAAAAAGCAAGATTATACCGTCTTCATGAGACATTCACAAAAGATGTTTTGCTTAGAGTGATTTAAAAGGAATTATTTTTATAGCAGTAGAACTACTGAGACCATTAATTTCCAATAGTGAAAATTCTATGATTAGTCAGAAAGGGCAGGGCTGTTTTGCTGCTGAAGGGTGCAAACACAAAAACATAGTTTTTAATAGTCATAGAAAAACCTCCAATGTGTTTAACTGTGGTGATGAATTCTGCCCTACTTCATTTACAGGGTCCTGGGAACCTTCTTACTACTTGTAGCAAGAGCTAAGATTCAATGGAGGAGCTGAGAAGTTGGGGTATTATTTTAGAGATGCAAAAGGAGAGTGTGATTGGTAAAATAATGACCCCCACCAAGATGTCCATGTCTATACCCCAGAACCTGTAATATATATGTTATGTTACATGACAAGGGGATTAGATGGCATTAAGGTTGTCAATTAGCTGAATTTAAAATAGGGAGATTGGACTTCCCTGGTGGCGCAGTGGTTGAGAATCCGCCTGCCAATGCAGGGGACACAGGTTCGATCCCTGGTCCAGGAAAATCCCACATGCCATGGAACAACTAAGCCCGTGAGCCACAACTACTGAGCCCGTGTGCCACAACTATTGAAGTCTGCGTGCCTAGAGCCCGTGCTCCGAAACAAGAGAAGCCACCATAATGAGAAGCCTGCACACTGAAATGAAAAGCTTCTGCTTGCACAGCTAGAGAAAGCCTGTGTACAGCAACGAAGACCCAATGCAGTAAATAAATAATTAATTTAAAAAATATTAAAAAATAAAATAGGGAGATTGTCCAGAATTATCTGGGTGTGTCCCATGTAATCATAAGGATCAAAAAAATTGAAGTCACGTGGATGAGAGGCAAAATGAGAAAGATTCAACCGGCCATTGCTTCCAAGATGGAAGAAGGGGCCCTGAAGAGGAATGAGGGCAACTTCTAACACCTGGCAGAGGCGAGAAAACAGATTCTCTCCTAGAACCTCCAGAAATGATGACGGCTTCTGGCACCTTGATTTTAACTCAGAGAGGCCTGTGTTGGACCTCTCACCCACGGAGCCATAAGATCACACATTCATGTTATTTTAAGCCACTAAGATTGTGGTGAGACTTACCTGGTGGTCCAGCGGTATAGAATCCGCCTTGCAATGCAGGGGATGTGCGTTCGATCCCTGGTGCAAGAACTAAGATCCCACATGCCGCGGAGCAACTAAGTCTGTGCACCACAACTACTAGCTTGTGCGCCTCAACTAGAGAGCCTGCGTGCCGCACACTACAGAGCCCACACTACAGAGCTCTGGAACCCGCATGCCACAACTAGAGAGAAGCCCGCATGCCACGATGAAAGATCCCACATGCCACAATTAAGACCCAATGCAGCCAAAAAAAAAAAAAAAAAAGATTGTGGTAATTTGTTACAGCAGCACCAGAAAACCAACGCAGGATGTTTGCTCTAAAACTTTGTGAGGCTTAAATCACATTGGAAATAAACTTATCTTCCAAATTGTTCAGTGAGATTTTGATCCAGTTTAACAGTGACATCAAGCTCCTTACTTCTTCGTATGAGATGTCTGTGCCAAGATATGGATGCTACCCAACAGATGCTACACTAGTTTGTAAGGGTGGTGTGCAACAAACATGCAATACCCATGGCCCGGTGAAGATAGCTTTGGCCCCAAATTCTGTTAAACAGTGCTGAAATCATTCTTTACAGAATGCAAATCTCAGGCTTGGAACAGTCAAAACCAAAACTGACATCAAGATCACAGTGGGGGAGAAAACAAGAAATCAAAATGACAGAAATGTTAGTGGTTATGTGCTACCTCCTAGGATGTAAGTACTGCAAGTGGGTGAATAATTCTAACCATGAAAATACCTAAATTACTCATTTCTCCATATGAAAATCATATAAGCAGGGATTGGCGGTAGCCCCCACTCGCTCAAGCTTCAAGCCTCTGGTGCTGTCTTTAAACACTGGAGAAAGAAAGAAAGAAAGAAAGAAAGAAAGAAAGAAAGAAAGAAAGAAAGAAAGAAAGAAAGAAAGAAAGAAAGAAAAGAAAGAAAAAGAAAGAAAGAAAGAAAGAAAGAAGGAAAGAAAAGAAAGAGAGAGAGAGAGGGGGGAAGGAAGAAAGGAAGGACGAAAGAAATCATATCAAAGATTTTGGGAGATTCATTCATTTCCCTAAATACTTCTCTGTGTCTATCTCTCTGCCTTGATCTACTTACCCCTTAATCTCTCTCTCTCTTTGCATGTGTCTCTCTTTGTGTCTCTCTGTCTCTCTTTGTCTCTCTGTCTCTCTGTCTCTCTCTCTCACACACACCCCTCTTACCTAAGCATGTATTTCCAGGTAGAGGCATTGGCTGAGAATATGATTAACAGGAATTGGGGGGCCCCTGAATCTCCAAGTTCATTCAAAATACGCCCACCGAGGAGCAGATCCTCAATGGCTGAGACACAGCTCCGCAACAGTAAACAAGGGAGATTTCTGTGTCAATAAAATATGGAACAAACTTAATCAGCTGAGTCTGTTGCATTCCTTTTGCATTCTATTATTAACCAGTGCCAGAATAAGATCTTGTTTGGTTACACTCTGTGGGTGCCTGGATTTGCTAAAGAGGACAGCCGGGATGCCTGAGAAGCCTCGGTTTCTACAGAGCTCTGCCCCAGTTCCCAGAACTCCAATTAAATACCCTGAGCTGCAGGCATGAGTTAGAGCTGACAAGCAGAGGGAATCTGAGCTCTAACCTGTCTTAAAGTCCTGTCCCGGATCCTCCCCCCACCCCCATTCTAGTAAATGTGCTAGAAAGTGGGAAGAATCAGTGCAGGGATGTGGTTCAGGGGGCGGGGAGGGCTGTGCTGTGGAGATGTTCAAACAGCTGGCATTTCTGGACTTCCCTGGTGGCGCAGTGGTTAAGAATCTGCCTGCCAATGCAGGGGACACAGGTTTGAGCCCTGGGCCAGGAAGATCCCACATGCTGTGGAGTGACTAACCTGCGTGCCCCCACTACTGAAGTACAGACGCCTAGAGCCCGAGCTCCACAACAAGAGAAGCCACCGCAATAAGAAGCCCAAGCGCCACAAGGAAGAGCAGCCCTTGCTCGCCACAACTAGAGAAAGCCTGGGTGCAGCAATGAAGCCCCAAGGCAGCCAATAAATAAATAAAAATAAATAAATTTATATTAAATAAAAGAGCTGGCATTTCCCGCATCACTTGCCCGTTTTCACTCTCATGACCGTCCGATTCCTAATCAGCTCATCAACTGTAGGTATTTTGGAATGTGGTGTGGCAGAGAGTAAAGCTGTTGTAATTCCACCTGCCACGTGATTGCAGGGGACTCAGTGTCTCTCCCTGCCTTCTCCAGGTAAAAGTGACCTAGAGCATCTCTTCACAGTAATGGACTTACTCTGCCACTCTCCACCTGCTGTCTGGTGAGAAACCCAGACAGTGGCTAATCTCTCCCTTTTACATCTGCAAGAGGGCACTTGCAGATTGGGGAAGTGGCTATTTTAATCATATACCTATTCTACGAGTTCTCTGCAATTGAAACAAGCAGAGTACACATGAATCGGAGTACAAGATTTACACCATGTCCTATAATATCTGCTTTTACCTGGATGGGGTGGAAGCACACTTTGGGTACCACTCTGCTCTACACCCCACCATCAGCATCACACATGCCCACTTCTCATCAATCCACATTCCCCCGCATCTCTGTGAGCAAAGAGCTACACCTCATACAGGCTGCTATCAGAAAAACAGATGAGCTTGTTCATGAAGGGAATGAAAAGTGAAGCCATTATGAGCTACTGCGTCATAAATGAGTGCAAATTACATTGTCAGTGATATTTACAATTTCACGTGGCACAGAGCCCTGGAATGGTCTCTTCAGTTCTTCCATTCAGAGGACTTTTCAGCAAGGGGTCTCACGATGGCCAAACCCCATTTGGAAGCTGGACATGGGAATCTGAGCCTGCTGTACATGTTAGGGTGCTGTGTATTCAGAAACCAAATGGTGGCTCAAGGATTTAAAGAGGAACCAGTTTTTGCAGAAGAGAAGCTCAGAGTTTAGACTTAACACTTAAAGGTTGTGGTCTGGTTAGTAGTAGAATTGAAATATTGTATTAAATTCCCAACATAGTTGTCAGGTCAGGATGTCTTCCCAGAGAAAGTAAAACCTTGGTGATAAGTTGAGCTTTTTCTGGTTTTTATGATCTTTGAAAATCTTTTGAAATAGTTATTGGACAGGTCATAAGTATATAGCTCAGTTTACTGCTAAGGACACACACAAGCATACTTTCAAGAACTCATAAGTAAAGGACATTTGAAATAACTATGACATAATTATCTCACTTAAAATGAATACTTCTTAAAGAGAAACACAAATACTGTATAATATCACTTATATGTGGAATCTAAAATATGACACAAATGAACTTATCTACAAAACAGAAAAAGACTCACAGACATAGAGATCAGATCTGTGGTTGCCAAGCTGGGGGGCGGGAAAGGGGGTTTGGGGGAGGGATAGATTGGGAGGTTGGGATTAGTAGATGCCAACTATTACATAGAGGATGGATAAACAACAAGGCCCTACTGTAGAGCACAGGGACTGTACTCAATATCTTGTGATAAAGCATCATGGAAAAGAATATTAAAGAAAAGAATGTATAAGGGTGAGTCAAAAATTATCCGCACTCCAGTTATATTAAAACTTCTATAAATTCTACAGCCTGAGTGCGGATAATTTTCCACTCACCCTCGTGTGTGTGTGTGTGTGTGTGTGTAACAGAATCACTTTGCTGTACAGCAGGAATTAATACAATATTGTAAATCAACTACACGTCAATTAAAAAAAGAAAGAAAATGAATACTTCTTAGTATTATCGAATTTCTTGTAAATATAAAAAATATCCCAAATTTAGTTATAGTGTAAGTTGATATTATGGGTTCCACCCCCACCCCCACCCCAAATTAACATGTCAGGCTTGTTTCCTTTAAACTCACCAACTCTTGCGATTGGACCATTTTTCTCTAAACTGCCCATGGCTGCTTGTTCTAACAGAGCTTAGTCTGCAGCGGGAGTTAAGCTAAATAGCTCGACAGAGAAAACTATGCTTGGTTTTGTCTAAAAGCTTTTGTCATCAGC
The DNA here is from genome assembly GCF_030028045.1 of Hippopotamus amphibius kiboko. Taxonomy (NCBI): domain Eukaryota; kingdom Metazoa; phylum Chordata; class Mammalia; order Artiodactyla; family Hippopotamidae; genus Hippopotamus; species Hippopotamus amphibius. The sequence continues at coordinate 23,129,645 of NC_080193.1, forward strand.
CTTATGGAAAATTCATGTATCAACTGGAAGATGTAAAATCAGCTTTTATCATAATAGAGCTGAACACGACGTTTCCAGCAACTCCCACAAAGGGAAGAATTAAAGCCACGGTGGTGGGCGGGGGGGACATGGACAATAGACTTGTCTTGGTCTATGGAATTTCCAGGGCAAAGTCCCACCCCCAGATGTCATGGGACAACACAGAGCTATTATCACCCCCATTTTACAGAGAAGAACACTGAGGTGCAGAGAGGCTGAGGGGCTCCACGAGGCCAGGAGCAGCAGGACCTGGGATCAGACCCAGGAGTCTGGCCCTGGACTCTGTCCACCTTCTGACGCTGCGGTCTGCTGGGCTACCCAGAACCCAGGTGACCTTCAATCTTTTTTTTTTTTTTTTGCCAAGTTGCACAGCTTGTGGGATTTTAGTTTCCCAACGAGGGATCAAACCTGTGTCCTGGGCAGTGAAACCGTGGAGTCCTAACCACTGGACTGTCAGGAAATTTTTATGTAACCTTGCATCTTAAATGTACCCTTCTGTATCATGGGATAACCCTGTTTAACTTGTGAATATCACTGAGATAGTAAAGAGATTGTCACGTTCTCATAGCCTGGGCACTAGAGGTTAAGCATCACACTCAGGCCAGGCTGGGCAGCCCTGAGCGCCTGACTCCACCTGGGCCGCCCCGCCTCCCCGCCCTGCCCCCGCGCCCCCTCCCCCCGCACAGCACACACTACCCATCTGGGCGAGCTGCTTCCCTGCGCTGCCGTCCGCACCGTATGCACCTCCATCCCTCCACTCGTCACTTCTTCCACCTGACACGTTCGCTCTAGGAATCCAGGGACTGTCCACTCTTAAAGGACCCTGTTAACCTTGAGACTCCAAACGGCAATGGCACACACTGTCCTCACCTGCCTTGCTCCTGAGTCCTGTCTACGCCGTCTATGTGCTTGTGTCTTCTCTTCCCAAAGCGCAAGATCTCCAAGGGGCAGCAGGAGGTTGATTCCAATATCTAAGGAACCCAGTGTAGACTTTGCTTCCCAGTGGGGGAAGGTGCTAGACACTGAATTCGGGTTGATCTCAGTGTGTCACTCATGGGCGTCCCAGCCACCTGGACCACTGTTATTGATCACTGTATTCCAAAACTGATGTAGGTATCACTCCACATTTTATTATACTGTTACCAACTCATTACTCTCAATTCCCTAAGAAGAGTGCTGTGGGATCAATGATCCCCAAGACATTTGGGGGGTGGGCAGACCCAAACATATCCAGGTGGACTCTGCATTTTGCAAACGAATGACAGATATATATCTTTCCATCCATTTAAAGCAAATTTCTTCTTTAAGGTGTCTCCATTCAGTCTGAAGAGATGTATTTGTGAGAAAGATGATGTTGGGTTTTTTTTTTTTTGGTGTATTTTATTTAATTTATTTTTTTACATTGAATATAGTTGATGTAAGGTATTTTAAATAAAAGTTTAGGTTATTAGGAAAACAATTGAAAACGTGGAAATGTGAGGACACAGTAGCCCTGCTCAGGATTATACTCCGTCTCTGAAAACTGTGGCAAACGAGAGTACAAATCCTCTGTAGGTTGTCCAGCTGTAAAGGGAGGAATGGACTTGACTTTTTAAATGATGTTTTGGCTTCAACAACACTTAGAATCCAATTTCCACTGGCACGGATGAGTCATGTCTCTCACTGGCACTCTCATAGCAGGTTGGGAAGCGCAATCTAGTGTATTGATCTCTCTGACTTCCTGCTTGTTCATGTTTTCAAGAGATGTGTGGGGAACACATTTCCTTTGACGGCACTGTACTTCTGATCAAGTGAAAAACTCTAAGTAAAACCAGAAGCGTCCATTAAGTTCCAACCCCACCCAAAACTCCTGAATATGTGGGGAGGAGAGTAAAGGATGTATTTCCAGAGACTTAAGGATTTTCTTCTAATAAAAATTATATTCATCAGAAATACCTTATTCATTCAATGGAAATTGCAAAGACCATCCATGTAAAAATATTGGTTTTCTTTAATTAGTGGTTTTCTAAATTTTTGTTTATTTATGTATTTATTTATTTAGGCTGCGTTGGGTCCTCGTTGCTGCACGAGGGCTTTCTCTAGTTGCAGCAGGCAGGGGCTACTCTTCGTTGCGTTTCTAGGGCTTCTCATTGCAGTGGCTTCTCTTGTTGCGGAGCATGGGCTCTAGGCACACAGCCTTCCGTAGCTGTGGCATGTGGCCTCAGTAGTTGTGGCTCGCCGGCTCTAGTGCACAGGATCGGTAGTTGTGGCGCACAGGCTTAGTTGCTCCACAGCATGTGGGATCTTCCCAGGCCAGCGATGGAACCCATGTCCCCTGCATTGGCAGGTGGATTTGAAACCACTGCACCACCAGGCAAGTCCTCGTATGCTTTTAATTAACACTAGAAATCAAACTTCAGTAAAGAATCACCATGGAAAGACACTTCACAGGCCCAGTGCAAGTGACCACAGACGTTTCACCATGACCTACCCTCTCTGCGGTCTGTTTGAAGCTGGGCAGAGGCCTGGTCACAGGCTCCAGCTCCTTGGTTTAGCCCCACGTCATAAAGAAAAATAGACCCCTCACTCCCTGCCAGTCACTTTGCAACTGTGTCCACCAGGAGGTGCTTATGACGACAATGGACAGTCAGAAGCATTTCCAAAACCTGAAAATCATCAATGGTGATATCTCACGGTCATGTTTACAGAGCAATGCTCAGTTCGGTGGTTCAAGACTTCACTTTACTCTTGATTTCCGGAAAATCTCATTTACTTCCAACCATAACCGAAGGTCACCAGAAAGTCTCCTGTAAAGCATTGTTTTCTTTTTCCTTATTTTAGTGTAACAGAATCTAAGCTTGATAACATGATGGGAAAAAGTGAGATATAAAAGGGACCTGGGGGCTTCCCTGGTGGTGCAGTGGTTAAGAATCCACTTGCCAAGGCAGGGGACATGGGTTTGATCCCTGGTCTGGGAAGATCCCACATGCCGCAGAGCAACTAAGCTCGTGCGCCACAACTACTGAGCCTGTGCTCTAGAACCCTCGGGCCACAACTACTGAGTCTGAGTGCCTAGAGCCCATGCTCTGCAACAAGAGTAGCTCCCGCTCTCCACAACTAGAGAAGGCCTGTGTGCAGCAATGAAGACCCAGCACAGCCAATAAATAAAATAAAAGAAAAAGAAAAGGAAAGAAAGTAAAATAAAATAAAATAAATAAAAGGGGACCTGGGACTAGGTGACTGCAATCGATGCTAAAGGAATGAGTCTATTTATATTTTTTTTACCATTTTTGCACAATTTTGTTCAAGTCTCTGTGTTCCAGGAGACAGAATCCTTGTGATGTATCTTGGATAACATACCTCTCAATTGGCTTTTTCCACCAAGAGAAAATTCAATATGGAGAGTTTCATCTCAAAAAACAAAAACAAAACAAAACAAAAACCTAGGTCTCTTTAAAACAGTATGGAGGTTCCTTAAAAAACTAAAAATAGAACTACCATATGGCCCAGCAATCCCACTACTGGGCATATACCCAGAGAAAACCGTAATTCAAAAAGATACGTGTACTGCAATGTCCATTGCAGCATTATTTACAATAGCCAGGACATGGAAGCAACGTAAATGTCCATCAACAGATGAATGGGTAAAGAAGATGTGGTACATATACACAATGGAATATTACTCAGCCATAAAAAGGAATGAAATTAGGCTATTTGTAGTGAGGTGGATGGACCTAGAGTCTGTCACACAGAGTGAAGTAAATCAGAAAGAGAAAAACAAATACCATATGCTAACTCATATATATGGAATCTAGAACAATCGTACTGATGAACCTAGTGGCAGGGTAGGAATAGAGATGCAGACATAGAGAACGGACTTGAGGACACCAGGGGAAGGGGAAGCTGGGACATAGTGAGAGAGTAGCATTGACATATACACACTACCAAATGTAAAATATGTGGCTAGTGGGAAGCTGCTACAGAGCACAGGGAGGTCAGCTTGATGCTTTGTGAAGACCTAAAAGGGTGGGATAGGGAGGTTAGGAGGGAGGCTCAAGAGGGAGGGGATACAGGGATATATGTATACATGTGGCTGATTCACTTTGCTGTGCAGCAGAAACTGACACAATACTGTGAAGCAATTATACTCCAATAAAGATTAAAAACTAAAAAGAAAAAAGAAAAGGAAGAGGAACAGACATTGTGGCTTAAAAAAAAAGTTGCTCTAAGTCACTAGGTGAATGGAGAACAGGAATGATAAAGCAATAAACAGTATTTTAAAAGTTTACTTTATGCCCAGACTAAAGGTAGATGATAATTAAGGATAATAGGTGAAGGTAGGCAAAAGTACAAATTTCCAGTTACAAGATGAATAAATTCTGGGGAAGTAGAACCCAAGGATACCAGCTGGAATTTCTTTTCCAAATCTAGAATTTTTTATCTGGGCTTGGTTGAATCTAGGGATGTAGAACCCAGGGCTACCAGCTGTACTTTAAGCACTCGGGATTTCCATCCAGATATATCCAGAAATAACTTGGGATAAAAGGGATGGGAGAAAATGTTTTTCACAGGCATCCTCAGTTTTCTCAAGCCTATTCAATTTTAGTTTTGATTGCTGGAATTACCTTAAGCGAGTAATTGCTTACTTTCAACATAAATACCTTGCTGTCTTTGGTTCCTCCTTTGGATCCCCATTATTTATCACGCGGTGAGAAATAGGCTAGAAGTGATTGTTCCAGAATCTATTTCCAGGAAAGTATAATTCATCTGAAGCAGGAGCTGATTTGAACACTGGCGGAAAACCCTTTTGGAGAGTTTCAAGGTCAGAGATAGCCAGGAGCATCAGTCAGGGAAAATAGTAGCCTCTACTGGGAAAACTGAGTCTTTTATAGCACAGACCAGAGGTCCCTTGCTCTGGCTAAGCAATGAAATCATCTATGGAGAATTTTCTGAAATATCAGTTTCTGGAGGATTCTGATTTAGTTCATGTAAATCTGTATGCCGCACCCTCTTCCCAAGTAGCTGAAATTAGTAAGGTTTGGGACGTGCTGGATGGATACATCGGCTGTCCATCTGCCTTTCTCACCTTATTGAATCAAAATTTGTTGACATGTGATAACCCTGGCATAAGCCAAAATACATGCCGAGGGATTTTACTTCCTAAAACCATATTTCTCTCCAGAAAGAGGGAGACATCTAACATTAGAGTTCTTTGTAAAGTTTCTTACATGACCGAGTTCTCCGATGCTTTATCTTGAGTGATAATAATAAAAAATACAGTGTGGAGAAAGTGCATTCAACCTGAAATGACCTAAATGCAGGGTCTAGATGCTTAGAGATCATATAATATAACTGACACACTAAGAAGAGGAGGAGGAGAAGAGAGAAGAGGAAGGAGAAGAAAGTGAGGAAAGATGGAAAGAAAGGAAGGAGGAAGGGATGAAGGATGAAGGGGGGAGAGAGAGAGGTTGTGATTTTACAGAATTTGCTTTTTCTGGGGATATGACTCCACAATTATGAAGTATTCAATTCAATTGCTATCCACAAGCTTTAAAAAGATTATTGGGAATTCCCTGGTTGTCCAGTGGTTAGGACTCTGCACTCTCAATGCCAAGGGCAAGGGTTCAATCCCTGGCAGGGAAACGAAGATCCCACAACCAAAAAATAAAAAGATTATTGAGAGAAAGAAATAGGGAAGTGATGACATTACAATCAAGTATGTATGCTTCCTGGGCGTGAAAAACGTGTCTACGTGCACAATCATGTGTGCACAGCTTGAGACACCTTGACAACTCAGATACTGATTTCCAATGTTCTCTCTTGCAAGCAATCTAGCAAAACGTGAAAAAGGTTGCTTTCCTCAAAATTGCATTAGACAAGTGCTCTAGACTGACATGATGTCAGAAATACAGATGGAAGATAGGAGCAGAAAAGACAATATTTCTACACGTACTAATTTAAGATGTCTTTTCTTTAGAACTTTTATTGTAATATAATTGACATACAATAAACTGTGTATATTTAAAGTGTACAATTTGATATTTTCTTATTAGTAATGTATATTCTGTTGCTACAGTAATTATTATTAATAGTTGACGTTTTTCTATATTATTAAGTTGATGCCTTCAAGGTTTTCCTTATCTTTTCATTATGAAAATGAAGTGCTTTATATCGATAATCATTTTGTCTTGGTTCTACTGTATGTAATAAATACATGCAGATTTCTGGAAAGCCACAACCTTTTTTTTATATTTAGGCTGATAAGTAGAAAGCAGGGTCCACTTTAAGGATGCAGACCCAGTTTTACAGGCTCTGGCCTGTATCTCCCCTTTGTCACCCCTCCCCTCAGCGTGCAGCCCACTATTTTATGGGAACTACGGTAGTGATTGCCTTTACTCTGTAGGAATTAGCCTACCCCCCAGGGGACTTTTAAAATTGCCCTTTCCTGTTCAAAGAGTTTATGCCTTTTAAACATAAGAAATGATATGTCAATTATACTTCCATAAAGCTGTTTAAAAATAAAGTAAATGAAAAAGGAAAAGCATTTTTTTCTTTACATGCATGAAGGTAAAAAAGTGAATCCGTCAGCATCACGTGGGTATCTTGTTTCTGTGGCGTGGGATGCTGTTGTCAAGATGAAACAGCAGGGCTTCCCTGGTGGCGCAGTTGTTAAGAATCCGCCTGCTAATGCAGGAGACATGGGTTTGAGCCCTGGTTTGGGAAGATTCCACATGCCCGTGCACCACAACTACTGAGCCTGCACTCTAGAGCGCACGTGCCATAACTACTGAAGCCCATGCTCTAGAGCCCGTGCTCCACAACAAGAGAAGCCACCACACTGAGAAGCCCAAGCACTGCAACGAAGAGTCGCCTGCGCTCACCTCAACTAGAGAAAAGCCCGTGCGCAGCAATGAAGACCCAATGCAGCCAATAAATAAATAAACAAATAAATAAATTTACCTTCCCATGAATTCAGCTCTGCTCTCAGTGATGTGAACTGCAATTAAACAGGGCATCAGTCCTTCTGTACTCACCGATGAAATATATTTATTTGCAGTTAGAGTGTGCTTAAGTTACCCCACAGACGAGTGAGAAAAAGTAATTTGGAATTTTCCTAGGACATACCTTTGGGTTGCCTGCTGGGGGCATTGAATACAGGAATAAGTCCCGTGGCAGTGGTCCAGCCTGACCCCACTCTCCTCCACTGCCTTTCACTGCATCTCCTCTCTCTGCTCACTGCTGAACAGACAAGGATTCTCCAGAAATGATTTTACTTTAAACCCTCTAAAATAAATTCTGGTTTCATTGTGTAAAATAGCTATCAATTGAGGAAGAAAGATTCCATTAAGATTAGAAAGTACCAGAACCTATGGAGGAAGAGTTCTATTGAAAGGTCATTTGGGGTAGAGCCAAGAAGATCTGCAGACATTTTCATCCCTGCTGGGGAAGGTTTCCTGTTCCATCAATATGTACGTATTGAGCACCTACTGTATACCAGGCCTTTTGCTGGGCAGTGGTGAGTCATGGAAGTATTTAAGCTACTCTTTGCTATCACATCACCCACAGCCAAATCAGAGGTGCGTGATATAAAGGCAGCTCTTATTATCGTAAGGCAAAGTGCTAGCAGAAGGAAAGATAAGTTAAACCTGAAAGAGTGAATGAAGGCTGACAAGGAAGATTCATTACTGAAATGAATCTGGAAATTCACAAGGGCTCAGGGAAGTCTGGCTCAGCTAAGAATATAAGCAAAGGCACAGAAGTTCCTATCATGTTCCAGGGAGAGGAAACAGCCCAGTGTGTCTGCGGGCAGTTTGCCTGTAGGATAATGTAATAAATTTGAGATGTGCTGTCTACTTTCAATAACCTCCTTGTGCATCTCATTCTGTCATTAACAAATCAAGCAGGTGAGCCAAACAAGTCTGTGTTTCCCTCCAGCTTGCTTTTTAATGACATGATTATCAAGAGCTGTGATGCCACATGTAGAGATGACAGAAATGAAGCCCAGGGATGTTAAGTTTACCCAGGCAGCACTCGTGTCTCAAGCTTCCCTATACAGTACGTCATCAATACTGGAGATTCCTCATACCCCTCAGCCATAAAAAAGAAAGAAAGAATGCCATTTGCTGCAACACAGATGCAACTAGACATGCTAATACTAAGTGACATAAGTCAGACAGAGGAAGACAAATACTGTAGGATATCACTTACAGTTGGAATCTAAAATATAACACAAATGAACCTATCTGTGAAACAGAAACAGAATCACGCACATAGAGAACAGATTTGTGGTTGCCAAGGGAAAGGGAGGGGAGGGGAGGGGAGGGAAGGATTGGAAGTTTGGGATTCGCAGAAGCAAACTATTATGTAGAGAAGGGATAAACAACAAGGTCTTACTGTAGAGCACAGAGAACTATATTCAGTATCCTGTGATAAACCATCGTGGAAAAGAATGTGAAAAAGACATATATGTATAACTGAGTCACTTTGCAGCAGTGCAGTAATTAACACAACACTGTAAATCAGCTATACTTCAAAAAATTCTTGGAGATTCCTCAATAATTAGTTGCTAATTTATAGAAGGCAGTGTGCAGGAGAAATGATTTTGATTGGAATCAGGAGCCAAAAGGAAGACGAGGTCACTTGAGGGGAAGCCTCGTCCATGTTTAGATTTAACCTACTTTGCTTAAGAAATGCCACCCAGGGACTTCCCTGGTGGCGCAGTGGTTAAGAATCCACCTGCCAGCGCAGTGAACATGGGTTTGATCCCTGGTCTGGGGAGATCCCACATGCCGTGGAGCAACTAAGCCCATGCGCCACAACTGCTGAGCCTGCACTCTAGAGCCCGCGAGCCACAACTACTGAGCCTGCATGCTGCAACTACTGAAGCACAGGCTCTAGGCACAACAAGAGAAGCCACCACAATGAGAAGCCTGCACACCGCTACGAAGTGTAGCCCCTGCTCGCCACCCCTCACATAGCAGTGGAGACCCAACACAGCCAAAAAAAAAGAAAAGAAAAGAAAAGCCCCCAAGTTTCTTGTCTGCAGATGCCTGGGGATTTGTGTCTATTATTCCCTCCAAGACACTTTGCTGATTCAACAAATGAACATCGCAGGTGGAGGAAAATAATAACACTTTTCTGACACTAGGATAAGGATTCCACATTTAACAAGAATAAATAACCATTTTCCCCTACTCAGGTTTAAAAGTAGGTCAAAAAATGAGGTTAAGGCATTCAGAAGCCCCATGTTATCTCCGTGCCTTGAATATCAAGGGTGTGAAGTGTGTGTTGGCCATATACAACCACAAGAGGCTGCAGGGCTGGAAGGTAACTATGGACTCTTCCTCCCCTGTTCACTTTGCTCTGGACAGGTGCCCCTTTATAGAAAAATCTCAAAGTAGCATGTCAGTTTCCACTAACTTTCTATAATAGGAAAAATACTATTGAAACTAGGTAAAAAAAATGCTGTTATTGTGTTCAAAGCTCTTTACTTGCCATCTGACAGCAAAAGGCAAGAGTGTCGGGTGTGACATATCAATCCCCCCTGCTCCATCCTCACCAGCAGTGCTGCTTTCCCACGAGCCTCCAGCCTGGGAGAACTCTATCCAGGTGCCTTTTTGCAGAGGTCTCAATTTTCAGGGCGGGGGGGGGGGGGGGGGAAGTGATCTCCAGGATGGAGATTAACAGGAAGGAAAGCCAGAAGCTGGAGATGATGCTTGATTTCCCCACTGGCCAGACAGTGGGAGTCAGTAGAATAGTTTGAGCTGGGATTTTTATAAAACCTGAACCAGCCACAAGAGATGCCCCAAGATTCCAGATGAGTGATATTGACCAATGTGATCTGGCCCCTGTTTTCATTCACCTCATTCTAGCAATGGAAAGAATGTATTTGAGTTTCAACTAGCATAATATGTGCAACATGATGAAAGTGTGATTCGTATCCTTTGTTCATGGAAGAAATACATTACAATGCTGGAGCTTGGTGGCAAGACCAGAATTAAGACTCTTCCTTTCTATATGACTTATCAGGGCCAAATTCGTTTCTGAAGGAAGGAGGCAATGGATCCAGAAGAATTTCTGGATTTTGGAAAATAGCTTCATAAATTCACTCAGAGACTCTTATCCAATGTTCCAGCAGCACGTGGCAACCAGGAAAGAATAGTTCTTCTTATTTGTTAAGTGATTTATCACTACCATGGTAAATTAATCTAACCACTCGTATATCTTAGTTGAATTGTGTAAAATCATTTGTGCACAGCAACAATAAAATAGAGATATAACTAATATGACATGAAATCTGTACTGTTTCTTTCAAATCGGTCATATAGGAAAGGGCAGTCGCATAAAAGCAAAACAAATGAAAAAGCAAACAAACAAACATGGACATTTTAAGCTAAGGAGTGTTTTTATAATTGCTATCAATTTATTTGTAGCCTCAGATTAACAGTCTCAAAAGCTTTGTTACAGAAATGATAACCTTCATACACTTTTTTAATGGCTATAAAAGAAAAATATATTCATTGCAGAAAATTTAGGAAATGTAAATAACTTGTGACATCAAGCATACACCCACCAGGAACAACTGTTTTTATTGCATATTCTTGTATGCTTATATTATTTGTATAAATGTATACATTTCTTTACCATGCTGTATATGTAAAATTATAGCCCACTCTTTTCACTTAATAATAAATCATGAATGTGTATAATGTATTAAGTATTTTTTCTACAGCATCTGTTTCAATGCCTTCATTGACTTCAGTTGAAAACAGATTTTTTTTTTGTATCTAGTTTCATAATGTTGGAGCTTTAGAACTAGCTCTTATTTTCACAATTATATACGTCTTTGATAATTACATCATTCACAATATCTTTGAACGTATGCCCAATTATACCCTGGGATAACTTCTAGAAGTGGAATCTCTGGGATTTGCACACATTTGGATACATTTGCCCCTCCAAAAGTACTGTTCAGAGTGTTTCTCAACATCTAATCATTTCACCCGGGGCAGAAATTGTCCTCCTATAATTGTCCCCTTGGGTTATGGCTTAACAACCTCTGGAAAACCACAGGCTGGTGGCAGCAAACTAGATAAAGCCTAGAGCCGCTGTATGAAGGGGCCGCCCACTCCCTTCCTAAGACTGGCTCAAGGCCATCTCTCTTGAATTTGCAGACAAGGAGCTGAGGGCTCCTGAGAGATCCGGGGGCACATCATCGCCTAGGACACTGTTAGGAGGGAGAAAGCTTTCCAGTCTCAACCCAGTCAGCAGAATGCTCTGTATGCTCTGCGTGCATGTGTGTAAAATTCGGACATCACAGACATAGAAGGCAAAAAACAAAGAAACCAAAACAAAACTTAAGCAGCAAATTCAATAGTGAACGAAGGTCAATTTAAATAAACTGTAACAGAAGTATTTAGAGCATGATGAATACTGAAAAGAGGACTACACCCGTAAGACCAGCTCCCAGGTTGAGAAATAGCATGAGGCCGGCCCAGGTGGTCCATGCTCCCTTCTTGTTACCACCCACATAAAAACATCTACCACCCTCACTTCTAACAGAAACATGGATTGATTTTGCCTGTATTTGTACTTTATAGAAATGGAATTCTCCAGTATGTACTTTGTTGCTTTTTTTTTCTTTGACTTAAGCATTCCTGTGATGTCTAAAAGATTTACAGCCTATGTTTGTGCATAGGTGCACCTGGCTTCTTTGGCAAAGCATTATCATGCCAAAGCTGCTCCAGATCTTTGCTCAAAAACCCACCTTTAGCAGGAGTTAAAATAAATTTTTTAAGTTCTAGGGTCCAGAGATAAAAAAGGAAGCTATGAACAAACAAATAAATGAACAAAAATCCCAAATTGAACCAGCGGCAATGAACCTGACCTCCAACAGACCCAGTCTCATTATACACTGATTTGACTACATTAGCATATTAAATGACACAACTACCAGCAACCAGGACCGGACATTAAGGACCAGAAAAGGATAGAAGAGGGGTGGCATCCCTCTCCCTCAAAAAGCCCTGCCCCTTTCCCAGTAGACTAATGCAAATGCCTCCCCTTCACTAGCCTCATTCCTCTTCCCTTTGGCTTTACTCTTTAAAATTAAAACCCAGCACATCCTTGGAGCCCAGTGGTTAAGAATCCGCCTGCTAATGCAGGGGACATGGGTTCAATCCCTGGTCTGGGAAGATCCCACATGCCACAGAGTAACTAAGCCTGTGTGCCACAGCTACTGAGCCTGTGTTCTAGAGCCTGTGAGCCATAACTACTGAGCCTGCATGCTGCAACTACTGAAGCCTGTGCACCTAGAGCCCGTGCTCGTCAACAAGAGAAGCCACCAAAATGAGGAGCCCCTGCTTGCTGCAACTAGAGAAAGCCCATGCACAGTAATGAAGACCCAAAGCAGCCAATAGACAGATAGATAGATAGATAGATAGATAGATAGATAGATAGATAGATAGATAGATGATAGATAAATAAATCCCTCTCCACAGGTGGGCAAGAAGGTGATCTGTGAACTTAGTTCCTCTTCTCCATTCTTTGGCCACTGGATAAAGCTTATGCTTCTGATTCATTATTCGGCTGCTTGAAACTGAATAGAAGAAAAAGCTTCAGCCAGGGTAGGGTCCCAACAGGGTCCATACAACTTAATTTGGTAACAATTATGGTACATGGAGTTATGGATCATTTCCTCGTGTTGCTGTTGAGTATTCTTGGGTATGAAGGTCATTTTACTTCTTTTTGTATCCTTCCCACAAGTGCTGTTTGGGAATCTGCTCTGGGCCAGCCGTTTTCTAGATTCTAAGAATATTAAGGTGACCTAGGGCAGGTAAAGTTTGTGTTTTGTCAGAGGCATACATGACTAATAAGTTTGGGAAAAAGATAAGTATTCTGTGGGCAATAATGCATTGAGTGTGAAGGAATGTAAGATGATGAGTAGGAAATACTATCTAGGGTGGACATTGCGGAGATCTCCAAATAGGGGGTACTTGGGCTGAGTTCTAAATGAAGACCAGAGCTCAGGAATATAAGCTGGAGAGGACCTCCCTGGTGGCACAGTGGTTAAGAATCTGCCTGCCAATGCAGGGGACACGGTTTGAGCCCTGGTCAGGGAAGATCCCACATGCCTCAGAGCAGCTAAGCCCGTGCACCACAACTATTGAGCCCATGTGCCACAACTACTGAAGCCTGCATCCCTAGGGTCTGTACTCTGCAGCAAGAGAAGCTGCCAAAATGAGGAGCCTGCACACCACAATGAAGAGTAGCCCCCGTTTGCAGCAAATAGAGAAAGCCCGTGTGCAGCAAATAGAGAAAGCCCGTGTGCAGCAATGAAGACCCAACACAGCCAATAAATAAATAAAAATATAGCAAAACATCCTATTAAAATAAAAAAAAAAAAGAAGCTGGAGTGGCACACCTTTCCATTAGAAGAGGTTAACGAGACAAAGGCCCTGAGTTGGAAACAAACCCAAGCCTCTCTGAGGCACAGAAATGAAGACAGGAACATGGTGGGAATAGGAGGAAAGGATGCATGATGGGATTTAAAGGTTGAAGGGACCAAATGCTTAGATTCCAAAAGGCTTTGAAACCGTGTACCAGCCCCTGTGTCCTTGTCTTTTCAAGTATAATGCTGACTCAAGAGTTAATATTGGTGGGACTTCCCTGGTGGTGCAGTGGTTAAGACTCAGCGCTCCCAATGCAGGGGACCCAGGTTCAATCCCTGGTCAGGGAACTAGATTCCATATGCCACAACTAAGGAACCCACTGGCTGCAACTAAGGAGCATGCCTACTGCAACTAAGGGACACCCCTGCCACAACTAAGACCCAGTGCAACCAAATAAATAAAATAAACATTTAAAATGAAAAGAGTTAATGATTGGGAGATGTGATGATGTAGAAACAAAGAATAGCTGTGTGGCTGGGGAACTGGTAACAACTTAGACTATAAATCTGCCACATCGCAGAATCACCAAACTCCCAGTTTCCTGAAAGATATAAAGGCCTGACATACATTCGTAAGTTGTTTTTACAGGAAGTAGACCCCCTCCAGATGAAAACTGCTGACTGCAAGAATATATCCTAGACTGGTTGAAACCAGAAGGTTGATGATGCCTAAAACTTAACCTCAATGCCAACCAATCTGAGAATTGTCCACGAGCTGATCACACCCTGCTTGTTGAACACTGTAAAACTCCTTACTACCCACTCTGGAGGGGTTGGCCACGGTTCTTGAGGCACTAGCCTGCTTGTTCCCTCTTTGCCTGGCAAAGAAATAAAACTACTCTTTCTCTTTCCTCCAAACTTCTGTCTCCGTATTTCTCTCCAGCACCGGTGTACAGAGGCCAAGATTCTGGTAACAGCTCCTGATTCTCTTCCATTCATGCATCTATGTCCCAGTGTCCAAATCCCCCTTCCTCTAAGGGCTCCCATCAGATTAGATTCAGGCCCACCCTAATCACCTCCTCTGAACTCCATTACAACTGCAAAGACAGTGTTTCCAAGGAAGGTTATGTTTACAGGGACTAAGGGGTGGGACTTCAATATGTATTTGGGGAGACACAATTCAATCCATAAAAATGACTGTCAGCAAGACCTGACTTCTCTAAGCTGCAGAGTCCACATTGGTAAAATAGAAACAATGAAATCAGCAAAAATCCTTGGGTTATTCTAAGAACTAAAGGAGATCAGGATATAAAATGCATCATTCTTAAGGGATGGTCCTTTGTAGGTGGAAGGAACTGGATGATATTAGAAAGTCTTTTTCCTTGCCTGTGCACCACAACTACTGAGCCTTGCTCTAGAGCCTGTGAGCCACAACTATTGAGCCCATGTGCCACAGCTACTGAAGCCCACGTGCCTAGAGCCCATGCTCCACAACAAGAGAAGCCACTGCAATGAGAAGCTCGCACACCACAATAAGGAGTAGCCCCTCTCACTGCAACTAGAGAAAACCCGCATGCAGTAACAAAGACCCAACACAGATAAAAATAAGTAAGTAAGAAAATAAAGAAATAAAGTGTTTTTCCTTGTTCAGGTCTCTAAGGAGAAAGAATGTGGTGGGGGGGAAAGTAAGGAGGAGCAGGAGGAAATGGTTGTGAGTCAGTAAAACAACTTTACTTTTTTCAGGCTTTATGTAAAATCTATAATGAAATAGGAATAACAAAACCCAGGAAACTCTTAATCCGACCTGGGAAACCTTGGCATTTCAGACCTCTGAAAATGGAACAGCTACTAAATTAGGGCAGAATCTGAGAAACTATATGAAAACAGTTTAAACTATATAACAGCAGATAATTCTTTATTACTAAGTGATTTTGAAAAGCGTATACAAAGAAAATTGTATCTATCTATACAGGCACAAGTCTGAGCCAATAGAACTAAAATCTACGCTATATGTCTCAATGGACATTCCTCTATATTAGATTCCAAATTCTTTATTTTCAGATGTACCAATAACTTGATTTTTTGCTCAGAGAGAATTCACCTGTCTCAGCTTCCTGCATATCATGGTGGCAACACTTCCTTTGCTTTCGGAATCTTCTCAAAGTTCCCCTAATTCAAAACTCCTGTGCAATTAGCTTGCTGCATTTTCTCAATCTGGAAATTTCCAAAGGATGAATTTAGGAGACTGCTTAGCGACTAGACATTTTGCTCTAAACATCCATTTCCAAGTGCAAATTTACCAGCCATCCACAGATGCACATGGCATGAGTAAGAACAAACGTACTTCGAGAACAATGCAAGACTCTGTAGCTCTAATACCTTCAGTCCCAAGCGGACCATTTGTGCACCTGTTAGAATTACATATTCTTCTGCTAGTAGCTTTCAAACTCCTTCATAGGTGACAGCCCCACCTAGAAGAAGACGTGCAGGAAAATGCCAGCAAGAGACAGGAATGTGAGATGCCAGGAATGTTGGAAAAGCATGTGATGAATATAATTTTCATGTTTCACTCTCTGAAAGACACAGTCCAAAGGGCTCACGTTCAGCGGGAAATGATTCTCCGTAAGCTGCTGTGTGTGAATGAAACAAGAATATCCCATAGGCGCAAGTTTGGGTATTAGGAAATTGACCCAGGTTGCTGGCTGCGAACGAGCTAGTCTTAAAAGACTTGTGAGTTGGTAAAATTTCCAGGAGGTTTGGAGAGATATTCAAATTTCTGGGACTCATTTGCACAATTAGCTTAACGATGGATATAGCTCTCTCTCTTGAGCCTTGTTTCCATGCCGAGATATCTCTGGGGATTAGAGTTCGTTACTGAGATTTAGCGCTGCTAAGCCTGGTCGATCCAATTACCAGTATCCCTTTTTCTGCTCTTCTAGCTTGGGCTAGGACAGATAAGGAGGGGATGTGTAACCTACAAGGCTACACCAACATACTTAGGTTAGTTTCTTCGAATGTCCGTTTCAGAGTAAGTCTCTTATTTGGCTAATGAAAAGGAGACCAAAACCAAGTATTTTTTCCCAAGCCACATTAATACATCTTTTCTCATGAGGTTTTCTTGTGTGAGTTGAGTAACTGAGTACAGATTCCCAACTCCAGAAACGAGCTTCTGAATATTTCATGCATATCTGAGAGAATAATTTGTAGATATGTACTGTGGTTCGTTTTGCCTGGACATCGGATCTGCAATCCTACAGTGATGATTCATGTATCTGTCCTATTGGGATTAAAAGTTACATCCTTTGATAAAGAAGATGGGGTATGTATACACAATGGAATATTACTCAGCCATAAAAAAAGAATGAAATAATGCTATTCGCAGCAACATGTATGGACCTAGAGATTATTATACTAAGTGAAGTAAGTCAGACAGTGAAAGACAAGTATCATATGATATCACTTATATGTGGAATCTAAAGGACGTTATCAATGAGCATACCTACAAAACAGAAACAGACTCAGGTGTAGAGAACAGACTTGTGGTTGCCAAGAGGGATGGGGGTTAGGGGAAGGAAGGGTTAGGAGTTTGGAATTAGCAGATGCAAACTAGTATATACCAGATGGATAATGAGGTCTTACTGTATAGCACAGGGATCTATATTCAGTATCCTGTGATAAACCATAAGGGAAAAGAATATGAGAAAGAATATATATATATATATATATGTGTGTGTGTGTGTGTATATATATATGTATAATTGAATCACTTTGCTGTACAGCAGAAATTAACACAACATTGTAAATCAACTATACTTCAATAATTTTTTTTTTAAAAGTCGCATTCTGGGAATTCCCTGGTGGTCCAGTGGTTAGGACTCCAGGCTTCCACTGCAGGGGACACGGGTTCAATCCCTGGTTGGGGAATCAAGATCCTGCAAGTTGCAAGCCACGTGGCTCAGCCAAAAAACAAGCAAACAAACAAAGAACAAACAAAACAACAACAACAAAATAGTCACATCCTTCGCAGCTGTTTCCTACTGTCAACAACCCAAGAAGGGGAGTGCAAGGCAGAGATTAAGAAGAAGCGCACGTTTGACTTGAATTCAAGCCAGATCTGTAACCTGTGTTCCAAGGCATTCAATGTACCGACCTGCTAACCAATATTTCTTACACAATTCATTCTCCACAGATCAGTGGGAGTGATCTGTTTAAAACATGTCAGGTACTGTCTTTCCATGCTTAAAACTCTCCATGGAGTTCTCATTTCCACTTACAATAAAATGCACACACCTGGTCACCACCCATCAGGCTGCCTGGTGTGACCTCACTCTTGCCTACCATCCCGTACCTGCATTTTCCTCTTCACCCTCTGCCCACTGCCTCCAGCCATGCCAACTTCTTCCCACATAGGCATCAACCCCACTGAGTCACTTTTAGACAAGTCACCAGCATAAAACCCTCTAAGAGGACAACTCAGCACCCCTTAGCACAAAAGCCCTTTGGGTGCAGAAACAGCAGTTGACATAGTTCTGTTTCTTCCATGATGTTTCCTACAATTGCCCAATGGGTTATATCTTAGACCGGTGCATGGTCTGTAAATTCAGAACACAAGTGGAAACCTGTAGAAAATGGCCCTTGAAAATCTCTTAAAATGCCCTTTTAGTATGCAGTACACAGGTTTTGTTGTATACGTAGCATTGCTCTTTGTAGTAACAATACTCATAAAAGGTGGAAATCACTGAGACACAACAAAGAAAGAGATAAAACCAAAGACTGTACACAGACATTTAAAGGTCCAAATCATTATTCTTTTAGGATAACTATCAAATCCTTAGCTCTCAGTAAGAGACGGTGGAGAATTTCCAAGCATTTCAGCCTGCCTTGAGCTTTCTTCCTTTCCATCTTAATACTTAGCCCCTATAACCTCAGCACATGTTAGTAGATTTCCTTGTTGGAAAGAGTCAGTGAGATTACAGGGTCACACCTCACCCACCCATGGATTAGGTATTAAGCCTGTCAAACAAGTGCACTTATGATGTTGCCCTCCTAACTACAGAAGATTTAAACATCTATGATGCAGGCAGCATTGACCAAAACATCAAGATTTCCAAAAGGCCACAGACCAGAAAGCTGACTTTCAAAGGAGAATCTGAGAATTTGTTCAATAGTTCTTAAAACCTTTCAACCACTTCAGAAACATAAGAGGTGGGAGAAGTGAGGAGAGGGTGAGTGGGAAGGATTTCTGGACTGATCAAGGGACAGCAATCCCAAGAGAGCAGTAGCATGCCTTTATTTCGATGGCATTTTGGCCAGTTGTATTCTGAGAAGTCCCTCAGCATAGACAGTCCAGAGGTCACTTCTGCCCTCTGGAGCTCTCAGACCCAGAGACTCCCATCCTACCTAGACACACAGGGTCCTTCTCCTGGGAATTCCCTTGCCCTTCACTTCTTCTGGGCCGTGGGGGGAAGGTGGGGAGAGAAAAGTAGAGAGTGGTTATCTCCATAGATGCTTCACAAAACATGAGTACCATTCAACACACATTCCTAATATACAATGTCAATAAAATAAAAATGGTGGATGTAGACCTCAATGCGAAAGCCAATACTTTACAAGAGGGAACCTTAGAAGGATTCCCACTGAGATCACGAACAAGGCAAGAAGGTCCACCATTTCCCCCATTATTTAACGATGTCCTTGAGATACTAGTCAAGTAATTAGACTAAGCAAAACAGTTAAGGGTAGTCAAAATGGGAAGAAAAACAAAACCATCTTTATTTGCAGAGGGTCTCATCATATACCTAGAGGGCCAATGAGAAAACTAACTCAAACTCTATAAGAATCCAGCAAAACAGCAACACAAAAAATTACCTTACAAAATTAACTTCCAAGAATCGATAGCATTTATACACACCTGTAATAACTAGCTGGAAGATAAAATGAATCCATGAATCTCATTTGTAATAGCAACAAAAAAGATAAATATTTCAGGAAAAACATAAGCAGAAATGTACAAAGCCAATATGCAAGAAAAAAAAAACAAGAAAAAAAAAAAACCTCTAAAACACTCAAGACAGAAGTAGACAAAGTAGATATGGTCTCTCTTGTTCTCAGTGGGACATCTTAAGATCATCAAAATTTTAATATTTTTTTGGCGTGACACAAACTGACATTAAATTTTATGTAGAAAGTAAACACATAAGACTAGCCAGGAGAATACCACTGAAAAGTAAGTCCGAGGGGTTATTAGACACCAAGTACCACAATAAATAAATAAATAAATAAATAAATAAATAAATAAATAAATAAAATAAATAAAGAGCAGTGAGGGGCTGGCGTTGACACATGAACAGCCAGGTCCGTAAAATGGAATAGGAAGTGCAGGATAGACGCGACTGCGTGTGATTAGCTAGTCCATGGTTAACATGGTGTTTCAAAACATGGGGGCAAGAAATAGTCTTTAAAGTAAATGGTGTCAAAATAAATGAATAGTAACTGTCAGAGAGCATATAATTAGATCCATTCATCATACCGCACAAGAAAAACTTCCCAATGAATCAGAACTAAATGGAAAAGAATGAATGAAGAAAAAGAAAGAAAGAAAAAGAAGGAGGAGGGAGGGAGGGAGAGAAAGAGAGAGAAAAAAAAAGAAAGAAAAAGAAAGAGAAAGAAAGAAAGAAAGAGAAAGAAAGAAAGAAGGAAGGAAGGAAGGAAAGAAAGAAAAAGGAAGAAAGAAAGAGAAAGAAAGAAAAAGAAAGAAAGAGAGAAAGAAAGGAAGAAAGAAAGAAAGAAAGAAAGAAAGAAAGAAAGAAAGAAAGAAAGAAAGAAAGAAAGAAAAAGAAAGAAAGAAAAAAAGAAAGAGGAAGAAAGGAAGGAAGAAAGGAAGGAAGGAAAAGAAGAAGGAGGGAGGAAGAGAAAGAAGGAAGGAAGGGAGGGAGGGAAAGGAAAGGAAAGGAAAGGAAAGGAAAGGAAAGGAAAGGAAAGGAAAGGAAAGGAAAGGAAAGGAAAGGAGAAAGGAAACAAAACGTAATGATAATTGGATTTCTAGTTCATCTGAGTCTAGGGAAAACATTTCTAAATATGACTGAGGCTGATGCAAGATGCTACACAGAAGACACCCCTCAAGGCTAAGGCCAGCTCCTCCCCCATGACTCCCCTTATAAACCCCTGTACACCCGAGACCCTGAAGGCTCACAGTAGGGCTAAAACAGAAGCTCCCTTTCAAGGATGGGAGTTATTCTTCCAAAACCTGGTGAGGCACAAAACACCCACAGACGTATTGGCAGTTAAGCAGGAATTAGCGTAAACAGCAGCTGTAACAGCCCCTCGACACAGACAGATAAAGACCATTTCTGCTCCTGAAACTAAGATAGGGGATGGATCTGCCTGGAATGATATATTAGTCACCTGCCAAGTGTTAAACCCAGAGCACTGGAGCAAAAAAGAGCTATCTGCTGCTGGCTTAAATAGTTTCTCGATCCATTTTTCTAATTAAAATTGAGTCTATATTTATGATTTTTTAAAAGGCAATAGAGAAGTAGAAATAAAAATAAGTACATTTATTATTCATTCTTTTTTACATCATTAAAGGTTATTTTTTGTGGTCCCTTAATGTATTTTTTTAATTTTTAAAAAATTTTATATAACTTTAAAGGTACAAAATATTGGCCATACGCCCCGTGGTGTATAATACATCCTTGAACTTAACTTACTCCCCAACAGTTTGTACCTCCCACCCCCACACCCCTTTTATTGCCCCTTAAATGCTTTTCTCCCCAGTCTAAAGCATAACAGTATGATCTTAGTCATTTAAGAACAGAGGCAATTAAAACAGCTTCCCTTTTCTGATCAGCCCTGAAACGGAACAGAATACAACAGCAAATAAAACATCAAAAGAGAAAAACATAGGTTTTTTTTTTTCTTTTTCTTCTGGGGTAAAACCCCAGGCTCTAGGTCCGTCAAGCCTATATTTGCAAAGCCAACCAGGGAGAGCCAGTCCCCGTGTGCATAACTAGGTTGGTACATCAGGCTAGAGACCACCTAGGTCTCTGCACAGCCCAGCCCTGCTTGAGTCAGAGATGAGAGGGTTTGAGGATGGAGTGATGGGCAGGTAACAGGTGTAAACTCTCTTCTTTGCTGCGATCAGGAAAAGTCCTTGAACTTGAATTACTAAACCTTTTTATTATTATTATTATTTTTCATGACCCCTAAACCTTCTGATCAGACCAGACTCATGAAATATTTTATGATCAATAAATAAGCAAATTTTTTTCTCAATAAGGACCTGTTTTCCTTGATGTTCCCTGTTGAAGGGAGGAGAAAGACTCCTCTAACGGATAGCCTATGTATCCACTTTTGTCTCCAGTGCCCTGTATTTTGTAGCCTATTACGTTTCACTGTATTCACACTGTCCTTTCCTGAAATGTTAACACTGTCGTTGAAGACCATATTAAATCACCCTTCCGTTAAAACGGCCTTGGAGTCTTTCTCACAACTCATTTCAGGTTGAAACTATGGTCCAAAGCCCCTGGCTGTGTTTCATAGGCCACGGGTGCTGCCTTGTGCATCCGTGCCTTTCACAAATCTTTACAGGCTGCTGGAATCATCATCCCTGGAGGTTGAGGGACTCCAAATGCTACTGGTCTTTTTCTGCAATGCTACAACCATCACTTGCCCATAGAGTCAGTTGCATCTTAGTGATGTCAGGTAAGTTGATAGTCGAGTTAAGAAGAAACAAAAAGGTAGACGTGAGCATCCATTACCAGAAAGCACTGGATTTAATTAGAAGAACTAGGTGTTGTCCTTCTAGTAAGGAAGTGATGGGGTGGGAAGGAGCATAGTCCTATGTTAGCTGGTGGCCTGTTTCCCATCAGTTTGAACTTTCTACAGAAGTAAGTGACAGAAATCCCAAGTGGACCCAGTGTTATTGAAAAAAAAAAATCCGATGGATTTTGTTGACTTGTGACTAAAATAATAGAGACTGAGCTGGCTGGCTGCAGGCCTGCCTAGAACCTGGGGCTTCAATGACGGCATCCCACTCAGTTTTCCTCCATCTCTTCATTCCATCTTTTGCTGGGTTGGACGTGTCCATGGGGCCCCATCGATGTGGCCCCGTCATTTCAGGCTACCCCCTCCATATTAGCAGTTTAAGCAGAAAATAAATCATCACCTCTCTAATGGCTCCAGAGCAAATACTTGGATTCACTCTGCTTAGACCAATCTGGGCTCACGTAGGGAGAATTTCCATGTCTGGGGTAACCATCTGTTTAACTCTATCTGGGTTCCCAGATCCAACCCCTGAATCTAGGTGGAGAGATCTTTCTGAAACAGATGGATGAAGAATAAGGAAGAAGTGTTCCCCAAATGGAATTGGGTGCTTGGACCACAAAGAAGTGGGGTGAGGGTGGGTGCTTGGTAACTAAGATCCAAGAAATGTCCAGCAGAGCATCTGAGTGTAGAGCAATGGGAAGTGGGTGGGTATGTTATCTTGAGATAATAGTGAGTGTAGAAGGTAATTCATTCCTAATTGTAAGTAAATAATAGAAAAGCAGTGATTTCTTACAAAAGAACATCAATATGAATGGATAAAGAAGATGTGGCACATGTACACAATGGAATATCACTCAGCCATAGAAAGGAATGAAATTGAGTTATTTGTAGTGAAGTGGATGGACCTACAGTTTGTCATACAGAGTGAAGTAGGCCAGAAAGAGAAAAACAAATACCGTATGCTAACTCATATATATGGAATCTAAAAACATGGTACTGATGAGCCTAGTGGCAGGGCAAGAATAAAGATGCAGTTGTAGAGAATGGACTTGAGGACATGGGGTTGGGGGGGTGAAGGGGAGACTGGGACGAAATGAGAGAGTAGCACTGACATATACACACTACCAAATGTAAAATAGATAGCTACTGGGAAGCTGCTGCATAACACAGGGAGATCAATTCGAGGATGGGTGAGGACTTAGAGGGGTGGGATAGGGAGGGTGGGAGGGAGGGGGTGTGGGGATATATGTATAAATACAGCTGATTCGTTTTGGTTGTACAGCAAAAACTGGCACAACAGTGTAAAGCAATTATATTCCCATAAAGACTTTTTAAAAAAGGAGCATCAATAAAGATAGATGATGATTGACATCATTAAACAATCTTATGGAGATTGATGTTAATTTCTCCCATGCATAAAAGTCCCGCGGAAAGCAGCCCAGGGGTTTGGTCACTTATGTGGCTGAGGGTTTATCACCTCACTGTTCCTGAGTCATCCTTCCTTTTCGAGATTCAGTATAGAGACTAGAGCTTCTGCCATCACATGGATGATACAGGCCAATAAGAAAAGGAAGGACCAAAAGAGCAAGCATCGCGCGCCTCTTAGGAAAGGTGCTACAGACATTTCCACTTCCATTCCATGACTAAAACTCAACCCCATGGTCACACTTGACTTCAAGGGAGCCTGGGACATGTGATCTTTACTGTAGGTGCTCAAATGCTCAACTCTGCTTGGAGTGATTACAATGGGAGAATGGCTGTGGAGGACAAGTTATGGTCTCTGCAATATCCTATTATAACCTATTCCAGCAGCAATGCTTTGCCTGTCCATCCGCTCTCTTGAATGGGAAAAGATAAAATAAAGGAGTAAATAAGGTGAGATACTGCTCAGACCATCATCACACAATTTGTCTTTCACAGACAATGAATTAAAAAGCTGATAACTCTGATAGTGTACAGAAAATAAATGTGCCTTGTCTTTGTTTCAGCTTCCTGGGGTAGAGCTTCTAAATCCTTGGAATTTCCCCAGTGATAGGAATATTATTATCTTTGGTGGCCCCTCCTGAGTTTATGAGGTGACTCCGTGGTAGGACCCTAGCTAGTCTCAGAATGAGAGCTGGTCTTCATAGAAAGATGAAACATGAACTTTGAGCCTTGTGCTATCAGCTTGACCTCTAAGGAGATGAAGGGGGGTGGGAGAGTTCAATCATGGGGCCAGTGATTCAGTCAATCCTAGTGATGTGGTGAGACCCCAGTAGAACCTCTGGACACCATGGGCAGCCTCCTGGTTGGTGAACATATAGAGGTACCAGGATGGTGACCTGTCCTGAATCCAAGGGAAAAGGACATAGAGGCTCTGTGTTTGGAATCCTCCTAGACCTCTCCCCACGTGACTCTTAATTTGGCTGGTCATGGCTTGTATCCATTAAATAAAACTGTAATTGTAATTTAGTGCCTTCCTGAGTCTTCTGAATTGTGCTAGGGAGGAAGTCATGAGAGAACACCTAACCTGTAGCCAGCTGATCAGAAGTACAAGCAGTCTGGGGACCCCTGAACTTGTGATTGGTGTCTTAAGTGAGGGCATCCTTTTGGGGACTTTGCCCTTCATCTGTCTTAACTTTGGGTGGTTACCACCAGAGTGGGATTTCAATAACTCAGGCCCTCATTTGTCTTGGGAATGTACCTAAGAGGGGGACCTCCAGGTCACTAGATAGCTGTCGGTTTAGATTCAGTAGATGACATTACTACACGTTGTTAGACACTTGGGGTCATTTTATTTCAATTTAAAATGTACTATCCTCCACCTAAGTGTGTATTCACCAAAAGCATCTTCCCGACATTAAACCGAAGAAATAATTCTACTACTTGATCCAATCTTGTATTCTTGTCTATTATTCTTTACTTATCAGCTTAGAAACTCCTTTGGGTACTGTGCGCCCTATGAAGGTCAAAGGAAAGAAAAATTAGCTTCTCCATCCTTCTTTTATTAGAAACCTTGCTCAGAGTGTTTGATTAACTGAGGCCTTCCCCATTACTCTACTGTGAACTCTTCTCATATTTTGGCATCCTCAAACATCCCTTGTATTTCAATTACTTTGCTACAGAGAAACAAATCCCTTAAAGGAAAAGAAAAATAAGAAAGGAAAAGGAAACCTGTGAATTCCTGTGCTGGGCTTTACTCCTATCACACGAAATCTAAAACTACATCATTCCATTTTTTTTCCAGGTTCACTGTTTTTATTGCTCTTGAAACCCCTTGGGAGGGTCACAATTTCAGAAAGTGTAACCACATGCGTAGCAGCCTCCACACCCACCTGCACTAATAGCGCATCTTTTCTTTTTTTTGTCTTTTTTTTTTCATGTATCTATTCTTTTTCAAATTCTTTTTTCCAGCCAAGTTGTTACAGAATATTGAGCAGAGTTCCCTGTGCTGTACAGTAGGTCCTTGTTGGTTACTCATTTTAAATACAGCAGTGTGTACATGTCAATCCCAGACTCCCTATGACTCCCTCCCCAGCCTCATCCCTTCCCATCTCCTGGAATAGAGCAAAGCAAGCTTGTGCATCTTTGTGCCAGTGGCTGAATCACAGCCCTCAAGTGGTTCTGAGATGTTCAAATGAAGGACCTGCTGGGTCTTTGCTCCTGAAGAACAATCACCAGTGGAATACTTTTGCAGAATTGTGACAACGTACCTTGAAATGGACTCATTTTCCTTGGGAGGCATGACCTCACCCTCTAGCAACTCAAATTGCCTTTACTTCTAAGGCTCCAAACAGGGAAAACAATACTCTGGTTTTACAAAAGTGTGAAGGATGCTAACACACATCCTGAGTTGGAATTCAAAGAGTATTGATGTGTGTTTTCCAACAAGGAGCTCTGAGTAAGTGCAGGGCTGGATGCTGGAGGTTGGGAGAAATGTTTTTATTTCCCGTGTGGCTGGCACTGTGTGGACCTCAAGACACTGAATCTTGTACCGAGCCAAGTGACTGAACATTACATCACCAGCCCCAGGCAGGCTGGATTGGAATTACAGACACAAGTTCATGGTGTTTCTCAGAAAATGGAAATGACACCACCTGAAGATGGTGATGGGAACTGCTGTGATCGTTAGCCATTGGTTTTCTGAGCACCCTACCCTAGAGAAAGCTAATGAAGGAAGAAGGAAGAGGAGTAGGATGGGGAGAAGGAGAAAGAGGAGGAGGAGGAGGAGGAGGAGGAGGAGGAGGAAATCTGCAATAATAAGGACCTTGTTCTATGGTTTCAGCTGCCATGATCCCATATAACTTCTCTACGAGTAGCCTGTCACACAAGGCCAAGGCTGTCCCCAGGCCCTTCACGGTTCTGAGAGTCACCACTGAGATGCCCTGGATGTGACGTCCCTGGGGACCACGGCAAACCACACAGAATACTCCCAGCATTCCATTCAGAACCAGACCTGCTCCTGGTAATCTGGGGAGTCGATCTGGGAGAAGGTCAAGGGAGAGGGAAGGCCTGATCAAGGAGGAGATTGCTCGTGTGTTCTGCACAATGCCCCCTGGTTCCTTCACATTTTGTTTATTTTAATCATCGACAGCTTTGATGAGGTACACAAAGCTGCATATATTTAAAGATTAAATTTAAAGTGTACAGTCTGATGAATGTTTACATATAAATGCATATCTGTATGATATCTATAGCTATCTATCTATCTATCTATCTATCTATCTATCTATCTATCTATCTATCTATCTACCTATCCATCTACTCTATCTACACATCCATCCATGTATCTATAGATCTATACCCATCCATCTTTATCTATATATATATGCATTTATATCTATCTATATACCTATCTACCCATCTACTCTATCTATCCATCCATCCGTGTATCTATATATCTATATCCATCCGTCCTTATGTATGTGTGTATATATCTATCATCTGTCTGTCTATCTATCTATCTATCTATCTATCTATCTATCTACCTACCTATTATCTCCCTAATACAAGATTGTTTTGCCCTAATATGTTATATCATCAGGTTGAATACAAATACATACTTTCATCTAAGTCACTTCCAGTTGAGACCCCTCTTACAGTGAATTCAAGTGGACATGGCCTTTAGATATGATAGTCTTCAATGTCAGCAATAAATGCTATAGTGCATCGAGTCATTTTCCCCAATGAAAGCAAAATCTCCCAGTAAGAGTGAGCACGGAGGGATAGATAAGCCTCTTCAGAAGCTGATCTCACGCAACTGAGCTGTGGACCACGACAGGTGGTTTTGTTAGTTCCGGGCAACGATCAGACGGAAGAAACTCGTCCATTTGGCCTCTGGAAAGAACTAGGCAGGATATCGAAGATTTGCCTTGACAAAGGAGTTGAATTTCTGAAAAAATGAAAATGAAGCATGTTCCCCTTTTGAACAATAATGACCTGAATTAAATGAGTGCCATGTCATCTAATGAGGGAACGATTTTTCAGCATCCCCTAAAAGGAGTAACCAGCCTTGAATGAAATGCAGCATCACACTGTCCACATCAGAGGGCAACTGGCTTTTTTCCAGGTTCCTCTCATGAAAGATACAGCTTAATAAGTGCAGGAGGTCCCCATCCCCTTCCTATTCAGAGTAAGATGCTGAGATGTGTCCAAAATCCTCCTAATGTATTTTAACATAATGACTCACCAGTTTCAGTTTGGGGTCTGTTCTTAAATAAATAAAGCTGAAAATCAGTTCCTGGAGTTTGACAAAAATCACTAGGTCTAGGGCTGACTCACTTACAATCGATTCCCTGATTCGGGACAGTTTTAGTCATTACTGCTCTAAAGACCAGCCTTCCAAAAAAAAAAAAAAAAGTAAAGAAAAAAGAAAAACAGGCACAAACACAGATACCCTTTATCATATTTTCTTTCTTTTTCTTTTAAACCGTGAGTCTGAGTCCTCAGCACTTAAAATTTTACATCCAATTTGTAGATTTCTTAAAAAATATTTCAAGTGCTATTTAAATAGCATTCTTATATTTCTCTGAACCTCTTCTATATGTGCAGTGTTGTAAACAATGGGTGGGCAATAAAAGAAGATTTTCTGAGCCAAGCTACCGTTCTCCAAGGATGCACAGCTGTTTCTATAACAGCATCAATGTTTTATTTTCATTAATTACAGAGGAAAAAAAAGCAAAGCAAAACAACTCCTCCAAACAAAACCAAAATAAAGCAAACACACACACACACACACACACAATGCAGAACTATTTACCTGCTCCTTGTTTATCCTATTTTCTCCCTGTAGGACTTTTACTTCTGTCGATTTCACTATGGCTTGATACCTTACATTTGGAAAAATTCCATTGCACATAAACACAAAATAGCATCAAATTACTTAATGTCTCCCTGCTTGTAGAAGACATCTGTGTTTTGTTTATTTGGTTTGGTTTTGTGTTCCTAGTTTTTCTCTCTTCCCATAGTCAATTCCCCTTTTGGTATCAGCATCTGATTTCCTTTGGGGATATACCTTTCCCATCCATTGCATCTCCTTGGATCTGGTTCAGAGCAGGGGCTGGCCTCCACCCCAGGATGCAAGAGGTCACCTGACCCAAGCCTGGCCAATCAGTGCATCACACCCCATAGAGACAATATAAATGGGTCTATTGAGGGGAAGTTGTTCTTAATTCACTCAAGTTTCTCATCCATTAGGTGGATAGTTTGGAATTCCATGGACCTGTCTTGTTTTCACTTGGGAAGGGTCTACCTGAGAATTACAGATAAAACAGAGCCAAAAAGATGGAAGTTCCATTACCTCAAAACAATTTTTGAGAACTTGGTTCTCTCCTGTACTTTTTAGCAACAGCAAGCAATGCATTTTTGTTATTTATTTAATTTTGATTTTTGTGTAATCATGGTTAAGCTGGGTCTTGGTCACTTGCATATAAGAGTCTTGACAAATATATGCAGGACAGACCCTGTACCTTGATTACCCTCAATAAGCTCTCTCCTCCGTCTGTACCTTGAAAGCACTGCTTCCCACTTCCAAGACCCCCAAGATGTGTTTCCCTTTTCTCAGTCTGGAAACATTGCAGCAAGGGTTCAAGTAAATGCCACCTCTTATCCTACTTTCCCTTGATGGGCTGATAGGCCCCCTTTATGGCTTATAAGCCTTTGATCTATCCCACTGGACTATGAGTGATGGAAGATATTGGGGGTGTCTGTGCCCCCTTAATTTCTGCAGCCTCCAGCACAGGGCTGAGCATGAAATAATTCAATCACGTGCTGACAATTCACAATAGCTAAGACAGGAAAACAACCTAAGTGCCCACTGACAGATGACTGGATAAAGAAGATGTGGTACATATATGCAACGGAATACTACTCAGCCACAAAAAAAATTGAAATAATGCCATTTGCAGCAACGTGGATGGACCTAGAGATGATTGTACTAAGTGAAGTAAGTCAGACAGAGAAAGACAAGTATCATATGATATCACGTGTGGAATCTGAAATATAACACAAATGAACTTACCTGCAAAACAGATACAGACTCACAGATGTAGAGAAGAGATCTGTGGTTGCCAAGGGGGAGAGGAGGAGGGGGAGGGATGGATCAGGAATTTGGGATTAGTAAATGTAAACTATTCTATATAAAATGGATAAACAACAAGGTCCTACTGTAGAGCACAGGGAACTATATCCAATATCCTGTCATAAACCTAATGGAAAAGAATATGAAAAAGAATGTACATACAAATGTATAACTGAGTCACTTCACTGTACAGCAGAAATTAACACAACACTGTACATCAACTGTACTTCAGTTTTTAAAAAATCACGTGCTGAGAGAGCAGAGAAGCCACCATCTACCATTCTTTGTGGATTCTGGTCTCTGTCAGGTGCCCAGCTGTCTGAGAAAACTCTCCTTCATGTTCCAGGATATCTGAGGGACCTTCTCTTCCAGGCTTTCACTAGGAGTGGAGCACAGCCGACCACGCGATGCACATTCAGGCTGCTGTTTTGAGAGCTTTGAGACATTTATCTCTCACAGTTCTGGAGGTCAGAAGTCAGAGATCAAGGTGCCAAGCCCTGTCCTAAAAGCATTACTTTAAACAATTCTTTTAATAGTTCAACAAATAGGCACTAGTAGAATCATTATCTTACAGGAAGGAACCAGAAGCCCTGAGAGGTAAATCTGTCAAGATTATATACTTGACAAATTATATAATTGAGGACACAGGGTTGGAAGGGGGCGAAGGGGAAGTTGGGACAAAGTGAGAGAGGAGCACTACCAAATGTAAAATAGCTAGCTAGTAGGAAGTTGCTGCATAACATAGGGAGATAAACTCGAAGATGGGTGATGCCTTAGAGGGCCAGGATGGGGAGTGTGGGAGGGAGTCGCAAGAGGGAGAGGATATGGGGATATATGTATAAATTCAGCTGATTCACTTTGGTGTACTCAAAAACTGTCACAAGAGTGTAAAGCAATCATATTCCAATAAAGAGCTTAAAAATTATATATAATATATATAACAGAAACATTAATATATATAGGACACATATATCCTAATATTTATATAACATATATTCTTATATACACAATTAGATATCCTAATGAATATATAATGATATATAATAGATATATAACATATTGCTCCTAATATATATATTATTATTTGTTACCGTATTAGGAGCAAATGCTGCCTTTGAACCCATGCAGTCTTGTTCCAGAGCCCTTATTCTTAACAACTACTCTTCCTTGTCTCTCTTTTTTTTTAAGATTTATTTTGTTACTTATTTATTTTTATTTTTGGCTGCACTGGATCTTCGTTGCTGCACACGGGCTTTCCCTAGTTGCAGCAAGGAGGGGCTACTCTTCGTTGGGGTGCTCGGGCTTCTTGTTTCGGTGACTTCTCTTGTTGTGGAGCACGGGCTCTAGGCACGCAGGCTTCGATAGCTGTGGCTCGTGGGCTCAGTAGTTGTGGCGCACAGGCTTAGTTGCTCCATGGCATGTGGGATCTTCCCGGACCAGGGCTTGAACCTGTGTCCTCTGCATTCGCAGGCGGATTCTTAACCACTGCACCACCAGGGAAGACCTTCCTTGTCTCTTCTATTGACCTTCATCTTAAACAGGATGAGCTCTTAAAAACTGGCTCTATATAAATATAATGTGATTATTGGGTATAAGAATGAATTATGAGGGGATGGGATAATTAGAAATATCCCAGGACACTGGTTCTCACCTTTGGGTACACACTGAAATCACCTGGGAGGATGACCAACCTCTCAGTTCTGTGCAGGAATAGCCGATGTTTCTGTTTTTCAGCCCAAGTAGCACCACCACGCGGTGACAGCTTAACCACATTCTACAACCAGTTTTACCTTCGCTCTTTGAATGTGTGCAGTTATAAAAAAGACTGCTTTTTGTGTAAGCATCATTTCACAGTATATGCATACATTGAGACTCATTGATATTTATAAATCCCACGATTGGTATTTGCAAAAGTCACATTTTCACCTATTGTCATGAAAATAAACAATAATGTGGGAGAGCATCTTTGAAGGTTGCCTCTTCCTCATGATATTTCAAAGCAAACAGGAGTCCTGCAGGATATTGCCGGATGGTGTGATTTCAGTTTTGAAAACAAGATTATCTGTCTTATCAATTTTCCCAGGGGTGCCTGTCAATCAGGATGGACTTCCCTTCCCTCCAAGGCTACCATGGGACCCGCACCAGGAGGGGGTTCAGCAATGTTTTAGCACCTCACTAGCCACCTCCAACTCCCAAGGAAAAGCCATTAAGAGTCAGGATAAGAGGAAAACACACAGAGGGCCTCCCAGCCGATTCCAGCCTTCGGGGAACCCAATTTCTGCTAAAGAAGATAAGATTCATTCCCCAGAACAAAACTGAGAACAATTTGAGATTATTAATTAGAAGTAGCAACATGGTGCTGTGTCCAGTTTTTATCCACAGATACATGTTATTGGGCCCACATCTTATTGCCAGAAAAGAACACTTGATCACATTGGAAACATCAGAATGTTTTCTGTAAAAATTCAGAACCCCAGCTTCTCTTGAAAACTCACAAGTCCCATCAATATCTGCCCTGCATTTCCACCCGGCAACATTCAGTTGAGCTGAACAACGGCCCCCAAGTATTTCCACCTCCTAAACCTCAGAACGTGTGAATATGCCAGGTTCACAGACTTATGAAATGAAGTGTTACCCTTCTCTTTGTTGTAACCAACGACGGCAGATGGGAGTAATATAATCATAATATTATCACTTTCCATTGCGCCGTCAACCTGTTATCCAACGTGCATTCCATTCTAGGAGTGCCCCTCAAACCAATTAGTGGTGAATTATTTATATTAACAGCCGTTGCCAAGTATATTCCAGCTGTTGCTTCATGAAGAGCATTACGTGCAATTCAAATTTTGCCCAAGGCCCATGTAAGAAACCAAAGTCAACATCAAGTGTAAGGAATTTCTTATCTCATGTTCAAAGTTAAAGACATAGTTGCACACAGAGACCCCCCATATGCAAAGCTAAAATATCAATCCTTCCTGCCCCATTTTAGCTTTAAGCTTGCAAGCGAGGACTCTTCTTTGCTATCGTGTGCTTGTAAAATATCACCTACGAGCATTCACACTTTAATGTTAACCGGAGCAGAACTTTAATAGGAGGTCAAAATATTGACAGTTTCAAAAGAAATGAGTTGATATTTTTAATTTTCTATCCAATGACTCCGCACATCATTCAGGGGACTTCCCTGGTGGCACAGTGAATAAGACTCCACGATCCCAATGCAGGGGGCCTGGGTTCAATCCCTGGTCAGGGAACATGATCCCACATGCATGCCACAAATAAGAGTTCACATGCCACAACTAAGGAGCCCATGACCACAAGTAAGAAGCCTGCTTGCCACAACTAAGGAGCCTGCCTGCTACAACTAAGGAGCCTGCCTGCTGCAACTAAGGAGCCTATGAGCCACAACTAATGCCAAATAAATAAATTTTTTTTAAAAACCTCATCCATTCATTGTATCATTCCTCAGTACCCCTCTTCCTTTCCCAAGATGGCAGGTCAGTAAGAGGGCAACTTATTTGAAAAAGCCTATTCAGTAATGCTTAGCAAATTGATTGAATTCAAGAAACAGAGTTCCATCTTAATGGGAAATTTTGAGAATGTAAGGGGGGCTGTGCTGCTGGGAATTTTAGCAACAGTTACACCAATGGTAACGAGAAATATGATCATCTAGATGGCCTTCGGGAAGACCCAAGTGTCCATCGATGGATGAGTGGAAAGGCAAAGTGTGGCCTATTTGTACAGTGGAATGGTATTCAGCCTTAAAATGGAAGGAACAACAATCTCTGCTACAACATAGATGAATCTTGAGGACATTACATGAAATTAACTAGTCACAAAAAGACAAATACTGTATGATTCCAGTTACATGAGGTCCCTACAGTAGTCAAATCAAAATCATAGAGACAGAATGTAGATGGGTGGTTGCTGGGAACTGGGGAATGGATCTCATACCACTGAACTGCCCGCCTAAAATGGTTAAGATGGTAAAATTTATGTTACGTGTATTTACCACAATAAAAAAAAATGGAGAAACAAAGATAATAAAGATAAACAACATTCCTTAAAGGAATTTTGAAAAGAATTCAACCTATGGATGTGTTTATCTGGTGCAGGAAGAGTGGGGCTACTACTCCCGGAAAAATAAAAGCTATGCTTCTTCAATCTCCCACGTTGTTTATTTGTTATCACTGAAAACATTTAAATTGTTAATTTAATACACCTTTTAAAATTTTATTGAAGTATAGTTGATTTACAATAATATGTTAATTTCTGCTGTACGGCAAAGTGATTCGGATATATACGTATACATACACACACACACATTCTTTTTCACATTTTTCCATTATGGTTTATCACAGGATATTGACTACAGTTCCCTGAGCTATACAGTAGGACTTTATTTTTATTTATTTATTTATTTATTTTTGGTTGCTTTGGGTCTTTGTTGCTGCATGCGGGCTTTCTCTAGCTGCGGTGAGCACGGGCTACTCCTCATTGCAGTGCTCAGGCTTCTCATTGCGGTGGCTTCTCTTGTTCTGGAGCACGGGCTCTAGCTGCCTGGGCTTCAGTAGTTGTGTCATGTGGGTTCAGTAGTTGTGGCACACGGGCTTAGTTGTTCTGCAGCATGTGGGATCTTCCCAGCCCAGGGCTCGACTCTGTGTCCCCTGCATTGACAGGAGGATTCTTAACCACTGTGCCACCAGGGAAGTCCCAGGATTTTGTTTTTTATCCATCCTATATATACTAGTTGGCATCTGCTAATTCCAAACTCCCAATCCTTCCCTCCTCCACCCCTCATAGACTTTTAAATTGAAAATAACATTATACAAAGTAAGATAATGTATTTCAGACTAAACCACACAAATAAGGAAAGGTGAGTTTAAGGTTTTTCACTGAAAACCTGCAAGGACAGAGATGACTCAGAGGACATGGGATTGGCTACCCAGGACTCAGGTGTCCAAGTGTGGGATGGAGCCCAGAAGGGCAAGGGCTTAGGACTCTGACTTTATGGGGTGCCCTGGTGGTCCCTGTCTTGGCAACAGCAGAGAACAGCACGGTTGCTATGGACCTTGGAGGCATGGCAGCCACATTGAGGAGAGACAGAGCTGGGGCTCCTCCTGGTGACCTCCAAGTAGCACACTTAATGAGACCTCAAATTAAAAATTGTGGTTGTTAAGGAGTAACGGTGTGCAGGTGTCACTGGTCTACCAACTAACAGTCCCCTCAGGTCACTGGTCAGCATCTGCTGAGATTCTGAAGCCTGATAATGTCATGTCATATAACAGCAATGAGAAGTTGATTTTATTTAAATGTATAAACTTTAAGTAGGCTTTAAATCCTTCCCTCTATATAATAAAATACCAAATCCTATTAGTTCCATCTCAAAAATAGTTGGCAAATCAGACCACGTGTCACCATGGGCCTTGCCACCACCCTGACCCACAGCACCTTCACTCCTTCTGGGACATTTATAAGAACCCCCAATCTGTTTCCATGATTTCTTTTTTGCCCTCTGCCAGAGACATTACTTTAATTTTTTGGGGGGGCTGGGGGAGTGCCCTGGGTCTTCGTTGCAGTGCACAGGCTCTCAATGCTGGCTCTCTAATTGTGGCACGTGGGCCCCAGGGCTAGCAGGCTCTGTAGTTTGTGGCACATAGGCTTTCTAGGTGAGGCACATGAGCTCAGTCGTTGTGGCACAAGGGCTTAGTTGTCCCACAGCATGTGAGATCTTAGTGCCCTAACCAGGGATCGAACCTGCACCCCCTGCATTGGAAGGCAGATTCTCCACCATTGGACCACCAGGGAAGTCCCATTTTAATTTTTAAAATTTTTTTATTGAAGTATAGTTGATTTACAATGTGTTAATTTCCACTGTACAGCAAGTGATTCAATTACATATACACACACACACATTCTTTTTCCATATTCTTTCCCATTATGGTTTGTCACAGGACATTGAATATAGTTCTCTGTGCTCCATAGAAAGACCTTGTTGTGTATCCATCCTATATATAATAGCTTACCTCCGCTAATCCCAAACTCCCACTCCATCCTTCTCCCACCCCCTCCCCCTTGGCAACCCTCGCCTGTTCTCTATGTCCCCGTGACTCTGTTTCTGTTTCATAGATGGGTTCATTTGGAGACATCACTTTAAATGTGAAATGGCAGCATGCCACACTTGCTCTTCCCAGCCTGCAAGGACATATAATATCATTCCACTTAAAATTTTTAAAAATCCCAAGTGGTCACTAAAGCTCTGAGTGATGCAATCCAACTCACTCCGTCCCCTGTCACCTCCCTGTTCCTCACTGAGCACAGTTACCTGGTGTTAATTCCTGGATGCAAAGCAACTTTGACCTTTTAAGAAAGGGAATCTTGGTTTTGGACCCATTTATATGAGAAAGTCTAAAACCCTAACTAGGCATCCAGAGATTCAGGACTGTGTTGAGCAACTTTGTATGAAAATCCAAATTGGTGGAGAAAGTTCGTTCTGGGCTGTTTTGGGAAGGCGCACATGGGTCACAGGTAGGACGAGGAGGCATCTACCAGCAAAGATGGCACCGAGAGCCCAGGAGCCAGGACGCTTCTAAGCAATTCATCAATCTCATCAGCGAGGCCGCGAGGCTGATTAAGTACCAAGCACGGGAGATGAAAGATGCTCCAGGACCTTCGTCTTGGCGTCTTTTCCCCAGAAGCCAGGGCTGTGGAGTGTCGGCCTCCGCAGGTGACACGGATGCTTCTCCCTGGCGCAGAGATGGATGATAAACAGATGGAAGGACCTCACTAATGGGGCTGCTCTTTTCCTCCCCCTCTCCACCTAAGCTATAAAATCCAACACCATGGATTCAAGTGAAGAGGGCTTCTTGGGGAAGTTCAGGGAGCAGTGGGTGAGAAGTGGGAAAGTGATGGTGTGAAGGGAACGCAGGCACTAAGGGTGCTCCTTCCAGCTGCCACTGGGGATAAGTAGATCTTAATTGGGTGGTGACATTTTGGGAAAAAACTGCAACACACACTCACACGCCTCAGAATGATCCCGTCTGCAATGTGAGGGGGCTGGGGTATTTATACTCCACTCCTAGGAGTCACTGGTGAAGGGATGCTACTGGAATGGGGTGCAATTACCGCCCCCCCCCAGCATTCCCAGCCCAGCTCACAGTCACACAGTACACTTTTTCACAGCTGCGGGTAGGAGAAAGCTCTCGGGCACAGAGGGGCACATATGAGAATATGCAAGTCAAGGGCAAGAGTGGATGGCTCCGGCTGAAAGATCCAGGAGGGATGCGAAGGGCAGATGGAGTGATGACCTATAGGGTCTGCTATACCTTCTCCCTCTGCCTAAAGATCCACCTTCACTTCCTCTGTCTGGACCAGTTCTCACTGTCATTTCTGCTTCAGCTGGTACCTGTAGCTGCCATCACAGTGGTGATTGCATTGCACCGTGATTGTGTATTTGATCATTCCTGACAGGCTACGTGCTAACTGAAGGCTATGGCTACGGTTGCAGGCGTTAGCACATCAGAATGCAGCACATCCAGCTCAGTTTGAATCTCAGATAAACAGAGAATATATTTTTAGTCTAAGCATGTCTCATGCATATCCCGTACATGTAGTATCAATTGGGAATTGCGTGGTACCTGGCAGTGGACAGGGGCTGACTCTGATGAACGGATGGACAGAGCACTGGAAGCAGCATTTAGCTAATTACCTAAAGGTGGTCATGCCTCTGGTTTTACAGCAAGCCTGTGTTAACCTTGCCACGGTGAAATTTGCACAGTGACGAGACATTCAAGGTGCACGACCTTCAGGAAACACCTTGGCTATCTGTGAGATGCGATTGTCACCTTTCAGGGCAGTAACATGGAATTCATAGCACAGCCAAGACAATGCAGCTGTGATCAGCCTGCAGGTGATTAACCTCATCTCTAACCGCCCACGCGTTTGGTGTCTCTTTGTGTTAAGTCATTCAAGGAAGTGACTGTGTTATTAAATTCAATTGAATGTAACAATAGTCAGTAGGCTCACAACACAACAGTTACTTCCTTTCTCACTTGGTCAGTTAAGAAATTCACCCTGGGAACTTCCCTGGTGCTCCAGTGGTTGAGACTCCCCACTCCCGATGTAGGGACACGGGTTCCATCCCTGGTTGGGGAGCTAGGATTCCATGTGTCACACTGCAAGGCAAAAAAGAAAGAAGGAAAGAGAGAGAGAGAAAGGAAGAAGGAAAGAAAGAAAGAAAGAAAGAAAGAAAGAAAGAAAGAAAGAAAGAAAGAAAGAAAGGAAGGAAGGAAGGAAGGAAGGAAGGAAGGAAGGAAGAGAGAAAGAATGAAAGAAAAAAAGAAAGAAAGAAAGAGAAAAAGGAAAAGGAAAAGAAAGAAAGAAAAAAGAGAGAGAGGGAGGGATGGAGGGAGGGAGGAAGAAAGAAAGAGAGAGAAAGGGAGAAAGGGGGAGAGAAAGGAAGAAGGAAAGAAAGAAAGAGAAAAGAAAAGAGGGGGAAAAAGGACAGAAATGTGCCCTGATGTTCTGTCCAAGATAAGTGATGCCTTTTATGAGGGGAAAGTTTGCTGCTGTTGGGGAGATGATCGCAGGGGACACGGAGTCCCAGGTCACCAGCAGACACACACAGACTACATGAAACTGACAATGCCATTCAGCTTTGGTCAACTGTGTTCACTGCAAATTTACTTGATTAAGGAATTTCACTCCATCTCCTGGAACTTTTATGAAAACTGTACATTTTTTATCTCTATATACGTATCCATGCATGCTGATTTCTGATTATTAGAATGGCTTTTTTGCCCCCAATCTGAGGGCTGTGCATGAAAATCCTTCCAGAAAGAACAGACGGATACAAGCAAAGGCGTCAATCAATGCGCTCCTCGTAGAACTGTTGGGAGAGCTCCTTCTCTAAGAATTCAGAATAGACACTACACCTTGCGTAGAATTGACTGTTCCAGAAATCCTGACTCAGAGGCTGACCTCTGGTGGGAGAAGTAACAGCCCTGAGGTTGACACATGGACATCTAGGGAACTCAAGCCCACCTTCCATCAGGGGCAGATGTGGCCACAGTAAGTCAAGGAAACTACATCCATGGGTCTTTTGGCAACAGGAAGGTGAACCTGATTCTAAATAATGATGTAAATGATACAGGATTCCAACAATGGAAGTTTCCGCTGTGCACCAAGACAAGAGATGAGACATTTCTAAGTAAGAGCAAGAGTTGATCTAAGAATAGCCATTTCCTTATCTTCACTTAATATTTACAAATGTGCTTCAATGTCCATCAGATTATAAAAGAAGTTTCCTAAGAACCGGAATCCATAGAGGAAATTAGATTTAGTTCATTTGATGAATTCGCACCCTGTTGCTGGTTCTGCGAAACAATGGGCTTTACTGAAGCCTAACATAAGACTGGTAAGAACTGGCATATTTAATCTAGGAATTAATATTAATGTACATGATTATTGATAAATGAGATTTTTGCAACTTAGTAATGGTGTGGGAAACCACTTTTTTTTTCCTGCCGTGGACAATTACCCATGAAGAGAATAATTATAGACCTCATAAAAGTAAAAATCAAATTAAACAGTTTGGTATGCTTGGGGAATTAGAAAATGTCCTACTCATTAGTTTTCATAATTGAGAACAAGAAACATAAAACTGCTCAATAATATAATGATAAATAATTTAATCTTTTATTTTGATTCTCCATTATGGTAAATTAGGAAGAAAATGAGATGAAAGGGGGACAAAGACTCAGAAAATCAAGACGGGTTTAAGGAAGAGCTGAGACTCTAGAGGCTTGGCATCTGAAGAGTCTGGGCTTCAGTGCAAGAGTTATTTCTGTTGCACAACAAGAATATTAAACTCAGAGCTCTCTTTGGCCTTATTTAGATCTATCTGTGAACTGGGGTCAGGAGAGAGAGAGATAAAAGAGAGAGAGACATCTTTCAGTAAGTCTTTCAATGATTGATACAAGCAGAAAACATATTCTTCTCAAGGATTTATTGAACAATTATCAATACAGATCATATTCTGGGTCCTAATAAAACATTCAAATAATTTTAAAGGATTCAAATAATAAGATCTATATTCTCTCACCAAAATGGAAGTACATTAGAAATCAGTACCAGATCTATGAAAAATTCCCAGATATTTGGGAATTAACACAATTTTAAAGAAAAACTCAAACGAGATATTAGTGTTCTGGATTTCGGATGCACGCAGCAGTAAGCGTCACTTGAAGGAAAGAGCAGCTGGAACCAAGATCTTTGTTTCTGGACCAGGAGTCCTAACCACTAGACCACAGAAGCCAGTGGGTAGGGCCTAAACCCCCATTTCTTGCCTGCTTTGTCAGAAAAGAATTCAGGTGAGAAAGCAGAAGGTAAAGAGAAAAGTAAAAAGTTTATTGGAAAAGCAGAGTACACCCAGAAAGACGCACGGGTGGATTCAGAGAGAGTTGCAGCTCTGGGAAGTTTAAATTCTTTATAAAGGGGCACTTTTCTGGGTCTTTGTTTCCCTTCTGGCCAATCACCTTGTTTTATCCCCCTCTCTCCCCCCCTGCTAATTAGTCTCTGGACCCTCCCCTTAGGTGCGCCCGCACCTCTCAGCCAAGATGGACCTCGATGCCAAGGCATCTGGGAGAAGCAAGGGTCACCACGGCCTGGAGTTGTTCCCTGACTTTTGACCCCCAAGGAGCCTTTCTGAGCATGCTGTAGTTTCTCCCTTGTCCCAAGGAGGGGAGGGAGCGGAGATCCCTTGAACCTTTTTTTTTTTAATATTTATATATGTATGTATGTATGTATGTATGTATGTATTGGCTGCACTGGGTCTTCGTTGCTGTGCACGGGCTTTCTCTAGTTGCAGTGAGCAGGGGCTATTCTTCGTTGAGGTGCGTGGGCTTCTCACTGCGGTGGCTTCTGTTGTTGCAGAGCACAGACTCTAGGCGCACGGGCTTCAGTAGTTGCAGCACGTGGGCTCAATAGTTGTGGTTCTAGGGCTCTAAAGCACAGGCTCAGTAGTTGTGGTGCATGGGCTTAGTTGCTCCATGGCACATGGGATCTTCCCGGCCCAGGCTCAAACCCGTGTCCCCTGCATTAGCAGGCAGATTCTTAACCACTGTGCCACCAGGGAAGTTCTGTCCCTTGATCCTTTATTCAAACAAGGTTTTGCGCCTCTCTGCTCTTGCCATGACTGTTATCTTAAAGGCATCCACAAGAGACAAAGCCTGGTTATTTACCCTGTCTCTGCCATTGCTTCCAACTTAGAGAGCAAACAGGAGTCTGCTTATAAATGCCTAACCTGGACCCCACCTATCTCCTGTCTCAGGAAATGTAAACAGGAGGCTAGTTGTAAGTGTCCAGGCTGAAGCTCACTTTTTCTTGCCCCATGAAATGTAAACAGATGGTCAGTTCTCCTACCTCATTTTGAACTGAATGGCAATGAAGTGCAACATCAACATTTATTTGATAGGGTTTGGTAAACTGGGAGAAGGTAAAAACGGCTTCTGGGTATTGGCCACAGATGGATAGTAGCTTTGAATAATTTTAAACACAATTTAGTTTCCAAATGGATGGGGAGAGGATGAAGAAAGATGTTTAGGAGCGTTGTCTATCAAAAGGGCTTATTCATGATCACCAATTAAGATAAAACATTGCCTATAATCATTCTTTGCCCTTGAGGAGAAAAACAATACAGGTGGTAATGAACTGCTTTCTTAATCTAAGCCTGCATTTCTGTAGAAATCCCCTTTCAGGCCATGCCTCACCTAAAAAAAATTGAGCTCTTTGTCCAAATTAACGTGATCACCAAAGCTACATCAACCCATTAGCATCTGTCTTAGACCCCTTGGGCCACCGTAACAGAATACCACAGACTGGGTCCCTTATAAACAACAGCAATTTCTTTCTCACACTCGTGGGGGCTGGAAATCTGAGAAGAAGATGCCCACAGATTCCGTGTCTGTTGACAACCTACTTCCTGGTTTGTAGAAGGCTGCCTTCCCTCTGTGTCCTCACTTGGTTGAAGAGGCGAGGAAGCACTCTGGGGTCTCTTTTATAAGGGCACTAATCCCATGTCAGAGGACTCTACTCTTATGACCTGATCACCTTCCAGAGACGTCACCTCCCAAAACCATCACCTTGAGGAATAGGGCTTCAACCTATGAATTTTGACCTTCAGTCTATAGCAGCAACCAGAGAGATTTTTGGGGAGTGAAATGATTAAAAAAAATTAAATAAAGTTTGATTTTAAAGTTTGGACAAATAGAATTCTTCATGATTTCCTGAGCAAATCAAGAAACTACAAAACACTTTTAGGCGGGGGGGAAATTTTATTTTATATTCAAACAAACATATGATTTGTGATGACATTATCAGTTGAGTTTTCCAGATGAAATCTGATCATTTCGTAACAAATTGTATTCCACAGTCATGTAAGGAGGTTGGGGTAGTTCATTGTGAAGTGAAAACACAACCACGATGATAAGCTTGGCAATCAAGTCAACTGTATCCTGACAAATAATACACAAAATCCATGCATTGTGGTGGCCCTACTTTTGCAGAATCACATTCATTTTTCCTGGATGACTCAGATGGGATGTGGAATTCATGCACGTGGAATGGAGCCTTGATGAGCGTATTGTGGTCACGGGGATAGCTACATCTCTGATGAAAGACATCAGGAAATAATCATCACACTCATTCAGACCTTTCTGCGACAGTTGTGAAGTCAGTGATTCATGTAGCCGCAACTTTTAAGAGAGTTTTTTGTTTTTTTTTTTAAGTGAGGTCACGGGATGCATGAGCCCAGGTGAGGATGGTGGAAAAATGGACCTGATTGAATCATGGTTGTGGAAAGCATCATTTTCCCACCAGCCTCAGTTTCAACAAAGGAGACATTAGATGTGAACATCCGCAAAGACAGGCCACTGACTTCCCTTTTGCAAATTAGTGACCTCTATCCTTCCTTTGACAAATATTTTTATTTTACTTAAAATATTTAATACATAATACCCATTTATTTTAAAAATAACATTAAACACAGATTAGAAAAGATAATGAAAATCATTAAATTCCTACCAGCTGGGAAAAAAGATGTTTATACGTCAGTAATCTTTTCACTGATGTATGAATGGATATAAAAAAGATAAAATGTATGTGCCTTCAGTGACTAAACTAAGGGTGTGTACAAATAGCATTTTGAGAATAATATAGCAAATACAACATAATCAGATGTGATTTCTCTGTTTTCCTACTGATGGGCCCTAGGTTGGAGTTGATGCAATAAATGCCTATTTTATAGACTGACTTTGCCTTTTCTGTGTGAGCTCAGCTACATCCCTGGAAGCAGACTCTCTGCAGCTTTACCTATCTCTAACCCAGCTTTACAAGCCATCCTGTAATTAGTCACAGACCAAATCAACATCTTATAAATGTGTCCCTGGATTGAAATCAGTAACCTATTAATACAATGCATTGTCTGAGTTCTCTACATCTAGGCAATGTGATGCTATTTTAAATGGTCTCAGCCAGACGCCTTTTGGCCCTAAAATCTGACCACTTACAGGTGGCCACTTGCTGTTCACAGAGTGACAAGGCTGGGCCAGGTTAGAGGCGAGGGATATGGGTTTAAACAGTGAAGCTTCAACATTTCTCCTAAGAAATTGATCTGTATTTCATAAAACCCTTTGGAAATGAGTAAGCAGGTGGCTGTAATTTATATCCATTGAGTTTTTCCTGCTGTTTTCACTCTTTCTTCCTGGCCGACAGCTTTTTAACAAACTGCTAATATACAAGTAGTTATACTGTTTGTTCTTCCCATGTCCGTGTGTTTCTTTGACTCCATCCTGGAAAATTTTCATCAGAAATGTAAGCGCGGTCTACCGGAAAATCCAACAAGCAAAATAACAAATGCATTTTCTTTTATGAAAGAAAAAAAAACACATATAAATAGATCACTTGTGGAAAATTAAGAACAAGGATAGATTATGATTCTTCTTTGTGGAATTCTGTGATTATTTCCCTTGCCAGGCTCTGAGTTTTCTTATAATCGAAATTCTTTTTCTTGAAAAACCAAGACGAAATTTCAAAATTTCTAAGTAGTGCAAGATGGAGGCAGATAGTAACAAATGCGAAATTTCATGGAAAAGAAAAAAAATTTTTTTGGCTACACCAGGCAGCTTGCGCGATCTTAGTTGCCTGACTAGGGATTGAACCCGGGTGCCTGGCAGTGAAAGCACTGAGTCCTAACCACTGGACCACCAGGGAAATCCCTGGAAATTTTAGATGAGTAGATCACGCTGATTAATTACAGAAGGTAAGATTTCCCGTCGTCAGGTAATTTTGTTATTCATCCTGTTGCGGAGATACTGAGGGGCTTGACTTGCTGTTGGTAAAAGTCATGGCAAGAGTTGAACAGAACGAACCACTTTGTCTACACATCTGTAGGCCACAGCAATAAGCATCTTCCCCTCCTCCATGCAGGTGGGATGGATTTGTGTAGCTTATATTTTCAAGGCAGGTGCATGACCCCAGGAGGACTCATCCTACTACCACTCCCATCATCACCATTTTCTCAGCAGCTGTTCCCAGTGGCCTGGTTAAGCCATTGCATCTTTAGGGTAATACCAACCCCAGCACAGAA
The DNA here is from genome assembly GCF_030028045.1 of Hippopotamus amphibius kiboko. Classification (NCBI taxonomy): domain Eukaryota; kingdom Metazoa; phylum Chordata; class Mammalia; order Artiodactyla; family Hippopotamidae; genus Hippopotamus; species Hippopotamus amphibius. The sequence continues at coordinate 23,174,018 of NC_080193.1, forward strand.
ATTAACACAATATTGTAAATCAACTATGCTTCAATAAAATACATTTTAAAAATAAATAAATAAAATATCATTTACTAACAAAAAAGAATACTAGGGTAGCATTCATACAGCTGAGAAAACTGCTGTACTAACTGATACTTGCCAAAGGATGTATGTTTTGAGAAGTTAATGATGTGTTTCTTACTCTACACCAATTAATAACCTTGACTGTTATATTATCAATGTAATTGCACAGTTATTCATAAATAAAAATCATGTTCTATGGTAACTCATCAGAAACAAACTTGTCAACCAACCCTAAGCTGAAAATTATTTGATTGTCTTTCTTTCAAGGAACAAGTAGCCTACGGAAAACATTAATCTTATAAACTACAAAGTAAGTTAGATTAAGCAAATCAGTTACTCTGTTTTCTTATTTTAAGTAGGGTCACATGTTTGTCAGACAATTCGTATATAATAATTTATTTCTGCATTTAAGTGGTGTTAAATCCTCTTTTTAAAATATCTTTTTTCATTCCAATGATATTACTTAAATGCATAGAAATGGATTTAAATTTGGCACACAAATTAAATTTTGCATTTATGCTCAGAGAAGAAAAGGGCTAACATGTACGAGCACACAAACAATAAGAGAACATGGAATTTTTTATTAGGTGGGGGGAAGGCTCTCTTTAAGAAGGGAGAATTGATACGAGTCTTATATCTAAATATAAGTTCAGGAAGCACACATCTGGTCCTTTCGTTATGTTATGCATCCTCTTCCATGTTTAGCTGTATGCGTTCTTGCAGTTTGAGAAAAGCATTTCTAATTATGAGGTTCCGTAGAACTGAGCTCATTCCTGAAATCCTATCACTTCTGCACTGACAGAGCAGTGGCGTTGAAAGTGTGTGAAAAATCATGGCGCCACGGCTTATCTTGAAATTTGTATCATATTAACTCACGTTTCATTTTCCTGCTTTCTATTAACCATGAGCTGGAAAACTAGCTTTCATTGCTGCTGACCATTGGCTGTGTCAGAAACCCGCTAGAAAATAGTAGCTTTCTCAGTTTGTAGGAAATAGCTTCTTGTGCAGTGAAATCCACAGATTGATGGTAGATGTAAGCAGTCTTAATGGGTGGCTTGAAAAATGTTCCTGATTTGTTTAACACCAGAACATGTCTGCCAGTATCAATTAATAAAAATGACAAAGTAATATTAATAATAATAATTATCTCATTTAGTGTGTATTTACCCAGCAACCACCTATGCTCTTGACACTGATGTATTGTTGTGGTAGCCTGCTTGTTCCTACCCCCTCATACACACATCCTTGGTCTTCTCTTTTTCATGAACAATAACTCTAATTTTAGCTGGCTGTGCAGACTAAACACTGCATTTGCCACCTCCCTTGCAGCTATGCGTAGTCATGTGATGAAATTCTGGCCCATTGGATGTGGAAAGCAATGGTCACATCTTCTGGGTCATGGCTTTAAAAGGTGAGGACAGGGACTTCCCTGGTGGCACAGTGGTTAGGAATCCACCTGCCAGTGCAGGGGACACCGGTTCCATCTCTGGTCCGGGAAGATCCCACATGCCTCCGAGCAACTAAGCCCGTGTGCCACAACTACTGAGCCTGCACTCTAGAGCTCAGGAGCCACAACTACTGAGCCCATGTGCCTAGACCCCATGCTCTACAACAAAAGAAACCACTGCGATGAGAAGCCTGTGCACCACAACGAAGAGTAGCCCCAACTTGACACAACTAGAGAAAGCCCACATGCAGCAATGAAGATCCAACATAGCCAAAAAAAAAAAAAAGAAAAAAAAGAGAGAGAAGACATATCTTCCTCTTCCTTCATCTCCCCTCCCTCGACCAGCCATAATAGGATGTGAAGATGCATCTTACTAAAGTGTTTAGTTAATGACAATCCTGAAGGGGTAAGCAGCAAAAGAGAAAGTGCTCTCACACGAACATTTCTTAAGAATGCTTAATGTTTCCAGAGACTCAGATAAATGTGAAGTCATCACCAGTCTACACACAAGGTAAGGTATCATCATCAGTGTTTGAAAGCTGCAGAGTCTAGGAATCAGAAAGATACAGGTTGATAATGCCATTTGCAGCAACATGGATGGACCTAGAACTGATCACACTAAGTGAAGTAAATCAGACAGAGGAAGACAAATAATCATACAGTATCACTTATATGTGGAATCTAAAAGACGATACCAATAAATTTATTTACAAAACAGAAAGACACTCACAGACATAGAAATCAAACTTATGGTTACCAAAGGGGAGAGTGGGGAGGGGAAGATAAATTAGGGATTTGGGATGAACAGATACACATGACTGAATATAAAAGAGATATACAACAAGGACCTACTGTACAGCACAGGAAACTATATTCAATATCTTGTAATAACCTATAATGGAAAAAATATAAAAAGAATATCTATAATATGTATAACTGAATCACTTTGCTGTACACCTGAAACTAACACAACATTGTAAATTAACTATACTTCAATTTTTTAAATGGTTAAAAAAAAAAAAGAGATACACACTGAGTTAAACATCAGACCTGGAAGTCAGATTTTCCAACTAGGGCCTCCGATAAGGTGATGACAGGGAGAGATAAGAGTTTTAAAAGCTAACAAAGGCAAATTTCCTGTGAGAGCCCGTATTTCATTCTAACAGGCAAATGATTTAATGTAGAGGGTGGTGAGATTATCCATCAGGCTGAAAAGAGCTCTAAACTCCTGAGTAGCAAGTAAAGATCTCAGAGTCCAGCAGGGACTGTAGGGACTAAGCACCTTTTCCCTCTCATTCCTCCCAGTAATGACTCTTGCACAGACAGACAGCATCACTGTTCCCCTTGCAATTAGGGAACTGGTACCTAGAGGTTGGAAGAGTTTGGCCAAGTGCCACATGTGATAAAATAAAAGTAGAGAGAACCAAGGTTACTTATTTTTGCTCTGTCCAAGGACAATTTCCCTACCATGATGCACTTGCTTTGCTCATGAATAGAGACTATACCTTCCATACACATTTGGTTCCGATCAGGTTGGGGTGCAGCTCACCCTTTCTTTACTCTGATAAATGAGAATAAAAATGGGTTTCCTTTCTGCAATCATAAAGCTGAAAAACACACCCACTCCCTCTTTGTACCAATATATACCCTGTGTCATCCTGGCAGCCCAGGCTCTGAATTAGACGGTGTGTCTGCCACAGGTTGAATCATTACAATTTTTTTAAGTGAGCAAGAGGAAGATTTCTAGAATGGCTGGGATTGGCATTTGCCTAGGTGTTTGGTCTTGTTTGTAGACACACAGAGCCTAGTGGGAGAAAGTCCCGCATGTTGCCTGCAGACTAATCTCTAAACCCTTGTGGATAGCTGCCCATGAATGTTCAGCTAGGCCTTCTGGGAGGTGCAGGAGACATTGATACAGAGATTTCTGGTAAGATTTGATTATTCACATTGAGAGTTTCCTGGTCCTTTTTTTTTTTCCCCAGATCTTTATTGGAGTATAATTGCTTTACAATGTTGTGTTAGTTTCCGCTGTGCAACAAAGTGAATCAGTTATACGTATACATATAACCCCATATCCCCTTCCTCTTGCACCTCCCTCCCACCCTCCCTATCCCTCCCCTCTAGGTCATCACCCATCATTGAGGTGATCTCCCTGTGTTATGCAGCAGCTTCTCATTAGCCATGTATTTTACATATGGTAGTGTTTATATGTCAATGCTACTCTCTCACTTCATTCCAGCTTCTAAAGGATGCTTCTGATGGTCTTTTGTAGAATGATATCAGCAAACATTTCTAGCCAGTAATGAATGTAAACAGCTAAATTAAATACCCAGAATACCACTAATTTTCCTGAAAAGAGGTCTGAACTTGACATTTGGCCCTTAACACTTGACCCTAAAGTGAAAAAGAGTATTTTCTCAACTATTATAATATATATTACATATTGTATATATACATGTATGTGTGTGTATATATATATACATATAATTTTGACCACACATGTCCAAATTGGTAATAACATGTGTTTGGCCATACATATCCTAATTTGGATATGTACGTATATATACATGCATATATGTTACGATAGTTGAGAAAATATTCTTTTTCACTTTATATATGTATGTATATACAATTTGGACCATACATATACAAATTAAATACATGATTGATGATACTCTTTTTGAGCAAAATTTCCAATAATTGTACTCAATTTCTATCTTTAGTACTTTGTTAGAATCCATTCTCAAATCAATAGCCTTGTGAAGACAAAGACAAAGACAATGGAAATTCAGATTTTCTTTCATTAGAATACGAAGGGGTAAATAAAATTATATTCTAAGGGACTTCATCATTTGATTACAGCCAGTCCATTTTGAACTGTATAAATACGCTCTCTGTGGAAATGTAGGTATTGGGGTTGAGGACATTTGAAGAACTCTCCAGTGTTGAATTTTCAGCTGTTAATGTGTGTTTTAAGACAGCCTATAGACACTGGGCTTTTCCTGTATCTTTTGGGTGCCCCTTCCTCCAACACATTTTTATAAAGGATTAGAGAGAAATGTTGGAGTATATGGAAAACTGAGAATTGCCACTTGGGATTTTATTGATGTCTCCCTATTTTCACTGATAGTTGGTTTTCTCTAAGCGGAATCTTCCAGAGAACTTGTGTTTGCAGTGACACCAAAACAGCGAACTGTTTGGGGGTTTGTGCCTCACCTGTACCATGTGGAAGGGAAAGGTACACCTTTATTCCCAGGTGATGTGTTATCTACTTGTATCTATGGAGGAAGGGGTCATTTTTGTTGACCGTCCAGTTTTAAGCTATCACTTTCATTAGGGTTTTGGCCATAAGCCCCTCATGATGAAAACCTCACGGGGTACAGAGATCAGTAGGAATGTTCCGTGGTAGATGGGGCACAGAGCTTGGTTTACATACAAACTACTATACATAAAATAGATAAGTAACAAGGACCTACTGTACAGATAGGGAACTATATCCAATATCTGGTAATAAACTATAATGGAAAAGAATCTAAAATATATATATATATATATATGTATAAACTGAATCACTGCTGTATACCTGAAACTCATACAATGCTGTAAATCAACTCTATTCTTTTTGTTTTTTTTAAACTACAATATATTTAAATTTTTTAAAAGTTAAACATAGTTATATTATCCAGAAATTCCACTCCTAAGTATTTACCCGAGATATTTAAAAACGGGTGTCCACTAAAACTTGTGCATACATGTTCTTGGCGAATTATTCATAATTGTCAAACTGTGGAAACAACCCAAATGTCCATTAACTGAAAAATACACAAAAGGTTGTATATCCCCACAATGGAATGGTATACAGTCATAAAAAGGAATGAATTAGTGGTACATATTATAACATGAATGAACCTTAAAAACAGGATGCCAAGTGAAAGATGCCAGTCACAAAAGGCCCCATGTTAGGTGATTCCACACATGTGAAATGACCACAATGGGCAAATCCAGAGACACAGAAAACTGATGAGTGGTTTCCAGAGGTGGTGGGGAAGAGGGGAGTGACTGCTAATGTGTGTGGGGTTCAATTTTGGGCTGATGAAAACATTCTGGAATTACATAGCGGTGATGGTTGCAACCTTAGGTATATGTTAAACACATGGGATGGTACACTTGAGATGATGAATCTTATGAAATGGTGATTTTATCTCAATTTTTAAAAAGGAAATTATTAAAGCATCCCTGCCTGTCTTCTTTCCCTTCCCCCACTCACTCCCCTTCTCCACCGAGGTTTCCTGGCACCACCTCCCACATAAATTACTTGTGTTTGAACACTTGTTTCAAGGTTTGATTTTGAAGGAGAGCAAGTTGAACAAAATCTATGTGACTCCATTTAAGGTGAAAGGCAAGTGCCCCCTGCTGGTAGCGCAGGGAGGAGCAGGGATTACAACACAACATTCTCGGAAGGAATCCTCTCCAATGTTTGGCTTCCTGGACTGTCACTCTTTGTGCATCCTCAAGATTTGTAGGCTCCATCTTTAGAAAGATGGTCTAGCATCTCTCTTTGGAAAGTGGGTGTTCTTACATCCCCATTGCTTTGTGGAGCCCTGAAACATCCCTTTATAGTATCCCACTAAAAGCATCAGAATAACCTAGAGACCTTCCACAGTGACTCAGAAATAAAATGATACAAATACAGCCAGATGGATAGGCTTCGTCTTTCCGTCACCATCCTGGATTTGATGCTAGTCATTTTTTGTAGCTATTTTAAACTTCAGAGTTTGCTGTGCTTCTTGGCATGAGAGCTTAACACATCACTCACAATTTGAGAAGGAAAAAAAAGTACCCATAAAGTCTACATTTCAAATCTAGACTTAACAATTACCAGAGCTCATGCATTTTCATTTTTCATAAAGAAACAATCTAGTCCATTACCATTTCATTTGACCTAAGAAATCCTCTTCCACAGGCTAGGCTGACAAATTCAACAGATTTTAGAAACCATTCATCAATATCCAGTTTGTCATAAATTTGCTTTGGAAACAGGCCCAGAAGCTAATTTTGTATCACTTCTTGCAAATGATCCATAATTCCTAATTACTGGTTCCTTCAATTGTGACAGGTATCTGATTCTGTAAAATGGCAACATTTGCTGACCATTCACACACACACACACACACACACACACACACACACACACACACTTCCTTCAAAAATAAAGGGGGGAGGGTGGGTATTCTCCAAGCACAGGCCATTGCCAGCCACTCTTTTAAAAATACTCTAGGGGAAGAGGCTTCCCTGGTGGCGCAGAGGCTGGGAATCTGCCTGCTGGTGCAGGACATAGGTTCGAGCCCTGGTCTGGAAGGATCCCACATGCCACAGAGCAACTAAGCCCGTGCACCACAATTACTGAGCCTGAGCTCTAGAGCCTGCGAGCCACAACTACTGAGCCCGTGTGTGACAACTACCGAAGCCCACATGCCTAGAGCCTGTGCTCTGCAACAGGAGAAGCCACTGCACTAAGGGGCCTGAGCACCACAGCGAAGAGTAGCCCGCACTCTCTGCAACTAGAGAAAGCCCATGCACAGCAACGAAGACTCAACACAGCCAAAAATCAATAAATTTTTTTAAAAATAAAGCAAAATAAAATAAAATAAAAAATACTCTAGAGGAAATAAAAACAGCTTTCAGAGAAAACAAACAAACAAACAAACATGTCTGAGTAACAGGAAGCTGCAAGGAGAATTCCCGTTGCTTATTTCAGCAAAAAAGACGTTAGCTTCAGCTTTATGATGGTTGGGGGTATGTGACCCAGAATAACTTTTTTTGTCAAAAATTGCAATTTCTTTCAAGTGTTCGGATAGGTAAATTGAAAGCTCTGGGAATTTTTAGCACCATGAATTTCTGCTGTGACTTTGGAATAAATAGGGCTGTGTTGACTTCATCCTTTCTTGCTAACCCAAGAAATTATTTATTGCGCGTAGACATGGCAAGTAGCAATGCTGAGTCGTGTTCAATGTCAAGGGAAACCATATACGTATGTTATCCCCCTCGGAGCACTTAACCTCCTTGAAAATATGTGAAAATTACCTTTAAAAATATTTGACTATCTTGTGAACTCAAAGGAAACAACTCATTTATGCCTCAGAGACCATAACATGGTCTCTCTTGTTAAAAAATGTGCCCATAAAACCAATATATTCCTCTTCGGAGGATGGGATGTGAGGGCTGGGACATTTTCTCTCCAAAAACATTGTTTTTCAGTACTTGAGTGCTATATAGACAGAGACCGAAAATGGTTTAAAGTGGCAAAATCTGGATCAAACAACACCACACTTCTAGACTTTTCATGTTCAGAAGCCAGTGGACAAACTCCCAATTAATTCTTCAGACCTTGGAAATAATATTCTTTAAAAAAATAAGAGTGTTACCAATACTCACTAGTCAATTTCCAACCTGTTCATCCTCAACCAGGCTAAAAGTTTACACTCAGAATCTTGTGTGGTTGATACTCTATTCATTGGAAATGGTCAACATTTCCAAGACAGGCACAGTCTTCTTTCCAATGAAAATGGGATTCTCAACATGTGTTGATTTCTGCATGAGAGATATTTCAGGAATCAATAAGTAAATATGGTTTAAAAAAAAAAAAAAGTAAGTATGGTACAGGGACCGCTGGACTCTGAGCAGGGTTTCATGTGTCTACGAACTGATGTCTAGCAGGCATCTCTGAGCTTGATGGGCCGCCCAGCTGTACTTCATGGTGCCCTTGGAGGGAGGGCGTCCTCAGTTCACTGCTGAGCATGGAAGAACAGAACCCTACTCACCTTGCTTCTTTTTTTTTACTTTATTGAAATATAGTTGATTTACAATGTTGTGTTAATTTCTTCTGTGCAGCGAAGTGACTCAGTTACATGTATATATTCTTTTTCATTCTTTCCCATGATGGTTTATCACAGGATATTGAATGTAGTTCCCTGTGGGTAAACATAGGGAACTGTACAGTAGGACCTTGTTGTTTACCCATCTTATACATAATAGTTTGCATCTGCTAATCCCCAAACCCCAATCCATCCCTCCCCCACCCCTCTGCCCCTTGGCAACCACAAGTCTGTTCTCTGTATCTGTGAGTCTGTTTTGTAGATAAGTTCATTTGTATCATTTTTTTTTAGATCCCACATATAAGTGATATCATATGGTATTTGTCTCTCTCTGTCTGACTTACTTCACTTAGCATGATAATCCTAGGTCCATCCAGGTTGTGGCAAATGGCATTATTTCATTCTTTTTACAGCTGAGTAGTATATTCCACTGTATATATGGACCACATCTTCCTTATCCATTCATCTGTCAATGGACGTTTAGGTTGTTTCCGTATCTCGACTTTTGCAAATAGTGCTGTGAACGTGGGCCCACCCTGCTTTTGCTTGTCCTAGTTGTTTCTGGCAACTAGATTCACCCATCCTCATGGTGACCTTCCCCCAGCATGACATCTGCATCATCTACGCACCCAGATTATATCACAGTGAGCAGCTCTGTCACATATCAGGGTCTAGAGAGGTCTGGACAATCCCATTTTGAAGATGCCACCACGAGCAGTAACATTTTCAATAATTTAAAGATATAAAATATTTTAATGTTTCAATGAAGAAATGGCAATTGAGGGTTTAAGAAACTGTGGTACCTTTTACATATATACATTTCCCAACTTAATTCCTTCAACACAAATTTTTTTTTTGTAAATATGCTGTTCACAAGATAACCGTGACATTTGAAAATGTGAATTAGGAACGCATGGTGGATATTTTAGTTTAATGACGGCACGTGATTGTAAGATAGTTGAATATCCTTACTGCTCATTTTTCTTCCACCCTTTCGTGGGATCTTGTTTGCTTTGCGTCAACTGCTTGCAGTGACGTTAAGTGGCTTAATTTATGGCTTTCTCGAATTTTGAACATTGTCCCTTCTGGGATTTTGCTACTCAGCCCCGCACCAAGAAAGGACTTGCTGAAAAGTGTCTCCATTCATGGTTAAAAGAACAGCTTTGGAAAAAAAATAAATATTTCCGAGGCTTATATCTTTTATTACAGAACCTGAACCTATTCAGTAAAATAGCGTCCATTTTTTTTCCCGGCAGACTCTCAAGCCCAAGTGTCAAAGCAACACTGGCTGGATCTCATGCCAATTTTCAAGTCTGCAACTTTCCTATTATCTCTAGTGCCTTGTTTTTAGCAGAAAACATTTGTGCTGAAAAATGGACATTCTGAAAGAGAACACAAGAAAGTCTTAACTCGGGTTCTGGTGTTGTTTTTAGTTTCAAGTTTTTCAGACAATTACTGGCAAGAAAGCAAGAGGGTTCCGTTGATTTGGAGCAATTTGAATTGATGTAACTAGCAGCAAATAAGACACTAAAATACTTGAAACTTTAAAATAGGAGAAGGGTTACGAAGATCATGTTTTGTGGGAAAAAAATAAAAACGTGAAGCTTGGGTGATTATGTTTCTATAAGGGTTTCTCCCTAGTCTGAATACAAAACAACACACATAGGAAAGTGTAATTGTCATTTGGGGAATCACCTGAATATTGACACCAAAGACCTGTAATGTATTACATAGATGGAGAAAGAAAAATTTCCCAAGAGATACAGAAAGGAGAATTGTGCAGCAAAGTTGTGGTACTCATGGTGTGAGATATCACATCCCCCCCCCACCCCCAACCCCCGAAAAGAGCCAAAAATCAAAAAAGCATTTTTAAAGCCTCTCAAAAGAAGTTTGTGTCTTAAACCCTCAAACTTTGAACAAAGGGCATTCCTTTGAATTCTTGAGACCCATGTACTCTTACTTTACACACAATTGTGACACATTTGGCTATCCACTCAACAAACATTTAGTGATTCATTTTAAATGCCCTGGTGCTGTACTAACTGGGTGCTGGATGAACAAGGTGGACACACATCCTTCCTTGGGGGGCTTACAGCTAGATAGAGGTCGTGTGGTTTCCTAGGGAAAAGTGGTTTACACATTAAACAGTATAGGACCTGATGTGGGGAAAAAAAGAAATAGGAGCAGGGAGAAGTGACAGCAGACAGCAGGTAGCAGCAAAGTGGCAGGGCAAGAATAAAGATGTGGATGTAGAGAATGGACTTGAGGATGCGGGGCTGGGAAGGGGAGGCTGGGATGCAGTGAAAGAGTAGCATTGACATATATACACTACCAAATGTAAACTAGATGGCTAGCAGGAAGCTGCTGCAGAGCACAGGGAAATCAGCTCGGTGCTTTGTGATAACCTAGAGGGGTGGGATAGGGAGGATGGGAGAGAGGATTAAGTGGGAGGGGATATGGGATATACATATAAATACAGCTGATTCACTTTGTTGTACAGAGGAAACTAACACAACACTGTAGAGCAATTACACTCCAATAAAGATGTATAAAAAATATAGCAAAGGTAAAAGAAAAAAAAATCAAAGATGAAATTTCAAAGAGCTTGTCTTTTGGTTCATTTATAAGGGAACAAATTAGCTTAGACCCATGGCTCCAGAGACAGTCAGTGTATTCTGTACAGGTCACAGTGATCACCAGTGCCCATGGGGTGACCTTCAGTCCTGCACCTGAATTTAGCTTAAATCCTCCCTCCATTAAGATGGCAAGAAATTGGGATGATTTTAAGTCGGTTCTCCATGAAACATGATTAATATTTCACAGCATTCAGTTTTATTATAATATCTATAGAATCCTCAGGTTTTTTTTACTGAAGTATAGTTGATTTACAATATTGTGTTAGTTTCTGGTGTACAGCAAAGTGATTCAGTTATACATATATTCTTTTCCATTATGACTTATTACAGGATATGGAATACAGTTTTCTATGCTATATAGTAGGACCTTGTTGTCTACCTGTTTTATATATAGTAGTGTGTATCTGCTAATCCCAAACCCCTAGCCCCTTTCCCCTTTGGTAACCATAAGTTTGTTTTCTAACTCTGTGAGTCTGTTTCGGTTTCATAAACAAGTTCACTGGTAGACTCACTCAGTTTTAGCATTGCTGGGAACATGAGATTTCTCATCATTATCTGACAACAGTCTATTTCTTTCTGTCATCACGGCATGCCAGGTCGATGGCTATTTTACCTAGAACAGTTTTTATTCCCCATCCAACTTGGCCAGTGGCTCTGATATACCATCGTTTCCACTGACTCACCACATCAAGGACAAGAAGATTGAGATGAGTGTTGGAAGACTCCTCCAACAGCCCCATGTTTGTTCTACAGGCACAAACCTGCAGGTCTGCCTGGAGGAGGCAAATGCAGGGCCATCCATGCTGAGACCAGAGGAACATGCATGTGAAGGCACACCCCTCACCACACCCCAATGTTGCAGATGACAGTAGGATATAATGGCATTTCAGAGCAAGTGTGTAAACAGAAAACAATCTTAGGACCTGAGGACTCATTTCTAGGAATGGTTTGTAACTGAAGAGGAACTGGAAACTTAATTAAACAGCCTGTGGCAGGCATATTCCCTTTAGGAATTAAAATCGCTCAGCTTACTTCTAAGAGCAGAACCATTCCTGCACGGCAACTTGGGGACAGACCTTCAGCCTGGGGTAAGCTAAATGCCAGCATTGCTATCCAAAAAAGATTTCTAAAATGATAAACTACACATGGTTATAGGGTAGGCAGAAGCCTACCGTTGCAATATGTAAAGCATCGTTGAATTTTCCAAAACATGCGTTGCTACTACCCTAACCTAGAAATGTTAGCAGGACTAAAATCTGTCTCCGTAATACTCTGAACATCGTTTGAAATGTACAGATGCCAGTCCAGTATTCAAATGATTTGTCAACATATTACCAATCCCAGGATGAGGCTGTTGAGAACCCCAGATGCTTGACGTCACAAACACACGGCTAACTGCATTCTGGGGGATGGCTCATCTCACATTCGCCTACATCCTCCAGATTGGTACCAATTAGTCCTCATTGTGTGAGGCTGCATGAGACCCTCTGTTATCCAGGGAAGCAGAAAGCAATCACTGCAAAAATAATTCAAAGTTCCGATTTGCCATTGGAGGGAAAAAAGGTGACTCTTATGAAAACAAATTTCAGAGCAAGGCTGTATTCAAAGGGTAAAGTAGATGGAGTGAGAAAATGTGTGACTTTCCGAAATTCAAATATTGAAATAGAAATTAAAAATGGTGGCTGGTTTATAATACACAAGGGTCAATTAGTAATAAAAAAACAGTAACCAGGGTTCCTTAGACCCTCTCTCATCTACTTCTACTTTTTCATGGAAAAAAGACCAAATACATAAGTGTTTGGTAAAAAGGGTGTGGGGGAAAGTGGGGGAGGAAATAAGGGAGAAATATATACATTGCCTTTAATGTTTTGTGTTTCATCCTGTTGATAAAAAGCCACTAATCCTAAAAATAATTGAGATAATGTAGTATAAAACTTGTAAAACATACCAAAATCCACCATCTTATACAGAATGTATAATTTTTACGGGTTGAGTACACTAATATGACAATAACAATGAAATTAATTTTTAAAAAGATGCAAAGAGAATTAATTGTTTGAATCGTCCAAGTAAAATGAACAGTTTATTCCCTGGTCAGATTCATATTCAAATGTGATCTTGAAAAAAAATATCAAATTGTACACTTTAAATACATGCAGTTTATTGTATATCAATTATATCTCAATAAAAGTCCTTTAAAAAAAAGTATTGCCAGAGTGCTTTCAGAAAAGTGCATTCTACCAATCATGCATGAGAATATCCTCTTCCCAAATTCCCACCTATCGTAGGTGTAAATCTTCCTTTAAAATTCTTCAAACTGGGACTTCCCTGGTGGCACAGTGGCTAAGAATCTGCCTGCCAATGCAGGGGACATGGGTTCAAGCCCTGGGCAGGGAAGATCTCACATGCAGTGGAGCAACTAAGACCACATACCTGGAGCCTGTGCTCCGCAACAAGAGATGACACCACACTGAGATGATACCACACTGAGAAGCCCTAGCACCAAAATGAAGAATAGCCTCTATTCGCCACAACTAGACAAAGCCCATGGGCAGCAATGAAGGCCCAACACACCCAAAAAGTAAAATAAAATAAAATAAAATAAAAAATAAATAAAATTCTTCAAGCTGATGTGTAAAATGTTGTTTCTCCTAAATTTTAACTTGCATTCTCCTGACTAGTTAAAACAAAAATTTAAATATCTTATTGTTTATTGCCCCCCCAAAATGTGATCTTATTTCCCTATTAACATGAATCTCTACAGACCATACAAATATTTGCTATTTAACATGGGGTCCTTCATCATTGTACAGGGTTAGCAATTGAAGACCTTGGGATTCACTGTTCTTTGGCACAGAAATTCATCCGGCCTACTGAGCCATTGGTGGAAAATGCAGCGTGTGTACGCAGTGACCCCTCACCTCTGCTCTGCAGCCTCCAGGGAGCAAAGTCACATAAGTAGCTTGCTGGACATGGGTTCATTTGTCCATATGGCAGGTCGGAGTGGATAGAGAACACACTCTAGCAAGCCTCGGCACAAAATTAACAGGTGTATCCGAGTTTATTTCCTTGTTAGCTCTATTTTTCCTCTTTCTTTTCTTTTGCTTTTTCTTTTTTTCTTCCATTTTAGCCATGACTTGAATTTTTGTCATTTCTTTTCCTCTTTTCTTTATCTTTCTTTTTTTTTTTCTTCCCTTTTTACCAATTAGTAGGCACTAAAATTTTCCTGCCAATTAGCAGGAAATTTGACAAGCTGAAAGGAGAGGCTCAAAACAACCTGTGAGTCAAATTGTCATTTAGACATTTGGGTTTGGGCACTGCTTTCATAGCACATACATAATTGAAATCATTCAAACAAAAATGTAAAGACTTTAAGGAATGAGGATTTTCGCTTCCTCCCATTGAAAAGCAAATTAAGGGGAAAATGCATTCACCTTATTTTTTCTTTTAGGGTCAAATATGTAAGGTCAGAGGGGATGGAACGGGATACAAGAGGGACACAGTTTGGAAGTGAAATCAAATGCCAAATGTGAGACAATCCAAGGAGAAATCCAGTTTATTCCATGGAGACCCAAAAAAGAAATAAACAACAAACCAGGTCCCTCTGAGGCTCTGCTAAACAAAGAGCCACTAAGCAAACCCCTCATGGCCCAGTTTGCTAACCAGAGTGACTCAGAAGAACTAAGGCAGGTAAGTCAGCCCTTACTCCATTGGTCCAGTGAGTGATGGCCAGGTACCCCCTGGACCAGATAAGGCCTTTTCTCTGCTGACCTCTTCCATCCCAACCTCACTCAGCTCTGTCCCAGGAAGAATAATGGGCTCCTCTTACCTGGGCATGCTGCCCCCTGGGGCAGGGTCACGTATGAAATATTCCCAGGCTGGTATCCCCATCCCTGTGTGGGGTCTATTATGAGTCCCAGACCTCGCACAACTTTAGCCCCCATCAGAGAGGCACCTCTCTCCCCTGCTCCCCCAGGGACAGATCTCTGTGCTGCCACCAAAGGCTGCTTTAGCTTTCTTAATGTGTAGAACACCTGTCTAATTTTCCCTGCCTCCCCACCTCCAGCTCTAAAAGTATCCTGGTCACAATGCTCTCACCAGGTGAGGTTTGGGTTGGGGTTAGGGTTGGGGTTAGGGCTGGGGTTAGGGTTAGGGTTACAGTCTGGCTTTGTCCAAATGAACCCTCCCCACCTCTCCTCCATCACCCCATTCTGGCCCATTACCACTTCCAACAAGGGAGAGTCTTCTCATTGGTCATCAGTAAGTGATTTTGAAATATCTACATGGTGGCCTGTCTCAAAATTCACCGGGGAATCTGTTATCTATGCCTTCTGGGTACCTTAGTCCAAGCTCCCAATAAACAATTCTGTTACCATAATTCATAGAAAACTTCTGTTTACTAGTCTACCTTTCCCAACAGATTGGGAGTCTTTGAAGTCAGAGGCGATATTGTATTCAGGGCTGTGTCACTAGGTCCCAACACATAGATGACCGTGAAGCAGGTTCTCAATAAGTGCTTGTGAATTTGATGTCCAAGAGCCTTATCACTGAGGAAATAACAAGAGGAAGGGTCTGAAATTGAGGCGTTGTAACTGTACACATACAGTTGTACAGGTTGTGCACTGCTCAACTAAGAAGGCTCTATTCACATATGTGATCATATAAAAGATGTTTCCTGGTGTTGATTAGGGTATAATATGAATGGTCTCCCAGAAAAGCCCTGCATGGGCCAGATGAATTTACCTGTCTCTCTTAGTCTCTTTCCCTTCTCAGGTAGGATCTCCACTAAGGTAACTGAAGGTCTGTCAGAACACAGTTAGCTCAAAGATAAGAAAGTGAATCATAAAACTGAATCGTCAGTCCCCTGGGTGTGAGCTTATAGCCTGGACTCTATTCAACAAAATCAACTTCAAAACTATCTTTAAAAAATAGTTTCACATCAAGATATAAAATTAACTACATAAAAACCAATAGTCATGCTGAATCTCAAAAGAGTTGATGATACAGGGGTGAAGAATCATTCCATATGAGGAATGAGAAAACAGTTCTTGATTCTGCATACGAATGCAGCAAAATCTTCAAAGAAATCTTTTTACTAAGAATGATGAGATGTAAAGGCAGGCAAAAGAGTGAAATTATTCTCTGCTGCACTGCAAGAAAATGTAGCCCTTAAAAGGAACATTTCTACAGCTCGTTTGGGTGTTTTCCACAGTTGATTTAAAGTCATAAACTGAATTGTTTGTTTCAAAAGAAGTTTCTACACAAAGGACTTTTTGAAAGTATCTCTGAAGCCAGTAGTTTGTGGTGGTGCCACTGAAGTATTTCTTGGATGACAGTGCTGCCGTGTGGCAGAGCCCTGGGCTGGGCACAACTGGGGGGACCAAGAGGCAGAATGGGGGACTTCTCTGGTGGCACAGTAGTTAAGAATCCGCCTGCCAAGGCAGGGGACACTGGTTCGAGCCCTGGGCCGGGAAGATCCCACATACCGTGGAGCAACTAAGCCCGTGCACCACCACTACTGAGCCCACGTGCTACAACCCCTGAAGCCCACGAACCTAGAGCCCGTGCTCTGCAACAAGAGAAGCTCCCGCTTGCTGCAACTAGAGAAAGCCCGCGAGCGGGAATGAAGACTCAACGCAGCCAAAAATAAATAAAAATTTTTAAAAAAGAAGCAGGATGGGCATGAATGAATTAACAAACTGAGAACATTTCTCGGATCTACAAGGCTCCAGCACTGAACAAAACAGAGGACAATAACACAAAAAGTCCTCAGTGAGAAGTACATAACTCTTACCAGAAGGATGCTAGGTTATACTCAGGAGCTATATTAACAATGAGACGCAACAAAGTAAAATCGCTGCCATTTGAAGCATAGCAATAAGCTGTTAAACTTCCTATAAGTGAATGGGAAAAAATGGGGAAGAAAAAAAAAAACTGAACACTTACCTCTAGCGAAGGCAGGAATGGAGGAGAGGAAATAAGCATTAAAAAAAGAGAGAGAGGAGGTACAGATCAACTGGTTTGCAAGGCAGAAATAGAGACACAGATGTAGAGAACAAACATACGGACACTAAGGGGGGGAGGTGGGGGGGTGGGGGTTGGGAGGGATGAATTGGGAGATTGGGATTGCCATATATACATTATTAATAAGAAAAAAAATATCAAACAGTACACTTTAAATATATGCAGTTTATTGTATGTCAATTATATCTCAATACAAGTTCTTAAAAAAATAAAATTAAAAAAGAGAGAGAAAATTCCCTGGTCCAGGGGTTAAGACTCCACGTTTCCACTGCAGGGGGCACGGGTTTGATCCCTGTCAGGGAACTGAGATCCTGCATGCCACACAGTGTGGCCAAAAAATAAAGAGAGAGAGAGAGAGAGAGAGAGAGAGAAGCCCCTTTCTTGCAAATGGTCTTCACGTCTCTCTACTTGGTCAGCCTGAGTCGTCATCTAGGTCCATCCCAACCCACCCCACATGGGAGGCCCCTCTGCCGCTTGGTGGCAAAGTGACTTGGTTCCCTCTTATCCTGATCCTAAAGGCCACGCGTGCTTGCGTGAGAATGTCTATGATGTTTCTGTTTTGTTTTGTTTTTAATTTTTGCACTGGGTCATCATTGCTGCACGTGGGCTTTCTCTAGTTGTGGCGAGCAGGGGCTAGTCTTCATTGCAGTGCACGGGCTCTAGGCACGCGGGCTTCAGTAGTAGTGGCTCACGGGCTCTAGAGCACAGGCTCAATAGTTGTGGCACACGGGCTTCGTTGCTCCGCAGCGTGTGGGGTCTTCCCGGCCCAGGGATCGAACCCGTGTCCCCTGCATTGGCAGGAGGATTCTTAACCACTGCACCACCAGGGAAGTTCCTATAATGCTTTTATGACCATCATTTGATATCCTCTTGTTTTGGACCCCCAGGATCCATTGCGTCTTTTGCAGATTCTGGCTTGTGAGTGGATTTAGAGAAAACAGCCCTCCTCCCCATTCGTGCTCCAATATGGCCCCACTCGGGCTTTAGGTGAACCACGGGAAGTCCGTGTGTACCCAGAATCTCCCTGAAGGTTCCCAGTGGCCACCATCACTGGGTCAGAGATAAATACGTGACTTGGAAACCCCATAGAGGACAGAGCCCTCCCGAGTATAAATCTGAAAGCATTTACCATTTCCTGCAATGAACACAAGCGCATGTGTCTCAGGAGACAGCAGGCTGGGAGTCATCTGATGAGTGGCTTCCTGATCCTTCCATTCCATTTAGAACTCGAAGTTATAACGTTCTGACTGATCAAGAGGAGGTCTTTGTAGCTTTTAGAAAATCCTGAGTGAGGCTCCCTAACCTTTCTGTTTCCCCAACCACATTGGCCTGAAACTCTGACCTTGTTATTTTCAGATCTGCAAAAGTTGAACTTGGTCATCCACCCTGTCAGAATCTAACACTTAAGGTCAGTTTCCATTTCTTACTACCCTTCCTGTACCATCTTTCTAAATAGCCCACACATTATAAACACTGAGTAATTGATATCACATCTTCCCAGATGATTTGCAACTGATTCCAATACCCAGGCTATGGACAGACACCACCACCTCAAGACCTAAGAAGGGCTGAGACTGGGAAGGCCTGACCCATACTGCAATCAGAGTGAATCCCAGAATTTGATGGGTGCTACTGGAAAGGAAGAAAAATAGATGCTTTTTCACTGGATATAAACCTGGGGAGAGGTCATTCTGGATCTGCAGACAGCCTAGGTTACCACATATTGGAAGAGTCTGTCTGACAATGGAGTCCACAGAGCAGAAGGAAGAACTGGGAGGTGGAAGAAGAGAAACCATGTCTCATTAGCCCCTGGATACAGCTATGCCTGCAATCCAAATTGCCAACAGATGTTCCAGCACCTGAGCTAAAAATACTTTTTAAAGCCAGATCCATTGCTGTGTGTCACATTTAAAAGAAAGACCTACTTGGTTCCATAAAGTCAGGACCACACACTTATCTTGGTCTCTCTGGCTTTTAAACCATGAGAACAGACTGAGGAAAGAAGGGAAGGATGAAGAAAAGGGGGGGAAAATAGGAAGGAAGGTGTAGCAGGAGTGATATTTAGATTTTAATTGAACAGGCAAACTAAGAAATAGAAAGCATAAAAGCTTGCAGCCTGATAATCTCCAAAAACACTTGTTCTACCCCAAGGGATGCTACCCATGTAATAAAATGCACTGTTTATAAGCTTGATATGACAGTCCCATGGGTGCCTTGCAACTAAACCTCCTCTTTTAAAATCTCATTATTATTTCAAAAAGTAATTTTAGTTGGATTGTGAATTATTTGGATCAGTGGGTTTTGATAAACAAGCTTGTTCTAAACTGATACACCAGAAAAACCATTTCTAAGGACAATTAAAAATGAATTGCTTTTTTCATACATCAAGAGAACCCTTGGTGGAGGTCTCATAGGGGACCCAGGTGGGAGATATTTATAACCTCAGCACAGATGACCCACTGCTAACTCACTGATCCCAAAATTTCAGTTCTGTATGACCACACACAGCAAAATGAAATGAAGGACTCTGGGTCTATATTGAAGCAAAACTCCTTTTAGAAAACTAGAAATGTTTGGGCATCTCTGGCTTGTGAAAGAGGCAAGATGGGGAAAAAAGACATGGAAAAGAGGAGAATGAAGACCAGTTTCACAAACTTGAGAATTGTTTTTTACCCTCTTTTATGAGCTGAGGGAAAATGGAACCTGACATCACTTTTCGAAGGCAAGGCTTGGAAACACTGAATGCATCATAGCTCTGTGCTATTTTAGGGTAGGTACCAGCAAGTCAGAAGAGCAGGCAGGGAGCATGAGTGATGAGGCTGACCAAGGAAAGTGACCATCTGAAGATCTCACGACTCACCAAAAGTCAGACCACTACTCAGCACCTGTGAGCATTTTCCAGAAGTGCCAGGTTTTTTTTTTTTTTTTCCCCACAAATCTATTAGTTTTCTACTGCAAACTTGGGTTAAAATGCCCACTTTATCATTTCACAGCTTCCCTGGGTCAGAAACTCAGGAAGGTCACCTGGGTTCTCTGCTGTGCTTCTCACAAGGCAAAAGTCAAGGTGTCGGCAGAGGGGTTTTCCTCACTGGAGAATCTGCTTCCCAGATCATTCAGAATGTTGGCTGTATTAATTTCTTTCTTAGGCTGTCCACATGACCTCTGTGTCTCCAAGCCAGCAGCCCATCAAATCCTTCTCCTATATCCAATCCCTCCGATTTCTTTTTCTTCCAGACTAGAGAGAGCTCTGCATATTTTTGTTTGGTTGGTTGGCTGGTTTCTTTGGTTGTGCCATATGGCTTGTGGGATCTTAGTTCCCTGACCAGGGATCGAACCCAGGCCCTCAGTAGTGAAGGTGTGGAGTCTTAACCACTGGACCGCCAGGGAATTCCCAAGAAAGCTCTGCCTCCAAGGACTCAGTGATCACATGGGACCCACCTGGTACCTCCAGGCTGCTTGCTCTATTTTTCAGAGCGACTGATTAGTAACCTGAATTATAGCTGCAAAGTCTTTCTTGCTGTGTAAGGTAACATGGTCCCAGGTGAGACATCGGGGCAAGGGTCACAGGGACCGAACTTCGGCCCACCCCAATAACATCTACATTTTATGTGAAATTCTGTATTTTTTATTACTGACAACTATTCAAAAGTTTGTTTTAACATATTATTAGCCCAAAAGTCCACTGCTTGGGTCTAGCCACATGCTTAGTAAAATCTAGAATAAAAATACCAATGGGGGTACTGAAACCACACATCAGTACTCAGTTATAGGTTGTATTGCCTCAGGTGCAAAGCACAGTACAGGTCTGTTTCTCAGCACATCACTGGCCAGGGCAGGGCAGTGGGGTTTCCTACTCCATAGCATCATTCAGGGACCCAGGCACTTTTTATCTTGTACATCTGCTGTGTCCTTAGGACTCATCCTCTTTTACAATAAGCCAGTGGATGAGACAGAGAGAGTGTGGAGAGGTCAGACCTGCTCTTAATTGCTTGAGCCCAAAGGTGTCACACATGACCTCTGCCCGCATCCCATTGATGAGAACTAATGACAGGGCTCTGGTGAGTGTAGGGAAAATGGAGAAATCGATCTGCTGTGTACTCGGAAGAGGGAAATGCAGGTATTTGTGGGCACCAGAAGAATCTGCTGCAAAGATTAACAATGTGATCCAAAACGTGCTGTTATTACTGGAAAAAATGTCAGTGTGACTAAAAATCATCCTAGAAACCATGGTCTATGGGGGTGCATCTGTGGGTTTCAATTCGAGAAACTTTGAATTAAAAGATTTTTGGCCAAATATCTTGTTCATGAAAGCTTTCGGTGTATCTGTGAAGCTTAATTTGATTAACAATATGATTGATTTAAACACAATTCCTCAGAAACCTAGAACATCACAACGAAGGGTAGCCTCTGTAGCGGGGGAAAGAATTGATTGTCCAGGAGAAGAAGAGAGGAAAGAGGTGCGGCCATAGCCTGCTGGCTGTCTCCACAACTTCCCTCCTCCTTTTCCACCTTTGTAACTGAGGTTAAAGTTATTTGGTGAGAAAGGAGATGGGCTGAGCTAATAGACTTCATTTCCCGGTCTCCGTTACAGCTAGATTTGAACATGGGGCTGAGAGCTGGAATATAAGTGGGCTTATTTGGTGCAGCTTCTGGGAAGGGTCTTAGACTGGGTGACTCAGCCAGAGTATGCACTGGGGGACAGTCATGCCATGGGGGAGGCGGGTAGGACGGGGAGGTTAGAAAACAACTTGACAGACTATGCTGTTGTTTCTGGCAATGGTACCCATTTTCTGCATATGTCTCTCTATCTATCTATCCATCTATCTATATCTATCTATCTATCTATCTATCTATCTATCTATCTATCTATCTATCATCTATCTATCATCCATGTCTGTTATCTATAATCTATCTATCTACTTATCTATTATCTATCTACCTATCATCTATCTACCTATCTATTATCTATTTATCTACCTATCAATCTATCATCTTTCTACCTATCTACTTATCAGTCTATCCACCTATGTATTTATTTAGATATATTTAGATAGATATTTATTTTTCTTGATTGATATATATATGTCAATAGTATACATAATATTCAACTAAACCTCTATTTTGAGACATTTACATTGCTTAAAAACTTTTATTGTCATCGTTATAAGAAAGCACTGAAAATAACATTTCCACTCATGTCTTTACACATCTCTATTTCTTAGCATAATTCCAAAGAAACAAAATTAGTTGGTTAAAAGCCATGCTCACCTATAGGCACAAAGATTGTCACAATTCTTTCCTGAAATTTGCACTTCCAACAAAAAGGTTTGAAATGCACTTTTACATTTTGAAAATTTATTGGCAATCTGGTTAGCATAAATTGAGATTTAGTAATTGCTTTCATTTATATTTAATGAATGATTTTTGAATTTGAACTTTAAATAATGAATCCTTTGACCATTTGTAGTTCATGCTTAAGAGATTTCCTATACAATATACTTGGTGATTTATATTCCATTGCTTCAGAAATTGTGGGCTGTATTTTAAACAGTAAGTTTCATTTTCTGACTGCATTCAGGTCCTCACCAGCAGTGCTTTGAGCTGGATGTGGTCATCACAATTTACAGCTACAAGAGAGGGCATGGGTGCTCAGAGAGGTTAAATGTCTCACCCAACATTGTGTGTGGAGGGGTGAGGATGTGAACCCAAAACCCTGAATCCCATAGCCTTTTTCAGAAGAATATACAATTTCCTCCTGCCTCTTCTCCTCTAAACATCCATCACAAAGAGATGCTCATAAGAGTGAGGTGGGAACAGAAAATAAGTTGATTCTTGGCCAAGTCCTTGTAGTGTGGGGGTCAGGAGTCTGCAAGAAGGTGGCACAGGATGGAAAGTGAGCAAATGACTAGGGGACAGGAAACAGTTTCAGTCCTTGCTGGACTCTAATCTGAGTCAGCCTCTGAGTCTCACTTTCCTCATCTTAGAAGAATGTAATGAAACCATTGCTGCTTACCTTACATAGGTAATAATCAAGTAATGAAATCAGGAGGCAGTATAAATACCAATAGTAAAAGCAGCTATGACAGCCCTGAAAATGAGTCATCTTTAGAAATAAAGAGAGGCTGCCCTTGATGTGCCAGCAATTGTATTCATACGAAATGATTTTGAAAGTGTGAGATGTTCAATACAAATATACAACATTGTAATTCAGTTACAACCCCTCTTAAGTGACTGTGCTAAGTATCAAGCTGAATGACTCCCAACAAATTTGCAAATCTTATTTTTTTCATCTACTATGTTCATTATTAGAAGAAAAAGTTCTCCAAAATGAAAGATAGAAATCATATGATCATCTCAATAGGTGGAGAAACAGCTTTTGACAAAATTCAACATCATTGGTGATAAAAACGCTCAACAAAGTGGCTATAGAGGCACTAGACCTCAACATAATAAAAACCATGTATGACAAACCCACAGCCAACATCATACTCAATGGTAAAAAACTGAAAGCATTTTCTCTAAAATCAGGAATGAGACAAGGATGCCACTCTCACCACTTTTATTTAACATAGTATTGGAAGTTCTAGCCACAGCAACAAGACAAGAAAAAGAAATAAAAGGCATCAAAATTGGAATGGAAGAAGTAAAACTGTCACTGTTTGGGATGACATGATATAGGAATTCCTAAGGAGGCCATCAGAAACTATTAGAACTCATCAGTGAATTCTTTAAGTTGCAGGGTACAAAATTAATATGCAGATATTTATTGCATTTCTATATACAAATCACAAACTATCTGAAAGAAAAATGAAGAAAACAATCCTATTTACAATTGCATCAAGAAGAATAAAATACCTAAAAGTGAAAAATAAGAACAGGACAAAAGCTGTGCTTGAAGAAAATAGTAATAAGCTGTTACGGTTGGGTTTCATGCGAAGTTAACTCTCAGGTGGAGACTAGCACAGAGGAAGTTTACCTGCAAGCACCCCCAGGATGAACACCTACAGAAAGATGGCGGCAGTCTTTGGAAGAGGCAGAAGATTTGCTGCCTTGTAGCACTAACCCTGGCCTCAGCTAATCCCATGGGGAGCTCTGAGGCAGGCCTGCCCAGGAAGAGATGCACACCCAGGGTCTGGGGCAATGCTTTCTTCCATCTTTAAGGGAAGAGAGGGATCTGGGTGGTGCATCACAGCAGCATGACAAGGAAATACTGCCTTACCTGTGGGCGGCTTTCCTGCATGTCTTTCGCAACCTCCCACTACATTTTATGCCCAGAGACACCCTTTCCCACACTCAAACCCTCCTAAGTTGTCTTTGGTTTTTTTTGTTGTTGCTTTTTCGGTATCATAGTTTTTTTTTAAAGAACTTTTATTGAGATACAGTTGACACACAATAAACTGCATATATTTAAAGTATACAAATGGATTTTTTTTTATTAGTAATGTATATATAGCAATCCCAATCTCCCAATTCATTCCCCCACAACCCCCCCCACCTTGCTTTCCCCACTTGGTGTCCATATGTTTGTTCTCTACATCTGGGTCTCTATTTCTGCCTTGCACACCAGTTGATTTGTACCGTTTTTCTATATTCTGCATATGTGTGTTAATATACGATATTTGTTTTTCTCTTTCTGACTCACTTCACTCTGTATGACAGTCTCTAGGTCCATCCATGTCTCTACAAATGTCCCAAATTTCATTCCTTTTTA
Source organism: Hippopotamus amphibius kiboko (assembly GCF_030028045.1). NCBI lineage: Eukaryota > Metazoa > Chordata > Mammalia > Artiodactyla > Hippopotamidae > Hippopotamus > Hippopotamus amphibius. Next base: position 23,198,777 of record NC_080193.1, read on the forward strand.
CAGCTGAGTAATATTCCATTGTGTATATGTACCACATCTTCTTTATCCATTCATCTGTTGATGGACATTTAGGTTGCTACCATGTCCTGGCTGCTGTAAATAGTGCTGCAATGAACATTGAAGGGCATGTGTCTTTTTGAATGATGGTGTTCTCTGGGTATATGCCCAGCAGTGGGATTGCTGGGTCATATGTTAACTCTATTTTTAATTTTTCAAGGAACCTCCATACTGTTCTCCATAGTGGCTGTATCAATTTACATTCCCACCAACAGTGCAAGAGCGTTCCCTTTTCTCCACACCCTCTCCAGCATTTATTGTTTGTAGATTTTCTGATGATGCCCATTCTAACTGGTGTGAGGTGATACCTCATTGTAGTTTTGATTTGCGTTTCTCTAGTAATTAGTGAAGTTGAGTAGCTTTTCATGTGCCTCTTGGCCATCCGTATGTCTTCTTTGGAGAAATGCCTATTTAGGTCTTGTGCCCATTTTTTGATTGAAACCCTCCTAAGTTGTCTTTGGATGGGAAACCCTCCCAACGGTGGGGGTAGGGGGGGTGTTGAGGCTGGGGGAAAACATAGTAGGTAGAGAGGAAACAGCCACTCTGACCCCTCCATCATGCTACTAAACACCATGCTGCTCGTCTTTTACTTCTTGAAATCCAAGTTCAAATGCTTGTCATTAGCAGAGTTTGTGTAGGTGTTCTATGGACAAGACCAATGACAAATTGATGATCATACCCTCTTCCTGATCAAATAGGTGCCCTGGGTCTGTCCAATGTGACTATTCTCTATGAATAACCAGAGCAGCTGCAATCCTAGGCTGGACCACGCTCCATGAAAGTGCACAGTGCCCCTCAAGTTCTGTCCTCTATTAGCGGCAGCAAGAATTAAGTACCAACAAGCCAGCATCTGCATCAGACATCCTCTATAAGGAATACCAAATAAAGTGCCTTCACTAGGCTCTTTACAGAGCAGAACTCATGGGCAGCCTAAGAATCATGTTTATCTAAAATAATAAAAACAAAATCTGAGTGTTTATAGTGGGCATTGTTTTCAAAAGGGAATTCTTTGACAGTACTTAGAATATGGATACAGTAAAGTCAAAGGCGTTTCTCTCTTTCCTGCCCTAGGCAGATGTGGCAGATTTGCCATGCAGGAAACAAAACAAAACAAAACAGGCCACGTGGCAGTGTGGTCTCAAAAGTAGGATTTGAGAGAGATGAGAAGAGCAGCACACAATTGCAGAAGGCTGGTGTTTCCGCTCCATGGCTTCTGGCAACACTTCCACCCACAGGGAAGGAATGTTGCCAAATATTGGATTCAGCAAGTTTCTGGGATATAGAAACCAGAATTGATGGGACATGGTACCAGAAGCGTCAGATACAGTACAGGGTAACACAGTAAAATTTCAATTTCAGATAAATGGCAAATGCGTTTTCAGTATACGTATGTCCCAAACATTGCATGGGACATACTTATACTAAAAAACATTGTTTATCTGCAATTCAAATTTACTTTAGCATCTCGTAGTTTTACTGGTCAAATCTGCAACCCTAGCATAATCCAAAGGTGAAAGATTAAATGAAACAGGCCACACATTGGCATCGAAACTAGATTCAAATTTTGGTAGAATGTGGACTCTGGAATGAAGTGAGCCTAAATTTAAATTCTAACACTTCCACTTATTATATATATATATATGTGTCTGTGTGTGTGTAGTAAGTTTTGATCAATAAATTTCTTTTGTTCAATAAATTTCACCCTATTCAATTTTCAATTTTCTCATCCAGAAATTGGCTATAATATTTATCTCAGTCAACCTAGATGAATGGCTATAACAAACAACCCTTCAAGCTAATGGCAGAACACCGGAAAGGTTTATTCCTCATTTATATCAAGGTCTAATATGGTCGGTGACGGCCCCCTGAGGTTGTCCAGGGGCCCAGATGCTTCTGCCATAGTCAGTTCTCACCCGAGTCCTCTCAGCTGAACAGCAGGTGGCACTTTTATTAGGTATGGTTATTGTACCTTAAACTATTTTAAAAACTCCCAGCACAAAGGAAGATGCTTCACAGGTGTCACCTCTTATGACAATTATTTAAATTATTAAGGACTTCCCTGGTGGCGCAGTGGTTAAGAATCCACCTGCCAATGCATGGGATGTGGGTTCAATCCCTGTTCCAGGAAGATCCCACATGCCGCGGAGCCACTAAGCCCATGAACCACACACAACTATTGAGCCTGTGCTCTAGAGCCTGTGAGCCACAACTATTGAGCCTGTGCTCTGCAACAAGAGAAGCCACTGCAATGAGAAACCCGTGCACCACAATGAAGAGTAGCCCCCACTCACCGCAACTAGAGAAAGCCCCTGTGCAGCAACGATGACTCAATGCAGCCAATACATAAATAAATAAATAAATAAATAAATAAATAAATTTAAAACAATTATTTAGGGACTTCCTAGGTGGTGCAGTGGTTGGGAATCCGCCTGCCAATGCAGGGGAAAAGGGTTCCATCCCTGCTCGGGGAGGATCCCACATGCCACGGAGCAACTAGGCCTGTGCGCCACAGCTGTTGAGCCTATGCTTTAGGGCCCGTGAGCCACAGCTATTGAGCCCATGTGCTGCAACTACTGAAGCCGACGTGCCTGGAGCCCCTGCTCCACAACAAGAGAAGCCACGGCAGTGAGGAGCCCGCGCACCACAACGAAGAGTAGCCCCCACTCACTGCAATTAAAGAAAGCCCGCACACAACAAAAAAAAACCCAACACAGCCAAAAAAGTAAATAAATAAATAAGTTTATAAAAAAAAAAGATAAAAATAAAACAATTATTTAAATTATTATAATACCCATATCATTGTGTTTAAAGAAAGATTATGCCCACACTTTTACCCCAACATAAAGAGAACAGTACGGGTAAGAAAGCCGTATTCTCCAGCTAAGATTCAGAAGTGGGGGTTTCTCTTTCTTCTCTTCAATGTGTATCCACTTTTGCACCATGTCTGTGATAGTTTCCGAAGTGGTTCTGGAATTTATCCCAGTAATAATTAAATGTCGTTCATGCCACGGCCAGTGTTCACCTAATTGTCTCATTTTTGTGCTGGAATAATACACAATAATCAGAAAATTAGCCTTTTGGCACCATGTACGAGGGAAAAGAGGCTTGCAAGCCCTGGGAACAATAATTAGGATTTTGCTCAAAAGCACGCACGATGCGGGCTCTCTGAGGATGTGAACTGGGGAAAAAAGAGGGGAGGAAAATTCACAATAAAATGGACAGAGAGAGCAACATAACAGGTCTCTCTTATTATTTGTTTCTGTAATAGATTCCTTGGTTGAAAGAGGAATTAATCATGAGGAAGGACAAATGACAAAAGGAAAAGCCAATGGCATTGGCCCCATGGTTGACAGTCTGCTGTGACTAAGGAAAATGTTTCGCAGCAAAGATGATTTAGTGAGGCTGGCGGATCAGGCCATAAGTCTTACAAATCCTATCGGGAAAGATTACTAGAAACGTAATACAGCCTCAGGAATAGAGTCAAACTTATTCCTGTTTGCCTGGAAATTTCTTCATTTGCACTGAAATCCCTGTGACCTGGGAAACCCTGCCATCATGGGAATGTCAGGACAGTGGGTCACCCTTCTCCGGAGGAGGTTATACATTTATTCCAGGGACTTGTAAAGCCAGCGGTGATTTGCAAACAGTGTGGAATCTGCACATTCAGACGCTCTCTGTCCACGTAGCCGCTGCTTTCCCTGGACTGGAAGCAGTTTGGAAACAGAGAAGGAGCCTTATTCATCTCTGTGCTGGGGATACAGGGCCTAGGGCAGAGCCAACACTCATTCAAAGTTTGTTTTGTTTTGTTTTATTTCCTGCCGTGCAGCATGCAGGATCTTAGTTCCCCGACCAGGGATCGAACCTGTGCTCCCTGCCATGGAAGGGCAGAGTCCTAACCACTGGACCACCAGGGAAGTCCCCAAAGTTTGTTTCAATTACCTATTGCACGTCACTGAATGACTTCATATAGAAATTAATTACATTGGAAAGACCTCAAGGCTAAGGTCATGAAATCTGACCTGTCCCGGGGCTGATGCTGTGGTCCTAATGCATTTGAACAGCCCTGTTGCTTTTACCCCCTTACTTTGAGGGAAGTGACCCTCATTGTCCCCTCACATTTAGGGCCAGGCCAGGAACCCGAGTGGCTCTCAGAACCAGGCAGGTGACATCACACAATGAATGAGACCTTGAGATCAGGGAGCCTGTGGCATCATAAAAACCCTCCCCAGGCAGAAGATAAGGTTAAGAACCTAAAAACGTTCTTATGATTTTTCGATTCATTCATGACCCCAAATAGCTTGCTTTTCATTTTAAAAAGTTCAAATTGGGACTTCCCTGGTGGTCCAGTGGTTAAGACTCCGCCCTTCCACTGCAGAGGGACATACGTTCCATTCCTGGGATCCCTGGTTGGGGAACTAAGATCCACATGCCCGACGGCGAGGCCAAAATTTAAAATAAAGTAACATAAAATAAAAAGTTCAGAATTGATTCGCATGAGTCTTTAGCAAAACCACTCTTCCTTTACTGGCGAGGTGGCTGCAGGTACACAGAATCCACATGTTGTGCTTTTCTTTGCTGGGCAGGAGTCAGCCGTTGAAAGCGCATTTTAATTTTTCATTGCAATGTGATACATGACGCCACAAGGACAAGTTATACAACCACGCCACAGAAAAGGAAACGTGACAGATGGTCCACACGTCCTTCTAACCAGAACTTTGAATCCTGGACCTCTCGAGCCTCCCTATAACGTGTGTCTGTGTGTGGGTGCACACGCGCGCATATGCAACCTTTTTTTTTTTTTTTTTTTAATTTCTCTACAACCTGCTTGGTGACTTGGGCTCTTTGGTCTCCGATGTTTAACCCAGGCCTTCCTTACAGAATTTGGTGCAGTGGCAGGCTCTTCCCTAGGAGGGAGCAAATGGATGATGGAGTGAAGACGAAGCTGATTGGCTGGGCCAGAGTCAGGCCTGGAGAGTGCTTTGCATCCTCCCTGCGGTGACTCCACCATCCTGCTCCAGAGAGAAACCTGTCCTCCCTTACCTGCCCTGGGATAAGACTCGGGGAGGAAAGACACACCTCCTGATGTCAGGCTCTCAGAGAAATGCAGAGCTGGAGAAGTTAATGAGCCTGGAGCAATAATTGGCCATGAATGAGGACACCAATTCCGTTCCTAACACCATGTGCAAAGAATCTGATGGAGGGGAACGCAGATGGATGCTCTCTGCATGTGATGTGAAAACAAGGCCAACAGAGGCACACGGGGATGATCTGCATTTTCTACAGGCCCGTGTACTTGCGAAAATGCCCAGATAAAGACTTGAAATAATCCATGCTAAAATACTAACAATAGTTATCTCTGAACTGGGTGCTGGGAGAAGGTAGGGACACATCTAGTTGAATTATTTATATTAGATTCCAGTTTAATCTTTTTTATTTATTATTTTTTAACGTTTAATTTTTTTAACATTTTATCTTATTTTTTTAAGATTTATTTATTTGTTTATTGATTTATCTTTGGCTGTGTCAGGTCTTAGGTGTGGTACACAGAATCTTCGAAGAGGCATGTGCTGTCTTTCTTATGGTGCACAGGCTTCTCTCTAGTTGTGGCACACGGGTTTTCTCTTCTCTGTTGTGGCTCGCGGGCTTCAGGGTGCGTGGGCTCTGTAGTTTGCTGCACTTGGGCTCTCTAGTTGAAGCATGCAAGCTCAGTATTTGTGACATGTAGGCTTAGTTGCCCCGTGCATGTGGGATCTTAGTTCACCAACCAGGGATGGAACCCACATCCCCTGAACTGGAAGGTGGATTCTTTACCACTGGACCACCAGGGAAGTCCCAATTCCAGTTTAATTTTAATTTAACATATCTCATATTTATTTTTAGAACTTTCCCACTGAAACCCTGTTTTTAATATATAATGACACAACTCTGATTTTTTTTCTAATAAATGTATTTGTTTATTCACTGCTTTGGGTCTTTGTTGCTGCACATGGGCTTTCTCTAGTTGTGGCAAGGGGGTCTACTCTTTGTTGCAGTGCATAGGCTTCTCATTGTGATGGCTTCTCTTGTTATGAAGCATGGGCTCTAGGTACATGGGCTTCAGTAGTTGTTGCACGTGGGCTCAGTAGTTGTGGTGCATGGGCTTAGTTGCTCCACGGCATGTGGGATCTTCCAGGTCCAGGGATTGAACCCGTGTCCCCTGCATTGGCAGGCGGGTTCTTAACCACTGCACCACCAGGGAAGTCCCAGACTGAAATCCTTTTTCAATGACAATGTTCAATTTTAATGTTTGTATCTGTTTGTGTGAGGACATCCTTTGTAATAAGGAAAAATCCTATTAAACCCATTTTCTAAATGAAAACAGTGCTCTTTTCTACACAGGGTTGGTGAAAGGACCTCACGCTGTTTACCAGATAGATTGCTGGCTGTAGCACTCACCCACGTCTTCCCACATCAGACTTCAGGTCAGCCACTCTCATTCATTTTTAAGAGCAGCAGGGATGCGGTCTGGGGCAAAACGGTATAAGTGTTAGATGATCGGTAAATGCTGATCATATATCAGCTTCCTAAATGTTATTTGTCTGCCGACAGGTGGTGGGAAATTCCCACACTCATTAGCAGATACAGAATCGTCATCCCTATCACTGTGATGAATTTCCAGTGGCCTTTGCTCACTAAGGCTCCTCTAGGGACCTTAGATTGTGGTCCCTTGGTCAAGGTGCCTGATGGTCAAGGTTCCCTTTACCCATCACTCATCCTCATGAGTGCCCATCTGCCGTGTCACAACTTCTCTAGGATAATGTGGTATGCACAGTGTCTGGGAGACCTATATCACACATACACATGTGTATCATACATGTATACGTATGTACGCTAATATAGATACACACATATTCCTGTATATATACCTAGTATATATTCCTATTATCTGTCTACATTAATATATATATACTCCTATATATGTTCATATATATATCAATATATATACCTGTATATTATATCTAATTATCTATCTATTCCTCTATAAATAAGTGTATATATGTATATATCTATGTAGACATAGATGTTTATATCTACGTCAATAGATATATAGATGTAGATCTTTGCAGTAAACCAAATAGAATCCCTGCTCTGATGGCAATAAAGACAGTTTGCTCCCCAGACAGCACCAGATTTCCTGTTCAGTGCTAGTTAACATTATTATTAATAATTAGCAAAACACAACAGTTTCATTCCAGAGGACAGAACGCTTCCCATGATGGGACTCTCAGGCTAGGCATTTGTCTCCTCATCCTCCCCTGGGCTGTCGCCCCACAACTCGAAGCATAAAGATTCATCAGTGAGTTTCGACATAGAAAGGGCAGCGCTAAGGTGAAATGTGCAGACCACAGGACCCTGTTCATTCCTGGGTCAGAGCCAAGGCACTCCAGGTTTCATGTCCCACAGCTGTTACTCCATCACAGTCTAAAGAAGTTCCCTACAGACCCTTGGTGATTAGGATGCGTCAATGTATGCTCATCAATTGTACAAAGGTACCCAATAAATAAATAAATAAATAAGCTCCCTATAGAGTTGAGGAAGATGCCATAAACCTAGTTTCCCATAACATGCTGTCTAATGGGTGCTTTGGTTTTGCACGTGGCCCACAGCTCTTGCTCTGTGCTGAATTTCTTCCAGAAATGAACTACAAAACCCCAAGGGGTCCTGATTACTCGGACTTCACAGGCTGAAGGGGTCAGAGCAGGTGGTGGAGGAGAAGTGAATGGGATAAGAACTTGGAAGTGCAAATAAGGCAGCTCCCTGAACGAAGGGGGCTGTGTCCTGAGTCATGGCCGGGTCTGCAGGCTGAAGGGCACAGCAGAGGTTAGCATCACCCAGGCAGGGAGCCCAGTCTCTGACCTTGACCAGTGGGAAGGAAGTGTCTGTGGCTGATTCTGTGGAGCTGACTGGTCCCTCCCAGCAGCATCCTGAGGATGAGCTGAGATACTGAGTGGGTTGCTTGCGGCTCAGAGCTCACCTGGGATGGGGCTCAGGTATCACAACAGGGAGGGGCCCTCCCCATGCGGCTCAGGACCCAGCATTGGGGGGGAAGCACAGTGCAGTTTGGGGAAATAGCCTTCTGGGACCTGGTCTTTCCTGGACTCATGCATCACTAATTCTCTGTGATTTTTATCACTCTTGAGCTGAGAGGAAAATATAACTAAAGGGAAAGCCATCAGCCAACAGGAGCATGTACTGAATTTCTGCAACTCACCAGGGCTGTGTCTGGGTCACTGCCTCCCACCTCCTGCCACATTCCTCTTTGCTTCTGCATCCATTTTTATGCATAATTTATGGATGAAATTAATAGAAACCAATCAAGCAAAGCTATGGCACACAGCGCTGTGTTCAACAACGGATGTTTCCAATAGTGATTATGTTAGAATACTAACAACACGGAAAAAGCCCCTGGTCATCAGTACTGAATTGGTCACACTAACAAGACTGATGGTCTCACCAATCACACCACCATTGAGGGAGCCTGGGGCTGCTCCTGGTACCAATTCTCTGCCTGCTCCACTCCCTATGCCTCAGTTTTAGTTTAGCCCCAGGACCCTGCATCCCAGGGCAATTGTTCTGGGAGAAAGTTGGTGGGGGGCGTATTTTTAAGGCCAATATCATAGCCAGCAGATTCCTTACTACCTGTCGGCTTCTGGGCTCTAGGATGGGGAGCTGCCCTCTGCCCGCCTTCCGTGGCTCAGACTGCAGCTCAGTGAGCTGTGTTTCCCTCTCCCCTCCTTGTGAAGACTCATGGGGTGACTCTTGGGTAAGAGAGAGGTGGGTCCAAGTCCTCACCCCACCATGACCCCTGCAATGGGGGGTGATGCCCTTCTCTGTAGCTCTCAACCCCTCGGTTTCCTCATCAGTAACAACACCTCCTGTTGTGACGGTTACAGGGGAAACACTCAAGAGTACACCTGACCCATAGCAAAGGCTCCTGAAGGTCAGCCGAGGTCACTCTTACATTGTGCAGGGAGCTTCCCAGAAGCCCCTGTTGGGTCCCCACCAGCCACAGGAGGCAAGACCCAGACTCTTCCATCCAGGGATCACATTGCCTGGAGACATCGAGAAGTTTGGGTTTGGGCCTCACATTCATGAAAGATGGCAGAATTACAGGGGCTTTTTTAAGATTTATTTTATTATTTATTTATTTATTTTGGGCTGCATTGGGTCTTCGTTGCTGTGCACAGGCTTTCTCTAGTTGTGGAGAGTGGGGGCTGCTCTTCATTGCAGTGCATGGGCTTCTCATGGTGGTGGCTTCTCTTGTTTCAGGGCACGGGCTTTAGGCTGGTGGGCTTCAATAGCTGTGGCACATGGGCTCAGTGGTTGTGGCTCGCAGGCTCCAGAGCACAGACTCAGTAGCTGTGGCGCACAGGTTTAGTTGCTCCCTGGCACGTGGGATCTTCCCAGACCAGGGCTCAAACCTGTGTCCCCTGCATTGGCAGGCAGATTCTTAATCACTGCACCACCAGGGAAGTCCAGAATTACACTTTTGCAGCTGTCTCCAAAGGAGGCTGCAAGCCCAGTGACAGATCACACAGAGCGGATTGCTCCAAAACCCCTTCATCGCACCGCTTAAAACTCGCACCCATCACAAAACCCAATTTCCCCTTGAAACTAGGACAGTTGGCTCTTGAACAATTTGGGGGTTGGAGGCACTGATCCTCCATGCAGTCGAAAATCTGCCTATAATTTACAGTCGGCCCTGGTGTAAATGGTTTCTCTGTATCCACACCGCTGGATTTAACCAAGGGAAGATGATGTAGTATGATAGTATTTACTATTGAAAAAAATATCCATGTATAAGTGGACTTGCGTGGTTAAACCTGTGTTGTTCAAGGGTCAGCTATATCTCTGACACATCTCTTCACTGTAACATTTGCATTTAAGAGCGTTCACTTGTTCATTGCGAGCAGTTATACTGTACCAAATATTCTGAAACATGATTTTGCCTATTCTCCATTGATTTATTGCAAGAGGACTTTGGGGGTGGACAGCAGTATTTAAAATAGCCTGGTTCTTTCAGTACATCCAAGTAGCTCTGCTAAGATATTAACAGAGTGAAAGGCCCCAGGCTGGGAGGCAGGCGACCTGGGTTCCGATTCTGGTTCTGCCCACGTGACTTCATCGGGGCACTTCATCAGCTGTGCACGAGGAGGTCAGTGGATTTGCATCCTTTTGGTTCCTCCAGCTGTGATGACAGCTCCTGGCTCTCCCTTATCTGTTAGAAGTCTCTGGTATTTGCACAGATGCATGGGTCCAAGGAAGGAGAATCCAGCCATTGCCGACCTCAAGGAGGGGACATGTATTCACAAAGTCTTCTGTTGGACTTTAGTTCAGCCACTGCCCACACATGACCTTGGCAAGTTACTCCTTATTCTCCCTCCAGGGGTCAGTGTGTGGTGACATTCAGGGCAGGACACATGACCATCAACCTTCACTTTCAGCTGGAGTCCCCCCCAAAGTCCTGCAGAGAGAGAGGTGTCCAGAGATGCCCATCATCTGGAGCGCAAGATCATCAGGGACCATGATATGGAGGGGAAAGCGCCCAGCACTGATTAATCTCAGTCTCCGGTCACAGGCAAGTCCACCTTCCGTTATGGAGCCCCTCTCCTGCTGAGCAAGGTCACACCACCCCCTACGGGCTCTGGATAACCTAAGCCTGGGTTCGTGTCCAAGTCCATCCCTCTCTAGCTGTGCAATGTTGATCTGATGGGCTAGCCTCTGAGCCTGAGTCTCCTCCACTGGAAAATGAGGAGTTGATTCTCCAAACTGATGGCAGGGGCATCACCCATGGGGCACCCCCCTCCCAACTCCTCCCGCCGCCCTCTCACTGTGCTGGGGCTCGGATGCTTCAGTCTTTGTGTTGCTTTCTTCTTCTCCCTAATCGGGAGAACAGATGTGTTCTGCCGCCATCAAAGCTGCATGCAAGGAGTTTAAATTGTGAACCAAGCACCAAAGCATCAAGGATAAATGTGTCTCTGCCCCCCAGGGTTCACAGCAGCACTGTTTACAACAGCCAAGACACAAGCAACCTCAGTGTCCATCGACAGATGAGTGGATAAAGATGATGTGGCATATATATATATATATATACACACACACTATATATATACCATTATATATATAGTGGAATATTACTCAGCCATAAAAAGGAATGAAACAATGCCAATTGCAGCAACATGGGTGGACCTGAGATTATCACACTAAGTGAAGTAAGCCAGACAGACACAAATATCATATGATATCACTTATGTGTGGAATCTAAAAAAATGATATAAATGAACTTATTTACAAAACAGAAATAGACTCGCAGACATAGAAAACAAACATATGGTTACCAAAAGGGAAGGGGGAGGGAGGGATAAATTAGGAGTTTGGGATTAGCAGATACACACTACTATGTGCAGAATAGTTAACCAACAAGAGCCTATTGTATAGCACAGAGAACTATATTCAATATCTTGTAATAACCTATAATGGAAAAGAATCTTAAAAAAGAATAAATATATATATTATATATAATATATGAAATATAATATATGTATAGATCATATATGTATGTAATATTATATATACATATTATATGAGTATATATAATATATAATATTGAATATGTTATATTGTATAACATATTATATTATATATTGTATAATATTGTACAATATTGTATAATATATAAATATTGTATAATATAATATATAAATATATAATATATAAATATAAAAATATAACAATATAATATATAAATATAATATAATATATAAATACTGTATAATATTGTATAATATAATCTATAATCTATACTTATTTATTATACATATTTATATATGTATATAAAATAACTGAATCATTTTGCTATACACCTGAAACTAACACATTTTAAATCAATTATACTTCAATTAAAAAAAAAGGATAAATGTGTCTCCAGGGAACACAGGCATAGTGGCCGTAGTGGACCCTGATACTGGAGACACCGTCATAGACCTAAGACCCCAGTGAAGCCCCCAACCTTGCCCTGAGCAGGGACCGATGGAGAAGAGCAGGGAAAGGCAGCAGGAAGTGCGAGGCTCTGTCTATGGAGGGAGCGAAGCCTGGAGGCTGCGGAGCTACCCTGATTCATTCCAAGATTTCTCCTCATGACGCCCAAACAATTCCAGAATGTTAGTTCTTCATTAGAGATGCTAAAGACTGAAGGGAACAAAAGATCTAGTTAATATTGAAATCAGAGTGATATTGATGGGAACAAAAGGCTGGGGGTGCAGCACTATCCATCTTCTGGCCAACAGGAACTATATGACACATCTCCCATTAGAATGGACAGTAAAAGTCCAAATTCCCAGCACAAAGAAGGACCAAATTAGGCAATAACATCCAAACTGCCTGACAACTTCTTCTTAGATGCCTGGCTCCTGGTGATGGGCATAGGGAAGGAAATTCATGCCCAGAAATAGAAGAACAGTGTTTCTGTAGGAAGGTTTGCCAAGCCTGGCTGAAAGAGAAAGAAATGGGCTTAAACCACTTGTGGATTTCTCTCCATCTCCTTCTAATAAAAGTAGGATCCATCTGAGGGTTTCTCTGGAAGCACGTTGGAGCCACAGCAGACAAGGACGCTCTGGAGCTAAGTCAGTGCAGAGAGAGTGTTCTGAACCTATTTCATCAGCACTGTGGGGTCCCCAAAGGTCCTCACCCCCACCCTACCTGTGACCGGGCTCCACCTTCCATTAGGTTTATCTGCTTCTACAGTGCAGGACACATGGAAGGTGAGAACCACAACCCCCGGGCAAAACACGTTTGCACAACTCTTTCAACTGGATGACTTGCCAACAAGCAAAAATCTTACATAAAATCTGAATTTTCAGAAACATCTGTCTTTAATTCTGTCTTTAGATGAGAGAAGAAATAGGAAGGAACTGTTTGTCCACTTTTTGCTACCATGAATTTGGACATGTGGTAGACTAATGCTTATTCACAACCCACTGAGTCCAGACACTTAAACCTCTCTGGGTCTCAGTTTCCTAGGCTGTAAAATGGGGATAACACTGGCACCTACTCTGCGGGATTTCTGGGCAGGTTGGATGCTGCAGTGTGTTTAAAACCAGTGGAACAGAGGCTGGCACAGTGTCACCGTGGGCTGTGGCTGTTGTCACTGCTCCTTCTAACAGACCGTAGGGACAGGAAGAGAAGTAAGACACGTACCTGCCCTCAAGGGGCAAACCTGCCACCTGCACGGGGACACACGACGTGCTGAGTCCCTAATACGTGCATCTACACAGGGGAAGGAAGCACAGAGGTGACGACCCCAGAGGGGGGTTTGCAGAACGTCAGGAAGGAGGTGGCTGCACAGAGCAGGGGCACCTGAGCTGAGCTGAGAGGACAACTTGGGTTTCTCCAGGTACAGGGAGTAGGGGAGGGGTGCTGGGCCCAGGAATTGGCATGAACCCAGGAAAAAGATGTGCAAAACCTCCACCTCGTGGGACCTAGGTAGGGTCCAGTGTTCTTGGGATTCAGGGAGATGAAAATTCCCCTGGTGAATCAACCTTCCCTCATTCTCTCATGCCTAGACCAGGCACTTCAGGCTCAAGTGGTGCCACCTCCAGCCCCACAGGTGGACATTCGACCCAGGCAAGACCAAGACATATATTCTCCTCTATGGCCACAGAACTACAGGGACAATAATTGACAAGAGCCAATTCCATTCACACCTGGAATCTGGGGGAAGCATTAGGGAAGAAAAGCTTCACTCTTCTGGACTTGAATATGAAATGACATAAACCTCTGGGTGCCAGAGGCCATGTATAGAAAGAGTCCCAGCAACGTGTATGCAACTAGAGATGATCATACTAAGTGAAGTAAGTCAGAAAGAGAAAGAGAAATATTACATGAGATCACTTGTACGTAGAATCTAAAATCCGACACCAATGAACCTATCTTCAAAACACAAACAGACTCACAGACATAGAGAACAGACTTGTGGTTGCCAATGGGGCAGGCGAGGGGGGAAGGGTGGAGTGGGAGTTTGGGATTAGCAGATGCAAACTATTACATATAGGATGGATAAACAACAAGGTCCTACTGTAGAGCACAGGGAACTATATTCAATATTCTGTGATAAACCATCATGGAAAAGAATATGTATATATACAAATAACTGAATCACTTTGTTGTACAGCAGAAATTAGCATGACACTGCAAATCAACCGTAGTTTGATAAAAAAAAAATGCATAGAAAGAGTCCATTTGAGAATAAATACAAACTAGAGGATATTGGAACTAAATCAAATCCTAATGAGCCTCTGATCCAATTTTGCTTGAGGTCATTACTGCCACCTTTAGTTACATGAGCCACTATACTTTCTTTATTGGCTCAAGCAAGTGAGATTTGGATTTCTGTTCCTTATTAACAAACAAAATGCACAGATACAACTAGGGAGAGAATTCAAGTTATACCTGCCAGACCTCACGGGCTATCAGAGTTATCCAATCCCGCCCATCTGGACAATGTTATCTTTCATTCAATGAGTGTAGTTCAATCATGTCTCTCTAGAGCACTGATTCCAAGAAATATATTCCCTCTAATATTATAACTCTCAAGATTCAAACTTGAGGAAGACTTGGTCCCACAGTGCTTTGGCAGCTGCTGAAAATTAGCCCAGGAAATTCAGCTGATTTATCAACGTTGATATTTTCTCCAGAGGTGACATGAGACTCTGTTTACTGACCACACAGTCTGTGTAAGCAGCAGGGAAGTTTTGATTTCCCTCTGACAGCCCATCCATCAGAAGATTCTCCCTGCAAGGTTGGCAGGCCAAGTTTGAACACAGGATGCTTCCCTGAGGATGGGAAGTCTTTATTTAGCATGTGAATGACCTTTTATCAGTTCTTTTGCATCTCTTTGTTGCTAGTCCAGCTGATGGTGGAAGCTGAGACACTGAATTATTGCAGGGATAAGATGGAGAGCACCATCCTTGAGATGGTACACCCCCCCCCCCACCTCCAATACAAATGATTGTATTTTTATTTCTCTCCAAGAGTAAAGAGTTCATCCCTTATCAATGATTCATGACTGGCTTCTGGGGTTCTGGAAACTGCAATTCATTGACAAACAATAAAGTTATTCATCACAGAAAAACAAGAGCCCACTAGCATGAACTAACGAGAAAGACACTCAAAATTATAATATAATATAATATAAAATAGATGACCAACAAGGATCCACTGTATAGCACAGGGAACTATACTCAATATTTTGTAATAAACTATAAGGGAAAAGAATCTGAAAAAGAACTATATGTACATATGTGTATATATATGTATATGTGTGTATATATATACATATGTGTATATATATATATAACTGAATCACTTTGCTCTACACCTGAAACAACATTGTAAATCAGCTATACTTCAGTATAAATAAATAAATATTGATAAAATTTATCAATTTTGATAAAAAATTACAATATAATCACACTCTAAAATGGTATTTTCCCCATATTATATCACTTATATATGGAATCTAAAATACTACACAAATGAACATATCTACAAAATAGAAACAGACTCACAGACATAGAGAACAGACTTGTGGTTGCCAAAAGGGAGGGGGTGGGGGAGGGAAGGATTAGGAATTTGGGGTTAGCCGATGCAAA
The DNA here is from genome assembly GCF_030028045.1 of Hippopotamus amphibius kiboko. Classification (NCBI taxonomy): domain Eukaryota; kingdom Metazoa; phylum Chordata; class Mammalia; order Artiodactyla; family Hippopotamidae; genus Hippopotamus; species Hippopotamus amphibius. The sequence goes on from NC_080193.1 coordinate 23,214,523, forward strand.
CTAACAATGGATAAACAACAAGGTCCTACTGTAGGGCACAAGGAACTATATTCAATATCCTGTGATAAACCATCATGGAAAAGAATATGAAAAAGAATATATGTATACGTGAATCACTTTTCTGTATAGCAGAAATTAACACATTGTAAATCAATGATACTTCAATAAAATTTTTTTAAAAAGTAAAACAAAACAGTATCATATTTTACCCTCCCCCCAAATTCCACATTGGAATTGTATCATACACCATTTTAAGCGTTTAATAATTCAACTATTTGTGCTCAGAATAAGTGTAGATTTCCATCTGACAACACATCCATCAGAAGATACGAAGGAGAGAAGACTGAAATAAAGAGGGGGAAATTCAACTTATCTTCAAATTCTCCCAAATTTTATCTGTGACTCCACTCAGCACCACCTGTAAAAGCAGACCCTGCTATACATTGCCCCAGGAAGTCTGCAAGGCTCAAAGGCAAGAAACAAAAAACAAAAGTAAACAAAGAAACCAACTCCAAATGTCTTTTGAACTTTTAAAAGCTCAGGTGTTCTTGTTGGCAAGGTGGAAATAGAGACACAGATGTAGAGGACAAACATATGAACACCAAGTGGGGAAGCAGGGAGGGTTGGGGGGAATGAATTGGGAGATTGGGGTACCAAATTGTACACTCTAAATATATGCAGTTTATTGTATGTTAACTGTATCTCAATAAAAGTTCTTAAAAATTAAAAATTAAAAAAAAAAGCTCAGGTGTTCTTTAAAAGATTTTTCAGGGGACTTCCTAGGTGGTGCAGTGGTTAAGAATCTGCCTGCCAGTGCAGGGGACACGGGTGCAATCCCTGCCCGAGGAAGATCCCACGTGAGGAGCAACTAAGCCCCTGCACCACAACTACTGAGTGTGTGTGCCACAACTACTAAAGCCTGCATGCCTAGAGCCCATGTTCCACAACAAGAGAAGCCACTGCAATGAGAAGCCTGCACATCACAATGAAGAGTAGGCCCCACTCACCGCAGCTAGAGAAAGCCCATGTGTAGCAACAAAGACCCAACACAGCCAATAAATAAATAAATAAATAAGTTTAAAAGATTTTTCAGGGATTACTTTGATTACGGGTAGCTCTGCCTTACATACTCATGTTAGAACAAATCTCTGCAGGTCTTTCCACTGTCCTATTGTCAGCCCATTTTACAGATAAGAAAACTGGGCTCAAGGAGATTCAGTCATTTTCCCCAGGTCAAATAGAAAAGACAGTGGAACCAGGATTGGAACCAACCTCATTTGCCTGAAACCTTAACCAAAGAATTCACTTCTCCTGCATCCTTCTTCTTTACAGGGAGCTAAAAATCGTTCTTTTTTAACGTTCACTGTTGGAACCTAAAAAGCACAAATCTACTCTGTATTCCAGAGGATGGCCCTTGAAACACTTGAAAAGAGATGTCAGGTCTCCCTCTTCACCTCTCCCTGGGCCTTTTCTTCTCATCACCGGGCTCAACACTCACACTGCCTTCAATCATTCCTCCTGTGGTTTGATTTCAAGAGCCCTCAGCCCCTCAGATACTTTGACAGAATACAATCCAATTTCCAGCCTTCCTCTTATGCCTAGAAAGACACAAAATTTTCCATCAGAGTGACGAGTGACATCTATCATCTGTGACTTGTAGAGACCAAGGAACAAGAAATAGCTTCCTCTACTCTGAAACCTACTATCAGAAAACAAGCAGCAAGATTGTCATGAGAAATCACAAATGTCCCTCCACCTCCATGAGGGGGACGAGAGGGAGGGGTGGAGACTGCGGTGATTTGGATGCATCAGCCTTACACACAGGGGCATCCTCTGGTCACTTCCAGGTTGAGGGTCACAGTAAGCAGTGTGGACCAGGGCTACTTCACCTTGTGAATTTCATAAGGAGCTGGAAATCCAGATTTCTATGTGATTTGCCAGTTTTTACAGAATGGCAGCAAGTTAAATAAACACACACACACACCCCCCTCTCAACCAGATGCAGCCTGCAGTCTGCCCACCTGTGACCTCTATTCTGGGGTCACACACCCATTAATGCCAGCAAAAATCATAACAACCTTCAGACAGGTGATTCCACATGGAATCACAGCCATGACCTTGTAATAACTTTTAATGAAGTATAATCCGTAAAAATACCAAATCACCTCTGTACTCCTGAAACTAATATAATATTGTAAATCAACTATACATCAACTTAAAAACGCAGTTGCTTCATTAGATCTCACTGTGAACAAAAGTGCCAAGGGGTCTTGCACACACACACGTGCACACAATTAATATGCATCTTGTACTTGTGGGGTTATTTTTTAACACAGAATTAGTTGCCAGCTTAAGATGTGACACCGATCCCTTCCCATCTTGCCAAGTTTCCAGCCCTTCAAAGTCTATAATGTCCTCAGATTCAGTCCCCCTGAAGTCATACAGTCCCAAGTCAAAGAAGCCAGTTTGTATGTCACCACAATTTACACCTCCCCAAATCATACTTTTTCCCTTACCTAAGTCACAGTCCCAATGCTCAGAATTTCCATTGCATGATGATCTTTGGTGAAACCTGCAAGACTCCCCTGGGGAATCACACAGTGTTTCCTGCACCGTGAAGAAGTGACTGGGTGACAACTCCACAGACCAAGGGGGTCTCTCCCTGGGGTCTTAATAAGCACCCACATGTTTAGGTGCCCTGAAGCCAGCGGACAGCTCCGAGGATGACACTGTACATCTTAGTGTCGTCACAAAATGTGTGACAAATATTGGCACAAAAGCTGTGAAGAATGCATCACAGCCATTTAGTGAATCCCCCTCGATGGACCTGGGCCCAGGGATTTGCAACAGAGCCTGGGCTACCCTAGAAACGTCTTCCAGCAGCTCTGAGCTCGGTGGTCTGCACGCTCTGGTTTGCTAAGATCCGGCCATAACGTACTAGAAGAAAGCCCCATCTTCATGAGGCCACAAAATTTACCATTGAGCCCAAAACTACCATCTTTCAGAGCAATTTCTCTATCGGACTGGGTGGAGGATATTTTTAGTATATTTCTGGAAGGGGAGACAACCAAATATAAGGAAACAGTGGGATCCATGAACTTGACTTGCCTCTGTAGGGAGGGTAGAGCTCTCTGGGTCAGGACATGGGGGACCCAGCCCTGGGGGCGTCACACCAGGCTCTCAGGAGGGAACAAGGCCAAGGGGACTACAGACCTGAGCCCCCTGTCTAAGCCCAGGGTGGCATAATCACATAGATACAGTCTCCCTCTAAATACTGTGATCATAAAAGCGATGTGGGAAAGATAAATAACATGTGTTGTCAAAGGCAACCATGAGAAACAAATCATCAACATTTTTGTTGTTGTTCCTGAGCAGACAATCAACTATAACTTGGCTCAGATCTTTCAAGACTCTGCATATCGAAGGCTTTAGATTTGTTTAATCAAACCTGCCCACTGAGTCCAAGACCTGCCAGGAGCCCCAGGGCAGGTCTGTGTCTACTTTGAAGCCAGTCTACCTTCTGTCTCGAGGGGAGAATTAGCATCCAAGCCCAGGAAGCAGCTACGCCAATTTGGGTTTCCTAAGGATTAATTTTTTCTTAATTTTAATTAGACCTCACATCAATTCTTCTGTATCAAAGCATCTGCGGCTTAGGACACAGCCTCCTGCAGGTCACCATGAGAAGGAAAGAGTCCCTCCCAGATCTTTTCCATCACACGGAAAACCCCACAGAATTTTCTGTCCACTACAAATTTCTTCACACAGGGACCAAGTTTCATTTCACCTCTGAACAGAAGCTGGCAGAAAAACAACAGAAAAAAGGCAGAACTCAGCGGTATTGTGTTTCTCTAAAATGAATGAAGACATAGGACCTGGGAGCTCTCTTAGCAGCTTAAAGGAGAAAGGATTGTTCTGAAGATGGAAGTCCTTTCTCCCAGGGTCTCTGCTGCAAAAGGAAACTGCCAACCAGGGTGCCAAGAAAAAATAAGCATAAACTCTACATTCAGTGATTCAAACAGACCCCTGCAAAGAATATGAAAAAAAAAAATCATGGGCTCCTTCCCAGCTGAATTTGAAGTCATAAATCCAGCTAATTAAGATGGAGAATGCAGCAGAAAGGTGCTGTGACCAGATTCCTCAAACTGAACTGTGTCCCACTGGTACACAAGTGAAGTTAGAGGGCACATGCATGGACTTTTTAAAAAGTTAATAGTCATTTATTTTCATGTATATTAAGAAAAAATTAGTACATGAAGCTCATGGATTTTTATTGTCCTCTAATGAGACATTTAAGATATTTAAGGTTGAAAAAGTGAGGCATTTAAAGACAATATGTTGAGTAAATTACATTATTTGGCACAGGAAGTAGGTAAAAATTGAGAGGATGGCAGGTAGATGGCTTAAATTCAGAAAATATTGTCCTATGAGCAAAAGAAGGGGAAGAGAATTGTTTCTGCTCAAGATTAAGGCCAGGGCTCCCATCCCAGGGAGGGAAGCAGCACCGCGCGTGCAGCCTCCTCTGATGCCAGGCGGGTCCCTCCCATGGCTCCCTCCCTCCTCAGCATCCTCATCCCGGCCTCAGCCCTTCGGAGCCTGGGATGCTCAGAGCAGCTCCAGGACAGAAGGGGAAGGAAAGGACCGAACGCCTGGGGATCTGGAGATAAAGCCGGTACCTTGATGACGTCTTCATCCACAGACCTGCATTCCACAGCCTCTGACACGTCCACCACCGAACCATCCGCTTGAATAGCCACGACCTTGACGGGAACCGAAATGGGCTTTCCGGTGAGAATGGCAGTGTTCAGAACCTCTGAGTCCTGCGTGGCAGAGAAGAGGACGTGTTTCAGCCACAGGCACATCCGGGAGCCCGGGAAGGGCGACCATCAAGCTACCTCAAGCTCGCTGGTCAGCTAGAAGTCAGAACCTCTCCGTGACCTCTTGCAACACAACTCATTCAATTGCATGTATGTTTCCTGTGTATATCGGAAGGCTATTCATTTTTCCCACCCAGCATCCATCCATCTCCTGCTACATCATGACCAGTCACAGTATTTCTCCTTTTTTTTTTGCACAGGCTTTCCGGATCTTAGTTCCCCCACCAGGGGTCAACCCCCTCCCCCAGCTCCCCCCCACCCCCACCCCAGTGAAAGCAGCAGAGTCCTGACAACTGGAGCACCAGGGAATTCCTGCCACCTTTTTCTTTTATAACAACCTTACATTTTTCATTCATGTACCACCCACCCCTGGAAGAAGTACTGATCTTCTTTGGCTTATGATGCGGTTCGTCGAGGAAAATAATCAATCAGCAGTCAGGAAGAATAGAAAAGAGTTTTATCTGAGCCAAACTGAGCACTAGCCCAGAAGCCTGCTTCCCAAATGATTCTGAGAAGCTGCTCCCAAGAAGCAGAGTTTTCAGCACAGTTTTATATCTTGTCAGACCAAAGAGCAGTTAAACAAGTCAGGGATACATTTCTTCAAGGTTTCAAAACAAACAAACAAACAAACAAAAAATAACAAACCAAAAACAGACCAGCACATACACGTACAGCACATATGGCATGGCCTTGGCACCTGGGAAGGGAGTCTTATCATCAAAGGAGGACCAGAACTGGCGTCCCAGGAATGCAAGCATTTAATCTTTATTTTTCATGTGGATATTCTTTATTTCTGGTCAATGTGTCCCTTTCTTTAATAGTTAAAGCAGATGCACAATGTCTGTTTGATAGGCTACGAACAGGCTATTTTAGCTAGTATCAAATCCAAGAGAACTCATGTATAAGCCAGAATGACTTCCCCATATGTCACTAAGTGAAAATTGCTTTGACCAGGTTCATGTCCCAATAAACCCATCATAAGTTGAAAATATCATTACGTTGAAATACATTTAATACACCTAACCTGCTAAACATCAGAGCTTAACTTATCTGACTTTAGATATGCTCAGAACATTTATGTGAGCCTACAGTTGTGCAAAATCATCTAACACAAAGCCTAGTTTATAATAAAGTGTTGAATAGCTTATGTAATGTATCAAATACTCTAATGTAAGTGAAAACCAGAATGGTTTTTATTTTGTTTAATTTTTAGTTTTTTAAAAAAATTTTTCGACTGCACCTCAAGGCATGGTTCCTGGACCAGGGATTGAACCTGCACCCTCTGCAGTGGAAGCGTGGAGTCTTAACCAGTGGACCACCAGGGAAGTCCCATGGACTGGTGGCTGGGTCTTTCTGTTCAGCATCACAAGAGATGAGGTACCACATATTGATACCCTGTAAAAAGACCAAAATTCAAAATTTGAAGGTTTCTACTGGAGTGCATCTAGTTTTCTCACCTCCATAATTCAAGCCTTCCTAAGTCAGGGGCCATCTGCACGTGCACCCTAGTGGCAGTGATGCCTTCTGCCCCAGCGGACACATGACTCAAGCCTGATCAGTTCATTGCATCCCTTTGACCTAAGTGACTGTTTCAATTGATGCTCAAAGAACCACAGAGACAGACAATAATGACTAAGCTCTTGGTTCCAGCTCTACCTGAAGCCTATCATCCCTAGAAACTTAGCTACATAAACAGTTGAGTTAGTGTACATTGTTTTTTGTTTCTTACATGTTTTGTTTTGTTCTGTTTTGATATTTGAACCTGAAATCATTCTTATTAGTACAGTATGAATCCAGGCCCAAACTAGTGATAGGGAAACAGAAAAGATTAAATATCAATCTATTCTCACTAGAAGCTCACTGCCTTCAAAGAGGGTCCTGCAATGATTACCCCCAAACTGAGTTTCAAAGAAAAGTGACTAGTTTGCAAACCTCCCCCCGCCCCCCAAAAAATCACAAGCTATGCTTTTCTTACAAATTTCTTTGCATCCACCTTCACTTATTTCAGCCTGTTCACAAGTGGCTGAGATGTTTACACCATTTTTTCCCATGTCCACCAACAGCCTGTCAAGAATCCCAAAGAAAATCCCTACCTATCTTTGGCACACTAAGTAAGCAATTTCCTCAAGTTAAATATTTCACTTAAATCATGCCATAGTGTTGGAGACTTCCAAAATTTCACCATCTATCAAAAGACAAGTATATTTGTGTGTGTATGTATGTGTGGAAGCTGTGGTTTTATACCTTGAAAGCATGTTTATGTTCCTTTATGGGGACAGATTTCCATTCAGATTGCATGTTATTCTGAGTAGAGGGACAAGGTGTTTCCTGCCCCTTCGTGCACCGGGGGCATGAATACAGGGAGTAGTAGGAAGGCTGAGATCTCTGTGTCAGTGATGAGTTAGGCTGTCAGTGGTGGAATGTGAGCAGCAGGAGTTCTGTGTCAAGGAGAAGGGACCTGGCGGGACCAGAAACTAGCGCAGGACACCTTCGACAGCTTCTCTGATCAGCTGACATGTTGCCAGAGGGAGGACATCACACAGTGAGGTCATGAGAAGAATGCTTCCATCCTTAACTCTTAGGGCTTCTGTAGCCTAAGAGTATGAAAATCCCTCCATCTCTCTTTACATTGCTCAGATGGTCACAATGCTTTAAATGACTCTACTTTTTTTATTTTATTGAAGTATAGTTGATTTACAATGTTGTGTTAATTTCTGCTGTACAGCAAAGTGAATCAGTTATACATACACATACGTTCTTTATCTTTAATATTTATTTATTTATCTGGCTGTGCCGTGTCTTAGTCGCCACACTCGGCATCTTTGTTGCCCCATGTGGGATCTAGTTCCCTGACCAGGGATCGAACCTGGCCCCCCTGCATTGGGAGCGAGGGGTCTTAACCACTGGACCACCAGGGAAGTCCCTACATTCTTTTTCAAATTCTTTTCCATTATGCTTTATCACAGGATATTGAATATAGTTCCCTAGGGTATACAGTAGGACCTTGTTGTTTACCCATTCTCTATATACTAGTTTGCATCTGCTAATCCCAAACTCTCAATTCTTCCCTCCCCTGCACCGCCTCCCCCTTGGCAACCACAAGTCTTTTCTCTATGTCTGTGTAAATAACTCTACTTCTGCTGACTTTTCATCTTAAGAGACTGTTGAATCTCAGAGGGATCTTTGGGCTGAGAAGATTATGTTGGCTTCAGATAGCTGCCTTCAAGAAGGGAAGGTAGCAATGACTCCTTCTTTCATGTGTAGAGACTGAAGTCCCAGTGGGTTTGATGAACTACCCACAACCAGTACAAAGGCCATGGAGAAAACTAGATCCTGGACTTCAGCTCCGTGATGCTGTGTGCCACCACCACCCAATCAGGAGAGAAAAAATAATAGCTCTGATACAAGTGAGCATCCGGTGTGTGCCAGGAATTACTATAAGGATATGTCATCCCGTGTAGTTTCCATGAACCAAAGTACAGTGGTGGTTCTGTTTTCATCTTCATTTTATACAGGACGCGGGGTACGTGGAGGCTCTAAATAGGAAAGAATATGAACTGCCCAGCACTTCAGCTTCTGGGGACTGGAGAAAAAATTAGTCAGAGGGGAAGCCTGTTCAAAGATGTTCATTGGAGCATCGATTCTAACAGGAAGATGTCACAAACAGCCTCGATATGCCCATCAGTGAGGGAACTGCCTAGTGAACTGGTGTGTGTGTGTATCTGTGTGTGTGTGTCTGTGTTAGGACACTAGACAGAAGGCAGAATGAAGACCCTGTAGGATCCACATATTGGTGAAGCAGGTTGGAATCAGGCTCCTGGGGTCTAAAACCAGGACATACTTCTCCCCAGTTCTGTGACCCTAGGAAGGATGGTCCATTCATCTCTTGCACCCCAGCCCTCTCACCTGTAAAATAATGAATTTCAAAGGATGCAGGGGATCCTTTCAGAAAATGAGGTGGGCGTGTCCACCTGAACATGTGGACTGATTGCACCTCCTGCCCTCTTTGAACTTTTGTGTTTGGGCAATAAATAGAGTGGAACCATAGACTCATTTCCAAACAGAAGCTCTAAGAGCACAGGACCCCTCACTGGCCCTTTGTCAGCCACAGTGATGGTGACCACTGTATCAGCCCGGGTCCCGGACTGAAGACAATGCAGAGCGAGGACCCAGCTGGCCTGGGCCTGGAGTACGAGGAAGAAGCAGTCTCTACTGTTTTAACAGTTAAAACTTAGGGACCAAGAGTAACATATGAACATATCACTTTTGACTCTGTCATCTCAGTTTAAAGACAACAAAACAAAAACAAAAACAAAAACAAAACCTGGGGACAAGTATTACAGCCTCTTGGTAGGCTTGTTGTTTGTTTTTTTTTCACAGAGATGTGAGTTGGCAATTCCAAATCATTTAGTGTGTCATAGGGTTGGGCAAATCTATACACATATCATGACTCATGAGAACCCGGCTTCTTACTGATGGAGGAAGCAGTTACAGGATGGCGAGGGAAACAGTTGCAAGAGACCCAATGCTTTTGCATTGGGATTGGATGGAGAAAGACAGAACACCCTGGCTTAATTAGGGCAGAAGATGACAAACAGGGAGAAAGAGCCCAAGAGAAGGTAAAGAAAACACACGTTTTTTGCATTTAAAAATTTTCCTTTCTTAAACAGCTTATAGAGGTGTAATTGTTATACATGTTTTTAAACAAGTTAGAGAGACAGCTAAAGAGTGACGGAGAGGAAGATAGGAAGACAGAACCGTGAAGCATAGAGACATAGGAAGATAAAGACAGTCATGAGGACGAAAAAAAAAGTCAGAAAGAGAGTATTTATGAGATGAATTTTGGTCTCTATTCTTTGCATTCTTGTGTCCTTTGCTTCCGCTCATCCAGTGGACTCTGTTCCTTTTCACAACTCAGCTCTGACAGCAAATAATAATTACATAGTCTTTTCTCTAATTCCTTTCTTGTTCCTTCCTACTACCACTTCACCAAAGTACAGCTTCATTGCAACGGTTCCTCTGTGGTCTGAAATACATCTCCTGCTACATCTTGGGCTAAATTAAAGTTGAATGAAGCTTCCGGTTGCCACAGAACAAGCAAGCCAATGACAGCTGCTCAATTAAAACCCAGCCCTGATTAGATGACCCCACTGAGAGAAATACTCCAGAGGAAGAGCAGAGGACTATGGAAACTCAAGTCCACGGTTAGGGTTTTATTTGAATATGAATAAACCCTTCTGTGCATTTTTCACTGTGAGCTGGCTGGTGCCTTGGCGACTTTGCTGAGCAGTGAGGACCTTGGCCAGAGGCTTGGGCTGATTCCCAGTTTTTCAGTCAGGGCTTATCCATGGATGGATGGAGAGATGAGAGAAGGGCAGAGAAGGAATGTGAGGAAGACAAGGACAGATGAATACATGGGGAGGGAAAGATGGGGAGAGAGAGGGAAAGAGACTGTGAGAGGAGAACATGTAAGCTTAAATGAAGACAGAAAGAGAGGCAGAAAGAGTGCTCGCATGACAAACTGAGGAAAGGCATGAGGACAGAGATGATGAGAAGCAAACAGAAAGTCCTAGAGCTGGTGAGACAATGGCAGGAAGGCAGCAAAGGAAAGGTAAAATAAAAGGCCCAAATGAATATTCAAGAGGTGAAAAATACAGTGATTGAATTAAATATACACTAGATGGGATTAGCAGCAGATCACACGTTTCAAGAGAAAATAATTTGAAGACATAATGACATATTGAAAACTATTCAAAGTGAAGAACAAAGAGAAAAGAGACTGAAACAAATCAATAAAAAGTTAGAGAGCTGGGACTCAGCATCATGCTAACATACATATAATTGGAGCCTAGGAAGAAAAAGATTATAGATAGAGATAGAGAAATCTTCAAATCAAGCAATTTCTAAGAAGTAATTTTCAAAAATTATCCAAATTTATTAAAAACCAAAACCCTGCAGTTCCAAGAAGCTCAAAAATCCCAAAGTAGTCTAAAGATGTAAAACAGTCATATAAGGTACATGAAAATCAAACTGCTGCAAGTCCGTGATGCAGAGGAAAATTAAAAGATGTCACAGAAAAAAGAAACATTAGGTATAAAGAAACAAAGATATGAATGTCAGCAGACCTCTCAACAGATAATAGAATGGCTCCTTGATATTTACCCAGGGGGTTTGAAAACATTTCCCTGAAAATATTTGTACATGAAGTTTATAAACATTTTATTCTTCATATCCAATGCTTAGAAACAGTAAATATAAATAAATAAATATAAATAAATACAAACAACTGACTCTCATTGACTAATCTGGGTGCTATTAAGTGCAGGTGAGTTAAATCATGATGTCACTTTATTCCAGAGACAAGTCTGAATGTACACCTGAAACTGTCATATCCCCATCCCACTGAGAACTAAAACTCTTATTAGAATAACTTGTCTAGTTCAGATATTTTTATAAAAAATGGATCAAGTGAAGAAAGTTGCATGTCATTTTGGGCAAATCTGACAGAGAACTGCAACTTTTTTTCCAAAGGGTTTGAAATTTCTATCATTGTAAAAATAAAAGTCTGAAAGAAAAGAGAAAGAAGCAGAACTCAGCAAAAATACATCCCAACCTCCATGTCTCCCATATTAACTTGCCCAGAGGAACCTGGTGATGTTAACATCGAATCCAACCTTCCATGATTAAAAAATATAAGTAACAGGATGTATTATAACATGTGGACTTCTTTCTTTTTTTAACTAATTTTTATTGGCATATAATTGCTTTATAATATTGCGTTAGTTTCTGCTGTACAGCAAAGGGAATCAGTTATACATATACATATATCCACTCTTTTTTAGATTCCTTTTCCATATAGGTCCTTACAGAGTATTGAGTTGAGTTCCCTGTGCTATACAGTAAGTTCTTATTAGTAATAATTATTAACTGTCACCAAACACTAACTATGTACTTGAGGCTTTGTATGTATTCTATTCATTTACTGCTCTCACAATCCTGTGAGGTAAGTATCATTATATGCATTTTACAAGTGGGAATATTGATAAACAATTTAGTAATGAAATACATCTAGAAACTCTACATCTGCGAATCTCTCTCTGTTGTTCCTATAAAATTTGGACAATACATTGGCCAAATGTAGAAATACTGTAGATGTTACCCTAATATCATTCCTTCATTTTGCCTAAAAGTTTGATGATAACTTGCATTTAAAATACTTCCAAATATCACAAAACTACTAATATAGAAATGGAAAAACAAGAGAGAAATCAGATGCAAAGAATTAATCAAGGAGTTACAACTATCCTCCAGAAGAAAATAAAGCACATTGATAGGAAAGAAAAATGTATTAGATTTCATATGTACATTTTTCTGTTTGATAAATTATTCACCACGTTTTTCCTTAGTGGACATAAGTGTATTAAGATTAATGTATAAAGCGAATGCTTTGCTAAATTATTATAATCTAAAATAATTCTAATGTGCTGCTCCAGCATTTATGAATGGCATTTCAAGAATCAAATACATATGAAGGAAACTGCTAGATATAAATTTATTTTTGTCTCCACAGCTGTATGATATTAAACCCAACTTTATCATTTCTTTGCCTGACTCTTTAAGCATCTAAGTGGGCTTATTTCTCAGGACTGACCTTTATCTTGCTACACAAAGAAAGCTCTTTGAACCTCCCCTTGACTTAGAGAAAAGTTGCATCTTTTTCATTGTCTGTCAATTCACTGTGCTGAAGAAACTATTATTTATTTCACTTGTACAGCAAACTCAAATTGCAAAATAACGGATCACCTGTTTTCTTAATTCCTTACCTGAATCATAATATTCATTAACACCTAAGGAGATTTTATCCTACGAGGACTGTTTTGTCTAGACTGTAGCTCCAAATCTGGCTGCCACTGGGAAGTGATTAAAAAGTGGACCCAAGCTAAGAGCTCCTTCACTGGTACCCTCGCCAAAGACTCAAACCAGAGGTCCCCTCTCTCCATCTTTGCTGAGGAAAAAATCCAGTCACCCTCGGGTGAACAGTGAACCTTCAGGGACCCAGTGAACTGCATTCATTCAGGAGACAAATACAAGCTGAGCTATTTTTTTAATCTGCATTTTCACCAGGCAGTCAGAGCTGCTACAAATATAATTGTGCCGATACCTATAATAATACTGCGATCATTATTTTTTCCTGATTTCACCTGAGAAGAAAATTATACGGGTTATTTTATTACACAGAGTTTTCAATGAGCTTAGATAATGATGTAGAATACAAAGTGTCAGGAAATATTACTACAAGAAAATGAAGGGAAAATTGAAAGTTTCCTTCTTTTTCTCACAGAGGAAACTTGGCAAGGGAGGGGGTGATAAGACAAAAAGCGTCCATTTGTCCTTCTGTAGAAGCCAGTTTTCTCAGCTCAAGATGTAGATCCTACAGTTAAAACCAGACGTTGCTCATCTATTTAAAAAGTCATATATAGACTCATAACATCTGAATGTGAACTTTGCCTAGAAGATAACTTATGCTTTCAAGATGCCACTCCCAAGTTTATTCTAAGTTTTTGCATGTAGTGTACTTTTAAAATTTTATAAAGACATTAATTTTTATTTTAAAACACTTAGGTCATAAATAATTTTAATTCAGTGCTATAGACCAGAGATCTTATTGGAATGGATAGTAAATAATTAGTCACACGACTGCTGCAACTACTCCTTTCTGCTGTTGCAACTCAAAAGGAACCATCAATAATGCGTGAACAGGCGTAGATGTGTCCCCATAAAACTTTATTTACAAAACCAGGCAGCGGGCTAGATTTGGCCCAATGTCATAATTTACTGACCTCTGTTCTCAATGCTTGTCCTTCTGTGCTCACCAGAACTACTTCTCCCTAAAGCTTTTCAGTCTCAAATAACTATAACTCTACACTTTCTGGGTTTTTTTTGTTTCTTTGTCTTTTTAACTGAACTATAGTAGATTTACTATACTGTGTTAGTTTCAGGTATATAGCACAGTGATTCATATATACATATATATTCTTCAGATTGTCTTGCCTTATAGGTTATTACAAAAATTGAGTGTAGTTCCCTGTGCTATGTAGTAGGTCCATATTGGTTATCTACTTTATATATAGTACTGTGTATATGTTAATCCCAACTCCTGTTATCCCTTCCCCCCACCCACTTTTCCCCTTTGGTAACTATAAGGTTGTTTACTATGTCTGTGAGTCTATTTCTGTTTTGTAAATAAGTTCATTTGTACCATTCTTTTAGATTCCACATATAAGTGATATCATATGATATTTATCTTTCTCTGTCTGACTTACTTCACTCAGTATGACAATCTCTCAGTCCATCCATGTTGCTGCAAATGGCATTATTTCATCCTTTTTGTGGCTGAGTAATATTCCATTGTATATAATATAATATAATATAAAATATAATATAATATATATTCATTATATAGAATATAATACACTATATATAAAGTCTCCTTTATCCCATCACTTGTCGATGGACCACCCTTTCTGTTTTCCGAGCTGTAAATCTTGGTGCCATCATTCTTTCATACCCTACATGAAATTCATCAGTGAATCTCCTTGATCTCCCTTTGCACATCCAGAGTCTGACCATCCTCACCAACTCCCCCTCCAGGACTACAGCCTCGGCCAAAGCTACCACTTACTGCAACCCCTCCCCCGCCCCAGGAATCCTGGCCTTTGCCCTTATTCCCCTTCAGTCTCTGCTCCGCATAGCAGTCAGAGTGAGCCCATAAAATACCTGTCAGGCCTTTCTCTCCCCAAACCCCATCTCACATAAAGAGGAGGTCTTTATAAAAAGTCAAGAGAAAGAAAAATACTGTATGATATCCTTTATATGTGGAATCTATAATACAACATAAATGAACATATCTATGAAACAGAAACAGACTCACAGACATAGAGAACAGGTTTGTGCTTGCCAAGGGGGAGGGGGGATGGGAGAAAGATGGAGTGGGAGTTTGGGGTTAGCAGATGCAAATTATTTTGTATAGAATGGATACACAGCGAGGTATGGCACAGAGAACTATATTCAATATCCTGTGATAAAACATATTGGAAAAGAATATTTTTAAAAGAATGTAGGGACTTTCCTGGCAGTCCGGCGGTTAAGAGTCCATGCTTCCACTGCTGGGGGTGCGGGTTCCATCCCTAGTCAGGGAACGAAGATCCCGCATGCCACGCCGCACGGCCAAAAAAACCCAAAAAACAAAAAAAGAATGTATATCTGAATCACTTTGCTGTACAGCAGAAGTTAACACAACATTGTAAATCAACGACATTTCAATTTTTAAAAATATTGATTAAAAAAAGAAAAAAAGTCAAGAGCCCATCACAGGACCTACCAGGTCCGACATAGTCTTTCCCCATCTCTCTCTACTTTCCCCTTATCCTCACTGGCCTTGCATGCTCACCCCACATCCCTTCCGTCTAGCTGTCCTGTTTCCATTTATTAATTCAACAGCCATATCCTGGGCATCAACGCTGTTCCTGATCGTACGTTTCCTTAGATGATAACATAATGATGGCCCTTCACGCACCCTCTCTGCATCCAAGTCCTGTATGTATCTTTGAAGAAGTAGATTTTTCTTGCTCCTTTGCCATCCACGGAACAACCCAAAATGCACTGTCATCAAAGAAGTTGGGAGAGCAGAGCACACAAAGAGGAGGGAAAAGGAGGAAAGTAAAAGAAAGAAAGGGGACTTCCCTGGTGGCACAGTGGTTAAGAATCTGCCTGCCAATGCTGGGGATACGAGTTCCAGCCCTAGTCCAGGAAGATCCCACATGCTGCAGAGCAGCTAAGCCCGTGACACAACTACTGGGGCCACGTGCCACAACTACAGAAGTCCCTGTGCCTAGAGCCTGTGCTTTGCAACAAGAGAAGCCACTGCAATAAGCCCACACACCCCTGCTCACCACAGCTAGAGAAAGCTCACATGCAGAAATGAAGACCCAATGCAACCAAAAATAAACAAATAAAATAAAAGAAGGGAAGAAAAGGAGCAGGATGATGAAGGAAAGGAGACAGACCGAGGGAACCCTCCTCAGAAGACCGTATCTATTTAGGAAACTAAAGTGACTGAAATTATTTCTGTCCCTCTCCCTGAAGCTACTTTTTCAACACATATTTACTGAACACTGACCAGATGTCAACTTGTCTTCTAGGTAGTGAGGAGACAGAAGTGTAAAGACAAACATGACCTTCCCTTTGGGACTAAGCATTCCCATAATGAGAGAGAGATGTTAGAATACAATGTCATGAGATGGTTTTGGAGTGCTAAGTTCTATGAAGGAAATAAAAAGATGGGTGTGATAAAGCAGGCAAGAGGACTGATCCAAGGACACTGTGGTCACTCCGGCAAGGGATGAGGTGGTTGGGCTCAGGTGTTGCCAGGTGAGATGGAATGAAGTGGTTGGATTCTGGAGAGATTTTTGAGGTTCCACATCATGGTTAAAAATGGAGAACTGTCATGGATATCTCTGAGATTTTTTGAGTCCTTTCTTTTTTAAATTAATTTTTAATTGGAGTCTAATTGATTTACAATGTTGTGTTCGTTTCTGCTGTACAGCAAAGTGAATCAGTTATACATATACGAGGGTGAGTCAAAAATTATCCGCACTCTGGTTATAGAATTTATTTTAATTAACTTTTAGAAAAGACAAATGCATCATTTTTTGACATAATCTCCTTGATTTTCCATACACTTTGTCCATCTGTCAACAAGCGTTCATATTCCCTCATTAAAAAATGTTTTAGGCTGAGCTGAGAGCCATGAATGCACCGCTGTCTTCACTACTTCATCAGAAGTGAATCTTTGTCCTCGTAAGGCTGCTTTCAGGGGACCAAACAGGTGAAGGTCCAGTGGGGCAAGATCGGGACTATAGGGAGGATGCTTTAATACCTCAAAGTGAAGTTTTTGCAGAGTGTCGACAGTGTGGGCAGAAATGTGTGGACGTGTACACCCTCAGACCACAAAAAAATGAATCACCGCACGCTGCTCTTCTTTCGTGTAAATCACACGTGGGGCATCCATTTCTGCTCGCACCGCAGTTACAAATGAACTGATGTAACATCTTCACACCTGCACAGCAGTGACTGGGGAGACAGCAGCCTTGAATGGAAAGCGCTGATAAGACAGTGCAGCCAGCAGAAGTTTTACTATAACTGGAGTGCAGATAATTTTTGACTCACCCTCGTACATATAGCCACTCTCTTTTAGACTCCATTCCCATATAGGTCATTACAGAGCACCAAATAGAGTTCCCTGTGTTATACAGCAGGTTCTTGTTAGCTGTCTATTTTATATATAGTAGTGTGTACGTGTCAATCCCAACCTCCCAATTTATCTGCCCCCCCCCCGCCGCTTCTTGCTTGGTAACCATAAGTTCGTTTTCTACATCTGTGACTCAGTTTCATTCTGAGAAACTGGAAGGCACCACTTGCTGAGATAGGGAAGATGGGTGGGAAAATTCTGTCAGTGAGCACAAAGAATGGGACTTGAAGAACCTCCTGAACCCTGGAATGACCACAAGCTTAGTAAACTCTTTGCAAATTAGATTTCCAAAACCCAATGCTACTGAAAGAGTCGATTAACAGGAATTTCACTCTATTAGAGGCTTGTTCTCCAAGTTACAAATGAAGCCCTTTGAACCAGAACTCACATCAGCATCATGGAGTAATCACTCACGGACCAGGAATAAAGCATATAATCAATTGGCAATGAAAAGAGAATGAGCTTTGGGGGCAACACAAATCGCCTCTGCCCAAATGACTGTCTGACAGCGAAGGACTTGGGAGGCACTGGCTGGTCTAATGCTGGTGAAGCTCCGTGTGTCTTGCCTGGGACACTGACATCCAAGAGCTGCACCATGAAAAGGAATGACGACCACCCAGCAGAGCCGAGGTTCTCTTCACACTTGACTCCGCTGCTTATTCCTCATCGCAGGAAAGGTCTGGGACTTGGGAGAAGGAATCTGGGGGTCAATTCATCTTTCACCTGGCTAGTATAAATTCTCTCTGAACCTGGAGCAGAACAAATAAATGACCAAGAAAAGTCACCCCCATGCTTCAGTTTCTCTGGGAGGTTGAGCTTGATAGATGATCTCTAAGGATGCCATCCAAATCAGATACCATCTATCGATCCTCAGCTACTGAAATACATTTTTAAAGGTTTATTTATTTAAGTATTTATTGGCTGCATGGGGTCTTCATTGCTGTGCACAGGCTTTCTCTAGTTGTGGCGATCAGGGGCTACTCTTCATCGCATTGTGCAGGCTTCTCATTGCAGTGGCTTCTCTTGTCGTGGAGCACGGGCTCTAGGTGTGTGGGCTTCAGTAGTTGTGGCACATGGGCTCAGTAGTTGTGGTGCATGGGCTTAGTTGCTCCGAGGCATGTGGGATCTTCCTGGACCAAGGCTCGAACCCGTGTCCCCTGCATCATCAGGCAGATTCTTAACCACTGTGCCACCAGGGAAGTCTTAAAATACATCTTACTGAGACAGGATATAAATCTCAGGGTCAGCAAGAGCTGAGTAAGCAAGTGAGTGAAGCAGGCCTGGTTGGGGTGGCGTGGGGGATTCCAGGGCAGAGAACCAGAAAATTGGGGTGGTGGTGAAGCGTGGATTCTGGAGCCAAACTGCCTGGGATCCTCCCTGCAGCTTCTGGGGAAGATTATCCTCCCACTGGGTAGATGGGGACATTGAGGCTCAGAGATGTTCAGGGTCTTGCCCCAGGTCACAGAGCCGGAAAGTGTCGAGGCAAGATCTGAACCCCTGTTGGTGTGACCCCCAAGTTCCAATGCCTTCAGTTGTTGTCATTTAGCGCTTTGCCATCTGCTGTCTCTCTGATAGGCCACCCTGTTCACCTCCTCTGTTCAAACTGGCTGATGGCAGCTGGACCAGACATCCCACCTCTGTTCCTCTGTCTGTGTGCATCACGTGGAAACAGCCAGGGATGAAACCAATCCATCCCTCTCTAGCTCCCTCCTTCCTTTCCCAATGAAGGACAAGGAAGGACACAGAATGAAAAACTGGACAGTCCCTGCCCTCAGTGAGGGCACCATCCACTGTCAGCCACCTGCCTGAAAATGTTGCCAGTCAGCCACACTGGGCTTTACTTCCTTTTAAAAATTTTAGATAACCATTAAAAATTGGAAACATTTTTCATCTTCATGTTCTGGCTGGTCATGGACATCAGGAAGGTTGGGGCAACCTGGGCTCCTAGTTTCACATGAAAAGAGTGGAGCTGAGGGGTGGCGCCCCTTTTTCAGCGGGAATGAGATAAGCCCTGTTCTCCTGTCCCCACGTGCGCTCTTCTCTGGCATGCCTGCCCCCCACACGTCCACTTGTGAACCTGGTCCTGGAGGATCTAATGTTGACATCCTTGACCTGCAGTACTGGCAGCAGCATTGCAGGCACCATGGCGTTTTATAAATGTGTGACTGTGTGCCTGTCCTCAGCAGGTTTATGATTCAAAAGACAAAAGCAGTGGGGGGCAGGGGCATGACACAATCTGGCCGCCTGCTGCGCCTTCTGCTGCTCCCCTGTCCCTTTACACCTGGGAGATGCAGACTGATGGCCTCGCCCCTGGAGAAACGCTTCTCTTAACTACCAGCATCGTCTCTTCGGTTCTGGCATGTAACCGCCCAGAGCAGCAGCCCATCACCACCATGAGGAGGATGTGGCAGGGTCAGCCCCACCTCGAAGACCCATGACCTCCCTCCTCGGGGGTCAGAGGGACAGAAGGTTGGGGCCAGCCTGCCACCTGGGGACAGAAGCCTGGAAGCTAGTCTTGTGTGAACACCCCAAGCTCCCTGGACGTGCGCGTTGCCTCTCTAATGGGAACTCTGGGCGGCCCTGGGGGACCACAGGGAGCTCGGAGGTGGAAACACATCCCCGGTGGAGCGCAGCCCTCCCCAAGCTAGACCGCCGCCCGCCCCGCCAGGTTTCTCCAGTAGGACAGCTCCTGCTGCTAATTTATGCCTCCATCCACGAGCTCCCCTTCTGCACAGAAGACAGGACCTCATAACCTTCACCAGCCAAGGGTGCGCATCTCCCAGGGTCAACGGTGGTTCTGGGAAAATGGGAGAGGGGGTGGGCGGGCCTGAGGTCTACAGCGCCCCTTCCCTTGGTCTTTTCTCAATGCCATGCTCCTTTTCTCAGAAAAGAAATAGCAGCTTCTCCAGCTGAGTCTAAATCAATAAAGACACAATTACTCCTCCCAAGGATGTCAGTGTTTTAACTTGGTCTTTGTTAAAGCAATTTCTCTCTCTCTCTCTCTCTCTCTCACACACACACACACACACACACACACACACACACACACACACACACACAGAGTTCTGTTCCTGGGCACAACGCCTTGCTGACATCACCGATGCCAAGGACGGTCTCCCTCACCCGTCCCGGTCCTGGTCCCCACCCCAGTGCCTGGCCCACAGGCAGGTGTGTAAAGGAATGACCGACCCCTTAAATCTGAACCACGCTGCACGGTTTCTAAAGAATGTTGGGATTATGGTGGATGCACCGCTGGACTAACCTCGTTTATCCTCTAGATCACATTAAAATGGGAATAAAGGAATAAAAACATTGTAATCCCACAACAGCAGCAGAAAAGGGCCGTCGGCAGATAAAAGACACGCACCACCGCTGAGGACGGAAAGCAGCAGATGGCTGGGGGGGTAACGGTTGAATCAAGGCAGCTTTCCCATCCCAGAGAGTTAACAATGAAGCAGCGTAGCCAGGAGGCTCCACCGAGGTTATCGACCTTACAGACTTGAACAATGTAAAACCTGCGAAACCAGTAAATATCCAGACGGAGGAAGTGGCGAGAAATCTCAGCGAGCCATTTCTTCCATCTGCAAATAAAGGAGTGGATCTCACTGGCTAAAATGGTGTCATGGAACAGACAGAGATGGTGTGGTGATGGATGTGGAGGTGACAATAGCAGCTCTAGTAATAGAAATAAGAATAGGAATAATAGTTCCAAACCCTTGTATACACAAACTTTTCTTTCTCAACCTTACCAGAGTATTTTAAAAGCCAAAATCTCTTGTCAGCTTTTTTTTTTTTTGGTTTGGTTCTTTTATGAAGTAGGACAACTCTGCTTTGGATTCTTTGTCTTCTTTTATGTGCAAATAAAAAGGAATTTAACACTTTCACAAATACAGTCTAGAGTAGGATTTCGTTGTCATAAAATATGGTGCCCAACCACTATCTATCCATCCAGCCATTCCTCTGGCTGTGGATTTATGGATGTAGATAGAACGCCCAGAAGGAGGATTCTCTAATATAACTGATGCCATTGGGGGAGGGGGGCAGTACTGGGACTTGGGCTTTTTCGTATGTTGAGGAGTTTTATAATGAGTATGTATTATTTTAAATGAAAATGATAAAGCCTTTCGAGAAAAGAGACCACACGCAGGCTCCATCCAGCTTCAGGCCAGGCGGTCGTGCCGGCGGAGAAGCAGCACCTTTCCAAGGGGCGGGATGCCGCGGGCCAGGTGAGCACCAGGTTGCCTCTCAGGTGCTGTGCTGAGCGCTGAGTGGGGCTGCGGGAGGGGCCTTGGTTTCTCACACTTGAGGCGACCGGGACTCTCAGGTGAGCAAAGGGCTGGATGAAGCATTCAGCTGACTGGGGAGCAGACTGGAGCGGTGGCCGGGTGTGTTAGGGAGCCTGGGGGAGGGGAGCGCAGGGCCAGCGCGGCCACGAGCTGCTCGGTCTGCGGGCGCCATCTAGCGGGCACCCCGGGGACTGTCGCCTGTAATTCCCTCCCCTCGGAAAAAGAGAAGTTCAAGCCAATCAAAAACGCCATCTTGGCAGTTTGCAAAATTAAAGTTATTTAGAAAAAGATGTGCTGGACTCCGCAATAAGCTATGCAAAAAAAAAATGCATTGCAAGATTTATTTGCCATTTCTCTCAGGCGGGGCCTATGTACAGCTGGTGTGCCCTGGGGGGAGGGGAGGGCCTGCAACCATTATTTACAAGCTGCGTCAATTCCCACAGGTCAGTGGCCATGCCACCCTGTTATATTTTTAATTTCACCACTATTCTTAAGTGTCTCCCACTTAATCGTGCTGGCATACTAATTTTAAAAAGTTGATGACTATCATATTTTTACTTTGTAACGAGAACTGTGCCTTATTTCACCCTCAGATAACCTGTTGAGGTTGTCCTGTTACCCGCTGGACAGAGAAGGAAACCGGGGCTCCAGAAGAATAAGGAGGTGTCTTAGATCCCATGACTTAAGTAAATGTCCTAACTTCACCACTCAGGCATCCTCACTTTCCCAGCTGCGGAGGAGGAGGGACTGTTCGTCTATGGATGAGCATTGAGGCAGGTCCAGGTTTGGCATTTCGAAGCAGAATCTCTACATTAAAGGCGACCGAGGCGGATTCGCGAGAGAGTTGATGTCTCTCAGCCCTCATAAACATTTGCATATTTATGACTCCACCTCGTGATAAATAACTCAGTTCCCCCATCAACAGTCAATGTGATTTTTTTTTTTTCAAAAAGAAAATCATTTTCTCAGAATACAGCCTCCTGATGGTTTTACCACCTTTAAGGGCGAGTCAAACAGAAGCATAAACCTTTCCCATAATCGCTCCCGATTTTGTCATTCAGGGCTCATCACCCAACAAAACAGAACCATCCCAAGTAGGAGTCTTTGATGGATGTACCACCCAATGGACCTTTTTTTGAAATGGGTCATAAATATTCATGGTATTGACAGAGCCTTAGAAATTTGTCATGTCACATTCCTGCAACAGAAACACCCAGAATTCTGTCACTTTGTTCCTCCGACTGACAGCCACCATTTTCTCTCCTGAACTTGTTTAGCTGAGTCTTTTCTTCCCCATCATCTTCAGAAGCTCTCCATCAGCAAAGGTTTTCCTGAATGGACACAGGTCACTTGAATCCAACATCTCAATGGGTTTTTCCTGTTTCTTTTCTACTTAGCTTTTGCCTGCATTCTGCTCTCAAGCCCTTTGTATTCCTCTGTTTTTGATTGTGGGCTATAACCTCACCCCCTCACCACCCCCTGTTAAGCGAACACTGTAATAACACGTTTGTTGAATGTATTCACTGGTGTCCACACACTGGGTTATTAGCTGTGGGTAGCTGACTCACCCTGGACACTTCCAAGTGCAGAGGTTCTACAGCAGCATTTACAAAGTTCAGGGTTTCAAGATCATCCAAAAGGGGACTTCCCTGGTGGTGTGGTGGTTAAGAATCTACCTGCCAATGCAGGAGACATAGGCCTGAACCCTGGTCAGGGAAGATCCCACATGCCACAGAGCAACTAAGCCCAGCCCCACAACTACTGAGCCTGTGCTCTAGGGCCCATGAGCCACAACTACCGAGACCACGTGCCACAACTACTGAAGCTCATGTGCCTAGAGCCGGTGCTCCACAACAGGAGAAGCCCAGGCACTTCAAGGAAGCCCACTGGCAGCAATGAAGACTCAATGCAGCCAATAAAAAAAAAAAAAAAAAAAAAATATATATATATATATATATATATATATATATATATATAGTATTGTGCACTGAAAAGTCTGTTAAGAGGATAGACCTCATGTTATGTGTTCTTAGCACCATAAAATAATTTTTTTTTAAAAAATAGATCATCCAAGAATGATGGTTATGACTGGTATTCACACAGAATATTAGCTGGATGCCTTGGGCTCAGAGAGGAAAGAAATGCACCTGCTGATAGAAAACAGGTGGAAAACTGATAGACCCTGCTGATTTTCAATATGTCAAATGGGAGGACTCAAGTTGCTGGCCCAGAAGGCTGAACACCTGACATAAGTCTGCAGATTAAAATCCACATTATAGTGGGGTCTTCCCTGGCAGTCCAGTGGTTAAGATTCTGAGCTCCCAATGCAGGGGGCACAGGTTTGATCCCTGGTGGTCTGGGAAATAAAATCCCACATGCTGCACAGTGCAGCCAAAAAACAAATAAAATAAAATTAAAATAAAATAAAATAAAATAAAACCACATGACAGGGAATCACTTAAAACCACATTGCCCCTCCCATAGCTCTTCCTCTGCCTTTCAGGCATGATTTCCCCTCCTTCAGTGCTGTCTAGGTTTTCATGCTTCTCTGGGGAGGCCAGTTTTATGTGTGTTGTACACATTGCATTTCTGTCCCATTTCAGGGCTGATCGTTACTCAGGGAGGCTCTCTAGAGTGAGCACAGGCTTGCATGTGGTTTGAATTACCCAGTGCTGGAGTGGTGATGTTACAGTGCATCACTGGCTTCACTGTGAAAGTTGGCTGTGAAATGATTACAAATTAATGGAGCTATTTAATAAAGTGAGACCAAAGTAGGTAGTCTTGCTTCTTAACTTAGTTGATTTTTAATCAGCTCTTTTGGCTGTTTCCAAATCCCCATAAACAGCTGAAAGGTAGCCTTCTGGAAGATTCTGCATACCGTAGCTAGAGTTAAGTAACTTCTATACACTTGTTTTATTTTTTATGATTAATCTTATTTTATGCTGAAGTAACTATAGACACATGGAAAGTTGGAAGATGGGACAAAAATCTTGCGTATACTGCCCTCAATGATGACATCTTATATAGCTGAAGTACAGTATATAAAGCCAGGAAACTGACTTTGGTAACATTACTGTTTGTTTTTATCAAAGTATAGTTGATTTACAATGTGTGTTAGTTTCAGGTATACAGCACAGTGATTCAGTTACATAGCTAGCTAGCTAGCTAGATGATAGATAGATAGATAGAGACAGATACACACTCTTTTTCAGATTTTTTTCCTTTATAGGTTATTAAAAAATATTGAGTATAGTTCCCTCTGCTATACAGTTGTATATGGTGTAGGTTCATCCCAATCTCCTAATTTATTCCCTCCCACCTTTCCCTTTTGATAACTGACATTGGTAACATTACTGTTAACTCAACTACAGACCTTAGTCAACTTTTGACATTTTTTTAACCTGCATTCATCTGTGTGTATGCGTGTGCATTTCTATACAAATGAATCCCATATGCAGATCTGTGTAACCAACAGTAACGTGGATGCAGAATTCTGTATTCATTACAAAGGATCTCTGTGATGTCACCCCTTTGCAGCCACACCCACCAACCACTGGACTTTCTGCCCATTTCCCCTGGCTATGACTCATCCATCCTCCATCTCTGCTGTTTTGTCATCTCAAGAATGGTACATAGGGATTCCCTGGTGGTCAAGTGGTTAAGACTCCTTGCTTCCAATACAGGGGGCAAGGGTTAGATCCCTGGTCCGGGGACTATGATCCCACATGCTTGCTGGCCGGCTGGATGAGACTCACTTGCCTGGAGCAGGATCCCAACTCTCCTTGTGATAAACCACAGTGGAAAAGAATATGGAAAAGAACATATAGGGACTTCTCTGGTGGTCCAGTGGTTAAGACTCTGCGCTTCCACTGCAGGGAGGGAAGATCAAGACACCAGGACACTGAGACACAAGAAGTCAGGTGACTGCCATACAAGTGGTGGGACACAGCCTTGCTAAAGAGCCTGTCTACATGGCAGCTAAGTGGGTCTGTATTCTGCAGCTCTCTTCTGATGCAGGTGAGGCAGGAAGCTCACAGCTCATCTGAACCCGGAAGTTGGTGAGAAACTCCTTCACAGGAGCCCCTCACAGGGAGATAGAGGGAGCGGAATAGGAGATGGTCTCAGAGCAGCTCCTCTGACACCCCCTTTCCCCCATACTCTGGGAAGGTCACGGGGTGCCCTGCCAAGACTCAGATGAGCCATAGCTCAGAAGCTGCAAACTTTTCCTCTGTGTCCTGTTTCGAAAGGTACAAAATCTTCAGGATGCCGCGGTGGGTCTCTTCCTCGAAAGGCACTTCTGTGGGTTTATCATCCCTGTGACCCACCAGCACCGTCCTTTTAGGTTCTGGAACCTTGTCCGTGACCCTGTTCTCAGACGTGGGCCCTGAGCCTGGTCATGACTAGAACTTTGGCCAAGCTCAGAGGAGAGAGCTGGCCGCCCCCAGGCCAGAAACAGAAACACACGTGGTTTCATGGACTCTGGGACCCTATCCAGGTTCAGCTGGTCAGTTCCCAACAAGGCTTTGGGTCCATCTGCATTTTACAGTTTGCCAATCCCCAAGCCGCGTGGGAACTCTCAGGGCAATTGACCAGGGGCGGGTCACTCAGCACACAGGGGGCTGTTCCCCCCACACGCGCCTGATGCATTTCAGTGCAACCGTCGTCACTCAGGACAGCACTCGGTCCTGAGAGGCACACGGGCTGAGACCATAAGAGACATGGCTCCCCGGCACACAGCTCAGCAATGTCCACAAAGGAAAGGGATTTACACGGCAGACCCTGAAGAGCTTCTAAGGAGGCGTTATGGAAAGCGGGTAAATAAAATATAACTTAAGTGTATTTCCCTTGTTCAAACAGCTTCATCAAGTGCATAGAAAACAGCAGGTTATAAAATACTCATGTTCCTTTGAATATCAAATATACTCAGGGAATTCCCTGGGTCCAGTAGTTGGGGTTCCAGGCTTTCACTGCCGGGGGCCTGTGTTCCATCCCTGGTCGGGGAACTAAGATCCCACAAGCCACACGGAGAGGCAAAAGAAAGTGCTCAAAGAAAACATCTTTGTGGCACTGATTCTGAAGCCCGACATCCCACCATTGCGAGCGGGACAATGCCCACAAAGGAGGTCTGGCTGACAAAGATCTCAGAGACGACCAGCTCCCTCGTGGCGTCCTCCACCGGGTACTCCACCTGCCAGGTGATCTGCTGCGCGCCGGCCAGGCCACTGCTGTTGTCAATTCCGAAGTCCACTTGCAAGATCTCGTAGAAGGAGCCATTTGTTCTGCAAAACAAACACATGGTACAGTGAGTTTAAAACCTGAGACTCAGCAGAATGTCAAAAGTGCGATAAATTGCCACATTCCTCTTTGTCAACCCAAGGAAGGATCACCAAGTGCGACAAGTCACACAGCGGTGTCCATAGAGCCTGATTTACAGGCGGCCGCCGGTGACCCACACCTCAGAGCGGACGGACCATCTGTCTTCAGGGCTCCATCCTTCCCTGAGGGAGCAGCACTGCATCTCTGGGCACCGTGACAGCTCTGTCCTCCCCAACCCTACTGCCTCCGCCACGAACCAAGCCCCACACACAGGATGTGGCCCCACACCTTCATCTCGTGCCACCATTCCTCCCATCGTGAGGCACAGCCTGGATTCTGGCTGTTTCTACTTCTACTTACCTGTGTGTTTGTGGACCCGTGGTTCAAACTCTGAGCTTTAGAATTTGGCGAGAATATCAGTGATCACGTGGGCTTGTGGGAGCATCGTGAGACCAAGAATGGGAAAGGATCCCATAAAGTGTGTGGTCCACGATATCAACTATGAGTCGTGTTAATAAGGAGCTATACTGGATCCTTCACGTCATCAGCCTGCAATGGGATGGGATGGGATGGGATGTAGGAAAGCCCACCTGGGATGTAAGCTGGTGCAGCCACAGTGGAGAACAGTTTTCTGAGATTCCTCAGAAAACTAAAAATAGAATTGCCATATGATCCAGCAATCCCACTCCTGGGCATATATCTGGACAAAACTATAATTCAAAAAGATACATGTACCTCTTTGTTTACAGCAGCACTCTTTACAATAGCCCAGACATGGAAGCAACCTAAGTGTCCATGGACAGATGAATGGACAAGAAAGGTGTGGTACATATATACCCTGGAATACTACTCAGCCATAACAAAGAATGAAATAATGTCATTTGCAGTAACATGGATGCAACTAGAGATTATCATACTAAGTAACAGAAAGAGAAAGACAAATACCATATGATATCACTTATATGTGGAATATAAAATATGACACAAATGAATCTATCTATAAAACAGAAACAGAATCACAGACATAGGGAACAAACTGGTAGTTGCCAACGGGGAGAGGGTTGGGGCAGGGATGGAGTGGGAGGTTGGGGTTAGCAGATGTAAGCTTTTATATATAGAATAGATAAACAAGAGAGGTTGCTTCTGGTATTTAGGACTCTTTTTTTTTCTTTTTGTCTTTTTTTTTCAGTGTTTTCCCCTTGAGCATTAAACTTAAGAGCTGACCAAAAAAAGCAAGGTAAATACTGCATGATGACTTACATCAAATGAACGCAAAGCATCCTTGACTTCACATCCCAAATGACCCTGATCATCAAGGTAACCTGTTCAGCCTCTGACTGTGTCTGTAGACAGTAACTCTATGAGAACAAAAGTGTGTCTGCGTGGTTCCCGGCTCCATCTGCAGGGGCCGGCATGGTGCCTGGCAATTGTGGGAATTCATTCAGTGTTTAATTAATTAAATATCCTCAAAGTTCTGGCAGAACACCCTGTGAAATTCTGGGGTTGTAATTTACATTCTGGGAGACAAAGAACTGCCAGTCAACTGAGTCTTGAACTATATTCTTGTGCTTGGCTGGTAAGTATATTTAGATACACTTTCCTTCCCAGGAGAGACATCTGTCTCTCCTAGTAGAACATTAGTTCTCAACCAGGGGCAGTTTTTGGAATATTTGGCAATGTATAGAGATGAGTTTGGGTGTCATAATTTGGGTGACATTTTTGGTGGGTAGAGACCGGAGATGCTGCTAAATATCTTATGAGGCACCAAACAGCTGCCCCTCCCCCTCGAGGATAATTTTCTGGCTCAAA
This sequence comes from Hippopotamus amphibius kiboko, assembly GCF_030028045.1. Taxonomy (NCBI): domain Eukaryota; kingdom Metazoa; phylum Chordata; class Mammalia; order Artiodactyla; family Hippopotamidae; genus Hippopotamus; species Hippopotamus amphibius. The sequence continues at coordinate 23,243,118 of NC_080193.1, forward strand.
ATGTCGGTGGTGCCAGGGCTGAGAAACCCTACACTGAACTGTAAGTTTTTCAAAGGTCAGAGCCTGTTATTAACACCTTTGTCACTCCAGGGTTTAGCTTAGTAACTGGTATATTTATTTGGTCAGTAATTTTTTTTTTTTTTGTCTGTACCATGAGGCTTTCAGGATCTTGGTCACCTGACCAGGGATTGAACCCGGGCCCATGGCAGTGAAAACACAGTGGCCTAACCACTGGACCTCCAGAGAATTTCCTGGTCAGTAATATTTTTTGAACACCTGCTAAGTACCAGAAAATGGAAATACAGAAGTAGCTGCAAACGAGATCCAGCCCTGCCTTAGTAATCATGTAAATTAATCACAAATAGCAGTAACTGTTATCATCGAAATCAAACAGAGGAGTTTAGGACTTCCTAGGTGGTGGTTAAGAATCCGCCTGCCAATGCAGGGGACACGGGTTTGATCCGTGCTCCAGGAAGATTCCACATGCCGCAGAGCAACTAAGCCTGTGCGCCACAACTATTGAGCCTGTGCTCTCGAACCCATGAGCCACAACTACTGAAGCCTATGCACCTAGAGCCCATGCTCTGCCACAAGAGAAGCCACGGCAATGAGGAGCCCGCGCACCACAACAAAGATTAGCCGCCGCTTGCCACAACTAGAGAAAGCCCATGTACAGCAATGAAGAAGGCCCAACACAGCCAATAAATAAATAAATTTATAAAAATAAAAAACAAAAAAAGAGTTTAATTTATATTAAAAAGTTAAATAGCAAATTAAAAACCAGAAGGAGATACCATGACACACCTTTCAGAATGGTTAAAATTAAATAAATACATATATATATATATATACATATATATATATATATATATATATGATAACACCAAATGCTGGTAAGGGTTCAAGGAAAATGAATCACGTATAAACCTATATATGAAAGTTCATAGCAGCTTTATTTGAAATAGCCACAAACTAGAACGTTGCTCAAATACAATGGTTATACAAACTGTAGTATGTACATTCATACCAGGGAACACCAAGAAACAAAATAGAACAGTAATGATACAAGCAACAGCTTGGATGGGTCTGCAGGGAATTAGGATGAATAAAAGAGAATTTAAAAGCCAGTCTTAAGAGGGTACATACTGGGTGGTTCTCATTATATAACATTCCAGAAATGACACCTTTATAGTGCTAAAGAACCCACTCACAGTGGCCAGGTGCTCTGGTCTGAATGTTTGAGTCTCTCACAAATTCCTGTGTTGAATCCTAACCCCCAGCGAGATGGTGTGAGGAGGCGGGGCATTTGGGATGTGATCAGTTTGTGAGGGTGGAGCCCTCATGAGTAGCATTAGTGCCCTCACAAAAAAAGACCCCAGAGAGCTCCCTCACCCCCTCTGCCTTGTGAAATTACAGGGAAAGCTCACATCGCCAAATCTCTCTTGTTTGGTGGAGTCTGCTGTTGTTATTTTAATCTCAAATACAGTTTTCCAGCATGTGTACTCTACACATTTCCCCTCTGACTCTTTAATGATCTCCTAACAAGTGATTCAGCCCCTTGCCCTACTTTCCAACCACAGGAAAATGATCTTTTTCCTCTCTCTCTTTTTTTAAAGTCAGATTTACCTTGCAGACGGGTATGAGTGACCTTATTTTTGCTTTGCTAACACTTCCCAGAGCTGAAAACAATAAATCTAGATAATGAACAAACTCTGCTTTCTTCTGCTTTCTCGGCTGCCAGGCCCACAGCTATTTCTCATGATAACAACTCACGCTTGCTTCCAGCTTAGTTGATTTTATCAGCATCACCCTGACCGAGACCAGACACAGCTAAGACAACTGCTAGAATTGTTTTTGTCTTTGCCTCTCTTTCTGAAAACATCCCGAACCTTCCTGGAAAATGATGGTTCAAAATTACTTAGAACAAACTCCCTAAATACGATTTTTAGAAGGTGTCTTTCTTTTTGTTTCCTCCTGTTATTGCTCTTGATAAGAAAAAAAAATTACTTATTATGCAGAAAGACTTATGGAATCCATTTCTGAATGAATCTGCCTCAGTTAGAAAGACATCCTAGTCTGGGTGACTTAAGAAATGATGTAATATAAGCTGGCAACCTGCACAGGGGAAGAGATTTCAGATCTTGTTAATTCTCCCTTAAGGATCCTCGGGTAAAATTTTTGGGGTGAATATTCATGGGTCTGTGAGTTTGTCTTAGAGCAGATTGGGAATTTGTATTTTTAAGTGTCTAATATAGGATCAGCTTTCCAATAAAAATAACAGGCTCCCAGGATTCAAAACTCAAAAGCCTAAAAGAGGATAACTGAAAATTATTCCTTCCTTTGCTACTTTGTTTGCCAAACAAAGTTTTTGTTCATTTTCTCACTGGCCCTCCATGGAGCATCCGGGCACCTTCGAGCCTGAACATGAGTGATTCTTTGCCTTGTTTTTACACAAACAGAACACTTTATACCCTCTGTTCTGCCTCTAGAACATTTGATCTCTGACCCAAAGGGAAAGGAGAGCTCTGGTCTTTCTCTCCCTGACAATGAAGTGCTCTGGTCAGGAAGTGAGGACAGTACCAGGCACACGGCCCCATCTGACCACAGGCGCCAGCAAGGACCATCCTCCTGCGAGTCCAGAGGGGAGGGGGCAAGCCATGCTTGGGACTAGAGAACAAGGCAGCCCTGGCTGGGGCAGAAACTGTCAGGGAGGAAAAATGTTCCTCTACACTAAAGGTTCTTTGGCTGGTCTAGGAGTTCAGTTGACATGAGACAGATGAACAGCAGAAAATGAAACTTTAGTAACCTATGTACATGAGGGACATCCAGAAAAAGAGAGCAACTTGCCAAAATGGTTAGCACCCTCACCTTGGGACTTCCCTGGTGGTCCAGTGGTTAAGACCCTGTGCTTCCAATGCATGGGGCGTGGGTTTGACCCCTGGTCAGGGAACTAAGATCCCACATGCAGCGCAGTGCAACAAATTAAAATAAAATAAAATAAAATAAAGCCCTCATCTTAAAAACCATCCTTAGCTAAAGACAAAAGAAGATGTTGCATGTGTGGGTTTATAACTTTAAAGGGGAGGAAGGCAATTGACGTGGAGGTGGAAAAGCAAATGTTTGGTAAATAAATGTTTGCTGGGCCAGGCAGAGACCACGGGACTCTGACCTCTAGGTCCTGTTCCCTCCAGTACACCTAGCCCATGTTTCTTGCAGATATTTCTATTCAGGAAATAGACCTTCTATCTAAATTTTCTTAGGCAGTTAGGGGGACAGTCAATGTTTCTTCGTGAGTCTTGTGGGCCTTAATTGTTTCAGCTCAAAATAATTCGCAAGGCAACAAGACATTTTTGGGGTAGCCAACTTTGCTCACCTCTAGAACTATTGTGCACTATTGGTGAGAATGCAGAATGCTATAGCCACTAGAGAAAACATTATAGCGATTTCTCAAAAAATTAGAATTACCATCTGATCCAGAAATTCCACTGCTGGTTATACATCCAAAAGAACTGAAAGTAGGGCTTCCCTGGTGGCGCAGTGGTTAAGAACCCACCAGCCAATATAGGGGACACGGGTTTGAGCCTGGGTCTGGGAAGATCCCACATGCCTTGGAGCAACTAAGCCCGTGCGCCACAACTACTGAGCCTGCGCTCTAGAGCCTCGAGCCACAACTACTGAAGCCCCCACACCTAGAGCCTGTGCTCCACAACAAGAGAAGCCACCACAACAAAGAGTAGTCCCCGCTCGCTGCAACTAGAGAAAGCCCGCACACAGCAATGAAGACCCAATGCAGAAAATTAATTAATTCATTAATAGAACTGAAAGCAGGGTCTCCAAGAGATGCACGTGCACGTGTATTCATTGTGGTGTTACTTACAAGAACTAGAAGGTGGATGCAACCCAACTGTCCTGGAGACAGATGAATGGATTAGCAAAATGTGGTCTCTCTATACAATGGAATATTATTGGCCTTAACAAGGGAATTCTGGCATCTGCTGCAACATGTGTGAACCTTGAGGCCATAATGCAAAATGAAATAAGCCAGTCAGAAGAGGACAGATACTGTATGATTCCACTTATATGAGATACTTAGAATGGTGATACAGAGGCTGGAGTGAGGGGGTAGGGATCAGGACATTATTTAACATGTATAGAGTTTCAGTTTTACAAGATGAAAAGAGTTATCAAGATGGATGGTGATGAAGGTTGCACAAAATTATAAATGTATTTAATATATACATCACTGAACTGTACACTTAAAATGGTTAAAAGTTTACCACATTTTTATTTTACCACAATAAAAATAATTGAGAGAGAGAGAGGCTTAGGAGCACATTTACATGCTGACTGTCATCAGTAAGAAATCAGAAGTTATTCTTGTAACTTTCGGCCCATCTGCTGGTTTTCAAGACTTTTCAGTTGGGCAGGAATTCAATGGAAGAAATTTTTATAGGCTCCTGAAATCCCAAACTGTATAACTGTGCGTAAGTGACGATCTCTCTTTCAGGAAATGTGCATTCCCCAGGATCCAATTAATTAAAGCCCAGTGATTCCATCACATCCCCTACTTGATCCATTGTATTCATTGCAAAAGCTTCCAAAGCTTTCTTATAGGCCAATTACTCCAAAGTAATTAGATCTTAAGCCAACCATACTTAAAAGGATTGTGTGCATGTGATTCCTCTAACTTCTTCTTTGCTAATTACAGCTATGCGAATGCTTCCGACATCCCTTTGATGGAAACGTGCTCTTATCTGGAATGTGTTGATGATGATATTATTTTGTCTGGCTCGTCAAGTATCCACCAGAATCATGCGGGAGGAGATGGTAAACCGTATTCAAGCAACGTGTGGTTTTGTTAATGGAAGTTCATGTGCCTGCCGCACACTGAGGCCAAACAAACGGAAATGTTGGAGTCTGGAGCAGAGAAAGACTTATTGCAGGGTTGTGCAAGGAGACCAGGCAGCTCGTGCTCTGAAAAGCCTCAAGCTCCCTGAAGGGTTTTGGCAACACATTTTTAAAGGCCAGGGGGTGAGGAGGGGTAGGGGGATGTCGCAGGGCACTTGATCAGCTTGTGCACAGTTGTCTGAGTGGCTGATGGTGAGGGAACAGGGTGATGTCACAGGGGTTCACATGATCAGTCCCCAGGCTCCAGGAGACCTGGGGCTATGTGCTCAGGCGCATCAAGTAGTTCTTCCATTTGGCGGAGGTATGGGATTCACAGCTGCAAAACAACTCAGGAAATTTGCATCAAATACTATTATCTGGGTACTTCGGAGAGGAGCGAAAGCAGAGGATATGGGGAAAGCCTGTCCCCGGAAGGCCCCATAGGGTCCTGCTTGGTTACAGTTTCTCTTTTGTCTTGCAAAACCTGCTCAGGTCCAGTGAGAGAAAGCCAAGATGAGATGGCTCAGGATAGGAAATGATCACGGTGTTCATCATTAGAACAGTTACTTCTCTAGGCTCCAGGAAAGGGAAGCTGGGACTGGAGAAGAGTTGGGGCACCGGTGCTTGTGCACCAGCCCCGATGCTCAGCTCACATCAGCAGAACCGGAAAACCTCATTTTGGGGAAACAGATTCATTAGTGTGTTACAAAGGAATGCGAATGAAGTCTGGATAACCATGAAATCTGGGTGTGAGTAAGTCCTAAGGTCAGCCTTAGAACTGTCACGGTGCCTGTGGGTGTCATTTAGCTGATGTGTAACAATGAGCGTATACGGAGGCCCAAGGTCCTGTGAAAGTCAACTCATCCACCATCTTGGACCTATTTGGTTCTAATCAGTTTCTTTTCTATTCTTTTCTCTCTCTCTCTTTTTTTTTTTTTTGGTAGTGTTGGGTCTTCATTGCTGCGTGAGGGGTTTCTCTAGTTGTGGTGAGTGGGGGCTACTCTTTGCTGCGGCGTGTGGTCTTCTCGGTGCAGTGGCTTCTCTTGTTGTGGAGCATGTGCTCTAGGGGTGAGAGCTTCAATAGTTGCAGCACGTGAGCTCAGTAGTTGTGGCATTCAGGCCCTAGAGCGCAGGCTCAGTAATTGCGGCACGCAGGCTTCGTTGCTCCGCGGCACGTGGGATCTTCCTGGACCAGGAATCGAAGCACGGTTCCCTGCATTGGCAGGCAGATTCTTAAGCACTGTGCCACCAGAGAAGTCCTCTAATCAGTTTCTGTTGTGTCCTCGGGCTACGGCATTCTTTTAAAGGTTGTGTCCTGCCCCCTTCCCTCCTGTTTTACAGGAACAGTTGGGGCAGGAGCAGTCTTCCACACTCCTTTGCACACAGCACAAGTTGTGCCTAGCAGAGTGCAGATCCCATTTTGGGCAGAGATCTCAGCATGGTGATGAAGCAAAGGTAACTCTGGGACACCTCCCGGTTGCATCTGTGCAGGTGCATGTGTTGCTATAATAACGGCTACTCTGTTCACAGAGGCCAAATAGGAATATGGAGACAGAGATTTTGGAGGAAGAGAGAGATGGCTTTATTTTTCTGCCAGGCAGAAAGGAAGACACAGCAGGCTAGCGCCTCAAGAACCGTGCCCCCCACTCCTTGGGAGTCAGGGAAGATTTTATATGTGGGGCTCGCAGCCTGAGTAAATGATAAGAGTCCAAGTGGTGAGGATCTTGCCCTTTTTTCTTCTGCAAATTCATGGCCAAAGCTGGCATCAGGCAGTGCAGCAACCAGGTCTGGTGTCCCTGAAGTTATCGGCCCACGACCTTCTTTCTGAACTGAAGAGTGCTACAAAGGAGTGTAGGGGGGGAAGAAATGCCAGGTGCAAGGTGTGATTTGAATGGAGTCAGAGAATAATTAGCTTTGTGAAGGACAAGTCTAGCCACAAGGATTTGTTAGTAGTAACAGCTAAAGAATAACCAAGATTGTTTAACTCTTTCAGGCCAGGTTATCTTTCTCCTCTAGCCTGTTGGAAGTTCTCTTTGTTTTCCTTGCTCTCAAGAGGAAAAAGAACAATCACTTCTATTTGCATTGCAACACATTCCCTCAGTCAAGTCAGAGCCACTATAGCTCTCTAAGGACAGCTGTAAAGCATCTCTGCCAGACACCACGTGCTTTTGAAACAAATGAAGAGCTAAGTCAAGGCAAGGAAAGCAGTGATCTCTAGCCTGCTTTGCCCTTTATCTTGGATGTAGCTGGCTCGGTCTGGTTTTGCTGCAGGCCTTCTGGGCATCCTATTGATAAAACACCACTAGTCTGTATAGGTAAAAACAGTTTCTTTGCCTGGGCCCTGGGCTACTTAACATGGATGAGAACTCAGCCAGGGCTAGAGATCAGTGTCCCTTCTGTACCCTCTTGTCTCTGCCTGGCTCAGCAAATATTTGTTTACCAAACATCTGCTTTTCCTTCTCCACATGAATTGCCTTCCTCCCCTTTCAGGCCCCAAACCCCTACGCCATCATCCTCTTTTGTCTTTAGCTGAAGATGGTAGTTAAGGTGAGGATGTCAGGCATTTTGGCTAGTAGATCAGTGTTCCTGGGTTTCTCCCACCTGTACATGTTTTTAAACTTTGATGTCCTCCTGTTAATGCCTTAGTTGGTTTAATTCTTAGACTGGGCAGAAGAAACCAGAAGGGTAGAGGAAACTCTTCCTCCCCGGCAAGGACACATAGGAATTGGCCAGTGTCTAACGATTGCCTAATGATGACAGAGGCCAACTCTGACCCTCAGAATCTTCTTCAATCAGCCTACTTACCATTTGTCAGGGCCTAAATTATAGATGTCATATGAAGCTATGCATGTCTATTGGTCAGAAACTTTACTCTATTACAGGACAGACTATGATCTTAAACTTGATGGTCAAAATCAGCCACAGAGAAACACTGGGTCTTGGTTGGAGTGTGTGTGTGTGTGTGTGTGTGTGTGCGCGCGCGCGCGTGCATGAGCACGAAGCCCCTCATCAGACACTGTCCCTGCTCTTAACCAAAACTGCTTTTACCTCTTCAACCAAAATTTTAAAGAGGGCTGACCCTACTATGGTCTGGGCTCTGACAAAGCAATTATTTTATTTGCTGTTGCCTTCGAAGCAGGTAAAATGAGAACCCAAAGGGGTTTCTAGGAAGAAAAACAAAATACAGCTTGCAATTTTCTTTAAGGACCTATTTGCATTTACCTAATTGTGTGTTTTCATTACAAAATCAGTTTTGCCTTCATGGTTGAGAAATAAAAAACAAACAAACAAGCCCACCGCATTTGGAGTCAATTCTTTAGGTTAGATTTCTGCTGAGAGAAGACACCTTTAAGAACAATGTTTTGAGGCCTGGGCCACTGTTTTTATTTTAATTCGTTGAATCCCCACAGTGAGCCTGCAAGGAAATTCCCACTTTGCAGAAGAGGTTCAGAGAGTTTGTCCCCTGACTCCATTCACACAGCTGATCAGAGATGGAAGAACCACGGTGGAACTCAGCTCTCTGCCTTCAAACCCCAGGCTACACCTGCTTCTGAAAAGCCCCCTTTTCCTTAGATGTGAGTGATTTTTTTCCAGATCACACAGGGGACTGCTTCTGCCACAGCCCGATGGTGGGTGGTGCGTGGGGGTCTCAAGGCCGGAAGGGTAGGCAGACACCCCCAGTGGGTGAGAACCCTGCAGATACAACACGCAAGTGTGGTTCTCAAAAGCAACACTCAGCTTCTTTGCATTTAGAAAATCGCCATGTTGAAACCTCAGGCTTTTTATTGGTTCGCTTTGTTTTTCATCATCTACCTTTTCTCTGTATTTATCACAGTGGTGTGAAGGTTTTTTTCTAATGGGTTTTTAAATGGATTCTTCCAACATTGATTCATCATTTGCATAGTAATCATATAGGAATATTCTTCTTTGTGACTAAGAAATGTGCTTTCTCATTGATCTTGAAACTCATTGCTCTCCTGTCTAGCCCTCTGCCACTTTTGATACAGTGTGGATAATAAAAATATTAATTTAGTCAATGCATATAGGTCCCTCTCTCAGTGCCAGACGCTGCTGCGAACACTTGACATAGATAAAATAGTTTAATCCGCACAGCACATCTTCAGGGTGATGTGATGGGCATGGTTCCCAATGTCACGTCCATTTCCTAATCCCAAGAAGCAGTGAAGGTGACCTTCTTTGGAAATAAGGTCTTTGCAGATGCTATCAAATTAAGGATCTTGAGATGAGAAGACTGGCGTGGATTATCCTGGTGGGTCCTGTCGTGGGTTAGATGGTCTTTCGAAAAGATGTGACCACTTGGGGGACTTCCCTGGTGGTCCAGTGATAAAGAATGCACCTTCCGAGGCAGGGGATGTGGGTTCAATCCCTTGTCAGGGAACTAAGATTCCACATGCAGTGGGGCAACTAAGCCCAGGTGCCTCAACTACTGAACCTGCCTGCCACTACTAGGGAGAGAAAACCCACACACCACAAGTAAAGAGAAGCCTGCGTGTGCTGCAACAAAGAGCCTGTGCCTCAACTAAGACCTGATGCAGCCAAAAATAAATAAATATATTATATATATATATATATATATATATATATATACATTTAAAATAAACACATAAATAAAGATATGACCACTTGGAACCTGTGAATGTGACGGTATTTGGTGAAACAGTCTTTGCAGATGTAGCTAAGTGGCAGATCTTGAAATGCACTCACCCTGGATTAGCCAGGTGAGTTCTCAATCCAATAGCCAGTGTCTTTGTAAGAAGAGGAGAAAACACAGAGAAGAGGGGGCAGGGGCCACACGGAGATGAAGGCAGAGATTGAAGTGATGCTGCCACGGCCATGGAATGCCTGGAGCCACCAGAAACTGGAAAAGGCAAGAAAGATTCCCTGGAAAAGGCAGGACTTTCTCCTCCTGGTTTTTCCCTGTGTCCTCACATGGTCTTCCCTCTGTTTGTATCTGTGTCCTAATTTCCTCCTCTTGTAAAGACATCAGTCAGATTGGATCAAGGTCAACTCACATAGCCTCATTTTACCTTAATTACCTCGTTAGAGCCCCAATCTCCAAAAATAGACCTATTCTGAGGTCTTGGGAGTTAGGACTTCAACATGTGAATTTGAAGAGGACACAGGTCCACCTATAACAATTAACTTTGCGATAATTCACATGATTTCACAGTGCAGGAGGCCCGGCCTGCTCTTGAAAGCAATGCCTTTTCTCTGCTGTGTACTTTGTATTCCCTCTATTAACTGGAAAATAACAATTTGCTGTCATGAGTCACTCGGAGCCAAAGAACACCAAATCCATCACCGCTGTTTTTGTTTTTTGCAAATGATTAAATATTACTTTCTCTCCATTTATAGCACCATCTAAGTGACAGCCGATCCATCAGCTTATCTGCGGATGTTTAACTACAGCATTTTGCATTCATTATTCCCTATTATATCATTCTTTGAAAAAGAGGAATAACCTCATCCTGCCTCTTCACAGCAGGGAAATTAAACGGCGGGCCATAAAGATGAGTGTTACTCTGGAAAATAAAACACCAACTGCAGAACTATTAAAGCCCAGCCAGATGCGCATGACCCCCAAACAAGATACACGAGCCCTTGCTTCTGGAAGACTCCCTCATTTCGGAGAGTGAAGAAACCTTCTAACTTCAAATACAACTTGCCAATTGGTACATCCATTTGGGAGAGGATTCTGGCAATGTATCAATAGAAAGTTAATGGTAGGTATACCCAAGGATGCACGGGTTCTGCTGCTATGTATGGACAATAGAGGCTGGGCTTCACTGTTTTTACTGTATCCCACGTTATTAAATAATTTTGCATGACAACTCAGAACACACGCATATGCACATGTACAAATCTTTCTATTCGTGTGGATGGACAAAAACATGAAATGACAGTGTTCTCTCAGGGCTAGATCAACACTCCTTCCTGTTTTATTGTCAATTAAATTATTTATTTATCTACTTATTTATTTATTGGTTGCATTGAGTCTCCATTGCTGCCTGCAGGTTTTCTCTAGCTGTGGCGAGCAGGGGCTACTCTTCGTTGTGGTGCGTGGGCTCCTCATTGTGGTGGCTTCTCTCGTTGTGGAGCACGGGCCCTGGGCTTCAGTAGTTGTGGTGCATGGGCTTAGCTGCTGCAAGGCATGTGGGATCTTCTTCCCGGACCAGGGCTCAAACCTGTGTCCCCTGCATTGGCAGGTGTATTCTTAACCACTGTGCCACTGGGGAAGTCCCTTTAATCTTTTTATTTTTAACATGGACATTTTACTTTTGGTCAATGTGTCCTTTTCTCTAATAATTAAAGCAGATGTACTATGTCCATTTCATAGGCCACAAACAGGTTATTTTAGTTAGCATGAAATTCAAGCTAACTCATCTCTATAAGCCAGGATGACTTCCCTATACCTCAATTTGTGAATATGTCTTTTATCACCACTGAAGATCTTGTTGGTCCATTACATCAATGGCATTGTGCTGATTGGACAGAATGAGTAAAAAAGGTGGGCTCCTTTTACTGGAGGCCTTGGAAAGACATGTGTGCTCCACAGGGCAAAAAGACCTGGGGACTCATATTTCAGGGAAGCTGTACCACATCTAGTGGTCACAGGCAGGCAGACACATCCTCTCTGAAATGAAAGGCAAAGTGGTGCATCTACGAGGGTGAGTCAGAAATTATCCACACTCCAGTTATATTAAAACTTCTGTTGGCCACACTGTCTTATCAGCACTTTCCATTCAAGGCTGCTGTCACCCCAGTCACTGCTGTGCAGGTGTGAACATATTACATCAGTTCATTTATAACTGTGGTGAAAGCAAAAATGGATGCCCCACATGTGATTTGCATGAAAGAAGAGCAGCTTGCGGTGATTCGTTTTTTTGTGGTCTGAGGGTATACACGTCCACACACTTCTGCCCACGCTGTCGACACTCCGCAAAAACTTCATTTTGAGGTGTTAAAGCATCCTCCCTATAGTTCTGATCTTGCTCCATTGGACTTTCACCTGTTTGGTCCCCTGAAAGCAGCCCTAAAATGATGAAGATGCACTTCTGATGAAGAAATGAAGACAGTGGTGCATTTGTGGCTCTCAGCTCAGCCTAAAACATTTTTTTTAATGAGGGAATACGAAAATTTGTTGACAGATGGACAAAGTATATGGAAAAGCAAAGAGATTATGTCAAAAAATGATGTGTCTTTCTAAAAGTTAATTAAAATAAATTCTACATCCAGAAGACGGATAATTTTTGACTCACCTTTGTAATACAACAATGAGGAAAGCACAGGGTCTAATGGGTCTCTGGGTTCTGGAAGAAACACATTTCACGCTTAGGTGCGCTTCTCAGGAGCATCTACCAAGTGAACTGCAAGGCTGTCAGCTCTGAGGGGAGCCAACAACAGAAAAGGGCACTGCAGTCAGTCCAGGCTTTGATGCAATTGTTGCCAAAATCTTGGCTCCTTGTGCACCGATGCTGAACAGAAATACAGAGACAGAGATCTGGAGGAAATAGAAAAGAGTAACTTTATTGCTTTTGCCAGGCAAGAGAGAAACATAGCAGGCTAGCGCCTCAAGAACTGTGCCCCACCCCTGTTCTGGGGAATCACAGAGGGTCTTACAGGTGGAGTTCCCAGTCCAGGGTAAGTGATAAGCATCAAAGTGGTGAAGGTCTTGCATTCTTTTTCTTCTTGCAATATTTTAAAATGGCCACAGCTGGCATCAGGCAACCAGGTCTGGTGTCCCTGAAGTTATCGGCCTGTGACCTTCTTTTAACATAACAAGAAAGTGTAGGGGGAGAAGAAAGCCAGGTACAGTGTATAACTCATATGGAGTCAGAGAGTAGTTAGCTCTGTTTAGCTTTGTGAAGGACACGTCTAGCTACAAGTGTTTGTTAGTAGTAACAGCTAAAGAATAACCAAGATTGCTTAACTCTTTCAGGCCTCTTTATGCTGTTCCCCCAGCCTGTTCATTGTTTGCTTCTTTTCCTTGCTTATCAGAAAAGTCTCATTTCTATTTTTGCCGCAACACGATCAGTTCTAATGCTTGGGACGAACCATCAGGCAGACCCCACGGTGCCAGAGGTAACCATGGGGAGGAAGAGGTAGCGTGAAGCTTATAGAAGTCCCAGTGGGAGAATCACACCACAGGCTCTTGGGATTCTCAAGCATGACTACACCACCCAAAGCAGCATACTTTTATACATTTTTAAAAAATATATTTATTTATTTATTTGTATTCGGTTATGCCAGGTCTTAGTTGTGGCAGGCAGGATCCTCAGTTGTGGCATGCAAACACTTAGTTGTGGCATGCATGTGGGATCTAGTTCCCTGACCAGGGATTGAACCTAGGCCCCCTGCATTGGGAGTGTGGAGTCTTAACCACTGTGCCACCAGCAAAGTCCCAGCATACTGTGTACATTTTAAGAAGCGGCTCTCTCTATAGCACAGGGAACTCTACTCAGTAGTCTGTAATAACCTACATGGGTAAAGAATCTGAAAAAGAATGGATATGTGTGTATTATAACTAAGTCACTTTGGTACACCTGAAACTAACACAACATTGTAAATCAACTATACTCCAATAAAATTTAAAAAAGAATAAAAATAAAAAGAAGCATCTCTCACTGGGTCCTGCTGGAGACTGAACACTTGACCACAGAGAAACAGGGGCCCTCTGTCTGGAAATCCCCAGTGGCTGGATTCTTTCAGCACTGCCAAGTTTTATAGTGATGGTACAGTAATAGCCCTTTGTAAGAAGAGTCTTCCTCACTCAGCCTGGGTCCAGAACCCTAGCCCCGCAGAGCTGGGAGAGGCCGCTGATGCTGGGGAGAGCTCTTCAAATCCAACCTTCCTCGCAAGCATGGCTCCTGGTTTTCTAGGAGGACCTCTCTGGGGGAAAAGAAGTAGATTTGCAGTCTTTCTGGATCTTGTTATTGTTTCTTCTTGGGTTTTTTTTGTATTTTGTTTTGTTTTTAAAGCAATGGAGATCAGGATGCCTGGGGGTTCTCCAGTAACTGGGAAAGGGTGACAAATGCAGAAATCAGGCTTCCTTTCTGCCTTTCTGATAGTCCATTGAGCCAACTCAGTGGGAGCTGGGCCACCAGAGCCCTGTGGGTGAGAAGCAGGGACCCTGAGGAGGTGGCCTGGTGTTGCTAGTTTGGGGAGGTGGCAGCATTGTATGTCTAAGCCTCTTGGGGTAGGTTTCTGCCTTCCTATCTGCTCCTCCCACCTATAACAATGTAACAGGGAAGAACAAATCTGACTCCATATGGGATCTGTTTCTCTTACTTTAACTGTTTTTTAGAAATTAATTAATTAATTAATTAATTTTTGGCTGAGTTGGGTCTTTGTTGCTGCTCCCGGGCTTTCTCTAGTTGAGGCGAGTGGGGTCTATTCTTTGTTGCAGTGCGCAGGCTTCTCTGGTTGTAGAGCACAGGCTCTAGGCACATGGGCTTCAGTAGTTGTGGAACATGGGCTCCATAGTTGTGGCTCGTGGGCTCTAGAGCACAGGCTCAGTAGTTGTGGCACACGAGGCGTGTGGGATCTTCCTGGACCAGGGCTCAAACCCATGTGCCCTGCATTGGCAGGCAGACTCTCAACCACTGGGCCACCAGGGAAGCCCCTACTTTAACCTTTGTATTCTATTACTTTTGCTCTGAGTTAAGAATGTTACCTGTAGCCTGAAATGTACAGGAGAGCCCATTCTCAAGGCTCTGACCTTCAAGAGTATAACACTTTTCCATTCATAGAGAGATAAAAAGTTGCAGAACAGAGAATCATATGTGTTTGTTAGAGGCTTACAGGAACATCCCTACCTAACCTACGAGGACAATGCAAAGGATTCTGACACCAAGAAGTCTGTAACAACCAACCACATGCCTCCCTCATCTTGCCTATGAAAGGGCTTTGCTGAAACCCCTGGAGGAGTCCCAGGTTTCTTAAGGCATGAGCCAACTGTCCCCTTGCATGGCCCTGCAGTAAACCTTTCTCTGCTTCAAACTCCAACATTTCCATATTGATTGGCCTCACTGTGCGCACATGAACTTGGGGTCACTAACAACAACCTGGGAAGGGGTCAGACTCATGCTTCCTGAAGGCTCAGCCTCTCCCTGGGTCCATGAGGCTGAGCAAGGGAACCCCATATGGGTGGCAGCTGGGACCACGTCCTGAGAGGGGGCAGCACAGGGAAAATCAGAGAGAAAAGACACAGGAGGGAGGAGCCTAACTGCACAGAAACCTCCACTGCAGGGTCAGGGCAGCAGGCACAGTACATTTTTTGTTTGTTTGTTAGCTTTTTGTTTTGTTTTGTTTTGTTTTGTTTGAATGGACAATACAGGCATATTAAGAAAATAAACAGTACAGAAAGAGCATAAATTAGCCAACTACTTTTTTCTCCTGTCCCTACATTCCAGTCCCCTTTCCAAGGATACCATTGTTTGGTTTCTGGTGTGACATATGTAAGTATAGAGTGCCTATTTTTGCACCTTGTTTTTCCCATTTAAAAATGCAGCTATAAGAGAGTGAATCTTAAAAGTTCTTATCACATACACACACGCACGCACACACTTCTAACTATGTATAGTAACAGATGTCAACCAGACAATGTAGTGATCATTTCACCATACATACAAATACCAAATCATTGGTACACTTGAAACTAATAAAATGCTGCATGTAATTACGCCCAAAAATGATAATTAAAAAAGCAGAATCTGAAAAAAATGCAACTATAAATCTTTCCATATTAAGCGCCATGGGATTATTATTGTTGTTATTATTAATTAATTACTTAATTAATTAATTTTTTGCCAGGCTGTGCAGCTTATGGGATCTTAGTTCCCTCACCAGGGATCAAACCAGTAACCCCTGGGTTGGAAGCACAGAGCCCTTACGACTGGACCTCCAGGGAACTCCCCGCGTGGGATTTTTAATCCCACACTTTTCTGGCTCCCAGTATTTGGGGGCTAGGGTGTGCTGGCCGCGGGAGGGCAGAAAGGCCATCTCCAGGTCTGCGTCCCTGGGTATCTAAGCAGAACTCTCTAGGGCTGCGACCCAGAGCGTGAAGGAAGGCGGTGGCCACATGAAGTTTCTCTGTTGGAAGAGCGCATCCTTCCGGAACTCCGGTCCTCCCCCTGGCATCGCTACCTCGGACTCTGGAAGGATGCTCCTTTCTGCGCGCTTAGTCCCCCTGCGCTCTGGCGCTCACCGCCCCACCAGGTGGCTGCGGGGGGCCCGGTGGCTGGGCGGGGCCAGAGATAAAGTACAGGAGCCCAGGGTGGGGGGAGGGACGGTTCCGGAGATGGAGCCGGCGGGAGGTGGGGAGTGGGGTGGGGTCCGCAGTCTGTGAAAGTCGGGAGTCGGAGGTGGGGTGGAACTAAAGGCAGGACAGACCCTAGAGGAGAGGGCGGAGCCCGAATGGGTTGGTGGGGCGTGGCCGGGGCGTGGCCGGGGCGGTCCTGTCCAGAGCGCGCGAAGCCCAGCCACCCCGAAGCAGAGGTCTCGGAGCGCGGCTGCACTGCAGCCGGGGGCTGGGGTGGGGGGTGGTCTTCCAAGGGAAGACCGGCTGGGGTCCGGCGCGGACCTCGGAGACGCAGCGGGCCCGGTGACTTGACTGCGGGTGGCGCCCCGGAGTCCGGGAAGGTGGCGGGAGACGCAGGATGCGCTCTGGGGTCGCCCCCAGGCAGAGGTAAGGCGAAGGAGGACGGCTGTCACGGTGGCACTCCAGCTCGGGAAGCTCCCTCCGATCTCCAGGTACTTCCAGGCGGAGGGTGCTTCCTGAACCTGGAGTTTGTGCGTGGGAATCTCGCGAGCCGGCTGGTGGCCCTGGGAGCGCCTGAGCAGGGACGACTCCTCCTCCTTGGATGGACGGGTCCTGTCCCGGGTCTGGGGGTTTGGGGGGCCAGGTTGGCTGCTCGCGTGTCTTTAAGTGATGCCGCAGGGTCGATGAGGGGGTGTGGCCAACGGTAATGTTCCTTCCCTACGGGTCAAACTGCGGTCCTAGGGTAGGAGTGCCTTGGCTTCTTATTCATCTTCACCCTCACGAGGGGTCCCTGCTCAGCTCCCAGGTCAGTCAACCTGTCAGCACGGAAGATGGAGAGAATCTCTGCGCCTCCATCCCTACAACCGTGGGGAACCACTCCACCGCCCCTAGGAAATCCAGTGTTTTGCGCCCTCTTCTCCACAACACTGGGGTCCCAAGAGTCGATGTTGGCCCACGGAGGAAGGCACGATCACAGTGCTAGTCTCTCGCCGGAAATTTGGGACCACCCGGAGGCACCCCAGATTGAGATCAAAGCAGTTTGGGGGTGCGGGTGGAGACTGGGGGGCCCCCAGGAGGTTGGTGCTGCGGGGGGTGAGTGCGAGCTTCCGGAACCGGACTCCACGGCGGAAACGTAGCCTGCGGAGAGGAGGGGGTGTGATGGGCAACTTGGGCGCACGGCACAGCGCCTGGAGCGTCCAGTAGCAGGCCAGCTGGTGTTGTGACTGTTGCTGTTTGTATTGTGTGCACGTGCGGTGGGGGTGGCCGCATGGATTCCGCAGCGCCTGCGCCGGCAGCGAGAGGATGGCGGGGCGGGTTGGGGGAGGGGGCTGTTCAGCCTCTGAGCCTCGGGGAGCAGTCAGCCTAGGGCGCCCTAACCCTCAGGACACAGGCGCCAGTCCCGGGTCTCAGGGTTCCGGTCAAGGGCAGAAAAAGGGAGCGTGATCCCCACGCCGAGTTGAAGGGTCTGCTGGTCTGAGCTCTGGAAGTGCGGGACCCTGGAGGCTCAACCCAGGTGGTCACTGCCAGGGCACTGCGTCCCCTTCGCTGGAGCCGCAGGTTCTGCCTCAGTCCTAGGATGGGCTGACTCTTGAAAGCCAAGATCACATCATGAGAATCAGGTCGTGTCTCCAGTGGGCCTTTCTGCCTAAAGCATTGCCAAGTGAAATGAAAAAGTTGGTTTTGCTTCCCAAGGTCCCTGGAAATTCAGCTTCTTTGAAGCTGTGGTTGCCCAGACATCATGACTAGACCCACTTTGGGGGGAATATTCTACAGATTTTAAGTTTAAATTTAAATACCTGGAACTCCAGGTATGCAGGAGTGGGTTGGGGGCTGGGGAGGTAGGGGAGAAGGCAGTTTTTTTCTGTTAACTTGAAAGGCAAAACAAATCTCTGGGATAAGCGTGAAAAAGGAAGGAAGGTGGGTGAATAGGGAAGGACCTAGCTATTTAGTTTTATTATTATTATTATTATTTTCAATTATGTATTTATTTGGCTGCACTCGGTCTTAGTTGCTGCATGCAGAATCTTCGTTGCCACATATGTGCTTTTAGTTGTGGCCTGTGGGGTCTAGTTCCCTGACCAGGGATTGAACCTGGGCCCCCTGTATTGAGAGCTCAGAGTCTTAACCACTGGACTGCCAGGGAAGTCCCTATTTTATTTTTGTTTGTTTTTGGCCACACTGCCCAGCTGGCCGAATCTTAGTTCCGTGACCAGGGATTGAACCCGGGGCCTCAGCAGTGGACGCTCAGAGTCCTAACCACTGGCCAACCAGGGAATTCCCAGATCTGGCTATTTTAGATTCAGTGGTTTGGAAGGCTTCTTTGAGAAGGCCGACTTTGGAAGGGAGGCATGAATGAGGTGAGGGAGAAGAGCTGTGACTACTGGGCAGGTGCTGCCCGGGCAGGACAGCAGGGCAAGTGAGGATGGAATAAGCTTGCTGTGCTGGAGAAACGGCAGGGACAAGTGGCAGGAGCAGAGGGAGGAGGAGAAGAGTCCAGGGAGGTGGGATGAGGGACATGGGCGAGAATGGCCCCATCCAGACTCTGATGGGCCCTGGGCTCTTGTAGAGTCATTTGTTAGCAGTTCCCACAAGGAATATGACATTTCAAACCAAATGGAATTCAGAATTCGTAGTGCTTATTTGTGAACTACTTGTCGACCTAACCCAGTTTCCAAGATTCCCACTCAGAATTCTGTCTGTTTCTTTTCCTCCTTTCCACTTTAGGGACAGAGGACCCAGGGGTTGCCATCCACGTAGAGACTTTGCTGATCACAACCTTATCTGTCCAGGAGTCTTCATGTAAGAAGTGCAGAAACCTTCTTTTTCTGAGATCGGGAGCCAGAGAACTACAGTTAGGAGCCAAATGCAGCCCATCATCTGTTTGGTAGATAAAGTTTTAGAATACAGCCACACATTTTCATTTATTCATCTTCTTGGCTGCTTTTCTGCTCGAAGGGCAGAGCTGTGTAGTTGTGACAGAGCCTTAAAATTCTCTTTTTCTTCTTCAGTCCTTAAAATATTTGAGTTGTATGATGTAGAGCACAAAGAGGTATTGGTGGGTACTTGTCTAATGAAAGACTTTGTGAGTGGCAAGTGAATGAGGCCGAGTGAGAGTGTCTGGAGCTTCTTCTTCTGATGGAATTACGCAGTTAGGGCTATGTCCTTGCTGATCCCACGAATTTGGCCTGGGATAGTCTTCTGTCTGCTTTAGAAGATCTCTTTCAAGGAGTAAGATCGTTGTGTATCTTTGTCATGCCGTGGGCCTTTTGGAAACCTGCACGCATCTAATGAACATTCTCTAAGTCTCAGTGGCAAATACATGGAGAGGGCATGCGATATGTGTCTTATTTGCGATGATGTCAGCTGTAGTTAGTATAATACCACCCCAAAGTGGTTGAAATAATAGGGGTTTATTATATTTCATAACCAGAAGTTCAGAGGTGGTTGGTTTTGTGGTTTTTGGTTTTGGTTTTTTAATTAATTAATTTAGTTGCACCAGGTCTTAGTTACGGCAGGCAGTCTCCTTAGTTGTGGCTTGTAAACTCTCAGTTGTGGCATGTATGTGGGATCTAGTTCCCTGACCAGAGATTGATCCCAAGCCCCCTGCCTTGGGAGCTCAGAGCCTTACCCACTGCTCCACCAGGGAGGTCCACTGTGGTTTGTTAATACAGTAGCATACCAGCATCATCCAGATGTTTTTGTTCTTCCACTCCATGACACCCAGTGCCCTGACTATCATTCTCTAACGTATTTCCTTACAATCACAAGATAGCTGCAGCTCTTCCAGACATCACACACTCACCCAGTTGTCTGCAAAAGCAGGGGAGATGTTTCTCCTCATGTATATCTCGTTATCAGGAAAGAAAACCTCTCCATAAACCCTGACACTAGTCTTCAGATCCCACTGGTCCACAGTGGGTCCTGGATTAAAAGGAGTTTAGTAAGGTGAATATTGGACATTTGTAGGGTTTGTAGTTGGAAGCAGGCCCTGTTGTCAAAGAGAGAATTGACTGCTAGATGGTAGCCAGTAATCTTCCTCTCTCTCCAAAGATCATATCTGTTTGGTTCTCTGTTTTTCTTTTTTTTTTAAATGTTATTTATTTATTTTCATTTATTGGCTACATTGGGTCTTTGTTGCTGAGCGTGGGCTTTCTCTAGTTGCAGTGAGTGGGGGCTGCTCTTCATTGTGGCACGTGGGCGTCTCATTGCGGTGGCTTCACTTGTTGCCGAGCAGGGCTCTAGGCGTGTGGGCTTCAGTAGTTGTGGCCCTTGGGCTCAACAATTGTGGCTCATGGGCTCTAGAGCACAGGCTCAGTAGTTGTGGTGCACGGGCTTAGTTTCTCTGCAGCATGCGGAATCTTCCAGGACCAGGGATTGAACACGTGTCTCCTGCATTGGCAGGCGGATTCTTAACCACTGCGCCACCAGGGAAGTCCTGATTCTCTGTTTTTCACAAAGGCCCTAGGTGTTTGTTTCCCCACCTCCTCTTGGTTGCTGGGATGTTTATCTGGTGGGCTTTGTCCTACTGATGTTCTTAGGTACTGCATGAATGAAACCCAAGCAGAAAGGACTCCTAGGCTCCTCGGGTTCAGGGCTGGCCTGGTACCAGGGGTGTCTGGATGCAGTATCCTTAGCAACCTCTTTCCTTATCTTTCCTCTGGGTTGTTATCATCTCCAGCAGCTCCCAGCATCCATCCTGCCAGCTTGGTCACTTCAGAGAGAACAGTGCTGTGCCCCGTCGCATCCAGCACAAGTCATGGGGCTGCTTTTTACTGGCTCTGCTTGGAGTAACTATGGATGCACCTAGAACCAATCTCTGTAGCCAGCCCAGGAAGTGGCGGGTGGAGGGAGCAGTAGATGGGACCCTACCTGGGCTTAGAAAGCAGCAGAAGGGTTCTAGTTGGGAGGATACTGGGAGGACAGAAACAAGAGGTGGCCAGGCTGTCAGCGTGGTCTTACCAATCTGGATATTGCACCTGAGAAGTCCAAATGTGATTTTCCATCTCCACACCCTCAGAAAATACTGCCTGGGTACGAAATTGTGATATGTATGGATTTCGCATAAGATGTATATTTTCTTACGTTATTTGATCAAGTAGTGATGTTTTCAAACTCACAGAACAACCCAGATGGTGTTTATTACTTCTGTGAGAATAAATTTTGCATTCTTTTTAGAAAAGATAAGAAAGATTGCACGAGAAAAAGTAAATATATAACCAGGGTTACATAATTAGGAGAAGTCCTCGCATTTCATGCCTCTTCCTCGCTCCCTCTGTTTCTTCCCTTTTCCTCTTTGCCCTTGCTTGCACTGCTAGAAATGCAGAAATGTTTGCTTTGGGATGACAGTGTGTGCCTATCTAAGATTCCTGTAAAATCTATTCCACAATATTAATAAATATTGCGTATTTTATGCTTTTTGTTGAATTATGCTATCAGATGAGGTGTTAAAAGCAGACTCATGGGATGTGTCTGACAGAGTAAGTATATGACTATATTCCTAACAAAACATCCTGCAGAAGCTGTAATCTCTGAATTGTGACAACCTTGGGTGGAATCGTTTTAATAGAATATAACATACAAACTGCCTGAACTACTGTGATAAGAATTTTAAAAGCTGTTCAATGCAAAAACCCAGTGCATTGGGTTAGAAAGGCAGAAAAAGTCTTGATTTTAAATAACATTGTCATGAATACTCTTTGTGAGGCCATGTGAGTAAATGAATTTGAAAACCACATGGTTATGAAGGAGGACAGAAGGAGCACATTTGAAAGTGTTCTAACAGCTAATGCCAAGCCAAAGTAAATGTCAAAAGCCAAAGTCAACTCCTTCCTTGGGGACTAGATACATCCGGAGAGTTTGGCAGTGGGGTTGTTCTTTACATGAACATTGCTGCCCCTGTTGCCTTGGATACGTCTGAATATTCCTAGGAATGAAATTACTGGGTCAAAGTATGTGCATCTTCAACTGGCACACAGATGCACAGATCTGTAGTCTGAAGAGCAGCTCTAGCTAATATGAAGACCAGTGAGCATCATACTAGATGCTTATTATTTATGACAACTTGGGGGTTATTTATTATTTAGCTACAGCTAACTGATATACCCACCTTGACCTCTTCCTTCTCTTCAATATTTTACCCTTCACTATATGTACAACCTGTTCTAGAAACGGTGTATATGTTACCTCGTATTATTCTCTAGCTTCATTAATATATTATTTAAGACTGCAAATAATAGAAACCCAATTAAAACTGGCTTAATGCACAGGGACAATTCATTAACTCACATGATAAGAAATTGACATGGATCAAGGTGTTGAGATAATATTATTAGGATCTTCTTCTGTTCAGCTTTCTGGGGGTTTATTATTTTTCCTTGTAGTAGGAAGGTGAGACCCGGAAGCTCCAAGCTTTCATTCAACCAGGTTAGTATACTCAGAATAAAGCAAAGCTTTTCTTTTTCAATCATTACTTAAAGGATCAGGTTTAATTTTATCGATTCAGGTTAGCCCTATGTGTCTCTCTGAACTGTGATCATAGAATGGGACCCACTGATTGGCTTATCTGGGGTTTCCTGCCTAACACCAAAGCTGGCAGTGGTATCACCCCAGTTTTAGTTTCCTGGACTGACAGTGCAGAAGTTTGCCATGGGAAGTTTAATATGCTGTTGTCAGAAGAAAGTAAAGGGGATGCCAGATGGGCTAAAACTGTAGACCTTAGAGTCTACGAACTGGTATGTTTAATCAATCATTTTAAATTCCCAAACAGATATACAATCATTTATTCTCTTATTCATTATTTTTTTTAATTTATTTATTGACTGTGTTGTGTCTTCATTGCTATGCATGGGCTTTCTCTAGTTGTGGAGAGCAGGGGCTGCTTTTCATTGCAGTGCACAGGTTTCTTATTGTGGTGGCTTCTCTTATTGCAGGGCACGGGCTCTAGGCATGTGGGCTTCAGTAGTTGTGGCACACAGGCTCAGTAGTTGTGGCTCGTGGGCTCTAGAGTACAGGCTCAGTAGTTGTGGCACACGGGCTTAGTTGCTCCAAGGCATGTGGGATCTTCCTGGACCAGGAATCAACCCCTTGTCCCCTGCATTGGCAGGTGGATTCTTTTTTTTATTTTATTTATTTGTTTGTTTGTTTGTTTGTTTGTT
Source organism: Hippopotamus amphibius kiboko (assembly GCF_030028045.1). NCBI lineage: Eukaryota > Metazoa > Chordata > Mammalia > Artiodactyla > Hippopotamidae > Hippopotamus > Hippopotamus amphibius. Next base: position 23,266,440 of record NC_080193.1, read on the forward strand.
TGTTTTTTGGCAGGTGGATTCTTAACCACTGCACCACCAGAGAAGTCCCTCTCTTATTCATTATTTATTCCATTTTTAAAACCTTAAGTACCTACTCTGTGCTGGGCCCTCCACTGAGTTACAATGTATGTTGCTGAACAATCCAGGTATGGTTGCTGTGTCAGGATAATCCTAGTAGCAAAGGAAGTTCTTAAAGATATAAGTAATTAACTACAATGATGGTAAGAAGACTTCTCCTTCAAGCTAGGATGGAATAAATACATGAATTTACCAGCTACCTGAAACATTTAAAAACAAAATATGTATGAAATAATAGTTTTCAAGACGCTAGGTACCAGTCATTTTTGCAAGTTCATCCCTGAGAAAAGAGAAAGAAGGTAAAGCCTCAGTTGCCTGGGGATGCTGACTTGAGAGAGTTCCAAGACCATAGCATGGGGGAGATAAAGCCAGACAGAGAGAAGAGTTGGGAGTCAAGGGAGACCAAGGCAACTACATTTTTCAGAGTCTGGGTGGGAGTGTTGGGGTTGGGGAGAGAAGCACAAAGAAAATTCCACAAAGGAGGTTCCTTTGTGTATTCTTAAGAGTAGATATCAGCACCAAGGTGTGAAAACGCTACCTAGGGCTGGAGAAAGAACCAGCACAGTGGATTAATAACAGTGGTGACACTCACACAGGACTGGGAATAGTTCTTGTTTCCAGCAGCCGGCCTGGAGAACCCCATGACTCATGGAGATGAATAATAATGCACATGGAAGAGTCTTGTCCCAGTACTGATGGATAAGAGAGAGCACTGCTCCATTCCTGACAAACTATCAAAAGTGAAACCTCAAAGGGCTGAACTTTTTCCAAGTAACTTAATTGTGTCCCAAAACAAACCTCAAGAATATTAATAGGATTACAAAAATATCCAGCACCCAATAAGATAAAATACACAATGTCTGGCACCCAATGATATACCAGAAAGCAAGACAATACAACCCAATATGAGAAAAAGCAATCAGTCAATTCCAAGCCAGAACTGTCCTGGATGTTAGAATTAGCAAACAATGCGATCATAGTTATAACTGTATTCCACATGTTCAAAAGTTAAAGACATGAAAGATATATAAAAAAAGATCTCACACTTCTAAAGATGAAAACTACAGATGAAAATGCATTGGATGGGGTTAATGGCAGAATGGTGAACTTGAATGCACAGCAAAAGAAACTATCCAAAATAAAATAGAGAAAAAGTGTTTCATATGGCAAATGTTAACATATATCTATATATATAACATGTATATTATAATAACGTAATACATTAATATATGTAATATATAAATAAAGCAGTTACATGACTCTAGAGAACTTCCTGAATATGGTTACCACTGGTACGATTGTGCTTTCTTTCTCTGTGTGAAAAGCTTAAATAACTCACCATCAGCTGCTTGTGTACTTCAAACTGGGCTTCCTTCGCAGGACTGTCTACATCTTCTTGCCTAAGATCCTGTGTCCCTTGTTAGTGAATTAACTAGCCAAGGTTATGAGTAGAATTTGTGCTTCAGGATTGAATTTTCCCTCTTTAAAGCTCACCGCTTTTCACAGTGATTGAAATTTTAAACCTTGGTCTCAGGAGTGTCATGCTTAAAGACAGCAAGGTGAGAAGCTAGCTCTTTACAGCACAAGGAACTCTACTCTGTACTCTCTAATGGCCTATATGGGAAAAGAATCTAAAAAAAACGTGGATATATGTATATGTATAACCAATTCACTTTGCTGTACACCTGAAAGGAACACAACAGTGTAAATCAACTATATTCCAATAAAAATTTTAAAAAAAATTGGCTCTCATATATTGAGGAATGGCAAAAAGTAAGAGCCTGATTATGATGAGTTCAATAAGCTGCCATTTAACTCTTCCAATCCTATTCTGATCCACAGTAGTTAACTCACATCTTACTTGGGTAACAGGTGCGTTTTCATTGATGGAAGAATACTTTCTACGTGCATATTCATAATCTGCCAGCATCCACGGGGCGGGCAAGAGAACTCACATGGTAGTTGGAGTTGCTACACTCCCTCATCAATATTATCACTATAGGGATAGATGGTGATGTTTACACTATTATGGGCATTTCAGAACCCCATTTCCTCTTTTTTAAGATAAGGACTCTCTTGTGACTTCCCTGGTGGCACAGTGGTTAAGAATCCACCTGCCAATGCAGGGGACAGGGGTTCGAACCCTGGTCCGGGAAGATCCCACATGCTGAGGAGCAACTAAGCCCACGAGCCACAACTACTGAGCCCTCGTGCTGCAACTGCTGAAGCCTGTGTGCCTAGAGCCTGTACTCCACAACAAGAGAAATCACTGCAACGAGAAGCCTGTGCACCGCAACAAAGAGTAGCCCCTGCTTGCCACAACTAGAGAAAGCCTATGCATAGCCCAGAAGACCCAACACAGCCAATAAATAAATAAATAAGTAAATAAATAAAGCTATTTAAAAAAAGATAAGGACTCTCTTGATTGTTTATAGATATCCCTTTCTTCCATTTGAGCCCTTTTTGTATTTCTTTTTTTTAAATTAATTTTTATTGGAGTATAGTTTCCAGTGTTGTGTTAGTTTCAGGTGTACAGCAAAGTGACTCAGTTTTATATATATACATCTATCTGTACCACGGAAAAGCTAAATTGGACTCCATGTTGGATGTATTTCTTTGACTATTGCTTTTGTTACTTTTGTTGTTATAATTATACATAACTGACAGCCTGAGGGAAACCTACCCACTTGTGAATGGCTGCAGAGAAGAAATTAACACACCCTTTCCCTGAGGCTAGTCATCCCAGGGGATGTCCTGCAAGACTGATAACCCTTGTTACTTTACTTCCTATCCCTCCCTCTCTGATACTATAAAAGAAACTGGCATCCAGACCCCGATAAGATGGGGTTTTTTGGAGACACTAGTCTGCCATCTTCTCAGGGTCTGCTGGCTTTCCGAAAAAAGTCATATTCCTTGTCTCAACACCTCATCTCCAATCCATTGGCCTGTCATGTGGCAAGGAGAGCAAGCTTGGACTCCGTAACATATCCACTGTTTTTAAGATTCTTTTGCCATATAGGTCATTACAGAATATTGAGTAGAGGTCCCTGTGCTATACAGTGGGTCCTTATTAGTTACTTATTTTATATATAGTAGTATGTATATGTTAATCCCAATCTCCCAATTTATCCCTCCCCCACCTTTCCCCTTAGTAACCATGTTTGTTTTCTACATCTGTGACTCTATTTCTGCTTTGTACATAGGTTCCTTTGAACCATTTTTTTGGATTCCACATATAGATGATAGCATATGTTGCTGGTCTTTCATACGATATTGTCCTCATATCGTGATATTTGTGAAATCAGTTTTCTCTGTACATAATTAGAATGGCTAATCATTCCATGACTGTGATTTCGTGGAAAAACTAAGAAGAGAAAGGTCTGGCTGCATGTAGGCAGAGACACTGAAATCTCAACTTTTCCTTGCTGAAAAAGATTTTTAGCCACAACCTGCCTAAAACATCTGGAGGAGTATAATTAGAAGGGCTAATGAATACAAGCCTCTTTACCTCTTTCCCCTTTGCTCACAGACAGAAACTCTTAATACCCACTCATTGAAAAGTTGTCCCAATGTTAGTGGTGAATAATATCAACCAGAAATAAGCTGAACTTCTTCTGCCTCTGGGGATCATCTCCTCTGGGACACAAGACCTTAGAAAGCCTTAGACAGAAGTGAGACCAGAGCTGGTGGTGTTAGGTTTGAGTCTGAACTTTACTTTGACTGGTTCAACAGGTCGACTGTCTTTTAGATCCTTGGCCAGGTTACCTTCCCCACCCCCACCCACCACACCCTTTTTTTTTTTTTAATAAAAATTGTATGTATGTGTTACCGAACTCAGGTCCTGCTGCTTGCTGCTCAGAAATCAATACCTGGAGAGACAAATGCTGGTAAAAAAGAAAGTTGCTTTTAATCAGAATGCCAGCCATCTGAGGAGATGGTGAATTTAGTGGCCCCCAAAACCATCTCCAAAGATTCTGCTAAGCCATGAAAGGTTTAAAGGGGGAAAGGGGAAGTAATCTCAGTTAATCATTGAGACGGGGGTCAGAGTCATTGCCACCCCCCACTGTGTCCAGGCTTGTCAACTTCTTGTGATCTTTCTTTAGATGCTTTCTTTTTAACAAAAAATATTGGGGTATAGTTGATTTACAATGTTGTGTTAGTTTCAGATTTACAGCAAAGTGGTTCAGTTATACATTTACATATATGCATTCTTTTTCAGATTACTTTTCCATGTAGCTTATCGCAAAATATAGAGTAGGTAGATGCTATTTTGTTCACAGAGTTTGTTTTTGAGAGATCACAGAGGGGGGAGCTAGGGAAGAGATCTGGTCATCTGTTAATTTCTTATTCTTCATTTCTGCTTCTTTGATCTAAAGAAAGAACCAACAGGTTAGGGAAGATATTGTGTGATCAAAAGATTGGAAAGGTGTCCTAGGGCCAGAGATGAGTAGAGCATGGGTGCTTGGTTTCAGGTTAGTGTCAAGACAAAGGGGCCTCCTGCAGAGAGCTCCTTCCTGCCAAAAGCTGCTGGCATATGTAAGGTGTACAACCTGATACTTATCTATCGATTCATCTATTTATCTATTGATGGATATAGATACATGGTAAAATGATTACTATAGTCGAGGTAATTCACGTATCATCTCCTCATATAGTTACCATTGTGTGTGTGTGTGTGTGTGTGTGTGTGTGTGTGTGTGATGAGAGCATCTGAAATCTCTGTTAGCAAATTTCCATTACTGCGTTATCATCTGTAGTCATCCTGCTGTACATTAGCTCTCTACATCTTTAACATGCTTGCCCTTCGTGTACCTTATCTGCCTTGAATATTGGAGTGAAATTCTTTTCTCAGCCCTTAGATACCCGATTTTGTGATACTGCTGCATCTTTCAGTTGATGTTTTGGGGGTTCCTTATAATCCCCTTATGTAGCAAGCTCCACAGTGTGGTTCTCACAGGTCTGGCATGTAGGAGTTCCCTGGTCACTGTCTGTTGAATGAATACCCTTGTTTCTTTCATAATCAAGAACAACGTGAGTCTATGTCAGCGGTCAGTTTGCTGTGTGACCTGCCATTGATCAGACAGTGTCACTTAGGCACTAATAACGCTTTTGTATGAGGCAGTCCGTTGCCCTGAGCAGGGTCTTCAACATCGGATGATCAGATTTAGTTCCAGACAAGACTACAAGAGTATAAACTTAATGAACCCAATTAGCAATAGGTCTCAAGGATGCAGAGTGTAATTGCTTATTTTCCTAAATAACAGAGACACACTGTGACTTAATTACAATAGTTTCACTGTGAAATAGAATTGGGGTAATTTCCAAGTGAGTATATCTTACATTAATGAGATTTGCTCAGTCTTAGTGGCGTTACTGTGAAATGCCTTTATGTTGCAAATTATTTTCTAAATGGCTCATGTCATCTGTGGAAGAAAAACATTTCCAAATTTCCTTCTGGAGGTGAAATGTGTGTGCTTCTGAAAAGGCTCCATGCTGTACTTTCCTGGGTGATAAGACTTGACTGCACACACAGAAGAAAGCAAAAAACAGTGATGGTCTTTCCAGTGTTCATGTATTTCTAAAGTATCGGTGTTCAGTTTTAATATCCACCGTTAAACATCCACGTAGTAGGAATTTTTTCACCAGGAGTCTGGAAAGCTGAACCCACCAATAGTCAAGGGTCTTACATTTGAGACCTAGCTCTGCCTCTGGGTACCAGCAATGTTACCGAATGCCAAACACTACCAAAACATTGGCGTTTGGAGCAGAGAAAGGTTTATTGCAGGCCCATGCAAGGAGACACTTGGCTTGTGCCCTGCAAAGCCCTAAACTCCCCAAAGGGTTTTAGCAGAGCATTTTTAAAGGTGAGGGAGGGGTGTGGTTGGTTGTTTCAAGCTCCTTGGTGCAGGAATCCTTTGTTCTTGCAGCTGTCCATGTAGGTCAGGTCACGATGTTCCTGTAAACCTCCAACAAGACAAATATTCTCTGTTCTGCAAATTTTATCTCCATATGAATGGAAACATGTTCTACCTTTACGGTCAGAACCTTGAGGGTGGGCTATCCTGTATATCTCGGGCTATACACAACATTCTTAACTGGTAGCAAAATGATAGAATACAAACTGTTAAAGTCGCAGAAGAAACAAATCTAACTTGGAGTCAGATTGGTTCTTCTCTATTACAGTATGACCTTAGACAACTTATTGAACACTTCTTTCTCCCACTTGCTCACTTATAAAATAAGTTTGTTGAGTAGACGCCTACATGCAAGCACTTTTCTAGGCATTAGGCAAAGAGCAGCCCATGTGGGTAGACTAGATTCTTAATTTCTTGGAGCTTATGTTCTAGCAGCAAAGACAAAAAACACATAGATGGATGAATAAATGAATAATTAAGCAAAGGTTAATTTGATGCAAATACAATCAGATGATATGATTGAGGTGGGGGTTGTGGCTTTGGGAGGAGGCTCAGGAAAGCTCTTCTGAGAACAGTAACATTTGAGTGGCAATTTGAATAATGACTCACCTGTAGAAAATTTGGAGTGAGAACATTCCCAGCAGACAGAATGGCACAGAGAGCCTTGAGATGGGAACTTAGTGATGTCTTAAAATATCTTCAATTATAAATTTCAGTAAATTCTCCTCTTGCAGAAATTTCAAAACAGTGTAGCATCCTGGGTTCTCCATTGTCATGGGTTAGATTTAATTGTCTTTATCTAGCATGAGCTTTCATTCAAATGATCTCCTCATGAATTGAGTGTGTCTAATTAATTAAATGTGCCTCTGACTCCTCCCCAGATTCCTGGAATTTGTTTCCACCATTCCCAACCTAGCACATACCTCCCTCCTTGCTGGTTTTCTAGTGTGATTAGACAGCCGATACGAAAGCACAGAGGAATAAGAAAATCCTGCTATTCAAACCTTACAGATCCCTGTATCCTGATTCTTTCCTGGTCACCAACATTTGCCCAGAAAGTATACCGAATTTAAATTTGTCATTCTTCTAGTATTTACAGCAAGGTGTGATGAGGAAATGTCCCAGCACTTCTAGATAGTATTGATAAAATCGACATTGATAAAGGTGAGTAGAGTAAGGCAGCTATTTCACACATTGATCAGGTAAGGCATTGGCTCTGTGAGGAATGCATGATGCTATGTTGGGTCTGTTACCAAGTCGGAGCTTGCTCTGCTCGCTGCATGACAGGCCAGGGAATCAGAGACTAGGTGTTGAGGCAAGGAATATTACTTTATTCGGAGAGCCAGCAGACTGAGAAGATGGCAGACTAGTGTCTCCAAAAAAAACAATCTTGCCTGAGTTAAAATTCAGGCTTCTTTTATGCTAAAAAGGGAAGGGGGTGTTGTTGGTTGTGGTAGACTTCTTGGTGCCAGAATCCTTTGTTCTTGCAGCTGTTCACGTAGGTCAGGTCATGATATTCCTGTAAACCTGCAACAAGGCAAATGTTATTCTCTGTTCTGCAACTTTATATAAATGGAAAAGTGTTATACATTGAAAGGTCAGAGGCTTGAGAATGGGCTCTCCTGTATATTTCAGGCTATAAAGCCACATTCTAAACTTGTAGCAAAAACGATAGAATACAAAGGTTAATGTAAAATAAACAGATCCAACATGGAGTCCAATTTAGTTTTTCCCTGTTACAGGTCTGCCTGCTATCTAGAAATATATCAGTCAGTGACAATGGCCAGTTCAGCTCAGCCCACTCCAAAACAGTCAACAGGAAAAGAGTCAGAATGTCATTGCCATCACCCCATACCCTGGAGCCAGTAAATGTGCTCCTCCTTTTAATCCATGATTCAAAAAGAAAATGCTTCAGCAACACGACAACCAGTTATGAATGGGGTGACCTTGTGAAAAAGACAATTCAACTTTTGCATTCCCCTTGAAATAGGAGGTGATAACAATATACTTTGCAGGATTCTAAGAAAGAGGTGATGCATGCCAAGTGGTGAACAATCCCATCAAAGGACCCCTATGGTTATTACCAATTCTCTTCATCACTCTCATCCTCCGTTGTCACCTTTCCAGTTAAAGCTTTCCTCGAATACCTGATTTAAAATAACAACACTCAGCCATGAAAAAGAATGATATAATGCTATTTGCAGCAACATGGATGGACCTAGTGATTACCACACTAAGCGAATTATGTCAGATGGAGAAAGGCAAGTATCATATGATGTCACTTATATGTGGAATCTAAAGTATGACAAATGAACATATCTATGATGTAGAAACAGACTCACAGACACAGAGAACAGACTTGTGGTTGCCAAGGGGGAGGGAGGGATTGGGAGTTTGGGATTAGCAGAATGCAAACTATTATGTATGGAGTAGGTAAATGACAAGGTCCTACTGTATAGCGTAAGGAACTATATTTAATATCCTGTGATAAACCATAATGGAAAAGAATAAAATAAAGAATGTATATATATGTATAACTCAGTCACTTCATTGTACAGTAGAAATTAACATTGTAAATCAACTACACATCGATAAAATAAATTAAGAAAAAAACAACTCTTGTCTTCACTCTCTGTTCTCTTATCCTGTTTTATATGGCTTCTTTGCATTTATTACCGTTTGACATGTTGTATATTTATTTGATTGTGGTCTGTTTCACTCTTAAAAACAAACAAACTTGCCGATCATCGAAGCCTAACTTTCCTCCCTGCAGGTTCATCCACGTCTAGATAAGTGCCTGGCATATCGTTGGTGCTCAGTAAATACTTATGGATTAAACAAATCAACATTATCATAGTCAATGATGCCATGTGGCTGAGGTTGAGCTATAGAGACTGGCCAGTGGCTGAGTTAGGTGGATGATGGAGAGACAATTTTTATCTCTTCTCAGCCTATTCACAGTTGGAGGATGAGCTGGAAAAGAATTTGGATCACTATTTCAGGCTGCCGTCTCATGGACAAAGACCAGCTTGAGCTTCATAAAAATCAAGTCCTTCTGATATGCTAAGCATTATAGATAGACCATCTTACATTATTACCTGCCAGAATGTGACGTCAGGGAATTCTACTATCATTTTCTCTGCTGAGCTCAGATTAAACAGAAACCTAGTAGACACTAGCAGGAGAGTTCTCGGTTTCACGGGATTATGAACAAACCTCTCTTCCATGAGAAAGAAGATGTCAGGAAACACCTAGAATAGTTTATCCCACACAAGGGCTGATAAATCATCACTGAAAGTGAAAAAGGAAGAACAGGCAATGGTGAATGGAAGCATCATTTCATGGCTTTGGAAGACACAGCATGTGAATCACTAATCTGGATCCTAATCCTTGGAATTAGTTGAAATACCAAGCAATTTAAAAATAATAAAATGCTGAATTTAATAAGAATTTGCTGAATGTGGCCTGACTGTGGCTTCTAATTTGGAAGCCTTTGGTTTTCCTTGTTTTGATCCATGAAATACACTGTCCTCTTGTTTATTTTCTTATAAATGAACTTATTAAAATGCAACAAAAATTAAATAAGCTTAATTAACTTAAGCAAATGTAATATTTTCGTGGAGTAAGTGAAGGGAATAGGGCCTAACACACTTATTTCTGTTATGTGCATCAAAAGTATCAAATGACTAGTTTAATGATCCCTCCATAGACTAATACTTTTGTTTTAATGGAAAACAGAGTTAATCATAAAACCATTCCCTCTAGCAACATGGAATGAATAAGTCATGGGAGACTGTCCTTCTAGATAATTAAAGTTCAAATTTAGCCTTTTCTTTCAGAAATGTCTGATTTGATTTTTTTTTTTTCTGCTCAGCTTGTGGGATCTTAGTAAACCAAGGCACTGAAAAGTGAAGATACCACTTCATAGGCTGCAGCTGGGGTTTAAATCTGTAACTTTGTGTTTGTAAACATTTCCTGATAAGTAAATAAGTAGATAGGCCTGGTGAGGCTAGAGAATGGCTAAAACCCCAAGCTGCGAAGGCAGACTCCCTGATGAGACTAGAAAAGAACTTCCTTCTTCCCAGGCCTATGCCCCAGGGAACAGCTCTGGGATTCCAGGGAGAAGCTGCTCTTTGTTTTTTCCTTTAATTTAAAAAAATTTTTTTTGGAGTATAGTTGATTTACAATGTTGTGCTAGTTTCAGGTGTACAGCAAAGTGAATCAGTTATACATATACATACATCCACTCTTTTTTAGATTCTTTTCCCTATAGGTCATTACAGAATATTGAGTAGAGTTTCCTGGGCTATACAGTAGGTCCTTATTAGTTATCTATTTTAAATATAGTAGTGTGTATATGTCAATCCCAATCCTCCAGTGTATCCCTCCCTACCTGCCCCTCACTCTCTGGTAACCTTAAGTTTGTTTTCTATATCTGTAACTCTTTCTGTTTTGTAGATAAGTTCATTTGTACCCTTGTTTTAGATTCCACATATAAGCAGTATCATATGATGTTCGTATTTCTCTGTCTGACTTACTTCACTCTGTGTGACAATCTCTAGGTCCATCCCTGTTGCTGCAAATGGCATTGTTTTGTTCTTTTTTTATGGCTGAGTAGTATTCCATTGTATATATGTACCACATCTTCTTTATCCATTCTTCTGTTGATGGACACTTAGGTTGCTTCCATGTCCTGGCTATTGTAAATAGTGCTGCTATGAACATAGGGGTGCATGTATCTTTTCAAATTATGGCTTTGTCTGGATATGTGCCCACTACTGGGACTGCTGGATCCTATGGTGAGAAGCTGGTCTTAAGTTGGGTGCAAGGTGGCCACTAGCTCCAGTGCTTGAGGGTGTCTTTGGATCTGGATGTTTGAGGACTGTCATTAGGACTCTGTTCTTCATTCCACCTCTGAGCTCTGCTACTCTCCCTGCCAGAGTCTTCCTTGCCAGGTTTCCCCCACGTGTTGACACATATGACCATCAGTGTCAATGGGCTTCCCTCCCAGCTTCGCAACTCCGATAGAACATTTCAAAGACTCCTGTCAACAGCCCGTAATGCAGGCTTGGACCATTTGTTATAAAGGGCAGTCTTGGGACATGGGGTGAAAGTTGAATGAGGTTTGATAATTAAAGATTAGTAATATATCAATGTGAATTTCTTGATTTTGATGGCTGTTTTGAGGATTTGTAGGTTTTATTCTTATTGTAGGAAGTACACACAAGTAATTCAAAGTGATCAGGCATTACATTGGCAATTTACTCTTATTTAGTTTGGGGGGGGAACAGTTCCTTATACTAGACTTAAAACATGTAACTTCGGGAATATTTCAAACTAAAAAAATATTTAAATTATTAATGCATTACCCCTCAAACATCTGTGCATTGGCTGGGCCCAATTGGTGCAGGCTGTGCTCTTGCTAAAGATGACTCCTCCAGCTGTGTCACATGTGTGTCCCTCTGACACTGGCAGCCTAGTCCTGCCATGCTCATTTCAGGGAAATGGCAGAAGCCCAGGGGAGCCGTTGGAACCCACCACCTTTTAAATCCGAGGCTCAGTTGTGGAATGCTAACCCTTCTGTCTTTCTCCTTCTGTTGGCCAAAGCAAGGCTCATGGTTGAACTCCAAGTCAAAAAGACCTTTCATACTGATGGACCTAGTGGCAGGGCAAGAATAAAGATGCAGACATAGAGAATGGACTTGAGGACACGGGGACGGGGAAGGGGAAGCTGGGATGAAGTGAGAGAGTAGCATTGACATATATTCACTGCCAAGTGTAAAATAGATAGCTAGTGGGAAAGTGCTGCAGAGCGCAGGGAGATCAGCTCGATGCTTGGTGATGACATAAAGGGGTGGGATAGGGAGGGTGGGAGGCAGACTCTAGAGGGAGGGGATATGGGGATATATGTATACATATAGCTGATTCACTTTTTTGTACAGCAGAAACTAACACAACATTATAAAGCAATTATACTCCAATAAAGATCTTAAAAAAAAAAAAAGAGGACCTTTCAGTGGGATGAAGTGACGTCATCCCATGGCAACAGGTATGAAGATGGAGCTAATGATGCTCTCCGTCCCTGTGCTGCAAGCAAAAGGATGGGGGGCTGGAGCATGGGGATGCTGAGAGGTGCCCTGCATACCTGTCTATTACATATGGAGGGAAGGTTCATGAAATAAGTATATAGAACACCCAGCACAATGTTTGATCCATAGCTAGCAATTGATAGATGTTCTTTTTTTATATATATATATTGAAATATAGTTGATTTACAATATTGTGTTAGTTTCAGGTGTACAGCAAAGTGATTCAGATATATATCTTTTTAAATATATATTTTTTCGATTGTTTTCCATTATACATTATGACAAGACATTGAATATAGTTCCCTGTGCTATACGGTACGTCCTTATTGTTTATCTATTTTATATATAGTAGTGTGTATCATTTTTTTGTTTGTATATTTATTTATTTATTGGCTGCATTGGGTCTTCGTTGCTGCACGCAGGCTTTCTCTAGTTGTGGCGAGCAGGGGCTACTTTTTGTTATGGTGCACGAGCTTCTCATGGTGGTGGCTTTTCTTGTTGCAGAGCACGGGCTCTAGGCACTCAGGCTTCAGTAATTGCAGCTTGAAGGCTCAGTAGTTGTGGCTTACGGTCTTGGTTGCTCCACAGCATGTGGGATCTTCCCAGACCAGGGATCGAACCCATGCCCCCTGCATTCGCAGGTGGATTCTTCACCACTGTGCCCCCAGGGAGGCTCCTAGCATGTATCTTTTAATCCCAAACTCCTAATTTACCCCTTCCCTGACTGCCTCCCCACTTTCCCCCTTGGTAACCATACGTTTGTTTTCCATGTCTGTTAAATGTTAGTTCTTTTTATTATAATTTGTTCCAATCGCCAACAGTCCATATTTTTAAAAGAGATGTTAGACAAAGACTGCAGAAATATCTTAATGCTCCCTGTACCTTCCTTTCTGATCATGAAAAGGAATTAATTTTCTTTTCGGTGCCAAGAAGATGGTTGGGGGTAAAGGTCTCTAGAGCATCATGATGTCACTTGCATTATTAAACTTTATCCAATATTGCTTCCATAAATCCTGAGTATAAAATAGCTGCAAATGGACATAGCTCTGGTTTTTAGACTCAGAATGTGAAAATGCCACCTCTCCACATAGCTTATATTTCAACCACCGTGCATCTGAGTTAAGATTTGGAGAGAGTAGTAATAAAAATGGAATTTTAAAATATGATAATATGAGCCTATTTAGCTTTTTAAAATGTAAAAGGAAAAAAGGAATAATGTTTGAAAATAGTTATAAAAATTGATGGCTTCATGTATAGGTCTGGGCGCCCGTTGAAACCTGCTTCTGAGGCTCCCCTGCTGTGTAAAGCTTGATTTTTCTCACAAACAGCCCCAGTTGATTAGAAAGTATCTGAGATTTCAGTCTAATTACATGTACCATTTTAGGACTTGGAAATGATTTGCCTGGAAGGTAATAAAATGTAATATTCCTCTTCACCCAAATTTATACTTGCTGGTGGATGGGACCTTGCCATATGTGGGAAGCTGAGTATATTTCAGAAGAGTCTTCCTTCTTACCAACAGACTCAAGAAGCCATTACTCTAATTCAGATTTACTGCCGGCTCTGTCAGAACTGGGCCCTTTTCAAGCACATGCAAATGATAATTTATGTCTTCACAGTCTGAACTGCTGACTGCCCATTGAGTTTTGAATCAAACCTGAATTCCTCTCCTTCTTTTTAGAATGATATATATTTTACTCTAATTTAGAAGAGGCTGAGTGTATTATAAGAGGTTTTAAATGCAAAAAAGGATCTCTTCCTAATTTAAACATTTTGTCAGGAGAAAACTGGGCCAACGAGGTAGTGAAACAATGCAATTATTCTGATTTATGGTGCATATTCTGTCTTTCTTACTTAATCCGCTCTCTTGCCTTCTGAGAGAGAATTCTGTAAACATATTTAGCTAAAATAAGTAACTCTTTACTCCGCTTGATTTATCTTTCTCAGTAAAATCCATACATTTTTTTTCTACTAGGACCTGAATTAATTTTTTTCCCTTTTTGAGGCTAGATTTATTTAGGGGAGGGGTGTGGTTTTAAATTTTCTTAATAGTTTGAGTTAATATTGATCAGCTACTGAGCATTGGGTGGAAATTCAAACATAATCATCTGGGCATTCTGGATTTTTAATTTACTTGCTTTGAAAGTGAATATAACAGTCATTTGCTCTCATGGACTGGGGAGTCTGGATAAATAACACTTTATCGTGGTGTAGACAGGGGCTGAATCCTTGAAGAACTGAAAATGCTCCACAGTTACCCTAAAGTGAAGGGATAGTTTTCTTTTCTGAGCCCACGATGGATGAAAGGACACCATCCTTCAAGCAGATCATAGGAAAGGGGTAGAAATGAAAAGAGAAATATCTTTTTCTGCAAAACAGGGTCAGACTAAAAGAACTCTGAATACATCTGTCAAGATGGAAATCGATCCAAGTTTAAGAAAAAAAATAAATGGAGTGGCAGAGAGTTACAAGAAAAATCCTTCTGGGAGAAAATGGTCCATCCTCGCGAGAATCTTGGGACCTATAGTTTATGAAGTCACCCTCCCCAACCCCCCACTGGACCAGCGCACTGAACAGTTATCTTCAGCTCTTTTGGCAGAACTGGGATCTGCCTGTTAAGGCCTGTGATGACAGTGCCGTCTTTCATCTCTCTCCTGACATCCCCTCCAAAGGCTTCTGTTTAGATGCGGATTAGCCCGCTGCCTGCAGCATCCTCCAGATATCGCCTGCTGACTCTTAGGCAGCTAATTAGATGCATCTGAAGTCTGGCTGCACCTGCGTGAATTCTTCTTCCCAGACCTGCCTCCCACCTTGTGACACAGGCCAGGGCTCGAAATGAAAAGAGAGAGAGATTGGCACCTGCTTGTTTGTCTTTAGACTTGGCTGAGGCTCCTTGTGTGTGTCGTGTGAACTGTGTGTATTGGTTTGTGTTCTCCAACATGTCTTAGGTAACTTTCCAAGACAGTGGAAGAGTTCTTCCTCATATGCTTAAAACTGTGGAATAATACTCCATAGTCTGGATACTTATCCACATTTCCAACTTTTCCTCCCCACTGCTGTCTTTAAAGTCTGGCCCCGTTTGAGATGGAAAACAGGTTTTGTCTCATACGCTAATTGGTTGCATTCGGAACCACTGTGATGAGAAGGATTCTTTTTCTTTTTTTTTAATAAAATTTATTTATTTATTGGCTGTGTTGGGTCTCCGTTGCTGCACACGGGCTTTGTCTAGTTGTGACGAGCGGGGGCTACTCTTCGTTGGGGTGCACAGGTTCCTCATTGCAGTGGCTTCTCTTGTTGCAGAGCATGGGCTCTAGGTGTGTGGGCTTCAGTAGTTGCAGCACACAGGCTCAATAGTTGTGGCTCATAGGCTTAGTTGCTCTGCGGCATGTGGAATCTTCCTGGAGCAGGGATCGAACCTGTGTCCCCTGCATTGGCAGGCAGATTCTTAACCACTGCACCACGGAGGAAGCTGATGAGAAGGATTCTGAAGACAAATTTGGCCTCTGATGGAAAGAGTGCTGGGATTGATTAGCAAAGTCTGCCTTGAGTGAAGAAGTGGGATGGATTCCGGGGCTGTCCTATCTTGGCTGTACTATCTATGTCTGTGAGTCTGTTTGTGAAATTTATTTTTATTCATATTTAGCAGGAGACCAAGGATCCGAATAATATTGCTGAGCTTCAAACTTTTGCTCCTTTGAAAGATGAAGCGGGTCTTTTATGATGAAGCCTCAAAAGTCACTTAGTGTAACTTCTACCCGGCCCACGAGTCTGTCCAAGGTCAAGGGGAGGGACTGTGGACCTTACCTTGGGATAGTAAGAGTGTCAGTGTCACATTAAGATAATGTGAGTGAGACATAGAGGACAGACTTGTGGTTGCCAAGGGGGAGAGGAGGTGGGGGAGGGATGGAGTGGGAGTTTGGGGTCAGCAGATGCAAACTATTATATACAGGATGGATAAACAACAAGGTCCTTCTGTAGAGCACAGGGAACTGTATTCAATATCCTGTGATAAACCATTATGGAAAAGAATATGAAAAAGAATGTATATATATATATATTATATATATATGTATAATTGAGTCACTTTGCTGTACAACAGAAACTAACACACAATAAAATTAAAAAAGAAAACATAAAAAAAGATAATGTGAACGTGTCCTTGCAGACATTTTTGGTCAATCAGTCTGTTGTAGGTTTTACCCCACAGTTAAATATCCTGGGTAAAAACTCTGCGACCCTTGAGGGGAGTGCCCTATTCAAGATGAGGTGAAGGAAGCTATAGGCTTTTCATTGAGAACAGAATAAAAGGGACAGGAAAGCTTGGAAAAGATCCAGGAAAGTGCTGTAGAGGACCTCCGGGCAGACTTGGCCGCCTTTCCTGATCCCTCCAGAGCCATCTTGCTTCTGGAAAATATTTACCTTTGGCCGATGAGGCTGTTGCTTCACAGGTAATGATTATGGAGCCCTGATCTCTCTCCAGGGGGTGGGCAGCTGGCAGATGGAGGCAGTTACTCGGTGACGTGAGCTGTCCAGGCCATAGGAAACCTAATGAGACAGAACTCCGTCTAATTTTCTGGGAGAGCCAGGCAGCCACCCTGTCATTGACATCCAATCGGAGTTCCCATTTGGGGCTCCCTGGTGGGCCGTTTGAAATTCCCGTGGAAGAGGCAGCTTTGTAAAACCAAGCTCACTTCTGCAGGGAGGGGGCTGCCTCTGGCTTGTGAGGTGGCCCCTGCGATCTGCTTCTTAGATGTCAGTTTGCCTGACTCTGTTCCCCCTCTGACCTGCTGAACAGAGGGGCACAGGGGGCGCAGAACAGCGTCCCACAAATCTCTGTACATCTCTGCTACAAGGAGATGTCAGATGGCTGCAGAGAGGAGTGAAATATATACATCAAATGTATACATTCTCGGACTTCCCTGGTGGTTGCAGTGGTTAAGTGCCAATGCAGGGGACACGGGTTCGAGCCCTGCTCCGGGAAGATCCCACATGCCTCAGAGCAGCTAAGCCCATACACCACAACTACTGAGCCTGCACTTTAGAGCCCGCAAGCCACAACTACTGATTCAGGAGCTGCAACTACTGAAGTCCGTGCACCTAGAACCTGTGCTCCGCAACAAGAGAAGTCACCACAATGAAGAGCAGCCCCCACTCACCGCAACTACAGAAAGCCCAAGCACAGCAATGAAGACCCACTTCAGCCAATAAATAAATAAATACATAAATAAAAAATTTTAAAAAGTGTATACATTCTTATAAGCAAACCCATGTTGTGAAAAGGACAGCAAGAAAGTGAATTAACACCCAGCTTAAGAAATGAGGCACTACCAGTGTGAGACTGATTTGTTTCTTACTCTTTAGTACTCTTTGATTGTTTATTTTATTATCTGCATATATTATCTATTAAATGGTTTGAAGTTGAAAAAAGATTCCCAAGAAGGGACAACATTATAATAGGATGAATCCTTTGAAGCAGAAGCAAATCAACAAACCCAACCACAGTGCCAAAAATTACCTTTCCAAGATGGAAACATGACTTGGACTCCAGAACCAAGGGCAGCTTTGCCTCCGTTGCCTCCTCTTGCATCTCTGATGAGCCCCAGTGCTTTATTGTTGGCCAGTGGTCCTCCACACAACTTAGGGCAGGCATCCTGGCATTGAAATGGCCCCCAGGATAGGGCATCCTCCTTGACGAAGAGACTCATCTCTGTGGTTGACCAAGGTATTTGCAGGCCAACCACTATTTCCCATCTGGTTCCATCCATGACCTTGAGTCCAGTTAGAAGAGAGAAAAAGAGAGAGAGAGATGGTACAAAGTCGATTCTCAGAGCACCGAGTATCCCCTAAGATAAGCAAACTGATGTGATCAGTGTTTACCTGGGAATTTGCAGCAAGGTTGCTGACAGAGATGGAAGATTGCATCCTTACAGCCATTGAGAATATTTTGAGCCAGACTGCAACATTTAAATTGAATGGGATTTCTAAACATAGCACATAGAGGTACACACACCAAAGCAGCCCCATCTGTAGCAGAAACAGCAGCCTCTATTTAATGATGCTAAAGCAGGAGCACTGCCAGAATGAGACGCCTCAGGTTCAGACCCACTTCATCCTTGGCTCTTTCCACACACTTGAGGGTTCGAAGCAAACACTTCTGCCTGGGGTTATGTCTGTAAACCCTGCCCCAGGTTGTTCAGTCTTCAGTGGAGATCTCTGGTCTCATGTTAGTTTGGCCATGATCTGTCTCCAGGCAGGGGAGGAGAGATGCCAGAGCAGAGTGTATACTGCTCTGTTCCTGGGATGGGCAGACCTAGGTTCAAATCCCCACTTTGTCTCTTCCTGGCTGTGTGACCTCAGCCAGATCCCCCAACCTCTCTGAGCCCCCCCCCCCATCTGCCAAGTGGAGGTGATACTGTTGAGAGAATAAAGAGAGTGTGGTGAGCAGAGTGCCCCGCCTTTAAGTAAGTACATGAAAAGTCACAGAGCATTGGCTATCATAAGAGCATTAAAATTTCATGCTTGTCTCATTTCATATAACATATAATTGCAATCTGTATGCTGAACAGGGTATTTTGTCCCTCAAAATGTTTTTTTACATTTTTGTACATTAAAGTTAGAATGCAGGGGCCTCCCTGGTGGCACTGGTTAAGAATCCGCCTGCCAGTGAGGGGGACATGGGTTCAAGCCCTGGTCCGGGAAGATCCCACATGCTGCGGAGCAGCTAAGCCTGTGTGCCACAACTACTGAGCCTGCGCTCTAGAGCCCGTGAGCCACAACTATTGAACCCACATTCCACGACTACTGAAGCCCAGGGGTGTAGAGCCCGTGCTCCGCAAGGAGAGAAACCACCACGATGAGAAGCCCGTGCACTGCAATGAAGAGTGGTGCCTGCTCTCTGCAGCTAGAGAAAGCCGGTGTGCAGCAACGAAGACCCAACAGATTAATAAACGTGTGTGCGTATATATATATATATATATATTTTTTTTTTTTTAAAGATTAGAATTTAGGAATGTTGCCTGAAGTCAAGGTTTCTGGCTTATCTTGGGAAAGAAAATAAAGATCTGGCAAAAATGGATTTGCCTACTCCTCTGGGAACAAGCAACTGACCGGGAGCTGCAGCCCCAGGCAGACAGGACAGTGCCCCCCAGTGGCCATGGTGATAGTCACACCTCAGGAGCAGGTGCTGTGGTTACCCATTTTATAGATGCGGCCGCTGAGGAACCGTTTAAAGAACTTGCCAAGGTCAGACATCGGGGAAGCAGAAGTCTGCACCAGCACCCACATTTCCATCATCACACCACATCACCACCCCCTATCCAGACCTGCTCACCCACCTGCTCTCCTTGAAGGCAGAGTGTTTATCCCTGCCTCTAACAGGTGGAATTCAAAGGCAAAGAGTTCACAGATGGTATCTGATGTGGATGGAGACCTTGGAGATCTCTAATGAATTTTAACCCCGAGGGACTTCCCTGGCGGTTAGGAATCCGCCTGCCAATGCTGGGGACACAGGTTTGATCCCCGGTCCGGGAAGATCCCACATGCCTCCGAGCAACGAAGCCCACGCGCCACAACTACTGAGCCTGTGCCCTAGATCCCGCGAGCCACAACTATTGAGCCCATGTGCCACAACCACTGAAGCTCGTGCACCTAGAGCCTGTGCTCCACAACCAGAGAGGCCACCGCAATGAGAAGCCCGCGCACCGCAACAAAGGACAGCCCCCGCTCTCTGCAACTAAAGAAAGCCCGCGCACAGCAACGAAGACTCAACACAACCAATAAATAAATTAATTAATTAAAACAAATTTTAACCTCCAAGTTCCAGGTTTTCATCCAGCTCTTCCCAAGTTGCAGAGAGAAGTTATTGATTCTCACTCAGCCAGTTGAGACCTGAACAGCCAGCTAATTTGCATCTCCAGAGACCTGGCTCTTTCTTGAGTAACATTTGCCTCCCCGTGGGGAGGAGAATGACCTCTAGGAGGAGGTCTCTGCTATTTTTAGTCTCATGGGCCATCACTGATCATCACAGACAGGACAGACACCTTGTCATCAGGGCAGCCCATTCATTTCACATGACCCACAGTTAGGGAGTCATTTGACAGAAGCCGCTTGCCTTTCTCACCAGAAGGCTCACTCTCATTTCACTGCCTGTTTACTCAGCTTTCTCCCCCAGGTGGTGGCTGATCTGACCCCTCAGTCATTACCACATGAGACCCAGTTCAAATGGCAGTGTTTGCGACACTGATAACATCTAATACAGTGAAATGGGTGGCCGGCCAGTGGACGTGTAACATAAAAGATGCTGGACATCATTAGCCGTTAGGAAAACATGTATTAAACCCACAAGGAGATACCATCGCACAGGGCTCAGAATGTCTACAGTTTAAGAAAAGATTGACCATTCCAAGTGTAGGTGAGGATGGGGAGGGATGGGAACCTTCTCCTGGGGGAAGGGTAAAAAGGTACAGCCTTTGTGTTTTCATTTAAATTTTGTTGAAGTATAGTTGATTTAAAATATTGTGTTCAATTTCTGCTGTACAGCAAAGTGCTTCAGTTTTATATATATATATGTATATATATATTCTTTTTCATATTCTTTTCCATTAGGGTTTATTATAGGATATTAAATACAGTTCCATGTGCTATACAGTAGGACCTCATTGTTTGTCCCTTCTTTGTATAATAGTTTGCATCTGCTAACCCCAAGCTCCCAGTCCATGCCTCCAGTCTAGGTTTTAAAATAATGTAGCTGTTCCCTGGTTGTCCAGTGGTTAGAACTCTATGCTTTCACTGCTGTGGGCCCAGGTTTGATCCCTGGTTGGGGAACTCAGATCCCATAAGCCGTGCCACATAGCTGAAAAAAAATAGTGTAGGTGGTGCACAGGGAGGGTGTATATGTGTTTGGGTGTAAATGTGTATCTATATGTGTGTAGATGCCAAAGATGTGTACATTCCTATAATTAAAATGCATTAGAAGAGGGAGGGAGGGAATACGGGGATATGTGTATAAAAACAGATGATTGAACTTGATGTACCCCCCAAAAAAAAATAATAAATAAATTTAAAAAAATGCATTAGAAGAAAGCAAAGTGAAGCTAACACACAGACTCAAGATCCTGCAGTGCTGTTACTTACAACAGGTTCAGTTCATTTGGGAAGTTAGGTCTGAGTTAAAGAAAAGTATCAAGCAAGTCATGTTTTGAAGACGATGTGGATGTAGTAAAATGTGTGTCCGCAGGTGACAGCGTCTGGGCTATGGTGGGCGTGGATTCTGTGTCTCCTTCAGATCTGAGGTCAAGGTCACCTGCTGCCTCTGTGTCCCTCCACCGTGAGCAAGTGGCCGTCCTCAGAGGCTCAGAGACAAACCCCTGGGTGACACTGCACAGGGACGATCACAGCCCCTGAGAAGTTCATGCCTTTCATAAGGGGGAGGATGAGTTAAAGCTGCTGTTCTTTCTCCCCCGGGATTTCCGATTCGGATCAGGGAGCTGGACTCCTCTGTGTCACCACTTAGAACACACATCCCTTCTTTGTTATCAACATTATTGATCATCACTGCCCCAGACATCTGCATGTGTGACTTAAAAAAGCCAGTGCAGCAGCATTTCGGTTAAAGGTGAGCAGGCCATTAAAATCTGACCCAAGTCCCATCTACCTGCAGGTTCTTGAGATGCTCCCTGTTAAAAATTAGGAAGAAAGTGCACCTTTAATGTGGAAACTATTTCCTTTCAATTTCAGAGAAAAAGAGAGGGGGGAAAAAGCAATTAGCACAATCCTTTGAAGAATTAAGCAGCAGGGGTGATAGCAGCTGAGATAAAGAGTGAAGAATCGTTTCATGAATTATAATTCACGCTGAGAAATCGATCAAGAGTGAATAAAGTGATAACTTTTAAAGCAAAAAGACGATTCTCTTCGTCTATTTCTTTCAACTTAGGAATGCCTGGAGAAGTTCAGAGGGGAGGGATAAAAGAGACGAGGACCCAGACATGAGATAAGGTGCCACGCAGTTCGGAAGATTTAGAGAAATCCGTCAAACACGGCAACTAGCTGCTGTGATTTTCGGCTCTCAAGAGTGCACCTGGCTTTGGCGGAGAAAGATATGGAAGCTTTATTTAAATACATGAAAGTCTATTTTAACTTCCAATGAAGAGGCATCCCATTCAGTGTTGTATTACATCAGATATTTCCTGTGTCTCACAATAAATGCATTCTAGTATCGTCCTTCCCAACACATAGAATCACAGAATGAGCTTTTCTGGTCAACTAATTTTTCTACCATCTGCCCTCTTCCCTCTCTCCTGCCCGTTTTTCATAGTGTTAATGTCCCAATGGTCTTTTTTGTTTATTTGTGCTGTTCTGGGCTTTACTAAGGCATTGGGAGGGATGGCTCATAGTATTTTTTATCCTTGTCTTTAGCAAGCCTGTGCCAAATAGAGATGCTTTTGTCTGTAAGTAACGGAGTAGCAGAATCATAGTAGGTAAAACAGACAGAGGTTGATTTGTCTCCAGGACAAGAGGTCTGGAAGCAGGCAGTTTTTGCTTTGTCTCAATGGTTCTATGATATTGGGACTGGAATCTCTGAGATTCTTTTGGTCTTTTCCTCATTCTTGTTGCCTCATGGTGCCAAGGTGGCTGCTGTACCCCAGACCATCATGTGTCTGTGCCAGCAGGGGGAGAAAGGCTAAAAGTAAAGAGTAAAGTTTTTTCTTAACTAAGTTATATAGGTAGTGATTTAGATAGTGGTCAGTACACGATGATCACTGTCTGATTACCTATTATTATTACTATTATTGTTCTCTTTCAGGAAGGCACAACCATTCCATAAGACTTCTGCTTATATCTCATTGGCCAAAACTGAGCCTAACTTCCAGCAGGTCATTGCCCTGGAGAACTGAGGTTACCCTTGTGGGCTGACACCGATTATGACTGCTGTCTGGAGCTGCAGAAGGGGCCACCTCTTCTGAGACCAGGGACGTGCACACACTAGCTGATCAAATGGAGCTCTGTTACCAAGGAGGTGAGTAGATACCACAGAGCAAAAGACAGGGTCAGCTCTATACCGTTTACACCATTAAGTGTTGGGAGGCTAATGATTTTATTTTTTTTATTTTTTTAAGAACTTTTATTGAGATACAGTTAACAGACAATAAACAGCATATATTTAGAGTGTACAATTTGGTATCCCAATCTCCCAGTTCATTCCCCCCAACCCTCCCCTCTTTCCCCACTTGGTGTCCATGTGTTTGTTCTCTACACCTGTGTCTCTATTTCTGCCTTGCATTTCCTCTTTCATAGTTGTTAGCATTTGCCTTATGTATTGAGGTGCTCCTATATTGGGTGCATATATATTTATAATTGTTATCTCCTCTTCTTGGATGGATCCCTTGATCTTTATGTAATATCCTTTCTTGTCTTTTGTAACATTTTTGTATTTTAAAGTCTATTTTATCTGATATGAGTATCGCTACTCCAGCTTTCTTTTGATTTTCATTTGCATGGAATATCTTTTTTCATCCCCTCACTTTCAGTCTGTATGTGTGCCTAGGTCTGAAGTAGGTCTCTTGGAGACAGCATATGTATGGGTCTTGTTTTTGTATCCATTCAGCCAGTCTGTGTCTTCTGGTTGGTGCATTTAGTCCATTTACATTCAAGGTAATTATTGATATGTATGTTCCTATTACCATTTTCTTAATTGTTTTGTTGTTGTTTTTGTAGGTCCTTCTCTTCTCTTATGTTTTCCGCTTAGAGAAGCTCCTTTAGCATTTGTTGTAGGGCTGGTTTGGTGGTGCTGAATTCTCTTAGCTGTTGCTTGTCTGTAAAGCTGTTGATTTCTCCATCGAATCTAAATGAGATCCTTGCTGGGTAGACTATTCTTGGTTGTAGGTTCTTCCCTGTCATCACTTGAAATATATCACGCCACTCCCTTCTGGCTTGCAGAGTTTCTGCTGAGAAATCAGCTGTTAACCTGATGGGAGTTCCCTTGTATGTTATTTGTCATTTTTCCCTTGTTGCTTTTAATAACATTTCTCTGTCTTTAATTTTTGTCAGCTTGACTACTATATGTCTTGGCATGTTTCTCCTTGGATTTATCCTGCCTGGGACTCTCTGTGCTTTCTGGACTTGGGGAGCTATTTCCTTTCCCATGTTAGGGAAGTTTTCAACTATAGTCTCTTCCAGTATCTTCTCGGGTACTTTCTCTCTCTCGTCTCCTTCTGGGACCCCTATAATGCGAATGCTGGTGCATTTAACATTGTCCCAGAGGTATCTTAGGCTGTCTTCAGTTCTTTTCATTCTTTTTTCTTTATTCTTTTCCACATCAATGATGATCACCATTCTGTCTTCCAGCTCACTTATTCGCCCTTCTGCCTCCGTTAATCTGCTGTTGGTTCCTTCTAGTGTATTTTTCATTTCAGTTATTGTGTTGCATATCTCTGTTTGTTTGCTCTTTAATTCTTCTAGGTCTCTGGTAAACTTTTCGATCTTTGCATCCAGTCTTTTCTCAAAGTCCTGGATCATCTTCACCATCATTATTCTGAATTCTTTTTCTGTAAGGGTGCCTATCTCCTCTTCATTTAGTTGTTTTTCTGGGTTGTTATCCTGTCCCTTCATCTGGTACAAAGTCCTCTGCTTTTTCATTTTCTCTATCTTTTTGTGGCTGTGGTTTTCAGTTGCACAAGACAAAATACTGCTGATACTGCTTGATACTGCTGTCTGCCCTCTTGGAGGGAGCTATCTAGGCTAATGATTTTAAAGACGCCAGTCAGTCAAGCTCCTGCCCAAGGAGGTATCTGCCGAGTTGGGAATGACAGCTTGCTTTGAGTTGACCTGGGTTTGCTCATTTCTTCAGTCAGCATTTCCGGAGCACCGACTGAGTACAGGCTCTGTGCTGGGCGCTCTAGACTTAGCACTGAGTTGCATGGACCAGGCGCCACGATTCCAGCGTTTACAGTGTAGAGCAGGAGCCCTGCCATGACAAGCTGGTAAACAGGTAATCTCAGAGACTGGGAAGGGCTGCCAGGAACAGCCCAAGGTGGAAAGGCAGAGACTCACTTGGGGTGGAATCTGGTTCACATGAGGTGGGGAGGTGGGGGAGGGGAGGCAGGGAAAGGGGCCCATGTATCTGAGCAGAGACCGGAATGATAACAATGCAGCCAGGGCAAGAGCTGGGGGTGGGGGAGTAGCCTGCAGGGCAGGGGGAACCTTTGGCGCTGGGTCCTGGGATGACCTGGGTCTGCAGATGCCTGATCCCACCTGTGACCGGGGTCCAATCATCCCGCTCCCTCTTCAGAGCATGTCTTTTGAGCCCATCTTCCGGGACCTGTCTCCTCTCTAGACATGGCATCAAAGGCCGTCACAGGATGTGTGCTCCCTCTGGGTGACCTTGAGGGTCGCCTCTGATTGCTCTGTTTTATTCTGCCCCACTACCTCTAAGTCAGGAGTTGGCACCGTTCTGTCCTCACCTCAAGAGAGATGACAGGTGAAGAGAGAGTTGGAACGTGTGTCTGAAATCTGCGAAGTTGACAGGGCCAGAAACTCTATCCTGAGGTGAAACTGATGTTCAGACAAAGAGCATCATTTATGCTTGTCCGGGGGGATGAAATCAAGCCATTGGAGACTGTGTGGGGTGACCCACTGTGATCTGAATTCATTGGCAGAGGTGGTCATCTGTTATTTGGATTCACTGTTGTAGACAGAGAAACTGAGACACACACACTATACCTAACAAACAGGACAATCTGCTTATTCTCTGGTAACTCAGATCGTGGCCATTGATTTCATACAATCTCTAGAGATCTGACTGGCATGTTTAGGTTTTTGTTTTGTTTTGTTTTGTTTTGTTTAAACAGAGATTAGTCATTAGAAGGACCATTTTTCCCTCCATCGGAGCTGTGTCAAGGATGCATCTCGAGAGAGCAGGTGTGGTGGAGACCTCAGGATGCTATGGGTACCTGAACCCCGGGAAGGCTCTCTATAAACTCTGAGATGCTGTGGGCTGGCAGAGGGGAGGTGAAGCTCTTATCCCTGGGCACCCAAGACCAGCCCCGGAGGAAGTTCCCAGCTTGTTAAAAGCTGCACCTCACCATCTGGAGTGGCTGCCTTTTCCTTTGGTTCCTCCTTGCCCTCTGGGTACCAAGCCAGTTTCAGATTCCACCTAGAAAGCTCCTGAGGTTTTGAACCCACAGTTGGTGAAATGTGTCATAAAGAAAATAATACCAGCTAATGGGATCAGAGGCTGGGGGTGGGTGGGGATACTTTAGAAAGGATGACTATTCAGGGAGACCCTGTCAGGAGGGGTGTCTGACTCCAACAGGGGAAAGGGGGCCAGGTTGGGAAAGGTCGGGGGGGACAGTTACAGGCGGGGAAACAGTAAACACGACGGCTCGGAGGAGGGCTGTGTTTTGTGTGTTTGAATGATTTCTGTAGGTTTTTATATTTAATAGTCCCGGTAGCGTGACAAAAGAACGGGAGTTAGTCCCCAGTGTAAAATTAATAAAAATTTTAAAAAGTCACTTTAGCAAAAGATCCAGGCCGAGGGTGTGAATCTCAAAATCAGTCCCCTGAGAAGCATTGAGTTGCAGGTGGGGGGGGTGCTGGTGAGGTTCATAGAATCCCCTGCGTATAGAAGAGAGAGAGAGAAACTCCCAGAGGGAAAAAATATTACACTGGAAGTCATCGGACTCAGATTCTCCTTCTGGCAGAACTATGTTAAACTTTTGGCATGACCTTGGCCGAGCCAGCTGACCTCCGTGCCTTAGTTTCCCTCTCTCTTTACCTGGAATAATCATCTCTCCCCTGCTCACCTCTCAGGGTGGTTGCGAGACTTACAAGTGCAGGGGGGGTGGGGGCGGGGTCTCAGGGGCAGGATACAGCTTGGAAAGGAAGGTACAATTACTGTCATAGACACGTGCCAGGCTTCCTTAGGTCAAACAATTAATCATAGCTATTGTGTGTGGTGGACTGGGTCCACCGTCTTGCACTTGCTATGGGGTTATTTCTCCAAATGAAGATTGCATTCAAAAATGAAGCAGCGGGACTTCCCTCGTGACGCAGTGGTTAAGAATCCGCCTACCAATGCAGGGGACATGGGTTCGATCCCTGGTCCAGGAAGATCCCACCTGCCGCGGAGCAAATAAGCCCATGCGCCACAACTATTGAGCCTGTGTTCTAGAGTCTGCGAGCCACAAGTATTGAGTCAGTGTGCCACAACTACTGGAGCCTGCACACCTAGAGCCCGTGCTCCGCAACGAGAAGCCACTGCAATGAGAAGCCCGGGCATCACAGCCAAGAGCAGCCCTGGCTCTCTGCAACTAGAAAAAGCCTGAGCGCAGCAACGAAGACTCGATGCAGCCAAAAACAAACACACAAACAAAAACATGAAATAGCAGCTGAACAGGACCGAGGGATCATGAATATCCCTCCCAGATCTCTTGGCAAATTTCACAAAAGACAGATATTTGGTGGCTGGACTTGTGAGGAGTCATCGAAGGAAATTGGGGGCCAGGCAGTGAGTCCAGGTTCTCCCTCTTTCTAGCTGGGGGTCCTTGAGAAACACATGCCACATCTGGGAGCTTCTGCCCTGTCAAGTGAAGACAGTCATCCAACTCAGTGGTTTCTAGATGTAGCCAGCATCCCTCCTCTTGAAATCACAAGCCTTCTTCTGCTCTCTGGGGTTTACGTGAGAGTGTCTGCATTTACAGCATCACCGATGAAAGTCATTTCCAAATTCCGTTCACCGCACGAGAGAGGAAATTAGAGGAATTCCCTGGCGGTCCAGTGGTTAGGACTCTGCGCTTCCACTGCAGGCATCCTGGGTTTGATCCCCGGTTTGATCCCAGGTCGGGGAACTAAGATCCTCCAAACCGCACAGTGAGGCCAGAAAAAAAAAAAAAAAAAGAAAAAAGAAATTACATTAACTCTGGGCGTCAACCAGCCCCTTGAACATTAAACTGTTTAAATTCCCCAGTTCAGGAACTGTCTCCATCCCCCACCACACTCCACCCATGTTCCTGATAAAGAAAACTGCTCCTTAGATTGATCTATTAGGTAGTTACTTACTTTTTTAAAATTTTTATTGAAGTAGAGTTGCTTTACAGTGTTGTGTTAGTTTCTGCTGTACAGCAAAGTGAATCAGCTAAATCTATACATATATCCTCTCTCTTTTGGATTTTCTTCGCATTTAGATCGGAAGCATGGATTTTCTTTCTTTTCCTGTCTCATAATAGGATCAGCTCAAATCAAACATCCAAAACTGTTACCCCAGGTGCCCCTCTTTCAAATTGGATTTAGGGGAGTTTATTTCCGGGATAAGCAAACTGAAGGAAATGGCTAAGCTGCATTCAGTTTCCTGTTCCCATACAGCCATAAATATGCTCCCTTTCTGTCTCTGGAGGAGGTGGGCGGGGTACTGTCCCCTACTCATCAACACGGGTCATCACCGACCCCTGCGTGGCCTGGGCAGTCTCAGATCTGCTGTCCCCTTAAACGCAGGGGCACATATCAGAGAACTGTGTGTTGACAGCATCGGAGAGGAGAGAGAAAATTTACATTTCTTTTCTCTCAGGAACATAAACAAGGATCATTTTTTGGTGTAGAACATTTGGAGGCAAAACTGAGGCCCTTATGATGATTTTTATGATAATATGCTAAAAATGATGCTTTCTGTTAATAAGGGGGGTGCCCAGAAAATGCTTGGGCTTTTTGCGTGTATTGCTATTTTTTTTTATTGAAATATAGTTGATTTACAGTGTTGTGTTAGTTTCAGGTGTACAGCACAGTGAGTCAGTTATACATAGACAAGGGTGAGTCAAAAATTAGCCACGCTCGGTTATATTAAAACTTCTGTTGGCCACACAGTTTAACAGTGCTTTGTGTTCAAGGCTACCGTCTTCCTTCCCAGTCACTGCGGTGCAGTGTGACCATGTTACATCAGTTCATTTGTAACTGCGGTGAAAGCAAAAATGGATGCCCCGCTTGTGATCTGCACGGAAGGTGAGCAGAGTGCCGACCAAGAAAAAGTTCAGAAGTCAACCATCAGCTGGAAAATTGACGCTTACAGTTTTCTGGGATTCTCAAGGGCCAGTATTGGAACATCATTAGGAAAAATGTTCAACAATCGACAGTGCTCATTATAGTGAGATGCTTATTGAAGAGCTGAAGCCTAAGCTTCGGATTAAATGCAGAGGACTGCTACCCAAGGGTGTTGTGATCTTGCATGACAATGCAGTTCTGCACACTTGTGCCCACACTGTCAACCCTCTGCAAAAACTTCATTTTGAGGTGTTAAAGCTCCATTGGACTTTCACCTATTTGGTCCCCTGAAAGCAGCCCTACAAGGACAAAGATTTCACTTCTGAGGAAGAAGTGAAGACAGCAGTGCATTTGTGGCTCACAGCTCAGCCTAAAAGATTTTTTAATGAGGGAATATGAAAGCTTGTTGACAGATGGGCAAAGTGTATTGAAAAGCAAGGAGATTATGTCAAAAATTGATAGATTTGTCTTTTCTAAAAGTTAATTAAAATAAATTCTACAGCCAGAGTGTGGATAATTTTTGACTCATCCTTGTATATATGTATATTATATATATATATATATTCTTTTACAGATTCTTTTCCCTTATATATTATTACAAAATATTGAGTATAGTTCCCTGTACTATACAGTATGTCCTTATTGTTTATTTTATATAGAGCAGTTTATTTAATTTAAATTAGGAGTTTGTGATTGTTTTTCAATTTAAGAAACATTGGGAAAATGGAATGCCAAATAGTTTCCCCAAACTCCTGGGTATCTGTCAGAGGATGAGAAAGATTTCCCTCTGTGAAGGTGAAGGCCATCAGATTTTGTGTTTTTCTGACAAGGTAAATGCCAGGGACTGATTAGCTTTTGTCTCGTTTCATGCAGTCTTGAGAAATGAACCCACTTGCACGCTCTGAGACTTTGGCAAAGAAGCAATGGAGTTGGCTTTGCTATAACACTAGAAATCAGAAATAGCATTGCCGCCAGCAGTCCGTTCATATGAATTTGTGTCCCAAAAGATGACTCAGGAGTGCTGGGGTGGCACGGAAGGACTGCTTTAGATTATCATAATTTAGCAAATCATCTAATTTGTATATTAAGGCTGGCTCAATAGACATATCCCCTTGTTCCTTCACCTAAAGAAAAAAAAGAAGTGGTGAATAATGGGGACGTAGGAAGCAAGTCACATGGTCCAGTGTCTAAGTGTCCAAGCCCTAAATAGAAAGATGGCTGGACCAGATCCCTCCTGAGAGCAATTGCAGTGTTTGGCAATCAGAAGAACATGAGATAGAATTTTCAGGGACTTCCCTGATGGTCCAGTGACTACAACTCCATGCTCCTAATGCAGGGGTCCAGGGTTCGATCCTTGGTCAGGGAACTAGATCCCTCATGCTGCAACTAAAGGTCCTGCTGCCTCAACTAAGACTCAGTGCAGCCAAATAAATAAACGAATCAATACATATTCCTTAAAAAAGAGAGAGGGATAGAATTTTCATAGGATTTGGTTTATTGCTACCTTGTTTTAGCCTTTAGATAGCAATTCCAAAGGCTTTGGGGGAAAAAAGCAGTGTTCTATCAGATTTGCCTAGAATGACACACAACCTTCTTTTCATTATGCAGAGATATTTTTTCAAATGTCTTTGCCAGACCAACTCTCCTGAGATGCATCTGCTTCTGGGTGAGACATGGGAGAAGGGGAGGGGTCTCCGTCAGGCTCAGGATCAAAGGGGAGCAGGGTGAACATTCAGACCTTCTCTGGCCGAGATATTGCCACCACCTTCCTCCAGCTACTCAGCTCACCTGCATACAATCAACCCTACACACCTCACCCTCCCAGAGTTCTCTTTTTTTTTTAATTTAATTTTTATTCTATATCGGGGTATACTTGATTTACAATGTTATGTTAGTTTCAGGTGTACAGCAAAGTGGTTCAGTTATACATTTACATATATCCGTTCTTTTTGATTCTTTGTCCATATAGGTTATTACAGAATATTGAGTTGAGTTCCCTGTGCTGTACTTCTTATAGGTCCTTCTTATAGAGTTCTTTTTTATTATTGTATTTATTAAGTCATTCAAGTACCCTCTGTGCTTCAGGCCCTCTCCTTGATTCTAGGCAATCAAAATCTAATGATACCCATCATTACCCTCAAGATTTTTTACAGCGAAGCTGAGAGATATTAGCTGGCCATGTTCCTATATGCTAAGAGGAGGTGTTTTACAAGTGATGCAGTTACACATTTACAGAAAGAGCTATTCTCACGAGAGGAACATGTTTCATCTGGGAAGGCTTTAAAGTAAAGACAACATTGAAATGGGGTTTTGAAGGATGGGTAGGAGTTTGCCAGGAAGAACAATATCTGTGAGTAATAAAACCAGTAGTTACAAAGGAAAAAAAAAAGAAAAGAAAAAAAATGCAACCAATAGTTACTCTTAATTGAGCACCAGCTGTGTGCCACGTGTGCTTTTACATGTTTGAAAATCCTCATTGCTATTAATCATTCAATGGTAGGAGTAACAGAAACTCTTATATCCATTTTACAGATGAGAAAACTGGGGAAATTGACTCCCCCAAGTATAGGTAGCTTTTGGAGCAGGCAGAATGTCCCCAGAATCTGGGCTCTGAGCCATCACACCACACTGCTGGGTGTTTTGGGAAGAGGTGTCTGGAAAGAGAAAGAAATCTAATGAAACAGCCTTTCTGAACCTCAGCTCCTTCACAAAGTGGGATGGGCAAGTGGCCTCCCATCCCAGGGTTTGTTAGAATCCCTTTTCTTTATTTTCCTCTCTTTCCTTGCCCCTCCCTCTCCCCCTGTCTTCCTAACACGTGTCTGTTGAGTATCTATTACATGCCAGGTACCTGGACAAGCCCTGGCAATGCAGCTTAAACGGGGCTGGGTAAGGACCCCAGCGCTGGGGCCCAGGTGACTCAGCTTCGGCTGGTCGGTCACAGAGCACTTAGTTCCAGGTATGGCTGCACCAGTGGTCCTCCAGGGAGCCCGGGGCACCACAGGATGTTGACAGCAGACATCCCTGGGTCAGAGGGCTGCCTCTTTTTCTGTATTTCTCTTTGACTCTCTCTGTCTCTCTCTGTTTCTCTAATTGTCTTACCATCTCCTTGTTCTGTTGTTTTTTATTTCCTTCTGTGTCCTTAGCTCTCTCTTTCTCTCTTGGACTAAATATCTCTCCTTTTAAAAGTCAGTCAGGCATCCTCATTCTTCCTCTGTCTCTCTCTGCTGACTGCATCTTCCTCTGTATGTTCTGTCTTCCTTCTTGCTGTCTTGCTGTCTGTCTTTCTGCTTCTCTGTCTTTGACTCTATTTAAGTATTCAGTTCTCAGTCTGTTTCTCTCTCTCTCTCTGTGTCTCTGTCTCTTGTCTCTCTCCCTGCCCCTCTATGTCTGTTTCTATTACTGTTTCTCTCTCTGGTGCCCTCTCCTTTCCAATCTCCTGTCCAGACATCCAGAAACAGGACTTGTCCAAGGGACAGGGAACTAGCAGAGACCCAGCTGTATTCTCCCCTGTGACTGGACCTACCAGGAACCAGATGCAGGTGCCTTGCAGCAGGGCTCACTCATCCTTCAATGAGGTCATTGTTGTGAGCTTGAGTTGTATGCCTGTTTCTGGAGTATTTCTCTCTGTAGCTCTGTCTAATCAGGTTTGGGTGTTAATTAAATGACTGATTTTGCATGCTAGTTCAGTGGCAACTTGGTGTCATATTAAATTTTAATTTGGCCTAAGCTGGATAAGAAGATTCCTTCAGTCAACAAAGACGCTTGTATTATCAGGTTACAGATGTAATTAGGCAGAGCTTGACTGAACCGCTAATAGATTCAGGTCCCGGGAAGGAATTAGAGATAAACACTCAGACACTTATTATGCAGCGTTGGTGCTGGGCTATGTGAATTGGCCAGACCCACCTGAATTGTGGAAGCCTGAAGCATGAAAATGCAGAATCCATCTGTGTTTAAACTTAGGTGTTCTCGACATTTTCTTACAGTCTCTCTCTTATTCGTCTCTCTATTTGTCTACCTTTCCCTCTTGCCAGTCTCTCAGCTTGTGTGTTTGCTGTCTTTTCTCTCTCTGTCTGATGGTGTATTAGTTTCCTGGGGCCGCTGTAACACATCACCCCACAGTGCATGACTCAAAACCACAGCAGCGTATCCTTTCACAGTTACGGAGGTAGAAAGTCCAGAGTCAGCCTTACTTGGCCGAAATTAAGGTCAGCAGTGTGGTGCTCCCTCCAGAGGCTCCAGGGGAGAATCTGGTCCTCACCTCTTCCAGCCCCTTGGCTTGTGGCAGCATCCCCCCAATCTCCACTCGCAGTCACCTGAGTTTCAACAGAGATGGATGTTGAACTTGGATGGATGTGCCTACACAACACAGGTGGGTCTTGCTGATTCATAATCGAAGCTGTTGGGCTTCCGAAGGATGGAGAGTGATTTGACCTTGATGAGAGGTGGGGGGTGGGTACAAGAGGGGGAGAGAGGATGGAGGCGGAGGAGGAGGGAGGGGAAAGGGAGGGGGGAGGAGAGAAGAGAGGATCATTATATAGACAAGTAGAGAAAAAGACAGTGGTGGTCTCGTGGTAAAGAATCCATCCTGCAATGCAGGGGACTCGGCTTCGATCCCTGGTTGCGGAACTAAGATCCCACATGCCGTGGGGCAAGTAAGCCCATGTGCCACAACTGCTGAGCTCTTGCACCTCAACTGGAGAGGCTGAGTGCTGCAAACTGCAGAGCCCATGTGCCCCGGAGCCCATGCACCACAATTAGAGAAAAAACTCGCAGGCCACAACTAGAGAGAAGTCCATGAACTGTAGCGAAGATTCCATGTGTGGCAACTAAGACCTGATGCAGCCAAAAATTAAAAAAAAAAAGTTAAATAAAGAAATAAAAAAGAAAGACAGTTTCAAGCTCCAAAAGGAGCAAGAGTCACCAACAAAAATGTCCCCAATGGGGATATATGTATAAATACAGCTCGGGTTAACATGGAAGTGGAGTTTGAGGTGATGGGGCCACAAGCCAAGGGGACCAGAGAACCAGATTCTCCCCTGGAGCACTGCCCTGTGGCCTTGATTTTGGCCAAGTCACACTGATTGTGGACTGTCAAGCCCCAGAGTTGTGAGAGGATACGTTTCTGTTAAGTCACCCGTTGTATAGTGACCTGTTACAGGGGCCCCAGGAAACTAACAGGTTTCTTCTATCTGTGTCACATCGTCCTCTGTCCCCCTTCTATAAGGGCCCATGCAGTTGTATTCAGGATTCACCTGGATATTCCAGGATAATCTTATCCACATCTCAAAATCCTGAACTTAATCACATCTGTAAGTCTTTTTTTTTTTTTTTTTGCCATTAAGGTGACATTTTCAGGGGCTTCCCTGGTGGCACAGTGGTTAAGAAACTGCCTGCCAATACAGGGGACATGGGTTTGATCCTTGGTCCGGGAAGATGCCACATGCCTCGGAGCAACTAAGCCCGTGCGCCACAACTACTGGGCCTGTGCTCTAGAGCCCACAAGCTGCAACTACTGAAGCCTGCGAGCCTAGAGCCCGTGCTCTACAATGAGAGAAGCCACTGCAATGAGAAGCCCACACACCACAACGAAGAGTAGCCCCCGCTCACCACAACTACAGGAAGCCGGCATGCAGCAACGAAGACCCAACACAGCCAATAAATAAAAATAAATAATAAATTTTTTAAAATTTTGTTTAAAAAAAAGTGACTTTTGCAGATTCCAGGGATTAGAGTGTGGATCTGGTATTCAGTCTATGACTCTGAGTGCCGCTCTGTCTCTCCCCTGTTTCTTCTTCCTCTCACCACTCAGAGAAGGGGCCTCTCTAAGGAATCCTCAGCTGCTCCCCTTTGACCCAGAACCAGAAGTTAACTGACTTTTTAAACAGATGAGACAGACAGGAACATCCATCTTGAGCTGCATCTCTTACTCAGAGCCATGTGGATGGAGACAGAGCCGGTGAGCATAAGAGAACCCCTGACTTCTCTTGACCTTGACTGAGAGCGAGGCAGGTGTTCTATTCACCTTTTACCAACACAAACAAAATGATCACATTTGACCTGCCACCTCTGGGGCTGTAGAAACACTTCCTCTCACAAAACCATCTCCAACCAGCTGTGTGGGGCATTAGCCGAGAGCCAGTTCTTTGAAGCTGGGCGCTCGACCATCCCCAACCCGCTGCTTATTAGATGTTGGCCTTGGGCACAGTGGTAACCACCTCTGAGCCTCAGTTGTTTTTTTTTTTATATATATATATATATATTTATTTTTATTTTACTTATTGGCTGCGTTGGGTCTTTGCTGCTCTGCACACAGGCTTTGTCTAGCTGCAGTAAGTGAGGGCTACTCTTTGTTGCAGTGCGCAGCTTCTTATTGCACTGGCTTCTCTTATTGCAGAGCACCGGCTCTAGGCATG
The DNA here is from genome assembly GCF_030028045.1 of Hippopotamus amphibius kiboko. Classification (NCBI taxonomy): domain Eukaryota; kingdom Metazoa; phylum Chordata; class Mammalia; order Artiodactyla; family Hippopotamidae; genus Hippopotamus; species Hippopotamus amphibius. The sequence continues at coordinate 23,301,963 of NC_080193.1, forward strand.
TGAGTTTTAGTAGTTGTGGCCCGTGGGCTCAATAGTTGTGGCTCACGGGCTCTAGAGTGCAGGCTCAGTAGTTGTAGCACATGGGCTTAGTTGCTCCACGGCATGTGGGATCTTCCCTGACCAGGGATTGAACCTGTGTCCCCTGCATTGGCAGGTGGGTTCTTAACCACTGTGCTCCCAGGGAAGCCCTCAGTGCCTTTTTAAAAGCTAATTTTTATTGGAGTATAGTTGATTTACAATGTTGTGTTAGTTTCTGCTCTACAGCAAAGTGACTCAGTTATACATATACCCACACTTTTTTAGATTCTTTTCCCATATAGGTCATTACATAGTATTGAGTAGAGTTCCCTGAGCTACTAGAGTTCCCTGTTCTTATTAGGTATGTATTTTATTCATAGTAGTGTGTATATGCCAGTCCCAGTCTTCCAATTCATACCTCCCCCCCCCAGTGTCTCTTATAGTGACTCATCTGACCTTCCTAGCAGTGAGGCCAAAGATATGAGCTGGGCGTGTAGGATCTGGTGTTTGATAAGTGAAAAATGAATTAAATACTTCAGGATTACATGAAAAGTGTAGAGACTCCATGTCAGCAACCCTCCCTGTGGACTCAAGATGAAAGAGAACCGACTTTTGTTATTAGGATGGTAGAGTCTCTCCTGGACATTAAGGGCAAGAAATTAAGCACCCTTTACTCAAGAACGACCTGGAACCAGCTTTGGAGCTCTTATTTCTGCTTCTCTCTGTATTTGTCTCTCATTATCGCTCTTCCTACAGAGCAACTTTCCCTGCTTTTCAGTTCATGGGGCCACCAACTGCTCCTAAGTTTATACCTCTACCTCTCAGAAGAAGAGCTAAGACAAACTTCATCCCTTAATTACAATCCTGTTGTCTCATTGGCCCAGTTTGGGTCACATGTTCACCAATGGACCAATCAAAGGTGACCAGAGCAGGTGGGGTCAAGCTTCCTAACATGGTGGCTAATGCCCCTTTTCTGTTACCATGGGGATGGATATCAGGAAAAGAGAAATTCGCAGTGAGTGTTTAGAACAGCACTGTTTCATGGCTTCACATCCATTTAACACTCATGGGTTGACCACATACCATGTCCCAGACATGAAAGGCTGAAAGTCCAACAGGCTCCATCATTATGCCCAATTTTACAGATGACAGACTGGAGACCAGCAAGATTCCTGCTGGCTTGAGATCACCCAGGAACCTTGCAGCATAGCTGAGAGATGAACCCACATCCTGTGATTCTTATTTCAGTGCCTTGTTTTTAAATAAATTTATTTTATCTGTATTTATTGGCTGTGTTGGGTCTTCATGGACTTTCCAATCTCTTAATTTTTCTTGGTTCAGTTCCCTCCACTTTCTGCAGAAAGAGCACTTGTGTTTCTTGTTGCTTCCCCAGCTTCAAGCTTTCCATGTAGGGGTTGCAAAGACTCATGTTTCATATTCTGTTGTATAAATTATGAAGAAAGACTCGATTAAGAAAACTTGCTGAACAACACATAAAGCCCACCAACCCACCATTTCCTTTAGGTGGATGTTATTATCTAGTGACCCCTTAGGGGGGTGGGATAGGTGGATGTTATTATCTAGTCCATCTTCACTACTGATGAATGTTCTGTGTCCACAGGTAGGGTGATAATGGAAGTTTCTTCCTGTTTTCCCCTCTTCAATATATTAGCGATTCTCCCCTTGACACAAGAACTGAATTTGAGCTGGGCTGAATTTTTATTGAATTTTCCTTTAAACACTGTCTTATTTGAAATGTCTCTCTTCATTTTCTTCAGGAACCAGCAGGTAGCTGGATTTCAAAAGCATCTACTGCCAGGATAACATGTTATCAGAGGCCACAAAAATAGAGTTTAAATGGTGGGCGAGGCGGACTTGAGAGATAGCAGAGGCTCAGCACTAGAAAATTAAAAATCATGATTTAAGTTGTAGCCAAAACCATAGTTTTTCCTCTGGCTGACTTTTCCAGCTCTCTTGAAGTTTTATCTATCATAACGCAATCATAGCATCTGAGAGCAAAGGGAGAAAACTGAAATAAAGTTATCCTGAGAGTTCCCTTCAGAGGCTGGCAATGGGGAAGCCAGCAGACAGAAGATACGCAAATGGATCTCGGAGTTGGTTATTACTCCTGGGAGTTTCTGGACACAGGAGAATCCAGGGTGAAATGAACCACAAGGTTTGCAGTCAGTATTTATGTGCTTTGGATCTCCTTGGATACTTCTTTTACCAACAGAACTTCACATGTGCAAAATACATTTAATCATTTTTTAAAAAATATGTATTTATTTACTCATTTATTTATTTATTTTTGACTGTGTTGAGTCTTCGATGCTGCACGCGGGCTCTCTCTAGTTGCAGTGAGTAGGGGCTACTCTTCATTGCGGTGTGTGGGCTTCTCATTGCAGTGGCGTCTCTTGTTGCGGAGCACAGGCTCTAGGTGCACAGGCTTCAGTAGTTGTGGCATGCAGGCTCAGTAGTTGTGGTGCATGGGCTTAGTTGCTTCGAGGCATGTGGGATCTTCCAAGACCAGGGCTCAAACCCGTGTCCCCTGTATTGGCAGGTGGGTTCTTAACCACTGCACCACCAGGGAAGGCCCCATTTAGTCAGTTTTGCTGGGCAATTTTGCTTGTTTGTTTGTTCAAATCAAAGTTTTAGGAATTTGGTTTCTTACATGCAAAGGTTCCTTTTGGGTTAGTTAAGATACATTTTTAACTTCACTTATCAGAAGAGATGGCTGGCTGCAGCAATATGGCAGCTAGAACAGTAGGCATTGACTTCTAAGTGTTTTTGGTCCAATCTTGGCAGTGCCCATCGGCAACAAGTGCTTTAGTTCTGCCCACCCAGTGGTAAGAACAGAACCAGTAGTATGTGCATGTCTTAAGAAAATAATTTCAAGGAATTGGTCTATGCAATGGTAGGGCCTAGCAAGGCAAGTTGGAAATCCACAGGGCAGCTGGAAACTCAGACAGGAGCTGACCTTGCAATACATGGGCTGAAGTTCTTTTTTTCATGGAAACCTCAGTTCTGCTGCTAAGAACGTACTCCACATCTATACTTTTGTCTCAGCTTTAATGGGTTCTTTTCATCCCCAGCTCCTTGGGGCTTCCCTTCCTTCATGGATATCTGAAATATCTATTTGTGTTTGTTTAATCTCCCTGGTGAGAATGGACTCTTCCAAGCTTGATCTCTGTACCGTTTGATTGTTTGTTTATCTATCATCTTCATGCCCAGAATAGAAATTTGACGAGAGTTATATGTTCAGGTAATGCTTGGGGCACGAATGAATGAATGACTACGCTTTTATCAGAGGAAAACAAAAATACATGTAAAACATGACAGTGCTTCACCTTCTCCAGTTCAATTATCATGTTTTCAGATTTTTACTCCACATTTTCTGTTCTGTTGACAAGTAGCTATTAGTTCCCAATTTAATATCGATGTAAAGCAAATCGTCTGTATGTAAAAGAGAGGAAAAATAGTACTTATCACATAGATTGTTGAGAAGGTTAAGTTAGCACTATAATTACACGTGCCATTTCTCTTCACACTTATTCTGCTTGTTTTCTAAAACTATAGCTCAGAGGAACATGAACTCTGTACCCCAGCCTCTGTCAAGAGTGAGCTGTGAAAAGATCGAATGGGCAGGACCAGAATTTCAAGAAAGATCTGAGTCGTTGAGGAAATAAAGAGTATCCCTAAAGGGCTTCCCTGGTGGTGCAGTGGTTAAGAATCCACCTGCCAATACAGGGGACACAGGTTGGAGCCCTGAGCCAGGAAGATCCCACATGTCATGGAGCAACTAAGCCCATGCACCACAACTACTGAGCCTGTGTGCTAGAGCCCGTGAGCCACAACTGAGCCCATGTACTACAACTACTGAAGCCCACATGCCTAGAGCCTGTGCTCCACAATAAGGGAAGCCACCACAATGAGGAGCCTGCACACCACAATGAAGAGTAGCCCCCACTCACCACAACTAGAGAAAGCCCGCACAGAGCAATGAAGACCCAGTGCAGCCAATAATTAGGTAAATAAATAAATAAATTTATTTTTACAAAAAGAGTATCCCTAAATAACTCATTTGCAAAATAAACATTGGTCTGTCACAAATGTACACTCTTAGACCGACTGGATTAGACTGTGTGAGCCCTGAATACTTTTGCTTTGGTCAACGTGGGAGTCAGACTTCCTGCCCCCTGTCCCTTTATGCTTGCTCTGTCATCCCAGGTCATGTGATGAGTTCTGATGCTTGGCAATGTGTTCTTTAAGAGGTGTTCACGGTGGTGCCGAGGGCTCCAGAGATGAAACCACAGGAGAAGCAACCAAAGAAAGCGTCGGTGTTTACCTGGTGAGAAAAGAAAAAGACTCATGGTTGGGACAGAGGAGGAGGGATATAAACTCTTTTATTTTTATTTTTTATTTTTGGCCACATTTGGTCTTTGTTACTGCACATGGGCTTTCTCTGCTGCAGCTAGCGGGGGCTGCTCTTCGTTGCGATGTGCGGGCTTCTCATTGCAGTGGCTTCTCTTGTTTCGGGGCATGGGCTTTAGCTGTGCGGGCTTCAATAGTTGCGGCTCGCAGGCTGTAAAGTACAGGCTCAGTAGTTGTGGCACAAGGGCTTAGTTGGGAAACTCTGCTTAAGGAGTGGATGGGCCATCATGTCAATGGAGCCTTTTTTTTTTTTTAACTGAATTCCAAAGTAGAAGTTAAAAGGCAACGGATTTGGGTCCTAATCCAAGGAAGGAAGAGAGGTCTTTGGTGTCTCTGCCTCTTCTTATAAGGATATCAGTCCTATTAAATTAGGGCCCACCCTTGTGACCTCATTTAATCTTCATTACTTCCCTAAAGGTCTTAGGGCTTCAATAATTCAGTCCGTAAGAATTTCAGGGAGATTTGCAGCAATATGGATGCAACTAGAGATTCTCATACTAAGTGAAGTAAGTCAGGCAGAGAAAGACAAATATCATATGAGATCACTTACATGTGGAATCTAAAATATGACACAAATGAACATATCTATGAAACACAAACAGACTAGTGGCATAGAGAACAGACTTGTTGCTAACGGGGTGGGGGCTGGGGGAGGGATGGAGCGGGAAGTTGGGGTTAGCAGATGTTAGCTATTATACATAGAATGGATAAACAGCGAGGTCCTATTGTAGAGCACAGAACTATATTCAACATCCTGTGATAAACCATATGGAAAAGAATATTAAAAAAAGAATATATATCTATGTATAATTGACTCACTTTGCTGTACAGCAGAAATGAACACAACATTGTAAATCAACTATATTTCAGTAAAAAAAGGAAAAAAGTAAAATAAAAAGGAGAAATTATAGCCAAAAAAAAAAAATTCAGGGAGACACAATTCAGCCCATAACTCTATCCAAAGATGCTGTGAGCTCCTATCTGAGTGGTCACATAGTCTTTGCTAGAACATTCCCAGTGAATGTCCTGACATTGCAAACTCTTCATTCATGTTTTGACTTGGGTTTGAGACCTGCGGGCTTTTGGTCCAAATATTCTTTAGATTTAATAAAATGCTTCTGTTCCAATATAGATACTGATGATATTTGAGCAGAGTGAGGTAAAAAGAGCTCTGTGAACCCCTAGGATGGGCTATCTTTGCCTCCTGCTCTTAGAGGGTTATAATCAGGCTAATGAAAAGAAATGGTTAATAATTTCTGAGCTCTCACTAGGCACTGTTATAAGCATGTTTGATATATTGACTCCTTTAAGTCACAGATCTTTTCAAGGTAGATATTACACAAAAAAATAGTATTCATTGTGTGATTTTACAGATGTGGAGACACTAGGTAACTCACCTCAAATCACCCAGCTAGCAGGTGCTGAACCCACAGGCACCCATAGGTGCTTGTTGGTTCCAGAGCTGCCCCTGATCAGCTCTGTGGATGGCTGAATTTTCAGTATGTTGTGTAGATACAGAGCATTCTTAAAACTTTTAGAAAAACTCCCCGCGGCCACTGCTTTTCCATCAAAGGGATCAGTTTGTTGGAGTAAGCTTTTTTGAATTTTCAAAGCACTTATGTTTCCAACCACATCCCCTATAAGGTCCGTTTTCTTCTTTTTACTAAGTTTCTTTGAAGGCCTTTTGGGGAAGGAAGAAAAACTTGGTTTCCAGGGTGTGATTATATCATAACCTTTGAGAATCTGTCTTTCAGACTAAAGAATGGGCTCGTGTCTTTGTGTTATTAGGAACTACATTGTTTGCCAATGAACCCTGGCTTCCGGAACACCAGAAACCAGTCAGGCATCAGCCTGGGACCGGATTTTTTTTCGTTCTTGGAGAGAAATAAATAAAACAGGATTGCTGCCCTGGAAGAGAGCGCCTGCCAACTTCCTCTGCAATAATTAAGTTTTCAGGCCGCAGTATCAGCCAGACCAGACACTAATGAGATGCTAAAGTGCTCCAAGAAGTTGCATTTAACATTTTAAAGCCTTCCCTGCCCCAGGGAAGCATCTTGTTTTCAAACGTGGTCTCTGATGGGTAAAGGTGAAGCAGAGTGTCTTCTGATGGATGGGCTGTCAGAGGAAATCTAATGTGACCAACTGCTTGCTCAGAAATGGAAGGGAAATTGATCACTAAATAGAAACTGACATCACCTCTGGGGAGTATCAGCAGCTTCCATGAGCGGCTGCAATTCCTGGATATAGTGAATGCTGCCACGGTGGGGCTGGAAGTGAGTGGTGGGGCTGGAATCTGAACCCAAGCAAGGGATGCCCTACTCGTCACGCTCATAGCCACGCTCTATTTTGCCTTTAACACAGAAAAGTAGGTTCCCCTCTTGGCCACTGATTCCACGACCTTCAGTAAGTCAATTCAACTCTAAGAGTCTCAGCTTTTCCTCTTAACAGAAAAGGTAAGTGCAGACTGCCTCCCAAGCCCTGTTGTTCTGTGAATATGATATGATGTCATTATTTGTCAGTTGGTCAATCAACAAGGGTCCATGCTTCCAGATGCTTCTTGAGGCAAAATGGGCAAAGCAATGAGTAAGGCATTTCACACAATTGACAGTTTGTAAAGTGTGAGTCGTGAAGCAGAGGTAAGTACTATTCTTATTAACAACATCATCTTCATTTCTACTTCTGAGAAGAATTCAGGGGGCTCCCTGGTTGTGTCTCTGGGATGTTTTGTTCGTTTGTTTGAAAGTTGCTTCATGGTCTCTCTTATTTATTTTCTTTCTTTTTTGTTTTGGCTGTGTCATTCCTTAGTTGCAGCACACGGGATCTTTGTTGAGGTGTGCAGGCTTCTCTGTAGTTGTGGAGAGCGGGTTTTCTCTTCTCTAGTTGAGGCACGAGAGCTCAGTAGTTGTGGCGCACATGGCTTAGTTGCCCTGAGACGTGTGGGATCTTATTTCCCTCACCAGCAGTTGAACCAGCATCCCCTGCATTGGAAGGTGGATTCTTTACCGCTGAACCACCAGGGAAGTCCCTCTCTGGCATGTTAAAAACCTAAACTAGAGATCATTGTCCAGATGTGTTGAGGGCAGAAGGGGCCACAGCTCAGCTACAGTCAGCCCTTATTGAGCTCCTTTTCCTAAACTTTTCTTTCCCAGCTCTTTAGTGGAGTATAATTGCTTTACACTGTTGTGCCAGTTTCTGCTGTACAACAAAGTGAATTAGCTGTATTTATACATATATCCCCATATCCCCTCCCTCCTGTGACTCCACCCCACCCCTGTAGGTCATCACCTATCATCGAGTTGATCTCCCTATGCTATGCAGCAGCTTCCTACTAGCTGTCTGTTTTACATTTGGTAGTCAATGCTACTCTCTCACTACATTTAAAAGATGCAAATAGTCACAGCATTAAGGATGTCATATTCTCCCTCTGTAATCATTGTTCTAACACAAAGTGGCACTGGAAGTTCTGCAGCCAGACTGCTCTGCAGTCACTTGGTTCCAGCCTCTCAGCCTCCCCTCATCCATGGCACATAAAGCTGACCAGCCCTTGACAGCACCTTCTGCGTGGAGCTTGGCTTTACCACTTGGCTTCATCTCAGAAAGCTGATCTTTCTGTAACACACTTCACCAGTGGAGTGCTTCCAAAGGAGAGAGTGGGGTGCATCTAAAGGTGTGTGCAGGAAACTCAAGTTTTCCCACCTGAGGAATCCCTGCTAGTTGGCGTTGAACAAAATAGTGGCCTGGCCATTTGACTGATGTAGCCAAGATGAATGGGCAGCTCCTGGGCGGCACCTGAGGACCACAGGGCACATCTGCACTCTTTTCAAGTTCCAGGAAGGAACTGATCCCTCCTTCAATCTGCTAGCCGCCGGGTGTCCAGGGAACTTTTATATTTACTCCCTACTGCCCTTGGAACCTCTTTTTGATTCTTTTTAAAAAATTTTTATTTTATTTATTTATTTATTGGCTGTATTGTGTCTTTGTTGCTGCATGTGGTCTTTCTCCAGTTGCAGTGAATGGGGGCTACTCTTTGTTGCAGTGCACAGGCTTCTCATTGCAGTGGCTTCTCTTGTTGTGGAGCATGGGCTCTAAGCACGTGGGCTTCAGTAGTTGTGGCACATGGCTCAGTAGTTTTGGCTTGAGGGCTCTAATAGCACAGGCTCAGTAGTTGTGGCGCACGGGCTTAGTTTCTCAGCGGTATGTGGGATCTCTCCAGACCCTGGGCTCGAACCCATGTCGCCTGCATTGGCAGGCAGATTCTTAACCACTATGCCACCTGGGAAGCCCCTCTTTTTGATTCTAAAATCAGACGTTGTGAGCATTCAAAGTCTATTCCCCATTGTCCATCCACTACCTCTCCCCCGGCCTTTCTCTTTCTTCCTTAGTTCTGTGCCCCGATTTTAATCTGACTATCAAATACTCCAACCTTTCTATTTTATCTTGTGATGATGCATTTTCAACAGTCTTTAAAACTGTGGTTATATGTGAGAAGATACCCTGCATCGGTGTCTATACAGCAGAGTGGAGGGTCCAGAGTCATGTGACACAGATTCAAATCCTGATTCTACTACACTTTCCATGACCTTGGGCTAGATGTTTCATCTGTCCAAGCCTTGATTTCTTTCTTTTCTTTTAATTTAATTTTTATTTTATATTGAAGTATGGTTGATTGACAATGTTGTGTTAATTTCAGGGCTACAGCAAAGTGATTCAGTTATACATATTCATGTACCTATTCTTTTTTAGATTCTTTTCCCATATAGGTTATTAAAGGATATTGAGTAGAGTTCCCTGTGCTATACAGCAGGTCCTTGCCTTGGTTTTTTAATCTTTTCAAAATACTCATTCTATGCAATGGAAGGGTCCTTTGGTTTGTTTTAGGGGCAATATGAGATTTTCCAAAGTTCCCAAGTTTTTTCAGATCTTCGGTTCTTTATAGCAGCTGGGAAAGTAGAGAGTGGAGAACTGAATTTGGTGAATGATTCTCAGGGACCCAGTTCTTTAAAGAGATGGATCCAGCAATCCTTTAGGATATAATGCTATTATCTCCATTTCACAGTAAGAGACCGAGGCTCTGGTAGTTTACATGCCACAATCCTTCATGTTCCGAACAAGTAAAATGAGGTTTGAGTCCCATTCATCCCACTCCAGGGTCTGTGCTTTGTCAGCTACAAGCTGCCACCCATGATAAGCATTAAGGAAACACTTAACGAACTTCATGGATGTTTTAATTGGCCGGTGTGTTAGTGGGACGGCCCCCTGAACCGTGGCCGAACACCCGTCCGTTAATGAAGGGTTAAAGTGAACATACTAAGATCAGTCAGAGGCTTTGACCCTCTGGGGAAGCATTTGGAAGCAAACACTTCTGCATGGAGTTAAGTGGATGTTAAGATCTCATTTCACTGTGCGCTGAAGATAAAGTGAACAGCAAAATGAAACAACACAAAGACGAAATGAAATGGGAAACGTTTAGAGGGGGGCTTTCTCTGCAAAGAAGGCATCCCTTGAGGTTGAATCGATACAGGCTATTCATATGCTGCATTGTACATGGGTTCATTAAAAAATCTGTGGCCTCACCAATCGATAAAGCTTTGGGGACCCAGGCGTGTCTAACAGCACAGAGGCTGCAAATTGCAGAAAAGCAGACATGTACTCTCCAGGAAGAGGAGTTCTTTGAAGTCAAATCAATAGGCCCACACCTCCAGCCTCCATAAGCCGTGGAACATTGATAGAATTGTTTCAAACAACCAAGGCTAATAAGCTCTGTTGTTATCTGCTTTAACTTCAAAGATCGTGGGGTAACCTTGCCTGAAGAGAGCACAATTAAGAAGGGAAGAAAAGTGGTTTTTTCACCTGCATCCCAGGGAAGGCCGTGTACAAATAGAAATCAATTGCTTTAACATGCAGACACCCCCTTTGTAGGATGCTTGTTTTTGAAAATTGACTTGCAGATGCTACCTGGTAGGTTTGCCTCTCAGCGGGGAGTGTAGCCTGCAGTCTCAGGGCATGGCCTTCCTAAGTCCCAGGTAAATACGCACTGGCTAGAATCCTTGTTATAAGCCTTGAGTTTTTTTTCTTTTTTTTAATTTATTTATTTGTTTGTTTATTTATTTATTTATTGGCTGTGTTGGGTGTTCATTGCTGCATGCGGGCTTTCTCTAGTTGTAGTGAGCGGAGGCTCCTCTTCGTTGCGGTGCACGGGCTTCTCTTGTGGAGCACAGGCTCTAGGTGCACGGGCTTCAGTAGTTGTGGCACTTGGGCTCCATGGTTGTGGCTCACGGGCTCTAGAGCTCAGGCTCAGTAGTTGTGGCACATGGGCTCAGTAGTTGTGGCACATGGGCTCAGTAGTTGTGGCACACAGGCTCTATAGTTGTGGCTCGCAGATTCTAGAGTGCAGGCTCACTAGTTGCATGTGGCACATGGGCCTAGTTGCTCCTCGGCATGTGGATCTTCCTGGCCCAGGGCTCGAACCCATGTCCCCTGCATTGACAGGTGGATTCTTAACCACTGCGCCACCAGGGAAGTCCCAAGCCTTGAGTTTCTACTAACTCAGGGTTTTCTCCACCTGCCATTTGCGGTCTGATAATCCTTTGTTGTGCCAGGTCCATCCTGTACATTGTACAGTGTTTATTATCATCCCTGGCCTGTCTCACTAGCTGCCAGTGGCAACCACTTGCCTGAGTTATAACAACCCAAAATGCCTCCAGAACTTGCTAAAAGTCCCCTGGAAAGTCTTTGACCCTCAGGGTAAAATTGTCCCTGGGTGAGAGCTTAATTCTACTCACAGAGAACATGGTGGAGAGGAGGGTGATATCTTGGACCTCATAAACTAATATTTATAAGGTTGGGGGCTTCGGGATGCTTGGAAACAGAGATGAAACTGTGATTGGACCTTTGCTTTGGTTTCCTGTTTCTATGCACCCGTTTTATTTCTCCAGATAAGCTTCTTCACAAAATAGGGACCATGACCACGAGTAGATTGAAGCGTGCATCTGTGCAACTCTGTAATAAGGAAGGAAATGAATATTTTCCAAGTTCATTCCAAAAGCTCCTAAGAAGGGCTCTAGTCCAGCTTAGGTAACAAATGTTACTGCAAGTCACTTCTGGAGAGGTCTGGGTTGGGAGGCAGTTGAAGGACTCCGGTTGGCTCACATCATCTCCTGTTGGGCAGGGGTTTCCTGAGTAGCTTTTCTCATTTATTCATCCGTGCATCCATGCATCCATCCATCCATCCATCCATCTGTCTGTCAATCAATCATAGACTTTGTACCATTCACTGTTTTGAGCTTTGAGCATATAAACATGAAAAGCTCACCTGTGACCTGCCTCTGAAAGGTTTTCAGTGTGGTTTATTAGATATGCAGCTAAACTGGGGCAAAATGCTATATCATATCAGCCAATGGTGATAAGAAACTTTATTCCAGTGATTTGAGAAATGATTGAAAAGGGTTTGGAAGTAGATACGGGAGGTAGGGGTGAGCAGACAGAATTTGATTAGGAAGACAATGAGAAGTGAGGCGTTCTCATAATTGAAAAAGCCTTGGCCCTTTTTAAATAAATGCCCAGTGTGGTTGGGGAAATAGGGGAGGTATCAGTTGTTGCAAAGCTCTGATTGTAGGGGAAGTATTGGCAGATGATATCGGAAGACAAGTGCTACCAAGGCTGTTGCCCCGGGATCATACCCCTGCCCTTCCCTCGAATAGAAACCAATTACTCTTATCTGAGTGTCAGGAGGGGGCTGCAAACAAAAAACAAGAACCATTTAGAACCAGTGAGGTCCAAGATGGCAGAAGAGTTGACTTCCAGTGGACCTTGAGCCTCATTATAGTCTTATTGTGGTACATTAACTAAATGACATACCCACGGGCGCCATGAGAGTTGCCAGTTACCATGACAACCACTGGGAAAGCCCCGACAAGGACTGGAAAGGAGAGTGGCATCAGTTCTGGGTGCAAACCATGCCCCTGTTCTTGGATAACTCATGAATATTCCTCCCACTCTTTCCAAGTCCCTCCCTTTTACCTAGACCCTCCTATAAACGTGGTGTCCCGAATTGGGTTGAGGGATTAATATGTGAACTAGATTCCTGCTTCTCCATTCTTTGGCAATTGAATAAAGCCTGTGCTGTTCCAGTCTCAATATCGGTTTTGTTATTTCAAATCAGATTGGGCAAAGAACCTCTCTGGCCAAGCCCGGGGCCCCTGGCCAAGGCTAGGACCCCGGTGTAGGTCTGGTCGACCAATTCAGTAATAGAAGCATGAAGAGCGTGTCAGCTCAGCTAAGGGGCTTGGGCTTTGCTCTGTGATCGGAGAAGAGTCGTTTTAGACAATGGTCATTGGTTGAGAATTTTTGAAAATTAGCTTTGAGAATAATGACATTGACAACAATGCAGGAGGTGGATAGGGTAGAGGAAAGGTTGTTTCTAAAGTTCTCTTCCAAAGAGCCAAACAATCGACTGGAATCCTTGTTTCCTTTATATCATTTACCAGTGGCTGGAATTTTTCTTTAACTTGTTTATTTGCTTGGTTCTGTCTTTTGCCCACAATAGAAAGTGATCTCTGTGGGTTCTCACAAGTCTCTGGGGTTCGCTTTTGTATCTACATCCATCCCAGCATCTGGTATCTACAGGGTGTTCAGTAAATATTCCCTGAGCTTGTTCATTCATCCATCTATTATTCATTTATTCAATCATTATTCAGTCATGCATATATCCAGTCGTCTGCTCAATGCCACACTTAATGAATACCTACTCCAGTTGGTTCATTAAAAAAGAGCATTCTTGGTGGATATGTGGATATTTGGAAGGAAATAATGCCCAGATTGATAAACAGAAACTGAGAGATGTGTCCATTGGTGCTTCTGTGTCTCAGTTTTGATTTTTGTTTTGTTTTGTTTTGTTTTAAGATTTTTTGATGGGGACCATTTTTAAAGTCTTTATTGAATTTGTTACAATATTGCTTCTGTTTTATGTTTTGGATTTTTGGCCCTGAGGCTTGCAGGATCTTAGCTCCACAACCAGGGATCGAACCCGCACCCCCTGCATTGGAAGGCGAAGTCTTAACCACTGGCCTGCCAGGGAAGTCCCTGTGTCTCAGTTTAGATTCTGCAAGTGGTTCCTTGTATAAAATAGGGCATCCTTCCCAATGGAGAATTTTTCCTTTTGATGGACAACCCAAGGAAAGAAGATCTTTCCGAAATGTTTGCTGATGAATAGGTAGAGAAGTCTGGACTGTAACAGTATAGCTTGTGTGGAGAGTTTGTTCTCAAAGTCATGGCTGTTGAAGATGTAGAAATTGGAATACCCATACAGGTGGGGATGTATAATGAAGTAGCTGCGTTGGGAAACAGTCTGGCAGTTTCTCAAAATATTAAGCTTGAGTTTCTCATTTGATTCAGAATTCTCACTCCTAGGTATACATCCAAGAGAAATAAAAATGTATGTCCACACAAACACTTGCACATGAATCTTCAAAGCAACATTATTCATAATATCAAAAAACAAAAGGCAACCCAAATGTCCATTTTCTGATAATTGGATAAACACATACAGTCTACCCATACGATGGAATATTACTCAGCCATTAAAAGGATTTACACACTGATAGATGCTACCACATGGATGAGCTTTGAAAACGTGCTGAGTACAAGAAGCCAGTCATGGAAAGCCATATATTGTATAATTCCATTTATATGAAATGTCCAGAATAGAAAAGGCCATGGAAACAGAAAGTGGATTTGTGGTTGCCAGGGGCTGTAGGTGGGGAAGAAGAAATGAGCAGTGACTGCTAACGAGTAGGAGGTTTCCTTTGGAGGGAATGAAAATGTCCTAAAATTAGTTAGTAGTGACTGTTACACAACTGTGAATCTAAAAAGCAACTAATCTGTACACTTCATGAGGTAATTTTTTTAACACAGATTATTTTTTTTAACTATTTATTTTAATATTTTTTATTTTTGGCTGTTTCAGGTCTTAGTTGTGGCATGCTGGATTTTTCATTGTGTCATGAGGGCTTCTCTTTAGTTGGGGTGCACAGGCTCTTTAGTTGTGGCACATGGGCTCTCTAATTGTGGCACATGGACTCAGTAGTTGTGGCGCTTGGGCTTAGTTGCCCCAAAACATGTGGGATCTTAGTTCCCTGACCAGGGATCAAACCCGCATCTCTTGCAATGGAAGGTGGATTCTTAACCACTGGACCAGCAGGGAAGTCCCACCAGGTAAATTTTATGATATGTAAATTTTATCTTAAATCACAACTCAGTTCTCATGGGCACGTAACCAGGTTACAAGGGAGAAGGACTTAGAGAGACTCTCAAGCCCTAGGATCCCCGTGAATCCACAAGGGAAGTCTGTGCAAAGAACCACGTGGGGCAAGAGTACAAAGGTTTATTACCTTAAAAGAAAGATAGTGGAGAACCTGCTGTATGGGACAGGGAACACTACTCAATTTATCTGTAATAACCTAAATGGGAATAGAGTCTAAATAAGAGTGAATATATGTGTATGTATAACTGATTCACTTGGCTGTACAGCAGAAATTAACACAATATTGTAAGTCAACTATACTCAATAAAAATTAATTTTTTTAAAAAACTTAAAATTGTCAAAGGAAAAAGAAAGTGGAATTTAGGGAGAACTATGGTTGCTAAATCATTTGTTCAACAACGCTGCTTATGGGATGTTTGGTGCTCATACAATAGAGATGAAGTCACCAATCGTGGCTACTGAGAAAACACCTTAAATACTTTGTTGGTGGTTGGATGTGAAGACCTTCAGAACCTGCTGAGGAATTTGAACTTGAATTTATAGCAGAAATGGCAAAGGTAAGACAAACATGCCACCACGCCCTAGCACCTGAGCAAGGAAGACATCACTAATTGATCTCCGAATATGTCTTCCTAGAATCCATATTCCTTCTCAGAACAGGGTTCCCTGGGAGGGTCTAGGAATCCATGTACATTCACAAGTGTGATGAATCCTTTCATATCTACATTAGAGTCTGTGGGAGCAGGAAAAATACTTAATAAGGATTGGAGCATGATGTCAGCGAGGCACACTTTTGGGCCAGGTGGTTTTATACATTGAAAATAAATACATTAATTAACCCATCTAATTTTGTTTCTCCAGGCCTCGGAGTCACACTGCCAAGGAAAGCATTATATCAAAGCATTATATGAAATGGCCAATACGGTCCCAAGACTTGTTCTGTTTGGCCAGTATCAAGCTTTATTGTTTTCCTGGTGTTGCCCAATGTTGACATTTGATAGATTTCACCCCAAACCTAGTTTTTCTTTTTCTCTTGAAAAATCAGATGCTCTAAAAAGACAATCTGAGCCTCTGCACATGGAAACAATTAGTTCCAGTGTGGTGGCTGCCTCTCATGAGTGAAATAGATTCCAGTTTGACCAGTCCTCCGTGTTCCCGATGATATTACACCAGACCTGATGCTCTATTGTCTTTCTGGGCCATGAGGGGTTTTGTGCTGGGATTTGTTTGTTTGTTTGTTTTTGTCATTGCTTACCTAATCTGAATAGCACATCAAGAACCACCATTCATGTCCAAGGGCACTGAAAATTTATGGGTAAATTACCCTTTCGTAAATTGAATTAAGGTTGTACAAGATGAGACGATGCTAAGTTTTTTCTGTTGTTCTAGCATCAATCTAGGTTTTCCATGAAGTAATAAGCTGGGATTATTTCACCATGGCAATAAGGGTGTGGGGTGGCAGGAGGGCAGGCATTGTAGATACAGACTGTGCACCACACTGTCTAATTAAGACTCATTTCCACTGGTTCTAAAATATGACGTAAATGAACATACCTGTGAAACAGAAACAGACTCAGGGACATGAAGAACAGACTTGTGGTTGCCGAGGGGGGAGGGGGTTGGGGGAGGGATGGAGTGAGAGGCTGGGGTTAGCAGATGTAAGCTTTATATATAAGATGAATAAACAACAAGGTCCTATGGTAGAGCACAGGGAACGATATTCCATATCCTGTGAGAAACCATCATGGAAAAGAATATTTAAAAAGAATGTATATATATGTATCACTGAATTACTTTGCTATACAGCAGAAATTAACACAACATTATAAATCAACTCTACTTCAATAAAAATTAAATAAAATAAAAGTTCTTTCCATCGGTGAATTCAGTGCTTGCAGACAGATTTTTTTTTTTTTTTGGCTGCATTTTTGGGTCTTTGTCGCTTCATGCAGGCTTTCTCTAGTTGTGGCGAGTGGGGGCTACTCTTCATTGTGGTGCATGGGCTTCTCATTGCAGTGGCTTCTCATTGCAGAGCACAGGCTCTAGGTGTGTGGGCTTCAGTAGTTGTGGCATACAGGCTCAGTAGTTGTGGTGCACGGGCTTAGTTGCTCTGTGGCATGTGAGAGCTTCCCTGCCCAGGGATCAAACCCTCGTCCCCTGCATTGGCAGGTGACTTCTTAACCACTGAGCCACCAGGGAAGTCCCCAGAATTTTTTAGGCAGCTCAGAAAAGGTCTTCTAGAGGCTAGGATTTCATTTACCTCTATTCACAGAAGGAAGAACACAGACTCCATCCATGGTAACACATTGTATAGTGCTTGGGCCATTGCTTGTGCACCAAGAATTTCCTCATGAAAATACTAGGGTTTGGCTGGACTCTGAATTCCTGCGTCTCCTGAGAAATACTTACTCCGAGAGTTTGAGTTTGAAAGCTCAGCCCTCTCGGGTCCTGCCAGCTCGAGTCTTTCTGAGTCCCTCTTTTCTACTTTCTGTTTGTTGTATAGGTGGTTGAGAGCCCACATTTGGATTTCCTTATTTCCCTGTCCCTGGAATCACAGAAGTAAACTGTCAGTTACTGATGAAAAAAATGCACAACCTGAAAGTTGAGAATTATATTTTATTTGGCAGGCTGTCTGAGGACTCAAGTCTAGGAGACAGACAGCCTCTCAGAGAGCTCAGAGGGACAGCTCCGAAGAGAGAAGGGAGGAGCCAGGCTATATAGAAATTTTTGCAACAAAACCAGGTAATCCGAACATTAAAAGATTACTGTTCATTAAAGGAAAAGACAAACATCTTAAGTCATTGAATTTAGTGCTTTTCTTTGTATGGGAAGATGCAAGAATCTGGGCTCATTGAAATGATTCCTTTGATAATGCACCTCAGTTATCTAGGGCCAGTATCGTGTTTTCTCCATCCCGAATCCCCTCAGAGTGCACAGTCAGGGTGGCTGCAGTGGCTTGATGGTCTTAACATCCTTTGTTTACTGACATTTTTTGTCCACTTACCTTAGGTTCACAATGCACAGTACACCATTTTCTTATTTTCTCGAGTGTTTTGTTTTTTCCTCATGGAAACTTTACTAAGTATCATTAATAACAGTTGAAAAAATTCTGTACACTTTTCTCTTATTTCCTCCCTTGGAAATCTGTTGATCCTGCCAAAATACTTTTTTTTTAAATGTGACTAATTGAGATGCAAGCCCCGAACACCTAAGCTTGTGTCTCCAGCATCTGCCAATGGAAGCTCGTTCACAGCGCTTCTCTCCACCAGGTTCAGTGTGCGCAGTCAGAGCTGGTGTGGGAGGCTGGGCAGCGTCATATGCAGGGCTCTCACCAGATAAACAGCTCTTAATCCCTGTGGGCCACCGTTGGATGCTTGGATCTTTTCCTAAGCTAACTGACAAGCGTTGGTATGACTGAAGTCAGATTTGGTAGCCTCTCCGCTCAGAATCAATATGAGGTGAGAGAAAGAGAGATGTTGGTAGAAAGGAAAGATGTTTTTAATGAAAATGCTGGCCATCTGGGAAGATGGTGGACTTGTGTCTCCCAAAAACCATCTCCAAAGATTCTTCTTGGCCATGAAAGTTTGTTCTTATTTTCTTTCACCATGAAAGTTTTTAAAGGGGAAACCAGGACGTAATCTCAGTTAATCATTGAGACAGGAGGGCAGAGTCATTGCCACCCCGCATTGTGTACAGGCTTCTGGACTTCTTGTGATCTTTCTTTAGATGCTGTCTTGTTCACACAGTTTGTTCATGAGATTACTGAAGGGGAAGCGAGGAAAGAGATTTGGGCATGTGTTAATTACCTATTCTTCATTTCTACTTCTTTGATCTATGGAAAGAACCAATACATTAGGCGAGGTATTGTGTGATCAAAAGGTTTCAAAGATGTGCTTGGGCCAGAGAGCAGTAGAGCATGGGGGTGTCTGGTTTAAGGTTAGTGTCAAGACAAAGGGCCTCCTGAAGAGAGCTCTTTCCTGACAAAAGCTGCTGACAAATCTCCACTTGTCAGAACATCATAGCGTTTCTATGGGATCATGGGCGAAGGCCCGTCTTCTGTACCTTCCTCTTGCTGACATAGGGCGCCTTATTCTCAGAGTGGAAGGTGTTGACAGGAGTCTGTAGTATCTCTTTGCTGACAGCTGTAGTGCCCATTTATATATAAGGGCAGAACTGATCTCAGGCGGCCTCGGCCTGCAGCGGCTTGAAGCAGGGTTTGGGTTCCTGGCCAGTGATTGAGGTTGGTTCAAGACGGTGAGAGCACTGAATCCTAGCCTCTAGACCAGTGGTCAGTGACAAGGCCCTGGCCCGATGGCTTTGCAGAAAAGAATTCCCCCAAAGACAGAAAGTAGTGAAACAAGTAAAGTGTTTATTGGGAGAAAGAAACAGAGTACATTACTTGTAGATAGACACATGGGCAGGCTTGGAGAGAGTTGTGCCCTCGTGGCAGTTTGAATCACTTTTATGTGGCATTTCTTCTATGTTTCCTTTAACCAATCATTTTGATTTGCCTGATTCAGAGTCCATATTTGGTGTATCTCAGGATTTTCCCACTTGTGCGCACACATCTCTTAGCCAAGATGGATTCCACTGAAGAGGCCTATGGGTAGGTTTGGCCACTTGGCATCACTCCCTTTTTGACCTCCAAGGAGGATTTTTGCACGTGTAGTTGGAGGAGGTCTCCTGACTTCGAAAATGAGGAATATGTGGTCTCTTCTCTTCTATCGGGGCAGAGCGCAGCCTCCTCTCCCAATTGTCCTGTTATTCCCATCTCGGAGTATTGGTCCACAGGGAACGAACTCAGACCATTTGCCCCAGGGGCCCATCTATCTCATACCTCAAAATGAGCTACAATTATTTTGATGCCCACAAAGATAAAGATTATTATGGGTAATAGTGTTAATTCCATTCCCTTAAGGCCAGTTCTTGGAATTGTGCTCGCCATAGATTCAGTACTTTTCTATAAACAAGAGGCAGGGGACATGGAAGGGTGTTTGTACTGGGGGGTGGAGCGGGGATCTGCTTGGTTCCATTGGTGGTGCTTTAACAATCCCCCAAGTCAAAGGATGAAATGTTAAAATGAGAACATTCCACAAGTAAAGTGTATGCTAGACTTTGCACTGAGTCATTGTCTGGGGCCCAGAATGCTCTGAAATTTGGATAAGGAATAATTTTTGGAAGATACCTGTCTAGAGAGTAAAACCTTATTGAAAGTGTTTGGGGTAGATTTTTTTCCTTAGGGGAAAACAACTAAAAATCTTGGTTTTCCCGTTGGAGTGACCCATCAAACAGAATTAAAAAATATTCCCTGCGGTCTGCTGGAGATTTTGGAGGTTGGAGAGGAGTTGTCAGGGACCCTGCTGTCAAGATGTTCCGTGTACTCCAAATTAAGGTGAGGAGCTGACCCTTTTTGCAGCTCTGAGATGAAAGCCAGTCTTTGTGTACATCTCTCAGTCCCTGTGGGAACTTTGGGGAAATATAATGAAAAATAATATCTCTGCCAACTCAGAAATCCTCTCCAAAAAAAGCAGAAGGGAAACAGTTATTATTGAATAGGTATTAACCCAGAATGTGTGCACATTGCAGGCCAATTGCTAAGAGATTACAAAGACAAAAAGCCATCTCACCATTATATAGAACCAAGCAGACACAATCTATCTCATATATGTTCTCAAGATAAACAATAACCAGTCCTGTAAGCAAAAGGATTCAACAGCACTGTTTGTCAGATGGAGTTGGTCCTAAATTCTTCTGTTAATTAGGGTCGTCACTTGTTTGCTAATTGTCTTTATCCAAAGAAAAAAATTTTCTCAGATTTTTAAGATGGAAGGTAGCTTTGTAGTGTGGAAGCAGGTATCAGAGGAAATTAAGCTTCCCCCTTCCAGGGAAACTGGGAGATAGAGGTGTTATCTGGTTACTTAACATTGAAAAAGAAAAGAAAAGAAAAAGAGATTCCTGAGTTGTAACTCTGGCAGAGGCTTATTTAGCTTTCAAAAAGAGTCATATACATTTCAAAGGGGGCAGAGGAAGCATTCACAAGTTTTCTAAAGTAAATTCTCCAAGAAAAGTGAGACTCTTTTTGCACCAGGAAAAATCAAAGTTAATTTTTCTTTTTAAAAAATTGTATTTGCTCATCTAGAACCCCAATTAGTTTAATAATTACTATGTGTTTTGTATACGTGTAGGTTTCAGGAGTGTCAGACTTGGCACACAGCCAGGCAGTGAAAGAGCCCAGGGGGTTCAAGTTTCCTTGGTTTAGTCACTCCCGGAGCTGACAGTCCTGCCTCTTCTCCCTGGACATGTGTGTTGGTATTAACCCAAATTTGTTAAGAACACTGGTTTTGCATTCAGATACCATGGGTTCATATCCTAGCTCTCTCTCTTACTAGCTCTGTACTCTTGACCCGTTGGCCCCTCTGCACCTCATTTGTGGCATTATGATATACAAATACTTTACCTTGAAAAATTATTGTGAGGACTATGTGTCTACTGTTATTGTCAATTGAAAAAAAAATACACAACCTAAACATTGAGAATTATGTTTTATTCAGTGGACAAAACTGAGGGCTTAAGCCCGGGATGCAGCCTTCTCGGCTAGCTCTGAGGGACCACTCTGAAGAGGTAAGGGAGGAGCCAGGATATATAGGAGTTTTTGCAACAAGGACCAGGTAGTCAGAGCATCAAACGATTACTTTTCATTAAAGAAAACATCTCAAGTTAACGTATTTAGCACTTTTGGGGGCTCAATGAAATCGTTCTTTTTATATGCACCTTAACTATCTAGGGCCAGTATCCTACTTTTCTCCATCCTGAATCCCTTTTTTGGGGGAGGAGGGTAGCTGCAGTGGCTGATGGCTTGGGAGCCAGCAGTCCACTTGTCTCCATCCTGAATTCCCTAAGGGCTCATCATCTGGGGCAGCTGTAGTGGCTTGATGGCTGCAACAGCTTTTGTTTACATATATGACAGGCAACAGTTTTCATTCACAGTGTACATTAAATTCCAGGAATAATGCCCAGTACATAATAAGCGCTCCATATAGGGTAGCAATTATTATCCCTACTCTTATTTCGGGGGTTACTTGAATTTAAGGCACAACCAAAAATATGTAAGTTCTCCTTAGATGTCAGACACTTAGCAATCACTTTGCAAAGCTCTGTAAAGAGTGTTAAATATTTGAGGGACTTCCCTGGTGGTCCAGGGGTTTACACTCTGCACGTCCAGTGCAGAGGGGTGCAGGTTCCATCCCTAGTCAGGGAACTAAGATCCCACTTGCTGCGTGGTGAGGCCAAAAAAAAAAAGAAAGTTAAATATTTAAGTCTTAAGAAAATTGGTTATTAAGTGTGTGTAGTTTGCATATCTTCATATAGATCTAGGCATTTTTGTATATGTGAGAAACATCATCTGATTCTGTAGCTTTTCTTCTATATAGTTTTACATCTCTCACATTGAGAGCAGGATCATCAGGAGGGATTATAGGGACTCCCCTGGTGGTGCAGTGGTTAAAAATCCGCCTGCCAATGCGGCAGACGCAGGTTCGAGCCCTGGTCTGGGAAAATCTCACATGCTGTGGAACAACTAAGCCCGTGCGCCATAGCTACTGAGCCTGCGCTCTAGAGCCCACAAGCCACAACTATTGAGCCCGTGTGCCACAACGACTGAAGCCCAAGCTCCTAGAGCCTGTGCTCCACAACAAGAGAATCCACTGCAATGAGAAGCCCGCGCACAACAAAGAGCAGCCCCCGCTCACTGCAACTAGAGAAAGCCTGCGCGCAGCAATGAAGACCCAACACAGCCAATAAATAAATAAATAAAATGTTATGAGGAGGGATTACAAGGCAAGACCAGGTGTCCCTCACTTGAGATTGTCAGCTGCAATTGGCACTGGCCATTGGCACTTGTCATCTACCTCTACAAAGATTAAGTCATGTGCTGCAGCAGCTGCTGACTGCCAGTGCCCCCCAAAACGTGTTCAGGTGGAGAGCTGAAACGAGGCGCTCTGTGCCCTGTGAAAATCAGGCAGAACAGGTCTTTAGATTCTCAGATATTTTCAGGAGCCAACTTTATAAGCCCAGTTCTTGTATCTCCTCATATCTAGAAAAGCACTAAAATCCTTCACGGTGACGACTGCCCCCCGTGACTAGCAGTAACCTTCTGTAAACAATGTGCTTGATTGCATGTCTTTCCCTTTCACCAAAACCACATATATACTGAGCTTCCCCCCACCCCCCGCCTCTTTAGAACAGTTTCTCAGAGCTATCTGGGATGCTGTCTCCAGGGCTGCAGTCCTCATTTTGCCCCAAATAAAACTTAACTCGCAACTCTCACATTGTGCATTTTTTTTAAGTCGACAAGACAGATCAATAAATACAGTGGTAGACTCCGTGGAGGGAATCACACAGATCAAATTCTTGTTCCTCTTCTCAATCAAAAAGAAAGCAATGGGTATTTCTTATGAGATCCACAGATGAAAGATACTTTCCTCCAAAGAGTTTCTTGCTGCCACTCTTGCTCTAGAGTAAGATAGTGACAAGATGTGTAAGGAAAGCGATATCCAAAGACACGTTTCCCTAGCTACTATTTGCAGATCATCTCACCTGTGTTCATGAAGGAAAATGGCATAAAGCATCCACTTTCTCTATCCAGGTCCTCATGGCCTTCAGTTCTCTCAGCATTAGACACCTTGCTTTGGTTTCTCCTTGTCCTTCTTGGGACTCAGAGAGAGAATTCAACCCAGTTGAATGGAGAACTGTGTCTGTGTGGTGTGCGGGTGAACTGGGTCCCATACAGAGTTGTGCCACTGTGATTTTCCTTGCACATAGGACCTGCTATACATTTACAAGAGGTGTGGTTAGATAAAACTCTCCAGCTTGGAGCTCCTGCAAGATCCACCTCAGCTTTTGCCCCAAGACTTTACTCTTCTTGGGAAGTCCTCACTCAGTGATGAAACAAGGTGATGCTGAGGTCACACACTTCTTGAGGCAGCTTGCAGCCGATGGGTGAGAAAGATGTTGGTAGCCAAGGTCACCGTCCTCTTAGAATGGCCTCAGCCAGTGACCAGCAAGGTGATGGTCAGAGAGTCTGGCCAATCCCCCCTAATATGGATCCTCTAGTAGCCAGTCTGAAAAGGTGGACAATGGTTCTTGAGTGCTCTTTGTATAATTTCAGCGTTTCATTTCTTATGGATAAAAAGTTCCTCACGGTTTCCAATACTGATTCTTATTTTGATGGTAGGATGCTATGTATAAGTTCGAAGCAGGATTAATGGGAAGAAAAGGAAGAAAGATCACATGGAGTTGAACACTGTTCAGACTTTTCTCCAAATAAAGTAAAATTGAATATACAACTGTGGGTTGTAAGAAGCGGAGAGTTCTCGAAATGCATGATGGATGCTTTGAACACAGGAGGTGAGAGGCAGCCCTCCTGTTACGCATCATTTTGGAACTGTGCATTATAGCAGAACTTTATTTTCTTGTAGGTGAGCTTGCCTGCAATCACTAGGTCCCAGGGGCTGGTGCAAGATGTCCTTACTTTCCGTTTCTCCCAGCCTGTGTTCTGGAGAGATGTATTCTGCAGAGAAGCTTCTATCATGGGACTTCTCTGGGTCCCTAAAGTGCCTGGAGGGGTCGCTGTGAGGCTGAGCTTTGTAAGCATCGTCGGTTTTGAAGAAAACAAAAGGTGATCATTCATTCCATTTTTAGCGCGTATTGAAAATCCTACTACAATTATTCTTTTTACAAATCTGGACATGATAGTGAGGTTTAAATCCCTCAAACCTCCTCTAAAAAACAGGCAACGGCTCTGTCAGGGTGACCTTTTTGGTGTGGTGTAATTTACATGGCTGGTTATTTTGAAAATAACCTCGAGCATGGATGAGCTGGGCTAGCTCACGAGAGGTATGAGTAGTTATCAAAACGTCTCTCTCTGCTCCCTCCTAACAGTCTTGTGAGGCTAGATGGCTGGACCAGGATGCATTGGCTGTGGGTTGCTCTAGGACAGTGATGACCACAAAAGCAGGAGTCACTGCCTGTGCTTCCCCTAACATTTTGTACTTATTGATGTGGCTTTACTAAGAGGGAGACTAAATTGCTTTTTTTGGCCTCTGTTAATGTTCTTGAGAATCTGTAATTATTATATATATATATTATAATTATAGCACATATAATATATATTATATCAACATACAATATATCTATAATTATATGATAATTATACTATGCAATTAAAGCAAATAGCAAATAAATATATCTAGTAGCCACTGCTAATGTTAAGAATTCATAATTATTCATATACATAAAATTATAGATATATATAAAATATATAATTGCACATAATTATAATATACATAATTAAAACAAATATCTATTCAGTAGCCACTATTAATGTTCTTAAGAATCTATAATTATTTATCTATAATTAAAGATATAGTTAAAATATATAATATTATATCTATATATGTATCTAATTATATTAGAGCTATACGTATAATATATATATAATTAAAACAAACAAGTATACATATATATTTTATTTTAAATGTCTAGAGATTACTATTTAAATACCAAATACTTTAAAGGATTTAACTATCTATGGCTTGTGGAATATTCTACTGGAAAATAAACAAGCTAACACTTCAGAAGCCGACATGAATTCTTTTGGTTTAGGGGAATCCTGCAACTTGTATTATTTCTGAAATTTTAACTATTGCCTCTCATGAAGCAAAATGAGCCAGGATTATCACACCTAGATTATTAACACCTATGGTTTATAAATCTAGGAAATAGTATCTCCATAGCGTTTGATTGGCATGTTTTTGAACAGAAATGCGACTAGGAGTCTTTCGGTATGATTGAAAATGTTTTGTATTTTCTGTGTACTAAATGTTCCTTTACCGTTTTTGCCTAAAAATATGTAATCTTCATATCATTTTTGTGGATCTAAGTCTCAAAAGAGATGTTGGAGTAAATAAATAGAAAGTAAACGGACAGGGGCATCCCAGTCTCTGATCCTGGCAAACGAAGGCATAGGACTCACAGATAGGTGCTGTGGGGTTAGATGCCTTCATTAGACCATCACCAGGTCTTGGTTAAGTAGTAACATTCGATTACCTGGGATTAGCGCTGAAAAAGGAGAGGAAGGTACGTGAAGGGAGCATCTGAATGGACCACCTACGCTTTCTATTTTCTCACCAGTGTTCTCATGTCTGTGCTATACCATCTTCTGACAAGCATTTTCTTCTGTGTCCTACCTTAAAATTCATTATTCAGTAAACAGTTGTGAAGTGCCTGCTAGGTGCTAGGTGATGTTGGATGTGCCTGGGATACACCAGTGACCCAAACAGACAAAATCCTTAGTCTAGGGAAGACACAGGACCTTACGTGTCTGTTAAAGGTTTTGAGAGCTTTAAAGAGATTTGGCATAATGGTAGGTTCTTGGCCACGGGGAGCCCTGTGAACAGCCCAAATCTGACGTTGTCTCCAGACGTAGTCGGGTACCTGGATCCAGCCTTGTCAGGTTGCTGGGCCTCCGTTTCTGTTTTTGAAAAATGAGGTTGGGGGACCCACTTTTGCTTGTGATTCTGGGGCGAGCTCTTGTTGGATTTGGCATCTTCTTTATAGGAAGTTATGATTATTTATGCTTATTGTACACATGCGCTGTTTCCGGAGGGCCTTGGAGAGAGAGTCCTAAAGTGTGGTGTTTGTTCAAAGGGAAGATGTGCAGGAAAATGGGGCCTGACTTATTTCATTCTTAACCTGCTAATGAGAGGGCTCTCAGAACGCTGAAGACAAAGGTCGTCATGAAATTGGTATCCATCACTTTCCTTCTGCAAAATTACAGTTTCAAAGAGTTAAAATTACTGACACTTCTTTTTTTCAAAGCCTTTGTGGAGCACTTAACCCAGTAGAATTTCAATCTGTCACAAAACTCTACCGTTAAAATTTGTTAAAGCATCCAATTTATGGTTGGCCTAAAACTATTTCTTAGTTCCATATGGTCAACACTTAGGACTTGTCAGAAATGGCCCAGGCATACAGTTTGAATGCACCTGAGGTTTGATTTATGGAAGACTGAGTACATCTGGTAAGGAACACACACACACACACACACACTGAGGTTTGATTTATGGAAGACTGAGTACATCTGGTAAGGAACACACACACACACACACGGATATACACATACATATATACACATATACACACAAACACACACACACACATAGAGGCAAAAGAGATTATGTACTTCTATTACGTGATACTTACGGTTTTGTGAGTCATGATTGATTAGGACTACATGCTTTTTCTGGAACCTGTCATCATTTGTCACTAACTAGCGCATGAAAACATATGAGATACAACTCTGCTTCTCCAATGGTCTTGATGTCCAGCAAATCAGAGCCATTGTAGTTTCATGAACCGTCATTGTTGTGGATTTTTGCTCGTGTTTTTTGTTTGTTTTGTTTCTGCTGACACATCTTAAGATTCTACCCCCTTCCAAACGCTGCGATTCCATTTTTGTGAACAGGAAGGAGATAAAGAGCGGAGTGGAGCTGACCGTGTATTTCACCCAACCAGTTACAGGTTGCTGTCTAGGCACCCAGACACCCCCTGCAGGTTGAGATCTCAGATCTCAGCTGAGCCACACCAAAGGATGGAGAATCCCGGGGCCTGGGACAGAAGATGAGGGACCAGAGAGAGGATGGCGGGGCCCACCCTCTGTGGGCCCAGGAGTCTTTGTAAAGGTGGGACCCAGGGCCCAGGGAAGCAGCATCCACAGCGGGTGGCCGCAGCCTGGGCCTGGGGTCCGGTGGCTCAGATGTGCCACACACTTGTGGTGAGAGGAGCCAGGAGGCGGTGCTGAGGGCCTGGACCAGAAGCCAGGCTCTGCCGACCACGAGCAACTTGACCTAATATTATTTAACTCCTCTGGGTTAAGTTCTACCCTCTGAAGACAGAAGCCACCACAGCCCTGACCTGAAAGGGTGGTTATTCGCGTTAAATAAAGCAACGCACATAAAGCATCCGTGCAGGTGGGGCATTGGGGCAGCTCCGTACGATAAGTTCATTCCCCGTCGCCCCGTTGGCTCTTTCTTCTGTCATTTTCCTTTTACTACGTGTAAAAGTCAGCACACATTTCCTAGCGGTGGTGTAACCGGGAAGAGTGTGGTGCTGGAGTCAGCCTGCCGGGTTCTCACCCTGATTCTGCTACTGAGAGCACAGTGACCCCAGATGTAAGCCTCCTACCCCCCGCCCCGTTTCCTCGTATGCGATACTGTTCCATGTTGTTGTTCTAATAATTCAACTACTAAACCTATATCTACACTATATATATACATAGTGCATGTCAGTGATGCATATAGGGCATGTAGAAATAAGCCATTTATGTTGTATGTGAATAAAATATAGGTGAAATACATAGTAACCCATTAAACATATATACACATTTCATATATAACGTAAATACATAAAATGCATCTATAATGGTTATAAATATGAAATATTTACATATTATATACATAGAAAATATACATGAAATACACAATAATCCATTAAATGTACATAAAAATTTTATATATAATTACTATGCATTCTACTATATAGTATATTATCTATCTACAATATATATTAATATATATTATATATATCCTTACTCTGTGTACATATACTACATATTTATGGTATGTTTATATTACATATATATACATCTATATATACTACATATATATGTATAGTATATATATGTACTACACACACATACAATATATACATTTGACCCTTGAACAACACGGGTTTGGACTGCGAGGGTCCACTCATTTATGGATTTTTTTAATAAATAGTTTGGAAAATTGTTTGGAGATTTGTGACAATTTGCAGAAGCTTGCAGACAAAACATGTAGTCTAGATGTATCGAGAAAACGAAGAAAAAGATATGCATGGGTAAAATGTATGTACATACTAGTCTAACCTTGCATAGGCATAAAGTAATATTTAATATAGAAGTAATGATGTGTTGGTTTTCTTACAGTTGTGTAACTTTGCTTTCAAAACTGCTCTCTCTCATAACTGGAGAAACTGCATATCAGCCTGTCATCACGAGTAAGTGGTTTATTAAAAATGTAGCAAAGTTTCCAATACTGTATTATGAATATGACAGTAATATGTCTGCCATAACATTTTGTTTATGATTTGTTTATTGAGGTAGAGACTAGCCAACCATGAAGCAATCATATTACTGTTTCTTGGCTATCAACGCGTGAATCGTTATACCTGTAAATAAGTATGGATTTCTTTTTCACATTATCTTTTCATTTGTGGTGCTTAGTGGTACAAACATGTAACATCGACAGTGTTTTGTATCATATAAGAAAACATGGATGTAGGTACTGACATTCATCTTCTAAACAGAGGCCATGAACTTACAGTGTTGCTAAATACAGTACAGTACTGTAAATGTATTTTCTCTTCCTTATGATTTTCTTAATAACATTTTTTTCCTCTAGCTAACTTTATTGGAAGAATCTGGTATATAATACATATACGACAAAATATGTATTCATGGACTTTTTGTTATCAGTAAAGCTTCTGATCAACAGTAGGCTATTTAGTAGTTGAGTTTTGGAGGAGTCAAAAGTTAGACGCAGATTTTTGACTGCATGAGGGTCGGTGCTCCTACCCCCTTGTTGTTCGAAGTTCAACTGCATATGTGTATATAGTACATAACACAATGCCCAGCACAATCTGATGAAATAAATGCATAACAGCTCAAACAGAGTAAGTGTATTTCTCACTCATATATCTGTGCCTGGTGGTTCTTGTGTTTGACAGTTGACTCTTGTTCATTCAGTGATTCAGGGACCCAGAATCTCTCTGTTGGCTGCTGGATGGGAAAAGTCGGTATAGAGAGGCATGTACACTTTTTTCAAACCTTGTCCTGGAAATGGCTTCTCTTTTTTCTCTAATGTTATTGGTAAGAATAGTCACGTGGTCATGCCTTAGACGGAGAGGGGCGTCTGTGAAAGGCGATCCCCAACTAGAGAGCTTCTCTGCAGTAACCAAGGTCTGTGGGTTGTGGGGAAATCTACAGTCTCTGCTGCCTTTTTTTCTAATAGTATTGCCAATTGTAAAGTTCTGTGGGCTCTGTTTCCCCAATTTGCTGACTTGCATTGAATCGGTAGCGGGAAAAATGTTCCCTGAGGTCATGTCCAAGGATAGGTGGGCCATGAACTCCCCAAGCACCTCAGAGCACTGCCCTTTGTTTCTTCCCAGACTATGGTCTTTTTTAAAATTAATTAGTTAATTAATTAATTAATTTATTGGCTGTGTTGGGTCTTCATTGTTGTGCTCAGGCTTTCTCTAGTTGTGGAGAGTGGGGGCTACTCTTCGTTGCAGTGCGTGGGCTTCTCATTGCGGTAGCTTCTCTTGTTGAGGAGCATGGGCTCTAGGCACAAGGGCTTCAGTAGTTGTGGCACGTAGGCTCAATTGTTGTGGCTCATGGGCTCTAGAGCACAGACTTAGTTGCTCCACGGCATGTGGGATCTTCCTGGACCAAGGATCGAACCTGTGTCTGCTGCAATGGCAGGCGGATTCTTAACCATTGCACCACCAGGGAAGTCCCCAGACTGTGGTCTTTTTAATCAGTCATTCTTTATGCTGCAAACAGAAGCCAGAAGCACACTTGCACAGACACAAGGAAACACAACAGTTTCCCTTGCATCTGAGAGTCAGTGTGGACCAATTGTAAAGAATTTCTCAGTTTGGGGGAAAAATAAGGTTCAAGACAGATTCTAGAATTATGTGTCATAGGATTGAGTGGTCAATACTATTCAGACTTGTTATCTGGGCTGCTTCTTTTAGAAACTGTTCTCATGGGTTTGCTTTATCCAAAAACTTCATCAAGAAACAAGGTAGCCCAGATGAGAGCGGTATGCTTGCAGCTGCCTGACTCGGCAAGGGAAACATTTCCCCCTACCCTTCTGGGTTCCTCTGGCTGCCCAAAGAATTAAATGGACATGAGACAGAGAAAATCAAATTTTAATTTTGTGCAAGTGGGAATTCATAGAAATATGAGACTCAAAGAAGGGACCAAAGCAGGCAGCTTTCATGCCTTTTAGACAGAGAAACAATACATTTGTGAAGAAGTGACAAGACAAAGAAATTTGGGCTTGGGGTAGTACGTTACTGAAGAAGTAACAAGGTTTGTTTATACAGCCTTCTCAGCCCTGAATTCCTCCTCTTTGGTGATAAGGATGTCTTTCTACCTCCTGGTAAAGGGAGGGTACCTTTCACGTGGGAAATTTATTTCCTGCATTCAAGGAGACGGAAGAAAACAACAGAGCATCCTTCTTGCACCAGCTCTTTCTCAAGTAACTTTAATTCAAAACAATCACTATGAGCTTTGGCACATTTTGGAATGGCCTGCCTGAGCCACTTCCATAACATTGTCACAAAACACATTACAGTGACATAAATTTGCTTTTAAAATATCTCTTTTCCATAATGGGTGTTGCAGAGTCTACAAAGTAATATATGATAGAAACACCCTGAGGGGGAGAGAAAAAGAAGAAGGAAACTTTCCCAGATACCACCATAAATAAGCAGTTTTTGTTGTTATTGTTTTGCTTTGGCTTTCGAAATAGTTATCAGCCCCGAGAACCAAGCATTTTGGAGGCAATGAATTCCCCAGCATGGGAACATCGTGAGAGTGCTGATAACTGCCTGTGGCTGGACATCTGATATTTTGAGGCAGAAGAAAGGCTGAAAGGAAAAGATAAAGCACCCATCCTGTTGCATAAACAGAAAGTGAATTAGAGAGAAGAGCGTTTATGTTCACGGAATCTAACAGCCTCTTAAGTGGACGCTGCTACTGCCGAAGATGGACTTCCCGTGAAAGGCTGCTCTGCTCATCTTGCTCTGGGCCAGATGCACAGAGTTAAAAAGATAGAAGATTGCTTCCATGTCCTGGCTATTGTAAATAGTGCTGCGAGGAACATTGGGGTGCATGTATCTTTTCGAATTATCGTTTTCTGCAGATATATGCCCAGGAGTGGGATTGCTGGATCCTATGGCAACTCTACTTTCAGGTTTTTTTTTTTTGAGAAACCTTCACACTGTTCTCCACAGTGGCTGCACCGACTTACATTCCTACCAACAGTGTAGGAGGGTTCCCTTCTCTCCACAGCCTCTCCAGCTTTCATTATTTGTGGACTTTTTAATGATGGCCATTCTGACTGGTGTGAGGTGGGACCTCATTGTGGTTTTGATTTGCATTTCTCTAATAATTAGTGAGGCTGAGCATCTTTTCATGTGCTTCTTCTATTCAATACTCTATAATGACCTATATGGGAATAGAATCTAAAAAAGAGTGGCTATTCATATAACTGATTCATGTTGCTGTACAGCAGAAACTAACACAACATTGTAAATGAACTATACTGCAATAACAATTAATTGAAAATAAAAAAGAGGGTGAGTCAAAAATTACCTGCACTCTGGCTGTAGAATTTATTTTAATTAACTTTTAGAAAAGACGAATACATCATTTTTCAACATAATCTCCTTGCTTTTCAATACACTTTGTCCATCTGTCAGCAAGCTTTCGTATTCCCTCATTAAAAAATTTTAGGCTGAGCTGAGAGCCACAAATCCACTGCTGTCTTCACTTCTTCATCAGAAGTGAATCTTTGTCCTCCTAGGGCTGCCTTCAGGGGACCAAACAGATGGAAGTCCAATGGAGCAAGATCAAAACTAAAAGGAGGATGCTTTAACACCTTAAAATGAAGTAATCCACGACAGACTTAGGTTTCAAAAAGTTGGTGCGACATGGGTACCAAAACAACTCATGGAAGAGCATAAACAGAGTGTTTGGATATCTGCAAACAAAATTTGGACCCATACTCTAAGGAAGGTGAAAGTGTCTTAAAGAGAATCATTACTGGTGACGAGACGTGGATTCATCACTACAAAGCTGAGAATAAAAGGCAGAGTATGGAATGGAAACATCTTCAATTGTTGACCAAGAAAAAGTTCGAAAGTCAACCATCAGCTGGAACATTGATGCTTACAGTTTTCTGGGATTCTCAAGGGCCAGTATTGGAACATTGTCAGGAAAAACATTCAACAATCAACAGTGCTTGTTACAGTGAGATGCTTATTAAAGAGCTGAAGCCTAAACTTCAGGTTAAACACAGAGGACTGCTATCCAGGGGTGTTGTGATCTTGCAGGACAACGCACGTCCTCACACTTCTGCCCGCACTGTTGACACTCTGCAAAACAGAGGGTTGTCAAGGCTGTGGGTGCCCTGATGCCCTCCGGGAGACAGAGGGCCACCGGAAATAGCTCCAAGGTTAGGAATCTGTTCTATGTAAGAAATAATAACAAAGAGGTAGCAGGGAATATTCCCCCCAAGAGCTGATGACATGTTACAGGCTGCTTGTGGCATCGTGGTTTATAATAATTAGATATTTTAGTTGCCATCCATTGTTCTGGCTTTCATCTCCCCAAACCCTGAGAATTTATGCCACAAGAGCCATGAGGGCATCTTTGGTTGTCACCTTTGGTCTTTTGTCCTCAGTTCAGAGCCATAGAGGTGACATGGGGGTTTTGTCATTTCTGACAAGCCTCTTCCCCCCCCAAACCGGTTCCCTAATGTCCTGTGAGTCATCCTTTCTCTGTGTCCCACAGAGCCTGTGCTGAACCCCGTGAAATCCCTCCTTGCATCCTTAATAACTATCACTCTGAAATTTTATTTATTTATTTATTGGCTTCATTGGGTCTTCATTGCTGCACGCAGGCTTTCTCTAGTTGTGGTGAGCAGGGGCTACTCTTTGTTGTGGTGCACTTGGGCTTCTCATTGCAGCGGCCTCTCTTGTTGTGGAGCACAGGCTCTAGGCATGAGGGTTTCCGTAGTTGTGGCACAGGGCTCAATAGTTGTGGCTCATGGGCTCTAGGCGCATGAGCTTCAGTAGTTGCAGCACACGAGGTTAGTTGATCCAAGGCATGTGGGATCTTCCCGGACCAGGGCTCAAACCCACGTCCCTTGCATTAGCAGGCAGATTCTTAACCACTGTGCCACCAGGGAAGTACTGAGAGCTATGTGCCAGCCTCAAACCAAACACATTGCACTTGTTACTCTGTTAGTTCCCTCAGTGCTACAGAAGCCATGATCAGGTGCTCACGTCCTTTGTCTGAGTCAGGGTGGATCCAACCATGGAACTGGGTTTGTGTCATTCTGGAGCTCAAACCAGTAGTTCCCAAGGTGTATTACACACTGGCATCACCAGGGGCTCTTTAACATCTATGAATTCCTGGCTCAAAGCCCAAGACATCCTGACCGATGTGCTGAGGGCTGAAACCAGGCAGTACAATGCAGACGGACTCCCCCAGCAAAGTTTGGGAACCACGGACTCATCTTCATCCCGTAACAACCCATCTGGGGATGTATCTTCCACTTGAGTGAAACCACACTGAAGGCAAGAGACAGTGTCATTGTCTTCTGGGTTCTGGGGAGGAAGCAGCAATTGTGGCACAAAATAAGCAGCACCCTAGTACCTGATGGCTGAAGAGATTGGTCATTGAATCAGTGATGGACACGTCTGACCAAGAGAGGAGCCTGGTCCTGTCATTTTACTCTGTGCAGTCCCACTGGAAAACTGAAGATATTTAAAACATCTTTAATGATGATGATGCTTGCCCTGGTCTTGTTGGATTCCCAAGACCACCAAGAGAGTGATGACGAGGAGGGGAGGGGTGCGCACTGCAGTACCAGCCCTATGGGGCCTTCCCAGGACAGACCATTCCCCCAGATCCTCTGTCTGCCTCTTATTTGTAGCAGAGCCGCAGTCTCCCACACCTCCCTTGTGTTACAAAAGCCTGGCTCAATAATTAATGACTGAAAGGATATGAACATGTAGTGACAAAAACAGCAGTTGGCCCGGGGGAACTGGTAAGAATTTCAACAGTAAATCAGCTATACGGCAGTCACAGAATCTTTAATTCCTCTCTGAAGTACCTGGATAACAGATGCACATTTCCTGTGTTGTTTACACCCCTGTTAAAACCCCCACCAAATGGAAGACGTTAACTACTTGATGACCATGAGCACGTAGCCCCCAATTATAAACCTCCATTTCCTTCTATAGACATTTTACCTTCTTCTTTCCTTTTTTCCTCTTTAGTGTTGTGAGGGGCAGAGATTCAAGCTTTCTGGCTGATCCTGCAATTCCTGTCACCTCTCTCTGACTCCATCCTGGCTGAGAAGATGGTCACAGTCCTGGATGAGTGAGTCACCATTGTGGACGTGGGTGTGCAGCTGGTGGCCGGCTCGTCTCTTTCCCTGCAGCCTCACAGGTCGGACAAAAGAGCCATCATCTTAACAGCAGCTGCCCAGTATGTTCTTCAAGCCCCACATCAGGTACAATGTCAGAGTCCTTTTGTTCCTGGCCAGCTGAGACCACTTCTTTCTCTGTCTCATCCTGCAAAGGAGATCAGTAGAGCACTCATAGCTGGGACTGGTGATTCTTGAAGCTTCTACCTGTTTATCCAGTCTGTCCTGTCTCTAAGAAAAGTACTTAGTGGGTTGGATAAATTTCACTGTTACATGTTTTACACACTGACCACGTGTCCAAATATCACGTTGCGGCAAATTATCTGGGAGAGCGAAACTGCTGTAGAGCACAAGTAAAGAATCAAGTCTTCGCTTTTCTAAAATAAGTAATCATTGGGCATTCCCTGGTTGTCCAGTGGTTAGGACGCCACACTTTCACTGCTGATGGTGAGGATTCGTTCCCTTGTCGGGGAACTAAGATCCCGCAAGCCGAGGGGCACGGCCAAAGCATAAATAAATAAATAAATAAATAAAATACGTGATAATCGATCCTTCAAAATTCTATTTCCTAATTTTTCTGTGATGGCAATAAAGGTAATAATTTGATTAGCATTTGAAAATAAAATTCTATTTCCAACATTTAAACAAGTATGGCTAACAGGCACAAAATATCTGTTGGCTTATATTAATTATACATTATAATTATATTAATTATAGACAACTTGCAACCGCTGCTCCGTAGTTAACCTTGTAGCAAATCCATTTCAGTTATACCAGGGTCATTGTGTCTTTCAAGCATACCCGTCCCCATAATACATCTTTTCTCAGATGCTCAAAGGAGCCTGTCTTTCTAATAAAGGATGCTCCAGGTGATACTATCTCCAGCAGTAGCCGGATGAGCTGTGCCCAACTGTGATTCAGAAGCATCACGTGATCTTTTCAACTCTCTTTGAAGATTCAGAGTCAAATTCTGCTTTATGACATTCATTTAGTTCATATACACAGGTCTACATTCATGAGAGTATACAGATTTGTTCCTCATACCCGGGGGGTTATAGCAGATTATTTACGCCAGGATAATGGATGAAACAATGAAATGGAAATACAGACACAGAAGATTCGCCATAAGTAAGCAAGGCAACATCCCCCATTCCCACGACTGGGTCTGGCTCGGGAACCTCGTGGAGCTTATGGAGAACCCGGTGGACGTGACCCTCCCGTCGGAGGAGTGCACGACCGTGATCGACAGGGGGCGGCAGTTCGAGGAGAGGAACTTCCTTCTCCACGGCGGTTCCCAGAAGACTTTCCATAGTCAGCTGCTCAGACCTTCTGACTATGTCTACGAGAAAGACATGAAAAACGAACCTCTGAGTTCGTCGGGCCCGAAGAGGAAGTGGGTCAAGTTTACTTCCTACACCACCATCCTCCCGGAGGACAGCGGCCCGTACACCGACTCCATCCTGTTTGACAGTGATAACAGCATCCAGTGGGTGTGCCCAGATATGGGGCTCGGGGAGTCCCAGGGCTTTAGAGACTATATGGAGAGACTGCAGGACCACACGTAAACTCCTTTCTCAGGTTCGTATTCACCTTTATGCCTTCTGTTTTTTGAATGGTGGAGCCTTGAGTTTGATCAGCAATAGGGGGAGATTTAACAAAGCTTCGTGTGCGGAGGTCTGGTGGGATCCCTTCCTTCGCAGGCATCAGAGAGAGCAAAGGCAGCTGGGTTTGAAGCCAGGATGTGCCCCTAGGTAAGCTACAAGGGGGTCCTGGGAACCTCATAGGACAGCGTTTTTGCACACTTCCTGGGACCAGCTCAGCTCTAATCCGATGAACCTAGAATTCATGGGATGTTACTCATTATCTCAGGGTAAACAGCCTTGGAATTAGAAAGGATTTGAGAGTTGATTTTTCTATTCTGTGTCCTGTGTAAAGCTCAGTGGTCATCACTTGTTTGTGGCCTGAGAGTAGACATATATAAAATATAACAGAATGTAGCCCCTTTTATTAACAGTGAGTTCTGCACTTTTTTTTGAATTTATTGATTTATTATTTATTTTTGTTGGCTGTGTTGGGTCTTCATTGCTGCATGTGGGCTTTCTCTAGTTGCGGTGAGTGAAGGCTACTCTTAGTTGCGGTCCATGAACTTCTCATTGCAGTGGCTTCTCTTGTTGTGGATCATGGACTCTAGGCTCGCAGGCTTCAGTAGTTGTGGCACAGGGGCTTAGTTGCTCCGTGGCATGTGAGATCTTCCTGGACCAGGGCTCAAACCCGTGCTCCCTGCATTGGCAGACAGATTTTTTTTTTAAAACAGCATATATTTAGTGTACAATTTGGTATCCCAATCTCCCAATTCTTCCCCCCCAACCCTCCCCGCTTTCCCCACTTAGTGTCCATGTGTTTGTTCTCTGCATCTGTGTCTCTATTTCTGCCTTGCATTTCCTCTTTCACAGTTGTTAGCATTTGCCTTATGTATTGAGGTGCTCCTATATTGGGTGCATACATATTTATAATTGTTATCTCCTCTTCTTGGATGGATCCCTTGATCTTTATGTAATGTCCTTTCTGGTCTCTTGTAACATTTTTTATTTTAAAGTCTATTTTATCTGATGTGACTATTGCTACTCCAGCTTTCTTTTGATTTTCATTTGCATGGAATATCTTTTTCCATCCCCTCACTTTAAGTCTATATGTGTGCCTAGGTCTGAAGTGGGTCTCTTGTAGACAGCATAGATATGGGTCTTGTTTTTGTATCCATTCAGCCAGTCTGTGTCTTTTGGTTGGTGCATTTAGTCCATTTACATTCAAGGTAATTATCAATATGTATGTTCCTATTACCATTTTCTTAATTGTTTTGTTGTTTTTGTAGGTCCTTTTCTTCTCTTACGTTTCCCCCTTAGAGAAGTTCCTTTAGCTGTAGGGCTGGTTTGGTGATGCTGAATTCTCTTAGCTGTTGCTTGTCTGTAAAGCTGTTGATTTCTCCATCGAATCTGAATCAGATCCTTGCTGGGTAGAGTATTCTTGGCTGTAGGTTCTTCCCTTTCATCACTTGAAATATATCGTGCCACTCCCTTCTGGCTTGCAGAGTTTCTGCTGAGAAATCAGCTGTTAACCTGATGGGAGTTCCCTTGTATGTTATTTGTTGTTTTTCTCTTGTTGCTTTTAATAACTTTTCTCTGTCTTTAGTTTTTGTCAGCTTGACTACTATATGTCTTGGCATGTTTCTCCTTGGGTTTATCCTGCCTGGGACTCTCCGCACTTCCTGGACTTGGGTAGCTATTTCCTTTCCCATGTTAGGGAATTTTTCAACTGTAATCTCTTCCAGTATTTTCTCAGGTCCTTTCTCTCTCTCTTCTCCTTCTGGGACCCCTATAATGCGAATGTTGGTGCGTTTAAGATTGCCCCAGAGATCTCTTAGGCTGTCTTCAGTTCTTTTCATTCTTTTTTCCTTATTCTTTTCCGCATCAGTGATTTTCACCATTCTGTCTTCCAGGTCACTTATTCACCCTTCTGCCTCCGTTAATCTGCTGTTGGTTCCTTCTAGTGTATTTTTCATTTCAGTTATTGTGTTGCATATCTCTGTTTGTTTGCTCTTTAATTCTTCTAGGTCTCTGGTAAACTTTTCGATCTTTGCATCCAGTCTTTTCTCAAAGTCCTGGATCATCTTCACCATCATTATTCTGAATTCTTTTTCTGTAAGGGTGCCTATCTCCTCTTCATTTAGTTGTTTTTCTGGGTTTTTATCCTGTCCCTTCATCTGGTACAAAGTCCTCTGCTTTTTCATTTTCTCTATCTTTTTGTGGCTGTGGTTTTCAGTTGCACAAGACAAAATACTGCTGATACTGCTTGATACTGCTGCCTGCCTTCTTGGCAGGCAGATTCTTAACCACTGTGCCACCAGGGAAGTCCTGAGTTCTGCAATTTTTTAAAAAAATATTTATTTTTATTGAAGTATAATTGATTGACAATCTTGTGTTAGTTTCAGGTGTACAGCAAGGTGATTCAATTATACTTTTGTATATATTCGTTTTCAGATTCTTTTCCATTATAGTTTATTACAAGATATTGGATATAATCCCCTGTGCTATACAGTAGGACCTTGTTTTTTTTTAATCTATTTTTACATAGTAAAGTGTATCTGTTAATCTGGTATTCCTAATTTATCCCCACCCCCATTCCCCTTTGGTAACCATAAGTTTGTTTTCTATGTCTGTGAGTCTATTCTGTTTTTAAATAAGTTCATTCATATCATTGTTTAGATTCCACATATAAGTGACATCATGTGATATTTGTCTTTGTCTGGCTTATTTCACTTGGTATGATGATCTTAGATCCATCCCTGTTGCTGCAAATGGCATTATTTCATTCCTTGTTATGATTGAGTAATATTCTATTGTGTATATGTACCACATCTCCTTTATCCATTCTTCTGTTGATGGACATTTAGGTTGTTTTCATGTCTTGGCTATTGTAAATAGTGCTGCTATGAACATAGGGGTGCACGTATCTTTTCAAATTAGAGTTTTCTCTGGGACGAATGCCTAGGAGTGGGATTGCTGGATCATACAGTAGCACTATTTTTAGTTTTTTAAGAAACCTCTATCCTATTCTCCATAGTGGCTGCACCAATTTACACTCCCACCAACTCTGTAGGAGGGTTCGCATTTCTCCACACCCTTTCCAGCATTTATTATTTGTAGACTTTTTGAAGATGGCCATTCCAATGGGTGTGAGGTGGAACCTCATTGCAATGAGCTCTGCTCTTGCTTTGATGCACACTTGCAAAGGGCTGGGACTGAGCTCTGGCTGGATGCCAGGTGTGTGCACTGCACAACATTGTGAGCGGGGGCCTCATTAAATGTTATGCCTTGGATTCCTCATTCTGCCCTGCTAGTCTCTGCTCTGTATGTATATCTGCATGTGCAAAGCTAGTTTCTTTGGCTTCTGGGTTGTTTTTCAGAAACATGACTGGGGGTAAAAAAATCAGTCTTTTTTTCAAGATCTGTTCCATTGGCATATAAATTTAGTTCTTTGGGATTTGTCCTGTCGTGTCATTTACTGGGAAACCATGCAGGATACTGGTTTTCCCCATTTTCATCACTTCATTGTTCAGGGGCAGTAGCTAAACTCTTATCCCTACTTAATCATTCCCAGTTTTCCTTACTGAAATACCTTACACCTGAAATGGACAAGGGGTTTTGTTTAATAAGTGAGTGTCAACAAAAGAGTGCTATTTAACAAATCAGTTTTACATGCACCTTTTTTTAACATGAATTTTGGAGAAAGGTTGAGAACCATAAACATGTTTGTTTTTCCCCCTCTGGCAGTGCTAACTTTGTGGGAACAAAGGGGGTTCATTTCTGAGGGTCCAGTCTCTCGGTTAAACTACTTTTAGCTCTGTTTATGCATGCCTTGTGTGAGCATCGTTCTTTTTTACATCCAATCTGAAATCTAAAAATAGTATGGAAAGGCACAGAAAGGAAATTGCCTAGGAAACAGCCTCAGAGGAGGCTTGTCAGGTGCCTGAATGAAAGTAAAAATAAATAGAATGATATTTCCATGGAAGAGTATGTACAGCATTTGCCTATAGGACGAGCAGTAAAATATCCACAATTGTTTTTCTGGCAGAGACAAAGCATCTACAGGATGCTCACAGAAAGAGGTATGTACACACACACATGCGTGCACACACACACACACACACACACAAATCATGAAAGGAAACGGCTACTCCAAGATCAAGAAGCTGTTATTAGGAAAAACACAGGGACTGGAAATCGGTGGCAAAGAAGAAAGATATTGCATCAGTGCTACCTGGTGAACTCTAGGAATCGTGTGAGGTAAAGCATGAATTCGAGAGTAGGAAGATTTAACACAATTTTTATTTATTAAGATGGAACCTGCTGAGATGGGTTTTGGGCTAAAATGACCCATGGTGTCTGTCGAGCCATTTCATCTCTAAGAAATAAACTTTTTTGAAGATATAATAAAAATTTTTCTTTTTTGGCTGCGTTGGGTCTTCATTGCTGTGCGCAGGCTTTCTGTAGTTGTGGGGGCTACTGTTCATTGCGTGTGTGGGCTTCGCCTTGCGGTGGCTTCTCTTGTTGTGGAGCACAGGCTCTAGGTGCACAGGCTTCAGTAGTTGTGGCGCATGGGCTTAGCTGCTCCATGGCATGTGGGATCTTCCCGGACCAGGGATTGAACCCATATCCCCTACATTGGCAGGTGGATTCTTAACCACTGCTCCACCAGGCAAGTCCCCCAAATTTTTGTTTTTAATAGATAACAGTCTGTTCAAAATAGTGGTGGCAACAGTGTATTCAGTGATGCATGCTTAAACATAAGTGAAATGAGAGACAGCAATGATTCAAGGGACAGGAGGGAGGAATTAAGATTTTTATTTTTTTTATTTATAAGCTGAATCTGTAATGTTTTATTTATTTTAAGGCGATCTTAAGCAAAAATGACAAAGCTAACCTCTTACAGTCTTGTGGTCTGTATGTTGACCTCTCATTATTAGTCTATGATTTCAAATTATTTTACAATATGAATTTTAATATCAAAGATAAAGTTCAGTACAGCACCTAGTATATACCGTGACTACTCCAAAAGGTTAACTGTTACTACTCTAACACTGCCTTTGAGATGTAAACCTCTTATCTTTTTTTAAATTGAAGTATTGTTGATTTACAACATTGTGTTAGTTTCAGATGTACTGAAAAGTGATTCAATTACAAATATATTGTTTTTCAGATTCTTTTCCCTTATAGATTGTTAGGAAATATTGAGTAGAGTTCCCTGTGCTTTACAGGAGGTCCCTGTTGGTTATCTATTTTATATATAGTAGTCTGAATTTGTTAATCTGAATCTCCAAACTTATCCCTCCCTTCTTTCCCCTTTGGTAACCATAAGTTTGTTTTCTATGTCTGTGAGTCTATTTCTGTTTTGTATATAAGTTCGTTTGTATCATATTTTAGATTCCACGTGTAAGTGATGTTATATGGAATTTGTCTGGCTTACTTTACTTAAGTATGATCATCTCTAGGTCCACCCGTGTTGCTGCAAATGGCGTTATTTCATTCTTTTTTTTATAGCTGAGTAATATTTCATTGTATAAATATACCATGTCTTGTTTATTCATTCATTTGTTAATGGACCTTGAGATTGCTTCCGTGTCTTGGCTATTGCAAATAGTGCTGCTATGAACATTGGGGTGCACGTAACTTTTCGAATTAGAGTTTTCTCTGGATATACGCCCAGCAGTGGGATCCTAGGTCATACGGTAACTCTATTTTTAGTTTTTTGAGGAATGTCCGCACTGTTCTCCATAGTGACTGCACCAATTTACACTCCCACTGACAGTGGAGGAGGCAACCCTCTTATCCTAACAGTGGTGCTCTCGCCCTCCTGCCTCTTGTCAACGTGAAGGATGTCTTGTTCTATGTGAGTCAGTTTATGGAACTTTCTGCCCTGCCTGTGCTCACAGCCAGCTCACATAACCTCAAGGGTAGAACTTGCATATCTGATGACCAAATCCAAGAAATGGAATTTTAAGGAGCAGGGGTTGGAAGGAAGGTCCTACAATAGTCATCAGAGGCAGCTCCATGACTCCACATTGCTGGTGACCCAGGGATTCACAACAGGGCACAGTCATCCTCTTCTGATTATTGTCCATGGGTCGCAACATCCAAACCAGCTTCTGCTGTGCTCTTCCTGTATCTCTTGTCCATCCATCTCTGTGTGTGTGTGTGTGTGTGTGTGTGTGTGTGTGTGAGAGACAGAGAGACAGAGAGACAGAGAGACAGAGAGAGACAGAGGGGTGGGGGCGGCAGACAGGGTACAAATCTCCTCCTGTGGGTGTTATAATTGGGGTGGAAAAGTCAGGCTGGTAAAGCTTGATTTTTAAAAAATTTAACCAGAAAGTGAAGCCATGAGACCCAAATCATTTTATGTAAAAATAAAGACACCACAGTGGGTACATAGAATCAAGTCTT
Source organism: Hippopotamus amphibius kiboko (assembly GCF_030028045.1). Classification (NCBI taxonomy): domain Eukaryota; kingdom Metazoa; phylum Chordata; class Mammalia; order Artiodactyla; family Hippopotamidae; genus Hippopotamus; species Hippopotamus amphibius. The sequence goes on from NC_080193.1 coordinate 23,344,988, forward strand.
CCTATAAGAGTCTCTAAGACATCATCCAGAATAAGTGAGCATGGTGATCCAGAGGGAAAAAAATATTCATTTACCCTTGATTTTTTTCCACTAGGAAAGAGAAGGAAATTTGTGTTATCTTTTAAAAGCCACTGCCTCTCATCTCTGCTGCACTTGGCCTAATGGATCCCCAGGAGAAACGAAGGAGTGTCTTATGTTATTGGAGAAATCACCAGTGATTGTGCAGAGCCATTCTGGAAATGACAGCTGTAACATACATGTGTCATGAGCAAGTTCAAGTGTGGGTATTTTACAGGATGCTTCAACCATCCAGACCTGGACCGAAATTGTGGTTCATTCCAAAGTCCTGCATCCTTTGCAATATCCATCTGTTTTAAGCAATCATGTTCACAATTATAAAGGAAATGTGTATTTATCATGAAATATCTAGAAAATGCATACATGTATAAAAAATAAGTGAAAAGGGCCAGAAATCACCACTAACAACAACAGCAAAGATTATTTAAAAAGATGGCTAGGGCTTGTAGGAAGAGCTCTTGTATTAGCCAGGGGGTAATTCTGTGGCTCTCCACAGTGACCAGTGGAGAGGTGGCCCCACGTGGTAGAGAGAAGTACGCGCTAATTCAACATAATTACTCAAATGAAGGCTGTCCCTTCTCAAAGTTACTTTCAATGTCCTCTCTCCATTTGGATACTTGACATTTGGCCCAGGCATAATGGGAATTCATTTCTGAAATAGAAGCATCTAAATTCAATTACAGGATGAGTCATAGTCAGCCAGGCATCTCCCTCTAGGAATGGAGACCTTGGAGAGTTTGGGTGGGGGGGTGGTGGCCTTACATTGAGGGAGGAGAAGCAAGGGGTATCCCCTTAGTGATGGGGAGCCTGTCGAAAGCAGCCCGTGAATGACGACATTTCCCATGGCAAGAGTGCTTGGCTTAGTGCAAGAAGCAAACTCAGAATGAAAACATGACAGAGCTTTCTTCCCTAAAGAGGGCTTTGTAAGGAGGGAGGACAGAGTTGATGCGCAAGATACAGTCACCCCGTGCAGTCACATTGTGGCCTTGATTTGCGTTTCCCTGATGATTAGCGAGTGATGTTGAGCATCTTTTCATGTGCCTGTGGGCCATCTGGATACCTTCTTTGTAGAAATGTCTCTTCCAGTCCTCTGCCCGTCTTTTAAAGTGAATGCTTTTTTTTTTTTTTTTGATATTGACTTGTGTGATTTCTTTACTTATTGGATTATTCTTCTAATAATTTGGATATGAACCCCTTATCAGATACCTTATTGGCAAATATTTTCTCCCATTCCCTTTTTGTTTTGTTGATGGTTCCCTTCTCTGTGCAAAAGCTTCTAAATTCACATGTATTTGTGTGTCTGTAGGCATCTCTGTGTCCTTATATGTATGTGCATATATGTTGGGGGCAGGGGCAAGGTCACCAGGGTAGTGATGCCGTAAACCAGGCAAAGCTTTAGAGACATAAGAAAAACCTAAGGGGCTTCCCTGGTGGTGCAGTGGTGAAGAATCCACCTGCCAATGCAGGGGACATGGTTTTGAGCCCTGGTCCAGGAAGATCCCACATGCCAAGGAGCAACCAAGCCCGTGCGCCACAACTACTGAAGGCTGCGTGCCCGCACGCGGCAACAAAGACCCAATGCAGACAAAAATACATAAATACATTTATGAAAAAAAAAGAAAAGAAAAACATAAAACCACTAGGAATTCTAGCTGGATCTCTGAGGCTTTCTGCAGATGTTTCAGCTGCAAAACATGTGGGTGCCTTTGCCAAGTGCCCTACAGACTGTCTATTAGCTGTGCACACACTTTAAAATCTGCCAGCATTCCCTTGGCCATTTTGGCAAATGCCACATTTTGCTTTCAGCGAGAAAAACAAAATCTCCTTGGAAATCCAGGGTTTGAATAGCTTGCTATGTCTTAATAATCCCTGCCCCCCGCCCCCCACTTAAACCAAGCCGCGTCTTTCTCCCGCAGGAGCGCGTGAATAAATGGACAGATAGGGAGAGGGTCTTTGTGAAGCTGAATGTGTGAAGCACCAGCGTGATTTCTTACTTGCAACGAGTTGGCAGAATATGAATCGAAATGCTCTTCCAGATTTCCAAGTCCATTCTTCCCCATCAGCATTATTTCAGAAATATGAAAAAAAAATATTTTTCACTAATAGCTTCATCTAGTTCTTTTTCTAATAGAAGACAGAAGGATGGAGCCACTGCCACCAGGAGTTCCTCCCAAGATCTCAGCTTGCCTGTATAACTTAGTATAATTGGATTCAAAAATTGAAGGAACAGAGAAAGTTTGAAATAAGATTCATAAAAGAGCACTTTTTATTTAGAAGTTTACATGCAAAGTGCAAATACTTGGACTTAAGTTTTTGTTTTGTTTTGTTTTGTTTTGTTTGTCATGAAGTTCTTTAGTGCCTGCTGGAGATGTCTTCCTGCATTTATACAATTTTTATGCATTTTGGTGGGGAGGTGTTGTTTGTTTTTAGAAAACTTAAAATATAAAGCACAGAGAAGAGTTTAATATAAACCCTTCCCTAGCTGGAGACCCGTGGAACACTATTACTTTGGAGATGGAAAATAATAATGATTCCAGGGCATTAAAATCCATGAGGGAAATTTTCCTCTTCCTTCAAGAAGGCTGGAATATTACCAATAGATAAAACCAGCCAGTCTTTGTGTTTTCGGAGAAACATGAAAGGGAGTCTGGCTTTAATTGTTGGTCTGGGTCACTTGCATAGATGCACTGTGTTTATTTTACTTGAGGTTGAGGATGGTCTCAAGATACTGCAGAGGCTGAGAGAGTATTCATGTTACAGTGAGATGGGTGTTGTTTTGATATCTGGGGTCTCTGTAAGGCTGATTTTCTACCCACTTAAAAATATTTTACTTGGTTAAAGGGTTGAGGTCATTCTTGACCTGTCATTGTTCCCTTTATTTCTTTCACCTGAGATTATTTAAAAAAAAATAGGGAGTTGCTCACAACTGTGGTATTTTATTGCAAGTTTAGAATTAAACAACCCATTAAATTTATGATAAAATCTGACCCAATGAATGAAATGATCAAAAAAATGGAAGGTGTAGACGCTGACCTCCCCACCTCACCTCTTTGAAGCAGTTCTTCAGAACTACCAAGAGACTGTCTCCCAGGCTCTAGTCCTCAGTAAGGTCCCCCAGTAAAACTGAAACACACAACTCTCTTGTGTGTTTTTTATTTCAGGTAACAATTTCTAGAAGTGTCATCACTCTAAAGTACATCTCAAATGCTAAAAACTAATGAGAAGATCAACACTCATTCTGGGTTATGTTTTTTTTTTTTAATTTATTTATTATTATTATTTTTTGGCTGCATTGGGTCTTCATTGCTGCGCATTGGCTTTCTCTAGTTGCAGTGAATGGGGGCTACTCTTCGTTGTGGTGCACGGGCTTCTCATTGGCTGTAGGTGCTCAGGCTTTAGTAGTTGTGGCACTCAGGCTCAGTAGTTGTGGTGCATGGGCTTAGTTGCTCTGAGGCATGTGGGATCTTCCCAGAACAGGGCTTGAACCTGTGTCCCCTGCATTGGCAGGCAGATTCTTAACCACTGGGCCACCAGTGAAGTCTCTGGGTGATGTCCTAGGTGAGCCTCACACACCATCAGAGGTTTAGGTAAACTCCGAGACACAAGAAGGGCAGAGGCTGGGAATGGAGAATCAAATCACAAAGAAATGGTCAGACTCAGGGGAAAAGAAACAGTTATAAATCAACATGAAAGACCCATTTACCTGTTCATATTTTACCGACAAGCCATGCTCTTGGAGGAAAAGGGTGTTTACACCACCAGTGGCAAATGAATGTCAACAACACTGCTTATCTATGACACACGTTTGAACAACATGCTACCTTATCGCATACAAATGTGTATACCCAACCATTAGTCTCCAGCCCCAGACCATGGTCTTGGAACAATGGATTAATTCTGGGCTCCTGGGGCCATGCATGGGCTTTTTAATTAACTAATTAATTAATTAATTATTGGAGTATAGTTGATGTACAATGTTGTGTGAGTTTCAAGTGTTCAACAAAGTGATTCAGTTATACATCCATACATATATGTGTGTGTATGTGTATGTACATACTTTTTCATATTCTTTTCCCATATAGATTATTACAAAATACTGAGTATGTCTCCCTGTGCTATATAGTAGGTCCTTGTTGTTTATCCATCCTTGTTGTTTATTCACCTCCCCCTCACCTTTCCCTTTTGGTAACTATGAGTTTGTTTTCTGTGTCTGTGGGTCTATTTCTGTTTAGTAAACACATTTATCGGTATCATTTTCTTAGAGTCCACATATAAGTGATATCATGTGATATTCAACTTTTGCTGGTGGGTTTGAGGGAGAATCAGGGTGAAGTCCTCTGGAGACTGATGAGAGGTCTGTGTGAACACAGCAGCCATCGGGAGGAAAGTTAGGTAGAGCTTTCTACACTTCGCGAAGGAGAGCCAGGGGCCTGTTACACTGGTGACATGCTTTTGCTGGTCAAGGCAGGGCAGGTGAGCCTTGCGGAGAACTTCTGAAGGGACCAAAGATGTGGCATCAACGTGAACTGGATCCACAGAGCATGAAGCTTTTCTACTCAATGAACAGTTCAAGGAAAACTTTTCCTAAGCCCTCATCTCTTCTCAGGATCCCCTGCTCAGACCCTAGCTGGGACCACAAAGTCACTCAAAGGCTGAGAGTTGGCCAAAGGAGAAGAGAGAAAATGAGACAATCTCACCATAAGCTTCCTGCAGAAGGAGACCCAACCTCCAGGAGGGGAGAAGTTTGGCAGATAAATCAAGAACATGGTTTTTGTCAATACCGTGGACAGGATATTTTAATGAAGGAAGTGAGGTTCTGTTCGTTACCTCAACTGGCTGTGGATAGTTGTAAGGAGTTAAGCAAAAAGGGAAAAGTCCCCACTGGACATTTCTGATACCAACTGCGTTTTTGGGTTTCTGAAAGCCACTCCCAGTTTTAATAATTCACTGGAATGGTTTCAGAACTCAGGAAAGTGCGATACTTAGGACTGCAATTGTATTAGAGCAAAAGGGTATAATTAGGAGCAGTCACAAGAAGGCATGCCTGGGGAGGGGTCCAACTGACCTCTCCCTGCAGAGCCCTGGACAGCACCACCTCCTCCCGTCTATGACGTGTGACATCATGTGCAAAGCATCGCCATCTAGGAAGCTCATCTGAGCTTCTTTGTTGGAGTTTCATCATATAGGTATGAGTGATTGAACCATGCCAACATAGTTTTTTTAAATTAATTTTATTGAAGTATAGTTGATTTATAATGTTGCATTAATTTCTGTTATACAGCAAAGTGATATATATATATATATATATATATATATATATATTCTTTTCCATTATGGCTTTATCACAGGATATTGAATCAAGTTCCCTATGCTATACAGTAGGACCTTGTTGTTTATCCATCCTGTATATAATAGTTTGCATCTGCTAACCCCAAACTCCCAATCCTTCTCTCCCCCGCTCCTCTTGGCAACCTCAAGTCTGTTCTCTACATCTGTGAGTCTGTTTCATAGATAGGTTCATTTCTGCATGCCAGCATAGTTGAACTCAATTTCCCTCCCCCTCCCCTCACTGGGGCTTGGGTTGGCATCACCTGGATCAAATCCCCAAGCCTAGAAGCCTGGTCCACCCCAGCACTGAGTCATCTCATTAGCATAACCTCTCAGAAGTGGCCCGAGGAGGCATAACAAAGACAAGGTGATCATTTGGGAGATTGCAAACCTCCCTTTCAATAAAGTTGAGTCTTTAGTAGCCAAGGGTCTATTGTTTAATCATGAGCAGAAAAACATGTCAGAGGAGGAACATGTTGTCTCCCCTGAATAAATCTGGGAGAGGCAGCAGGAGACAAAAGTTTGTGTTCTGATCCCAGGTCATCTATGCACTCTTGTCAGTCAGCCATGGACATGGACTTGGGAGGAATTTTTTTGGCCACACAGCATGTGGGAACTTAATTCCCCAAACCAGGGGTTGAACCTGTGACCCCTGCATTGGGAGTACGGAGTCTTTTGTTTGTTTGTTTTTTTCTAGCTGTGTTGGGTCTTCATTGCTGCTCGTGGGCTTTCTCCAGTTGAGGAGAGCGGGGGCTTCTCTTTCATTGCAGTGTGCGGACTTCTATTGTGGTGGCTTCTCTTGCCATGGAGCACGGGCTCTAGGAGCATGGGCTCTAGGAGCACGGGCTTCAGTAGTTGTGGCACATGGGCTCAGTAGTTGTGGTGCACGGGCTTAGTTGCTCCACGGCATGTGGGATCTTTCTGGACCAAGGATCGAACCCGTATCCCCTGCATTGGCAGGCGGATTCTTAATCACTGGACCACCTGGGAAGTCCCAGCTTGAGGGGATTGGAATCGAGATTTTGCTGCAGACTGTGTCACAGTTATGACCACGTGGTCTGTTTTCTTCTCTCATCCCTTGTGACCCTAGGGCGGTCAATCACTAGTCAGGGTTTGGTGTCTGTCTTCAAAGGGTGACATCCCAGTCCTGGGGGCTACAGCCCTAAGAAGGAGGATGTGGTCAGAGGCAGAGGCTGAATTCAACATCCAAGTGCTTGCTATCTTGTGAAAAAGTTTCCCACAGTCTCCTTATTTTATCTGTTCAAGAACCTTGGGGGGCAGGTAGATCACCATATTAGTATTTTGTTTTACAGATGAAGTGGCCCTATCAGTTAGAACTTGCCCACCAGCCAAGTGAATCGGTGTAGGAATTGAGACTAAGATCAAAACCTTCCTTCTGACCCATGGCTCATTCTAACAGCCCTAAGTTGAAAGTCCAACACTGCCCTTGGGAGTGGAGAGAGAGACTGCTTCTACTCTGAAATTGAGCCCAAGAGACCATCAGTATCTCCCTCTGCACCATCTACCCTATACTTTGGCTGGAGGAAGGGCTGACGTCACTTTCCCACGTGTAAAATCAAGTAAATTGTGCCGTCAGTCCCTTGAGCTAAGAAACATTCAGTGCAGTACTGGAAGCTGATGCCAGAATCATGCTTTTTACTCTCACGAAGATGGATGAGTTGGGAAGGTGAGTAGGGAATTGAATTATGCTAGTAGACCCCGAAACTCAGAATCCAACAACAATCGAGCACTAATAAATATTCATCCGGCAGTATGTCCAGTTGCGGTCCATTTAGCATGAAGTTGTAAGCTGGAAGACAAAAGCCCAAGAGCTCATTATTGTGAGTCGACTTGGAAAAGTTTGGAGCAAGTTCTAAAGTAATTAAGAGTTCATTTGAATAATGGGATGAACATACTTCTTTATTTATTGTCGAGCGACTCCGGGATATTCAACAGTATCCCCTCCTGTGGACTGTCTGGTAGCAGCGGGACAGCTGATCATCATTTGGAGGAAGAATTAGAAGTGTTATTTTTAACTCCCCATTATTAGAGGAAACACACACATCTGGAGCCTTGTAAGGAGTGATTATTAGCTGTTCAGCTGAGAAATAGCCTGGTGTCTACAATGCATCGTTTTCCAATTATTTTGATATTTTTCAATGCCTTAAATGCTAGAGGCATATAAAATTCAGCTCATTTAATCTCTCTAAATTATAGTCTCTCCATCTGTCATGGTTTTACAGTTTAATAAAATCATTACTTTTTATAAACCCAGTTAAATCCTGGGAACTGTTGGAGGGAACTCAGCTTCAGCTTGAATTTTTTTTTAAGAAGAATAAATATATCTGAACTGGAAAATAATTTTCATATTTTCAGTCTGCTAAGAGAGTTTGGGGATTTTTACTGGGTCACTTATCAAGCTGACAAAAGGAAATGTACTTTTATATTTTTCTTATGAGATATTTCCAAAGACTGTGGTATCAAGAAATAGTGGTTTTTGCTGAAATAAAAAGAAATAAGCCAGACTCCCTGACCCTCATAACTCAATTCCACATCCCTATGGTTTTGACTGCATTTAGCAATCTTTCTTTATTGAAACTCACATATCCAGGTCAGATCTCTGAAATGTTGAATAAAAGGATGGAAGCGTCTGTATACTTTGCTGAATGCATGCCATGAACCAAGCCAGTACTAACATACACACGAAAAAAGTGTTTGAAATTTGCACTGTCAAAGAAAGGGTAGTTGTGCTAAGGTCAAAAAGCAAAAGGAAACGTTCTGCATTTTTTTAGAATCTTTGGGAAAAATGCATGGGAGCCCAGAATATATTCTTCACCTATGCTTTATAGTTTTGGGGATTTGACCATTAGAATCAGTTTTGTTGGGAATCCTCCAATGCACATTTGTTTTCAGTGCCCACTGACAAATACTCAAGTAGATGGATTTATAAAATAGGGTTTTATTATTTCATGTAACACAGCTCTAAAGCTGTGACCACATAATTGGCTCAGAAGCTTGTAGATATCTTTAAACACTCAGGACTTTCCCATCTTTCTGCTCTAGTTTTTTCAGTCTATTACTTGGTCATTCTGTTCATCACCTTATGCCCCCAAAATAGCTGCCAGTGCTCCTAGCATCACATCCTCATCCGATCATCACATTCCTATAGTTTTGACTGCATTTAGCAGTCTTTCTTTATTGAAACTCACATATCCAGGTCAGATTTCTGATTTAAAAGCAGGACAAAGTCAGGCATTTCTTTAATTAAGGAAATATACCTTTACAGAAGCCCTCAATCAGGTTTTCCCAAAGGTAACTTTGGCAAGAATTTGGTCACATGTTGTTGACAAAGAAGATCAGAAAGACCCTCAAGGTAATGAATTCTATCAGCAAAAGTGAGGAGAAGTAGAATAGCTTGGGATAGGCAACAGAGAGCTTTCCATATGTCTCTAGACATAATTAAGGCATACTTTGCTCTGAAAAAAAAATTATGACCCATAAATCTCATTAATTCAAATGCTCTTCATTTGAGACTCGTGGTAATTTGGACAGGGAGAAGTTATAAATGAAGAAAATATCTGGTAAGCAAAGAAAAGGTGTCTAAAATAATAGCTCAAAATGACAAAAGTATGGAAATACCACAACATCTTCTAAGAGCTAAAGAAGCCCACATTCATATCTACCTAATAAGATAGATTCAATGCCATGTTTTTTCTAATTATCTCACAGTTTTCATGTTTTATATCACTGTTACAAATGGAAGTTAAACAGAAAAATAATTAGGCAAATAAACATGTGACCCACTGTCTTCATTGCCCAGCCCAAAGCCATTTCTCCTCTTTCCCTGCTAACCAATCCTGACTGTGTACTTAATGGTCTCATATCCCACCCTCAGTCCCAAGGAATGAAGCTTGAACAGTCTGAGCCAGACAGGTGAGACCACACCCCCTTGCCTGTGATTGGTCTAAGGATGAGCATGTGACCCGCTAGTGGCCAGAGAGGCAGAAGGGGCAGTCAGAGGTTGAGCTTGTGGGAAAACAAAAATAAACCAAAATATGGGGGGAAAACAGCTTTCCAAGAAGAAAAAGAACCCGTCAAAGACTTTTGTTGTAGCTAATCTCTTCCCTGCTTGGGAGGCTAATGTGTAAGCATTTCATGTTTGAAGCCCAGGTAACCATATGTGTCCAGGTAAGAAAAACAAACAAAAATACATGTACAAGCACAGACAGATCTCTGGGAACTGCATTCCTCCAGACTGCTGGTTGTGTGAGCTAATTCATCATCTGCCTCCTTCAGATCTTAATTGTAGATAAACATTCTACCTGGTCCAAGGACATGCCACCTGATTCTTGCCAAAGCTACTGGCTGTGATGGTCATTGCTGTCCCTGATGAAAAGGAAAACCACTAAGGGTTGGAGATGTCAGAGACATCCCATCCTCAGAATGAGACTTTCTCCTCAATATCATGTGGAAGGTTGAAAGAGAATTGAGATAAAAATTGAAAATCAAATAAAATGTCTCATGATGTGACCCTATGTTGTTAAACGCTCTCCGGGCATCACCTAGAGTCATTTTATACATCACCAGTGGGATAGTCTCCCTTCTGGAAAACATTGTTAAGATACGTACTATCCACAATCAATATATTTATGTCTCTGTGCCTATTTTAAATATATAGCAAGAAGCAGATTCTTCTGGGTGTGAAATATTGATATCACCCAGCAGGATTTTAAAAATAGCTTTTGTTCGTATGCACCAGAATGAAGAAACGCTATTAAAACATTGTGTGTATGTGTTTGTGTGTCTGATAAATCAGTTCATGAGTTCTGTCATTTTAGTTCCAAATTTCATAACACGAAATCAATAGGTGGTTAGTAATGACCTGGAAAGTGTCAGGCTGTTTTCAGAAAATTATCATTGTTAGTGGCAAAATGCCATTGTTGGCTCAAATGAATTTTGAAACAACCCAATATTTTGATATTTAAATCTATAACAATTTGTGTGTTTGGGGGTTTTTGTGGTGTGGCAAGATGCCGTAAGAAGGAATAAATATATATTTTGCCTTAGAACTTAATCTAGAGGCAGATTTCATTAGGGGTCTTGTTGCATTTCTCTCCCAAACCTTCCCTTCTACTGTTCTTTCTTCCTTTCTTTCTCTCTTTCCCTTTCTTTCTTTTTACTTATTTTTTTCTTTTTAAAATTTATTTTATTTTTATTTATTGGCTATGTTGGGCTTTCATTACTGCACGCAGGCTTTCTTTAGTTTCAGCAAGTGGCGGCTACTCTTCTTTGCGCTGCACAGGCTTCTCATTGTGGTGGCTTCTCTCGTTGCAGAACATGGGCTCTAGGCACACAGGCTTCAGTAGTTGTGGTTCACAGGCTCCAGAGCACAGGCTCAGTAGTTGTGGCACACAGGCTTAGTTTCCCTGCAGCATGTGGGATCTTAGTTCCCCGACCGGGGATCGAACCTGCCTCCCCTGCATTGGATGGCGGATTCTTAACCACTGCACCACCAGAAAAATCCCAAGAAAAAATTTAAAACAGAAAACTGCATAAGTACAATGAATGGAAAACCATCATCACATGTCAAAAATAGTAGGTAATTATGGAAATACATTAAATAAATACAGAACCTTCTGACCTAGATGCTACTTGCCTTAGGCTTTGAGCCTGAGTTCTGCTTCCTTTAGGTCAGAAAGTAAGCTCCCAGAGTGTGAGAAAGGATTCATAGATATGAACACATCCAGTGGACAGCTTCCTGATGTGGCAACAACTGAAGAGTTAAGGAAAGGTGATCACTTAGTCGCCTTGAGATGTAACATAGTTTCAGCTCCACCTGTCTTTCACCCAGAATCATGCCTGACCCTCCAGTGTAGTGATCCCCTGCTTTGTAGCTGACCAGGTTGGGAGCCCACATTGGTGAACAACATTAGCCCCACCGCCATCCTGGGGGATGGATCATGATTGGTCCAATCTAATCCAGCTAATCCCATTCCCCTGTCAGTGATTGGGCCAGAGACGGGGCAAGTGACCATGTTATGGCCAATCAGACATTAGGAGATGTCTTCTGGTTCCTTCTGGGAAATATTTTCCTCTTTGACAACAGTTATAATAGGAGAAAGCTCCTATTGGCCCCTGTTCTTGTTGGCTGAGTGTTCTGTGCCTTGCACCTGGACACATTTACAATGAATACGCTTGTCCCTTGTTCATATCTGCTTACCCCATAGTTATTCCTAGGGTCTGTCCTTGTCCTGTGCCCTCCACCAGCATAATCCTCTCCTTTATTACCTGTACAAATCCCCGTCATCTTTTTAGCTTCAAAAAGCAGATGCTAGGACGACTTCTATGAGTGAAAATATTTGGGGAGGAGATGCCAATAAGAAAAATATTATGCAACAAATGCAAAAAGAAATCTTTTATGATACTGTATCCGTTGGCATAGTGTGTCTGTCTATATCAAGTATTGGAGGTTTAATAGGTTGAATATGGGAATTAGACTGTGGGTAGACCTGGGAGAGGGAAGGTCTGGAGGCTGCAGCTGCCGGATCGGGGGTGGGGGGGTGGGGGGGTGGGGGGAGTCTCAGTGACCAGCCTGAGGCTGTGGAGCTCAGAGGAAGTGTGATAAGCTCCTTTGAGTTTGTCCAGAGCTCTGTGAAGCCATCGCATCTGACTGCCATGGACTCAGGGTGATAATGGCTTTTGCTTCATTTTTGCCTTTCCAGTCTCGTTTGATTTCTTCTCATGGGAAGAGATTTCTGGAAAGTAGTCTCCAGGCTTAGAAGGGAGTGGTGGTGGGGTTAAACTGACAAAAAATAATCCAATACAGATTTGTATGTACGAAGGAAAGGAAAAAAATTTGAAACCTTCTTTCCTTCCTTCCTTTCCTTCTATCTTTCTTTCTTCCTTTCCTTCTTTCTTTCTTTTTTCTTTGTTTCTTTCTCTTTCTTCTTTCTCTCTTCTTTCTTTCTTTCTTTCTTTCTTTCTTTCTTTCTTTCTTTCTTTCTTTCTTTCTTTCTTTCTTTCTTCTTTCTCTCTTTTTCTTTCTTCCTTTCTTCCTTTCTTCCTTCCTTTCTTCCTTCCTCTTTCTCTCTTTCTCTTTCTCTTTCTTCTTTCACAAAATATTGGATAATTATCTACATACACCAGTATTGTCCTATACTTAGGATGACAGTTGCTAGGGACTGAATGTTTTGTCCCCTTAAAATTCACATGTGGAAGCCCTAGTCCCCAAGTGCGATAGTATTTAGAGATGAGACCTTTGGGAGGTAATGAAGTTTAGATGAGGTCCTAGGTTTAGTGCCCTTATGAGAAGAGATACCAGAGCTCACTCGCTCTCCCTCTCTTTCTCTTTCTCCCTCTCTCTCTCCCCTGCCCTGCCATCAATCTGCTCTGTCTCTGTCTCCCTGCCACGTGAGCACTCAGAAAGAAGCCAGCTGTCTTCAAGTCAAGAAGAGAAGTCCCACCAAAAACTGAATTGGCTACAACCTTGATCTTGGATAGCTAGCCTACAGAACCATGAGAAATACACCTCTGTTCTAAATACAATCAATCTAAATACCATAGCCACCCAGTCTATGGTATTTAGATTGCTGTCCAAGCCTTGTAGAAAACAATGAGTGAGGGAGACACAATCCTTGTTCGTGGTTGTTTTTACAATTAGATGCTGCTGCTGGTGGTGATGATGATGATGATGTCTCTCTGCTGTCATTGCACCTGGTAAAGGCTTTTAGCTACTTTTTTTACTTCCCTGGGGGAATGAATAGCATGATCCTTTTATAGATGTCCCCTGTTCAGAAAGCCGATTTTGGACCATCCAAACGCAAAACTGTGGTTCCAAGCTAGGTGGGGGCTTAGAAGTGGTGCGATCATTTTTAAAAAGAAGAAGGTAAAGGAAAAGACACAAAACAGGATATATTCCTTTTTAATTTTGTCTTCCTTATTTGTTTCCTGGAAATAAAATGTTTACGGCATCAGTTTCTCCCTGAATTCAAGAAAGCCTCATCAAGATGGTAAGAGGTGCATGTTTGGTGAGCAATAACTTTAATCTTTATGGATTAAGTGATGGACTCTGGCAATATCACCTAATTTGAATTTTTCTCCTTCTTTACGGGTGGATTTTCATTGGTAGTGAGCTTGCCCTGTGGAGCTAATTCATGATGCAGGCTTGGATAGCTGTCAGCCAAGAAGAAGTACACAGTCTTTTCGAGAAGCAGTACACAGCCTTTTCAAGAAGAAAGGTAGTAATGAGACTCAGGCATTCCCTCCAGTGCTGCAGGAGAAGGAAATCAAACACAATTCTCAAACAGGGTTTCCCAGTTTGCTTTGACAATTTTACATTTTCGCATTAGTGACCCCTGCAGCAAATACCTGTATTTGGGTTCAGATAAATCCATAGAGGGACGATGACTACAGCTTACCCTTCCTCTGCTGTAATGAAGGCCATATCCTAATGAATTTCTTTTAAAGTTTTTTTACCTTAGTGGCTTCATGACAAGTTATTGGGGAATAAATACATTGGAGGAGAAACACCTCCCAAATGAGAACTGCTGAGGTTAGGAGACTCCTATCATTTATTGGATTAGTTATAAAACTTTACACAAGATTGTAATATTTGTTTTGCTGCCGTGGTGTAACTGGTGAAATGAAAAGCTGTGTCAGAGGGCGTTCTCTTATTTCTTCCATCGTTTTCATAGAGCTGGGAGGAATCTGCCACTCAGAAATTAATACCATACTCATATACTATGAGGAACAAAAGTAAGATATGAGATGGAGACATCTGGGCCTCCGAACAATAACCCCATTGACTGAGTTACAGGCATCCACCTGCGTGAAATCATCTTGGCTCCTGGCAGCCAATAGGAGCACGTGGACCAGCTCAGCTCGCGGGAGAGAGGCAGGTTAACCAGATGTCCCGGGCTCCTGCCTGCGTGTTTTAAGTGTCCCATAGTTATTTGTGGGTACTGGCAGATTGAAATTCATAGGGATCTCTAGCACAGAGCTATTGTGGGATGTTTCCAAATTCCCCTGGTTAATTTATGACGGAAGATAGAATTTCAGTCTCTTCCTCTGTATGGTTGGAAAGCCGGCTCGCAAGTCCATATGTGTTTCTGGGGGGCATTTTGACGACATTTGCTGAGAATTACAAATACTTCCAATAGTGTTTCTCTCTGCATCTAGAATAGCACCATGAGGCGGCATCTGGGATTGAAGCATCTCACATCTGTCAAACAACATTCACACGAATGCGATGGGCCCCACAGCCTTCAGACATAATTGTGTGACTCCGGGTTGAATTTCAATCAGTATTTTGCCCAAGAGAGAGAGGCAGAAGAAACTGCACACAGGTAATTGACTCGAGTAACTCACTCTGTATCCCAAAGAGTGGCACTTGAGACGTGTAAATGGAAGAAAAATGGAAAAGATGCCATGTTGGCTACATTCAGCCAGAGGGGACAGAGGGGGTCGTTTTCCTCCCCAGCATCAGGGCAGTCACACTCCCTCCCCTCCCTGCATCAGACACTTCAGATATTCTCTAATGTGCTCATGTGGGTTTGAGGTTAGTTGTTTGTTTATGCAGTGGTTGCTTCTAAGAGAAGCGTGTATGAATATACTCAGAGTACACAGAAAAGTGAAAATATTTTCCCGAGTCACATAGTAAATGCTCGCATGCTCTTTTATTGATAGAAAGGTAACAACTTTCCATCTTTCTCCCTCCTTTTAGACTGGCTACTTCCTTCTCTCATGTACCAAATTATCCCCTATGTAAACTGGAGAGAGTGGAGATTCCCCTACACTTTAGAACCAGGTAACTTATGACCGTGTCTGTAAGATAAGAGCCGAAGATGCACAGGTGGTGTGGCTGTGTGGTG
This sequence comes from Hippopotamus amphibius kiboko, assembly GCF_030028045.1. NCBI lineage: Eukaryota > Metazoa > Chordata > Mammalia > Artiodactyla > Hippopotamidae > Hippopotamus > Hippopotamus amphibius. The sequence continues at coordinate 23,360,263 of NC_080193.1, forward strand.
GGAACCAGGCGGCGAAGGGTCTTATGAGTTACTGCTAAACTATTGGCCTTTGTTCTGTGAATCCTGGGAGCTATAGAGCAGAGGTCGCCAACTTCCAGGCCGCGGACCGGAACCAGGCCGCACAGCAGGAGGTGAGAGGCCAGCAGGTGGGCAAGAGAGGCTTCATCTGCTGCTCCCCATCGCTTGCATTACTGTCTGAACCATCCCCCTTTTCCATCCGCGGAAAAATTGTCTTCCACAAAAATAGTCCCTGGTGCTGAAAAGGTTGGGGACTGCTGCTATAGAGGGTTTTCAAGCAGATGAGTGATATAAATATATTAATGATTGGAAAGACATCCGTGATGGCTTATGAAGTGAGGATGAAGGAGCACCTGGGAGCACAGAGCAGTGCCACCATCCCTCCAGCCCAGGCTGGGCAGCAAAGACACCTGGTCATAAATCGTTGACCCTGTGACCATGAGGTCAGGATCTCCCCTAGGTCCTGACCCCCATCAACTGTACCAGCCAAGACTTCCCAAACTCCAGTCCTTTGTGTACAACTCACCAGGGTCTGAACATATGAACACCTTCTTCTAGTTATTTATTTATTTATTTAATTTATTTACTTTTTTTGGCTGTGTTGGGTCTTCGTTGCTGCCCACAGGCTTTCTCTAGTTGCGGTGAGTGGGGGCTACTCTTCGTTGCCATGCTTGGGCTTCTCAGTGCGGTGGCTTCTTTTGTGGCAGAGCACGGGCTCTGGGTGCTCAGGCTTCAGTAGTTGTGGCATGCGGGCTTAGTAGTTGTGGCTCACAGGGTCTAGAGCGTACTCTCAGTAGTTGTGGGCATGGGCTTAGTTGCTCCATGGTATGTGGGATCCTCCCAGATCAGGGATCAAACCTGTGTCCCCTGCATTGGCAGGTGGATTCTTAACCTCTGTGCCACCAGGGAAGTCCCTGAACATCTTCTTCTGTTACTATTTTTTTCCTCTTTTCTTTTAAACTTTTTGTAAGTTTATACAGAACATGTGCAGAGCTTGAACTTTATAAACTCCAAATACCCAGATAAAAATCCAGAACACCACCAGGGCTCCAGAAAGCCCCCTCACATCCCCTTCCAGTCTCTGCTGTTCCCCAAGGGTAACAACTACCCTCACTTCTAACACTCTAAACCCAGAGGGGGAAAAATGAGCCTGTGTCTTAAACAGGCACCTCACTAAAGAGGCTAAGTGACCAAGAAACCTAGGAAAGGGTCTCCGTCTTCCAAAGGGAAATCCAGTGCAGTACCACTATACCCCCACCAAGATGGCTCAGATGAAAAAGAAACTTGCAAAGTGTTGGCAAGAATGGGGGGTGACCAGAACCCTGATATTCTGCTGATGGGGAGTGAGTTGGTACCAGCCCTTTGACAAATTCTCAGGCAATATCTCTCAAAGCTTTGCATGTGCCTTCCCTCTGACTCCGGTGTGTGCATACACCCTAGAAGTGCATATGCAGTCCCCCGAGAGGCACACCCTGGAATGTCTGTGGCAGTTCTGCTTGTCATAGACTGAAATAGGGGAGTATCCAAAAGCATACTCGCAGTAGAGTGGATGGATAAATCATGGTCGCTTCACCCAGTGGAGTACTATACAGCACTGAGAATGACGAGATTGTCGTGTGCAGTAATGGAGAGAACTCATGTCACATTGAATGAAGAAAATTGGGCTCCAGAGAAAACATGATATATGATTATGTGTATGTATGTCCGTATGTGTGAATGTATGTATTTACAATTGACCCTCAGACAATGCAAGTGTTAGGAGTGCCTATCCTCCGTACCATTGAAAATTCTTGTATAACTTATAGTGAAGTCTCCCCTATGCACAGTCCTTCCGTATCTGTGGTCCCACATGTGTGGATTCAACCAACTCCAGATGGTGCAGCACTGTACTATTTACTATTTTTTAAACATTATTTTAGCGATTATCTATTTACCTATCATCTATCTTTCTATCAACCATCTATCATTTATCTATGTATCTTCTATCATCTATTACCTATCGATCTATTATCTGCATCTGTCATCTATTATCTATCATCTTTCTATCATCTATCAATCTATTATCTATATTTTATATATTGATCTATTATCTGTATCTATTATCTGTCTATTATCTATCAATCTATCTTATCTATTATCTATCTAATCTATCTATCCATCTGGCCACGCATCTATCTATCTATCTATCTATCTATCTATCTATCTATCATCTATCTATCTATCTATCTATCTATCTATCTATCTATCTATCTATCTATCTTTTCCCTTTCCTAGTCAGTAATGCACAGCTGTAAGTGAAAAACAGGGCTGTACTTGAGGAAATGTCTTCATTCGCAAATACCTGGGTCTCACGAAATGCACTCACTGAGAGAGTCAGGACTGACCCCTTGCTGTTCATCAAGTTTAAAAATATTTTAAAGGAATGGCTTTTTTCAAAATGTCATTCTGTGCAAGACTGAGCATAGGCAAACCCATTTTGAAAGAAATATGTTTTAAGGGAAAAAAAAGCTTTTTAAGAATTTTTAATTATTTTTAATTTTGCTATTAATTTTTAAAATATAAAAATACTTTATCCTTGACTCCCCTGACTGACATTTTATGTCTCTACCAGAAATGGAAATATGTATCACTTGTCACCAAAAAAAAAAAATCACTTCCTCCAAATATGAAATGGATGCAAAATAATGTTACAAACTCCCAGTTAGATTCAGTCGACTGACAGAGGCTCTGATCTGAGGTTAGCTTTCTCTTCATTAAAAAGGATGATTTGCTGGTATTAGAGAGGTGATCAGTGTGTATTAGCATCAAACTGAGAACTTATTTGAATGTAATGAAGGGAATGGAAGGATGACTAGGAAGCAACAAACCATGTGGCGCCTTTTTAAGTCGTGGGCTGTGACAGCAGCTGAAACTCTCTCCCTTCCACCAGTGGTCTGAGCCTCATTTTTATGGAGCATAGCCCATGGGTGCCCTTATCTTCTGGGAAAAAAATGATGGGACAAGGTCCTCTCTCATCTAAGGATGGATATTCCGACAGAAGGCTAATGCGGCCATTTCAAGTGCTCAGGAAGGATTTTTGACCATCACATGACACCACCATAAACCATTATTTCTGAAAAACAGAAATTAAAAATACCTTTTCAAAGCAGTAATGTCTTGCCTTTGAATAATGTAAAGGTATGCAGGTCATATTTAATGCTATGTGAAGTTTCTTTCTGACACTTAATTTTCCCATAAACTTTGTTCTAAACTGAGAACTCTCGATCATATGCGGGACCTGATGTCTGGGAGCTGCAGAGGTTTATGAGACATTGTCAAGGGCCCCAGGTGTCTGGTGAAGGATGAGGGGTAGTTGTGTCTGCAACTTTTGTCCTTTTTTCTCTTGAGACCTTTTTCTCTTCTTTAATTTTTTAACTGACGTATAGTCGATGTACAATAGTATGTAAGTTTCAGGTGTACAATATAGTAAGTCACAATTTTTCAAGGTCAGACTCCATTTATAGGTATTATAAAATATTGGCCATATTCCCTGTGTTGTACAGTATATCCTTGTAGCTTATTTTATACCTAATAGTTTGTATCTCTTACTCCCCTACCCCTACACTGCCCCTCCCCCATTCCCTCTCCCCGGTGGTAACCACTCATTTGCCTTTTTTATCTGTGAGTCTGTTTCTCTTTTGTTATAGTCACTAGCTTGTTTTATTTGCAACGTTTTTCCTTTCTTATAGCTGCTCGCCTTGGTGTTTCTTCATACTTGTGAAATAAAAAATTAACGTTATTAATCACGGTCTCACCCTTCCTCTTTCATTCCTTAGATTATCTCTTCCCTTTCTTGGACTGCTTTCCCTGTGTTTGGACTCCTAGAAGAAGCTTGGGAAAATTTTAAAAGTTCAGTTGGATGGCATTTCTTTTTTTTTTTTTTTTTAATATAGCTATTATTTATTTATTTATTATTTTATTGTTTGCTGTGTCAGGTCTTAGTTGCAGCATGCAGGATCTTCGCTGCAGCATGTGAGATTTTTTTATATCAATTTATTTATTTATTTATTTATGCCTGTGTTGGGTCTTGGTTGCTGCACGAAGTCCTTCTGTAGTTGTGGCAAGCGGCGGCTACACTTCATCGCGGTGCGAGGGCTTCTCGGTGCAGTGGCTTCTCTTGTTGCAGACCACGGGCTTGGGGTCCACGGGCTTCAGTAGTTGCAGCACGCACGCTCAGTAGTTGTGGCTCATGGGCTTCGTTGCTCCACGGCATGTGGGATCGTCCTGGACCAGGGATGGAACCTGTGTCCCCTGCATTGGCAGGCAGATTCTTAACCACTGTGCCACCAGGGAAGTCCCAGGATGGCATTTCTAAAAATGCAGCTTTTTTTAAGTCTTCTTTGATGGAACGGCAGCAATTTTCACAGCTGCTCCTTACGCTTTAAACCCCAGTTTAAGGAGAGGTTGGAGAATTTCCTCTTGGGAGTGCCTTTTATGTGGTATATTGAGATTTGATCATAGGTTGAGGAATTTAAGGGGGGTGATCTTCAGCTTAAGTAACAGAGCAAAGAGAAGAGTAACCTTCATTTTAACACAACATGCTCTGAGTATGTAATTTTGTAGAGGCAGCCAAAACCCACTCAAATGTCAAACATCAACGGATAGGCAAACAGACTTAGTGGCACAATTTCAAGTTATTAGATTTTCATCATCCTTTTGTTATTCTGCTTTTCAACGGCTGCACAGAACTGTTCCAGTGGGATCCCTTTCTCAGTGAGATATTCCTAACCATTTTCCCAAAATTGTACCCCCACCCACCAATCACACTCTTTCTACGTCTTCCCTGCTGTTCTGTTATCAACAGCCTCAGAGGTACTGTATATTTCACAAATGCACCTGTTTATTTTCTGTCTTCCCCACCGGAAGGTGAGTCCCATGAGAGAGAGGATTTTTATCTGCCTTTTTTTCATGTTTTACACCCAAGCCCCAGGCAGTCCTCAACACACAGCAGCTGCTCAGTAAAGAGTTATTGTCTTCTTAATTAATATAGCTGTCAACTTCTGGCCAAACAAACCTGCAACACCGAGAGAGGAGAGGGGTTTTGAAGGGAGCCTATTTCTCCTAAGAAATCCATCCTCCCTTCTCGAAAAGGCTCCCTGGTCAACCATTGTGCATCATTTATTACATCCAGCCACCTGCCAAATGACCACATTATCACCTCCTGTTCATCATGGTTTCTCCATTTGGAGGCGGCCGGTCTTAAATTTCACTCACGTTCCCATCTGCAGCCGGATGTCTCTGCTCTAGGACTCCAAGATCAGGGCCAATGCAAATGGTAACGTGTGAAATGTGTGCCTGGGGTGACATTTCTTCAATTTCTGGACAGCCAATGGGCGATTCGAATATCCTAGAGTAATAAACTGTGTGCCCACTAAAGGCTCGAGTGAGGAGGCTTCACAAATCTGATGAGAGTGACAGCCCGGCCACAGCTGATACAGGCGAATCATGCCTGATGCCCAGGTGGGAAGTGGGGAGGTCTGTACACCAATCAAGTAATGCTGTCACAGGCCTGGGTGGCAGTGGGTGGAGGAAAGCAATGCGATTCTTCTTCCTAATGGAGAATCCCAGGGAGACCACCTGGGGCTCCCAGATGTATCTTTTTAAAAAAAAATAAATTTATTTATTTATTTATTGGCTGTGTTGGGTCTTTGCTGCTGCACACTAGTTGTGAGAAGCGGAGGCTACTCTTCGTAGTGGTGCGCAGTCTCCTCATTGCCGTGGCTGCTCTTGTTGTGGAGCACGGGCTCTAGGCACGCAGGCTTCAGTAGTTGTGGCACCTGGGCTCAATAGTTGTGGCTCATGGGCTCAAGAGCACAGGCTCAAAATGGTTGTGGCACAGGGCTCGAATCCAGGTCCCCTGCATTGGCAGGCAGATTCTTAACCACTGCGCCACCAGAGAAGTCCACCCAGATGTATCTTATCCTTCCAGGGTTTATCTCACTGGGTTGTCAGCAGCTAGTCTCTCAGACCCTGTCCTTGGTTCTGAATGCAACTTGTCCTGTCCCTCTCTGCATTACTGCTCCATTTTCAAAGAGTCTCAGTTTCCTCATTTGTAAAATGGGGATAATAACAGCATCTGTTTTTATTAGCATCACTATTAAATGTCTTAATGCCCCGTGCTTAGATTGCGGTTTAGCTTATAAGGAAGTACTTAAGTCTAGGCTGTTATCTTTATGATTTGCTTCTAGCTTCCCTCTCTGTTGGCCTTTTCCTCCGTCTGCTCTGGTTTCTCTCCTTGCCATGGCTTTGCGGTCTCACGCATCATCTTGGACCCCACATCTACCTGATTTTGGACTTCAGCTCCCTACATCTGACCAATGGGGGGATTCTTAAGGATAAGATATCTTCTCATCCAACCTTAAGTCCCAACTGAAACTGAAATGAGATTCATCTTAGTAGTCAGCCATGTATGTTTTAGATAAAATGTAGGCATGGCAGTTCTAACACCATTTAGTTATAGCCATCCAGACTTTTAACCACCATGAAGATGAGATAGACAGATTGGTTTTGCACGTCCAATGGAAGGTCAGTCCTGGCCCAAGACACTGGGTGTGGAGCTGGCCTTGACACACCCACGGCACCCTGTGGCCCCTGCGGCCCCTGCATTCGCAGCCCCAACGCCCCGCTGTGGAGCCCTGGCTGATGGCCTGACTGCCCACCAGAGTTTGCAGCATGCAAACTCCTAATTTCAAATGCATGTGGGATCTAGTTCCCTGACTAAGGATAGAACCCAGGCCCCCTGCATTGGGAGTAGTGATGCTCTCCCTGGCACAAGGCTGGTGAAAAAACATAACCCTGCAAATATCTCTTAAATGAATGAAGAAATCAGTGAATGAAAGCCAGTTCTCCAAAAAAGACTCATCAAGAAAGTAAGCCCTGCTCAGGGATGGAAGTAGACCTATTACAGGGATATTTTGTGGCTGCCGTAGAGGTGTCCCACCTCGATTTCCACAGGGCATCCCTTAGCTGCAAATGGTCCCCTTAGCAGACAGGCTCTGCCTTCTGGATCTGCCTTGGTTTCCACTTTTCCCGGTTAGCCAGCCAATTACTGAACGAATCACAGCAGGGATGCAGGGTCTGGTCCAGATCAGGACCCCTCCAGTGGGGAACCTCTGCTCTGAAGCTCCCCATTGTGTTGGCTGAAACTTTCTCAGATCTGTTTCCCAAGTCCTCTCTGCTCAGTTCTTCTTCTTCCTCTTTTATCTTCCATATGGGCATTGCCCTCCCTGCCCCCGCAAACTGTGTGCGCTCCTAACTCTCCCAGCATCTGCTTCCCAGAACTTCAAACTAACAAAATGGTCTTTCCCATCAGAGATTCCAAACAATTCAGGAAGTTTTGAAAAGTTGAAATATCTGACAGCAAATAAAACTTGAAAGACAAGAGGCCGCAGCCTCCTGGAAACCAGCCGGGTACTTGGCTATGCACTCTGGCCACATGCCCACCACTGCCTGCAGCCCCCAAAGTGTAGCCAGTGCCCTGCTGGCTCTGGAAATTGCATAAAATAAGACAGGAAGCATGTGGGAGTCTTGCTTAATTTCTGCCCTTGGCAATAAGGAAAATTTACAAGCTCTGGAGAAGGTAAACATAGTAACTCCAAGTCCAACCTGTCTGATGGTACCAAATTCATTATTCTTGACTTCAAGGTGGGCCTTGGATTCTCATGTTGGCTTCTCTGATGGGGTGGGGAGACTCGATACCTTCGTGGAAAGCCTCATAAAGAGAATGGCCCAGAGATTTCCCTGGCAGTTCAGTGGTTAAGACTCTGTGCTTCCATTGCAGGGGGCACGGGTTTAATCCCGTAGGGCTTGGCATGGCCAAAAGATAAAAAATAAACAAACAAACAAAAATGGCCCAGAATGTGATAGGAGTAAGGGATAATGCAGGAGGGAAGGTACAGGAGAGCTTCCCCACCAACAGAGTAGACCCAGCATCCTCTGTGCTCACTTTGAATGGGACCAGACAGGTATCCGGCAGGACAGTCACTGGGGAGTGGCAAGCATGATGGACACAGAAACTGAGCAGCCAGCATAGATGGAGACTGACCTCGAGTCCCCAAGGACTGCCTACAGCTCTCTGAGGACACTCCTAGAGTGCCTGGATTAGAAATCAGTGGAACATGGGACTTCCCTGGTGGCGCAGTGGTTAAGACTCCATGCTCCCAATGCAGGGGGCCTGGGTTCTATCCTTAGTCAGGGAACTAGATCCCACATGCATTCAAAACTAGGAGTTTGCGTGCTGCAAATAAGAGTTTGCATGCCACAAGTAAGGAGCTGGTGAGTGACAACTAAGGAGCCCACCTGCCACAACTAAGACCTGGTGCAACCAAGTAAATAAACAAATACACTTTAAAAAAAAAGGAAATCAGTGGAACACCTCTCCACTTGGACACTGATCAGTATTGCGAGCAAGGAAGACTTTGTGTTGGATTCCGAATATCTCATCATGCTCCTGGCCCCTGTCCCCCAACCAAGCGACCCACAATGGCAAAAAGCCTGCGAGTGCCTCTTGGATGTGGCGGTCCCTCCATCGACCAAATTGATGGTCCAGGACGAGTGCAACCTCTACGTGGTAACTCTGTTGTGAAAAGTGATTGATGATTCCAAAACCAAAGCCAAAGAAAACAAGTTCACTGACAGTGGATTTTCCTATGATGTAAAGCATTTTAAAAAAAGGGGGGACTTCCCTGGTGGTCCAGTGGTTAAGAATCCGCCTGCCAATGCAGGAGACACGTGTTTCGAGCCCTAGTCCAGGAAGATCCCACATGCCACGAAGCAAGTAAGCCCATGCGCCGCAGCTACTGAGCTCATGTGCTGCAACTACTGAAGCCCGTGTGCCTAGAGCCCATGCTCCATGACAAGAGAAGCCACCTCAATGAGAAGCCCACGCATCACAACGAAGAGTAGCCCCCAGCTCGCCACAACTAGAGAAAGCCTGTGCTCAGCAATGAAGACCCAACACAGACAAAAATAAATAAATTTTTAAATAAATAAAAACAAATTAAAAAATAAAAAGGGAAGAGGTGACCAGACTGCTGTCTGATAAGAAGCAGTGGTATCGAACTTCCCGTGTTGCCCTTAAAAAAAGATCATGCAACTTCCAGGACCACAGATGGAATGTCCCCAACTGCACAGACTCCAGATCAACTTCTGGGAAGCCTTGACTGCCTGGAAGCACATAAAGACCTTGAAAGTGTTTGTGGGTTCATACCCAGATATGGACTGCCAGTGATATTTCAGGTGGTCCTTCTACAGCCTCACAGAAGGCATCCACCAAACATTGAGAGGTTCCAAGCTGCATCCTCAGACATCTGGATGACGCAGCAGTGGCAAGGGTATCGTATACATCTACAGAGGACCATGAATTGTGACTCAACCTCCAAGCCTACTTCCCTTGTGTCTTAGTTTTCTCATTGACCTTGGTCTTGTTGACTAGACGGGTCAGCTGGCACCACTAAGCTTTCGTATCCACGCAGACTACAACAGATTCTTCTGTCCCTTAGCTAGAGAATGCTTCAATGTCCTACAGAATTTAGATGTTGAAAGAAGTTGTTCACAAAGGCAGTTGTAGTTCCTTTTTTTTAAGATTTATTTATTTATTTATTTATTTATTTATTTATTTATTTTTGGCTGTGTTGGGTCTTCATTGCTGTGCATGGGTTTTCTCTAGTTGTGGCCAGCGGGGGGTACTCTTCGTTGTGGTACGAGGGCTTCTCATTGTGGTGGCTTCTGTTGTTGGGGAGCATGAGCTCTAGATGGGTGGGCTTCAGTAGTTGTGGCTCGCAGGTTCTAAAGCACAGGCTCAGTACTTGTGGTACATGGGCTTAGTTGCTCCGCCATATGTGGGATCTTCCCGGCCCAGGGATCAAATCCGTGTCCCCTGCATTGGCAGGCAGATTCTTAACCACTGCACCACCAAAGAAGGCCTGTGGTTCTTTTTTAAACTTATAATAAAGAAATTCTGTCAGCCCTCGGGGGGAAAAATTAGAAGACCACATCATGTAAAAACATACATTTCCCCATTTTCTTTCGTAAAGACGGAAGCTGTTATGACACTGGATTTACGCTCTTGCCTGGCAGCAGGTAGTGGGTGGTCAGAGACAAAGTTCCCTTTGCAAGGGGCACCTCCCTCCAGTTTGCTGAAGCCCCCACTTCTTAGTGTTTTTTACTAACATTGAGGGTGGGTAGCAGTTACAGTCACTGTGACATTTATGCTGTGTCATTTTACGTGACAGGGTTAAGAGAATAGTTAAACTTTTGTTGGAAGCCATGTCTTCACCCAAAGCAAGTCAACCAAGGATAGATCAAGAGGGCCAGTTGTTTCTTTCTTTCTTTTTTTTTTTTTTGAAAGAAACGTATCTCCTTTATAAATTTTTTTTTTATTTATTGGCTGCATTGAGTCTTCATCGCTGCGCACGGGCTCTCTCTAGTTGTGGCAAGCAGGGGCTACTCTTCGTTGCACGGGCTTCTCATTGCAGTTGTTTCACTTGTTGCAGAGCACGGGGTCTAGGCTCGTGGGCTTCAGTAGTTGTGGCTTGAGGGCTCAGTAGTTGTGGCACATGGGCTTAGTTGCTCCACAGCATGTGGCATCTTCCCAGCCCAGGGCTCGAACTCGTGTCCCCTGCATTGGCAGGCGGATTCTTAACCACTGCGCCACGAGGGAAGTCCCAAGAGGGCCAGTTATTTCTAAAGAGTTGGGAGAGTCCATATTTGTTTGGAGAAGTATTTAAAATGCAAATAATACACCTGAAATGGACACCATGTGTAAATCAATTATACGTCAATAAATTTTTTTTAAAAAAGAAAATAAAAGCAAGTCTGTTCAGTACCAAGTTAAAAAAAATGGCAAATAAAAATGTGGGCCTGAGAAAATGCCCCAGCATGCCTCACTCCTCACATCACCCATCCAGACCCTCAGGCCCTCTCTCCCCCTCATCATCCACCTTGCCTACAGAAAATAGACCCGGATACTGTCTCCAGCCAGTGAGAAGACAGAGAGGTCATACCAAATTCCCTGAGCACAGAGACCTTCACATACAGTGGAGGATGCAGGTCAGGTCCAGGTCTGTGCTATGCCTTGCCGTCGAACCCTAATTGAGTCGGTGAAGTCTCCTTTAGGGAAGTCGTTTTATTTAAAGAAAATGTTGGGTGGTCATGCCATCTCAGAACAGGTTAAAAATGGCAGCCCCACCTCTTCTCCTAAAGTCTGGCTGAACTGGTGTGGCCTTTATCTCATCTCTGCATAGTTCCTCACAAAATCTGATAATTTGGCTGAAGGTTTTATTTCATCATATTTATTATTGATGAGCATGGAAGAAGAAAATTTAAGTTGGGTAAAATTAGCCCTTTTTTTTCTGCTGAGGGACATTTGTTTCCTTCCTTCCTTCATTTTTTTGTAAATGTGCGTTTGCTTAAGAGGCACTTTTTTTGTAATGTCAAGCAAGGGTACCATGACTTTGAGAAATTTGTCAGAGTCACGGCCATTTTTTGTCATTAAAAATACATTTGGTAAAGCTGCTTGCTGTTTACCAGGAGGGAAAAGATTGCAGGAGAGAGGAGCACGTTTCAGAGGAAAGGGTGAAATTAAGGGCTTAGAAAGGTCTGTCTCTACACCACCAAATATGAAATAGATGGCTAGTGGGAAGCTGCTGTATAGCACAGGGAGATCAACTCGATAATTGGTGACGACCTAGAGGGGTGGGTAGGGAGGTTGGGAGGGAGGCTCAAGAGGGAGGGGATATGGGGATATATGTATAAATACAGCTGATTCACTTTGTTGTACAGAGAAACTAACACAATATTGTAAAGCAATTACACTCCAATAAAGATCTGGAAAAAAAAAAAAAAAGAAAGAAAGGAAGGAAGGAGTGTCTCTGTGAGAGGCAGTATGATTTCCCCTAAAGATGGCCAACTCTTAGTCCTTGGAACCTTTGAATATGTTGCCTTATGTGGGAAATGGGACTTTGCAGGTTGATTAACGTAAGAATCTTGAAATACAGTTATCTTGAGATAATTCATGGTTTATCCAGGTGGAACCAATATTATCACAAAGGTCCTTATAAGAGGGTGGTGGGAGGTCTGAGTCAAAGATGTGACTATGGAAGCAGAGGTCATGATGATGATATAACAAAGGGCAAGGATGCTGCTCCCCAGAAGCTGAAAAAGGCATGAAAAGGGGTTCTCCCCTAGAGCCCAGCTGGCACCATGATTTTAGGGCTTCAAATTTCCAGAACTATAAGATAGTAAATGTCTGGGTTTTTTTTTTTTAAGCTGCTGATTTTTTGGTGGTTGGTTACAGCAGCAAGAGGAAACGAATACAGTGCCTAAGCCCCTTGCTCGCTGAACGCCAGAGAGCAGAATTCGCTGTTAACGCATTGCAATGGCAGAAGGACCAGAAGTACAGCCACAAACAGCATTTTTATGTAACAAGATAATAACAATAAAGCTCGTCTTCACTCAGTGCTTCCCATAAAATGAATCACCATCACAGTGCTTTGCTTATAGTGTCTCAATCAGTCCCAACAATAGGTGTGAAATAGGGCTTATCATCACCCCCACTTGACAGCTAAACAAAGTGAGGCCCAGAGACTCCAAGCACGTGGCTTCGGGTCACACAGCCGACAAAAGACAAAGGCCCTTCCCACTCAGTTTGTGTGGCTCCAGATGCCATGATCTTTGTCACTACCCTGAATGGCCTCTTTTAGGAGACTGGGTTTTGAATATAAAATTCAGACTCATAGAGTCAAAAGGCCTGTTTGAATGAATTAAAAATGTGAATTATAGGCACTTGTGTATTTTATTTTATTTTTATTTTTTAATTTTTTTAATTTTGGCTGCATTGGATCTTTGTTGAGGTGCACAGTCTTCTCAGTGTGGTGGCTTCTCTTGTTGTGGCTCTAGGTGCATGGGCTTCAGTAGTTGTGGCACGTGGGCCCAGTAGTTGTGGCTCACAGGCTCTAGCGCACAGGCTCAGTAGTTGTGGCTCACGGGCTTAGTTGCTGTATGGCATATGGGATCCTCCTGGATCAGGGCTTGAACCTGTGTCCCCGGCATTGGCAGGTGGATTCTTAACCACTGCGCCACCAGGGAAATTCCCGGGACTTGTGCATTTTAGATGTCTGCTCTGAACTTGCATGAAGATTTTAAGGTTCAACGATGATGTCCAAGCAGAAGACTTTATGATGCTTTTTGGGAGAAAGATGAGCAGAACTAATTGCTTTAATATTATTATTGCTACTATCATTTATACACAGATATGATACCATTTTAAAAAGTGCTTCCATCTTAATTTAAATAGCCACAATCTTTTATTTCCTGGCTCACCAAACCCTTTCATTTTAGACAAGACAAAGGTTTTGTTGATCTCCACTTAAATTAGTTGTTCCCAGTTTATGCATCAATAATAGAATCCAAATTAATGGAGCTTTATGGACTTTGAAAAATAATGAATGACAGTCGTTGGCTTGAAGTTTGGCTTATAGACCTATACGTGATTTGAACCACCTGCAAATAACTTTGTAAATATTTTGAGAATATTTTACTGCTCCTGGCTATAAAGAGTCCTTTTGCTGTTATGTTAAAATCTATTTAAATTAATGTTTAATTACACTGAAACTGCCAGCGTGATTTCATGTAAAATTAAACTTTTACTATATGACTAAATCTCTTTAAGAGTCTAGCCTTAATCTTATCTCTTTTCCCCTCAAGAATTTTCAGCACCTAACTCAGAAGTAACCTGTTGTTGGTTTGGAGTGAATCGTTCCTTACTTTTTCGGGGCATTTTCATTCACATAGATGTCTCTGTGTGTGCTATTTGTGGCTAGTTTTTTTGTTTGTTTGTTTTTGGTTTTGGCCACGCCACATGGCTTGTGGGTTCTTAGTTCCCTGACCAGGCATTGAACCCAGGCCCTGAGCAGTGGAGTGCCACGTCCTAGCCACTGGACCACCAGGGAATTCCCTGGGGCTAGTTTTTTGTTTTTTCTTATTTTTTTAAAATCTTTTTATGAACAAAGTCGTGTTAGTCTCAGGTGCACAGCAAAGTGATTCAGTTATACATATACAAGCATCTATTCTTTTCCAAACTCTTTTCCCATTTAGGGTGTTATGTAACATTCAGCAGAGTTCCCTGCGTAGTTCTGATAGCTTACAGGAATGCCTTTGTGCTGCTTTCTACCAGGCTAAGAGACTTAGTCAAGAACTAAATCAGCATTCTCATCAGAGGTTTTTATCCTCCTTGATCAATTACCTTTTCCAGCTCTGCCTTATTATTATTATTATTATTTTAACAACCTGATGTCCTTCTCCACTCCCCTCTTTATCCCAGGATAAGCAGAAGGGGGTCTCTGGAGCCTAAGGGGGATATAGCTTCTGCAGAGCCCCTCCCAGCCATTCAGCTTCTGCCTGGAGACCTCCCCCACTTAATCACTTACTCATCAGCCTCCACTTCCAACGGGGCTGCAGCTATGCCAAGTGTGAGTGATGTCCTGGATGAAACAGCCAAAGTTTAAGTGCAGTTCCTCCTCCTGTCGCCAAGGAGGTTGCCATTTGGCTCATACAGTTGAAATTGACCTTTCATAGAATTTCACCAGCTAATTCATGTGATGCCAAGGTGCCATCCTGAACTTATCGTCAGTAAAAGCTTGTGTGGATTCAAGGAACAGAGGGAACTTCGGCTCTGGGGTGGCTTGAGGAGGGATGCAAAGGGCATCTTCCCTATTCGCCACTCTGTATATCTAGCAAATAAGCAAGCAAACTTGCCGGAAACTGTTCTCTGAGTTTTAAAAGGAAAGTAACATCTTGTCACACAAATCTTTGTTCTGTGCTTTAAAAACCAATTAAGAATAATCCTTTCCCACTTGTTTTATCCCAGTTCTGGACAAGTATCAACTCTGGGAAATTCATTTTTTCAGGTCACTTGTGCTGTGGGTACCACACACCTGGGAGACTCCTCAGCATCTTCACAGCATCTGGGCTAAATAAGTGTGCGCCAGTCGGCTGAGAATTTGGGGCAGTTTCTTTCCACTCAGGATTTAGGGACATTGGCTCCTTGTTATTTTCCCCACAATTTGATTATATTCTATTGTTCTCAGTTGAATTCAAATAATTCCTTAAAAAGGATTAATTAGCACCAACCCCTTGCCCCGCCAGGACCCCACAGTCCAGGCGAAGAAACGGCCGTGTCAGAGGGACGTCCCTCAGACTTGCAAAATTCACTCTGTTTGCAGTTGTCACCAGCTTTTCACTTCACTGGCACGAATTTCCCTGAAGTTGTCCTCTGTTTCTAGTAATTTCTCTTTGGAGGCTCCACGGGGGAAGACTGAATGTCTAATAAATTAGCCAGCCTTGATGTGACAAGATGTCCTCAAATCACAGTAGCCGGTCAACCACCAGGACCATTGTCGTTAGCTTTTCTTGACCATTTGTCATTGTCTATAATTAATTACAGCTCTTTAAACCCCAGCATCCATTATAGAGATAATGCATAATAGAAGGCTTTTATGTTGGATTCTCTGTTTATTTTATTGTGAATTTCCTTCCCTTCTTTTCTACCAGAGAGTTCCTGAAATGGGTCTTTGTGTGCAAATGCTAATTATCATTCCTAGGTCTTGCAAGCCACTTTTCCCTCCTGCATGGGGAATTTTTTTTTTCCTAATTATTGTCTATTATTTCAACACAAAAGGAGACAATTAGGTGAACACTGACCTTGGCATGGACAGAACATTAATTACCATTGGGATAAATGCCAGAGTGCCTACAGGTGCCATTGAAGAAACAGGTGTTTTATTTTCAACTGCAAAGTTGGGTATAAAAAATGAGAAGAAAGAAGAAGGTCCTTACTGTTCAATCTTGTGGCTGGAACAGGGCCAGTTCTGGGGAGTGACTTTCTTAGCAGAGGGTTCTCCTAATGACTAAGAGCCTGAGTCTAACTTACTTTCTTTTTCTTTTTCTTTCTTTCTCTTTCTTTCTTTCTCTCTCTTTCTTTCTTTCTTTTTTTCTTTTTCTTTCTTTCTTTCTTCCTTCCTTCCTTCCTTTCTTTCTTTCTTTTGCTTCTCTTTCTTTCTTTCTTTCTTTCTATCTTCCTTCTTTCCATCTTCTTTCTCTTTCTCTCTTCTTTCTTCCTTTCTTTTTTATTTCCTTTTCTTTTTATTGAGTATAGTTGATTCAAAATGTTGTGTTAATTTCTGCTGTACAGCAGAGTGATTCAGTGATACATATATATACATTCTTTTTCATATTCTTCTCTGTGATGGTTCACCACAGGATATTGAATATAGTTCCCTGTGCTCTACAGTAGGACCTCGTTGTTCATCTATTCATCTGCTAATCCCGAACTCCTAAACCGTACCTCCCCTCATCCCTCTCCCCCTTGACAACCACAAGTCTGTTCTCTATGTCTATGAGTCTGTTTCTGTTTTGTAGATAAGTTCATTTGTGCCATATTTTGGTTTCCATGTGTAAGTGATAGCGTATGGTATTTGTCCTTCTCTGTCTGGCTTACTTCACTTAGAATGATAATCCCTAGGTCCATCCATGTTGCTGCAGATGGCATTATTTCATTCTTCTCAATGGATGAGTAATATTTCATTGTATATATATATATATATACACACACACATCACCTCTTCTTTATCCATTCATCTGTCAGTGGGCATGTAGGTTTCTTCCATGTCTCGGCTACTGTGAATAGTGCTGCTGTGAGCATAAAGGTACATGTATCTCTAACTTTCTTGTGAATTGCAGTTTTAATGCAACAGCAAACTTATGTGAAGATGGTTGCTCTTGAAAAGTCACTTTTTTCGCTTTTTGAAGTGAATTATGCAGAATACTAAATAAAATAAAACAGAATTGCTTTAAGTAAATGTAGTTCTTACTGCAGCAAAGATGAAAATCTGAGTAAGTTGTTGCTTTTCTTCTTTCAAGCTCATCTTCCCTCCTCCTTAAAGTGAGGGGGCTGGATAAGATCCAGGCAGACATCCCAAGAATTTAGTGGGGACCATACATTTGTGCCCTGGTCATATCAAAACTCTTCCACAATCAATGCTGGGAGACCATGCAAGTCGGATCCCTGTCTTGGAGCGTCAACCTGTATAATAAAAGAGTAATGATTCTGCAGGAACAGAGAGAACAGACTGGTGGTTGCCAAGGGGGCAGGGGGTAGGGGAGGGATGGAGTGGGAGTTTGGGATTAGCAGATGCAAGCTGCTAATATAGGATGGATAAACAACAAGGTCCCACTGTATAGAAAAGGGAACTCTATTCAATACCCTATGATAAAGCATCATGGAGAAGAATTACAGCAGAAATGAACGCAACATTGTAATTCAACAATACTTTGATAAATAAATTTTAAAAAAGAGTAAGATTCTGAAAAGTCCTGCAATAAAGAAACCTGTTTAAATTTGCCTGAGTTTTCCATGCATTCATCCACTTCTTTCTCCAACATTTGCCAGGATGCTTCATATAAAAAAGGAGGATTGTGAATGGAATACGTGTCTAAACTGTTCTTATTCCAATAAATTAAACACGTGAACATCCCATGCTTATCTGAGCAAAGTGTCACAACTTTGGAGTAACCCTTATCACCCAGGCTTATTCTTAAACCTGGTGTTGACGCAGGTGGTGGTCACAAATGGAGTGTGTGAGTGGCTAGGACTGAGTGCAGAGAGACATTCTTTCTGCAGAAATTACTAGAAGGGGGGATTCCCTGATGCTACAGAGGTTCGGACTCAGGGCTTTCATTGCCGGGGATGGGTTCAATCCCTGGTCAGGGAACTAAGATCC
Source organism: Hippopotamus amphibius kiboko (assembly GCF_030028045.1). Lineage (NCBI taxonomy): Eukaryota > Metazoa > Chordata > Mammalia > Artiodactyla > Hippopotamidae > Hippopotamus > Hippopotamus amphibius. The sequence continues at coordinate 23,378,097 of NC_080193.1, forward strand.
CACATGCTTCATAGTACAGTCAAAAACATAAATGAATTAATCAAAAAAAAAAAAAAAGAAATTACCAGAAGGTTTTTTTTCACTTTGTTTTTTGTTTTATTTTTTCTTTAAGAACTTTTATTGAGATACAGTTAACAGACAATAAACTGCATATATGTAGAGTGTACAATTTGGTATTTTTTTTCTTATTAGTAATGTATATATGGCAATCCCAATCTCCCAATTCATTCCCCCCAACCCTCCCCATTCTCCCTACTTGGTGTCCATATGTTTGTTCTCTGTATCTGTGTCTCTATTTCTGCCTTGCAAACCGGTTGATTTGTACCATTTTTCTATATTCCGCATATATGTGTTTAAAAAAAAAGAAATTACCAGAAGGCTTTTAATCCATGAATAACTCAACCACCCAAAATGGGGTGAAAGAGCCACTTTTATTTGTAAGAGAATACATAGACACTTTTTCCCCCCTAATAATTGCCAGTGAATTAAAAATTTGGAAAAAAAATCCATAAAAACTTGGAGCCAAATCTGATAAATTAAAATTCTTTAAAAAATGCTGTCTCTGGTAACATTCTTTCAATCATTTTGTCCATCTTTGGGGTCTGAGAAAAAAATGTGTCATCATCATATGCTGGGCTTTTAGTGGCCATGTTCCTTTTTCTTTCTTTTCTTTTTTTTTTTTTTTTCTTTTTTGGCTGTTTTGGGTCTTCATTGCTGCACACGGGCATTCTCTAGTTGTGGCGAGCAGGGGCTGTTCTTCGTTGCGGTGCATGGGTTTCTCATTGCAGTGGCTTCTCTTGTTGCGGAGCATGGGCTCTAGGTGCTCAGGCTTCAGTAGTTGTAGCACGTGGGCTCAGTAGTTGTGGCACACAGGCTCTAGAGTGCAGGCGCACAGGCTTGTTTGCTCTGCGGCATGTGGGATCTTCCTGGACCAGAGATGGAACCCATGTCCCCTGCGTTGGCAGGTGGATTCTCAACCACTGCACCACCAGGGAAGTCTCCATGTTCTTTTAAGATGAAATTCTAATTTTAGATGCCTCCTGAATGATGCGACATTCTGTTAACTTCCAAATTGTACTACATGTGAACTGAATTCTCTCCTATCTCCGTGGACCTTCTGTGTCATTCATCTTTTGGACACATACGAGTGTGAATCCCCCAGGAATGATTTAAGGGTTTGTAGAATACAAAATATTGGAGCTCTGAGCTTTATGCTATTTCTTTTCCAGATGTCATAATATCTAGAAAAAAATAATACCAAAACCGTCCATAGAAGATCAAGTTCTAGAGGACCCCACAGAGATTCTGACAGAGTGGGCCGTGATGCAGTGTAGATATCATTTACCCAGGAGGCGTGCACAGATCAATTCCGCCCTCAGCTATTAATGTTGAATTTACGTTGTTGAACATAAAGTCATAAAACGTCCCAGTTGCACTGTTTTATCAAAGAGGTGTTTCTCTATTGGTCTCTCATGAGTGATTTAAACTTCAAATTGGCATCAATTCGTGGCATAAGTGGGATGGAGCACTCAGTAACTGGAACTTAATTGTATCATCTGGTCCATTAGATGGCATTATCTGAAATGATTTCCTGGATCCATCCAAGGAGTGTATCAAGAGGGAATTCTACGGTCTTACATTTGGGAAACGATTTCAACAACTCTAAATCTTTCTTGTCGGTTGGAAAATCAGTAAAGTGTGTTCTGCAATGAAGAAGCTGTTCTTCTTGTTCTGGCATTAGGAAGTCACTTGCAAAGGATGACTGTTCACTTAGGACGTGAGAGTTTCTTTTGTGGACCTCTCCTGGAAGGGCTGCCATGTACAACGGTTCAGGTTGTACACTGAGTAAGAGCATCCAGGTGACAAGGCAAGGGAGGGCTGAGATTTAGTCCTCATTCCATAGGATCATTTAAGAGTGGTTTCAGATTCCTTCCCACTCCTCCTATGGAGAGGCAGAGACTATGGCCCCTAGTCTTAAATCTTGGCTGAATGGCTCTTTGACCAGTAGGTTATGGAAGTGATTCTATCAGTTTCCTGGCTTAGGGATAAAGAAATTGCCTAGGAGTTGAAGAGGAGCTTCAACTACTTTTTGCTTGAAACATTTGCTCTTGCTGATTGAGTGAGGGCTGCTCACAGGGATGTTAGTGCCCCAGCACAAACTACTTGATCCTGGGGCATAAGTCAGCGAGTATTTTCTCTGAAGGGCCAGATAGTACCTGTTTTAGGCTTTGTGGGCCAAATACGGTTTTTGTTGCTTCTTTTCCTCCCCCATGAGGGCAGCACTGAATGGGTCCTGAGGCATGTGTAACAGTTTCTAGGCAGGAAAAAAATGTCTCTTTCTCTAGTCTTCTGATCATCTCAAAGTTCACAACCTGAGGATTAGATGCCAATTGTTACATCATCCTTTCAGAAGAGAGCTAATACACTTTGAAGGTCTCTGGTTCAACTTGGCCTTGTAGTGGAGGAGGAGCTTTAGACTGCGGGCTTATTTTACCAGCCAAAGATGTAGTCTCCTCTGGAGTTTGACTTGAGGGTTACCACAAAATTCCTTTATCCTTCAATGCTTGGGGTGCTACCATCATTGGTGATTCATGCCTTTTTTGGTACCAAGTCAATGCTCATATGGAAAAGCAAATTCTCTTGGGATGGGAGCATATCGACAAATCTTTCAAGACTTAAAGCCCATGAGATCTTTTTCATGTGATATTTAGTTGAAGACAGGATTCATTGATCTCTGAGAAGTCAAAGGAAGGGGAAGCATCAGAAGACTGGACTTTGATGTGGAATTTTGGGAGGGAGAGCCTTGTGAAAGGACAGGGACAAAGAGATGAACCCACCCTTCTCACACTGCCAACCCCTCTTCAGGGACAGGGTAACACTTAGGCACCTTTGCTTTACTCCCAGTCCTTGGTACGCAGCAAAGATTCAGTATAGCATTTGTAGAAATGATAAAGAAAGGAAATCTACAACAAAATAGTGCCATTTGCAGCAACATGGATGCAACTAGAGGTTATCATACTAAGTGAAGTCAGTCAGACAGAGAAAGACAAATAGATGATATCACTCATATATGGAATCTAAAACACAACACAAATGAAACTATCTATGAAACAGAAAACAAACTCACAGACATAGATAAAGAACAGACTGATGGTTGCCGAGGAGAGGGGCTTGGGGAAGTGATGGAGTGGGAAGTTGGGGTTAGTAGATGTAAGCTTTTATATATAGGTTGGATAAACAAGGTCCTACTGTATAACACAAAACTATATTTGATATCCTATTATAAACCATCATGGGAAAGAGTATTAAGAAACATATATATACATGTAACTGAATCACTTTCCTGTACAGCAGAAATTATCATGGCATTGTAAATCAACTATACTTCAATAAAAAATATTTTAAAAAGAAAGGAAATCTACAACAGGAAAGTTAAAGTGCTCTAAGAATGTTTTCCCATGCAGATTCACACAAATGGAGAAGTTTGAATGCACGGAGATATCTGAAAGCCATTTCTTGCCAGAATAATGACAAAACTACCATGATTAACCATTTGGTACATTATGATACAATTACTCTACTTCATGCTTTATGTATTTCATCTCCTTGAGACCACCTGGCAGCCCTACGGACTAAAGTATTATTGTTATTACCGTTTTGTAGATGAGACAACTCATGCTTAGAGCAGGGAAGTGAATTCCCCAAGGTCTCAGAGCACCCAAGTGATGGAGGCAGGAGAGATACCCTCCTGGTCAAAATCCAAAGCTTGTTAAACCTGGATATCAACGAAAGTGAGTCCAAAATGCCATTTCTTCCCTTGCACCACCAGACACACAGGATGAGGAAAGAGAAGGTTAACACCAATCAGCTCTAGGGGGATTTTAGATTGTATTTGATTGCAGTTTAGAAAATGTTCTTACCAATTGGATGGGCAATATTTATATGGTTTTTCAAACTCCAGTGAATGCTTGGTGCATGAGAGGCAGTAAGTGATTAGTATTTGGAGATCATTAGAGAGAACCATTGAACCGACAGTTTCAATTGGGGGGAAGGGTCAATTATTAAGAGCTGGAGATTGCAGGAGAGAAACATTTTGGTATTCACACATTTCATGCTAACGCGACCAATGATTTGCTCTTTACAGCTCAACAAAGAGTAAAATAAATTACCCATAAAAGCAAATAAAACATTTTCTCTAAGAAGAAATCTATTGAATATGCAAACGTTTGAATACATAACAGGACAGACAATGAAATGAGTTTGCTGTGTTCCCTAGAAGGAGGGTTTACAAGGCTTTTATAGGAATTTTGTCAGCTGTGTGTGTGTGTAAGTGAAATTCCTTTTTATTTCTACTCCAGAGTGATAATCATTGTTAACTATGTGGTGTACATCCTTCTTGATAATTTTTTCCATATGGAGTTTTTCCTTCACATAATTGAGATCGCAGTTACTGTTTGATATCTATTTGTTTCTTTGTCAAGATAGTCCAGGTTAGTACAGAACTACCTAATTCATCCTTTTTTAAATTAATTTTTATTGGAGTATAGTTGATTTACAATGTTGTGTTAGTTTCTGTTGTCCAGCAAAGTGGAACAGTTAGACATATACATATATCCACTTTTTTTAAAATTCTTTTCCCATACAGGTCATTACAGAGTTCCCTGTGCTAGACAGCAGTTCCTTATTAGTTATCTATTTTATACATAGTAGTGTGTATATGTCAATTCCAGTCTCCCAATTCATCCCTCCCCCTTCCCCCCTTGGTAACCATAAGTGGTTTTAAAGGTTTTATTTTATCACATTATGTAAGCTCTATTTTTCCCGATTCATATTACATACCATTGATATCTTCATACGTGGATGTCATGATTAAGACAAATTTTGATGGCCAGAATTTGGGGGATGCTGGAATCATCTTTTTTGCTCTCCATCATTAAGATGATACACATTTCACTTTGCTTACATCTTGTTTTCAGTTCTCATATAGTCTCCTTTTCTGACTCTTCATACTTTTTTTTTATACGCACCTTCCTTACTAGTTTGGAGACTTTCCATGCTATGTCTATTATTTTAGATGTTGAAATTTCACTGTTTTTCTTTCTGAAGGTAATTTACTGATTACCAACACCCCTGAAAAGGCCCCTTAATTCATTAGGGAGCAGGAAGAATATTCAGGGTTTTTCTTTCTTACCAGGTGCAGTCAACATCTGAGTCTACTCTTTCCTGAAGTCCGTCTCAGTTCTTTTTCCCTCTCACACTCATCTCTCTTTCTGTCTTGATTATATCCAGCTGGGCAAAGGTCCACACCTTCCACAAGGCTGAAAAATCATGTACAGTGGAGGGTCCTGATCATTGGCACACACGAAACCCCTCCTTACACATCCATCACGTGCCACGCGCCCCAAGTTTCTGATTTGGCAGGTCTGGGGCTGGGCCTGAGGACTTGTGTTTCTACTCAGTTCCCCGGTGATACCTGTTGTTCTGGGGACCACACTCTGAGAACCACTGGGTAAGGTCTTCAGCAGCATCACTGGAGATCAAAGCCTTAAAGAAGCTTTCTTTAAAATTTATTTTTTTAATTTCTATTTTATATTGGAGTACAGTTGATTTACAATGTATTAATTTCTATTGTACAGCAAAGTGATTCAGTTATATATGTATTTCATATATATATACATTCATATTATATATATTAATGTGTGTATATATATATACATACATTCTTTTTTTAATATTCTTTTCCATTATGGTTTATCACAAGATATTGAATATAGTTCCCTGTGCTATACAGTAGGACCTTGATTTTTTTATTTTATTTTATTTTATTTTATTTTTTTGGGGGGGGTACACCAAGTTCAATCATCTGTTTTTATACACATATCCCCGTATTCCCTCCCTTCCTTGACTCCCCCCACCTCGAGTCCCCCCCACCCTCTGTGCCCCAGTCCTCTAAGGCATCTTCCATCCTCGAGTTGGACTCCCTTTGTTATACAACAACTTCCCACTGACAGGACCTTGTTGTTTATCCATTCTGTATACAATAGTTTGCATTTGCTAATCCCAAACTCCCAATCCATTCCTCTGCAACCACCAGTCTGTGCTCTATGTCTGTGAGTCTGTTTCTGTTTCGTAGATAGGTTCATTTGTGTCATATTTTAGATACCACATATAAGTCATATCATACAGTATTTGTCTTTCTCTGTCAGACTTACTTCACTTAGTATGATCATCACTAGTTGCATCCATGTTGCTGCAAATGACATTATTTCGTTCTTTTTGATGGCTGAGTAATTTTCCATTATATATATGTACCACATCATCTTTACCCATTCATCTGTCAATGGACATTTAGGTTGCTTCCATGTCTTGGCTATTGTGAGTGGTGCTGTTATGAACGTAGGGGTCCAGGTATCTTTTCGAATTAGAATTTTGTCTGGATATACGCCCAGGAGTGGGATTGCTGGGTCATATGGTAGTTCTATTTTTAGTTTTTTAAGGAACCTCCATACTGTTTTCCACAGTGGCTGCACAAACTTACATTCCCATCAACAGTGCAGGAGGGCTCCTTTCTCTCCACACACTCTCCAGCATTTATTGTTTGTGGATTTTTTCATGATAGCTGGTGTGGGGTAGCACCTCATTGTAGTTTTGAGCTGCATTTCTCTAATAATTGGCGATATTGAGCATCTTTTTCATGTGTCTGTTGGCCATGTCCAGATAATTCTTAATACCATCCCACCTGTATTTCCCGTTTGCCGAGGTTCCTGGTACCTTCAGTTTAGGAGTGAGAGTGAGGGGGTGGATTTGTAGAATAAATTGCGATGGATTGTGTCACATTCTACACACTGCTGGCAGGTGGCCCAGCCATTGCTCTCTGTTTCAGTGTTTCACACCCTCCTAAGTTGCATTCCTGTTTTCTCCTCTGTCATCTCTTTGTCCGTGTGTGATGATACCTTAAAAACAAAATCAACTTACTACTATTTTATTTATTTGTTATTTTTTAAAGAATTTCTTTGCATTTCTTTTTTAAATTAATTAATTAGTTAATTAAAATGTATGTTTATTTATTGGCTGTGTTGTATCTTTGTTGCTGTGCAAGGGCTTTCTCTAGTTGCGGTGAGCAGGGGCTACTCTTTGCTGAGGTGTGCAGACTTCTCATTGCAGTGACTTCTCTTGTTGTGGAGCACAGGCTCTAGGCACATGGGCTTCAGTAGTTGTGGCACATGGGCTTAGTTGCTCCACGGCATGTGGGATCTTCCACTTCCAGGGATCTAATCCATGTCCCCTGCATTGGCAGGCGAATTGTTAGCCACTGTGCCACCAGGGAAGTCCCTAGAAAGTCAAAGCTTTATCTTGATTTTACAGAGATTGTGATCTAGAGTTAAAAGAAATACCAGATGACTTAGAAGGGTTAATAAAATCACACAGAAAGAAGACTAATTGCCATCGGTCTGGACTACATGGGCCAAGTATATGATGAACAATGCTCAGAGTGCAGGTCCACCAGTGTTATCCTTGTCGGTGATGTCAGACATCTGGGTATCTTGCAAGCATCCTCACACTGGGATGGGCAAATTAGACCAACCATCTTGTGGTTTGGATGAAATTTACACTATTCACATGGTACCTATTTTAAGAGTGTCATTGAGACCGACGCCAACCCTGCTCACTTTTCTGGTTTTTAGAAGCAGCAAGAAGTGATACAGATAATTAGATATTTTAAAAACGGCAGTGGTGGGTCTCTCTCTACCCTGTAGTTGCCTAGGCCTTGTCACACCAGAACTGTTTTCTGAGTCTCAGTTTTGGTATTTAACTCATCCTAGGCTGGCTGCAATATTATTTTTTTCTGAAGTTCTCATGCAGTAAATGAATAGCTCCATTCTTATAGCAATACCTAGTTCCTTGAAGTTCTTCCTGGGGTGTCTCTGTCCTGGACTTTTAATGAAGTTCCATCTTCTCTTCCATTGGGAATCTGTTTCTAGAAAGAATCCCTTCAGTTTCTGGACAATGTTTTGTATTTATAAGCATGCTCTGAAATGCCATCGGATGCTAAATTGTGTGTACCTTAGAGCAGGGGTCCCCAGTCCCTGGTCCCCAGACCAGTACCGGTCCATGGCCTGCTAGGAACCGGGCCGCACAGCAGAAGGTGAGTGGTGGGTGAGAGGGCACAGCTTCCGTGGATCCCCATCACTCCCCATCGATCACATTACTGCCTGAACCAAGCCCCTTTGCGCCCCCGTCCCCTCTCCATGGAAAAATTGTCTTCCACCGAACCAGTCCCTGGTGCCAAAAAGGTTGGGGACCGCTGCCTTAGAGGACCCTCCCGAACACATCGTCCTCTAGTGTCAAGAAGCGGGGAGGGGTGGGGAGTCAGTGGTGTCAAAGCTAAAGCTGATGGACATTGAGCTAAGATGAGTACCATTGATTCCACAGCCAGAAATGCTGGGTTTTGTTTCTCAGAAAATCTCGTCTGCGTGTGGGCAGAGATCGGAGCTTTATCTCCTCAACCCTACCCTCAGGAACTCAATATCCTTTCCTTTTGCGTGACTCCATTGGCTCCCATGCTGCACCTTAGTTCTAATTTTCCGGCAAGACTCCCAACGTGCTGCTGAGCCCACCTGGAGGTCTTTGCAGACCACAGCCACGGGCACAGTTGGATAGTGCAGAAAGTCACTTCTGGCTTTAAAACAAAGGGAAAAAAAAAAAAGCCAACGTAACATAAGAAACAACAGCTATCGTATAACGCCATGGCAGCTGAACAGGCAAAAGGATTGTCAGGTGAACGTAAGTAAGGATGGGACTCTATCACTGTAGAAGTGGATAGTCCCTTCGTATATCTAAATTTGTGTTTTGTTCTCTTTTTTAAACAAAATAAATTTATTTATTTATTTATTTTTGGGTGCGTTGGGTCTTTGTTGCTGCTGAAGGGCTTCCTCTAGCTGCAGCAAGCAGGAACTACTCTTCCGTGTGGTGTGTGGGCTTCTCATTGCAGTGGCTTCTCCTATTGCCGAGCACGGGCTCTAGGTGTGCAGGCTTCATTAGTTGTGGCATGAGGGCTCAGAAGTTGTGGCACATGGGCTTAGTTGCTCTGAGGCATGTGGGATCTTCCCTGACCAGGGATCGAACCCATGTTCCCTGAATTGGCAGGTAGATTCTTAACCACTGCGCCACCTGGGAAGCCCCTGTTTTGTTCTCTTTGAGTGTCACAGCTTGAGTTCAGCTGTTTTGTACAGTATTCTCCCAAAGAGAGCTCTGCATTTTTGGTATCTGAAGCAGAGCTCAATGGAGAAATGCCTCTGTGTGTGTTTGTGAATGTGTGTGTGTGAGAAATGTCACAGGAAACATCAACTATTATATATACATTTATTTTATTTTACTTTGTTTTTCTGTATGCACAGTGTTGGTCTATGGAGCTACTTTCTAAATATATTTGTTCCTGTTTTATATGACTTCCTGCTGAAAAGCTTTTTAAAAGAGTCAGAAAGAGAAAGACAAATATTGTATGCTAACTCACATATACGGAATCTAAAAATGGTACTGATGAACTCAGTGACAAGAACAAGGACGCAGATGCAGAGAATGGACTGGAGAACTTGAGGTTTGGGGGGGGCGGGGGGTGAAGGGGAAGCTGAGACAAAGCGAGAGAGTAGCACAGACATATTATACTAGCAACTGTAAAATAGATAGCCAGTGGGAGGTTGTTATATAACAAAGGGAGTTCAACTCGAGGATGGAAGATGCCTTAGAGGACTGGGAGGGGGAGGATGGGGGGGACTCGAGGGGGGGGGAGTCGAGGGAGGGAGGGAATATGGGGATATGTGTATAAAAACAGATGATTGAACTTGGTGTACCCCCAAAAAAATAATAAATAAATAAATAAAATTTAAAAACCCATAGAACTAAAAAAAAATAAATAAAATTAAAAATTTAAAAAAAAAATCTGTTTTAAAGAAATCTTTTTCCTGTTCATTCTTTCTACAATGTGCTGCTACCAACGTCCCCTGCTCTCGGCATGCTCCTTGGGCCATCAAGTTTGCTTCCTGTTCAGCTCTTCCTTAGGAAAACAGATAACTTCTTCTTTTACAAGGGAAAGGGACTTGTTTGTCCTGGTCACCCCATAGCTAGCACATGGCTGTGTCTCATGTAGAAAAGACTCATTCAATATTTGTCTCATGAGACAGTGAAGTTATTGCCATCAGGGTAAAGCAGGAGGAAGTCAGTCATAGACTCCAAAGGGCTTCCGTTTTCCTAAAGCACATGAACATAAATGCATAGACTCAGTTGGTCTATGTTCCCTTCTAAGAAGTTTTAAAATCACCCTCCTAATAGCTGGCCGTGTCATTTGTGAATGCACCACTGCACATCAGAGACATCGATGTTGTTTGCTTAGTTGTTTGCTCAGAAATCCATATTCAGGGGCTTCCCTGGTGGCACAGTGGTTAAGAATGTGCCTGCCAATGCAGGGGACGTGGGTTCAATCCATGGGCCAGGAAGATCCCACATGCCGTGGAGCAAATAAGCCCGTGCACCACAACTACTGAGCCTATGTGCCACAACTACTGAAGCCCAAGCACCTAGAGCCTGTGCCCCACAACAAGAGAAGCCACTGCAATGAGAAGGCCATGCACCGCAACAAAGAGTAACCCCCACTCGCCACAACTAGAGAAAGGCTGCGCACAGCAATGAAGACCCAACACAGCCCATGAATAAATAAATAAAATTTAAACAAAAAGAAAAGAATTTTGTATCCATTCATGTTGGGAAATTCTCCAGCCATCTCTTCTAAACGGGTCTTTGTTGATTAACCTTTAGGAAATCTCCATCACGCATGTCCCTTGGGCTTTGCTGCGTGGCCCCGATGCGGAGAAACCTGCACGCATGTCTTCTGCTTCTCACATACTTGGGTCGACAGCGCATACTTGGTTACCTGTCTTTTCCAGAAATTCTAGCAGTGCACTCAGCCTCGGCTGCAGCTGTTTGCATGCATTAACCTCTTCAAATGAACAGGTCCTGTCACTGGTCAGTGGTTGAAATAGGTGTGAGGGCTGTGGTGTATTTGAGTGGAATGCTGGAGATCTTTCTTCTGTACCCCAGGCATCATTTCTTCCAGGAATAAAGGACTCACAACAGGAGGAGGAAGTTGGCCTAAAGTTTAGCTCGCTTCTTTCAAGGAGTTGGAATGATGATTCTTTTGCATGACAAGTTGTATTAGGGAAGGTAGAGACAGGTCATCAGCAGGCAGATGGCAGTGACAAAACCCTAGAGGATGTCAGTGCGCATTGCTCAAAGGCAGGCTCTTTTCAAATAGTTCTGCCTGATGAAATTCTAAGAATTTATTTTCCTCAACTCAATTGCGCAACCTTTAGAAATCTCCTCAAAGTAACCAAATGACCCCTTGCCCGCCCCAAAGTCTTTGCCTTTGTAAATATATCAGGAACATCTGAATAGCTTTTATCTGAAAAGAGAGTTTTAGTAATCAGTGTTTCTGACTACTGAGTTCTCCCAAAGTCTGCAACTTTATTTACATCCTCTAAGATATTCACTGGAGACATTTGAAAATATAAAATCCTTCGTAAGAATACCAGCTTATTAATATTACCTCCTTATAAATTCTAGTTTCCCAAGCTGACATTTATTAAATACCTGAAATATGATTTTACATGGCTGTTTGGAGGACGCATCAACTTCACGTTTGATTTATTTTTCTTTGAGATTAAAGGTGACAGATGACAGTGATGAGAGGGTGTTTTTAAAATATCTCCTCTTTGCGGCTCATTCACTGTAGATTGACAACTCAGAGAAGGAAGACAAACTTAGAGCCGAAGGGACTGATTATGCAGCTGTAGTGCACTCACTTCATAGAATATCAGGCAGGAGCGGCTTGCGCTTAGAGGGGAGGTGTCTGGGAAGAGGACGCAGGCAAAGGAAAGAGATAATTTAAATACTGGGCAGATACGGGGGAATTTCAGGTGTGTCAGCATTGTAGGCTAGCCCTGTGAAAGATTAGAAAGGAAAATAATGATTTTTATTAAAGGTAGGGGACAAAGAAGATAAAGTTAATAGTTAATGCTTATATTTTTAATTAATTAATGTATTGGCTGCTTTGGGTCTTTGCTGCTTCGCGGGCTTTTCTCTAGTTATGGCAAGCGGGGGCTACACTTTGTTGTGATGCATGGACTTCTTGTTGCGGAGCACGGGCTCTAGGCGCGCAGGCTTTGGTAGCTGCGGCACGTGGGCTCAGTAATTGTGGCTCCTGGGCTCTAGAGTGTAGGCTCAGTAGTTGTGGCGCACAGGCTTAGTTGCTCTGCGGCATGTGGGATCTTCCCAGTCCAGGGATCGAACCCGTGTCCCCTGCATGGGCAGGCGGATTCTTAACCACTGCATCACCAGTGAAGTCCCAATGCTTATATTTTATTATTGAATTACTTTGACAGCTATGGCCTCTCTGATACATTTTTAGTCTGGTTTTAAGATCACGCAGTGGTGTCTGGTATATGATGTCTGCTTGGGCTGAATGAATGCCAGAGTGCAGCAGGGCTCTTAGGGGAGAACAGGGGATCTCAGGGATGTGGTCCAACCTCAGCCACTTCTAGCTGTGTGACTGTGCCTGGAAAGGGAATGAATGCTTCCAGCCTGGAGAGCCTTGCAGGAAAGTTGGGACACAATGAGTTAATAGATAAAAGTAGAAATAGTGAATAGTAATAGTTCATTGTAAAAATGCCTTAAAATATTAAAGTGTTGTATCCACGGAAGAGAGCACTCTTATTAAGGTAAGATCTGACTTTTCCCAAAGCGGATTTTTTTTCTCCACAGCTCCTGGCAAATATCCAGTACATATTTGCTGGAGAAATAAATATAAATACATATTTGTATGTGTGTAGATAGATGGATAAATAGATCATCAGACTTTCCTTGTCCTATGGCACACTGAAATGTCCTCTGTGTGTGTGTATGTGTGTGTGTGCCTGTAATGACCTAGGATCTCTATTTTTACAAAGCTTAAAAAACATACAGTCACCTAAGAATTTCCTTTCTAGGTTACAAAATTACTTCTTCTTGAGAATGACAAATACCATATGAGATCACCTACATGTGGAATCTAAAATATGACACAAATGAAGATATGTATAAAACAGAAACAAACTCACAGACATAGAGAACAGACTTGTGGTTGCCAGTGGGGAGGGGACTGGGGGAGGAGTGGGAGCTTGGGGTCAGCAGATGTAAGCTAGTCTATTGATATATAGAATGGATAAACAAGGTCCTATTCTATAGCACAGAGCACTATATTCAGTATCCTATGATAAGGCATAATGGAAAAGGATATTTAAAAAAGAATGTATATCTGAATCACTTTGCTGTATAGCAGAAATTAACACAACATTGTAAATCAACTATACTTCAATTAAAAAGGGAAAAGAAACCAGAAAAACAAAATCACTCCTTGTTCTTCACTGAAACGTTCTCACTCCATATCTAGTCTCTGAATATACAGAACATTCACATTAAGCAGTTGGTTGTGCTTCTGATTTATGAAATTTTTGGTATTTATTATAATTCCTTTTTAAAATAAAAGTATATATAAATGGTACAGATGAACCAATTTGCAAGGCAGAAATAGAGACACAAAGCTAGAGAACAAAAGTACGGACAGCAAGGGGGGATGGACGGGGTGGTGGGATGAGCTGGGAGATTGGGATTGACATACATACACTAATATGTATAAAATAGATAACGAATGAGAACTCTGTATAGCACAGGGAACTCTAAAAAACAGTAAATAAAATAAAAGAATATAGTCATGGTAAACAATAATTAGGGAAAGGAGTTCTTGAGGATTTTGATGAAAACTTTTGCGTAGGATACCAAGCCACTCTCCAGGCTACTAACTGGTACTCGAGTTTTATTTATTAAATTAAAATTTAAAAAAAAATTAAATGTAAAACATCGGTTGGGATTTTTCATTATGTGGGATGGATACAAGGGATTCACAGCCTTGGAAGGAAGCAGGGTAGGTTGGATGAGGCACGTATGTGCATGGCTGCCCCAGAGACTGAAACCTCGATGCAGATCCCATTCCTGGAACCAGCTAGATGATGAATGGTCTTTTCCATGGGATGGAATGGAATGGAATGACTTTCACTTGTTTTGTTTGTGTCCTAAAGGAGCATCTCACTGGGTCACGGGCACAGATGAGTGTTGGTACCAAGAAAGTTTCACTGACAACACACATTGTTGTGTCCAGCCTAAGGAACTGAGGGGCTATTAGGAAAGGGAATTTATACAGAGAAGGGAAACAAAGGAGGAAACTCCCCAAGGCATTACCTTTTTTTTCAATTAATTAGTTAATTAATTAATTTATTTATTTTGGCTGTGTTGGGTCTTCATTGTGCACAGGCTTTCCCTAGTTGCGGAGAGCGGGGATTACTCTTCCTTATGGTACACGGGCTTCTCAGTGCCATGGCTTCTCTTTCTGTGGGGCACAGGCTCTAGGCGCGTGGCTTCAGTAGTTGTGGCATATGGGCTCAATAATTGTGACCCACAGGCTTAGTTGCTCCATGGCATGTGGGGTCTTCTTAGACCAGGGATTGAACTGTGTCCCCTGCATTGGCAGGTGGATTCTTAACAACTGCACCACCAGGGAAGCCCTGGTATTACCTTTCTGTACCCTCAACTCAAAGCACAGAGCCCCCTCAGGGATCAGCATTATTTGCATAAGAAGACTGTTATCAATCATCAGAGTAAAACATGACGAAGAAATCTGGCCTCTCTGGACAATTTGCTATTTAATATCTGCGTCACTCATCATTATGTAAACAAACTCCAACCTCACAATGTTAGCTCAAAGGAGGAAAACAGGTAGTTTGCCAATTCGATTGACTTGCAACTTGTTAGTCTTCATGAATTAAAACAGAAGCCTATCAATAGATAACTAATAAGAACCTGCTGTATAGCACAGGGAACTCTACTCAATACTCTGTATTGGCCTCTATGGGGAAAGTATCTTTAAAAAAAAAAAAAAGAGTGGATATATGTATAACTGATTCACTCTGCCGTACACCTGAAACTAATACAACATTGCAAATCAACTATACGCCAGTAAAAAATTATTTAAAAAAGCAGAAGCCTATCAGATGACAGCAATTGCTAGTAAGAATCAAAGGTACTGGTTGGCGGCTGGACCTCTGTTCTCTGACCCCACAGCCCTGACCCAAGGACACCAAGCTTCCGGGGCAAGTGGAGACAGAGGTGCTCAGTCCTTGTGGTGGCCACAGTCAAAATCACCTGCTGGCCACCTGCTCACAGAGAGCCATTGACAAAGACCCCCCAGCCCATATGTTTGCACTGAATCCTGTGTTATCTGTCCATCTGAAACTATTACATATTGTGGGCCCCATTTTAATCACAAGGAAGCCTGTCTCCGTTGGTAACAATGACCATCTGGAAATAAAAGACAGAAGACAGCAGCCAGCAAATTTAAGTAATCTTTTAGCATGGTTCAAGGAGAGATGTTTGGAAAATTAGATCTTAAGCGCTGGTATTGTCTTTATGTTTTTAAAAATGGTGTTATTACCTTGGTCTGAATATTAAGATAAGGGATCCAATTGTTTCCAAACATAAAAAGCATTTTAAAATTTTGGAGTTGTTGGATTCAAATATTGCCAAGAGAAAACATTTTCTGTCACTTGATTACTGAAAAATGGTATTTCTCCAAATGAAATAGCCAAGCAGTTCACATTCTGTTTTCTAAAGAATATTGCGCTTTAGTTTCAAATGTTTTCCAAAGGAAACGCTGCAAACATTCTCTGAGAATTAAGTGAATGTTTTCCTCTGCGCTCTTGACAGCCAGACTTTAAAGATATTCACACGACACTTCAAAGAAGTACAGCGCCCCCTGGTGGGATGACGAGTACCACTTCCGCCAGCATGGATCCATCCGTGGTGTTAGTACCTCTCTGGCAGATGGTTTGAGGAAGTTATCCCAGCCCATTAACCCCAAAGATGCACCAACTTCAAGCATAATGACCAGATCCCCAGAGTTTCTAATTCACTTTCCTGGATGTGAAATAAATTTAAAATGTTCACCAAAGTGTTGTTATTGCATGAGGCTCGACTAATGTATTTTTTGCTGAATTAAGAAATGTAAATTCCCCTTGCAGCTTTCTGTGACTCCAATATGCCTTTAGAGATTCCTCTGAACTCTGCTCATTTCTCTATAATATCTTTAATTCTTTTATCATAATAAAAGTGTTTCTGGCAATCTTCTGTCACTGGGGGACACTGAATGAAGTTAGGATTATGAAAACAAGTAATTAGAGGCAGATTCATTTTTATGTGTTTGGCAAACCGTGCCATTTGATAGAATTAAATAACTTGTCACATCTGAAATCAATGATAATTATAAATGATGGATTATTTGCAAGAAAGCAACACAGAAGTAGCTACTCAGCCTGCTTCCAAACTTAAAATAAATGCATTAACAATTTAATATTGACCAATTGTATATAAAGTCTGCTCAGTGTGTCAGTACATCTAGTGGCATGGGATTTATTAGACTAAGTAATGTAACACAGAATGAAATAGGTTGTCTTTTTTATGAAATAATGGCATCCATGAGATCGGGTACCCTAAGTTAAAGTGAGAATTACCCTCTTTGTGGACACTCCCTGAGTTGTGGATGGTGTGTTTAAACTCTCATGCTGCAGATCACCGTAAGCCTCAAATTAAAACAGCCACCAAGGCACAGTGGTTAAGAATCCACCTGCCAACGCAGGGGACATGGGTTCAAGCCATTGTCAAGGACGATCCCACATGCTGGGGAGCAACAAAGCCTGTGTGCCACAACTACTGAGCCTGTGTGCCACAGCTACTGAAGTCCACAGGCCTAGAGCCCATGCTCCTCAACGAGAGAAGCCACGGCAGTGAGAAGCCTACTCACCGCAACAAAGAGTAGACCCTGCTCGCCGCAACTAGAGAAAGCCCGAGCTCAGCAACGAAGATCCAACGTAGCCAAAAAAAAAATAAAATAAAATAATAAATAAATCTTAAAAAAAAAACAAAAAAACGGCCACCAAGAGTGATAAAACAGCTTTGGGAAAGCAGTTATCTCCAGGTGGAGAGAGAGAGTTTGGGAAGGGTCTTTATTAGGTGCCTGTAACTGTAGTGTGATATCTAATGTAGGTGTTTAAGCGTGGATCTTCTGAGAGCAGAGACCAAGATGCGATTAGAAAAGCAAAGGTTGGATGATGGGAAACAATTTTAAGGAGCAATTGGCAGGAAGCCCAGGAAGGTGGGGAAAGGCTTCGGACCTGTAAATCCAATTGTTTGTGAAAAAGAAAAGGAGGAGAAGGAGAAAGAAAGGAAGGAAGGAAGGGAGGGAGGAAGGGAGAGAGGAAGGGTGGGTAGAGGCATCTAGAATTCCAGGAAGTTTGGAACGTTCCACTGGGAACCCTCAAGCTAAACTTGCCATCAGAGAAGCCCTAGTCTCCAGGGCAGCCTGTCTTAGGCTGGAAAGAAGACTATTTGCCTCTCCCCTTAAGCCAAGTGAAAGAGGAGATTTGCCCTGGAAGTTGTAGGGGCACAGATCCTGGGATGAGAACCACCCTTGAAAATGCCTGCAGGGGTGATACCTTGCTAGAACAGCCCACTTGGCATCAGAGCAGACAAGTGTCTACATAGGGAAGTAACTGCATCCTCACTGCTCAGAGCCAGTGGTTGGATATTCAACTACTGGGTGAAGAGACCCTGGTAAGGAGGGGAGTTAAGTGGGCTTGAGGGTCAGCCTAAGAAATACGGCCAGCATTGAGGATGTCTGGTAAGAGAAAGGCAGCAGGGAATTTTCTCAGTGTCGGAAAACAGTAGGTGTTCAATAAATGTTTGCGGTGGTAAATGTAACTTGTTATGCTGTGTCAGCTCCAGAAAGCACAGGTATTGCAACAAAGGGAATATAATTCCAGGAACTCATTACAGTGGTGATGGAAGACCTTAAAATCTTCCCAGAGATTAGCAATTGACAGAAGAGAGACAAAGGAAGGTGGTGATATTATTACAGCTGGGAGCCTGGGTCTCAGAATTAAATCTTGAATCATAGCCGGCTTGACCGGGGAGAGATGAATCCACAAGAGACATTCAGTTGCTATCTGAGATGCTGCCCACGGCAGAGAGAGGACAAGAGAAAATGCCTGACTTCTCCCCGCCTTGCATCCGCCAGTCTCCTGCCAGGGTCTGCATTGGGCACATCTAGGCAGAAGCAAGAGAGTCTGGGAAATGCAGTTCCCTGTAATTTGGGGCAAAGTAGAAGGGCAACAATGGAACTGAGATTAAGCAGGCTTGTGAGCGGTACACACATCGTCTTAATAACCACATGAGTCAGGAAACTTGTAGGAAAAAAAAAATCAGGTGACAGTGACACAGACTGCAGTTGACACCTGGCAGAAGGATGCTGTTCTCCATGGAGCAGGATTTCTGCCTCATTTAGGCCAGGATCCTAGAAAACTAGACCCTTTTTGATTTGGAACTTTTATAATTGTTCTGCATGTGAGAGATTTTGCATAACGTCAAGAGTGATTGCCAAGGGTTGCGGGAGTGGGGGGGAGGAAGTTTTCCTTTTCGTTTAGTTTGCACATAATTAAAACTCTTTACACTAGTGACAGTTTTCAAATTTGGCCCAGCATCTTTTAATCTATTTAATATCAGAAAAGCTTTGAGGCAGTGCTCTCTGGGAATTATGTAAACTTAAAAAAGCAAATAAAGCCTGGGTTTTACAGAGTCCCAATGCAATACTGGAGGGGAGAACATTATTATGTGCTTTACAGAGACACTGGCTTGGGGCAAAAATGAGCTCCAGAAACTTCTCTAAATTCTTCCAGTGCATTTTCTTACCTGTGGACCCACTCTTTGGACAGTTATTGTACATGATCCTCGTTTGGAACTTTCTGTGGAAGGAAGTGATTTTCTGTATCACACAATAGATATCAAGATAAAGGGGCGTTCTTGGTGGGCCAACAATTTGATAAAACTTGAAGTCAATATTTAAAAAAAAAGAAATTGACAAGTATTTAGAAGAAAGGCAGAGTAATCTGTGGGCAGAAGAGTGGAGAAAAGACAACTAGTGTTCTCTTTTACTTTTATTGCCCTCAGCAATTCACCTCTGACCCCCAATTTGTGTATCAAAGTCAACAACAAAAACATCAGAAACAGCTCTTGTGGTGAATCAGAAGAGCCCTCTTGAGAGATCTCGGTGGACACAGCTTCTTCTCTACTGCTCTCTTGCTAAAAGGGAATTCAGTGAAGAGCACTTCCCAGGTGCCCTGACATTTTCAGTTCCTACTAAGTGCGGGCACCCAACAGTGCCCTGCTGGAGATCATAACCTGGTCTCAGTCCGAAGGTTTGGAAAGTGTGGGTCAGTGATGGAAATGAAACAAAGGGGGAAGCGGAAAGGCAGAGCTTATGTTTGGGGAAGAGGCTGAGAACAAAGAGAAGCAGAGGGGACTCTAAGTCAGGGCAGTTGGGAAATGGAAAGATGACACTTCAGACAGGAGCCTGGGAGGTGTGGAAATGAACCTAGGGTCTCCTGCTAGTTGTGTTAGAGGAACCACTGACCAAAACTGCCTCCCCTGGCCAGGCCCAATAGTAACCACTTGCATGAGTTATCTTACAGCAGGAGGTCCTTGTAAGGAACACAAAAGTAACAAGCTACCGCCAACCAGGAAAATTCAGGAAAAGTTAAGAGGAGAGAGGAGACACCAGTCCACATATCCTACCAACCTCCAAGAATCCTCCTTGCTGGAATCCATCCTGGCTGAGTGATGTGCATGCCACCAGGAAGGACCCTGAGTCAGAGTGATTAGCCAGAGAGAACCGGGAAACTAACCCCATCACCCTAAAACCCGAGACTGCGAGCCACGTGGCAGAGCAGTTCTCCTGGGCTCCCTCACCCTCCTGCTCTCCACCCGGTGCCCCTTCCCAATACAGCCTCTTGCTTCGAAGGGGTCCCCCTTCCTGCAACAGTTAGAGGGGGTGGCAGAGGTGGGGGGGGGATCTAGAAGCCAGTGGGGAAGTGGAACAAATTGGTGAAAGCAGTATGGAAGGCAGGGAGTGGTTGTGAAACCAAAAGGTGGGGTCTGGCTGCTTGCTGCCCACAAGCCAATAAAGAGGCCAGGTTGGTGGAAAGGAAAGTTTGCTTTATTTTGGATGCCGGCAACTGGCGGGGAGGACAGACGCCTGTCCAAAGGCAGACTCCCCCCACCGACAATCAGGGGGCAAGAGATTTTATAGATGGAGGGAGGGGGCTACATGCAGAAACAGCACAGGCAGCTCTGACAGTCATCTTGAAATTGGTCATCGGTGGTCTGACCAGTGGCATCTTGATTGTTTTAAGTACAGTTACCCTTCAGTTCCAGGGTCAGTTTGTTCCCATTTCTTTGAGGCCAGTTCTCAGAACTGTGGCAGCTTATGTCATGGCTACAGCCTGGTCATCATGTGGTTGACTTCTTCCACAAGGTGGGGGTTTCAATATCTACAAGACAGCTCACAGGATATGGCTCAGAATATTATCTAGAGCCCTTGAGGAGGAACTAAACGTCCTTGACTTTGCTTAGTGACTAAATTATTATTATTTGGTCTCCTTTGACTGTTTCTCTTTGTTTCTGCATTTTCTCATGTCTCTGGTTAAACGTATCCTTTGGCTAAAGTTTTTCCACAGATGAAAGGCAGGCTGAGGACATGGGGGAAGGGGGAAGGCAAAGGGCCATAGGCTCCTGCTCTGTTTCAGCTGGACATCCTTTTCCCAAACATTTTATTACCAAGTCTCTCAAACAGGAAAGAAACTTGCTAATAACACCTGAAAACTCACCACCTAGAGTCTACTTTTCAAAGCCAATTTCAGATCTTTGTTCACTCCCTCCCCCCAAACTTCTGCACTTGTATCAGTAAAGAGAGTGGAACATTGTTCACAGAGTATCATTAGAGGTAAAGTGTAAAAACATGACCCCCCCAAACTCACGGGCAACATTCAGTAGATTTTAACAAACACACATGTCCGTGTAAATACGCTCTTATCTGGATGCAGAAGCTTTCTGTTCCCCTGGAAAGTCCCCTCAGGCCCTCCGAAGCAGCTGAGGGGTAGAGAAGTTGGGTGCTGACGTAGAGGAATCTTGGTCACGTGTTGAGTGGGTGGGGATGGGAGGAGGCCAGGGTGTCAGGGTGGACCATGGCCAAGGAGGCACCCAGTGTCCTGGGAATGGCTGGGAGTGGCGTGACCAATCAGGCAGCGGCTCTCAGAGGCTTTAGGGCACTGGGGTAACATGAGGGACCAGTGTGGAATCCAGGGGGGGGCAGGTGTGCCTCTGAGGAGCCTGTGGGTGGCTCGGACAGGTGGATGTATCAAGACATGACATTTAGGAAAGAGGAAAGGCAGCTAGGACGCTGCAGGGACCACTTGATCTCAGCTTGCAAGCCAGAGACTGTCCCAGCCACATCCAAGCCCACATCACCTGAAGAAACCCCCACCGGCCAGACTGGGGTGCTGGGTCTGGCTTAGGGGTGGGAGGGGAGAAGCAGGAAAGGACAGGTAGAGAGAAGGTGGGGAGAGGGGGAGAGAGAGGAGGAAGGAGACACAGAGAGTATCCTATGGTGTTTAGTGGGTTTTACTAGATTTTCCATGTCATTAATTTCACATCTGCAGAGTGACAGTTTTTCTTGTGTTTCCCAATATTTATCCTCCTGCGTTCTTCAGTCTCTCTTGTTTTGCTCTGTTTATTTACTGCATTAGTTAGGAACGCTTGCTAAATATGGAATATTATTAGTGACAGAAGAGATTGCCTAATGTTTTTTCTAGCTGTCTGATGGATACACTATCAGAGAGAAGAAATTGATATTATTTCTAGCTCACTGAGGATATATGACTTGTTTGTGTTTTGTTTTTGGTTTTCTTTGCTTTGAGGGAATGTATAGAATTTAAACAAACATGTTGGTAATCTATTGACACGATTTTTGCTTTTTCTCTTTTTCTTCTATTTTACATCAATAGGTTTGACTGAGGTTGTTACATCCTTGCATCTCTGAGAGAAGTCACCTTTGGTTCCAAGGAATAACTTTTAATACACTAAAGGATTTGATTTTCAGATAGGAGTTCACCCTTGTTACCTGTTCTAGAGATAAAAAGGATTACTCCCTCAAATTCTTTTCAGATCATTGATTTTCTACACTTTGTTGAGCTAGCTTTGTAATCTGTGTTGACCCGGGCAACCCCTCAGTATATTCCTTTCTGAGATAATCCCTTTTCCTGCTTGATATTGACTTTCCCAGGGGAATCCTTCTCCCCCGAGGACATGGGTTTCTCTGAAGCCTTTAGGTCATGGCTGACTTACCTCTTGTGCCTGCTCACTCATCCGCTTGCAAACGAGGTGATGTCCTGCTTCTCCCCAGTGATTCTTCCAGAACGGTTCCATCCCTGCTAAAATACTCCAGCTTTGAAATTCAAGGTATACCACCCTTTCCCCTTCCTTGTTGCAGACACCCATAGACCCTGGGTCCTTCCTCCACAGTTCTTGAAGTTCTCTGACCCATTTTCATGGTCTTTGATATTCCTTCATAATCGAGGTTAAAAGCATTCACCTCTTCAAGGAGCCTTTCTCAGTGTAGTTTGTGTGTGGGGGACGGTAGGACTCTAAGTGCATGGAGAGATAGCCAACCTTTATTAAATTGCTACTATTTCCCAATTAAGTCCCATGGCTGAATTATCAAATATCAAATTCTCACACATGTCCGGGCAGTTCCATTACTCCATTGGTCAACTTGGCTACCCCTGTCCCCATACCACCACCCTAATGACTTCAAAGAGGCATAATACATCCTGATAATGGGCAGAACGTCCCCCTTTTGGGTTGTTTTCATTATAATAATGATCTCAGTTATTCCGGGCATGGCCAAGTCCATTTCTCGGCTCCATCTTGATTCCAAGATAACATTATTGAAGCTAATTTCTGCGAGTGTTAGAATCTCTGAAAAGCGTGACAGTCTCCTAGCAGAGGCATGCCATGTGGTTGGGTAGCAGCCAGGACTTCAGGGTCAGTCCCAGCCCTGCAGCTCATCAGCAGGAAAATGCTGAACCTGTGAAAATAAGTCTAATCATAGGATCAACCACATCTGTTACTTTGAAGCATAAGATAATGTCTGTTAAATTGCCCATGGAACAGAGTTATTTAGTAAGTGATAGCTGATTTTACGATGATTTCTAAAATTCTGATAATCTTAGTAGTACCACGTAGGGATATTAATTAGGATTAAAATAGCTAATATAAATAAAGATCCAGTATAAAATAACACCTGTCAAATATTACTTTTAGATGACTCATATAAGTTAACTTCCTTCAGTAATTTTCTTCCCTATTCTTTTCTTCTGCTTCTTTCTCTTTGCAAGTCCATGTCATATAAATAAGATGGAATTTGGGGAAGGACTCAAAATGAGCTTATACTGCTCTTTGAGCAAGAAACATCAATACATTTTTGGGTAGTAGTGATCTTCCCCAAACTTTAATTGATCAAATTATTGGGAGTAAAGCTATTGTAAATAGCGTTGGCAGTTAACAGTATTTTATATGGAAGTTTAAGACAAGTCAGTATTATTCTGATAAAAAAGAGAAACACATTCTGTTTATTCTGGTAAAGAAGTAAAACACACATGCACAAAACCCAGAACTACTCATCTGGAAAAAAATAAATGAAGGCTGTGACTTTTCTTCAGTAATATTTTCTGATCTTTCTTTCTACTAATCCTGAAAAATAAAAACCTCTCCTCGAATTAGCATCTACCACTAAATATGACAGCCAGTTCAAATCAACACTATTAAAAATATTTTAAAAATTAAAATGCCGCAAATAGGGATAGATCAATACTTTGAAATTTCTTCATTTCTCTCTGTCATTGATACTCCATTTTAGAGTTTCAAAAATCACACAAACATTGAACAAAGCTTTAAAAGGAAAAATGGATCAGTGGGAACAATATGCTTGGCTTATTTTATAAGAAAGATGTAGTAGCTACAAATTGGTTACATGATGCTGCATGTTATAAAATCCTTGTCAATATCTGTCTATGTAAAATCATAAGACAGAATGATAGAATGGGGAATGCTTGAAAAATCAATATGCTAAAAGTGCTAAGCACGTGTTTTATATCTAGGCACACAGATAACCTCAGTTGCATACAACATGTGCACATATAAATGAGATTATGCATGTTTATAATCCTGTACAAGAAGATCACTTTCTTGAAACAGACAGAAAGCAACTGGTGTGAAACTAATTTGGGGAAACTTAAAACTCAAGCTGAGCTCCAGATGACTTCCCTGATATAAATGAGTTGACTTTCATGTCCTGATGATATGCAGGGCTGGATTGATTGCTAGGAAAGTTAACCATGACTAAATATGATAGCAGTTTGCTATGCAAACTGTGGGTGTACTTTAAATAGCGAGTGTGGGGTCCTGTGACCCTGTGATTTCTAGGATTTGCTTTAATTTAGTGTACTTCATAAGAGGAAATTTATTTTGAAAAATAGATTTAAATTTTTATTGAGAGGAATTTTATTTTTATTACTAGATTAAAAAGAACTTCTGTTTCTGGCCAATATAAAATAACAGGATCTGAATTGACTTTCCTGATATAAACAACTGAAATAAATGGAAACAAACAAACAAACATTTGAAACAAGAGTACTCCTCATGAGGAGGTAAAAATGTACTTTCTTTGGAATACTTAGGAAACGGTTTGGCAGTTTCTTAAAAAAGTTAAATATACACCTCCCCACGACTTAACTATTGTGTCTCAAAGTATTTACTCAAACAAATTAATGCACATTCCATACAACACATTTTCTGTGAATGTTCATAGATTTATCGGCAACAGTCAAAAAACTGGAAACATCTCAAATGTCCATCAACAGGTAAACAGATAAATTGTAGTATATCCACACAATGAAATATGACTCAGCTGTAAAAAGGAATAAAAGTTGCTACACCCCACAACATGAATGGATATCCAAACAAATATGCTGAGTGAAAGAAAGCAGACAAAAATGACTATACACCGGCGGGTTCCATTTATGTAAAATTATGCAAATGTAAACAAATCTGTAGTGACAGGAAGCCAATCAGTGTTTGCCAGAAGCAGGAGAGAAGAATTACAAAGGGGCATTAGGAAACTTTGAGGAATAATGGACATATTCATTTTCTTGATCCTGATAATGTTTTATGGGTGTAAACATATGTCAAAAGCTTTCAAATCGTACACTCTAAATATATATAGTTTATTATACGTGAATTATAAATCAACAATGCTATAAAGAAGAGGCAATTTGGAAGGATGGTAAAGCATCATTTAGATGGGAGAAAATAAATTAGTCTATGTAAAGTCATGTGTAATTAGGTAACTGAATTGCTTATCTGCCATGCAAAAGTGACAAAACATGTGAAATTAAAAGTACTGCTTTCCTTAAGCAATTCACTTAGTACCCTATCAGATTCAAATTTTTGATAGTCTGTGCGTTGCTTAAAGGAAAACAAAGTAAGGATTAATCATGCAATTTTTAGCTTAGGGTTGAGCTGATGAGTATAATTTCCCAATTTATTTTTTGGAAACATGATTTGCATATATGAATACACGTGCAGTTGTATTCTTAATATTGCCTTCAGTGTTATTTATACGGAGATAATATAATAAGAGATACGTTATTCATTTCTTCTAATGCACCCTTCAGTCTCTGGATGGTAGCAGCTCTGATGTCTGGTGATATTGGTGGTATGTGTTACATGTTAGACTCAGGTGGTGAGAATTTTGGGA
The DNA here is from genome assembly GCF_030028045.1 of Hippopotamus amphibius kiboko. Classification (NCBI taxonomy): domain Eukaryota; kingdom Metazoa; phylum Chordata; class Mammalia; order Artiodactyla; family Hippopotamidae; genus Hippopotamus; species Hippopotamus amphibius. The sequence goes on from NC_080193.1 coordinate 23,403,940, forward strand.
TTGAAAGAGAGTCTCATTAGTGGCTTTATATGTATTCTGTTACATGGAGGTTTTCTGTGAAACAAAAATGATTTAGGTTTACTTTTACAGCATCAGTAAAGGTGCTTAATCACTACTGTCCTTCCACGGTGTTATAAATCTGGGGCAGTAACATACATCGTAAGCACACCACCTTTACTTCTCTTATATCCGTAACACATTAATAGTCAATCATGATACTCTGACCCAAAGCTTTGCTCTCTGAATCCCTAGCATCACATTACCTAAAACAGACAATAATTATGGGGAGAGTGTGCATGGAGGCTGATCCCATTTTGCCACTTCAGCTTGAGAGAATTCTGCAGACATCAACAGCTCTGCTCTTGTGTAGCTCAGTATAAAACATGCAATATCTCCCAATACCAAGATGCTTATTAAGAATAACATTGACAGTGCCTTTCCTTTCATATAAATTTCCTTTTTGCTCATTAGAGAAAATTTGAAAGACGCCAAAAATTACAGAGAAAAATAATTATTGTACATAATCCTACGACCAAGATAAAAAAAATTAGTACTGTCTTCAAGTGACTTTTTTTTTTTTTTGAGATGCATGTATTTCATTTCTGGAGGTTGGTTTGGGACTTCTTTCCTCATCTCTACTTACACGCACACTTTCCAGTACCTTCTTGGACATTCGGTGTGTATTTATAATAGCTATTTTAATATCCTTGCCTTATTTCTGTCACTGGTGTCATTCCTTTATCTATTTCTACCGATCAATTCTCTCCATCTTACGGATCCTGTTTTCCCATTTCTTGTATGATGGGAAATGTGAGTGTGGCCAGTTGTCAGCTGACCGTGAATGCATGGGTGATACCAGCCCAACTGCAGGAAGTGCAGACCAGTTGTCCCACAACTTGGCCCAAATCGCCAGCCTGTAGACTTGTGAGCAAGCTGATGATTTTGTTTTTAAGCAATTAAGGATTTGGTTGGTTATCAAAAGCTAAGTGATACATCAGGTAAATATTCATGAAATTGAGGAATAAATATTTCATAATACCTCATAACCTTGAGGGTCAAGTTAGGGTAGGGGATTAATAAGCTACTATATATAAAATAGATATGTCACAAGGCATACTGTATAGCACAGGGAATGATACCCATTATCTTGTAATAATCTATATAGAATATAACCTGCAAAAATACTGAATCTCTATGCTCTACACCTGAAACTAATGTAATATCGTTGATCAACTATACTTCAATAATCATCATAATAAATATATCAGTTAATAAAGAAGAAAAAAAGACATTAATCCAAATGATTTGGGACTTCCCTGGTGGTGCAGTGAATAAGACTCCAAGCTCCCAATGCAGGGGGCTCTGGTCAGAGAACTAGATCCCACACACATGCTGCAACTAAGAGTTCACATGCCACAACTACGGAGCCTGCCTGCCACAACTAAGACCCGGCACAACCAAATAAATAAATAAGTAAAATTTTTAAAAATGCTTTGAAAAAATAATATGTGATTAAGTTCCTTGACAGATCCAACATGAGTGTTATTTTCCACAAACGTGGAAGGTACCCGGCCTCCCAGGTTCCCTCTGTGTTTCCTACATGTGTCTCCCTGGGTCTCTCTTCATGGTTTCTGTTTCTTTGCTGATAGCTGTCCCCTCTCTGACTCAACTCACAGGTAGAGCAGGATGAGACCTCTCAGTTCATTTCCCTGCTTTTGCGGCTGGAGTAACTCCAGTCTCCTGGGGTAGAGCACAGATCAGACAGACTGAGGGTTCAGGATTCCCACCTACTGCTATCAGTCTGTCCACTTTCTCTGAGCTGTTCTCCTCTCCTCACTTTTGTCCTTAACTGACCATAATATAGACTGAAATACAAGATTGCATTTATCACCATTGCACAGTTTCATATTTCTTGTCCTTAAAGATATAGACAGATGAGTCGAATATTTTCTATTTCTCTGAGATTACTACTCTAAATTAATTTGCTTCTTATTTATGAGACCTAGCATTTTCCTCTCTCAGAGTTAAGGCTCCTAGAAGAACTGGGAAAACAGATTTTGTTTGTCGGCATTAAGTGTTCCATCCGGATACTTTCTTGCAAAAATGACAGTTACTGTTACCATTATAATAAGAATTATAAGCATTAAAATGATATAATACATAAGAATAAGTTATAAGCATTATAATTATATAATACCTAAGAATAAGAATTATAATAAGCATTATAATAAGAATTAATAAGTTAGACATAACAGCTCTCCGGGAAGCTTACATGGAGCTCTAGGGACTGAGTTCTCTTGTTTCCCCAAACAGGATACACAGTGGATTTTATCAAATATTTACTTAATTTTAGATCAATAAATGCAATTTGGCTTCGCTGAACCACTTATTTGAGGAAGATGTCACCGCTTCAAGCTGAACTTTACTAGTGAAATTTGCAAGTAATGATTGAATGATATGCAAATTGTCATCAGGCAATTTAGTTAAAAGATTGGTGTTGGAGTGGGAATTTTATAGCTGCAGAAATTAGCTGCTGTGAAAAACACATCACTATTTTAAAAAGTAATTTCAGCAACTTGGAAACATGAAGAATTCCATTTTTTGATTATTGAGATGGAAGACATTAAAATATGAAATGAGTCTAAGGTACTTAAGCTCCAATAAAAACTTTCCTCCTAGAAATTATCCTAAACTGATAGCCCAATTTTCCTTGATACAACCTGGAAAACACTAGAGATTTGAGCTAATGTGTCATAAAAATGTGTGCGTGAGACTGAAACCCGTAACCTGTTTGAAAAGGAAAGGATTCAGAGCACAGTGGTTAAGCAGGCACAGGGTTTGAGACCAGGGTCAGTAGTGGTGTACCTTTGGGTATATATTTAACCTCCCTCAGCCTCTGCTTCCCAATCTGTCAAATGGGACCAATTGATAAAGTACCTTCCTTGTGGGAATGTCATATAGATTAAATGAAACAGCATAACATAAACCTTTATAAGTACAATGCCTGGCACTTAAGAAAGAAATGTTTTGTAATATACATGCTGCTATTGTTATCATTTAAGCAGGGAACAATGAAATAAATTAATGTTTATATGTGATAAAAAAAAGATACTGTCCGTGATAAAAATAAACAGTACAAAGGAACATAAAGGGGGAAGTCACATTAAAAATTTCCCCTTATCTTATAGCCTCTCTATTCTTGTCTCCATAGATAGTAATTATTCAATTGCCTGTGTAAAATTTCTCCTTATCTTATAGCCTCTCTGTTCTTGTCTCTACAGATAATAATTACTAAATTGCTTTTGTGTGTGTGTGTGCGCGCGTGTGTGTACACTCTCCAGAGTCACTGAGTGCATATCCAAGTATATATCCCTCTTTAAAAATACAAATGGGTGCAGATCCTTCCCTTAGTTCTGATCCTCAGTTTTTCTCGCTCAGTTATAAATCATAAAGACTGTTCCACATCAACACGTGCAGATCTACTCTTGTGGCTTTTTCTGCATCGTGCTTATCATGTTTTCTTTCTGAGGAGGAAAGATCTCTGCAGCTCATTCCTTTCCTGCCTGTTAACTACATGACAATGTACTAGGACATTGACAGATAAGGCTATTTTGATATTCAGATAACCATTCTTTATAGTTATTCCAGCTGGACCTACAAAGACCAGATATGGAAAGGCATCCAGCCTCCTAAAATCCTAATAGAAATAATGGGGGATATTTTAAATCAAACCATTGTGGAATCTTTGTTTGAAATGTACTTCGCTTTTCAGTGCTGTGTGGAAAGTCAATCACCTTTCTGAGACCTCCTGCTGTTTACTAGAGTTAAGGTTATAATTCCTGAAAGACAGCCTTTGCTGTCTATAGTGAATTTCTCAATCTACTAATCATATATCTTATTTTAGTACCAATTTATAATAAATCTTTTGTATATATTTTGTATATATTTTAGAACCAATTTATAATAAATCTGGCAAGATATCTTCTGGCCTTCACATTCAAACTTCACTGTAGTAACTGTGTAGGAACTGAAAAACTTATTTTATTTCATTTTTTAAATTAATTTTTATTGGAGTATAGTTGATTTACAATGCTGTGTTAGTTTCAGGTGTACAGCAAAGTGAATCAGTTATACATATACATATATCCTCCCTTTTTCAGCTTCTTTCTCCATATAGGTCATTACAGAGTATTGAGTAGAGTTCCCTGTGCTATACAGTAGGTTCTTATTAGTTTCCTACTTTATATACAGTGGTGTGTATATGTCAATCCCAGTCTCCCAATTTATCCCGCCCTCCTTTCCCCTTTGGTAACCATAAGTTTGTTTTCTATGTCTGTGACTGTATTTCTGTTTTGTAAACAGGTTCATTTGTACCATTCTTTTTAGACTCCATTTTTATAAGCGATATCATATGATATTTGTCTCTCTTGGCCTGACTTCACTCAGTATGACAATCTCTAGGTTCATCCATGTTGCTGCAAATGGCATTATTTCATTCTTTTTTATGGCTGAGTAATATTCCACCTTATGAGAGAAACTTATTTTAAACCAGCTCTACATATGCTCTTCACTTCCTTTATCAATCCGTAGGTGATTACAAGTCTCGATTCTGGACAACGGGGTCTCCAAGTTTGGGCCTGACTGAGGCGAGTGGTACTTGTTTTCACATCACACCACACATGCCTCCTAAACAACAGACTTGAGACTGAAATTTCCACTTTATTTGCATTGTATTCTCTCCTTCAGAGTCTAGCCAACATATTAATTAAATCGAAAAATCTTTCTTAATATATGAGAAATGGCATTTATTATTTTCTGTCACTCAAACCTAGCCACACTTAGGAAAACACTAAATAATAGGTTTATTGTCTTAATAGGGCTACTCTAAGATTTAACTCATGTAGTTATTCTTGGGCCTTTTTGAACCTTAGATTCTCTATGAATAAAATGAGAATCAGCCCATCATAAGGATAATACTACAGCTCAATGATATAAGACATGTAAAGATGCCTACCATCTTTATTTGTTTACCATCTAATAAGGTATCAATAAATACCCAGCTTATATAATAAGGATCTGGGTGTGTATTGGGAGGTGGCTTCCCCCACTGTTTCTGGGGGTAGCTCTCTTGTGAGTGATGACTTGAAGCCTGATACTGAAGCCTGCCTTCCTCACTGGTCATGGTGACCGTCTGCTGCTCCGTGCCCTAAGAACTGACCTCTACAGACTCTAATGCCTGCTCCCTCTGCCTCTCACTCCTGGTGGGGTTCAGTGGACCCAGGGATTATTGAAATAATAATAAGTTGGATCAACTCGCCATCATTCATCAGAAGCTTATTTAGCTGTGCCTACAAAGAATCATCTTTCTGCCAAATTCAGAAGAGAAAGGAAAAAGGTAGAGAAACTGGCATTTGGGGAACATCTCCTATGAACCAGGCACTTTCCCCATAACTTATCTCCTTTAATCCACAACTTACCCCATGAACATTTTTTTCTTTCATCTTACAAACAAGGAAACTAAGGTCCAGAGAGAATAAGACATTTGTTTAAGTGTACAACGATTATCGGCGGAGTGCCAAGACCTAATCTAGTTGTGTCTGACTCTAAATGCCATGACCAAAAGGTGTGTGCCAAATTTCAGCAACCTTAGTAGTAAAGTAGTTAGAAGTTTGTCAACTAAATTGTCAGTGGTGAGAATTTGAGAATTAGAATTACCTAAGAATGGAATGAATCAACCAGAATTTTACCTGTCACTTATGTCAGTAGTATCTATTGTTTGAAATATGCTTTTGATGGTGATGATGGTGATGGTGATGATGGTGATGATGGTGATGGTGATGATGGTGATGATGATGATGATGGTGGTGATGATGGTGGTGATGATGGTGCTGATGGTGGTGGTGATGCTGATGATGGTTATGAACAGCTGATATTGATTTACTGCCTATATATGTCAGGTACCACATTGTGCATCCTGCAAGTGTTACTACCTTAAATCCTCATAATAACTATTTGTGTGCACACTACCAGTCTTCCTATTTTATGAGAGGACTAAAGAAGCAAAAGTTTATTACTTCATCCAAGGTCAACCAACAGTAAGACTCAAACCCAGTTATACCTTAATCTAGAATTGTCCTATTTAATATATCATGCTTCCCACCAGGGTGCAAAATTCTCTGAAATTTCTTCCATTTAGTACTCTCATGGCTCTGGCACATGTGTGGAGCCTTTACAAATACAGAGTGGCATTTGGAGGTCATACATTTTCAAATTCTAAAAAGAAAAGGTACTGATGATTTCATGCCATGGCATGACCTACTGCAATTTTTAACATAAATAAAATTAAAGTTCCCATTTAAGATGTGTGCGATTCCCAAGATGATTGGAAACAACCTACTGTGAAACTAAAGAGAAAAAGATTGATTGAACACTTCCCAATTCTACTTGCATTGGCCAAAAGGAAGAACAAGATTGGTCCCCAGGATATCTCTAGCTATGTCCTTGCTTTGCATTTAACAAATATGAACCCTGAAAATCCCAGGGCCTCAGTTTGCTCACTTGTAAGTGAATGTACCTGCTTAATCTACTTCACAAGATTCTTAGCAGAGTAGGGCCTACATAAGAGATATGAATTCTCTCTTTGGTTAAGAAAAATAAAAGTTGGGTAGTAAAATTCACACACAAAATTTTATTATGCTTTTACACATGCAGGGAAAAATGAATGTGTATATAGATTCCAACCTAAGTTCAGGGGCCAGGAAACAGTGTTCCAGTGCTTGGATATCAGGAAAAGACAACAGAACCAGTTTCCAGTGGGTGAAAGTTGCTTCTTCTCCTTCGCTCAAATCAAACTCCCCGTGTGTACAGAGACAGGTAATAGAAAGTAGAGTAAATTTTGAAGTCGGGCCAGGATTTAAATCCTAGCTCTAGCATAAAGGACATCTGTTGGTTCAGATGACTGGAGGACTAGAGGTCTTACCACCATGTAGATTTCTAATCCTTAGGCCCTGACTCAGAAAAGGGGGAAGGCAACCCTGGATGGACTGAGGTGGACTTCCTGCCATCCTTGAAGAATGGGAACTCAGGAGAGAAGTGAAGGTGAGATGTAGAACAGAAACGATCATTTTGGAAAATTCTCCCAAGCTTGTGTTTGTAAACTGAGATCCGAACCCATCCACAAGTGAGATCTTGAAATTGCATCTATGATCCTGATGTGCTCTTTTTTTTAAACTAGAGTTGACTATTTGTTTATTTATTTTCTAATTTTTATGTTTATGTTTAGTGTTTATTATCATTATTGTTATTAATTTCACTGATGTGCTTTTATGATCCTAATTTTCTTAAGTATCTGAACTAACCCTCCCTTGTTACTGTGCTATTAGCACCTCAAGCTTTGGAAGAAATGGGAGCGCTTATTATTTGTCAGCAGGAGGTGAAATGGGACCATCAACAAAAGAAAAAATAACCTCTGCATGGAACAAAATCCTTTCTTTCCTGGTTTCCTTTCTTTACGTCTGCTGGGCAGTGTAGTAGGAATCTCGTTGACTGCCTTAAACCCTAATCCCCCAACATTTCTTTGTAAAACACACTCCAAGGTAGGGTTAAGTGAAGCCAATATAATTGCATTTTTATGATTGTTATAATTGCTGCTTCCATCAAGCCAGCCTAAGTATCCCATTTATTATCATTATAGTCTAGTAATAAAAGAGCATCTTAAGTGAAGCAAACCCTGTCACCCATCTAAGCTCAGATGGAATTTTATGTTAGAAATTACCATCTCCAGCCTTTATCTCAAACTGAGCTGTAAGGGAGCCAGAACTTCAAGGACCAAACCTCAGCATTCATCAAGGCCGACGTCTTTGTCTTCCTTCTGAAAATACATTTAATTTTTTCTCACCCCTGCAATAAGGCTCCAAATTCTCACTCTCTCCTTAAAATGGTCCTCTCCAAAGCCATTGCAGGTGAGCACATTACAGCCAAATCCAGCGGGTCAATGTCTCTACAATTATCAATGTTTTCTAGACATTTCCACTTGCATCTTCCCACACCATGATTATGAGGCTTAGTGTGTGAATGGCCGGCAGTGAACACGGGGTACCAAGAGTAAAGTATATTTCCTTGACTCTGCCCCTATTTTCATATTAATTTAGTTACACCTTTTCAGGAATAAATACACTACTACAAAAAATGATATTAACCTTTTATATAGTAGCATTACTATATCTCTGAAAAGCCACTACCAGTTCAGTGATGTCTTTACTTTCGATCACTTTTCTGCACCTGAGAATCCTGAAATGATATGACGTTGAGTATCAACGATGAACCAGATACAGGTGATGATTCTTAACCATCCAACAATCCCTGGACACGGTATGTTATCCGCATTTCCTAGGTGAAGGTTCAGAGGTCAAGAGGTGTGAATTAACTTTTTCAGATTCAAACATCCGATGCATCTTGGAGACAAAGACATCAGGGGCCTAGAGAATGACTCAGGGTCTAACTTGTGATGGTTATTTACACCAGAGATCCATGTGTGACCTTTGTTCCACTTCACAGATCCCCTGACCCGTGTGTCCTGAGGGAGATCTTACAATGGCAGAATCAGCAAACCCCAAAGTTTCGGACCTCTCGCTTCAGAATTGACTCTGGGGCAATACACATTCTGTGTTCCACCTGTAAAACGGATCCTTTTCTATAATTTACCATTTAACTAATTATTGGAAAAGAGCAAGCACTGCTTAAAGCCTTGAGGAAAGTAAACAAACCATAAATAATGGATTTATTAGTTTAATTAGTTACTTCTCTCACATGTTCAGATGGGAAGCTAGGAAGACAAATGAAGCTAATTATAAATGTGTGGTTGACAAATAAAAGGCCAAGATGCTCAATTACTTAAAAGGCCCCGAGGATGAGCAGTAGCAGGGAGTTTCCTTCCCTCAGAGGAGGAGGGAACAGGTGGCACAGTGGGAGGTGTAGCCTCCTTTCCAGCCTGGAACCAGGTAGCTGCTGTGGATAAATGTTTTTAGGAAAACTCTCTTCCTATTTTCTGTCTACTCGCAGCATCCTCTATTCCATTTCTAACATTTCTGGTCACCAAATGTTGAAACCAAGCAGGACCCTATGGGATCTTCCCGGGGACACACCCCACCCTGTGTACCCCACGTCTCGTTTACAGAAAAGCTTTAACCTCCTAGTCTTCCCCTGAGTTCCAAAGAGCAAATTTGATCAGAGAAGTGAGAAAATGAAGAAACAAAGGAAAACAGACAAAATAATAATAGTTTAGCCATGAAACAAAGTTAAAAACCTTTAGTTCCTCCTCAAGCGCTGTTGATAATATCCCGAGGGTTGTTTTATAGATACTAAAACCCCCACCAGGTGGAAGAAGTTAACTGCATGCTGACCATCAGCAAGTAGACCCCAGACCTATTGGAACCAGAAGGTTGATGATTGAGGTTCCTGAAACATCACCCTGTTACCATGACTGAGCACCCTGAGGGGATTCAGGATGGAGAAAAGCAGGATTCTGGCCCTAGATAGCTAAGGTGCATATCAAAGGAATGATTTCAATGAGCCCAGACTCTTGCATCTTCCCATATACATAGAAAAGCACAAAATTCATTAACTTATTGAGATGTCTGGCTTTTCTTTAATTAACAGCAGTCCTTTGACATTCTGACCACCTGGTCTTTGTTGCAAAAACTCCTGGCTTATCTCTTCAGAGCCGTCCCTCAGAGCTGTCTGAGATGCTGTCTCCAGGGCTTAAGTCCTTAGCAATCCTCCGAATAAAATATAATTCTCAACTTTAAGGTTGGGCTTTTTTTTTGTTTTTTCAGGCCCAGGTTTCACCTCCATGACTTTATATACATACATACATTTTACATATATATGCATATATATGCATGTATATGTATGTATAGATGTGTGTGTTTGTGTATGTACATAAATCTCAGATACATACTGCTGAGATAGAGCTAGAGGCATGGATGTAAGTGTAGGTGTAGCTGGACCACACTAGGTGGGTAGAGATGCAGAAAATTATGTAGGCAGATAGAGATGCCTTTCTCAATCCATGTCCTCAGGTACCATCCACACACCTCACACCCGTTGGGCCCGAATAAATTTGTATTAAACAAATGCACAAACACTAGACTTCCTGGTATGGAGAGATGCTTATGTATTCATGACTGTGAGTTTTCTCCAGGCAAGGGGAAAACATCTATGTCTTTCTTTCCTGGCACATGGCCTGCTGACCCTGGGAACTTATTTGTGTTTGATGAATATTTATGAAAACTGCCACTTTAATTAAAATATAAAAGCCTCAAACTAAATTAATTGGGCTGAAGTTAAAAAAAAAACCCACAGCCCACTTGCATTCTAGAAGATAACAAGTGAGGGGCAGAGGTTGTCTTTGTTCAGAGCCACAGAGAATAATTCAGGAGACAAAGATTTCCAGAAGGGACACACCTTGAAAGCATTTCTAAGCCAACAGACTTTGAAAATATATTCTCCATCATGGCTTGCTGGCCTGAATCACCAAGGAATAGGACTAGGTTTAAGTGAACATCCTTATGGGTCCCCTCTAAGCAGACTGCCGTGTTGCCCAAATGCCAATATCCACATTCCGTGGGCACACAGGACATCACCTCTGCTTTCACTCAATTCCCCTGAAAGCTGCAGGACACATGAACCGCATGCCTGGACCCCACGGAATGAAGTCATTGTGATCTCAGCATAGACCATGACATTTACAGCCAATTTAGCTTTGCAAATATCTGTTGTTGAAAGGGAAACAATGTGCAAGTTTTGGTTAAGGATTGATAAGAAGGCGATTGGGTGGAGTAGCCTCTTATGGTGGTTATGTTGACTTTCTTAAATCTTATAAAGTAGCACAAAGCCTCTTTTGTCCTGGGTGCTGAGGAGGGGACACCTGTCACAAAGAGCTTCCTAGATATTCCCTCCTGGATCACAGCTCTGAGAGGGTAAACGTGACCTTGGAATTTCCTCTACTTCTTGCCCAAATTTATATTTCAAGATGGTGGGTTGGGTCGTCAGCACCTTGCTGACCTGGGGAAAGCAAATTCATCCTCATTGTAAACCCCCCTTTGGGTCCCCCTTTCTTGCAGCATCTCAGCAGGTGGGGGCACCTGGACGGGGATGGGGAACTGAGACCTGTGTCAAGGGCACCCTGCCTTTCCTCGTGGGGGTGGCACCATCACCTTACTGCAAATGTCTCGTCTCTCACGTCAATGAAGAAGAGCCTCTTATTATTTTGCTCCATTATTTATCTTTATTGAGCTTGAGGCTGCGCGTTCATATGAAATTCACCCTTTTATTACAACGTTTAGGATAATTAGAAGGCACTAAAGCAAATGAATGAATCATCACAATATTTTTAATTAAATATTTCCAGGTGAAGGCACTCGAGAGGATTTTCATTATTTAGAGACACAAATAGGCAGAGATTTCAATTATGTCTAACAATATCCCCTACTTTCAACATTAAAAAGTGCCACTGAGGGGAAAAATGGAATTCGTGCTGTTGATGTGATTTCAAGAATAATCTATTCACTTTTCATTCACTTTATTGTAATCAGTAGAAATTTATTGTGGGCAGTCAATTAAAAGTATTAAAAAGACTAAAACTCAGAGATGAGAAAACCTTACCATGGTGGAAAACTGTAATTATTTCAATCATCAGAGGAGAAAAGTAGCTTAAAAACTGAATGATATGACAAAAGAAAATATACAATCACATGAAATCTGGACCTGATGTTCGCAGCAGCACTGTTTATTATCGCCCCAAAGTGGAAGCGACCCAAATGTCCCTCAAGTGATGAGTGGATAAACAAAATGTCAAGTGGACATACAGTGGAATATTATTTGGTACTAAAAAGGTGTGTAGTACTGATACCTGCATAGATGGACCTTAAAACATCACAGTAAGTGAAAGGAGCCAGTCACAAAAGACCACATACCATACGATCCTATTTACATAAAATGTCCAGATTAGGCAATCCATCGAGGTAGAAAGCTGGTTCATGTTTGCAAGGAAATGAGGTCAGGAAGGATTTAGGAGAGGCTGCTAACAGGTATGAGGTTTCCTTTTGGGGTGATGAAAACATTCTCAAATTAGATTGTGCTCTTCTTTTTGGGGGGGTGCGTATAGTTGTTTTACAATGTTGTGTTAGTTTCTACTGTACAGCGAAGTGGAGTTCTCTGTGCTATACAGCAGGTTCTCATTAGCTATCTATTTTCTACATATTAGTGTGTATATGTCAATCCCAATCTCCTAATCATCCCACCACCACCCCTTTCCTTCCTTGGTGTCCATATGTTTGTTCTCTCCGTCTGTCTCTATTTCTGCCTTGCAAACCAGTTCATCTGTACCATTTTTCTGGATTCCACATACATGTGTTAATATACATTTGTTTTTCTGACTTACCTCTAGATTGTGGTCTTCGTTGTTCCACTTCAAAAATCTACTAAGAAACATTGAATTATGTCCTTTAATTGGGTGAATTGCATGGTATGTGCATTCTATCTCAATAAATCCATTTTTAAATGAAATGAAGGTCAAGAAATCCCTGTCCCCCAAAATGCCACGTGTAACTTTAGAATAACTCATTTACCTTATTTATTTTTTAAGTAAAAAACAAATGCAATCATATTTCTCTATTCATATTCAAAAATGAAATAAAGCCCTGCTTACTAGTGTATTTGGTTCTGTGATTATTTTAGTTTTTCTCTCTCTCCATATATATATACATTTTAATATATTTTATACATTTAAATGTTTAGGAAAAAATAAAAACCTACACTATTTATGAATATAAACATTATATACATACACACACATAACATATAAATAACATACATACTTATACATAACATATATAGTATATGTTTTAATTCTTTTTCCCTTTTGGCAAGGATTCCCTTGATGAAAACAGTATCAGGAAATACACTTTGGTGGGGTCTTTGTGGCCCCACAGACAAGAGGGTGAGACATCTTGCCTTTTGATAGTAGCATTACAATAGATACCCTATTTAGGAACTGGAAGTAAAGGAAACAGATTTCTACAGATGTTAATACCTACTTGTTAATGCCACAGCCTCTCTAAACTTCTCGGACCTCCTGAAAATAACCCAGCCATTTAAACACTCTTCAAGGATTAAGAGTAACTTGATTCTGAACTTTACAACAAAAAAATAATTTATTAATATTAGTAATAACACCCTCACTTACATAGCACTGAAAAAAACCATAGGCAGTTGTATAAATACTCATTGAATTCTCAAAATGACTCTATTAGCTTGATACTATTATTATGTCTACTTAAGTGGAGATAATTTGCTTTAAATTAATTTTTGAAAATTAAAAGTATTAAATGTAATTGCCTTATTAGCTTAACAAAAAGATTTTAAAATTTAATTCATTTTTTTTAACATTTTTTGTTAACTCAGTTAATTTGGATTATATCAGTGGGGGGTTTTTAAATCAAATTTTCTTTAGGGCACATCTGATAAATATAGGTTTTAGCACAAGATGTTTGTTTTGTGTGTGTGTGTGTGTGTGTGTGTGTGTTCATCATTTAAACCAAATTGCTTGTCTGCTTATTCAATCCAATAAGAATGTGTGTTTGCATCTCCAATTTGGAATTTTCCTTTGGCTACTCTTCCCTTAAGATCTTTTATCTATCCTGTGTAGGGAACAGACTACTGTAAAGCTTTATTTTCCCATCTAATGATCCTAATTGTCCTTTCCTCCATCAGTATCCATTCTATGTGCAAACTCTGAGCCTATAACTATGATGTCCCAGACACATGACACTGGTTCTCAAAGGATTATTGAGATGATGAGGACAATGATGATGATATAACATCTTTGAAATCCCTCACTCTATGCCTGAAACATAGTAGGTGCTCAGTTTCTCTCATTCAGTTTTTGCCTGTAACATTCATTGCTGGGCACTGAGACTATGATTTTGCATGTTGTAAGTCAACTTAACTTTCACGACAATCCTATGAGGTAACTTCTGTTCATACCCCAATTTCACAAATGTGAAGGCTGAGGTACAGAGTAATTTCCCCAAGGTTGTGACTACACTGGATTGGGAAATCAGAATTTAAAACCAGTAGGGATTGTCTCCTTTGTGATAAACCAGTAACCTAGTAAGTAAACTGATTTCCTGAGTTCTTTGCATTGCTCTAGCAAATTAGTTGAACCCAAGGAGTAGGTGTGAGAACCTCTGATTTATAGACAGTTGATCAAAAGCACAGGTGATGACCTGAATGTGCAATTGGTGTCAAAAGTGAGGTGGGGGTGTCTTATAGGACTAAGACCTTAAACTGTGGAATCTGGTGCTGTCTCCAGATAGAGAGTGTCAGAATTGAGTTGAATTGTGGGACACCCAGCTGGTGTCCAAGAATTGCTTGGAAGTGTGTGGAAACTGTCCACACATTGGAATTGGTCATCAGAACCCTTAGTGACTCTCTCCACACGATCTTTCTGTCCCCTCCTCTGTTCCAATCTTGAAACCCCTCTCCCCACTCAATAGTCTTAAGGTCTTGTACTAACCCTCGTGGTTTCTCCATACCCTGTGAGCATCTTATAAATAATCATTTTATTAAACTATCTTAATTTTTTGAAGATTTATTTATTTATGTATGTATTTATTTATTTATTGGCTGTGTTGGATCTTCATTGCTGCACACAGTCTTTCTCTAGTTGCAGAGAGCAGGGGCTACCCTTCATTGAGGTGCGCGGGCTTCTCATTACAGTGGCTTCTCTTATTTCAGAGCATGGGCTCTAGGTGCACAGGCTTCAGTAGTTGCAGCATGTGGGCTCAGTAGCTGCAGTACATGGGCTTATTTGCTCTGCAGCATGTGGGGTCTTCCTGGACCAGGGATCAAACTCAAGTCCCCTGCATTGGCAGGTGGATTCTTAACCACTGCACCACAAGGGAAGTCCCTAAACTATCTTTAAGTTCTCCAAATTTGTACCAGAGATTTCCTAGTTTTACTGGGAAAGTAATCTTGGGTTCTCAGTTTTCTGTTCATTTCTCTTTTACCACAAGAGAGACATAAATATTCAATTGCGAACCACAATGTTGCTCTGCTTCCCTCCTACTGTCCCCTTGCAAAAGTCAAGTGCAAGTTCTCATTTTCACCTTGCTCTAAGGGTTTTAAATCCTTTGTTACATATCAATCAATCAGCTCTATAAAGACATTAAATACACATCTGAATATATCCCAGAGTTCTCTATCAAAGCAACACACACTTTACAATCATTGAAAGCCCCCTTGAAGTTTACAAAAATCATTATTTGTAAGAGAGAAAAATATGTTTCAGTTATGAAAGGCTTCTCTCTAAATGAGTGAGACAAAGGGTATTAGTACTGTAGAATGAAATCAAAGAACACAAGATCTGGAGCATTTGAGGATATTTCTGTGTCAGGGTCATATAGAACAGCACCAAAGATCTCTCTGAAGATGGTACTGAAAACCTTGAGTTTTACCAAAAGGACAATTTTGTCTTCTAGCATTCTGAATGTTCTTTTCATGTTGCTAATTTATGCCATGATTCCAATGTGAATCCTTCCCCTAAATGTTCTGCGATCTGCCAATAAATCATTAATTTTTAATTATGTAAATGATGGTTAACATTTTCTTGATCATTCTTTGTCTGCTACAAAACCTGGTTCTTACCCTTTAAAATGGCTATTGCTTTTTTTTCCCCCATCTTCTTCTCTAGTCTTTCTTTTCACCTCTCCTCCCCAGTCCTCTTTTCTGAGTCACAAATTTTGTCTTCTGTGTTATCCCTGAAATGCCTTGGTCTTATTTTCTTGCAGTACTGGGAGAGCTTTCTTGCTTTGGGTGGAGTAAGATGAAAGATGTCAGGAAGGCCTGAACCACCATCCTGCCCCCACCACTCACAGGCTGTGTGACCTGGTGTCATGTGCAGAGGTGTTGTGACGCTAAGTGTCCACATGTATAAAATGGGGCACCATGACTCATTTATAGCGTTTTTATGAAGGTTACTTAAATTTCAGTTATACATGGAAGACTTACACACATTTATTTCACTCCTTCACCAGAGGAAGGGGTGGGCATATCAACACAGTTTTGTCCAACGAAATAAGGCAGAGAGACAACAGGATTGTTGGCCTAAGGAAGGAAATCTTGGTGCCACCGAGAGGGCGGCCAGGAAGATCTGGTGTGCTGTAGAATCTCGGAAAAGGCCCAGAAGTAGAGATGCCACGTACCTTGGACAGCAGCACAGAGATGGAGCTGATGAGGAAGGTAGTTTGTAGCATCTGAATAAGGACAGTTAAACCCCACATCCACCCCTTCTGTTGTCCTTGCCCATCTGATTGGGAGTCTGCCCTCCACCCCAGTGAAGAGATGGGATAATGACGTGGGGACTCTGGGGAATTTGTCTGTGCCCCACAGCCTGGGGGGATTGGATGAAACAAGAAATGAGGAAGCATTCCACTTATGGATTGGGGAAGGTGACAGAACCCCCCCTCCCCCCCCGCTCTAGATCAGGGGAGTGGGTGGGATGTCCATTTGTCCCTTTTTTGTCCACAGACCCCAGCGTGTCAAGAGGCAGCCGGGCTTGGGGACAAAGTTGCCAACTCTGCTCTCCCAGGGCCTGGGATCTCAGCACTTCGTGACTGTGAGACCATCGGTAAGTCATTTAAAGTATCTGGGCCTCAGTTTCCTTGAATGTAAATGGGCAAAATAATCTTGCCAACTGCATAGGGCTGTTGAGAGTGGGGGAAGGAGGTAATAGATGCACGAGGGTGTTAGAACAGGGTCTGGCCCAAAGTAAGTGTTGTTAAAAGCGTTTGTGACAAATCTTTTTGTTCCACTTAAATATTTTCCAAGACACACACACACACACACACACA
This sequence comes from Hippopotamus amphibius kiboko, assembly GCF_030028045.1. NCBI lineage: Eukaryota > Metazoa > Chordata > Mammalia > Artiodactyla > Hippopotamidae > Hippopotamus > Hippopotamus amphibius. The sequence continues at coordinate 23,420,853 of NC_080193.1, forward strand.
GTGTGCACTGGCATGAATATTTGATAATTAAAAACAAGGAAGAAAAAGAAAGAAAGAAGGAAGGGGAAAAGGAAGAAAGAGAGGGAGAGAGAGAGTGGGAGGGAAAACAAAACCAAAAAACAGAGACAGAAAGAAAAGAAGGCTGTCAAGAATAAATCAGAAACTGAGCTTCCCTGGTGGCAAGGTGGTTAATAATCTACCTGCCAATGTAGGGGACACGGGTTCAATCCCTGGGCCAGGAAGATCCTACATGCTGTAGAGCAACTAAGCCCGTGCCCTACAACTACTAAGCCTGTTCTCTAGAGCCTGTGAGCCACAACTATTGAGCCCACATGCCACAACTACTGAAGCTCCCATGCCTAGAGCCTGTGCTCTGCAACAAGAGAAGCCATTGCACTGAGAAGCCCAAGCACGACAATGAGGAGAGGCCCCCACTCGCCACAATTAGAGAAAGGCTGTGCATCAACGAAGACCCAACGCAGCCAATTAATGAATTAATTTTAAAAGAAAGAATAAATTAGAAACTAAACAAAATATTACCTTTGGGGGAGTGGTGAGAATGGCATAGGGACATTTCAGAAGAGTTAAAGGGTTAATTTTATAATTGGAAATTTTGTGGATATAGACAATTAGGAAAAACTTAGGAACAAATAGTTTAAATGTTCTCTTTTTCTACTTTTGCATATCTGAAATTTTCCATAAGAAAAGGTTGAAAAATAACCTTTAAGGAATCTTTATTAGATGTAGCTGGGACCTTTCTGATACTATAAATCACCCCAGAGCACTTATTATCAAGGTATTTACACACACACACACACACACACACACACACACACACACACACACACACATGCTCTCTCCTATGGAAATGTGTTTTCAGTTGTTTATTTTCCTGATTATGCAGTTAATTTTCTAGGCATTTTGCATCATGTCCCTAACAGTACTTAGATATTTTCTGAAATTATCTGAATCATTTCTTGATTTCAATGGAAACAATACACGCTTATTAATACTAAGATTTAGCTGCTAGTTTTTTCCTGTTCATACTGTAATCACCCTGCAGCTTCTTACTTTCCCTTGATATACGCAACTCGGAAGATTCAAGCATCGTCTGCAGACTTAAACATTTCATTAAAAAAAAAATCCCTTCTCCAGGCCATTTACCGTAAAATATTAAATAACACTAAGCCAGAGGCACATCTGTTAGTGATTCATTATCCAGAAATATCCTTTTTGCTTCCTGCTGAAAACAATGAATTATTTCCTGCTGATAAAATGTGGTTCCTGAGCCCCAAGATTGTTAATGAATTGAGCATGCTTGGGTGTCAATCATTATCAGAGGGTTTTTTGAGTAAAATCTAAATTCATTGGCTCCACTTACTCTATATGTTCTGCATGCTCTTTTCTGGAATCAGTGGGCAATTTGCTCGTGATGTTTAATACAAGCAAACGTCACTTTGTTAGTGTCTTATCATAAGCGGTGCCATCTGTCCCATCTGTTAACATGACAAGTGAGGGCAGCTGGATGGATAGTTCACGGGCCTTTCCTTGGGTTAAGGTGATCAATAACCTGGAAACCGAGGCACCGTGAGACACCCTTGATAAACGTTTCTCTAGTGATGGAATATATCTGGAGGATGTATTTTTGTTTGGCTGTAATTTCAGCCCTGCTTGCCCTGATGTCATTAAGGCCTAAATCATTCCAAGCTGCTGTACATCTATTTAGAGGAACTGAGCGTTACGTGTGTGGAAGGTGCTGGTAGAAACTTCATCTCGTGAAATCATGCAGGCAGCAGTGATGAGTTGCAATCCTTCCCATTTAACAGCTGAGGGCAAGGTGACTCAGGATGTAGAGGCTTATCTTAGAGTCACATAGGAAGCCTCTGAGCTGGGACTGGACCCAAGTCTATCTGATGATGAGGTCTTTACTCTTGCTCCTTGCCATGGTCATCACCTAATTCCTGCAAAGGTCGTGGGTCTCAGTAGTGCTATAAAGTGTTGGGTTCTTTCCATGTCTTGGCTATATGCATATATGTACAATGGAATTATTATTCAGCCTTAAGAAGTAGGAAATCCCACCATGTGTGACCATGTGGGTGGACCTGAAAGGCATGATGCTACGTGTAATAAGCTTCGTGGGGTTTTTTCTAAATAAATGCCTTTGCCAAAATGAGATTTATTTTGAAAGTCACTTGAAAAACAGTGGTTTAAGGAAAGAGACCTATGACCCAATGGCTATAGATTCCAGACTCATAGTCTTTCCAGCTCTTACCAACGATCTTTGTTCTGCCAAAAAGTTGTTTTCTTTGGCAACTCCTACTTACAGATTCCTGGAGAAGAGATCTTTTCCCATAAGCCCATCATCATGTTTATTTGTAGAGTAGAGCTTTATTTCCAGGAGATAGCGTGTTAGAGATGGGTATATAATTTTTAAACATCAAGGTAGATATAATATGTTCAACAAAATGGAGTGGGCTCCCCCAGAGGGGAAGAGGAGAGGGTCTATAGTTTTGCTTATCGTCTTGCTGCAAACAGCAATCCACACGTGGAAATGGTCCCCAACACCTCCATCACACCACACTCACTGAGCTTCCTTGGCAATATTTGACCAGATTAAGGCTGATTATTCACAAAGCACAGCTGGCTTCCCTGCTGGGGAAAAACAAAGAAATTGCAGCTGGAGCAGGAGGGGGAGGAGTTTTCTCCAAGCAAAGCTACTGCCAGGTGATCAGGGCCTTTTGTTGTTTCTGTTTAAAACGGGGGAACCAGCTTGGGAACCAGTTTCAGCGCTTGCCTTTGCTGGTGTCCATGCAGGGAGAAATGCCAGCACAGAGCAGGGGACCATGCCCACCTGCTGCCTCTCCAAGCTGGCCCACCTGGGAAGCACCCCAGGGAGGGGTTGCATGGCCTTCCTGAGCCTGGCAGCCCTCGGCCGGCCTGGCTTTCTTTATAATTTTGGGGGTGGCCCAGGCCTAGGAGATTCCTTGTTTTACAGAATTATTGGGTTTGTGGTAATAAAATCAGTGAGTATCAGTGACATTTGATTAAAAAAGTGATGACCCTGAAACATGTATTCCACGTATAAACTGAATCCACCTAGATTTTTTGGTTTGCTTTGGATTTTTTTGGTTTGTTTTGGATTTTTTCTTTTTTTATTGGGTCTGTTTAATGTTTCATCACCTTGGCTTCAGTTCAGGAATGTTAAAAAATTCAACCATTATAGAGAATAGTATGGAGGTTCCTTAAATAACTAAAAATAGAACTACCACGTGACCCAGCAATCCCACTCCTAGGCATATACCCTGAGAAAATCATAATTCAAAAAGACACATGCACCCCAATGTTCACTGCAGCACTATTTACAATAGCCAGGTCATGGAAGCAACCTAAATGCCCATCAACAGATGAATGGGTAAAGAAGATGTGGTACATATATACAATGGAATATTACTCAGCCATAAAAAGGAATGAAATTGGGTCATTTGTAGAGATGTGGATGGACCTAGAGACTGTCATACAGAGTGAAGTGAGTCAGAAAGAGAAAAACAAATATCGTATAATATTGCTTATATGTGGAATCTAGAAAAATGGTACAGATAAACCCATTTGCAAAGCAGAAATAGAGACACAGATGTAGAGAACAAACATATGGACACTAAGGGGGAAAAGGGTGGGAGTGGGATGAATTTGGAGATAGGGATTGACATATATAAACTAAGATGTAGTATAAAATAACTAAAGAGAATCTGCTGTATAGCACAGGAAACTCTACTCAATGTTCTGTGGTGACCTAAATGGGAAAGAAATGCAAAAAAGAGGGGATATATGTATATGTACAGCTGATTCACTTCCCTGTACAGCAGAAACTAACACAACATTGTAAAACAATTATATCCCAATTTTTTTTAAAAAGTTGCTACTGCTCAGGACCTACCACACAAACATAGACTCATGTTTTCTTTTCTTTTTTTTCCCCAAACTCACATTTTCCGGAATGAGGCCCAGCCGTAAGTATTGTTAAAACAACACGAACTAACACAACCTTTTCAGATGATTCAAATGTGCAGCCAGGGGTGAGAACCGCAGGCCAACTGTTGAAATACTTGCAATATGCAATTCTTTGTTTGGATTACAATATATGTCAGGGCAAGTCTTGAGCCCCAATAGACTATTGAGGATTCATCCCATGATAAAGTGCGTTGACAATGACAGAAATCTTTAGGACGGAAGTGAACAAACAAACCTCATGGTACACAGTGCAGGTGTCGCTTGTCATGGACCAGCCGACATCCCACCTCTGTTATGATAAGTGGCTTTAGTGGTGCAAGTTTTCCTGCCCTTCCCAGTTGGGATCTGGGGTTTCATACTGGGGATGATAAAGAATGGTTCTCAGACATTTCTGTGGCACAGGAGGTGAGTTATGACTCTGGGTTAAGTTTAACGAGGGAAAAAATAAAGCAGATGAGATGCTTTGTAGGATCGTCTGCTCTTCTCAAAGTGCGGGTGCTGCTGGCTTAGTCTTCTAACCTTGCACCCAGATGAGATGCAGAAACTTAGGTTGTTATGTGGTCTTTGAGATAAAATGATAAATAGATTGTTATTTTTAATGTATTTATTTTTTTATTTGCTTATCCATTGATTTTATTTTTTGGCTGCACTGAAAGGCTTTCAGGATCTTAGTTCCTGACCAGGGATCGAGCCTGGGCTCTTGGCCCTAACCAATGGTCCGCCAGGGAATTCCCAAGTCACGGTTTTGTTTTTTTGTTGTTTTGTTTGTTTGTTTTGTTTTGTTGGGGGGGGTTTGGCTACATTGAGTCTTTGTTGCTGCTCATGGGCTTTCTGTAGCTGTGGTGAGCAGGGCCTACTCTACACTGTGGTTGGCAGGCTTCTCATTGCCATGGCTTCCCTTGTTGCAGAGCACGGGCTCTAGGCCTGCAGGCTTCAGTAGTTGCAGCACGCAGGCTCAGTAGTTGTGGCTCACAGGCTCTAAAGCACAGGCTCCGTAGCTGTGCTGCACAGGCTTAGTGGATCCGCTGCATGTGGGATCCTCCCGGACCAGGGATTGAACCCATGTCCCCTGCGTTGGCAGGAGGATTCGTAACCATGGCGCCACCAGGAAAATCCCCCAAGTCATAGATTTCTAAATATCCATTTAATGATGTTGGGGACTTGTCAAGCCTGTGAATGCCTGTAAGTCATGCATTTGGCTTCATGGGACCTGGGTGCCCGAATATAAGAATTCACCCTTCTTGCTCACCAATCGTTTACTTAGCGTTACTAGTGACTTTACAATTTTTAGTGACCAACAATTCAGATTTATCTGAAAATGAGAGATTTACCAGGATGCAGTGTTTTCAGTACTAAGATCATGCCATTCACAGGTGGCCACTGCAAATCATGACTTCAGTAGACAATCCCACAGATGCCTTTGAGTTCCCTATACAAAGCGTGTGTCCAGGGCACGGCACAACCTGTGAGTTAAAACTCTCAGACCATTGTTTGTGGAAGCTTTCCCCAAACACTCTAGACTTGTCCAAATGATGCAAAAGCACTCCACTCCCTCTACACTTTTACATGGTGAATCCTTTAATTTAATCCTTTTAGATCCTACTTAGGGCAAAGGAACCTGTTCCATGTGTTTCAAGACTGGCAACGAAGGGTTAGCGTGGTGTTTATAGATGGCATGCAGAGGTGGGTCTAAGAAAGTTTTGATAAATCCACTGCTTTCTCAGGTAACCTGATAAGACCAATGAAGAAATACCTTTAGTTAGAAGCATTAACCTTTGGTTTCTTGTCCAGCACCTTTGAGCTTCTGCAAATGAAGGGAACTTCATAAGATAACCATTAGAAAAACCTATTAATCAACTAAGCTAAGTTGATCAAGAGTACATCCATTATTTATCCATTGTATCCACTGAGGTCAGGAATCACCATTTAACAGCCTTAGTAGGGAAGAAGGGTAAACAATCAAGGGATTGGGCTTCCCTGGTGGCTCAGTGGTTAAGAATCTGCCTGCCAATGCACGGGACGTGGGTTCGAGCCCTGGTCTGGGAAGATCCCACATGCCACGGAGCAACTAAGTCCATGCGTCACAACTACTGAGGCTGCTACCTAGAGCCCGTGAGCCACAACAATTCAGCCCACGTGCCACAACTACTGAAGCCTGTGCTTCACAACAAGAGAAGCCACCACAAGGAGAAGCCTGTGCACCACAAGGAAGAGTAGCCCCCACTCACCACAACTAGGGAAAGCCCACATACAGCAACGAAGACCCAATGCAGCCAATAAATAAGTAAAGAAATATTTTAAAAAATGGTTGCAGTTGATTTTTTTTTTTTTTACTAATAAATCCTGTCAAGGCAGAATGCCTTCTATTTATTTACTTATTTATTTATTTATTGGCTGGGTTTGGTCTTCATTGCTGCACACGGGCTTTCCCTAGTTGCAGCAAGGGGGGCTACTCTTCTTTGTGGTGTGCAGGCTTCTCAGTGAGGTGGCTTCTTTTATTGCGGAGCATGGGCTCTAGGCGTGCGGGCTTCAATAGTTGCAGCATGCGGGCTCAGTAGTTGTGGCTTGCAGGCTCTAGATCACAGTCTCAGTAGTTGTGGCAGATGGGCTTAGTTGCTCCGAGGCATGTGGGATCTTCCCAGACCAGGGATCAAACCTGCGTCCCCTGCATTGGCAGGCAGATTCTTAATCACTGTGCCACCAGGGAAGTTCGGATTTTTTCAGCTGGTTGAAGAAACTATTTACTCCTACAACCTGTTTCCCTAAAAATACCTTGTGCACCATGCTTTTTGAGTTTCACTTCAATACTCTCATATCATCTGAATTTTTTTCTTTTTGTTGTCGCTGCCTAAGTGAGCCAGAATTTGCCTCTATTAGATTTAACCACAAAAGACTATTTGACACATTTAACCATTATTTACAAAAATATTATTTTCTGCACAGCCCGTATCTGATACCAATATGTCAATGTGTCAATCTCAAGAAGTGAGTGCATCGGAAAACTGCACTTGAGAATTATTTACTTAACCATCTAAGCAATCTCTTTTCCCAGAGTGGGAGATAAGATCCTTTTCATTCAGAAATATTTTTCATTTGTTTTTCTTTATTCAAACCCTATATGAATTCCTGCCATGTGCCAAGCACTGTTCTAGGGGTTAGGAATACCACAGTAAACAGAATCCCTGTGCTTTCATGGGATGTATGTTTTAGTGGCTTTAGCGAGCAAGGAAATAAATGTCAAATAGCAATTAATTCTAAAGAAAAATAAAGATTAAGTATGATAAAGAGTGCTGGTAAGTGAGCAGGAGAGCTACTGTTCTACCAAGGTTGAATCAAGGATGACCTCTCATTGAAATGTGATGTTTGGCCGTCCAGTGGTTAGAACTCTGCACTTCCATTGCAGTGGGCACGGTTTGATCCCTGGTCAGGGAACTAAGATCCCACAAGCCAAAAAAGAAAAAAATAAGAAGAAAAAAAAAAGAAATGTGATGTTTGAACAAAGACTTGAAGGTTGAGAGCGAGCCACTAGGCTCTCTGGGGGTCAAGGCAGCAAGAATGCTATGTACAACAGCACTGGGGCAAGAGTATGACTGATAAGTTTGGGGACCAGTATGACTGGAGCCCACGGCACACAGTGGGGCTGGGAAGAGCTGCGCTCAGAGAGGTAAGGGCAGGTCTTCTAGACTTGCAGGTCCTTGTAGCAACTTTGACTTTGACTTGCAGCAAAATTGTACCCATTGCATGATTTTGAGTAGATGAGTAACAAGGTTGACTTCCACTAAAAACAAACAAACACACAAACAAAAAAACACATTAACCTGGTTGCTAAACTAATAAAGGGCTGAAGCAGAGGCAAGGATTTTTTTTTCTTTAGCCCTCCATTGGAATGTAATTGCTTTACAATGCTGTGCCAGTTTCCGCTGTAGAACAAAGTGAACCAGCTGTATTTATACATACATTCCCATATCCCCTCCCTCTTTAGCCTCCCTCTCATCCTCCCTATCCCACCCCTCTAGGTCATCACCAAGCATCGAGTTGATCTCCCTGTGCTATGAAGCAGCTTCCCACTAGCTAACTATTTTACACTTGGTAGTGTATATATGTCAATGCTACTCTCTCACTTCGTCCCAATTTCTCCTTCCCCCTCCATGTCCTCAAGTCTGTTCTCTACTTCTGCGTCTTTATTCTTGCCCTGCCACTGAGTTCATCAGTAAGGCCAAAGATTTTTAAAGCCAGGAAACCTGATATAGACTATATCATAAGCCAGATGAGAGAATGTGGTGCTGAGGACTGGAAGTGGGAAGTGGGTGTTCAGAAGTTGTTTAGATTTGGAGTATATTTTTGAAGAATGATCCAGTCATATTTTCTCTTGCATTGGGTGTAAAGTGGGCGAGAAAGAGAGTGGTCAAGGATGAACCTAAGGTTTTTGCCCTGAATCACAAGAAGAATGGAGACAACATTCACTGACCTGGGGAAAGTCAAAGTTGAGGTGATTGGGGGAGGAAGTCTAGAACTCAGCTTTGGACATTAAGAGTGAGATATCTGCTTGCATCCCAGGTGAAACGTCCAATAAGCAATTGGTTACAGAGTTTGGAATGTATGATAGAGATGCGAGTTGGAAATAAATATATCCATCACCAGCCAAAATGGGTTGTTTGAAACCCTGAGATGAAGGTATTTAGCTAGGGAGTGAGTATCAGTAGAGACAGGGTCTAAGGGTGGAGATCTGGGGCATTGCAGTATGTAAAGGAATGGGAAATGTAGAACAAGAGTCAGGGCACTAAAAGAATAAGAAGCAGAAGTGGCTGATGCCTTAGAAACCAACTGATGGAGGTTTTTCAAGAAGGAGGAGCCATTGCTTGGGTTCAATGCTGTTGAGAGGTCAAGTAAAATGCCATATTAACTCCTTCAGCCATATGGCCACCCAAGCAGACATCATGCCCACAAGTCCATGTAGAAAGAATGACATTCACGGGAAAATCAATGGGGGGTGTGGTGGGGGGGCACATCCTTACCTCCCAAACCTTCAGCCAGGCCACAATGTGTGTAACTCATTCCCCAGAATCTCAGTGTCATCAGCATTGTGTGTTGCCTAACTAAAACAGTTTTATTCTTCAGAAATAAGTTTCTCAAAGCACGGAGGTGAGCACAGCCTCAAAACTCTATGAGGGGGACTTCCTGGTGGCGCAGTGGTGAAGAATCCACCTGCCAATGCAGGGGGCATGGGTTCGATCCCTGCTCCAGGAAGATCCCACATGCCATGGAGCAACTAAGCCTGTGCGCCACAACTATTGAGTCCATGTGCTGCAACTACTGAAGCTCATGCACCTGGAGCCCGTGCTCTACAACAAAAGAAGCCACTGCAATGAGGAGCCTGCGCACCGCAACGAAAAGTAGCCCCCGCTCTCCACAACTAGAGAAAGCCTGTGTGCAGCAAAGAAGACCCAATGCAGCCAATAAAAATAAATAAATAAATAAATAAATAAATAAATAAATAAATAAAAACTCTATGAGGTAGTCTGGACAAGACTGACAAGCTTAAGTAGCAGACACCAATGCTAATTAATCAACCTTAATTAGCAAATATCCATGTCTCTCGCTCCTTCTAACAAGCCTTGGTTTACCAAATCCATGTTGGTCCTGTTTGTGATGTTGATGTATTAGGTAATATCATTATTTCAACGAAGTGCCTATGTACCAGGCTTGTTTCCAAGAAAATGAAGAAATACGGCAGCATCCTGGAAGCAAACCAGACTGCAGGCACCCAACTCAACCACGGAAAATACCCAGACTCTCAAAGGCTACCATCTGGAAGCAAAACTGTGACCAAATAGTTTTTAAAGTGTGAACAATAAAGTTGCTTTCACCTTAGGAGATGTGTCTCAGTCCAGATGCAGCTGTGTTAGTTCTGGGGCTGCAGATTTTTACACGAAAACACCCAGGACTCGTGAAATTTAGCGGGTCCTTCTCTAGTCTCCTCTAAAGACTACTTCCAAGGGACTTTCCTGGCAGTCCAGTGGTTAGGACTCCACGCTTCCACTGCAGGGGGCACGGGTTCCATCCCTGGTAGGGGAACTAAGACCCCGAAAGCCACGCAGCACGACAACAAAGAAAAAAAGAAAAAAGACTGCTTCCAAAAGGCTTTAGCATCACACACAGATATGCTAAAACAAATATAAATTATCTCGTAGCAAACAAAACACATACCTATCATCATCATCACCATCAACTTAAAGACAGCAACAACAAATACACCTAAAATTACACTCGTGTAATAGTCTAGATACTAGACGGTGAAAGTAGAGGCATTCGCCAACATCAGTAACATTCTGAGAAAGGGGATCAATGAATGCAAATTTGGCAAGGAGGTAATCAATCAATTATATATCATAAGCAAGGATTTTTTTATTATTTTTTGGGGGTACACCAAGTTCAATCATCTGTTTTTATACACATATCCCCGTATTCCCTCCCTTCCTTGACTCCCCCCCCCAAGTCCCCCCCACCATCCCACCCCCGTCCTCTAAGGCATCTTCCATCCTCGAGTTGGACTCCCTTTGTTATACAACAACTTCCCACTGACTATCTATTTTACAGTTGGTAGTATATATATGTCTGTGCTACTCTCTCGCTTCATCTCAGCTTCCCCTTCACCCCCCGCCCCCTCCCAAACCTCGAGTTATAAGCAAGGATTTTAAACTCTCTCTCTGTACCTGCGCTACACTAGACACCCGGGAGACATCATGAAATAAAGAAGCCGCAGCCTGTCTCCTAGGATTGGAGATAAGGGGTGGATGCATGCGGTGCTGTAGGAGCTGGTGGTATCCAGGCAGCTGGGAGTCGGGTGGGGAGGCATTTTCTAGGGAAGGGCTCCACTGGTCCTTGGGACTGGAGCTAGGTGGAAACAAAGACAGAACGAGGTAAGTTCAAAGATACTGAGACTTGAAAGAGATGAGGCTATACCAGAGGAGGAGGAAACTTACCTGATAAAAGTTGGGGGCACCTGGCAGAGAGTGGTAAGCCAGGAGATAAACAGTAAAGAGAGCTTATATTTCTTAAGTATTCCAAGTGCGTTATTTCTTATAGTCCCTTTAGGAACCCTCAAGGGTAGAGAGCGATGTCACATACATATATACACACATTGAAGTTACTCAGATTTTAGTATATTTTCTTGGCCAGAGAAAGAGCCCTGCAATTTTCCCCTCCCCACACAGCTGCATTCCTCAGCTCCAAAGAGGAAAAAGAAAGCTTTGTGTTCCATCTTGATGTTTGCGTTTCTAAGTGCCATGATCTCGATGCTATTAAGACCATTTCTGTGGTCTCCAGGAGTAATTTTTAGTAGAACAGATGTTTGCCTTTGCAGTCAATTCAGAATGTAATCCTCAGAATTAGATACCACACCGCTGTCCTATTAATAGTCCTAATTTACAGGTGAGAAACAAAACAAAAAATAGGGAAAGCTCTCTTCTGTATAGAAACATTTCTAGCTAATTATGCAGGAGATATACGAGAATTAGAAAGTTATCGTTCCGAAAGTTTTAATGGAAATATGCATTAATGGAAGTGTGCATCAGTGCTGGGGCCGTTTGATGTAAGATGGTTAAAGATGGCACCTAAATATTTGGCCAACATAAATATTTGCCTCTAGATGCAGTACAGCAGGAAGTGCAAACACACTTTTTTTGTTGTTAAAGGATTCCTTTCAAGTTGTTCTTTGTTTCTACATGATTTTTATTTCTGTATTTATTTATTGGCTGCATTTGGCTTTGTTGCTGTGCGGGCTTTCTCTAGTTGGGGAGAGCGGGCTGGTGGGTGGTGCTACTCTTTGTTGGGTCTGTGGGCTCCTCATTGTGGTGGCTGCAGAGCACGGGCTTTAGACACGTGGGCTTCCATAGTTGTGGCTCGCAGGCGCTGAACGCAGGCTCAGTAGCTGTGGTGCATGAGCTTAGTGGCTCCGTGGCACATGGAATCTTCCTGGACCAAGGCTTGAACCCATGTCGCCTGCATTGGCAGGCGGATTCTTAACCACTGCACCACCAAATATTCTTGCCAAAAGATGTAAACCCAATCTAGTCAAGCCTCCAGATTCTTCAGTGAATAAAGGACAGTGAAAAAGAGGGAGGAGACCTTCTTACAGGTTCCAAGACTCTTAGAAGAGATGCCAACTAAATGCAATATGTTTTTTGGTTTTTTGCTTTTGGGTTTTTTTTTTTTTTTTAGCCTGATTCAAATAAACTGGCCGCTATAAAAGACATTTGGAAGAAATCAGTAAATTTAAGAACACTGCCTGAATATTAGATAACATTAATGAATCCCATTAATGTTGTTAAAGTTCATAATGACATGGTAATTGTGCCTCCCAAGTCATCATTTGTTAGATGTATATGCTAAGGCATTTGTTATTGAAAATAGATTGGTGTCTGTAATGTGTTTTAAAATACACCAGAGAAGAAAATGAGATTACTCAGGAGTTGATAATTGGTGACATAATAAGCCCATAGGCATCCGTGACACATTTATCTCTACTTTTATTATTTCCACAATCAAAAGTTTTAAAATGTATAAAAGGAAAAATATAAAATATTTTATGTCCACCTCTATTGCTTTCTTTCCTTATCTGGGTTTATTTTTCTTCTCATCACTTTTCATCCCTTCTATAGAATATATTTTTTCCCCTTCAGGATGTAAGCTCATGGAGAGTAGTCTTTATTTGATCTGTTGATAGTTAGATTAACTTTCAGTATGTAGAACAGGGCTTGGCACATACTGGGAGGCTGATGAATGCTATGAATGTTAAATTATAATGATGATAAAATAAAATAAATAAAATTAAAAAGTTAAAAAATAAGCAAGTACTTATGTCCAATGAAACATTAGTCCAAGTCCAGGAGTTTGAGTCCAAAGAGGCAATAACTTTGGAAAGCCCTACACTTCACGCCTCCCTCTTAGAGATTCACAAGGCACATTAACATTACTGACACCTCTTGGAAAACCCTTCTTAAAAATCTTGCTTATTTTGAGGAATCGACTTATTTCCTTATAACGCAAATACCTCCCAGGATTTATCTGTACAAAAGATATCATAGAGGACGCTCACTTCCAGAATGAAAGGGACACTTTGAGACGCTTAGACATAAGGATCAAACTTGGGACACACGTCTACCTGGAAGCAGTGGATGGAGAGCCAGGGAGGTGGGACATAGGAACTGCAGCCTCACTCTTTCCTCATTGGCTCTACCTCCACACATTTTCAGCTGATTCTCTAAATAAAATCCCAGCTGCCATCTACCTTCAAGAGGAATGTGGAGGGGAGCTAAGGGCAGGAGTGGAGGCAAGGAAAATTCTCATAGAAAAACCACACCAATGCTTTGTGGGGAGACCAGAGGCCTGCAGAGAAACATCTTTAAAAAAAGATTATTTTATTGAAGTATAGCTGATTTATAATGTTGTGTTAATTTCTGCTGTGCAGCAAAGTGACTCAGTTATACAGATATATGAGTATATATATATATATATTCCTTTTCAAATTCTTTGCCATTATAGTTTATCATAGGATATTGAATATAGTTAGTTCCCTGTGCTATACATAGGACCTTGTTGTTTATTTACTCTATATATAATAGTTCACCTCTGCTAACCCCAACCTCCCACTCCATTCCTCACCCCCTCTCCTCCTTGGCAACCACAAGTCTGTTCTCTATGTCTGTGAGTCTGTTTCTCTTTCGTAGATATGTTCACTTGTGTCATAGTTTAGATTCCATGTATAAGTGATCTCATATGATATTTGTCTTTGACTTACTTTACTTACTATGATAATCTCTAGGTCCATCCATGTTGCTGCCAATGGCATTATTTCATTCTTTTTTATGGCTAATATTCCCCTGTGTATATGTACCACATCTTCTTTATCCATTCCTCTGTCGGTGGACATTTAGGTTACTTCCATGTCTTGGCTATTGTGAATAGTGCTGCAGTGAACACTGGGGTGTATGTATCTTTTCGAATTAGAGTTTTGTCTGGATATATGCCCAGGAATGGGATTGCTGGATCATATGGCAACTCTGATTTTAGTTTTTTGAGGAACCTCCATACTGTTTTGCACAGTGGCTGCACCAACTTATTGTACATTCCCACTAACGATGTAGGAGAGTTCCCCTTCAGAGAAACATCTTTATACTTTATACCTGCCCGCCTGGGCATAGATTCCAGTGATGCTCTTTCCAAGACACCACCAGAACCAGAAGATTATCTCTCTGGAGTTCACCTCAAATATGAGATCAAATGACTAGTGTTTCTGCCTCACTTTTGAAATAACCTAAAAATGTTTCCAGATATGGCTGAATTTGGAATCTTTCTGTTCCCCTGCCTCCAACCATGTCTAAGCCATGTACCCTTTGGCATATAGAATTCTCACCTGGAGGGAGGGGGAAGCCAAAGGAATAAAAACAAGAATATATTTTAAAAAATTCAAGCCCAACAAGAACAGAAAGCAAAATCCTTAACAGCTGAACTGGTCTAGTTCTCTTAAAACACAATTATTTTAATAAATGCAATACATTCTCCACTCCTGCGTGTTTGCAAATAGATTTGAAGGGGAACTGTGCTCAGCAAGTCTTCATAAAAATCTAAATCTACATTTTCACTGCAGAGCAAATTAAACAGAAAGACCCTAAATCATGAAGTGAATTTTGATTGTGGATTAAGGAGGCCAGGTAAAGCAGTTCAACTTTCATGGTGTGTCAGCCACCTATGCAGAACGTATTTTCTATTTGAAGGAGCTGGGGTGTGTTGTGCAACTTACAACTTGAGGGAAAGTTACCAGACTCCTCTCAAACCATCTTCTCTCATCTTGTAAGATGCCGTTCTGGAGATCACACACCACCTCTGAGCAAGAACATGTGTTTGTGAGGAAAGGGACACTCTGTCTCCCCAGCATCTCTCATTAAGCTCTGCAAGTCCTCAGGTCAGCTTCACAGACAGAGCTGCCTCTACCGTGGACCGTTTGCAGACGCTCCATATTTCTTCCTGGAAAATAAACCTAATTGATGTATTTTCCAGTGTGTCGTCTCAGTCCTGCAGGAACCCGTGGAACTAAATGAAAATCTATGTTTCACATTTTGGATGGGAAGGTAGTTGTGTCTGTATTAAAATTAATGAGAGCAGCAGCGCAAGCCAACAACTTCAATTTCTTCAAGGCAGCGTGAACGTCCTGTCCAAAGTGCCAAGGGAGAAAATGCTATTTGAGTCCATGAACGTGTTTTAAGCTTTAATAACATTTGGTTTGAAAATGAATAATACAGGTCCTCTATGATTTGGATCTTATACTGCATTACTTTCTTTCATTTCGGAGATTATTATCTTATAATAGCTACTCTTGCATGGCATGCGCTGTTTGCCAAGCACTGCTCTGATAGCCTTAAACTTGCTTACTTATTTAATTCTCTGACCAGCCCTGTGAGGCAAATGGCATCGTGATCCCATTTTTACATGCAGGGAAACTGAGGCACGGAGATGTTACATAACTTGCCCAATTTTACATCGTGGATCAGGGATGTTTCCAGGATGCCACCTGAAGCGGGTCAGCTGGAGTCTGTGTTTTTAACTCTATGACAATGGCCCTTGAGTGGTCACATGTTAGAACCACCTGGGACACTTTTTCAAAATATCCATGAATGAACATAGGGATTGTCATACTGAGTGGAGTATATCAGTCAGAGAAAGAAATATCATATGATATCGCTTATATGTGGAATGTTAAAAAAATGATACAAATAAACTTATTTACAAAACAGAAACAGACTCACAGACTTAGAGAAAGAACATACAGTTACAGGGGGAAGGGTGAGGGGAGGGAATAGACAGGGAGTTTGGGATTGGGATTGACATGTAGGTTCTGCTTGCTTTATTTATTTATTTATTTATTTATTTATTTATATTTAATCTATTTATTTATTTTGGCTGCACCTGGTCTTAGTTGTGACATGCAGGATCTTTTAGTTGCAGCATGCAGGCTCTTAGTTGCAGCATGTGGGATCTAGTTCCCTGACCAGGGATCGAACCCTGCATTGGGAGTGCAGAGTCTTACAGACTGGATCCCAGGGAAGTCCCCACACTGCTTTGTTTAAAATGGATAACCAACAAGGACCTACTGTATAGCACAGGGAACTTTGCTTGATATTCTGTAACAACCTCAATGGGAAAAGAATTTGACAAAGAATAGATACATGTATATGTATAACTGAATCATTTTGCTGTACACCTGAAACTAACACAACATTGTTAATCAACTATCATCTGATATAAAATAAAAAGTTAAAAACAAAAACAGAAAACAGCCTGCCCAAGCTAAGTTCCAAACAAGTAGTTGAGAAAATTTGCCTGGGGAAGACTGTAGTAGAAGGACGTTGAGACGAAGCTCTATCACTCTAGCTGAGAGTTGGGCACTCAGGTGTAATTCATTTAAACCCTTCTAAGCCTCAGTAGTCCTCATCTGTTGAATGGGACAACCCTGGGTCCCATCTGGTAAGGCTGTTGTTGTGAGCATTCCATGTAGGGTGGCAACCTGTCCTAGTTAACTCAGACTGAGCAGGTCTTGGGACCGCGCACTTTCAGCATTTAAACTGAACAGGTGGGGAAAAACCAGGCCTGGTTTTACCTTATCACAAAATGAGCTAATGCCACCAAGTCAATGCATATTTCCCCAAGTACCTGTAAACAGTCAGCAAGCAGTAGTTATTAGATTCGTGTTTTATATACATCTATTTTTTGGTTTTTTGTTTTTGTGTTTTAATTTTTATTTTGGCTGCATTGGGTCTTCATTGCTGCATGTGGGCTTCCTCTAGTTGAGATGAGCAGGGGCTACTCTTCATTGCAGTGTGCACTCTTCTTATTGTGGTGGCTTCTCTTGTTGCAAAGCACGGGCTCTAGGTGCAGCCTTCAGTAAGTTGCAGCATGTAGGCTCAGTAGTTGTGGCACATGGGCTTAGTTGCTCCATGGCATGTGGGATCTTCCCAGACCAGGGATCGAACCTGTGTCCCCTGCATTGGCAGAAGGATTCTCAACTACTGCACCACCAGGCAAGTCCTATATACGTCTATTCTGCTTTAAAGTCATCCCATATCTAAGGGATTTTCAAGACAGGAATGAACAGGCATATTTGAAGGTGAGAGGAAGGCCAGGGTGGCTGGACCACATAAAGCACGAGGTTGATACAGTCAATCTCAGGGATGAGGAAAATAGTAAAAAGCCAGAGAACAACATACAGGAATAGAGATTCAATCTGGTCACGTTAAGTAAACCTCAACAGCTGAGAGTTTCAGATGGGGAAGGGGCCAGAGAAGGTCATGTATTGGGACTTGTATTAGTCAGGAGAGGAAGATGCTAGCCATCTGCGGCTTGGCAAGGGTTTGTGTCTGTCTGTGTTTGGACAAGATTACAGAGTGATCTTAACATGATCCAGCCTGGTCACAAAGTGGGTTTCTCAGATGTCCACGTCCTGTGAAAATGTCTGTGTTTTCTAGGAGAACAACAAGGTCTATCTGAGATGTCAGGGACCATTTTTCTTTTTTCTCATTGGGCTACCTCAAAAAAATAAAATAAAATAATTTAAATAGAGCCATCATTGAGTTGACAATTGGGGACCAAAGACAGGCATTCAGCAAAATCACTCATATAATTAATTAATTCCTTAATCTTGTGATAAGTCCAGTGAAGAATAATTTCAACAAAAGTCTGTACATTAAGGATGTCAAATCAATTTTGGGGAGAGGGTTGGAGTGGAGGAAATTAGCAACAGAGAACAGATCTTTCAGTGGTTGAGAAATGTCTACAGCCATGCATAGTGTTTGTTTGTTTGTTTGTTTGTTTTTAATTTATTTTTGGCTGCATTGGGTCTTTATTGCTTGCTCTGCGTGGGATTTCTCTAGTTGCAGCGAGTGGGAGGCTAATCTTTGTTGCGGTGCGTGGGCTTCTCATTGTGGTGGCTTCTCTTATGGTGGAGCACA
Organism: Hippopotamus amphibius kiboko; assembly: GCF_030028045.1. Taxonomy (NCBI): domain Eukaryota; kingdom Metazoa; phylum Chordata; class Mammalia; order Artiodactyla; family Hippopotamidae; genus Hippopotamus; species Hippopotamus amphibius. The sequence goes on from NC_080193.1 coordinate 23,438,864, forward strand.
GGCTCTAAGTGTGAGGGCTTCAGTAGTTGCAGCATGTAGGTTCAGTAGTTGTGGCTTGAGGGCTTAGTTGCTCCAAGGCCAAGGCATGTGGGATCCTCCTGGAGCAGGGATCAAACCCATGTCCCCTGGGTTTGCAGGTGGATTCCTAACCACTGCACCACCAGGGAAGGTCCCCATGCATAGTTTATTCCTATTTGTATATGGAAAAATGAAGAAATTGTAGACACATTATGTTGTATTTTAATGCTTACAATTAAATCGATTATGCACTCAGGTATAATGACTACTTTCGAAATCATGACAAATATTCACCTTGGGATGCCTGTATGGGCCTGAGGCCTGAGCCAGATGACCCTTTAATCACACTGTTTTGTCCCCAGTGACAACAGAGTGATACTCCAGTGTCGATACTACATCTCAGAGTGAGACGTTTTAGCCAAGTAGATGTTAACTTCCAATGAAAACAGAACATAGAAGAAATAAATCCTTGTTAAACTAAAACTACAGTGTCTTCATCTTTATCTGGAAAATAGAGGGCACAGTATACACTGCTCCTTTAAATATCCATCGAGAATTTATTCCTAGATGAATTGAAAGGACCCTGAGCCACCTCTTCCTTATAACCTGCCAGGGTGAGTGGGAAAAAATATCCATGTCATTATCACCTTCCGCTGGGCATCACCCTACTGTGCAACTTGGCACACCAGCTTTAGGAGTGACCAGAATCAATGAACAGTGAATTATTTATATGAGAAAGGGCTGCAAAGAGTTTCCCAGCTGTTGTTTCAGGGGAGACATTCTTGTTCTTTTTGAATGTTGCTCCAGGCGTGCATGTAAGTGACCAAATCCATCATCAGAATGAAAGGGATTTTCTTTTCCTTTTCAAAATATCAAGACCTGGCCACCCAATGGATCCCCTCAGTTCACTTTTGGAAAGTTGAGCTATCAGTCAACACTGTGCAATTTTAGCTGTAGTCCTGCCAGATGGAGTTCTTCACTGCCACTGGGCTGGACCTCGTTAAATGCCGAACCACCGAGTGTGGACGTTTTGAGACTCAATCGTAGATCAGAATTCACCAGTGAGAAGCTACAGGGTGACACCCTTCAAGTACCCACCCCCTTCCCTTCCACGGTTAAGTGCTGCTTAGAAACAGAACTTACTCTTATAATAACCCAAACAAACGCTCATCATCAAGGCAGAATCCTAACATCTTCCAAAGGGGTGAGTTGAGACTCTCTAGAAGTTTCTCTGTGTTGCCGTTCACATCAAAACAAACCCATTCAGCTTCCCAGATCCTTTAGGAAATTATTCCATTCCCAAGGAGCAGCCGGCTAGTAGATAAATTAATTGGGGGAAAGACATTCAGTCAATATGAATGTGCTGACTAATTTCAGAAGGCAGATGTTCACTTCTTTAGGAAACTTCTGGGAATTTGAGGAGGGATTCTGATGTGCAAACCCCTTGAAGAGCCAGGAAAACACCTAGAATTGAAGTCTGCACAGCATTTAATTTGCTGACAACTTCAGAAGAGACTGCTGTCTTGTGGAGTCTTTGTTGAGCGTTCCATCTTTTTCAGGCAGCAAGGTGAGATGTAGGGTGAACCTCTCCTTCACATTCCCAGTGTTTCGCCCTGTTAAAGAAGATTATTTTCTCCCTCTTCCTCCTCTTGTGTTATTTTGGTGAATAGAGAGAAGGGAAGGAAAAGTAATCCAGAGATAATACCTTCCTGATGGCTGTGTTTGTTTTCAGATCTGAGAACAAATGAACATCTCTTTGGGAAAGTCAGAATAACACTCACCACTTGTGCCCAACCTCCCATACACACATGTGTAGAAAGAACCAAGAAGATAGCAGTGGCGATACACAAAACCACAAAAAGCCCGTGTGAAACTCCAAACATGATCGCGATCAACTCCATTGGGTTGGGAGGGTGGATCATAAGTTGTCTTCTGTCTACAATTTTAGAGCTGTAGATAGGTAAACACATAGAGAAATATTCTGCAATGAGTAATATACATGCTCAATGCTGCTGTTCTTCTTGTTACATTTTTACAAGAGTTGCCTTTTCTTGGGAACACTCCTACATTGTTGGTGGGAATGTTAAGTGGGTGCAGCCACTATGGAAAACAGTATGGAGGTTCCTCAGAAAACTAAAAATATAATTATCATATGATCCAGCAGTCCCACTCTTAGGCATTTATCTGGACAAAACTAGAATTCAAAAAGATACATGCCCTCCATGTTCATAGCAGCACTATTTACAATAGCCAAGACATGGAAGCAACCTCAGTGTCCATCAACAGATGAATGGATAAAGAAGATGTGGTACATATATACAGTGGAATACTACTCAGCCATAAAAAAAGAATGAAATAATGTCATTTGCAGCAACATGGATGCACCTAGAGATTATCACACTAAGTGAAGTAAGTCAGACAGAGACAAATACCATATGAGATCACTTATATGTGGAATCTAAAATATGACACAAATGAACTTATCTATGAAACAGAAACAGACTCATGGACACAGAGAACAGACTGGTCATTGCCAAGGGGGAGGAAGCTGGGGGAGGGATGGAGTGGGAGGTTGGTGTTAGCAGAGGCAAACTCTTATATATAGGATGGATAAACAACAAGGTCCTGCTGTACAGCACAGGGAACTATACTCAATATTCTGTGATAAACCATAATGGAAAAGAATATATAAAAAAAGAATGTATATGTATGTATAACTGAGTCACTTTGCAGAAATTAATACAACACTGTAAAGCAGCTATACTTCAATAAAAAAAAATCCATAAAAGAGTTGCCTTTTTCTCTTTTTCAGAAAGTCTCCTAGAAGCTCCACGCTGTGGGAACAGCAACGGCTTGCCATCCCCAAGGTATACATGCCCCGTCCATCCCTTTCCAGCCATCGGTAGCTGATGATGAGTTGTTCATTCTTGACTTGCTCACATGGCAGCTTTTTTTTTTTAATATTTATTTATTTATTTATTTATTGGCTGCATGGGGTCTTTGTTTCTGCGCACGGGCTTTCTCTAGTTGCAGAGTGCGGAGGCTACTCTTTGTTATGGTGCACAGGCTTCTCATTCGATTGTTTCCCTTGCTGCAGAGCACAGACTCTAGGCATGCGGGCTTCAATAGTTGCAGCACATGGGCTCAACAGTTGTGGCTCTCGGGCTCTAGTGCAGGCTCAGTAGTTGTGGCGCACTGGCTTAGTTGCTCTGCGGCATGTGGGATCTTCCCGGACCAGAGATCGAACCCATGTCCCCTGCATTGGCAGGCAGATTCTTAACCACCACACCACCAGGGAAGCCCTCACATGGCAGCTTTTACCAACTAAAGCCCTTCCCACTCTGGGGTCATCTACATGGATTCAAATGTTTACTGTGGGCTCCCCAGAGAAACACAACTAGGAAAGCACCCCCCAAACTGAGAAGATTGGTTCACTTATGTAGAGCAGTTCCAGCAGACCCCCAAGGGGTTCAAATCTCATGGAGCTTCTCCATCAGTGGTTCTGAAATGACGCTGTCCTCCGAATGCTAAAATCCAGGTTGCTGCCTAACGGAGGGCAGAATGTGGTAGGAGTTTTGCTTTTTTTGTTGGTTTTGTTTGTTTGTTTTTGTGGGGCTTTTTGTTTGTTTGTTTGTTTTTGCCTGTGCCACACGGCCTGCAGATTCTGACCAGAGATTGAACCGGTGACCTCAGCAGTGAAAGCGGAGAGTCCTAAGTACTGGACAACCAGGGAATTCCCCAGTTTTGCTTTCTTCTTGTCTGCTCAGTTGATTCATTTCTTGATTCTTGTCCTTAGCTAAACAAGATGGTTTATAACTGCACCATGGGAAACTCAAAGAATGCTGATTTTGTTTGTATGATCTTTAGCCACGGCAGGAAACAAAAAACAAAAAACAAAAACATAGGCTGAAAATAAGGAAATCCGAGTTCAAATCCCAGATATGGCAGATACGTACTACGTGATCTTTGTCAATAATAATAATAGTTGTAATAGTAATAGAAATAATGTGACTGAGCTTCCAGTGCAGGAGGCGTGGATTCGATCCCTGGTCAAGGAACTAAGATCCCAAATGCCACGTGGCACAACCAAACAAAGAAAAAAAAATTTTTTTTAATTTTAATTTAAAATAAGAAATAATATGACCACTGCTAATAATAATTATTATTTACCTAAGTCTACTGTGTACCAGACAAGGTGCTAAGACATCTGCAATATTATCTCATTCAATCATTGCAACACCCTTGTGAGGATTGCTCTATTGTCACCCCATTGTACAGATGAGGAAACTGAGGCTCAAACAAAAGAAGCAATGGGGTCAGTGCCACCCACTGACATAGGAATAGAGCTGAGATTTTAAATTCGGGTGTGTTCTCTGCTTCTCCAGGCTGGGGAAACTTCTGACTGGTCGGTGCCTGTCTTGTAAGTGTCTCCTGTATCAACCCCAGTTAAAACCATTAGAAATATTCCACTTGCCATATTCTCCCTAAGGGTCCAATAAAACTCTTTATTAACTTTTATTTAACACAGAGGAGCATTTAGCCAAATTCTAGTTCTCTGTTCCAATTCTTTCAGCCTCAGAGAAATGACTCCAAACTTAAATACCTCCCTGTCTTCATTATTGTCTGGGAGTTCAGCCAAATAATATCCTTGGGGCTGAGGGAGAAAGGAAGCCAGCAGATCTTGCTTCTTTGTTTATTTCTGAGACAGAACAATGTGACCATTTTTTCAAGGGATACGTGCTGTCCTCCAGAGAGAAAGGGAGGGAGGATGTAAGAAGGAGAGAGAAGGGAGGGGGGAAGGGGAGAAGGAGAACTGGGGGAAGAAGGTTCCAGGCGGAGAGAACAGCAAGCACAAAGGCTAACATGGGAGGGGGTGGGATGGAGGCACCAGGGGTAAACAAGGAGCCTGTGGCCGGTGTGGCTGCAGAACAGGGAGTGGTGGAAGGGCAGTGGATGATGGGTCCCTGGAGGCAGATGGGGCCGCATCACCCCGCATCACCTCGGGTCCTACAGGTTACCGAAAGGACACTGAATCTGGTTTCCAAGTGCGGTGAGCCGCCATTTGCAAGATATTGAACAAAAGAGCAACAACACCTGATTTACATTTTAAAAAATTGCTCTGGCCCCTCCCCCTTCCCTCTTCCCTAGGGTATGGGATTAAGAGATGCAAACTACTATGTATAAAATAGATCAGCAATGGGGTGGGGGAGGGATGGAGTGGGAGGTTGGAATTAACAGATGCAAATTATCATATAGAGAATGGATAAACAACAAGGTCCTACTACAGGGAACTCTTTAATATCCTGTGATAAACCCTAATGGAAAAGAATGTGAAAAAGAATATATATATGTATATATATAAATGAATCACTTTGCTGTACAGCAGAAATTAATACAACCTTGTAAATCAATTATACTTTGATAAAATAAATCTTAAAAATAAAATAGATAAGCAACAAGGCTATATTATATAGCACAAGGAATTATAACCACTATCTTGTAATAACTTTTAATGGTGTATAATCTGTAAAACTGCTGAGTCACTATGCTGTACCCCTGAAATTAATATAATATTGTAGATCAACTATACTTCAATTTAAATAATAAAATAAAATGGATAAAAAATTGCTCTCGCTCTTATGTTGAGAAGAGGGAAAAAAAGAGCAAAGGTGAAATCATGGCGGTTACCGGCGGAGATGGTGGCCATGACCCTGCGAAAAGTGATGCTTGTAGCAGGGTGGCAGAAGTGGAGATGGTGAGACTTTTTCAGAGTCAGGATTATGTTTCGACAGATAATAGATGAAGAGAGTCCTGATTTATGGAGATGGAAGCACTGGGGAATTCCCTTCTAGAAGGATAGAATCTAGGTGACCTTAGGTTTGTGATGACTTTTTTAGCTGCCACACCAAAGGCACTAGCCCTAAAAGAAAGAATTGATGAGCTGGATTTCCTTGGTATGTCACCAAAAAAGATATACAGATGGCAAATAAGCGTATGAAAAGATGCCCTGCATTGTATGTCATCAGGAAAATGCAAATTAAAACAACAATTAGCTATCTCTACACACCTATAAGAATGTCCCAAATCTGAAATACTGACAACACCAAATGCTGGTGAGGGTGCAGAGTAACAGGAAGGCTCTCATTCATTGCCGCTGCGAATGCCAAACACCACTGAGGAAGACTGTGTGTTTGACAGTTTCCTACAAAACGAAACATACTCTTACCATACACGCCAGTAATTATTCTTCTTGTTATTTGCCTAAAGGAACTGAAAATATATGTCCACACAAAAACCTGCACACAAATGTTGATAGCAGCTTTATTCATAATTGCTAAAACATGGAAAAAACCCAAATGTCCCTCAGGAGGTGAATGGATACATGAATTGTGGTCCATGCAGAGGATAGAATACTCTTCAGCTCTAAAAAGAAATGGGCTTTCAAGCCATGAGAAGACATGGAAGAATATTCAATGCATATTGGTAACTGAAAGAAGCCAACCTGAAAAGGCTACATAATAAATATGATTCCAACTATATGAGATTCTGGAAAAGGCAAAACTATGGAGACAGTAAAAAGATCTGTGACAGTAAAAAGAACAGGTGTTAGGAAGAGGGCAGGGTGAACAGGCAGAGCACAGAGGATCTTTAAGGCAGTGAAAGTATTCCGTATATGACCATAAGGGTGGATATATATCATTATCTGTTTATCCAAACCCACATAATGAGCAACATTAAGAGTGACCCCTGGGACTTCCCTGGTGGTGCAGTGGTTAAGAATCCGCCTGCCAATGCAGGGGACCCTGGTTCCATCCCTGTTCCAGGAAGATCCCACATGCCTCGGAGCAACTAAGCCCATGTGCCGCAACTACTGAGCCTGCGCTCTGGAGCCCGCGAACCACAATTATTGAGCCCATGTGCCACAACTACTGAAGTCTGCATGCCTAGAGCCCATGCTCTGCAACAAGAGAAGCCACAACAATGAGAAGCCGGTGCACCGCAACAAACTAGCCCTGCGCTCTGGCAGTTAGCGAAAGCCCGCATGCAGCAATGAAGACCCAACACAGCCAATAAATGAAATAAAAATAAATAAATAAATTTATTTAAAAAAAAAGAGTGACCCCTAATGTAAACTATGGACTTTGGGTGTTACTGATGAATCAATGTTGGTCATCAGTTATAACAAATGTACCATCTAGTGGGGAACACATACATGGGAGAGGCTGTGCATGTGTGGGGGTAGAGGATATATGGGAAATCTCAGTACTTTGCTGTGAACATAAAAATTCTCTAAAAAAATAAAATCTTAAAAAAGAATCCCAAGAGTGGTCACCAAGGCTGCATGGCCGGACCCCAGCTCACTTACCCACCTTTATTTGATGCCCCCCTCGCCTTCCTCTCCGGGCACAGTCACTGTGGTTATCTATCTGATGGGTGCCCAGCGACATTCCGCCTCCAGGAAAGGGGAGGGGGGGGGTCTAGTTTTCAAACGCCTTTAAGCTCCTGAGTTCACAGACTTGATTGACTTTGCTGATCGGCTTTGAGAAGAAACTGAAATGGGTGGACAAAGCTCGTTTTGGGCTGTTCCGGGAAGACGCACGTGCGTCACAGGTAGGACGAGGTGGCAGCTGCCAGCGCACACGGCACCGAGAGCCCAGGAGCGGAGACACTCGCTTCTAAGCAATTCATCAATCTCGGCAGCGAGGCCGCGATGCTGATTAAGTAGCGAGCGCGGGAGATGAAAAAATGCTCCGGGACCTGCGTCTTGGCGTCGTCTTTTCTCCAGACGCCAGGGCCGTGGAGCGTCGGCCTCCGCAGGTGACACGGATACTGCTTCCTGGCCCACAGATGGATGATAAACAGATGCAAGGAACTCACTGATGGGGCCGCGCTCCTCCTCACCCCACCCATGATCCAAATTTCAGTGTAAGGAAGAATAGAGGCGAATCTCTAGTCACATGAAGCAGGAGAGAAGCTTTTTAAATGGCATTCATCAGGGGAGCCATTTAATAAACCACGAGCCCTGCCCCGAGAGGAGAGAAGCACGTGTCAGGGTCCTTGGTGACGCCCCGATGCCCGGGCGCAGCCTCCATCACTTGCCATTCCCGGCGCTGGGGGGAGAACCAGGATGGTGAGCACGGACCGCCATACCTGCCCTCCTTTTGGCTTCTGGTACCCCTGCCATGGCCAACAGTACCAGGACTCCTCAGATGGTCTCTCTGCCGGGAATGATTCCCCCTCAGAAATCAGGCTCCCTTCTCTACTTCCTTTAGATCTTGTTTTCAAATGTCAGTTTCTCAGAGGATCCAACACCTATCTATTTGGAATTTGAACACTCCACCACCAACAGCATCACTCCTCATAATCTTTACTCTGCGATCTATGTTTCCCTGGCATTTCTCGTTTTATCATATGAGCTACACCCCCCCACACACACATACACATTAGATTAGAAGCTTAATGCTCAACTCACAGCAGTTAGAAAAATGCCAGCACTGAACCTCCACTCTAGCTTTATTTTGTTAATTTTTAAAATTTTTAAACAGTTATTATTTCTTTTTTAAAATTAAATAATTAATTTTATTTTTGGCTGTATATGTCTTAGTTGCAGCACCCTGGGCTCTGCAGAACGTGTAGGCTCTGTAGTTGCTGCACAGGTTTTCTAGTTGTGGCTTGCATACTCAGTAGTTGTGGCACCTGGGCTTATTTTCCCCAGGGCATGTGGGATCTTAGTTCCCCGACCAAGTATGGAACCAGCATCCCCTGCATTGCAGGATGGATTCTTAACCACTGGACCACCAGGAAGTCCCTAGCTTTATTCTTAAGTGGAAACACAGTCAAAGAAAAATCTGAATATTCAACTCCATTAGACCAAATATTTTTTCTTTATTTCTTCTTTCATTTAAGATATATTTGTTTCTCCTTCCCTCCTTCCCTCTCTCCCTCCTCCTCCTTTATCTTTTTCTTTGCGATCTCTCTCTCTCTCTCTGGTGAAATTCAGGACAAAAACAATGAAAACTCTAATACCAGAAACAGACAAGAGACCAAGAGAAAACACTCTCCTTAAGAAACAACGTTGAAGGCTTCCTAGGTGGTACAGTGGTTGAGAATACGCCTGCCAATGCAGGGGACACGGGTTTGATCCCTGCTCCAGGAAGATTCCCACATGCCGCAGAGCAACTAAGCCCGTGCGCCACAACTATTGAGCCTGTGCTTTAGAGCCCACGAGCCACAACTATTGAGCCCATGTGCTGCAATTACTGAAGCCCACACGCCTAGAGCCCACGCTCTGCAACAAGAGAAGCCACGGCAATGACGAGCCCGCGCACCGCAACGAAGAGTAGCCCCCACTCACCACAACCAAAAAGAAAGCCCAAGCACAGCAAAAAAAAGAGCCAACACAGCCAATAAAATAGTAAATTAATTAATTAATTAATTTAAAAAAAGAAGCAACGTTGAAATGGGCACCATTATGGATTATTTTGAATCAGGCGGTGTTCTGACTGAACTTGCATTTCCTTTTCTGTTGTGAAGGCTCGCGGGGCTTCTGGAACACACGGTTGGATGATAAGAACTGAGAACATATGCTGTCCCTGCTGGTTGCAATTCTTGGCTCTCCTAGCACTTTCAGCCAACTCTCAGGTTGGCAACAGTACGTGTAGTTTTTTTCTTTGCTTCTTGCACGGGGTGAGAGTCTCAACTCCCTGCTCAGCTGTGGGTGGGGGACCACGATGCACACATAGAGAGGTCCCTGCTCTCCATGTGCTCCCGTTACAGAGGGTGGGCACCATTAGGGAAAAGAGAAAGGGGAGTGTGGGCTGTTTCTCCCATCCCCGTCTTTGTTTAATTTTTTTAAATAAATTTGTTTATGTATTTATTTATTTATTGGCTGCATTGGGTCTTTGTTGCTGCGCACAGGGTTTCTCTAGTTGTGGTGAGCGGGGCTACTCTTCGTTGCGGTGCACGGGCTTCTCATTGCAGTGGCTTCTCTTATTGCAGAGTACAGGCTCTAGGTGCACGGGCTTCAGTAGTTGTGGCACACGGGCTTAGTTGCTCCGTGGCATGTGGGATCCTCCCGGCCCAGGGATTGAACCTGTGTGGGATTGAACCTGTGTCCCCTGCATTGGCAGGCAGATTCTTAACCACTGCACCACCAGGGAAGCCCCGTTTTGTTTGTTTGTTTGTTTGTTTGTTTTTTGAGTAGGGAAAAATACCTTAATTCCAAACAAAGTTTAAACCCGTTTCATTTTCAACTAACACTACCCAACGTAATCACAAATCATGGGAAAGAGCTTGAAGTAATGACTGGGGTCCTTGTAGGATGTAGTGTAGTGTGTTTTGTTCCGAATTCTATGAATCTAGCCAGGATACAGCAAATATTGGTTACACTTCTCGGTCTCTTTTAAAATATGTTTACATTTTATTCAGTTACAACATAATGGGAATGGGCTAGCTCTCCAACTGCAAGAGCTGTTCTAACAGAACTGATGGCTTAGAAACAAGTCAAAACTTGATCTGAATTTTAAAAACAAAATTTAATTGAAGTATCGTTGATTTATAATGTTGTGTTAGGTTCAGATGTACAACACAGGAATTCAGTTATATAGATATTGATATTGATAACTACATATATATATTCAGATTCTTTTCCATTACAGGTCATTACAAGATATTGAATGTAAGAGAGTAAGTAAAAAATTATCTGCACTCCAGTTATATTAAAACATCTATAAATTCTACATCCAGAGTGTGGATAATTTTTGAGTCACCTTCACAGTTCCCTGTGCTATACAATAGGTCCTTGTTGTTTATCTATTTTATATATAGTAGTGTGTATCTTTTAATCCCAAATCACTGTGTGTAAGTACATGTGGAATCTGAAAAAATGATACAAATGAATTTATTGACAAAACAGAAAGAGACACAGACATAGGAAATGAACTAATGGTTGCCCAACGGGAAAGAGGTGGGGAGGGATAAATTGGGAATTTGGGATGAACAGATACACACTATTGACCTGAATTTTTTATTAGCTTTTATTATCTCTTTGATGGGATTTCTGTTTCTACCTTCCCAGAATCTTATCTTAAAAATGAGAGTGGTGGAAGGTACAGTGTTTCCTTTTTGGCTCATTCATATAAATAGAAAAAGCCTGAGAGTCAGTCTTTTATGTTCAGACTTCACTAGGGAAGGAACCCAGAGAAAATTGCTGGACCAATAAATTACTGGTGGGAATGGAAGGGGCTAAAATTTACCGAACATCTATTATGTGTCAAGAACCAGGATTTAATATTTTTTTCTCTTTGAATCCTCCCAGCTATACTACATCGTACAGTTATTCCCATTTTACAGATAGAGAAGTTGAGGTCAGAAAGAAAGTCAAACATTGCCAGCTAGTGGAATTTCTGGGAGTATTACTATAGGACAGCTATACCTTAAAATTATTTAATTGGTGGATATTTGATAGTTTCTAAAACTTCATTCTCATCTCATAATGAACATCTTTTTATAGAAGTACCTTGTATGTGTTTCCTAAGATACCACTTACTGAGCATTGGCTATGTGCCAGGGGCAACTGTTTTACATACATTTTATAATTTAATTGTCAAGGGACATGGAGAGGGACTTCCCTGGTTGTACAGTGGTTAAGAATCAGCCTGCCAATGCAGGGGACATGGGTTCAGTCCCTGGTCTGGGAAGATCCCACATAGTGACTAAGCCCATGCACCACAACTACTGAGGCTACATGCCACAACTACTAAAGCCCATGTGCCTAGAGCCCATGCTCTGCAACAAGAGAAGCCTCCACACTGAGAAACCGGTGCACTGAAACAAAGAGTAGCCCCCACTCTCCACAACTAGAGAAAGCCTGCGCACAGCAACGAAGACCCAATGTAGCCAATAAATTTTTTTTTTTAAAAAAAAGAGACATGAAGAAGTGGGATTCAGATTCAGGCCATGGTTTCAGAGGAGAGGTGCTACCTCTTCGCATAGGGATATTCCTATTTATGGATGAGAAGATCAGGGTATCACAATTTTCTTTTTCTTTTTTTTTTTTTACCTTTTTATTCATTTATTTTTTACAATAATCTGCATATATTTAGAGTGTACAATTTGGTATCCCATTCTCCCACATCACAATTTTCTTTTAATCTTTAAGTTTTCCAAATTTTCTGTAATGAGTACTCATTACTTTGCCTCTAAACAATACACACACATTTATGATTGTGTGTGTATGTGTGTGTGTCTGTGTAAGAATCTCTAAATCAACCATGATTAGGACTGGGTGGAAGAAAATTCAGAAGACAGAAAATAGAAGCACCCCAAGGAGCCTTCATCTAATTCTTAAAGATCACACACTTCATAATTATTTGATACCTTCTGAGGTGCTTGAGAAAACCCTGCTCAGTCTATTGTCTGGGCAAGAGAGTCTGAAAAAAAAAAATCTCCATTATTCTGGGACAGTTTTTTGCCTCTTTTCTGGCTCCTACCATTGCCTTTAGATTTGAGAGATGTATTTTAATGACTGAGACCTAGTCTCTAAATGCAGACTTACCTTTCTGTAAAGTGTGGGTCAAAAGGATGATAGAGTCATCACTTGTTAATAAATATATTGATAAATCTAGATGTAGCTTTCCTTGTTTTTCAGGTTGATCTGCCGGCAGGTAAACACTGTGCTTCTCCCAGAACAAATAAACATTTCACTTTGGGCACAGATCTGATGCATATTTCAATTGATTCACTTATGCGACCATTTTTACCATCGGTGCACTCCGCCGCAGAAACGCATAGACTAGAGTTTGAATTTTATTTCTCCAAATGATGTAGACAGCCACGCCTCATGTCCTTGGATGCCTTATTTTGCATTTCTGCTCTCCCGTGTGAGAGGTTGAACAGATCACCTCTCCCCTGGCCAGGAATACAGGGGTTTCTACCCTCCCCAGCCCCTTCCTGTGTCTGGGATGAAGAGATCTCAGTCATGTGGGTGTTTTTCTATCTCATCCATCCAAAGAGAAGATCAAGGCTGATTCCTGAAGCTGAAATGTGTTCCCCATGTATTTGTCTGGGTACCACTGGAAATAGATTTGCATTTCCAGAGTGAGGACATCTTTCTTTTTTGGTGCATAGGTGAGCCTCTCAAAGGACAGTCCTCTCCACTTGTCTGTAAACTGGTAAATTCACATCAGACCCTGAAGTTGCCAGGAGAAATAGTGCATTGCCTCAATTGTCAAGAAAACATGGTGGACCCTCTGAACTATCACCCCCCCCACCCCCATCTCACTCTACATTCAATTACAGAAATGTCAAGGTGGTCAAATATCTCTTTCCCCAGCTGGTCCCAGCAACTACCAATTTTCACACTGCAAGATGCTATCCAGGCTGGGCTGGATGTTTTGTCTTCAGGACCCCTTCATCTGCTCAACCTCTCTAATTAGTTAAAGATTCTCCAGCACTCCTGAAGATCATCCCTTGAGGTGAAGAAGATGCATTTTTAATTTCCTCCTGCAAATTAGACTGGGGCATGCTTTTCTGAAAATATCAGATAAGAGAAAGATGCGCAGCTCTGGGGCTGAGTTTTCCCCCTTTGCCACACCAGAGATGTGAAAGGAATTGTATCTGAAAGACAAAAGCTCAGTGAGTTTCAAAAAGCTCAGTGAATCTCAAGAAGGAGAATTACAGCCACACCTTGGAGGCTTGATGGGTAGGAGGGAGGTGGTTTAGTGGAGGAAACCTGCCCTGATGCTGTTATATCCACTGTTCATTCTATTTCGAGACATGTTGGAAGAGAGTCACATGTCTCTCGTACCTCAACCAACTCTACCAAACCAATCACAGGTGACCTACTCCCTCTAAGCACATGCCAGACATTGCAGGGACCACAAGAAACAAGTACGGTGCCACACTGCCCTCCAGGAACTCACAGTCTGATTAGGGAAATGATGGGTCAGAGTTTAGGTCGATTGTGGCTGTGAGTAACACACAACCCACCCAAAAGAGCAACAAACAAGTAAGGACACATCACAATTTAGACTCAGAGTATCTGGGATGGTTACGCTACACTCAGATACCCTCTTCCAACCCCTGCAGACCTTTCATTCCTGATAAGTAGTTCTCACCATCATTGTGCATTAGAATGATATGAGAATCTTTAAAATGCAGTGGTCCAGGCTCCACCCTCAAGCCAATCTCTGGTGGTGGAGAGAGGGAGTCAAATTTTTTTTAATTAATAGATTTAATTTAAGAGTGGTTTTGAACTTGCAGAAGAATTTCAGGAAAAATGCAGAGTTCCCATATAGCATCTCCACCCCTACACAGTTTCCCCTATTATTAACATCTTGGGTGAGTGTGGTACATTTGTTACAATTGCCAAGCTGATATGGAGACATTATGATGAAACAAAGTCCATGGTTTCCATTAGAGTTCATTGTTTGTGCCCTAAAGTTCTATGGGTTTTGATAAACACATAATATCTCGTGTCCACCATTGTAATATCGAACTGAACGGTTTCACTGCCATGAAAATCCCCTGTGCTCTGCCTGTTCATCCCTCCATCCCCTGAGTCCCTGGAAACCATTGATCTTTTTTTTTTTTTTTTTTTTTTTTACTATTTCTATAGTTTTATTTTTTTCCCAAATGTTATGCAGTTGGGACCATGCAGTATGTCGCTGTAGCTGGAATTCTATTTTTTTAGAAGGTCGCCAGGTAATTTTAATGTGTGACAGCCTTGAGAACCTCTAGACTATAGCATGGGATAACTGTCTATGAACTTATCTGAAAAAATCTTTCAAGATAGTCCAATGCAGATGAGAAATATGTCCTGGAAGAGAAGTGACTTGGTCAAGATCACGTGGAAAGTTCAAGAATCTTCTAAGTATATCACATCATCTTTCTGAGATAAACTGTCTAATGCAACTTCAAGTGTTATCTTTCTCAAGATTCTAAAATTCACGAATTTAACAGCTAGAGAGGATCAGTTCTGGGCCAGGCATCCCTAGTGCCGTGGACACAACTATAAACTTGGAATAGCTGCTGACCTCAGAGGCCACTGTTAGGTGGGGATACAGACAAGTCAGCAGCTGCAAGATGCAGGGTGTGGACAGGAACAGCCAATGCCCACACACGTGCCGAGTGTTCCAAGCACTTTATAATATTAGCTCACTCAGTCCTCACAAGAGCCCTGGAGGTAGGGATCATTATTACCCCAGTTTACAGATGAGGAACTTAGGTGTAGAACGATAAAGCGCATTACCAAAGGTCACACAAAAAAATGTCAGTAGATGGGAGAGCTGTTACCAACCAGGGTTCTTGGCCTCCTTAATCAACAGAAATTGCTCAGAGGCCAGACAAGAAATTCAGTCCAGGCTTTATTGGGGTCCCTGCTGCAGCAAGGGGGGAGGGAGAACAAGTAACAAGTTCCCCTGCTCACTTGCCCCCTGAGGGGATGGGGGTGGTGAGCTGGTTCCTTACATGGGGTGAGGGTAGGGGTGGGTCCAGGGGTCAGGCTGGAGGGTGGCTTAGGTGGTCTGCCCACCCCTTTGGTGGTGTTGTGTGCAGGGGGCATGTGCAGTGCCCTGCTTTTGCTCCTGAACTCTTCAAAAGTGGCAGTTGGATTTTTAGTCTTTTTGTATCTTCTTGTCCATAATTTGCCCCAACTGCACATGCACACAGTTATTTTTAGCCCCTTATAGTATCTTTGTATTTTGTTGCTCGAGGAGATGTGTTGTCCAGGTGCAAGCGCTGCAGCAAAGGGTCCCAGTTCCTCGGGCCCAGCCTGTCTCAGAGCCAAGATGCAAACCCACCAGAGACTGTTCCGTGCACTAAACCATTGCTCCTGCATTCTGCAGTATTTTACTCTTTCATTAGTGTGGATGCGGGGCTCTGAATGGCCCCTTCCTCATTAAACAAAATCGGTGACAGCTTGATTCTGGAGCTTATTGTTGAAGCTGGACACATCATTCTACAGTGCATTTTACCTGAAAGCTGACGGCTTTCACCTGGCGAGTATTCAAATGCCTTGAATATCCCCTTCCTCATAACAAAAGCTTTGAACATCTTTACATCCAATTCTCTCTCTTAAGAATGATTTCATTTATGGGAGCTTATCTGCTGTTCTGCATTTATTGTGATTGAATGGTTTTTCATTCCTGGGGGGAAATGGCTTGCCTAACTAGGTCATTGCTTGTTGGCATTTACCAGTTTTAAATCTAAAATTCACCCATATGTTAATATGTTGTGAGCAGCACCTCAAAGACCAGTTGCTTAATGAAAACTGTATTTTTTGTTTGGAACTGATAAATAATGTAAGTGTTGGATAAAAACAATCCCAAACAGGAGCAATTGATATGCCAATTACCCAAAGAAAGGATTCAGACTTGGGTAATCAGGAGCAGGGTCTGGAAGTGCCCTTGGGACTAGACAATTAAAACTAGGACAAAGGGACTTCCCTGGTGGTCCAGTGGTTAAAACTCTGTGATTCCACTGCAGGGGACACAGGTTCCATCCCTGGTCAGGGAACTAAGATCCCACATGTCATGCGGCCAAAATAATAATGATAATAATGAAAATAATAATAATAATAATAACAATAACAAATAAAACTAAGATACAAATGCCATGAGCAGGTGAATTAAAGAAACTTACGGGCATAAGAGAGATGCCAGCATCTAATTTACTCATGATTTTTCTACCCATAGTTTCTAAGCTGCAGATCCTGCCAAAATAGTTGTGTAACTCAAGCAAAATCTCAGGGTTAAGTCTCATTGGTCCATCGTGGGTCACATGATGATTCAAGGACCAATCATTACAGGCAGGGGAATGAATGCATTGATTGGCGGAACTTTGGGCTCCTGGCCAGAAAGTCAGGGTCCCTTTCTAACAACAAAGACTCCAAGTAGAGAAGAGGTGGCTTCCCAGGGAATCCATATCCCATTACTACGGTCAGGGGGCATGGACCCTGATGAAACAAAACAATACACGCTGTCTTACCTTCCATACCTGACTAACCCTTGGATTGTCATATCCAATTCCCTCTGGATTCAGGCTCTTGAATTTTCTTGTGGGACCTTTGCACTGTCTTTTTCAAGTTTCATAGGCAGGAGATGGGGAACAATGGGGAAAAGGGCCCCAGGTGTGTGGTTAAAATAGGAGAAATGACGGACCAGTTACAAGCCTAAGCCAGGTTGTAAACAGGAGAAAAAGACTTTCACAGAGCCCAGGGATTGACATCAAGTTGGTAACTAAGCAGAAGGAAGCATCAGTATGGCACAAAGGGTCATGGTTCTGGAAGCCAAGTTCATGTATAAGGATCTTCTTTGAGACGTTCATTTTCCTTGATTTCCTAAAAATGCCAGGCAAGGCTAGAAACTTGGTAACATCGGTGTGGCGTATCCTATTGTGTGTCACAGAGTCCTTTCTGGATGACCTTGATGAGGATAAAGTAGCTGCCGTTTATGGAGTCCTTGTTAAATTCCAGGAACTACGCTACCCATTTTGTATTGGCCACTGAACTTAATTGTGGCAATGACCCTGGGAGATACTTTATTATTATTATTATTATTATTTGTTACTATCACCCCAAATTTACAGATGAGAGAATTAAGCATCTAACTCAAGTGTCTGTGTTCTTAATCACTACACCTTCTCTCTCAGCCTCACCATTAGATCCTGTTGTCAGTCAATCCAAATGCCCGATTCTGCTTTACTATAACTTAATTCATGGAAGTAGATGATGTCAAAGAAAAAAATAATAGCTCATAGAGCCTAAGTCTTCAGAAGATCCAATTCAGCAAAGAGTCTTGGTAGGCTCACGAGGGTTGATAGGAGAAATGCAGATCTTTTAAAGCCCAAAACAGTGACGTCTCTTCCCTATTACGGATGTGAAGTCCCTGTGTGGGGTTGCTTGCGTGGCTATGGCTGTATCTCACCTTTGGGTAAGCCCTGGACTGGATGGAGGTCTTCTGCACAGGAAGGGTCCCTGTATCAAGACTGGGTATTCAGCTGCATTATTTTTTTATCTCTTTTTTTTTCAGCTGCATTATAACATGCCTAAGTTGGGGTTTTAGATTCCAATCATGTTTGCAGAAGTGCCTAAAGGTTAGACGGCCAGATCAGAGTTTATTGATAGTGAAAAATGTTCACAGAGTAGCTTTGATTCTGGCTCAGTATCTAGTTGATTTGCAGAAAGATCAAGAAAGTCAGAAAATGTGTGTTGGAGTTATTTTCTTTCCTTCACTAGTGAGTTCTTCTGAACCCTTCTTGATCTTCTCAACACTTCTGATGACTCAGGATCATATTACGGGCAAAAACAGGTTTCTGGTTTGGTCTGGAAAGATCTGCTTCTCAACCATGTGAAAAAAAATACGTGAACAAACAAATAATTACCAAACACAAACCAAAAAATGTGAATTTATCATTACCAAGCTCCACCATGAGACAGCTCCCTCTCTGCGTCTGGGCTTTCAGACCCTGCCACTCTCCCCTCCTCCACCACCACAGAAGACTCTCTCACAGGGGACCTGTACCAAAAAAGCAAATACTTAGCATCAATGTTGTAATAAGAATAATCCTCTCCTTTATTTGGGGGAGAGGAGTAGATTGGGGCCACACATCAAACTTAAAGGTTGAAAAGGTGGTCTTGCTTAGATCTGGCGGTATTATGTTCTTAAGTTCATAAGTTCTTGTGATGGGTGAATAGATGCTATCATCTTCAAGAAGGGTATTTAACCTTTCTAAATTTCGGTTTTCTCATCTAAAAAATGGGAAGTGTGATATTAACGTCCTTATAGGTTGCTAAAGTATTTGGTACACAGCTTGATGCATACATACTAAGTACTCAGGAAATGTTGGCTCTTGTTAATATAATGTTGTTTATCAAAGAGAGAAATGCAAGGGCCTCCAGAAGACTTCTGGACATCTCCACTCATACTTGACATGTGTCTGAAATTCAAAATGCCCCAAACTAAATACCCATCCTTCCATCCACTCCCGGCATGGTCTTCTGCATCCCACTTATGACACCACATTTATTCAGTGGCCTCCAAAATCCTTTGATTCATCCTTGATTCTTCTCATTAGCTTACAACCTACATCTAGCCAATTGCTTTAACTTCAAAATATACCTGGAAATGAATTACCTACATTGTCAACTCACCAGCATTATTGCCACAGCCTTCTCACTGGTCCCCCTGCTTCCCCCTGTCATCACTCCACCACCCCCAGCCCCATCAAGAAGCCAACACCATGAGGGCAGGAAGGGCCTTGTCCATTTGGTTCATGGCTGTGGACCTGTGTCTGGGAGGGCACAGTCATTTAGTAGGTGATGAACAAACATTTACTGAATGAATGTATTTATTGAATGAATGAATGAATTCTTTACATATCATTTTATATTTTTTCTTCTTAAGATAATGAAGACTATGGTTATCTGTCTTTAGCTTTTTCAAATCCTGCCAATAAAGTTTAAGGAAGTTTATGTATTTTAGGGTCCTGAGTCGCTCACACTGTGAGGCTTAATATGTTGGGGTCCCAGGTACCAGAATATAAGATTCAATTAGTTTAAATGCTGATACATTTTGGGAAAACACATCCCTTTCACGTGATATTTTATAACATGATTCTTGTCCAGAACCACCAATGCAGAGACCAAAGTCAGAGAGGACTCTAAAAAAACTCTCTAGAGCCAGATAAAAAGAATCAAAATCAAATTCATCTCTTCCCAAGTTTTTCTCCTGCCTCATGGGACAGCACAATATGCTATATCAAAAACACACCTACTAGGACTTCCCAGGTGGTGCAGTGGTTGAAAGCTCCCCCCACCAATGCAGGGGACACAGGTTTGAGCCCTGGTCCAGGAAGATCCCATATGCCGCAGAGCAACCAAGCCTGTGCACCACAACTACTGATCCTGCTCTCTAGACCCTGTGAGCCACAACTGCTGAGCCCACGTACCACAGCTACTGAAGCCCATGCACCTAGAGTGCATGCTCTGCAACAAGAGAAGCCTCTGCAACAAGAGAAGCCACTGCACTGAGAAGCCCATGCACCTCAACAAAGAGTAGCCCCCGCTTGCCACAACTAGAGAAAGCTTGCACATAGCAACGAAGACACAACGCAGCCAAATAAATAAAAATAATAAGTAAGTCTTAAAAAAAAAACCACCTACTCTCTTTACAACACTCAAGCTCATAAAACGCTACTCAGGTGCCTCCTTATCATTTTTGTCTCTGAGGGACTATCAAATGACACGCTCAGTCAATCAAAGACAAGATTACATACTGAAGTCTTGATATTTTCCAGGCATATATTTTGTTTATGGAGCTTGTAATATTTCCATCCACCTTTTTTTTCGTTTCTTAATTGTTTCCCCCTCCCCTTGATATGCACGTGTTACTTTGAAGGCAAATAGGCCATTGCTTATGGGGAGAGAAACAGGAATTCACAAATGGAAAAGACATGCTTTTCTAAGGTGGTGACTTTTCATGATTTCACCATCCAATCTCAGGAAGTGCCAGTTTATGACAGACACGTGGACATGCCAGGGAGGTGACTTTTCTGGTGCACATTCTCAGGCCTTCCAGTGAATGGAACATTAAACAGCAATGGCCAGGCTCGTCAATACTGACTATTCCAAGGATTCGATACCTGTCAGCTTTGTTGGGTTTCTGGACCCTACGTGACTCGGCAGCTGCATGTTCTTCATCCTGCCTGAGCTCTTAAGAGCTGTTCTTTTCTTTGGATACAAGATTATGAAACAGGCTATGACTGTAGGCTTTTGTTGCTATGGTAATTTATATTTCTGTCGTTTTCATAACTTCATCAAACGCAGGCAATCAGAAGCAATGTGGTACCTCTACATAATTTAACTCTAAACCATTCATAATGACATGCGGTGCCATTTGAAACATTACACGACAAAATTAAAAGCAAATAGAAATAAGTCATCTCAAGCCTGAACACTATAAATATTTGAGGTGAGTGCGTAAACACTTCAAGAAAGATCTTTGATGACAGGAACAGACATTTCTAATAAATGGTGTGTAACAATGATATATTGTAAAAGAAATACCTTTGAGTCCTTTTTCTCTCTTCAAAAGAGGAAAAAGAAGAGAATGCTGCTATCTTTTTTTTTATGGCCTAACAACTTTTTCTTTTTTTATTATTCATATTTTGCTGTAATTGCTAACATTTAGCAAACAGTCCAACTAAATTACAAATAAAACACAGAGTTGATGTTTCTTCTCACAAAAGGAAAATGTGAAGTCCAGTATAATTACAGGCAAT
The DNA here is from genome assembly GCF_030028045.1 of Hippopotamus amphibius kiboko. Classification (NCBI taxonomy): domain Eukaryota; kingdom Metazoa; phylum Chordata; class Mammalia; order Artiodactyla; family Hippopotamidae; genus Hippopotamus; species Hippopotamus amphibius. The sequence goes on from NC_080193.1 coordinate 23,460,161, forward strand.
AAACAAAAAGACATACTTGTGTGGTTAATTTTTGTGTTTTCTGTGAAGAAATACCATATATGATGAAAATCTTTGTAAATAGGTTTAAGTTGATTCTGTTTCGATCAAAACTATTTTCTTAGATCTGATTGCCCAAGAATGCTGCTTTCTAATTGTTAAGACACATAACATAAAGTGGTTTTTCACAGGCTTCAGTAATATGGTTATGATACTTAACCACTAGGCCATGAATATTAGGTCTTGCATGAATATTGGTGTTTAAAAGATCTGATTACTGCAGACTGAACTTGTGACCAAAATACTTATGATGGGTTAAACTAAAAACAGTGACAGTTCTCAGTATATAATCAAATCCTGTGTATTCTTACACACATGCACACACACACACTCTCTCTCTCTGATACGTACAATCAATTCAAAAGCATATTATTAGGAAACTATATCAGTGTCCTTTGTTTGTTTCTGGTTTGTTGTTATCACAGGTTTAATGGGCTACATCGTATTTGCCTTTATTCACGAGTAATTCCCACTGCTCTTGGTGCTCCCTTGTGTTTATGTGATCATCAGAAACTTGACCCTTCTGAAGTACAGTTTAAGGTCCATATGTGGGGCTGCAATGGGTTTCAGAGTTGGGACAGAATCTAACCCTTCATCAACCTGGAAACACTTTATTCCTTCATTCCCAGCCATGGCGAGGTGTGTAGAGGGCCATACACTGGCTGTGTTTTTGGCATCGCCAGGAACCTGTCCACTTCCCACGTCCCAACCTGCACCAGAAATGTGTTTACCACTAACCTGATGGGACAGTGTGATCTCTTCAAAATTAAGCCTCTGGTGACTATGAGTTGACCACCAGAGGACAGTGGGTACCAAATGATGGACCGCAGAGCGGGCAGCCCAGAGAAGGATGGACGAGGAAGGGAAGAGGGATGCTGAGGAAAAAGAGCAGAAGATGAGTTCATCCTCTCATCTTCTAACCACTGAGCATCTTCTGAGGGCCAGGCACTGGGTCTATAGTGGACACTGCTCTTGCCTGCCCTCCATCTAGGAGCAGCTTTTCCTTTTTGGTACAGCTCTGACATTATGGAGGTGCCTTCCCCTCTCCATACACTCACAGTTTAGAAGAAGCTGCCTCCAGCCCCCCACTCCTGACTTAGGTCCTTCATTGTATAAGGCTTGTCATCCCCTTGGAAATTTGTATTGGACCAGGTAAGAACATGTCATCTAAGTTGACTCCAACAGAAAGAAGCCAAGATTCCTAGAGAAGGATTGGGCAAGTTTTGGGGTGCATTTCTGTGTCTATACACACGTGTGTGGTAGAGAAAAAAATAAATGTGTGGTTCTGCCATTAGGAGCTCTCTTTTGAGGACCAGAGGAATCAGAGTCTGATTAGAAGCAGAGCAGAGAGATGGAAAAAATTTTGATCAGTCATGGCATTGTTGAGTTGCTGAGTCAACCACCTTGGTAATCTTCCCCAGATCTTGATCTCTTAGGTGAGAGAAAATAATTTCCTTCTGATTTAAATGAGTCTGAGTCAGGATTTCCAATTGCCTGCACTGGGAGCATGACAACTGTTCTCGCGAGGATGTTTTAGGTGACAGAACTGATACAACCTACTTCAACATCCTGACATAACCTCAGGAACACAGGGGAAGCCACTCTTGGAAAGATGTGATTCTGGTGGCTTCGTGTGGCCCCATTCGACAGGGCAGGAAATGGAGTTGCCGAGTCATTGGGGGAGAGGGTATCCTTCCATCCCTTGTCACTCTTCATGCTTTCCTGAAGATGGTACTTCTGATCGTGCTCTGTGTGTAAGGACCTGTGATTCCTTCCAGGAGACCGCCACTCCTTGGAATCAACCTCGGGTTAAAACAAATTTGGATTTTAAGGCTTTCTTGAAAAAATGCTGGAAGGGGACTTCTTGTTTCAGCTCCAACATGTAAAGAGCTTGGAAGTTATCATTTCTGTACTGACAATAAGACACATCTGGAAAAAACTGCAAGTCAATGACTTTTCTTAAATCCACAAGAACATCATCCTAAACCCAGCTATTCATAAAAAAAATAAGTGAATGAATGATTAAATACATCAACAACAACAACAACAAAAGACACATCTCCCGAGCAAAAGAGTCCAAATAGTTTATGCAGATACTACATCCTTAAGGAGGTGAAGCCTAATTCTCCACTTCTTACATGTGGCCTCCTCGCAGAAATGAAGAAGGCGCAGGGCTGAATGGACTGAGGTGACTTAGCATCTAGAGAATAGGTTTCTGGCACTCAGCACAGTGGGGCTTTGAAACAGCCATGTGGTCATCTATAAAATATAAACATGCATTCCTAGCATCCAAGTGTGTGGTCTGAGATTCCTACCTGCTGCAGGCATATGGTTCATGACATTACTGCGACCCCGCTTCATCAGCAGTGTTCAGTAGCAGACGTACAATTTCTGTATCACTAATGATATTGCAGTCAGTTCACTTCCGTGCAGAAGGTGCTGTGTCTCCAGCCTGGCTCTGTGGAGGGCAGCCTGTGTTTCCTGAAACATCAGGGCTGGAAACAGCTGCTATGTGACTCAGGGTCCTGAGAGACATAGGTGGCATGCATAAAGTGGGATAATCTGGGGATAATTTAATAGACCATGTGTAAAGTATTGTGCAGGGAAACCCCAGGGGTTAGTAATAGAAGGATACCAACCACCTCTCACATGCAGGGGTGAGGGACTGCGGCGGGCACGGGAGCAGAGTGACAGGGAGAGCTGTGCTGGGAGGGCCACCAGGCAGGACCTGGGACTGCGGTAAAGGAAGCCAGTCTGCAGCAATACCTCTGGGAGCTTGCTGGGGAAATTAATACTTTAACTTGGCTTTTCTCTATCTGGGATCACCTACAGGTGCACGTCATTGGCAGATACCAGTGTAGATCCCAGGGCAAGAAATAGAGAGGAGAAGGTGGAGAATGCAGCCCACCAGATATCCATTTAATCTTTCTCCCTTAGAATCGAAACCACAGTCATATTCAAGGTTACACTATGCCCAACATCTCTTGTAATTAAGTACACCCTGTTATTAAGTGCTGACTGATGGAAATATTATTTGAGGGCTCTGGAAAGTCTCCCTAAATGAAGCTGATGCAGATGAGAGGCAAAAGCCATTTGGTTCTCCTGCCTTACATGATTTCTTGCTGTCTAGAATGTGGATGTGATGACTGGAGCACTAGCAGCCATCTTGGCTCATGAGAAAAACTTGACTTTGAGTTATGTCAGCATACCAGAAACATAAAAGTCAGTGGCAGCACTCCACCATTCCTTTTGATCTGGGTTTTTTTTTTTCCTTCTGGTCCAGTGAAACATTTTTCTAACTGAATAGCCATTTAGAGGAAGAAATTTATTTGAACTGGAAAACAGAGAGGGGTAAGGCAACTGGTGAAAATGATGGCTGATGATAAATCTCTGGTGTGAGTCACTGAGTATGTCTAATATCCAACTTTTGGTTTATTTATTCATTCTCAAATTCAACTGATGTATGTTAAGGCTCTTTTGTGCCTGGTGCTGACTCAGCCTTGGAGCTACAGAGATTTGTAAGACCGGATTGATTCCTGTCTGGTCTCCAAAGAGTAGAGTGCATAAAACAGATAGTGGCTGCAAAAGATTTACAATAATGATGAGTGCTGGGAAGGACAGACATAGTGTACGTATTAGGAAATAGTGGTGCAGGGGGTGGAGGACAGTTCAGCTCTAAGTGAACAGAAGTGAGACATGAAGAAAGAGGAGGAGCCAGTGGCCAGAAGCATGGGTCATGTTTCTGGAAGGCAATGGGGAAGAGCAGAGACACAGCCATCCTGGGATGGGTCTGCTCCTGCTGGGAATGGAACCCACCCACTGAAGGTGCTTCTTCAATGATTTTTGTTTAAGAGAGACAAAATAATCAAATTGATATCAAACTGTTTAATTTCTTTTCCTGGCTTAGGAGATAAAAATAATAATGAGGGTACTTCCCTGGTGACTCAGTGGTTGGGAATCCATCTGCCAATGCAGGGGACACAGTTTCAAGCCCTGAGCTGGAAAGATCCCACATGCCACGGAGCAGCTAAGCCCGTGCATCACAACTACTGAGCCCACGTGCACCTAGAGCCCATGCTCTGCAACAAGAGAAGTCACCACAACAAAGAGTAGCTGCTGCTGTCTGCAACTAGGGAAAGGCTGTACACAGTAACAAAGACCCAACATGGCCAATAAATAAATAAATTTATTTTAAAAATTAATAATAATGAGGTCAGTCAATTCCACATCCACAGCCTCTGAGCCATGGCTCTGGGGGTGGGGGGGGAGGCAGCCGCTGAGAAAGAACTTGAGCCACACCTGAGTCTCTGGAAGTCGTGGACTGAATTGGATTAAGACTCTGTTATTTCGGGAAATCACCAAAGCACAGGGAGTCCAGAGAACTGGAGAGAACCTACCTTCTCTTTTTCTGAATTTCATGTAATTGAGATGAAACTCTACAGGCAGCAAGCGGGGACCTGTACTCTCTCCTAATCGTCTCTAGAAGCCCCCGCAGCCAGGATGCCCGATAGTCACTGTCATGGGGACCCTGGGCTGCCACATACTCGGTGCCCCCACCAGGGATGGTGGGTCCAGCCCCGGAGGGGAGGGAAGGGCAGCTTCCAGTCTGGCTCCTATTTTGGCAAATGAGCTCACTTTCCTTCTTGAGCAACCAATCTGTAAGGGGGAGATGGACACAGGGGAGAAAACTGTACATAATGACCATGGCTTAGAAAGAAGGCAAGACCAGAATCTCGGCGCTTAGCACTGATTTTGAACGAGAGAAGTGGCCTCAGTTACCTCCCAGTTGTCAGCAAGGCCTGGCCAAGTGGACCTCATCACCTCTGAGTTGCTGTCCTTAGACAATTGCACCCCCTTTGGTGGCAGCAGGTGGCAGATACCAGCTGCCAGCAGAAGGCATCATCTCTGGGATTCTGTTCAGATACTTTCCTGAGCCTTGGGAACTTATCAGAGTCTTCTGATTCATGGATGTAATGGGACAATTTTTTTTTCTAGAACACTTTTTAATAATTGAAGTATAGTTGGTTTACAATATTGTGTTAGTTTCAGGTGTACAACAAAGTGATTCAGAATATATAGGAGGCAGGAGACAGATGGGCCCCTGAGGCAAATGGTCTGAGTTCGTTCCCTGTGAACTGATACTCTGAGAATAACAGGACAATTGGGAGAGGAGGCTGGACCCTGCCCAGATAGAAGATAAGAGACAGCATATTCCTCATTCTTGAAGTCAGGGCATATCCCCTGACTACACATGCGCACAAAGCCTCCTTAGAGGTCAAAAGGGCAGTGATGCCAAGTGGCCAAACCTACCCACAGGCCTCTGTAGTGGAAGCGATCTTGGCTAAGGGATGCAAGTGCACAGATGGGAAGATCCTGAGATACACCAAATATAGACTCTGAAGCAGGCAAATCAAAATGATTGATCAAAGGAAACACAAAGAAATGCCCCATATAAGTGATTTAAACCACCACAAGGGCGCGACTCTCTCTGAGCCCCACCTGTGTATATCTATCCACACGTACTCTACTCTACTCTTTTTTCCTAATAAATATTTTACTTGTTTCACTACTTTCCGTTTTTGTGGGAATTCTTTTCTGCAAGCCATAGGGCCAGGGCCTTGTCACTGACCACTGATCTAGAGGCTAGGATTTAATGCTCTCACCACCAGGACCTGACCTCAATCAGTGGCCGGGAAACCAAACCCTGCTTCAAGCCACTGCGGGCCAAGGCCACCCAAGATCATATTCATATACTCTTTTTCAGATTCTTTTCCCTTATAGGTTATTATAAAATACTGAGTAGAGTTCCCTGTGCTATACAGTAGGTCCTTGTTGGTTATCTATTTTATACAGAGTAGTGTGTATATTGAGCTGCGTTGATCTAAAGGGAGGAAAGACGGGGCCCCGCTCTCTCTGTTGGTCTCACTGCCCTCACCCCACAGAGTTGTGTGTGATTCCCATGCTACAGAGAAGGTTCCCCCTTTAATATTCAGGGGCTTCAATGGAAGTCATCTCCTTCTTCTGCACCTCCCCAACCCCAAATGAAAAAAAGAAACCAAAACCAGGAAACGGTTTCATCTTTGGGAAAAACAAACACAAAATCGTGACCTTTCCTGGGGTAAGTTTGATGACATTCCATGTTTGGCTGCTGTTCTAACTTCAGAACGCAATCCCCCTCGAGAGAAAAAATTCCTCCAGAGGGCCCACTGCACAGCTCCGATACACCCTCCCTGGCCCCAGGAGTGAAATTGGATCTTCAGCCCTGCTTCCTCCTCTTTCACATACTTGTGTCTCCTTTGTTGGTGATGCAACAACTGCCCCCACACCGTCCTTTCTATCCCAGAACATTCCTTAGATGTACGTGGCACAGATCAACTCACCTTCTCTCCTCCTACTGCCTTCTCACCTCCTCGTCCCCCTGTCAACACATTCCGCACTTACCATGTGTCTGTTTGTTGAGTGAATACATGAGAGTGCAGGTGAAGCATTATTTGAATCAGAGGTCTGCGAGGTTGGCATTTCTGGGGCGGGCTGCCAGATTCATTTTGTTTGTTTACTTTCTTGGTTTCCCTTTGGCTTTGGTCCACATGGTGATGTTTTAAATTGAATGCGTTGCTAGCAATTGAGAGCTTTCACCCATCAACACGCATCGAGTTGGCTGAGCAATGTCTAGCTTTCAAGTCCTGGGCACTTCCAAATTCTATGCTCAATTCTCTTCCCCTGGATGGCTTGCCCATGCCATAGTTGCTCAGTCAAATGGTTAAACTGCTCATACAGGATTCTAAGCTTTCTTTGCTTGTACTGAACTCTCCCTTGAAGGATCAAGAAATTGAATAGAACACGCTTTAGGCAAGCCTGGCCTGAGGGTAGCCAGTTTGCAACCCACACAGAGGCTGCCCTGGAGAGATGGCTGGAGAGGGGGATTTTACCAGCTGAGTCCTCTCCACATGTATATATTTTAACTCTGATACCCCATGAATCCTTTATTTTCTGATGCCACCGAGGCATGGGGGCCTGACAGTGACACTGCACTGCATCAGCTGAACTTGAACGCCATTCGGATGCCCTCACCTGATGTGACCTCCTGGTGCTCTGTGCAAGAGCTTTCAATAATTCATCTTCTTAATATTTTTCTTTAAATGAAGCAGGGGACTTCAACGGGCTCCCAACCCGAGACATAAGGACAAAACTGACATTTCCTTGCTCCAGAAAAGACCAGTGAAGGACACAGGTGTTTGCCTGAGAGCAGAAGCCTTGGAACTAAGACCATCCTTGGGATGCTTGGCACCTACTCTGGGCTGAGAGCATGGAGCCTGAGGGCTGGGACCACATCCGGGGCTCAACAGGGAGAAGGATGCTTCTGGGAGCCCCCATGCCCTGGAAGCATCCCAGCTAGAGAAGAAGCTGTGCTGTCAGACCAGGCTGGACTTAACCCAGCCTAGGGCACAGACTCTGAAATGCTCACCAAACCACCAAATGCTCATCCAGCTTCACTACCAAAAAAAAGGAAAAAAAAAAACAAATCTGAAAATATAGGTGAGACAAAGATAGAATTGCAGCACTCATTCTTCCTGAGATAAACACTCTTAGCCCTCATGTATTAAAACCTTGTCTTATTCTAATACATACATATACACATATCAGATAGAGAGATAGACAGAAGATAGACAGATAGATAAATGATAGATAGATGATGATAAGAGGCAAAAGACATTGAACCCCCCATACATTTTTTTTCCTTAAAATGATGTTGTAAACATCTGTGGTAGATTATCTTGTTTTTAATTTTTCTCTCCCTTTGGGGTCTTCATCAGCATCATCACCATCATCACCATCACCACCATCATCATCACCATCATCACCATCGCCACCACCATCATCACCATCACCACCATCACCACCACCATCATCACCATCACCACCATCATCATCACCATTATCACCATTGCCACCACCATCATCACCATCACCATCATCACCACCATCATCACCATCACCACCATCATCACCACCATCGCCACCACCATCATCACCATCACCATCATCACCATCATCACCACCATCACCACCATCATCACCACCACCATCACCACCACCATCACCAACATCATCATCACCATCATCACCATCATCATCACTGTTTTCATTAAGGCTTCTCCACTAATTCTGTTCTGATTGCAAAGTAGTTGAATAACAAATAAAATTTCAGCTCATCTAGTATAACATTTTCCCATATACAAAAATGCTGTTGGTATACCTAACAACCAGCACCCCATCACTGATTATGGTTTTTCTGAAATGGGGAACTCTTTATATCACAAAGAAACCCCTACAGTTTTTACAGCCCTGGTTATTTGCTTGAAATAAATATCAAGGAGTGAAAAGGAATCAAATAGAATGTTCCATTATAAAATTTTGAATTCATATGGCAAAATTGTTTTCTAAGTCACTTACATTATGAAAGTCCCCATTTCAACACATTCTATCAACAAAGGAGATTATGTTTAAAAATTATTTGCCAGGGTGATGAATAAGACATTAACATTTCCCAAGTGTTTTGTGTGTGCATTTTATTAATGGTGATGTTGAATTTTCACTTCTAGTAAATTTTCTAAAGATATATTTCCTCAAATATATATATTTCCTGTATTATCTTATTTTCATTTCTAATTTGCTTGTGTCCTTTATTTTATTTATTTATTTATATTTATTTATTTATTTATTTATTTATTTATTGGCTAATTGGGTCTTCATTGCTGTGCACGGGCTTTCTGTACTGGTGGGGGGCTACTCTTTGTTGTGGTGCTCAGGCTTCTCATTGTGGTGGCTTATCTTGTTGCAGAGCATGGGTTCTAGGCACACGGGCTTCAGTAGTTGAGGCACATGGGCTCAATAGTTGTGGCTCGCGGGTTCTAGAGTGCAGTCTCAGTAGTTGTGGTTCACCGGTTTAGTTGCTCCGCAGCATGTGGGATCTTCCCGGGCCACAGCATGAACCCATGTCCCCTGCATTGGCAGGCGGATTCTTAACCACTGAGCCACCAGGGAAGTCCCTCCTTTATTTTTTATTAAGATTTTTGCATTTATATTGGTTGATTTATAAATGTTCTTTATATATTAAGGATGCAAATGCCTTGCCTCCCAGATTACAATTATTTCCCCAGTTTTCATTTGCATTTTAGTTTATTTATAATGCATTTTAATAAACAGAAGTTTGAAAACATAAAGTCACATGTGTACTCTCTCCTTTATGGCTTCTTCATTTTTTCACAGGATAGAAAACATTCTCATATTTTATGTATCAGATAAACATGCACTGCCTATGTTTTTGTTTATTAAAATGGGATTACACAGTGATATAGTAACTTATTTCCGTCTGTTCCTGATAATTCCTTTCCTAGCCCATCATAGGGTTTTTCTATTATTTAAGCCAGACCAGGAAGCATGTGTGGCCTCAGGAAAGGTAAGGGGTGAAAATGGAAAAATAACGGAATAACAGAAGCTGCAGCAAATATTCCTGAGAAAAGCCTGTTTTCTGCTCCCAATCTCCCTCTCCTGTCCTCTCCCACTGGCCCCGAGATCCCAGGGGAGAAAGTGGGACATGATAGAAATAGACAGCTTGAGAGTCAGAGAGTAAAGGGTTTCTGCATCGTGTATCTCAGGGGGCCTGGGGGTTGCCAAGACTCAGGTGGTTCCTGTCCCCAGCACACCTAGGAGCAATGGAGTGGTGGTGCCTACATCGTTCATTAGCAGACTTTCCTCCCACCTGTGTGGTGAATGGAGCCTCGGAGCATCTTCCTACGCCTGCAAGGGATGTAGAAGAGGCTGTGACAGAGCCCAGGGGATGCCTGGGCAATGCAGGTACAGATGCTGTGACTAGACATGAGGGGAAAGATGCAGCACCAAGGACCTGGGTTCACTCCCAATTCCCTAGAAGCCCATGCAGGACAGAGCCGTCATCTCCGGATCCAGAGCTGATCGAGAACACTCTAACTTTAACTAAGTAATGTCTCTGCCACTCTGTGGAATAAAGCTTACAAATGAAAATGAATATATAGAATATACAGAAAGTAAAGTGGCTTTTCTTTTTTTAATATACATTCATTTCCCCTTCTAAACCTTTTCCAGCTTTGAGGTGAAATTGACAAGTAAAATTTACATATATTAAAGGCGTATAATGATGTTTAGTTAGATGATAGATGATAGATAGATATAAACTCCACAAACTAATTAATACATCCATCACCTCACATAGTTAACATTTTGTTTTCTCCTTTCTTTGTGGTGAGAACACTGAAGATATACCCTCTTAAAGAAATTCAAATACATAGTACAGTATTAATAGCTAGAGTCACATTGCTGTGTAGGTAGATAGATAGATAGATAGATGATAGATAGATATGTAGATAGATATAGATAGATAGATGATAGGTAGATAGATAGATGTAAATATATAGATATATAGATATAGATATACAGATATAGATATAGATATATATCTTTTTGAGTTGTTACAACTCATATGTTAATAATATTAACAAAGATGTATATTCTGGACATACATGAAGATGTCTCAAATTTCATCTTATCTCAAATTTAATATATATTCATAGTAACACAGTAATCTTTACAATAATTTTTTTCTGCACCACAAACATTCCCAGATTTGAAAACTATGTTACTCCACTCACAGAAGTATACTAGTTGACAATTAGACCACTTTCCCTTGATCAGAACCACACCTGATACTGGAGTAATGTGAACAATAAAAGAAGATTTAAAATGCAAAAAACAAGCACTCTGGAAAAAAAAATCAGAGTAAAACTTGTTTTCTGTTTTGGCACAGTTCTGTGCTTCTCCCACTGAAGGTACCGAAGGATTCTAAATGATCTCAGAATCCCTAGTCTGTATTCATTGTTCCTCCAACCTGCCATAGCACCCTGGGTTTAACCAATTTTAACATTACTCGAATTTATCTAAATTATTTCTTTATGTATTAGTCTTTCACTGAAAATATAAGTTGCTTGGATGAATGTCATTATGTGAATGTACAACGTTTTGTTTGAGCATCAGTTGATGGGCATTTGGGGTGTCTCTACTTTTTGACTGGTGTTAAAGGTGCTATGAAGATTCATGAACAAATTTCTGTTTGGGTACATTGTACAGTATGGGTGAATCTCACAAACATTATGCTAAGAAGGTTGCATATTGTATAATTTATATGAAATATCCAGAACAAGTGAAACAGAGAAGAACAAATCTGACTCCTTATTGGATCTATTCCTGTAGCTCTAACCCTTGTGCTCTGTGGCCTGTGCTGAGTCATGCCGGCTCTGCATCTTTTGTAAAAGAATGTTGCCTAGAGCATCAGATATACAGGATAGTTGTTCTCAACACTCTGACCTTTAAAGGTATATCACTTTTCCATTCATATTGATAAAAAGTTGCAGAACATAAAATGGCAATTGTCTTGGAGGTTTGTAGGATCATTGTGACCAGACCTATGTGGACAGATGCAAGAACAAAGGATTCCTGCACCGAGAAGTTTGCAACAACCAGCCACACCCCCTCCCCTTTGAGTATAAAGGAAGCCTGAATTCTAACATAGGGAAGATGGTTCTTTGGGACACTAGTCCACCATGTTCCCACTCTGCTGACTTTCCAAATAAAGTCATTGTTCCTTGCCCCAACAACTTGTCTCTTGGTTTACTGACCTGTTGTGCAGTGAGAAGTACAAGCTTAGACTCGGTAACATAACATCTATTAAGACAGGAAGTGAATTTGTGGGTGGGAGGGGCTGGGTGGAGGGCAGAATGTGGAGTGACTGCTTCATGGGTGTGTAACAGGGAAAAACTAAATTGGACTCTATGCTGGGTCTCTTTCTTTGACTTTTGCTTTTCATTACTTTTGTTATTATAATTATACATAATGGACTGCCTCAGGGAACCCTATCCACCTGTAAATGGCTGTAGAAAAGAAGAAATTAACACATCCTTTCCCTGAGGCTAGTCATCCCTGGAAATGTTCTGCAAGACTGTTTACCCCTGTTACTTTACTTCCCGTCCCTCCCTCTCTGATACTATAAAAGAAACTGGCATCCAGACCCCAGGAAAATGGTTTTTTGGAGATACTAGTCTGCCATGTTCTTGGTCTGCCAGCTTTCCAAATAAAGTTATATTCCTAGCCTCAACAGCTTGTCTCTGATTCATTGGCCTCTCATGTGGTGAGCAGAGTGAGTCTGGACTCAGTAACAGGTGTAGGGTTGCCTCTTGGGGTGATAAAAGTGTCTTGAAGCCATATAGAGATGGTGGTTGCACAAAATGTGAATATACTAAAAGCCACTGAATTATTCACTTGAAAGTCATTAATTTCATGATGTGAATTTCACCTTCACATGTACACACACACACACGCACACATGGCTGGAGCAAAGAGACTGCATCATTTACCTCTAAATCCTCTAATAGTCTCTGGAACACAGAAGCCACTCCATAAATGTTTGAACTAAATTACAGAAATTAGAATCAGATCATTTCAGGTTTACTATTTCATATTATCTATTGTGTAGATGACCAAAGAAGAACCCATTATGCTTAATTTAAGATGTGTGAAATGTCAGGCTGCAAGCTCTGCTTTAATTCATAGTACAGCCACCTTTGGTAAAAGTTCCTCCTGATTTATTAAACCTGCCTATCCTGTGCATGCATCATCTATCACAGGAACCCCAGGTAGCTTCATTTCTCCCTGGGGCTGGGAGGCATGGCACTTGGATGATAACTGACTATTTCAAAGTTTGGGATCTTAAACTTCCATTCCTCCACAGCACCCTCTGGCTTAAGCATGGAGTCTTTCTTCTTGGATTGTGTGTCTGAATAATAGTCATGTCTACATGGGCTGCATGAAGCCAAATCCAGCCTCTGTACCCTGACACCAAATTAAATCTCAGAGACAGTGTTTTAACTAAAGTAGAAAAGAATAGCTTTATTGCTTTGCCAGGCAAAGGGGACCATACTGGGCTAATGCCCTCAAAACTGTGTGTCCTGACCTGGGGGTGGGGGGGGGTAGTGAGAAGTTTAATAGTAATGGTTCAAAGAGGATGCGGTCAGATTGTGGACATTTTTCTGATTGGTTGGTGATGAGGCAATTGGGAGTCAGCATCACCAACCTTCTGGTTCCAACTGGTCTAGGGTCTAAGTGCTTGTGGGCAGCATGCAGTTAACTTCTCCCACCTGATGGGGGTTTCAGTATCTGCAAAACAGTTCAAAGATATTGTGTGTATCCCTTTAGGGGGAACCAGGACCCTGCCCCAAACCTGCACTACTGTGTCTTGGCTGCTCCTCCCTTGTCTCTGCATCCCTTCACTTCCCTGATTAGCAACTGTTTGAGCCTGCCCTTTGGAACTCAGGGAAGGTCATGAAGGCTTAAGCCTATTTCCTGTAATCAAGAAATAGGGGACACAGAAAGGCTTTTGTGCCCAGAGCCCATAGGCTCCTTCTTGGTTTCATGCTGGGCTTGGAGAAAGGCCATGGAAAGAGGGGTTTGGCATGAGGGTGACAACACCCCTGCTGCCCCAGCAGGCAAGCCCTGAATTCTCAATGACTTGACACTATAAAGATTTATTTCTCAATCAGGTCTGATGTGAGTTGGGAAGCTCTCTTCCATCTTGTAGGTCCTAGGGTAACCAGCCATCCCAATTCACTCAGGTTTGTCCCAGTTTCAGCACTAAAACTCCAACATCCCAGAAACTCCTTCCCCAGCACATGGAAAGTCATGGTTTGGGAGTGAATGAGTGTGGAAGATGGGGTGAAGAACAAGACCAATAAGGATGCCCTAAAAATAAGGATGGAGAGAGGCCTTGCTTTTAGTGTCAAATGAAAACAATATAGATTGGTTGCCTACCATCAGGGTTGCTGCTGTTCCTGCCCTCACCACTGGCGTCCCAACAGTGATACATGGCTCAGGATAATGGAGCATCCCTTGCTGTGTCACTCTGAGAGATGGGACTCAGGTGTGCCATTAAGTGTGCTGTAATCAGAGCATCATCTTTCCGTCTTTGACTTTGCCTGGGCATTAACTCGTGCTTTGTGTCAAGATACCACTAATTCAGTTTTTAATATATAACTTTGCAAATTTTGTGACTTTATGTTAGAAGAGGTCAGATAATAAAAATGGGAATAGTTGCAATATCAAAACTAGCATTACTCAGACATCACCAAAAATGCTAAATGACTGGGTTATTTAAAGGGAAAAATGATGGATGCATAGAACTAGACTCAGGAGGTAAATAACTGAAGAGGACCGTACTGCACAGTATGCAGAAAATAATTGTGGACTGGACATGATGGAGAGAGGAGAGGGAATAACTCTCATAAGTCTGACAAATCCTTCTAAATCAACAAATGCATCTTTGCCTCCGAGAAACACACCAATGTTCATGTGGAGACAGTGACCATTGCATTACATTGGATACCACACAAACAAACACACATTGTCATACCCTTCCCTAGATTGCTTAGGAAAGTAAGCAAAGTTACATTTCCTATTTTAGAAATTGCAACTAAAATGTTCTATGAGAAAACAAACAGGGGAGTGTTGATAGCAGATGCATTGACCCCTTATCTATAGAGCTGATTTTAACAATTATTTTTTTCATAAATTTGTTTATTTTTTTGGTTGCATTGGGTCTTCATTGCTGTGCATGGGCTTTCTCTAGATGTGGAGAGCAGGGGCTATGCTTCGTTGTGATGTGCAGCCTTCTCATTGCTGTAGCTTCTCTTGTGGAGCATGGGCTCTAGGCACATGGGCTTCAGCAGTTGTGGCACTCAGGCTAAGTAGTTGTGGTTTGCAGGCTCTAGAGCACAGGCTCCGTAGTGGTGGCACATGGGCTTAGTTGATCCACGGCATGTGGGATCTTCTCGGACCAAGGATCAAACCCATGTCCCCTGCATTGGCAGGCGGATCCTTAACCACTGCATCACCAGGGAAGTCCCTGATTCTACCAATTCTTAGCAATGATCCTGCTTCCTGCAGTATATCAAGTTCATGTCCAATAACAGGAACAACAAAAATTTGTTACCCCCACCTCTTAGGTAATTTGATTTGAAAAAAATAGAGTTTCAAAATGTTTTCTTGATTTTCATGAAAAATTTTAAAAAAACAACACAAATCAAAAAGCAGAAGACCTTTCTTTGTATCTTGTCTAAATACGAACTAGATTTTGCTCTACTCCCTGCATATTCAGCCAATAGACAGGTGAAAATTTTGACAAATTTCATGCAGCCTCTAAATTCTTGCCAAAGAAAATAGTCATGGTCTGCTGAAAGTTCTGCATGCTTTGTACACAACACTGCTAAATAGGTGTGTGATTTGTTTGCCTCTGACATTGAGGGTTTCTTACTGAAAGCTTTTGGTCACTTTTCAGTTTCCTCAGCATGGGCAGAAGCCTTAATAAGAATTTTTTTATTTGGTAGAAATTGACAGCGAAAACATTGTTAGACAGGTGCCAGCAAAAAACCATAAAAAGGATGTTAAAATGTTGGCCTGCTATGAAATTGTATTTTCAAAGTGTGGGACAAGTAGAGTGTCTTTCTCTAACTTGGAAATACATTGAGGATGAGAACAGAGGAAAAGGCTACATTAAAATAGAAATCTATATACAGTTAACCTTTGAACAACACAAGTTTGAATTTCATGGGTCCACTTATATGGTGATATTTTTCAATAGGAAATACTGCAGTGCTACACGGTCGGTGGTTGGTTGAGTCCGAAGATGGGGAACTGCACATAGGGAGGAACCTGGGCTGCAGACAGCAGACTATAGACTGTAAGTTATTTGTGGCTTTTCCACTGGGAGGAGGGTAAGTGCCCCTCACTCCCATGTTGGTCAATGGTCAACTGGACTCTTTCTCCAATACTGTTTGATGATCTTTGAAGAGACAATAGGGAGCCTAGGAAAGAATGAACCAATTCACTTTGGTCGTTCAATGTGATGTGTGGCTTGCAACTAAAACACTTATTAGGGGAAAAAAAAATCTTTCTTTTTTGTTTTTGAAAAAAGACTGATTAAGAACTCAAGAGACTGTTGCTGAAAAAAAAAGGGCAACCAAGCTCAGCAGGACTTTCTCAGTTTTTTTTTTTTTAATAAAAACTCGAACTAATTTGGAATCCAACTTTGATTTCATGAGTTCAAACTGCTCCTACAATTTTAAATTACTTTCTCTGAGAAAAAAGGTTTCACTTAAGATGACATCTAATGAGATTCAGAGTGTGTAAAAATGATGTGGCATTTTGCATGTGGAGAAACAGGATGAGAAATTGATAGATGCAAGGGACCTGATGGACAAACAGCTGGTGCACCAAAAAGTAAAAGCAACACTGTGCTACAGAGTGAATGGACACTTTTGGAGAGCTGGAAAGGAATCCTCCAAGTCTAAAAACCTGTTGTTCCCCTTATGTTCATAGCAGCACTATTCACAATAGCCAAGACATGGAAGCAACCTAAATGTCCATCAACAGATGAATGGATAAAGAAGTTGTGGTACATCTATGTGATGGAATATTACTCAGCCATAAAAAAGGAATGAAATAATGCCATTTGCTGCAACATGGATGAACCTAGAGATTATCATACTAAGTGAAGTAAGTCAGAAAGAGGAAGACAAATACCACATGATATCACCCATTTGTGGAATCTAAAATAGGACACAAATGAATTTACCTATGAAACAGAAACAGACTCACAGGCATAGAGAACAGATTTGTTGTCAAGGGGAAGGGGGATGGGGGGAAGGGATGGATTGGGAGTTTGGAATTAGCAGATGCAAACTAATATATATAGAATGAATAAACAACAAGGTCCTACTGAAGAGCACAGGGAATTATATTCAATATCCCATGATAAACCATAATGGAAAAGAATATGGAAAAAAATAAAAGCCTGCTGTTTCTGGTGAGGAATCCTATGTGCTCCATGTCACGCACTGGTTTGCAGAGGATACAGAGGGTAATATCACATTGGGCCATCACTGTCACCTGGGCTTGAGAAGAATAGAGCTGAAAAGTCCACGTGAACTTTACAATTTATTTAGTTTATAATGTACTTAGTCGCAACACGACATAAAGGAAAAGGAGTCCTCCTAAAAGCCACAGGCAGTTCAGAGAATTCCCCCAGGCTTGTGCATCTTATTCCCACCACCAAAATGATCAGCTCTCCAAAGTCCTTTGTTTCCGATTTAATCGTAGGGCAGCCTATCAGGACTGGTGCATCAGATGTCGCCCTTGTTTACTGTGAAGTAATCGGAGCTAGGTGATGAGAAAAAGCATCATTCAGGGATTGCACCAAATTTCAAGAGAATTGAATTACATGGTTTTAAGAGAGACAATTTCCTTTGCAGAAACTCCCATTGTTTTCTTCCTTTGCCAGATGCATCGCATGTTTGCTTTCAAAAACCCACAGATCCCCGCAGACCTCTGCCTCCTGCCATCTCTTTATAATTGTAATCACCAACCCCCCACACACACCATTTCTAGTCCTTGGCAACCGCGAACCTCTCCTCCATCTCCATAGCTGGTCATTTGCAAACTATTATATTATAAATGGAATCACACCATATGGGATATTTTGAAGTTGACTTTTTTTTCCACTCAGTATAACGTCCCTGAGACCCATCTTAATTGTTGTGTGTATCAGGAGCGTGTTCCTTTTTCTGCCGAGTAGCGATTGCTCGGGTCTGGAAATACCAGAGTGTGCTTCACCATTCATCCATGGAAAGAGATTTAGTTGTTTCCAGTTTATGTTTATGACAAAGAAAGCTGTTATGAACAATGGTGGGCAGATTTTTGTGTGTGGGGACATTTTTCTCTGTGGAAAAACATATCCAGGGGTGTGACTGATGGTTGGTAATATGGTTTTGAACCAAATGAAGTGGGAAGATATTGGGGTGGTTAGAAGAACTAGCCGTGAGCTTTTTTTTTTTTTTTTTTTAGCCGTGAGCTTTTTGTCTTCATATAAAAAAGGTTGATAGTCCCAAGCCCCTACTTGCTTTATTTAAAGTTAAAGAAGATGGAGTCTGGAGCTTGGATTCTGTCATCAGTTTTAGAAATTCTATACAAAGAAATACACAGTAAATACAGAATGTCTGGCTTTTCCTCCCTCCTAACAGCCTCTCACAGAGTTAGTTGTGTGGACACTGGGGAAATTCACTTAAAATGCTTTAAGTCTAAATATTTCCACAAATACCCTCTCAGACATCACATTGTACCAATTTTGAATTCCCTTACACAATTTCAAACACAAAAAGCTCAGGTTCAGATCAAATCAGAAGAGGAGGTTAGAGCATCATGTGTTTTAACATCTTCATTGGGGGTCCAGGAGATGAAATAAGCTTTAATCTGTCCACATCTGAGAAATCTTTAACACAGATCCTCTGGTTGTTAATGGGAAGGAAGATGTCTTACCTGAAGGACACGCCAGCAACTTTGGTGGAGAGGAATAGAGTCAAGGAGAGAGACTGTCCCTTTATGATAGAGGAAGAACACACTTTTAATAAAATTCTACTAAAAGAAAAATACATAAATTTTAGACAGCACCAGCTCTGGGCCCACAAATAAGCTAGCCCACTGTGCGGAAACCAGAGCTATAATTCTTGTCACTAAAGCAGCAATGGGGCTGAGCTGTAAATATCACCTCTGCCTGTCATCGAGGTTAGCAAACTAAAGGTAGAAGAATGTGCAAGAAAGTGGGAAAAGTGGACATAGCAAGCGTAGGGCCTCTCCCTCATTTCTCTGTTTCCCCAGGTGGTCATTAAGCCCTTCAGCATGTCACATCCAAATGCTCATTTCCAGGCTGTCCCCAAACTCTACTTCACCAGTGAGCACACTGCCTTGAGACCCCACACACTCTCCCTAAAATGTAAAATGGTCTCCCCAGATGCAAGGGGCAGGGTTGCCAGATTTAGCAATATGGAAATATATGTATATCTAGTACACAATCAAATTTTAGTACGAGTAGATCTCAGATATTTCTTGGTACCTACTTATATAGGAGATATATGTATATTTATACTAAATTTAATATACATGCAACATAGTATATGTATGTATACATAGTATATATCCTATGTTTTAGGTATACTAAGTCAAATATAATTAATAACATGTTTACCAATTCATAACAATATTACAATTATTAATACAGTTAATAGCAACTTAAATGTCCATTGACGGATGAATGGATAAAGAAGATGTGGTACATCTATACAGTGGAATATTACCCAGCCATAAAAAAGAATGAAATAACGCCATTTGCAGCAACATAGATGGACCAAGAGATTATCATACTAAGCAAAGTAAGTCAGAGAAAGACAAATGTCATATGATATCACTTACAGGTAGAATCTAAAATATAACACAAGTGAGCTTATCTATGAAACAGGAACAGACTCACAGACATAGAGAACAAACTTGTGGTTGCCATGGGGGAGTTGAGGAGGGATGGAGTGGGAGTTTGGGGTTAGCAGATGCAAACTATTATCTATAGAATGCATAAACAACAAGGTCCTACTGTACAGCACAGGGAATTATATTCAATACCATGTGATAAATCATAATGGAAAAGAAGAAAATCAATACAATTAATAAATTATGATACTGCAATAAATATAATAAGCAATAATTAATTGATAATTGTTAGGTTAAATTTAATAAATTTGATAAAACTACACAGTTATGAATCTTTTTAAATTTTAATTTAATTTAATTTTTTTATCTTTATTGGAGTATAATTGCTTTACACTATTGTGCTAGTTTCTGCCATACAACAAAGTGAATCAGCTATATGTTTACATATATCCCCATATCCCCTCCTTCTTGAGCCTCCCTCTCAACCTCCCTATCCCCATCTTTATATACTTATTTTCTATTTACTATATAAATATTTACTGTGTTATATACATTTATTACATTTATTTAAACACTAATATTATTTAGTATTTATTACTTAATACTTACATCATAATAGAATTATATCTTTTTACATAGTATTATATACTTATTGCTTTTATAGATACTATATATTACATAATTAACTAAATTATAATATAATTTATTTAATATTGAAGTATTATATATAATATTGATATATATTTACTATAAGTAGGTTCCATGAAATATCTGGGACCCTCTTACACTAAAATTTTATTTGCTGTTTATCTGATACTCAAATTTAACTGTGCATCCTCTATTTAGGATCTGGGAGCTCTAGCAGCCCGCGGGGCAGGGGTGGGGCTTAAAGGGGCCTCCGTCTCCTGGAAGCCAACTGCTCACAAATTGGAGGACTTAGGAGGACTCGGGAGGAAAAGCATTTAATTGGAGACACGCAGAATTTCTACAAGGGCTGTGCAGAAACCTAATCTGGGAAAGATTCCATGGGCAGAAAGTCCGGGGTCAGGAAGACATTTTTTATCCTTCCTTTGAATTGTGTCTCTTACTCCAGGGAGGAAACAGACAATGACATTTTTCTTTGGGGTGTTTAAGGCCAAAGGACAGTTTCTGCTGTAACCCTGGGCTTTACCACCTAATACAAACAGCAAATAAAGATTTTTTATTCGTGTACCATAAATATTTAGGACTACATCTACCGCCAATGACAACTGTAAACAAATACTCATGGCTTCCAACAAACTCAGAGTCTCCGAATTTCATTTTGCCATCATTGCGGAAATTCAACATTTGAAATGAGCTGTAAAGTCGGATCGCGACATAAATAATTCACAGGGAGATTCATGGATTCTAGACGTTCTTTTCTGTTTGCGGGGGCCCTGCCCCCTGGACCCTGCAGCTGCCCGGCCTCCTCTTCCTCCCCATCTTGTCTCCAGCAACTGCTATGAAACCCACGTAATCAAGGACCCTCCTTCTCGTGATTTAAACCTTAAAAATACACCTTGGTCTGACCACTTTGACACGATTTGATTTTGATACAAACTCTCCCCAAGGACCGATCATCTAAACAGTGCTTCCCTGGGTGGAATCTGAGTACAGACCACTGATGCCGTCCCAGGTGTGTGAAACATGTTTCCCTCACCTGTACTCATGGCTCCTGTGAGTTACCTGCCCAAGTGGCACTTCCATCCCAACTCCCTGTCTCCATCCCAGGGGGGCATCACCATTTCGCATCAAACTTCCAGGTAGGTTTTTGGGTTTTGTTTATTGAGTGACTAGAAACAGCAAAGTCCAAACTGAGTAAAACACTTAAAAATGAGTTTAAAACCCAAGTACAAATGGTCCCCTTGTAAGCTTTTTGGTGCCAAGGTTGTGTCTTCTTTATCCATAGAGCTCTGAGCAAGTCTGTGTGTGATCCAATCACAACTTATCTCCAAGAGTTTAGGGACTTGCTGCTTGGAGGTGAGGGCATTCATCCCAGGATCTGACCAAAGAGAAAAGAAGGGAAACACTTCTGGTTAAGGCACTAGCAATCCACAATCCAAGGCAAAGGGGGAGGAAAGACCGTTACATCCTCACCTCCAAATGGGGTCCGGATGGAGATGCAGTGATCACATGCAGTGTCCCAGCCTCACTGCACCCTGAGGACCTGTCATTAATTCACATTACATGTGAAACTAGGGAGGCACAAGAGGCAAAGTGGCTTCTCTGAGGTCATCTAGACAGTGGCAAAGATGACCTTGGCAATGAAATTCTTTACTCCATACTCAGATTCTTTTCGTATCACCATGCTTCCTCTTGATGTGTATAGAAAAATATTTTCAAAGTGCATTGTAAAATGAAAAAAAAAATCATCTGCTATTTTGACTTTTTTTCTACTATTAAAAAAATCTCATTTCCTTTGCCATTTAGAAGATTTTGATTCAAAGTTTTTATTTAAGAAATAATGCAGAGAATGGACTGGAGAACTCGAGGTTTGGGGGGGTGGGGGGTGAAGGGGAAGCTGAGACAAAGTGAGAGAGTAGCACAGACATATATATACTATCAACTGTAAAATAGATAGCCATTGGAAAGTTGCTGTATAACAAAAGGAGTTCAACTCGAGGATGGATGGTGCCTTAGAGGACTAGGACAGGGAGGGTGGGGGGGAGTCAAGGGAGGGAGGGAATATGGGATATGTGTATAAAAACAGATGATTGAACTTGGTGTACCCCCAAAAAATATATAATAAATAAATAAATAAAATGAAACAACAACAAAAAAGAAATAATGGAAGCAAATGCATATAACCACTGCACGGTGCCATGGACCCTTCCAAAAACTTCACATATGAGAACTCATTCCATCCTTACAACCTATGAGGTAAGAATTATTATTATCTCATCTTCAGAGATGAAAACCCTGAGAGAAAACAGAGAGGTTAAGTAACTTGCCTAATGTCACACATCTAGTAAGAGTCAAAACCAGGATTTGAGCATACCATAAAGGATGTCAATTTTCCTTGAAGAACAGAGTTCAAGGAATTCCCTTGTGGCCCAGTGGTTAAGACTCCACTTTTTCACTGCTGAGGGCCCAGGTTCGATCTCTGGTCCAGGGACTAGGATCCCGTAAGCCACACAGCAGAGCCAAACAACAACAACAAAAAACAAACAAAAACAAAAACCCATAGAGTTCAGTGCCAATAGGATAAAAAAGGAGGAAAGAAAAAAATCCCCAAACTATGTTTTAGAAAACCCATATACTGGAGACAAAGTAATAAAATCTAATAGGCAATAAGTTTACTCAAGCAAATGATTGAAAAAAGAAAATTAAAAAGACAAACCAAAATTGATAGGACCACTTTGTAAAATCGTTCAGTGCTATCTGTGAAAGCGAGTACCTACCAAAGCTAAACATATGTGTACCCCATGACCCAGCAATCCCAATAGGATTGCATGCATATTTTTTGCCAAAATTTGTATATTAGAATATTCCAGACAGAGGTGTTTGTAAGAGCCAGAAACTAGACAAAAAACAATTGCTCAAAGAGTTAAGTAAATTGTGGTATATTTACATAATATACAAATATGTACTATATAAAATATAATGTATATTATATAAAACAGTGTATAATGTATATGATGTAAAAATAAACTATTCAACAATGGGAATAGACAATCCAAAATACATGTAAAAATATGGATACAATTAACATAATTTTGAGCAAAAGAAGTGAGAGCCACAAAAGTATGTTTATACTACATGAATCCATTCACATAAAGTACAGACACAGGCAAAACTAACCTCTCTGTTCAGGTGGCCACCCCGGGGAATCAGGTGGACAGAGTTAGAGGAAGGATGCACAAGGACGGGACTCTGGGTATGTGTCTTGCGTCAGGAGAAAGTTACACAGGTGTATTCAATCGTGAAAGTCAGTCTGTAACCAAATGTGGGGTCTGGCTGCTCGCCGCTCAAAAGCCAATAAAGAGGCAAGGTTGGTGGAAAGAAAAGTTTGCTTTATTTTGAAGACAGCGGGGGTAGGGGGGAAGCAGGGGGCAGGGAGGGACAGAGGGGGCTGAGGTCTGACTTCTGTCCAATGGTCAACTCCCCCAGATGACAATCAGTGGGCAAGAGCTTGTATAGACAGAGGGAGGGGCTACATGCAGAAACAGCACAGGCAGCTCTGACAGTCAGCTTGAAATTGGTCATCGGTGGTCTGACCAGTGGCGTCTTGATTGTTTTAAGTACAGTTACCCTTCAGTTCCAGGGTCCGTTTGTTCCCATTTCTTTGAGGCCAGTTCTCAGAATTGGGGCAGCTTCTGTCACGGCTACAGTCTGGTCATCATGTAGTGAACTTCTTCCACCTGGTGGGGGTTTCAGTACCTATAAGACAGCTCACAGGACATGGCTCAGAATATTATCTATAACCCTTGAGGAGGAACTAAAGGCCCTTAACTTTGCTTAATGACTAAACTGTCATTATTTAGTCTTATTGGACTGTTTTCCTTTGCTCCTGCATTTTCCCACTTCTCTGATTAAACTTACTCTTTGGCTAAAGTTTTTTCACAGAAAAAAAGGCAGTCAGGGGACATTGCTCGGGGAGGGGGGAGGAGGGGAGGGAAGAACCACTAGGTCCTGCTCCATTTCAGGTCCAGTGGGCAATGGTGAACACATCAATTAAGTGTTAAATTAAACAAAATGTTTTTACACGGTGAAATGATTTGACCTTCCTGCAATATTACCTGCCCTTCTGCAACTCTGCCAACTTTATTTTTTCTTTGCCCTCTTGGCCAACCTGAGATATCTAAAAATGTTTTTTGTTTTTTGACACTATTTTTCTAATTCTTTAATTAATTAATTAATTAATTTTTTAATTTATTTTGCCTGCACCGGGTCTTAGTTGTGGTGTGCAGGATCTTTTAGTTGTGGCATGCAAACTCTTAGTTGGGGCATACATGTGGGATATAGTTCCCTGACCAGGGATCAAACACAGGCCCCCTGCATTGGGAGTGCAAAGTCCTACCCACTGGACCACCAGGGAAGTCCATAAAAATGTCTATGCTTTATTTGTTTTTTAATGTTCCTCCCTAAAAAGACATTGTCTTGCTGTGATAAATATACTAGCCTCTTGGAATGACTACCCCCGTTTCATGAATGTGAACTTGATGGGGTAAAATGAAAGAACTTTGCTGGATGGAAGAAAGTGGCATTCTTTTATGCCCTTAAGCCCTTTCAGTGGAAAGTGTCCTGTGGGTTTCCCTCCAGCCTGGAAGGAACCCCAGTGCCCTTGCATGCAGCAGACGGCTGTCTTAAATGCTCTGCTTACCTAGGTCTCCTCCTGATGGAGACTTGGTTTGCCTCCTTTCTGGGATTAGAGCCTGTGGGATAATAAGTCTTGAAAATAAGCAACCAAGGAGTGTAGCCTCTCTGTGCACAGCCTGCCGCCGCCATCTTGAGTTGCCGCGTCAGGGGCAAGGCTTCTGCATGCGGTCCAGCCCGCGGAGCTGAGGCGTCAGCGCAGCCATGTCTCACTGGGCAGTCTGATCTGAAGGCCCCTGTGCGAGGCCTCTGCCTGTAGCACCCTGGGAACAAGTGAAACTAGACGAAGCACAAAAGAAAAAAAAGGTTTTATGACAGTAACCCTGCTCAAGGTCGAATTAAAGTGGTGTTTCTTGAATTCTAAAGTGCATACAAATCACCTGGGGATTCTGTGAAAATGCATGTTCCACTTCAGTAGGTCTGGCCTGAGATCCTATAGTTTTAACAAGCTGCTGGATGATGTCCATGGGCTGGCCTTAAGATCACATTTTGAATAGCTCCCCAGGCAGGCGTCCCATCCACCACCTTTCCAGTGCTAAGGAGTTCTTAGCTGAGAAGAGAAAGAGAGAGAGAGGCTTTGGCCCAAACTCAAGAGCGTCAGGAGTGCGTGCTGGCGGGCGGAGTTGATACACCGTAGACTCAGCCAGGAAGAGGGGAGCAGAGCTGGATTTGGGAAGCAGCCGCCTGCTATGCTGATAACCTCTGGAAACTGGCTAAGGAGCTGTGACTGAATATTCATCTAATCCAATACTTGGACATTAGTCTGAGGCTTGGACAGTCTTCTATAAACACCTCTATCACCAGGACAAGCAACCCCAAAAGCTTGGACAACCATGAGGAAACAAAGAAACACCATGCAGGCAAAGGAGCAGGAAAAAAACCCACAAGACCAAATAAATGAGGAGGAAATAGGAAAAATGCCTGAAAAAGAATTTAGAGTAATGATAGTAAAAATGATACAAAATCTCGATAACAAATTAGAGAAAGTACAAGAAACAGTTCATAAGAACTCAGAAAAACAAACAGCAATGGATAACAAAATAACTGAAATTAAAAATACTCTAGATGCTCTAACCAGCAGAATGACTGAGGCAGAAGAACGAATAAGTGAGTTGGAAGATAGAATGGAAGAAATAAACGCCACAGAGCAGGAAAAAGATAAAAAAATAAAAAGACTAGAAGACAGCCTCAGAGACCTCAGTGATAACCTTAAACGTACCAACATTCGAATTATAGGCATCCCAGAAGAAGAAGAAAACAAGAAAGGGTCTGAGAAAATATTTGAAGAGGTTCTAGTGGAAAACTTCCCCAACATGGGAAAGGAAATAATGAACCAAGTCCAAGAAGCACAGAGAGTCCCATACAGAATAAACCCAAGGAGAAATACACCAAGACACATATTAATCAAACTAACAACAATTCAACACAAAGAAAAAATATTAAAAGCAGCAAGAGAAAAGCAACAAACAACATATAAGGGAAAACCCATCAGGATAACAGCTGACCTTTCTACAGAAACTCTGCAGGCCAGAAGGGAATGGCAGGATATACTGAAAGTCCTGAAAGAGAGAAACCTACAGCCAAGAATACTTTACCCAGCAAGAATCTCATTCAGATTTGAGGGAGAAATCAAAAGCTTTCCAGACAAGCAAAAGTTAAGAGAATTCAGCACCACCAAACCAGCCTTACAACAAGTGCTAAAGGAACTTCTCTAAGTAGGAAACACAAGAAAAGGAAAACACCTACAAATGCAAACCCAAAACAATTAAGAAAATGGTAATTGGAACACACATGTCAATAATCACTTTAAATGTAAATGGATTAAATGCTCCAACCAAAAGACACAGACTGGCTGAATGGATCCAAAAACAAGACCCTTCTATATGCTGCCTACAAGAAACCCACTTCAGACCAAGGGATACATATAGACTGAAAGTGAAGGGATGGAAAAAGATATTCCATGCAAATGGAAGTCAAAAGAAAGCTGGAGTAGCAATACTCATATCAGACAAATTAGACTTGAAAGTAAAGACTATTAAAAGAGACAAGGAAGGGCACTACATAATGATCAAGGGATCCATCCAAGAAGAACATATCACAATGGTAAATATCTATGCCCCCAATATAGGAGCACCTCAATACATAAGGCAAATGCTAACAGCTATAAAAGGGGACATCGACAGTGACACAATTATAGTGGGAGACTTGAACACCCCACTTACATCAATGGACAGATCATCCAAACAGAAAATAAATAAAGACACACAAGCTTTAAATGACACATTAGACCATCTTGACTTCATTGATATTTATAGGACATTCCATCCAAAAACGACAGACTACACTTTCTTCTCAAGTGCACACGGAACATTTTCCAGGATAGATCACATCTTGGGTCACAAATCAAACCTCAGCAAATTCAAGAAAATTGAAATCATATCAAGCATCTTCTCAGACAACAACGCCATGAGACTAGATATCAATTACAGGAAAAAAACTGCAAAAAATACAAACACATGGAGGCTAAACAATTCACTATTAAACAACCAAGGAATCACTACAGAAATCAAAGAGGAAATCAAAAAGTATCTAGAAACAAATGACAACGAAAACACAACAACCCAAAACCTATGGGACGCAGCAAAAGCAGTTCTAAGAGGGAAGTTTATAGCAATACAGTCCTACCTTAAGAAACAAGAAAATGATCGAATAAACAACCTAACCTTACACCTCAAACAACTAGAGAAAGAAGAACAAAGAAACCCCAAAGTGAGCAGAAGGAAAGAAATCATAAAGATCAGAGCAGAAATAAATGAAAAAGAAAGGAAGGAAACCATAAGAAAAATAAATAAAACTAAAAGCTGGTTCTTTGAGAAGATTAACAAAATTGATAAACCATTAGCCAGACTCATCAAGAAAAAGAGGGAGAAGATGCAAATCAACAGAATTAGAAATGAAAAAGGAGAAGTCACAACGGACACCTCAGAAATACAAAACATCATGAGAGACTACTACAAGCAACTATATGCCAATCAATTGGATAACCTGGAAGAAATGGATACATTCTTAGAAAAATACAATCTTCCAAGACTGAACCAGGAAGAAATAGAAACCATGAACAGACCAATCACAAGTACAGAAATTGAGGCAGTGATTAAAAATCTCCCAACACACAAAAGCCCAGGAACAGATGGATTCACAGGCGAATTCTATCAAACATTTCGAGAAGAGTTAACACCTATCCTTCTCAAACTCTTCCAAAATATTGCAGAAGGCGGAGCACTCCCAAACTCATTCTATGAGGCTACCATCACCCTGATACCAAAACCAGGCAAAGATGTCACAAAAAAAGAAAACTACAGACCAATATCACTGATGAATATAGATGCAAAAATCCTCAACAAAATACTAGCTAACAGACTGCAACAGCACATTAAAAAAATCATACACCACGATCAAGTGGGGTTTATCCCTGGGATGCAAGGATTCTTCAATATACGCAAATCAATCAACGTGATACATCATATCAACAAATTGAAGGATAAAAACCATATGATCATTTCAATAGATGCAGAAAAAGCTTTTGACAAAGTTCAACATCCATTTATGATAAAAGCTCTCCAGAAAATGGGCATAGAAGGAAATTACCTCAACATCATAAAAGCCATATATGACAAACCAAAAGCCAACATTGTTCTTAATGGAGAAAAACTGGAAGAATTCCCTCTAAGAACAGGAACAAGACAAGGGTGTCCACTCTCACCACTGTTATTCAACATAGTTTTGGAAGTGTTAGCCACAGCAATCAGAGAAGAAAAAGAAATTAAAGGAATCCAAATTGGAAAAGAAGAAGTAAAATTGTCACTCTTTGCAGATGACATGATATTATATATAGAAAACCCTAAAGACTCTACCAGAAAACTGCTAGCACTCATTGATGAGTTTAGTAAAGTAGCAGGATACAAAATTAATGCACAGAAATCTCTTGCATTCCTATACACTAACAACGGAAGAGCAGAAAGAGAAATTAAGGAAACTCTCCCATTCACCATTGCAACCAAAAGAATAAAATACCTAGGAATAAACCTGCCTAAGGAGGCAAAAGATCTGTATGCAGAAAACTTTAAGACATTGATGAAAGAAATCAAAGATGACATAAACAGATGGAGGGATATACCATGTTCCTGGATTGGAAGAATCAACATCGTGAAAATGACTGTACTACCCAAAGCAATTTACAGATTTAATGCAATCCCGATCAGATTACCAATGGCATTTTTCACAGAACTAGAGCAAGAAATCTTACGATTTGTATGGAAACGCAAAAGACCCCGAATAGCCAAAGCAATCTTGAGAAGGAAAAATGGAGTTGGTGGAATCAGGCTTCCTGATTTCAAACTATACTACAAGGCCATAGTGATCAAGACAGTATGGTACTGGCACAAAAATAGAAAGGAAGATCAATGGAACAGAACAGAGAACTCAGAAGTAAGCCCAAACACATATGGGCACCTTATCTTTGACAAAGGAGGCACGAGTATACAATGGAAAAAAGACAGCCTCTTCAATAAGTGGTGCTGGGAAAATTGGACAGCAACATGTAAAAGAATGAAATTAGAACACTTCCTAACACCATACACAAAAATAAACTCCAAATGGATTAAAGACCTACATATAAGGCCAGACACTATCAAACTCCTAGAGGAAAACATAGGCAGAACACTCTTTGACATACATCAAAGCAACATCCTTTTTGACCCACCTCCTAGAATCATGGAAATAAAATCAAGAATAAACGAATGGGACCTCATGAAACTTAAAAGCTTTTGCACAGCAAAAGAAACCATAAACAAGACTAAAAGGCAACCCTCAGAATGGGAAAAAATAATTGCCTATGAAACAACGGACAAAGGATTAACCTCCAAAATATACAAGCAGCTCATGCAGCTTCATACCAAAAAAGCAAATAACCCAATCCACAAATGGGCAGAAGACCTAAATAGACACTTCTCCAAAGAAGACATACAGATGGCCAACAAACACATGAAAAGATGCTCAACATCACTCATCATCAGAGAAATGCAAGTCAAAGCCACAATGAGGTATCACCTCACACCAATCAGAATGGCCATCATCACAAAGTCTGGAAACAACAAATGTTGGAGAGGGTGTGGAGAAAAGGGAACTCTCCTGCACTGTTGGTGGGACTGTAAGTTGGTACAGCCACTATGGAAAACAATTTGGAGGTTCCTTAAAAAACTACAAATAGAACTACCATATGATCCAGTAATCCCACTCCTGGGCATATACCCAAAGAAAACCATAATCCCAAAAGAAACTTGTACCATAATGTTTATTGCAGCACTCTTTACAATAGCCAGGACATGGAAGCAACCTAAATGCCCATCAACAAATGAATGGATACAGAAGATGTGGCATATATATACAATGGAATATTACTCAGCTATAAAAAGGGATGAGATGGAGCTATATGTAATGAGGTGGATAGAACTACAATCTGTCATACAGAGTGAAGTAAGTCAGAAAGAGAAAGACAAATATTGTATGCTAACTCACATATACGGAATCTAAAAATGGTACTGATGAACTCAGTGACAAGAACAGGGAAGCAGATACAGGGAATGGACTGGAGAACTCGAGGTATGGGAGGGGGCGGGGGGGGAAGGGGAAACTGAGAAGAAGCGGGAGAGTAGTACAGACATATATATACTACCAACTGTAAAATAGTCAGTGGGAAGTTGTTGTATAACAAAGGGAGTCCAACTCGAGGATGGAAGATGGCTTAGAGGACTGGGGCAGGGAGGGTGGGGGGGAATCGAGGGGGGGGCGTCAAGGAAGGGAGGGAATATGGGGATATGTGTATAAAAACAGTTGATTGAACCTGGGGTACCCCCAAAAAAAATAAAATAAAATAAAATAAAATAAAAAAAAATAAGCAACCAAGGAGGCAGCTAGTAATGGAGAAAGGCTTCAGCCCAAAGAGGTACCTACAGGTGATGAAAACCAGGCCAATGTACCCTGTGCTGCCTGGATGGCAAACGTGTGCAGCGTGCTTGAGAGAAATAGCTAAAATACGGGAAAGCCTTCAAGATTGTGCAAAATCAGAAACTCCAGTTCTAAGAAATTATTCTAGAAAAGAACTGAGCAAAGTTTCACCCCGTGCTGATTATATTTTGGTTTTATCCGTGCTTGGGATAAATAGGGTTTTAGCCAAACCAACATCTAAGTCAGATACAAGTTAGAGTAACTGAATGGGGTAGTTGTAAATCGTTGCAAAAATAAAGGCTGTTTTGAAACCTATCATTTTCTGGCTGGCAGGTGAAGCAAAAGCCATTTTCGGATGGAATTTTGGAGACCAGCTTTCTAAAGAAATGTGTTTATATTCATCCTGGAATTCAGAGATGAGGCTGAATTTATTGTATCTTCCAGGAATCAATTTATCCCCAATGGCTCATACACAGAAATGTGTCTTAATTCTGGTAGGTGGTGCAGCTGGCACTCAATATTTTAATTTATTTTCTCAACAAATGAAAAATAAATGTGTCACAGTTTATTATGTTGCATGCTCCCTAATGGAAATTCGTGGAAACTTTCTTTCTTTCTTTTTTTTTCTTGCTAGAATGATCATAGTTAGGTGGGTGGATCTGTAACCGAAAGTGGGGTCTGGCTGCTCGCTGCTCAAAAGCCAGTAAAGAGGCCAGGTTGGTGGAAAAGAAGGTTTGCTTTGTTTTGGATGCTGGCAACCTGGGAGCGGGGGACAGCAGACACCTGATCAAAGGCCAACTCTACACCCTCCACCCGTCCCCCGACAAGCAGGGGGCAAGAGCTTTTATAGAGGGAGGGAGGGGCTCCATGCAGAAACAGCACAGGCAGCTCTGACAGTCAGCTTGAAATTGGTCATGGGTGGTCTGGCCAGCGTCATCTTGATTGTTTTAAGTACAGTAACTCTTCAGTTCCAGGGTCGGTTTGTTCCCAATTCTTTGAGGCCAGTTCTCAGAATTGGGGCAGCTTCTGTCATGGCTACAGTCTGGTCATCATGTAATTAACTTCTTCCACCTGGTGGGGTTTCAGTGTCTACAAGACAGCTCACAGGGCATGGCTCAGAATATTATCTAGAGCCCTCAAGGAGGAACTAAAGGCCCTTGACTTTGCTTAATGACTGAAGTATTACTATTTGGCCTCCTTTGACTGTTTTTGTTTCTGCATTTTCCCACTTTTCTGATTAAACGTATTCTTTGGCTGAAGCTTTTCCACACACAAAAGGTAGGCAGAGGACATGGGGGGAGGGGAGGCGGCAAGGGCCACAGGATCCTGCTCCGTTTCAGACAGATCATATTAACCAACAAATCTTTTTTTTTAAGGTTTATTTTATTTATTATTTATTTGTTTATTTTATTTTTGGCTGCATTGGGTCTTTGTTGCTATGCACAGGCTTTCTCTAGCTGTGGTGAGTGGGGCTACTCTTCATTGTGGTGTGCAGGCTTCTCATTGCAGTGGCTTCTCTTGTTGCAGAGCACGGCTCTAGGCATGCGGGCTTCAGTAGTTGTGGTACATGGGCCCAGTAGTTGTGGCTCAAGGGCTCTAGAGCACAAGCTCAGTAGTTGTGGCACATGGGCTTAGTAGCTCCGAGGCATATAGGATCTTCCCAGCCCAAGGCTTGAACCTGTGTCCCCTGCATTGGCAGGTGGATTCTTAACCACTGCGCCACCAGGGAAGCCCAACAAATCTTTTATGAAATCATGAGACATTTGTTGTAACTGATTGAGGTTTTACCAAATGCAAAATGGCATTATTTAAATCAAGACTTGGGGGCGCCCCCTTCAGGCCAGTGGAGGAATCAAAGGTAACTTTATGGCCTTTGGAATTTCTTCCTGTTAGCCTGATCTCTAAGGTCACTTTTCTTCTATAATCTGAGACTTCAGAAAAAGGCGTCTGGATGGAGGCTGACAGCAAATGGGTCAGCAATTTTGACAGCAGAACTGGTAAAAATACGCATTCATACATCACAGCTGAAGTTCTGGGTTAAAGGCAAATGAAAAACCTTGAACATCAGGACCATTCAGTGTTATATAGAGTTAAATATCCAGAGCTCTATGGTTCTATTTTATTTCTATTATAGAAAGTTGTAGACAATTTTAAGATCACCCCATCTGACTTGAGGTTTCTACTCACAGGGTATTGTCAAATGTAGATTTTATTATTACTTGGGTGTGGCCAGGCAGAGAGATCAAGACATGACTGTCATTGAAAAGATAGTCTGAAAAAGAAAAGAAACAAATGAACTTATTTACAAAACAGACACAGAATTACAGATATTTAAAAATGATACTGAAACCATTCATCTCAGATTGGGACTTGAACCTGCCTGCCAGGACTTGAACCCAGCCTAAACCCAGATTGGAACTTGAACCAATGCAGCCAGGACTCAAACCCAGCCAAAACCCAAGATCTTCCAGCTGAGATCACAAATCTGGTTTCAGGAATTAATGAAGCTCAGGTTCTTGATGTCTCATCACAGAAAGAATTCAGTGAGAAACAAAGTGATAGGTAAGAAGTTTATGTAGACATCTATTTAGAGAGAAACACACTCTGCAGACAGAGTGTGGGCCATCTCAGAAGGTAAGAGAGGCAACAGGGTAGGGGGGTTGTCAGTTTTTGTAAGGGTGGGTAATTTCATAGGCTAATGAGTGGGTGGAGTATTCCAGAATTGGGCCACCACCCACTTTTTGATCCCATGGTCAGCCTTGGGACTGTCATGGTGCCTGGGAGTTGACTTGTCTGCCATCTTGGACCCATTTCATTCTAATCAGTTTATGTTATGTCCTCGGGCTATGTCATTCTTTCAAAGGTTGTGCCCTGCCCACTTCCCTCCTGTTTCAATACCAAGGGGGACCCTGTGGGTCTCCTGGGCACAAAGCCTTTCTGTGTCCCTATTTCTTTGATTATAGGAAACAGCCTTCACTCAGCCTCCAGGACCTTCCCTGAGTTCCAGTGGGCAGACTCAAGCAGCTGTTAATTAGGGAAGGGAGGGGATGCGCGAGACCTGGGAGAAACAGTCAAGAGCAGCCTTGAGGCAGGTCCTGTTTCCCCAGCAACAACACCTACAACACGATCTTTGAGCTATTTTGCAGAACTTGAAACCCCCTCCAGGTGGGAGAAGTTATTGATTAACGATGGTATGCTGCCCCAAAAGCATGCAGACCCAGAGCAGTTGGACTTGAAGGTGGATGATGCTGACTCCTACTTACCTCGCCACCCACCCATCAGAAGAATGCAGGACTGTGACTGCCTTGATCCTTATCACCTACCCCTGACCACAAGCCCCGACTATAAGACCTCTCCCTATTCCCCTGGGAGGGGGGCACAGCTTGAGGTGCTAGCCACTGTGTTGTCCCATTTACCTGGCAAAGAAATAAAGCTATTCCTTTCTACTCCCCCAAAATCTCTGTCTCTGTATTTCTATTCAGCATCGGTGAACAGAGGCCAGATTTTTTTGGCAACAAACACAAACTTATGGTTACCGAAGGGGAAACGTGTGGGGAGGGATAAATCAGGAGCTCGGGATGAACACACACACACTATTTTATATAAGATAGATAACCAACAAGGACTAAACCTGTTTAGCACAGGGAACTCTACTCAATATTCTGTGATAAACTGTATGAGAAAAGAATCTAAGAAAGAATGACTATATGAGATGTATAACTGAATCACTGCTGTACACATGAAACACAGCATTGTAAATCAACTATACTCCAATAAAATAAATTTATAACCAGGAATCTCAAATAGAAAAAAAAAAAGATAGTTTGTTACAGTTTCCATGAGCAGGGGGCATGCCAGACCAGGAGGGGCCACTTGGCAAAGCACCAGGGTCAGTCAGGAGGCAGAGGGAGGGGAGGAAAATGTGGGCAGGAGCCTTTTTGTAACTTCTTTGGGAAGGAGCAGGCAGCAGCAGTTAAGCAGCCTTAGGACTGGCCAGTTTGAATAACTCCACTGGGCTGTAGGTCATAGAGGCTGACCCTAGGTGTCTGGTACCTGAAACCATGGTGATTAGGGCAGGTGGATAGTGGCCCAGAGGGTAAGAACTCAGTAGAGGAGGGGATGGGGTGTGGACTGTGGATTAGTTGGTTTACAAATGAAAGGTGTGAAGCCCTTTGCTCTCTCTAGGAATTAGCTAATCCTAAAAGGGGCAGTCCCTCCCTAATCAGCAAGACCTCAGATGTCAACTCAATAGAAACCAGAAACTGTAAAAACACATGCGAATCCAAAGGGTCCCCTCCATCCTGCAGCCTGGGGATGCAGGAGGTGAGGGCTCCCATCCATCCTGCAGCATCCTGTGACCCTGTAAGACATGCTCACGTTTTCACATTCTTGAAATGCAGGGCACAGAGATATGCGGAATAGAAAACTGTGACCCTATAGCAGGCATCTGGACTTCTTCACCTGCTAAACTGGCCGATTCCATCACCTGGAGGGGGAAAGATGGTTTGTTTATACATATTAAATGTTAAGTCTTGACCTGTTCACAAGGTTAGAAAATGTGTTGTTTTTCTCTGTCCAGGAGGTTCATTGCTTGAGTCAAGAGAAAGTCCTTAAGGAAATTAGGGACACAAATTCCTAGGCTGTGTCAGGATGGGGATTCAGTGGATTCTTCTTAAACAAAAGAGTAACAAATCTAAACCTGGATACAGGTTGCACTAAAGGTTACAATTTCTCCTCTTCAATCCTAACCTAAATAAAATACATTTCTCATGCATGTTTTGGTATCAACCTCAGCTCACCACATGCCGTCTGTATAATGTAGATGTTCCACTCACCTGTTCAAACTGCACTTCCTTCATCTGTGGTGATGAGGATGCTCAGAGGTTCTCCCTTACGTGACCGCTGTGATGGACAAATTACACGATGTGGGTAAGACACTGAGTATTTGTGATTATAACGTTAACTCTGATCACCCTGGACATTATTAGTTTGGTGGATTAAATCTGCAAGAAATGGCCATGACATGCCCTACCCAACATTTGGATTTGTTTTTGCTCTTGCTTTGGGATGGAGCCCTCTTTGGTGACTAGTTTGATCAAGAGACTGACAGAAGTTGGGCCATGGGCATTTTGATGTAAGGATAGAGAAGAGAATACAACCTATTCTTGGTCCTCCTGGGACTCTCCCACTTTGAATCCAGCCACCATGATCCGAGGAAGCCACGCAGCTACGTGGGAAGGTCCAGTGACGTCCGAGTGGGTAGCCCTCATCATCCTTGGATGTGTGTATGTGAGCTGCCTTCAGCTGACTGTCCTAGGCTTCAGCTGGCCTGGCTGATGCCAAGTAGAGCAGAGACCAGCATGACCCTTCTAGCCCAGAGCAGAAAGAATATATATGGGGAAATAAATGTCATTTTAAACCACTGAGTTTGGATTTTCTTACACAGTAATAAATAATTGTAAAATAGTCTAATATATGAGAATCCTATTAACCTCTGAGCTATTGTATTTTCCAATCAACTAACCTCAACCGTACTCCTCTCACAAAAATTAAGATAGGAAAATTCAAATGTGAGACGTAGTCTTGACTTTTAGCAATATGTGAAATTATGCATGACACGTAGTGCAATGTAAAACAATATTTCTTTAACAAATAATATATTGAAAAAGTAGACTTTTTAGTTGTTCTTATTTCTATGTGTTATATATACATATGTCTGTGTACATATGTACAGTTATATATGAATGTATGTGTATATGTGTATATATATATCTACGTGTGTGTGTGTGTGTGTATATATATATATATATATAAAATCATTTTCTTAGTTCAAGTTTATCCACTTATCTTTTTGTTCTCTAATCAGGACAAAAAAAAAAAATAAAAGCTTTAAAAAAATTTTAGTTAAGATGTATTCCTGTATTTGATACTAGTTTCACAACTTAAATAGTATAAATTTCCTCTCATAATAAGCAAAAGAAATAAATGGAATACTTCAAAGTCCATGGGCTTCTTTCTCTTTCTACTGAAGGGTTGTAAAAAAATACAAAGGGAGCCCAAGTGCAGATTCAGGGGAAAGATTGTAATTATAATGTGCTTGTTTCTAGGATCTATTTAAAATGCCTATTTGAAAAAGAGCAAAGACTTCTGTAAGCAGGAGGAATTCTCAATTGACTTTGAAATGACTGTTCTAGCTTGTTCTATAATTCTTTTCATCTTTGTCAGCTAAAGGAGCAATAGAATATCCTTAAAGATGAACCAGAGAAGAGCAAGAAAAATCAACTTCGTTATTAACTCAGCATTAACATGTCTTCTTTTGGAGGTAGTTTAACCCATTGAATGTGTCTTATAATGTCTTATTTCTCAAAAGTGATACTGCTTTGTTTTTCATTCATAAAGTGATCTTTTATACACTTTACTCACGTTACAGATGCTTGGCACCCAAAACCCATGATGGAAACATGCTAGTTAAAGTTAATTCACCACCTTTGATTAGAGAGGACCTAAAATAAGATCATCTTCTTCAAAACCGACTTTCTTTGGTCAAAAATGTTTGCATCAATAGGAAAGTAGGCAAGCAAACTTCTACAGCTGAGGTTTTATACTAGGTAAGCCACTGCTGTCTTTCCGTCCAACTAGGAAGGATAAAATTTAGACTAAAGATCTTCCATTCACCACACCATGGCACAGTCTGCATTTTTGAAAGTGGATGAGCTTATAAATTATTTATAAATATTTATCGGGAATGATAATACCTCTTCAAAATAGCATTATCAGTGTACTTACTTAATATACAGAATAAAAATGAAATTCAAGTGGACAGAGATTTGGGGTTTTAGGTAACTCAAATCAGGGATTCCGTGGGCCAGTTCTAGTCACTGTGTGCGTGTTTAGTACAAAGAAATCAGACACTCGAGAGCTCTTGTCACTCGTGGTTACCAATGTTCACAGTGATGCCCTTTTGAGGTATCATTTCTCCTAATGTCCAAAAACGATACTCGAGCTGTCTGCAGGCTCTCTCTTAACTCTTAGTTTTCTTCTTCTTCAAGCTGATAAATTCCATTTGTTTCTTGCAACCCAGTTGCCCATCAGCCCCAAAGCCCATCCTCTTACAACCACCATGTCATTTATATGAACTGATAATTAAACTTATTTTCCAGGGACTTCCCAGGTGGCACAGTGGTAAAGAATCTGTCAGCCAATGCAGGGGACATGGGTTCGAGCCCTGGTCTGGGAGGATCCCACGTGCCACAGAGCAACTAAGCCCGTGTGCCACAACTGCTGAGCTCTGCACTGTAGAGCCCATGCTCCACAACAAGAGAAGCCCGCACACTGCAATCAAGAGTAGCCCCTGCTCGCAGCAACTAGAGAAAACCCACGTGCAGCAATGAAGACCCAACACAGCCAATAAATAAATAAATAAATAAATAAATTTATTTTTTAAAAAATGCTCACATTAAAAAAAAAAACATAAAATTAATTCCTCAAAGTTATTCCAGGACTCAGTGACCAGAACAAGGATGCAGATACAGAGAATGGACTGGAGAACTCGAGGTATGGGAGGGGGCGGGGGGTGAAGGGGAAACTGAGACGAAGCGAGAGAGTAGCACAGACATATATATACTACCAACTGTAAAATAGTCAGTGGGAAGTTGTTGTATAACAAAGGGAGTCCAACTCGAGGATGGAAGATGCCTTTGAGGACTGGGGCGGGGAGGGTGGGGGGGGCTTGGGGGGGGCGTCAAGGAAGGGAGGGAAGATGGGGATATGTGTATAAAAACGGATGATTGAACCTGGTGTACCCCCCCAAAAAATAAATAAAAAAAAAAAAAGAAAAAAGAGTAAGGCAAAAAAAACAAAAACAAAACAAAAAAAAAAACATAAAATTAATTCCTCAAAGTTATTCCAGGACCAGATAAAAGCATGTGCAATGGAGATTTCTAAAGCAAACCTTCTATCTCCACCAAAATGATGAGTCCAAAGAGTACCCTTCCATATTTATAGAAAAGTCACAATGGTGTTTAAAATATGCAAAAGTGCCCTATTACCAAAGCTCTAAGAGTGAAATTAAGTTGCTTGTAGATGTATTTTCATTTCAGTTTTCCTAGTAAATTTTATTTGTAATTGCTAATGGGGTTGTCAGTTACAGTTTGGCTAATTCCACAGTGTGCTCTGGTAGATGTGGTACTTATTGTTTTTGGCATATGTTTCTGTGCTCAGCATAATAGCGTTCTAAATCAAATATAATTGTTCGGGGGTAGTTTCTGCTTCATTAATGCGGTTATCTTTGTCTCCCAAGCTGGAATGAAAATTCTTTGAGAATAAGAAATACTTCTTACTCGTTTTTTAGAACTGCCTTTCTTTTTTCAGCTGTTACAAGTGACGCAGATTTTAAAAATTTTAAATAATTTTTAATGAAATCGATTTGATATATATTGCTAAAGAGAGGCGCAGGGACACAAAAATAGATGACTTCAAGATAATTTATCTTTAAGAAATAAAAGGCTAACTCTTATGTGAGACTTTGGGGAATGTTTAGAACATCCTAATGCCTGGTATATCTCCATTTCCAACCAAAATGAGTCAACTTATAGTTTACTAACTCTCCCACTGCAAACAACCGAATGCCTATTTAATACACACACAAAAACAACATCTCTTTAGAGATATTAAAGAGCTGCCCCAAATCCAAATTTTGAATAAACAAGAACAAGAAGAGACGATCCCATTAGATAAGCATAGTATTCCATGCTGCTTTTCCTCCCAAGGCATTTGGTGAATCATCAGTTATCTATCCCTGTGTAACAACCCCCTCTCCCAAAACACACTTGCTTAAAATAACATCAATCCTTTTTTTCGCTCATGAATCTTTACTCTCCTCTACAGTGTCAGCTGTGATGCTGTGACTGGCGGCAGGGGATCCTTTTGCAAGAGATCACCCTCCCATGGCTGGCAGGATCGTGTTTGTCACATGACCTGATCCACAACTATGGGATGGGGGGAGGGTCTCATGTCTTCTCCATAGGGTCTCACCACCCAGCTGCTTGGGCTTCGTCCCAGCATGGCAGCTGGTTCCAGGAGCATGTGGTGGGCCACATGGCATCTCCACACACAGGACCAACTGCTGCTTCAGCCCCACAGGCTCCACTTACCCTGAGTCTGCAGGGGGCGCCAGTCTGCTCAGCGGTCTTTGGTCCATTCTCTGCCCCAAATAACAGCAAAGGCAAGATCCGCCCTCCAGACCTGGGACGGACCCCTCTACCAATGACAGGGCACAGGGCTTTGTCCTCTTACTTTGTCCTTCTGACCCCCTCCTGGGGCACACAGCCTCCAGCCCTGGCTAGGGGCTTTGAGGGAGGGGCTTCAAAGGTAGGAGAAAGAAAAGTGAAGAGGGAAGCGGGGGGCGGGCCTGTAAAGCCAAGAAAAGGGGGCATCGGACAGTTCCAAGGCCCATCTGGGTCCAATTATTTTGTTTATGGTTGCATGTTTTTAAACTTCTGGGTTTTGTGTGACTTTTAATCTCTGCATTATCTTTTCAATTTTTAGATTAAATTGTATGATCTGGGGGAAAATATTACATTAGTCTGGGAATTGGGGAAATGAGGATTTAGATTGTAGGCCTTTGGGGATAATTAGTCCTCAGTGATGATAAAGAAAAATGTGTAATTCTGTT
The DNA here is from genome assembly GCF_030028045.1 of Hippopotamus amphibius kiboko. Classification (NCBI taxonomy): domain Eukaryota; kingdom Metazoa; phylum Chordata; class Mammalia; order Artiodactyla; family Hippopotamidae; genus Hippopotamus; species Hippopotamus amphibius. Next base: position 23,500,629 of record NC_080193.1, read on the forward strand.
ATGTTTGGGGACTTTCAACCACCTGAGTGTACATTTAAAATAGTGTGTTGTTGGGAGTTCCCTGGTGGTCCAGTGGTTAGGACTGCACCTCTCACTGCTGAGGGCTTGGGTTCAATCCCTGGTGGGAGAACTAAGATTGCACAAGCCATGCATTGCAGCAAAAAAAAAAATAAAATGAAGTAAAGTAGAGTAAAATAGAGTGTGTTGTGTCGCATGCAAACTGCATCTGGTAGATTTGGTTTGAATGGGCATAGGGAAGCCAAAGACACCGACATCTGGGAAAGCTCTTCTGTGGGTGGCACAAGGATGCTGTCTTGCAGGATGGAGGGTGCAAAGGAGCCAGACCCAGGCAGGAGTTCCAGGCAGAGGACAGACAGGGGCAACGGACAGGCAGAAATGGGCTGTTTGTTCCAGAAACAGAAACAGACCCAAGGGTATGAGTGTTGACTGTTTAACCCAATGTCAACAAGACCATTTATGAAGCAGGTTTGAAGCACTTAGTTTCAAAATAGTCAAATAGAAAGAGTGTTGGACGATGTTTTGTGTTTACTTTTATTTCTAATAAGATGTCATTTGGATCAAGCAAGGCACGAAAGAATGTTTACTGAAGCCACAGGTGGACCAACCTGCATCGCAGAAGCGGTGTCAGCTTTCCTGTCTCTGTCACTCTGCCAAGTATTTCCTCCAGTACTACTTTTGTTTGACAGTTGTTCTTGGAAACAATTGAAGCCATCATAGGTTGGTCTGTGGCAGTTATATTGGGGCTTTCTCTATTTGCATCTGGGGTAGTAATTACTTGTCAAACAAGCCCAGGATGCTTTGGGACTATTATAAGGTAAGAAGATGCTAAATGTCCACTTTCTCACCCCAGTGGTTGTGGTTCACACCTCTGCTTTGGCAGCTAGAAGCTTATGTTGACTTTCATTCATTTAAAAGTAGATTTCAGGGGCTTCCCTGGTGGTGCAGTGGTTAAGAATCAACCTACCAATGCAGGGGACACTGGTTTGAGCCCTGGTCTGGGAAGATCCCACATGCTGAGGAGCAACTAAACCTGTGTGCCACAACTACTGAGCCTGTGTGCACAACTACTGAAGCCCATGCACCTAAAGCCTGTGCTCCGCAACAAGAGAAGCCACAGCAATGAGAAGCCCATGCACCGCAACAAAGAGCGGCCCCCACTCGCCGCAACTAGAGAAAGCCAGGGCACAGCAATGAGGACCCAACACAGCCAATAAATAAATTAATTAATTAATTAAAAAATAAAATAAAAGTAGATTTCAGGGACTTCCCTGGTGGTCCAGTGGGTAAGATTCTGTGCTCCCAATGCAGGAGGCCTGGGTTCGATCCCTGGTCAGGGAACTAGATTCCGCATATATGCCACACTAAGAACCCTCACGTCACAACTAAAAGATCCCACGTGCTGCAACTAAGACCTGCAGTGGCATACATACATACATACAAACATAAAAGCAGATTTCATTTCTTCTGAACAACTACTGGAAATTTCCACTAGGCTGGTGACATAATTCATTTTTTAAACCAAGCTAAGCCTGGTTTTATCTCCATAATTTAGTTATTTATCTTGACTCCTACAGGAAACCAAGCTCCACTGTCATGACAGAATGAGCAGCTGTGGATAATACAGCAAAGATGGGTGTAATTATGGGATTTGTTAAGTTCTGTGGGAAGAAAGTAGATTGAAAAGCTGCTATGCTCATGTATAGGGAGAAAAACCTAGCATCTACTCATGATATATTAGAGGTTTAAAAACAGGCTCAGGCATGTGGGGAATTTAAACACTGATTAGATATTTGATGATATTAAGGATATATTTTTATTGTATTTTAGAATAATAATGGTGTTAACGATCATTTTTAAAAAGAAGCATAGGTTTTCATTACCCATAAGGACATATCTGTGAATTATATGCTTAAAAAAAGACAACCAATCAATCCAACAAACAACAACAACAAAAAACTCAGAAGGGATTTTTCAACCCTTGCAAAAATTTCTGAATACATTTTCTTTCCAAATTTTGCTTTGTTTGTTTTGTTTTTCCTGGTAGGATTATCCTGACCTAACCACCATGCTATTTGGAATTCAACCCAGTATTTCTACCACCATAGAGAGAGGTCATAGGTGTTACACTTTATTCCTAAACACTTGAACATCTCTGCAGGAATTTGCCAATCTTTAGATACTTGACCACGATTTTCCTCTGAATCTATGATGAGGAACCTTTTATAGCTAGTTTTGAATCCCATGTATAACAGAAGCTTCTAAATGGGCTATTTGGCCACAATGAGAAATCTTTATTAAAAAGAAAACTTCTGAATGCCATCATTAAACAGACGTAAGTGCAAGGTTCTGTGCCAAGTAAAATTGTAAATAGCACGGACCATGCAATTTATGTTCATTTATGACACAGTAGCTCATCATGGCTCTAATTTTCATCGCTTTCCTTAGCCAAGCTCATCTGTTTCTCTGATAGAAATTCTTTTTATTTTATCTACAGTCTTTTGCCCCTGGACCTACAAGGGGAAGGATAAGAGGCTTCTGAAATGGGGACTACAGCCCCGGGACCCTAGGAACCGGTGGGCGTGCAGGTGGGTGGGGAAAACTCTAAAGGGACTGGGGTCCTTGGCCCTCAGATTATCTTTGCTAAGTTAGAATGTGTTTCCAGAATTTCCAAATCAGCCAATGTTTCACAAAAAGCCAGAAATAGAGACTTTTATATAAAATTGTTTTATTTTTCTGTGTTGGAGACCAACGAAACATTTTTCTACGTTCTGTGCTCCAGGCACAGTGTGTTTACAGGATGCAGGGGGCGGGATGGCCACGGGTCACTAACCTTTGTTCTGAAAGAATAGGGCTGGTCCCCGTGGATCGGGTTCCCATTTTCATCAGAATGTTCTAACACAAATGAACGTCAAGGGTGTAGCTTACACTCTACTCACCAAATACAAAAATGAATCTTTGGTGCAATAAATGGAATTTATGGGGAATAAATAAGATTATCAGAATACTGATTAAAGTTCCCTGTGCTATACAGCAGGTCCATGTTGATTATCTATTTTAGGTATAGTCTTGTGTATATGCTAATCCCAAATTCTTAATTTATCCCACAGGGAACTGTACTCAATATTCTGGAATAACCTATATGGGAAAAGAATCTGAAAAAGAATGGATATATGTATATGTATAACTGAATCACTTTGCTGTACATCTGATACTAACACAACATTGTAAATCAACTATACTCTAATATAAAGTAAAAATTAAATGAAAAATACAAGAGTATCAATAACAGGATCAGGAGAACAGAATTTGGAGTGGGCAAGCTTCAGATGTATTCTGGCTTCTGTGGCTGCATCAGTTATTCAACTTACCTCCTCTGTACGCTTCAGTATTTTGTCTGTAAAAAGCAATAATAATACAACACACACACACACACACACACATACACACACACACATATCCCCTAGGTTTTTACAAGGATTTCATCAATACTGCAGGTTCCATCCTTAGCACACGAGCAAAACCCAGTGAACTCCAATATAAATGGCATTCATTCCCAGGGTTCAACAGTAACAGCCAAAACGCTTAATTCAGTTCAAGAACATATCTTTAGTTTAACTGAGACTAGATTGTAAAAAAACAAGAAAACAACTTGATAGCAAATTAAGCTGCGTTTCTTGCTCAGTGATGTGAGCTTCTGCAGAGTCCAACGGAACACGGGTCCAAGTGGCCCTATTTTTATGGATGTGTGATACGCGTTGCTTTGTGGTTTCCTGGAAGGGAAACAAGCATTTTGTGGGTTTTCAAGCCATACTTACTGGCAAGTCGCAACTGCAGAGCCCTTTATAGTTTTCAGAACTGGTGGGAACTGGCTCATTTAGGAAGATACATGGTGAGAGGGGGCCCCTTCTGTCTGTTTCCCTGATTTTATAGCCTTGGGTCCATTATCTGTTTTCTCCATCAATTACACTCATTGAAACAAAGATGTCAGCCACCCCAGGAGGAAAATGTGCCAGTGGGAGTGAGAGCAGGGGTAACTTCTTTTTCCCCCCAAGCTTTTTCATTCTCTTGATCGTATTTCCTCTTTTTTATTGCAAATGTTTACTTTGGATATTATTTTGACGCACTACTTCTATAACACTTTCATGGGTACAATTATGGAATCCTTAGTTTCATGACTGGAAACTGATGTAGATTTTTTTATCACTGGCTCTCCAGAGAAAGAGCTCATACTTTTACCTCCCCTGTTGTAACTGGCTGCCTTATCACTTGGCCTGGAATATTGGCAGAGAGAGTGCCTTTGGAGCCATTTTCACTGGATTAATTGATATCGTCCTGATTTCTGATCAATGGAATATTTATAAATGGAATATTTCCTGGCATATCAATAAATAGAGGATGTCACAGTCATCAAGGATTGCAGCCCTCACTGAAAACAATACCTACCATCCGACTGCAAGCCACTCCCTGTGGTGAGCTCTGAGGAAACTCAAATGTGAAAATACAGGCCCCAGAGAGCTAAGGTGCACATCAAAGGAATGATTTCAATGAGCCCAGACTCTTGTATCTTCCCACACACAGAAAGCACTAAATTCCTTAACTTGAGATATCTGGTTTTCTTTAATTAACAATAATCTTTTGACATTCCCAACTACCTGTCCTTTGTTGCAAAACTCCTATATATCCTGGCTCCTCCCCTCGCCTCCTCGGAGCAATTTCTCAGAGCTAACTGAAACGCTGTCTCCAGGGCTACAGTCCTCATTTTGTCCCAAATAAAACTTAACTCACAACTCTCACATTGTATATATATATTTGTTAAGTCAACATCCCTTTATGAGGAAAGCATGCCTTCTCATCACTGGCTGTTTTTCCCAATATGGATAATAGATTAGCAATTGAAATTTAAAAGTGTATGTCTTTTAAAGGATGAAACCCAAAGAATGTATATAGGTGTATAACTGTCACTTTGCTGTACAGCAGAGACAGGCACAATGTTTTAAATCAACTATACATCAATAAAAATATACATATATATTATAATATTATATATGATATGAAATCCTTTTATTATAAAAGAAATTTTATTATAGAAAAATTTAAAAATACAGTAAAAGTAGGAGAAAGTACTTGATGAAATGTATTGACTGTGAATATATTAGTCCATTGCATTCATTTTTCCCTGTGACTTTTTTTTAAAGCTCTTTATTGGAGTATAATTGCTTTACACTGTTGTGCCAGTTTCTGCTGTACAACAAAGTGAATCAGCTGTATTTATACATATATCCCCCATATCCCCTCCCTCCTGCAACTCCTTCCCACCCTCCTTATCCCACCCCTCTAAGTCATCACCAATCATCAAGTTGATCTCCCTGTGTTATGCAGCAGCTTCCCACTAGCCATCTATTTTACATTTGGTCGTGTATACGTCAATGTTACTCTCTCACTTTGTTCCAGCTTCCCCTTTGCCCCCCACCTCGTGTTCTCAAGTCCGTTCTCTGCATCTGCATCTTTATTCTTGCCCTGTCACTGGGTTCATCAGTACCATTTTTTTAGATTCCATATATATGTGTTAGCATATGCTATTTATTTTTCTCTTTCTGACTTACTTCAGTCTCTATGACAGACTCTAGGTCCATCCACCTCACTACAAATAACTCAATTTCATTCCTTTTTATGGCTGAGTAATATCCCATTGTATGTACGTGCCACATCTTCTTTATCTGTTCCTCTGTTGATGGGCATGTAGGTTGCTTCCATGTCCTGGCTGTTGGAAACAGAGCTGCTATGAGCTTTTTAATTGTATTGTGTTCATCCTGACACTTATTTTGAATCCAGCTTCATTCACTCAATATTAAATATAAACATTTTCTATGTTATTCTAAGTTCTTCACAAACTTATTATTAACATAAAAAAAATTCCTCTAGAATTTTGACATAATTAAGTAGTCTCCTACTTGGGATCTTTGATAATTTGCTATTGAAACCAAGCAGGCCCCTGTGGGACCCCCCTGGGTACAGATGCTTTCTGTGTCACCCGTTTCTTGCTTGTAGGAAATAGGCTTCCTTCAGCCTTCAGGACCCTCCCTGAGTCCCAAAGGGCAGGTTCAAACAGATGCTAATCAAGGAAGGGAGGGGATATGCAGACAAGGGAGGAACAGCCAAGACACAATAGTGCAGCCTTGGGGCAGGGTCCTGGTTTCCCCTTAAGGGATACACACAGCAATATCTTTGAGCTCTTCTGCAGGAACTGAGGTCCCACCCAGATGGAAGATGATAACTTCAGGCTGAGCTCAAGATTGGACACCGGCCTGTTACCTCATCACCAACCAATTAGAAATCACACATCCTGCAGCCATCCCCTCAAATTTGGCCTATGAAAAGTCTTCCCCCAAAACCATTGGGGAGTTCAGGGTTTTTTTGAGTGTGAGCCACCCATTCTCCTTGCTGAGCCCTGAAATAAACCTTTCTCTATGCCAGACTCTGATGTTTTGGTTCATCAGGCACACAAACGTGCATTCAGTAACACTATTATACATTAAGTTAAAAGAAACCACCAACATGATTGGGTACTCACCTGTGTCAGGGACTGTGTTAAGTGTTTGACCTTTGTTATTGCATGGGACCCTCAAAAGCGGCTAAGTCAGATTGGAGCATCATCTTCACAGATGCATAAGGACACTGAGGCTGAAAGAATGCAATCCACGTGTCCATGGGCAAGTGGCTGGCATGTGTTAGAGGCAGGGTTGACAACAAGTTGGAGTCTGCATTGTTTTCTGTGTTTGGATTCACAATGCAGAGCCCTGTTCTACTTCTTTTTTTAAAGTTTGTTTATTTATTTATTTATTTGTTTATTTACTGGCTGCATTGGGTCTTCGTTGCTGTGTGCAGGCTTTCTCCAGTTGTGGTGGGGCGGGGGGGCTACTGTTCATTGCAGTGTGCAGGCTTCTCATTGCTGTGGCTTCTCTTGTTGTGGAACATGGGCTCTAGGCACTCGGGCTTCAGTAGTTATGGCACACAGGCTCAGTAGTTGTGGCTCACAGGGATGTGGGATCTTCCTAGACCAGGGCGCGAACCCATGTCCCCTGCATTGGCAGGTGGGTTATTAACCACTGCACCACCAAGGAAGTCCCCAGCCCTGTTCTACTTCTGATGCCATCACACCAGGGTCATCTTTGGGGAAACTGTGACATGCAGCTCAGATGATAGCCCTTTGTCCTTTATCCAATCCCTAGACATACTTTAAAAAAACTAGACCCCTGCCCCTAAGCCAGGAGTGTCTGCTTTCAGCAATGCATATGGAAAACAAGCCCTGTTGCCCCAGAGCTTCTCTGTCTCCCAAAGCTGTGTCTTTCAAACTCCTGGTTGCAATGTACTATGGATATAAAATAAGTTTAATAAGTTTAATGGACTGGCACCCACTTTTAAAAGAGAGACTAGAACACAGCAGAATAGAATAGAAAACAGAATAAGATACCTCAAAGCACGCTGCAGGTAGTTAGGGTCCACACAGTTTGGGGAACCTTCTGTTTCAGTTTGAATGTGTGTAATTATGTGCTGAGTCATGATAGGAAATGTGTTTCTTTCTCTGGGTTGTGGTTAAAAAAAATGATTTGAAAATCACGTTTCTAGCGCTTATACCATGAAATTTCCGGTATTTACACTTAAAAGCAGAGAAGAGTCATGTATGGTGACATGGGTGATGTTAATTGAAAAGACTCCCCAATCCTTGGCATTTACATTAAAATAGTAAAGAAAAGGTAATAAAAAGATAATAATAGCACTGTATATACCAGTGTGTGTATATATATATATATATATATATATATATATATAGTCCAGTTACAATATACACACTATACATACACACACACACACACACACACCAGGTCTAGCTCTGAGTGCTTTTTATGATTAACCTATTATTTATTACCTCACTTATCACCAAACCCCATGGAATTGGTATTATTATTATCCTCCCTTTGCAGATGAGGGAACCTAAGCCCAGGAAGGTAATTTTCTGAAGGTCTCACAGTTAAGAAGGCATGGAGCTGGAATCCAAACACAAGCAGAGAGCCTATGTTCTTAAAACTATTCCCCCTGGCTCCTTTTGCAAAATATAACTTATCTGCCAAATTTGGAGAAAGGAAGTGAACAGGAATACACTTTGATAATCTTACCACCATGATGTTAAGGCATTTCTAAAGTGATCTGCATTAAGCCTTGGACCAAGGATGATGACACCATGTTTACATTGAGCAGCAGCTCTGAAGTATCAGCAGCATCAGTAAGAACACTGATGCCATCTGTGAACTTGGTGGGGAAGTTCTGATAGTGATTAGTAATGTCTGCCATGGGCATAGGATAAGACGGTAGAGACTTGCATGCCCCCAGGTATGTGCCTTTTGTTCTTTCATTAAAGCAATGTGTATTGAGGGCCTAGGTTGTGGCTGACACTGTTCTAGGTCTTGAAGATATGGCAGGGAACCAAAACGACAAGCTTTCCTTTGAAAGGGAGACATTAAAGATTGATAATGAAATGGACAGTTAAATACATGATAAAATTTCACATAATAACTTCAGGTACTGGGAAGGAAAGTAAGGCACTGAAAAAGACAGATGTCAGAGCTGGGCAGCTGATATGTAAAATATTAGGGGGGCTATCTCTGGTGAAAGGCTATTTTAGTAAGCTGGAATAAAATGAGGGAGTGTGCTAGCAAGAAGAGCATTCTAGGCAGAGGGGACAGCAAAGGGTACATGGCATTTCCTTGGCATGTTCAAGGAGAAGGCAAGATTCATCCTAAGACTTTCAGCCATTGATTTACAGATTTACAATTTGTTCAGAAGGATGGGCATGGAAATGCTGGGAATAGTTACCACAGGAAAAGAAAGTGTCTTGCATTTTTTACTTTGTCGATTTCAAAGTAAATTTCAAAGTGTTTGGAAATCATTTATGAGAGGCACAGGCTACTTTTATAAAAGAAAAAAAAGTAAAATACTTTATAAATTGGATACATTCTGACTTGATGAGTAGCACACTGAAAACACAATAAAATAATAAATTGTATACATGCTGTCTCAATTAGTGACACACTGAAGTGAGAGTTTGAGTTACTTCTAAGTATTCACAGAGTGTTGGCCAAACAGATAACTCCTTAGTTTCCCTGTGGTTACCAGACAAGATTTAGAATGAGTTCATGTTAGAAGTGAAAAGAAGTTATAGATTATATAAGACCTCATCCATGTGGTCCCCTGTTTCCATGATCTAATTCCATGCTTTCCAAGTGGGAACAACTTCTCCCCCAGGAGACATTCAGCAGTGCATGGAGGTAATGTACTTTGTCACAATTAAAGGGTGCTACTGGCATCTAGTGGGTAGAGGCCAGGGATGCTGCTAAACACCCTACAGGGGGCAAGACGCCCCTGCAATAAAGAATTGTCAGGCCTGTCATGTCAATAGAACTAAGATTGAGAAACCATGATCTAGGTAAAAACATCATAAACAAATGGAGGCTGAATCCCTTTGCTTTGCTGATGGTCTGATGCTGTTGCTATGGAGACCAATGATGCATGTATGCACATTCAGTGGCTGTGCAGAAGTTTCAAGGTCAGGGTGAGGAAAAAAGACAGAGAGTGATTGAAACTGCAGAGGTACCACTAACTAACAGGGTTCTGCAGGTGCGAGCTACATCATCCATCACACTTAGAGGTTGTACCGGGAGCTCCCCCTTCTGAAGCAGAGGATCTCCTGAGACCTCAACTTCCAGTTAGATCTGAGAATTCCCTTCAGGGGGATCACGTCTTTGTTCCTTCTCACCCGCACTCAGAGGGGTCCCTACCACCAGAGAGCTGGCTGCAAGAACTCTTCGAGAGATCTTCCAAAGCAGAGATATTTCAAAGCATCAGGATTGTAGGCTGGCCAGAAAGGTGGTTTGGAAATTCAGAAAGATCTAGAGAGTTTCCTAATTTTATCATGGATCTATGGTGATATTTCTTCTTGTGGTAAATTTGACGCTGAAGCAATCATCTTGAATGTTTTTATTCCCTTCTGGTTTCAATTTTCTTCTATTTGAGTTTATTGCTACCTTTCAGAAAACACTTTTTAAACTTGATATTGATTTTCTTCCCAGTGAGAATGGAAAACCTTGGCCATTTTCCTGGACTATTATTAGTGCTAGAATGCAGCAATGGGGGTGTCTCTGTTCAAACAGAAACACCAGCTTCTCCACAGATGGTCCATCTCGGTTTATTCCTATTCATTCTCCCCGCTCCCTCTCCCTTCTCTTTTCCTTCCTTCCTTCCTTCCTTCCTTCCCTCCTTCCTTCCTTTTTCTTCCTTTCTTCCTTTCTCATGACTCTCTCTTTGAAAGCTAAATATCAAGGTCTCATTTTACCTGTAATTGAATCTTGAACTAATGAAGATTATCAGGCTAACATCTATAAAGAATGTCTTCAGTTATCAAAACTCAACTTGGCGTACTCTAAGTAATTTTATAAATGCCAATTTTGAGGTTTTAACATCTCACATCCCTAAAAAAGAAAGTCACACAGGAGTAAGTATCCAAATAAACAGAAACATTTTGTCTTGAAAGGCAATTAGCTATTGCATCAGAAGCCTGAAACATGCATTGACACTGAATCCATATTTCACTTATACGAATGTATCCTAAGGAAATAATTTTAATGATGTAGTTAGCTATTGTTTTTGTCTGCTCAGGAAACACTATCGTTCCTTCTGCGACTGGTACCCCAAATTCCCTGGGGGATGACCCCCTGCCCTTCCCCACTGTCCAACCACGTGTTTAGGTGGGCCTGATGCCTTCCTTAGCTTAGAGAGAGCAGCCTGTGATTCAGGTCTAAGAAATTAGCATATTTCATTCTTTTGCCACTATGATCTCTTCAACTGGAAACTTGACCCAGTTCAGATCTAGGCCAGGCATGAACCCAAAACGTTAATGGGATTGAGGAAGTGAGAAGTTCTCTTTCAATCAAACTTATTACTGGAAGGATTCAAGGCTAGAAAAGCTAAGTTTCACTAAGTGGAGAAAACTCTAGCTAAGAATGTGTACACCACAGAAAATAGTAAACCTTGGAGTTTAAACATAGGTTAGATTCCTTTCTGTGGGAACATGTGCTGTCTGTGGAAGGTACAGTACCATGGTATTAATTTAGCCATGCCATCAGTAATTGTATGTCTGAAATCACAGGATTTTTTTGTGCTAATATATACTCTCTAACATATTAAAATAAATTCCTACTTTTTGTGTTTCCCAAATATTGTCTTTTATGTTAGCAGTTTTATGCACTCTGTAGAGAAGATGTCAGAGTGAAAATGTCCTTTTCACTTCAAATGGCATTGTCCATAAACCACCCAAATCATACTGTTACTGAACTCAGGTCTGGCTGTTCAGCACTCAAAAGCCAATAAAGAGGTAAGGCTGGTGGAAAGGGAAGTTTGCTTTTATTCCAGAGGCCAGCAATCTTAAGCATTAACTCTGTGCCTCTAAAATTTTATGGAAAATAAAATTCTATGGAAGATGGTGTAGACTCCCTGCTAGCAGAAGGGTTCTAATAAGTATCTACCTCTAAAAGGTACTTCCATGAGATTTGAAAGGGGGAAAAGAAGCCATTATTCTCTGGTGCACCTCTGCATCTCTGGTGGCAGGTGCAGAAAAGCAGGTGGGCATTGGTGGATGATGAGAATGATGTTGCTGCATCATTTTCCTGGTTTCCTCCTAAGAATCAGATGCTTGGCATGTGATGTTGTAGGCAGTGACATAGTATAACTGAGCAGGACCCTATGGGACTTTCCTGGAAGAGACCCCTTCATGTCCTCCACCTGTCTCCTGTTTGTAGAAAAACTTTAGCCTCCTAAGCCTTCCCCAAGGTCCAAAGAACAAATTTAATCAGAGAAGTGAGAAGATGTAGAAAGAAAGGAAAACAGTCAAGCAAGACAAAGAATAGTAGTTTAGCCATCAAACAACATCAAGAACCTTTAGTTCCTCCTCAAGGGCTATAGATAATATTCTGAGCCATGTCCTTTGAGCTGTTTTGCAGATACTGAAACCCCCACCAGGTGAAAGAAGTTAATTGTCTGCTGCCCACAAGTACATAGACCCCAGACTGGTTGGAACCAGAAGGGTGATGAGGTTGACTCCCACTTACCTCACCATCAATGAATCAGATGAAAGTCCACGAGCTGATCACACACCCCACAACACTCTCCCTCACCCTGTCTTTTAAAATCCTTCCCTGAAGGATTTAAAGCCATCAGGGAGTTCAGATCGTTTCAGCATTAGCTACCCATACTCCTTCCTTGATGCCCTGCAATAAACACTGCACATTCCTTCTCCACAAACTGGTGTCCGTAGATTGGCTTTATTGTGCTCGGGTGAGCAGACCCAAGTTTGGTTCAGTAACAGTAGGACGTCATTTGCCCAGTCCTTCCCACTGTTGGGTAAACCTTTAATTCCCTGTACAAAACAATTCCTCTTAAAAGCTTCTAGTGGCTCCAGATCTATCAGTTGTGTTATAAGCACTACATTTTCTTTTTAATTCTGGCAAAATACATATAACATAAAATTCATCTATCATCTTGGCCATTTTTAAGTGTCCAGTTCAGTAGTGTTAAGTACATCCATATGGTTGTGCAACCAATGTCCAGGACTGCTTTCATCTTGCAGAACTGAAACTCTGTCCCCTTTAAACATTAACTCACCATCTGCCCTCTTTCAGCCTCCAGCAACATCTTTTCTACCTTCTGTCTCCATGAATTTGATTTCCCCAGGGACCTCCTATAAGTAGAATCATACAGTATTTGGTTCTGTGACTAGCTTATCTCACTTAGGATAATGTCCAAAGCAATTGTTTTTCAATTTGTTATGTTTAATACATAGATTGTTGCTGGAACAGAGGACATTTTTTTTCCTCTGATCTTTATTGGAGAATAATAGCTTTACACTGTTGTGCCAGTTTCCACTGTACAATAAAGTGAATCAGCTGTATTTATACATATATCGCCATAGCCCCTCCCTCTTGAACCTCCCTCCCACCCTCCTTATCCCACCCCTCTAGGTCATCACTAATCATCGGGTTGATCTCCCTGTGTTATGCAGTTGCTTCCCACTAGCTATCTATTTTACATTTGGTCGTGCAGAGGATATGTTTAGGCTTGATAGCAGAAAACGTATTCCTCTCCTAGAATCCCAAATTCAATCACCCATGAAAAGATTTCACACAATTTCTTTACTTCTTATTTTTGTAGTTAACTATTACCCTGAGATAGAGCATATCCAAGAGATTGTTCATAGGTGGGGTTAATATGCCGGAGAACCATCACTGAACTCTTATGCCCGGGGAGATCTCCCCTTGTCGTGAGAGGAAGTGTCTGAATTAGACATACCCTCACCCATGCTGAGTGTTATCTAGACATAATTTCTCTTCAAATTCTGTTACTGGCCTTTGGCTGCAGACAAATAAGTTAATTCACATCCATGTCAATAACTCAGTCACATGAAAATTGAATCAATGAATTTAATTAGATCTCCATGTATGCTATAATTTGGCAATGATAGCTCTCCTAGTGAGGTGGTGAGATTAATCACTGGATGTCAGAAATGGAACATGCTGGTTTGTGAAGAATTTGACACAAATTCCCTGGCTGGAATGGGGATTGTCAGCCATGGGTTTTCTTGGACAGCCTTATGGCCAATTACCATGAGAGGAAATGACCGTCTAAATTTTATCACCTGGAGACTCAGAGTCAAATGCCCCAATGTTCTGTACTGATTTCCAGGCTTTGGAGGACTTTAAATGCGTATTACAAGTGTAAGAAATCAGTGGTGCCTCACCTGTGGGACCACATCAAACTAAAAGGCTTCTGCACAGCAAAGGAAACCATCAGCGAAATGAAAGGCAATATATTTATTGGGAGAAAATATTTGCAAATCATTTATCTGATAAGGGTTTAACATCTAAAATATACAAAGAACTCATATACCTCCACATCAAAAAAACAAATAGCCCAATTTAAAAAAAAATGGGCAGAGGATCTGAACAGCTGTCTTTCCAAAGAAGACATACATATGGCCAACAGACACATGGAAACATGTTCAACATTACTAACCATCAGGAAGGAAGATAAAGAAACTTTGTTCAGTTCCAAGATTCAGAGTTACAATGAAATGGAAGTTTTTTCCTCACGTAGTCTTCCCTGACCTTGCACCATCTCTCCAGAAAGCTCTTCCTTTATAAAACACTAAACGTGACCAGTAATATTAGTACAAAGAGCATTAATGGAGGTGCTCAGGGCAGGCCAGGCTGAGAGGCATGTGTTCCCACCTTCACAAATGGGCATCACTCCCTAAAAATGCCACCTCATTTGCCCAATGTCAAGTAGACTAATATGTCAGACCCAGAAACATTTGCCTCACAGCATCAAAATAATTGAATACTGTAATAGTTCAGCACCCTGCTTAGAGTTATAATACCAGGATTTACAGTATTCTTAGCCCTGGGCACATGGTCCCCAGATTTTAACAACTCTCCTTCCTTTGCCTCCACACAATAACTAGAATGTCTTGTTGCACTCTTATGCAACAATCCTTGAAGCATGTCAGCTCCTGGCAACAAATGCACTTAGCCAGAAAAACAGGCATATCAACCAGCAAAGAAAAAAATCCTGATTTAATAGAGTTTGAAATTGCCACAAACTGGAAAGCACAGAGAGGAATCGAAGCTTCATTTGTCTGCCCCATCAGTGGTTGAGTCTCCATCTGACCTAGAGGGATTCTCAGGAGCCAGAACCTGAGATTCAGGAAGATCCTTCCTTCAGATCAGCTCTCAGAGTCCCCTGAGCTCTCCCTACCTGGCTCAGATCATGGAGACAATTGTACAGCTACCTGTGTCATTGTTTCTTTCAAGAGTCACAATCTCAAATATCAAAGCCATCAGAGAAGTGACATAGACAGATGAAGTGGTCACTTGGGGACTCGAGTTAACCAAAGGAGAGGTATGCACCCCAGTAAGAGGATCAGCTTGGAGTCACCTCCCCTCAGCTGCTTCCCAATCAGAATGACCCACTGTTGATCAATTTTCTACATTTTCAAGGGCAGCAGGAATGATCACTTTCAATATATATATATGTTTTATTTGAAAATAGTTTGTGCTTTACAGAATGACTGTGAAGATAGCAGAGAGTGTTCCCATACCACACCCATGCCCTCCCCCAATACTGACATCTTACCTTTGTAGGGTGCATTTATCACTCTTTATGAACCATTCTTAATACTTTTATCAAGTAAAATCCATACTTTAATCAGAAGGATATATGGTTTATAAGGTAAACTTTCTGGTATTTAAATGTCAATCATTGTGGTAGGTAGAATAATTACCACCACCACCACCACCACCACCAAAGATATCTACGTTCTAATCCCCAGAATCTGTGAACATGTCACCTTGCATGGAGAAAGGGACTCTGCAAGATGTGATTCAGCTAAGGCTCTTGAGATGGGGAGATTACCCTGCATTATCTGGGTGGCCCCATAGAATCACAAGCATCCTTAGGAGAGAAAGGTAGGAGGGTCAGAGTCAGAGAAGGCGATGTGCTGGAAGCAGAGGTCAGTGACACAGCCGTGAGCCAAGGACCCTAGGCAGCTTCTAGAAACTGATAAAGGCCAGGAGACAAATTCTCCCCTAGAAACTGCAGAGGAAACACAGCCCTGATTTTATCCCAATACAATCCATTGTAGACTTCTGACTTATAGAATTGAAAAAAAATTTTTTAAATTGTGTTGCTTTTAAAATTAGATTTACGATCATTTGTTTCAGCAGCAAATCATGAATCCAATCAGAAGGAAAACATCCCATCAGTCAAACACAAGTTCAGCCCCTGGCCTGCCACTTTGCAGAGGACCAATGTCTGCTCGGGTGTCACGCCCCTGGATGACACAGCTCCTAATGGGAAATGAGATTACACCCCCCTCAGCATCACAGACCCTGTCACCATCACTGACATATAGAAGATGCTCCATATATGTGTAGTAAATGAATGGTTTTGAAAATTAAAAACCACTAAATAAGTTATTAATCTCCTCCAACAAGGAATAATGTGTATTCTTTATTCTCCTTGGGCAAAAATGTGAGAAACAGCGACTCCATTTATCTCTGGCCACTTAGGGCTCCTGAAGCATGTATCCTGATTTCTAAGCTACTTCAAGCACGCCTTTGATTTCTCATTATGGAAGAAAATGGGACACATGCTTACAGTTTGCAGGTGGAGTATCATTACTGACAAAGTAACTATGTTTTTGAAAATGGTACAAGTGGAGAAAGCACCGTTTCAGAGTTCATTGTCAGTCTTTCAAATTTCAAGGGTCTAGAGAAAAAAAAAAGCTCCTTAGCCTATTTTCATTTTTCTTAGCTAAGACTTTAACTGTGAAGCTTTTCTTCTGTTGGGCTCAGACCCCTGGGATAGATAAGTGCCTCATGAGTTGAAATCCACATAAAGGTAAACTTGGGCTAACAAGAGAAACATCAATGTCATTATCCTTTTACCTGCTGGAAAGGCCAGTGCGTTACCTTCCTTTAGACGCAGTTCATGCTTTGGAAAGAGAGATAGATTCAGCTTGAGGGGACTCTTACCAAGTCCAAGTTCACACCACTCTCTGCACAACGGGGCAGTAAATCAAGAGACGAGCTGCTGGGGCAAAGAATAGCGACTTTATTTGGAAAGCCGGCAGACCGAGAAGATGGTGGACTAGTGTCCTGGAGAACCATCTTGCCACAGATAGAATTCTGGCTTCTTTTATACTAAAAGCGGAGGGAGTAAAGTCAAACACTTCCTGCTTCCCATCAGCCTCCAGAGGGGATGTGTTAATTTCTTCCTTCCTGTAGTCTTTCACAGGTGGGCCTGGTCAGGAGGTTTCCTGTGAGCTAAACAAAGGTATTTTAGCTTAATGCTCAACCCACAGGAGGTAAGGTTCCCAGAGATGGGCCATTATGTATAATTTAAGCTTATAGACAATATCCCTTTAGTGATGAACTTGTAGCAAAAGCAATAGAACACAAAGGCTAAAGTAAAAGAAACAGATCCAATACGGAATCAGATTTGTTTTCCTCTGTTACAGGACCACACACACAAAAAGCACAGAAACAGGGGTTTGAGTCTTGATACATTAACTTTCCTTTTCCAGAGATGCTCTGATGGAAGAGAAAGGTCCTTTTGGACTTGTTTCCCCATCTCTATCCCTCTCTTCCTCCCTCCATGGGACATTATTGTGCATGTTTTTCCCATTCATGGAAAATAACTGTTTTACCCCCTCTGGAGTCCTTGTGTAGGCAGAGGCACCCTGTGTCATCCCCATCCATCCTGGGCACATTCCCTGATGTTTGCTGACATGTGGGCAAGTGCCTGCCGTACACATCCCTGGATTCTGTGTGGTCGCCTTTAATCTTCCATTCTCATCATCTCACTGCTATGGTTTCAGACTGTCACTCTGGGGTTGTGTTTCTGTGGATCTTGTTCTTCACAAGCATCCAGAAGAAATCAAATGGGTCCCTGAGTCACAGAAGCAGCTTCTCTCTTCTACTTCTTTCAGGTAAATCTGGGCTCTAAATTCTAGTTCTGCAGATGCCTGGCTCTGGCCAAAAGCACCCCCCCACACACACTGCCAGCCTCCATGTGCTCATCTATTTAAGGGGAGGATTCCATCTGCCTATCAGAGCTGTGATGCCTGCTAAGTTCTTAGCTCCCAAGAAATAGCAGATGTTAATTACTGATTATTCAGTCATTGTTTCATTCATTAAAGCAACATTTGATGATGGGCCACTGGGGACAGGATCCCAAAGTTCGGGCTTTGAACACAGACTTCCCTGGGTTCAAACTGCAGCTCTAGGGTCTTCCCTGGTAGCACAGTGGTTAAGAATCTGCCTGCCAACGCAGGGGACATGGGTTCGAGCCCTGGTCTGGGATGATCCCACATACCACAGAGCAACTAAGCCCGTGTACCACAACAACTGAGCCTGTGCTCTAGAGCCCATGAACTACAACTAATAAGCCCACGTGCTGCAGCTACTGAAGCCCACATGCTGCAGCTACTGAAGCCCATGTGCTGCAGCTACTGAAGCCCACCTGCCTAGAGCCCATGCTCTGCAACAAGAGAAACCACTGCGATGCGAAGCCCACACACCACAACAGTAAGTAGCCCCCGCTCGCCACAACTAGAGAAAGTCTGTGCACAGCAAAGAAGACCCAACACAGCCCATAAATAAAACATTTTAAAAAATTAAAATAAATTTAAAAATTTAAAAACTTGCAGCTCTGTATTTACAACTGAGTGAACTTATACATCCTTTACTTTTTATTTTTTTTTTCAGAGTCACACCTGATCATCCTTTACTTTTTGCTTTAGTTTTCTCCCCTGTAAAGTAAGCGCTATGCTGGTATTAGCCTCAAAGGATTGTTTTACAGGGAAATTGAGTGTTTGTAGAGTCCTACACAGAGCTGACCTCTAGTAAAATTTAAGCAATAATACGAATACTATTAAAATTACAGTAAGACTCAGTCTACCTGACTCCAGAGCCTCTGTATTCACAACTGTGAAAAACTGCTTATATAATTATCATTAAGCATTAACAGAATCTCTTTAGTGTATTTCCATTATTCAGGCAGGCTATGTCTTTGATGCTGGGGGTTTCCGTTTTGTCCCTGCCAGAGCTCTGGGTACCATCGTATCCTGGGGTCACCTGTGGAAGGGAGACCTGGCCATGGGAAGAGGCACCCCGGAAACAGGTGGGGTGTCGTAACTCTCATGGGGAATTCAATCTGCTGACTCCAGGCACTTGTAGGAAGGCTGGGACCAAAATGTCCGCGAGTTACTCTTGACCCCTGCTGGTCCTTTTGCTCCTGGTCAGGTCACTGATGTTGCGATCCAGCTGGTGGTCACTCTTGATGGCATAAGGCTCTGTGTTGGGTCTGATAAAGGTTTAGAGCATAATTCAGCTTCTAGTGCTGGCAAGTCCAGAGGTTTCCATGTAAGCCAAGTGGAAAAACAAAAAAGCTGAAACATCGAGCAGAAAATGCAATGCTTAGAATAGCACAGTGACTATGGGTCCGGATTTTGGAGTTTGTCCTATTAACCTGTGTTCAACTCCCAGTGGCTGAACTGTATTCAGATTAACCCCTTCGGGCATCAGTTTTCTTGTCTGCAAGATGGGACTGAAGTAGGACCTACCTGCTAGGGTTCTTGTGGGATGCAATGAGTGCATACGACAGTAGAACAAATCTCTGCACATTCTATAGTAAACGAGAGCCATTATTAACTCTAAAAGCACACACAGTCCAAAAAAAGCTATTTAATCAATGTGATTTGCTGCACAATATAATCTATATCTCACATTTATAAAATAAAATTCCTAACTGGTGACAGCAGCTGTTTCCATTTTTTTGTGTCCTTTTCCCCGGAGTCGCTAGTCATGCAGGCAGCTGCAGAAAGCTTTGAAAAATAATAAGTGTGTTATATACATATATACACCAACGTCTTTGATCTCCTGCCTTTATTCTAAAATATGGAAAGGCTTGGGTATAAATATGGCTATGAAGTCTTTTATTGCTCCTATTAAAGTGAAAATGTGCTTGTGTAATGCACTCGGTTGTGTTTAAATCATCCGTGCCCCTGCCTGGTTTTGCATTGTCTGGGAAAAAGGAAATTGGAGCCGGTGCAGTAATCACACGGTAACAAGCACATGGACATGAGTAGCCCAAAGAGCTTTTTAGTGGATTCACTGAAAGTCTAGCTGTGCAAGCTGCAGGACTCAGCTAGTGACACTGGACATGCATTCTCACAATTAGTGGTGACTAATGAAAATGAAATCGTGTGATACATCTCACTGCCAGCATTTAGATAACAAAAGTCATCAGCCTGAGCTGTCCTCATTTCAGAACTTGGAGGCAGCCTGCTCGGCTGCACCCTGTGTAGGTTGAAGCCTGAATCCTATCAAGAGGCCATCAGGTTTAAGTTCTGGCTCTGATGCTCACTTGCTATGTGACCTTGGGGAAGTTAGTTACCCTCTCTGTGCATCTGTTTATCTGCAAAGTGAGAATGATGAGAATAGTACCTATCTCATAGGGCTACTGTGAGGGCAAAGTGGGCCAGACTATGGGAACACACACAGAACTGGACCTGGAGTGTGAAGAACACAAGGTAAGAGTTAGCGATTATCATTATATTATTATTATTGTTGTTGTTAATTTTATTTTTTGGCTGTGTTGGGGCTTCA
Source organism: Hippopotamus amphibius kiboko (assembly GCF_030028045.1). Classification (NCBI taxonomy): domain Eukaryota; kingdom Metazoa; phylum Chordata; class Mammalia; order Artiodactyla; family Hippopotamidae; genus Hippopotamus; species Hippopotamus amphibius. Next base: position 23,520,923 of record NC_080193.1, read on the forward strand.
TTGCTGCATGCGGGCTTTCTCTAGTTGTGGCAACTGAGGGCTACTCTTTGTTGCAGTGTATAGGCTTCTCATTGTGGTGGCGTCTCTTGTTGCAGAACACGGGTTCTAGGCACACAGGTTTCAGTAGTTGTGGTGCAGGAGCTCAGTGGCTCCACGGCAGGTGGGATCTTCCTGGACCAGGGATCAGACCCATGTCCCCTACATTGTCGGGCAGATTCTTAACCACTGAGCAACCAGGGAAGTCCTCATTATATTGTTATTGTTAATTATTAATTATTATTATTATTATTGCATTAAAGTCCTCATAGAAAATACATGGCACTCTCAAAGTAGGATAGGATTTAATAAAGGTAGCATTTAAATGAATTGGTCAGGATATGTAGACCGGGGTGGGGGGGATGGCCCCACACACAGGAACTAACATCAGAGAAAAGACATTTCACTAATCCCCACCCCCACCCCAATCACGGATCCAAGAGGAGAGAGCAGTTTCCAGAGCAGGGAGAGAGCGGTGGTAATGAGAAGTTCTCATCCAATGGAAACTGAGGCTTCTGTGAAAGCAACACAGAGGATTCGAAATCATGGAAGAGTAGGGACAGAATGAGGGCCATACATCCCTTGATCTCTCTCATCTTGACCCCCAACCCCAGTGCTTCCCATTAGAAAGTTTAACCAGGGGTTTGGGTGGGATGAATTGGGAGATTGGGATTGCCATATATACATTACTAATAAGAAAAAAATATCGAATTGTACATTTTAAATACACGCAGTTTATTGTTTCTCAATTATATCTCAAAAAAACTCCAAAAACAAAAGGAGAAGAAGAAAGAAAGAAAATCTAATCAGAAGCCAGCAGGCAGGGACTTCCCTGGTGGCAGAGTGGTTGAGAGCCTGCCTGACAATGTGGGAGACACCTGTTTGAGCCCAGGTCCGGGAAGATCCCCCATGCCTTGGAGCAACTAAGCCCGTGTACCACAACTACTGAGCCTGCGCTCTAGAGCCCACGAGCCACAACTACTGAGCCCATGTGCCTCAACTGCTGAAGCCTGCTCACCTAGATCTGGTGTTCTGCAATAAGAGAAGCCACCGCAGTGAGAAGCCCGTGAACCACAATGAAGAGCAGCCCCTGCTCACCGCAACTAGAGAAAAGCCCGCAGGCAGCAGTGAAGATCCAATACAGTAAAAATAAAATAAATACATATAAATAAATAAATAAATAAATAAAAGAGATTGGCACTAAAAAAAGAAGCAACAGCAGCCAGTAGGCAGGGTACCCCAGTTGATCAATTATGAAGAGGTCACCCTTTAGGTTTCAGAGTGGTGCAGGGGCCACTGGGGCAAAGAGGAGATCTGGAGGGTGGTTGGAAATCACCCAACACCAAGGACAACAGTCTTTGGACCATCTATATCATGTATGCAAATAGTATGAATAAAGTGAGCGGATATTACCCATCCAGCCACTTACTCCACTGCCAAGCAATGCTAAAAGGACAAATATAACGGACATAAATATTTCTCATTCTTCCAATCTGCAAGAATTACTTTTCGTTTTGGCTCTGGGCCAGATCAGGAAGAGTGACAATCCTCATAAAAACATCCTGAACGGAAATAGTGACAGCACCTGGCATGTCTGTAATACTTAACTATTGTCAAATTGTTTTCATGCCTTTAATCACATTTCAACCTTGTAATAAGTCTGTGGTAAAGTAGATATATTGATTCCTTTTTCAAACATAAGGAAATTGAAGATGAAGTTTTCAGTCGGCTGGGATCAAAACCCACTGTATCATTCTTGTTTACATTTCTTAGAGAATGCATGGGGAAATATTAGCAATACAGAATAAGGTTTAAAAGTACAAGATGTAGAATTTACTTATCTGTTCGTTTTATGTAAGTAATAAGTTGAGAGGTCTTGTGAGGCATCAGACTACAGACATTGGCTAGCAAAGCTGCGGAGAAATTGAAATCCTTGTACCCTGTTGGTGGGAATGTAAAATGGTGCAGCAGCTACAGAAGCAGTATGGAAATTCATCAAAAATTAAAGGTGGAACTAGCATATGATCCAGCAATCCCACTTTTTGGTATCTATCCAAAAGAATTGAAATCAGGATTTCAAGAGATATTTACACTCTACAATGAGTGGTAAACACTTGGAACACGAGTAACGTACTTCCCTGTTGACTTTGGGGAGTGGAATTTCAACCATAAGGTCTTCCTGTGGACAGCTCTTTTAAAATATTTCTTAAACCTCCAAATTCTGTACTTCTAATATCATATCTATTATAAACATTTTAAAATACTCTTTTATTATACTACCACTCTTGAAAAATTAAACAAGAGATGAAGACTTTCATAGATTGGTAGGTTTGTTGGGAAGAGTAGCCTAGGTTGGGAGGTAACTGAGAGGCACTGCAATTAACGACACACACCTGATGCTGTCTACTGCTAAATATTCCCAGAAAGGATCATTTCAGCACACTTCCAGCCCTCCTTACCGGTCACTCAGAAAAAAAATCTCCTTCTACAAATCTGCTACCATTTATGACTGCTTTGTCACTTGAAGAATAGAAAACAACCAGTGTTTTAAATGACCCAGTTGAAATAGATAACTCTGGAAGGAATATTTTATCTGATGTGCTCAGAAGCATTACTCATGAAGTCTACAGGATACAATCATGGGATGACATGAAAAAGACATTCTTTAGATTTGGTGGTTGGGCATAGAACATAGAGCTCTCACGGAGATGACAGTGCATTCAGATGCAGCCTCGTTATGAATTCTGAGAAAATAATGGGAAACATCTGTCCTGTGGGAGGAGGCGCCTTTGAATTGACTGTGTTTAATTCTGGAATAATTCGTTTTCCAACCAGTAATTCCAGGCACCAGCGGCAATATGGCGGCCTTTGTGGACATCTAGGGGCCAGGAAGAAAGGGGTTTATTTGCATATAAATTAAATTTGCATAAATATTTTAGCAGAAATAAATGGAGCCAACCACAGTCTTTGCCTGGATTGTTCCTCTTTGGCAGATATTAATAGAAGTGGTCTGTGTTATTGTGAGTTGTCCAGCTGTGAAAGTGGGTCTCTGGCACCTAGGAAAGGACCTAGAATCCCAGCCCCTGAAGTAACACATGTTCCCCTGAAATAGACTCCAAGATAAAATGAGTTAAGACTTCTCTGTGGTCCACTTATTCAAATTGCTACTGAAGATGACCCCAAATATTTTCTGGAACTTCTAAAATTTCTAGAAATATCCCCATTAGAACAGACTGAAGTCAAATGGTACAAATCAACCGGTTTGCAAGGCAGAAATAGAGACACAGATGTAGAGAACAAACATATGGACACCAAGTGGGGAAAGCAGGTGGTGGGGGGATTGGGGTGGGATGAACTGGGAGATTGGGATTGCCATATATACATTACTAATAAGAAAAAAAATCAAATTGTACACTTTAAATATATGCAGTTTATTGTATGTCTATTATATCTCAATAAAAATTCTTAAAAAGAAAAGAACATGCTATTTGCAGCAATATGGATGGACTTGGAGGGCACTATGCTAAGTGAAGTAAGTCAGAGAAAGACAAATACTGTAGGATATCTCTTATATGTGGAATCTAAAAAATACAACAAACTAGTGAATAAAACAGAAAAGAAGCAGGCTCACAGATACAGAGAACAAACTAGTGGGTACCAGTGGGGAGGTGCGGGTAGGCAATAGAAGGATGGAGGGGAGGGGAGATGCAAACTATTGGGTGTAAGACAGGCTACAGGGATGTATTGTACAACATAGGCAATATAACTATAAGTGGAGTATAACATTTAAAATTGTATATAAAATAAAAAAAATATGAACCAAAATAAAAGCTTTGGTTCAAGAATTTAAAAAAAAGAACAGAGTGGAGTCTGGATTCAATTAAATTCAGATGGGGAGGTGGAGGCAGAATACAACAAAGTTCAGCAACTCGATGTGCAGTTCAAGCCATTTATAAAATGCCTGCTCCCTGCTCCTTGAACTCTAAGGTCACGCTCGTTCCCTGCTGGCAAAAGTACAGGAGCATCGTGAAGAACCAGGCAGAATTGGACTTCAGGTGAGAGAGACAAGCATTCATGATTTTTGGCAAAATAAATGGGACAAGATGGCAACTGCAGAAGTCCGAGGCAGGGCTTAGATCCTGGAGCCCATCCTCTGGGATGGCTATAACAGGACCCGACTTAGAACAGACAGCACATCTAATGATGTGCAGCTTCCAGGCTCCTGGGTCCTGGCACTTCCAGTTCAGGGGTGTGAACTTAGGGCCTTCGGGTGTGTGAAGACAGTAAAAGAAGGACCAGAATAGCCTCACTCCCATCTCTACAAGTCCTTTCACGTGGACCTCTGCATAAACAAAGCCTCCTGAAGATGTACTAATGTGGGTGAGGGCCCCTTTGGAAACGGATGTGCACAGTCTCATAATTTTGTCTGGAAGAACTGGTCTGAGCTAAATGTCTTCTTCCCTCTTCCTTCCAATCCTGTACAATCAATTCCTCTCAATTTCATGAACTCTGAATATTCAGTTTGCCCTGTAAATGGGATCTTCAATAATTCAATCTTTACTTACACCAAATTCCTTCATTAGAGGAATGTATTTTAAACGATCGTATTTGTTCACACTAAGTGTATTTCTCCAGTATGCGATGCTACTGAAATGCAGATGATAGGGTTATAGCAAATAGCTGTGAATTTGAGGAGGTGGCATTTTCAGTTGGCATGAATTTTTCAACTCTTCCCTGTGGAGGAAATGGCTAGCAATGTGATTCTTTACATTTCCATTTTTAAATGAAGATATGTGCTTGACACACAGTGTGAAATCAACAAAATGCTGTTGAATAAATATTGTGGAGAAATGCTCATAGACCTCCAGAAGGGAGCTGAATTTCCTTGAAACCATCCTTATCTTTGTTTCAAGGGCTTTATCTGTTGAAAAATGCAAAATAGAGTTCCATGTCTTCATTACGTCACACACAGTCACTGTGGGGCTGTACCTCGCAGGCCTGCAAGACCTGTACTTCCCCAGCTGCAGACAGAAGAAAGAGCCCAGAGAAAGCCACAGAGACAGCAGTGGTTTAGTGGATGGGGGATCTTACATCTGAAGCAAGGTCCTGGAGTGACACCCCAATGTGTGGGGCAGACAGTGGGCAGGACAGGGCAGCAGTCTTCGCTACCACGAGGAAGGGAAGGTTACCAGTGATAGGCGGAGTTGACCTCAGGGTTGGCTCATCAGTTGTCACGGAAACCAGCATAAGGGCACGCCCCTCACCACCCCTTTGATAAGCTCTCAGAGGGGAGATGTTCTGATCTAAAGGTTAGAACAGTCACTAGCTGGGGCCAAGGTCAAATGTGGAGGAAGGTCAGTCATATGAGTGGGTATAGGTGAAGCAGACACTGGTCGAGCAGGGGATGTACAGAGAGCAAGAGAACAGCCATCTTGGGTGGCCTGATCATGCAGACACACAGACATACAGACAGACAGACATACACACACTTCTAAATTGAAATGTCAGGTTTGGAAAACTCTGACATACTAAGTAAAGAACAGAATTTGTAATTTCTGTAATGATCCACATAACGTGTGTTCAACTACTCTGGAATTTTTATGAATGACATAATTTATTACTGAACATAGAATTCTTCATATCTACAGTGAAAAGCATTGGTCACATATCCAGCCTTCTGACTCCTTCCTTTATGAGTAGATTTTCACGTCTCTTCATGATACCTGGGATTTCTGGTGCCATCTTGCTACTAGAGTAGGGAGGAAGGCAACCTGAGGATCGAGAGCAGAAAGATGAAGTGACATGTCATATGGCTGAGCTGTTGAGTTTGTCAACTCTGGACTCTGACTTCCTACCATGGAGCTTTGGTCTTTTAAGAGAGATCATAGACCTTTCAACGTAGTAGAAGAAGCAGATTGTGCTCAACAAGGTATAATCCATTCCAAAGTGTGAGGACCATTGTGTTATTGTCTATCAAGCAGAATTGAGTTTATCTACAAGTAACAGTAAAATTAATCACAGTGGCTTACAACTGAGTGATTTATTTCTTCTCACATAATGAAATGTCTAGAAGTTGTTGAAATTAGTTCAGCAGTTAAAAGAAATTAATCCTTTGCAAGCCTTTGTCTTTTTTTCCCTCATGATTGCAAGATGACTGCTGCATCTCCAGCCATCACATCATAGTCACAGCAAAAAAAGAGCCAGAAGAGGTGATGCCAGTCATGTATTCCCTTTTATCTAAAACCAAAGACTTGCCAAGAAATGCCCTATGGAGATCATGCTTAGGTTTTATTGGACTGAATTGAGTCAAATAGTCCTTTCCATCTTCAAAGGAGGCCAAGTAAAAAGGGCATAGAACTGTCTGTCCTGTTGAAATGATGTGGAGGCATCTGGATGCCACATGTCCACACTCCTGTGTCCCCACAGTTCTTTAGCTCTACAATCTTATGTACTCCTAGTAATAACTCTATGAGTTAAGTAACCTTATTGTCCTATTTTACAAGCAAAGAAAAAGACTCAGAAAAGTCCTGGAACTTGCAGTTAGAAAGTGGAAATCATCTAATTGAATAACTGTAATGGACGGGGCTGGCTAAGATGGGTCAGCTCTGACCAAGATGGTCTTAATATTTCCCTCTGATTGACTGAATCTTATACAGGCTGTTCCTGCCTCTTGGCCCCTGACATCTCTTTCCTTAGAGCATTTGCCTTAGAAAACTTGTAATTGGAAATCATTTTTCTGCTCCTTTGAGATGTAAATCTTTTTAAAAGCCTCTTTTCATTTTTTCATTCTAGGAATGTCTTTCTCAAGGACCAGGGAGCCAGCCCTTTGAAAAGTAACATCAAGGAAGACAGAGTTCTCAGTCTCTGCAGGAGGGAAGAAGACAAAGTTTAGTAGGAGACTTGCTCCAAGCTGTGAAACTTCCTCCCATCATGAAAATATGAAAAAGTCCACATTTCTTTGTGTAAAGTAAATTAGCACACACAGATGACCTAAGATCCCCCTTCCTCTGCTCTTAAAAATTCTCCCACCCTTTGTTTCAGGGAAGTTGAGCTCTGAATGAATTCTGGTGTCTCTACCCTATCACAAATAGCCTTGAATAAAGTCTCCCCTGCCTTTTAAGCTTTGTCTAGAGCATTCCTTTTTCTATTTTGACAGTTCAAAACCATGCACTATAAGATACATTGGAATCAGGTCCTGGAAACTCAGATGCATGTACAGACCAGGTAGGCAAGGTAAATTTGGCCACATATAAGACAAAAAAGAATGGGAGTGACTATGAGATGTTGGATACCCAGTTTCCATCACAATAGGTTAAATAGTGATCCTCCAAAAGATAAGTCCAACTCCTAACCCCTGGTACCTTTGAAGCTTATTTGCAAATAGGATTTTTGCAGGTAAAATTACATTAAAGCTTTCAGAATGAACTTATGTTTACCGGGGGGAGGGATGGGGAGGAGAGATAGGGAGTTTGGGATTGACATGTACACAATGCTATATTTAAAATGGATAACCAGCAAGGACCTACTGTATAGCACAGGGAACTCTACTCAGCATTATGTAAAAATCTGACAGGGAAAAAAAATTGAGGAAGAATAGATACATGTTATCTGTATAACTGAATCACTTTGTTGTACAACCAAAACTAACACAACATTGTTAATCAACTCTAATATAAAATAAAAAGTTTTAAAAAAAGTCTATCAGGATTTAGAATGCACCCCCAAATCCAACAAGTGGTCTCCTTACTATTGGACAAAGAGATTTGAGAGGCAGAGACACAGGGAAGAAGTCTAAGTGAAAACAGAGGCAGAGATCAGAGTGATGCAGCCGTGGCCAAGGAACTCCTGGAGCCACCAGGAGCTAGAAGAGTCATGGGAGGATTTGCTCCTGGAAACTTTAGAGGGAGCTTGGTCCTACAGACACCTTGATTTCAGAGTCTGGCCTCCAAAACTGTGAAAGAATAAATATCTATTGTTTTAAGCCACCAAGTTTTGGGTAATTTATTGTGCTAGCCTCAGAAAATGAAGATACCTATTTAAAAACTCCATGGTTGGGCTCCCCAGTGGTGCAGTGGTTGAGAATCCACCTGTCAATGCAGGGGACGTGGGTTCGATCGCTGGGCCGGGAAGATCCCACATGCCGTGGAGCAACTAAGCCCGTGCGCCACAACTACTGAGCCTGTGCTCTAGAGCCCATGAGCCACAACTATTGAGCCTATGTGCCACAACTACTGAAGCCCATGCACCTAGAGCCCATGCTCTGAAGCAAGAGAAGCCACAGCAATGAGAAGCCCATGCACCACAACTAAGAGTAACTCCTGCTCACCGTGGGCAGCAATGAAGACCCAACACAGCCAATAAATAAATAAATTTATTAAAAAAAAAAACCTCCATGGTTGTTACTCTGATGAAATGTGGTCCTTGATTTCACAGATTTATCAAGGGGTATCAGAAATCTGGAATTTGACTCCATATGTCTTTATTTTTTGAAATTTATTTTAGTTGGTTTACAAAGTTGTGTTAATTTCTGCTGTATAGCAAAGTGACTCAGTGTTACATATATATATTTTTTTCATATTCTTTTCCATTATGGTTTATCATAGGAGATTGAATAGAGTTCCCTGTGCTGTACAATAGGACCTTGTTATTTATCCATCTTATATATACTAATTTGCATCTGCTAATCCCAAACTCCCAATCCAACCCTCCCCCATTGTCCCCCTTGACAACCACAAGTCTGTTCTCTATGTCTGTAAGTCTGTTTCTGTTTCATAGAAAAGTTCATTTGTGTCATATTTTAGATTCCACATATAAATGATATCATGTATTTTTCTCTGACTTACTGCACTTAGTATGATAATCTCTGGTTGCATGCAAGTTGCTACAAATGACATTATTTCATTATTTTTATGGCTGAGTAGTATTCCATTGTGTATATACACCACATCTTCTTTGTCCATTCATCTGTCAATAGACATTTAGGTTGCTTCCATGTCTTGGCTATTGTGAATAGTGTTGCTGTGAACATAGGGGTGCATGCATCTTTTTGAATTAGAGTTTTGTCCAGATATATGCCCAAGAGTGGAATTGCTGGATCATATGGCAACTCTATTTTTTAGTTTTTGAGGAACCTCCATCCTGTTGTTCATGGTGGCTGCACCAATTTACATTCCCACCAACAGGGCAGGTGGGTTTCCTTTTCTCCACACCCTCTAGAAGTTGTTATCAAATATCTTCATTTTTCAATGAGGCAAGCAAGTCACTTTTTCTTAGTGTTTTGCAGGTCAACACTGCATGAAGCAAGTAGATAAGGAACAAGTCTCTAGGGGCAAATACACCCTCCAGGCAGCAGATTAAGACCTCCAGATTTGGGAATTGGTTGTGGATTTGATCTGCATCGAGTTGTTTCGGATGAGTTCTCCTTACGCTGTTGAGTTCCGCCTGATGAGGCCAGAAGTGGCTGGTTCTGAATATTTTTCGCAGTCCGCTGAACTCAAGTCTAGAAGGATCATCTTTCACTACTTAAGACATGGACTCGGACTTCCTAGGTGGCGCAGTGGATGGGAATCCTCCTGCCAATGCAGCGGACGTGGGTTCAAGCCCTGCCCCAGGAAGATACCACGTGCCGCAGAGCAACTAAGCCCGTGCGCCACAACTGTTGAGCCTGCGCTCTAGAGCCTGTGAGCCACAACTGTTGAGCCCATGTGTCACAACTACTGAAGCCCACGCACCTAGAGCCCATGCTCAGCAACAAGAGATGCCACTGCAATGAGAAGCCCACGCACCACAAATGAAGAGTAGCCCCCGCTCACCGCAACTAGAGAAAGCCCGTGTGCAGCAATGAAGACCCAACACAGCCAATAAAATAAATAAATAAATAAATAAATTTAAAAAGTTCTCACTTTAAAAAAAAAAAAAAAAAAGACATGGACTCATGCCCGTACCCGGAGGCATGGAAGAATACACTTGCATAATTGACTATAAGGCATAGCCCGGAAATGATTCCCACCTATTAAAGGCATTACCAGTCTAAGAAATGGACCTATTTCTGGCCTCCACTCATGTCTCGACTTTGTAAGGTTTTAAACCTCCGCTGTGACTTATGAATTCAAGAAGAAGAAAAAATGAAAGGAAAATATAATTGTAACCCTTCCTCCTAACTGGAAGCCAGGCTTCCTCGCTGCTGTGTGGGCATCATTCGCAGTAAGTTAATGAGAGTCTCAGTACAAAATTCAGTCCCAGAATCCATGCTAGATGCCCACAGCCTGGATGAGTTTTAATATTCCATGGACTATCTCACAATCCTAAATAGACTCTCAGAAACATGCTGTGCAATATAAGAAAATGATCAAGTCTGACTTAACGATGTGTCGTTTTTTTTCTATAGGCAGTAATGAAGCAATTGAGAATTTCTTTTAACTCTCTGGATTAGTACCCGCTGCCAGCTCAATTAAATGCGATCATGTCCAGAGAAGAGAAATAATGTGCTTTCATTATGGAAGGATTGAGTCAAATGCACAGATAAGGTCTTTTTAATAAATAACAACTGTGATTCCACACCCACAAGACCCATTCTCAGAAATCAGTGGGCTTTTATTGCATGTGAAGTGAATCACATGCTTTTTCCTGCACTGGAATGTATTTTTGTTTGTTTCATTTTCTAACAAATCAGCTACTAGGAGGTGGTTTTGTGGTGGGTTTGCACAAAGACAGATACCACACATGCTTTTTTTTTAGTTTATTTATTTACTTATTTATTTATTTATTTATTTATTTATTGGCTGTGTTGGGTCTTCATTGCTGCGCACGGGCTTTCTCTAGTTGTGGTGAGTGGGGGGTACTCTTCGTTGATGTGTGTGAGCTTCTCATTGCGGTGGCTTCTCTTGTTGCAGAACACGGGCTCTAGGCATGCGGGCTTCAGTAGTTGACACACAGGCTCAGTAGTTGTGGCTCGAGGGCTCTAGAGCCTAGGCTCAGTAGTTATGGTTCACGGGCTTAGTTGCTCCGCGGCATGTGGGGTCTTCCTGGGGCAGGGATCGAACCCATGTTCCCTACATTGGCAGGCGGATTCTTAACCGCTGCGCCACCAGGGAAGCCCCCACACGTGCTTTAAAAACCAATGTTCGCTCATTACCTTTCACAGTGCTGAGCACATAGCTGGTGCTCAAATTCGCATGTTGTTTCTGCCAAGTGTATTAGGGACTTCAGAATTCTCCACTATATTGCTGTTGATAAGAGGTGATGAGATGCACTGGAATGATCTTGAATTTAGAGATTAGTGACATGTGTCTTAGCTCTTTCTCTGAGACAAATCTACAGACCCTACAATACTGATATTCATTAAATTCTGCGGACTGCTCTTAAAACCAGATCTTTCTGTCTGATATCTATTCACTCTTCCTTCCTCACTAAAACTGCCCTAAGTTTGGGGGAGTGGGACAACTGTATCTAAACAAACCTACAAACAAACAGAAACCACCTGTAGTGATTTCTCTTGCACGTAGACATTGCCATGTAATTCAATTTTGGCCAATAAAATGGAAATGAGTGTTGTGAAGTTGTTAGATGAGACATCGAAAGAAATCTATGATAAAGAGCTGACTCACATGGCAGTTGTCCTTTGACTTTTCTTACCTTCTCTGTTTCCCTAGAATACTGAAGTGATGGCTGGTGTCCAGAAGCCCTCTTGTGATATTGAGGTGATCTTGAGAATAAAACCTAGGGAAAAAAAAGTCAGGATATGTGTGGATATTGGTGGCAGTAATATTCCATTGGACTAGCCCTACTATCTACCTTTGGGCTCCATAATACAGGATAAAGAAATAAACCCCTATTTGGGGGGAGATCTATCTTATCTGCAACTGATCAGGATTCCTAATTGACAAATCATCAGTGCCCCAGAACTTCCCTAGTTCCTACATGTATGGCAGACATAATCCTTACCCCATTATTCTACTCACACTCATTCACTTGGTCAGCCTTCCAAATCCTCATTTTTAGTGAATAATAAAAGAAATTTATTTCTCCTTGTTCCACATTTCAGTGGTCAATATTTTTTATAATAGGAAATCCTTGATAGTTCCCTTTGGTGAGTCCCTTTGGTAAATTTGGTGAATCCAATTCCTAACCCAAAGGGACTGATGATCTATAAAGGGACCAGCTCCTCTATGAGTCCTGCCCTGCCTCACTACCGGAACCTAATGACAACCTCCTCTCAGGCAGAAACATCTCTGCTTGCTGTCTATCAATGAGGAATACATGTCACAGCATCCTGTGTCTCTGAGCATCTAATAACAATGTAAGACATTGTCTCTCAAAAGGACAATTTAAAATTAAAGGACATATTGGGCTTCCCTGGTGGCACAGTGGTTAAGAATCCACCTGCCAATTTGGGGACATGGGTTCAAGCCCTGGGTCCAGGAGATCCCACATCTCACGGAGCATCTAAGCCCGTGTGCCACAACTGCTGAGCCCATGTGCCACAGCTACTGAAGCCCATGTGCCTAGAGCCTATGCTCCACAATAAGAGAAGCCACCACAATGAGAAGCCACCACAATGAGAAGCCCACACGCTGCAATGAAGAGTAGCCCCCGCTCTCCACAACTAGAGAAAACCCACGCACAGCAACAAAGACCCAACACAGCCAATAAATAAATAAATAAATAAATTTATTAAAAAATAAATTAATTAAATTTAATTAAAGGATATATTAAAATTAAACCACACCAATCCTTAGCTAAGATGAAAACATTTTTTTTTAGTAATTCAATGCCATTTTATTGAAGTAGAAAACAATCTTATGGTTACCAGGGAGGATGGGGGAGGGATGAATTGGGAGATTGGGATTGACATATACACACTACCATACATAAAATAGACAGCTGATAAGGACCTATTGTATAGCACAGGGAACTCTGTAAAAACCTATATGGAACAAGAGTCTAAAAAAAGAGTGGCTATGTGTATATGCATAACAGATTCACTGTGCTGTACAACAGAAAGTAACACCACATTGTAAATCAGTTATATGCTAATAAAAACTTTTTTAAAAATGAAAACAATTTTTTTGGTAATTCAATGCAATTTTATGGAAGCATTTTACAATTTTTATTCATTATTGTATTTGCATTTTCTTCCAGTTTTAGTGAGGTATTGAACTTAAGTGAGCAGCATCTCATATAGATACAAGATTAAATAGAAAAATATTTTCCTTGAGGTGAGAACTCTTAAGATTTACTCTCTTGACAACTTTCATATACAACACACAGCAGCATTAATTATAATTATCAAGTTGTCCATTGTATCCCTGGTATTATTTTTCTTATAAGATATAGGTCTTACATCTTTTGACTGCCTTCACCCACTGCCTCTCCCCCGTCTCTGGTAACCACAAATCTGATCTCTTTTTCTATGAATTTGTATGTTTTGTTCATTTTTGAAGTATTATCAGCAATTTTTTATTTATGTACTTATTTTTATAAATTTACTTTTATTTATTTATTGACTGCGTTGGGTCTTCGTTGCTGCAGGCAGGATTTCTCTAGTTGCAGTTGGCGGGAGCTACTCTTTGTTGGGGTGCGCGGGCTTCCCTTGTAGACCACAGGCTCTAGGTGCTCAGGCTTCTGTAGTTGCAGCATGAGGGCTCAGTAGTTGTGACACACAGGCTTAGTTGCTTGGTGGCATGTGGGATCTTCCTGGACCAGGGATGGAAACCTGGCAGGTGGATTTGTAACCACTGCACTACCAGGGAAGTCCCTCAAGCAATTTTTAAACAATGTTTTAAGTCAAGTCCTTGAGAAAGCCCAAGAAATCACAGAAATTCAAAGATGACTCCTATCCAAACATATTTTAAATTCCCAGTACCGTTGAGGTGGTGGAGGGTAGTGGTAGTTAATGGGATTTTCAATGGCTTATGATCAAAAGCTCCATATTATGTTGAGACAGAACTAGAGTTATGTTTTAAAGCCTGGATATGGTTACAAATGGTGCTGGGTAAGTTTCAACTTCTCTAATGGCTTTTGAAACGGCACATCAATTCTTTTTTTTTTTTGACAGCTTTCATCAATATATAAAGAAGAAAAACTTTCACAAACAACCTTTGAGAAGCTTTTAGCTTAATCAAACTTGGCTATTGAAAAACAGACCTTTACAACACTAATAACATTTCTTTTCAAAATATTAAAATGATTAAAAATGTTAAGATCACCATGTTGATCCTGTTCAAATATTATTTCTTCAACTGTGAGATAATTTTCAAAGAGACATGTCAATTTAAAAAATAATAGTGTAGGACTTCCCTGGTGGTGCAGTGGTTAACAATCTGCCTGCCGATGCAGGGGATACGACGGGGTTCAGTCCCTAGGCCATGAAGATCCCACATGCCGAGCAACTAAGCCCGTGTCCCACAACTACTGAGCCTGTGTCCCACAACTACTGAGCCTGTGTGTCACAACTACTGAAGCCCACATGCCTAGAGCCCGTGCTCTGCAACAAGAGAAGCTACCGCAATGAGAAGACTGTGCACCAGAACAAAGAGTAGCCCCCGCTTGCTGCAACTAGAGAAAGCCTGCACACAGCAACAAAGACCCAATGCAGTCAATAAATAAATAAATTGATTAATAAAAAAACTTTTAAAAAATGATGTAAATCAAGCTTCCTCCCACTCAAAAAAAGTATTGCTTCCTTCTTATTTTTCATTAGAGTGATAAAAATAAAGTGAAAGTTTTCACTCATTTCTCCAATTAAAATTTGAATTTGCTAGTCACTAGTGTTTTATTTTCTCTTACAAACATCTATGTGCCTGGAATAGAATGTTATTATGTAAAATATTTGCTGGTGAAAACCCTTCTAACAAGGGATCAAACAGGACACAGGTTTAAAATGACCTGTATAGGTTGTAAACTAAACTGCCAATAGCTGCCCAGGAAAGCAATATGAGTGAGAATGGTGAGTGATTATAAGACAATAGGGGTTACAGTAAGTCCCCGACACACAAACCTTCAAGCTGTGGACTTTCAAAGATGCAATCGTGCATTCGCATGTCCAGTCACATAAGTTAGTTCACGTGTCTGGCGTACATTGTCACGTGCGTGCATCCTCTACAAGTGGTTGTGCTTTTGTGTACTTTACTGTACAGTACTGCATAGAGTACAGGAGTACGGTATCTTTATTTCAAGCCCAGGATGTCCGAAAGCAACCATAAAATCAGCGGAGATGAAGCTGGTACTGCTAAGATGTAGCGGCAGTGATGTAGCTGGTCTCTCCTACGGCTGATGATCCTTCAGCTCTACCATCTCCCACCTCCTCTCCCTCCTCCAGCCAGTAGCTCTTTTTGCCTGTTCACTCGATGCCAGCCCCTGTATGCCAGCTGTTGTACTGGACTACTGTACTTTTCAAGGTCCTGTCCTGTAAGATTAAATATGTTTTCTTTATTTTTTGTGTTTGTTTTTTATGTATTATTTGTGTGACAGTGTTATAAACCTATTACAGTACAGGACTACATAGCCGACTGTGTTAGTTGGGTACTAGGCTAACTTTGTTGGGCTTATGAACAAATTGGACTTATGAATGTGCTCTTGGAACAGAACTTGTTCCTATGCAGGGGACTTATTGCAGTGGGGACTCTGGTCGGCCGGGGAGCTCGTGCCTCGCCTGAAATGGGGCAACTGGGACAGAACTCCCGATACTTTCTTCGTGAAATCTTCAATTTGCAGGAGAGGGTGACAGACCCCTTGTATTTTACTTTAAACCCTGAACATAACAAAAACCCACTTCTGTGACCCACATCCCAACCATGTGTCTGCATGAGACTCAGTGACCTCAGTTGCTTAGGACTAGTGAATAATCAGAGATTCCGGAAAAAAGGGTTAGGGGGAAGGACTCCAGTGGGAGTAGACTACTGGTCTCATAAGAACAGAAAGATAAAGAGATAGGATTTCATCTTTCAATTTACCTTCCTTCTGAGAAGTCAGTCTAGTGGCTGGAATGAGTACTTGAATCTCATTAGATTCTTTCATTAAAGATGGGATTTTTTCCTTTTTTTCTTAGTTTTTAAATTGAAGTATAGTTGATTTACAATGTTGTGGAAAGTTGGGATATGATTAACTTTGTGTTTTAATTGTTATCAGCACACATTGTAATCTACACTCAGTCATCACCCATCTTTCTATATAAGAATAATTCTCTTAATTTTCCTCTCTTCTTCCCATAAATAGAAATCCAAAATAGTGACAGTCAGTTTCCACTATCTGACTCTCATAACCTATGCTGTGTACACGTCTCTTAAATTATGTTATATGCTATAAATGTTTAAAATATAGGGACTTCCCTGGTGGCACAGTGGTTACAAATCCACCTGTCAATGCAGGGGACATGGGTTCAAGCCCTGGTCTGGGAAGGTTCCACATGCCACAGAGCAACTAAGCCCTCGAGCCACAACTACTGAAGCCCGCGTGCCTAGAGCCCATGCTCTGCCACAAGAGAAGCCACCACAATGAGAAGCCCGTGTCCTGCAGCAAAGAGTAGCCCCCACTCATTGCAAGCAGAGAAAGCCCAAGCACAGCAATGAAGACCTAACATAGCCAAAAATTAATTAATTAAAAAAATATATATATAGCACAGTCTTTTCAAGTTTGGATGATTCCAACCATAAATGACAGAACTCTGACTCACAATGGCTTAATCACAACAACATTTTTCCCACTAATCTAACAGGAACTCCAGAGTAAGAATGGCTTCAGGGCTGTTTCAGGGGCTTAATGAGTCCTCAAGAATCCAAGTTCTTCCCATCTCTCCGGTGTCCATTCTTAGCGATGCCTTGTCCTCAAGGTAGCTGCAGATGGCTAGAGCCATTTCATGTTCTCACTCAGACAGAACTACCATTCTCAGATTTAGGAGGATCACTGAAAGCCTTTTCTCCCCCTGAATCTGCTGTCATTTCCCAAGTCAGAATCCCTGAAAAAGTCAGTGAATTGACAAATAGAAAATAGCATTTAATACGTGGTGATGAACAACTTTCCACTTCCCCCAAACCCTCAGCTCCTGGCAACCACCATTCTCTTCTTGGCTTCTATGAATTTGACTATTTTCAATTCCTCATGTAAGTGGAGTCATGCCACAGTTGTCCTTCTGTTTCTGGCTTTTTCACTTTGCATAATGTCCTCCAGGTTCCTCCATATTGTCACATATTGCAGAATTTCCTTCTTTTTTAAGGCTGAATATTTGATTGTATGTCTACACCACATTTTCTTTATCCATCCATCCATCTATGGACATTTAGGTGGTTTCCACATCTTGGCTACTGCAAATAGTGCTGTGATAAAATAGGGAATGCTAATATTTCTCCAAGATTCTAATTCAGTTATTCAAGAAGACTAAGTTCTAGAGATGTGCTGCACAACCTTGTGCCTATGGATATTATATTGTGCACTTAAAAATCTATTCAGAGTGCAGATTTTACGTGAAATGTTTTACCACAATATAAAGAAAAAAAAAAGAAAATGCTGTTTTAAAAGCTCTATACCTAAATACTCCAATTTAACCTATTTTTGGTTGTCAAAAAGCAGTCCCCTTCTTTCTTAGTGTTTCCATCACATGTGTCTGAGAAGTCCAAGTACTTCAGGTCACCTAGATGGTTGAACTTGGTCCAGTGTCTTCTATTGGCTGTGAGGACAAGATAAAATGCACAATAAACAGCACACACTTATTAAACATGTTCCAGTCCCAGGTGCCCTGCTAAGAGCTTTCATCTATCTCTTTAATTTCACCCACCCTATGAGGTAGTTACTACTGTTATTTTGCAGATGAGGAAATTGAGCATTAAATATGTTTAGTGACCCACCACATAGTAAATGTTGGAGACTAGGTGGGGAGAAGGGCTTTTATGACACCCAAATCTGTTCAGTGTTACTTTAAGGGACTTTAGGGAAAACTGAAAATTGTAAGCTTGCTCTATTTCCTTTAATTCAGTGTTAGTTAGAAATTATAGTGAAAGCCAACAACTAAAAGGCTCGGACTACTAAGGGAACTTGTGGATTCAGTTGTTTGGAGAGGGCAAACTATGGGCTGTAGTTGACATCATGTTGCAGCGATAAGGGATGTTACTTAATATTTATATACCAGTTACCATGAAATTGAAGCTGACACTTCACCTGCTGTATTATCTTCATAAAATTGAGATTCACTGAAATCATTTATAGAGAAGAGGAAGAGGTTTCCTGGATGTTAAAAAGGTTTATTTCAATGGTGGCAGGACCAGACTTCTAACATTCAGATGATGAATGTTTGCTAGGGTAGGTGATGTTTGCTAAGGTGACTGTCATAGAAAAATATGTTTGATCACTTATGTAGCAAACTATACTCCACAAGAAATTGATTCAACCTCCAGCTTTGTTATAATTAATTCACAGCCTGTTGGCCTCTCTGAGTCTATTCTGTAACTTCAAAGCCATCAGAGTGATCTGACTTCAGGTGCCAGTCGTGATGCAACATGACTCATTGTGTGGACTTCTGCCCAATAGTTCATGGATAAATCCCCTTCAACTCCAATACACTCATTTCAAAACAGCAATGCAAATATGTATTTTCCCCACTATTCTCTTTACACAGGCAAGAAAACACAATCACGTACCCACAAGTTCTCATCAGTGGATTGTCTCTCCACAGGGGACTTGTAGCCACAGGGATACAAAAGTAGAAGGGAGAAAACTTCCAAACTTGAACTGTGGGGGAGTGTGTGGAAGAGTGAGACTGCCGGGGTCCAGCCCAGGCAGGATCCAGGGAGTCCCTTGGGAGGGGTAGAGTCGGCGAGAAAAAAAAAAGAGACAGGAGGCAGTGGAGTTGCAGAGAAGAGGAGAGAGAGAGTGAGAGTGTAACTTTAATTTTTGCTCCGGTCTTATATATCTTACATCTTGTTATGTGGATTTTTCCATTAGGGGCCCCATATCCCTCCCCCAAATGTCCCAATGACTCCGCCGGGGGGCCTGTCCTTAGTCAGGTGACGAGTCTTCTATGTAATCATCAGTTCTCATCAGTTCTTCACGTTCTTGTCCATAAACAATCGAACAATTTTTTTCCCCATGCTTAACATTACCATTCTTGTTTTAACCCTCCAGTGGTTACAAGGGGGAGGGGAACACAGGATAACAATCTGTAAGGGCAGGCCTCTCAGGCGCCCAGGCTTGAAGTGACAAACATTGTTAGCAGGTTAAGCTTAATTAGTGAGCTACATTCTCTATGCTACGTGACAGCAGACATACAGGACATGGACATAACATAGATACCCGTAATATTCCGTTCTTATAAGGGAAGGGTGCATGGGATATTTTATAGGCAACTTTGGTTTGACGGACCCTCACTTCAGAGGTTTGGGATAATTGTGATTGGGTGAGGCAGCATTCCCGATCACAATGCATGGCCCATTACGGCCGAATTGCCAGCATGGCCCAAGGGTGGGGACAATAAGTTTAAACATTCCTCCATTACCCGGGCCCCCTAAGGGTCTAAATGTGATTAGTTTGTGGCCCATAGAATTTCCACAACACCAAGAAAGCAGGGGGGGGGGGGGGTAGCCACCATTCTTGAAGGCGGCGTAGGCGCCGCTTCACCCAGAGAGCTCATCATTCCTAGAAAGAAAAGTACACAAAGGAGACTCATAGTGAAACTAAATCTCGGAGAACTCCGGTACTTCCAAGATGCCTGCTTTGCAGCTCTCCCGAACCGAAGATGCCTTCATCGGAATTCCCGCCTTGCAGGCCATTCCCGGAGTGCTCGGCCTTGCCTGAGCCTTTAGGCAATCCCCGAACGGCTCCCGGCATGAGACCACTTTGGTGAGCCTTGGGCACAAAGCCTTATGCTGGGAATGATAAAGTCAGAGTCTATAGATGCAATTGATTGCAAATGATTTTTTTTTTAAACTTTATTGATGTACAGTTGATTTCCAATGTTGTATTAATTTCTTTTGTACAGTAAAGTGACATATATTCTTTTTCATATTCTTTTCCACTATGGTTTGTCACAGGATGTTGAATATAAGCAAATAATTTTTTTAACCAGAGGGAAATTGAATTTCAAATTATGGTTCCCTGACTCCATTTTCATGGATACAGCATACTTTGTAGGAGGCCACATGTAAACCACTCGTTCCCCAAGGACTTTCGTTTGCTTAAATGATCTTTTCACAACCTGCACTGCCCTCTACCCAGGGACCTTCCCAGGTGCCTCCTCCCTAAGAGTTTCCCAGGAAGAGCGGGACCAGGTGGGTGTTTAAGAACACTACATCTGGCCGAGTGACTGCAGCGTTAAAAAGAAATCTCACAAAGGGTTCTTCAGAAGCCATTTTCTTTCACCCACACTATTTCTAGGATGCCGAGGGTTTCATTATTTTTTTCAATAAAAATCAGAAAGCTTAAAAAACTGTTTAAAAAGAACTCCGGGCACTTTCTGTCCTGAGGTCTTTTCCATGTTCGTAGCCCCCTAACTCCTATTCCCCATCCTTGCGGGACAATGCTGTTTTCCACACAGTGACGGATAATATGTAAAAAGATTCTTGAAAACTCTGTGAAGAGCAGGTGGTACATTATGCTGTTGTCAAAGATTCAATTCATGGGGTGAACCCTGGTGCAAAACTCATTTTAATGAAATGCTTTTCGAAAATCGTAACTGGAAAAGACGTGAGCAGCATTGCTCTTCAACAAGGGTACTAAACCGTAATTACATTTTAAAGACTGAAATAAAAAAAAAAAGCTTTGTGTGAATAAAATAAATAAAAATTATTAGGATTTAGATGGGCAAGGACAGCTGAATTTAAAATGCTCATCTTTTATTAATCAATACATTTTGCATAAGAAGTTTATTTTACAAGCTTGAGCCAACATAACAATTATTTTACATAATCATGGGAGCAATCAGGCTATGACAATTTAATACTGTTCTGAAAATCTGTACTTTTGCAGGGGCTTAGAGGAGCCAAGTTCACAGAGTTGTCTTCTTAACTTCTTCGTGACAGACAATCTCTGAGACCAATTTTTGTGGACGAGTGGTTCACATGAAGCTGAATGTTACTAGCTCCCACCTGAGAATCTCCCCCAAGCCAATTTCCGCTAGGATGTTCCAAGAGTTAGGAGAACAAAGGACCGCAGCAATGGACAAGAACAGGAGTTCACCTGGGGATGTGTCCCCCCACCTTTAAGCTTACAACTCCTGAACTGAATTGCGTGGTACAAAAGCTTCTCTTACTTGGGTTCCCAAAGACCTGAAGATCATAACTCTATATTTTGCAGCCTGGGTTTTATTCTTGACCTCCATAGTGAATGTGAGTCCACAGACACAAACCAAAAGAGAAATAGAACAACCAACCCAAGGTTGATGGATGCTGCAAAGAAGCCACAGAGAAGCAGCTCTGCTTCAGCTAAAAGTAGATGAGCCAGGACTCAGTCTGTGTTTATGAGACTCTAAAACTCATTGATTTTTTTTTTGTTGTTGTACACCACGGTCTCTATTTTTATAGATAGGAAGTGAAGTTCTATTAAAAATAAGAAAGGTTTGTAGAAAATGTAAATTTTAGGAGTTCCTTTATTGAGAAGTAAGCCAAAAAATGTCATTTGTTCATTTATAAGTAGGGATAAAATATTATCAGGTATTGTGCTTAAGTGGAAATAAATCAGTCTCTATTACAGCAGCATAAATATACGAAGGAATTCTGTTTTCACATAGAAATAGGCACTTTAGGGCTGTTGTAGTGGCTCAGTGTTGCCATCAAAAGGCCAGTCTCCTTCTCTCACCCAATATTAGCATGTGCTATTCATCCTCATGTTCACAGGATAGCTGCTCTGTCTCCATACATCACACCTAAACAGCAAGAAAGAAAAAGGAAGGACTATCAAAATCTTCTACTCAAAATGTTTTGCTTTCTTTGGAGAGAAGGAGGTGTCTGTTCTAAGGATTTCCACTTTTTTGTCATTGGCTTAAACTGGACCCCGTGGTAACTCAGAGTTGCCAAGAAACCTGAAAAAAATGTGTGTGTGTGTGTGTGTGTGTGTGTGTGTGTGTATAATTATAATAGAAAGATCTCCATCATCCATGCCATGATGGTTTGAACCCACTTTGGACCCAGATGCTAAAGGACCATACGAGGGCAAAAATGAGGTGGTACCCCAGCTGCAGGAAGAACTCTGACTTTTCACAGAAAAATCAATGCATATGTCTCCCCCTCATTAACTTACTTTTAAAATCTTGCCTTAATCCCCCACCCCCTCCATGAGAAGCTGATTTGCAAAGTAAGTTACATCTCCATTCTCTGGCCATTGAATAAAGCTTGTGCTGTTTCAGTCCCAGCAGCTGTTTCTTTATTGGCTGTGTGAATCCAAACAGGAAAAGAACCTTCCTTGCTAAGGTAAAGGGCTTCCACCAGGCTAGGGCCACCACCTACCACCAATTCTGTAACACTTTTAGATGAAAAATATACTGGAAAGAATTAATAGTGATTAGACTTTGCAAGAAAAAAGATTATTGAACTTTAATGCATTGCAATAGAAAATATCCAAAATGAAACACAGGGAGCAAAAGAATCCCCCCAAAATGGAGGATGAGAGCATCCATGAACTTTGGGACAACGTCAAGCAGCTTAATATGAAGACAGAGCAGTAAAGAGAGAAAAAAAAATTGCTTGAAGAAATAATGTCCCCCAAACTGTCCAAACATAATAAAACTATAAACCCACAAATCCAACAGCTCAACTGACCTTTATGTGACGGTATTTCATCTTTATCCAACATAGCAGGAAACATCGCAGACAATCAATGAACGCTAGTTGAGGGGAATTAAATTGTTTCAAATGATAAACACACAGTAATCTTGGTTGAGAGTGCTTTATTTTGGGTAAGATGCCTTTTCGGTTTTTAATCTTCTCTTCTTTAGAGAAGTTGCTGCATGTTTTAGGATCGAATATGGCACTAACCAGCCACTCGGGTGAGAAAATGTTCAAGGTAATGAGAAAAACCATCACTGAGTAATTCTGGTGGAAAAGTCCTTGAAGAGGCATTTTTGGGTTTTCTTTGGGGGTGTAGACACTGAAGGGACCGAAGGTAGCCAGTCCACTGATTACTGCAAAAACTGCTGTGAAGACCATGGAGGGTGGTGACTCCCTGAACTCTTCACCCCTGATCCTGACAGTTCACACGTGGAAGTCACATTGAGACAGGCTGGGACCTGGGACCCTTTGCTGCAGTGCTTGCACCTGGACACCCCCCCCTTCCAGCAACAAGATACAAAGAAACTATATGGGACTAAAAATAACTGCATGCATGCATGCGCAGTTGGGGCAAATTCTGGACCAAAAGATATTGAATATCAAAGACCAAAAAAACTCAGCTGCCACTTTTGAAGAGCCAGAAACAAACACAGGCTGTTGGGAGCAAAAGCAGGGCACTGGGCATGACCCCTGCACTCAACACCACCAGACAGGTGGGCAAAACACTGAAGCCACCCCTCCAGCCAGACCCCTGGACACAACCATACCATCACCCCATATAAGGAACCAGTTCACATCCCCCCCAAGGAGCCAGCCAGCAAGGGAGCCTGTTGCTTGCTCTTGGTACTGCAGCAGGGGTCCCCGTAAAGCCTTGCCTGAATTTCCTGTCTGGCCTCTAGTCAATTTCTATTGATTGGGGAAGGCCAAGAATCCTGGTCCCTATCAACATGATCCTGGTCATGTCTGTTAATTTCTGTTCCAAATGGCTACTTGGATAGTTAATTTCAGGCACAGCATGGAAGGACCACAGTCAGCTCTTAAGAGCCCAGAGTCTGCTGGTAAACTAGCTTCTTTAAATTCCAGCTCTGACATTAGCTGTGAGTCGGTGGGTGAGTTATTTAAACTCTCTGTACCTCAGCTTCCTCATCTGTGAAATGGGACTGAAAATATGAAGTATCTCAAGGAAGAGATGTGAATTTTTTTTTAAAGATTTATGCTATTATTTATTTGTTTGTTTATTTTTGACTGTGTTGGGTCTTCGTTGCTGTGCACGGGCTTTCTCTAATTGTGGCGAGTGGGGGGTACTCTTTTAGCTGTGGTGCACGAGTTTCCCATTGCAGTAGCTTTTCTTGTTGCGGAGCATGGGCTCTAGGTGCTCAGGCTTCAGTAATTGTGGCTTGCAGGCTCTAGAGTGCAGGCTCAGTAGTTGTGGTGCTCAGGCTTAGCTGCTCTACGGCATGTGGGATCTTCCTGCCCAGGGATGGAACCCCTGTATGTGTGCATTGGCAGGTGGATTCTCAGCCACTGAGCCACCAGGGAAGTCGAGTCCATCGTTTTACGTTAGGGTTCACTCTTGGTGTTGGACGTTCTATGGTTTTTATTTTTTTATTTTTTGACAGGTTCAGGATGTTTTCAGCCATAATTTCATGAAACACATTTTCTTTTTTAATTGAAGTATAGTTAATTTACAATGTTGTGTTAGTTTCAGGTGTACAGCAAAGCAATTCAGTTATATATATATATTTCAGATTCTTTTCCATTATAGGTTATTATAAGGTATTGAATGTATTAGTTCCCTGTACTATGCAGTAAGTCCTTGTTGCTTATCTATTTTCTATATAGTAGTGTGTATATGTTATTCCCAAACTCCTAATTTATCCCTCCCCCTCCCCTTCCCCTTTGGTAACCATAAGTTTGTTTTCTATGTCTGTGAGTCTATTTCTGTTTTTGTAAATAAGTTCCTTTGTATCATTTTTTAGATTCCACAAATGAGTGATATCATGATATTTGTCTTTCTCTGTCTGACCTACTTCACTTAGCATGATAATCTCAAGGTCCAACCACCTTGCTGCAAATGGCATTATTTTGTTCTTTTTACGGCTGAGTAGTATTCCACTGTATACGTATACCACATCTTTTTTTAGCATTCATCTGTTGATGGACCTTGAGCTTGCTTCCATGTCTTGACTATTGTAAATAGTGCTGCTATGAATATTGGTGTGCATGTAACTTTTCAAATTAGAGAGTTAGTCTTTTCCAGATATACACCCAAGAGTGGGATTGCAGGATCATATGCTAACTCTATTTTCAGTTTTTTAAGGAACCTCCATACTGCTTTCTTTAGTGGCTGCACCAATTTGCATTGCCATTACCTTCTGTGACTTTTAACAAATGCCTCCCATTCTAGTACCATACAGAAGAGTTTTCCAGTCCTACGAAGTTTCTTTTTAAGCTTATTGTATCATTAGTGTTGGTAAAACTTTTTTTTCCTTGAAGTTATGATGTTTCCAGCCCTCTGCAGCTAGATGTAGAGTCACAGGGAAATCCAATTTTGCATTAGAAATCACATTTGGCTTGAGAAAATTAAGAGCTCCAGTGTGAGAAATCAGAGCTGAAAACAGTAGCTTTGTAGGAGTTATATGCGCATTTAAATCTGTTCCACTTTCCCAGCAGATAAAACTGTAAAATGCAGGTCAGGTCTACTTAAAAAGGACATCTAAAAAGCTGTCCATAAAAGTAGTTATGATTGCATATTTCATTTGATTATTACAAGAACTGACATGATCGTAAGGTTTTTTTTTACTGAAGTAAAGCCGGCTTCTAGAGTAAGACTTGGGAAAATAAACATTCTTCCCACAGAATGTCGTTACTGAAATGCTACCTGAATCAAATGCATCTAGGTAGGCATCCCTTTTTCCACTGAGCGTTGATTCACTGTCATTTTCTTTTCTTTCTTTCTCCTTTTTTTTTTTTTTGGCCATGTCACGTGACTTGTGGGATCTTAGTTCCCCGACCAGGGATGGAGCCCATGCCCCCTTCAGTGGAAGCGCAGAGTCTTAACCACTGGACTGCCAAGGAAGTCCAATTCACTGTCATTTTCATACAAGAGTTGAATTTATGATAGCTGGATAATATGAGATTCTAAATAGGATGGCAAGTCATGGTTTTGAAATATTTTCTGTAGGAAAAAAAAAATTGTTTTTGGTGAAATCCCCCAGTTCTTCAAAGTTGAAATCATTATTGGATAGACTAAGCAGAGAATATTTCAGAGAGTAAACATATTCTAGCTGTGAACTATTATGAAAACAGAGAGACTAACTTAATTAGATATTAACTTTGCAGCTTATCTTTTGCTGTTACAAAGTTTGATTTCTTCTAATTGAATAAAAGACAGGTAGAATTCCTGAATAGGCATCATAAGTTCCCACTCTGCTTTTCCCCTTCTGAAGTGACTGACAAAGTTCTATTAACTTTTTTTTTAATGCTATTTCAATCTGTTGGGTGGCAACAAAGTTTATAACGATGGTCTCATCATATGTCCCAGCAAAATTTGCATGAGATGCTGTTGTTCAAAGTGCAGCGGTGGCCCCTGGGTCTGCCTGTTCAGGAGCTCAGGCTGGCCAGCCTCCTGAGAGAACAGACTCACGAGAGGCCCTGCAGGGACAGTCAGGACACCGTGACTTCCTAGGAAACACAGGACCATCAGAACTGTTGAGAAAATTAACATCTAAAATTCAGAATAATAAAACTGCCAAGATGTCTTTTATGCTTCAACTATCTTTGAGTTTCCTAAAACTGACCTTAACAAACAGCTTTGCTCTGTAAAAGGAAGGGCGATGGACATAATTAGATTTGCCCCCAATTCTCCAGATTTTGATGACTTTCAAACTGTTAGAAAGAGCTCTTTGGTTCACAAAAGTTGGGATTAGAAACACGTATCTCAGAGACTCCATCTTCCTAAGTTAATTATGCATACATACAATAAGTTTGTATAAATATATTTGGTAACCTAAAACAAAAAGATGGCTAGATAGTTCTCCAGCAGAGATGGCTTTATTCAGGGTCAGCAGAAAATTTCAATTTGGGGTTTGCAATCATGGTGAGCCACTCAAAAATCCCCTCACAGCAAGGAAAGGAAATGTTTTTAAAGAGAGGAAAAACGTTGGGGAGGGGGCTGTTACAGGAAACAGAGTCCATAGCTTTTCATTGGCTGAGTTCCATCCAGGAAAAAGAGGACTCTTTCTTTTTCCTGTTGGTCTCTGCTGTCTTCAGAGGATGTGAGAATGGATGACATTTAGGGCATGAATGAATGATGACTCCTGGCCTTTGCTTGCAGACAAGGAAGCAAAGATCCTAAAATCATGTTTAAGCGAGTTGCTGAGTCAGGAATGGTACGTTGGACTTCCCTGGTGGTGCAGTGGTTAAGAATCCACCTGCCAATGCAGGCGACACAGGTTCAAGCCCTGGTCTGGGAAGATTCCACATACTGTGGAGCAATTAAACCTGTGCACCACAACTACTGAGCCTGCACTCTAGAGCCCTCAAGCCACAACTATTGAGCCTGCGTGCCACAACTACTGAAGCCCACGTGTGTAGAGCCCGTGCTCCGTAACAAGAGAAGCCACCACAATGAGAAGCCCATGCACCGCAATGAAGAGTAGCCCCCACTTGCCATAACTAGAGAAAGCCCTCACACAGCAATAAAGAATAAATGCAACCAATAATTAATCGATTATTTTTTTAAAAAAAGGGAATGGCACCTCTTAGAATTTGAGTTAATACAACATGGTGGCATGGACTTTGATGCCCTCTCTTGGCTGCTTCACAGCTGTGGTGAGATAACGTGGAGCCCTGTCTTTGGGACCCTGAGCTTGAGGTGCTGTTGATGACACATAAGTGCAAGTGACTCTGAGATAAAGCATGCCTTTCCTCCCTGCTCAGGCAACACCCTTCTCCACGGTGACCCCAGCTGTCTCCTTCAACTTGGATTAAAGGGAGAGGGGATTTCTGACCCTTGTGGACAGCCAGCTAGGAAAGGGGATGAGCTTGCCTGAGGGTCCTACAGGGAAATTCTCATTGAACATTGAGTCATTATTTTATTACAACTTGAAAGAAAATGAAACATCCTATATCACTGCATCTGAGAAATGCCTTGGCCCAGGAAATGCAGTGCATTGCGATCATTTTCTCCCTTTTTTTCTATTCCTGGTTATGTATTGCATTGGTAATCCACCAGGAGAGGGAATCTGAATTAAGATCCTTTGTCGCTGTTGGCTAATAGAACATTCTTTTTTTCACCCTGCAGAGCTAGCAATGAAGAGAATCCCATCTGTTCAGGGAATGTCTGCTGTGTGCCTAGTTAACTTAAGTTCAGTGCTATAGGAAATGCAAAAGTAAAGATACAGGGATTCTTCTCTCAAAGGTCTTATGTTTTAGCAGAAGAGCTTATTCTAATGATAAGACTAACCACTAACATTTAATGCACATTTACTGCCCTCTGAGTCTTTTCTAAGTCCCTCCTAATGTTAACATATTTAAGCATTGAGGGAAATACTATTTCTACACCCATTTTACAGATGCACAAGACCGAGGACCAGGGATACTAAATAGCACATCTGAGGTCACACAAGTAAATTACAGAAATACTGTCTGATCCCAATTGCTAATACCTCCTCTACTGGGATTTTCAACCTGACATACTATAGCTTCCTTAAGTACACACAGCAGAAGGAAGAACTATGGCCAAATTCAGTGGGAGAAGTTCATTTGAACTTATAGGGAATAGGGGACATTGTTTCCAAAGAAAGTGAGTTTCTGATAGTAATTGAAGGACTGGTGGGGGTTTGAATATGCCCAGAGAGAGGGGTAGAGGGAGAGTGAGAGTAGGAGAGAGAAGCTGGGAACCTATGGGCATGGTGTGAATATCCTGAAGGTGACATCCTAGGAAGGCCATGGGGTAGGGGGTTGTCCCTCAGGCTGCGAGAAAGGGCCCGATGATGTGTAGCTGCACAGGAGGCTGTGGGAATTACAGACATCGTAGAGTCTTGGTATGAATAATGACAGCGAGCTGGGGATAAACATGTGAAAATTATTCACACGGGGACCAGGACACAGACAAAAAGTCATTTTGCTGAAATGTTAGAGGAAAATATGTTCCGGAAAAATCCAAATGATATTCTTAAAACCATTTAATCACATAAACAAAGTTCAGTAAACATTCCATAATGGACTGAATGTTTGTGTTCCCCTAAATGTCATTTTTTGAAGCCTAGCCCCCAAGATGATGGTATTAGGACAGGGGTCCCCAACACCACCTCCCCCTCCCCCGACCTGGGCTGTGGACTAGTACCCATCCATGGCCTGTTAGGAATCAGGCCACACAGCAGGAGGTGTGTGGCAGGTGAGGAAGGAAAGCTTCATCTGCCACTCCCCATTGCTCCCCATCGCTCCCCATCACCCCCCATTGCTTGCATTACCACCTGAACCATCTCCACCACCCCTCCAGTCTGTGGAAAAATTGTCTCCCATGAAACTGGTCCTGGTGCCCAAAAGGTTGGGGACCACTGTATTAGGAGATAGGGGCTTTGGGAGATGATTAGGTCATGAGGGTGGTGTCCCCGTGAGTGGGGTTAGTGCCCTTATAAAAGAGGCCCCAGAGAAATCCTTCACACTTCCCACCATGTAAAGTTATGAGGAAAAGACAGCTGTGAAAAAGGAAGCAGGCTCTCACCAGACACTGAATCTCCTCACTCAGCCTCCAGAACTGTGCATGAACACATCTCTACTGCTTATAAGCCACCGAGTCTACGGTGCATTGTTACAATAGCCTGGACAGACCAAGATATATAAAAAACAAACAAACAAACAAACACTAAAAACTCTACAAAGAAAGCTGATTTCCCTTGAGTCATCACTCTACCCTCTTGCCTGTGCCCAGATGTAGCTATGGGGATCAGTTTGGGGTATAGCCTTCCAGATATTTTTCTGAAATTTTACTAACATATTTAACCAAGGATAGGAACGAAAACATATAATGCTTTTGTGGGTACTTGCCTACAACCTATCATACTGCAGGCATTATTCAATGATGAGCTTTAGAGCTACAGAACATGTCCTAGGAATTCCTTTGACTGCAGTATTGATAACTCTTCTTTTTAAAAAAAAAAAATTCCTCAAAGTATTCCATGCAGATATGAGTTTGATGGACATTTAGGCTTATTTCCAACTTTTTGCTACAACAAAATATGCTGCAATGGGCACTCTTGGGCATATATGTCTGTGAGATATTATCTTGATATATTAGAAAATATTTAATCACAGGAGCAGAGGGTTCACTCATTTTTTATTTTCATAGATATTTCCAAATGGCCTCTATTGTAACTATATCAATTTGTTTCCATCAATATTTACTAACACTCCCTAATTTCTCACAGCTGGCCAATATTTGATATTGTCAGATTACTTCACACCTACAATTTTAATTTGCTTTTTTGTTGAATTTCAGTGAGTTTGATATTTGCGTGTTTATTGGCCATTTGTATTTTTCTTTGATGAGTTGCCTATACATTCTTTTTTGCCCTAACAGACTTCAAAGGGAGGGACCAGCTTTATCCTAGGGTTGTATACTGCATAATGCTCTTGAGACATAAAATTGTATGACTAATGGTCTTTGTTAAAGCACTAAGGAGAATTAGGATGTCCATTATAATTAATATTTGGTAAGTACTCACTAGGTGTGAGGCATGATGCAAAGTGCTTAACAGTTATATGTCCCTGCTTGACCCCAGGAGCAGTCCTGTATGAGTGAGATTATCATCCTCTTATTATAGATGATAAAACTAAAACTCAGATCCTTGTTTAGGATCACAGAGTTAGGGACAGCAAAGATGGGATTCATGCCAGACCACTGCCCTTAACCAACTTAAATGCCCCCAGTATTCTAGCTAACATCAAGAGACTGGGGATAAAGAGGGGTAAAGAGTCTGATAATTCCACAAAATTATGAATTTAGGAAGCTGGAAAGTTTCCAACTTATTGCCTAAAACAGCCCAAAATTAATTTCGAGTGTATCACTCAACAGTCTGAATACACTGTCAAAGGATAACAGGTTTAAACTTGAGTTTAGAATCATAGTTTTATCACACTCAAGCTGTGTGACCTTGGACAAATCTCTTACCCTCTCTGAGGCTGTTTATGCATGGGTCAAATGAGAATAATAGTTCAACTTACCAATTCTAAGGTATTTGTGCAGATTTCAAAAAAAAAATCATGATATGAAGCACTTAACACTTAACCTAACTAGCACGTGTATCATTGGTCCTTGATGAGATTGAACATAATTACCATCAGCAAAGGCAGCAGCAGGGATGTTTAAGAGCCCACAGGGCTGTGTGCAGAAGGTCAGGTCTGGCTCTTGACTAAAGAGAGGATGTAGGTTAAAAAGAAATGATCCAAAACCCTCAGATGTCACGAAAAAAGAATGTGTCATTTCTGATCCATTTCAGCCCGGGCAGTAAAATGTCATAAAATGTGAAGGCTCATTTTTATTCTTTGCCTCCACTAACCTCACTTCAACTTCTCCTTAACACACCAGACAGGCTCCCCCATCAAAGGCAATCTTTCTGAAGTCAGTCATGCCTGGTCCTCTGCACAACCAGCTTTATCTCACTCCTGTGAAAAACTGAACGCTCGGTTTCTAAAGCCGCAGTCATGGAAGGAGCCACATTCCCGGATGAATTGTGTTCTTCCCATTCATCCCTCCCACAGCAGATCTTAAAAATTATTTTTGACCCCTCTGTTTCCAAAACAAGAAGCACTTTCACCTGAAGGAGGATTTGCAAATTAGCCAACAGCCTCAGCACTGCTCCCTCCTCTTTTCTGTCTCACTGCTCTTCTGGTCTGGGAGGAGACACACACCCCTCATGATGACAAGCACATACATGCAAATACAATCCGCACACGGGCTACTCACGGCTCTTCCCCCTGCAGCTCCTCTCTCACACCCGACCCTCTAACCCTCTCCTTTCTGCAGCATTCTGTTTTCCCACGGCCAGCCATGCCCATTAATAAATATGAACTCATTCAGTTTTCACCTGGGATTTTTTTTTCATCAGGCCTTTACTGACATTTTCCATTTCTGTGGATTACAGAAGGGGCAGCAGACTGTAGAGTCCATCCTTTCTCTTTTTTGATGACAGAATAGCTGTGATCACTGAGCACTAGCTGTGCCCTGCATACATTACTTTACCTGGATCCTTTGATTTAAAATCTACCCTAACCCTGTTTCTTAGACTAATTTGCTTTGTCCAGGAGGTGGTCGGTTGGAGTCAGGATTTGAACTCGAGCTGGAAAACTCCACAGCATGCATTTTATTTTTTTTAAATTTATTTTATTGAAGTATAGTTGATTTACAATGTGGAGTTAATTTCTGCTGTACAGCAGAGTGATTCAATTATACATATATATATATATAATACACACATACATATATATATATATATATATTCTTTTTCATATTCTTTTCTATGATGCTGTACAGTAGGACCTTGTTGTTTATCCATTCTATATATCCTAGTTTCCATCTGCTAATCCCATCTTCCAATCCATGCCTCCCAGAGTGTGAATTTTAACCACTACATCATAGACTTAGAGATGCAGCCCCATGAGGAGACCCCAAAATGAGGATTCCTGAGTAAGTGATGTAATAAAGACATGCCTGCAGGTTAAGGGAGTGGGAAACCAGGTCAGGCGAGGAAGAAGCCAAGCCAGGGTGGGATTCCACACCATTGTACCTAGGGTGACCTCATGCTGACTCCAAGGGGAAGGTTGGAGGGAAACACTGCCTCACCTGAAGCAAAGAATTGGACTTCACATGCGGGAGCCATGGTCCCTGGCAAAGGGCCATTGGAGTCCTCAGTGTCCACATGAAAAATTAGATTTCCTCACTTCTCAGCCCAGTATTTCCATATCCTATATTTGACTCTCTATACCAGGAAATGTGAGCTGTCAGCCTATTGGCCAAATCCAACCCAGATTATTTTCTATGTTCTGGCCCCAAATGCCCAGAATATCTTTAAATATTTGATCGACTTTGAAAGGGTACAGACACCTCACTCAATC
This sequence comes from Hippopotamus amphibius kiboko, assembly GCF_030028045.1. NCBI lineage: Eukaryota > Metazoa > Chordata > Mammalia > Artiodactyla > Hippopotamidae > Hippopotamus > Hippopotamus amphibius. Next base: position 23,553,826 of record NC_080193.1, read on the forward strand.
CCAAAGTCTCCCCACATGCTACTGTCTCACACATTTTCCACCCACATGCCCTCGTTACCTGTCCAACACCTGTGCACAATGAAACTCACTATTCCTGTCTCATGTGTGGGTGTCCCTTATCAGACACTGAGTTTTGAAATAGGAAGAAGCTTTGCCATGTTTATGTATTCTGTCCTAAATAACAAGCACTCAGTGGGTCTCAGTAGATATTCAATAGTTTTCTTTTAATTTGAATTTTTAATCATTTATCAGTGGCTATCATTTTATTATTTTAATTATTATTATTTCAATGATTCTAGGTGTAGTAACTTCTGATCATGGGCTCTAAAATCTATGTTGTCATGAGTTTTGACAATGCCAAAAGCTTTCCAGTCATTGCTCACTGTATGAATTCAGAAAATTTAGTCTGGGACTTCCTCTGTACTGCAGTGGTTAAGAATCCACCTGCCATTGCAGGGGACACGGATTTGACCCCCGGTCCGGGAAGATCCCACATGCCGAAGAGCAGCTAACCATGTGCACCACAACTACTGAGCCTGCGCTCTAGAGCCAGTGAACCACAACTATTGAGCTCGTGTGCCGCAACTACTAAGGTCTGAGTGCCTCGAGCCCATGCTCCACAGCAAGAGAAGCCACCACAATGAGAAGCCTGTGTACCACAATGAAGAGCAGAACCCACTCGCCGCAACTAGAGAAAGCCCACACACAGCAACAGAGACCCAATGCTGACAAGAAAAAAAAGAAGAAGAGGAAGAAAATCATCTAGAAAGTGAGATTTGATGGGGGAGACATATGCTGACGAAGAAATACTTGACTGCTTATTTGTTTCATATATGTATAGACTTTTCTTTTGCAAAGCTATGGTACTTGCTTAGTTTAAAGAGCAAAAAAAAAAAAAAAAAAAAAGCTTTTGGAAACAGTGTTTGCAAGTCATACAATACTACCCAGAAAGTCTCTCTAGGTCATTATTAGCACCATGAACCTTGAAAGATAAGAGGCAAATATCAGAATTGATTAGCAGAGTTTGGATTGGAACCATGGATATTACTGCATCAGAGACATCTTTGAAACATTTTCTTCCCCACAAAGATGATGCCCCTGACAGCTCCAGCTTCTTATTTATTTTGTATATCCTGTACTCATCTATTCTTACAAATACTGTCTCTCTCATATAACCATTTTAACAAATGAAAATGACATTGTGTGTCCACACCAATGACCCAAAGTCACCTCCCTGTTCTATTTTTAGCACCTCCCACTTCAAAACAGCAGAGGTCAACACTGAAGTTTATTGGCAGGCTCTGGCATTAAAACAGTGAATGATGCTGCATCTGGAAGCATCTTTGAACTTTGTTGTTAGACCAGATGTGCTCCTGACCACTGGGCAGAAGCAAGCCAGGCCTCTGGGATGCAGCCATTCCAACATGCCTTTCTGACCCCTCCTGGGCAGCACTGACCAAGGTCAGCCCTGCTGGAGGATCTAAATAACACCCCATGAAAAGGATTGACTCAGAAATTGGACAGGAGGACCAGAGCTCCCCACACAGAAGGCCCACCTGGTGATTCTCCCTTTATTAGGGGTAGCATCTTACCCCAGAACAAGCTCGTCAGAAGTCCTTCTGAAAAAAAAAATGGAGAAGTGCATAAATACTGTGGCTAATTATCTGAAAAATAAAACGAAGTGTGTGCATTTCAAATATGAAATGGTGCCAAGGCGTCTCTGATTGTTTTTTCTCCCTGCTTTGGAAGAAGGTTATTTGATGTCGTCAATAACATGTGCATGAATTTATCTCCATTAATTTTCAATTTAATGGGATCTATCAGTTCCACATTTGACGCTTCTTCTCTTTATTCTTTCAACCAGACTCCAAAGATAAAAGATATTTTAGCTCAAAGCGATATGAAGTCGTTCTTTAGGTAAGCAGTATATCTGAATGCCATATTTTCAGACACGCATTCTGAGAACGCAACACACACCATAGGAGATGTCCCTCATTTCTTTTCAAATCTCCATTAATCATCCTTTTTGGGGAACCATTAGCCTTTGGGATCAAATTGAGTGATTTTTCCACATGTTGAAAAACACATTTGCACAGGTCTACAACTGTCAAGCCTGTAAAAGAAGCCAAATATTGAAAACTGCTCATGGGAAAATGGGAGAGTTGATATAATAAATTCGAGTTCACCCAATACTGGTTGTAAGTCTGAACAGTCCCCAAGCTGGGTCACATGCCTTGTTCCTGTTGTGTTTTGTGGGTGCTGTTTCCAGGGTGCCCCAGCACCACAAACAGCCAACACAGCTGGGGCAGGCATACGGAGGGCAGAGAAGAGGGCTCAGGCCAGCTTGGCCTTAGATGCCCTGGCCTCCTAGTCAATCCAACGGGATGGGGACATGAAGGACATGGTTGCTGGGCTGGAAGATACAGTGAATTTCCTTTCCCTGAACTCTGCTAAACCAGAACATGGGTCCTATACTCCAAACCCACCTGGGGTCACTGTTTGGTTTAGAACGAAATGAGCATGTAGCCTATAGTTAGCCCTTGAACTGCAAGGGGGATGAGTGTGCAGACTTTGGTGAAAGGCAAGCTTGAGTTCATCCTGGCCTTGGTGTCTGTGCTCAGAAAGCTTCACCTCACAGATCACCTGTTTTCTTATTTATATTTGTACAGTAATGATATCCCTTCCAAGGGCTGTTGCAAAGGTTAATGGTGATTTTGCCTGCCAGCTTTAGCCCCAGGCTTTCTTTTAATAAATGCTCCATAAACAGCACCTGTTATTGGTGTGTCTGTGGCATCACGGTCCTATAGGCAAAACTGAGCATGGTTTGTGGGGTTTATTTGAAAATCTTGTATTATTTAGTCATAACAGCCATCTGTAAATCTCCTACTTCACAGCCAAGCCAACCTAGTGTCCTAGACGTGTAACCCGTAGGGATGTATGCAGACCTCACAGCCAGCTTTTCTGTTCTAAACACCACACCCATCCATCACATCAGCTGCCTCATGGATTAAGACCCAGGTTGCCCAGCCCAAGGAACACAGGTGCACATAATGCTGTAAAAAGAGAAAGAACCAGGGAGGAGCCTTATGGGGAGAACCCTAGAAGTAAACTGATTTCCTTAAGCCCTAGGGTGAAGCTGGGCATTTTCCTTCCACCCCCATCATTTGGGTCTCGCATAGAGGCCACTGCAAGGGCCACAAAATGGTGATTCATGGTCTGGATACAAGGGGAGCCTGTGTTTCATGTGATGTGAGCAGCATTCCTTCACTTACTGTTGTGGAAACTTTCATCCACATCGAAATGAGAAAGAATAGCATCAGCTCCAAATACCCACCATCTTTTATAGTTATCAACTGCTGGCCTATCTCTTGGAGCATTTTTTAAAGTATATAACTGGCAAATGTGTAATATGGGAACAGTAAAGGAATGTTAGCGATTATTGGCTTAATCCAACAGCGTCATGCACTTATTTTACATGTTTGGTTGTCAAAGGCACGTCCTCAAGTCCATCCATGTTGTCGCAAATTGAGCTTCAGAGCTTCGGATGTCTTCAAATACTCTGAAGACATAAGAGATGATTCCTAGCCTCGTTGAGCCTCTTAAACTAGCTCCCAAATGTGGAAGAAAAATAGTCCAGAGCCAGGCTCACCCACGAGCACACAGCATCACAGGAGGAAGCAGCCTTACTCACCCTGGGGTTGGTCCAGCTGGACATCACGGCAGTCAGGACTCAGGCGGGGCTGTGGAAGAAGCAGAGTTTTGCAGAAAAGGGGAGAAGCAGTGGCCTTCAAGGGGGGAGGCTGCACGTAGCATGCACAGGGGATAGGACGTTTACACTGTCCACCCCGGACGCACCATGTCCTGGCACAACATGGTCAGAGTCAGGTTTGTACAAAGGGTTCAATGTTGAAACTGATAGGCTCTCCAAAAGCCGTGTAATCCAGTCCTTTGCTCTATATTTACATGTGCAATCACTGTCTTATTTTTTTAATTTTATTGAAGTATTGGTGATTTACAACGTTGTGTTAGTTTCTGCTGTACAGCAAAGTGACTCAGTTATAATATATACATTCTTTTTCATATTATTTTCCATAATGGTTTATCACAGGATATTGAATACAGTTCCCTGTGCTCTACAGTAGGACCTTGTTGTTTATCCATCTTGTATATAATAGTTTGCCTCTGCTAATCCCAAACTCCCAATCCATCCCTCCCCTACAACCTCCACAACCACAAGTCTGTTCTCTATATCTGAGTCTGTTTTTGTTTCATAGATAAGTTCATTTGTATCATACTTTAGATTCCACATATAAGTGATATCATATGGTATTTGTCTTTGTGACTTACTTTGCTTAGTGTGATAATCTCTAGGTCCATCCATGTTGCTGCAAATGGCATTATTTCTTTCTTTTTTATGGCTCAGTAGTATTCTGTTGTGTATTTGTATCACATCTTCTTTGTCCATTCCTCTGTCAATGGATGTTTAGGTTGTTTCCATGTCTTGGCTCTTGTAAATATTTTAGCTATGAACATAGGGGTGCGTGCATGTATCTTTTCTAATTATAATTTTGTCCACATATACGCCAAGAAGTGGGATTGCAGGATCCCATGGTAGTTTTATTTTTAGTTTTTGGAGGAACCTCCATACTGTTCTCCATAGTGACTGCACCAACTTACATTCCCACCAACAGTGTAGGAGGATTCCCCTTTCTCCACCCTCCCTCCCTCTAAACGAATCTCCCTTCTACTGTAGAGCATCCCAACCTTTCTCCACATCACGGGGTGTAACAGGCATCTGACTATGTTGTACCCTGTATTTTTGTTTCCTTTCAGTTACCCGCCTCTTTATTTTTTTTCCGGTTTTATGGAGGTATCATTGACAATTGAAATTTGTATATGTTTAAGGTGTACAACCTGATGATTTAAAATACATATACATTGTGACATGATTATCACAATCAAGTTGTTTACACAGCCATGGTCTCATATAGTTACCACTTTTTTTGATTTGTGAGAACACAAGATCTTCTCTCATAGCAAATTTCAAACTCACAATACAGAATGACTAACTATAGTCACCATGCTGTACATTAGATCCTTAGAACTTACTCATCTTAGAACTGAAAGCTCATACCCTTTGACCAATGGCTCCCATTTCCCTGACCCTCAGGCAACCACCATTCTGCTCTCTTACGGCCAACTTAAAAGTCCACTGAAAAGAAAAAGTTTTGCTATGACATTAAGTGCCAAAGAACTTATCCAAAGGGATTTGCAAAATATACAAACTTTTCTGTGCATAAGGGAGTAAGATTCTCTATTCCATCTCAATAGATTTAGGGGAAAAATATAAATTTCATCATTGTTAAGATTCCTAGAATTCTGTTGTACATTGTTAATGATGTTTAGAAGATCTGGCCAATGGAAACAGTAGAGAACTTTCTTAACTTGAAAGCAGGGTATTACTCAGCCATAAAAAAGAAAGAAATAATGCCATTTGCAGCAACATGGATGGACCTAGAGATTATCATACTGAGTGAAGCAAGTCAGACAGAGAAAGACAAGTGTTTGATACGACTCGTATGTGGAATCTGAAAAATAATACACTTGAATTTATTTACAAAACAGAAAAAGACTCATAGGCATAGAAAATAAACTTATGGTTACCAAAGGGGAAGCGATGGGAGAGGGATCAATTAGAAAATTGGGATTAACAGATACACACTACTATATATAAAGTAGATAAACAAGAAGATTCTACTGTAGGCACAGGGAACTATATTTAATATCTTGTAATAACCTATAATGGGAAAGAATATGAAAATGTGTGTATATATATGTATAACTGAATCCTTTTTTGCTGTACACCCGAAACTAACACAATATTGCAAATCAACTCTACTTCATTTTTTGTTTTTTTTAAATAAAATAAAGTTTATTATACTCTCAAAAGAAGGAAAAGAAAAAAATTTGAAAGCAAAGGGTTTTCAGATTATCTCCTCTCATCGAATGGCCTGTTTGCTGTTTATATACAGACAGCAAACTAAGAATAATTTATAAAATTTTAAATGGTTATTAAAAAATGGAGGAGGAGGAGGAAGAGGAAGGGAAGTGGGGGGGAGGAGGAGGAGGAGGAAGGGAGGAGAAATTAGGTGTGATAGAAACTGTATTTGCCCCACAAAATCTAAAACATTTACTATCTGGCCTTGAAGGGAAAAGTTTGCTGACCTCTGTGATAAAGGATATCTATAGAGACCTACATCAACTATTATAGCTAATGGTCACTTGTTGAAATCTATCTTTCTGGATCTAGGAGACACATAAGCTTTCAGATATCACCACCTCTACACAATATTAAACTGAGGGCTCAGCCTGTCCACAAGGCAAGAAAAAATAATTTAAACTAAAAAACAATATAAGGAATGTAAAAAAAGAAATAAATCTCATTATTTTCACATAACATGTTCAATATAAATGCACACACAAATACATATTTGTAAAAAAAAAATCTATGAGAATCTATAAAAAATAATATTAGAATTAGGGAGTAAATTTGTCAGGGTTGCTGGTTACCAAATCAACATGTAAAAATCGATTGCATTTCTATATACCAGTAATATACCACAGCAACAAAGTGTTATAAAATGATATAAAATGCCATTTACAACAGCATAAAAATGAAATACCTAGGAATAAATCTAAAGAAAGGCATACTAGTCTACAACAGCAAAAGTGATAAAACAGTACCATGAGAAATTTTAAAAATACATAAATGGATGAAATGCTGTTCATGTATTAGAATAACTGATATTGCAAACGTCAATTTTCCCCTGAGATAATGTATAGAGTCAAAATTTTTGGTCAAATTTTTGGTCAAAATTTACCTACTGATTCAAAAATGTATATGGGAATGTAAAAGACTAAGAACAAGGAGAAAAAGGCCTTAAATAAGAAGTACAATGTCAGGACTTCCCTGGTGGCATAGTGGTTAAGAATCCACCTTCCAGTGCAGCGGACACGGATTCAAGCCCTGCTCCGAGAAGATCCCAAATGCCGCGGAACAACAAAGTCCGTGCACCACAACTACTGAGCCTGCACTCTAGAGCCCGTAAGCCACAGTTACTGAGCCCACGAGCCACAACTACTGAAGCCCGAGTGCCTAGAGCCCGTGCTCCACAACAAGAGAAGCCACCGCAGTGAGAAGCCCAAGCACCACAACGAACAGTAGCCCCCACTCTCCACAACTAGAGAAAGCCTGCATGCAGCAACAAAGACCCAGCACAGCCAATAAATAAATTAATAAATACATAAATGAATTTAAAAAATAAAAATAAAAAATCAGTTGTAAAAGAAAAAAAAGAGGTACAAAGTCTGAAGAAGAAATGTTTTCCCAACTATCAAGACTTAGTTAATGTTATAGTAATTAAGACAGTGTGTTACCAGTGCAAGAAGAGACAAACAGACGAATGCCACCAAGAGGAGAATCCAGAACTCTCCTCACTTATTTATGGTCACTCAATTCATGATATACGTGTCAACACAGCAAAGTGGGGGAAGATGATTTTTTCAGTCAAAGGCACACGGTCCATTACATACAACATGGGAACATTAATTTCACACACAATGGTTAATTCCAGGTGGATTGTAGATCTAAAGTTAATATTAAACCAATAAAGTTTCTAGAGGAAAATATCAGAGAGTAGCCACATGGTCCTCAGAATAAGCAGGGATAACAGGATACAAATGTAGCAACTGTCAAGTTGCAATTTATAAATTGGACTATGTTAAACTCAGAATCTATAAGGTAGCCAAAGAATAGAAGAAATTATATTCAGTACATGTATTTGTCAAATGGCTCACATCCACAATACATAAAGAATTCTAAAATTAATAGGGGGACTTCCCTGGTGGTGCAGTGGTTAAGAATCCGCCTGCCAATGCAGGGGACACGGGTCGAAGCCCTGGTCTAGGAAGATCCCACGTGCCACAGAACAACTAAGCCCATGCACCACAACTATTAAGCCTGCACTCTAGAGGCTGCCAGCCACAACTACTGCAGCCCACACACCTAGAGCCCATGCTCCGCAACAAGAGAAGCCCTTGCACCGCAACAAGAGAAGCCTTTGCACCGCAACGAACAGTAGCCCCCACTCGCCACAACTAGAGAAAGCCTGTGCACAGCAATGAAGACCCAACACAGCCAATAAATAAATAAATAAGTAAACAAATTTATTATTAATAAATAAATTTATAAATACATAAATTTATAAATAAATAAATAAAATCAATAGGAAAATTATATACAACCTAATAGAAAAAAAAGCAAAAGATGTGAATTGTCACTTCACAAAAGATATCCTAATGTCTTATAGATATATCAGACTGGGTTCATCCTCTTTAATTTCCAGGACAGTGAAAATTAAAAGTATGAAAAGTAATGAGTGGGGGGGCAGGGGGTGAAGGGGAAGCTGGGATGAAGTGAGAGAGTAGCATAGACATATATACACTACCAAATGTAAAATAGATAGCTAGTGGAAAGTTGCTGTATAACAAAGGGAGATCAACTCGAGGATGGATGATGCCTTAGAGGGCCGGGACGGGGAGGGTGGGGAGGAGTCGCAGAAGGGAGGGAATATGCGGATATGTGTATAAATACAGCTGATTGACTTTGGTGTACCTCAAAAACTGGTACGAGTGTAAAGCAATTATATTCCAATTAAAAAAAAAAAAGTAATGAGTTATCACCCACGACTACCTCAAGGGCTAAAATGCTAAAGCTTTATGATGTGTTAGGATGATGTTGAAAACTAGAAAACTCATTAACTGATGCTGGGAGTAAAAAGTATTTTAACTACTTTAGGAAACTATTTTCGCAGTATCTACTCAAGTAGAACTTACATACACCCCATGACTAAGCAATTTCACCCTTAGGTACCCAAACTGCAGGCACAGAACCTCCAACACATGTGCAAGAAAGTTTATAGCCTTCTTTCTCTATTTATCATCTTTACAGTGTTATTCAAAAGATCCCAAACTGGAAGCAACTCAAGGGTCTACAATAGTAAAATGGGTAAGAGCACGTTGGTATATTTATATAATGACACACCGTGCAGCAACTCAGTGAATGAATTAATGTCACACCCAACCACAGGAATGGCTCTCCCAAAGAAAATCTTGAATGCAGGAAGCCCCATGTAAAATAACATATTCTTAATGATTCCACCTTTAGATCTCTGTAGAACAAGCACAGCTTATTTGTGTGTTGGAGTAAATGGGAGAATGATTACCTTCAGAAAAGATGGGGCCCTTGGCTGGAAGGAGGCACCGTGGAGGATTCTGGGTGCTCCGTGTTGTCTCTTTCTTGACTTTGCTGGTGGTTACATGTGTGTACGTGTGTGTTCACTTTGCGATAATTCAATGTACCCTGTACTAATTATCTCTGCGTATGTGTGCGTGTGTGAGTAAGTGTGTGCATGTGTGTTTAGTTTTTGCATACGCACATGATTAGTGAATTCTGCTTTGCTGAAAGAAAAACTTAAAAGTTATGTATATTTTATCTACCCTACAGTGCTAAAAAAATGTAGAAAAAATATGGGAAGGAAAAAAAGTTCCCAAGCCAGCCTTCTGTATCTTGAAACTACTCCATAAATGCCAAAAGTTCTGTACTATTTACCATGAATTTTGGAGCTTTTTTTTCCCTAGAATAAATGAAAAAAAGGAGATTCAAAGAAAGGATCATAAGTCACGAACTACATTCTTCCGAAGCTCTTGTGACAACCACACTCTGTGAATGAAATTCCCATTACATCAATCTTTGGCCTCCATTTTAATGGATGAGAGAGAAATTGGGACCTTTTATGTATTTTTCTGCAAGCAGAGAGTACCTATCATGATGATTATTTAACAGGTATTCGTTTTCTGGAATGTTTTCCCACCAAAGTAATCAAATTCACAAGGTTGGGTCTGCCGAAGGACAATGAGTTTGGTGGAAACCGTGTTTTGCTATTAACTCTGCAAAAGACAGGCATGCTTCTGTTAAAATTAGGTGCAGCATGTCCTGTCAACGACCAAATGTGTGTCTTTTTTTTAAGACTCTCAGCATCCTTCCTCTTCAACGTGGATGCAGTGCAACTTGACCGACATGAGTGATGGGCATCCCCATGGCTGAGCCACCGGACTCAGGTCATTTAACCTGCGTTGGTATCAATTTCCCGTTACCCTGGAGCAAAAGTAGGCATGCCTTCCCAATTCTTTTCTATTATAAAAGTTAGTTTGGTTATTGCAAAAGGAAAAAAGAAAGATGACATTTATAGAAAAGACTGCTTAGCTTAAATATGAAATGTTTTTCTAATAGTCTTTTATTTCCTTTAGTAAAAGACACTTTTTTTTTCAGTTAGGCATAAGAAGGGCACAAATATCAGAGCTCCTCAAGAACTTCATGCACAGGTGTTAAGAATTAATTTCTACTAAAGTTGAATAGTATAGGGAATAGTGAACACGAGATATGCAGGTAATTCACACTATAAATATGAATTTTTAAAATAAACTATGAAAAATCACAGTAATAGAGTGAAACTATAGTAGGAAAAATGGTATTTGGGTACCTGAGGGAAGGTATTTACCTCTCTATTCGTTAAATTAGGTACTTGTTTACTGTTTAAGTTACTTTGCTTACATGTTTTCATATTCTAATTTATTTCCCCAGGCTGCAAACCATTTTTGGTGCTAAAATCAGCTTAATAATAGCCAATGGAGTTTTGTTCTTCTTGGTTTCATTCACCACCTGTGCTTAGCACTGATAGAGCTTCTGTCAGAAACAGCGAGAATTCCTCCCCATCCTCGGCATCCACGCAAAGTCCAATCTCTCAGGAAACTGCTCTGCCGTCTTCCATCCACACAGTGAGCGTTTCTAATGACTGCTGATACCCAGATCACCTGAGAGGGCTTCATTCTTACAGAGTGGCACAATGCAGGTTCTGCAAACAGAGAAATTGCAGTGTCTTTCCCAACTCACCCACATGAGGGAATGTATATTTGCGTCCCCAGGGGTCCACAGTCTTTAGTTTGAGCAAAGCCGCATGAAAAATTAAATGCTGTCCTAATCTGCGTATATATTTATCTCAAAACTATTACGAACATCAACCCTAATGAAGAGCTGAAATGGTGAGACGTTACTTGCTTTTAAAACAGTCATCTATCTAGGGCCTCCCTGGTGGCGTAGTGGTTAAGAATCCATGTGCCAATGCAGGGGACACGGGTTCAAGCCCTGGGCCTGGAAGATCCCACATGCCACAGAACAACTAAAGCCCGTGCACCACAACTACTGAGCCTGCGCTCTAGAGCCCGCTAGCCACAACTACTGAGTCCGCATGCCTAGAGCCCATGCTCCACAATAAGAGAAGCCACAATAAGAGAAGCCACAACAGTGAGAAGCCCGCACACTGCAACAAATAGTCCCTGCTCTCCATAACTAGAGAAAGCCCGTGGGCAGCAACAAAGACCCAACACAGCCAATAAATAAATAAGTTTTTATAAATAAATAAATAAATAGAACAGTCATCTAGATGTACCTAAATATGCCTGAAACCAAGAAGATGCTTGCAAAAGGAAAATTCTAAATTGATAGGAGTGCTCCCATTAACTGTTAAACTAAGAATTCAAAAGAACAATGAGAATTTGACACCCATCAGGTAGACAAAAATGAGCAAGATGGATTGATACCAAGAGTCAGTGAGGATGTAAAGACATGGGGACGCTTGTGCACTGTTGGGGCAGAGTAAACCTGGTTTGGCCATTCTGGAGAGCAAGTTAGTGAATCAGAATTTTTTTTTTAATTTTATTTATTTATTTTATATATTTATTGCTTGTGCTGGGTCTTTGTTGCTGCGTGCAGGCTTTCTCTAGTTGTGGCAAGCGGGGGCTCTTCTTCATTGTGGTGCATGGGATTCTCATTGCGGTGGCTTCTCTTATTGTGGAACACAGGCTCTAGGCTCTCAAGCTTCAGTAGTTGCAGCATGTGGGCTCAGAATTTTTGGCTTGTGGGCTCTAGAGCACAGGTTCAGTAGTTGCGGTGCACGGGCTTAGTTGCTCAGCAGCAGGTGGGATCTTCCTAGATCAGGTCTCGAACCCATGTTCCCTGCATTGGCAGGTGGATTCTTAATCACTGCACCACCAGGGACGTCCAGTGAATCATATTAATTACTGAGATTAAATATACACCTGCTTTTTATCCACAGTCCCATATGTGGTATGTGACTTGGGGTCATTGTGGCATTGGGCTGCAGGTAAACAGGAATAAGAAAAACCATCTCAGAACCGTTAGTGTTAGCTGGAAGATGGAAGCAACTTAATTTTCCATTATTAAAGAAAGGGTATGAAACAACAAGGTCCAAGTTCCAACTGTATAGCACAGGGAACTATATTCAATCTCCTGTGATAAACCATAATGAAAAGGAATATATATATATATAAGAATATATATATATATATGTGCATAACTGAGTCACTTTGCTGTACAACAAAAATTAACACAACATTGTAAATCTACTGTACTTCAATAAACTTTAAAAAAAGAAAACCAACCTAAAAAAATAAAAAGTGGTATGGAAATTGATATAGATGCTTAGAACGGAATGCAACGTGGCCATCAGAACACACAATAGACTGGCAACAACATGGACAAGTTTTTAAAATAAAATAGTTGGAACTCTTAGGTAAACCTTGAAGTAATGAGATTAGGGATTTGAGCCGCAGCTGTCTCCTTCTCCTGTTGCCTTCAGGCAACAAACCAAGTCTTCTTTGATGGTGTTGAATGAGGGGCCTTATTTCTACTGCATTAAAAAGAATTTGGCATCAGAGCGAGGTTCGCAATAATACATTGTAAATCAGAAAATAAAAGAGAGCGATGCATTACAACATGGACCAAGGGAACATTATCAAGAGCCCAGAAATAAAGCCAAGCAGATACAATCAACTGATGAGGAAGGGGAAAGAGATGAGCCAATAGTAGGGATTCCTATAGACCAGTGATCGTATTGCATCATAAGATGAGGAGAGTGAGTAGGTATTTGCACCTGAGCCCTGCTCTAGCCCAAAATAAAAGAAAGAAGGGTGCCATTGAGATTAAATTAAATTTTAAATACCCTTGTAGAAAATGGCAGCTTCTGGGAAATGTTGTGGACCTCCTAGCAGATCTTGGTTTTGAAAGCCCTGGTCTGATAGGTAAATGCTGGGAAATCGTTTAAAATGGGATTTGCATCCTAGTACTGGTTCACGGACTCATCTATAAATAAGACCCACCTCTCAGGATAGTTTCACGAATTAAATGAGATCATACAATGGGTGGACCTTGAGGACATTATGCTAAGTGAAATAAGTCAGTCACAAAAACAGAAGTCATATAGGGTTTCACGTATACGAGGTACCTGGAGGAATCAAATTCACAGAGACAGAAAGAAGCACAGTGGTCACCAGGACGTGAAGGAGGGGGAAATGGGGAGTTGTTTAATGGGTATAGATCTTCAGTTTTGCACGATGTTAAAGTTCTGGAGAGCTCTTGTCCAATAACGTGAATATAAATTAACATGATTAAACTGTAAACTTAAAGATGATTAAGATGGTAAGTCTTAATGGTTTTTTAAGCCACAATGAAAAAACAAAACAAAACAAAAAAATTAAAAGAGAGAAAATACAGGGACTCCTCTGGTGGTGCAGTGGTTAAGAATCCACCTGTCAATGCAGGGGACACAGGTTCGAGCTCTGGGCGGGTAAGATCCCACATGCCGTGGAGCAACTGAAGCCTGTGTGCCACAACTACTGAGGCTGCATGCTGTAACTACTGAAGCCTGCATGCTTAGAGCCTGTCCTTTACAGCTAGAGAAAGCCTGCTCACAGCAAGGAAGACCCAACGCAGCCAATAAATAAATAAGTTAATTAATTAATTAGTTAATTAATTAATTAAAAGAATGACCATGTAAGAGAGAAAAGACAGAGAACAGCCTTCAAGAAGCAGTGAAGAATCAGTAGCTGGTTGCTGCTATGATTACTTGTGCTGTACAAGAATTTGTATTTGTAATGGGCTTGGGGTTTTCCAAAATAGAGGTTAAACAGTGAGAAAATCAGGGGTGTTTTATCTGCTTTCTGCCTCTCCCCATCCCCTGCATAAGAGTGTTTCATTGGAACTGGATCCAGGTAACAAAGGTAGGCGAGACATAGAAAGACTACTGAAGAAAACGAAAATGCCGTGGGTTTCTGGTCTGTAGAAAAGGATGTCTTCATGTTCTTGGGAAAAGGATGGCATATCCAGATGCCCCCAGGGTACTTTTCTTGGAATCTGCATCGTACCGAGTTGAAGATTGGTGCCGTCCTAAGAAAGACACAGGCAGGAGGAAGAATCTTTTCTTCTCTCTCCTGTAAGCTGAGAAGCAGACAAACAGGATGATGTATTGCAATGATGTTGTCTCATCTTTCGAGAGAAATGGGACTGGGGAGAGACTGGCAAGCCAGAGTTTCTCAGGGCATATCTTGCTGAAAGAGGAGAAGAGCCTCAGCTATGAAAAATGAGCCCATGAAGAAATGCAGGCTAGCCAACCAGAACTTCAGATGTTCTAGGAGATGAAAAAGTCTGGATGTTTATGTGAAATCTCCAAATATTCAAACACTGGCTTGAAAATGTTTAATACGTTTCGGACCCCAACAAAGCATGCCACGTGTCTGCAGACCAACCTGGTCCAAAGAGGTGTAACCCCTTCTTCAAGACACAAGAAGGAAGCATTTCTCCACCACCCTCGCCATTCAAGTTTGATCTGAAGTCCAGAGAGAGGAAAAGGCTTAACCAAGGTCATTGTGAATTAAAATTAGCCCATACATATCCCATGTCCTCAATCCCATGTCTCCCAAAGCAAAAGGAGAAAGAGCTCCAGGGTACATCAACAGGCTTTTTCCTATATTATAGGGAAATTGACCTCATATTCATGAAGTGAAACACACACACACACACACACACACACACACAAACACTTGGATTTATTTTGTTAACAGCACAATAATATTACAATGTATTTTATGGGGTTAAAACATTAATTTTTTTCAGTGTAAGTCTTTAATACATACATTTTTTGCCTTCTTGTCTGGCATTTACTCATTTTAAACATGAAGTTTCAACAATAGATGTGATGTCAGTCTCTCTTGATCTAGGAGCAAAGAACAGACCTTTGGGGCTTAAGTTTTTTCATCTGTAAAACAGGGATGGTGTGATCACCCCCAGTATGGTGATGAGAGGTGAACACCTGGCCTGAAATTGTTAAACTTGCCACATTCACTGAGAGAATCCACACTTAACACACAGAAAAATAGATAACGTGCCCTCATCCAAAAAGAGAAAAACAGAAAATGAGTTTTTCTCTAACAGTGTGAGCTAATGCCTAAGACATAACTCTCATTGTTTTATTCTAGTAAAAGCATCATAGCCATAAAAAGAAAGTCATAACTCAATTCTATATTCTTAAAAGAATTAACTTCAATGCCTCCTAATTGGTTTAAATGTTAATGTTTGCATTATGCATGATTTCTTTATTAAAAGGCCATGGCAGAAACACGCATTATCCCATTTCCAAAAAAGCCTCGGGAAATATCTTTCCAGTAGCCTCGGATGATTTAAAATTGATCTCCCATAGCTTGTCCTACTTTTATATTCTTAACAGCAGACAAAATAGTTCCTTTCAATTTTAAGTCAAACTGTTTTGAGGACACAGGGTTGAGTTATGCTGCTATTTGCAGAATATACTCATGGGTTTATTTTCTCTTGCTTTGGTAATCCTACTAGAGAGGAGATAAAAGCCACTACAACGTGTATTTCAGATTCACTTAGGTGCTCTAAGCCTTGATTTTTCCAGTGACCAAACATGTATCCTAAGCAGATGTGTTTGCTGTGGTACACACTTGTCTGTGTTTATCTGTGGTTAATTGCACCTCATGAGGGTACTCACAGTTGTCAGGGAGACCAGGCAGATTTGGGGAGGGTGAACCTGTTTGACCGCCGCTCTCATCAGACGAAAATGGTCTCTACTTTTCCAGTAACTTTTCTTTGATCATCTGGTGTCAATCCCTGTACCAGAATGTGGCTGTGGAAATCAAAAAATAGCTAGAACACAGCCCCTGCCCTCGTGGTTCTTATGGTCTGAAATGGAGGATGTGGCCTGTGAAGAAATAAGTATTGTACAAGGTAGACACAGAATGTGGGATTGTTGGAGAGAGGAGTTGACGGACGGCTCTCATGGGTGGGAGCCTCAGCTTTCCCTTGGAAAACGAGAATCTGAGATTTGGAAGAGGTGGGTTTCTGAGTTGAGTCTTGAAGAATGTTTTTGCCAAGAAGGTAATAAAATTCATCCTTGGTTGATGGAAAACAGTGAGGGAAAAATCATCCTTCGATACAATACTCAATACAGAAGCATCCTTCACTATGAGAAGCAGGGAGACCTTTTCCTGAGCTGACTCAGAGCAGCTTGAAACTTGATGGATGGGAAGGAACAACCCTGTCCTGCCTGAGGACCAGAGGTGACTGCCTTTGCTTAATCCTAGGTCCCATTTACCAGAGGTTCAGGGAATATTTTATGATGATAGATTTTCAGATATTTAGATCTTTTATTTAGGTTCAAGTACACTCATGCAGCCATAAGAAAAAAATCCCTAGGTGGATACATGCATCTAAAATATATCTAAAAAAACAATATTGGAGTAGAAAATGTAAGAGAAAAGATGGAGGTGAAATATCAGTTAGGCAGATGAAAAGCACAGTACACACGCACACACACAAACACTGCAGAGCTGAAGGATGTGTGCATTGTGTATTAAGGGCCTATTTCAAACATGCTAGAATTGTGCTTATGGATCAAATGGGAATGGGAGTGGGGGTAGAGAATGATGTAAAAATAATAAAATAAATAAGACAGGTGTGCAGAATAAGAGAACAATGCAGTAATGAGTTTTGAACAGAAAAGTACAGGAGTCCAATTTTTTTTAGTTAGATAGAAAATAAATCCCACAGACCACTGGGCATGGATTAATTCTGACACAAGCATGCACATCTGCCCATCCACCATCATTGGATATAGGCTGCTCCAGGGATGGTGTGGAACTTTGAGGGGCAAACAGGGCCCAAGACATTCACAGACAGGCACTCAGCTCTGAGCGCCCAGCAGCTGACACATGAGATGACTCCTGGTGAGGGGAGGGGACCTGGGTGGGGTATCAAAGGACCCACTGTATGAGACATACCCAAGTATAAGGGGACCAGCCCCATGTTTTCAAATTATAAGAATATTTGTGTTCACGTGGGCTCGGTAGTTGTGACTCACGAGCTCTAGAGCGCAGGCTTAACAGCTGTGGCGCACGGGCTTAGTTGCTCCACAGCATGTGGTGTCTTCCTGGGGCAGGGATCGAGCCTGTGTCCCCTGCATTGGCAGGTGGATTCTTACCCAATGCGCCACCTAGGAAGTCCTCAGAGGTGCTTAAGAGCAGTAGTTTGTATCAAGAGTCCTTCTCATTTTGGCAACTAATTTTTTTTAATAAATTCATTTTTTCCAATCAAATTTATTAAAATTTATCATTTTTCCCAATTCTGTCTCAAAACAACAACAACAACAACAACAACAAAAAAGAGTGCCTTATATCATCCAAGGCACTCTTTACAAGTATAGCAGTGTTTCCCCTTTCATATGCAATCCAGAAAACGACATGGCTTCTAAAAGATCTGAATCTATTTTTATATCTTCGGTCAAAAAAGCTCATGGCTAAAATGTATATACTTAGATTGTGTTTCCATCTTGTTTTTTCCTTTATAGTTTACAATTCCATTAAACTATAATTTAGCATAATTTAAAAAAAAAAAAAAAAAAAAAAAAGAATATTTGTGTTTTTTTTTTAAGATTTCTTTAGCCAACTTAAATACGTAAAACTTTAGAGATATGGATAAGAGTCAGCTTCCATACGTCATTCATTTACTATCACGTGTATTTTCAGAGTGACATTTATGCAAACACTCATATTGTAACCGAGCAGGACCTCATGAGTCCTTCCCAGAATAGATCCCCCATCCATGTCCTCTGCCCTTAGAAAAACTTTAGTCAAAGAATAAATTTAATCAGAGAAGTGAGAAAATGCAGAAAGAGAGGAAAACAGTCAAGCAAGACAAAATAATAATGTTTTAGCCATTAAACAAAGTCAAGGACCTTCAGTTCTTCCTCAAGGACTATAGATAATATTCTGAGCCATGTCCTTTGAGCTGTTTTGCAAACACTGAAATTCCCACCAAGTGGGAGAAGTTAACTATATGCTGCCCAGAAGCACGCAGACCCCAGACCAGTTGGAAGCAGAAGGTTGATGATGCTGACTTCCCATTACCTCACCACCAACCAATCAGAAGAAGGTCCACGAGCTGACCACGCCCTGCTCCTTGAACACCTAAGACGCCACACTAACCCTTCCAGGTAAGGACACACAGTCTTGAGGTCATTAGCCCGCTGTGGCCCCCTTTGCCTGGCAAAGAAATAAAGCTATTCTTTTCTACTTCACCCAAAACTCTGTCTCCGAGGTTTAATCCTGCACCAGTGCACAAAAGCCAAATTTTGGCAACAATGTATTTTCCACTCACTTTTCATCAAACAATTTAATTCATGTTCTTTCCAAGTTGGCATATTTTTCATCACTCTTGGACTCACCTAAATTAGTTTTCCAGAGTACATTACTCTTACTTCTTGGTAATTTGAGGAAAGCCCATTGTATAATACTTTTCTTGAAAACATTGTTTCCGGCCACAGATACCCATATTCATTACATTAGAACATTTTTCTCCGTTTTCTCTCATCTTAAACGATCGTTCTTAAGAGGTCAACCTCCTGGGAATAATCACAAAATCTATAATGAATAAATGAATGACTTTACCTATTGTTGTTTTTTTTTCACTGCTAGGGTCAACTGATCCAGGTATGGTTTCCAAAAATACCACTGGATGAGGCCATTTTGAACTTATGCATGTTCCTTAACCATCCTAAGAAATACTATTTCAGTGGTAATTTCAGGAGAACCTCACTTTATATTTGCTCACATAAGAAATTTTTTAACACCATCATCTCACACTGGATACTAACACACAAGTGTGTTTCTAGATGGCTATGGAGAATATGGGATCTAACCAAGTGAATTTCCTTTCCGATGCTATCCTGCTGTAATGATGTCCCACAATCAATGTTTGGACGTAGAAAGGTTATACATTGAAGGTCCTATTAATCAGTATATCCTCCTCCAGTTTCTGTAAAAAGCCACTCACTCACTAGTACCGTGTGGCCTCATAAGAAAGGCACTGTGATATTTACGTGAGCTCAGACCAATTTATCGTGCAGACTGGCTATGAGCCCTGAAAAAATGAACTGGGGGCAGAATCTAAGATCCCTGGAGACTTCTGGAACTCAGTTACACTTTACATCTTTCCTGATTTGCTTAGATGCCCATTGCAATTCTTAGAGACCCTTGGGAGCACATTAACTCTGATTTTTACAAATGTGGCGTACTTTACTGCAATTCTGTCCACCAATGTCTCTCTCTTCCTGTACCTCCCTCCTGTCATTCTAACTTTTTCTATTCCTGCCCCACCTAACTCACTCCCAGGACCAGGAGTAACAGACTCACCTGAGATTTTAATGATATATGACTGGTTTGACTAATCATCCCCAAATGGGAGATGTAAAGACTCAGATAAATTTTGATGCAGGTTTTTGTGCTTAAAGGTTCTGGCTGAAATGACACAGAGACCACTGTGAATTCATTCTCCTGTCCCTCTACCCTCAAATCACCTGTCTCTTTATTTTATTTTTATTTATTTATTTATTTATTTATTTATTTATTTATTTATTTATTTATTGGCTGTGTTGGGTCTTCGTTGCTGTACGCAGGCTTTCTCTAGTTGCAGAGAGCGGGGGCTACGCTTCATTGTGGTGCACAGGCTTCTCAGCACGGTGGCTTCTCTTGCTGCACAGCTCCGGCTCTAGGAGCTCGGGCTTCAGTAGTTGTGGCACGTGGGCTCAGTAGTTGCAGCACACAGGCTTAGTTGCTCCACGGCACGTGGGATCTTCCCGGATCAGGGATCAAAGCCATGTCTCCTGCATTGGCAGGTGGATTCTTAACCACTGCGCCACCAGGGAAGCCCTTCACCTGGCCCTTTAAATGGAATTCCCAAAACTTAAGCTACCACAACTTCTAAGTCTATTTCCCTTTTTTGTGGAGCTCTTGACTCCTCTTTCCTAGCAAATCCTAACCAGCCAGCTAGGTCTGGATGCTCATGCAGTAAAGAGATTTTATTTAGAGAAGTCCAACTCAGACACGGAAAGTGGTCCCAGGGTTCAAGGACAATGATGAGGATTTTCCTGTGCTCAAATAAAAGTGACATCATATTATTATTAATTCATGATGGGAGAAATTAAAACCTGCCCTGTCATCACGCTGAAGTGTCTTTAGAGGTTAGAATGGGTCTCATCTGCATTAACACCGTGGGGCAAGGCCCAAAGCTGTGTTACCCATAAAGGCTGTTGGTAGACTTAGCTGCCTTCGAAGTGTGATCTTATGAAAACGAATTTTGAGGGACTTCCCTGGAGGCCCAGTGGTTAAGAATCCACCTGCCAATGCAGGGGACACGGGTTCCATCCCTGGTCCGGAAGATCCCACATGCCAAGGAGAAACTAAGCCCTCGAGCCACAACTCCTGAGCCCACGTGCCACAATTACTGAAGCCCAAGCACCTAGAGCCCCTGTTCTGCCACGAGAAGCCACCACAGTGAGAAGCCCATGCACCATAATGAAGCGTAGCCCCCGCTCAATGCAACTAGAGAAAGTCTGCGTGCAGCAACGAAGACCCAGCGCAGCCAAAAAAAAAATAAAGTTCTCTTTTAAAAAAAATAAAGAAAATGAACTTTGAATGTTTGTCAATAACTTTACTCAGAATCAGATGTGGGGTGTGTGTGTGTGTATGTGTGTGTGTTGTTTTTAAATACCTCACCGTCATGTGAGTACAAGCAGATTCTTACTTAGAAACAGGAGTAGAGCAAAGATATGAAATCTGAAATAATTTTCAGGTTCTTATTGATTTAAACACACAAGAGTTGGCTGGCAGCTGCTACCTTGGCATTGATCTTGGTAATGTCATACAAATAAGTCCTGCAATATAAGACAAGTTTGTTTTCACTCTCTTCTTCAGGGAGAACAGTCATCTAAAATTCCTATTCATTTATGGCCATATATAGTCCTTAACCCAATTTCAAAACACAAAGTGCAATTGATCAAACACAAAGCCAAGAAACTGCTTCCCTAAACAATGAGAAAATACCGGGAGTAGGAAATCTTACCACAATTCATTCATGGGACCAGCTTAGACTACGTCATTGGGTACTATTGTATACACATATTAAAACGGCAATTTGAAAAGAATTCAACCTTTGTAATTAGAAGAAACTTCAAGCCAGGTGTTCAAGGAGGTATTTTATATATTTTTACAGTTTTCTAAATGCTGAAAATCAAGCATTCATTTTTATTTATTTTTTATTTTTTTAAATATGTATTTATTTTATTATCTATTTATTTGGTTGCACTGGGTCTTAGTTGTGGCACATGGGCTCCTTAGCTGTGGCATGCAAACTCTTAGCTGCGGCATTCATGTGGGATCTGGTTCCCCAATCAGGAATCAAACCCACGTACCTGCATTGGGAACCCCAAGTCTTAACCACTGCACCACCAGGGAAGTTCCAAACGTTCATTTTTTTTTAATAAATTTATTTATTTGGTTTCTTTTTATTGGCTGTGTTGGGTCTTTGTTGCTGCACATGGGCTTTCTCTAGTGGAGAAAGGGGGCTACTCTTCATTGTGGTGCACAGGCTCCTCATGGTGGTGGCCTCTGTTGTTTTGGAGCACAGGTTCTAGGCACATGGACTTCAGTAGTTGCAGCAGATGGGTTCAATAGTTGTGACGCACTGGCTTATTTGCCCCTTAGCATCTGGTATCTTCCTGGGGCAGGGATGGAACCCGTGTCACCTGCATTGGCAGGTGGATTCTTAACCACTGCACCACCTAGGAAGTCCACAAACGTTCATTTTTAAATAAAATAAGTTTGGGAGTGTAAAATAAGTTTTCAACCCTAAGAAAAAGGCAATCAGAAGCCAAGAAAAGTAGATAACATTCAGATTGATTTTGAGCTGGCTTTCCTATAGATTCTAATAGGCTCTATGTGGGATGTATCAGCTGAAAATGATGAGGTTGAAATAAAGAAGTGATTGAAGCAATTTTTTTTTTGGCTCTGCCACACAGCTTGTGGGATCCCAGTTCCCTGACCAGGGATTGAACCCAGGCCACAGCAATGAAAACCCCAAATCCTAACCACTAGGCCCCCAAATGGAAGCTTAGTAGTTCAAGAAAACAGTAGAGACTGTGTCTTAATTATCCTGCTATATTTCCAGCACACAGCACAGACATCATACTTATTAAATGAATAAATGAGTGAATGATAGATAAAAAAAATATATGCAAGAATCAGATTAAATGAGAGCAAAATTACAGCACAAATGAGAAGGCAGCTAACAGTGGGTAAACAAGTTCCAATCCAGGGTCTGCAACTAACTTATCACATGATGTTGGAAAATGCCACAGGCTAAGTGTCAGTTAAACCCTGTATAAGCTGGGAGACTGGCCTGTAAACCCTGGAAGGCACTGGATTTACATTTGTATCCTGAGGCTCCAGGGGAGTGATAGGTGCCCGGATATATACCTACGATTTTGAGCTGATGCTGTGACTCAGGAAACTCTTTAGCTCCGTTCTGCTTGTTTTACCAAAAGTCAGAAAAAAAACAGAAGAAGGTACCCAATTAGATTTTGTGATTCCCACTGTGTCACAGAGTAGATTAAGGAAGCTCTGATGGAGTGCCCTGTGTGTACAAGAGGGCAGTGGAAATTGCCCCAGAATTCAAGGGCAATATGGTAGCCCATGCTCATTTACGAGTACACACAACCCTCGCTTCCTAGAGATGACTAGTAGTGATAAAGACATGTCCTTTCATTCATCTATCTATCCATTCAGATGGCAAGAATTCAGTTAACTCCTGCTCTGTCTGGCATTGTGCTGGGCATTGGAGACGTAAAGAGGAATTAATGGACTTAAACCATCACACACAGTCATATTCTAATGGAGGCAAGAGAAAGTAAAGAGTAGTTTCTGTTAGAAACAGCGAGAATTACTAGAGAGGTGAGCCTGGATTGTGATCATAACGTGAGTACTGCGGGTGCCTAACTCAACCTCACAAAGTGGAGGTGTGACGAGAGCACGAGGAGCATCGTGAAAGGTTCCTCAGAGGATACGAGGACCACAATGAATCCTGAGCAAGGTTTAGCCTCCACAAGAAACTAACGTGATTTTGCAGGAGAAAAATCTGTAGAAACAGACCCATAACAATAGAAATGATGGCATTTTCATTAAGAACATTAAAATAGTTCCTACAAATATGCTTGACATACTTAAGGATTAAAACAGGACTTCCCTGGTGGCACAGTGGTTAAGAATCCACCTGCCAATGCAGGGGACACGGGTTCGATCCCTGGGCCAGGAAGATCCCACATGCAACCGAGCAACTAAGCCTGTGCACCACAACTGCTGAGCCCACATGCCACAACTACTGAGCCTGCGCTCTAGAGTCCTTGAGCCAGAACTACTGAGCCCAAGTGCTACAACTACTGAAGCCCATTCACTTAGAGCCCGTGCATCGCAACAAAGAGTAGCCCCCACTCGCCACAACTAGAGAAAGCCCGTGCACAGCAACAAAGACCCAAAGCAGCCAAAAAAAGAAATGTAAATAAATAAATTTTTTTAAAAAAGAATTTCATCATGTATTAAACTGCTTTCTACTGTCCCAAGGTCACTGAGGCTCTGTTTTTGCTGTTGTTGTACATTTGTGTGTTGTTGGCTTTTTACACGTTTTCTCTCTGTGCTTCATTTTTTATCTTCTCTTTGGGTTGTGATGTCATTTATAATGTTTCCTTCTTTAGTGCCTACATAGCTGTTAACCCCTTCCATTGATATAGTTGGTCACATTATATATTTAATTTCTAAGGGTGATTGGGGTCAAATGAATAACAGAGGAACAGGATCCAAAAAAAAAATAGAAGACAAAGTGGTTGAAAATTTTCCATGCATTATGAGAACTGTGCAAGACAGATCCAAAGAGAGGAATAAACCCAAAGAAGGAGAAACATAAAGAAAACAGCATCAAAACATATTACAATTTCTGAAAACAACTGATAAAGAATGAATTTTAAAAATAGTAAAATAAAAATACATATTGTGCATAAGTTTGACATTTTCACCGGAAGTTACACAGTCCAGAAGATCATAAAATAACATCTTTAAAATCTTGAACAATTAAAAATAAAACTATTAACCTAGCATTGTATATACACTGAAAATGCTTTTCAAAAATAAAGGCAAAACCATGACTTTTCAAAGGCTGAAGGAATTCAGCAGCAGCTGACCTGCACTGAACTGAAGGCAATGCTTTAGGCAAAAGAAGAATCTTAATAAAAGAACTAAAAGCATTAGATTCTAATAAATATGGGAAAATATAAAAGAAATATTTTCTGAATTTTTAGGTTAAAAGACAATTTAATTCTCCAAATAAGATCAGCGTATCATGAGGTTTAAAATATACATGGAAATAAAATGTTTGAAAAAAACACCACAAAGGATGAGATAAGAGATTCAGAAATATTCTATTGTGAAGGTTAAACATACAGGTCCTGGTATAATATTATTTGAAGGTAGGTTGAGATGAGTTAAGATGATCCTTATAAAGCTTAGAAGACTTTTTTTTTTTCACAATTTTTGTGCTTTCCATTTCCATGTAACTAACAGAATTGTGGATCAATAGGGACAGATTAGGAGCTTGGGATTGATGTGTACACACTACTATATTTAAACTAGATAACCAACAAGGACCTACAGTATAGCACAAGGAACTCTGCTCAATATTCTGTAATAATCTAAATGGGAAAAAATAGTCTTGAAAAAGAATAGATACATGTATGTATATATCTGAATCACTTTGCTGTACACCTGAAACTAGTACAACGTTGTTAATCAACTATGATCTAATATAAAATAAAAAAGAAAGAAAGAAGGATAGAAAGAAAGAAGGAAAGAAAGAAAGAAGGAAGGAAAGAAAGGAAGGAAGGAAGGAAGGAAGGAAGGAAGGAAGGAAGGAAGGAAGGAAGGAAGAAAGAAAGAAAGAAAGAAAGAAAGAAAGAAAGAAAGAAAGAAAGAAAGAAAGAAAGAAAGAAAGAAAGAAAGGGAGAAAGAAACTGAGCAAAAGTTGTCAGGCAGCCAAAATGTACCTCTATTCATTTGAATTCTCCAAGAAACAAACATTAAGACACGATAAAGCAGCATAAGAGGTGCCAATGAAGACTGAAGAGGCAAAACCAGATGTAGCCAGTACGCACCTTTGTACTGTGATGCAGGTTTTTTTGGTTTTGTTTTATTTTTGGCTATGTTGGTTCTCCATTCCTGCGTGTGGGTTCATTGCAGTGAGCAGGCTTCTCATTGCGGTGACTTCTCTTGTTGTGGAGCACGGGATCGAGGCGTGCGGGCTCAGTAGTTGTGTCTCTCAGGCTTGATTGTTCCACAGCACATGGAATCTTCCTGGACCAGGGATATAACTCATGTCCCCTGCATTGGCGAGCAGATTCTTAACCACTGCACCACCAGGGAAGTCCCTATGATACAGGTTTGAAACCTATGAAAGGTGAGGGGGAAGGAAGGAATATTTTGGAGGAAGAGTCTCAAACTGCAATGCAATTCTAGGGAATGTTCTGTCAGGTGGATCTCAAGATAAAATATCCTGTAATAAGAGTCCCATGGCAGTGGTCCAGCACTGGTATCCTTGTTCTGCACATTTTTTGGCTGGGTGCAGTCTTGTTACTGAGTCCAAACTCCTTCTGCTGGCCGCACAACAGGCCAATAAATCAGGAGACAAGGTGTGGGGAAAGGAATAGCGACTTTATTCAGAAAGGCAGCAGGCTGAGAAGCTGGTGGACTAGTGTCCTAGAGAATCATCTTCCCCCAGTCAGAATTCAGGCTTCTTTTGTACTAAAAGGGGAAGGGGTGTGGTTGGTTGTTGTGAACTTCTTGGGGCTGGAATCCTTTGTTCTTGCAGCTGTGCATGTAAGTCTTGTCACCATGTTCCTATAAACCTCCAACAAGACAAATGTTATTCTTTGTTCTGCAACTTTTAATCTCTATGTGAATAGAAAAGTGTTATACTCTTAAAGGTCAGAGCCTTGAGAATGGGCTCTCTTGTATATTTCAGGCTGCAGGCAACATTCTTAACTAGAAACAAAAGCAATGGAATACAAAGATTAAAGTAAAAGAAACATCTAACATGGAGTCAGATTTGTTCTTTCCTATTACAGTATGGGATAAGTATGGCTTCTGTGCAAAGGCAATGGGGGCAGGGGGCACCAAGGGGCCAGCACCTGGGGAATAAGGGAGCAACTCTGCTCCATGCAGTAGGAGAGCCAAGCAGGGAAGTTTGATGTCTGCCACAAGCATGTACTATGTGATTCTACTTGTATGAAACTTTGGAAAGGAAAATTTAGTCCCAGTGAATGAAAGGGTACAGGAGTAGCTCAAACGTAAAAACCATACAAGGATGATCATGAGGAAGAGAGATCTCAGGACTTTGGAGACACTGCACAAGGGGCTGTGGAGACACACAGGCCCTAAAATTGGTAGAGGATCACCATGGACAGTTGGGCAGGTTGTGCACTATACAACTCCAGAGGGGTGTCCTTCATATCCATCCCTAGGTAGTCATTGTAGAATTCTACATTTATCATGGCAATTTCCTTGCAGATTGCAGCAAAGCGTCTTAAGGAAGAGTGGCTTTTTCTAACTCACACTTAGTAGTGCCTTTTGGGATAGCCATGCTAGAAATGGGAAACCACATGATATATGTATTCGACAATAAATATCATCAAAATTTCTACATATTTTTAAATAAATATTTTAAGGTCAGAAGGTTTTGTTGTACAGAGTGAAGATATCTGGAAGAATCACTAGAAATGATCAACAGTGTTTCTTCCACCTCAAGAGTGGATTTTGGAGGATTGTCCGTTGGCTAAACTTCACTTGATATATTCACATATAAGGTATGTATTACCTTTGTAATGAAAAAGTTAAAATGGCTATAGACTTTAAAAATACTTATTTGAGTGAATTTTAAAGTTAAAATGCACACTGTAGAGTGTTTCAAAGATGTGAAGGTGTGGTTTGAACATTGCATAAATGAAGTCATAGAATCAAGGTATGTTTTCAGTTTCTGTTGCTGTTGTGCTTTTTGAAGATCTCTAGACCCAGAGCAGACTTCCTGTGGCACGCTATCTCAACAAAGTTTTCTCTACTTAATAATTTACTTAGAAACTTTTCCTTGTCCATGTGAACCAAGGAGATGCCAGCTTTTCTTACTCTTCCCATTTTTAAGCGATGATTGATGCAAGGTGGAATCCTGTTCCTTTGCAATTTTGTTTCTGGGTATGCATTAGGTTAAGTGGAAGCGTGTCTCAAAAAAAACACGTGTACCCCAGTGTTCATTGTAGCACTATCCACAACAGCCAAGACATGGAAACAACCTAAATATCCATCAACAGGTGAATGGATGAAGAAGATGGGGTACATATATACAACAGAATATTACTCAGCCATAAAAAAGAATGAACTAAGGCCATTTGCAGCAACATGGGTGGACCTAGAGATTATCTACTAAGTGAAGTAAGTCAGACAGAGAAAGACATGTATCATATGATATTGCTTATATACAAACGAACTTATTTACAGAATAGAAATAGACTCACAGGCATAGAAAACAAACTTACAGTTACCAAAGGAGAAAGATGGGGCAGAGATAATTAGGAGGTTGGGATTAACATATACGCACTACTATATAAAAAAGAGATAAACAGGATGTAATATTTTGTAATAACCTATAAGGGAAAAGAATCTGAAAAAAGAAAAGATACGTATAACTGAATCACTCTGCTGTACACCTGAAACTAACACAACATTGTAAATCAACTATACAATTTAAAAATTTATAGATTAATTAATTAATTAATTAATGGAAGGGTGTCTGTTGGTGACTATGACACAATTTTCAAATCCATATCCTCTAGGGTATTAGCTTTTATTAGCTTCATAAAGGAAGCCCAGCATAACAAACTCTATTCAGACTCCTCATTGGTATGGAACAAGTGAAATTCACTTGAACAGTATGTCACCAGAGTTCCTGCAAGGAAAAGTTTATGCCGAATGTTGAAACCGATTCCCCAGACCCTTCCAGAACCCACCTTGAGAGGAAGATAACGGAAACAAATTGTTTTAAGTCCAACTTCAGAAATGTAATTAGGGGTTACGTTGGGCAGCTGCAGCTTTTTCTGTGCGACTCAGGCGCACATTTGGAGTTCGGAATTGCTTGCCAAATCTGTGAAACTGTTTGTTTGTTTGTTTGTTTGTTTGTTTGTTTCTTTCTTTCTTTCTTTCTTTCTTTCTTTCTTTCTTTCTTTTCTAAAGAGCTGTTTGTTCAGATTCTTTGCCTTTTAAACCAGGTTCCAAAATTAATGAGGGAGGAAGGAAGGATGGGTTTGGCTTTTGTTCTATGTTGGACTTTTTATGCTTTCAAAAAAATGGTATTGTACTGTTTGGTACATATATTGGAGCACTTGGTCCTTACATCTTACAGGTAAACAGGTGGCAGGAGATACAAATCTTTCTTCCATTAAGAAGGTGGAGGATTTGGGAAAGTGCTTGCAATTGCGAGGAAAAAGCTATTGGCTACATTTTTTTTTTCTCCCCCAAGAGAAATACAGAGGGAAAATAATGTCTTCATTAAATGTCTTGAATAGTTTCTGAAGGGGGCTGTTGAACATCTTCCATGCTTTCCATCCAGACAGGCATGGCTGTGAGGCCACCTTATCAAGCCTGTGCCACCCTGCGAGGTTTATGATTAATTACTTTTCAGGAGATAACGGACACTGAATCTATTATTCAGGTAATAAACATAGAGAACAAATTAATTACTACATTATGGGCTTTCCACTGGGCTCTAAGGCATCACTGGGTGATGGGCAGGAGCTGGCGGTGTTGGGGGGGTGCGGGCACAGGTACTGATTCTTGAGCCTTGAAAGAACGAAATGTTTTGAGCATCACTTGGAAAAAATGGTATATCTGAGGGTTGGCCATTGGTGGCCTCAGGCCACAGCAGGGGAGGGGACCCACACTTCCTCAATTCTGAAAATAAAACGGGGCAAGCTCATTCATTCAGTGAGCTCTTATGGAAAGCCGGGATTAATGACGAATTTTCTAGTTTTCAAACTCCTGGAGAATAAAGCCAACTCTAGAGATAGATGTTTATAATATATTAAATACTCTGTTATGATTTGAGCCCAGTACCATGGGAGCTCGTGCGGATGTGTCATAATAGACCTTGGGTGGAATCATCTTGTCGGCTCTGTCCTTTTACAGAGGAGGAAACCAAGGCACAGAGATCTCAGTGAAGGACTCAAGGTCTCAGAGTGATTTAGCGGCAGAGCCTAGGACTGGGATTGGTCCACAAGCTCCGATCTGCACGTTGTATTGATAGGGTGACCCACTAACCCGGTTTTCTGCGTTAACAGGGCTTTCCTGGAATGCAGCAGTTTTAGTGCTGAATTCAGCAAAGTTCCAGGCGAAAGGGGATGGAGAAGATCTGGTCACCCCAGTTCTGTATAAGCCTGTGCAGTAGAAGCCTGTTATTCCATCCGGGACGGGACAATAGAAAGGTAAATAGTGTGGATTCTGGAGCCCGACTGCCTGGATTCAAAACCAATTCTCCGATGTCCTCGCTGGTGATCTGGGTACGATGCCTGACCTCTCTGGGACCAAACTGCAGCATCCACAAACCAGATTCGACAGTGAGGCTCCTACTTAGAACAGTCTTGAGGATTAAATGAGTTGACACCTGGAAAGCACTTGGAAAGGTCGTAGCACAGCATCGGCACCTGGTGACCAGCCAGCGAAGCTCAGAATCAGTGCATCTCACCAGCTCCCAGGTGCAAAGGCCTTGGAACAACCCAGACGCCGGGCACTGAGAGCTCCTTGGCTGAACTGCATCTGGGACCAGTGGATAGAAGTGAATGACACTGGCCTTGGGCACAGAATTTAAGGGAGTCCAAAACACTCAGCAATCAAGGCTCGTAATTTAATAATTCAATCATCGAATCATTGGAATGTCATATGTTAAGAAGTCAAAATGAACGCAAAAAATTCAGGATGGACGAAGTATCAAAATGCTAAACGCAATGTTCAACAGAGCCAGGCTGGGTCGTACTGGGGTCGAGACAAAAGGAAATATGTGCCACTATAGTCATATTTTGATGCCTGTTTTAGTAGTTCATGGTTTTAATTAAATATTATTGGTGAGTTTGCTTCCATTAAAGCTGAGAAAGTAAAATTATCATAAATTATGTTTGGCTAGAAACAAAACGTTTAAATTTAATAAAAATAATAAATTTAGAAATAAGGTCAGAAAAGTAAAATTATAATAAATTATGTTTGAGGTAGAAATAAAATGTTTAAATTTAGAAATAATGTCTTGAGTCTTAATATCCTGAGTTTTCTTTTCTTTTCTGGCCACGCAGCACAGCTTGTGGGATCTTAGTTCCCCAACCAGGGGTACACAACCTGGGGCCCCTGGCAGTGAAAGCGTCGAGTCCTAACAACTGGACCACCAGGGAATTCCCTACCCTGACTTTTCAAAGTGCCAATATTTTTTCAACTGGAAAAAGCACTTGTGAATAAGATTCATTAAAATATGGACACTTTGTGTCTGGCTGCATAATTTTTGGACATTCATCCGTGTTGTAACTGGTATCAGAACTTCATTCCTTTTTAAGGAATGAAGTTCTGATATTCGATTATACTGATAGGACCACATCCTGTTTATCCCGTCATCGTTGGGTGGATGTTTGATTGTTTCTACTTTTAGGGTATCATGAACAGTACTGCAAGGAACAGATGTGTCCCTGTGTTTATCAGAACGCTTGCATGTTATTTCATTTATGTGAAATAGCTAGAATAGGTAAATCCTTAGAGACAGAATGCAGATAGGTGATAACCAGGTGCCGGGGGATAGGGGGGTGGGGAGTAACTGTTTAGTGGGTACAGGGTCCCTTTTGGGGTGATAAAAATATTTTGTAACTAAATAAAGTGGGTTTTTTACGACACTGTGAACGCACCAAATGTCACTAAATTGCTTGCTTTTAAATGATTACTTTTTTTAACGTGCTAAACTCTTTTAATAAAATATTGATATTCAAAAGTCATCAAAGAGACTTCCCTTGTGGCGCAGTGGTTAAGAATCTGCCTGCCAAAGCAGGGGACATGGGTTCCATCCCCGGGCCAGAAAGATCCCACATGCTGCAACTACTGAAGCCCACGCGCTTAGAGCCTGTGCTCCACAACATGAGAAGCCACAGAGAAGAGCAGCGCCTACTCTCATAACTAGAGGAAGCCCGTGTGCAACAACGAAGACCCAATTCAGGCAATAAATAAATAAATAAATAAACTTTTAAAAAAGTCATCAAAGCAATACATGCACATAGGTAAATATTCGGACTGTTCTACAAGACTTACTATGAAAAACAGCAATGCTCTGAATCCCCCTGCCTTGCAATTAGGTGGTTAATTTTATGTTATGTGATTTCACATCAGCTGACATTAAATATATATATGAGGGTGGACACTTTCCTTGTTGCCTGGGACTTCAGTATAGCTCAGAGCAGCGCTGGTCCCTGCTCACACCTGCCACAGGGTGCGGGGTGCTCACCCATCACCCAGCCCTGAGCATCACAGCAGAAAGAGGCTTTTTATGGTGCCCCCGACCCTGCCCTCTCATGCTCCTCTCTCCATACTCTGAACACTCTCTTCTCCCTAGATTCTGCTGCCCCCTTTGTTCTTTGATGCAAAGAATAATGGAAATAAGGATGATCTATCAACACTTGACACTTGTGGCCAGATTGTTCTAAGTATTTTATTTTTACAAGCACCCTATGAAATAGATAATATTACGTTCCCCATTTTGACAGATGAGGGAACTGGGGCACAGAGAGGTTAAGGAACTTGCCTGTGGTGGCACAGCTAATCAGGGCAGAATTGGAATTCAAGAACCAAATGTCTGTTTCCAGAACGCTCTTTCTTTCCAGGAACCTGGGATTTATCTTGAACTTCCTTCTCTTTTAGACAGTCAGTATTTTGTAATCATTTGACCACACTAATCATATAAAACCATCACACTCCCTGGTAGCTACATTGCTGCACTGTTAGTTTATCTCTACTCATTGTTTACCTTCATTATTTCAATGCCTCCCAACTGCTAAGGGGAGATTTCTAAAATATAAATCTGTTCCCCAGGGAGAAAACCTACAAAAATTCATTCATTTGGCAGCCTTTGTTAAAGCTCCAACTCTGTAACACGGCTCCCAAAGGCTCTTGTGGTCTGGATTCTGTTCTATTCCTGTTTTCCAGGTGATTCAAATCACTGGAAGTTTGCTTCCTATGCCTTCACTTCTCTGAATTCTGCCTGTCTTCTCGTCCCCTCTTTACACTCTACTTGTTTCTTCCTCTTCAGCTGGCCCACTTCTCCCTATTCCTCAGGGACTGGGGCAGTGGTCCCAGCCTCCAGCCCTAAGTAAGGGCCCATGGCTGAGCTAAGTGCCTGTCTCCGTGCTCCTGTGTTGTCTACCTTGGTCCAGCTGGAGCTGTGATGCCCTCCCACCCAATATTCATTCCGCTCCTGGGATCCCCCTGCTTCATTCACCTTCGAGGAAGCCCCTCATCCTGGCTCTTGAACCACGAGGTCTGGCTAGAGTGGCCCCCACTATAGATCCAGGGCTGGCACTAGACCCAGGCCCAACTAATCCTAGTATTCCATATCTCTGGCCATTGGTGATTGGCTCAGATGGGAACCACGCACCAAACCAAGCTGGGTTTTTTCACCATCACTGTTAGAATCATTGGAAAAGAGGCTCTCTATCCTGGTCACACTATCTCTAGGACACTGGCAGTCTGTGGCCGATGGGGGCCCCTGTGGAGGAGACTCATCCAAAAGTGAGGATGATACAAATGACAGCAGAGGTAGGACACGAGGAGACCACAGCCTGATGGCATCACGGGAGCCAGTTTCTGAAGCCGTGGAAGTTCTCCACAGAGTCAACTGATCGCCTTTCTTAATGCTTATAACAAAGAAAATCCTGAGAAAGTTAGCATTTTTATTATTGGTTTATGAGTCTGTCATCCTTTCAAACTGAGAGTTGGAAATTCCCTGGTGGTCCAATGGTTAGGACTCCATGATCTCACTGCCGAGGGCTTGGGTTTAATCCCTGCTCGGGAAACTAAAATCACACAAGCCAGGAGGTACGGTCACTAAATAAACAAGTAAATAAATAAATAAACTGAGAGTTTTGCCCATGGACTTGCCTAATTACCTTCCTAAACCCAACATTCAGCATGGGAGATGGTAGGCGACATGGGCTTACCTTGCTGCGTGAGCAAACATCACTAGTTACCTACTCTTGGTTCTTAGGAAACCAGCCTTGTCCTTTCAGGGTAATTAGGATCCCATGAATTTAAGTGGACTAAGCTCTGTATCTAATCTAGACTTTTTTAAGGAATAACCCTCTTGGAAAGCAGGGATGGCATCCTCACTCCTATCTGACCTAAATTCCATTAGTCACAGAGAGGAAAAATTCAGTCACTGTAAACACTTGAGATCCTCCACTTGGGATCTGCTTCCCAGGCAACCACGAAATGCCCTTCGGACTGACCCTATGCATTTGTCTTAAACAACAAAATGGTGGTTGATCGTTGGCCAATGTCCTCCATAGTGCTCAGCACGGAACCATTGAAACAACCATGCATACTCCAGACACAAATCTCAGGGTTTGATTTCAGTTGGTCAGTTTTCTTTTCAAAAGCTTCATGCAACAGCAGGCTGAAGGAGAAGCACCCATGTAGAAAGCCACTTGGAAAAACACACCCAAAGCATCCTATTAAGAACAACATGCGTAGGACTTCCCTGCTGGTCCAGTGGTAGAGAATCCGCCTTCCAATGCAGCAGATGCTGGTTCGATCCCTGGTCAGGAAACTAACATCCCACATGCCGGGGGGCAACTAAGCCCACGTGCCACAATTACTGAGCTCGTGGGCCTCAAGGAGAGAGCTCACATGCCCTGGAGCCCAGGCGCCACAACTAGAGAAGAGAAAACCCGCATGCCACAACTAGAGAGAAGCACACCTACCACAACTAAGACCCGATGCAGTCAAAAACAATTTTTTTAAAAAGAACAACATGCGTGATACAGAGAAAATAATTCTTAATTTCTAAACCATATTTATTACTCATCATGTTGTGGATATTCTGGGCTTTGAAAGTACAGTGCATACATTTAAACATTTTGAATTACAGTGCATAACCTAGTAATTTAATACTAAAAGGATAAATTCCTAGAGATGGTGTGAAGTTATCAGATTCCAGGGTAGCCATCATGAGAGTCCTGCTCCACAGGTGGTGGCTGCCATGGCAACTGATGCTTCCCCACACACAGCCTCTAGATTGGAGGAAGGAGAATTATGCCAGCACGATGCCCACATTTTCGTCATGCTATCAGGTTAGCCAAGTCTGTTTCTGTTACGTTATATTGTTTTCTTCCAAAAGCAGCCCATGGACTTATGCTGGTGTCACCTCCCATTGACAGATGGGGAAACTGAGGTTTTGAAGAGTAAGCATCCTGCACAAGATAACACAGCTGGGAATAAAAGACAGCAGGACATGTCACTAGGTCACCCGACTGCAAATGTCTTCCTGTAACCCTGATACCAGCCCAGTCCTCAGCTAAACTCCTTCCTTCTCATTCTCCTACAGAGCTGTCCCTGGTTTCTCAGGAAATCTTCATTTTAGAAGAAGGTTGTGCAAACTTTTCCCCATAGATGCATCATTTTTGTTATAAAAATTATTGATGGGAAACAAAATTAAGAATCATGTAGGCTTGAAAATATATACAGGGGTGATCTACATCCTAATATTTTGCCAGTAAATCTTTTATTTCCTCACTTATATAACAGAGTCCTTTCAGAAAGTTCTGGTTTAATATGCAAATTTTTAAATGTACATTAAAGAGAAGAGTGCTCAGAAGAGGATAACTGATGGTCAATGATTCCATCATGAGCCAGAGGTAGTAATAGACGTTTACCCTGAACTGTACAACATAAAGGAAAATAGTTGTAGTCTTTGCTGGTGAGTATTTTTCATCAGAATTGGAGACACAGAATGCAACGTTTTTTCATTACAGTTTTCAGCCTCCGATAAAGCAATTCGGAGTCACACCATTTAAAAGGCTCTGAAGTATTTATTTGTAAATCACATCATGTTTACAGGGAAATTAACATTTAGATTTTGCAAAATAAAAAGAAGTCTTGGATGTTTGGTATTGAGAGGCAATTTTTGCAGTTCTTGAGACAAAATTGTATGTATTACAACTCTGTTAAAAAGATAAGATGCAACTGTAATAAAATATGAATCCAAAAATTCTAAGATAAGAAGAGCACAGACTTTAGAACTAGGTATCCCTGTGTGCACATCTGGCTCTGCCTCCCACCTGAAAAGTGCCTCTTAGAAGCAGCTTAACTGCATTAAACCTCTATGTTTATCATGTGAAAAATGAGGATGGCAGCGCTGTCTTTGCAGGATGTTGTGAGTATAATAGGAGGAATAAATAATGCATGGAAGGGAGACCGAGGCCGGTG
The DNA here is from genome assembly GCF_030028045.1 of Hippopotamus amphibius kiboko. Taxonomy (NCBI): domain Eukaryota; kingdom Metazoa; phylum Chordata; class Mammalia; order Artiodactyla; family Hippopotamidae; genus Hippopotamus; species Hippopotamus amphibius. The sequence continues at coordinate 23,589,736 of NC_080193.1, forward strand.
ATGGGAATGGATTCTTTCTCTCCTCTTACTTTGCTTACAACTTGTAACATATTTGCCAGGAAATGATAACATATTGGCAGTTGGTTAATAACAATAATAGCTACCATTGTTTGCACCCTTGTACCAGGGACTATTCTAAGCAGTTTACAGATATTTACACATTTAATCATCTCCGTTTTCTTGCAGGTGGCTGTAATTATTATCATCCCCATTTTACAGATGAGGAAACTGAGACACAGGGAGAATGGGAGACCATACAAGCTCTCACCACTAGGAAGTGGCAGAGAGGAGAGGAAAACCAGAATTTGCTCAGCCCAATCTGGTTTTACTTTTCTCTCCCTGCACCCATATTCCATCCGCCTGGATAGGGGGGCTTCTAAGATTGTCAACAATTTGGCCCATTGATCAACCATCTCTAGGGGGTCTGGGAAAGTAAAGCTACCTTGAGTGAAATGACCAAGGGATGCAATATAGGAAGCAGGAAGAGGGATAAAGCTGGGATGGCGGAACTAGGATCCTTCTCATCTTATTTCTGTGTTGACAAGAAAATAGCTCCACCGTTTGGGCACCTCTGGACTGATGCCCCCAAACATCATCACAGTCCCAGGGGACCTCTGCTCTCAGAGCAGCGCACATAATGCTGCTGGCACACATGGCGAGGAACCTGTTTCAAAAGTTATGTCAGAAGTAAAGATGCCGGGGGATCCCCACTGCCCTAGGAAATGAGCTGGAACAGACCTCAGACAAAAGAGTGAAGCCATCACCACCTGGGTCTGTCCACTCTCAGAACTCAGGCTGGGAACAGCTTCCCTACTTCCGCCCTCATTTGTGTGGAGTTCCCCACCTCCCTCCTGAGATGGAGGCCAGGTAGTCATCTTATTTGCACCAGAAAGGTGGAAATCCTGAGGCCAGAGGGACCTGGCAATACAGACCCAGAACATGTATCCAAATTTAAAAGGTGCCTTCACTTAAAGAACATGTAGAGTGAATTAAAAAAAAAAACAACAACAACCTAGCAGTACTCAAGTACAGCAAACAATTACGGAGGCTGAAGAGTAATTAACAAAATGCACCACAAACACCATGCAGAGTGCGGGAGACGATTAGGCAACACAAAGAAGCATTTGCTCTTTGTTTCCCATCATCTTATTGTGAACGTTAAAAAAAGAAGAATTGAAATAATTGTAGTATGAACACCCAGGTATGCAACACCTAGTTTCTGTTCCTGTCTTGCTATGTTTGCTTTCAATCTTTGTTTTCATGTTAATAGTTGGCTTTATTCTAATTGAATGTTAGGGGAGAAGTAGATTCATGCCTCACACCATCATTCCTTGGATATTTTGACTTGGGACAAACCAGGAGTAAATAGTTCACTAAAGAAGGCAAGTCAGTTTAAATAAAATATATCACATCATAGAAGGGTTGGTACCTGCCCAGGGCAAAACTGGACAGTAGGACCCAAATGAATCCAGTTTGAGGAACAGAGTCTCAGATAAAGGAAATACCTGCAACGAGGAGTGTTTTGCCAAAAGCTTTTGTTTTTGCCCTTTTAAAAAATGTTTATTTATTTATTTACTTATTTGTTTATTTATTTTTGGCTGTGTCAGATCTTAGCTGTGGCAGGTGGGCTTCTCTCTAGTTGTGGCATGCAGGCTCTGTACTTGTGGCGTGCGGGCTTAGTTGCCCCGAAGCATGTGGAATCTTAGTTCCCCGACCAGGGATCAAACACACGTCCCCTGCATTGGAAGGCAGATTCTCAACCACTGGACCACCAGAGAAGTCTCACAGCTTTTGCCTTTTTAAAAAATCAGATGTCTGTGTAAAACTAAAATTGATGGTGAAAGTCCCAATGGTGTATTTCAAAAAATGTTAACATGATTTATTTTTAAATTTAAAGCCTTTTCTTTCCAGCAGGACGCAGCATCCACTGACACACAGGAAGTGCTCATTTGAAAGAAAGAGCACACACAAATCTGAGGCATGGTTGCCTCATCACTGAGAGGTCTGTGTTCTGGGGTCAGGGACTGGGGTACCTGTTCCAGTGTTCTCAGGGATTTCGAGAACCTGGGTATCATCGAGGTCCTGACTCGGCCCAGACAGCTGGATGGGGCTCCCGCTCAGCTCCTGCTGTGCTTTATTCCTGAGGATTAAAAGTGGCACCAGGAGATAACCTTGTCACAGGGCAGCTGTGAAGTGCCCTACCTCCCACCCCCACCCCTCCTCACCTCCTTTGGGGGAATAGTGATGTCCATTTTTCCCTTCTATTTATTGTCTCCTGTAAACACAAGTCCAAATCAACATAACAGTCAGCAAAGGAATCCCGGGCAAACAGCCTACGAACCATTGGCTTTTATAATTGAAGGAAAGCAATAAACAGATGAAATGTGAAGGCATCCTGAAATTTCTTGCCTGGAGGTGGGTTTAGCTTGGTTAGGAGGGCTATTTCACAGCCATTCATTTGGTGATTTATTGCTTGTCCTGACCTGCTAACCCAGTTAACCCTTTTACCTAAGACAGACAAGAAGAAATGTATATCCAAAAACTTAATCATTTAAAAAAATCTAACATTAAAACATACACTATACAATACACTCTGATCTTTTCTTTTCTTTTTTCTTTCTTTCTTTCTTCTTTCTTTCTTTCTTTCTCTCTTTCTCTCTCTTTCTTTCTTTCTTTCTTTCTTTCTTTCTTTCTTTCTTTCTTTCTTTCTCTTTCTCTCTCCCTTTCTTTCTTTCTTTCTTTCTTTTTCTTTTTCTTTCTTTCTTTCTTTCTTTCTTTCTTTCTTTCTTTCTTTCTTTCCTTCTTTCTTTCTCTCTTTCTCTCTCTCTCTTTCTTTCTTTCTTTCTTTCTTTCTTTCTTTCTTTCTTTCTCTTTCTCTCTCCCTTTCTTTCTTTCTTTCTTTCTTTCTTTCTTTCTTTCTTTCTTTCTTTCTTTCTTTCTTTCTTTTTGGATGCATGGCATGTGGGCTCTTAGTTCCCCAACCACGAATAGAACCAGAACACCCTGCAGTGGAAGTGTGGAGTCTTAACCACTTGACCACCAGGGAAGTCCCTATCCTATCCTATCCTATCCTATCCTATTGTATTCTGTTTCAGTTTTCTGAAATACCCTGGATGGCTTCACAGATTGAAAATTGCACTAATCTCTAAGCTGGAAGCAGGGACCAGGCTTAATCGCATACAGACACACCCTATTACCTACCTCCCTGCTGATCCTGTGGCAGGACCTCAAAAAATGGGTGTTGCCTGGGTAGACAAAGAATGTCACCTGCCATTTCAGTAAACAAAGGATGTTGCAGCTTGGCTAGTAAAGCCATCAGCCACTGCAGCCACCTCCCCCACAAGGGGATTCAGGATGGAGAAAAACAGGATACTGGCCCTAGATACTTAAGTTTCATATCAAAGGGATGATTTTATTAAGTCCAGACTTGTGCATCTTCCCACACATGGAGAAGTGTTAAATTTACCAACTTGAGATACCTGGGTTTTTCTTCCTTTAGCGGTAAACTTTTAATATTCAACTACCTGGTTTTGTTTGTTTGTTTGCTTGTTTGTTTGCAAAAATGCTTATATATCTTGGCTCCTCCCTTACCTCTTTGGAGCAGTCCCTCAGAGCTCTCTGAGAGTCTGTATTCCAGGCTTGAGTCCTCAGTAAGTCTGCCGAATAAAACATAATTCTCAACTTTTAGATTGTGTGTTTTGTTTCAGTCAACACCTGCATAAATAAGAGTGACTCAGCATCTACTATGTCCCTGGCCCTGGCCCTGGCCCTAGGAATTATATGATGATCAGTATAGACAAGCTCCATTGCTTTCAGGGAGCTTCCAGTCTCATGAGGAGACAGGAAAAAAAAAATAAGAAAACAAAATAGAAGCACTTTATATAAAATACCATCAGACAGTCAATTAGTGAAACTTAAGCCACCAAACAGCTGGTGGTTATGTGAGCAGACGCTTAAGTCAGCACTTGATGAGTTGTACAAACTCCTATCAAAAAAGTATCTTCCAGAAGCATATTGATAACTATTTCTGTTCCATGACCCTTCGTGGTCCTGGTCCTTCATGTCTCCCTCCTGTGGCAGGCAGAGTTTTAAGATGACCCCGTGACCCTCCCATCCCTGGGAGTCACTCTCATGATTATATCAATACTATATCACAAGACAAGGGGATGTTGCCAGTGTAGCTGAGGATGTTAACCCGTTGACCTTAAGATGGGGAGTTATCGGCGGGGGGGGGGGTCTCATGAGATCACAGGAGCCCTTTAAAAGCAGAACATCCTCTCCAGCAGGAGTAAGAGGATGTCGGAGAGAATGGAAGCACAAGAGGGTTTAAGCTGGCTTCAGTGATGCAGGGGACCACGTGCGAAGGGATACGGGTGGCCTCTAGGTGCTGAGAACGATCCGTGGTCACAGCCAGTGGGGAAAGCCCTACAGTGGCAAAAAACTGAACTCTGCCAATGAGCTGTGTGGACCCGGAAGCAGCTTCCTCACAGAGTTCCAGGGAAGAGTCTGCCCAGCTGATACCTTGGTATTGGTCTTGTGAGATGCTCGGCAGAGAACTCAGCTGTGAGATAACCAGTGGGTGTGGCTTGAAGCTGCCCAGGGTGTGTTATTTTGTCACACAGCTATAGGAAATGAATAGCCTTGTCCACTTTGTGCTTTTTTACAGGTGGATCCAGACTTGGAGGGGCCTGAAACTCATGCAGTCCTGGTGGTTCTGTTTAAAAGAAGAATATGAGATTCTGAGTACAGAATTAGGTACAAAACTTGGAAGTGCCTCTTCAGCCTCACAGTGAAACTGCCTCTCTCTGTGCTTGGTGTTGTCTCTGCCAATCGCTTTCCTGATCCTGAGGAAAAAACAGAGTTCTTCCCTACAAGGGGCCTCAGACATGCTGCTCCCATAACCGGAATTCTTCTCCTTCTGCTCTTAGCTGTGTTACCTGCCCCTCCCCCTCTCAGACCTCGAGGGAACCTCTCTTCCTCGAAGAAACTTCTCCACAGAAGGGGAAGGGGAGGCTGGGACAAAGTGAGAGAGTAGCATTGACATATAGACACTACCAAATGTAAAATAGATGGCTAGTGGGAAGCTGCTGCATAACACAGGGAGATCAACTCAATGATGAGTGATGACCTAGAGGGGTGGGATAGGGAGGGTGGGAGGGAGGCTCAAGAGGGAGGGGATATGGAGATACATGTATATGTATAGCTGATTCACTTTGTTGTACAGCAGAAACTAACACGACATTGTAAAGCTTGTTTGTATACTCCAATAAAGATGTATTTTACAAAAGAGAGAGAGAGAAACGTCTCTTCTCTCCCCATTTGGATCCAGGTCCTTGGACCTCCACCTCTGTCCTCCTCAGCCCTTGTCACATTGCAGTGTTACACTTGCGTGTGTGATTGTTCAATTCAGGTCAAATAAACCCTCACTCTTTACCCCTCCACCCCTTCCTATTGCCTAAAGCAATTCTAGGGGTTGGAGTCAGCCTGTGATTGGAGATGGTTTGTCTCTCTGGATGCCTGTGTACTGTTGCGGGGAGCTTCAGTCAAGAACGTGCTTAAGAATACCCGTTATTGTGTATTAGTCAACTCTGGCTGGTTCCCTGGGGATGCTCAGAGGACGGACTGCAGGTGCATGAAAAAACCTAGAAAATATACTTGGAGGGAAGGGGAAACCCAAGTGTATAAACCCCAGAATGCACAAGCTACGTTGTAGCTGCAATGGTCGCAAAATGAACATTATACATTTTGTAAATTGCTTTGAGCACAGCCCAGAGCCTGTGGCTTCCATGTGTACCTGTGGGTTCAGTCCTATCTAAGTTGTTAACACTGCTTTCACTGTGTCATCTGATCCTGGTCATTGTTATGATGTATTCTTAGAAGGCAAGACGCAGTTTGTTTCATTAAGGGGCTAAGTGTTTTTCCAAGCTTGAGTTGCAAAGTAGTAATGGAAAATGGAGAAAGGTTTCTCCTTTTTGTGATCGCATGGCAGTGTCCCTCCCAGGCTGTCACGGCCAAGCCTGAGCCACCTAGAGATGAAAATGAGTCCAGGGAGAGATGTCACCCTGACAGGGCACTGATGACATTAGAATTTTTAGAAGTTAATTGAACATGGGCAGAATTGGGACTGTGCACTAGACTGTACACAGGTAGGGGAGCGTCTGAACTCCATGCATTTGCTTCACCCATAAGCTACGAGGCAGATCCTGGTACCCAGTTTAAGTTCATACTGCTCACCACACAACAGACCAATGAATCCAGAGATGAGGTGTTGGGGCAAGGAATGGGGACTTTATTCGGAAAGCCATCAGACTAAGAAGATGGTGGACTAGTGTCCCAAAGAATCATCTTCCCCGAGTTAGAACTCAGGCTTCTTCTATACAAAAAAGGGGAGGGAATGAAGTCCTAGTTCCCGGCAGACTCTAGAGGGGATGTGTTAATTTCTTCCGTCCTGCAGTCATTCACAGGTTGGCCTGCCAGGAGTTTTCCTGTGAGGTAAACAAAGGTATTTTAGCCAGGCTCACAAAGTGGGAGACAGGGTTCCCAGAGATGGGCCATTTTGTATAATTTAAGATTATAGGTGACATCCCATTAGTGGTTAACTTGTAATAGAATGCAAAGTTTCCTTCCTATTATCATCCTACCTGAAGGCCATTGAAAACAAGCTGATATCGATTTACAGAAGCTCAAAGCAGGTTTTTTTGTTTCTGTTTTTGTTTTTAACAGACAATAAACTGCATATATTTAGAGTGTACAATTTGGTATCCCAATCTCCCAATTCATTCCCCTCCAACCCTCCCCACTTTCCTCACTTGGTGTCCATATGTTTGTTCTCTATATCTGTCTCTATTTCTGCCTTGCAAACCAGTTGATTTGTACCATTTTTCTATAGTCCACATATATGTGTTAATATATGATATTTGTTTTTCTCTTTCTGATTCACTTCACTCTGTATGACAGTCTCTAGGTCCATCCATGTCTCTACAAATGTCCCAGTTTCATTGCTTTTTACAGCTGAATAATATTCCATTGTATATATGTACCACATCTTCTTTATCCATTCATCTGTTGATGGACATTTAGGTTGCTTCCATGTTCTGGCTATTGAAAATAGTGCTGCAGTGAACACTGGAGTGCATGTATCTTTTTGAATGATGGTGTTCTCTGGGTATATGCCCAGCAGTGGGATTGCTGGGTCATATGGTAACTCTATTTTTAGTTTTGCAAGGAACCTCCATACTGTTCTCCATAGTGGCTGTATCAATTTACATTCCCACCAACAGTGCAAGAGCATTCCCTCTTCTCCACACCCTCTCCAGCATTTACTGTTTGTAGATTTTCTGATGATGCCCATTCTAACTGGTGTGAGGTGATACCTCATTGTAGTTTTGATTTGCATTTCTCTAATAATTAGTGATGTTGAGCATCTTTTCATGTGCCTCTTGGCCATCTGTATGTCTTCTTTGGAGAAATGCCTCTTTAGGTCTTCTGCCCATTTTTTGATTGGGTTGTTTGTTTTTTTGATATTGAGCTGGATGAACTGTTTATGTATTTTGGAGATTAGTCCTTTGTCTGTTGATTTGTTTGCAAATATTTTCTCCCATCCTGAGGGTTGTCTTTTTGTCTTGCTTATAGTTTCCTTTGCTGTGCAGAAGCTTTGAAGTTTCATTAGGTCCCACTTATTTATTTTGGTTTTTATTTCCATTACTCTAGGGGGTGGATCAAAAAAGATCTCGCTGTGATTTATGTCAAAGTGTTCTTCCTATGTTTTCCTCTAGGAGTTTTATAGTGTCTAGCCTTACATTTAGGTCTTTAATCCATTTGGAGTTTATTTTTGTGCATAGTGTTAAGGAGTGTTCTGATTTCATTCTTTTACATGTAGCTGTCCAGTTTTCCCAGCACCACTTATTGAAGAGGCTGCCTTTTCTCCATTGTATATCCTTGCCTCGTTTGTCATAGATTAGTTGACCATAGTTTATCTCTGGGCTTTCTATCCTGTTCCATTGACCTATATTTCTGTTTTTGTGCCAGTACCATACTGTTTTGAGCACTATAGCCTTGTAGTATAGCCTGAAGTCAGGAAGCCTGATTCCACCAACTCCATCTTTCCTTTTCAAGATTGCTTTGGCTATTCATGGTCTTTTGCATTTCCATACAAATCGTAAAATTTCTTGTTCTAGTTCTGTGAAAAATGCCATTGGTAATTTGATTGGGATTGCATTGAATCTGTAAACTGCTTTGGGTAGTATAGTCATTTTCACAATGTTGATTCTTCCAATCCAAGAACATGGTATGTCCCTCCATCTGTTTGTGTCTTCTTTGATTTCTTTCCTTAGTGTCTTGTAGTTTTCTCAGTACAGGTCTTTTACCTCCTTGGTTAGGTTTATTCCTAGGTATTTTATTCTTTTTGTTGCAAGGGTGAATGGGATTGTTTCCTTAATTTCTCTTTCTGATCTTTCATTGTTAGTGTATAGAAATGCAAAAGATTTCTGTGTGTTAATTTTGTATCCTGCAACTTTACCAAATTCATTGATTAGCTCAAGTAGTTTTCTGGTAGCATCTTTAGGATTTTCTATGTATAATATCATGTCATCTGTGAGTGGTGACAGTTTTACTTCTTCTTTTCCAATTTGGATTCCTTTCATTTCTTTTTCTTCTCTGATGGCTGTGGCAAGGACTTCCAAAATGATGTTGAATAGTAGTGGTGAGAGTGGACATCCTTGTCTTGTTCCTGATCTTAGAGGGAATGCTTCCAGTTTTTCACCATTGAGAATGATGTTTGCTGTGGGTTTGTCATATATGGCCTTTATTATGTTGAGGTAGGTTCCTCAAGGGAGGTTTTATTGTATAAAAATTGGTGGTCATGATTCCTGTTCAAATCCAGACTTTTACTCTTACTGGTTGGAAGGTAAACAACTGAAGTTTCTGCACTTTTGGGCCTACTCCGCATAATTGAGGGAAGTAAATGAGAGATTCCATGTCAACAATTAGAGTAGCACTCAGGAACCACGAGTCATGGTTAATATTACTCTTTTCGTACTGTCACCATTTCTCCTAAAGCTCTAAAACACCCATGGCCTTTATCACATGGACACAGGTTTGCAGTGTCAAGAAAATGCTTTACCGAAAGTTAAAGGTTCTGGCACTAATTGAATCTAACCTGTAATCTAATCTGATCTCATTTCTAATCTAACCTCTAGCAGACCCTTGACATTGGCAATACCTTTTACCAACACTTGACAGCCTTCTGTGATGGTACTTTTCAAAAGATGTGTGTAGCCTGTTGACTTCAGGAGGGTATTTATTTAACAGTTAATTGGTGGGTTGGTTTTCTTTGGGCACCGTATTCATTACCTAGGGCTGCTGTAACAAAGTACCACAAAGTGAGGGGCTTAGAAACATTAGACATTTACTCTCTCATCAGTTCTGGAGGCCAGAAGTCCCAAATTATGGTGTTGGCAAGGCTGGTTTCCTTCTGCCTCTCTTCTAGCTTTTGTGTTGCCAATAATTCTCAATGTCTCTTAGCTTGTAACTACAGCACTCCAATTTCTACCTCTGTTTTCACATGGTCATCTTCTCCCTGTGCATCCTCTCACCTTATAAGGTCACCAGTCACTGGATGTAGAGCCCACCCCAATCCAGTAAGACCTCATGTTGACTAGGTACATCCACGAAGACCCTATTTCCAAATGAGGTCACATTCTAAGGTTCCAGGTTGACATGAATTTGGGGATGAGGGACACCATTTAACCCAGTACAGGCAGCAGGGTCTTTATCTGGCCAGGTTGCGACCCAGGCTTGAGCTTTTAATAAGTCTCTTTTCTGGGGACGGGAAGCAACATTTCTGTCCCTGCCCGACCAGTTTTCCTCTTAATTAACAAGTGGAGCTCACTTGCCAGTGACAGTGGTGAAGGATAAAAATCCACCGACAGGATGAACTAGAAGACAAACTTCAACTTGTCTCTTTGGAGGCTTTTTTTCCCACATGTTTCAAGCTGAAAGACGATTGCAGTGTCAGCTGTAATTACCCAAGCCCATTACACGGCCGGGGGCAGGTGGCACTTAAAGAAATTGTGCAGATGCTGAAACTGGTCTTCGAGAGCCCTCCATGTAGCCCCCGTCTGAGCACAGTTGAAAACACATCTTAAAATAGATCAGCGCTAAATCTCCAGCAAGCAGGTGAGGGCGGGCATACAGAACATGAAAGTGACAGGCAGAACTGCTTCTGAGCCAGGAAGAAAGTGGTTCCCTTCTCACCCATCATCCTAACTCATAAAGGGACAGCTTTGCTTCTCTTTCAGACCCTTTATCATCATCCTCACCATCATCACCCTTGCTGTGTTTGGAACTTCCAAGTATCACCTTGGTCCCCTTTCAAGGAAGTGCTTTTGCCCCAGATGCTGGAAGTGCCCTCAGCTAAAAGCCTTCAAGCCCCCTTCAAGGATGACCTGCAGAGCTCCCCTTGGCCATGTGCCCTAAGGCCATGGCCTTCCCCGCACCCAGGGATGGATCCTGCCAGGGTACCAATTCCTGGCCATCTCGGTCTCAATGGAAACAGCTCTGCTGGACCACTCCATTCCAGAGCTTGCCAGGGGTGGGGAGGTGGAGGTGGGGAGTCAGCTGAGGCTGTCTCTGCATCTGCCCAGTGATCAGCACCTCCCTCTGCCCAATCCTGTTTCCTTTCCCACCCTTCCACAGGAGATGGTCCCAAGGGCATCATTTAATAAACATCCTCCATGCTAAATGGCATCTGAGAGGCTTTTCCCAGGTAGTCCAACCTGCAACAATATCACTGCTGACATTTTTCAAACATTAAGCTTTGACCATGGCCAGACACGGTGCTAAGCGTAAGACACGCAATGTCTCATTTTGCTCACAAAAAATCCATGCAATGTGTGCTCTTAAGTACACGTAACAGGTGAAGGCACTGAGACTTAAAGACTAAGCAACTCCTTTATAAGTGGTGGATCTGGGACTTTGAACACAGCTCTCATGGTACCAAATCCCCACTCTCTAAACAATACGCTCTTCTGTTTTCTGACGTTGCAGGATCAGGTGTTTTCATGGGAATGACTATGTCAGTTTAGAAAATTAGATTTTTGCTCCCAAAGGCGAGTTGGGAAGGCAATTAGGGATTCTTCTCTCTTTTATAGCTACCTTACACTGAAATACATATGGTGAAATGAAAGAAGCCAATCTGAAAAGACTACATGCTATTTGATTCCAACCCTATGACATTCTGGAAAAGGCACAGCTATGCAGATAGAAAGAGATGAGTGGTTGCCAGGGGTTGGGAGAAGGGAGGGATGAAGAGGTGGAATGTAGAGATGTTTAAGGCAGTGAAAATACTCTGTATGAAAGCATCATGGTGGATACATGTCATTATACATTGGTCCAAACACACAGAATGTACAACCCCAGGAGAGAACCCTCATGGAGACTATGGGCTTTGGGTGATGATGATGTATCTGTGTAGGTTCATCCGTTGTAACAGAGGTACCATCTGGTGGGGATGTTGATGATGGGGGAGGCCGTGCACGTGCAGGGGTGGCGGTGTATGGAAACCTCGGTACCTGCCCCTCAAGTTTGCTGTGAACCTAAAACTGCTCTAAAAAATAAAGTTGTAATTTAAAAAAAATCAGTCGGCTACATAGAATTTTAATAAAGAATATGATACATCTTATTATTTGTAAATGATGAGCTCTATGGCCTTTATCTGTATAATGTATAATAAACTATTATAAACTTCAGAGATCCTATTGTTAAATATCGATACACCACTAGTGAAGGTGTTATTTTTGATATCTAATTAATTCTAACACATACACGCATGGTTTCTTTAAAAAAAATCTTGCTGGGGCAATAACATATATTAAATACGTGCAGGTACCCAATAAATATTTGTGGAATGAATTTGTAAGTAAAGTAAAGGCAATTCATCACACATTTGATCAACTGTAATACTCTTCACCATTCCTTCTCTGCAGCTATGATGTACTCATACTTGCTGGAGGGCAATGCAAAAGGTGTAAAACTCGGTATCGATTAGAATAGTTTTAACCTGGAAGATATGCAGACAAAAAGAACCATAAATATTTGTAGAATAAAGCGTATTTTTCTGAAATGGAATTCTCTGAAAAGCATCACGCATATTTGGTTCTTTTAGGACTCGAGCACAGAATGGCTTTTAGGTGAAATATCTCATTCTTCTGAAATGAAACACGCCAGTTTGTGACATAAGAAGATTTAGTGTAGAGTTATTATTTCATCCATGCAGAGCTGGGATCCGTCGATGCCCAGGGCAGCATGGGTATCCCACAGTCCGATGAGGGACTTGGGATCCCTGAATCCAGCCATTCCTCAACTCAAGGGATGGCGAGAAAACGTGGGTGGTGCTCAGATACCATTTGGGGTGAGGATGTTGTTGCCATTTCAATTCTTTTGAGTCCTTTGGATCATATGAAGAGAGTCCCAGTGTGAGACTCATGTGTCTTGAACCACGTTAACCCTTGTGAATCTCCCTTTTCGCACAAAGACAGCAGCTTCCAGCTTTGACTCTTCACCAGGTGGGAGTCTCTCCAGCTAGAGGTGAACAACAGTTTGTTTCTATAATCTTGATTTTCAGGGTTATCCTCTGAGTTGTTGGCTGAACCCCAGGTCCAGCCTCTGTCTTTCTGCCCATGGAGGTCTGACCTGTGTGGACACCAGCAGTGGGCTCCGTGGTCCCTGTCTGCCTGCTGGGTTTGGTCCAGCAAAAGTGAAGTCATCATCCCAGGCTGGCTCTGTCTTGGCAGAGATGCTTTCTTCTCTAAAGGTGGCTGCCTCATACAACTCTCTTCTTCCAATTTATGATGGCTCTCCTGCCCTTGCCCCTTTGGGCCCAGAGGTGGTCTCAGGGATGCTGATATTAGCTCCAAACTCCCACATTGTCCCAAGCACCTCCCTACACCCAGATGGTTGTTGTTAGTCCGTTTGGAAATATGCTTCCCTCAAATTATCCTCATTTGCATGTTCTGGAGGAGACTCTGGCTGACACACCTACTAATGTTGTCACTGATGTTTGGCAACAACTTACTTTACTGACAGAGAAGAAAGGGTAGCCTCAAGTCAAGACTGGACCCTAGAACATTGGTCTGGCCATAAAAGAGAACCCACGGTTCATCTGAGGCAAACATAGAATCTCCAGTTCCCCAGCCTCCTCAAGAGCTGCAAGCACAGCCTCAAATCTTAAGGAAAAAACAAAGCCTTTGGCCATGAGATGGAAGAGAGGTGACAAATTAATGGTTCAAGGCTGCATGTAACCTGCAGCCTTCTTTTCTTGGCTCATGCATTTTTTTTTTCCTTTGGCCAAGCAGCATGTGGGATCTTAGTTTCTGGACCAGGTTTGAACCCATGCCCTCTGAGTGGAAGCTTGGAGTCTTAAGCACTGGACGGCCAGGGAAGTCCTGCATTTTTCTTTTAATGTTTTGGGTTGGCTGCCAAAATCTAAACATTGGACATTTTCATACAAATATCCAAATGTCTGCGTCCTCTTGAAATTGGAAGAACTGACCCTACTGGGGCAGGACCCCTCTCCCCAATTGGGGTGGTACCCGTGCTTTCCAGCTTAACTGTTCTTCACTAGGTCCCCAGACCGGCTGTGAGTTTGAGACCCAGAGAAAGGGCAAGGTAGGAAGTGAGCTGTTGCTGGCCCTCTGCTCCCTCTGGCTCCTGGAGCTCTTGTCATCCTCATTCCTGGCTGATAATCTGCTGAATCATCAGACTCAGATTCTGAGGGTGTCAGCAGCGGGATGTGTGATTTCACGACTGTCTGCCGTCCGCTTCCTCGTTAGCAGTATTCCCCAGAATCAACGCTTCTTTTGAATCTCCTCTGCCTTGAATTGTATCCATTTCTTTAATAACTGCCTTCCTCTGTTCCACTTAGGTTAGGCTAATACGATTTCCCTATTGTGTCCCTGTTCCTCTGTCAAATAAATCCATTTGCTGTCACCTTGTATTTTGAGCCAAACCAAAAATATACACTAATCTTTAATTTATAAAATCCAGTGGTGCCTGCATGTCATTAAATCATGTAGGACTAAAAGGCAGGCTTAGTTGTTAATCGCAAGATGCATTCAGGAAGACTCAATTTCACAGGTCTTCAGTGAGTGGAATAAAAACTAGCTTTGTTGCTGGCTGCCAAGGGTAGTGAACTGGTTAGACTCTGTTAACACATCCGTTATTGGTTCCCACACTATCTTGGAGAAAACGTTTCTTGTTTCAAAATGAAATATTTCAAAACAAAATATTTTAAAATATTTCAAAATACTGCAGTAACTTTTGCTCTGAAAACGTGATCATAGAACTGCTCACAACTTATTCTATGTTATTAAAGAATTGTCTTCCATTTACCTCATAATAGTTATTTTATCCAGCAAATGAAGCAATGAAGCAGGAATATAGGAATTATAATAATTGGGCTCTCTCTCTTTCTATGTATGTATATGTATATATTATATATTTATTAGTAGCAACATGTATATTATATAACAATATATAATATGTTTAATATATTATGTTTAAATAATATACTATTATATATACATATATACATAATTATATGTATAATATAAATATATATTTAATATAATATATAATATTTAATATAATATTATAGAACATATAATATATTTATTATAATATATAATATTACATTATATTAAATGTCATGTTCTATTATATTTAATATAATGTATAATATATATAACATATATACACACATATATTTAATATAATATATAGTATTATATTAAATATGTTCTATTATATTTAATATAATATATAATATATATAACATATATACACACATAATTACACATACATATATAATTATATTTATACACACATATGCATAGCAAGCACTCCACACCAGGTACGGGCATAGCACTGAATCTCCATGTTAGAAAAGATTCACATCTACTCCAGGTACAAGTGGAGAGACAACCTGCCCGGGCATCACCTGGCTTCAGCTCAAGAAACTCAACTTCACCAATTACATTCACCCCCTGCCTCACCAGGGGCTGGCAAGAGTGTTCCAGGCTGGATCTAGAGGGCAGGTGACCGGCTGGGCAGCCTGAAGGAGACGTGGACAGCCAGCTTTGGCCAGCGGCAGCCAGCCTCCTGCGGGTGCTGAGCCTGCCCATCAGGCACGGACCGGTCTACGTGCCTCCCTGCAGATCCGTGCTGATTACAAGTTCCATGAAGGGCAGAGGGGATGCTTGTGAAGGTGGCAGTGGGGGATTCTTTCTCATGAAAAGCCCCTTTAACAGCCACTGGTATCAAGGGGTATCATCTCTCGGGATGTAGGCTGTCACAGGGACGGAGACTATCACTTCTTCACGTAATGTGTTTCATTGAAGATGCCAATGCAGGAAATCATTGATCTGTTTGGAGGTTAAGGGACCTCCCTCATTCTGGGCTCTTTACTGCAAAATCACAGAAACCAAAGCAGTGACAGAATTAATTGGGGATTTTGGTTCTAAAGTTGTATTCCCAATAAAAGTGACCCTCTTGCGCGCTCTCTCTCTCTATATATATATATACATACCTGTGTTTGCTTTTTTAAAATATACATACATATATACATTATATGTATATAAATATGCACATATATTTTATTTTTAAATATATATACATAAATATATACACATATATATTTTAAAAAAGCAAACACACTTGTATGCACAGATACACATAACACACGATGAAAAATCTGCTCTAAAATTGATTTATTTCATGAAGAAGTTGCTCTTTTTATGAAGAACTGATTTAGGAGTCTCAATTACAGCAGTTGAGGTTGAAATATTTTAATCGGAAATGTTTTGCTCCCTGGGAAAGAGAGTTCTAAAGGCTGTAAATTTTCCCAGTTGAGGGCATTACTTCTAGCCAATTAACTTGGGCATAGTTCAAGTTCTCCAGGACAGATGGGTCCCTCCTACACTTTCCCAGCCATTACTATCTGTCGGTTTGTCCTCTAAATGATCGTGGAGCAGTGGGGGATGGGGCATGCGGGACCCAGGGAGGACAGAGGGCTTCAGAAACCCACTGTCCCACTGAGGGCCGCTGGTCCTTGTGGAATTCTCTTTCCAGCAGAGGTGTAAGAAGGAAGCAGCAGCCTCCACGATGAGATTTGGGACCCTCAGGCCCTGGGTAAGCAGATCCCTCCACAGTGCTTCTTATCAGGAGGACAGGTTTCATAGTAATAAGAAAAGAAACAACAAATCCCTGTCCCACAAGGGCTCAGTGTCAAACAGCTGTCACTATTGGATGACTCAGGTTTCGATTTGTGTCAGGAATGATGGAAAGTGGCTCCAGGAGCAATTTACAGTCCTGTGACTCTGGAATCCACAGATGGGGGAGGCACACTGAGCTGCTGTGCTTGGGGGTTTGCATGATTTAGTAAACAACACTGAGACCTTCTGCAACAGTGAAATAAGGTCTAACCGCAAGGGAGGCCGGGAAATGTGGTCTAACCACAAGGGTGGTTGGAAAATACGGTCTAATCCAAGGGAAGCTGGAAAATGTGTTCTAACTGCAAGGGAGACTGGGAAATATGGTCTAACCCAAGGGAAGCTGGAAAATGTGGTCTAACCCCAAGGGAGATTGGGAAATGTAGTATAATCCCAAGGGAGGCTGGGAAATGTAGTCTAATCTCAAGGGAGGCTGGGAAATATGGTCCAGCCTTTGGTGGGACTAGGCGAAGGTGAAGGGGATTTGGTGAAAACATTGTCCCTGTCACACGCCCAGAGTAAAGGCCTTGAGCTTGTGATATCTTCTCTCCCAGACAGTAGTTATTATTCTCACCTTCCACCAACCAAGTGTGTTCAATCCAGGCTGGTCCATTTCATCGGCAGAAAGCCAGGTATGGCCGTATCGCACTTTGGAGGCAAAGAAGGCTTTTTCTGTTTGCTGCCTTGCAGGTCATCCTGGAGAAAAGTGAGAACGGTCAGAATATCCAAATGAGAGACATTCCTGAAGGACCTCCGTCTTATCAAACTTGAACATTCCTTAATGGTTTGAACAAACAGGGGAACCGAGGATCAAATCATTAATTGCTTGAGTTAATGAGGGTATAGCAGCTGCCTTTCATCCAGCTTTAGACCTCTATTTGGGAAAAAGCAATAACAATTTTTAAATAGAAAATTAAATCTAATCTATACACATAGATCTGAAAACAAAGACTCTATTCTTCTTGTAATTATCACTACGGCTCAGTGTTTACCAGATATTGATCATAGAACCAGAAAAAAAAGGAGTTATCTTTTGAATCATAACCACACAGAAATTTAATCAACCTCCTTTTGAATTGGATGATTGCAGGGGGTCTTCACACCAACTAGTTTGCCATTTGCAGTAGGAGAGCTGCATGGAAGACCCTGGATGAGCAGACTCAGATTAGAACCAGACACCCTGGAAAGTGTTTGTCTGTTCCATTGTCAAGCCTTTCTGTTTCATTTTGGTTTGTCATCAGGTATGAAGGGGTTTAGGTGAGCATACACCTTACTTCACGTCATCATTATAGGACCAGCTAAGGCCCCTATGGCTCAATGGTTTCCCTTATCATAATCTCTTATCATCATCCCAGTCATTATGACACCTGGCCCACCAGAGTCCCCTTTCTGATGCATTTCAGATATGCCCTCCACTCTTAACTTTGAGAAGAACACAATGATGCTGTGTGGATATGTGCGTTTTAAAGTTACCCAGACAGAATGAAAGTGAGTTATTTGTAGTGAGGTGGATGGACCTAGAGTCTGTCATACAGAGTAAAGCAAACCAGAAAGAGAAAAACAAATACCGTATGCTAACGCATATGTATGGAATCTAAAAAAATGGTACTGATGAACCCAGTGACAGGGCAAGAATAAAAATGCAGATGTAGAGAACGGCCTTGAGGATACCGGGTAGGGGGCGAAGGGGAAGCTGGGAGGAAGTGAGAGAGTAGCATTGACATATATACACTACCAAATGTAAAATAGATGGCT
Source organism: Hippopotamus amphibius kiboko (assembly GCF_030028045.1). Classification (NCBI taxonomy): domain Eukaryota; kingdom Metazoa; phylum Chordata; class Mammalia; order Artiodactyla; family Hippopotamidae; genus Hippopotamus; species Hippopotamus amphibius. Next base: position 23,607,756 of record NC_080193.1, read on the forward strand.
TGTCGGAAGCTGCGGCATAACACAAGGAGATCAACTCAATGATTGGTGGTGACTTAGAGGGGTGGGATAGGGAGGGTGGGAAGGAGTCACAGGAGGGAGGGGATATGGGGATATATGTATCATACTCCAATAAAGAGCTTAAAATTAAATAAATAATAAATAAATAAAGTTACCCAAACATTATTCCCTTCAGGTCATGTTGTGTTTCACAGTCTTTACACTCAGAATTGTGTTCTAAAAAGCTCCCCAGCCTGCTCTCAGCTCACCTGGTTTACTTCTTCTGCCAGTTCCAGCTGAAGGAATTGCCTCACCAATCCTGTCCCCACCTAGACAATCCTGCCTCCTGGTGGTTGCTCAGTCCTCTGAATTTTTGATGCCTTAAAGGTGTCTGGGACTTCCCTGGTCGTCCAGTGGCTAAGATCCCATGCTTCCAATGCAAGGGACCCAGGTTCAATCGCTGGTTGGGGAACTAAATCCCGCCTGCATGCCGCGACTAAGAGTCCACATGCTATAACTAAAGATTCCGCATGTAGCAACTAAAGATCCTGTGTGCTGCAACTAGGACCCAGTGCAGCTAAATAAATAAATAAATAATGTCATCCAAGCAGAGAAAAGACTATTCACATCTACTTGTTCTGTCTCTGTTCTTTTTAGTATTCTACTTATTAAAGTAAACATTGCAAAAATGCTGATTTTACAGAAGCTTTGAAGTTAAACTGAACACTTTTAATGTTCTATTTATAAATCTTCTATTTTATAACAGGTTAAAAGGCAGTTTGGGGATTTCCCCAGCAGTCCAGAAGTTAAGACTCCGCCTTCCAATGCTGTGGGCACAGGTTCAATCCCTGGTCAGGGAACTAAGATCCCACATGCCAGAGGTGCAGCCAAAAATTTAAAAAATAATAAAAGGCAGTTTTAATAAGTTAGTAAATTAAATTCCTTTAAATATTAAAACACATTCACAAATTTCATGTATTTAGCTTCAAGCCCTGGTCCCGGAAGATCCCACATGCTGCTGTGCAACTAAGCCCATGCACCACAACTACTGAGCCCGTGTGCCACAACTACTGAAGCCTGCATGCCCTAGAGCCCGTGCTCTGCAATAAGAAAAGCCACCACAATGAGGAGCCCACACACCACAACAAAGAGTAGCCCCTGTTCACTGCACTTAGAGAAAGCCTGCATGCATCAATGATGACCCAATGCAGCCAATAAATAAAAATAAATTAATGAATTAAGAAAATGCACACACGAGTGCATATGCCTACTAAAAAAAAAATTCAATTTTAGAAACAGTGATGAAACGAGTTCACTCCTCTGAGCTGCAATTTTAGAATGAGTTGAAGTCTAAAGTAGTGAGTAATAGGGTCTTAAGAGTATTGGTTACATGCAAATCACCAAGGTCACCCAGAGTCTTAAGATTTTAGTTATTATGCTAATAGGTGCCAATTTCATTTCTATTTTTGAACTTTGAAATGATTATACATTGACAAGAAGTACCAAGTGACATGTCACCCTATGGTTTCATTTGTCATGACTCTGGGACAAGCAACCTGGAAATTGACATGGGCATGACCTCGTATATCCATTTCTGTGTTAAATCATGCATCCTTCACAAAGGATGGTGCTCTCTGTGGACCATTCTCTCCCCACTCCCTGGGATTCCCACCCACCCCAGCCTCAGTCACGTCCTTCACTTAAATCCATGTCTGGAGACTCGGCTTAGTCACTGACACCTCCCTGTACCCGGCTGAAAGTGGGTCCTCCTTGGTGTTTCCAGAGCACCCTGAGCATATTTTATCCAGTTCTCACCATACTGTGCTATAAGCATGTCTCTCTGTATCTATTTCTCCCGCCAGAATGTGGGGCCCTATGGGGTAAGGACTAGGTTGGATCCAGTTCACCTCTGAGCCTCCATCTGATATAATACATGGCACAGAATACACACCCAATAAATCTGTATCTATTATGAAAAGGGACAACTGGGGTCTTAGACGAAACCGTGCAAATCAAAGTATCCTCCTTAATAGACCTCAAAAGAGGAGCATCATTAACTAGATATAGAACATGGGAGAGAAAGTTGTGTTCTTGGATCAAAGCTCCCAGAAAGAGTCAGCCTTTAAGCAAATTGTGTGATTAGGTCAAAAAAGATACCAAGGAAAAGAAAAAGCAACCTTACATTTACAACAGAAAAAGAAAGTATTTTCACATATAAGGGCACTCGGCGGTTAGGATTCAGAGCTGATTCAGCAAATTAGATGAGGTTCTCTTTTAGGACATGATTAGTTATTCATACTAAGTGATATTTATTCTCTAGCTGCCTAGCATTTAAAGTGATACTTTTGACAAGTAGAAAAATATGTTCCTTGCTTTCCTTCCAAATAGGCAAAATATCAACTTGAAAAAAAATTATTTGTTTGAACAACCCAAGGGGAACGTAGAACAGGAATGGAAAATCTGTGAAGACAGAAATTCCATCTGGCTGTAAAAAGTTACCTGCTTTTTTGTTTTCTTAAACAAAGCAAAGAAGAAAGAAGAAAAGAAGGAAGGAAGGAAAGGAGGAAGGAAGGAAGGAAGGCAGGAAGGAAGGGGAGGCAGGGGGGAGAGGGATGGAGGGGTTATAAATTAAGAAAATATTTTAGTGCCTTTCACAGGGAGCAAAGATAAAAGCACAGAGCAGCTTTCTCCTGGTACAGTAATTTTGTGGATCTCATTGTCTTTAATCGATGCCACTAAAATTAGAAATAGACTCAGGAGAAGTTTAGATAAATACATAGATAATAGCCAGGAAATTTAAGTTACTTTAAATTAAATTACTTTAAATGTATTTCATAAAATCTTCTCTAATACTTTTTGTTTCTAAGATGTTATAAGGGCAATTCCACAGCAGCCTTTTTCTGGAGCTAACTCTTGTGACTCTACATTACTTAATTAGTGTACAGACTGAACAGTGGCCACCAAAAATTCATGTTACCCATCACACCAGGATGTGATCTTATTTGGAAATAGGGTCTTTGCAGATGTGATTAGTAAAGATGAGGTCATACTGGACTAGGGTGGGTCCTGGATCCAGTGACTGGTGTATCTATTGATAAGAAGAGAAGACAGGAACTTCCCTGGTGTGCAGTGGTTAAGAATCCACCTGCCAATGCAGGGGACACAGGTAAGAGCCCTGGTCTGGGAAGACCCCACACGCCGCGGAGCAACTAAGCCCTTGTGCCACAACCACCAAGCCTGTGCTCTAGAGTCCTCAAGCCACAACTACTGAAGCCCAGGCACCTAGAGCCTGTGCTCCAAAACAAGAGAATCCACCACACTGAGAAGCCCTCGCACCACAACGAAGAGTAGCCCCGCTCTCTGCAACTAGAGAAAGCCCAAGCAGCAACAAAGATCCAATGCACCCAATAAATAAATTAATTTAAAAAAAAAAAGAAGAAGAAGAGAAGACACACAGAGGCACAGACCCAGCGGGACGGCCATATAATGACAGAGGCAGAGATGGGAGAGATGCGACCACAAGCCAAGGAGCACCAGGAGCCCCCATAGGCTGGGAGGAGCGAGAAGATCCTTCTTTCCTAGATCCTTCAGAGGGAGCTCAGCCTGCCAATGTCTTCATTGCAAACATCTGGCCTCCAGAATAGTGAGAAAATAAATTTATGTTGTTTTAAGCCCCCCAGTGTGTGGTCATTTGTGACACCAACCGTAATCAGGTCATAGTAGAAGTTTCTGGAGAAAGATAGAATGTCTGAAGTGGGGACGTCATATGTAAGTGCCAGTAGTTTAGCCTTTGGACTTAACTGATTGGGAGGAGAAAAGTCCTTTCTTTTTTAAGAATAGAGGGAAATCTCCCTCCTCCTGCGTGGGAAATATAGAGCTCAGAGGAGCACATGTGCTTGGAGCACAGGTCCATCTTAACCCCTCTTTCTCTGGCTCTCACCTCATCTGGGCAGAAGGGAAACAAGAGGTTAGAGCAGGACTCCAGAAAGCCAGGCTTCCCTTTGCTTTGTCCCTAGCAATTCTTCAACCCATGAAAGCTCAGAGTTATTAACTGTAAAGCTTCCTGGGAGAGGTGGTCCCCACTCTGCCCTTGGAAGCAGCTGGCAGCCAAGCTCCCTGGATCTGTGGGGACCAGGTTACCATCATGGCCCAAGGTATGGATGGACCAGGGGTGCACAGGTGAGGAGACTGCCAGAACCAGGAAGTACAAGAGAAAGAGGTACAATATCTTCCCTCACTGAAGCCATAACAGAAACAAGCACACAAAGGAAGGGCAAAGGTACTGTATTTGCTTCCCAAAGCCGCCTTAACAAAGGCAGCTTAGAACAGCAGGAGTTTATTCTTGAAAATCAAGGTGTGCCCAGGGGCACGCTCCTTCTGAAGGCCCTGGGGAAGGGTGTGTGCAAGGCTACTCTCCTGTCTTCTAGTAGAGCCTTCACCTGTAGCAGGGTAAACCCAGTCTTCACGTGGCCTTCTTCCTGTGTGCATGTCTGTCTCTACATCCAAATTTCCCTTTTCATAAGGACACCAGTCATGTTGGACTGGGCCCACCCTCATGACTTCATTTTAATTTGATCTTCTGCAAAGACCCTGTTTCCAAACGAGGTCCCATTCAGAGGTGCTGGGGCCTCTTCCTCGGGCACACAATTCAGCCTACAACAGGTCCGAAACTTTACAAGGACTATTGTTTTTTTCCTGCAAAGATTTCTCTCTATAATCTGAAACACACAGCTTTGGGGCATTAAGTTTTGCTACTTAAATAAAGGATAATTGATTAATAACTAATAATAATTAAAAATTTGGAAGATAGGAACACTCTGGAAACTCTAAATATATGGAATAAGAGAATCTGATTGACTTGAGATATGTCAGCCCTTAACTCCACCATCTGATTCCTGTGGCCTCAGGCAAATCAACTAACCTCTCTGAACCTCCCTCTGACTGCATGCAAAATGGAGCTAACAATACTGGTTCACAAAGTTGTCGTGAAGATCCAATGGGGTGGAACATCTTAAGAACAGCTTAAGAACATCTGTGATATGGAAAACTGCAGTAAAAGAGCCCTGCTATTTCCAATATTATTAATAAAACAGCCCTAACATTATTGCTGTTCTTGATCCTAACAGAAGGAATACAGAGGAGGGCTGGAGGTGTAAACTCGGAGATGAAGGCACGGATCGCCACCTGGTGGCAGCATACTGTAGCGTGGATTTGTGCCCTCCCCACGGGGAACCCGCCTCATCAGTTGCTTCATCTCTAATTATCAATGGAAAACAATGAGAATCAGTTCATCGTCACTGAACTTCACAATTGAAAGTATGAACGGGTAGGTCCTGCTGCTCAGAAGACTTCGAGGAGGGAATGTACCTTACCCTTCCCTAAACCATCCCTCCACGTCCCTGTGGGAGGAGAAAGCTGGGATAGTCAACCTTGGTCTGAATAAATTGCCTTTTCTATCCCCTCTTACTTATAGGATGTGGCAGTAGGGCAAATGTCTAATAAACGTTTGTCGAGTGAAATAACAAAGAATTTACTCTTCATAATATTAATACCTGATATTCACTGAGCCCCTAGGATGTGCAAGTTCTGTTCTAAATGGACAACCCAGTATATATGGATGACCTCAGTTGTCACGGGGACCATGGCACATAGCAAAAAGTCCATGCTCAGAATATTTGTAGGAGCTGAAAGGCATAAAGAATCAGGACTAAATAATGACTTAGTAGGATCTGATTTTAAAATGGGCCAACTCGTGTGCACTGCTGACCTTTATAGATGCTGAATTATTGAGTTGAAAAGGGGATTCCCATTAAACCGAGACAGCTGATAATCATGGCAGTTTATAAATGTAATTCAGGAGCAAAGCTTATCATCCGCACAGGACATGTACATCCTCAGGGGAATCTGAAATTCCAGGTAAAATCGCATCCCACATATACCCTGAAAACAGGTATGTGTCTGAAGTGCCTTCAACCCCACCCACATGGGCAGCAGCCTGAGCTCATGGCTGGAAGATCTGGCTGAATTCACTGTTTGGGGGGAGACAGGAAGTGACACCTACTTGTGTCATTAAGGTATACACCCGATGACATTTAAAATGAGCAAACTTACAGTGTTATCCAAATATCAGTAAATGAAAGCAACAGAGTCTAAGAACAATGCAGCCCTCATAGTTCTGAGTGGTGCTGAGTTAAAGTGGAATCGAACCTCTGGACTCTCATGGGGACAGCGCCTGCACCACAGCAGAGAACAACGGGAGAAGGTGTCCGACAGGTGTGTGACTCCCAGTTTTTCTGGTGCCATGTTGGCACCTGCAGGTGTGATGCCTAACCTACCTTGAGACACGTGGTCTGCTCCTGGAACTTTACCTGCAGGTGGTGGAAACCTGCTCCCTTTGTCTTATCTTGGGATCACACCCCTAATGCCTCCAGAGTCCAGGCAGGAGCCACAAAGGACTGAACCTGGGTGAGGGGGCCTCTGGGAAATGGGATGGGCATGCCCCGTCTAATGAGGATGAAGGGTGGCTGCTGTCAGGAAGGGCTGAGACCAGTGTTGGCAGACCTTCTAATTTTTCTAGGGAAGCTAAGACTCTGGCTCTCAGTGTTGTCAATGGTATATCCCCCCCGCCCCGCCCCACAAAATACAAGACAAATGAAACACAGCTGGGGACCAGATTTCATATGGCGCAATTCTATATGGGACCCAACCACCTCTTGCCTATAAAATGAATTCTCGGATTCTAGTCTTTCAAGTTGATCTTGATCTTACTAAGACTGGCTTCCCCAAACTTATAGTCTCCTGCTCTGATTTTCCTCTGTTGTTGATGAACAGAATTTTGCTCTCAAAGTTTGATCTTCCCTTAGGGACACTTGTACCCACTGATTGCCTTCTTGTACTGTTGTTTTGCCTTCTTGGTGAATCTCTTTTATGATTTCCTGAATAATTTTTAACAGAGCGCTCTCAAGTCACACTACTATGAAACTCTCCCTTTCCTGGAGTTGTTCTCTCATCCACCTCTTCATCATTTCCCCTTTTTCCCTCTGGGCAAAGCTGCCATCCTTTATAGACTGAAATGTCAGAGATGCACGTTCCTAGCTTTCTCTGTAAGTATTGGTCCACAAGACCTATTCTGGTCAAGGAGATATAAAGGGACAGCTTCCTGTTACTTTTGAGAAAGATTTTCTTCCCTGATGTAAAGAAAGAGATGTATAAGAAGTGCTTTTACCCACTCCCTGTTTTTCATGTTTTTAGATGATGCTTCATGAAGGTGTGATACCTGGGGCTGCAGCAGCCATCTTGCAACCATGAGGAAAGAAGCCTCAGAACGAAAAAACAGCAACAACAACAACATGATGATAAGTATCAAGCAAAAGGATGGAAATAATCTCTGTCCTCAGTGATGCTCTTGGGCCGTCAAACCATCTCTGGGACTGCCTCGCTCCTGGCTTCTTATCAAATGAAATAATAATAAGCCCTACTGATTATGATACTTTTACTTGAGTACCTCATTACCTGCTTTTGAAATCATCCTAACTGAAACATACCCAAATACTATTCACCATCTCCTTTAGCCCTTGGTATGCATCTTATCACAGGGAGCCTTGTACTTTTGTATATTCCCTCAAAGATTTTAAGTTCCTGAGAGCAGAGACTGTCATGCTGGCTTCTAAGAAACCATAGGTTTTATGTTCATTTCTTTCTATATTTGTGTGCCGTGCAGTCTGTCCAGTATGTATTTCTCAGCACATATAGTTTGGATGGACCTGACTTCCCCACTCGCCACACCTCACCTGTCTGGCTCCAGGAACAGATGTAGGCACATGCCTGACCCATCAGAGTACAGAGCACATCACTTCCTGGCCACACGGATTGATTCAGGGACAGACACATGTCCCAATCATAGCCAAAGACACTCGATTGCAACACTTTTGTGGAACTGCTAGGATGGAGGAAAATAAAGAAATCTCACTTCTGGGCTTGCTGCTGGTGTAGCCCTGAAGTTTTTATGAATAACTTCAAGGGAAGTGGTTGAGCAAGAAAGGAACCCACAGATAGAAGAGCAGAGTCAAGATATTGAGGGAGAAAAACCAGTATGAGAGCCAACGCAGACCTTTATGCGCTTAAACAAGATTAATTAGCAATTCCCATTTCTCAAAACCAAGAGTCCCAACTCATACATATTCTCTTTAATTCCCCCCCCCACACACAAAAAACGGCACATTTCTTGGGACTTCCCTGGTGGTTCAGTGGATAAGAATCTGCCTTCCAATGCAGAGGATGAGGGTTCTATCCCTGGTCAGGGAACTAAGATCTCACAAGCTGCGGGTCAACTAAAACTCGGGTGCTTCAACAAGACCCAGCACAGACAAAAAAACCCCACATTTCTTGTTGCCTCTGCAATTCTTTGTATAATTAAATCTTTCCTTGATACAGCCCTTAACAATTTGGAAATAATACAGATCATTATAAAACCCATTACTAAAGACAAGTCAAAAAATATTCTAGGGCTTCCCTGGTGGTGCAGTGGTTAAGAATCCACCTGCCAATGCAGGGGACACAGGTTCAAGCCTTGGGCCGGGAAGATCCCACATGCCACGGAGCAACTAAACCCATGCACCACAACTACTGAACCTGTGCTCTAGAGCCCATGAGCCACAACTATTGAGCCCACGTGCCACAACAACAGAGCCCATGTACCTAGAGCCCATGCTCTGCAACAAGAGAAGCCACAGCAGTGAGAAGCCCGTGCACCACAACACAGAATAGCTCCTACTCTCCTCAACTAGAGAAAGCCTGCACGCAGCAACAAAGACCCAATGCAGTCAAAAATAAAAAATAAATAAAATAAATCTTTAAAAAAAATTAAATTAAATTAAAGCTATTAAAAAAAAAAACCAAGAGTCCCAACTAATACATATTTCTTTTACTTCCCCTGCAAAAAAAAACCACATTTCTTGTTGCCTGTGTAATTCTTTGTATAAGTAAATCTTTCCTCGATATAGCCCTTAACAATTTGGAAATAATACAGATCATTATAAAACCAATTACTAAAGATAAGTAAAAAAATATCATAAGCAAGACCCCAGACCTGAAAGACCAATATACCAGTGACCATCCTGAATGCCATCTGAGGGCCAGAGACATAACACAGGAAAAGTCTCATAGCTCAATGAAAATGGATGTGACTGCATCAAGGTAACGAATGCAAATCTGAAAATTTGAATCATTCCCCTAATATTCAATTTGATGTGTTCGACGTGCAAAATAAGTAACAGGTGAACACTCCAAACTCCAAGGCTCTCAGGGAAGCCACCCAAGACCTGCAAGGAGAAAGAGGCCAGATCTTTTTCACACGTGAAGCACACCAGGACCCTCCCTTTCCTTTGAACAGATCGGGAAATGTATGAAATGGCCAGAATGCAGCATCTCTTCTCTCCTGATGGAAAATGCAAGAGTGTGTGTCCCCCTTCTTTGCCCCGCAGCCGCTTTCCTTGCTGCTATTCCCAGCATTTCCGGTGGGTCTGTCCTGCTGGGAGGCCCCAGAGTCCCCCATCCATCATGGTCCTGCTGGGCATCTTTGCTTTTTTCAGCGTCCAAAACATCCAAAATATTTGGCCCTTTCAGCAGCTCCTGTGGAGTCTGGAAGCCCATCGTTACCCCGAACAAAGCCCCCTCCCCAGCAAATGAGGTTTGCTCACAGAAAAGGCACAGGAGGGAGGATGTCTGCGAACAGAAAATGAGGCAATGCAGGGAGAAGAAGAGAGAAACATAGAGGAAGACGCTGCTATTTTTAAGTAGAACATTCTTTTCTCTTTAGAATCCACATGTGGCGTTGGGCGAGCAGCAAATGCATGCCGAAAATGGATTTTTATTGACAGGAAAGTACTTGTAAATGGGAATCTATTTTTGACTCGAGCTAAAAACAAAGTCCTGCTTGGGGGAAATAAGCCATGATTGGCATGGTGCTTTGTTTATCTTGTGTGCGCCATTGTCTCCAGCAGAACAAGAGGCATGTTTATTTTATTTACTTAATCAGGCAATTCTCTTGCTCCTTCCCTTTGCAAGATTCCAGATTCAAACGTTAGCAGCATCCTCTGAACAATGAAAGAAGGGAGACAGATTCCCAGGCTCTTGGAGTCCTGTCCTAAGTTCATTCTGCAGGTCCACCCTTTGGGACCCTCACCTGTAAGATTTCATCAGCATCCTTAACTACTACAAATACTGGTTAATGTCTTGCCCTGTGTAAGACACTGTGGGAGAGCCCAGGGAGGGGTGAAGCTCTTATTCCTCAGCCTGAGGCTTGCGGTCCATCAGAGTGTGGCTGCTAGGGAATGATTCACCTTTGCTGGAGTCTCTAAGATGCTCCCCTAATAAGTAGCACTTTTTATCTGAGTTCCGAACAAGTTGGGACAAAAGATTCAAGATGGGAGGAGGAATGTTGCCTTTGTTACTGGCAGAGCCTATGGTAGGTAAATAGATGCTCTCCCCTCCTGGACACAGCCATGCCCTCATCCTAATCCTTGATACCTCTGAGTATGTTAGGTTACATGGCAGAGGGGTATTAAAGTTCCAAAGAGAGATTAAGGTTGTGGATCAGCTGCCTTTGCCTGAAGGAGACGAACCTGGGGCAGCCCCACTGGTCCACAGGCATCCTCGGGAGGAGGGAGAAGTCAGAGAAGATGCGACATGGAAGAAAGGCACGGGGATGCGACATTGCTGGCTTTGCAGACAGAGGAAGGGGGCCACGAGCCAAGAAGTGGGAACCACCTTAGAAGCTGAAGGAGGCACTCCAAATCCACAGCTTGCTTACCTGTCCTTACATCCCAATAACACTTTCCCTGAGGTAGATGCAGGTATGTGTCTGCCACCTGAGAGGATGTGGAATGTGCCTGGAATCTGGGCCTGAGCCAAAACAAATGCAGGCTGTGTCATTCAAAGGATGGCTCCTGCCCTCCATCTGACCACATCCCCAGGATTTTCCCACAATGCATTCGTTTACCTTCTAGACGAGCCTCCAGAAAATCTCCTATTCCCTCCCTGCTGACCCCAACACCTGTTTTCTTTAATTCTCTAATTCATCCCTGTCCAAAAGAGATATAATGCCAGCTGCCTATAAAATTGTAATTGTTCTACATTAAATGTGGCTACATTTAAAACTAGTAAAAAGAAACAGGTCAACCTAATTTTAATAATATATTCTATTTCACCAAAGAGATCCAAATTATGATTTCAATATATCGTCCATGCAAAGGACTACCCTGGTGGTCCAGTGGTTAAGACTTCACCTTCCAACGCGGGGTTCCATCCCTTGTAGGATTTAAGATCCCACATGCCTCGCAGCCAAGAGACCAAAACATGAAACAAATTCAATAGAGGCTTTTAAAATGGTCCACATTAAAATAAAAAAAATCTTAAAAAAAACATATCATCCACACAAAAGTTACAAATGAGATATTTTATATTTTTTCATCCTACGTTTTGGAAATCTTGTGGGTATTTTATGCATTTTACTAGCGATTTCAATTCAGACCAGCCACACATAGCTCGTGGCTGTTGGATTGGACAAGCACAGCTCTGAGTGTTGTAAATGCTGACCTCCTGACTTCTTTTTTTGTTTTTTTGTGTGTGTGGTTTTTTTTGGTTTTTTTTTTTTGGCTGCATTGGGTCTTCATTGCTGTGCATGGGCTTTCTCTAGTTGTGGCGAGCAGGGGCTATTCATCATTGCGGTGCTCAGGATTCTTATTGTGGTGGCTTCTCTTGTTGAGCATGGGCTCTAGGAGCGAGGGCTTCAGCAGTTGTGGCATGTGGGCTCAGATATTGTGGCTCATGGGCTCTAGAGCTCAGGCTCAGAAGTTGTGGCATACGGGCTTAGTTGGTCTGCAGCATGTGGCATCTTCCCAGACCAGGGATCAAACCCATGTCCCCTGCATTGGCAGGTGGATTCTTAACCACTGCGCCACCAGGGAAGCCCCCCTGACTTCTTGTTTGCAAGTGATTTGCTACCAATTCATAGGAAACTAACATTATCATCTCCCTAGAGTAGTGGGTGTGAATTTCAAGCCATATGTTCAATTATGAGTGAAACATTATAATTATTCACTTTTCTCTAAATTGAATTAAATCTGATTCTGAGACTCCATCTTGCCAGATTGGCAGAATATTTACAATCAACTAGTATTGGGGCTCCCTCACCCCAAGTTATGCAAAGTTTCTCAGTCAACTTCAAGGTTGACTGCTCATGAACCACAAGGCACCCCTCCCCTGCATATTCCAGAGAGAGTGTAGCCGAAATTTGGCATCTGTACACCGGTACTGAATTAAATCTCAGAAACAGAGTTGTGGGTGAAGTAGAAAAGAACAGCTTTGTTGCTTTGCCAGGCAAAGGGGCCACAGTGGGCTAATGCCCTCAAAACTGTGTGTCCTGACCTGGACAGCGGTAGTGAGGAGTTTTATAGTAATGGTTCAAAGAGGGCGTGGTCAACTCATGGACTTTCTTCTGATTGGTTGGTGGTGAGGTAAGTGGGAGTCAGCATCATCAACCTCCTGGTTCCAACTGATCTGGGGTCTCTGTGCTTGTGGGCAGCAGAGAGTGAACTTCTCCCATCTGGTGGGGGTTTCAGTATCTGCAAAACCGCTCAAAGTGTGTATCCCTTGAGGGGAAACCAGGACCCTGCCCCAAGGCTGCACTATTGTGTCTTGGCTGCTCCCCCCTTGTCTCCGCATCCCCTCCTTTCCCTGATTAGCACCTGTTTGAACCTGCCCTTTGTATCTCAGGGAGGGTCATGGAGGCTGAATGAAGCCTATTTCCTGCAAACAAGAAACGGGGGACACAGAAAGGCTTTTGTGCCAAGAGCCCCACAAGGTCTTTCTCAGTTTCAGTAGCTGCTGTTTCAGTAACGTGGTTGTCAGGTCCTTGCGGTCTGACAGAGGCCACCACCAGGCCATATGGAACCTTTGAATTTAAAAGATACTGTTTCTGGGAGGTTATGGACCCAAAGATACCTAGCTTGGTGACAACAGTATTTTGGGTGAATTGGTAAAGAGTGCCACCCTAAAGAATGCACTCAGCTTAAGCCTAAGCCCTTGGTTTGGCTACTGGAGCACAAGCAGCATTTAAGTTCCACTCATCCCTTGAGCTGAGCACCCTTGTGCAGTGAACAACCTGCACAACTGTATGCAGCAGCCCTCTCCTGTGCCCACTTAGAGCCAGGTCGAGAGGATAACTGTATCTATTCCAGACTCCACAGAATCTCACATAATGATCCTTCTGAGGTGTGGTTCACTCTCAGCAGTGGACCAAAGATGAATCCTGATTATTCTACAGATAAATCCATCGATAAGCCCCCCTTCATCTCTGTACATCCTCCCACCTGATTCCCCAGTGTCTTTCAAGGGCCTCCTTCCTCTTGCAGCCCTCCCTGAGATCATAGAACATCCTCTTCCATGGATCACTCTCTATCAAAATGGAAAGATTAGCAACTTCAAAACAATTCCTACCCTGGAAAATCTCCTGGTCAGGGAAATGTAAGAGACTTGGAACTGGAGGGCAGCAGAAGATTCCAAGGTCCTTGACTCCTACCTAAATGCATTTAGATCCTTTATGTAATCTTTGCTTTGGGGTGTCAGGCTCCAAAGAATCGGGGATGTTGGGGGCTGGGATGCCAGAAAATCCCAGCCCCTAACTGAAAAAAGAAATATTTCCAGTGGCTGACACTGGGATGGTTGGCACCAGGAAAGTCAGTATCAGCATCAGGCTATGGTTCTGTAACCATCACATCCCATCTGTAGGAGCTGTGCCTGCCTGTCCACGTGATGCTGCAGGGATAGCATCCCGGTATGCACTGGGGTTGGGACAACACAGTAACAGAGGCTGCTTTAATTTTTTTTAATAAATTTATTTATTTACTTATTTCTTTTTGGCTCTGTTGGGTCTTCGTTGCTGCGTGTGGGCTTTCTCTAGCTGTGGCGAGCAAGGGCTACTCTTCATTGCGGTGCCCAGGCTTCTCATTGCGGTGCTTCTCTTGTTGTGGAGCACAGGCTCTAGGCAAGTGGGCTTCCGTAGTTGTGGCACACAGGGTTAGTTGCTCTGCAGAATGTGGGATCGTCCCAGATCAGGGACCGAACCCGTGTGCCCTGCACTGGCAGGCAGATTCTCAACCACTGCGTCACCAGGAAAGTCCCAAGTCTGCTTGAATTTAATCCTCTTGCCCCACTCCCTAGCTGTGCAAACCCTCTGCAAGTTATTACCCACTCTGTGCCTGTTTTCTCCCCTGTAAAGCATGAGTAAGAAAATCACCCACCTCCTGGGGATGCCGGGAGGATTTGAACGAGTTAAAATGTATTAAGCTTTGATAGGTAGCAGACCCAGCACTGAAGTGAATTCAGAGCTAATGTGATTGGGGGTTGGCTCCAGCCCTCTGCTTGCGGTCGCTCACTATGATTTTTTTACAGCATCGTGGCTGTAAGCATTTTTTTACACAGAAAGCTATGGAAGGGTTGTCAGGGGTGGCCAGCTTATTCAAGCTTCAGCGAATGTTAGTGGTTGCAGACGCTGTTCTGTGCTGCACCCATCCTCCCTCTGCTGACAAGGTCTCCATCGCAGGCCCGGAGCCTCCGGCCCTCGCTGAGTGTCGGCATTTGCAGGAAAGGATCAGTGACCCCCGTTATCCGGAGCCAGGCTAACTCGGTGGGACTTAGAAAGCTGACAGAGGGTCTTCTTGCCCGCCCTCTGGGAAGGGCAACCAGAAGAAAATGGGGTCATCGTGGGAGAAGGATAAAATCATAGCTCAGTGCCAGACACAGCCACCGATGCCTCCCAGGGCCAAGAAATGTCCCATGTGCCACCTTGGCATCTGCATGTTTTTCTAGCATCTGGAGAGTTCCTTTTCTTATCTATTCAAGTCTTCTGCCCCCTGGTTATTTCTAAGAGGACTGACGCCTTTCCAAATGGGGCCACTTGCAATTCCTCAGGGCCGAGGTGGGCTGAAAGGCGTGTCTGTTCAACGAGCCGCTGCAGGTAAAGCTCTGGGTTCTGTGCAGGTCAGGGGGACAGTGAAGGTCGTCTTCAGGAGAGCAGCTCGGTTAACTCCATCCCCGGCAGGGGGGGACATTGCTGCTCCTCTCAAGCCTGGTTCTTTCCTCATCTGCATCTTCACTGCCTGCCTCCCCTGATTCCTGGGAATGGAGCACCGCTGAGAAGGTGGTCCTGGGGAGGAAGCCCAAGCATGCTCTCTTGGGGCGCAGTGCGGAAAGGGACTTCGGGGTAAGGTGGGGGACAGCCATAAAGCCAGGACTGACTCATCCCTTAGGGTGAAATATGTCCCTCCCAGGCCCTGGCTTGACTGTGCCCGTAGGTGGCTTGCGTAGTGACAGTCGGTTGTGTGTAGTTCTAACCTGTGCAATTAAAACCCATCCACCCAGTGGCCAAGCAGCTGTGGTCAAGTCCCTCCATCTCTCTGAGGGTCAGTTTCTCCAGGGTTAAGATGGTGTCCATAAGCATATCAATCCTATAGGACAATTCAGAATTAACATAGTTAATTCATTTCAAGCGACAGAACAGTGCCTTGTCACACCTGTAAATCCACAATCACCCTTTTTGATAAGTGCCTTCATTTCCCCTTGTGGCTGTAACCAATTACCACAAAGGTAGTGGCTTAAAACAATGTAAACTTATTACCTTACAGTTCTGGAGGTCCTAAAATAATGTCCTGAAATCAGAGTATTAGCAGAGCTGCGTTGCTTTTGGAGACTCTAAGGTAGAACCTGTTTTCCTGCCTTTTCCAGCTTCTGAAGGCTGCCCGATTTCCTTGGTTCGTGGCCCCTTTCTTCCTTTTTTTTGAAAAAATGTCATGTCACCAATATCTCTATTTCTCTCCCTCTCTCCTCTCTCCTTTCACCATCACGTCTCCTTCTCTGACTCTGATCTCTGACCCTCCTACCTCCCACTTATAAGGACACTGTGATGACATCGGGCCCACCCAAACAATCCAAGATAATCTCTGGATTAAGATTTTGATCCTTAAATTAAGATTTCAAGGTGCTTCCTTGCAGCAGTAACATAATAGCAAATGGAGGGCTTCCCTGGTGGCTCAGTGGTTAAGAATCCACCTGCCAAACCAAGGGACACGGGTTCAAGCCTTGGTCTAGAAAGATCCCACATCCCACAGAGCAACTAAGCCCGTGCATGCACCACAACTGCTGAGTCTGCACTCTAGAGCCTGTGAGCCACAACAAATGAGCCCACGTGCCGCAACTACTGAAGCCCGTGCACCTAGAGCCAGTGCTCAGCAACACAGAAGCCACCGCCATGAGAAGCCCGAGCACCACATCGAAGAGTAGCTCCTGCTCACCACAACTAGAGAAAGCCCGCGCACAGTAGGAAAGACCAAACACAGCCAATAAGTAAAAAGAAAATAAATAAATTTAAAAATAGTGAATAGAAGCCACCTAAATATCCATTGACAGATGAAGGAATAAGCAAAATGTGGTCCATACATACAACACAGTATTATTCAGCCTTAAAAAGAAGGAAATCCTGGGGACTTCCCTGGAGGTCCAGTGGTTAAGACTCCATGCTTCTACTACAGTAGGTGTGGGTTCAATTCCTGGTCAGGGAACTAAGATCCTGCATGCCACGGCCAAATTAAAAAAAAAAATTTTTTTTAAAAAGGAAATCCTCTCATATGCAATAACAGGGGTAAACCTTGAGGACAGTATACTAAGTGAAATAAGGTAGTCACAGAGGAACAAATACTGCACAGTTCCATTGATATGAGGAATCTACAATAGTCACACTCATAGAACGGTGGTTACCAGGGGCTGAAGGAAGGGGGAACTGGGGAGGTGCTGGTCAACAGGTATAGAATTTCAGTGATGAAAGAGGAATACATCCGAGAGATCCCTTGTACAACATCACGCCTCTAGTTAATATTTACTATATTGTGCACTTAAAATTTTGTTAAGAGGGTAGATCTCACATTGTGTTTATACCATAAGAAAAAAAAAGCATTCTTACCACACATCAGGGACCAGTCCTTCATGAGCAAGAGTTAATTAAACTCCAGACATGAGAATACTCCCCCAAATGTGAGAACATTCTAAAAGGAGTTATAATAGAAATTAATTGAAACATTAAAATAATAAGAAATTCAAACGTCATGTATATATGTTTATATGACACATTATGGTACCTCCAGATCAGTGAGAAAATGCAATGTAAAAAAGCCGCTAATAAAAATGGGTCACAGGGACTTCCCTGGTGTCAGAGTGGTGAGGACTCCACGCTCCCAATGCAGGGGGCCCGAGTTCAATCCCTAGTTAGAGAATTAGATCCCACATGCTGCAACTAAGAGTTTGCATTGCTAAAACTAAGGAGTCTGAGAGCCACAACTAAGGAGCCCACCTGCCACAACTAAGACCTGGTGCAACCAAATAAATAAATAAATAAATATTTTTTTTAAATGGGTCACATGTTGGGGGAATTCCCTGGCTGTCCAGTGGTTACGACTCTGCCCTTCCACTGCAAGGGTCTGGGTTCAATCTCTGGTCAGGGAACTAGATCCCACATGCCACAACTAAGAGTTTGCATTGTTAAAACTAAGGAGTCTGAGAGCCACAACTAAGGAGCCCACCTGCTGCAACTAAGAATGACTGAGTGCAAACAAACAAAGAAATAAATACATATTTTTTTAATGGGTCACAAGTTGGGGGAATTCCCTGGCAGTCCTGTGGTTAGGATTCCATGCTTCCATTGCAGGGGATGCAGGTTCAATCCTGGTCAGGGAATTTAAGATTCTACAAGCCACATGGAACAGCCAAAAAAAAAAAAAAAAAAAGTCACAAGTTAAAAAAAAGAAAAGACCTCAAGATCCTTAATTGAATCACATCTGCAGTCCTTTTTCCAGGTAAGTTAACATATTCACAGGTTCCTGAGATTAGGTTGTGGACATCTTCGGGGAGACATCGTCCAGTCCACCATGATTCTCAGGGGTCATGAAACGACTGGTAACCAACCTAAATTTTTTTCTAAAAGCGATGCTCTACAGTCAACAAATTCCTCCAGTCCTCACCTATCTATACATGCATCACAGTCACCATCAGAAACAAGATTGCATCCTATATTTAGCATCAAGCTGGAGAAAACTATTGACTAAAACCATATTGAGCCACACAAAAGCCTTTACACAGTCACCCATGGCAGTCTTATCCGTAAAAGCCAGAATTAGAAACAGCCCAGATATCCTTCACCAGGTGAGAGTTGAAACATACCGTGCGAATCTCCACGGAATACTATTCAGCAATAAACAGAACTGGATTCTTCATACAACTTGGATGGATTTCAAAGGTGTTATGCTGGGTGACAACAGGCAAGGTTGAAAAGTTACATCCTGGGGACTTCCCTGATGGCACAGTGGTTAAGAATCTGCCTGCCAATGCAGGGGACATGGGTTTGAGCCCTGGTCCGGGAAGATCCCACATGCCGAGGAGCAACTAAGCCCGTGCACCACAACTACTGAGCCCATATGCTGCAACTACTGAAGCCTGCATGCTCAGAGCCCATGCTCTGCAACAAGAGAAGCCACCACAATGAGAACCCCAGGCACCGCAACAAAATGTAGCCCCACTCGCCACAACTAGAGAAAGCCCACAAGCAGCAACAAAGATCCAACACAGTCAATTAATTAATTAATTAATTACAAAGAAACGTTACACCCTGAATGATTTGTTTAGATGACATTCTTGAAATAACAAATTTATAGAGATGGGGACAGATTAATGGCTGCCAGGGGTTAGGGGTCGGGGGAGTAGGAGGGCAGGTATGACTGTAAAGTGGTCAATGACGGGACCTTGTAATGATGAAATAGTTCTGGCTGTGGTGTTAGCTACATGAATCTCCACATGGGACAAAATGATGGAACTGGCCGCACACACAGTCCCAAAGCCAGTTTCCTAGCTGAGAACTGTAGTTACAGGAGATGTAACCACTGGGAAAGTGGGAAAGAGAGCAAAGGGGACAGGGGATCTCCCTGTACACTTTTCTTGCAACTTCCCATGAATCTATAATTATTGTAAAGTAAAAAGATATAGAGAACAGACTTGTGGTTGCCAAGGGGGCGGGGGGTGGCGAGGGAAGGAATGGGAGTTTGGGGTTAACAGATGCAACTGTTATGTATAGGATGGATAAACAAAAAGGTCCCGCTGTACAGCAAAGGGAACTATATTCAATATCCTGTGATAAACTAGCATGGAAAAGAATATGAAAAAGAATATATATATATATATATATATATAACTGAGTCACTTTGCTGTACAGAAGAAATTAATACAACATTGTAAATCAACTATATTTCAATAACATTTTTTTTTAAATATAGGGACTTCCCTGGTGGTCCAGTGGTTAAGACTCAGAGTTTCCACTGCAAGGGGTGTGGGCTCTATCCCTAGTTGGGGAGCAAAGATCCCATATGCTGTGTGGTGTGGCCAAAAGCAAAACAAAATGAAATTTTCTTTAAGTAAAAAAAAAAGTATTAAACTGCACTACATATTCTCAACCCTATTTCTATGCCAGGTCAAAGGACCATGGACTCTTAGAGAGTGTGCCACTAACGTTGCTTATTGTGTACTTCTGCTTATTTTGATTTCTCAAGTTCACACAAGAATACATCTTTAATGTGAAATCCCCCGTTGCAAACAATGACAGGGTGTGTGTCAAACAAAACAGGGGTATTGGCTCTTTCTTGTCAATAGACCATCATTGGTGACCTGCTCTGACCACAACATCTGCCAGAAAGAATAAAGGTGAGACAACAGGGAAGGAGACAGGTCCCAGGGTAACAAAGGCACAGACTGCTCCCTGCAGGAGGTAGGAGACACTGGATAAGTAAAGTCAGGACAGGGCCCATGAAGGAGCCTGTCTTCTGGGACCAGGGCAAGCCCTGACCTCCCAAGAATGTAGAAGAACAAGGTCAGATAAGTACTGAATTCTTCAAACAGTCCAAGATGTGACCACAATGGGAGCTGGCGATACTTCTAGAGATGCTCTGAGACATTGATATTCTGTATCACTTGCTGATTTGTTTAATGTTAGGTTTTACATGTTTTCAAGTATCCTACAGCCACTAGAGGTGAGAATTCAACTAAAATTTTTCACACACACACACACACACACACACACTAAATACCATGGAAGATTGCTGTGCTATCTAGGATAATTATAGGTTTATCTAAAATATTAATTTATGTAGCTACTGTCTGCTTATAAAACAACAACTGAATATTTTATAGTAACCATCTCTTGATGCTCTAGGTGTGCATCCCTGTCTGGGGGCATAAGGTCTTTTGGAGATAGTGTCTAAAGTTTAACTTTAAAGCCCTTCCTAAATGGCCCTGTCTGTGACCAAGTCCAAGTTCACCAATATGCATAGATTCTTGGATACATCCAACCCAAAAAGGAATATGAAAAAACATTCAGGCCACGCATTCCTTGTAGGAAAACTCTACATTCTGTTATTACTTTTTCCTTGAACATTTGCAGGCTGGGATACCCACCCCCTTCATCTGCCCACCCATCCCCCACTTCATTGTACCTACAAAACACTGGATTGAATTTCACAGTGTTTGCTTTCGGCTCAGTGGGTTTTTTACCTTCTGCTAAAAAAAATCAACAAAAATATATAAATGAAAATCTGAAGAAAATGCAAAACAAATAAAAAACATTAAAAAACACCAAAAACCAAAAAAACCCAAACAAACAAAAAAAACCCACCCAAAGCATAATCACTACTCATCTGAGATGGAGCAGTCAAGTTTTGCCTACAATTCACCAGTTCCTTTAAATAATCAGATCCTAGACTTGTGTCCCCAAATTAGCATTTTGCAATGCTAGATTAAAGGCTTGGATGCCCATTTCATTTGGGCCCTCAAAAAACTTCAGATGATGACAAAATTGAAACTTTTTCATTCTTTATTAATCACAAAGCAACTACTTTAAACACACACACATACTGGTAATCTTTTTAATAATAAATTTATTTACTTTATTTTTGACTGTGTTGGGTCTTTGTTGCTGCGCACAGGCTTTCTCTACTTGCAGCGAGTGGAGGCTCCTTCTCGTTGCGGTGCATGGGCTTCTCATTGCTGTGGCTTCTCTTGTTGTGGAGCACCGGCTCTAGGCGCAGGGGCTTCAGTAGTTTGCAGCACGCAGGCTCAGTAGTTGTGGCTCACGGGCTCTAGAGCATAGGCTCAGTAGTTGTGGCGCATGGGCTTAGTTGCTCCATGGCATGTGGGATCCTCCCGGACCAGGCCCGAACCTGTGTCTCCTGCACTGGCAGGCAGATTCTCAACCACTGCGCCACCAGGGAAGCCCCACATATTGGGAATTCATTTGCAATGCAATTTCTGTAGTCACATTAAGCATGTGCATTTGATAGGAGACATTTCCTTCAAAGCGTGACCAGGAAGGTGCATTAGTTGCTGTGTTTTATTTCTGAATTTATTTCGTGGCTGAAAAGAATTTGAAGCTGAGTAGGTTCTCAATGTAAAACATACCTGAAGGAATCCTAGTTTTATGCAGCTTTATTTTTATACTTTTTTTCTTTAAGAATGAAAAACCGGATTTGGACAAAATACATTTTTAATGGGAAGCTGCAAACATGGTGACAAGAATCCAGGCTAATTCATGTTGAAATGACTTTGTCGATTACTTGGAATTGTCATTGGCTTATTTGTTTACTGTTATTTTACCATCACTTGGAACGATCTTGTATAATAATATTGGTAAATTAATTTTTCAGTGAGTCAACAAATAAATAAAAATCTGTCTGTGAGCTATGTCATCTGGAAACAAAGCTGGTTGAGAGGATTAAGTGTTCCTGACTCAATTTTTATAGTGTGTGTGTGTGCGCGTGTGTGTGTGTAATAAATCCCAAACCTGAAGCATGTGTAGATGGGGGTATTTCTCCACACATAACATGCTCCCCAGGGATGGGATGGGATCCCTGCCCTCTGTATCACCCAGGCTTGATCTCGGGTGGCCTTGGCCTGCAGGGGTTTGAAGCAGGCTTTCGGTTCCTGGCCAAGAGATTGAGATCAGTTCACGGCATTGAGAGCACCGAATTGTAGCCTCTAGGCCAGTGGTCAGTGACAAGGCTCTAGCTCTTTGGCTTCGCAGAAACGGATTCCCACAAAGATGTAAAGTAATGAAACAAGTAAAGTATTTATTAGGAGAGAAAAGAGTACACGTGGATAGACACGACGGTGGGCTCAGAGAGAGAGTTGTGCCCTCACAGTGGTTTGAATCACTTATGGGGCATTTCTTCCGGGTTTCCTCTGGCCAATCATCTTGCTTTGCCTGGTTCTGGGTCTGTGTTTGGTTTATCTCAGGGTCCTCCCCTGTGTGCATATCTCTTAGCCAAGATGGATTCTAGGGAAGAGGCCTATGGGTAGGTTGACATCACTTCCCCTTTCGACCTCCAAGGAGCCTTTCTGGGCGTGTGTAGTTGGGAAGGTCTCCTTGACCTTGACAGTGAAAAATAAGTGGTCTCTTATCTGGGCAGGGCTCAGCCTCTCTTGTCATCTTGGAGTGTCTGTCCACAGGGGACAAACTCCAGCTGTTCAGCCTGGGTCCCATCTGTCTCCTGTCTCTGGCTGACCCAGGACTCCCTTTCCTGCCATAATCACTATTGATCTTGGCTAGTTGTGGGTTTTCATGCTTCTTTTAGTCATGCAGATACAGTAGACTTTTACATTTTTGTATTCCTAAAAGCATAATAGTACAATTTCCTTCCCCTTCTACCCAAGCTCCTGGAGATGCAGGTGGAGACTGGGAGGCAGGTTCATAAGAATTATATATTCATACGAATCCTTCTTATTTGGGAACACAAGTGCCCAGTGGGGAACAAAGGCAGAACCCACAGAAACAGTTCTTAAAATGCTGCCTTGAAACTGTCCAGGTAAGATTCAAAGGTTAAAAGGCACAGACAAATTTGACTAGTTGGTCATTTGGAAAACTGATTGGTGGCACTTTGGTCATTCAGTGAGTCAGGTCTGATTGAAGCAGCTTTTGTTGAATCCCCGTATATTCTCCAGGATGCTTGTGCTCCCAGATTCTGCTGATTGAGAAGAGTGAGAGCAATTTTGGATGGTCAAGCATTCATTCAATAGGAACTTATTGATCGTTGTTGAAGAAATAATCAAAAAAACTCCTGCCAATCCAGGAAAAGCTCTCCACAGAATGCAGAAGGGAATGAAATAGTTTTATTATTGAATAAGCACTAAACCAGGCTGTGATGTGCATCTCAGGCAATTGGCTAAAGACACCGCAGAGACAGAAAGAATCTCCCCCTTTCAGATAGCCAGGCAGATATGATCTATCACATATCTACCACATATATGTCTGTTGTCCTTATCCAAAGGAGATATTCTGAGATGCTCGAATCTTTGCAGGGAGCAGGCAGTTCCCTCTGGGAGCCAAGCACCTACACAATCCCACAGAGACAGGGTGACAGGGTGACCACCTCCTGGAGGTTTACATTTGTGAATGAAAAATGTTGCTGCCCCATCAGTAAACAAAGGATGTTGCAGCCATCAAGCCATCACATTACAGCTGCCCTGATGGTGAGCCCTGAGGGGAATCAGGATGGAAACAGCATGCCCACCATCTAGCAGTCAGCCACTACAGCCACCCACTGATGGTACAGCCTGAGGAGACTCAGGATAAGAAAGCACAGGATACTGGTCCAAGATACCTGAGGTGCATATCAAAGGAACGATTTCAATGAGCCCAGACTTTGCATCTTCCCATCCATAGAAAAGCACTAAAATCATTAACTTGAGATGTCTGGTTTTCTTTGATTAACAGTAATCATTTGATGTTCTGACTACCTGGTCTTTTGTTGGAAAATCTCCTATATATCCTGGCTTCCCTCCTTGCCTCTTTGGAATAGTTTCTCAGCATTTTCTGAGATGCTGTGTCCCAGCTTGAAGTCCTCAGAATGTACATACACCTCCAATAGACAGGGCAAGGATTTACAAACAGAATCTTCCTAAAGGAAATACTGAAAGAAAAGGGGAGGGTCTCTTTTTTTGGCATCCGGGAGCATTTATTATTTTTGACTTGTGTTTACTTTTTCAGTGGGTAGATTATGCCAGCAATTGTGTTCGTGGGAAGGGATTTGGTGACAATGGCTGACACTTTGGGAAAATTTAGAAGAGGTTAATTGAAATTAGCAAATATCAGTCAATCCATCAATCAATCAACCAATCAATCTAGGTTCTGAAGCCAGGCAATCTGTGAAGTGCCAGAAAGCTGGGACTCACTGGTGAGGAAGAGTCCCCAGACTGCCCCAATCCTCCCACTGAAGAGCCCTCCCCAAGTTTGTAATCAAGTAAGGACCCTTTCAATGGGTTGCTTTAGGACCTGCACCCACTAAGCTCTCCCATCATGTTCACTTCAATTCCCACCCTCCCTTTACCCCCAGTGGAAGAAATCCTTTGCTACCCTTGGAGGCAGGAAACTCAGTCTTAATAAGCATTTCTCTTGCACCCTGAAGATTCCCCATTCTTCTCAGGAGTTTTCACAATCAAAGAGATTCCTTTATCTGCTGTAACATTCCAACCCTGGGGCATCAAACAGCATGCAGTCTGCTCCCTGGAATGAGAGCAGGGCCAGGTGAGGTGGATGAAGTGGCAAACGGATGAGAAAACAAGTGTCAGTTAGCATTTCAAGTACTGCAGTGGACAGCAGAGCTGGGCCCTGGGGTGGCTGGACCAGCTGTGAGCAAATCCCCTCTCAGCCTCACTCCTCTGTCTCCTGTCCTCCCTCCCAGAATCCAATGAAATGCAGACTTTTTTTTCTCTTTAATTGAGGTAACTGTCATGGCCTGAGGGCAGTTTGGAAAAGAATTTCCAGACACAGGCAAAATGTAAGGAAGATAGAGTTTATTAGAGAAAAGGGATGCTGTAAAGACTGCAGGATGACTTCCTGGCAGACCAGGGAGAGCTGACCCTCTTGTGGGCTTGCAGCCAGCTTTTATAACCCCAAGACAGAGAAAATTCCTGGTAAGAAAATGGCATTATTGATTGGCCAGTGAGCCATAAGGCAAAGGGTGTTGTTAGGTGATAGGCTAGGGTCCTATATGGTGAGTAACATGGGGTCATGTTATCAGCTAGCCTAAGTCAGGAAACACAGCCTAAGCCATGAATCAAAGGTTGCTATGGGGGTCGAGTTAACTCTGTAATTAGGTTGTTGGGCCACGAGTTAACTCCAGATTGTGGCTTTTGTATGGGGTTATAACATTTTATATAACATTTTATATGTTTCAGATGTACAACATTATATTTCTACTTCCGTGTACCCTCCACCCAAAATTTCATTTCCATCCATCGTCGTACAGTTGACCCCTCTCTTTAGCCATGTTGCCCTCCCCTCTGGTAACCCCTACTCTGTTCTCTGTATCTATGCATTTGCTTCTGTTTGGTTTGGTTTACTCATTTGTTTTGTCAGTTTGTTTGTTTGTTTGTTTGTTTGTTTGTTTGTAAAAGGCAACACTCAGGCACTGTTGGTGGGAATGTAA
This sequence comes from Hippopotamus amphibius kiboko, assembly GCF_030028045.1. Lineage (NCBI taxonomy): Eukaryota > Metazoa > Chordata > Mammalia > Artiodactyla > Hippopotamidae > Hippopotamus > Hippopotamus amphibius. The sequence continues at coordinate 23,633,324 of NC_080193.1, forward strand.
GTTGGTGCAGGCATCATGGAAAACAGTATGGAGGTTCCTCAGAAATTTAAGAATAGAACTACCATACGATCCAGCAATCCCACTTTTGGGTATTTATCCAAAGAATATGAAAACACAAATTTGAAAAGATATCTGCACTGCAGCAGATGTTCATAGCAGCATTGTTTATTTACACAAGCCAAGATATGAAAACAACCTAAGTGCCCATCTACAGCTGAATGGATAAAGAGGATGTGGTGTATATATACAAAGCAATAGTACTCAGTCAGAAAAAAGATTAAATCTTGCCATTTTCAACAACATGGATGGACCTGGAGGGTGTTATGTTGAGTGACATAAGTCAGATGCAGACAGATTTCTTGGAGAAATAAAAAGCAAGCCTCTGCTTATGCCCTTAACAGCAACGAAACAGGGAAGTTATTGCAGCCACCATCAGTCTTTATCACCAGGTGAGTTTGTACAGTTCTCTCCGTCCTGAAGGCTCAGACACTCTACAAAAATCTTCACACTCTGGAGAGAGCTGGTGGGGCAGAACAGGTCGGGGGGAGGGGAGGGGCTGAGTCAGACAGACCCCATGCTGACGTTGGGCCTGTTGGTCTATGATTTTACTAAATTCCCCACAATTCTGCTCAGGTTTTTGTTTTTGTTTTTGAGGTTTTTTGGATGCTCCATGCAGCACATGGGATCCTAGTTCCCTGACCAGGGAGCAAACCCACATGCCCTGCATTTAAAGCACGTAAGCTTAACCACTGGGCCACAAAGGAAGCCCCCTGCCCAGGTTTTTGTTTTGCTCTGTTTTGTTTAATAGTTAAGCCTCTTCCCAGTCCATGCCCTGGAGGAGTGTCACACACATTTAGCTCAACATAACACAGCTAGACACATGCTCTGCTACAGAGACACAGAGCAAATGAGAAATCATCTCAAAAGTGCTCTGCCCACATTCCCAGCAGAATCTGCTGCCCGGGGAGTGAGGGGAGGGAACTGGCTTCAGTTCCAGGGCTCTCCTAATGGACGCATATCCTGGCATCAAGTGTCATCCTGATACGTAGCTGACATGTATGTTTCACACCATGTGGTACCTAGACATCTGGCGACTATAGTACCTGCTATGCCCCCAACCTTAGAAGGAAACTACTCTGTTGGGTTTATTCAGTTATTTTCACCACTCCTGATTTCTCCCTTCATGTTGTTTTTAGAACCCAAGCCCAGCAAAAACACAGACCCCCAGGACACTTCCATTGTGTCCAGAACTCGCTGTCTGTTGACTCCATGAGGATGAAGCATCCTTATGGATATTATGAGGCATGTCGACGTCTCCTGTGTTACTTTCCATCCCACCACGTGGAAGTACTGTGTTTGCTTCTGAAGGAGAAGACAAGAAAGGACCATGTTCAATGTCAAGGGGTGTTAGTGGTAGAACATCAGTGGGACAGAGGTGGCCCATCATGACGGTCAGCTGCAGAGGATGGTTTGGGCTGCTGAATCAAACAGGAATAATGTTCCTCTTCTTCCTGAGATCCTTGGAAAGCCACAGACTTCCTGAAGAATCAGCTGAGAATGTCCATTGTTCCAGGGGAGTGCTGCCTGTGTGAAAAGAAAAAAAATCTGGTCTAACATCCAAAGCTCCCCTGAAGGGTCTTTTGCTGGCTCAGGAAAATCAAATAGTTCAGTACAATATAAACTTGGACTCACAACTGACAACCATCCCACCTGAGTCATAGGACATGGGTATGGAGCTTTGAGTGGGGTCCCTGATGTCTGCATTTCAGCCTCTGTGCTCCAGGGCCAGATTAAATCTTGGAGACAGAGGCTTGGGTGAAGTAGAAAGAAATAGCTCTATTTCTTTGCCAGGCAAAGTGGGCTACAGTGGGCTGATGTCCTCAAGACTGTGTGTCCCACCCTAGAGAGGGTAGTGAGGAGTTTTATACAATGGTTCAAGGAGGAGGGCGTGGTCAGCTCATGGACAGTCTTCTGATTGGTTGGTGGTGAGGTAAGTGGGAGTCAGCATCATCAACCTTCTGGTTCCAACTGGTCTGGGGTCTACGTAATTGAGGGCAGCATACAGTTAATTCTCCCACCTGGTGGGGGTTTCAGTAGCTGCAAAATAGCTCAAAGGACATGGCTCAGAATAGTTTCTACAGTCCTTGAGGAAGACGTAGAGACTCTTGACTTTGTTTCATGCCTAAAGTACTATTGTTTTATCTTGCTTGACTGTTGTCCTTTTTTCTGCATTTTCTCACTTCTCAGATTAAATTTATTCTTTGACTAAAGTTTTTCTACAGACAAAAGGCAGGCAGAGGACATGGGTTTGGGTCTATCCTGGGAAGGTCTCATAGGGTTCTGCTGGGTTACATCCCCAATGCTGACTGAAAGCAATCGGCAACAAAAAGCAGGTTATGGACAAGGATGTGGACAAAGATGTGGACAAGGATGCAGACAGGGATGTGGACAAGGATGTGGATAAGGATGCAGACAAGGATGTGGATAAGGATGCAGACAAAGATGTGGATAAGGATGCGGACAAGGATGTGGACAAGGATGTGGACAAGAAGCTGAACAAAGATATGGACTAGGATGTGGACCCAGAATGGAGTATGGAGGAGCCCACACTGGAGGGGGGGGGACCTGGTTTTCCGGGGAACTCTGGACAAGCGGAGGGTGCAGGCAGTGGCCAACATTTACTGTCTCAACCACAGTCAATGTCCTCCTTGTGATTTCATGCCTGGTCGCCCTGTGTGAGCTCTGACAGCTAATTACCCCCCTCCAGATACCCTCTCTTGTCAAACCCTCATTTTCCTGGCTTCCTTTGCAGCTGGGATGGGCATAGCACTGAAGAGAATACACTGGACATTCTGCCGAGAGGCTTTGGGGAAAACCTCCCAATAATTTTTTAAAAGCCCTCTTTTTCTTTCCCATTTCTGTTTGTGGCACAGTTATTCAGACCCTACTCCTTGGAGCTTCTTCTACTCACTTGTGACCGTAGGCAATGGCCCTGAGGAGGAAGATCCAACGTGGGAGGATGAGAGGGTGGATGAAAATGGAGACAGGCTGATAAGGATGGTATAAGTGGGATGCTTATTCCTTCAATCTTTTTTTTTTTTTTCTTAAGCAAACAAATAATTCATGTTTACTGCTTAGCCACTAAAAATTACAAAAGAAAAAATAAAACAGTTCATCACCCAGAATCTCACGACGTTAATATTTTGCTTTCTTTCACTCTTGATCCATGAGATTTCACTTCTGATGAATCCCCTTCCCTACTGGGAACCGGGGACGATGTTAAGTTTTCAGCCTCTTTCTCCTGTCTCCTTCAGCCCTCCCGTTCCCAAATTAGAAACGCCATCAACGCTAAATAACCTCCAAAGCTTAACTTCAGTGGCTGGCCTCTTGTGCTATTGCCTGGTGGTTATAGGCACCGAGAGGGCCGGGGGCCATTCTCTGGATGAACAAGCAGCACATCCGAATTATCCTGTGTCCCAGGAGCCTCGGTGGAGCCAGCTTCTATACACTCACAGACACTCACTTGTTTACTTATCTCTTGAGTTTCAAGCACAATCTCTTCAGACAATTAGCAGGCGGAGGGGACAGCAGTTTAATGCCAAGATAATCCAGTCACAATGACAAGCAAACCTTCGGAAGGACTGAAGTCTTTGTGCACGAAGAGCCGGCTCTGAATGGCAGTTAATGCAGGAGCAGGAGGCTTCTTGGGGACCCTCCCTGGCCGCACAAAGAAAGCAGCCTCTGTGCTGATAAGCGGAGACTTTCCAGTCAGTGCAGCTGGTAATTAAGTGGCCTTGATGGAAGGTTTAGATGTTTACTGATGTGGCAGGAAGATGGGCTTGAAAAAAATAAGCGAAGTCAAAGAATATTAAGAATTGCCTTTAAAACTCCTTGAATGTGGGCAAACATGAAAACATGCTGCTAAAATAAGATGCTCAGTCCTTTAGGGAAGGCACGGTTATCAAAATGTGGCTGAGTTTGACAAACGCCTGAAGGCTACGTTTGTTGAGCTTTCTAATGCTTATGTATGTTGCATTGTTGAATTTTTAGGTATGTAAATCTGGGCTTAGGAAGGATGGAGTCTGCTTATTTAGCAAAAGCACAGACAGAGCTCTTATGCCCTCAGAATGGAAAGACAGAGACCTGGCCAGAATGCATACAGCCTACAGTCACCCCTCTGTCACTAGTCTGGATTGGGCCAGTTACAAACACAGTGAACACTAACACATCTCCCTCTTTTAGGACAAATGATCCTTGTGAAGTCTGCAATTAGCTCATTTATTATAAGCAATGCAGCCCGTATCAATACCACTATTTGTGTACAAATTACTTACTAAGCTGCACACAATAGATTATGATTACATTACAAGATCGGGTGGGGAATCAGTCGGGAGAGGCCAGGTTATGTAGAAATGGGTGGTGGGATGAATTGGGAGACTGGGGTTGACATACATACGCTAATATGTATAAAATAGATAACTAATAAAAATTTTATTTTCAAAAAATAGAAATGGGGCAGTGCAGGGGCTAAGAACTTAGATTTTAGGGAGGATCATCTGTGTTCAAATCCTAGCTTGGTAACATCGATTGAAAAAAAAAAATGCACAGCTTAAAAGTAGAGAACTGTGTTTTATTTGGAGGACAAATCTGAGGACTTGAGCCCAGAAGCCAACCTCTCAGGTAGCTAAGGGACTGCTCAGAAGAGGCAAGGGAGGAGTCAGGGGTTCTTGCAACAAAGACCAGGTAGTCAGAACATCAAAAGATTACTCTTCATTAAAGAAAACCAGATATCGCAAGTGAAAGAATTTAGCCTTTTTCTATGGATGGGAAGATACAAGAGTCTGGGCTCATTGCAATCATTCCTTTGATATGCACCTCAGCCATCTAGGGCCAATATCCTGTTCTTTCCCATCCTGAGTCCCCTGGGGTGCACAAGGGGGGTGGCTGCAGTGGCTGAGGGCTTCGCAGCTGGCAGCCTGTTTATCTCCATCCTGAGTTCCCTCAGGGCTCACCTTCGGGGTGGCTGTAGTGGCTGCATGGCTGCAACATCCTTTGTTTACTGACAAGGCAGCCACAGCTTTCATTCACAGTAGCTACTGGCTACACAGATGTGAACACGTTTCTTTATCTCTCTGCACCTCTGTTCCATCTTGTGAAACACGAGGCTGATATGTGAGAGTCTGAATTTTAAAATGGACAATGGCAAGACCGTATATGACAGTAAATTCTGATCCACCACCCCTATAACCCCCAGCCCAGGAAATCAAAACCACCACCTCTACCACCGCCTCTGTAGCGATCAGCCTGGAATAACCAGGACTTGATCAGTGACCGTCAAATTTTCTCTCTCTCTCTCTTTCTCCCCCTCGATATAAGTGACATACAAGACTATATTAGCTTCAGAGGTACCACATAATAATTAGATATTGGCATATACTGCAAAATGATCATCACAATAAGTCTATTACCATCGGTCACCGTACAAAGCCACAATTTTTTGTGTGATGAGAACTTATAAGATTCATTCTCTTAGCACCTTTCTATGGCTTATTTATTTTATAAATGGAAGTTTGTACCTTTTGATCCCTTTCATTTATTTAGCCCGTGCCCCCAATGCTGCTACCTTCTGGCAACCACCAATCTGTTCTCTGTATGTATGGTTCTGTTTTGTTTTACTTATTCACTTGTTTTGTTTTGAGATTCTATGCATAATTGAAATCATATGGTATTTGTCTTACTCTGACATTTCAGTTAGCACAATGCCCTTCTGGTCCATCCATGTTTTCGCAAATGGCAAGATTTCATTCTTTTTTATGGCTGAGTAGTATTCTATTACATATATAGAGAGAGTATATATATAGTATATATATAGAGAGAGTAATATTCTATTATATATATAATAGAATATATAGAATATATTGCATATATAGAGTATATAGGAGAATATATAGAATATATAAATATGCAACATCTTTTCTAACTATTCATCCATTGATGGACACTTAGTCAACGTCTCTATTTTTTTTTATCCCTACTTCCTGGTTGGTCCTTTCACGTTTGGCTCAAGGTCAGGGAGTCTGCCACAGGAGAATGGATGTTCTCACACCCCCTGAGGGAATAAGGCGGGGCACTGGGGTGCTTATCCCAGAGGATTTGGGTGTCTTTCTGTGGTCAGCAGTCACCATCCACCTATGCCAGAGATGCCCCCTCCATGCTGAGAGAGCCTCTGGTTGAATTTTGGAAGCCCAGGTTCAAGCACCATCCAACCTCTGTGATGCCTCCATTTCCAAGACAGCATGCTGTGATGACCAGAGTTAAGGGCGGAGTGGCATGTGCTGCTGCCTCTGCTTAGAATTATTCTTAAAACCAAGGGCTTTGGTGTCAGATGAATCTATCTGTGTTCAAACCCCCACCTGCCATTTATCAGCTCGATAACTTTAGCCTAACATTTTTTATATTTATTTATTTATTGGCTGTGTTGGGTCTTCGTTGCTGTGCACGGGCTTTCTCTAGCTGCGGTGAGCGGGGGCTACTCTTTGTTGTGGTGCTCGGGCTTCTCATTGCAGTGGCTTCTCCTGGTGCAGAGCACGGGCTCTAGGCACATGGGCTTCAGTAGCTGTGGCACATGGGCTCAGTAGTTGTGGCTCATGGGCTTTGTTGCTCCTCGGCATGGGGGATCTTCCTAGACCAGGGCTCAAACCCGTGTCCCTTGCATTGGCAGGCGGATTCTTAACTACTGCACCACCAGGGAAATCCCCTAACATTTTTAGCATACATTTTCTCCTTTACAAAACTGGGAAATAACAGTTCCTTCTTAAAAGGGTGTGTATGTATGTGTGTGTGTGTTCGCGCGTGCGGGTGTGCACCAGTGTACTAAATTTAATTATAAGAATAAAGTGCTTACCCTATGCGTGGTGCAGTCAGCCCTCAGCAGACACTGATCTCATCATTATTAAGGATGTTTCACTCTGTCACCAAAACTTCCCTTCTCTTCATGTGCCTCAGTCTCCTCATCTGTTAACAATCATTGTTTTAAACAAATCTAGTGTTTCTCCATATTTTAGTAAATCTTCCTACCTGCCAAACTTCAGTTATTGATAGACAATAACACTTGCCTATCATTACAAGTGCCTGTAATATAATAAGCAGCAATTGCTTCTCTTTTGTTTTCCTAAACAACCATGTGAAATAAAATGTCAACAACCCCTAAGTTTTCCGTGAGGTGTACTTGTGCATTTCAGAATCTGCTTCCTTTTCTCTGCTACTTTTTCATGACACATTACTTGTAACATACAATGAATGTAAGTATTTGTGATGCTAATTTTGTTGTATGTCTTTTCTACCTACACATATTAGAGCTACATAATTTGCGAGGACCCGTGCAAAATGGAAATGCACAGCCTCTTGTGCAGAAAGCAGAAAGAAAAATGAAGTCAAAGGTACTAAAATATAAAGGCTTTTCCTTTAAAAACATGTTATCTCCTATAAAAGATATGTCTGGTATCATAATTTTATATAACGCATAATAATACTTTATGATGTGATATCTTGATTGGTCGTAAGGTTTTTCCTGGCTCGCTTTTCTGCAAATTCCTTTATTAGATAATCAGAATTCATACTTTCAGCAATTTCATTTTTCAGTGGCTCTTGGCATATACAGAAGACTTTGGATAATTTTTAATTTTGAGAACGATATTTCTGCTGATGCAACTGTTATTGGAACTATTAAAAATGGTGACTGTGGGTAACAATGCTGTGTTCTATTCTTGAAAATTGCTAAGAGAGATCTTAAATATTCCCACCACATTAAAAAAAAAGAATAGTTATGCAAGATGATGGATGTCTTAACCAACCTTAATGTGGTCATCATTTTGCAATATATACATGTATCAAATCATCATGTTGTACATCTGAAACTTACACAATTTTATATGTCAATTATATCTCAGTAAAGCTGGGGGAAAAGAGAATATTTTATAAATTGTGACAAACTTGGCCTAAATTTCTGGTAAACCATTGTGATACATCTTTTAGTACATCATGAGGTGATCATTCTTGCAAACCAATTTTTCTGAAAATATTTAACTCTTTTTACAAATCATTTTGGTATGTCTGAATTTAATTTTAAAGGCAAATTTACACAAAGGAATTTTAATGTCTCCTCAGCCATCTGTAATTTATGGAGACCTTCCTTACAAGAAACCAAAAGTGGCTTCACAACTTGTTTATAATTCAAAATACACTCTGTGCACTATCTTCCATTAAAAAAAACTTTTTAAAATGGTCTCTCATTAATAATTAACTCATCAGAAGCATCATATGAAAATATATTTTTTCCATTGAATGCAATGATCTTTATTTTTTATTTTTTTATTTAAATTAATTAATTTATTTATGTATTGGCTGTATTGGGACTTCATTGCTGTGCATGGGCTTTCTGTAGTTACAGAGAGTGGGGTCTACTCTTCATTACAGTTCAAGGGCTTCTCATCGCGGTGGTCTCTCTTGTTGCGGGGCACAGGCTCTAGGTGTGCCAGCTTCAGTAGTTGTGGCTCACGGGCTCTAGAGAGCAGGCTTAGTAGTTGTGGCTCACAGGTTTAGCTGCTCCTTGGTGTGTGGGATCTTCCCAGATCAGGGATCAAACCCGTGTCCCCTGCATTGGCAGGAGGATTCTTAACCACTGTGCCACCAGGGAAGCCCCATGATCTTTAAATTTATTATCTATATGTAAGCTTGTGAGTACTCAGTTTGTAATGTTACAGCAGTTTTCAAAACCAGAGATTCTAAATTCTAAATTCTCTGACTCCCTGGTATGCTTTATTGAAATGTCCATGTGCATACTTTCATTTGGTAACAATTTACTGACAAGTTTCAGCCTTTGCACAGATGTCAGAGAATCGGGCTCCAGGGACTGACAAGGCAAGCTGGTGGCCCACTGAGTGTCCATGTGCCACCAGTCTGAGCCCAGGTCCTGGCCCCACTCCCCCTCTGGGCTTCTGGATGCCCCAGACAGCCCCAGGCACACCTGTGCTGGTGTGAGGCAGCTCATCCCCACGCAGCTCGCTGCCTTAATTCAAATCTCAGAACTGCTTCCTTTGGTTCATTTTTTTTCCAGAATTGTTTCAGCTTATCCCCCCAAATTCAGAAAGTTAACCCTTCTCCCCACTGGCCATAAACGCCATTGGTGGACTCTGTATCCCAGAATGTCTGGAAATGGTACAGCAAAGAAAAACTCAACACCAAATATGCCACAAAAACCTTTCCTCAGGTAATGTCTAGGAGGCTGAGAAGGCTGTATTTCCCTTTTACAGTCTCTGAGTGTGGTGACAGCTATCGAAGTACCTGTAAATGGATGGGATAAAGGTTGAATTATGTACCTAGTCCCCACCTTATTAAATCAACTTGGCATCATTACTGCCTGACAAAGGTCCCTTGTGGAGTTGCAAGGTAACATGGGATGGGGCAAAGAGGATTTTATGTTCAGTGATGGAAAAGACCGTTTTCACAGCAAAGGGATCGTGACCTTTCATTCACAAATAATACTGCTGACTGAAGACACACCACAGCTTCCTCCACGACCCTGACCACAATGGGGCTACTTGTAAAAAAACCAAACCCCAATTTTCAGTGTAGCTGTAATTGTGAGGACAAAACAACCTGTGCTCTTTGCTCTGGGGGGCATCACTCCAAAAGAACTGGATTTTATTTGCTTGCTATGCAAACTCTTGTTGACCACTTAGCATGGAGGTCTCTCTCTGACTCTGGATCTGAATCTAAATATTCTGATTGCTTTCTCTACACTACCTCTGAATAAGCTGTCTTTCCCTTCCAGGTAGAAGGGTGGGATTTGGAAAATGTTATGAAATGCCTTTCAACCTTGTTTTTTTTAAAAAATAAATTTATTTATTTATTGGCTGTGTTGGGTCTTCGCTCTTGCACTCAGGCTTTCTCTAATTGTGGCGAGCGGGGGCTACTCTTCATTGTGGTGCGCAGGCTTCTTATTGGGTGACTTCTCTTGTTGCTGAGCACAGGCTCTAGGTGCGCACAGGCTTCAGTAGTTGCGGCATAAGAGCTCAATAGTTGTGGCTCACAGGCTCTAGAGCACAAGCTCAATAGTTGTGGCACACGGGCTTAGTTGCTCCACAACAGTGGGATCTTCCTGAAGTAGGAATCAAACCCATGTCCCCTGCACTGGCAGGTGGATTCTTAACTGCTGCACCACCGAGGAAGTCCCTCAACCTTGTTTTAAATGTAGAGCTTGTTCTACTCTCAGCATTATTTGAAAGTAGATAGTCTACCCAGCAACTCATGGTGCCCTGACACTCTCGATAGTGATTTCTCTACATTGCATCCTTTCCTGTGTATTTCACTCAAGAACTATAGATTGAGTACCATGCAGAGAGCTAGTTGATTTGGAGGCAAAATTAAAGCATTGGCCCCTGCTTTCACCAATCCCACAGTGAATCTAGGGAGATGATCAGGTAAAAATTGAATAATAATACATATTCTGTGATTGTGAAGCCAAGCAGGACCATGTGGGGCCCTCTTGGGTACAAATACTTTCCATGTCCTCCATTTCTTATTTCTAGGAAATAGGATTCCTTCAGCCTCCAGGACCTTCACTGAGTTCCAAAGGGCAGGTTCAAACAGTTGCTAATCAGGGAAGGGAGGGGATGCAGAGACAAGGGAGGAGCAGCCAAGATGCAAAAGTGCAACCTTGGGGCAGGGTCCTGGTTCCCCCTCAAGGGATACACACAACAATATCTTTGAGCTGTTTTGCAGATACTGAAACCCCCACCAGGTGGGAGAAGTTCACTCTCTGCTGCCCACAAGCAGGTAGACCCCAGATCAGTTGGAACCAGGAGGTTGATGATGCTGTCTCACACTTACCTCACCACCAACCAATCAGAAGAAAGTCCATGAGTTGACCACGCCCTCTTTGAACCATTACTATAAAACTCCTCACTACCCCCTCAGGTCAGGGCACACAGTTTTGAGGGCATTAGCCCACCATGGCCCCCTTTGCCTGGCAAAACAATGAAACTATTCTTTTCTACTTCACCCCAAACTCTGTCTTTGAGATTTAATTTGGTGTTGGGGTACAGAGGCTAGATTCCACATCAGCCTCTTCCTTCCCTTGTGGTGTGATACTCATGTTTAGGTTTACTTAGAGCAAATAAATTTATTTAAATGTCCAGTTAAAGTTAAATCCACTCATTAAAACACATGTAAGAAATTAGAAATGTAAAATCAGTAGCTGTCACAAGGTATTAATCTATATAGTTCTATGACTGCCTTGAATCCAGGTGAAGAAGGTCCCTCCACGGGAACAGTGGGTCCTGTTCTTGGCATTTACAGCCCTTTACAGTTTGTATAGAGTTTTTGCCTTCTTCAATATTTATTTATTTGGCTGCTCTGGGTCTTAGTTGTGGCACACAGGATCTTTAGTTGAGGCATATGGACACTTAGTTGCAGCATGCAGGATCTAGTTCCCCAGCCAGGGATTGAACTTGGGCCCCCTGCATTGGGAGTGCAGAGTCTTATCCCCTGGACCACCAGGGAAGTCCCTGTATAGAGTTTTCACATCTACCAATTTAATAGTGAAAAGACTGGCGTGGTGAACCATGCAGAAACAACGACCTCTATTACTCAGGTGAGGAAGGCAAACTCAGAAAATTGTCATAGATTGACCACAGATATTCAACCAGAAAATGGCATCATGAAAGTCTGAGCAGGTCTTCAGGCCAACTCCACCTCCCCTGAAATGCAACGCTTACACAGCAGGCTGGTCCCTCTCCTCGTGCCACCCGCTCCACCACCTGACCCATCCTCTGCCCTTCTCTGCCGGGTTCCCACCTCTCAGAGGCTGACCCTTGACCTCCATTATCATTGGGTTTCCAGTTGGATGATTTTCCTGGTTTTCCCACTGTTTCAACCATAAGATTCCCAACTTCCTGTCTTGTTGAGAAAAGTCTTACTCCAATATTTTTCTATGTTAACAGTTTCATTCCTAATAATTTAAGCAATCTGATTTGTACTTGGTGACACAGATAAGGAGCCAACTTTTAATTCTCTAAGTATCTAGTCGATAGTTGAATAACAACGCTCTTCCCAGTGATTTCATTTCTATCCTGTTTCATTTTCAATATGCAGTTGATCCTTGAACCATGTGAGGGTTATGGGTGCTGAAGTTGAAAATTTGTGTATAACTTAGAGTCAGTCTTCTGTAGATGCAATTGCTTTGTATGCACGGTTTTGCATCCTCGGATTCAACCAACTGCAGATCATGTAGGACTGCAGTATTTAGTATTGTAAAAACCCACATATAAGTGGACCCCCACTTTTCAAACCTGTGTTGCCCAAGGGTTAACTGTATACTTGAAGGTGTATTATGACTATATTCTCTTTTATGAATCTGCCCATATCTTTATCAGTACAATTCCTTTTAAATTACTTTAACTTTACTTCCTATTTCAGTGGCTAAAAAGGCTGACCCTTCTAATAAGTTTTCTTTAAAATTTTCTGGGATTTTATTTCATATCAAATCAACATCTAAAATGATTTGTCAAAATTCAATATACCCATATTAGAATCCTACAAGAGTTGCTTTGAATATATAGATTAATGTGGGGAGAAAGGATTTCTTTTGTGATGTAGAATCATCCCATGCCAAGGTAGATCTCACCAGGCATAAAGCCTCCTTAAAGTTCTACAGTTTTCTTCATATAATCCACACACTCATTTAATTTATCCTTATTTATTTCTGTGCACTTTAGGATTTTTGTTGCTATGGTGAATATTTTTCCGATTATACTTTCCCGTGAAACAAAAGAAGAGGCATAAATATTGGCTGAGAGAAAGCAAAATTTTTCTTCTTTACCGGCAATATAATTCTTTGTAGGACAGCCCAAGAGAAAATGCTATAACATAGCATTAAAAACAATAAAACAACTAAAAATTATTAGCTTCCTATAAAACAATTACTTCCCCTTAAAACCATTTTTATAGGGAAAGGAATTTAAATGTTTTTTCTTCTTTTTTACATAAAAGCCTACTCTAAATCATAAACTTTATTTTGGAAAAATCGCCTGCACAAAAGTTCAGGCATTATCTGAACCTACAAAATTTTAATTGTTCCTATCAATTTATAGTATTTTGCCTATTAAAATCTTTTAAAGTATTATTTTAACAACTCACATCACGCCCAGAAAATCACAAAGCACGTTTCTTGGACAGCATTCTATGTGTCCATCTTTCACCTGCTTTCAGATCTATCCAATATTTGTATCTTGTCTCCACTTTGAAAGATGTTTGTGAGGATACTGACACTGAATAGCACTAAAACTAAAATTTCTGTGGAACTGGGATGACTAATTTTCAATGATCTGGATTGTTGAAGAACCAGAAGCTTTTCTACATTTTCCCTGTTCCTCATTTCTATTCTCCCCAGCCAAACCTGCTCCGCCAGCCTCTGCATCTCAGTCAATGCCAACTCCATCAATGAAATTCATTGGGCCAAGACTTCTTCTTTAAACTCTCATGCTCTGCAATCCACCACCAGGTCCATCTTCATGGGCACGTGGCCTGTGCCTCTCGCCCAGCAGGGATTTCATGCTCTGTGGCTTCCATCTTGAAAATCTTCATCATTTCAAAACACGAGGCCCAACATTTTCATTATGCATCTCCCCCTCCACCCCCACCTCCCCTTTGGTGACTATTAGTTTGTTTTTTTTGTCTGTGAGTCTGTTTCTGTTTCATAGATAGGTTCATTTGTGTTGTATTTTAGATTCCACATATAAGTGGTATCACACGGTATTTGTCTCTGTCTGACTTACTTCACTTCGTACAATTATCTCTAGGTCCACCCATGTTGCTGCAAATGGCATTATTCCCTTCTTTTTGATGGCTAAGTAGTATTCCATTCTATATATGTACTACATCTTCTTTATTGATGGACATATATCAAAACGTCTATGTTTTTTAAAAGCTCCAAATTTTAACTGCAACCAGGACTGAGAGCCACACCATGGATGGATTGACTCAAGGTCATGCAAACAGAGGCAGGGCTGGGCTGGAACCCAGGTTTCCTGACTCAGAAGCTGTGTTCTTTCCAACACAGCATCCTTGAGGCTTCCTGTCCCTTCATCAATGGCTTGGCACCTGCTGTGATTATCCAAGTGCCATGAGACAAACTTCTGCTTTAGGGACGATGTTCATGATTGATGGATGTGAGAATCCAGGCCCTCTTGCTCCCAAAGATGGACAGTTAAATTCCAGAGTCATTGACAAATCCACCTTTATACCTTTGGAATCTGTCCATTTTTTTCTACCTCCCCCCAAACCTGCCTAGTACAAGTCATTGTCATCTCTTGCCTGGATGGCTATGAAGCCCTCATTACTGGTCTCTCTGCTTCGGTTCCAGTGGTCGCCACCCACCATGTATTACCATAAGTAAGACCAAAGTTCCTTAAAAAATGGGTCATGCAGCAAACACATGGTGGTACATCCATATGATGGAATATTGTTCAGTAATAGAAATCAATGAGCTATCAAGTCACAAACAGACATGGAGGGACCTTAAATGCACACCACTAGGTGAAAGTAGTTGGACTGAAAAGGCTGCATTCTGTATGATTCCAACTGCATAAGTTTCTAGAAAAAGCAAAACTGTAAAGATACTAAATATTCAATAGCCAAGACATGGAACAACCTAAATATCCATCAACAGATGAATGGGTAAAGAAGATGTGGCACATATATACACTGGAATATTATTCAGCCATAAAAAAAGAAGTAAATAATGCCATTTGCAGCAAACATGGGTGCAACTAGAGATTATACTAAGTGAAGTAAGTCAGAAAGAGAAAGACAAATTTCACATGATATCACATATGTGGAATCTAAAATATGACACGAACCTATCTATGAAACAGAAACAGACTCAAGGACATAGAGAACAGACTGGTGATTGCCAAGGGGGAGGAAGTTGGGGGGAGAGATGGATTAGGAGGTTGGGATTAGCAGATGCAAACTATTATATACAGAATAGATAAACAACAAGGTCCTACTGTAGAGCACAGAGAACTATATTCAATATCCTATGATAAGCCATATGGAAAAGAAGATGAAAAAAAGAATGTGCATATAAGTATAAGCAAATCACTCTGTTGTACTGCAGAAACTAATACAACATTGTAAATCAAGTATACTTCAATAAAAAAGTCGTTATAAAGATAGTGATTAGTAGTAGTTGCTGGGGGCAGGGAGGGAAGAGAGAAAATAGACGAATAGATGGAGCACAGGAGAATTTCAGGACAGTGAAACTATTCTGGGTGACACTGTAAGGGTGGCTATGTGACTTTACGTGACGTTATGTGATGTTTGGTGGAATCCATAGAATATACAACACAAGGAGTGAGCCTTAATGTAACCTATGGACTTGAGTCAGTAATACTATGTAAATATCGGCTCATCCATCAATCCTAACGTGGACCACAGCAGGGCAAGATGTTAAAGGGGCAAACTGGGGTGGGGGAATATATGAAAACTCTGTTCTATCTGCTCAATATTTTTATAAACCTCTGATTTTTTAAAGATTTATTATTTATTTATTTGTTTATTTATTTATTGGCTGTGTTGGGTCTTTGTTGCTGCATGCAGGCTTTCTCTAGTTGTGGTGACTGGGGGCTACTCTTGGTTGTGGTGCACGGGCTTCTCATTGAGGTGGCTTCTCTTGTTGAGCAGCACAGCCTCTAGGCACGTGGGCTTCAGTAGTTGTGGTGCATGGGCTCAGCAGCTGTGGTGCACGGGCTTCGTTGCTCCGTGGCACGTGGGATCTCCCTGCCCAGGGCTTCAACCTGTGTCCCCTGCATTGGCAAGTGGATTCTTAACCACTGCACCACCAAGGAAGTCCCTATAACTGATTTTTTTTTAAAAATTGAAGTTTATTTTAGTTGATACATGCAATGGAATAGGACTCTACTTTAAAAAGAAAATTGAGACATGTTCTAACATGAATGAACCTTGAGGACACGATGCTGAGTGACAGAAGCCAGACACGGAAGGACAGATAGTGAATGATCCCACTTACCTGCACCTAGAGGAGTCACATTCACAGAGACAAATAGAAGGGTGGGTGCCTGGGGCTGGGAGCAGGGGAATGGGGTTGGTGTTTAATGGGGACAGAATTACAGTTCGGGAATTTGCAAAAGTTCTGGAAAGGGATGGTGGGGATTGTTGCACAACAGTGTGAATGTACTTGATGCCACAGAACTGTATACTAAAAAGTGATTAAAATCATGAATTTTCTGTTCTGTATACTTTGCCACAATAAAAAAATAAAGGTTAATCATTTTGTTTTTAAAAATGGATCACGATAAGACCAAAGTCTTTAGTGTCTTCCCTCCCTTCCCCATCTCCTTTCCTCCCCTCCGTTTCTTCCTCCCCCCCGCCCCCAATGTGAATCCCCCACTGCTGCTCATCTTCGCCCCGCAGAGCAGCAAGCACCCCACAGCCCCCTGTACATCATCTTTTGGAGCTCCCACCCCACCTGCGATGATCGTTTTAATGTTTGCATTCTCCGCACCTTCTGTGGGGGCAGGGACCACCCTGGATGTGTCCCCTTCTCCAGACAGGGCTCTCAAGTATCCGCTGTGGCATGAATTAATGAAGGAACCCCCACCCCCACCCCACCCAGGGGGTGCTGGTCCAGGGATAGATGGATGCCAGGGCTTCCCCTCCCAGCAATTCATGGCTTTTCCATCTCTCAGGACACCTGCAGCCAGCAGCGCTCACAGAATGCAGGGACCATTCTGGGGGCTGAGTGGCCACATCTGTCCTCCAAGGGAGATGAACTCCAAGAAGCTGAAATCTGCCAGTTTTGTTTTTATGTTTTTTAATTCGGCTTCACCATCTCACTGGAACTTTCCTCTCCAGGCAGAGAGAAACCATGAGTGTCTCAAGTGACTTTTCTCAGTTCTCCTGCCCTGGCCCCAGAATTATGTGGATTCAGAGGGCTGTGATGCTTCCACTGGGCATGGCCAGTCTGCAGAAGAAGATACCAGTGACTGCAGGTAACTTTGTTGGGGAAGCAACACCAGGAGACCCAAGGCGGCAGCTGTCAAGTGGCACAAGAGTGGAGGAAAAGGCAAACCTTCCACGTGTGTGGATGGTGATCCCTGTGCTCTCTCCTTGGAGAAATCATTTAGCTCTACCCGTTCAGTTTAGGAGAAACAAGGTGTTTCCCTGCTGGCTGCAATCAGCTATGTCATTTATCCCAGACTGAACCAGACTCCCCACAGACAAGTCCCCTCCAGCACTGCCTCGGGAAGACAGAAGTTACCTGTGCAGCAGGAAAAAAAAAAAACATGTGCAGTGGCATAATTAATTCCCAAGCTGCTCAAAGCAGTAACAGCCAAAAATACAGATGGAGAAGGAAACGGAGAATACAATTCTGCACATTATGATTTTCCTTACTATAAAGAGTAAGCGACAGAATCAAGCCCTGGTAAAATTAATAAGGCTTTTGTAAAGTTAGATTTCCCATACATCATGCAAGGGAAAATTGCCAGGAATTTCAGAAAGTGGAAGGAATGATTCTTGAATCTTATCTTATGCTTGCTCCAAGAAACACTTGAATAAAAAAATAATGCTTTTCCTGACTGAATGGGGTTCCTAAGCAAGAAAGTCATTCCAGAGAGTTAAGGTGTCTAAAAAACCACAAGTCATTTAAGTGGTTTTTTTAAAATGTGAATATTTCATGAGCACCTTAAATGCATCACGCTAGGTGTGGGGACCTAGAAGTGAATGCAGCAGGCTGCTAAAAAGGAAAGGTACCTGAAACTCAGGGAATCTTGAAGGTTGTTACTCCAGCCCCTGATCATTTTGTTGTTGAACTCAAGTTTATGTGCCCCACTGCACAGTGAGGCCAAACAAACAGAAACATCAGAGTTTGGAGCAGAGAAAGGTTTATTGCAGGGTCAAGAAAGGAGATGGGCAGCTCCTGCTCAAAAGACCTGAACTCCCTGATGGTTTTTGGGGAAGAGATTTTATAGGCAAAATTTGGGGGCAAGGATGCAAGGTGTGTGACCTTCCTCTGATTGGTTGGTGGGGAGGTAACGGGGTGGTATTCTGGGAATCTCAACCATCAGCCTTCTAGTTCAAACCAGTCTGGGGTCCACATGCTTGGGCTTAGCCCGAAGTCACCATCCTCCACCTGGGTAGGGGCCTTAGTTTCTGTAGAAGAACTCAGAGATGTACAGCTTGTTCTGTGTATCATCTGAGGAGGATCCAGGACCCTGCCCCAAGGCTACACTACTGTGTCTTGACTCCTCCTCCTTTATTTCTGCATCCTTTCCCTTCCCTGATGAGTAACTATTTGAACCTGCCCTTTAGAACCCAGGGAAGATCTAGGAGGCAGAAATCTTTTTCTTACAAACCAGAAACAGGGGACACAGAAGGGCTTTTGTCCCTAGGAGGGCCCCACAGGGTCCTGCTTGGTTTCACTTCAGTTGTGGGTATGTAAGTCACATGTGGGGGAACTTTTCAGATGCTTGCAAGAGTGTATCCCTACACTGAACAGCATTCCTGCCTGCCATGCATTTGGCTTTGTTTTTATTGGTCTTCAAAGGCGTCTTTCTAACCAGCTCTCCCTTTATTCTCCTTGGGACCTCCTCCAGCAGCTTTTCCTTCTAATTTGCTGCTTAGCAGCTGCTGGTAACTAAAAAAAGCCAGATAACCAAGATGGGCGATGCTGAGTGTAAACAGATTCTGAAGGCTTTGTGCAAAAATATTACAAAATATTTTTTGGAGTCTTTTTTGTTGGTAACATTTCCTTGAAATGTTCCTGATCATTGAATGTGGTGAATAAATGATTTCTAATTACCAACTCAAATGGGCTCAGGGTCAGAGTAAAGAGGTAAGTGGCTTCTCAGTCCTGGAGATCCAGACAGCACTGAAAGTTTGTTCTCAGATCTTTCTGCCCCCATCTCAGCAAGGCTTGGCTAGCTTGGCTGCGGTCTCAGGCAGCCTCAAGCTCTGAGCCTGCAGCCTTCCAGCTCAGTGACCCCCAGAGAGAGCTGCTCCTTGTTGGCAGGTACAACAAGAAACCCAGGACTCTGTTCATCTCAAACTCAGAGTTGAGAGCAGGAAGGGAAACAGACATGAAAGGAAGACCTGGGAAAAGCTCTGGAGCCAAGAGAGGGGGTGGGTGAGCATCGCACACACACCCACCAGACAGACCGGGAAGGGGGGAGGCTGGGTCCTCATGGGAATTTGAGCAATCTGTACTAGAATGTGGGAGACATTACTGAGTGAACCAAACACAGATGTTCACAACTGCCTTTAATTTTTCTCTTTTGCCCGATTTTTTTTTTCATGTATTTGTATATCAGGAAGCTGAAAGTAGCTCTAATTTGAGCTGTAAATGCAGTTTGGTGTTAATGAATCATTTCTACCGTGCCTTGAATGGTTTCAAAGAGCCCAGACTTTTGCATCTTCCCGTACATAGAAAAGTGCTAAATTCATTAACTTGTGATGTCTGAATTTGTTACCAAGTCCAAGCTCCCTCTGCTCCACATGACAGGCCAGTGAATCAGAGACAAGGTGTTGAGGCAAGGCATATGACTTTATTTGGAAAGCCAGCAGACTGAGAAGATGGCAGACTAGCGTCTCCAAGAAAACCATCTTCTCAGGGCCTGGATGCCAGTTTCTTTTATAGAATCAGAGAGGGAGAGGCAGTGAGGAAGTAAAGTAAAAAAGGCCATCAGTCTTGCAAAACATCTCCTGGAATGACTAGCCTTGGGGATGTGTTAATTTCTTCTTTTCTGCAGCCATTCGCAGGTGGGCGGGGTTCCCCGAGGCAGGCCATCATGTATGATTACAACAACAAAAGCAGAGAAAAACAAAGGTTAAAGTCAAAGAAACAGATCCAACATGGACTTGATTTAGCTCTTTCCTGTTACAGCCTTCTTCGTTTAACAGTAACATTTTCAGGTTCTGACTACCTGGTCTTTGTTGCAAAACCCCTATCTATATATCCTGCCTCCTCCCTTACCTCTTTGGAGCGGTCCTTCAGAGCTATCCGAGAGGCTGCCTCCTGGGCTTAACGTCCTCAGAAAGTCCCCCCAATAAAACAAAATTCTCAACTTTTACGTTGCGCATATTTTTCAGTCGACCCTTGTTTTAAGCATCTGTATAACAGAGTGTATAAACGGAATATGCTGGGCCACAGTGAGAAAACCAATGGCATTGCTGTTGGCCACTGAGGGCGGGCTGAGGTATGGCCGCCTTGTGCCTGAAGTCAGCCTGGGTGATGCAGCAAAGCATCCCTGATGGAGACAGAATCTGGACCATCCCATCACAGTGTCTCCACCATCGACTCATCTCCAGGGGCCACAGAGGCTGAGAGCAGGAAGGGACACTAGCCAGTCACCCCCTTGTTCAACACTGAAGTCCCCTCCAACACTGTCACACTACATGGTCATCCAGCCATGGCCTTTCAGAGGCTGCAGGAAGCACGGGGCTTCCAAGTGTGGTTTACATTAGATTTCACCCTTACATTGTACATCCTGTGGGTTTGGACCAATGTGTAATGACATAGATACATCATTATGGTCTCAAACCATAGATTCCCTGCTCTAAAAATCTCGTGTGTGCTCTGCCTGTTCATACCCCTCCCCCAACCCCTGGCAACCAATGATCTTCTCACTGTCTTCTCCTTTTCCAAAATGTCATAGAGTTGGAATCATACCGTACGTAGTCTTCAGATTGGTTTCTTTCACTTAGCAACATGCATTTAAGTTTTCTCCACACCTTTTCATGGCTTGAGAGCTCATTTCTTTCCAGCCCTGAATACCATTCCATTGTCAGAATGGACCCCAGTTTACCCCCGCCATTCACCCGCAGAAGCACAGCTTGGTGGCTTCCAAGTTTGGGCCGTTATGGATAAAGCTGCTGTCAACATCCGGGTGCAGGTTTCTGTGTGGTTATGAGCTTCCCACTCATTTGGATAAATACCTAGGGGTGTGATAGGTGGATCACATCCCAGCTTTTTAAAGCTCCAAGAAAATTTTTTTTCTTTAAGAAAGGAATTCCACGGTGTACCTCAAAAACTGGTACAAGAGTGTAAAGCAATTATATTCCAATAAAAAAAAAGAACGTATAGAAAAAAAAAAGAAAGGAATTCCAAAATAGGTTTTAATATAATGTACTTTATAGCTATGTATTTTCATTTAACAAGCTGACATGGGGCCACCTTCACGCACAGTATGCAGTGATACATTCCCGATAGCCTTAATATGATGGGATTATGTCTCCTCTACACGTGATGAGGTCCAAGAATGGGCCACATATGAAGATGCGTGATGAACGTCTACCTTTCCATCATGTCAATGTCTGTGTCGCTTTGCTGAATCACCAGTGTTTTCATTTGAAGTCTTTTGTGAGTATGAGACTCAGGCCAAATGTCCTTTGCAGTTCTTCCCCATCACACACCTTCCAAGGCCCTGGTCTGTCCTTGTTCTCCTCCAGAGACAGTTTGCTCACTACCTCATTGAGGAAGTAATCCCTTTGGACAGGAATTCATCGACTCTCATGAGATGAAATAGATCTTATTTCTCCAGGCAAGTGAGCTCAGAGCAAGCTGCCCAAGAGGTGGAAACTGAGTGACATCTTAGGACCGAGAGCTACGAGCCCCAGAATGTCACCTGCACCACCCTCTAAGGTCCCCAAGTCCTTGAGGTCAGTCTGGAGCCCCGGAGAGGGATTCAAACGCCCTCCATCTCAAGTGCCAGGTGCAGGAGGAGAGTATATGTTCAGGGTCAGACCCAGAACTGTTTGCAAGTTCTGCTTCTGCTGCTGAACTGCTGTGGGTTTGGGCCAAGTACTTGGCAACTCTCAGCCCTAACGTACTCACCTCTGAAACAGGGACCAGAAATACCTATTGGAGGAGAAGAAAATGTGTAAGGAACGTAGCCCTGTGCCTGAGATTGGGTCTCCTTCCTGCGAGCTGTTGTTACCATGGTCCTCAGTGGTGGTCACAGGAGGCTTGGACAGAGGCGAGGGCAGGTGCCGCATCAAGTCTCACCAGAGTTGGAGGAGCTGGTGTGTTGTCCTGTGGTCGCAGGGCTTCACTGGAACAGATGCTGACACAGGGTTACTGGCCCTGGAGGAGGCTGAAGGGGCCAGAGCCCACGGCGGTGACAGCAAGCCCTGATTCAGAGATTTCTATCATGAGACCTTCATGCCTGAAGAGCCATCTCACAACCCCAGGTGTGACTCAGTGTACACAAAGGAACAGTTTCTTCACGTATCCAGGAGAGGAGTGCTTTGTCACTTTAGTGTGTGAGTGTATGTGGTGTATGTGTGTGTGCCTCTGTGTACGTGTTTCATGTGTGTATGAGTTTCCATGTGTGTATAATATATGTGTATGTTCATATGTGCCTGTGTAAATCTGAGCACGTGTGTGTGTGTGTCTGCAAGTATATATGATGTGTGTGTTTGTGTGTGAGTTGTATGAGCAGGCACAGGGTGTGTGTGTATGTTTGTAAGTGTGTGATGTGTGTGTAAGTGTGAATGTGTCCATTTGTGAGAGTATATATGTGTGTGGCATAAGTGGGGGGGGGTAGGTGTGGTGTGTGTGTGTGTCTGTGGGGGTGTGTGGTGTGTGTATCCGTTCATCTGTGTACATGTGTTCCCCGTGTCTAAAGGCCACTACGACCCATCAGCTGGGAGCTTGTTTGGGGTGTGGAGTAGACAGACGTGGGCTGGAACCCCAGTTCCGCCTGCAGAGGTGTCACCAAGTAGGACCCTGTGAGGCCTTCCCAGAATAGACCCCCACCCATGTCCTCTTCCTGCCTTTTGTCTATAAAAAAACTTTAGTCAAAGAGTATATTTCATCAGAGAAGTGAGAAAGTGCAGAAAGAAAGGAAAACAGTCAAGCAAAACAAAATTAATGCTTTAGCCATTAAACAAGGTCAAGGACTTTTAGTTCTTCCTCAAAGACTGTAGACAATATTCTGAGCCATGTCCTTTGAGCTGTTTTGCAGATGCTGAAACTCCCACTTCTCCCAGGTGGGAGAAGTTAACTGCCCACAAGCACGTAGACCCCAGACCAGGTGGAACCGGAAGGTGGATGATGCTGAGTTCCACTTACATCACCACCAGCCAATCAGAAGAAGGTGCACGAGCGGATCGCACACCCCACAGACCCCCTCCTTCACGCTGTCTTTATAAATCTTTCCCTGAAAGCCTTTGCAAATGCGGGTCTTTAAGCGCTAGCTGCCTTGGCGTCCTTGCTTGGTGCCTTCAATAAATGTTTCATTTTCCTTCACCACAACCTGGGGTCAGTAGATTGGCTTTACTGCCTGCGGGCAAGTAGATCCAAGTTTGGTTCGGTAACAAAGATACAGCCCTGAGCATGGTCACCTCTGGTTCCCTCTTCCCCACCTCACATCCACTCTCAGTAAAGGGATGTGTAACCGTATCTACCTCCTTGCATTACCAGGAAGACCAGGGACGTGGCAGAGCACAGAGGCACCCATGACTTAACAAGGATCGTCCCACAGAGTTTAGGGTCCTTGACATCCACAAAGGCCTTTGTTTCCAAGATCCCCAGTCTGGCTGTGAAATAATGTTCCAGCTTCAGCTATCCGGATATTTGTACATTTTTAGGAAGTGTGTACTATTTCGTAGAATTTCTCAGAGAGGGCTGGGGTCTTGGATTCCATCGTAAAAGTAAAAGAAAATGAGAGACAAGTGTGTGTCCTTCACTAACTCGGGGCCTGATGTGAAACCGTAACCTTAGGGCAGAAGTGCAAATCCAGCTCAATCCAGCAAGCGCTTTATGGCGGGTCAGTCCTTGGCCCTGGGAAGGATACGGTCTTGCCCCCAAAGAAGTTTACATCCAGGGGAGAGTCCTAGCTCCTTTATTTCGGGGCTGAGACCACCAACCAAACCTGCATGCATATCACCTCCTTTAAATTAATCCACACACCTCTATGGAAGGAAGCTTCCACTGCACCCATGTTACTGATGAGGAATGAGAACACACAGATGGGGACACACAGAAAGTACACAACTGGTCCAAGATCACAGGGCTGGCAAGAGGCAGAGATGATGCTCACACGGACCCCTATGATCCTTGCTCTTGCTACAGCCATCAGGCTCCCACAAGTGGAAAGATGAGCCCCTACAGCAAACTCTGATTTTCTTTTTACACCTCCCCCAAATTAAAGTCCAAGCATCCTTAAGAGCACTGTGAATCTGGGTGAGTTCTTTCAGCTCTGTGGGTTTCAGCTTCTTGAGATGAAAACATGAGGACTGATGTGTCACCTCCTTGGAGTAAGGATTTAATGATGTGAGTTTCATTTCCTTGATGTTGGGGAAAATGTAGCCAACAGCCAGAATCCTCCTCTCTTCTCTGAGGTTGAGAGCAACCAAAGCAGGGACCTCAGCATCTGCTATTCCTGAGCCCGGGAAGCAGGCTGGGGCTGCCCCCACGTGTTCACAACTTCCTGCCCTGGAAGACTGGACCAGTTGAGTGTTCCTAGCTGAGGAATTACTGCATCCCCTAGGATGCCTGGCCTCATAAGCGGCTGGGTAGGAATGCTGATTGGGTTTACCTCTTTTCATATTCTTCTTTTTTTTAATTTTATTTATTTATTTATTTAAATTTTTCTTTTTTTGGCTGCGTTGGGTCTTTGCCTTTGTTGCTGTGCACGGGCTTTCTCTAGTTGCAGAGAGCAGGGCTACTCTTCGTTGCGGTGCGCAGGCTTCTCACTGTGGTGGCTTCTCCTGTTGCGGAGCACGGGCTCTAGGTGCTAGGGCTTCACTAGTTGCAGCATGTGAGCTCTGTAGTCGTGGCTTGCAGGCTCTAGAGCCCAGGCTCAATGGTTGTGGTGCACGGGCTTAGTTGCTCTGCGGCATGTGGAATCTTCCTGGACCAGGGATCGAACACGTGTCGCTGGTATTGGCAGGTGGATTCTTAACCACTGCACCACCAGGGAAGCCCTCATATTCTTCATCTTATCTAATTTGCTATTTAATATGACATGTTCTTTTGTCTTTCCCTTGTACTTTCTCATTTGTATCCTTAGATTTCGCCAGATGTGTTTGAATCTATTCAGGCAGAACAGAAAAGACAACAATCCTATCTATCTCTTTTGATTTTACCATGCAGCAAGATCTTAAATTACTCTAATTCTATTTTGCATTCACAACAGAAATAAACAAAAGGTGACAGATGACATTTAGGTCATACCAAGTTTTTTTTTTTTTTTCTAGCCCAATAAAAGTGCAAGTTCTCTAAAAAAGTCTTTCCAGGTAGTTATAAATAGGGCAGAATAAGGTAAAAGGGTGGCATTTGAGATTGAGGCTGTAGTCATCATTTTAAAGCTGTTAACAAACACATTTTTGAGTAAATATACATACACAATTGTATGTGTTGCAAAGAGCTGATATAGCCAAATTCGTTTCTGAGATGCCCTTCAAGAAAAGCATTGTTTGCTAATCAAGTTGTTAGGATAAGAATATCCTAAGTGGGTAGAAGAATATTAACGTTGATGACGTGACTCTGCATGTGTTGTGGGGAGAGCTAAGGACGGGCAGTGGTGGATGTCTTCCAAAATGAGATCCTGAGATTCTTGGATGTGATCTGCCCAGTGTATCCAGTCCTTGGAGTTTACATTTAGCATCTGTGTAGGTCAAAGACATGAAAGCACTTCCACTGGAAATGATCAAAATCAATTTTACGAGGAGTGGATTTCAGCATGTAGGTTAATCCTTTGTTTTACATGAGCCCTAACATCCTGGTCTTCTAGAATCAGCAAGCCAGGAGATCCTGAGACCTGTCATTTAGAGGAAAGTTGACTGACTTATTCAGAGAGTAAATATTTTACGCTTTCCAGGCCAGGCTGTTTGTCACAACTGCTCCACTCTGCAGGTACAGCAGGAAAATAGCCCCAGACAGCACATCGGCAAACGGGTGTGACTGTGTCCAACAGACTTTATTTACAAAACATCAGGTGACTGCATTCGATGTGAGGGCTATAGTTTGCTGACTCTGATTTAGGAAACAGTCATCTGTTTGTTTCTGCCTCTTTTGCAATTTTTACAAATGTATCTGGGGGAAAAAAGAAAGAAAGAAAAGGAAAGCCACGTCTTCTCCATACCCTGAGACTAGATAAAAATCATATTTTTGCTTAGGAATTTAACAAGAACTTGCAAGAAATCATTTCCAAACTTGGATCCTGAGGGTCAAGGCTCAAGGTGGGGTGTGAGCTGAATTGCAGACTAGCAGAGGGGAACGGAGTGACCATCCCTGCAAAGGGAAACAGTTGAATTTTACTTTAGGGTTGGGGTGAGGTTGGGATTCAGGATGGGGTTAGCAGAAAGGAGACAGGTGTGGGGAGGGTTCTGCAAGCCAAACGAGGGGGCCACGGCTTCCAGCACAGACCTGTCCCTGGGATCCTTTAAAAATCACGATGCCAGATATCCAGTTTTGAGTTGTCTGAAGGTCTGAAAATTCCTACTTTCCACCTCCCAAAGTCTTCAGCGAAATTTAGGACACATACCAAGGTTTTGGGAGGATGGAAGTTAAAATGGGAGTTAGGAAAGAGCTGGATTTCCAAATCCAGGATATTCTGGGGACAGTGGCAGCCTCACCGACAATCAGACGATTCACAAATTGAACTAAAAGCAGCAGGAGGAGGAGGCTGAAGCCAGGGGGCTGGAGGGGGTTTGCAATGTGGTTGAAAGAGCACTGAGCTGTCCGTTCCTGTGGGACCGGGCTGGAGACCGTGATCCAGATCTGGTGAAACCATATACTCAGCCTACATCTGAGCGACAAAGTTGTGGGTCTTGTTATTTGCTTGCCTGTCTGTTTATCATGAAGGGCACTTGCTTGATTGCGGACTACTGTTTGCCCCATGTGGTTCCGCACAGAAGCGAGATGGTAGAACCATAACGTCCAATGGTTTTCTTTTTCTCCATCAGCCGCCAGCCAAGGATACAGTGAAACTCCGAAACACACCTGTACAGCCATCCTGCTGTGGAGAACCACCCTCCTCTCATCTGCTGGTACAGTTCTAATTGGTCAGGACCCAGGCTGGGTCAGGTGTTAAATAATTTGAACATCCTATCAACTCCACATGAAACATTATAACTTCAAGATAAAGCACTTTGAGGAGAAGCTACCTCTTCCTGATTCGTTCCTGGACTTCAGGTCTCTCGTGCAAGATAAACAGCTTTTTGAATTGAGCAAGGATTCAGCATCTTTTCAGCATCTGTCTCTGAACTTCTCATGTTGAAACTGTTTATCAACCTGTGCAATGGGCATGCCACCACTAAGCCAGGGCTATTTCACAATCTATTTGTGTTTCCTCTAATTTGAGGAGGAAATGAATACTAACCGGCACATGGGAATACATGTCAGAAGGACATAGGTTACTGGTGGCCTTATTGCAGGTGCAGGGGGATTCTCGTACCAGGGCTTATGGGTCTCACAGAAGCAGGAATCATTAACGCTGACAAGGTCCCAGTCCTCCTATTTATGATGTTATCCATCCTCACCAAGACCCTAACAGGTCAACGTTATTATGCCTGATTTTTTTTTTGTTTGGATATATATATTTTTTAAAGCTCTTTATTGGAGTATTATTGCTTTACACTGTTGTGCCAGTTTTTGCTGTGTAACAAAATGAATCAGCTGTATTTATACATATATCCCCATTTCCCCTCCCTCCTGCGACTGCCTCCCACCCTCCCTATCCCAGCCCTCCAAGTCATCACCCATCATTGAGTTGATCGACCTGTGTTATGCAGCAGCTTCCCAGTAGCCATCTATTTTACACTTGGTAGTGTATATATGTCAATGCTACTCTCTCACTGTCCCAGCGTCTGCTTCGCACCCAACCCCGTGTCCTCAAGTCCATTCTCTACGTCTGCATCTTTATTCTTGCCTGTCACTGGGTTCATTTTTTAAGATTCCATATCTATAAGTTAGCATATGGTATTTGTTTTTCTCTTTCTGATTTACTTCGCTCTGTATGACAGACTCTAGGTCCATCCACCTCACTACAAATAACTCAATTTCATTCCTTTTTATGGCTGAGTAATATTCTATTGTATACATGTGCCGCATCTTCTTTATCCATTCATCAGTGTCCTTGATTTTTAAATGAGGAATGGAAAGCACAGAGACTGCACAAAAGCATCAGAGTCTCATATCTGATAGAGAATGGAGATTGAATTCATTCATGTCTTTTATTGGGCACCCTCAATCTGCCAATCTTGGATGGTGCCCCAAGGATGGAAAGAGGGACAGCACACACTCCCTGCCCCTAGAGCGCTCACTCTAGACCAGGGGACAGGGACTCACCAAGAGCTACGTAGATGTCACCATGGAGAATCCACCCTGTACAATCTGCATCCAAGCATGTTTCTTAGGGCAGGATCTGGGTCTCTCTACTTCGCACTAAGCCCAATGTTGACAGCCTTGAGAACCCAAGAAATAGCCAACATGTGATGGAATGAAAAACATGCATGCATCTCAGAACTAAGAAGACATGCGCAGCGCACACTCAGGACAAACGGATATAATGAGGTTAAACAAAGTGCAATAAATACAGTTCTAACTGGCAGGGCTGGAATAGAGATGCAGACATAGAGAACGGACTTGAGGACATGGGTGTGGGGAGGGGAAGCTGGGACGAAGCGAGAGAGTAGCATTGACATATACACACTACCAAATGTAAAATAGATAGCTAGTGGGAAGCTGTTCCAGAGCACAGGGAGATCAGCTCGGCACTTTGTGATGACCTAGAGGGGTGGGATAGGGACAGTGGGAGGGAGGCTCAAGAGGGAGGGGATATGGGGGTATATGTATACATATAGCTGATTCACTTTGTTGTACAGCAGAAACTGGCACAACATTGTAAAGCAGTTATACTCGAATAAAGATGTAAAAAAATCAAACAAAACAAACAAACAAAAAAAACACCCTCCATCATACTATGTGACCAGGGTTGGCAAAACCATGCCTTATGTGCAAGGAAATCAGATGCTGAATGACAGCATTGCTCTACCTGTCCAGGCCAGACACGTGTGAGGGGTAAAGCAACCAGATAGGGTGGAAAGCTGGAAAGAGCCCTGATTTTTTTCCATTTAATTTGGTCACCTGGGAGCGCACTATCAAAATGCCTTTATTTAAAAGATGATTTTTGTTTTAGTTTTTGGGGTTTTTTGTTTATTTGTTACTGATGGATATTTCTAAATATTGGAACAAATGATAAGGAGAGTAATACTGCTTATTTTTAAACATACCCACATCCACACACTCCAAACCAACGGCTTTTCCCCCATGATCCCAGAACATTAAAAAAGAAGACTTGCCAAACAAGGTTCCAAAAGGTGGGACATCATTTGAATGTTTATATTTAACAAATTAACTCTTGTAATAGACCAAGAAAATGTTGTCTAATTGTGACATTTCCCCAGATAGCTAAAAGATTGGGAAAAGTTAATCATAGTATAGCCCAAGCAGTGTTTGTATACCAGTTTAAAGAATTGTATGGGGGCTTCCCTGGTGGTGCAGTAGTTAAGAATCCACCTGACAATGCAGGGGACATGGGTTTGATTCCTGATCTGGGATGATCCCTCATGCCATGAAGCATCTAAGTCCACATGCCACAACCACTGAAGTCCGCGCACCTAGAACCCGTGCTCCACAACAAGGGAAGCCCCTGCAATGAGAAGCCCAAGCACCACAATGAAGGGTAGCCCCTGCTCATCACAACTAGAGAAAAGCCTGCACATAGCAGTGAAGGCCCAATGCAGCCAAAAATAAATTAATAAATAAATTTATTTTTTAAAAAAGAATTGTATGGGATGGTTTCCAGCCCTATTTGTACATCCCAGAGACTGTATTCATAGTAACCTTGTGTCAATCATATCTAGGTAAAATCTTCAGATTTTTGTGAATGGTAGGCCCTAGAGAAATAGATATTTCTGCTTTTTTTTTTTTTGATGGCATCACGCAATATGTGGGATCTTAGTTTCCCAACCAGGGCTCATACCCATGCTCCCTACAGTGGAAGCTCAGAGTCTTAACCACTGGACCACCAGGGAATTCCCTCTTTCCACTGTCAACTCAGGAACAGGCTTTGCAAAGAAAGAGAAAATTTTTCCATTTTTAAAAAATTTTAAGAAAATCATGTAAACTTAAAAATGTCTTGTTTTACTTTTCCTTTACATTAGATAATATATGTGAAATTCTCTGTAAACAGTTCCGCAAATTTTAAGCTTCTTTATTACTTGGATTCTGGAGAGGAACTTTAGTTCCAAGTAGATGCTAAATATTCTATCACTGGAATGATGTAAATCAATAGTAAAGAAAAGAGAGAAGGGATAAAGAACAAGGTTCTACTGTAGAGCACAGGAAACTGTATTCAGTATCCTGTGATAAACCATAATGGAAAAGAATATTAACAAAGAATATATATATGTGTGTGTGTGTATAACTGAATCATTTTGCTGTACAGTGGAAATTAACACAACTTTGTAAATCAACTATACCTCGATTAAAAAAAAAAACATCAAGAATCGGGACTTCCCTGGTGGTGCAGAGGTCAAGAATCCGCCTGCCAGTGCAGGGGACACAGGTTCGATTCCTGATCCGGGAAGATCCCACATGCCACGAAGCATCTAAGTCCGTGAGCCACAACTACTGAGCCTGTGTTCTAGAGCCTGAGAGCCACAGCTATTGAGTCCTCGTGCCACAACTACTGAAGCCCGGGCAGCTAGAGTCTGTGCTTCACAAGAGAAGCCACCACAGTGAGAAGTCCGCACACCGCAACAAATTGTAGCCCCTGCTCGCCACAGCTAGAGAAAGCCGACGCAGGGCAATGAAGACCTAACACAGCCAATAAATAAATAAATTTATTTTTTAAAAATCAAGAATTAGAAAAAGGGACGGGGAGGAGGTATCCTAAACATTATTGGTTCATGAAAGGGAGAGCACTCCGGGTTTCCTGTCAGGTGAAGGTCTACATGGACAGATAGATCTGTAACTTATCTGAAATATGAAATCTTTGCTTTGTGCCCCAACCAAGAAGAGCACTCATTACTGAGTCCTGGTGAGAACAAGGTATACAGACAATGTGCATTCAACATAAAATAATCTTCTTGTAGTCACTTTATATTTTATAATATTTCATATTTTAGAAACTTTTTGTTTTGCAACCCAAATAGAAAAAGCTAAACCTAAAACATTGTTTTACCCTGACTTTGGCAAAGAGTTCATAAACAAGGCACCAAAAGCAGAATTCACAAAAGAAAGAAAATTGATACATTTCATCATAATAAAAACTTGAGTTCTAGGAATGATGCTGTTAAGGAAAAGAAAAGCTACAGATGGGCAGAAAATAGTGGCAAAAGCATATTTCAAAAAGCGTTTGTATCCAGAGTGTATTAAGAATTCTCAAAATTTAATCGGAGGGAAGCAATGAGCCTAATAAGAATGACCAAATTTTGGAGACCAATCAAGAAGATACATATGAAAAAGTCTTCATTGTTATTAGTCATTAGAGAAAAGCAAGTTAAAATCACAATAATACTGCACACCTATTGGGAATGTAACTTGGTGCAGCCATTAAGCAGAACAGTATGGAGGTTCCTTAAAAAACTAAAAATAGAGCTACCACATGATCCAGCGATCCCACTCCTGGGCATATACTGGGGGAAAACCATAATTCGAAAAGATACATGCACCCCAATGCTCATAGCAGCACCACTTACAATAGCCAGGACATGGAAGCAGCCTAAATGTCCATGGACAGATGACTGGATACAGAAGATGTGGCACATATACACAATGGAATATTACTCAGCCATAAAAAGCAAGGAAATAATGCCATTCACAGCAACATGGATGGACCTAGAAATTGTCATACTAAGTGAAGTAAGCCAGGCAGAGAAAGACAAGTGACAAATGATACAAATGAACTTCTATACATAACAGAAATAGACTTACAGACATAGGAAGCAAACTTATCGTTACCAAACGGTAAAGGGGGGCAGGGTAGAAATAAATTAGCAGTTTGCAGTTAACATACACACTACTAGGAAAAAACAGGTAAACAACAAGGTCTATACCACAGGGAACTATACTCAATATTTTGTAATAACCTCTGTGGGGAAAAAAATCTGAAAAAGTGTATATATATATATATATATATATATATATATACTTTATATAAAAAGTTAGATAAAGATATTATGTATATCTGTATCACTTTGGTGTACACCTGAAACTAATGCAACATTGTAAATCAACTATACTTTAATAAAAATGAATAGTAAAAAAAAGAAAGAAGAAAGACAAGAAAAGAAGAAAGGAAGGAAGAAAAAAGAAAGAAAGAAAAAGAAAGAAGGAAGGAAAGAAAGAAAGAAAGAAAGAAGAAAGAAAGAAAGAAAGAAAAAGAAAGAAAGAAAGAAAGAAAGAAAGAAAGAAAGAAAGAAAGAAAGAAAGAAAGAAAGAAAGAAAGAAAGAAAGAAAGAAAGAAAGAAAGAAAGAAAAAGAAAGAAAGAATGGAAGAAAGAAAGAAAATGCAAAAAATACTACACACCTATTAGAATGTTGTTTTTAATAACAATACCAAGTGCATAGAAAACAGTGCAGCTACTTTGGAGAATAATTTGGCATTCCCTACACAGTAAAACATGCACATACCCTCCAGCCCCCAAATCACACTTTAGATATTTACCCAAGTGAAATGAAAACTGTAATCACACAAAAGCCTGTCCATGCAGATTTGTAGTAGGGCTATTCTCCATCACACAAGACTGGAAACCACCCAAATGTTCTTCATTTTCTCAATGGATCAACTGGGCTCTGTGCAGACAATGGAATACTCCTCAGCTATAAGAAGGAATACATGGAAAAACATAGACCCAATGCTTCTTGATGTTTGAGAAAAGCTAGACTCAAAAGTCTCCATGCTGTAGGATTCCATTTACAGGACTTTCTACGAAGGGACAACTCTAAGGGCAAAAACATTTATGGATGTCAGGGTTAGAGTTTAAGTTCAGAGTGATACAAAGGAATTTGGAGAGAGTGATGGAATTTTTCTATTTGGGGATTGTGGTAGTGGTTACACAACTATAGACATTTGTCAAAACTCAGAATTGTGTGCTAAAAAGGGTGATTCTTGATGACTATAGATTAAACTACAAAAAAATAAATTCAATATCACCTCCAAAAAAGAGATAAGACAATGAACTTTGGGCAGGGGGAGAAAGATTAAGAAATAAAAGGAAGGAATGAAGGTAGTGTATTTCTCAAAAGAGAGGGGGTGGGGAAGGAGGGGGAAGGAGGAGGAAGAGAAAGAGGGAAAAGAGAGTCCAGAGTTAACAGAGGAAGAGCAAAGTGGGCAACATTTGATGGTTCTAGATGTAAGAGCATCATTTGTCCCACCAGCCAAAGTCCTAAATCTTAAGTCTACACTCGAAGTCGTTTTCCCTAAATCCAGAATCCTGAGCTACCCTGGCAAGCCTCTGCAACCCTACCAGATCTCAGCCGATGGCAGAGTTTTGATTGCTTTTATTTTCTGTGCTATTAGTAATTTCTAAATTTGTAATCATTTCAGATACTAAAACACCGTACCCTATATTTCACAATGATTTTCTGGCTTTTAATTATTTTATCGAACTGTTAATACTAATAATATACCCCCATTTGGACCCTGGCTCAGGAGAACCCGTTTGCTTATAGAAGAACCCACAAGGTCCTGGTGGGTTCCAGTCAGAAGTGGCTGTGGGCTTCATCTATGCTCCACCACTCATCCCCAGCTGAACATCTTGGCTTTCAGCCTGGCCATAGTTCTGAGGGTGCCATGTCTTTGGGTAGACTTGAGTTATCAGATCCTTCCTGACTATTTAAAATCAGTAGCAAGTCAGTCTGATTAGTATATCAGGTTCTAACCAGTCAATAAACACCATTTTTCCAGTGTCTCCTACATACCCAGATGGATATCTAGTCAAAGAATATAAGAACTGTTCCCTTCACCGAGGTCAGTCATAATCTCATTAGAAAAACAAGATTCACATTGAAGCAGCAAATGCACACACTTGATTCCTAAATGATGTAGCACAAACTGAAAATACTCCAGGTCTTCAGGGAAAAGTGGAGAGCCAGGAATCAGAGTGGGTTTTGCGTAGTGGCTGGGCTGGGACTGGAGGTGCTGAGAGCAAGGATACGTGAAAAGAACAGGGAAGGACATTCCAAGAAAGAGAATCTGATCCAGACTGATTCATACTCTGCTGAGTTTCACTACTTAGGACAGTCGTGGTTGAAAAGCACAGGATTAAGAAAAAATGGACTTGGGGACTTCCCTGGTGGTCCAGTAGTTAGGACTGTGTGCTTTCACTACCAAGGGTGCCAGTTCAATTCTTGGTCGGGGAGCTAAGATCCCAAAAGCCACGCGGCCAAAAAACAAACAAACAAGCAAACAAACAAAAAACTCCGCTCCTTGATTCCCAATCCCCTTTAAGAAAAAAAAGAAAGAAAGAAAGAAAAAGAAAACATGGACCAATACCTCCTTCCCCACCAATCACATGCATATACACAATCTGCCCCATCACTCCCTTCTCGGCCAAAAAGCATGAGCAACAACTGATTTGTAAGAAGAAGCTGCAGTAGGGCTACATGAGGAAAACACTGTTTCATGCATCTTCTTGTCCCTGACCACAGCCTAGAGACCCTTCCTTGCCTGTGTCACATACACTTACTCACTGGGTGGAAAAGCAAAGGATGGTGCTGACTTTTGAGGTTCTTGCCGAGGACATGGTCTAATCCCTGCCCTTATGAATGTTCAGGTGGATGTAATTCCCTAAAAAAAAAAAAAAAAAAAAAGCCTTCACTGCTAAAACCACCCTCTGTCCATAACCTGGTGCTGGGGCACTTCTTGGTGTGTGAGATCATCATTTCATTCCTAGCTTTGTGCATCACCGCAACCCAGCTTGTTTTCCAAAATGCATTTGCCCTGTTAAATACACTAGCTACCTTGCTGCCTGGCGATACCATTTTCTCAGAGATCACCATCCCAAGGGAATGGAACTCAGAACATTCAAAATCCTCAGGGAAAAAAATAATGAGAAGTCACTGCCTGACATTTGACTCTTAAACCTACGATAATAAACATCTCCCTATTATTGGGATTTTTTTTTTTCATTTCAGTATTCTCAGCCAAACCAAGGACTTAGAATTCACATTTAAGTCCTGCCTCGTATAAAGCTGGTTTAATGTAATTATTTGGTAGGTACTGATGATCCTTACAGATGTGAACACATTACCTTTTTCTACAATGCTGGTGGGTTGTAATTTAGTTCATAAGTCACGCCACCAAACTGATTACTTCCATTGAGACATCATAGGACAGAAATTACTGAATGTTCTAAACTCATTTACTAATGCTAATCTTCATGAATATTTCATGGAAATCCCAGAGAGTGAAAGAGAGAGAGAAACAAATTTCCATGTATAGAGAGTAAATTTTGCATTCTTTGACATTTTAAAGAATAGTCGTCCTGTTTGTGTCCATAATACGTGCTCTTTGAGGAAAACTCAAAAGTGACATTTACTCATTTGTGCTTTTAGGTTTTCATACCTTACACAGATGATGCATAATTCATGTCAGGAGCCATTTGGCTCAACAAAAAAACTAATTTACTTCATCCCCTTCCAATACAACTTCAAACACGTCCGGGGCTGGGGTGTGGACATGCGTAAGAGTCCAGGAAAGCACGATTAAATATTTCACTTTTTTCTGGAGTCTTCCAATAGACTGTATTTTGTTTTATGAGTGTCTTATTTTCTTTGAAATAAATCATTACTCATGAGTCATAGGCAAAGGTAGACTTTAGCATGATCAGAGATGAGAGAAAATGAACTAGGATAGCTTTGCCATGTACTGACATGTCTATGCTACTCATAGCATAAAGATGCAATTACTACTCTCTTTCTATAATGACAATCTTTGTAGTGGAACACTAAGTGTGCCTGACTAGTTTATATACTCAATGCGTAACAAGTGACATCAGCAAAATGGAATAGGCATTTTCTACTGCCTTCCCCCAATCTGCACCCCAATATTTATTGCAGCATTAATCACCATAGCCAAGATGTGGAAACAACCCCAGCATTCATGGACAGATGAATGGATAAAGAAGATGTAGTATACATATGATGGAATATTATTCAGCCATCTTAAAAAAAATTAGAAAATCTTTCCATATGCAACAACATGAATGAACCTTGAGAGTATTATGCTAAGTGAAATTAGCCAGACAGAGACAGGCAAATACTGTATGATCTCGCTTATATGTGGACTTTAAAAAGAAAAAAAGGGGGGAATTCGCTAGTGGTGCATTGGTTAAGAATCTGCCTGCCAGTGCAGGGGACACGGGTTCAAGTCCTGCTCCAGAAGATCCCACATGCCACAGAGCAACTAAGCCTGTGTGCCACAACTACTGAGCCCACGTGCCACAACTGCTAAAGCCAGCACACCTAGAGCCTATGCTCCGCAGCAAGAGAAGTCACCACAATGAGAAGCCCAAGCACCGCAACGAAGAGTAGCCCCTGTTCACCACAACTAGAGAAAGCCTTTGAGCAACAACGAAGATCCAGTGCAGACAAATAAAAATAAATAAATAAATAAATAAATAAATAAATTTATAAAAAAGAACATAGATATACATATATAATTAAATCACTTTGCTGTGCCCCTGAAACTAACATAGCATTGTAAATCAACCATACCTCAATTAAAAAATAAAAATAAAAATAAAAAATGAAAAAATGAAAAAAAAAACCTAAAATGTATGACACCCCTGGGTCTCTCTACCTTTAAAAAAAGATGAAGTATGTATCTCTGCTAATTAGAAAATAATACATTCCCATAGTGTTTGGGGGAGGTGGAATCCAGGGAGGAGAAAACCAGGGGACACAGCATCCTTACTTGTCATCTCCCCAAGATGACTGCAATTGGAAATCGTGGCCTATTTTCTGCTAGTAGATGATTTATATAGAGGGATGCTCTAAAAAGAATTCTGCATCCTTCTTTTCCCACTAAAATTGCACTGCAAGCATTCTGTACACTCTGAAAATATCTTTGAAATGTTGATTTGAGGAATTATTTTTTTCAATGTAAGTATTATAACAGTATCATTTTGGAAAAAGCTGCCAAAAATGAATATAAGACAATATTCATAATTCCATTACCCATGTGAGTATCTTCCAACCACCCAGTGTCGTCATATATGGACATACACATTTAGCCAAATGTTTTTGGAATAGGAAGTCACGTGATAGAGGCATTAGCAAAGCTGTGCCCT
Organism: Hippopotamus amphibius kiboko; assembly: GCF_030028045.1. NCBI lineage: Eukaryota > Metazoa > Chordata > Mammalia > Artiodactyla > Hippopotamidae > Hippopotamus > Hippopotamus amphibius. Next base: position 23,670,710 of record NC_080193.1, read on the forward strand.
GGCTCACAGCTTAATCTAGACGGCCTCTGGCAAAGACCCTGATGTCATTTGGAACTCAAAGCAAAAATACTCCCTGGCTTCACATGGGCCCTGCTACGTTGCCAGATGCTCGGGGTCCTCTCTCCCCGTGGTTCTCAAGCTGCAAAATTCCAGAAGCCTGGCTCAACCGGTACAGGTAGGGTAGGGAGTTTTACTTTCAAAACAGCAAAGTGGTTTTTTTCAAGTTTCAATAATAAAGCTAATTTTAAGAGCCGTAGGCCTTTAATAATATTGAAAACAAAATCGGACTTTGATAATAACTAAATCAAACCTAGTTTTAAAGAAACACAAATGCAGTTTCTTCCCTGCAAGCATCTCTCTAAGCCCTGTATCCAGATTCACTGTTTTGCCATTTACAGCCACAAACACATGATTATTAAACCCTGATAATCACCAGGCAAAGCTTTCCCCTCTTTTGAAACCCCTGGACTCCATCAGGCCATTCTCAACGATGTCTTGGGTAGAGGAAGGGCTGCGGTCATAAGCTCCCCTGTGATGGTAATGTGGTTGAGAACCACTTCGGAGGGAGAAATCCCTTTCTGTGTGCTGAGATGACCTGACTGAGAGAATGAGATATTGCTTAAAATTTATTTTATTGAAATATAGTTGACTTACAATGTTGTGTTCATTTCTACTGTACAGCAGAGTGATTCAGTTTTACATATATATGCCTTCTTTTTCATATTCTTTTCCATTATGGTTCATCACAGGATATTGAATATAGTTCCCTGTGCTCTACAGTAGGGCCTTGTTGTTTATCCATTCTGTATATAATAGTTTGTGTCTGTTAATCCCAAACTCCCAATCCTGCCCTCCCCCTCCCCCCCCTCCTCCTCCAGCAACCACAAGTCTGTCCTCTCTGTCTGTGAGTCTGTTTTTGTGTCATAGATAAGTTCGTGTCATGTTTTAGATTAGACATATAAGTGATATCATATGGTATTTGTCTTTCTCTTTCTGACTTATGTCACTTAGTATGATCATCTCTAGTTGCATCCCTGTTGCTGCAAGTGGCATTATTTCACTTTTTTTTTTTATGGCTGAGTGGTATTCCATTGTATATATGTACCACATCAAAAATGAGATATTTTTACAAACTTCCCTTTCTCAAGAAAGAAGCCCAGATCGTAACTTTCTGTCAACTGCCCTTGCTCAGGAAGTAGATAAGGAGGCTTTGATTTTTAAAGCACTCTTGATGTGAGAGTCTAGATTTCCCCAGATAGGAGGGGTTCTGGTGTCCACTTGGGCAGTGGCACGAGGTGGAGGAGGATGAGGACTAAGACTTCCCCCAACTTTTCCGCAGCACCTGAAGGCATGGTAGACAAGACAAGGAAGCTGGTTATCGGATCCCCCGACCTCTCACAGATCTCTGTCTTCTGCTTGGTTGGGAAGGGGGTGAGCTGGCTGTCTCTGAGCAGACCCTGTGCACCCAGGATGGAGCCCCCTGGAGCGGCAGCCAGGATGTACTGAGCACCAGAGGTTTCCTCAACTCTGGTTGACAGTCCAATATCGGTGCCAGAGAATCCCACGAGGAGAGGAAAGACATCCCTGCAAATACCCAGGTTGCCTGCCAACCACTATGGTGGGAGATGGGACAGAACGGATCATATTTAGAGACAGAAATAAATGTGGCATGGAGCACTGGGAGTTTGTATTAGAACTGTTTTTTGTTTTCTTTTTTTTTTAAATTTATTTATTTATTTATTTATTTATTTAATTTTTGGCTGTGTTGGGTCTTCATTGCTGTGAGCAGACTTTCTCTAGTTGCAGCGAGCAGGAGCTACACTTCATTGTGGTGTGTGGGTTTCTCATCGCGATGGCTTCTCTTGTTGCAGAGCATGGGCTCTAGATGTGTGGGCTTCAATAGTTGTGGCACATGGGCTCAACAGTTGTGGCTCACAGGCTGTAGAGCACAGGCTCAGTAGTTGTGGTGCATGGGCTTAGTTGCTCCCCGGCATGTGGGATCTTCCTGGACCAGGGCTTGAACCAGTGTCCCCTGCATTAGCAGGCGGATTCTTAACCACTCTGCCACCAGGGAAGTCCCAGAGCTGGTTTTCACATAGGTATTGCACTATTTGAGAAATATGAAATGCAGAATGCTCATCCTCTTCCCCCTCAAAATATCCATTCTCTGATGTCCAGAACCTGTGAATAGATGTATTACATGGCAAAAAATAAATAAATAAATAAATAAAAAACTTTACAGATGTAATCCAGAGGCAAGATCTTGAGATGGGGAGACTATCTTCCATGACCCGGGTGGGAGAAATCTAATCCCATGAGCTGTTAAAATCAGAAGACTTTCTCCAGGTAGAAGCAGAAGAGATCAGCAGAAGTCAGAGATTTCAAGCATCAAAGGGACCCAGCATGTCATTGCTGATTTGAAGGTGCAAAGACAGGAAATGCACCTGGCCTTGAAGAGCTGAGAGGTTTCTTACCAGCTGCCAATAGGGAAATGGGAACCCCAGCTCTGCAGCCCCAAAGAACTGACTTTGCCCAAACTGAGCATCTCTCTCCAGTTAAGAGCTCAGGTCAGCAACACAGAGGAAGAAGGAACCCTAGCTGGACTTCTGACCCACAGGACTGAGGCAATCCAGGTACGTGGTGCAAGCTGCCAAGGTTAAAGCAGAGCTAGAAAAACAGTACAGGGGAGGGAAATGACCCAGCCTTTACACCTGCTACCTGGAGCCTGACAGGAGAGAAAGCAGGCTTGTGTGTTTCCATACAAATTTTAAAACTCTTGGTTCTAGTTCTGTGAAAATGCCACTGGTAATTTGATAAGGATTGCACTAATCTGTAGGTTGCCTTGGGTAGCGGAGTCATTTTGACGATATTGTTTCTTCCCATTCAAGAACAAGGTATCTTTTCTACACTATTGGTGGGAATGTAAATTGGTGCAGCCACTATGGAGAACAGTATGGAGGTTCCTTAAAAAACTAAAAATGGAGCTACCACATGATCCTGCAATCCCACTCCTGGGCATATATCCAGAGGAAACCATAATTCAAAGAGACACCCTTTCCAATGTTCACAGCAGCACTATATACAATAGGCAAGACATGGACACAATCTAAATGCCCAGTAACAGATGAAATGGATAAAGAAGTCGTGAGATACACACACACACACACACACACACACATGCACACACAGTGGAATACTACTCAGCCATAAAAAAGAATGAAATAATGCCATCTGCAGCAACATGGATGGACCTAGAGATGATCATACTAAGTGAAGTAAGCCAGACAGAGAAGGACAAATATCATATGACATAGCTTATATGTGGAATATTAAAAAAATGATACAAATGAACTTATACACAAAACAAATAGACCCACAGACATAGAAAACAAACTTATGACCAAAGGGGAATGGGGGGGAAGGAGGGATAAATTAGGACTTTGGGATTAACATATACACACTACTACATGTAAAATATGTAACCAACAAGGACATACTCTATAGCACAAGAAACTGTACTCAATATTTTGTAATAACCTATAAGAGAAAAGAATCTGAAAAAGAATATATATACTTAACATATACTGAATCACTTTGCTGTGCATCTGAAACTAATACGACATTGTAAATCAACTATACTTCATTTAAAAAAAAAAGAAAGAAAGAAAAGCAGCAGGCTGAAACCTCCCAAGACAGCTTGTGATAAAGCAGGAAACATTTCTTGGACTTCAAGTTGTTTCAACTCAGATGCTGGACCTGCAGAGAACTTTCCAGAAAGCACAGAGTTATCCTGGAGCAAGCAGGGGTCCCTACTGGACCACTAGACTCTGATAGATAGGAAGGGGGTGAATCAGTGAGTACAGGGCAGGGAAACCCTCATTTCATCTATGGTTGTGTAATGAAGCTTTTCGTTGAATTCAACTGCTTCACACAGCTATTTCTTTGGGGAAAAAAATTTTTTTTCATTGTTTAAATAGGGAGTAAAAATCAATTTACATAACAAGGACATTTTTAAGGCTAATTTAGTGAAAATTATATGAAAAATGTAGAAAATCATTTTTCCCTGCTAGCATGGATCTGAGCTCTTTTCTATTTATATGCAAATGTCAGATGCCTGAACCTATTTTATGTTTTACAATTTTGAAATATTGCCTATTTCAAATAATATATTATATTGCCTATAAACGTTAGATTAATGAAGCCCTGATAAGGTAGTGAGGCCTTTTAGAAAGCAGTTTTAAGAGATGCCTTCTTAAAATTACGTTCTCTAGCAGATATTTCTTTGTATAAAGCCACAAGGAGCATTTTAATTTTTAGATGTAATCTATTCTGGTTTTTTTCTTTTTCACATTACTCTAAGAACATGTTGATCCTTTCTTGAAGAAAAACAATTAAATGTGACATTTAAAAAATAGACACCAGGCTCATAGAAGCAAATCCAAGTAGCCGGTACTCCAACTTTGCCTGGAATTATCTGCAAACTTCCCCTTATGTAATGACCTTCTGCTCAAAGAGTCTTTTCTTAGTTCTGCAGTACTTCCCTGGGTTTTATTTGATTGCCTGAGCTTTGACTACACTTAAGGTCCCCCTCAAAGGAAAACAGAATACGGATCAGCTGAATTTCTTCTTAATCCACTGCTGCATAATAGTAACTTCTAAAGCACTTTGGTTCAGGCAGAAATATGGTTTTCCCCAGAGAGCCGCTATTTGGAGAAAGTTTGCCTTATTTCCAACCACCTTGCTGCAGGAAAGCAGCCCGAGTGAACACAGCCTTATTTTTTAATTAATTAATTAATTAATTAATTGGCTGTGTTGGGTCTTCGTTGCTGCTCACGGGCTTTCTCTAGCAGTCGTGAGCAGTGGCTTCTCTTGTTGGGGAGCATGGGCTCTAGGTTCACGGGCTTCAGTAGCTGCAGCACACAGGCTGGGCTCAGTATTTGTGGCACACAGGCCCAAGAGCACACAGGCTTCATTAGTTGTGGCACGTGGGCTCAGTAGTTGTGGCACGTGGGCTCTAGAGCACAGGCTCAGAGGTTGTGGTGCACGGGCTTAGTTGCTCTACAGCATGTGGCATCTTCCTGAACCAGGGATCGAACCTATGTCCCCTGCACTGGCAGGCAGATTCTTAACCACTATACCACCGGGGAAGTCCCATAGCCTTACTTTTATGGGTCAGAAATACGGCTGGAATATAAACCAAAGAGAAAACAAGGAAGTAAGACTTTGAGTGGTGTTCTTGGTAGGTTTTCAAATGCAGAAGTGGGCTGGGGAGAGCTGAGAAGAGGGCTGTTGCTAAAGATTCCTCATGGACTCCAAACCCAGCCTGGCTGGCCACATACAGTGTAGATTCTATCCCCTCTCCTGGCTGCTGGGTCTAAGTAATGCGTATGTTTCCTTGTGTTTTTGTATGTTTTTTCTTTGTGTATTTATTTTCTGCTTTTTGTATTTTTGATTTTTCTTTCCACAAAAATAGGCTTTTCCTCTTACTTACCTATTCCTGTTATCAATCACAAGGTCATGTGCCCAACATACAGTAAGGCCAAACAAATCAAAACGTGGGAGTTTGGGGCAGAGAAAGGTTTATTGCAGGGCTATGCAAGGAGATGGGTGGCTTGCGCCCCCAAAATCCCAAACTCCCCAAAGAGTTTCAGCAAAGTGTTTTTAAAGGCCAGCTGAAGGAGGGGTGTGGTTGGTTGTTGGAAACTTCTTGGTGTCGGAATCCTTTGTTCTTGCAGCTATCCAGGTAGGTCAGGTAAACGATGTTCCTGTAAACCTCCAACAAGACAACTGTTATTCTCTGTTCTGCAACTTTTTATCTCTATATGAATGGAAAATTGTTATACTCTTAAAGGTCAGAGCCTTGAGAATGGGCTCTCCTGTGTATTTCAGGCTATAGGCAACATTCTTAACTCAAAGCAAAAGCAATAGAATACAAAGGTTGAAGTAAAAGAAACAGATCTAATATGGAGTCTGATTTGTTCTTCTCTATTACATTCCCAAGTCCCAACCCCCATTAGCCTGGTTCCGTCCTATGAGACGATCTTTTTTTATATATATACATTTACTTACTTATTTATATATATATTTATTTATTTATTTATTTACTGGCTGCGTTGTGTCTTCGTTGCTACGCGCGGACTTTCTCTAGTTGCAGCGAGCAGGGGGGCTACTCTTCGTTGTGGTTCACAGGTTTCTCAGTACGGTGGCTTCTCTGGTTGTGGAGCACAGGCTCTAGGCATGCGGGCTTCAGTAGCTGTGGCACGTGGGCTCAGTAGCTGCGACTCACAGGCTCTAGAGCTCAGGCTCAGTAGTTGTGGTGCACGGGCTTAGTTGCTCCATGGCATGTGGGATCTTCCCAGACCAGGGATTGAACTCATGTCCCCTGCATTGGCAGGTAGACTCCCAACCACTGTGCCACCAGGGAAGTCCCCTATGAGAGGATCTTGAGAGTATGGCTCAGAAGGAACCTGTGCCCAGGTCATGCCTGCAAGCCTCTTATCTGAGTGTGCGACACCTTCATTGGAGACCACAGTTTCCATTTATTTTGATCAACACAAGAAAATCGCCTCACTTGTAATAGCTGGAGGGAGATTGCTGCTGGGAATGACGACATTTGTGATGGCCCTTAAAAGCAATTCCCCCGAGGGCTTTATTTGCCACATGCATTGCTTCTAAAAGTTTTATTAGGGAGTAGAGTGCAGCACTACATTCTGCGGCACTGTCTACTGAACTCTTTGTTTAAAAAGAAGCTCTACATGGTTGAAATGTTTTCCCGAGGCTGTGACTCTCCTCCCAGCAAACATGAGACCCTCAGCTCCTTCCTCTGGCCCCCCCTGCTCTATCTTACAAGGCTCTCAGCAGCCCCCAAATGCAGCTTGCTTCCTTGACCCAGAAACAGGCCAGGATGGAAGTAAGCATTTTAAAATTAAAGTGTGAGTGGGAAGGAGAGAGCAAGAAACCAGACACTGTTGAGAAGGTTTCTGCTGCTTAAGAAACCAATTGCCAATGTAGGCTACAGCAATCGCTCACGTTTGAATGTCTGTGTGTCTTTGGAGGTGAACACTTGCAAATAGTTGCAAAAGAGAAACACACTGCAGAACTATGGGTCTCATTCAAGTGGCCATGCCAGGCACTCTGGGAGGTGCACCTGAAGCCCTGGCTACACAGGCGGACTCCTGAGTCCAGGAGTTCTGGGTTGTGTATGCTGTACTGATGGGGTATTCTCCACTGAGTTCAGCATCCTAGGAGCAGGGTCCAGTAGGTTGCCTAAGGTGGGCTGGCCCAGCCCAGGTGGGAGTCACATCAGGTCAAAACTTCTACGCTGAGTATGTGGTTGTCCCCTGGCAGGCCTGGCCCCAAGTCAGGTAGATTTGTGGAAAGTGGTCTCTTTTATAGGAGCAGGAACTGGGTGTCACAGGACTTCTGTTAACACTGCCCAGAAGTCCCTTGTGATGTGCTTATATTGAACTGGGCCATGTTTTCCTAATTATAAGCATTTAACAGACAACTCCACACTCGTTCCTGTATCATACTGTTTGCCCAAGGCAAGCTGATGAGAAGCAGGTATGCGTTTGCCTGATCAAGTTGAAGCTTTCAGGTTAAGCGCACATGGGGAACGTTGGAATATTTGATCATGAAGTGTAATCAAATAAAGAACTGGCTCAGTGCAGACAGGACAATCTACAGAAAGGGGAGGAGAAGGCAAAACTCACATCCAGAGCACCCAGTACACATCATGTCCTTACTTTCCAGAAGGAAGTTTTATTTTCCCCACTGTATGGGTGAGGAACCAGAGGCTCATAGGCGTTGTATTCTGAGGGATTGAATATACAAACAAAATGACCAGATTAGAGATGACAAGAGAGCCCTGAGCCACCACCTCTGTGGCAACCAGGCCAGGAGGCCAAACCCCCACCTCTGCAGCTACTGTCAGTCCAGGACATTCAAAACTTGGTCCACGACCACCAGCTTCCCTATTTTTGCCTCTGCTTCCAACTCAGAGCCAAACAAAGGAAACTAAAATGCTCCCTAAACTAACCACATAGGATGCCCCGCTTCTGGTGATACATGACCAAACAGAAGCAAGGAGGTCCAATCTCTCATCTTTTGCTGCTACTGTTAGGAGTGAAAATCAGATTTCCCTAGGGCTTGAACTTGAGAAGAATCCTGCTGTGATGTGGAGCCCAAAGAAGCTATCCTCGGGAGAAGACCCAAGAGCTAAAGACCAAGTCCCGACAACCTTGATCCCTTTTTTTCCAGCCCAGTCTGCATCTAGCAATCACCACAGTGTCAAAAGAGCCAAGCAATTTCTGGCTTTTGCTTAAACCACAAAGAGTTAGTCTGTGTTAATTGCAAATGTAACAGTCTAGCAATGACCCTGAAGAATGTGTGGTACGCATCCCCGCCCAGGACATCATCTTTTGTACTCAGGACACTGACTACAGTGGAATTGTTTTCATAGGTGCAATAAGTGTGCATTTAGGAGAAGCTACACTGATGAGTACAGGCACAGAGCTAAATAAGCACAAACGAATCTCCTCAGCACAATTGTGATTTCAGGTGCAACTGGGAGGGACCTGGAGGGACCCTCCCATGTGAGCTCAGGCTTGCATGAGTCATCCGAGCCTTCCCCAAAGCACCAGGAGCACATTTTCCAGGACAGAGTGCAGTCTGGAAGACTGGAGAATTAATAACCCCAGGAGCAACCTTCACCAGCAGGGGATGGCTGGATAAACACTCTGGCTTCCTATCATTCTCTTGAGCCCATTACCTGCCTCTCAGAGAGCCTGGCAGGATAAAGCCCCCACTGTGTACAGCAGCTATGTTGAAAATGCACTGTTTTTGTTTTTTGTTTTTAATTTTTTTTTAATTTTTATTTGTTTGCTCCAGGTCTTAGTTGTGGTAGGCAGGCTCCTCAGTTGCAGCTTGAGGGCTCCTTATTTGCAGTTCCAGGGCTCCTTAGTTGAGGCATGGGAACTCTTAGTTATGGCGTGCATGTGAGATCAAGTTCCCTGACCCGGGATCCAACCTGGGCCCCCTGCATTGGGAGCGCGGAATCTTATCCACTGCGCCACCAGGAAAGTCCCCCACAATGCACTGTTACATTGGCTTTTCCCTGCTTCTTCCTTCCTGCTCCTTCATTCCTGTTTCTTCTGGGAACATCTTCACAGACCAATTACCTGCAAATGAGAATTAACCAACAAAACCTCTGGTGTAGCATTGAGCAAAGCTACCTGTGGAATCAGCTCTGCTGAGAAGACCAGCATCTGAGTGAGACCTGAAGATGGATTTCACTGTGTTTGAGGCGTCAGGCAGGGATAAACGGTCCAAGCAGCAGGAACCATGTGGCACCAGGAAAGCATGGAGGAGGTCAATACCTACACCCAGAATCCCTGGAGCAGGTATTTGAATGATCTGCAAGGCTAAGTTGGGTTCTTGAAAGCTGGTCAGAGATGCTTTTTTTTTTTTTTTTTTTTTTTTTTTTTGACAGTGGGAAAGTGTAGAGGTTTCTAAACAAGGAGAAGCATCTGAATAGAAACTTTTAAAGACTAATTGGGCTGCAGTCTGAAGGGAGCTTGAACTAAGAGCAGAGGGGCAGGAAGGAAAGAAACAACAAAAAGACCAAAGAAAAGGGAATTTCAAGCGATCAGCACCTGGATCTTGGTTCAGTTAAATACAGCTACAAAAGCAATTTGAGACATACACAGACTGAATTTTAGATGACACTGAAGATTTTAATTCTTTTTTAAGGGTAACAAATTTGTTGTGCTTACTAGTTGTGTGCCTTCATGTTTGGGGGATGAATGCTGAAGTATTTAGGGTTCAAGTGTCATGATGTCTGCAATTTATAGCCCAATGGCTATTAGGTACACACATCAAATAAACATAACCAAATACTGACTACTGGATCTAGGTGATAGGTATACGGTTATTGATTGTAATCTTAACTTTTAGTATACTTGAATATTTACAATAAAATTTGTTTATATTAAAGAGAAATAGGACTTCCCTGGTGGCACAGTGGTTAAGAATCTGCCTGCCAATGCAGGGGACTCGGGTTCCATCCCTGGGCTGGGAAGATTCCACATGCCTCGGAGCAACTAAGCCCATGCGCCACAACTATTGAGCTTGCACTCTAGAGCCTGAGAGCCACAACTATTGAGCCCATGTGCCACAACTACTGAAGCCCATGCAGTTAGAGCCTGTGCTCCACAACAAGAGAAGCCACCACACTGAGAAGCCCACGCATCGCAACGAAGAGTAGACCCAGCTTGCCGCAACTAGAGAAAGCCTGTGTGCAGCAGCAAAGACCCAAAGCAGCCAATAAATAAATTAATTAATTAAAAAAAAGAGAGACAGAGAAATAGAAGGGAGTCTTGTACTGAACGTGCTCAGAATATCCTTTCCCTTTGCCTTTTCTTATCTGGAGTATTTGCTGTGGCAGAAATTTTGGTTAGCTTCCTAATAGCCATCCTCCCATTTCTGTCTTATAGGATGCTGCTTTGATTCAAATGTGCCAGGGCTTCAGGGAGTGAATCATAGTTGTTCTGAAACACTCTTGGCAATACCAGTCTCCTTTGCCAGATACTCACTTTCCCTTCCTCCCTTGTAGCTAGGGGACCGTGTGACACAATTCTAACCGAAGATATGTAAGAGAAAGTCAGAAATTTTATAGTTGTTGTTCAAGTTTTACTCTCTAATTAAAAAGGAGTGAGGGTAAAAGATAGCTTCTTTCTCTTTGGATGCTATCATGTTAGAAGTGATTATGGAGTAATGGCAGCTATGTTGCTAACATGAGGAAAAGTCCTAGAGAATTCGGAGAGGCTGACCCAGGGCCCTGTCACACTGTGTGGCCATAACAATCGTAAATTGTCTCCAGAGTTTTTATGAAGTGAGATAATTAAATATCTTTAAGTCACTGTTAAGTCATTGACTTTAATTAAGTCACTTTAATAATAGCTTTGGAAGATAGTTTGATATCAGGAAGTGTGCTACGTCCAGCTTTGTTTATCTTCCTCCAGATTGCTTAGGCGATTCTGAATCTTCTATGGTTCCAATTGAAGGTCAGGATTGTTTTTACTATTGCTGTGAAAAAGAAGTCATTGGAAATTTGATAGGAATTGCCCTGAATCTACAGATGGCTTTTGGTAGTATGGAAGTTTAACAATACTAATTCTTCTGTTTCATGAACATGGAATATTCTTCAATTTGTTTGTGACTTCTTCAATTACTTTTATCAAAAATATTGTAGTTTTCTGCATGCAGGCCTTTTACCTCTTATAAGTCAATGTTGACTAATAGTGTCACTTGCACCTAACAATTTCCTAAATCATAATCGGCTTATCTTCCTAAGGCTTCAGGAAAGTGAATCAATTAGGTTTGCGATTTCTTTAGTGTGGTACCTACCAAATGGAACTGAAAACCCAAATCAAGGACCTAGAGACTATCATGCTAAGTGAAGGAAGTCAGACAGAAAAAGACAAATATCATATGATATCGCTCATATGTGGCATCTTAAAAAATGACACAAATGAACTTATTTACAAAACAGAAACTGACTCACAGACATAGAAAACAAACTTATGCTTACCAAAGGGGAAAGAGGGGTAGGGTTACCTAGGATTCTCAATAATATAAAACACAATGGGAACACACTTGGTGGTGCATTAGTTAAGATTCCGCCTGCCAATGCAGGGGACACGAGTTCGATGCCTGGTTCAGGAAGATCCCACATGCTGCAGAGGAACTAAGCCCGTGCACCACAACTGCTGAGCCTGTGCTCTAGAGTCTGTGAGCCACAACTACTGAGCCCATGTGCTGCAACTACTGAAGCCTGCATGCCTAGAGCCCATGCTCCACAACAAGAGAAGCCACTGCAATGAAAATCCTGCAAACCACAAAGAAGAGTAGCCCCTGCTTGTCACAACTAGAGAGAAAGCCCACACGCAGCAATGAAGACCCAATGCAGCCAATAAATAAATAAATAAACAAACAAACAAACATGATGATGGTGATAATCCCAAGAGAGTATTAGAAATCTGCCCGACTAACTAGTAAGGGAGCTGAAGGTATCTCTCCATTTTTAAGAGCCAATCCAAATTGGATGTTAAAATTGTGTCCCCAAATCTCCCTACAAACGGCTTACAGTGTGTATAGCAGGCGACATTCGGGGGCTGTGCCTTGCAGAGAGCTGTCAGCGCTGCTTCCTTGGATTTGGGCTCACTGGGGTCTAAGATTGACTGTAAATATCATTTGTTGTCAGTTTGCTTCCTATTCATTTTCTCAGGGTTCTTCTTCCCATGTTTAAAAATATGAATTAATTTTAAAAAATTGGGGAGCCTATTTGGAGTATACGATTGCATTATATATGACGATCATTTCCCTAATGATTAAGTGTTTATATTTAGTATGTTATATATTTTCATGAATATCAGTTTTGGTGATCACAGAATAAAGGCTTGCATAAGAAATTTAAAAATACATAAAATTTTAAAAAATAACAATTTGGGAAGTAACAGAATCCAAGGCTAAGGAGTCATTCACATTTTATAGAGACAGCAAAAGCAATGCAAATTCACACCAATATATACAGTAACAGGAGCCCAAAAGGCTGATGACCTGCAAATATATATTATCGGATGGATCACTGTGCCCCTCCTGTGAAGGGTTAAAGTTGAGGGCTTTAGGACTGAGGGTATCAGTTATGCATCCTTGTACATCACACATTACTGATGGTCCCACAACACTCTTTCAGTTCTGGACATTTCCAGTCCTGTTTGTAGCTAGATATGGTGGGATAATTAGGTCCTTATGTTTTGATCCACGGGCTGTGAACAACTTTGTGGGTCTTGTCCTAAAAAGGATCGGGTCACTTTCCTCCATGAAATGAGGACAACACACAAAGGGACATGGAGCCACAAGATACAAGGAAACCAGGTCCCTCCAGATGACATCATGGAACAGAGTCACATAACTGTGTGAGACCACACACCTGCCACGGGACTGCTAGGTACCATATTAGTAAAAATCTCCTACTTTAAGTCCCTACATGCTTGGTTCTTGTTGACATGGCAGATTGCCCTGCCTAAACAATGTGTCTAACTCAGCCATGGGATTAAGCCTTCTGGGTGGATAATGCCATGTGATCCTATAACTAGTTCTCTGAGTAAGGTACTATTGTTTAAGGTATTACTATTATTGCCATCATTATTCCTACTCTACTGATTAAAAAATAAAGCAGGGACTTCCCTGGTGGTGCAGTGGTTAAGAATCTGCCTGCCAATGCAGGGGACATGGGTTCGATCCCTGGTCCAGGAAGATCCCACATGCCACAAAGCAACTAAGCCCGTGCACCACATCTATTGAGCCCATGTGCCGCAACTACTGAAGCCCGCATGCCTAGAGCCCATGCTCTGCAACAAGACATGCCACCACAATGAGGAGCCCACGCACCACAATGAAGAGTAGTCCCCGCTCGCCGCAACTAGAGAAAGCCCGTGTGCAGCATCAAAGACCCAACACAACCAATAAATAAATAAATTTATTAAAAATAATAAAGCAGAATTTATGTAAAATGTGTGAGATCACACAGTTAGCAAATGTCTAACTGGTCTTGAATCCAGGTCTTCCAAACACAAATATCATGTTTTCTGATCGGCTCAATGAAACAGGAGCACCAATATTTCTAGTACATCTGCAATGACATTATCGTGCTAGACGATTATATAACAGAATCCCCATGACTAATTTGATCAGAGATCACCACAAATGAAGAAATGCATCCAGGCATTTCACCCAATAATCTTTCCTACAGCCTGATAACACCCAAGGGATGAAAAAGAAAGGATGTGTGGATTTAACTTTCCCACCCAAGACTCAGATAACTCTGTTATGATCCACACAGAGCACCGGGCTTATGAGGTGCAGCCGTTGAGCTGCATTCCATGGAATCACCCATTTCTCCATGGAATAAAAAACCCTGATCTGTCTGAATTGTTTTCCTCTCACCATAAAGGAGAGAGCATCCTGTCATTTAGAGCAAATCTAAACATGGTGCATGTGATACCAATGCTTGATTTTGTGACCCCATGCCTTACCCACTCCTAAAATTCAGTAAACTAAAATATTTTTAATCTCGAGCATTTTTGAAATAATTTCATAGGCATCTCTTAGTTAAGGACTCCAAGGAATGTTTCAAGATTGGATTTGGAATCTCTGTTCTAAGGCAATTTTCCTTGAACCACAGAGATATTACATCTCATAGAGACATGGGATTCGAAGGTTAGCCTACAGTATACAGTTAAAATCACTGAGTCAATATTACTCTTGGAAACTTCTTATTGACTGTGATGTCCAGCAAATTTGTTTTGTGTATACAAACTCAGTAAATGATATACTGTGCAGACTAACGAGTGGTAGAGAATAAATACACATGCAAATATTATTCTATACCACAATTCTTGTGTTTGTTTCCTAGCCTAACACACAGCTGAATTGGCTTAATTCAAACAAGAATATGACTTAAAGCCTTTTCACTAAGTCTTCAGTCTCAGCGCAGCATATATACTCATGCACATAAATATACTCTGATTCCTTTCCCTTTGACTGTGAGCAGGGAAGTTGAAGATGTTGCCAGGGAGCAAGTCTGCTAACAGGAGGTTACTTTTTCTCAAGCCAGACTGTTCAGCTGAAGGGCATCCTTTCTGCTGAATGGACACCATATGGATAACAACAAACTCAAACCTACTGCAGCCAGTGGATTTAGACTTTGATGCCTCCTTCAGAATTGGGGCTGCAGGGAAGAACTTAGATGCACATCCCTCCACCTTGAAACAAGAATGGCTCCATTTGACTCGCTCGATTTACTAAAGATGTACCGGAATCTCCACCTGGGAGAGGGGTTATTATGGGGGAGTCTTAGGAAACTCTTGAAAAGGGTCTTTGACCTCAACGCCACTTTGGAGTGATTTTCACATCTCAGGAAAGAAAGAACCATAGATGTCACACCTGGTACACTAATTTCAAGATGCTCCCCCCTTCCCAAGAAGAGAAAGAAAAGTGTCTTCAACCCGTGGCTTACAGAGTCTCTGTAGGGCTCCCTCCCTTGCTTGCTTGAGTATTTATGTCCATGCAGATAGATCAGGAAGAGGTTTTGTCCCTTTGGCCCCAAAAGTAAGCTATCACTGGATCACATCAGGAATCCACAGTTTCTGTTTCAGGGAACAAAATATGGGTCTGCTCACCTGTAGGCAGTAAAGTCAATCTACTGACACTGGGTTGTGGTGAAAGAAAGTGCAGTATGTAGTGCAGGCACCAAGAAAGGAGTCCAGGACAGCTAGTGTTCAACCTGAGCTCCCCCATGAGTTCCAGGGAACCATTTTGCAAGGCCAGGTGAGGGAGGAGAATCGCCAGTGTGTGATCCGATCATGCACGATTCTCTGATCGGTTGATGGTGACAGGGCAGGGTCATAGGGGTTCCCATTATCAACCCTCAGGCTGCAGTAGGTCTGGGGGCTACATGCTCATGGTCATCAAGTAGTTCGCTTCTTCCACTTGGTGGGGGTTTTAGCATCTGTAGAACAACTCAGGAATGTGCATCAGATACTGTTATCTGGGGACTTCAGAGAGAAGCTAAAGCAGAGGGGATGGGGGAGGGTCTGTCCTGGGAAGGCCCCATAGGCTCCTTCTTGGTTACAATTTGAGCATTTGCCAGTTTCCATGGTGTAAATACTCCCACCGAGGCTGATCTCAAGGTACTGAGGGCCTCACGATGAGCTCGCCAATTTCCTGAAGATTTAACTCTAGGAAGAGCCAGCACCATCCTGCCATTGCTTACCTCCCTCTTTCCCCTGAGTCATCCCTCTTGAAGGACAAAGTGACCCAATGAAGAGAGAACCATGAGGCTGAAAGAAAAAAAGTACCAGAGAAAAACCCAGCAGTACATCAAAATACCATTTTACCACACATACAAGTGAATTAGAGTTCACCCCTGAACAAGGTGGGGGTTAGGAGCACCAACCCTCTGGGAAGTCGAAAAAAAATAGTGTAAATGACCATGGATCCTCCGGGGCTGTAGGTCGTGCAGGACTGTAATATTCACTATTGAAAAAATCTTCGTTCAAGAGGACTCACGCTTTGAAACCTGTGTCTTTCAAGGATCAGCTGTGTATGTTACCTACTTGTGACTTACAAGACGCTGGGCTTCCTAAAGTTGAGACACTGGCCCCACAACTTAGAAAAAAGTAGACAAGCCATCCACCTCCCCCTGCCAAATAGGAACCCGACCCTTAAATCAGATTCTCTACTAAGGAGAAAGGGAAAGAGGGGAGACACAGCTGAGGAGGAACGGGCTGGCATTTACATCAAGAGGCTGTTTCTACCAAAGGCATCACCATTCTCAAACCTCCTTTCCCAGAGGCAGGAAAAAACATTAGCATTTTAAAGAAGGAAAAGCAAGGACTTCCCTGGTGGCACAGTGGTAAAGAGTCCTCCTGCCAATGCAGGGGACACGGGTTTGATCCCTGGTCCAGGAAGCTCCCACATGCCATGGAGCAACTAAGCCCATGAGCCACAACTACTGAGCCTGAGTGCCACAACTACTGAAGCCTAGAACCTGTGCTTGGTAACAAAAGAAGCCACCAAAAGGAGAAGCCCACACACCGCAATGAAGAGTAGCCTCCACTCGCCACAAGTAGGGAAAAGCCACAAGCAGCAATGTATAATTTTACCTATATTAATATATACACTTTCAAAATTGGAAGAAATTACTATTTTTACCAAAATAATCTAAGTTATGGCAGCATGTTCAGGGTCAATTACTTACATCCTGGACAATCATCATTGACCTATTTTTCACTTTAGCAAGAAGCCATCATTCAAGCTGTATTAATTAGGCCATGATACAGTTAACTGTAACTTACTTTCGTTAAGTCAAACTAAGACACCGTGCTTTCCTTCAGCAAATGCTCCCTTTCTGTCGCACAGACATGTCCCCGACATATTCATCTTACTGTAATGTGCAAACTTTATATCCACAAGAGTTGTCTCAAATTACTTTCACCTTGAAAAGCCACAAAGGCAAGGCAGCACACTCAGTGAGTTTTTAAATTGCAATAATTCAGAGCAAAAACAATTAACTTTCATACAGGCACATACACGGTGTGGAAGGAAAGTAAATATTCAATAATGGGAGTTGAGAACAATTTCTTAAGATGAAGCCAGGATTGTCGATGCTCATAAATATATTCAGAACCCTCCTGTGAGGGTAGATTATCTGCACATCAGAGCAGAGCTGCATTAAGGGAGGGGATGCTGTGAGTCAGGACAGTTTGCTGGGAAGTTGACTCATTCAATGGATGTGGCCCAAGGCGAGGTGAAGAGACCCAGGTGCTCTGGGTACCAGGTGCTCTGGGTACTGTGAGGCATCTTTGTCACTCTTCCTTTACCTCTTCAGCTTCAGCATCTGGAGTTTGGCCCATTCTGTTGGGCCAAACTCCAGATGTTGGCTGGGTTCCTTGCTTCCTTTGGTTCTTTGGTCTGAGACCCAGGGAAGCATTGGCTTGATTCCCAATGCAGTCCTACAGATACCTTCTTCCATTTCTATTGTCAATGTTTACTTAGTGCCTTTAGCAAAAGCTCTTAAATTACAACATCTATCAAAACGGCCAGGAAGGCTCATAGAGCTTGCCAGTGCCTGGGCCCACCTACCACAAGAGATTCTGCTTCAAAGGTTTAGCGCGGGGCCCCAAGAAGTACATTTTTACACTGCAACCAAACAAGATTCTGATGCAGGTCATGTGAGGCTCACCAGCTACAAGATGTGGGTCCAACCAGCTCCTCCTGGTCTTTTACAGCTAGATTTTGGGGTGCAGTCTCTGATTCCACTTCTTTTTTCTCCAAACTAGGATCCTTCCTCCCAGCCGAGGCAGCCCTCTTTTACTGAGCACCAAGTATTTGTCAAGCAGGATATTAAGAACTTTGCTTGTATTATCTCATTTAATCATCACAACAATCCTTTGAAGTAGGTACTCTTCTTTTTTTTCACTTGACAGAAGAATAAAATGAATCTTGGAGGTCAAGGCAGTTGCCTAGTGTCCCAAGCCAACCAGAGGCAGAGATCAGACACAAACCCAGGTCTGCCTAGAATCAGAACCCTAATTTCAACACTGCCTCCACGTTGTTTTAATGCTGATTCTAGACTGCTTTCTCCTTCACTGTGCCCCATCCTTGTGACCAGAAGAAGACTATTATATTTATCTATAAAGTCAGAGGATCTGGTCAAGTTCCCGCCCATCTCTGGAGTTCTAAGATGCTGAGCTGAGCTCCTGCTATTTCCCCACCTGAAAACCCTTCAACCGCATTAGATCCAACACAACCCACTTCGGTTAAAAGTGACCATTTGTTAGAGTCTGCAATTGCCAGGTCCTTTTCCAAGCTCTGGGGACACAAAATGAAAAAGACAAAGTGCCCGCCTTCACGCCGTCCACTGAAATCTAGCAGGGGAGATAGCTGGGTCCAACACTATTATGTCACCAGGAATCGGGGTGAGCTTCAGTGGTGGTACCCATGCTGAGACAGAAGCAAAGAAGCTGGGATTCAGAACCAGGCTTGGGAGGGCTTATACAGAAGCCAATATCAAAGGAATTTATAAACATGCAGGTAGACACGTATATAAATAATATTGATAGCTATGCCATATGTTAATTAATTAATTAATGTATTTATTGGCTGCATTAGGTCTTCATTGCTACATGCAGGCTTTATGTAGTTGCGATGAGCAGGGGCTACTCATTGCTGCAGTGTGCTGGCTTCTCAGTGAGATGGCTTCTCTTGTTGCGGGGCATGGGCTCTAGGTGGACAGGCTTCAGTAGTTGCAGCATGCAGTCTCATGCAGTAGTTGTGGCTCAAGGGCTCTAGAGCACAGGCTCAGTAGTTGTGGCAAATGGGCTCTGCAGCATGTGGGATCTTCACGGACCAGGGCTCAAACCCGTGTCCCCTGCATTGGCAGACGGATTCTTAACCACCACCCCACCTGGAAGTCCCAATAGCTATGCTATATTGAACACTTGCAGTGTAGCCATCACACATCCTACCTGCATTTTCTCATTAACCCCCACCGCAGCCCTGTGACTAGGTACCTCAGCATCCCCATTTGGCAGATGAAAGCCTGGGCCTTGGAAGGGTTCACCCATGAAGCCAGACCTTAAGCCAGAGACCACCCATCCGGCATGATGGGTAGTTCAGGTTCAAACTCAGGCAGTTTGATTCAAGAGTGTGGGGTTAAAATAACAAAGAAAAGCACGCAAAACTGCAGCATGATCAGGAAAGGTCAGGTAGTGCCGTAAGGATCTGCACATATGGAAGGGTGCTGAGATGGGAAGTTAGGTGAGGGCAAGTTTGGGCAGGCATAGGGGCCTGTGCTTAGAAGTTAGCATTTACTACTTGGGGTCATCTCAGATTCTATGATTTTTTTTTTTTTTGGCCACATCCTATAGTTTGCAGGACATTAGTTCCCTGACCAGGGATTGGACCCATGCCCCCTGCAGTGGAAGTGTGGAGTCCTAACCACTAGACCACCAGGGAAGTCTCAACTCAGATTCTAGCTTCTCCATAAAGTCAGTGCAGAGCACCCCAGCCTGCGAGGGTCTCCCCTTTCCCTGGAGTCTCAATCTGGGATGAATATAACAGCTCTTGTGTCTTATTGGTCATTTTTCTCCTATTTCATGCATTGGGTGATCTAAGCTGGGATTTCATCAAGATTGGAGATGCTCTGCTCTGTATCCCAGGAGGCTATATGTTATATCACACAGGATCCCTTATTCATCACCTCGTTAAGGGATCTAAGAAGTGAATTTCTGATCTCACCAGTGGCAGATCAGAGGATGGGTGGAGGAAAATATTGGAGTCATTTATTCCCCTAACTTCTGCCATGTTTGGGTGTGGTCCATATGCTGCTAGACAAGATCACAGTGTTTCCAGGCTGCCCTTCCTGCGGCTGTGCCTCCCCACGGGCATGGGTCCCCACTTTCTCTCTTTGCCCCTTCCAGTCTTGGGGAGGTAAGGACTTCCCACACTTGCTATCCTGAGCCCCTCACATCATCTCATCTAATTGGACAAGCCTTCCCCTATCCTGGTCAGTGGTCCTTTCTACCATCTGTGGATCATCTCTTTCTTTCTGAGATATGAACTAGGACAGGTCAGTTTCATTTTGTTTCCTGTAAACTTCTTCAGAACCCTTCAATATTCCTCATTTCATTTATCCTTGATCCGAGCCTGCAGGCCAGTGTCTAATGAACGTCCGGCCCTTTCTAAAATACCATTTCCCTTCAGCTTCTCACGAGAGGAATCACATCACGTGGTTTGGAGCACCCTTCACCCCGACCAAGGGGAGAGCCTTCTGTGGGGGGGTCTGTGAGACCAATGATTGCCATCACTCGGGCCCCTCCAGACACACACACATCTTTACAAATCGGCACAAGCATCCTCTGAAGGATGGAGACTGGCCACAGAATAGGTATAAGAGAATAATTAGAATAGGAGCGAGTTCTCTAAGCATGGCCACTAGACACTTCTGTGCAGCTGGAGTGTCCCTCTGGAAGAACCCCTTCGAGGTGATCTACTGAATGAGCCCCCTGCTGTGTTGATTTTGGCAATGCGTGGGTGGCCTGCTCTGGCACAGCTCGGGAAGCTGCTGAAATGATGGTTGGAAAGAAGCCGTGAAGCATCCTCTGTCTCCCAGGAGCACATCTCCACTGTTTAATGAAAGGGGTGGGTCTCTGCTACGGCAAAGGCAGGTCCAGTGATGCAGGGGAGACACCAAGATGTCAGAGGGCTCCACGTCCACCTGGGTCAGCACTGCTTAGGATGACATCCTAGAATACCAGATTCAGCCTCTCCATGGGTTTGCATGAGAAAATGACTCACACATCACGCTAAGTCTTCGCCAAACTTTATTGAAAGTTTGATGGATGGTGGAGTCAGGTCATATCACCGAGTACAAACATCTTCCCATCAATTTGCTTTTCCTCACCCCTCCTCATCCTCTCTTATCCCCCTACACCTCCTTTCACTATTCCTAAAGGGCAGCACAGCATGGTGGCCCCTGGAGATGGTCACCAAGTACTTCCAGGTCTCTGCCTCCGAGGTGTGGTTGGGTAGAGACCATATGACTATTTCTGGCTGGTGGATCTTACCTGGAAGTGAGGTCTATTTTGTCTAAGGGGACGATTTCATTGTCAGTTTAAGACTCTCTGGAATCTTTTTCCCTCTTCTATAGTGACTGATAGACAGGGAAGGACGGACACACATACACCTTCACACTATGTAAATATCCTGTAAGTAATCTCACAGAAAATATGGAGAAATAATTAATTGACTAAGTTTTTCTGCCATTTTGGACAATAGGAGCTTAACATCAATATTGAGTTATATGAAAAGAAAGGATACATTTCTTTCACTGTAATCAATGTGCTGAGGAAAATCTGAAGTTCATACACAGCTAGAAAATAGTGTTATGCCTGCTTGCCTTTGTTTGAAAACCCTTTGCCTGTAAACCCTAGCAGCTCCCATGCTCTGTAATCACCTGTAACCTATGGAAACTGAGTAGCCAATCAATTAATCCAATCAATTAATGCCAACTGTAGCCAATCAATCAATGCCAATTGTAGCTATGTGTTTTAACTTATATAAGGAGAGAATTCACCTGGAACAGGGCCCAGAATTTTGGAGCGTTAGCTCATCTGGGTCCACTGGCTCAATAAACCTGAGTTCTCCAGCCCTCTGAGGGTGGTGCTTGGTTTCTCATGGGATCGATTTCTGCAACATTTTGGAGGCCCCAGTGAGATTCCAACCATGCCGATCCCTTGAGCCACTGGACCGGTGGCTCAGCTAGGTCGGAGTGAAGGAGCTCCAAGATGAACAAGGTGGCACGCCACCCGACGGTATCCCAGGTTCTATTTTGGACCAGTGCTCTAACTTTCTGGACGGCCAGGCCCCAACCGGACTCACTGGAGGGATGGACCAACTCAGGAGCAATGGTCACAGGACCAGGGGCCTTGGGGCACTGAACCCAGTCAGGTCCCGTCTCCGGATGGAAGAGGAGCTTGATCATCTCCTAAGGTCTTCAGTAAGAAGACCACCAGTTAGGGACCTTCCCAGAATGGGGAGGCATCCATCATTTAGGGACCTTCCCAAAGAGGGGAGGCACCCACCAGTTAGGGACCTTCCCAGAGAGGGGAGGCACCCAACAGTTAGGGACTTGCCCGGAGGGGGGAAGAACTGTGATAAACTCTAGTCTGAATGTGTGTGTGAGTGAGTGCCCTGGTTCATCCTCACTCCAGGACGATTGTGTGGCTCCATGGCCTTCGTGGCCACAGAGTCCTAGTGGGCCCAAACCTGTGGTTCTGTGGTGACCTCATACAGCTCAGGGCGGTATCTGCCTCTGGGGGACCCAGTCCCTCCCTGCGAGTCAGATTCAAGTTGGGATTCTATACCACCTGCCAAAGCTAAGAGGCACCTAAGTTGTCCACGGGGACACAGCCAGGTGGGCACCTGAGTGGTCTCCTTTTCGGAGGGGGCACCCATCCTTGTTTGTCTCTGCACCATCAACACAGGGTGGGATACATGGAGAGGAAAAGAATAATTGCCCTTTGCTTTAGAGCCCCTACAACTTTGGATTATCCTCCCCTTTCCTCAGCTAAACTTCTGAGCCAATATATTGGATTTTGCCTTCTCCCTCCTATTTAAGGAAGCAGGTTGCCCTTGTTAAGATGGGAGGAAATTCCTCAAAGCCAGCTGTTTTGGACTGTATGATGAAAAACTTTGAGAAAGGTTTTTCCAGAGACTATGGGGTTAAGATGACCATGGAAAGCTCCACAAGCTGTGCGAGCTGGAGTGGCCCACCTTTGGGGTAGAATGGCCTATGGAGGGTACACTGGATCTCCCTATGGTTACAGCAGTGTACCAAGTGGTGACAGGGACCCCCAGGCACCCAGAGCAGTTTCCATACATAGATTCCTGGTTACAAATTGCTGTTCAGCTGCCTCCCTGGGTTTGGTTCTGTGCAAATAAGCAGGGACAGTGTAGGATCTTTGTAGCCCAACACTGGCTCTGAGAAAAAGTAAAGAAAAACTGGCCAAGATTATCCACCAAGGGGACCCTGAAGAAGAACTCCCTTTGCCTCCACCCTATATACCGACAGCTCCACCAGCTCCCATTCAGCCTCCTCATCCTCTACCAGACAGCCCTCTGCCCTCTGTGTCTCCACTGCCTCCAAATCCAGGGCCCCCTCCAAGCCCGTGGTGGCTTCACTCAGCTGGCCAATGAGCACAGCAACCCACAGCCCTGCAGATGCCCTCACGAGAGGCCCAAGGCCCTCCTCAGGTCAATGAGGATGGCTCCATCTAGCCAGGATGCCCAGTCCTGGGGGCTGCACCAGATGTCCGACACAACTGGGATTTCAACACCCCAGATGGGAAGGGCTCTCTTGACAAGTACCAACAAATCCTGCTGCAGGGGCTGAGAGCAGGGGCTAGGAAACCAACCAACATGTCCAAGACAACAGAAGTGCACCAAAAGCCAGATGAATCTCCTATGGAGTTCTACAAGAGATTATGTGAAGCTTTCCGGGATATATCCCTTTTGACCCTGAGGTGTGAGAGAATCAATGCATGGTTAATGCGGCATTTGTGGCCCAGTCTTATGCTGACATCTGCCATAAGCTTCAGAAAATTGAGGGCTTCCCTGGGATGAATGCCACCCAGCTGCTGGAAGTCGCAAACAAGATGTCTGTGAATTGCGACCGTGAAGCCCAAAAGGTGGCTGACAAGTGCTTGAAGCAGAAGGTGTCCCTGCTGGCCACCACACTAGGGAACCCAGGTCCAGTAAAGCAGACTGCTCCCCTGCAGAAAGGGGAAGCCAAGAGGAGACCACCACTACGTCGCGACCAGTATGCCTATTGCAAAGAGACCAGGCACTGGAAAAATGAATGCCCCCACCACAAAGGGGCAGCTGAAGGGTCAAAGAAGTTCAATCAACCCAGCAGAGGAAGGGACCAGCTTGAGCCAGTCATCCAAGATCTTATTGGCCTGGCTGGAACAGAGTCAGAATAGGGGAGACTGGGCTCCCTGACCCTGGGCCCCCGGGAGCCAATTGTTGTGATGAAAATTGGAGGCCAATCCATGACTTTCACAGTAGACACCGGAGCTGAACACTCTGTGGTGACCACACCTGTGTCTCCCCTTACAGGTCAGACAGCAACTATCATTGGGGCCACAGGAGATAAGACTGCTCGCTCATTCTGTAAAGCCCACTCGTGTCCACTTGGGGGCCACTTGGTGACTCATGAATTCTTGTATTTAAGCAGTTTCACCCAGAAAGGACAACACAAAGCAGGCTATGCAATAACAACAACAGATGAGATAATAAAGGCTGAGGCCTAGCCACAGGAGTGGTCGGCACAACAGGCTGAGCTGTGGGCACTCATCCAGGTGCTGGGGCACACCAAAGGGAAGCGAGTCAACATCTACACAGACTCAAGATACGCCTTTCTTACCTTACATGTACATGGAGCCATCTACAAAGAAAGGGGACTGCTAACAGCAGTGGGAAAAGAGATCAGAAACAAAGAAGAAATCCTTCAGTTGTTAGAGGCAATTTGGAAGCCCTCCCAGGTGGCAGTCATCCATTGCAAAGGCCACCAAAGAGGAATTGACCCAGTCAGCAGAGGAAATCAGGAGGTCAAGGAGGCAGCAACCCAACCAAATCCTACATTGAGCCTTGAACCAAACTCCGAAATCCTCTTGGCACCAGAATTGCCTTCGTCTCCGAGGTATACCATAGAAGAAGACCAATGGGCTTTAAATGAGGGAGGAACTAAGGAGAAGGAAGGCTGATGGAAGCTTCCAGACCAAAGGCTCTTTGTTCCTAGTGCTATAGCCATTCAGGTAGTAAAGCAACACCACGAGCCTTGCCAGGGCTATAGGTGTTTGCTTGTGATAGTCTGCACCTACTCGGGATGGGCTGAGGCCTACCCCATGAGCACTGAGTGAGTACAAGAGGTGGCTAAGGCCCTACTAAGAGACATAATCCCCAGATATGGGCTCCCTCTCTCCATAGGGTCTGACAACAGGCCAGCCTTTGTGTCTGAGATAGTCCAGACCTTGTCCAAGACACTGGGAATCAAATGGAAACTCCACACTGCTTACAGGCCATAAAGCTCAGGGAAAGTTGAGCACATGAATCGTTAGCTAAGCTCTGTCAGAAGACCCAGTTACCCTGGATTGATATGTTGCCCCAGCCTTGCTCCAAGCCCGGTGTACCACGAGGTCCTCAGGCTATTCTCCCTTCGAAATTTTATATGAGAGACCCCCCCCCCCACCCCCGCTGGTAGGGAGACTCAATGGAGACCCCCAACAACTAGCAGACCTGGAGATGTCTCAACACCTCCAGGCCCTGGGAAAGGTCTTCTGCCATATTACTCGAGAAACCTTAGAAAGGACTCCCATTCCCTCGGGCAATTGGGTTCATCCCTATCACCCAGGAGATGAGGTATGGGAAAAGATTGGAGGAAGGAACCACTTCAGCCAGTTTGGACTGGCCCTCATATGGTCGTCCTGGCAACCCCTACTGCTGTTAAAGTTACAGCAGTCACCCTGTGGACCCACCACACCCGGGTGAAGAGAGCAGCACCTCTAGAAGGCTGAGAGCTGGACTGCCAAAGCTCATCCAAACTAGCCGCTTTGGGTCTTCCTACGGAGACAATGGAGTCCTGTCTGAGAGCTTCAGCCCTGCTCCAGTCACTCCAGGGCTGACTGGTCCACGCATGGCAGAACTGAGGAATTCGAAGAGGGACATCTGAAAATCAGGATTACCATGACATCCTGCCTTGTAGAGACTGGTTACACCTTCTGGCCCTGAGAGGTTATCAACCCATGGGTCTAGATGATCAAGAAATTGATGCCTTATAAAGATTTTTAGAGGCGTCAAGAGGGGGGAATGATGAGGAAAACCTGGAGTTCATAGCTTTATGCCTGTTCCCCTTTGTTTGAAAACCCTTTGCATGTAGCCCCTAGCAACTTCCACGCTCTGTAATCATGTAACCTATGGAAACTGAGTAGCCAATCAATTAATCCAATCAATTAATGCCAACTGTAGCCAATCAATTAATGCCAATTGTAGCCAACCAATTAATGCCAATTGTAACTATGTGTTTTAACTTATATAAGGAGAGAATTCACCTAGAACGGGGCCCAGAATTTTGGAGCTTTAGCTCGTCTGGGTCCGCTGGCTCAGTAAACCTGAGTTCTCCAACCCTCCAAGTGTGGTGCTTGGTTTCTTGTGGGACTGATTTCTATAACAAATGTGCTGAGTTCCACACACACTACAGAGAGATTCTAGGACCAGTTGTTAAGAGAATTTCATTTTCTCCATCTCATCACATGTACTCCACTGATACGCAGCTCAGGGAACAAAGAAGGTACAGCTGGCAAAGACCAGCCTTTAAAGTCATAATATTAAGAATCACTGCTCCCTCCTGGTGACCCACGAAGACAGGTTAACATTGTACACTGCCTACTGAACTCATGCAGGATGGTCTGTAGCTTGATAATATCTGCTAGGAGTGTCCACTGACCAAGAGCACAGAAGGCACCAGGGAGCCCTTGGCCCCAGCACTTGGGACCCATCATCTCAATCCTCAAACCTACAGACTCCACATCTACTTAGGGAAACGCCATCTAATATTTTTCTGCTCTAAGAGTCAATTTATGGACAAAATGCAGAAGCTGTGGTTATATGTACAGAATGGAGAGGAGATGTTAATAACCTTGAAACTGAAAAATGTGGCTGAAGAAGGTAAAAGTTAGCCCAGGTGTGGCTGGAAGAAGAAGAGAGTGGAGAAGCTTTTATATTTTCACCACATATACATAACTCAAGGCATGTAGTAGAGTCGATGGAATGAGAAATAGAATTAAGAAGGGCACCAGTAAAGGAGATGCAGGTAACCGTCTTACTAGCTGCCTTTTGGATCTGGAAGGAGAAAGACATGAACATGAAGAATTCCCATCTTTCCTAGAAAAGTAAACGTCATCTAAAGCTGTTCAATACAGAAACAGCATTATAAGTGTATTATAACACCCTGGAACAAAAGAGCAGAACCAGAGCTTCAGAGTTTATAAGATGCTTCAGAAGCACAGAACTGAGTGTGAAGAGGGATGCAAATGGCGACTTCTGAATTTCACCAAACTTCCCTGAATGATGAATTCATTACCATATGCAAGTATTACAACAACAACAAATATATTTCTTAAGTAGGCAAAGAGGCATTGGTTTGTTCAGGCCCACATAACCTGACACGGTAAGTGTTCTTGGAAGCTAGAAATATTTTAACATTCCTTAAGCATGAAATATGATGAGATACCCTTAAATTTTCTCAACATTTTAATTTCATCTCAGGTTTGTTTTGTGGGGTTTGTGTGTGTGTGTGCGCGCTTATTTTTTGGTGTCTATTGATATGTAGCCTTAAATCCAATCATTTTCCTGGGGGGGGGGGATTCTCTACCACTGTATTTTTCATTCTGATGCACAATTTAAGATTTAGCATTGGGCTTCCTTGGTGGCGCAGTGGTTAAGAATCTGCCTGCCAGTGCAGGCGACACAGGTTCGATCCCTGGGCCAGGAAGATCCCACATGCCTCGGAGCAACTAAGCCCATGTGCCACAGCTACTGCAGCCCACATGCCTAGAGCCCGTGCTCCGCAACAAGAGAAGCCACTGCAATGAGAAACCCTTGCACTGCAACAAAGACTAGCCCCCACTCGCCATAACTAGGGAAAGCCCATGTGCAGCAACAAATAACCAGTGCAGCCAAATATTTAATTAATTAATTAATTAACTAAATAAATCTTAAAAAAAAAAAAAGATGCAGCATCCTATTTTGAGAGGATCAGCTGCCCATCCTACAGAGAAACAGTAGGTGTCTTGGGGGAAAATTCCCAGAACGTGTTTCTGCTGTTGGAGCCCCAGGTGATGAACTTCCTTCTCCCATGGCCATGGTGGTTCTGATCGGTCAGGGGAGAGAGGTGAGCCGACATTCCTGCTCTGTGAACCGGCTGAACTGAGCGTTAAGCATCGCCACACCACCTGTGGTTCTAAACTCAATTTCAAGCCAGGTGAGTGTGAAGATGACCTTTTTCATTCTTATTCACACACTGGCTGGCTTGTCTGAGGTCTCTGCATCTAAGACAGGGGAATCTGTCAAAGTCTGCAGGATGCTTCCAAGCTTTGTAATATCACCATTTTTCACCAAGTCCCCACAACCTGGCTGCCACTTTGTCTTACTTGAGATCATTTTGGGTTCAGGGAGCAGGAAGGTTCTGGAACCCATAGGATTCCCATAAAATAGATACTCATCTACATAAACTACCAGGAACCCAACTCCAGATGCCTGGAGATCTTCTGATTTTACTCTGAATGTCTTTGACATCCCTTAGGGAGGGCAGGCACCGAAGTTGACTACGATAGTGGATTTAATATTCTATAAATTAAGGTCTTGCAGTGTCAGTGATTCCAAACTAATCATATTAGCTGTTACACCATCTCTCCCAGACCAGGGAACACTCACATTCAGACCAATTTGCTTCAATCTGGTCTCCTTGAATCTCAGCCCACAGCCCTGAGTGGTGATAAGTGAGGAACAGTCTAAGCTATCCAATATTTCTTTAGTGGGTGAAGTGAGCAGGAGGGGAAAACAAAGAGAGAATCTTTCAATCAGAGGGTACCCAGTGGCGAGATGGCTGATTGGTTTTTACCTTGAGCAAAGCCTGGGGAAATTAATTTGATAAACATCATCTCTGCCAACTCAGTAAAACTTCCTCAACTTCCCGATCAAAGGACTCATCGGAGGGTATTGTTAAGAACACAAATGCTAGGTTCTACCCTGGGAGACTGGTTCATGAGGTGTGAAGTGGGGACCGGGAACAGGCACATTTATGGAATCTTCATGCAATTCAGGCAAATGTGGGGAACTTTGCCATGGGAACAGGTTGAGATGGGCAGCTGTGCCATTCTTCTCTCTGAACTGGAGAGATTAACAGCACCAGCCAGGGAGACAAGCTGTGATGATTCCAGGAGAGTCACTCCCTCGATGGGCATTTAGTGAGCACCTGCTAAATGCCTGCCATTGAGCCATGAACACAGCACAGCCCTTAGTGACAACTGGGGTGGGTGGACAGATACATCACTTGTACTCAGAGCTGAGGCTGTCACACAAGGGGTGCACAGTCCAATGGGAAGGGGCTCAGCAAGCAGGGGTCATGGAAGGTGTCCCTGAGAGGCAGCCTGCAATAAAGGCCAATTTTGTGTGTCAACTTGGTTGGGGCATGGGACCCCTCAGGTAACTGGTGATGCATTATTTCTGGATGTGTTTGATGATGTTTGTAAAAGAGATCAGCATTAAAATGGGTGAAGTGGGACTTTCCGGGTGGCGCAGTGGTTAAGAATCCGCCTGCCAATGCAGGGGATACAGGTTCAAGCCCTGGTCTGGGAAGATCCCACATGCCTCGGGGCAACTAAGCCCACGTGCCACAACTACTGAGCCTGTGCTCTAGAGCCCGAGAGCCACAACTACTGAGCCTGTGTACTGCAACTACTGAGCCTGTGTGCCACAGCTACTGATGCCCATGCACCTAGAGCCCATGATCCACATCAAGAGAAGCCACTGGAATGAGAAGCCAGTGCACTGCAACAAAGAGTATCCCCCGCTCACCGTAACTAGAGAAAAGCCTGTGCGCAGCAAAAAAGACCCAAGGCAGCCAAAAACAAAACAAAACAAAACAAAAAAACGGGATGAAGCGACTAAAGCAGACGGCCCTCCCCACAATAGGTGGGCAACCTTCGATACGTTCAGGGCCTGGAGAGAACAAAGCAGAGGAAGGAAGGATCTCCTCTGAGCTGGAACATGGGTCACCTTCTGCCCCCAGCCTTCCTGGTCCTCAGGCCTTCAGACCTGGCCTGGAACCATCCCCCTCAGCTCTCAGGGTCTTAAGCCTTTGAGCCACAGCCACCAGCTCTCCCGGCTTCCCAGGTGGTAGGAAGATGTCCTGTGACTTCTGAGCCCCCATAAATCACAGGAGCCAATACCTTATAAGTCCCTTTAAATCATACACACACACCCTGGATCAGCAGGTGGGGAAGGTCAGTGAGAAGAAAGCCCCAAGCAGAGGCCTGAATCCAAAGACACAAGGCCAGTCCAGGTGTTACCAGCTGGGGTCCTTGGCCGCCATAATCAACAGAAATTGATCAGAGGTCAGACAAGAAATTCAGACAAGGCTTTATTGGGGCCCCTGCTGCAGCAGGAGGGAGTGAGAACAAACAACAGATCCCCTTGCTGGCCCACTTGCTGTGGGGGGATGAGCTGGCTCTTTACGTGGGGGTGAGGGTAGGGGTGTGTCCAGGGCTCAGGCCAGAGGGGTAGCTTAGGTGGCCTGCCCACTCCTTTGGTGGTGTTGAGTGCAGGGGGGCATGGCAGTGTCCTTCTTTTGCTCCTGATACCCTGTTTTTTCTTAGTTCTTCAAAAGTGGCATCTGGGTTTTTTTGGTCTCTTTGTATCTTTTTTCCAGAACTTGTCCCAACTGCACATGCCTGCAGTTATGTTTAGTGCCATACAGTTTCTTGTGTTTTGTTGCTCAAGGAGAGGTGTGTCCAGGTGCAAGCATTACAGCAAAGGGTCCCAGGTCCCAGCCTGTCTCACAGGAAGGCTGAAGCACAGTGAGGAGAAGCCAAGGGCCACCCAAGGGGTGGCCAGTCCCCACTCAGCCAGCAAAGGTAAACCTCGGAACTACTTTCAGATAGTAAGTGGTGAGACCACATTTGCTGCCGTTAGAAACAAGGATGGAGGCAGCCCCAGTGCACTTAGATGGCAGTCCGGCCCCCACTGAATGTGACCCAAGAGTCTCTCTGGCACCTCCTGTGCCTCTAGGCTCTTCCATTTTTAAGAGTGCCCTCAGCTGGTCTTTCGACAGGAGACCCATATTTTGGTCTTGGGCCCTTCCCCCGACAGGCTGATCCTCTGGCACTAAACCCCTGTGCCCCAGATCCCCTCTGCTCACAGGCCCCAGAACATCTCTTTCTCCACCGAATAAATCGCCTGTATTCCTCGTGGCCCGTTTCCAATGCCCTTTCACATAGGAAAGTGTCCCTAAGTCTCCTGAATGGAGGTACTTTCCTCTTCTTGGTGATGCCACCTCCATCTCTCTGTTGATACATCTGGGACTCTTAGAGTAATTATCTGTGCCCACAGCTGTCCACACGCTGAGCTCCTTTTGACCAGGACCCATGTCTTGTTCAATGAGGTCTCCCAGAGTACAACACAGACTCAGAAGTTCAATCCTGGAAAGAGAAGGTGAAAAAATGAAAGACCCACACTGTTGAATGTGATTGTAACATTGGGCAGATGGAAGAAAGAAAGAGGGTAAGGGAAAATAATTTTTTTAAAAAAGGATGTATATATATATGTATATAAATAAAATATGTATATAAACATAAAATGAATATATATAAAATATGTATTAAATATATGTATATTAAAAAGTGTACATATGTATATAAAAGAATGTATATATATGTAAATGTATCACTTTGCTGTTCAGCAGTAATTAACACAACATTGTAAGTCAACTATACTTCAACAAACAGATAAAATTAAAAAAGAAAGAAAGGATAAAATTAAGGAAGATGGAAGAAGAAATCAGGGAGAGAGAGTGTGATTCACACCAAGTCATCAAAAATACTTCTGGGGATTTTTTTTAATGTTAATTTTATTGGAGTAGAGTTGATTTACAATGTTGTGTTAGTTTCAGGTGTACAGCAAAGTGACTAACTTATACATACACATATATCCACTCTTTTTCAGATTCTTTTCTCATATAGCTTATCACAGAGCATTGAGTAGAGTTCCCGGTGTTATACAGTGGGTCCTTGTTGGTTATCTATCTTATATATGGGGGGGTGTGTGTGTGTGTGTGTGTGTTCATCCCAAGCTCCTGATTTATCCTTCCCCTCCCCACCCCCCTTTGGTAACCATGTTTGTTTTCAACACCTGTAAGTCTATTTCTGTTTTGTAAATATGTTTCTTTTGGGCATTTAAATCTAGTCCCATGAATTGAATCTTAGTAACAAACTAGAGCTGTAATATCTTCTCCTGCTGTGTCCCAGGGGCTCACATACTGCAGAGGACAATCCAGTGGCCCCATAAACGTCAGAGGAAGCATTGAATCCAACCCAGTAACTATGCTCGTTCTCACCCCGAAGCGCGTCTTCTATGGTCACTCCCCCAGGTCCAGTTTCAGTCAATTGAGCAAGACATGCAGAGAAGTCATACACAAAATGCCCAGCATGGGTGAGAAAGCATCTGAAATATTTCTAAAATAAAGGAAATGCTAATGGCCCTTTTGATGGATGGCAATTGAATCGTGTCATTTTTCTGGCCCAGCTAATGGAAAGGGGATCTCGCTTTGGACCATCTTCTCAGTCGCTCCCGCCCTCCTCCATCTGCAGAGGTGTGAAAGTTCCAGCCACGCTGAAATTCCAAAGGCCACGATGTGCATTTGATTTAATAGGGTGACACCAACCAAAAAAAACAAGGCCATAAAAACAAAGACGCTGTTCTCCTAACTCACGTCAGAAATAAATGGATGAGAAAAAAAGATGGAATAATTAGGAGAATATAAACTGAACTTGATCATCCCAGCTGTCTGCAGCTGGTGATGGAGGATTGTGTGAGCACCTTTTAAACTTGAGGTGAGGACCCTTCCTCTCACCTGGAGGCAAATAAGATCAATAACACTTATGCATCAGTACCCAGCCTTTACGTTTTAATGCTCAGAAAAATCTATGAATATGTTATGCAATCATCACCCGTCTTTTCTAGATGAGAAACACAGGCACAGAGAAGGATAAGACATTTATCCAAAGCCACATGGCTAGGAAGGGGTGGAGGATGGATTTGAATCTAGGTGTCTGGTTCTAGAAAGAATGACCGTAACCACTGCACAGCACAACCTCTTATAGGATCAGAGCTTTGGTGAATTCACTCCAGCTAGGTCCTCGGGTGAAGTGAAGCCAGTTTGCAACCAAACAAACGTGGAACCAGGACTAGAGAGCAGGCTGTGTCTAGAGCTGGAGTGGATCTGCCCTGGTTTAAACTCTGCTTCAGACTAAGAAGGAAAAACCAGCTGGTTTCAGGTCTCTGCCTTTGCCTTTAAGTCCTGATGTGACTTTTTTTCCCCCCAAAGATGCTAATTAAAGAATAAAATTTTACTTCACTCAGTATGACAAGCTCTAGGTCCATCCATGTTGCTGCAATAGCACAGGGAACTCTACCCAATACTCTTTAATGACCTATATGGGAAAAGTATCTAAGAAAGAGTGGATATACGTATATGTACAACTGATTCACTTTGCTTTACACCTGAAACTAACACAACACTGTAAATCAACTATATTCTAATAAGAATTAAAAAACAATAATAAAATTTTAAGTTAAAAAAAAAAAGCGGGTGCCTGAATGATCAGGAAAAAAAGAGAAGAATTAACATGCTCCTCTGACCTTCCCTTACACATGATGACAGTACAGGGATGACAAAGGGAGAGGAAAAGGAACACAAACTCATGAAAATAGAGCAAACAGAGAAAGGGAAATGTTGGCAAAAAAGGTGGGGATTTGGGGAAAAGATTAAAAGTAGCTGATTACAGAGACAACTGAAACCCAGTCTGGCACTGGGGTCCCCCAAAGCAAGCACACCGCAGTGAAGGTCCTCACAGATCCCAGACATTCAAGCCTCCTGAGTGTCTGAGATTTGGACCCCAACCATCTCTTCCCATTAAACATGAGGCCAGGCAGCCCTCTACCTGCTCCTCAGAAGAAAACTTGGGCTTACTGCATGGAGGGGAGAAACCAGGAAGGAGTCGGGACTCTGACTCCAGGCTCTGTTGAGGGAGAGGGTACCACACTGGACACAGGGCTTGTGTGAAAGTCTCTGGACTGAACAGGGAGTGTCCCCAGGCCCCTCATTGTACCTAGCTCCATGATGCCTGCAGTCAGACGCACCCTCTCTCTGCCCTCCAACCTGCTGCAGGATGGAGATATGAGGATGCTTTTCTAAGGAGACCACAGAGCCTAGGAAAGAAATTGAACTACAGACACTGACAGTCAGGTGTCCTTCAGGGAACAGCCCAGGCAGATCACACCCAATAAAGCCCCAGATGTCAAGTCCAGTCTGTGACTGCAGGGATTCTAGTCTGCTCTTCAGCGACTGAGCCTAAATGTGAGTGGACAGCAAAGACTCAACAGGAAAGACAGATTTAAAAAAAAAAAAAAAGGCCAAGAAAGGAATCAAGAGAGGGCAGGCATATAAAATCTCTAAGGAACACTCATTCACACTTTAATTTGAGCCCACGACCCTGATAGATGTTCTTTTAATGAAAGTGAACATTCAGAAAACAAGAAAGGATTTTGGAAATTAAAGTAGGAGAGCAGAAATATAAAATATGTAAAGGATTGGAAATGGATGTTTACGAAATCTTCTAGAGACTAGAACTAAAAACCAAGATGAAATTTAAAACTAAAAAATGAACAAAGATAAAGATCAGGATAGAAGAAGTGGGAAGATGTCAGGGACTTCCCTGACGGTCCAGTGGTTAAGACTCTGTACTTACACTGCAGGGGTTATGGGTTCGATCCCTGGTTGGGGAACTAAGATCTCGTGTGAGGCACAGTGCAGCCAAAAAAAAAAAAAAAAACTTCAGCTTCAGAGGATCTGGTCAGAAAGCTTCATACTTGAATAATGTGAGTTGCAAAAAGACAGAAGAAATAAAACTAAGGGGAGAAAACTCTCACACAAATAGTTAAGGAAAATTAAAAGCAGTATGGAAGGCAATTATTCCCAAGGTAAAAGTTTTCACCAAGCACCCATAACCATGAATTTTTTAAAAAGAGAAAAAAAGACATATCCAGGCACATTATTGTGAAATTTCAGAACAGAGATAAGAATATTCTAGAAGCTTCCAGAAAGAGAACACAATTTGCATATCAAGGATTAGGAGTCACAGACATCCGACTTCCCAACAGCAACCCTGGGAGCCAAAGGAGTGAATGGGATCACAGTACACTGGGAAACCCATGGACACACAGATGATAACAAAGTCCTGTAAGTGCTGTAAAACATCCAGGTGGGAGATAGGATTAAGATGGTGGAGTAGGAGGATGTGCACTCACTCCCTCTTGCAAGAGCACCAGAATTACAACTAACTACTGAACAATCACTGAGAGAAAGACAGTGAAACTCACCAAAAAAGACACCCCACATCCAGAGACAAAGGAGAAGCCACAATGAGATGGTAGGAGGGGGGGCAATCGTGTTAAAATCAAATCCCATAAATGCTGGGTGGGTGACACACAAACTGGAGAACAGTTATACTACAGAAGTCCACCCACTAAAGTAAGGGTTCCAAGCCCCACATCAGGCTTCCCAACCTTGGAGTCCAGCAATGGGAGGAGAAATCCCCAGAGAATCAGACTCTGAAAGCCAGCAGGATTTGATTGCAGGACCTCCACAGGACTTGTGGAAACAGAGACTCCACTCTTGGAGGGCACAGAAAAAAATGTGCTCACCAGGACCCAGGGGGAAGGAGCAGTGACCCCATAGGAGACGGAACCAGACCTACCTGCTGGTGTTGGAGGGTTGCCTGCAGAGGTGGGGGGGGCAGCTGTGGCTCACCGAGGAGGCAGGGGCACTGGCAACAGGGGGTTTGGGAAGTGCTTATTGGTGTGAGCCCTCCCAGAGTCCGCCATTAGCCCCACCAAAGAGCCTGTGGGCTCCAGCACTAGGTGGCCTCAGGCCAAACAACCAACAAGGTGTGAACACAGCCACACCCATTAGCAGACAAGCAGATTAAAGTTTTACTGAGCTCCGCCCACCAAATCTGCCCACCAAATCGGATTAAAGCTTTACTGAGCTCCACCCACCCAGCCCTACCCACTATCAGTCCCTCCTATCAGGAAGCACACAGGAGCCTCCTAGATAGCTTCCTCCACAAGAGGGCAGACAGCAGAATCAAGCAGTATCAGCAGTATTTCGTCTTGTGGAACTGAAAACCACAGCCACAGAAAGATAGAGAAAATGAAAAAGCAGAGGACTTTGTACCAGATGAAGGGACAGGATAAAGCCCCAGAAAAACAACTAAATGAAAAGGAGATAGGTACCCTGCCAGAAAAAGAATTTAGAATATTGATGGTGAAGATGATCCAGGACTTTGAAAAAAGACTGGATGCAAAGATCGAAAAGTTTACCAAAGACCTAGAAGAATTAAAGAGCAAAAAAACAGAGATATGAAACACAATAACTGAAATGAAAAATACACTAGAAGGAACCAATAGCAGATTAACTGAGGCAGAAGGGCAAATAAGTGACCTGGAAGACAGAATGGTGATCATCAATGATGCAGAAAAGAAAAAAGAATGAAAAGAACTGAAGACAGCCTAAGAGACCTCTGGGACAATGTTAAATGCACCAACATTCACATTATAGGGGTCCCAGAAGGAGAAGAGAGAGAGAAAGGACCTGAGAAAATATTGGAAGAGATTATTGTTGAAAACTTCCCTAACATGGGAAAGGAAATAGCTACCCAAGTCCAGGAAGTGCAGAGTCCCAGGCAGGATAAATCCAAGGAGAAACATGCCAAGATATATAGTAGTCAAGTTGACAAAAATTAAACACAGAGAAATGTTATTAAAGGCAACAGGGAAAAACAACAAATAACATACAAAGGAACTCCCATCAGGTTAACAGCTGATTTCTCAGCAGAAACTCTGCAAGCCAAAAGGGAGTGGCATGATATACTTCTAGTGATGACAGGGAAGAACCTACAACCAAGAATATTCTACCCAGCAAGGATCTCATTCAGATTCGATGGAGAAATCAAAAGCTTTACAGACAAGCAACAGCTAAGAGAATTCAGCACCACCAAACCAGCCCTAAACAAATGCTAAAGGAACTTCTCTAAGTGGGAAACACAAGAGAAGAAAAGGACCTACAGAAATAACAACAAAACAATTAAGAAAATGGTAATAGGAACATACATATCGACAATTACCTTGAATGTAAATGGATTAAATGCACCAACCAGAAGACACAGACTGGCTGAATGGATACAAAAACAAGACCCATATATATGCTGTCTACAAGAGACCCACTTCAGACATAGGGACAGAGACAGACTGAAAGTGAGGGGATGGAAAAAGATATTCCATGCAAATGAAAATCAAAAGAAAGCTGGAGCAGCAATACTCATATCAGATAAAATAGACTTTAAAAAATGTTACAAGAGACAAGAAAGGACATTACATAAAGATCAAGGGATCCATCCAAGAAGAGGAGATAACAATTATAAATATCTATGCACCCAATATAGGAGCCCCTCAATACATAAGGCAAATGCTAACAACTATGAAAGAGGAAATGCAAGGCAGAAATAGAGACACATGTGTGGAGAACAAACACATGGACACCAAGTGGGGAAAGTGGGGAGGGTTGGGGGGCAATGAATTGGGAGATTGGGACACCAAATTGTACACTCTAAATATATGCTGTTTATTGTCTGTTAACTGTATCTCAATAAAAGTTCTTAAAAAAATAAAAAATAAACAAAAAAGAAAAACAAAACATCCAGGTGCAAAGTGCTCAGAGAAAGCTGGGACCTGAACAGTTCATTCTGAGCTGTTTACCTCCAGGTGAGAGTGCCATCCATCATTTGTGTTCAGAGCTGACATCCCTAGGCTGGAAAGGGCAATCACCTTTCATCTGTGGTCCATCTGCTCCCTTTCTCTTGCCTTGATCTTTGTGCCAAGGAGTCACAATGCTCTGGACAACTGGCTTTTGGCTGGAATCAGCCCCGGGGTGGCTCTGGTGGGAATTTGGAGAGTGGAAGGGAGAATCCAGGGTATCACTCTTCCTTTTCCTCCTCCTCCTCCCCCCTTCTCCTTTTCCCCTTTTTCTTCCTCCTCTTCCTCCTCCTCCCCTTCATCCTCCCGTCCCCTTCTTCCTCCTCTTCCCCTTCCTCCCCCTCCTCCTTGCTCTCTGCTTCAGGTGGCATCTCCAGCAGTGATCCCATTGCCTTCAGGATTCCAACTACACCACAGACCCCCCCTCCATCGTCTGTTTCCACTGGGCAGCCCACTGGGGTTCCAGCCTCCACCGTGGCTAGGCTCCTGGGCACTGGTGAAAGCCCCTCCTCCCTTGTCCTCCACCCCTAGCAAGACAGTGGCACCCTGCAGATACCTATTCATTGGGTGCTTTGTAATGTCTGTGTGGCTTTTCATCCTTAACCACCTGCACAATGAGCCTCTTGTATTAAGTTCTCTGTTGGAAAGTTGTAGACCAGTGTCTGTTATCATGGCTGGTCCTGATGCAGACCAGTGCCTGCCAGTCTAAGCTCAGGCATGCATTAACCTCTAATCTCCACGGTCACTTTAGGTGGTGAGGGCTAAGGTTTATCGATTTCCCTATTTGACTTAGGGGAAAACTGAGGCTCAAAGGAGTCACGTTGCCCAAAGTCCTGCAGGCTTGCAGTGGTCCAGGCAGTGTGGGGGCAAACAGGAGCACATGCTTTACCACCTGTCAATTACACCACCACCCCAGTGGACCTGGGCTCAGTCATGGCCATCATCAGTACCAACAAGACGCAGACTGATCACTCAGCTACTGGGATACGTCAGTGCCCGGACACAGCAAATTAAACAGACCCAGGTCATGTGAGTCTTAGAGTCTGAATCACACCCTGGTGACTCTCTTCCAAGGGAGTCTCAACCAGGGAAGCAGAGACCCAAATTCCAGTCCTGCATCCATGAGATGCGTAAACATCTGGATATTGCAAATTAAACATCCTCAGGCTGTCTTAGAGTCTCAGTCATAACCTAGGTGAGAAGATACTCAAGATCATTAGCCATTAGGGAAATGCAAATTAAAACCATGATGAGACACTACTACACACCCATTAGAACAGTAAAAACAAAACCAAACGAAACTAATACGATCAACTGCTAGATAAAGGGCGTTATACAAAAATGAAGTATATTTTTACATACTGGCAATGAACAGCTGAGAGTATATTTTTTAAAAATACCATTTACTGTGGAATTTCAAAGTATATAATAGGTATATGTTTCATGAAAAGACCTTCACAAAGAAAACTATAAAACATTGCTGAAAAGGTATTAAAAGATCTAAATGAATGGAGAGATACAAACTCTATTCATGGGCTGGAAGGCACAAGATTGTTAAATTGTCAGTTTCCCCCAGAGTGTTTCGTTGATGAAACACACTCCCACATAAAATAAATACTCCATTGTATGGAGACAACACATTTCGTTTATCCATGCATCAGGTGATGGACATTTGGTTTATTTCCTTTTTTGACTAATAAAACTCCCATGGACATTTGTGTATAGTTTGTGTGTTCTTGCTTCTTGCTGAATGTTTTTAATAAAATGCTTTTAATAAGATTTGAGCATGTCAATTTGGTCTGTGAGGCTTACTGATTCGTGGCCTCTAGAAGAGCTTGGTTGGCAGGTGTATTTGGAGGCTCTCATTGCATCTAGGATATTTCCCAGAAGACAGTTCTCTTGTGTGACCACTCAGGATGCTGCCTTCCAGGTCATGCTTGGTGATGGGAAAATATGGCCAGTTCGTGGGCTGTGACTAAATGGGAAGAATGATGCCTTAAGGACTTTGCAATTCATAAAGCCTTCACAAGGAACTAGAGAGGAGCAGGATCAGAATGAAGCTTCCACTACGTAAAGGATTTCAGTCCAGTTCCTCTGCCTCCGCCAGGCTGGTGAGACCAAGCCCACTTGACCCTCACAAGAAGTGGTGAATGCTAAGTGTAGGTTCTCCTCCCTTTCTGCAATCAAGAGGCTCCCACAAAACTGTTTGCTGGATAGGAAATCCACATCTGCACAGCTGGAGTGTCTACAGAAATGCCGCATTTCTTTTTTTTTTTTTTAATTTAATTTGACTAATTTATTTATTTGGTTGCATTGGGTCTTAGTTGCCGCTAGCCAGCTCCTTAGTTGTGGTATGCATGTGGGATCTAGTTCCCTAACCAGGGCTTGAACCTGGGGCTCCTGCATTGGGAGCATGGATTCTTAACCACTGCGCCACCAGGGAAGTCCTGAAATGCTGCACTTCTTATGGATAAAATTCCTGAGCATAACTTAGAAAATGGGGAACTCTGATGTCACATGACCATGTCTGAACCAATCACAGAAGGGGGGAAATGGCCTGCACTGATTGGCCCAGCATGGTCATGTGACCCCACTGGAGGTGGATTCAGAGTCTGGCAGGGATGGATTCCCAGTGTAAATCTGGGGGTTGTTTCCAGAATCTCAGAAAGAATCTCAGGCAGGAAAAAAGAAAAACTATACTACAGTATCTGTGAAGGATATTTGTAAACATTTCTGAATTTTCAGGAGCATTTGACAATTTCAACCTAATTTCTGGGAGTATCCATTAGAAACTAAATCACAATATAGTTTCTGTGCTTCAAGTAGCAAATATTTTTCATAAATTTATCCTGTAAAATATTTCCTTCAAAAGAAAACCACCCTGGGCTTCCCTGATGGCACAGTGGTTAAGAATCCACTTGCCAATGAAGGGGACACGGATTTGAGCCCTGGTCCGGGAAGATCCCACATGCAGCGGAGCAACTAAGCCTGTGCACCACAACTACTACTGAGCCTGTGCTCTAGAGCCCATGAGCCACAACTACTGAGTCCATGAGCCACAAATACTGAAGCCCATGTGCCTAGAGCTGGTGCTCTGCAACAAGAGAAGCCACCACAAGAAGCCCATGCACCACAAGGAAGAGTAGCCCCTGCTCACCACAACTACAGAAAGCCTACACACAGCAATGAAGACCCAATGCAGCCAATAAATAAAAATAAACAAATAAATAAATAAATTTATAAAAAAAAAAGAAAGAAAGAAGTAAACCACCTAAGCATAGAATGACATAAAGATATTTTGGAGGGAGACACAGAAAAATGAGTGCATAGCATGTGCATGCATGCAAACACACACACACACACACACACACACACACACACGCAAACACACGAGTCTGAACAAAGATCTGTTCTAGAACACCGGATGCCCAGAGATGTTTTATTCAGGGTGTTGTTGCTCTCTGATGCCTCACTGTTCATCAGCTGGTGTGTGTATCTTTCTTCTCCCCACCCCTGTTTCCGAAATGCCTACTGTGATTAAGGATTTGTAAGAGATTTTCCCAAGGCTGCCTGCATGGCTGCATCTTTCAGAATGTTAAGTAACCCACTTGTGACATATGCCCTTGGACAGAGTTTTTAAAGATCCTGACATTTATTGACAGACAGTAATTAGTCCTCAGAAGCTGACTTCTGCCGAGTGCCTGCCTGACCTCTGAGTCATCTGCTCCATCAGCCCTTCCCTCCAC
This sequence comes from Hippopotamus amphibius kiboko, assembly GCF_030028045.1. Taxonomy (NCBI): domain Eukaryota; kingdom Metazoa; phylum Chordata; class Mammalia; order Artiodactyla; family Hippopotamidae; genus Hippopotamus; species Hippopotamus amphibius. The sequence goes on from NC_080193.1 coordinate 23,712,229, forward strand.
GTCACCGTTTACAGGAAGGCGAGCTCTTCTGGTCTCAATGTCACGGTCTGCTCCCCCCTGGCTCACTTTGAGGGTGGCTCTCTGCATATTGTCTTCCTGGATGGGTCTTGAGAAAATCAACATGGGAGAAGGAGGATTGGGCTGCTGGCATGAAGGAGTGTGTTGGCAGAGAACCCAAGCCTGTGTTCAGAACTCCTGAGAATCAGGGTGTCCAGAAAGGTGATTTTTTCCAGGTACCCTAGGCAAAGGGCGATCACTTAATTTACTTTCCAAATCAGGATGGATAAGAGAGGGAAACAGTTCACTTTCAACAGACAGGCTATGAGAATAGACCTAACCAGATTACCCAGAGGAACCGGTGGTGTAGACACTCACGTCGATGACAGATCCCCAGTGCCACACTTCAGCTCTTCTATCTGCTTACCCTGCAATGTCTCTCTTCTTTTTGTTTTCACTCTTTATTGAGTTGAAATGCCATCTCTTCATACTCTATCCAATTCCAACAATTTCTTCCTCTTCAGGGCCCTAATCATGTTCCCTTGTGTTCATTAAACCACTTTTGTTGGCAAATGTGAGAAACTCAGCCTGATGATCAAATATTTTACTTCTGATTCTCAGGCTAAGGGCACACAGCGCCAAAACAGGGAAGCCCTACAACGGGTCATGTGAGGCCACATGGCTATCAAATGTCTTGAGTGTTTCACATGTATTTCTCCTGTTTTCTTCAAAAAGTTTTATGGTTTTATATTTTTTGTCTCGTGTGTTTCATGAATGTTGGTACCTTATGTATATCCAGTGGATCACAAACATTTAGCCCTTAACACACCTCATTAATATTTAGTCTACACTTGGTCCTTCCACTCTATTCTGTGTTTGCACTCAATGCTCTACTTACTTTATCCAGTACAATACCTCTCATATTTAATTTCTTCCATCTGCTTTATTTGTTTTTCTTATTTTCCTTAGCAGGATTGAATATTCCCAAATAATACAGCAAACACACAATGCAAGCATCAAGTTATCACTTCATCTTCTCAGAGGGTAGCATTTTAAGTGTCTTTCAAATGACTATTCACTAGATCTAGAAGAGATGGGGTAATGTAGAGAAGATGGTGGAGTAGGAGGATGTGCACTCACTCCCTCTTGCAAGAGCACTGGAATTACAACTAACTGCAGAACAACCATCGACAGAAAGGCACGGGAACTCACCAAAAAAAACCACCCCACATCCAGAGACAAAGGAGAAGCCACAATGAGATGGTAGGAGGGGCACAATCGCGTTAAAACCAAATCCCATAAATGCTGGGTGGGTGACTCACAAGCTGGAGAACAGCTATACTGCAGAAGTCCTGAGGGTTCTGAGCCCCACATCAGGCTTCCTAACCTGGGGGTCCAGCAATGGAAGGAGGAATCCCCAGAGAATCAGACTTTGAAAGCCAGTGGGATTTGATTGCAGGACCTCCACAGGACTGGGGAAAATGGAGACTCCACTCTTAGAGGGCACACAAAAAAGTGTGCTCACCAGGACCCAGGAGGAGGAAGCAGTGACCCCGTAGGAGACTGAACGAGACCTACCTGCTGGTGTTGAAGGGTTGCCTGCAGAGGTGGGGGGGCAGCTGTGGCTCACTGAGGAGACTGGGGCACTGGCAGCAGGGGTTCTGAGAAGTGCTCATCAGTGTGAGCCCTTCCAGAGTCCACCATTAGCTCCACCAAAAAGCCTGTAAGCTCCAGTGCTGGGTTGCCTCAGGCCAAATGACCACCAGGGTGGGAAAACAGCCCCACCCATCGGCAGACAAGCAGATTAAAGTGTCACTGAGCTCCACCCACCAAATCAGAATAAAGTTTCACTGAGCTCCGCCCACCCAGCCCAACCCACCATCAGTCCCTCCCATCAGGAAGCACCCACGACCCTCCTAGACAGCTTCCTTCACAAGAGGGCAGACAGCAGAATCAAGCAGTATCAGCAGTATTTCATCTTGTGGAACTGAAAATCATAGCCACAGAAAGACAGAGAAAATGAAAAGGCAAAAGACTTTGTACCAGATGAGGGGACAAGATAAAACACCAGAAAAACAACTAAATGAAGAGGAGATATGCACTCTTCCAGAAAAAGAATTCAAAATAATGATGGTGAAGATGATCCAGGACTTTGAAAAGAGATGGGATGCAAAGATCGAAAAGTTGAAAGAAAAGTTTACCAAAAACCTGGAAGAATTAAAGAACAAACAAACAGAGATATGCAACACAATAACTGAAATGAAAAATACACTAGAAGGAACCAATAGCAGATTAACTGAGGCAGAAGGGCGAATAAGTGAGCTGGAAGACAGAATGGTGACAATCACTGATGCAGAAAAGAAAAAAGAATGAAAAGAACTGAAGACAGCCTAAGAGACCACTTGGACAATGTTAAATGCACCAACATTCACATTATAGGGGTCCCAGAAGGAGAAGAGAGAGAGAAAGGACCCAAGAAAATATTGGAAGAGATTATAGTTGAAAACTTCCCTAACATGGGAAAGGAAATAGCTACCCAAGTCCAGGAAGCACAGAGAGTCCCAGGCAGGATAAACCCAAGGAGAAACATGCCAAGACACATAGTAGTCAAATTGACAAATTTAAAGACAGAGAAAAATTATTAAAAGCCACAAGGGAAAAACAACAAATAACATACAAGGGAACTCCCATCAGGTTAACAGCTGATTTCTCAGCAGAAACTCTGCAAGCCAGAAGGGAGTGGCACGATATATTTCAAGTGATGACAGGGAAGAACCTACAACCAAGAATATTCTACCCAGCAAGGATCTCATTCAGATTCGATGGAGAAATCAAAAGCTTTACAGACAAGCAACAGCTAAGAGAATTCAGCACCACCAAACCAGCCCTACAACAAATGCTAAAGGAACTTCTCTAAGTGGGAAACACAAGAGAAGAAAAGGACCTACAGAAACAAAAACAAAACAAATAAGAAAATGGTAATAGGAACATACATCTTGATAATGACCTTGAATGTAAATGGATTAAATGCACCAACCAGAAGACACAGACTGGCTGAATGGATACAAAAACAAGACCCATATATATGCTGTCTACAAGAGACCCACTTCAGACCTAGGGACAGAGACAGACTGAAAGTGAGGGGATGGAAAAAGATATTCCATGCAAAGGGAAATCAAAAGAAAGCTGAAGTAGTGATCCTCATATCAGATAAAATAGACTTTAAAATAAAAAATGTTACAAGAGACAAGAAAGGACACTACATAAAGATCGAGGGATCAATCCAAGAAGAAGAGATAACAATTATAAATATCTATGCACTCAATATCGGAGCACCTCAATACATACAGCAAATACTAACAACTATGAAAGAGCAAATTGACAGTAACACAATCATAGTGGGGGACTATAACATCCCACTTACACCAATGGACAGATCATCCACACAGAAAATTAATAAGGAAACACAAGATTTAAATGACACAATAAATCAGTTTGACTTAATAGATATCTATAGGACATTACATCCAAAAACAGCAGATTACACATTCTTCTCAAGTGCACATGCAACATTCTCCAGGATAGATCACATTTTGGGTCATAAATCAAGCCTTGGTAAATTCCAGAAAATTGAAATTGTATCAAGCATCCTTTCTAGAAGAGATGGAACATTCCATCCCTTCTGTTGAAGAAACCCTCAAAGACCCCTCTTCCCGCTGTGTTGGTTCTTTCTGAAATTGGAGTCTGACCAGTGGCCTGAGGCAATGAATGTCCTTCCAAATGATTCCTACCAAATGTGAGCTCTTTATTCAAGGAAAAGCCTGGGTCTGCTCCCCCATCAGCAGGGAGAAAGGACTGATTTCAACTGATTTCAGCCAGATAAGCACTGTCTAACAGACTGTGGGCACCCCAAAAGAGGGATGGTTTCTGCCCATGAGGAAGCAGCAGCCTCAAGAGGTCTCCCAGGCTGACTGGAAAATCTTGCACCAACACAACAGAAGAGTCCATAATGACTGCTTCAAAACCCTGCATTTGATTTCAAACAACAGAATACCAGGCTAAAAGAGGCTTACACACTAGGCTTAAATAAGAGGCTTAAATACACAGGTAAGTTCCTGGCTTAGTTTGGTGACTCGTTGAGCTCAGGGCTCTGGATGGGTCTCTCTATGATGCTCTTGGTCTTTTCCTAATGGCCACAAGAAAGCTGCCACAGCTCCAACTATCTAGTCTTCATGCAACATCACACAAAAAAGAGAACCAAGGGAGGGGAACTCTGTCCCATGTCTTTCTCTATTAGTGAGGACAATAATGCCCAGGAGCTCCAAAAAGTTTTCCTTCTGTCCCACCAGCTGTACCATTCTCAAGCATCAGCTCTAAAAGAGGCTGCAATAGTGGGTATCTGGCATTTTCAGCTTCCAGAGAATGGCAGAGAAGGCCTTTGAAGTAAGGAGAAAGGGCTTGGAATAGCTTCTGGGCGGGCAACCACATCTCTGTACTCCGGTGAACCCTGACGTCTGTAGGGACAGACCATGTTTGTGGATATCTGCATCCCAGCATCTTCCCAGGCAAATGGGAGGGGCTCAGTAAGTCTATACCAATATTAACAGCTCTGCCCCTCAGGACAGGGAGACCATACCCCTCAGGGCCATTTACCTGCAGGGCACCCATCAGCCCAAAATGCCCCCACTGGTAGTTTTGGCTCCCAGTGAATTCTAGACCTGGGTTTTTCCCCTTCCTATTTTGTCATTACCCTCATGACACGATAAATTTCCCAAGGCTGGAAACTTTCTGAATACATTCTATTTGGAGTTTTTAAATAGATTATATTTTCTAAATTCATAAATAGACCCATCTACAAAAGAATAACTACAGACTAAAATTAGGGAAAAGACAGCTCTGATTGGGGAAATGCATTTCTAGACATGATCAACAGTAGGGTCCAGGCTGTCCAGACCAGATGGAGCCCTGAGAACCTGTCCATCATGTTTTCATCTGGTGAATCAGCCAGACAAATGGGCTCCTTTCATTTTCAGGAAGAACCAGCAAGGCGGAGATGTTTGTCACTCAAGTTGGTCCTGCGGTCCCGGTGACAACCCGCTCTGTGTCCTCCTGTTTGCCTGGCTGCTGTCTGATCACATCTGTCTCCTGATGATCACTGACACCTCCTGGAAGGTGCCCATTCTCCCCTGGGCTGATGGTGGAAACTACCCTGCAGCCTGCAGCAGACTTAGACCCAAGAGCAGGGAGGAGCCAGGCCCCGGTCAAGCCCAGTAAGGTCACTTCCAGATAGCCAACCCTTGGCCTTGCCCTGGAAAACCAACGTGGACATGGTGGCAAGACAGGGACTTGTGTCCCTGACCTGATTTGCCATTTCCCCCAGAAAGGCGAAAAGCACCTGCTTTCTGGCTGGAGAAGCTGCTCACAGCCTTAGTGATGTGGGCACAGAGACCTGAAGTCCATTGGTTGGTAAGGCCCATGTTTCTCAAGTGAAGGCCAGGTGGTTTGCCCGACAAGTGTCAGAGACCACACCCATCTCCTCCTCTTTGCTTTTGGCACTGGGCGATGAGTGCCTCCACTGGGTCCCCTTCTTAGTTCTTTTTTTAAAAAAATTATTTGTTTATTTATTTATTTATTTATTTATTTATTTATTTATTTATTTATTTATTGGCTGCATTTGGGTCTTAATTGCTGTGCACAGGCTTTCTCTCATTGCAGCAAGTGGGGGCTACTGCTTGTTGCAGTGCATGGGCTTCTCATTGCGGTGGCTTCTCTTGTTGTGGAGCACGGGCTCTAGGTTCACAGGCTTCAGTAGCTGTGCCTTGAGGGTTCAATAGTTGCGGCTCGCAGACTCTAGATCGCAGGCTCAGTAGTTGTGGTGCACTGGCTTAGTTGCTCTGCAGCATGTGGGATCTTCCCAGACCAGGGATTGAACCTGTGTCCCCTGCATTGGCAGGCAGATTCTTAACTACTGTGCAACCAGGGAAGTCCCCTCCCTCTTAGTTCTTGTCCAACAGAACAACTGAACCTTCCTGAATGTTCATTAAGCATTGGTCTCCCTCACCATCTCTCTTTTCCAGAATAATGTTCTCAGGCCTCTTGGAGACAGAAGGAACAGTGGCCTCACTAAAGAGAGCAGGCAGTTATCTTCCCCAACCTGTGTTATTCCCAATATTGTGATATCCTTTCCAATATTGTGATAACCTTGACTTCACTTGATTTTTTCTTTCAATTCCTCTGTCTGCAGGGAGGAAAATTAAAGTGCAGCAATTGTCTGTCAGTTTCAAATAGAGGTGGGAAATGTTATAGTTTCCTGTTACCTGGAGAAACTAAAACCACCCAACTAGAGAAAGGCACAAAGCTACCAAGAATTTGCAGCTGTAGAGAAAAGTGGTGGATTTAGATGCACAGCATAGGACATCAGCTGCTTTCATTAGAGCATTAGTGAGCACCTGCCAATTGCCAGCCCAGGGTCAGGAGTCTTAATGTATTAAGCATCTTCCTGCCATGATTAATAGCCACAGACAAAGGCAGTAAGGAGGAGACCTCACTGCCTGAGTCTAAGGGAAGTTATTTCTGAATTGCCTTTGAAGAAAACCCTAAGCTCCATAGAAAGGAAAAAGAATCTGACACCCAGAATCAGATCTTATATTTCCATGCTGAATGCACCAAAGGAGGCTGAGAAGATATCTAAATCTTGTGCACTTGGCTTCCCTGGAGAGCTGGAGCTGGCTGTCCTAGGCTGGGGTAGGTCAGATGAGTTATGTCTGGACCAAGCCTCCCACTCACTTGACAATGAATACCCAGCACTGATCCCCAAGACTGAATTGCCTTCCACAGGGTGGTTTATTTCACTTCAGGTCACTGATGAAAAAAATAACTGGGTCATTTCGATGAAGCAGACACATGACAAATATACAAAATGAAAAAAAGTGGTAGCTTCACAGATTTCAAAGAACTTCCTGAGAGATCAAACAACAGTCATATAAACATCTTCTTGCCAGTTTCAAGTGGCCTCTGTTTCCAATATGAGACATCAGGCTCTAAAATTACTGTTCCATTGATTCCTACTGGGCACCTGTGAATGATGGGGTAGAGCTGAACAGGCTGTGATTTTCTAACAAATGTTGATGTGCACTTGGCCGTGCCCTGGCTTCAAGAGGCTGTGTGATGCTCAGAGAAGTGTGCTTCCTCCAAAAGCCTGACTTAGAAGAGAGACTTCAGACAGTCAAATGCAGTCAAGGACTAGAGGTCGTCAATTTGCATTTGTCTTAATGAGACCTGTGGACTTGGACTTGACCAAGAAGACTGATAATGGAACATCATCCATGAGGGCCATCCATGGCAACAGTTGGGGCAGATGGTCCAGGTGATACCAGCTGACTCAGTTTACCCAGGATGCCATGGAAGGCAGCATGTGAGATCAATGTCATCTCTAATTGTCCATGAATGGCATTATCAAAGCCCAGTCATCATTCTTCTCTTAGGAGTTGCTTTACTGCACAAAATAGGAGACTTGTTCTTTGAGTCACCTTAGGAGTCTGACTTGTCTATTGGTACGAAGATTCCCGATCATGTTCTCTGCTTTTCCCCACCCTTGAGACCATGGACCATCACCATGTGGGCAACTTCAACTCTGGCTTTCAATTGGGTTCAGCCACTGAAAGGCTCCAGCAGGAGGCGAGCGAGAAGAATACGTACTCTATTCACTCCTCTGGAGTGTCACCACCAGACGGCTGTTCCTGCCCCTTCAGACATGAAGGTAAGGACTCCTCACTTTCCCTAAGCCATCCCTGTGCACGGAGAGCCTCTTTCCCCCAACAACCTGCCCACTCCTTTGCAAACAGTTTCTTTACTAAACTTTCTTCTGATTTCAATGTACCATCTGTTTCCTGCTAGAATGCTGTCTGATACAGGGCAAGATGAGAACACGTAGTTAGATAAAGGGGGTTGGGAGTTAGGGATAAAAGGAACAGGTAAAAGAGAAGAGAGGAGGAAACAAAAATAATCATCATTTATCTGGCTTTTATTACGTATCTAGATCACTGTTGAGAAGATTTCTTTTTTTTCCCTCTTCTTTTTCCCTCCTTCCTGACCCATTTTTTTATATTGAGATGAAACTCCTATAACATAAAATTAACCATTTAAAAATGAACAATTCAGTGGTATTTAGTGTTGCCACAAAGTTGTGCCACCACCACTTTGATCTAGTTCCAAAACATTTTCATCCCCCCAAAATAAAACCCCACACCAAGTCCAGAGTTACTCCCCTAGACACTGGCAACCACCAGTTGGCTTTATGTCTGGAAAGCATAGAGAATGTGTTCAACCACTGTGGAATCAAATTAGAAATCAATATAACAGAAAGACAACAGGAAGATCTCCAAACACTTGGAAACTAAACAACACATTTCTGAATAATCCGGAAGAAGTCTCGTGTCTTAATCAAAAAGTGCACTGGACTAAATAAAAATGAAGATGCAGCATATCAAAATTTGGGGGACACAACTAAAGCAGTACTGTGAGAGAAATGTATAACATTAAATGCAAAGGTTGGAGGACTTCCCTGGTTGTGCAGTGGTTAAGAATCCGCCCGCCAATGCAGAGGATGCAGGTTCCATCCCTGGTCTGGGAAGATTTCACATGCTGCGGAGCAACTAAGCCCGTGCACCACAACTACTGAGCCTGTGCTCTAGAGCCCATGAGCCACAACTACTGAGCCCATGCACCACAACTGCTGAAGCCCATGCACCTAGAGCCCATGCTCCACAACAAGAGAAGCCACCGCAATGAGAAGCCTGTGCACCACAAGGAAGAGTAGCCCCCACTCACTGCAACTAGAGAAAGCCCGTGCACAGCAACGAAGACCAAATGCAGCCAAAAATAAATTAATTAATTAAATAAAGCCATTATGAAAAAAGTAAATAAATGCAAAGTTTGGAAAAGTGGGAAAGTCTCAAATCAACAATCTAAGTTCCCGCCTCAAAACCTTAGAAAGGGAAAATCAAAATAAACCCAAGGCAATCAGATAGAAAGAAAAAATGAAGAGCAGAAATCAATAAAATTGAAAAGAGAAAAATAGCAGAAAGTTAAAGAAACAAAGAGCTGGTCCCTTGAAAAATTTTATCAAATTAACAAAGAAAAAATGAGAAAAAAAAAGGGAAAAATGGGAAAATCACTAATATCAGGAATGAAACAGGGGACATCACTACAGACCCTGCAGAAATCAGAAGGGTGATAAGGGAATGCTTCAAACTACTCTGCACACATATATTTGACAACTTAGACAAAGTGGACAAATTCTCAAAAACACAAATTATCACATTTGTTAGAATTGATGAACCTACATTAACACAACATCACCCAAAGTCTGTAGTTTACCTTAGGGTTCGGTCTTGGTGTTGTACATTCTATGGGTCTGGGCAAAGGTACAGTGATATGTATTCATCATTAATATCACACAGTATTTTCACTGCCTTAAACATCCTCTGGTCTCTGCCTATTCAACACTCCCTTCCCCAGCTCCTGGCCACCACTGATCTTTTCATTGCCTCCGCAGTTTTGCTTTTCCAGGAAGTCACATACTCGGAGTCATACAGTACGTAGCCCTTCCAGGTGGTTTCTTTCACTTAGTAATATGCATTTAAGTATCCTCCCTGTCCTTTCATGGCTTAATAGCTCACTTCTTTATAGCACGGAATAATATTTCATTATCTGGACATACCACAATTTGTTTATTCATTAATATTGAAGGACATCTTGGCTGCTTTCAAGTTTTGGCAATGATATATTCATAATTGCTGCTATAAACACCCATGTACATGTATTTTCATGGATACAGGTTTTCAACACCTTTGGGTAAATACCAAGGAGCAAGATGGCTGGATCAAATGGTAACAGTCTGTTTAGTTTTGTAAGAAACTTCCAAACTGTCTTGCAAAATAGCTAGACCACTTTGCATTCCCACCAGCATGGAAGGAGAGGTCCTGTTATTACTCCGCATCCTCACTGGAACTTGGAGTTGCCAGTGTTCTGGATTTTGGCCAGTTAATAGGTGTGTAGTGAGACCATCGATTTTTAGCTGTGTGCCTTCTCTGAGCCACCCCCTATTTTAGGCATTGGGGATGCAGAGGTCCAGAAGGCAGCTTAAGTACCAGCCTTCCTGGGGCTTCCATCTGAGAGAAGAGCTCCTGGTCACCTGAAACCCTCTATTTATGGCTACCCAGATAATCAGATGATTGGAGATGGAGCTTTAGGTATTTACATTTTAGGTGTAAATTTCTTCCATTTTAGATTTAAATTTCTTAGCAGTACAAGCCATAACTCAAAGAGGAATGGAAGTTCTAGGAAGTTCTTAAATCTAGGATGCCTGCTAGCTTCAGTTGGAATTCATTCATTGTTGTTGTAATTTTTTAAATTGAAGTATGGTTGATTTACAATGTTGTGTTAATTTCTGCTGGATATATATATATATATATCCTTTTTCATATTCTTTTCTCTTATGGTTTATCGCAGGATATTGAATATAGTTCCCTGTGCTTTACAGTAGGACCTTGTTGTTTATCCATCCTATATATAATAGTTTGTGTCTGCTAATCCCAAACTCCCAATCCTTCCCTCCCCTAATCCCCTCCCCCTTGGCAACCACAGGTCTGTTCTCTATGTCTGTGAGTCTGTTTCTGTTTCATAGAGAAGTCTATTTGTGTCGTACTGATCTCGAGTTGCCTTGACCCACAGCGTCTTGAAGCAGGTTTTCAGCTCCCAGCCAGTGATTGAGGCCGAGTAGCAATGCTGAGAGCACCAAATCCTAGTCACTGGACCAGTGGTAAGTGACAAGGCCCTGGCCCTATGGCTTTGCAGAAAAGAATTCCTGCAAAGACAGAAACTAGTGAAACAAGTAAAGTATTTATTAGGAAAAAAAGAAAGTGCAGAACATGTGGATAGACACACAGGTGGGCTCAGAGAGAGTCTCACCCTCGTGGCAGTTTAAATCACTTTTATGGGGCATTTATTTGTGTTTCCTTTGACTAATCATTTTGATTTTCCTGGTTCAGAGTCCGTATTCGGTGTATCTCAGGATTTTCCCATGTGCGCGTGCGCATCTCTTAGCCAAACTGGGTTCCACCAAAGAGGCCTATGGGTAGGTTTGGCCACTTGGCATCACTCCCCTTTTGACCTCCAAGGAGGCTTTTTGCACATGTGTGGTCGGGGGATGTCTACTGACTTCAAGAATGAGGAATACGCGGTCTCTTATCTTCTACCTGGGCAGGGCCCAGCCTCCTCTCCCAATTGTCCTGTTATTCCCATCTCAGAGTATTGGTTCATGGGGAATGAGCTCAGACCGTTTGCCCTGGGGGCCCATCTGTCTCCTGCCTCAATATTTTAGATTCCACACATAAGAGCTATCACATGGTATTTGTCTTTCTCTGTCTGACTTCACTTTGTATGATCATCTCGAGGTCCATCCATGTTGCTGTCATTCATTGTTTTTTGTTTGCTGTTTGTTTTTCACCTGCTTACTGCTTCCTAGCAATAGTTAGAGAAATAACTGTTTTTACCGCATGCATGAATATGACTGGGATTTTTAATTTTTTATTTTTTACTGAAATATTGATCTGTCTATATACAGTTTGTTAACCTGGGTGAGAATTCAAATTTATGGGGATTTTGGTTGTGATTACCATTGCTTGGTTTGCTTTGCTCTCAAGTAAAGAAACTCATCCCCATTTCATTTATTTCCTATTGTGACCTGCTGTTTCGCCCCCAGTATCTTACACATTACAGAACTGTCACCTGCTCTCACAATAAAATGTATAGGGCACGAGGCACCATTCACCACACTACTTGTGATATTTCTTCTCCGTGTGCCAGTATTTGCTGTTGCTAATATCTTTCTGTTAGCGATGTAATTTTATAATTTATTTCCAGGGCTGAAGAACTATTATCTAGAACTGTTTCCTATCACATTCCAATATAGAGTATGGTGGACTTACATACACAAAAATCTATATTTTTTTCTTACAAAATCACTTTAAAGTCACTCCCAATGTCTAAGTGATGAAAAGGGCTTCGATTTTTTATTAAAAAAAAAAAAGAAAAAATATCCCTGTGAAAAAGAATGTGTCCTGCTCTGGTATATCTTATAAGTGAGCAAACGAGTACTTTAGGCTTGGTTTGTGGGAAGCTCTGAAAGAGAGAGATCTAAGTAGCATTTCTTGAGCACAGAATTTTGCCTGAAATATTTTATTTAATCCTCAGACCATCCTGAGGGATGTATGCAGGGAAGATCTCCCCCAGCAGGCCCGAGGCTGCAGTGTTAGAAAGGTCTGCTTGCAAGGTTGGCTTTGAACTGGCATCTGGGAGCTAGCCTGGTAAACAGGTCCCCACACCAATATAAACCCACCCCTAAATAAGGTGGTTCACTGCCCTCAGAACTTACAGTATATTCAGTTATCCTGACACCTGCTTTCCTTTAAGGAGTCTGGAATCTGGGTCCGTGCCCCAATAAACATCCTGGGTGCTGAGACTCTACGGGGCATCTCAGGTAGCCGTGTGGCCTGACTTAGGTCCTACATAACCAATCGCTGGGGAATTAAGTGCATCCTTTGTGACTGCCCTGGGAGAAGGTCCTGGAAGCCTGCACCTGGTTCCTCCAGACTCCACCCTGGGCACCTTTTCTCTTTGCTGATTGTGTTCTGTGTTTTTTCAATGTAATACGTCAAAGCCATGAGTAGGACCATACGCTGAGTCCCGTGATTCCTCCTGGTGAATCACAGAACTTGAACACGGTTCGGGGACCACGTATGTCATCATCACAGCCCTTGATACAGCCAAGGAAGCAGAGCCCAAGGCCACACAGCTGGGAAGGGACAGAGCTGGAGAAGAAAACTCCAAAATCTAAGGAGGCCCCTCACTCCTCAAACTGAGGGTCTGTCTGCTGCAGAACCCAGACTCCAAAGCCTGGAAACTGCTCAGTTTAACTTACGACTTTGATTCTGCCAGGCTAGGACTTGAAGCCGGTCTTCAGGAGGAGTTTGTGGAGCCAACAAATGTCAGGATCTAGAAAAGCACGAGGATATTGACTCTAGATTCTAGAAATCAGCCAGCCCTACCAACGACCGGGCAAGCTGTATACTGTATATAACCACCCCTTCTAAGGGGTCAACATTCACAGCCAACATCATAGGTCTGTACACTCCTGTGTCCCCAAGTCCAAGATGCACATCGTCACACTTGAACTGTCCTTTAATTAGGAAACATTTTAAAACAATGGCAACCGCCCATGGTAACTGCATTCTTGATTAATGGTGTATGAAATCCCTGATTAGTCTCACAGTAGAAGGCATCTTAGATTTGATAAAATAGGATGTTTAGTATGAGAGTTTTTTTCTCCTCGATAGCTGTTTCCTGTTCTAACAAACTCCACGCATGAAAACATTTTCTGACAGATGGCAGTAAAAGGGTTATCAGGAAGAGCTGGCATTTTTAACATTTCCTCATAAGTCCCCGTCGGAGCTGGTGATGGTACCAGAACTCAGATGAACATAAAAAGGACTTATTTCCTATGTAGAAACAGTAAATGTCAGTAATTCAAGCTAAAGAGGTGTGTCTCCCCTTTCCAAGTTGCTGCACAGTTCGACTAACTTTACAATTTTTCAAGAATAATTTGCACATTTAACAGTCTCACACCAGAGCAGATAAAAGATCGGGTGTTTTTTTTGTTTGTTTTAACCTTGACACATTCACACTTCTGTGCTTCTTCACTGCCTACCTGAATCCATCAGCACACAACTCTTTTATATTAGTTTCATTGTGGACACGACATTTCCATTTCACATCTCATTGGGTTTTGTCATCTGGACCAGCATGGGTCATGGAACACAGATGGGGGACCAGAGGGGCTCGTCCACCAGTCCCATCTCTCAGCGGCTGATGTCGTGGGCGGTGGGGGGGCGGGGAGTGTCTGAGCAGTGGTCGCTCTACTTTGTGACCTGGCCTCCAAACCCTGTTACTGGGTCCCCACGTAGCTCCACAAGAAGCAGTCACGTGGCTTCAAAGGGAGTCTGTGCACAGAGAACAGACTTGTGGTTGCCAAGCGGGAGTGGGGTTGGGGGTAGCAGAGGGATGGATTGGGAGTTTGGAGTTAGTAGATGCAAACTAGTACATAGAGGATGGATAAACAACAAAGTCCTACTGTAGAGCACAGGGAACTATATTCAATATCCTGTGATAAAGCATCATGGGAAAGAATATTTTAAAAAGTGTATATATATGTATTACTGAATCACTTTGCTATACAGCAGAAATTAACACAATACTGTAAATCAACTAGACTTTAAAATAAAAAAAAAGGAAGACAAAACAACAACAAAAAAAAGTGAGTCTGTGACCTGCAACACTAGCCCTCAGCATTGCAAACTCCCACCTGAGATACTGTTGGTGCAAAGTGGCAGAAAAGAGAACTCTTAATTACAAAATGACTTCAGGGTCCCAGCTTCCAACTTCATTCGTCTCGTGAGCTCCACAGCTTTTCAAATCTTTAACCAAAAAAAGTACAATTTCAACATATTTACAAACCACCTGGCTCATGTTTCATTTTAATTAATCTGTAAAAATGCATGTCAGTTTCCAATAATGAAGGATGAGAATAATAGCGGAAAATGATCACTTTAAGTTTAAAACTCCATACTGCCTTCTCAGCCAAAGCCAGCACTCAAAATCGTTTCATTTCTTAAGTGTGTGTTTTTCTTGTTTTTTTGGTTCTTATGATCTCTGCCAGTTGTGACCTCTGCCCCTCCATGGCCTTCTTCTATCTCTCTGTTTCTTCTCCTCTTCTTATAAGGACACCAGCCGGACTCAGGGTCCATCCAAACCCGGGATAACCTCATCTGAATTTAATTACATCTACAAAGACCCAATTTCCGAATAAGCGTTCACTCTGAGGGTCCAGGTGGAGGCACGTTTTTGGAGGACTCTGTTCAACACACTGCAAGGAGTGAGGCCCGGAAACAGACAAGTCTGTTTTCTTCACGAGCAGCTTGGCGAGACAGACTCCCTGTTCCTTGGCCAGTGCTGAAGACGTGCAGGTGACAGCTGTGAGGTTCCCTCTTGATGGTAATTTTCTTCTCAATATCCCTGGGTTACATGTGAGGTTCCAGACCTTCCCCAAGTCACTCCACGTGTTCAGGGTAGAATGGTCCCCCTGCGAGACCTGGGACCCAGGTGGGAGCATTGCATTTCCCAGCCACAGTAAGCGTCTGAACTGCAATTTTGACTGCAGTCTTGATTCCAAGATATTTATAGATATAGATCTATAGACATAAATATGCATATATATATATATACATGCATATTTGATGAGTCTTGTTCATCAGAGCTACAGCCATTCAGGCAACCCCCGCCGCGCTTGGGGGTCCCCAAATGGACATTCCTTTGCTTCAGTCCTTTAATCCTAGTGATTAAGAAAAAAAAAAAAGTTCCATAGACTGGAGTTTGGGGCGGGGGGGCGGGCGGTGTCTTGAAATTCCAAATAGAGATCTGGAAGCTTGCATCTTAAAATTAGGCCATTGGGGGGTCTTTCTGATCACACCTGAGAATTATCATAAAGTACACATTGAGCTCTACTTAACGAGGTGCTACAATTATTTATGTATGAATTGGGATCATAGAATGTTCACAGCGGAAGCAATCTTGGCGATCATCTCATGTAGTCGCTTTATTGTAAAGATAGGGAAACAGAGACCCACATGGCAAGTGACTGGCCCAAGGTCCCGGCAAAGGCAGGACCAGGAATAGGCTGAGGCCTCTCGGGGTCTCGGTTTGGGGGTATTTCCACCAAAGGGGTGGATTTTGAAAGTTATGGTCAATGCAAGCTGTAGGTGAAATACTGGAGGGGCAAGGCAGGGTGAGAGGCTGAACTGGAGTGAAGAAAAGGGGATAGGGACCCTCACCCCAGTTCTTCCTGGAGCCAAAAGAAAGGAGGTCCCTGGGGACACCTGACCTCCTTCCAAAAATGAAGACCATTGTTTGTCACTGACACATCCTTCGGACTAAGTCTGAATGAATCATACACTTTTTTCCGTTCACCTACATGAACGTGTCACCAATGGCTCCTCTCCTTTTCTAATTGTCCAAGCAAAGCTCACTTGGAGCTCTTAATTGCTTGTTCCTGTCCGTCCCAGTCTTTTCATTCCACTCAACCCAAATGTAATGAGAAAGCTTCAGGTCAGACTTTTATAGCTCACAACCCATAAACAGCTGGGAGGCCATGCCCTAGAAGAGGTGACATTTAAAGGAAGGGAAGGAGCTTCTCTGAAATGTAACCAGCCAGCACTGAATTTATTCACTTTCCAAGTGCAAGATTTAGATCTTCTGAAACTCGGGTCCAGTTAAGGTGCGATTTGACTTATGGTAGCTCCGCGGGTACCATGACACCTAAGACTCAAGGCTAATTATAGACACTGGGTGTTGAGTGGCTTCCTAGAAGGTGGATTAAAGAACACATAGCTAGTGCCTGGAGGGGTTTCTCCATTGATAATAGAAGTTTGCTGAAAACAAAACTGAGGAGAGTGGTGGTGACTGAGAATCTAAGCCTTGCACTTGGGAGAAACATTTCAAACTAAGTTCCCCAATACCTCTCCTGCTGGTTTCCTTATTGGAGGTGTCTCTTCTCCTTGATCTTAGTCTGAAGGCTCCAGTCCCCCAGGGACACCCAGCGCTAATTATCAGGGATCCTCTGGCAACTGCTTCCTCCTTTAAGAGCTGCAGATAGAAAACCTCTTTCTATCCAGGCTTCTGTTTGTCACGGTCTCTTGAGTTAAAGTCTGTTTTCTCAAAACCCCAAATTGTCCTGCTTCGGAAACAACAGGCGGCCTTCGGAAGCAGAAATGTTACTGCCATGTCTTTCCTGTGTCTGACTTGGACAGATGTTTCACTCCACCGAAAAATTAAAAGGTTAAAAATGCTCATTCTTTTCACTACCTCCAGTGATGTAATTCCAGCGAAAATTTGGTTTCAGAAGCAATGACCCTGTGTCTGCACAGCTATCAAAAGATGCTTTCAAACGTCCCTGTTAAGTCTGTTAAGGTTGCTATTAAAATTTGGTATGGAGTGCATGTTTTTCCCATCCAAGGTGGATATGGTCAGAAAGAAGAGAATAATCTGACTTTTGAACACTCCTCAGAACCGGTAGCTATCCATCCGTGAACAGGGGCTGGTTGGTGGGTAATCAAACCAACGCACTGTGTGTCGGAAACCTTGGCAGTGATGGAGAGGGGGATGGGCTGTATGAACTCAAAAGGCTTCCATCTTTTGTTTCAAACACTTTGTTCCCACCTGTGGCCCAGGGTGTCGGTTCCTTGTCATTCATCCTGTAGGTGGCCCCTCCCAGTTCCCTGGTAAATCCAGAAGAGTCTAAGCCAATCATAGCATCCCTTTCCATCGCCAGTGATTGGTTTAGGAGAGGATATGTGACCCAACCCTGACCAATGAGATGTGAGAGCAAATGTGCTGTTAAGTCCCTGGAAATGGTCCCCTGGCTCATTAAAAAGGACTCACAGAATGGTACTGGGTCATGATGGAAAGCCTGGAACTTCAGCTGTCTTGCCAATGTTAGGGGAACCCACCTGAGGCCAAGCTGATAAGATGGAGAAGCAGAAAGACAGAAAAAAACTTCACTTTGAGCTGCTGTAAATTAACCTGTTCTTGAACCTTCGACACCTTGGGGCTTCTTCATGTATGACATGCTTAGATTTTCCTTATCATTTAGCTATGCTGAGTTGGTTTTTCTGGAAGGATCTTTACTAAAATTTGCACAATTTTAAACCATCAGGGGTCTTGGTTGGCTGCTAGGGAGCCCTCCTTACCCATGAAACACTACGTCATAACAGACACCAGGTACTAAGCACAGAGGAAGAAAGTCTCTCTGTCCAGTTAAGGCACCACCTATTCTAGCCTTCACTGAATGTAAAATGCAGCCCTAATAGATGTGCGCTCTGGCAACAAGACTGTCATTTTACTCTGCATCAACATCAACGTTCAAGTATGATTCAGAACTTTACTCTCATCTGACTGACCACAAGGTGGTGGTTTGGAGTAAGGGCTCTGGAGCTGAAACCAGCAGGTTCACATCCCAGCTCTGTTAGGCTGAATGGTGGCTCTCCAAAGATGTCCTTTCTGCCCCCTTCCCCCCTTCCCTGGAACCTGCAAATATATTCCTCTTGTCTGGCAAAAGAAACTTTGCAAAGGTCATTCAATCAAGGATCTTCAGATGGAGAAATTAGCCTGGATTATTTGGGTGGACCCAATGGAATCACAAAAGTCCTTATGAAGAGGTAGGCAGGAGGGTCATATGAGGGCATGAGGCCACAGAAGCAGAGGCGGGAGGGATGCGTCCTGAAGATGGAGGAAGGGGCCATGGAGCCAAGGAATGTGGGCACCTCTAGAAGCTGAAAAGAGCAAGAAATTAGTTTCTCTCCTGGATCCTGCAAAAGGAACAAACCCCTGCCTACACCCTAATTTTAGAATTTTGGCCTCCAGAGCCAGAAGGGACAATACATTTACCTTGTCCAAGCCACTCAGTTTGTGGTAGTTTTTGACAGCAGCAATAGAAGACTCATACACCAGCTCCAACACTGACCATCTATGGGGGCTTCGAGATAGTTACACCTGAGTTTCAGCTTTCTCTCTGTAAACTGGGTCTAGTGGTAAGAACTCAGAGGTTTATTGTGATGACTTAACATGTTAATATCAGTAAAGCCCTTAGCAAATCAACTATACTCCAATATAAAATTTAAAATTAATTAAAAAATAAAAATAAAGGAGCTTATGCTAAATTATCAAGGAAAACATGTAGCTTTATAAGCAAAAACAAAAACAAACAAACAAAAAACTATTACAGTCCTTAGAATAGTCCCTGGTACATAGTAAATGCTGAAGACATTCAACCTATCTTAATATCACTCCTTCCCCAAAATCTCTTCTATAAAACATTACTGAGCACTTGGGAATTTGCTGAAAAGTTTCATAGGGAGGAGAGGAAGGCAGGTATTTATATTGGACCAGATCTAGTACATCCCGGGTAAATATTTCACAGCACTTTCTTCCCTTCCCATACTCCCCACACGTGCACACACACACACTGGTCACCCCTGGTCACAGCCTCTGTTCTTTTCTATTTAAACACAGCGTAAACTATGCTCTCTGTGCTGTGGATGTCCTGACACAAAGGTTCAGGTTATCTTCTGGCAAAAGAGAGGCCCTCAGGGCACAGTGAAAGACACTTGGATGGGGGCCAGGTCTACAAGAAGGTCAAAGAGGCTTCACAGAGGTGGGGCATGAGGACTTAAAGGATGAGAGTCCTGCCACCTGATGAAGTAAAGGAGAGACCTTTTGGCATCAGCTCTGTCTAGACTCCGTGAATGAAAAAACGTCTCGTGTCTGTATCAGTAAACAAAGGATGCTGCAGCCATCAAGCCACCACAGCCATCCTGATGGTGAGCCCTAAGGGACTCAGGATGGAAAAGAACAGGATACTGGTCCTAGGTAGCTATGATGCATATCAAAGGAATGATTTTAATGAGCCCAGACTTTGCATTTTCCCATACGTAGAAAAGCGCTAAATTCTTTAACTTGCCATGTCTGCCATTTTCTTTAGTCAACAGTAATTTTTTGATATTCTGACGACCTGATCTTTGTTGCAAAAACCCTAATACATCCTGGCTCCTCCCTTACCTCTTTGGAGCAGTCCATCTAAGCAATCTGAGAGGCTGCCTTCCGGGCTTAAGTCCTCAGAAAGTCCACCAAATAAAACATACTTCTCAACTTTTAGATTGTGCATTTTTTGCAGTCAACATAGCCCACTTGATAATCACTCTGAACTAGGGAGAAAGGAGTTCAAATCTGTTTTTTTTAGTATAGAATTGTAAACATTTTAAATTACTTTAGTATAGAATTGGATATTGTAAACATTCAAGGTCAAATGGTCTGAAGGACTTAGGGAAGAAAATGGAGATTTATCTCTCTAAGATCAGTGGATTTTTACTTCTTGGTGTTTTTGGCTCAACAACTATGCAGAGGGTGAACTTAGAATCCTGGTGCCCCCACCAGGAAC
The DNA here is from genome assembly GCF_030028045.1 of Hippopotamus amphibius kiboko. NCBI lineage: Eukaryota > Metazoa > Chordata > Mammalia > Artiodactyla > Hippopotamidae > Hippopotamus > Hippopotamus amphibius. The sequence continues at coordinate 23,732,333 of NC_080193.1, forward strand.
CCTTCTCAGGACCACACCCAGGGGGAGGAGCTTGAGACTTGAGAACCCAAGACAAGTAACCAAGGATGCTGGCTTTGCAGGGTCAGTGACGGGGGACAGGATTTGACCTCCTCTGAGAGGCTGCGTGTTCTTCTGAAAGAAAGAACTCCCACTTGGAGGTAATAGTTTGGGAAATCAAGTCAGAATTTCTCAAGTGTTCACTTCAGGTTCAAGGTGAGAAATTCTGAGCTTGCAAATGGATTCAAAATAAGCGTCTTCACTTTGATGGATGGGTCCGTTGTTTTCATATCTGGCTTGGCCACCACCTCCGCTGTGAGGGGAACCTACATCCTCCTCAGGGTGCCTAATCAAGGGGAAAATGCTTTCTGATGTGATGAATTGACTTTTCACTCTGTCCTACAATGTTAGCACCCGTTTATCATGCTGCCCTCTCCAACACATCTCTTCCCTCTGAGGTCTGGGTCCATTAGTGATGTGCTAACTACTGGAAACTTGTGCAGCGCTGGAGCTGAAGAATCAGCTTGTTCAGGAAGCTGAGGAAGAGGGAGGACTGATGTTCCTCCAGGAACAGAAGGAGAAAAAAGGCTCTGAGTTACAGTGAGAAACTCTGAATATTAATCATGCACACAGTAAGCCTAGGGACCTCAATGCAAGCAGGAGGAAGGCTTGCATCGTATTAATTTATTAATTCTAGCATCTGCCTTCCCTGCAGGGCTGCTCCGCAGGCTTCCCAAAGCCCGGCTCTCCAGCTCCATGTGCTTGCAGACACACACAGGATGCACTCAGCATAAATAGATCATCCTGGGTCAACCGGGGGGACCCGACGCAATCACCAGGGTCCTTTAAATGCTAAGAGGGGGCCAGAGGAGAGTCAGAGGGATGCAAAGTGAGAAAGACTTGACCAGCCATTGCTGGCTTTAGAGATGGGGAAAGGGGAACCAAAGAAGGCAGAAGGCCTCTAGAAGCTGGAAAAGGCAAGGGATGGATTCTTCCCTAAAGCCTTTAGAAGGGAAGGTAGCCCTGCAAACACCTTGATTTTATCTCACGGACATCCATTTCATCAAAGGTTACAGTTCTGACCTCCAGAACTGTAAGATAAGAAATGTGTTGTTTTAAACCACGAAATGGGTGGTAATTAGTTCAGAAGCAATAGCAAACTGGCACAGGCATAATGTGGCCAGTTTGCCCCAGTCCCCAACATTCCCTAATACCCCCTATCCATTTCAGTTCTTCCTATTTCCTGCCTGGCTCCTACAGGCACAGGAGTGTTCAGACTCTAGCTTAAGCCATCCGTCTTTCCCTGAAAGCTTGACAACCGTGTACTTTCTGAGGACCGTAGGAGTCAGAATTTCTTTGCAGCTGATACTTTCTTTGGGGAGCAAGGGATTCTCAAAAAATGGGTACCAATCACCCATGTCATCCTTCTATGTCACCATTTTCATTTTGCCATGTATGTGCTAACGTTTCATTCCAGCTTCACCACGCTCCACAGCTGCTTTCCTCAACTGGGTTTTGCCAGATATCTCCGTATAACAACAAAGAGAGGGACTACCTTCTCTGTAACTGGCCCCACTGGATACGCAGGGCAGGTGTGGTAGGGGGCGGTTCATAACATAAAATGCAGTCCTTCGGGCACTGGGCCATGCCCCTGGGGCAGACTGTGCTGAGAAGGCTGCTATGGGGGTGTGGGGCTGGTGAAAGGACAGTTCTATTCACATTTGATGGGTAAAAGAATGCGCCACTTAAGAAATGGAATGTTTCCTGCCGTATCAGTAAACGAAGAGTGTCATCAGCGAATGCAGCCCTCCAAAGGTGAGCTGGGGAACCCTGAGGGGACTCAGGAGGTGAAAACACAGGATACTGGCCCCAGACAGCTGAGGTGCATAGCAAAGGGATGTTTTCAATGAGCCCATCCTCTTGCATCTTCCCATACATGGAAACCACTAAACTCCTTAACTTGGGATGTCTGATTTTCTTTCATTAACAGTAATCTTTTGATGTTCTAACTACCTGCCATTTGTTGCAAGATTCCTATATAACCTGGCTCCCCCCTCACCTCCTTGGAGCAATTCTCTCAGGGTTACTTGGGATGCTGCCTCCCGGGCTTGAAGTCCTAAAAATAAAACATAAGTCTCAACTTTTAGGTTGTGAATAAGTTTTTAGTCAACACGCTGAATCTCAGTGACTTTTCTAAAGCCACTCAGCAAAGTAAGCAAGGGACCAGACAGACACTCCTCCCTCTTCCCAGAGCGCACCCCTCCCCCCGCCCCCGCCGGCACTAAACTCTGCCCTGCATTTTACCACCAACCAGGAGACACCTGACGCAGCCTCCCAGAGCATCCCCCAACCTCGGGAGGAGAAATAGCTCAGGTATGGCCCGCATCCATCCACCTGAGCTTTTCACTCCCCTCAACATAATCACCCTCCGCTTATCAGATTCTACATTTTATCTTCCTAAATGCACAAGCTGTCCCAAATGTGACTTAAACATTAACTGCTTATGTTCCCTCTGCTTTGGGAGAAATCTCACTGCTATGAAACTGAAGCTGTTACGGGCACCCAGAGATTTTGTCTTTCCGATCCCAAATATGGCATAAAATGGTAAATATGAAGTGCCTGGTACCTTAATTTTAAATGACAAAGTCTGGAGGATGATGCCAAAGGGATTTTGAAATACTTGAGTAACCTACTTAAGATCACCTTTCAGCAAGTTTTATGATCCAGCTGATTTAACGTACATGTCGGGAGACACAGTCTGCACGGTTATCTCTTTGAAGAAGCTCAGCCCTGTGACGTAGCGATATTAGGAGAGATCGCCAGGGTTCGGGAAAAGCCATGCACTTGAAAATATTTATTCAGCTTTCTCATTCGGTACCAAAGATCATAGTCAAAGGCATTTCCTTGTTTAGAAAAAACAAAAACAAAAAACTAGTAACTGCTTAACAGACACAGGGTTTATTTTGGGGGTGATGAAAACGTTCTGGAAGTGGATAGTGGGGATAGTTGCATAATATTATGAGTGTACTTGATGTCGATGAATTGTTCACTTTAAAATGGTTAAAATGGGACTTCCCTGGTGGCACAGTGGTTGAGAATCTGCCTGTCTGTGCAAGAGACACGGGTTCAATCCCTGGTCCAAGAAGATCCCACATGCCGCAGAGCAGCTAAGCCCATGAGCCACAACTACTGAGCCCATGTGCCACAACTACGGAAGCCCACACACCTAGAGCCTGTGCTCACAACAAGAGAAGCCACCACACTGAGAAGCCCACGCACTTGTCAATAGGCCCTACTTACCACAGCGAAGACCCAACGCAGCCAATAAATAAAAATAAAAAAATAAAATAAAACGGTTAAAATGGCACACAAAAAGCTGCTCACCATTGCTCATTATTAGAGAAATGCAAACCAAAACTACAATGAGGTCCCACCTCACACCAATTAGCATGGCCACATCATTAAAATGTCTACAAATAGCAAATGCTGGAGAGGGTGTGGAGAAAAGGGACCCCTCCTACCCTGTTGGTGGGGATGTAAGTTGGTGCAGCCACTATGGAAAACAGTTTGGAGGTTCCTCAGCAAACTAAAAATAGAGCTACCATAGGATTCAGCAATCCCACTCCTGGGCATATATCCGACAAAACTATAATTCAAAAAGATACATGCACTGCTATGCTCATAGCAGCACTATTCACAACGGCCAAGACATGGGAGCAACCTAAATGTCCATCAACAGAAGAATGGATGAAGAAGATGTGGTACATATACACAATGGAATATTACTCAGACATAAAAAAGAATGAAATAATGCCATTGGCAGCAACATGGATGGACCTAGAGATGATCCAAGTGAAGTGAGTCAGAAAGAGAAAGAAAAATACCATGGATATCCCTTATATGTGGAATCTGAAATACAATACAAATCAATATATCTACAAAAACAGACTCACAGATATAGAGAACAGACTTGTGGATGTCTAGGGTGGTGGGGGAGGGATGGATTGGGATTTTAGAATTAGCAGATGCAAACTAGTATATAGAGAATAAATAAACAACAAGGTCTTACTGTATAGCACAGGGAACTCTATTCAACATCCTGTGATAAATCATAATGGAAAAGAATGTTAAAAAGAATATATATGTGTGTGTGTGTGTGTGTGTGTGTGTGTGTGTATAACATTGCTGTATACAGAAGAAATTAATACAACACTGCAAATCATCTATACTTTAATAGAAAATAAAAAATAAATAAAATGCTTGAAATGGGAAATTTTATGTTGTGTATATTTTAGCCCAATTAAAAAAATAATAAAACGTTGGGTGCTAAAAAGAGCTGTAAAGACCTTCATTCATTCATTCATCCATCCCATCATTGTGTAGGGAACACCCCCCCCACCCCCATGCCAGGCACTGATCTCGACTTCCGGGGTACAGCCCTGAACAAGATGGAAGGGGTCTCTACATTGTCAAGTCTATTACATCCCAGTGCGCGAGGTGAACACTAAGCCATTGGACTAAAAGCAGGTGATTTCAGGCAATGAAGTGCTGGGAATACAATACAACCAGGTGAGTGTGATGAGGGTGATGTGGGGAGAAGGCTGCTCTAGGGAGGGTGGTGGGCGATTCTAACACCACTGATGCCTTGGCCCCCTCCCCACCAGAGGCAGGTAGAGCAGGCAGGTGCAAGGTGGAGAACCATTGGGTGAGTTCCAGGGGCAGGGAGGAGGCCAGTGGGGCTACAGTGAGATGAAGCTGGGCAGGCAGGGACCAGGAGAGCCCATTCCCTCCTAGGATGTTACTTTTTTCAGAGGAAAAGTGGACCTCTGATAGCTAATGCAATTCCATCCCCACCGCATCCTGAAAACTGCAGCAATTTAATAGCCCTGAGCCCACCCTGGCAACTTCAACCCACTTCCTCTCCCTGGTGGATCCTCAGCACCCAGAGCCCCAGGCCCCTCCAAACCCACCTGCCCTGCCCTCATTCCTGCCTCCTCCACCAGCACAGACAGGCTTTGTGCTGTAGCTCAAAGTCAAGCTTCACACCCTGACTGCCCATCAGAAAGGCCCCGGGCAGCTTTCAAAAGTGTTTATGTCTGGCTGCCCACCCCCTAGACCCATTGATCCAGGACCTCTGGGACACATTCTAGGCACTGGACTCCTAAGATGGTCTAGGGAAGTGGTCCCCAACCCACCCGCCCCCCAACCCATTCCGCAGCCTATTAGGAACTGGGCCACACAGCAGGTGAGCGGCAGGTGAGCGAGTGAAACGTCATCTGCCCCACCCCATCGCTTCCCATCACTCACATTACTACCTGAACCATCCCTCCCACAGCCCCCCAACCCCATGGAAAAGTTGTCTTCCATGAAACCCGTCCCTGGTGCCAACAAGCTTGCGGATTGCGGATCTAGGGCATCACTGGGCTTTCTGCTACTCCCTGATTCATTCTCCGTTCATTAAGAGCTACTGTATTCACTCTCAAGTAAAAACACACAGACTTAAATCACTCTCTTTGGGAAAAAAAAATTTGCTGTACAGCAGAAAATAACATAACACTGTAAAGCAACTATACTCCAATAAAAGTTAATAAAAATAAAATCAATGCTTATTCGTTAATAAATTAGAATAAAAAAAACTACTTTCTTTGGATAATGCATTTTAACCGTAATTGATGACTTCCCTGTGGAGAATTCAAGGTTCAGTGACACCCCGTGGGGAAGTGTTTGTGGAGGGGAAAGCTTGGATGCCCCGGAGACACTGGAATTCCACTTGTATTCATGTAGACGGGGGCTGTCTTCCCTGGTGAGCTTTGTGCAGGCGTGCATAGGAGTGGTGGGTGGAGCGGGCTTCCAGCAAAGCCACACCCTGCTTCCTGCACCTTGGATGGGGAGACAAGCGGGCCATGTTCTCCGCAAGGAGGAGGATGTCTCTGCCTTTCCCAGTGTATTCCCAGCAAATGGTACTGCCCAGCCCTGTGTGAACGCCTTTAATCTTCACAAAAGCAGTGAGATCGGTCCCCTTATGATCACTGTACAACTAGGGAGACAAAGGCACAGAGAAGGCCAGTAACTGGCGAAGGTCACACAGGCAACGAGCAGCAGACCCCCGGTTTGGTTCCAGGCAGAGTGGTGGCAGAGTTCCCCCTCTGAATCGCCCCATGAAGCTGCCTCAACCTGGCTGTTCCTGGCTCCTGGGAATGTGGACAAAATGCCAGGGAGAAAGATGGGCGCATCTCAGTGGTCCCTCCCAATAGAAAGATGTGGACTTAGCGAAAGCTGGAATTCATGCTCACTGGCTTGTGGGACTGAGATGCTTTTGTGCTCCACGTGCAAATCACTGGTTAGCCCAGGAGAGGAGCAGCTGAGTTCTTCCCCCTGAGCCGCCTTCCCTTGCCCCAGGGTCCTCTCCCCATCTTCACCTTCCTCTCTGTTCCTTTTCCTTCTATCTCACTGTTTCCATTGTTCAGTGACCATTAGGGGCTATCTTTTTCCAAGTCAATTAATCCTCACTGCAAGCTTATGAGTTCAGAATTATGATCACCCCCATTTTACAGAAGGGAAAACTGAGGTTTGGAGATATAAAGGAACCTGCTCCAAAGTTCTACAGCAAGCCAGGGGTCAAGATGGCACCCAAGCCCCAAGTGGTCTTGGCCAGAGTCCTGCCTTAAGCTCTCACTGTCCCCCCCACCCCCTTTCTCTCCTCTGCCTCCCTTCTTTTTATTCTTTTCCTTCCCTCTGGATGAGTAAGTACATCCTTATTTTTTAATAAAGGAAGATGAGGCTTGGTTAGGGGAAGAAAAGACAAGAAGGAAAAGCGAGTTAAAAATCACTTCTCCTTGTTGGCTGATTACAAGATTCTTCCGGCTGCCCTGCAGCTGTGGTTCCCTATAAAGGAGGCTTCCAAACTGCAGCACGGCAAGAACGTTTTCACAGTCATCATGCAAAATCTAGTTATTCTTGCCTGTGCATGTAGACACAATCCACCCCCTTCATATCTGCATAATTAAAGGGACAGTAGCAGAAAGAAGCCACTCTTAGTAGAAGCGGATCTAATAGATGCCAATGGGTCCTAGCCACCGACCCCATCACACTTCTGAGGAGGTGTCTGCTCCCCGACCTAGGAGAGGAGCACGTGTGGGCTACGGATGGAGGTGAAACTTGACCTTGGAGCTGCAATGAACACCTGTTAGTTTCACCTCTTGCCATTTTCCTTTAAGAATATGCCCACCCCTACCCCCCAACCATGGTCAGTCCACCAGAGCTGGGAGGCTAAGGCTGCCCGTGCTTCCAGGTGCTGATATGACCCTCAACCCCAGCTGCAGAGATGGGGTCGCGCTTGGTCATTATCGAAACCCAGCCCACGAGCACATCCTTGGGAATTCCAGTGTAATTAGAGTAAGTCCCCTACATACGAATGAGTTCCTTTCTGAGAGTAGGTTCGTAAATCCAATTTGTTTGTAAGTCCAACAAAGTTAGCCTAGGTACCCAACTAACACCGTCGGCTACATAGTCCTGTACTCTAATAGGTTTATAATACTATTCGCACAAATAATACATAAAAAACAAGGACAAAAAATAAAGAAAATGTGTTTCAAATATCGTATATTAACACATATATGCGGAATATAGAAAAATGGTACAAATCTACCGGTTTGCAAGACAGAAATGGAGTCACAGATGTAAAGAACAAATATATGGACACCAAGTGGGGAAAGCGGGGAGGGTTGCGGGGGAATGAATTGGGAGATTGGAATTGCCATATGTACGTTACTAATAAGAAAAAAAATATCAAATTGTACACTTTAAATATACGCAGTTTATTGTATGTCAACTGTATCTCAATAAAAATTCTTAAAAAAAAAAGGAAAAAAGGAGACGTTTTTAATCTTACAGGATAGGACCTTGAAAAGTACAGTAGTCCAGTCCAACAGCTGGCATACAGGGGCTGGCATTGAGTGAACAGGCAAGAAGTAAAGACACTGTACTACTGCACTCTATACAGTACGGTACAGTAAAATGCACAAAAGCCCAACCCCTTGCAGAGGATACACGCATGTGACAATGTACCTCAGGCATGTGAACTGACTTAGGTGATCGGACACGGGAACACACATTTGCATCTTGGCAAGTTCACAACTTGAAGGTTCATATGTAGGGGACTTACTGTACTGGGAAGGCTATTCTCTTCCATCGCGGGGCTTGTGGGCTGCTGGGTTGGGAGCCTGTAGATGTGGTTTCCACCCGGCCACCAAGAGTTTGTGTTTGTGTGTGTAGTGGAGGAGAGGGGGGCATCTTTCAGGGAATCTGTTTTCTCCAAGGTGGTGGCACCTCCCCAAATGTCTTTTTATCTACTCGGTGTGGACTGTAGGAAGCAAAAATGCTCTGGGGAATAGTTTACCCTGCAGAGTGCCCGTGTAGGATCAGGCCACACACACAGCCAGGGGAGGGGGTTCAGAAGCAGGAAAAAGGCCGCTGATGGGATCTGGTGGGGGGGTGCAGTTCCAGTGTCTGCCACACTCACCACGGGCCACTGTCTCTGGTATTTTGTTATATTTGGTCCTATTTCATATTTTCAATGCTGGTGGCTGCACATTTAATCAATGGTAAGACCTTTTAATGGGTCACAAGCGTGGCTTAAAAATGCTGGACCATGGGGTTGGGGGGGGCAAAGGGGAAGCTGGGATGAAGTGAGAGAGCAGCATAGACATATATACACTACCAACTGTAAAATAGATAGCTAGTGGGAAGTTGCTGTATAACAAAAGGAGATCAACTCGATGATGGACGATGCCTTAGAGGGCTGGGACGGGGAGGATGGGGGGGCGTCACGGGAGGGAGGGGATATGGGGATATGTGTATAAATACAGCTGATTCACTTTGGTGTACCTCATAAGCTGGTACAAGAGTGTAAAGCAATTATATTCCAATAAAGAGCTTAAAAAAAAAATGTTGGACCAGCTCGTGTCTCAGCACAGGCCCCAAACACCCAACAGCCCTGAAGAGATGCACTCACATTTGCAAAACACCCCTGTGTCTAAAAAAGTAGAGACAGTTCTTTCCTTCCTTTTTTTCTTCCCCCTTCAAGTGTTAAAAGGAGGGATTTCTTTTCTAATCTGGTTGCGTGGCTCAGGGCCCCTCTGGAGGGAGAGAATGATTCCAGCCCTTGTGATAATGAACTTCTCCTCTATGAACGTTCACACCTGGCTGGAGTTCTTACCCTGCCTGGGCTACACACACTGGATTCCTTTGACAGGCTGCTTTGGGTTGAATTTCTCAATCTCTCTCACAAGCAGGCAAGGAATCACTGGAGATTTTGAAAACAAACCACCAAATCTGAATGTATCCATTTGGAAAAGAAAGGGAAAAAAAAAAATCTGCCACATCGTTAACTGTTTCAAATAGACAGGCACATACATCAGCCTATTTGACAACCTTCTAGAAATTTCAGGAAGTGGCATGACCTCGCTCCCCTCACTGGTGAAATTGTCCTTTGAATCCTAGTTCCATCAGCTGTAGCTGTCCCTGGAGAGGCCATTTTTGAGGACAGGACACTGGGACCACCCTCTAAATACGCTCTGCGAAAAAGCAGGTCTCCCAGACAGCTGACTAATTTTGTAGGTTCACAAATAGCATTACAGTATTTTTTTATAGGTATTTTATTGATTTATATATATTTTGTGGGGTTTTAAAATTTTTTTTTCTATTTGCTTATTTATTTATTGACTACTTTGGGTGTTCATTGCTGTGCATAGGCTTCAGTAGTTGTGGTACTAGGGCTCAATAGTTGTGGCACGAGGGCTCAATAGTTGTGGCTTGCAGGTAGAGAACAGGCTCAGTAGTTGTGGCGCACAGACTTAGCATGGGGGATCTTCCCAGACCAGGGCTCGAACCTATGTCTCCTGCATTGGCAGGCAGATTCTTAACCACTGAGCCACCAGGGAAGCCCCAAACAGCATTACATTAAGTCACATTTATGTTCTTTTGCGGAGGGGAAGCGATTATAAGAGAAATATATGTCACTAAGAAGAATCTGAAAGAGAGTAAAAAGAAAAAAATTGCCTGTGTTCCTATCATTTGGAACATTTTAATATTATTTAATATTATTTCCTTTGTGATTCTTTTCCTATGCTTATCCTTATTGATAGTTCTGTGTCATATTATTACATTTCTAGGCATTCAAGTTGTACATATGATAAGAGTTTGTTTGACCACAGGTAACAGAATTATCCACTCAGGTTGGCTTAGAACAACAATGTGTGTGTTTACGGGGGAGCCCAGACCCCGGTCGGTAAGTACAGGGACCCTCTCCTTCCTTCCCAATGGCCCCTTCAGTATATTGGTTTCTTCCTCAGTCATAATTCTTTCATTCCTACTTTCTATAAATATGGCTGTCTTTATGGTTTTCTTTAAGCAAAATTTCACAAAATTTTAACAGAAAGTAGGGATTGGGGAGGGATGGAGTGGGAGGTTGGGGTTAGCAGATATAAGCTTTTACATAAAGAATGGATAAACAACAAGGTCTTACTGCATAGCACAGAGAGTTATATTCAATATCTTATGATAAACCATAATGGAAAAGAATATTTAAAAATGTATGTATGTGTATATATCACTGAATCACTTTGCTCTACAGCAGTAATTAACACAACACTGCAAATCAACCATACTTCAATTTAATAAAGGGAAAAAAAAGAAGAAAAAAGAAAGTAGATTTGCACTAAATACACATTCAACTTGCACTAATTCGACTATATCCTCTCTGTGAAGAGGGGGGTAGGGAGAGAAATGACAATTTCTAGAATGAGGGTGATTCTGTCCTCTCCTCTGTCCTGGGATAACGGTGGGAACTGTGACTGTCCCGTTCCCTCAGAGGGTCTGACCTCCAGGGAGCCTTTCCTAAATTAGCATCTCATCCCCGTGAGCCCTGTATTCTGTATCTGGGGGCGGCGGGCAGGGAACTGAAAGGACCTTTCAAATCCTATACACTAAGGGTTGGAAAAATATTTCCAAGAGCCAGATAGTATGCGTAGCCCTGCAGGAAACACGGTCTCTGTCACAACTATTCCACTCTGCCCTTGTGGCAGGAAAGGAGCCAGATGCCAAGAGATGGCATGGCTGTGTTCTAATAAAACTTTATTGACAAAATCAGGCTGAGGGCCGGGTTTGGCCCACAGCTGTAATTGGCCAACCCCTGCTCTACACAGTTTATGACTTTTGCCTCAACAGGGAGGCTGCTTAACACTCCTAGCTCCCATTTCAACAGAGGGAATGGGGGTATCCTTCTCAGCCCATCCACCAGGAGGGCTGGGAGGTAACACTCACCTTTGTCTCTGCCCCTCCCTGGCTCCTGCCCATGGAGAAGGACTGAGTTCTCTGACAGGGGAGGCAGGGTATAGATTGAAGCCGGTGGGAGCCCAGCCCTGCCCCACTCCTTCAGAGCCCCCAACCCTCCTCTCCTCTGATCTCCTGTTGCCTGAATCTGGCCAGGATTCAGGTCCTGTCCTCCAAGCTCGCTTTTCCGGTAATGGAGCTGATGGATTTTTCTCCATCTGTTTGGCTCCTGTATCAATCTCTCAACTGATTCTGACCTGGGGAGGTTGAGTGCTGTCTTCATTTCCTGCCCAGGTCCTCCCAGCTCTGTGCCCAGGGAGGCTGTGCTCTCTGCATCCAGCTGGCAGGACCAATAGACACTGGAGTAGGGGCTGGGAACAGTGCCAACATGACACCCCCACCGCCACCCCCGTTCCCTCCCTGCGAGGTCTTCTTGGCTGCGCTGCACTGTCTACCACACCTCCTATCTAATGGCTTTATTTGTGTGGCCGGGACAAAAAGACATGATCAATCACTTCTGTAATCCTACCCTCATCCCGCCTTCAGATCCTGGGGTGGGTTGAATACTGCTCCCCGCAAAATATATCCACCTGGGACCTCAGAACGTGACCTTATTTGGAAATAGGGCCTTGGCAGATGTAATTAAGGTAAGGCTGGAAATGAAATCATACTGGATAAGCATGGCCTTAAATCCAGTGAGAATACCCTTATAAGGGACAGAAAAGGACACCCAGAGACACCCAAGGGCAAATGCCACGTGAAGACAGAGGCAGAGATTGAAGTGAAGCACATAAAACCAAGGGATGCTGGGGCCCCCAGAAGCTGGAAGAGGCAGGAAGGATCCTCCCCTAGAGCCTTTGGAGGGAGCACGGCCCTGCAGACACCTTGATCTGGGACTTCTGGCCTCTAAAACCGTGAGAGAATAAACTTCTGTGTCTTAAGCCACCCAGTTTGTGGTAACTTATTGCAGCAGCCTCAGGACACTGACACAGAACTTAACTGACAAATAGCATACAGCATCTCTTTGTACAGTCTCTGTATTTTCCACAAAACACACCAAAATCTTGTTCTCCATGCGTGGCAATGATGAAGACAATTCCTCTTCTTCAGGGAAACTTACATGACAAGCTCCCAAGAAAAGCTTCTTTCAAGACATCAGCATCTTTCCGATCTGATAGCAGCTGAGCCCTGGAGGGCAGGCAGCTCGGACCGACACATCTGCAGGAGGACCCCCCAGTCACTCTCCGTTTCTGTTTTCCCCTGATTCCAAAGTGTGCCTGCTTCTCATGTACGACAACATCTCGGGCAGCCTCGCTTCCTTCCAGACTCCAAACCAACACGTCTTCCAAGTATGATTTCAGGACATTTGTCATGCATGTTCTAATTGCAGGAAAGAGCAGTGCTTTGAAGAATCCACAGGTTTTTTCCACTCTCGTGGCAAGGATTTTCAGAATTTTACACCCTTCTGTGTGAGCAGGAATATGCAGATAGGAAGAGTTGCTTGCTGACAAGTTTTCTTTGCATTTTCAGGCAGCACTTTCCCTGGGGTTCTGTTTGTTTCTTTGGAACAAAGATCACAAAGTCGGAGCCAGAAAAACAAAAAACAAAAAAACTCATAGGCCCACAGGTTTTTAGAAAAACCTCACTTCATCTTTTAAAGACATTAGTGGCCAACACTCAGCATTAGGACACTTTACATAAAACTCAGTGTGTTCAGCTACCCCAGGCCTTCACTCGTGCATGGTGACAATATGCCAGAGTTGAATACTGCCCGGTTTTTTTTTTTCTTTTTTTTTCAGATCTTTATTGAAGTATAATTGCTTTACAATGTTGTGTTAGTTTCTGCTGTACAACAAAGAGAATCAGCTGTGTTTATACATATACCCCCTTATCCCCTCCCTCTTGATCTGCCCTCCTACCCTCCCTAGGTCATCACGCATCGTTGACCTGATACCCTGTGTTATGCAGCAGCTTCCCACTAGACATCTATCTTACATTTGGTAGTGCGTATATGTCAGTGCTACTCTCTCACTCCATCCCAGCCTCCCCTTCCCACCCTGTGTCCTCAAGTCAGTTCTCTACGTCTGCGTCTCTATTCCTGCCCTGCCACTAGGTTCATCAGTACCATTTTTTTCAGATTCCATATATATGCGTTAGCATATGGTATTTGTTTCTCTCTGACTTACTTCACTCTGTATGACAGACTACAGGTCCATCTACCTCACTACAAATAACGCAATTTTGTTCCTTTTTGTGACTGAGTAATACTCCGTTCATCTGTTGATGGGCATTTAGTTTGTTTCCATGGCTTGGCTATTGTCAATAGTGCTGCTATGAATACTGTGGTACATGTATCATTCTGAATTATGGTTTTCTCAGGGTGTATGCCCAGCAGTGGGATTGCTGGGTCATATGGTAGCTCTATTTTTAGTTTTTTAAGGAACCTCCATACTGTTCTCCATAGTGGCTGTGCCAGTTTACATTCCCAGAATACTGCCTGTCTTTTAACCTACGTGGTGTTTGTCAATTTGCTACAGTGACCTCATCTCCCTACTGCCTGACACCTGCTCTATTTGACTCAACCCAATAGGTCTCTCTAGACCTGAGGTCACAGTCTCTGACTCAGGGACTGTTTTATTCACATCTTCTTTGACACATATTTCTTTCTTTCTTTTTTTTTGCAAAATAATTTTTATTGTCTAGGGTTGATGCTTATACAACAGAGAGTGACCATATTCACCAGGGACAAATATTTCTTGAAATGTGTAAGTTGGACCGAACACCGTATTAAGTGCTGGGAATGCCACAGTGAACAAGACATTCAAGTAGATAACCCAGGTCCTAGTATTATGTGACAGGGAGACCAAAGTTAACATTCGCAATGCCATCTCAAAGATTTAGGACTTGGCGTACGGGATTAGCTGTATGTTAATTTTCATTTCTTGGAGGCAAGGCATAAAGTTGCAGTCACGCTGGAAAGCTTCTTGCCCAGTTTCAGTTATATTTGAGGTTCTCGTTGGTCTCAGGAAGGTTCCACAGCCTGTCTGAATTTTCAGCATCCTTCTGGCCTCCTGGTGATACCCTATCTGATCACTCGGGATTACAGCTATCCGATAAAAGGGCATGCATTTTGAACTTGTTGGCTGTCATGAAAATTCTCATCCAATTAAAACTCCTTCATGAACCTCCAGGAACTGCAAACTCAGGAGTCTTTGTTTATTGTCTAATCAGAGGGTTGATGACAAAAATTCATAACATTTTAAGATCGCTCTCGATGATTTTGAGGAAATAACCTGTTTTAAGGTTAATCGATGGTAACTTTTAATTAGGAGAGTGTCTTCTTTGTTCACTAAAATTGCCTGATCTCAGCCCCACTCTGGCTGGCTTCACTGGAGTTTCCCTGGTGGAATCTGAAACCGGCCCCAGTACCCGGAGGGCAGGGAGGGACAGGAGGAAGACATAGCCTCTCCAGATGGGGAAGTCCCAGTTTAATAAGCAGGGAACTTCCCTCCGGGCTTGTCTTGGAAACCCCAGGACCAGGAGGTCACTGTCCTCCAGCCGGCCACATCTCACAGTTTACAGAGAGGACTTCCCGGGGTTCATGTACCAACACTATCCCAAGGTCTCCACCACACCTGCTCTCTTGAGGTGCATCCTTGAAACCCTCCCATGGTGGGCACGGGGTGGGGGGGTGGCATGGACATCCCAAGGACAGGGGGGTGGTGATGGCCCTCCAATGCTGGGGTCAGTCCACAGGTCAATCAGAGGTCACGCCCTCTGCAGGACCTCCTCCAACTGTAACTATTTCATCCATTACAGAAAAACAAAGCATTTCTGAAAAATGTTTCCTTACTAGAGATCTCAGATTTGAACAGCACTTGTAAATGCTTTGTGAACTTGTCTCCTTTCCAATTTGATCTTCAAAACAACCCTGTTAGGTAACTATCGCAAGTGACGTCATCATGGTTCCCAAGTGGATGAAATCCCGCCCCCTCAAGGGATGGAGATGTAAGGAGATGGGCTTGCCCTGTCCAGGCGCATGTGAATTTCCATGTTGGTCAGAAGGTGAAGTTTTCACCCCCCCCACACTCCCAAAAGGACCCTCCACCTATGTTCATGGTGTTTGTCTGTGTCTGAGGCCACTGGGTCAGGTGACATCCACAGGTGACACGGCCACAGGCAGAGGGTCCCCACTCAGGCCCAGCTCAGCATTAAGTCACTGTAGCTGACTTAGGGTCTCTCCTCCAATGGGGGGCCCTGGCCAGTCCCTTCATCCCTTCTCTTCTGCTCTCAGCCACTCCTGCCTCCCGCCCCCTCCTTCCCCCAGGCGTATTCATGTCCAGTCGATGGAGAAAAAGCACACTCCGCCAACAGACATCTGGAATTTTTGGTCTCAGCCCAGCTCAGTGCAGGCCCTGCCTCACCTCTCGTGGGTGGACCCCATGTGGTCACAGCCTGGCACAGCTTTCAGAAGGGCCAGAGGTGCGACTCCAGCCCCCCACCCCTGGCGCCCCTGTTGGCTGGAGATGAAGAATGCTGCAGGCACAAGGACTGCTCAGCACCCAGGTGCACACCAGACTTGCATGGGGTTCACACGCATGGGGTGAGACTATGGCAGGTGGAAGGCGGGAGTCGTGGACGAAGGGTGTAAACTCTACTTCCTTCTTCCCTCACTGAGGGCTGATCTCAGACCCCCTCCTCCCCACCCCCTCTCAGAAGCCAGGCCCGCAGGTGGAGCAGTTAGTCCTGTTGGATGCCAGCTAGCAGCCAGCTTGGCAAAGACCCTCCGCCCTTCTGCCTCCCCACTTCCCCTTGGTCCTGCCCACCCCCACCCTCAGTTTGCACAGTCTAATAAAGTTGGCCTGCTGAGACCACATGGTGGTCTCACCCCTGGATTATTCATTGGTGGGCATGTGAGCCAGAATCTAGTTAGACTTCTGCTGGGGAGAACATTCCTTCTCAGATAAGAGGCCAAACCTCCTAGGAAAGTATATTAAGTTTCTATTGCAATCATAAATCTGAGCCATCTCAGTAAATACCACAAACACAGCAGATTAAAACAGCACCTACCTGTCAGCTTCTCGTTCTGGAGGTCACAAGTCCAGGTGGGCTCAGCTAGGTTCTCTGCTGAGGGTCTCACATGGCAGAAATCAGGGTGTGAGCCAGCCTGGACTCTTACCTGGAGGCCCTGGAGAATCACCTGCCTCCAAGCTCATCCAGGTGGTTGGAATTCAGTTCTGTGTGGTTGTAGGACTGAGGTCCCATTCTCCTCACTGGCTGTCCTCCCAGGGTCACTCACTCTCAGGTCCTAGAGAAGGACCTCATTCGATTAGATCAGGCCCACCAAGAAAATCTCCCTTGGGATGGATGCAAAGTCAACTTATTTTACATCTTGACTACATCTGTAAAATTCCATTTATCATGTAGCTGTAATCACAGGCAGATATCTCATCATACTGACAGTGTCTGAGATAAGGGCAGGAAATCTCTGGGGGTTATCTCAATTATGCCTTCCACAGAAGGTCTTTTGCTTTTTTCTCCTACCTGGAACACAGTCATGATACCAGGAGGCACAGCAGCCATCTTGCAACCATGATGCAGCCAAATGTTAATGATGGTGGCAGAAAAATGAAACCTGGGTCTAACAAAACTGAACCACTGCACATCTGAAATCCCTACCTCTTGACTTTTATTAAATGCTTCAAAGAAACTCTGATTTGCTTAAGCTACAGCTAGGCCAGTGTTCTGTTAATTCCCTGCAATTCAATCCTCTCTGATCTTCCGGAACTGGCCCTTTTTGCTTCCCATAGATGATCTAATGCACCCAAAGCTCACACATGATTTCTTGATCATGGATGGGGTGGGTGATGAGAGCAGCTTCCAGATCTGCTTCTCCTTCAATCCTCCTGGGCTCTAATGTCCTCAGAGACGGAGCACATGGCCAAGGGAAAGAGAAAAGACTTTCCTTCTCCAGGATGCCAGTTTCCGCAGTTGGCTCAGTCCAGCCCATATTACAGACTCATCCCATTGTCCCCTCCTGTACCCACCACTGCACATCTGAATTCACAGCACCAACCCCACAGCAAATTGCATCATCTTGTTCTATGCATTTGATTGCAAGGAGCCTAACGAGGTCAGACAGGTAATGTAATTCTCTCAGGCTCCTCAGCCGACTCTGTACAACGCAGTTTGATCTGATTTTTATTTCATAAAGCAGCCTCAGCATATTGGCTCAATAAGAACGTCCCTTTTCATTGGCGTGAAGACTTTCACCTTTGAGTCTGTGTCCTCGAAGAGGAATCTGTGGTCTTTTGATGGAGCCTGTGACCTTAGACCATTGAAGCGTTTATTCACCCTGCAGTGTTGGAAGAAATGGCTTCAAAACGTGTGGGATCTTAAAGCCGCTCTCCTTTACCTGTGAGAACAGAAGCCACCATGTCCTGTAGCCCCAAAGGGATGAGCCTCCTGGAGCAGAGTGTGTGGTTAGTCATCTCCGTGGGCTGTCGTGATTTTAATTTTGATCCCACCTATGATGTTGCGAGGTATTTTGGTCATTGTGAATGTGAACAAAGAAAATTAAATGTGATTGAATCTAAGATCCAGGCCAGTGAAATCCACAGGTCCGATGACTTGAGTCCGTACACTTAAGCTGCCCCCCCTTTTCTTTAAAATAAATTTATTTATTTATTTATTGGCTGTGTTGGGTCTTTGTTACTGTGCGCAGGCTTTCTCTAGTTGCAGAGAGTGGGTGCTACTCTTCATTGTGGTGCATGGGTTCTAGGCGTGTGGGCTTCAGTAGTTGTGGCATGTGGGCTCAGTAGTTGCGGCGCACAGGCTTTGTTGTCCGTGGCATGTGGGACCTTCCCGGACCAGGGATCGAACCCGTGTCCCCTGCATTGGCAGGCGGATTCTTAACCACTGTACCACCAGGGAAGCCCCTAAAACCCCTTTTTAATAATGAGAAGACAAAAGTTAATGGAGCCCACTTCCAAAAGCACCAATAAGATCCTTTTCATTCATCTGATCAAATTAATACAGCCAGGAACTGAATGTCTGTGGCTTATGAATCACGTCGTTTGGCAAAGCTGCCCGGACAGCTGAGGGGCCTGACTGAATTCAGTGCTGATAAGAAGTTAGGAGATGGAGGCAAATCTCAGAGGAAGAAGCCAGAGGTTGCTAAGAGGCTTTCCTGTCACTCGCTTTCCTGGTGGCCAACTTTAGGCTCACCCAGGCAGCCTGCTGTAGAAGAAAAGCTTGAGGTGGCCATCAGGAGCCCAGCCAGATGTTGAAGCCTCTGCTGGTTTAATTCCCTATTCTCTCTGACCATCTTGGTTTTACAGTGGTGTCTAGATGTGGAAAAATACACAACTCTAGTGAAATCTGAAAATGTCTGTGGTGTGTAAAACTTCCTCTCATGGAGTCTGGGATTAGCAGATGCAAACTACCATATGTAGAATAGATAAACAACAAGGTCCCATTGCATAGCACAGGGAACTATATTCAGTGTGATAGACCATAATGGAAAAGAATATGAAAAACAATATATATATGTATATATATACATATATAACTGAATCACTTTACTGTTATAGCTGAAATTAACACAACATTGTAAATAAACTATACATCAATAAAATATAAAAAGCAAACAAAGAGAATTTTAAAAAACCCATCAAAACTTCTTCCCATGAAGGTCTTAGGGTGATTCCTCTTCCTCTCCCTGAGAGAGAGAGAGAAATAGAAAAATCAGGGCTTCCTAGGTGGCGCAGTGGTTGAGAATCTGCCTGCCAATGCAGGGGACACGGGTTCGATCCCTGCTCCAGGAAGATCCCACATGCTGTGGAGCAACTAAGCCTGTGCGCCACTACTGTTGAGCCTGTGCTTTAGAGCCCTTGAGCCACAACTATTGAGCCCATGTGCCACAACTATTGAAGCCCATGCACCTAGAGCCCGTGCTCTGCAACAAGAGAAGCCACGGCAATGAGGAGCCCATGCACCACAACGAAGAGTAGCCCCCACTCACCGCAACTAACTAAAGAACCACAGCAAAAAAAAGACCCAACACAGCCAATAAAATAAATAAATAAATAAATTTATAAAAAAAAGAAAAATCAAAGGCTTTGGGATTGGGTGAACCCAGGACTCAAAGTCCAGCTCGGTCACTGTCCAGCTCTGTGACCTTGGGCAAGTGACTCAACACCTCTCTGGGCCTTGGTTGTGTCATGTATAAAATGCAACAAGCACTAGCATCGGGTGGGTGGGACTGCTGTGCTGGATTATGTGAGATACTTTATTTAAACGGCTCAGCACATACCAGCTGCTCCTTCCTTCCCTCTGCTCTCTCTGGGTGATGGCTATAAAACAGCGTGGCTGCAGGGAACACCTAGTTCTTTCATTTCCGAGGCTCAAATAAATTAAACCAAAGGAAATTAAATATCAAGGATCACGAGGTCCGTGAGGCTGTCTCTGATGATGCTCTTACTCTGAGATGCAAGCAAAAGAGGTTAGGCGATGCGCTCAAAGTCACCGCCTGTGGGCAGCAGAGCAAAGGAGGGCGGGCAGGAGTAAAGGTCCCGCATCCTTTCAGGCACGATGTACGGCTCCAGCCACAGAGAGCTCACCTGACCTGGCTTAGCAGACATTGGAATTGATTATCCCGTTACTAGAAGGGCACCTGGGCTGGCTACTTTATGTAAGGGATATCTTCTTGCCCTCTCCCAGCTCTGACATCCTGGATGCCAGCTTTGTCCTCAGGCTGACCTCGATGTGGTGACACATTCAAGACGTCACCTGCACTCACGGCTCTGCCCATAGAGAGAAGAGTCATCCGGGATCATCATGCAAAAGAGAAACAGAATTTTGATGCTTAAGGGCATGAAGGGAACTGTGAAGGGTGAAGAGTTTGGAGTGAATCGCTTGAATCAGGAGAGGTAACCCTCACCTTCACCTACCCTGTAGCTTATTCACGGGACACTTATTAACACAAGTGGACCCAGAATTGGATAAAAATGGCTTTCTAAGAGAAAAAAAGCCAACATGGAAAGTCTCCAAGCCAAACAAATAAAATGTATAAAAAAAAAAGCACACGGAAAACGTTAGAAGACCTTACCTCCAACCAAGGGGAGGAAAGGATGCATCGATTTCGAAGGCCAGCAGCTTCCCCACCCTTTAAAGACAATACATTGTTACCCATACAAAGGCTGAATAGTTTATCCTAAAGAGGAGTAAACATTTCCAGCTGTAAAAAAATGAAAGCGCTTCACAAAATGCTCCACCGCATCCCAAGCCCTGTATTTTGCTCTGTGCGCTTTGCTGTGAAGTCTGCATGCCTGCAAGTGATGGAAAGTCTAGGGGGAGGGTGGGTGCCCCTGGGTGCCCAGGTGTGGGCCTGCGGGGGGAGGGGCAGGAGTCTCACGCCGCTGAATGCACTTCCCTTGTGAGTTACTTCGCCCCGCCCCCCATCTGTAATTTACGGTAAGAATTTCAGGAGCAAGAAGACACCCGTTTCTCTCGCCTTCTTCTAAAGAAATGCTTGGGAGTTGGATGATTGCTGGGGTGAATCTACAGCAAGGTGGGACCAATTCTGGGACACTTTGAGCCCAGGGAAGAAGGAGATGGGAGAGACAGAAACTGGGGTGTTTAGGGTAGACCTCACTCCCCTGCCTTGGTCTCCTTCACACTGTCTCCCGCTGGTGCCAGTTGTGAAATTGGCGTTTTTCTTTTCTTGAAAACCCCCAATTTCTCTTCCTTTACATAATGCTAAGAAGTCCCATTAATCTGTAGCCATCGTGGCCATTCGCTTCTCTGCGGTAAGGCTAACAAACCACTTCATTGTGAGGTGTGAAATACTTCGTTTATCGCTTTCAACAGCACTGGACTTGCGGAGCGAACTGGAACCGCACTTAGATAATGCGGCATCTACTGTTGAGTATTTCAGTGGGAATCTCAAATGTCAGAAGAGGGGACATTTGTCACTGGTTTGCATAGGCCTCTGTCCCCTTCAAGGAAAACCGTGCCTCGCCACCAAGGCACCAGAAGCATTCGGGTAGGATGTGCATCCCCATGGCAGAGGGTTTCCCATCCCTGGCCCTTGGCCACTGAATTACATATGCTGGTACCTCCAGCCCCTGGGACAAGAAAAGCACCCCACAGTGTTCAAATGCCCCCTAGCGGCATAGGAATCACCCAGGTAAGAAAGAAATCCCAAAATAATGCGCACGAGAGGCTTCCCTGGTGGTCCAGTGGCTAAGACTCCAGGCTCCTAAAGCAGGGGGGCGGGGTTCCATCCCTGGTTGGGGAACTAGATTCCGCTTGACACAACTAAGAGGTTTGTAATGCCGCAACTAAGACCTGGTGCAGCCTAAGTAAATAAATAAACATTAAAAAAAAATTACAGGGCATGAGTAAGACACTGATTATTCCCAATTCCAAAGTCTTCTCTCTGCCTTTCCTCCCTCTTCTTATGGAAATACAGCGTTCTTCTTTTGGAAAGCCATCCTCCATACCACCTCCCAGTCTCTCTTCCTACACACACACACACACACACACACACACACACGCGCGCGCGCACACACACACACACCCCCCCACATGCACGCGCGCAAGCCACTCCTAGGACTTTGCCTCCCTGGTAACAATGATTTGGGGAATATAGGGACTTAGGGCCAACTGAGTTAATCAAAGCTCCTTTCCTAGGACTCTTACAACTCATGATGAGAGAACGTGAGCCCAGGAACTTCTAGCACTCGTGGTTCTGGGCTCTTGGAAAACAGGTGGTCTTAGTGAAGGAGGTTGTTGCACCAGGGAGACATGGAGGGGAGAGGGGTGGAGGAAGAAGGGAGGAGGAGAGGGGGAGGAGAAAGAGAGGAGAGGGAAAGGGAAACCTACGTGTATCCAAATCCCCAGTTCTAGATGACGCCAAGTCCAGCTCCACGCTGCTCTTCCTAAAGTCAGTAACACAAGATAATGGTCTCCTTGTTTTTGTGGGTTTCATGCCAATTTCAACCAACCCGCCTGACAAATGCAACAGGAGGAACCAGCCTTGCAATAAAAGGATGCACGAGTGACGGCCTTCCTCTAGTCCGCACATCGCGGGAGGCCGCCCAATTTATGAAGGGGGAGTTCTCATGCCAGCGCTGCAATAACTATCACTGCAGGCCTGTAGATGAAAGAAGAACCCGCAGGGCCTCTCTTCCCTGCCAGGTCTCCCTGGTGCTGACTGTTGAGAGGCAGCCCGTGAAAAGGCAGCGCTGTGCAAACTCTCATCTCCACAGGGCGACCATGAGGGAACTCTGGCTGGAATATTACAACATAGGGGCAAAGTAAAAGTCTATGCGACCTTGCTGCCCGACCTGTATCACCAAGCATGTGCCTTATCCTGCCATTCTGTCCTTCACAGCTTTCAAAAGTGAAAATATCCTTTATCATATGAAATTATAAGGGCCACTGATGTAATTCACCACTCGCTGAATATTTAAACTGTTTGCAAAATAAAATATTGACACATTGTCACACTCATTGGATACTATTTCTAGATTTCGATTTTGCACACCGAGTATTAATTTTCTTTTTGTTGAAACACCCCACTTTTCCTTCGGGGAAGGACTCGTCCTTCATTTTCACTCTGTATAGTTTATGGGGTTAAGTCTATTTCCCAGGCATGGGGGAGGGTGTATAAGACCCAGGCCTGGCCAATCAGAGCTCAGCTCCTGATAGGCCATGGGGATTGGATCAGGATGACCATGGCTACAACCAATGAAATGCAGCCCCAGGACTTGTGTTCCAGTTGCTAGGAGACAAAATTTGCTTCTCTCCTGAGGCAGGAGAGCTGGTAGGATGCACATCTGGAGTCCTTATGGCCAGTCACCTAGAGCCATCCCACATGAGAGTAAAGTCAGCTGAGAAGAGGAGAAAGGAGAAGGGAGATAAAAAGAGAGTCCATATCTTTGTATCTTTGTTTGAGCCCCAGGATCCAGCCAGGCTTAGGGGCAGCCAACCTCTTGATTATTCAGTGGCAAGAACACATAAAGTTCTTTTGTTTTGTTTTGTGTTGCTTTTTTTGGCTGCGTTGGGTCTTTGTTGCTGCGCTCTAGTTGCAGCCAGCGAGGGCTATTCTTCTCTCCTTGTGGTGGCTTCTCTTGTTGGGGGGCACAGGCTCTAGGCACACAGGTTCAGTAGTTGTGGCTCACGAGCTCATTAGTTGTGGCTCACAGGCTCAGTAGTTGTCGCACATGGGCTTAGCTGCTCTATGGCATGTGGAATCTTCCCAGACTAAGGATCAAACCCATGTCCCCTGCATTGGCAGATGGATTCTTAACCACTGTGCCACCAGGGAAGTCCCAAGAACCCATAAAGTCCTTATGGATCAAGTAGTTTAGGAAGTGATACTGTCCTTGGAGCAAAAAGAATGCCAAGCTGGCACCTTTGTTCCATGGACTCTGAAAGAACGTGGAGACCTCAGGTGCAGTGGAAAGAGTGCCAAAACAGAACTTCAATGATCTGGAGTTAATCCCCCACTCAGCAACTAGCTCATGGTTCATCTCACTGTGCATCAGTTTACTCATCTGCAAAATGGGTAGACTAATACACCTCTTGCTTCCTGTTCAGTAAAGAATAAACCTTCTTATTTAGAGGGACTCTAGGGGGCGCACTGCATGAGGAGTCAAGAGACTCATGAAGACCCAATGAATACGTCCATGGAAAGTGCTTAAATCAGAGCCTGGCATGTTGTAAGTGCTAACACATATTGGCTCTTATTATTTTTGTCTATTAACATTAGGAGGAGGTGGTGAGCAGGGACAGAAGCTGAAGGGAGAGACCCAGGTTGCTGAGGGCAGGAGGGGGGGTCCAGCTTTCAGAGGAGGTCGGTCCCCTCTGCTGTAGAAGAGGCACCCCAAGATGGGAAGTGACCCCAGAGTCAGGCTTCCTCTTCACAAGGGCAGGTGTGCCCCTGCTCTGTGGACACCCCCATCTCAGGCCCGTTGGTTCAAGGACACAGAGGCCACCATTCTGACAGGGCGGGGGTGAGCTCAGGAGCCTTTGTGCTGTCTTCTGGCTCCATCATCAGCCTCCCCCACTGCCAAAGCCCTCTGGCAGTCTTCTTTCTCTCTCTTAGTTTTAGAGCCAGTTTCAGACCAGTTTCTGTGCCCACACGCAGATGTCCTAGAGTATTTCTCGGTTTCCCAATCCAGGCTCAATGGGAGCAGTTGACATGGGTCACCCACCTTCTCTGGGCCATTCAGCTGCTCATACCAGTGAAATTCCTGTGCTCAGGTTTAAATTAACACTCTGCCCTTTCCCATTGTATCACTAGCAGCTTCTAAGGTCCTCTGGATCACTTAGAAGGGTCCGGTGAATATTTATTATTGAGGAAACAGACACATGTTTTACATTAACACCCATACCTATATTGGGATATAATAATAATAATAGTGACAACTTAGATTTTTGACCCCTTACTATATACTGGTCATTGTGCTTCATGATTCACACATAAAAATCTCATATAATTCTTAGAACCATCCTATGAAGACAACACTATTAATATTCTCTGTTACAGATGTGGAAATCTAGGCTCTGGGAGACTAAGTAATTTATAGGCAAAGTGAAGCTAATATCAAAAAGAATGTCAATGGAGGAAGAAAAAGAGATATGTGAGACACATGATTCTTTCACTGACTCTGGATTCAGCCATACCTGAAGCCTCCTGCATCCCTGAACTTCCCATTCATGGGAGCAAATACAATTTCCCTTCAGGTTTAGGGTATTGGAATGAGTTCTGACTAACAAGAACAACCTGAAAGGTAAGTATAATTATCCCCAATTTTAGCAATGTTTTAAAATGAGGCTGAGAGAGTAAGTCACTGACCTAAGGAATCCATAAAAGCAGGGAGTATTCCCAACTTGCTGACCATGAAATCTGCATCTTCTAACAAAATGCCTGGAACTCACCTTTGGCAGAGATGAGAAGAAGGAAGGACTGAATAAAGGAAAAAGGAAGATTCATCAAACAGCTTAGAGGTAGAAAAGGCAGAATTTTAATTAAAGTTCATTTGCCTCCATGAACATTTGAAAATATACATATTATCCCTCTGTTTGCACGTAGTTATTTCTTAGTTTTTTCTCTTGATCCTATAATCACTTTCTCTTCGTTGTGGGAATACAAAATACTTACTAGTTTCCCTTTGTGCCAGGTCACCACGACTTTACTGGTTGTTTTAATCAAAGAGCAGAGCAGAAAACAGAAATCATTGCAGATACTTTAAGCACAGGAATGAACTTAAATGAACTTAAAAAAAACTACCTAATGCAGGAATGAACACCAAGGAAGCTACTGGATGGCCAAAGGAGGGGTTTTAGCTTCTGCTTTCAAATTCCCTTGGCTTTTGAATGTCAAATAATTTTGGATAATTCTCTGCACATTGTAAATGTTATGCCATGTGGATTCTGAATTCTGTGGAAACTCTGAATTCTGTTATATTCCTCAGAAAAGCATTAACGTTTTTATTTCCATTGGCAATTAACTTGGTTGGGTTCAAAGAATGCTTCTTGGTCTGCAGCTCAAATCGGTTCAGTTTTTTTATTCTCCATGTGGTTCATGGGTCCCCCAAAGACACGGGCAAAGCTTATACACAGAATTTGGGGATCTTCCTTTCCAGCTCTGTCCATTTTTGGATTCCTCCCCTCTGCTTTCTAGTGACTGTGGTGGTCCCAAACTCTGTCCTCTGATTCTTCAGACCAGAAAGAGTGGGTTTCAATGGGAGTAATAGTTGTCCCAAGCATTAGTGAGTGTCACGTGTTCTTAGGGGAAAAGACATAAAAATAGGCAACGTTCTCCAAGCCTTTTCCATCTCCCAAATGTCAACTCCCTTCCGGAATCTGCCTGCTCCCTTCCTTCTTTAGAATCTTCAGGAAAAACTATGTTGTTCATGTGTTTGTGCTTCTCTTCTTGTTTTGTATTTTATGCAGAATGTACTGTTGCTACCTATGCGAAGAAGGTGTTATGTTGGCCACCGCAGAAGCGGAACTATTTCACGTACTCTTTCAACATCTCCCCTTGCGCTGTCCTACGCTGGAAGTTAGGCACAGCTGCCAATCCGGATTCTTCTGCAAGTTCCAATATGCTCACCTTGAAGCAGCTGAAAGCCCAGCCTATCTGGAATCATGTGTCAGTGCTTCAAGAAAGCTGGTTGGTGATTTTGGCTTATCCTCCGACTCCCCCTTCTGGAGCTTTCAATCCCAGCTTCTCCCACAATTCTGTAAGGTCTCGTTCCTAAAATAAACACCCTATTCATAGTGGTTCCACTTCTCTAACTGGACCTCAAACAAATCCTGGCATTTGAGTTCTATCAGTAAATGTAATGCCAAATAATTGTGGATTTCTGTATACGTGCTTTTTCTTCTCGCTAGCCTGATACCTAATCCCAGCCGGCCTGAGCTTTCATCTCTCCAGTGGTCCACAGAGATCAAATGTCAGTCTCCTGAGCCCCATGAAGGCCACAGCTTTGAGTGGGAAACACTATTGACTGAAAGCCTATTGGAGATGGGCCACCCAGGAAATATCTCATCTTGTACTCACAAGTCAGAGGCAACGGGGGCAGGAGTGACCAATATTGCCTCCTGAGAAGAAAGACACTCCTTAGGGTGATATGCTGCTGAACTGAACAGCGCTCGTAGGCTGTGTCTGCCCCTTTGCTTAGACCCAGAAATCTGAGCTTTCCTTTTTCTAGCTACCATCAGACTATACCCGCTGCCGCCACCAGGGGGCACTGTTGACTCTATAACAATTTGGCGGCTGCCAGTGGGTTAGCGAGCAGAGCTGTTTCTCACATAAATTAAGGGCATTGGCATCGCATGGTTCCAAGCGTCAAAACAACACGATTTTGGCAGTTTTCTGTTCGAAGCTCAATCTTTTTTGTAATAGGCCATCAGAGAGTTTTAAAGGGAGTCAGGAACAGCACAGTGGGTCTAGCTACAAAGCTCCTTTAGTTACCTGGAAGGTCTGAACCAGAGAAAGGTGTTTGAAAACAGTGAGTTATCATATGGAAAAGTTATGTGTGTCCTTCCTTTCCCAAAACTGGCTGGATCTGTAATGAATCGTAAGCAATGCCATCGCTTGAGCTGCTGATCATGGGCAGCCAGGAGGATCTTGAAATGGCAGACAAATGATGCCACTTAAGTGCCATGTTGCATCCCACAGTGGTGGGTGAGTTTGAATTGATTTATTTCCTATGAAAAATGCAAAGTTTAGGTCCTAATGGGTCAGGACTATAAGACTGAGAAAACAAAACCAAAGCCTTAGGGGTGAAGAGGAGGAGACTGACACAATGGCCAAACCCACCGCAGCTCAACATCAATGACCTTGGAGCTGGTTAATCTATTTCTTCTGGCTGGTGGTTACAGGGGCTGCCCGGAAGTAACAATCGCTGTTCCTGTTTATGGGCTATACTATGTTCCTGCTATACTGTTTTTCTTTCCCATCTTCACTATTAATCTCCCACCAGCCCTGTGATCAGACATCACTTCCTCAAAGGTAACAATCAGAATATATTCGACAGTGTTTCTTGAGTGCAGGGCATGTTCGGGCTCTGTCCTGGGTTTGGGGGAAGTGGTCATGGGAGGGAAGACCTCACTGAAAGTGGGGTGGCATGTGAAAGGAGAGGAAATTAAAGGAGGCAATTTCAGGGAAGGAAAACGGCAAATGCAAAGTCTCCGAAGGGAGAATGAGCAGAGCCTTTCAGGTCAGTGTGGATGGAGTGTAGGGAGGTAATGAAATCACTCTGATCTTCCCTGGACACATGTCCTTTGTGCCTGTTTTCTGATGTCTATTCAAGATCCTTATATATGTCTATTACCTCCCCTATTATGCCTTCTGAGGACAGGCTCTGAGCTCCATGCTCACCCAAAATCTTCACTCAACAGTTGCTTATTGAATTAAAGATGACAAGACATGGAGACCATTATTCCTGCAACAAGATGTGAAAATGCACAAGGAACAGGGGCAGAGCTGAGCTGGTGAGGCAGTGCACCTGAATGCCTGGTGTTTCAGTGAGGATGGGTTATGTTCTGGTGCAGTAACAAATGACCCCCAAATGTCAGGCTCTCATCTCTCATTCGATGTGTGTGCGTGTGCGCACAGGCGCACGTGTGTGTGTGTGTCCATTGCTGCTTGGCAGGGAACTCTGCTCACTGAGGTCATTCAGGGACCCAGGTGATGGAGGAGCCACCACCACCTTGACCCAAGCCAGTCTCCATGCTGACTCCAAATATTGGGTTCAGTGACAGGTATGTACTAAATAACTGTTATTAACTGACTGCATGGCAAACTTTCCAATCTCATGCTGCTTCTGGAATGATGCAAGGCACTGAACGTGTCTAGGACTGCTTTGTGTTGAGAAGGACAGAGTGTGAACTTTGGTGAAATTTTCAAATATATATGGTTTGGATAATATGACTTTGGATAAATATGTAAGGAGCAGAATAAGGTAAGGGTTTAGGGAATTGCTACACAAAAGATGGTCCACTGAGGCACAGCATCAAGATGATGTGGGGGGGGGGGGTTGTTAGAGATGCAGAAGAAGGGGTCCTATTCCCAACCGACTGAATCAGAATCAACAAGTTAAGTCCTCAAGGTGATGCGTATGCAGAGCAAAGACTGAGAATTGATTACTCAGAGTAGGGGTTCTACAGCCAGAGTGATTGGGTTTGAATCCCAGTTCTGCCAACAACTAGCTCTGTGACAGTGGATACATTACGTAAACTCTGTATGTCAATTTCTTGGTTTGCAAATGGAGTTAATAACAACAGTAAAGTGATAAGGTTGTTGTGAGGATTAAATGAGAGAACACCAGCCGAAGTGCTGAAAATAGTGCCTGGCACAAAGTAAAAGATCAAGAAATGTCAGAGATGATGACAGTGGTACAGCAAATACAGTTAAGGAAGTGTCTGTGCGACCACTTCCATTTGTAACCTCATCTGAAGCTATATTAGCCTGGTTCTTATACTAAATGGACTACCTGCTGGCCTTGAACTCTGAGTGGCAGGGTGAGGGGTGGAAAATCCACCCTGTGCGTCTCTACCAGGGTGATAAAAGTCAGGAATTATGGCAGGTACCAGAGGGGAAATTGATCACATGTGGGGGCATTTTAGCATCAGTCCTAAAAGTTGTTCTCACAGGCTGAAAGCCACCTGCATCTCGCATCTTACCCAGAGAAGCTGAGCCCAGGCTCTCTTCAGGGGAAATTCATCTCCGTAGAGGCGGAGTTCCAGTAGAGATGCCAGGGCAGCCCAAGGCACCGGGGAGCTGTCTGCAAGGTTAAGCGGAAGTTACAAAGGAATGACTTTTCAGTGTTTGTCGAAAATAGGAACGTCTAGCAAGGGAAACCTGATACAAAGTACTGGCCTGACCAATGGGACCTAACACAGGTGCCCAAGGTACCTGGCGTAGGGAATGGGCAGACTTAAGCACACACTTGAACACAGCTCAGTGGGATGAATAATCATAGGTCCAACCCCACTTGTGCCACTTCCCAACTGGGTGACCTTGAACAAGCCACGTAACCTCTTTGACATCAGTTTCCTGGTCTGTAAAATGGGATAAAAAGAGTAGGCACCACAGGGTCGTCAACAGGATTCTCTGGCAATTAACAAGCACCCAGTGAAAGATACTGTTATTATTGTTACTATTACTGGCTAACTGAGCTGAAGGTTGAATGTGTGAATCTCAGTTTCCTCGTTAGCAAAATGGGGCTGGTCATCTACAGCTTCATGATAGTCATTCACTGGACAAGTGCTTATTTCTTTTTTTAAAAAAATTAATTAGTGGGGGCTACTCTTCGTTGCGGTGCACGGGCTTCTCATTGCCGTGGCTTCGTCCTGTTGCGGAGCACGGGCTCCAGAGGCAAAGGCCTCAGTAGTTGCGGCACCTGGGCTCAGTAGTTGCGGCTCTCAGGCTCTAGAGCGCAGGCTTAGTAGTTGCGGCGCATGGGCTTAGCAGCTCCACAGCATGTGGGATTTGCCCAGGGCTTGAACCCGTGTCCCCTGCATTGGCAAGCGGATTCTTAACCACTGCACCACCAGGGAAGCTCCAGACAAGTGCTTATTTCTGTGCACACACTCCTAAGGTTTGGGAACACAGGGGTGAGCAGGTCAGCCCCCCCCCTTCCCTCTGCCCCGTGGAGCTGACATGGGATGGAAGCTACAGACAGATACTAAGCAAATAAACACACAAATGATGGAGAGTGGGTGGTGATGGCCCCCCAAATACTCCCTAACAGTTATTTTCTTGCTGGAGGGCACAAGGTTGGCATCTTTATCCATGCGCAGCGGGGTGGGGGGGGTGGGGGGGGGAGGGAGGAAGACATGCTGTTTCTACCGCCCACTCCCCCCGACCTACCCAGCCCCACCTTAGCCAAGCTGAGACCCTGGCATTTGTTAAGAGAAGGGGTGATACAAAGGTTATGGATCTTACTGACGTAAAACCAGATTTTTAACTCCTGGTTAGCAGCTGCAAGCTATCTGCACCACCTCTGGGTAGGTGGGGAGCTGATTTTCAATGTCACCACTGCCATGTACTAGCAAGTAACTGAACTTCCTTTCGGAGCTTCAGTTTCCCCACCTGCCCCAATGTACCCCCAAGACTGCTTGCTTCCCAGTCTTTCCTACCTCCCTGAAGGGTACCATTAGGTACCCACTTGCTTGGGCCCAAATCCTGGACTCTACCTCTTCTCCTACAGCCCACACCCATCCATCAGCAAGGCTTCTGCCTCCACCTGGAGCCAGCAGCCTAACTGGTCCATGTCTCCCCTTCATCTCCCTCCTACCTTCCAGTCCAGACCTCCATCACTCTTGCCCTCTTACAGTCAGCTCTTAACTGGACTCCAGCCTTCCTCTGCTGCCCCCTGCAGGCCATGTGTTACAAGAGGCCAGAGCTGTTCTGCAAAAAAAAAAAAAAGATCATTTTTTCCTCTACTTCCCAGCCTTTGCACTTTTGGTTTTCTCCTTCTTAAAAGCTCTTCTTTCAGAAGCCTGCCAGCTTACCCACTCCATCTGCCCTCTCTAAAGTTGTACCCCCAAATCAGACTTTCCCCTTATTCTGTTTTACTTTTATTCATAGCACATATCACTGTCTACTAGAACAGATTTATTTGTATATTTCCTGAGCATCTGTCCCCTAGAATATAAGATCTATGAGTTTAGGACCTTCATCTGTTTTGTTCACTGCTAGAACCCTATATCTGAGCCTGACAAATGGTAAGCAATAGACAGATATTTGTTGAATGAATGGATGAAATGTCAAAAGACAGTAATAGTACTCCCATTAGTGTTATTGTGAGTATTAAATGAGAGGATGTCTATATACAATAACAAAAGGGCCAGCACAGAGTGCAAAACATATGCCTGCCTGCCTTATTTATCATTTCTAATAGCAAGCATCATAGTCAGGACTGGCCATTAGATCTGCAGGATGACTATAGCTGCCTCATGAGGCCAACATATAGCCCTTCTTTTCCATGTTCCTAGTAACATATACTTATAGGTCCTCTGTCTAAAGGCAGACCTTATAAGAAATTCCTGAGCTAAATTCACAAATTCCAACCCTCATTTTATGCAGTGCTAAGACTTTGGAATTTAAGCATGAGCAACAAAAAATCTGAACTTGCCTTTTTGACTTACACACCCTGGGCACATGTGGAAACAGTGGGTTTCCTCTTTCCAACATCTCTTCTCTCCTATAAATCATGTTAATTGTCTCCATGTGCCCACAGCCCACAGGGAGTTTTGCAATAGCCTTTGAGGAGATTAGTGGTCTCTGATGTTGGTTATGAAATTCAGAAAAGCATCTGGAAGTAATTTAAGTTAAGGAATTAATGATTTGGGGGTTAAAAAATACATGCCTTTAAACAAATAAATACAGGAAACTCTTTGCCCAGAAACCTCTAAGTTGACACATCTATTTTGGGGGGAGTTTCCTAAAAAAGAGAAATCAACCACAGCATCCCTTTATTTGTTTCATTTTGTGTGTGTTTTGTTTTAAGAAGCTCACCCCGTGGGTTAAACGGGATCCTAAACTGAGATTTGCAGAAGAGAAGCACCCATTACCTGGGTCTCCTTTAGTCTGCTCTGGAAGAAGAAGGAAAAAGTCTCTTACAGGTGATGCTAGAAGACTTTGTGGTCTCAAGGCACACCTGAGACTTGGAATACCCGAGGATGGCAGATGCCTTTGGGGACTGGGAAGTGGATTTACCTGATAGAGGCTCCTCTTCTCCTTTTTCTTCTCATTTAGAATTTTGCTGTATTTCCCTGTGGTTTGTTCAGCTTCCCCTCTCTAATTATTTGAACCGCAGAGTCCTGGACCATGACCTGTATTTGGCTTTGCAGTAGAGAGGGCAATATTCTGTGCCAAGAGGAAAGAAATGATGTGTTTGGAGGGGGGGACAAATGATGAGCCCGCAAAGGAGAAGAGCAGAGGAGTAGCGGCATAACTGGGGGCTTTTTCTTTTGTTCTTATTTTCAGGCAGGAGGGAGACAGGATGAAGCAGATTCCAACCTCTTGGTCAGGAAATGAGGGGCTATGTTGTATTTCTCACTGAGGCTAGAAATATTGAAATGAAAAATATTTATTCTCCAGTGACTTTCAAGCTAACAAATAAAAATGAGGAGGAAATGTGCCTTCCATTTTAGGAGCCCGAGTCTACTTTATTGTTGCCTTCCAAGATTGTGTGCACACTAGCCCAATCAACTGAAGAACTGGACAGTTATCAGCAAAGTCCACTTAAAAAATGAAGTCTCTGCTACCCAGGCCTATCAGAACCAGGGGTCTGCAGTTTTCTTTTTGGCCTGGCTAGTTTTCGCAGCTGCCTTCTCTCCATATCAGGCAAGCGGAGTGGAGCAGTGAGCCCTCTTCCTCTGCAGGCTGTCCAGCTGGGAGAAGGGCTCCAGGGATGGGAGTGCCCTCAGAGCCTTTGCTCCCCACCCCTAATTTCTCCTTATGCTTGTGTCATGATCCCCTGTAACTGAGTCTGGACAGGAGAAACGGGATTTGCAGTGCTCAAAATCTTTCACTTTTGTTTCTTCTCCTCTGATCAAGGGTGTCTTTTTGTTTGTTTATTTTTATCTTTCATTTTGAAATTTATTCCTGGCTCTGGTGACCAGGAGCGATGATGACACATGACACAGTGGGCTACTTTTCTGAGGTTGGACAGAGTCAGCCCGGGTGAGAGCTGGGCCTCTGAGCCCTGCCCCTGAAGAGCCCAGGACACCAGGGGACTGCCAGGCCAGGCTGTGTGGTTTGGGGGAAGCGCACCGGCTGGGTCAGGGGTGAGGATGGGGGGGAGCGGGTGGCTAGGCCTCCAGGGCAAGGCTGCTGGGCTCAGAACACATTGCCTTTCACTCACGGACACGAGGGGGAGTCGGGGTCCTGCGTTCAGAGTGTTCAGATCCCTGGGAAGCAGGTGAGGCCCGAGCATCAGTAACCCGCGCAGGCAAACAGCTGGGATCCACGCGGGGAGGGAGGGCAGCGCTGGGAACATCACCGAGAAGAGATTTGGGGCACGAAGTGGGGTGGCGAGTCCTTGTCTGAATCTTCAGAGAAAAAGCTATTGCAGGAACAAGTCTGGCTGGGGAGGGGGGCGTTTCCGCCTGGAACAGTGAATAAAAACACACCGGTGGGGGTGCGATATCCAACAATATAGGATATACAGTGGAAAAGGAACCTTTCCATCTCCCCAGGGTTCCAGTCCCCTTCCTGAGATACCACGTTGTCTTCCTTTACACACACACACACACACACACGCGCGCGCACACACACCCCCCACAAATATATACACATGTGCACACGCCTCTGTATAAGCAGTGTCCCTCTTGAGTCTGTCCTGCACGTTGCTTTTTCCTGCTGAACAATCTCTCTGGGAGATCTTTCCCCATCAGCTGCAGGGGACTTCATTCCAGATGTCCCCAGCTCTCAAGGCGAAGAATCAGGGGATGACCTGAAGTTGAGGTGCGGGGAGTGAGGACCCCGGGAGGCTGGCGAAGGGAAGAGTCCAGCTCCATCTTGTGTCGCGGTACCTGCGCAGAACTCTCCGGGACGCAAGCCACAGGGCGAGAAGGCGGGAGGCTGCAGGGAGGAGGACCGACCCCACTCGCCTCGGCGCCCCACCTCCTCTCCGGGCGCCTGCTCCCGGACCCGCGCACTTTCTCCAGCTGGTCCTCCCACAGCCTCCGGCCAGGGGCGGGGTTGGGGGCGGGGCCCCGGTGGGCGGGGCCGAGCGGGCGGTCCGGGGGCGGGGCGGGCCGCGGCGGCTGCGGCGGCTGGAGAAAAGTTGTCCCGGCCAGAGCGCGAGCCGCAGCGGGATCCGGAGCCGCCGCGGCGTGCACCCGGCAGGGGCGGGGCGCGACCACCGGCTCCGCAGCCCGGCCGGCCGACTCGCTGCCGGGGGTGGCCCCGGGGCATGGGACAGCCGGCGGGGGCCGCGAGCGGGCGCTGCGCCCCGGGCGGGCGGCGGGCGGCCTGAGCTGCCGGGACGCAGGATGCTCTCCGAGGGCGCGGCCCCCGGGCCGGTGGCGCCGCTGTGCGGGGTGCTGAGCCTGGTTCTGGGCGCGCTGCTGGGCAGAGGTAAGAAGCCGCGGGCGGGGGCCGTCGGTTGCGCTGGCGCTTGGGAAGTTCCCCGCGGTCCCCAGGAGCCCGGGCGGGGGGAGCCGAGGGGTGGGGGTGTCATGGGGACCTGGGTGAGGGAGCTGGTTCCCGGGCGCAGAGCGGCCCCTTCCCTAGATGGGTGACCCCAGTTGGGCGCCGCGTACGTGGGATTGGGGCGAAATCGGCTGATCCAGTATCTCTCCGGGTTCGGGGTGCTTCCCGGGGGCGAAGAGGGGGCGTGGCTGAGGGACACTCTGTGTTTGGTCACCATCCCCGAGTTTCATGAGGACTTAACGCAGCCCCAGCACAGTCACATAGTGGAGCTGGGGTTCCGGGAGCGGGCAGCGGGTTCTTTGCGCCTCCTTCTCCCCGGCTCAGTCGGACTGGGACTGGTGACCCACGAGGACAGACCGGGCCCTTTGCCTCCCCTTCCCCCCATCGTGGGGTTCCGAGGGCCGGCGTTGGCCGACGAAGGAATGGGCGCTCACCGCGCAGCTCCCGGGGACATCAGCTGGGGAGAAACCCGGGACCCCCTCCGGGCACCCCGCTGAGGTCCTGTGTGGTCTAGGAACGCGCAAGGGTGATTGCGCGGGTGGGAGAGATGGGGATGCATCTCGGAATCAGACCCGGGCTTCCCAGCAGCCGGGTCCTGGAGGGGGTGCCTTTCACCTCAGTCTCCTTATCTCTGCTACGGGAGTGACCACCCTGTCTTGGGTTTAAGAGAGTTCGGGGAAGGAACCCGTCGCGCCCAAAGAGCTCACGAAGGGTTGGTATTATTATGCAGGTTTTGATTACGTGAGTGTGGGGCCCAGGCCGGCGGCGGGAGGGGCGGGGAGGAAGCCCCGCTAATCGGGGGACGGCGGCTGCGCGCACAGCGGCCGGGCCGGGAACCGAGTGCGGGTCGGCGCGTGGAAAGAGGGTGCGGGGCACCGCTTTTCCGCTGCCCGCGTAGGGGCAAGGGTCTCGGGGCCATCGGGTGAAACCGAGATGCCCTCAAGTGTCCCTGCCCTTCGCGCTGCGTCGCGGCTCCGGCCCCGGCCCCGGGCCCTGCGCTGGCACACCGAGTCCAACCTGATAAGAATCACGGCTCTCTCCCGCCGAAAGCTCTTCAGGCTGGGCTGGAAATGCATTGGGAGAGACAAGTTGCCAATTGATGTTACAAAGTAGCGTTTCCTTTGCAAAAGTCATTGCGCAAAAGTCGTTCTGGAATTCCAGAAAAATCTACATTCCTTGAGGCTGCAGGTTCCCAGACACACCAACCTGACAAAATTGCTGTTTTAAACAGTGTCCCTTTCTCCCAAGAGCTCCAGGTAAACAGAAGCGCGCGCGCGCGTATGTGTGTGTGTGTCTGTGTGTGTGCGCGTGCGCGCGCGCATCGCATGCACGTGCGTGCGTGTGAAGGCTTGGGGAACATATTTCTGTTTTATTCCAGAGGACAAATCTGGAATAAAATCTGGTGACTTAATTCTGCCAGTAGTTCTGGGTTCTGTCATATTTCTAGGACTCAGTTTCCCCGAATGGCAAGTGCCCATTTGAATAAATTCCTTCGCAAAATCTTTCC
Source organism: Hippopotamus amphibius kiboko (assembly GCF_030028045.1). NCBI lineage: Eukaryota > Metazoa > Chordata > Mammalia > Artiodactyla > Hippopotamidae > Hippopotamus > Hippopotamus amphibius. The sequence goes on from NC_080193.1 coordinate 23,768,854, forward strand.
CAGAGATGTGATGATAAAGTGAATTAACGGATAGAACACACTTTGTTGAGGAAGGTGGTGTCATTTTGATTGCAGCGAAGAGTGAAAGTCCCCTATCAGGTTTTCTCCCTCTTCGAGAGGATTTAATCAGGTTAGAACTCTGACTGCTGAATGTGCTTTTTAAAGTAAGTTGTGGACTTTTCTTAATTAAAGCTCACATCCCCACCCCACCATCCCCCATCTAGAGGATTTTACTTTTGATTTAGAGAAATGGCCATTAGAAACGTCTGTGTGGAAGAGGGCAGCAATTTTGTTGGAAAGTGGAATTGGGAATCTTGTTTTGAAGATGCTATTTACACAAGAAGGGGTGGGGGTGTTGGAGGTTAGGGGGGAAAGCCCTCCCCCTCCCCCCAAAGCCACCCCTCCCCCTGGCTTAGGGCAACCTGATTTGGTGGGGTTTTCTTTCCCTGCTTTTGCTTGAAGATTTTCACTACGTGGTTTGGAGGGGCGTATGGGTCTACAAAATATTTTTCATTTTGTTTCTTGTGGTCAAAAGCAGCAGTACATTCACCCCCTCAGATACCTCTGCATAGAAAATGTTTGCCCCATAGATTTCTTATAGAGAGGGAAGTTTTCTGACCCTTGTTTAAATTTGTACTGTCTTAAAAAAAAATCCATCGCTGACTCTTCCTGCCCAAGGATTTAAGTGCTGATTTCTGGAATCCTCGAAACCACTGATCAATTTTTAATACCAATTGTAAGCTGATGTTCAACTGTAGATTTAAGGCTCTGCAATTCCTGGGGGTTTGGAACAGGATCATTGTTCTTGGGCAGTTCCATAAATAGCACAGGGCACTGAAAGAAGGGAGTCTTCCTAAGATTTAAGACCAGGGCTGAGGTAGATGAAGCCGCGTGTCCTTGAGTTACAGGTTGAGGAATAGGGCCCGTGTAAAGCAGAGGAGAGGGTGGTGGTAGGCTGAGATGCTGTCGGAGGTGAAGTGGCAATCGTCAGTCACGTAGGGCGCCCCTGGGAAGGTCACACAGGCCAGAAATCTCTTTTCAGAAATATGGGGCCAGGTGTGTTTCACGATTGAGATGGTAGGTAGGTAGATAGACAGGTAGAGGCGCAGGGTCGTCCATGTTTACTGTCTAACACGCCCAGGCTGGCTGTGAAGTTGTGCCCGTAACTGGACCCATAGGTACTTTTGCATGAAAGATGTGAGTATTCACATGGAGGAGGACAAAGTCCCCAAATAACCTCATTGCACTTTTCGAGGAGGACAAAGTCCCCAAATAACCTCACTGCACTTTAGAGCAGCTGTGGTCACCAACGGAATTAAAAACCAGGCAACCAACCTTTGGACTGTCAGAGTTTGGAGGATTTTCAATTGCTAGCTTGGGATTTGGAGCCTGCGGCAGGTGTCATGAGTAAGAGGAGGTTGTCATGGGGGAGCGGTCCTTTTCACCTCTCACATGCACCCTCTCCCCACTGGTAACCGCTGGTTTGTCTCTATATCTGTGAGTCTGGTTCTGTTGCTGTTATATTCACTGACTTGTTTTATTTTTTAGATTCCACATGTAGGGCTCATGCCTTGTCCTTCATACACTTAAAGAACACATGCACTCTTTGCACTAGACACACACCCCTTCCTACCCAAGTTGAAACTCCCAGCTGCACTGAAGCTTCTTAGAAGTGATTTCAGCTTCTCGGAAGCCATTCTATGACACCACCAGGCTGCTGGGCCTGTCCTTGTTCTCTGCTCTGCCCACGGCCCTAGACCAGTGCTTGCAAGCTTCATGACCTGCAGACAAGCACTGTTCTGTCCATAATGTTTTAAAACAACTAAACAGGATCCCCCAAAATGGGAGAATTCAGGTCAAAAAATCGGGATTTCCAGTTTCCTCTTAAGAGTGTGGGTGCTCTGCTGACCTTGGGTGCACATTCCCTTAGGGCTACATGGGGCCAAAGCTACGGGTGGGTGTCCCCCACCCCCACCCCTGGCCCTGGATGGGTGTTTATCAAGGGCTGCTCTTCCCCCCTTAGCTGCCTGCCCCTTCCCCTTGGCCATTTGAATTTGCACCATCAGTTCTTTCTCCTTAATCTCACTATTCATCCTTAGCTTAAGCACAATTGTGGCTAGAATTGGGCAGAGAAGAACCCAGAACTCTCATTTATATTAGCAGTTAGCACTTTCACAAAGCAGGGGTTAAAACAAAGCCCTTGGATGTATTAGATATTTCATACATCCATAGTCATGAGAAGCGAGGTTAATAAAACGAATCTTTGGTATATTAATTGGAGTGAAAGGGAGTATTACTGAATTAATGGAATAAATGGAAAGTCTGATGGATAGAATATTTTCACAGCAATCTACTTTGTTTAAAAGTCAGGTTTATTAATGTGATTTGCATACAGTAAAATTCACCCTTTGGAGGATAGAGTTTTCATTTTGACGAAGGCACATGGTCACGTAAACACCAACACAATTGAGGTATAGAAAGAACATTTCCATCACCCCCCCCCCCCAAGCTCCTGGGCGCCCCTGTGTAGCCACCTCCTTCCCCTACCTGCAGTTCCTGGCAACCACTGATTTGTTCTCTGTCCTTATAGTTTGGCCTTTTTCATAATTTCGTAAAAATGGGATCGTGCAGTATGCAGCTTTTGAATCTTCTTTCACTTAGCACAATGCATTTAATTTATTCACCTGTGTATCAGTCTGTTTCTTTTTCTCCTTTTTTTTAAAATTGAGGTATAGTGGATTTACAATATTATATGTTTCAAGTATATGACATGGTGATTCAAAATTTTAAAGATTATCCTCCATTTATAGTTAAATATAATATAAATGTTAATGCACAATATATCCTTGTAGCTTATTTATTTCATACATAGTAGTTTGTACCTCTTAATCCTGTACGGCTATCTTGCCCCTCCCTCTTTCCTATCCCCACTGGTAACCACTAGTTTGTCTATATCTGTGAGTCTGTTTTTCTTTCTTTTTTTTTTTTTTGATATATTCACTAGTTGGTTTTATTTTTCAGATTCTGTATGTAAGTGATACCCATGACAGCATTTGTCCTTCTCTGTCTGACTTATTTCACTAAGCATAATACGCTCCAGGTCCAGCCGTGTTATTGCAAGGGGAAACATTTCATTCTTTTCTGTGGCTGAGTAGTATTCCATGTTTTTATCCATTCATCTGTTGATGGACAGTTAGGCTGCTTTGATATCTTGGCTCTTGTAAAAAATGCTGCAGTGAACATTGGGGTGCATTGGCTTTTCGAATTCGTGTTTTCGCTTTCTTCAGATGTATGCCCACGAGTGGAATTGCTGGATCATATGGTAATTCTATTTTTAGTGCTTTGAGGAACCTCCATACTTTTTTCCACAGTGGCTGCACCAATTTATGTTGTTAGCAACAGTGTACAAGGGTTCCCTTCATGGTCACATCAAAACCACAATGAGATATCACCTCACACCCGTCAGATGGCTGTCATCAAAAAGACCACAAATAGTCCATTGCTTTTTAATACTGTGTAATATTACAGTGAATGGGTACAGCATTGTTTGTTCATTCATTTCCTAGTTGAAAGCCATTTGGATTCCTTCCATTTTGGGGTGATTATGAAAAATGTCACTATAAATATTCACAACAGGTTTTCATGTGAATGTGTTTTCATTTCTCTTGGGTAAATACCTAGGACTGGAGTTGCTGGGTGGTGTGATCACTGTACACATAACTTTATCAGAAATTGCAAACATTTTTCAAACAAGGAAACATTTTGCATTCCCACCAGCAGGGTATGAGAGTTCCAGTTGTTTTGTATCTTCAGGACTCCTTAATGTTATCCCTTTTCTTTTACTTTGATTTTGTGTAGCAGTTCTAATAGGTGTGCAGCAGTATATCTTTCAAGTTTTAACATCTATCCTATGACTTATAATGTTGAGCATTCTTTCTTGTGCTTACTTCCCATCCTTATATCTTCTTTGGTGAATGTCTTTTTCACATCTTTTGCCAGTTTTTTTACTGGTTGTTATTTTGATATTATTGATCTTTGAAGGTACTTTATGTATTACGGATACAAGTTCGTTTTCAGATATGTGTTTATAGAAATTCTTCCAGTATGTGTCTTTGGAAGCGCAAAGGATTTTTTTTAAATAAAGTTTGGTTATTTATTTATTTATTTTTTTTAGTAATTTTGCTTTTGTTGTTACATCTAAAAAATCTTTGCCTAAGATTTTCAAGGATTCGCCAAATGTCTCTAGTGATGTTCAGATATTTTATATCCCTGCTTATTTTTTATCTTTATGTTCTGTCAGTTATTGAGAGACATGTTGAAGTTGTGGGATTATCTAGTTTTCATTTCAGTCCTGTCAGCTTTTCTTTTATGTGTTTGATACACTGTTTTAGGTACATACACGCTTAGGATTGTAATGACTTCCTGGTGAACTGACTCCTTTCTCATTATGTAATATCCCTCTTTATTCTTGGAAATATTCCTTATTCCGAAGTCTGTTTCATCTGATATTAATATAGCCACCTTGGCTTACTTCTGATTAATGTTTGCATTGTTGTATCTTTTCTGTCTTTTTAAAAAAACAATCTCTATCTTTATATTTTATGCAGATTGTTTATAGGCAGCATATAGTTGGGGTTTTGCCTGTTTATCTGATCTGATAATCTCTGTCTTTTAATGATTATATTTAGACCATTTATATTTAAGGAAATTATTGATATATTAATATTAAAATCTGTCATCTTGCTTTTTGCTTTATGTACCATCTGTTCTGTACTCTTTTTTCCTTCTTTTGTGCCTGCTTTCATGCTGAGTATATTTTTTATGATTCTATTTTATATCCATATAGGTTTATTATTTATACCCCTTTAAAATTTAGCCATTGACCTAAGGTTTACAAACTATATCTTTAATTAATCAAAGTCTACATTCAAATTATGTCATACTGCTTTATATGTTTTGTAAGAACCCTAAAACAATATATCCCCAAGATTTTTTTCCTCTACGTGTAATCCTTTTCAAGTGCATTCACCTTACACCCTGGGTATGGCAAAGGGAATTTTCACTTAGAGATTATTTGCATATATTTTGAAAAAGGATACCAATTATGCTTAATTGGCTTGCCTTTGTTTATGAGTTGGTACCTCTGATATATTTGAAACTGTTTTCTCTGCAGGACTTTATTCTTTCTCCTGTGTGCTGAGCTGAACAAAAGTATTTCTATACCTTGGGGATTTAGAAATTACTGCCTTTAAGGAGAGAACAAAGGTAAAATACAACCCAGCCAAAGTCTGAATTAGTAAAATTTCCAAGACAATGGTTATCGATATTTCCTGGAGTGAGTCCTTGTCTTCTGCAGTGTGTACATTTCTTTCTTTCTTCCCCTTTCTTTCTTTCTTTCTTTTTCTTTCTTTCTTTCTTTCTTTCTTTCTTTCTTTCTTTCTTTCTTTCTTTCTTTCTTTCTTTCTTTCTTTCATTCTTTCTTTCTTTCTTTCTCTTTCTTTCTTTCTTTCTTTCTTTCTTTTTCTTTTCTTTCTTCCTTCCTTCCTTCCTTTCTTTTCTTTCTTTCTCTCTTCCTTCCTTTCTTTCTTTCTTTCTTTTCTTTCTCTCTTTCTTTCTTTCTCTTTCTTTTCTTTCTTTCTTTCTTTCTTTCTTTCTTTCTTTCTTTCTTTCTTTTCTTTCTCTCTCTTTCTTTCCTCTTCCTTCCTTTCTTTCTTTCTTTCTTTCTTTCTTTCTTTCTTTCTTTCCCTTATTAAGGATGCTCTTAGTGGCATATTAAGAGTGTTAAGTTCACACTTGCAAAATCTGGGATCCTAGACAACTTGATGTAGAAGACCATGCCATCTTTACATAATTTTTTTTTATTATTGAAGGATGGTTAACACATAGTATTATATTAGTTCCAGGTATACAACATAGGGATTGGACATTCATATACATTATAGATTGATCACCATGAAAAATTACTAGAGTAATGATCTATCACCATACAAAGTTATTGCAATGGTGTTGACTATATTTCCTATACTGTGTAGTACATTCCCGTGACTTATTTATTTTATACCTGTGAGTTTGTAACTCTTAACCCCCTTCCATCAAATACTTTTTCTTTATTCCTCACACCCTTCACGTTGTCAGCGACATGGGGAGCTATCACTTATGGATTAAGGATGCCCAGTATCATGGAAGAAGAAGCTTAGTTTTGAGCATCTGTTCTGCCAGTTACTGGGTGAATTGGTCAGAAGCCTCTGGTGTTAGCAGCAGAAACATATCAGGGCCACCCAAGGTCTAAGGGATTGGGATCTTATGACCCTGAAGGTACACTGAGGGACAAGTTTCCTAAAAATCTCAAGTTGCCAGTTCAAGGGTCCTGGTACATATCATTGATGTCTGGTTTCAGGGTACCACTGCTGGGATACAGGGGTTCTAATTATTTTATTTGTTTTTATCTCTATGCTTATGTTTTAGATTCTAGGGAGAAAGAATCCCTTGACCTTGACTGAACTTTAGAATCACCTGAGAAGCATTAAAAAATGCTAACCTCCAGGCATAGAGGCAGGGTTGATCATTTTCCCTTTTTCTTAAAAAAAAGTATTTATTTGTTTGTTTATTTATTTATTTATTTATTTATTTATTTTTGGCTGTGTCGGGTCTTCGTTGCTGCACATGGGCTTTCTCCAATTGTGGCGAGTGGGTGCTACTTTTAGTTGTGCTGTGAGAAATTCTCATTGCAGTGGCTTCTCTTGTTGCGGAGCACAGGCTCTAGGCATGTGGGCTTCAGTGGTTGTGGCATGTGGGCTTCAGTAATTGTGGCTCAAGGGCTTAGTTGCTCCACAGCATGTGGGATCTTCTCGGATCAGGGATCAAACCCGTTGGCAGGTGGATTCTTAACCAGGGAAGTCCCCGTTTTCACTTTTTAAAAGCTTTTCAGGTGATTCTCAGGTGTAGCCAGGGGTGAGAACAGGTTACTTAGCCCCTTCCCTGTCTATAAAAGATTAAGATGATGGATGGACAGTTCCACCATTTTGTATTCAAGGGAGAAGGGTATTTCTCCCAGAGAAAGATCGAAGAACTGTTACAAAAGAAAGACAGAGGCCGGACATCTCGTGTGTGTGTGTGTGTGTGTGTGTGTGTGTGTGTGTTTGTGTATAGCAAAAAGTGGAGGAAAGGACAGCTCTTCTGAGCCTACTTTGTAGGATTGTGAGAGTATTTTAATGAAAAAAATGGGTGTGGCCACTGGGCACAGTGCATTGGTTTCCTGAGGCTGTTGTAACAAATTACCATAAACTGGGTAGTTTAGTATAACAGAAACTTACTCCCTCCTAGTTCTGGAGCCAGAAGTCCAAGGTCAAATGCAGTCAGGGCCACACTCTCTCCAGAGACTCTAGGGGAGGCTCCTCCTTTGCCTCTTTCAGCGTCTGTTGACTTTTGGCTTCCTTGACTTGTGGCCGAAACCCTCCCATCTCTGCCTCCGTCTTTACGTGTACTTCTCTGGATGCTTTCCCCTTTCTGTCTTTTATTTTTTATTTTTTTCGCAGCTTCCGGTCTTAGTTGTGGCACACGGGATCTTTGTTGCAGCACATGGGATATTTCGTTGTGGCTCGCATGCTCAGTTGTTGCAGCAATGTGAGATCTTAATTTCCCGACCAGGGAATGAACTCGCCTCTCCTGCAGATTCTCAACCACTGGACCACCAGGGAAGTCCCTCCCTTTTCTGTCTTATAAGGACACTGGTCACTGATTTAGGGCCCACCCTCATCCAGGATGACCTCATCCCAAAGTCTTTAAATTAATTACATCTGAAAAGACTCTGTTTCCAAATAAGACCACATCCATGGGTTCTAAGTGGACCTATCTTTTGGGGGCCACCATTCAACCTGTTACACACAGGTGATAATTGGCACATTAGTAAGAGGTCAATAAATCATAGCCATTATTAGATATATAGTTATCAAAGACATGGTGAAGAAGAATCACCCAAAAAATCTGATAGAAACTATACATGGATTTTTTAAAAAAATAACAGAGAATAATGTAAAAAGAATAAAAAGAATGATAAGAACAGTGGATTTGCCGATATCAGGGAATAGGAAAAGCTCCTTGAGTGTGCTGTGTCCGTTTATTATCAACCTAAACAGAGAGCCAGGGGTTTATATTCTGAGACACCCCTTGATGTACTTCATGCTTAAATACAGCTTAGGCCTAATTCCATTTGGCTTAGTTTCATAATACTCTTGATACTGTCTTAAACAGCCCTTCTCCCTCGGGGGTCGCAGAGCCATCAGAATCATCCAAAGCAGCTCCCATGCCTCCCTTAGGTTTTTTCATCCAGCTCTGCAGTTGACTCCTCTCATCATTCTTGCTCAATCGGTCCCTCTGGCCCCTTAATTACAGTGTTTGCTTTCTACCGCGTTTCTTCACCGTCTCTGTGGACTCGGATGCTGTAGAAATGTGGATATAACACTGCCCACTTTGGCACGTGGGGGTAGATTAGTGGTCCTTTGAGGCAATAAGGGATTCTCTTATTCTCAAAACAAACAGAGGAACTTTAAGACATTCACCCCACCCCCAGCACACACACAGAACAGAAGGCTGTTTTTGTTCTTATTGCGAAATTCAAGCTTAGTGGTGATTTTAAGCCAAAATGAAAAACTCACACCTCAAACAGGATGGGCTCTGGCAACAGGGTTTTGTCTCTGTTGGAGACAATGAGGTTGAGTTTGAGGCCTGACACCAAATCATTCAGTTCATTAGCTCGCAACCCCTTTAGTTGCAAATGCTGAAAAACCCAGCTTATGCAAATGGTACCAAAGCCAAAAAATAAAGTTAAATTAAAAGATGGGGGTTGAGTTGAAAAAATGTATTAGGTCAGCTAACTGGAAAAAAAGAACCCAAAACATGTAGGCTTCAGGCATGGCTGAACCCAGGGCTCAATCAATGTCACTAGACACTGTTTCTTGCCATCTCTTGTCTCCTCTGTTCTCAGTGCTGGCTTCATTTCTGAGTGGTCATCATTGTCACCAGCAGCGCAAGGTTTACATTCTATCCACATAACACAACCTAACAAAAATAAAGTGACTCCCCAAACGACTGTAGAAAAAGTTGATGGCACAAATCTCATGGTGCTCAGCAGAGTCCCTGTCCCAGTGCTGAGCCAGTCACCGTGATAGGAGAGGATGGAGTTTCTGATTGGTCAGGTCTGGGACACACCAATCCGGGAGCCTCAGGTCATCTCCACCCAAACTGCTAGGACAGAGAGTGCAGAAGCTGTGGTCCAGAGATGAATTGGGCTATGTCAGATGACAAGGAATAGATGCCAGGCAGTCAGGACCCTATCCAACTAACCAAAGAACAAAATGAAGGAAACCGAAGGCCAGTTGGATGGCTGCTTCTCACATGTGTAGTTAAAGCCCATCAGACATCCCTCCATAGCAGCACCATTCACAGTAGCCAAGAAATGGAAGCAACCTAAATGTCCATCAACAGAGGAATGGATAAAGAGGATGTGGTGCATATATACAATGGAATATTACTCAGCCACAAAAAAGAATGAAATAACACCATTTGCAGCCACATGGATGGACCTAGAGATTATCATACTCAGTGAAGTAAGTCAGACAGAGAAAGACAAATATCATATGCTATGGCTTATATGTGGAATCTAAAAAATGATACAGATGTACTTACTTAGAAATAGACTCACAGACATAGAAAACAAACATCATTACCAGAGGGGAAAGGGAAGGGGAGAGATAAATTAGGAGTTTGGGGTCAACAGATACACATTACTATATATAAAATAGATAAACAGCAAGAACCTACTGTATAATATAGCACCAGGAACTATATTCAGTATCTTACAATAACCTATAATGGAAAAGAATCTGAAAAAGAATACGTGTGTGTGTATGTATAACTGAATCACTTCACTGTATACCTGAAACTAACACAACATTGTAAATCTACTATAGTTCAATAAAAATAAAAAAAATCCCTCCGGTACCAGCTGTGGTCCAGCTGCTGCATCACTAACTTCTTCTCCCACTGGCCCCTCTTGCAGACGAGGAGACCTTCCCTCCACCAGGAGGGTTGAGTTCCGAAAGCCAATCAGATTCTAATGCCTCAGCCGTGCAAGGCAACCCTAAAAGCCTCCCGCTCTGCCATCTTCATTTATGAGAAGAAAAGATCCTGGGGCACGTCTCCATTTGGGTGCGTCTGTTCTGCTCCAGCTCTGTTTCATGTCTCCTGCTTCCTAAGTGGCGATGTGCTCTTTTCTCCAATTTATGTAAATCTTGTGGGTCAGCACACAGCCTTTGGTCACCATTCTCTTTAGTTTCCATTTTTAATTGTAACCAATGAATTGACTCACAGAGCAGACTTTTCTCATCTACTTTCAAACTTAACGTTTTCCTGTATTGTGCTGATGTCCATTGGTCATCTCCCCAGCTGTGGCCTGGCCCTTGGACGCCTCCCCTGACCATCGATGACAGGGGGTGTCTGCCACCAGTGGCTTTGGCTGGGAGGTTGGCTGTGAGGAGTCCTGTGGTTCACTCTCATGTTCACAGAAGCAGGAAGTCTGCACACATCAGGTTCTTACCCCTTCTCAGTGGTCCAGGAGTCCTTGATCTGGGGGGTTTTATTCTCTCTCTCAAATGTCTTGACCTTCTGTTCTCCAAACACACATGTTGCTAAGGGTTTGGTGCTATCCATTGCTTATTCAATTACTGCAGATCCTGTGGAGACAGTCCTAACTTTAAAAACCCAAGAGGAAGCCCACGATGTTCTCCATCCTCAGCACACACCAGCTGCATCTTGGTTGGGGAGGTCCCCCATTCAGACTCTTCCTGACCATCAGTCAGATCACGTTGTCCTCTGCTCAAAACCCTCCAGAGGCTCCCTTCATAGTGAGAGATGAAGCCACGGTCTGTTCAGTGATCTGTAAGGCACAGCATGAACTCTGACCCCCAGCATCCTTCTGACTTCATCTCAACCCCCATGTCCTCACATGCACATTCTGTTCCAGTCCCACTGGCCACCTTGCTGGTTCTCACTACCCTACTAGGCTCCCACCTCAGGGCCTTTGCACATGCTTGCTGTGGGGTAGTGTCTACAAGGGTGAGCCAAAAATTATCTGCTCTCTGGATGTAGAATTTATTTTGATTAATTTTTAGAAAAGACAAATACATCATTTTTCAACATAAGCTCCTTGCTTTTCAATACACTTTGTCCATCTGTAAACAAGCTTTTGTATTCCCTCATTAAAAAATGTTTTAGGCTGAGCTGCAAGCCACAAATACACTGCTGTCTTCACTTCTTCATCAGAAGTGAATCTTTGTCCTTGTAGGGCTGCCTTCAGGGGACCAAAGAGATGAAAGTCTGATGGAGCAAGAACAGGACTACAGGGAGGATGCTTTAGCACCTCAAAACGAAGCTTTTGCAGAGTGTCGACACTGTGGGCAGAAGTGTGCAGATGTACATTGTCATGCAAGATCACAACACCCTTAGATAGCAGTCCTCTGCAATAATCTGCGGGCGTGGATGGGCATCTGACTCTTTCTTGATGGCTAACACTTGTGCAGCCTTCCTTGAACTTCGCTATCCATTCACACACACTTCTTTGCTACAAAACACTTTCTCCATACTGCACACAAAGTCTTCGGTAAGTAATGGCATCAGGTACACCCTCAGACCACAAAAAAGGAATCAATGCACGCTGCTCTTCTTTTGTGCGAATCACAAGTGGGGCATCCATCTTTGCTCGCAGCACAGTTACAAGTGAACTGATGTAACACTTTCACACCTGCACAGCAGTGACTGGGGAGAGAGTAGCCTTGAACGGAAAGCGCTGATAAGACAGTGCAGCCAACAGAAGTTTTAATATAACCAGAGTGTGAATACTTTTTGACTCACCCTCGTGGATATCTACTGGAGCCATTACCCGTGTCTACACCATCTTCATTATGGAGCTTCTCTATTCTAGTCTATCCTATCCTATCCTTTCCTTTCCTTTCCTTTCCTTTCCTTTCCTTTCCTTTCCTTTCCTTTCCTTTCCTTTCCTTTCCCTTCCCTTCCCTTCCCTTCCCTTCCCTTCCCTTCCCTTCCCTTCCCTTCCCTTCCTTTCCTTTCCTTTCCCTTTTTCTCTCTCTTTTTCTTTCTTTCTTTCTTTCTTTCTTTCATTTGTTTACTTATTTATTTATTGGCTGCATTGGGTCTTCGTTGCTGTGTATGGTCTTTCTCTAGTTGTGGCGAGTGGGGGTTGCTCTTCATTGCAGTGTGCAGGCTTCTCATTGTGGTGGCTTCTCTTGTTGCGGAGCATGGGCTCTAGGTGCATGCAGGCTTCAGTAGTTTTGGCACATGGGCTCAATAGTTGTGGCTCACAGGGTCTAGAGTGCAGGGGCTCAGTAGTTGTGGTGCACGGGCTTAGTTGCTCCGCAGCATGTGGGATCTTCCCAGACCAGGGATCGAACCTGTGTTCCCTGCGTTGGCAGGCGGATTCTTAACCACTGCGCCACCAGGGAAGCCCTCTATTCTTTTCTATTGTGTTTTTCTTTGCACTTATCACCACCTGATAACCCATAGATCTCCCTTATGTGTTTGGCCATCTTCATCTCCCTTAGAATTTAAGCTCCATGAGACTAGGACTTCTTTCTGTTTTGTTCACTAATGTAAATATCTCTTTGGCTCATTAGCCCCAGTGCCTGGCACCTATGAGGCTCTTAATACTTGGTGAATAATGAGTGAATGAATAAATAAATAAATGAACGTGTGACTTAATTTTGTCTTTGGCTTCTCATGGTATCTGACTTTTACCCTGAGCTCATCTGTAAGAGAGCATCTTGATAGTGCAGAAATGTGGGGAGGTAAGATTGATGTGCTAGAAATCTTTAGATGGCTGTCATTTTATTAAGTGTCCCTAACTGAGAAGAGAATCCACCACTATCCCTTCTCTCCATCAGTCACTCCAGGAAACTGTCCCTTGAATTGGAGGTGACAATGTTCATAACAGTGTGATACTCAAGTGAGCTGGCCAGAGGCAACATTTTCAAGTCACTGACTTTATTTCAAAGTGTCCATCATTATCTGTACTCTCTGCCTCTTCCTTTCATGTGAGAGAAAGGAGGGCCCCCTGCTTTGCAGATAATTGGTTCCCAGAAATGGCCACATGAAAGAAATGAACTTAAAACAGGGACCAGGATTTCCCTGTAAACAGTGAAAAACATCCTTGATTAGGACATTCTCTTAACAACTGAGTAAGTTACAGAAATAATGGAAAGTGACTGCAGATGGTTGCAAGATGCCTTGTGGGGGTGATGAAATTATACTAATATAGTCATCAGTTATGGCTTGGTCCAGGTGCTCAATTATGACATCACAATATTTTTTTCTTTAGTGCTTTGCTTTTGCCTATTACGGTGTAGGCTTCATTTTTGGGTTCCGTGTGGTGGGTCTTGGCAGTCCCTGACTCTCACCCTTGTGGAGTCAAGGTCAAGTATCCTTTACACAATACCCAATGAACCCATGAAAGATCACACTATATCTCATTGATTCTGTTTGGTTCATGGGCCATTTCTGAACCAGTCAACCTGGTCTGTAAAAGATGATGTGCTCTAATTATCCTGTCTGGGAGCTGTGGGAGGAGTTTGCAAGGGCTGACAGTGGGGTTAGAGGAAAATTGGGGTGCTGCTACCAGAAAAAGGGTGTGTGATTGTGGCCATTAAAAAGTCAAATAAATATTCCTACATCTCCAAATGCACGAGTATGAGCTACACAGGTATGGAAAACAGAGGGAAGCCATGCAAACAAGTTGTCTCTCTTGCCTGCTCAGAAATCTACCTGAGTTAGTGTGAATTGAACAGGAGGCAGCTCCCAAGATGTGTTTTCCTAATTGAGTTTGTGTCACACTCACCTGAACCAAGGATCAGCAGGCATCATTTATCACTCACCTGTCAGCCCAGCCATCTCTTCAACATCAGAGGCAAAAAAAGAGACAGATGCAAGAGATGGACCTGAGTACTGCTTGGAGAGACAAAGGCAGGACCCAGCCACGGCTTGGTTCAGCACGTCAGGACCTCAGCTTCACTTGACCACTTGAGAGCTCCTAATTGAGGGGCAAGAATAAGGCTTGGGATTCACACCAGCCTGAGGCAAATTTCTGCTCCATTGTGTGGATATGGCATGTTATTTAATCCCACAGAGACTCAGTTTCTGGATCTGTGCAATGGGGCCAGGAAAACAGATCTCACAGAGTTATTGTAAAGGGTCCAATGGGCTATTGTATATTTGGCTTTTCTTTTCCCCATTTGCACACATTCCAGACACACTCAGTATCTTGCTATGTGCCCAGGGGGGCTGACCTCTGCAGGGGGCAGTTCCTGTGCCTGCTGCATGCTGTCTGGAGTTGGCAATGGGGGCACTCTTAGGAGGTTAGAGAGCAGAGAGAGAGAGCGAGGCTGGAGTATTTGTTCTCCATCTGCTCCCTGTGCCTCTCTCTCCCATGACTCTGACACCTGTGTGGAGTCCTCTGTCCAAGGCTCCTGCTTTCACTGGGGTCAGGAATATTTCCTTTTCCTCCTGCCTCTTTGTTTTCTGTAACTTATTTATTGAAGTATAGTTGATTGACAATGTTGTGTTAATTTCTGCTGTACAGCAAAGTGATTCAGTGATATATGTATATATATTTATGTGTATGTATATATACATTCTTTTTCATATTTTTTCCATTATGATTTATCACAAGATATTGAATATCGTTCCCTGTGCTATACAGTAAGACCTTGTTTATCCATTCTATATATAATAGTTTGCATCTGTTAATCCCAAACTCCTAATTTATCCTGCCCCCACCTCCCCTTCCCCCTTGGTAACCACAAATTTGTTCTCTGTGTCTGTGAGTCTGTTTCTGTTTCATAGACAAGTTCATTTGTGTCAAATTTTCGATTCCACATGTAAGTGATATCGTATGGTATTTGTCTTTACTTCACTGAGTATGATCATCTCCAGTTGCATCCATTTGCTGCAAATGGCATCATTTCATTCTTTTTTATGGCTGAGTAATATTCCATTGTATATATGTACCACATCTTCTTTATCCATTCATCTGTGGATGGACATTTAGGTTGCTTCCATGTCTTGGCTATTGTAAATAATGCTGCTATGAATGTAGAAGTGCATGTATCTTTTCAAATTATAGTTTTGTCTGGGTATATGCCCAGGAGTGGGATTACAGGATCATATGGCAACTCTATTTTTAGTTTTTTTGAGGAAACTCCATACTGTTCTCCAGAATGTCCCCCTGCCTCTTTGTAAATTTATTTATTTATTTATTTAATTTGTTTATTGGCTGTGTTGGGTCTTTGTTGCTGCACATTGGCTTTCTCTAGTTGCAGAGAGCAGGGCATTGGGTCTTTGTTGCTGTACGTGGGCTTCTCTAGTTGTGGAGAGTGGGGGCTACTCTTCATTGTGGTGTGTGGGCTCCTCATTGCAGTGGCTTCTCTTGTTTCAGAGCACAGGCTCTAGGTGTGTGGGCTTCAGTAGTTGTGACACACAGGCTCAGTAGTTGTGGCTTATGGGCTCTAGAGCACAGGCTCAGTAGTTGTGGCACATGGGCTTAATTGCTCCATGGCATGTGGGATCTTCCCAGACCAGGGCTGGAACCTGGGTCCCAGGTGGATTGACATTGGATTGACAGGTGGATTCTTAACCACTGCACCACCTAGGAAGTCCCCTCCTGCCTCTTTATATGATATTTATGTCTCCCTGTGTCCTATCTTTAGGACATAGTGGGAAAGAGTTGGATATCTGTTGCTGCTATGTTTAAACAAGGCTCAAACCCATAGACAAGTTGTAAGAACAAGTGCCTAGAATGTTGATCTGTTGAGCTGTCTCAGAGTGTCTGACCAAATAGGTGCTCACCTCCCCTGAATATTTGCTGTGTGTTTTCCTAAAGACAAAGGCATTCTGTTCCAGAACCATAATACAGCATGAAAATCAGGAATTAACACTGTCTGCTGACTACTATACAATCCTCAGACCCTAATTCCGTACCCGCTGTTGTCTCAATAATCTCCTTCATGTCATGGATCTTTGTTTTCAGTCTTTCCTTGAATTTCATGACTTTGAGAGTTTTGAAGATTACAGGCTACTTATTCTGTGGCTTGTCTCTCGGTTTGGGTTTGTCTGATGTTCCTTCATGCTTAGGTTCCGATTATACACCTTTGGCAGGGGTGTCCCAGAAGGGATGCTCTGCTCTCCCCATTTTGCATTTAATCGGGTGGCACATGATTTAAATTTGTCACAATATGAGTGACGCGCACCAGATCACTGGGTGAAGGTGGTGTTTGCCAGGCTTCTCTACTGTGAAGCTATCCTTATTCACTTTAAAATTAATAAATATTCTATGAAAAGATGTTCAGGGACAATGTAAATGTTTCTCATTAGAATTTCAGTGTTTCATTTATGAATTTATTAACAGAATAGGCTCCTGGATTTTATTTGTACTCTTGTGGCTTATATTTCATTAGTATCACCGGTTATTTTGATGCTCAGAATATCCTCGGTTTGGCAGGGCGTCCTTTCGATGTGTCCTCAATATCTTTAATTAAGCATTTCTCCCTTTCTAAATTTAATAATTTCCAGGCTCATCTTTTAATTTCCCTGCCCCAGTCCTAGAATCAGCTCAGTTCTTTTGGTGGGGAGAGTGGTGCTTAGAAACCGAAGTCTAGGCTCTAGATGTGCTCATTGCTGTTTGGGTGCTCTAGTCAGGAAATAGTAGTACACACAGTAACACTTCTGTCTGCCTGTCTTAAAAACAATGAGTTCATACAGATATCTCAATGCTAATCCAACAGCACAAGGCTCATTCTAGGCTTCTCCCTTTATTTGTAACTCCCGTCTCATCTCTCTTTTTTAAAAAATATTTATTTATTTATTTATTTATTTATTTATTTATTTATTTATTTATTTATACTGGGTCTTAGTTGCAGCACATGGGCTCCTTACTTGTGGCATGCCAACTCTTAGTTGTGGCATGCATGGGGGATCTAGTTCCCTGACCAGGGATTGAACCTGGGCCCCTTACATTGGGAGCATGGAGTCTTACCAGGGAAGTTCCTCCTGTCTCATCTCTTGATACCAGGCCATTCCCCTGCTCCCCACACCTCAGTCCTCTCAGGTTCTACACCTGGTGTTGGCTGCCCCCCTCACCCCACCAAGACTGTGATGTCCAAGCTCCCCATCCCAGGTGGCTGCTCTTCTAGCCATTTGACCTCTGACACCAGCTCTGGGCCACTGCATCCACTGCCTGTCTTGTTGGAACCTCCTGATGGTGTTGGCCTGAGCTATTCTGAAAGTGGAAGAGTCTGATTTGTATTCTTCTTTGGATTTCACTGCATCATCTTCTTAGAAACCCTCTATACATTTCAAACCGAAGGAGTATGCTGCAAGCTCTCTGTGTCAAGGTGCCCATCTCTGACCAGGGATGATTATGGACCACATCACACTGGCCAGCTGCCTTGTTTCAGACACTCCGTCCACAGTATAAAGAAAGAGTGTGTGATGCCCCTTTAATGGTCCCTGATAAACATCAGCGATTACCAAGACACCAAGGGTAGGGGGTCCTAAATGAACTCAATTAAAATATCTTTGTATTTGTAGGACCTAAGAGAAGGTATTTTTATGTATCAAAACACCCTTTTTTCCCCACATGAGAAAGTAGTATATTCTAGAGGGACCTTCTTTTGAGTGACAAATATATTTGTGTGTGTGTTTGTGTATAAACTGATTTACTCTTTTACTCTTCACAGTGACCCCAGGAAATGAGTACAATTGTTGTCCTTACACCTATGGGCACCAAAGTCTTTTTTTTTAAATCAGAGACTTTTTTATTAATTAATTTATTTTTATTTATTGGCTGCATTGGGTTTTCGTTGTTGTGTGCAGGCTTTTTCTAGTTGCAACGAGCGGGGGCTACTCTTTCTTGCAGTGCATGGGCTTCTCAGTGTGGTGGCTTCTCTTGTGGAGCATGGGCTCTAGGCTTGCAGGCTTCAGTAGTCGTGGCACATGGGCTCAGTAGTTGTGGCTCATGGGCTCTAGAACACAGGCTCAGTAGTTGTGGCACACGGGCTTAGTTGCTCTGAGGCATGTGGAATCTTCCCAGACCAGGGATTGAACCGGTGTCCCCTGCATTGACAGGTGGATTCTTAACCACTGCACCACCAGGGAAGTCCCACCAAAGTCTTAATGATCCAAGTAAACCAGGAAATCAGGATTTTTTAAAATGCGAAATGGCCCAGATTTCCAGTTTTGGCAACAAATTCCAAATACGTTAAATGCTTTGCAGTTTAAACAGTCTGGACAGTGGCCTCAGGACAGCCAATTGCCCACTCCTGCTTTGGTAGGAAGGGTGAGGTACTAGAACTGGCCCTATTGGGGTACAGTCTCATGTGGCTACAGCAGTAAGAGCCATACAGATGTTGAAGTTCCTATCTAGTCCACATGGTTGGAGTTAGGAGAAGAACGCTTTCCCGAAGAAGATATGTGTTGATAAGAAGGGGGAGAAGGGATGCTAGGCAGGCCAAAGTATGTCCATTGAAACAGGATCCTGGTGTATTTGGCAGAGATGGGGTAGAATGAGTAGAGGAGAGACAGAGAGGAGAGGCTTGTATCAAATGAGGATGCTTTCTCAGTACTTCCATGGCTGATGTCTGTACAGCAAAAGAAGAATCTTGCTTCTTTTGCTTTAAATATTTAAATCAAGGTTTCTCAACCCTACGGACGTTTTGGGCCAGATAATTCTTTGTTTAGGGGATGTCCTGTGTAGGACTGGAGGCCAGTAGCACCCCACCCCATGCCCCCCAGTTATGACAACCAACAACATCTCCAGATGTTACCAAACATCTCCAAGGGAAAACTCAGCCCTGATTGAGAAACACGGGTTTAAACAATGCCGGCTGTGTATAAAGTACTTCCTGCACTATAATGTTTTTTTAAACTTTTACTTGGAGATAATTTTAGACTTCAAGAAAAGTTGCAAAACCATACAAAGAATCCCATATACTTTTCACCTAAATTCCCCCAAATTAACATTTTACCATGTTTGTTTTAGCATTCTTTTTCTGTTTGTTTCTTTGTCTCTGTCTCTGTCTGTTTCTCTCTATATTTTAAATGTGTATACGTATATGTGTTTTTCTAAACTAATTATATTCATAATTGGTTGCACACGACTCCCTTTGGTGTGTATTTCTTTAAAACAAAGGCATCCTCTTAAGTAACCATTTTACAGAGATCAAAATCAAGAAGAAGATACTGTTTATGGTACTGTTACCTCTCTACATATTTTATTCAAATGTTGCCAATTGTCCCATCATGTCATTTATAGCAAAAAGAAAGCTAAGTTTTTCTTGGTTCAGAATGCAATCCAGGGGACTTCCTAGGTGGCACAGTGGTTAAGAATCCACCTGTAGTGGGAAGCTGCTGCATAACACAGGGAGATCAGCTCGATGATGGGTGATGACTTAGAGGGCTGGGATAGGGAAGGCGGGAAGGAGTCATGGGAGGGAGGGGATATGGGCTTATATGTGTAGATGCAGCTGATTCACTTTGTTGTACAACAAAAACTGGCACAACAATGTAAGGCAATTATATTCCAATAAGGGGCTTTAAAAAAAAAAGAATCTGCCTGCCAGTGCAGGGGGCATGGGTTCGATCCCTGGTCTGGGAAGATCCCACATGCCGCAAAGCAGCTAAACCCGTGCACCACAACTACTGATCCTGTGCTCTAGAACCCGTGAGCCACAACTGTTGAGCCCGTGTGCTCCAACTACTGAAGCCAGTGAGCCTAGAGCCTGTGTTCTGCAACAAGAGAAGCCACTGCAGTGAGGAGCCTGCACACCATAATGAAGAGTAGCCCCCACTCGCTGCAACTAGGGAAGCCCGTGTGCAGCATCGAAGACCCCACACAGGCAATTAATTAATTAATTATTAACTAATTTTAAAAAAGAATACAATCCAGGATCCCAGCTGCATTTAGTTGTCAAGTTCCTTTAATCTCTTTGAGTCACAAACAGTTCCTCAGCATGTTTTTTCCTTTTTTTTGTCTTTCATGACCCTGAAAAGTGCAGGGTATTTTTTGGTAGAATATCCCTGCATTTGATCCATATT
The DNA here is from genome assembly GCF_030028045.1 of Hippopotamus amphibius kiboko. Classification (NCBI taxonomy): domain Eukaryota; kingdom Metazoa; phylum Chordata; class Mammalia; order Artiodactyla; family Hippopotamidae; genus Hippopotamus; species Hippopotamus amphibius. The sequence continues at coordinate 23,789,008 of NC_080193.1, forward strand.
GATTTTGAAGTAATAACTGTATTCAGTCTGAATGGACCTGGCCTTTCTGAACACTGAGTTCTGAGTTTGGATGATTACATGTTTGGTGTAATCTTAGTATCGTTTAGATGTCCCCAGCCATCCCTGTAGGACCCATCCTTCCCTTTAATGTCCCAGCTAACGTGGCAGAAGACCCCACAAGGCTACTTGTGGGAAATCCCTTCTCCCTGCCCCACTTCCCCGCCACTCCAGCTATTTCTGGGCTGTCCTGACCTCAAGGATGTTTGGTTCTTTCTGTCCCTGCCTCTTCATAGAATTTTGTTGCTGTGAGTCTCCCGGAGACAGACATTTGGGGGTGCAGCTGTCTCTCTGGCGTGGGTCCCAAACTTCCCTCAGCTGCAGGGATGGGATCTTGCACCTCTGTTATGCCCACATGACAGAGATCAGGTTGTGAATTTTTTAAAAAATAATTCAAAAATTCTTATTGTAGTGGCTTCTTTTGTTGTGGAGCACGGGCTCTTGGCCTGTGGGCTTCAGTAGTTGCAGCATGTAGGATCAGTAGTTGTGGCACACAGGCTTAGTTGCTCCACGGCATGTAGGATCTTCACGGCCCAGGGATCAAACCTGTGTCCCCTGTATTGGCAGGTGGATTCTTAACCACTGTGCCAACAGGGAAGTCCCCAGGTTGTGAATTTTAATAGGATGTTCAGAAAGGTGAGGGGACCACAGGGGACCCCTAGTTACTGCTGGGAGCAGTTGTTCTGATATACTCATGGGTCCAGTCCCGGGAGCCCGACACAGACCACTGTACCCGAGGGTCACCTGTTATGTAAACCCTTCGTCACCACCATCTGTTCAGTGAGAGTTGAAGGGAAAATCACATCTCCCTGCTTCTCCCCACTGCCTTTGCCGCCCCGTGCATCACCTGCTTGGTGTTCCTGCTTCTCCTGGGGAAAGTGCTTACCCACACCGGGCGCACACACCCTCAGGACTACACATTAGTTTTTTGACACCAAGGAATCTAAATCCATATTTAGGAGAAAAAAAAAAATAAAGTTCCTATCTCTGCAGGGCACGGTCCTCTTCGTACATTCATATGCATAGCTAAACAAAGCATTTAACATCTTCATCAGGTTAAAGGTGACTTCACAGTTTTCTCCAGGAACTTAGGGTCCTTGGTTTGGAGGGATGCAGCTGAAAGTGCGCACGTGCTCACACACACACACACACACACACTACACACACACAGTCATAAAACTCATTTTGGAGGATTTTTTGAAAGAAAGGAGGTATGCCCAAGAGGTGTATGTAAGTCCCCATCTTCAAAGACAGAAAATTTCTCATAACTTTTAAATCCATATTTTCTCGTTTCCAGTTTATGATTCTCAACAATGTTTGCCACCATTAGCATCATCTGTACTTCCATTTACTTAATGACAGTCTTTATCTCAAATCTTTTCTTTTAATCTGAGCTTTGCCCTAAGCAATACTTGCCACGAAAGTCACGGTTTTACATGCTAATTACGGTTTCCCTCCAGATATTAAAATAAATCCATAAGTGCTAATATGTTTAAAAGTCCTTCTGCGTTTACCCCAAATTATCTCAGACGCCAAACTTGGGCAAACGCTGGCCTAGGGGCAGTGGCAGATGGCAGTGGACAGATTTGATTTCTGCTGCTTTTCTCCCCCATACTTTGGATTTCCTGATTGCGTCCTCTGTCGTGTAACTTGGAACCAGGGCTTCAGGAAAAGGTGGAAGAATGATTTCCTAATATTCCCAGAGAGTAAGTTTAAAAACAAAGAAAGGAGTATTCTTTGTCGCCCTAAACACACAGTGGAACGTCTGATAACAGGATACAGAATCATAAGTAGCAAGTTATCATACCAGGAGGTTCGCCTCACTAAGTTATTACCCGTTTGGAGCTTCTCAGTTGGGTGTTGAATTGTTCCAGACCTGGCTCTCATCAAGAAACCAGTATCGAAGGCTGCATTTCTCAGTTTTAAACATAGATGCTCTTTTCAACTGTCTAAAAATCCACAGGTTTTCCCCTCCTTCTCCCAGAGGGGTGTACCATTCCTTAAGAATTCTGTTCCATTGATGGATTACTTTTTTTTTTTTTTTTTCACCACGGGGCAGCCTGTGTGATCTTAGTTCCCCAACTAGGGATCAAACCGAGGCCCCCTGCAGGGGAAGCTGGGAGTCTTAACCACTGGACTGCGAGGGAAGTCCTGATAAATTACTTTTATGGGTGAAATATTGGCTTCTGAATCCATGATGTTAGTCCAAATGGCAGATATTATTTAAAAAATAATAAAAATTTAAAACTTGAAAAAGAAAAAGAAGGCTGTTTCATCTTCCATCTTCACGAGCCAGAGAACAACAAATATTTGAACTTGGTCTTCTCACATAAAACATGTCGTTTCCCAGTTTCTCAGTAGGAAATATGGAATAGCATTCTGAATGCTAAACAGACCCTCGGGATTCTGATGTAGACACCTCCCAGCTCCCAGTTGAGAATGACTAGCCTGAATGGACTTTTCCATCATTTCAGAAAAGAAAGCGGTGGTAGGGGTGGGTGCCGCCCTCCTGGTGAAGGTGAGCATTGCAGGCTTCAGATCAGGACCAGTTAACCTGAGCAGAAGGCGAGGACCAAGAGGGATTGGAGCCAGTGGCAAAGAGGAGATCTTAGAAGGCTTCTGAGCGTACATCCAAGGACAAGTAACTATTTAGAAGTGGAATGAAACTCACAGCCGTTATACACTCATGCAGCACTTTGAAATCCATCCCTCCCCGTCCGGTCTCACTACCCTTTTAATCCCGTAGTTCAGTGTTTCTGCCTCTACCCACTAGATGCCAGCAGCACCCTCTCTCAGTTGTGACACCCAAAAATGTCTCCCTTTGTTGTCCAATGTCCCTTCCCTCCGATGCTGAAGATGAGGCTGGGAGCAGCCATCCCACCGGAGGGAATGGAACCCATCCTTGTTAGGAGGAACTGAGGCTGAAATAAACAAGACATAAGGGAGAGTCTTGATGGGGTTGGAGTCCCTGGATTACTTCCTGTTTTCCCCCAGGCTTCATTGATTCCCGCACCTGGGGGATGTGCCCTGGGATGCTTCCACTCAATACCTGGCTACCTGTCTGCCCTCAGGCCCATCCCTATTTCCCCCTGCTCCCTGCATCTTTGGGAATCAGACCTCCCAGTTTCCCTGGACACCTGTGTCCATTAGGAGGCAATGAAAGGGACTAGAGAGATTGAAGGGGAGAAGTTGAAGAATTCCTTTCCTTCTCTTGCTTGGCTTCTTGCGCTGCCTGTGGCCCTGGGCTGGATCTTCTCAGTGACTCTGGGGGCCACCAGGCAGCCCCCTCCCTCTGTGTCTTGTTTAGTGCACCTTGGCTGGCCTTGGCTCAGGGAGTACGACCCCCTGCACTGTCCCTCCATCTCTGGGGCTGACAATGGCTCTGACAGTGGCCGGTATCTGGGCATCTCACTATCTGTCCTTGGATTTTGCATCCCTGTGTCCTTGTGTTTAAGCCCCGGTGTCAAAATAAGTCCAACAGTTCCAGTTTTTTGGACTGGATCCTGACAAAATAACTTTTTTTTTCTCACACAAGTTCGAGTTCGCTTTCTGCTTCTTGAAGCTAAAAGACTCCTGATCAAAAAACGTGCAAGGAGATATACTTAGATGATGCCCTTGGATACTGGCCTGTATCCTTTAGGTTCCAACCCTTCCCCTCTCCGAGCCTGGGTTTATGTCAATGAAAAGGAGCTTGATCATCCTGCCAGCACCCCCACGGAGCACATGTGCAAGTGGAGTTGTTGTTTTTTTCTAATTGGCTCTGCTAGAATGTAAGCTGCCTAAGAGCCAGGATTTTGACTCTTTTGTTGAGTCTGAATCCTTGGTACCTAGGGCAGGGCTGGGCACATAGTAGTGTCGACTGGGGAAAAAAAATGCACAACCTAAAACTTAAGAATTATGTTTTATTGGATGGACTTGCTGAAGACTCAAGCCCAGAATGCAGAGTCTCAGAGAGCTCTGAGGGACTGCTCTGAAGAGGTAAGGGAGGAGCCAGGATATGTAGGTGTTTCTGCAACAAAGACCAAGTAGTTGGAACATCAAAAGATTACTGTTAGTTAAAGAAAAACAGGGACTTCCTTGGTGGTGCAGTGGTTAAGAATCTGCCTGCCAATGCAGGGGACATGGGTTCGAGCCCTGATCCAGGAAGATCCCACATACCGCGGAGCAACTAAGTCCATGTGCCACAACTACTGAGCCTGTGCTCTACACATCTATTGAGAGCCACATCTATTGAGCCCATGTACCACAACTACTGAAGCCTGAGTGCCTAGAGCCCGTGCTCTGCAAGGAGAGAAACCACCGTGATGAGAAGCCCGCGCGTAGCCCCCACTTGTCGCAATGCAGCCAATAAATAAAAATAAATAAATTTATTAAAAAATAAAAGCAAACATCTCAAGTTAATGAATTAAGCACTTTTCTATGTATGGGAAGATGCAAGAGTCTGGGCTCATTGAAATCATTCCTTTGATATGCACCTCAGCCATCTAGGGCCAGTATCCTGCTTTTCTCCATCCTGAATCCTCTCAGGGTGTTCCGTCAGCATCCTTTGTTGACTGATAGCATGGGTGACATTCGTTGTCCACAGCAGACATTTCATATACATCTGTTAACTGAATACCTAAGGATGCAGTGAAACCAACTCAGTGGATTGCTACAAGCACTGCTTTTTTTTAATACATGGAAGAGAATACGAGCTCTCAGAGTACATTTCACATGTATGTATTCTGTGTGTGTGTGTGTGTGTGTGCTGGCTTACATTGTAATAAAATGAACTTCTGATAAAAGATCTTAATAGAAAAATTTAAAAGCCGAGAAGCAAGATTTCAGGCCAGCTTCTTGTATGTCAACAGTAAGGACTTGTGTAAATCTGAGCACATCGTGTCTCCTGAATCCTTATCCATCAGCATTGCAAATCCCCCTTATAATGCATGCCCCAGACACCTCTCATGCATCTCTTCCCAGTGTATATGCTACTTTCCAGACCTTCCAAATACCATAATTCCGCAATCTCAGGTTACTGTTTAATGCAGAAATTGTAGCTCATTCAACTTAACAAGGCATTAAAAACAAAAAATTTGAATGGTTAGTAGGAAAAGTCACAGGGCACGTAGGTTTTATATCATCTTTTTTTTAGTATTTATTTATTTATTTATTTATTTATTTATTTATTTATTTATTTATTTGGCTGCCCTGAGTCTTAGGTGTGGCATGCAGGATCTAGTTCCCCAACCAAGGATGGAACCAGGGGCCCCCTGCATTTGGGAGCATGGAGTTCCAACCACTGAACCACCAGGGAAGTCCCTGTGTCTTGTCTTTAATGCAAACTATCACTCCTCTTTCTTGGAGCTTTTGCTTTAAATGGACATCCCTCCATCCCAAGAGCAGAAAACTTATATTAATCTTAGAGCTGGATCCCTGTGGAATTTTAAAACACTGGAGGACACTTGAGGTTCCCTGTCTCTTTTTACTATAAAACAGGAGCAATGGCTTCTTCTTTAAGGATTTTCATTTGCTGCTGAATGAAGACAGAAACCTGAACTTGTTTTCTTTAGGGAAAGACAGCTTTTTCCAGGAGTGGGGCTCGTTCATAACCTCTCAGCCCTCTCGCTGCCTTTGTTTCCCGACCTGTTAAGGTCAGGAATAATTCTTGACGACAAGGAATGACCTTTCTGGTGACAATACAGCCTCCCTCAGGACAAACCCGAGTGTCTGTCTTGTGTATCCTCCCCGTCACCTCCCTGGGTTTTATTTTAATTGCCATTCTCTTGAAAAGCGCGAATCCTATTAATTATTCATGCTGGTATAATGTTTATGTGATCAGAGTAATTATTATAATTATGCATTGTGAATTTTCATAATTAATGACCTCGCTCCGATTTCATTTGGCACAGAAGCTTTCCAGAAGGGAATCAGATGATCGGCTCTCCTGGGGAATCAGGATGAAATAGAGGGGCGACCTATCTCGGGTTTTGCTAAGTAGTAGAAATTTCAGACGTTCACCTCCAGGAGTGGGCTGGGAGGTGTCTTGAGGAGACTTGGAAGGAATGCATGAGAAACTCTAGTTCTGCATCTCTCAACAGACTCCCCCCCGGCCCTTGTGAGTTACCCAAAGATATCCTGGTAGAACAGCAAGATGCTGGGGAATGGCCACATGACTCATGTCCCATGATGATGCTCTTGACCAAGACTGGCCCCTGCCATTCCCTTCTTACCCGAATCTGCTAAAACCACCCAACAATAGTCAACAGCGCTGAAACCACCTCCTCCCCAGGACTCCTGGGGGACACTGTCAAGGACACAGTCTTCAGCTAGTTATTTTGCCCCCCACTCCCCGATTCTGGAAAGAGTATAAAATGTGAGCAGCTGGGGAAGTGGCTAGTGGCATTCTGAGCATGGAGAGACATTTAATGTTTGACAGTTGATCCTGTAGTCAGATTTCAAATATTTGATTTTAATGCCACAGTTCCTTCATCTTTGGCTGCTAACTGCGAAACCGGTGTTTGCTGTAAGCCCCAAATAAATACCTCTTGGAGCTCTTCCCAAAGACCTTTCACCTCTGTTATTCCATCTCAGCCTCAAACCAGCTTGAGAGTAAGGCAGCTGCCTTTCCCATTTTAGGGATGAGGTCACTGAGTTGCATAGTGTCACAGAGAAAATCAACGGTGACTGCATTGAACTTCTGACATCCAGGGCATTCTCTGTGACAGCCTGCCCCCTTCCACCCTCCGCTGGGTGTCACCTAACCCTTTCCGTGACTTGCAGGTGTTTTCCTCCATGTGCTTGTCAGTTGCCTCAAGGAATTTTTCAGTTTCTAGCACCATCTTGGGATTGGCAAACTCAAGTTCCCTGACCTCTCCTTCTTTATCCACGCAGAGTATTGGACTTTTCAGATCATAGTTAGTTGTCGCTTCCTCTGTCCACCCCTCTCCTCTCTGATTTCTTAAAGACAAGGACCTTGCCTTGTTAATTTCCATATCTCCAGGATGCTGTGGAGTAAGTATTCCATGCATAATAGGAATGAGATACTTTTTTTTTTTTGGCCATGTCGTGCGGCAGGCGGGATCTTAGTTCCCCAACCAGGGATCGAACGCACGTCCCCTGCAGTGGAAGTGTGGGGTCTTAACCACTGGACCACCAGGGAAGTCCCAAGAGTGAGATACTTCTTAGAAGAATGCGTAAGCATCATTTTCCTCTGTCCCTCTCATTGTCTTCCTTTATTCCTTGTGTCCAAGCCTCTTCGTCTCTCCTTGTCGCCTACATTTAATGCAGGAGCCCTGTGTTTTAGAGAATAGTTGATGATTTCATTTACAAAGCTTATGACCTGCAGCCTGAGCCCAGGAGAGAACCCATTGGGGTGGATCCAATGTTTAGATGAGAATTTGGCATTCAGGGTCATCATTGGGGTGCTTTGAGCTGCAAGTAAAAGCAGTTTAAATACACTGTGGTACAAACTCCAGAGGTAGGGCGGTTCCCATGTGAACTGACTCTGTGGCTTCTTCTTGCCTTTTCATGGTCAGCATCTTTTGGTCTCTCCCACATCATCATCAGGGCTGGCTTTATCCTCAAACTGGTTGTCCTCGTGGTCACAGGATAGTTACCTGTGGTATTCAGGGTGTATGATTTGTTTTCTTATGGCTATCGGACGAGACTAGCTTTTCAGGGCTCTCTTTCAAAAATGGGGAAGAACCATCACAAAAGTCGCCTCTCTTCTTGTCTTGCTTCATCGTATTTAAAACTCAGAGCGACTTCTTGGCCAGTCACAGGGAAGAGGGTTGGATTCACTTAGATCGGAACCAACCCCTGAAACTAAGCATGAAGTTGGCCTTTGGTCAGGTTCCTGCCTGTGATGGTGACACACAGAGGAGTAGGCAAAGAACTTAGGTTTTTCTTGAAATTGATTCATTTCTTGAACTTAGCAATCAAACTTTTAAAATCTCAGGGTTTAATATCCTTGGAATCTTTTCTTCAAAAAGGCATGAAAATAAACAGAGAACAATAAAAAATAAAAGATACTTATCTGTGTACCATTTTTGGAATCACTGGATTTAGACCAGACTTTCCAACTTGCATATTTCACTGCAACTTTTCCTGTGATCTTCAGATGGACTGAATCCCATGTTTTTACAGACATGGGAGATACAAGTGTAATTCTGCCAAGTAGGGTTTTTTTTCCCCCTGACTATAGTGGACATATATTAGTTTTTGCCTTTTTAAACTTTCATGATTCCATAGAAAGAGTCAAGAGGTTATTTTCAGGGCTTATCCTGGCCAACTTTTCACTTGGCACTGACTTGAAATGAAGAGCAGCAAATAGAATAAATAACTGCGGTGCAGGAGACAATATAGTATTGACTGCCTGCCTCTGGTTAATTTTCTTTGTTGTGAATACCAGGCAGAGGTTAGGCTGGACGAGATGGCCCCCTGTTGAGTTGGGGCCAGTCGCTGTGAATATTATAGGTTTGTAAACTCAGGAGGGCTTTAGTGTGGAGCCAGATGTATTTAAAGTCAGAAGTGGATTATTGGATTACCCCTTGGTCACGGCTCTAAGTCATTTATGGCCTCCTGCATGGCTTCAAGTCTCTAATAAGCTTCGCCTCCGTGGGGGTAGTGGCTGTCTTGCCTTAATTAATGCTGAATCTCCCCCCATGATGTGTCTCCTGCTTTGGGTTCGTATTTAACGGGGACCTGTGAAAGCTGGCTTAGGAGGCACCCTGGATTTGATGGGACTTTAATTCTCAGCCCTTCTTTCTGCACAGAAGTTGTTTTGCAGAAAGCCTTACTTTTTGGTTTCAAGGTTCGTAGGATTCGCTGGCAAAATAACCGCTCTGCACTTAAACAGGAATTTAGAGGGAGTTCATTGAATTAACAAAGATGACAGGATACTAAGAAAGAATCGTAAAGACACAGGTTTATACATCACTGAATTGGGGAAGCACCTATAGCCAGATCCAAGCAGCACTGGAAAGTCCCTGGGACAGCAATCTGGAGTCCCAATTGGGAAGGGTCCCAGGCTATGCGTCCTCTCCTCAGGTAAGACTTCAGATTGGAGTTCTAGGGGTTCTTCTTATAATTCAATTTACATGCAAAAATGCAGCTCTGGATTTACTTTAACAATGTTGTTGATTTCACCATGTGAGTCACAAGATTCTGCAGACCCGGGGGACTGGCCAGTTCCCCAGGGTTCAAGAAGTTCCAAGACCCCCTCCCTTTCTTATCGTAAGCTCCCTTTCTTATCGTAAGCGCCCTTTGACTTGCTAGCAGCAATGGTTAGGTGTATAAGCAAGCGCGCAGTCCAGGCAAGGACACAGGTCGGTCAGAGGCCTGTTTCTGTCTCTGAGGCCTGAACAAGACTATATTACTAACGTGCCCAACAGGAGTCCTTTTGGGAAGCATAGAAATATCTACTGATGGGCACTATTTTCCCCCTTTTTTTTTTTAAGGTTCAGTATCTCATCTGAACATTTTTCTTCTGGCACCCACATGATGCTAAGGGAAAACTCTCTGAGTGTAATGATTTGCTTTAATTTTAAAACATGATCCTTAAACAGAGTAGAATGGTGGTTGCCAGGGGTTTGGGGGGGGGGGAGGGGATTGGCGAAATGGGGAGATGTTGGACCAAGGGTACAGACTTCCAGTTATAAGAGGAATAATTTCTGGGATCTGATGAAGAGTGGTATTGTGTACTTGAATGTTGCAGAGATAGTGGATCTTTAATGTTCTCACTACAAAAGATGTGGTAGTTATGTGAAGTGATGGAGTTCTCAACTAATCTTGCTGTGGTGGTCATCATTTCATAAAATATACCTGTATCAAATCACCACATTGGATACCCTAATTATATGTTAGTTATATCTCAGTAAAGCTGGGGGAAAAAAAGGTAAAACATAATCCTTCACCCTGGACCTGATCAAATCCCTTAGAGACCCCAATCCTTGAAAACAAATTATGGGTTCCGGCTCGACTGGGCTGCGACTCAGAATTAAAATAGTACTTCGCTGTAAAGCAAATGGAAGAAACAGTTTAATAAAATATTGATTTCCTCATGATTCTGACTTCAATTTCAATTGCTTTAGAAAAATACCTCCTCCCTTTTATTTTAGGTTCCCTGATTTGCTCGTGCTTGAAATGCTGCATTTATCTGTGAGTGTAGTTTATTTTTATTGAAATAGAGTTGATTTACAATATTGTGTTAGTTTCAGGTATACAGCAAAGTGATTCAGTTATACATACATACATATATGTATTCTTTTTCAGATTCTTTTCCCTTATATGTTATTACAAAATATTGAGTAGAGTTCCCTGTGCTATACAGTAGGTCCTTGTTGGTTATCTATTTTATATATACTGTAGTATGTATATGTTAATTCCAACCTCCTAATTTATCCCTCCCCTTTCTCCTTTAGTAACCATAAATTTGTTGTCTGAGTCTCTTTCTGTTTTGTAAATAAGTTCATTTGTATCATTTTTTTAGAATGCGCATGTAAGTGATATCATATGATATTCGTCTTTCTCTGTCTGACTTACTTCACTTAGTATGATCATCTCTAGGTCCATCCATGTTGCTGCAGTGGGTGTAGTTTTAAAGGTAACAAAGCATTTTCAAAATTTCTTCCCAGTTTATCTTCTCAGCAACTCTTGAATGGACATCTCCACTTATGCCCAAAACTCTGTTCAGGATGTTGTCAAAGACAGCCTTTAAGGTTAAGTAAATGGTCTAATTTCTACATAGTTATTGCACTTAACTCTCTTCTGTTAAGGTGTTTAAGTAATTAAGCTCACTAATTGAAGACACTGGCCACTTGTGCACGAGGGTGCTTGAATTCAGTAGCTCATAGCATCATTTATGAAGGAGAAATATATAAATATGAAGTACCTCATGTTGGATGTTATTGTACTGTATTTTTAATGTAAGAGTGCCCATCTTGTTAGACACATGGATGTATATAATCGTGGTAAATGAAAATAACATAAAACTGGTTCATTAAAAAAAAAAAAAGAATGCACAGCAAATCATGCTGTTCCCATGCTTAACCCCTCCTGTGACTCCCCATCGCCCTGAAGATCAGCTCCAGATTCCCAGTGTGGTCTGGTTTCCGTCTAACCTCTCGGATCTCAACCCCTATCCCCCTCCCCTCCCCCGAGACCTCAGCCATCCTGCTTTGTTTACTCTGCCCAATCTTCTTCCCACCTCAGGGCACATTGTTATTTCGATTTTTTTGTGTGTTTGTTGATCTGTTTTCATGTTTATTTTGAAACAATTATAAAGTCACAGGAAGTTGTGAAACAGTACAAGGAGCCCCACGTGCCAGCTTTCCCCAATGGTTACATCTTGTGTCACTAGAATGCAACATCAGGACCAGGAAATTGGCATTGATACGGTGCTTGTGGTTCTGTCATTGAATCCCAGGTGTAAATTCCTGCAGCTGCCATGATGTGGAAGATACTGAGCTCTGTCTTCACTGCAAAGATTCACACCTTTCCCTTCCTCCCACCTTTCCTAACCCCTGGCAGCTACTCATCAGTTCTTCTTCTTCTTTTTTTTTAGTTTCTTTTTTATTTATTTTTTAGAATTTTTTTTTGGCTGTTTTGCGCAGCACGTGGGATCTTAGTTCCCCGACCAGGGATCCAACCCGTGCTCCCTGCATTGGAAGCACAGAGTTTTAACCATGGGACCACTAGGGAAGACTCTTATCTGTTCTTCACCTCCATCACTGTGTTATTACGAGAATGTTATAGAAATAGAATCATACAGCATGTGACTATTTGAGATCTGCCCTTTCACTACTCATTCTTTTTATTTATTCTTAAATTAATTTTAATTATGTAAATAACAGTTGAAGACATTACTTTGGGAAGAGATTTAAACGTTGCAGATAAGGGTAAAGCCCTCTGGGACCCGTACCTACTCAGGCATAGGACCTCAACTAACTGCTTCCGGGAGCTGCTTTTTTTCCCAACTGGGAGAGGACCAGGGTCCCTGTTTGATCACCGGACACACCCATCCCAGCGCTTGCCCAGTGTGTATGTACGTGTCAGTGTACGTTGTCCTGTTTAACGTGAAGCACTGTAAGAACAGGGGTTGTATCTCTTTGGTTTACTATCATTTCTGCCGTGTGGGGTTGGGTTTATTGTAAGCACAGTATTTAATGCTTAGAACAACTGCATAAACATGTGTGGATGAATAAGAGAAATTCCTCGTGGTGAGTAATGGTGGTGTTAACAGCAACATCCACGTAACCTGACTCGGTCCCATGTCCAGCGTTTACCTTTAACCATCACTCGGAGTCTTTGATTATTTTTGGAAAACTTAAAATTGTTTGTGCTGGAGATATTTATTGGTCATGAGATTCGCCTTGCCTCCTACTTCTCTCCCAAGGGTCCTGTGCTTCCTCGGAGCCTGATGTGGGGACAGCCACGTTTCATACCATGTGACTTCCATCCTTCTACGGGAAGCCGGAACTGGTTTGATGACAAGAAACACCTGACCCCAGGGCAGTGAAGGCATATCTGGGGGCCTGTGCTTGAAAAGATAAGGTGGTCCAGCCAGAATATCCATTTGGGTTAAGTAATGCACATGGTATTGGGCTGTTAGTGGAGGAGTGGCAGCTGAGATGCTCTTTTTTTTAAGCTCTTTATTGGAATATAATTGCTTTACACTGTTGTGCCAGTTTTTGCTGTACAACAAAGTGAATCAGCTGTATTTATACATATATCCCCATATCCCCTCCCTCCCGCGACTCCCTCCCACCCTACCAATCCCAGCCCTCTAAGTCATCACTCATCATCAAGTTGATCTCCCTATGTTATGCAGCAGCTTCCCACTAGCTATCCATTTTACATTTGGTAGTGTATATGTGTCAGTGCTACTCTCTCACATTGTCCCAGCTTCCCCTTCACCCTCCCACCCCGTGTCCTCAAGTCCATTCTCTACAAGCTGAGATGCTCTTAAGTAGGGTGAGATGATGATGCTAGTACAGAGAGACCAGGTGTGAGTGTGTGTGTGTGTGTGTGAGAGAGAGAGAGAGAGAGAGAGATTGACAATAGAGACAGAGACACACAGAGAAAAACAGACATGTGAGAATGTGGTTGTTGCCTCTTCTAAGAAGTGAGGAAAGATGCAATTTTTTTTATTGAAGTATAGTTGATTTACGATGTGTTAATTTCTGCTGTACAGCAAAGTGATTCAAATATATATATGTGTGTATATATATATTCTTTCTTTTTATATCCTTTTCCATTAGGGTTTATCATAGGATACTGAAAGTTGCAATTTCTGAAGCAGAGGCAACATTTGGTAGAAGGTTGGAGAGAGGCAAGTGTGTGTAGTTGGGTTGTATTCATACAGAGTATGAGGTGAAAGTCTGCAGCCACGTCCCCAGAGTTCAGGACCTCCCTTCAGGTCTTAGCTCCATGGGATGTGGCTGCCATGCCTGGATTTCCACTTTTTGGATGTTCCTCACCACGTGACTGGAAGTGCATTCACATAACTCTAAGGTGTGAGCAAGGAGACGGGTATGCAAAATCCAAACCTCAAGGGACCAGGAGTTTGATGCTGGGAGACCCAGAACAGGAAGTTATTGTTGTGCTAGATGTAATACAGTAGTATCTATATTATAGAAAATACACAACTCAAGAGGGTAAGAGCAGGAGTATGCTTTCAGGCAAATTCATGAATAACGGGGTTATTAAGGAGATAGGACAAGAGTTAGCCAGGGTCCATGGGTTGGTTGAGACAACTGTTTGTTCATTATGATTGGGTTTCTGTTGAAGTCTTCTGAGAAGTCTTCCACTGGTTTGCAAAAAAACAAGCCTCTGAGATCAAAGATTGGGAAATCTCTGCTCTTTCTCCCTAGGTTCTTGGTGGCCATAGTCAGAGGGAGGAGGATGCAAGTGTGTTGGCTCAGGTTTTGGCTTCATCAGCTCCTCTGCCTTGAACCTGAGACTTTCCTGAAAAGCAGAAGCCCACTGTGTCCCTTCTTTGGAGGATAAGAAGAAGGACAGAAAAGTTCCCACCACTGTGTCCTTGTGTGTCCTGCATTCTTTCTCTTATGGACAGAATTTTCACAGCAGAGTTCTGAGAGGCACACTTTGGGGTCCTTACCAGGGTTACGGTGACATACTTTCACAGAGAACCCAGTGCCTAGGAGAGAACATGGAGCATCTACATTTGAGTTAATGATCCTGGTTCCCAGTCAGTTCTAAGAAGCAGGTGTGGACATCTGTGCCCGGGTGGATTAAGAAGATGCTTCTCCCTTAGAAATCTGGTCTTTGGGTGGATATCAGGCTCGATTTATGGTGGAGGGAAGCTAATATCCAGACCTGGGGATATGGAAGATGGAAGAGCTTGGAGGTGGGGGTGGAGCATGAAAAAGGGAAGAGAGTGTGGAGAGAGAACACCAAAGTCGAGGGCTGAAACAGAGATGGAAACAGGGTAGAACAGAGATTCCCCCATCCCTACCTCTGGTTCCTGCCACGCTGCTGTGCCTGGGTCCAGAGATGCCCCTTAAAATAAGTCTCCCTGTTTCAAGACTGGTGTCCATTGACTAGCATCCAAAGAGTTTTTAGACATTTTTTTTATTGGCGTGGCTTGCCTGTCCAGTTCTCTCCTCTCTCCCTTTGGCATCAGCATCTACAAAAAAAAAAAAAAAACCGTCAGGCTTCTGTGCAGGGAACCGTGTCTCTCCCTGAACCCAGGTATTTGCCTTGATTTTTGAAGAATTGGCTATAAGTGATAAGACGGTAGTATCTATATTTTAAATCAATCTGATTTCACATACCACCATCACCACCAAAAGAGGAAGGAAATTCACAAAGATTGGAGGAAAGGGATCCATTTCATTTGCCTTGATTTGGTAAACAGATGGAGAATAGACCCAACAGTGGATGTGCAATCTGAATGGGGTCTGCTAAAGTGATCAATGATCAGTGGGTAAATGATGGCACTTGTTGGGCTTGTGAAAGAGTCACCCAGCTTTGAACTTGACATTGATGTCCTGGGACCTAGTGAAGTACCTGGCAGAGGAGTCTGGCAGAAAATGTTTTAAAATTTTGTATTATGTCATTGGCACCAAATGACCTCATAGTCTGTGGAAGGAGCTGACGAGTGTCATCTTTAGGACTGGCTGGTCATATTATTGTCTCTCTCACACATCGAATAAGGATAGGTATGTTCTACAAGCAAGGGGTGGCAGCATGTGCAAAATCAGATCTCTTGGTCACTTTGCAGCTCTGAGACCCGGTCCTCATAGGGGTTCCTCCGATTGGCTTTTTTGTTCCTCCCTGAAGTGCCTTTAAACGCCCTTGGGAGCTTAGGGCCCCAGCTTTGTCCAGAAGATGTAGTTGTTAGTTGAGTCAAGCCAAGTCAAGAAGTATCATGTACCTTGTTGTGTCACAAACTGGCTAGGATTTATTGAGCATCTACTGTGTACAGGCTGCTGTGGGGGGCGGGTTAAGGGAGATCAGAGAGTGCTGAGAGACACAGATACTTCCTCAAGAAGTTTGAAAGTGAGAGGTGAAACATACCCACATGACGTAATGACAAAGCTTCCGAACTTTGACCTCCATACTTGCGCAACGACTTACTGCACTGAAGATCCATGAGCTGAGTGTTGGTTCAGAGTTGGGTGGATTAATCCAGGTGAGCTATTCCAAGAGGCTCTTTTCAAACCTTGATTTGCAGACATTTTGGTCACCTTCCTGTATCCACTTACAAATACCTCCAAATAAAGTGCCTTCACCAATAGCTTTGGAAGCATCTTTGGGCCCTAGGACAATGTGGGAACCCCACTCCTCACCCTCAAGCTGATATTCTCCAACCTGGGCGGGAATCAATAAATCAGTGGTGGGAAACGTGACAGAAGAGGACACACAGCTTTGCCTTTCAAGACCTTAGGGTCTGTATCCATTCATTACTTGGCTGCGAGGGCATCATTGATGAAGTCCAGGTTGTATTATTTGACGAAAAGGTGTGGGTTCAAGTTTCTTCTTATGGGTGTTGAAATAGAAGTAATCATCCTGTCTACCTGTTGTTTAAGCAAAAGGAAATTTGTTCTTTTTTTTAAAAATTATTTATTTATTTCGTTATGTCAGGTCTTAGTTGTGGCACATGGGCTCCTTAGTTGTGACTCGAGGGCTTCTTAGTTGTGGCATGTGAACTCTTAGTTGCCACATGCATGTGGGATCTAGTTCCATGACCAGGGATCGAACCCAGGCCCCTGCATAGGGAGCATGGAGACTTAACCACTATGCCACCAGGGAAGTCTGGAAGGGTGTTCTTCTTAAACAAAAGGATACCATGACCACAGGCATACAAAATTTACCCATGAAAATGGGTTCAAGCTTTTGGTGGCTTCAGCACAGTCTCAGGTCAATCCTGTGTTTCCCCCTTCTTGCAGGGGCCCCTCAGATCTTTCACAATTGGAGTTCAGAGGTAGGTATTCTGAGAGTAAAGCTACACAGGGATCCATGTTTCTGCCCCTGACTCCCAAAGTTTTCTTTCTTTGGGGAGAGAGGGCAAGGAACCATAGTCATACTTTCTGCAGAATTTCAAGCCTGACTCTTAAAATGATTCCCCATCATATAGGCATCCGTCAATCCAAGCAAATAACATTATTGTTCATCCAATTACTAATAAGCAGAAAGGGGTGTGAAAATGGTCTTGAACCTTACGCATCAGGGGAAGTCAGCACATGGGACATCTGTTTGCATCACTGGTTGTCGTGGTAGATCTCGAAATTGGCCACTGTTCTCCTTACCTCCTGGTGTGTACACCACTTTGCAGCCTCCCCCATTCAAAGGCAGTGTCAGATCTCCCTACATCTTGAATGCAGATGGCCTTTCGATGGCCGATAGAATGTGACCAGAGTGATGGTGCACCTGTCAGTTTGGATCTGAGACCTCGGGAGATTTTGCACATGTCTGCCTCCCTCTTGGAACCTTCTGGAAGGTGAGAGGTCAGAGAGGAACTTTCCGGCTGAGATCATTCTCAACCAGCCAGCCCCAACTGGCCTGACAGTCACTGCAGATACATGTGTGAGCCCAGCAGAGATAGAAATCATGAGTTAAATACACGGCTATTGTGTTAAGCCAACTAAGTGTTGGGGTGTTTTGTTATGTATAGGAGCTAACTGATACCGTGGGTGTCCCCAGAAGTCATGAGTGACCAATAGAGGACTGAAAAATATTTTTGAGAGGAGAAACATATCCCTTTATTTTGTAAATGCATCTTTTAAAAAAAATATGTATGTATGTACATATGTACTGGCTGTGTTGGGTCTTTGTTGCTGCGCACGGGCTTTCTCTAGTTGCCGAGAGCGGGGGCTACTCTTCATTGCAGTGTGTGGGCTTCTTATTGCTGTGGCTTCTCTTGTTGTGGAGCACAGGCTCCAGACACACACAGGTTTCAGTAGTTGTGGCATGTGGGCTCAGTAGTTGTGGCTCCTCAGCCTGTGGGATCTTCCTGGCCCAGGGATGGAACCCATGTCCCCAGCATTGGCAGGTGGATTCTTAATGACTGCGCCACCAGGGAAGCCCTGTAAATGCATCTTATCCTTTTTTTCTGCACCTGGGAAGAACTGTAGGCTGGGTGAGCCTCCATAAGTATTCAGAAATGGCATTTGCTAAAAATATTTGTGGGAGAGAGAGTTGTCTGCGCATGTGTGGGTGTGTGCTGAGCTTTAGAAACAGTCTTCCGGAAGCCTGGAAGATAATCTGTTTGAGGAGAAAGCAGCAGTGGACATGGAACCGTGATGGGGAATTTTCTTGCAAAATTCAAAAGTCTTGCTTCCGTGGTCACTTCAGACAGTTTCCACTCAGAGATCTTGTAGATCTGAAGGTGCAGAGATGGAGAAGGGTGAGTCAGGGCTGGGTTAGGAAGGCACCTTGAACAGGAAGGGCAGCGTGGATGGGAAGAAAGGCGGGTTTGGATGTGGGATGTGGTTGGAGGGGACATTCTAATCTGGCAATGATGTGAACCAGTGTATGGAGGCTGGAGTGCCATGGAAAGTGGCTAAGAGGAGAGCTGATGGCTGGTGGGTTCATCCACAGGAAGGGATGGGAAATGGGGTTTGCCTTCATCACATCCTTGCAACCCACCCTTCCTTGAAAGCATCATATGTGATACCCAAGTCTCAAGATTGAGGATTTTATTTATAAGGAGAAAGGGACAACATTTTAATTATTTGCAGATGGCCCCCCTTTTGACCATTCTTTTCCCCAAATTGCCCAAGCTCCCAGAAGGCCTGAATCCTGCAGTTACTATCAAGCCTGAGAGCTGAATACATTCTTTAAAATTCCAAGTTTCCACTGAACTTTAGATGATTCTGCAGCTTCGTGTTGTGGTTTTTGTGGCTTTTTTTTCTTTTAAAATTAACTTATCTGGAATGACGAAACCACAGCCGTTAAACAGTGGGCATTAGATGACATTTAAACATCATTATCTTATGCTCTAATGGAAAAATTGGCTGGTGATTAAAAACAAGACCTCCCCGCAGCTATCTGAAGAGTTGCCATTTGCAAATCGCTTATTTTAAGAAGATGCCCCCAATCTATTACAGAGAAAATGTAATACCAGTTTCGTTTGCGTCTGGAGATTTTTGAAGACAATGCTGACTGCTGGCAGAAATGCCCAGTTTGATCCTGAACGTTTGCCTCTGTGGACTCTGCCTTGACCTGACAGTAGCCTGGTGAAGTTGGTAATGATGATGTGACCCTTAGTTTAGAGCTGATCTCAAGGAGTCAGTAATCCATTGTCAGGGTTTACTTGAGACTTAATTCAGGCATTCAGAACCTCTCATCATGTGCAATGAATGAAGTCTGTCCGAGTCTATATCCATCCTAATGGTGTCCTGTTTGGTACCAATGACAGGGAGTGTTGTTTTCCAACCAGGAATGCAAATTTTTCATCCCAAGAAAAACTTTTCTCCTATTGACTTCAGTTTAAAGGTTTACAAGAAAAGACTGCAGCTTAGAATACTCACCTCTTTGCCCTGGAAGAAATTCCTCGTACGATTTGGGGGTTTCTGCTTTTTCTTTTGTAAGGTTCTTTTTCTGAAAGGCTGAAGAAAGATTCTAATGATTGTAGGAGGTGTCATGTTTATGTGACAGTAGGATTTCTGCGGCAAGTATGTATTTGTTATTAGTGTCCTGGTTTTTGATGCCTTCAAGAAAGGTGTATAAAAAGAAGAGGACTGTATTAACTTGCACTAAACCTCAGTTTTCCCATTTATCAAATGGATTATGGCTGAGGTTTGGGAGAAAAGCAGAAATGAAAGAATTACTGAGGGTTGCAAAAGCCTGAATGTTTGCATCCAGCCAAAATTCATATGTTGAAATCCTAACCTCTAAGGTGATGGTGTTAGGAGGTGGGGGCTTTAGGAGGTGATTAGGTCATGAGGGTGGGGACTGAATGAATGGGATTAGTGCCCTTATGGACGAAATTCCATAAAGCTCTCTATCTTCTTCCACTACATGTGGACAACGAGGAGGTGGACAATGGGGAAAAGAGGTCTCACCGGAACCCGACCATGCCAGCACCCCGATCTTGGACTTCCAGCCTCCAGAACTATGAGAAATAAATGTTTGTTGTTTGTACGCTACCTAGAATGTAGTATTTTGTTATAGCAGCCCAGAAGGACTCAGAACAGGGTTCTCCAAAAAATTAGATTACTCCAGAGATGTGAGGTGGGTTTTTGTTTGTTTCTTCTTTCATATTCCTGCCTACTCAAATGGGCTGATGTAATTGGTATGTTGGAAGAGTGTGGCTGCTTCTGTATGACTGACTGTTGGGTGAGCTAGGGTTCTTTGGCTGTAAGCAAAGAAACAGCTCTGACTATTATAAGCAAAGAGGATACGGGTTGGCCCTTGGCATTGAGAAGATGCTGGAAAACCCTGAATTAGTATTACAGGAATCAAAGGAAGGAACTAATTGAAGCCTTTCACCATGGCTGGAATGAATGACCTCCTTCTTTCTGGCATCCTTAAGAGTCAAAGGCTTTGGCTAGAATCCAGTTGGCCACAGTTGGGCCACATGCCCAGCACTGGATATATGGCTCTGTGAGAGGAAGGCAGCTTCCAGGGACCCTGGCAGCTTGGTGGCCTTACTTTTTCACTTAGACTGGATGGAGTGGGGGAGGGGTGATATCGTTCTCTGCCCCCCACCCCCCAAACCAGGGTGCTGTCAAATGTACAAATATTCACCCCAACAGGGGACCCAAATGTCTTAGAAATTTAGGAATGTTTGAGTAAATTCTTAAATTTGATATTAAGATGTCCAAAATCATCTGCACAGAAAACCCTAAGCTCCAGCTCTCAGAATTTGGAAAAAAAAAATAGTAAAGCTATCAAGGGCCCATACTTTAATGTACATTATTACATTTCACAATTGTTTTGCAGGATAAATTTCTATCAGGTGACATGAAAATGAGGCCAGATATTTCCATAATCTCCTGTGACCCAAATGTATTATGAATTCCTTCATCCAGTTTTAATATAACTCTAAATTATTCCTCGATGTCTGTTAATAATTAAGGAAAGCAAAAACTGTATTATCTCTTAATGGCATTTTGACTTTTTCGTTTCTTTTCGGAATTAATGTTCCCGGTGCATTTTCTGTGATGTCAGGATACTGAAGAACCCCATATTTCCCAATTCTGTGAACTTCTTGCTCTTGGTTTTGAGTCTTGCTGTCACATGTGAAATGCCCCCCTTCCCACCGGCCCCTTCAGCCTAGTGGATTTTCCTTACCCAGAAGTCACTGCCCTCTTTACAACAGATCGTCACCTCTTTGGGGGCAACTGCCCCTCCCTGTTCTGAATCCCTTAGTATGAGGGTTCCAACCCCCAGGCTCAGAGACAGTCACATGACTCAGGCCCAGCCAATGAGAGTGGTGTATCTCATAGGAGGTAGAGATTGGTTCCAGGTTGGTGGATTCTCAAAGTGGGGCCGTTCAGAGGCAAGAAATAACAGTCCTGGGACTTTGGCTGCAACAATTAGGAAACTCATTTTCTCTTTACTTGGGGTGTGAGTCTTGGAGCCGCTGGTGGCCACCCAGATGGAAGCAGCCGGGAGGGCTCTCTCGACATCATTTGAGCGCTTACATCCAGTGTTCTTATGGACCGTGGCATTTCTGTCTGGAAATTTCCCACGATTTTCCATCTTAGCAGCTCATGAAATTCCCTTCTCCACTTAAACCTCAGGGAATGAGTTCTTCTACGTGTTTCTGAGTCTTATCAAACACACTGCCCCCTCCAGTCCTTGTTTTCTTTTAGTTCTTGTAAATCAGACTCTGGAAATTCATTCTTTTTTTTTTTTTTACATTCTGGGAACAGGTTACATAGGACAGCGGATGGTACTGAGGAAGGTAGTCAAAGGGACAAGGGACCAGTGTACAAGAGGGAGACTGGAATTGTGTCGGGCAAGTCATTGGCGCTCAATAAAGCTTTGCTGGATGGATGGAAGGACAGGGAAGAATGTCAAGTGTGTCTTGGTGTGAACTCAGAGAGGCTGCCGTCTCTGCAGTGGGAAGTGGGCGGGGGGATGGGGCAGAGAGCCTGTTAGCTGCCATTCTTATCCTCGGGGCGGCTGACCTTTACTAAGCATCTGCTGAGTGCCGGATCCCTGGCTAGAGATTTGCTCCCGGGTGTCTTCAGAGGCTCTCCGAAGAGCTCCACAGGGGATGCCAGGAGCCTTCCGTTCTCATCATCTTGGACTGAGCACTCCCTTCACCTGAACTAATTAGCTCTTAGTTTCCAATACCTTGCCACTCTCGGTCCCCATAGAGGAAAATGGCATTTAAAAATGTGATGGAAAGGCTTTTCCTTCAGCTGTGGTGACAGGGCTACTTGTCATCTCTGTGTTGGGACGTGGCAAGTCTTTTGGACTATTTGGTGTATCTGTGATGACAAAAAGCCCAGCAGACACTTGGCGGGGGGGAGGGGTGGGGGGGTCTTCCCTCAAGCAAGGAAACGGCCCTTCCAATAGTCCCCGAGATGTGGTCACCTGTCCCTGTTGAAACGTGGTGCGACAGGAATGGGTGGAAGAGACTTGGGTTCAGAGTGACCCAAAATTTTTGATTTTTGTTTTCTTGGGGGGTTTTGGCCATACTGCTCGGCATGTGGGATTTTAGTTCCCCCATCAGGGATCAAACCTGTGCCCCCTGCCGTAGAAGCACGGTGTCTTAACCACTGGACCGCCAGGGAAGTCACCAAATTTTTGTGTTTGAGAGTCATGCCCAGGAATGAGGCGCCAGAGAAAGAGAAGGATGTGCATCTTGCTTTTTTTTCTCTCCTTTTTATCTCTGTGACATTTGGTAAATTACCTATCCTTACAGAGTCTCAGAATCTTTGTCAAGTAGAAATTCGAAGCACACAGTAAGCACTGACACATGCATTTTTTCAAATTGAGGTGAAATTCTCACAACATACAATTAACCTTTTAAAAATGTACAAGTTCAGTAGTGTCAAGTGTGTTCACAATGCTCTGTAACCGTCACCTCTCTCTAGTTTCAAAACTTTTTCATCAGCCTGGAAGAACACGGGTACCCACGAGCACTCGTTTCCCAACCGCCCTCCCCCAGCCCCGACACCCACTAATCTACCTTCTGTCTCTATGGATTTGCCCTTCCTGGGTATTTCATATAAAAAGAATCATACAATTTGGGACCTTTATTTACACGTGGTTTCTTTTATGTAGTGTAGTGCTTTCGAGGTGCATCCGTATGGCAGCATGTAGTCGATTTGCATTCCTTTTTACGACTGGATAATATTCCGTTGGTGGATTTACCACAGTTTGTTTATCCACCCATCAGATGGACATTTGGGTTGTTTCCACATTTTGGTCATTGTGAATAGTGCTGCTGTGAGTGAGAACAAGTCTTTACATTTTGATGTTGGTGAATGCTATGATTGATAATTTATATTAATTGTATAATGAAGTAAATGCTATTTAATTAATGCTATGAAATTATATTTTTAAATAGGGTTAACCCTTGAACAACATGTGTGAACACTGTGCGGACACGCTTATTCACAGATTACCTTCATTAGTGAATACTATAGTACATGAGCCAGAGTTTGGTTGCATCCAAGGATTCGATCCTTCGATTCGGAGGAACCAGTGATACGAAGGGCAGATTCTAAGTTATACCTGGATTTTCAACTGTCTGTGGGTCAGTGCCCCAATCCCTATGTTGTTCAGGGGTCAACTGTACTATTATTAACTCTTTATATTAATACTAGTTCTCATAATATTAACATGTTATAGAATAATATTAATACTATTTATAC
The DNA here is from genome assembly GCF_030028045.1 of Hippopotamus amphibius kiboko. Lineage (NCBI taxonomy): Eukaryota > Metazoa > Chordata > Mammalia > Artiodactyla > Hippopotamidae > Hippopotamus > Hippopotamus amphibius. The sequence goes on from NC_080193.1 coordinate 23,812,347, forward strand.
TAATTAACGCGTGACTTGCCCACAGAGCTAAGTAGTCAGACCCAGGTACGGGAAGCCTGCTCACTCGTTGATGTCCTCACCAAGTCCCAGGAGTTCCAACCGACAGTCTCAAGAACTCTGATCAAAAGTGGTCCAGGCTACTTTCCAGCCATCACTTTTTAACTGGGCTGAGCTGGATGCAAAGGTCTCACACACCCTGTCTCCCTTCCATTATATTCCTCCGGCTTCTCAGGGTAACTATGGAATTGTGAGATTATCACCTACGTGGTGTACTAGATGCTGGACTTTTTTCCCCCCATTTAATGTGCCCGGTGGGGAGCTGCTACCATGACCCTAAATGAAAATGATACAACAGGGATGGTAAGAAGGGGGTCCACGTCTCTGACTCCCTTCTCTACTTTTGTTTTCTAAAGGTAAAAGTCCAGGTGTGTTGCCATGGTGACAGAGCTACCACCAAACATTGATCAGGTTGATTAGGTTTGCCCAGAGCTGAGTTTTATTCACCCATGGCTCTTTGAGCATCACTATCTCATCCCCGCTCTTCCTTGTGGAGCAGGTGTGGCTGCCCACTCAGTTGCTGCTTGTTCTGTGCATCTCCTGCTGTTGCAGGCGATGATGCACCTGGAGACACCCTCATCTCCCAGGCTGCCTGCTCAACCTTCCTGCCTGACAGGGTCCAGCGAGGCCCTGCTTCTTTGAGTTCTGTGATCCACATCATGCCCTCTGCCTTTACCAATCACTACAGAGCGTGTTTTCACGCTGAGGTTGGCTGTGCTCTGCCAGAGGTGACTTGAACTCAGAAGCAGAACTGCGTCCCTTGGCCTCCTTCCAAGCTTATCCCAGATTGACTTCATCAGGATTCTGAGTTACAAGTGACAGAAATCCAACTCCAAACTTCTTTGAAAGGGGTCCGTGGGACCTGATGGACCCATTATTCACAAAGTCTGATAGCAGAGATGACTGCAGGTATAGCTGGATACAGGTACCCAAAGGTACCTTTGAAAGCCTTTCCTCCCTCTCTTGGTTCTGATTTCTTCTGGGTTGTCTTCCGTGGTGATATGAATAGTGCACCCCACCCCCCAATTCATGTTTACCTGCACCCTCAGCAGGTGCCCTTATTGGGAAATAGGGTTTTTGTAGATGTAATTAGTTAAGAGTGATGCATCTACAAGCCTGGGAACACCAAGGATTCCCAGGGACCACCAGGAGCTAGGAGAGGAGCATGGAACAGATTCTCCATCAGAGCCTCCAGGAGTAACCAACCCTGCCTACACTTTGATTTTGGATTTCTGGCCTCCTGAGCTGTGAGAGGATAGATTTCTCTCCCGGTTGGTGGTCAATGCTTATGGCAGCCTTGGGGAAGCAGTGCATCCTCATTCCCAGGCTGATTCTCACCGAGTGGAATCAAAGATGGTTTCTGGCTTGCACCAGGCTTGTCACCTGCAGACCGAGGCTGGAGGGGAGACATGCCTTTTTCCTTATTGTTATGTTTGCCCAGTGGAAGGACTGCCCAGGCCACACATCCAGCCTCCTCTTCAGCCCTCCACTCACTCCCTGGCTGCATGGGAGGAAGAGGAGCTCAGAGAGGGAGAAGTGAGCTTCACCTCCCTGGTTGCCTCTTCTCAAGGCCTCCTTCTGCTCTGGGCCCAAAGGGCAGGCTCAGCACATGGGGAAGGTGGGTTTAACCCAGGGGAAGTGTAGGGCAAGCCCTTTTGGAATTCATTCCAAAACTACATCCCTGTTGTCACTAACAGCTAATGTTTTGACCTCCACTGTGTGACTCCTGGGTGGATGATATCACATCATTTCATCACTAACCTGTGAGGAAAGCACAGAGGAGCTAAGTGACGAGTCCAGAGTCACTTGGTGACATTAAGCGGCACCAGACTCCTCATCTCTGAGCCAGGAATCCTCACCCCCTCTGCCATTGTGCACCCAGTCTCTCGAAGGCAAACTGGAGACCCAGAAGGAATGAGGCTTCTTTTCCCAGAGGCCAGAACTGACTGGTTATGACAACAGGCTTTTCTGTGTCTCTATTTTTTATAAATTTATTTATTTATTGGATTTATTTTTTTATGAGCTGTGTTGGGTCTTCGTTACTGCACATGGACTTTCTCTAGTTGCTGAGAGTGGGGGCTCCTCTTCATTGTGGTGCCTGGGCTCCTCATTGTGGTGGCTTCTCTTGTTGCTGGGCACGGGCTCTAGGTGCATGGGCTTCAGTAGTTGCAGCACATGGGCTCAGTAGTTGTGGCTCGAGAGCTCTAGAGCACAGGCTCAGTAGTTGTGGTGCACAGGCTTAGTTGCTCCGCGGCGTGTGGTATCTTCCTGGGGCAGGGCTCAAACCCGTATCCCCTGCATTGGCAGGTGGATTCTTAACCACTGCGCCACCTAGGAAGTCCCATCTCTGTCTTTATTTAGAAGGATCCAAGCATTTCTGATGGCAGGATTGTAGATTAGCCAGAGCAAACAGACCCTGAGGTTTCCTTTCTTGAGGTCCTGGGAGGTCCTTTCTAGGATCAGCTTAGAAAAATGAGGATGCAGCCCCTGGGGCTGGAGGCAGGGCCAGCAGAGAAGAGCAAATAACTGGTCAGCCTGGGATCCTGTTAGGAAGAGTGGAGGAAGGTGGCAATGGCCTTTGGATATTCCTGTTATATATACAAGGTGATTTCATAGCACTGGCGCTGTGAGCAGAATTACTGTGTAGATACCATGTATGGAACAAGTGAGTTATAACTAGGAGGACACAGAAACGGCTGAGCGTATGGGGATTAATTTATTTTATTGTATTTTTTCCCCTGAGAGAATCTTTGAGTTCCCACAAAGAAAAAAAGAAAAAGAAAGACCTGCCCTCTTGTTTGAGGCTAGATATTCTCATCATACTGCAAGTTGTCTGAGACATTGATTAAATCCATCACTCACAGTTGAGAAGAAAGAGTGGGAAACCCTAGAAATGGTTAGGGTCCCTGGGAGACACTTGAACTTGGAATCTATTTAATAGCTCTTGGCACAGAAAGCAAACAAGAGTCTCTTAGAGATCAAAGGACTTTTATCTCGCTCAGTGGAGAAATCTGTTTCTTCAATCACTTATTGTTGGAGCCAAAAACATCCCTGGAGTGAGAAAAGAAGGAAGAAATGTGTTCTCCATTTCTGTCCTTACTGCAAATCTGAGTGTTTGCTTTCCAGGTTCTTTTTGTGGTTTATAAGGAAAAAAAAAGTTTTAATAGATGAAAGCATGAATTAATAGCTGACTTTCAGATCTTCAGTTTGGGGCTGTTTAGAGGTATCATGGAATGTCTCATTGGCAGAAAGCTCACAGACTCACTGATGCTTCAACTTTTTTTTTGTTTTAAAATATATTTATTTATTTATTTATTTTTTATTGGCTGTGTTTGGTCTTCGTTGCTGCACATGGGCTTTCTCTAGTTGCAGTGAGGCGGGGCTCCTCATTGTGGTGACTTCTCTTGTTGCGGAGCACAGGCTCTAGGCACGTGGGCTTCAGTAGTTGTGGCACATGGGCTCCATAGTTTTGGTTCTTGGGCTCTAGAGTGCAAACTCAATAGTTGTGGCACACAGGCTTAGTTGCTCCGAGGCATGTGGAGTCTTCCAGGGGCAGGGACCGAACCCGTGTCCCCTGCATTGGCAGGTGGATTCTTAACCACTGCAGTACCAGGGAAGTCCATCTTCAACATTTAATTAAGCACCTATGATGGGCAGCTCACCGTTGGGAGAATTCGGTGATGGACTGGGTTGGGTGGTGTTTCCGCAAATCCAAATCTGTGTTCACCCAGAAGTTAGGAATGTGGCTGTATTTGGAAATGGAGTCTTTGTAGATGTAATTAGTTAAGTTAAAATGAGGTCATACATGTTAGGATCGGCCCTAAATCCAATGACTGGTGTCTGTAAGAAGAAGAAAGGACACAGAGAGACACAGACAGAGGCCACGTTATGAGGGAGACAGAGGCCACGTGATGAGGGAGGCAGAGATTGGAGTGATGCCTCTACTGGCCATGGAATGCCAGGGATGGCCGGGAACCACGGGGAGATAAGTGAAAGGAGTGCTCTTTTAAAATTATTATTTTTTGGATGCCAGGCAGCCTGTCAGTTGTGTGAGCACATTTCTTCCTTTGTCAGTGATTCAGGGACCCTGTTCCAACAGGAACCCTATGGACCCTGCTGATGCCCTCGAGCAGGACAGCTCTGAGTGTGCAGGGTGTCCGAGGAGGTCTGTCCATCTCAGCTCTGCTTGTAAAGCCAACTGTACAAGTTTCCCTTCCCCTGCCTTCCTTGGTTTCCATTTTTCCCTCTCCATGCAATAGCACAGACCCAACAGACAACTTTGAGGATTTGGGGTTAATTTTGGAGACACACGTTCTCTATTCTAGGGAAGGGAGAACAGGTGTTTAGAAAGGATCTGAGCTAAGGTGTGAAATCTGTGAAGGAAGCTGGGCTTTGCATTAAAAAAAATGCAGCTTTAGAAAACCAGGGAACCTGCTTGGTGGCTCTGGGAGTTAGTTGCAGAAACAGAAGGACCACAATGCAAATTGGAATGAAACCCTCCAAGGAGCCACCGGTGCAGGGGGCAAAAGAGACTGTCTCTGTCTCATGACTGTTAACAGTTTCTAGTTTGGTCATTTTATTTTAAATATTTTTAAAATTAATTAATTAATTTTATTTATTTTCTTAATTTTTCGGCTACATTGGGTCTTCGTTCCTGAATGAGGGCTTTCTCTAGTTTTGGCGAGCGGGGGCTACTCCTCGTTGCAGTGCACAGGCTTCTCATTGTGGTGGCTTCTCTTTTTGTGGAGCATGGGCTCTAGGCACACGGGCTTCAGTAGTTGTGGTGCACAAGCTCAGTAGTTGTGACGCACGGGACCAGTTGCTCTGCGGCATGTGGGATCCTCCCGGACCAAGGCTCGAACCCATGTCCCCTGCATTGGCAGGCGGACTCCCAACCACTGCGCCACCAGGGAAGCCCCTAAATATTTTGATGTTACATCACTTTAGCTTAACTTTTGCTCCATGGTTATTTTTATTTTTTGACCACAGGTGCAAAATTAGCTTCACCATAACTCTGTTCCATGACACATACTTTCTCCTTTGTACCATGTGTGACTCACTTGTATTTATGTAGTAATTTAATTAGTTATGTTTTAATAATGTACTAAGCACCTGTGAATCCATCACCCAAAACAAAAGCTGGCACCTTGGCGTATATCCATTTAACCTGAATTCCTTGAGCAGCTGTCATAAGCATTTTAAAATGTAGTTACGTAAATACTCTGAAGGCTTGATTTTTTTTTTTCTGTTTGCTCAAGAAACTAAACTTTTTCCCAGACATATCTTTGAATTCCAGGTAGGAGTCCTTGAGTGCTCAAAACCAAATATTTCATGATTGTCTTTGGGTAAATGATTTCTTTTCTATTCACCTGCACCAAGTGCAGTAATGTACTCATTTTTTTTCCTAAGCAAATCTGTCTCCTTTCTCAGCTGGTTTCTGGAGGAACAAAACCAGGAGGAAACCCAGGGTGCCATGTGGTTATGTAATAAAAAGAAGTAAGAACAGACATTCAGTAAACTCAATTGCTAGCAAATTTATCTTTTCAAGCCAGAAATGTTTATTAAGTGTTCTTGGGTTCCAGATTGTGGTACTAGATGTTCAAATACCAGGTGATAAAACACGAAACAAGAAAAGTAGACAAACTCCTATCTATCAAGAAGCAAACTAACCAACAAATAGATGAATCAATAAGCCTAAAGGAAAGTTTGATATACTCTGTTTCTCTTCTGTTTCATTTTCCATAATTTCCTTAGGGATTTTTAGAACAGCAGTGCTCTGTTAGAGAATGAAGGTTATCAATCAGTGGAAATTTAGATGTTTCAGAAGCAAGTAAACTCTGGCTCTGCTATTTATTTATTCTGTGATCTCAGATAAGATAGCAAAATATCTTATAGACACTGTGGCATGTCTGTGAATTCATGGATGCAAAAGGTATTTATTGAGGACCTAGTAGATGCCAGATTGGGGTTTGGCTTTGAGGATACGGTAATGAATGAAATAGACACGGTCCCAGCTCTAAAGCTTACCCAGGAATGAATCCAGAACAGAAGTTGGGAAGGGATATTGAAGTTGACTTGTATTTGAAGATATATTCCTACAGGACCACTTTTGAGTTTCCTCTTCTATTGCATTGTACCACAAATGGCTCTTTATCAGTCATGAAAAACAATTCCAAATTTCTAGTTCCCTAAATCCCTGGGGAGCCGGTGCTTGAAAAGTTATGTTGCTGGCATAGTAAATGTAACGAACCTCTTGGCTAAAGGCCCGTTAGAAATTATTTTATGTTCTTAAATGATAAGTAAAAACACACACTTCCCAAGAGGAATAATTGGACTTGCCGGAGGATTTTTTTTTTTTTTTTTTTGCAAAAACAAGGGCCGTTATGTGATCTGGTGTTGTATGACATCAGGACAACTTCAAGAGTTAATTACATTCTTAATTACAGCTTTGTATTGAATTAGAGAACCGTTATTCAGAGCGTAATTGAAACCCTGCTGAGATCACGTCTGTTGCCAGCTAATTGCATGCCATGTTTTAAACTAAACTTTAAATAAAAAAAAACCAGTATTTCATTGTCTAAGCTTCAACTAATTGACAGGAGAAACTTAATTGAGGTTTTGTCAATAGACTGAATATTTTCAAATGATCACTGAGAGACGGGTTATAGTCTAGCATAGCAGCCTTCAAATATTAAACTGTGAAGGTGCTTACGTCAAATTTAGGAAAGAAACCTGAATAGGAGTAATCTGTTCCTTGGTGAGAGGGAGGGATGCCAGGGATGCGTTAACTTGGAATCAGAAGTTATGGGTTCCAGCCCTGCACGGCACCCTTTCTCACTGTGACCCAAGGCACATCACTTCTCCTGTAGGATTTGTGTCTTCATCTCAAGAAGGAGAGTTGGGTAGGTCTTAAAAATCCCTTTTGATTCAGATTTCCTACCTTTGTGACTTAGGGTAAGATGCCTAAGGTAAGGAGCAGTGGATACGATGCCAATTATGACAAAATGTTTAGGATCTTGAGTCACTGGTCCTCTTCGTAGAGCAATGGTCCCCAGCTTTACGGCACCAGGAACTAGTTTTGTGGAAGATGATTTTTCCATGGATGGGGGGAAGGGGATGGTTCAGGCAGTAATGTGAGTGATGGGGAGTGATGGGGGGATGGTTCAGGCAGTAATGTGAGCATTGGGGAGTGATGGGGGAATGGTTCAGGCAGTAATGTGAGCACTGGGGAGTGATGCGGGGATGGTTCAGGCGGTACTGTGAGCGATGGGGAGTGATGGGGAGATGGTTCAGGTGGTACTGTGAGCGATGGGGAGTGATGGGGGATGGTTCAGGTGGTACTGTAAGCAATGGAGAATGATGGGGGGATGGTTCAGGTAGTAATGTGAGGGATTGGAAGCAATGGGGTGGGGCAGATGAAGCTTCACTCACTCACCCGCTGCTCACCTCCTGCTTTGTGGCCCTGTTCCTAACAGGATCCAAGGCCCTGGGGGTTGGGGTCTGCTGCTGTAGAGTAGGGTTCTTTCATGGTCAGCAACGGAAACTCTGTGGTTAACCTAATAGAGAAGGAATTCCAGGAAAGGTATTAGGATCATCAGTACCAGTAAAAGCCAGACATGAGAACCCTGCTACTAGCCTAGTTAGCAGAAACCTACCAGTGCTGCTGCCTACATCTCTGGAGTCCCTACCTCACGCCACTCAAGATTTGGAATTCCTTGGGAGAGGCTGATGGCTAAGCATGGCTCACATGCTCTGCTTTGATGGAAAGAAGAGAAGACCCTTCCCTGGCAGTTCTATTGGGTCTCACTCAATGAGGAAGGAGCAGTTACCATAATAAGTAGTCAGAGTGCTGTAACTAAAAGAAGGAATATTGAATTCTGGTCAGCCAAAATCAACACACCTCACTGTCCTTTCCCATTTTAAACCTTCTTGAACAAACATGTGACGTGTCTGACTTTTGTCTGAGAAAAAGCCCTGCCCTGTGTGAGACCTTGGACATTTCCAAGTGATAAAAACGTTGATAGCAGTGTTGAGAAAAAAAAAATTGTCAGCATAAAGATTGTGGATCTCAACGACATTAAAAAAGAAAAGAAAAGAAAAAACAGTTTTCTTTAATCGTCTTGCCCTATGGTCTAACAAGACAAACCGAGGTCCCCAAAGTTGTTGTTAGAAACACTTCTGTTTTTGTTCTCGCGGGCTGTTTTCTCCAAGTGTATTTTTCTCAGATGGATTGCCCTGGTGGTAAAATCAATTCATTTTATTTAACTAGTCAAGCTGCAGTGAAATGTCAGATCAAGTGAGAGTCTGCCTGCACCTTTTCTGATTCCGCCTGTAACTTTCTTTTCCTTTTTGTTTTTTGGTTTTGTTTGTTTTGCACGTTGGTTTTGGTTTTGTTTGTTTTGTCTGTCTACAGATCTTCATTTTGTAGAATCGCAGAAGTCAGTTTTGTTATCATTGACTTTTGTTGATTTGGGAGCCCGACTTTTTCTTGAAATGTTTCTTGTGCTGATAGATTTAGGATTCGTACCTCTTTTCTTTCTGTTATTTTGCTGATTCTCCTTTTTCTTTTTAACATCCAGTTGACAGTAACCCATCCAGAAGATGAATATGTCATGAGGGATAAGATAATAAGGGATTTAAAATAGGTTTCTGAGGACTTCCTAGGTGGTGCAGTGGTTAAGGATCTGCCTGCCAATGCAGGCAACATGGGTTCGGACCCTGTTCTGGGAAGATTCCACATGCCACGGAGCAACTAAGGCCATGCACCACAGCTATTGAGCCTGTGCTCTAGAGCCCATGAACCACAACTATTGAGCCCATGTGCCGCAACTATTGAAGCCTACTTGCCTAGAGCACATGCTCCACAATAAGAGAAGCCACCACAATGAGAAACCAACATACCACAATGAAGAGTAGCCCCCGCTCTCAGCAACTAGGGAAAGAAGCAACAAAGGCCCAAAGCAGCCAATAAATAAATAAATTTTTTAAAAAAGATTTGTTTTAAAAAAACAAATAGGTTTCTGAGAAATTGGAGGCCATTGTCAGTATCCAGTTCTTTTATTGTCCACGTGAAGCCCTCGCATGGAGGGGTGTGTCAGGTGGACTTCTTTGGTTGCCTGAAATAGAAACTGATTGGGGATAACTGAAGCAAAATAAAGCCTGCCAAGAGCCTGTCAGGGACTCACAACATCTGGCTTGGAAAACAGATTGAAGAGAATTTCGACCATGATTTTCGATAGGGGCATGCTGCTCAGGGCGCCATTCTTGGGAAACAGGCAAACCAACAACCCCAACCGTGTCATTGGCCCCTATGTCATTGTTTATGATTTAAAAATCTGGGGAAAGACGGCTGTCAACAGAGAATGGTTAAACAAACTGTGATCCATCCATACAATGGAATACTACACAGCCATGAAAAGGAACAAATGAATACATGCAAGAGTTTGGATGAATATCCCCTTAGGAATATACTGAGTGATAAACAGCCATCCTCAAAAGGTTATGTATTTGATTCTTCCATTGAAGTAACTTTTTTGAAAAGACAGAATTTCAGAAATGGAGGATGGAATTAGTGATGGCTGGGGCTTAGCAAGGGATGGTGTTGGAGGGCAGTGAATGTGATTATAAAAGGGCAGCAGGAGGAATCTTTGTGATGAAACTCAGTATGTTGACTCTGGCATTGAAAACATGAACATACACAAGTGAAAAAATAGTGTAGAACTGAATGCAAAGCACAGACACAGCTGCCTACAAACTGGGGAAGTCTTGAGTAAGAATGGTGAATTGTATCAATGTCAGTATCCCAGTTGGGATATTGTAGTATCATTTTTTTTTAAATAAACACCAGGGCTTTAATCCTCTTAAATAAAATTCAACATTTAAAGTATACCAAGCATGCAGTCCTCAGATTTCTAAGAAAGTCCATCTTACTAGGGAAAATACCTTCAGGTCATTAGTAACTAGTTGGGTACAGACTTCAACATGTCTATAAAGAAATGAACAAAACAGGACAAAAGTAACTGATTCTGTCAAAATCAGTTACTGGCAAAAGAAGGAGGTGAGAATGTTAGGATATGCCTACTGGTCTCACATCTTCCAAAGCCAGAAGATGGTCATTCTTAGCAGCGAGATAGTAACTGATTATAAATGAACTCAAATACGTTCTTCACCAAGGGCATCATAAAATTTTTCTTAGCAAGAAAAATGTTTATAAACTCTTGCCTTTCCTTCATTGGTGACAGGCGGTGGGGCTAGGCATTCCAGGAGCTGGTGTGGGACAGTGAGACGCAGAGGACGCGGCACGGCCGCAAGCAGACAGCGGGATTCCCGAAGACCTTTCATTCATCTCAAACACCCTGATGTCGCCAGGGTTTGAGCAGATGCAGTATTTTTTATGATACCCTAGGGTCCAGTCATGTCCCATGGGCCTGTTCTGTAAGTATGTGGAGCTATTCAACCTGTGTTAAAAATCAATGAACAGACTCCCGAATTCCAGTTCCTCAACACAACTGTGCAACTGGCTTACTGTCCTGTTGAGCCACTGGTTACTAAAGCCTCGCAACAAGGTTTAGGAAAAGGTCAAGAGCATTTGTAGAGGAGAAAAGATGAACCAGCCTGAGTCATAGCGAGGGGCGGGACTCGAGCAGAGCACCTAAGCCTCCTTCACCACCCCCACCAGGATGGGTCTCAGGGTGCGCCCGTGCAGCTTGCAGCCCACTTCGTTAACTAGCGCCACCGTGCCTGGCTCCTTCCCCTCAACCGGCGTGTGGAACAAAGCCTCGTGCTCGTACGGGTCGAACTTGGCCCCCACGGGGTCGAACTTGGCCCCCACGGGGTCCAGCCGGAGCAGGCCATGCTTCGTGAGCACCTTCTGGATCTGGACCTCCGTCATCATGAGCCCCTCGTACAGGTTCTCCAGGTGGGGATTATCGTCTCTAATCTCTTCCTTAGGGACGCACTGTGTTGCCTTCTCCAAAATGTTGGCCACCTCCAGCAAGTCCTTGCAGAAGCCCTGGATGCCATATAGTTTTGCCTCCTCCACCAATTTTTGGCTTCTCTGCCGCAAGTTCTCAGTATCTGCTAAAGCTCGCTTATATTTTTCCATGGTCTCCTTTAGCTGTTCTTCCAGCTTGACCTTCTCTTCCATGAGTGTCTTCTCTGTAGAGGGAAGATCTGTCTTCTGTTCATTCTGGCCCACGTCCTCTTCCAAGTTTTGGCCAGTGTTCTTCTGTTTTGTAGCTGTGCACAGCAGCCGAGGAGAGGACCTGAGAGACAATGCCAGAGCCCGGAGGCTGTGCAGCACCAGCCTCATGCACCGAGCTGCCATGACTGCCGCTGGCACTGCCTGTAGTATCACTTTGCAAGATGTTGCCATTGACACAGATGTAGAGAACAAACATATGGACATTAAAGGGGGAAAGTTGGGGGTGGGGGTGGGGTGGGATGAATTGGGAGATTGGGATTGACATATATACACTAATATGTATAAAACATAACTAATGAGATCCTGCTGTATAGCACAGGGAACTCCACTTTTCTGTACAGTAGAAACTAACACAACATTGTAAAATAGCTATACTTCATTAAAAAAAAAAAAGATATTGCCATCTGGAGAAACTTGGTAGAGTCCACTGATCGCTCTGTGCCATTTCTTACAACTACTTGTACATCTATATTATCTCAGAATTTTCACTTAAAAAAGATCTTCTGGGAGAGAGTATCCATTTGGTCTATTTCTGACTCTTAATAGGACTGAGTAGATGATATGATGGAAGACCCATCAGAGACCCTACAGCTTTTGTCGTAGGAAGCCAGGACTTTGACTTGTTTCTTGTGGGAGAATATATCCCCCCTAAACAAGCCGCAGTAACATTTCCAACCCGCAATGCTTCCAGAACCTTGCTACTCCCCAGTAAGAAGTGGAAACTATTTCAGTTCCCCTTGAACCTGGACAGTCTTGTGACTTAGGACAGATCGAATATACGGGTGATGCTAAGTGACGTGAAGACCAGATCATGAAGGGCGATGTGGCTTCTGCCTATGTTTCCCTGCCTCTCCTGAGTCACTCACTGGCCCTTGGAACGCAGCACGTTGTGAGGAAGCTCAGGCCACCTGGAGAGGCAGCCTGTGAGTGTTCAAGCTGACAGGTTCAGCTGACGGACAGGTTCAGCTGACGGACAGGTCCACGGCCACACAAGTGAGTGAGTCTTCAGATGGTTCTAACCCCCAGCCTTGGAGGTACCTCCACAGTTGTCGTGTGGAACTGAGGCAAGGTACTGCGGCCGAGCTCTGCCCAAATTACAGATTCATGAGCAAAATCAATGTTGTTTTAAGCCAGAAACTTGGGAGATGGTTTGTAACACAGAAATAAGGAACTGGACTACCTTTTTTCCCCAAACACCGCGTGCAGTGAGGGACAGGAAATTCCCTGTTAGGATGAAGCTGGAGAGCGAAAAACAACATATGGCTGCACCACGGGATGGGGACCGGCTTTATCTCTTCACACATCCGTCACTTGTGAGAGCTCACTTCAGGGGCTAGGGCAATTTGGAAAACATTAGTGACTAGAAGAAATCAGGACCAACAACCTGCCTAAGAAGGTCTTTTTGAAGCATCTAGGGGGTGCTATTCTATTTAATATTTTGTGCATGAATTATGGGGAAGCATTGAATCATCGCTAGCTGAAGCATCCCTGTTTTCTTTAGTGTTTCTTGACTTTTCTATGGACTACTTCACCCTGCTGCTCTGTCCGTATGGATGGGGAGATATCCATTAAAATGAGAAGCAGGAGGAACAGACTCAGGGAAGGTTAAATATGCAATATTATTATGTAAAGTAAAGCAGAACTCATCCATTCATTCAGCATATATTTTCAAGTGCTTATGCTGTTCTAGGGCTGCAGATACAGCCGTGAACACGTTGGACAGGGTCCCTGATTCCGTGGGTCTCACCTCCTGGTGGAAGGGAGCGGAATTAAACAGGTAGACAAGCAGACCAGCTAATTTCCATGTTTTTGGTGAGGCAATGAGAGCATCAGGGAAGAAAACTTAGAGAAAAATGCAGAATTCAAACATCAACCGCAGGAGAAATATTTCAGTAAGGTCCTGGCTCCATGAAAGTCCCAGGAAAAAGGGACCAATAATTCTGTCCCTTAAAAACAGCTAAGTTTCCTGAGGCTGGGCTGATTGGGAACGTGAAAGACAAAGTATTAAGTCCATCAGCTGAAGATTGGCTGAGAGCCACTGGACACAGAATGGGGAGCCCACGAGCCTAAAAGGCGAGATTGTCAGGCGTGACGAAGCAGGAATTTTAGCCGGAAAATATTCACAAATTGCGGGCCAAGAGGGAAGTGGGGAATCTTCATCTTGCCTTCGCAGCCTTGCTTGTGGGGGCCCGGCTGTCCTTTATGGTTAATATAAAAATCAATATAGCAAGAGATGAGTCTTTGCTGCGATAATATTGGCTCCTTTCACCAGGCGTGTGGAATTAGATTACTGATAGACGCGCCTCTGTCGCCTCCCCAGGCTCCAGATAGAATCTGTGAGCTTTGCCAGTGAGCACAGGACCAGAGCGGGCATCGTGGACCAGCAGGCAGCCAATCGCGGAGGAGAAATTGTAATTCCCTTGCAAGACATCATCCTGGAGGGAGCAGAGGAGGCAGCTTGCCTGATACAGGATGCTCAGCAGCTCTGCGGCCAGACTCCTCCACATAAGCTTTGGTACCTGCGTGCAGCGCACACACTTGGCGCAGGGGAGGTGGCATCGATTAAGAGAGGAGAGGAAGAAAGGAAAAGACCGGAGGAAAGGACAGGAGGGAATCCAGCTCGAGAAGGGAGGAAAGCCTGCAAGCAGTGCTTTCAGGAAACTTGCCCTAAAGACCTTGGGTTAAAATGTAGAACTTTAAATAAAGGGACAGATCGTATGTGCATTTACCCTGATTTGCCCCATGCCACGTGGAAACTTATTTTTAAACACATGTGGTCTGTCCTAGGGAATCCCCATGGGAACACCTTTATCAGTGTCGACAGAAGCCCCTGTCTGTCAGCCTGTCCTCAGTCCATCTTCCCTAACATCAGAGTGTAAGCGCAAAGGGAAGAGAGCATAGCACCTTGCAGGGGCTGAGATTAAACAAGGGCACTGTCGTTGTCATGTTTTTCCAGATTATGAAACTAATAGAACATGGAAAGAATAAAATAAAAGCCACCAGTCAGCTCCACTCAATAACATCAACTGTCAATAATTCTTATGTATTTTCTGCCGATTTTTCTTAATCTCGTGGTCACTTGCTCGCTCTTATATGTGTGTGTATATATACACACACAAATAGTTGCATATATTATTATATAAATGTAATATGTATAACAAATATATATATAATAGCAAATATATCTATATATAGGTAGATAGGTATATACAAACAACGTATATTTACAAAGTTAAAACCAGATGGTATTTGCAGGTTTTCACAGGGCTGTTGGTTTTTTGTTTTGTTTTGTTCTGCTTTTGTCATTTTAATTTCATTTCGTGAGCATTGCCTGACTTCAAGAAATTATCTTTGAGAACAAGACTTGAATGATTATGTCTTATATCCAGTCACATGGATGGATATTTGAATTATTTCCAATTTTGTACCCTGATAACACTGCCTAAATGGACTTCACGGTAAACCACTTACTACTTTTCTAAGTCAATCAGGATAAATTCCCAGGAATTTCTACCACATCCCTCAAAGCTGAACTCTTGAGTGAACGTTGGGGAGAGGCGCTCCGAAGGCCCTGCCGGAGATGCCTGGTTATTCTGCAGAAAGGCCGCAGTGGTCCACCCACCCACCAGCCCATGAGTCGTCCATCTCAGATAAGAATTCCTTTATTTCCTTTTTCCATTCATTGTCTTAATAATTACTAGGGTTGTTGTTGTGTATTTTGTATAGGGAAATATAAAGAGATAAACTAATAATAGACCTATGAATTCAATGCCCAGATAATCTCTTGTGCGTTTAAAGTAACAATACCACCCCTCCACCAAATGTCTCTATCTGGTCCAAAAATTGGACCATGGCAGAGAGGAGAATGTGGAAGTTGAAGGTTGCCCTCGTTGCAGATCATCTCGCCTTATGCTCACCATTAACAGTTTGTTGTGTAAAAATACATTTGTGGCATGTGTGCATTATAGTCTTATATAAATATATAAAAGAATATATGTTCTTTTAAAATGTTACTCAAAATATCCTTTACCATGAACTTCAGTGTGCCTTGGAGATGTTTTCATTCTAACACGCACTTGCCTGCATTGTTTTATTATCATTAATCATTAGTCAGTCCCTTATGGAGATTGACTAAATTATTAAACAACCATAAATTACAGTTGTTTCCAGTTTGGGGCCCTTAACCACAGGGACCTGGTGTCCCCCCAGTACCACCCTGTTGGTCCCCCACAAGGTGACCTGCAGTGGTCTGGGCATGCTTTGAACACTATGCTGCCCTCCCAGTAAGAAAAGAATTCCAGTGCCCTGAAGCCGTCTCCACTGGGATTGTTGGACTATTCGAAGTTTTTCTGTCTTTTTCTTTTCTTTTTTACTTTTTGGCCACATTGCGTGGCATGCAGGATCCTAGTTCCATAGCCAGGGATCGAACCTGCGCCCCTGCAGTGGAGTTCCGCTGTGGTGGCTTCTTACGTGTCGGTTCCCTGTCCCACATGAACAGGACAGATGTGACGCGTCCTGGCTTGTCTGCAGGATTTGTGCTGGGTGGGATTCCTAGGTCCTCCTGAACTGGTACTCAGGACACTGCCTGTGTCTACTCAGTGTTGGGAGGAAGGAATGAATGAGTCAGTGAATGAATGCACGTTGTTTCAAAGATAAATATCATCTCACCAGTTAGGTGGGAAAATAATCATGTGTTACATCGTAGTGTATTTTTGACAAGTGTAAGGGAATAGTTCACTGCTTCAGAAACTCCAAAGAAAGCAATAAGGCACAAATCTATCTTGGTTTTCCATCTGCATTCATCCCCACTGCCTCACTCAACTAGACATCCAGCCTCCTTGGACTCTCCCTCATCTGTCTTCTGGGTCTGAGGGGCTTGTGGTACCCAGCCTGGCAGGGTTGCACCTTTCAAGTCTCCAGATCTGCTAGAAACAATTTAGAAAGACAAATACTTCTGAGACTCCGGCTGATGCTCACCCACCCCTGGGTGACGAATCTTTCCAAACGTAGGCGCACACGTCATCCTTCTGGGGGTCTGGGTTTTTCATGCTGCCCCAAGCCGGCTGATGGTTGAACAGCCAAGGAATCTCAATATCTACGATGGAAACTGTGACCGAAGGGGAAAAAATGTGCTTGGAGACTGCTCCTCCCCAGACCTGTCCAAAGCCTGGGTAATTAGTCTGTCACTTTCAGGGAGGCAGTGTTGAATCCAAATCTCTATGAGCCCCTGTGGGGTCTTACCTTCTCCCAGGACTGTGTAGGGGGGAAGGCAGGGAGCAGAAGAGCTCGAAGACTCATCAGATGTCTTCCTGGCTCATTGTTTCACAATATTTTTCTTTCTTTCTCAACTACTCATAAAATAGCACTTAGGAATTAATTATATTTTCACTAAAGCAGAGCCTTGCTTTTTATTTTGATTGATTGATTTTTAGCTTGAATTTGTATAATTCTGGGAAGCTCAAGATTACCTGTGTTGTAGGGAGGAAATGTTAGAAAATGTAAAAAAGTGAGACATTTTAGTGATTTTCATTTTCCCTTTAAGTGATCCTCTTTTTCCCTTTAAATGATCTTTTCTCCCCAAACCCCTTGGCTATGTCACGTTACATCAGAAGGCAGGTTGGATCAGTGTCTCATCATACCATTCATTCATTCATTTTACAGATCTGTATGGGCAGGTAGTTCTAAATGTGGGGCAACTCAGTGGGGGAGACAGGTAGAAATGAACAAACAATGAACAGGAAAATGTCAGGTGTGGTGACAGTCAAATAAGGAATAAGAGAGGTGGTGATTGGACGGCTATGTTTTCAAAACTTTTTAAGCTAAAGTGTTTCAAAATAACTAGCTCATCAAAACTTTAATATCATATAGTTTTTTCTTGCTGAAAGCAAGGCTAATTTTTGAATAAGCTGGTAGAAAAATAATTATTAAGTAAAAAATATTGGTCAGACATGGATAAGACCAAATTGGGATTGTGGATTTCCAATGATTCCGGGGAAAGAAATAATGCAGTAGAGCTAATGCTTGCCCCCGGAGCCCGTATCAGATAGAAGGGCAGAGGTGCTAGCCATCTAATGAGGGGAGAACCAGGTCTGAAATATCTCTGTGACTTAAACCAAATTCAGAATAGCCAGGGTTGTGTGAACTCTGGAGGCCCAAATCTCCCTCTCAGCTCCTAGGAAGCAAAGATTTGGATAAGCTTTGTGATTTATCTTTTGTTATCCTTTTAGCTCTGTGCTTTTTCTTCCTGGTTCCCTCCCTGGTGGTTTCCATGGGAACTCCCATTGCTATTTTTTTTGAGTCAGAGATTTTTGCCTTGTCCGTGGGACTTACAAGGGTAGGGGCAGCCCTGCTCCCTGAGTGACAGACCTGGTGCACACGTCACTGGCCAGGGAAAACGTTTGGTAACCCAGGGATTTTAAAAGCATTTCTTTTTGTTTCCTCTAAGTAATTCAGTATTTCACTCTTAAAAGACCCCAATATGGTTGAACTTTGGGATTATTTCAGAGATGAAAATTCTAGTATTAGTTTGATTTTTTTTTCTCCTTTCTGTTTAAAACATTTTTTTTAATACCTTGATCTCAGTAAACTGTATCAGGGAGTTGGGAAGAAAGGAAGCAGTTGGAAAGGCTGAAGAAGAATCCTTTGAGGGCCTGGGACCTCAAAGCCTTCTGGTCATTTGTGTACTGCCAGGCGCATGGGGTCAATGTAACTCCTTGGCAAGAGGATTAACTTTTATTGGTTTGTGAAAATATCAGTTCTTAGAGGAGAAGTTGAAAAAAGTTGTGTTTTCTCTGCCCCGGATCTATAGAGGAGCCCAGTCCTGCAGTTCCTTTCTTCTTTGTGTTTGTAGACAGGGAGATGGTTTAAATTATCATCCTGCAGATGGATGCCCCTTGATCTTCAGATGGTATGCAGAGGTCTGGCAGCCCTGGAGGCCTGAGCTTTTTGCAGCCTCCTGCTGTTTCTGTAATGGAGAAGCAGGGGTGTGAGGGGCTGGGGGAGACACGCAAGAGCTGGACCCCATGGAGAAGGCATGTGGAGCCCATTATGCTGGTCCCAAGATGTCTGGGCTGCTAAACAGGAATAAGAAAAAGTGTTTCTCAAATATATATAAGCCAAATGTTTAGTTAAGGTCACCCTTATTAGAGGTGCTGAGCTTGGATTCATCGTGTTGGAAGGAAACTTAGGAAATGTGGCCGTGGTAAAATTCCTGACAGCCTCATCGCTAAGGTGTGTGTGAGTGTGCGTCCGTTTCCTAACCATCGCATGGCATGAAACTCTCTCTTTGCCTGTAGGCCTGGGCCTCGTTGGTTCTGGTTGTGTCTGTACAACACCAAAGAGAGGTGAGAGGTCTGGTTAAGGCAGAGAGTGGAAGAATGAAGCATCACCCCAACCTACATGATGTCTCAAGCCCTGAGAAAATGAACTGCTTATTACTTATCTGAGTTCAACTATATCTCAAGGCAAGAAGGCACCTCATTTGGAGCAGGCACAGCCTCTGGGAATTTTTACAGGTTTTGCAATCACATGTACACATCAGCACATGCACATGGTATGTACCTGGTGTGTGAATACCCCCAGCTGCTGCCCGCGGGAAGCCCCCGTAACAAATGCCCACATGGTAATTCTGTTTACACTTCCATTACCATGGCGAACTATTGGATGGAATAAGTGAACGTGATTCTCCAACCTCCTCTCAGCTGTGTGTGAGATAGCTAACCTTAGGCACGTGATTGCAGACACAGAGTTTTTTTTTTTTTAAAGCCTATCTCCAAGCAACTATACTCCAATAACAATTTTTTAAAAAGAGAGGAAAAAAGTCTATCTCTAAATACACTGATGTGAAATTCATCTTATAGACTGTTTCCCGACTGCTCTGTTTAATTAGAATCCCTTCTTTTCCTTTTGTAAATCATCCTCGCATGCCTGTCATCACTTCTGTCTGCTGTCCTCACTCTGAATCCCTAGTAGGAAAAAGAAAAATCTTATTTTAGCAGAAAATGTCATCCATTGCTTTGCAATGAGCAGGGAAGAACTTAAAAGGGAGCTGTTGGAAACATCAGATTTCCGTGTACATGACTGTTAATATTTTCCTGTTATAAAAATGAAAAGGGGGGAGTTTAAAAAATGGCACTTAAAAAAATATAGACTGTATAGAGAATGGTATCACAGCCATGTATCACAAAGCTACATCATCATGTTGGCTTCAGCTCTTGTAATAGAAGGAAAGAGAGAGGGGAGAGAGAAAGAGAAGGAAGGAAAGAAAAGAAAGAAAGAAAGAGAGAGAGAGAGAGAGAGAGAGAGAGAGAGAGAAAGAAAGAAAGAAAGAAAGAAAGAAAGAAAGAAAGAAAAGAAAGAGAAAGAAAGAAAGAAAAAAGAGGGAAAGAAAAAGGAAGGAAGGGAGGGAGGGAGGGAGAGAGGAAAGGAAGGAAAGGAAAAGAGGGATGGAGGGAGGGAAAGAAAGAAATCAAACCTTACTGATAGTGTTGAAATCCTATTTGCAACCTCCCCAGACTGTGTTTCCTTGTCCCTGCCTCCCTCCATCCCATAGGGATCTGTTCTCTCCCCTCCCCGCCTCCAGAGACAACCAGTAACATGAATATGGGGTTAATTTTTCAGCTCCTATCTTTGGACCTTTAATAATATAGGCATCTCCGCAAGTAACAAAGTTCTTTAGCTTGTTTTGAAACTGGGAATACAGAATATCACAGAGTATCTTTCTCCAGTTTGCTTTGTTTTCTTACTGGTGATGCTTTCAGGCTCCAGCTCTGAAGACATCTATGGATGGAGCCTGTGCATTTCAGCTCTTGGGTTTTACTCCGTTTATATGACGGGGACCCTATGCTTGCAACCAATTCTTTGGTGACAGGCATGTAAGAAATTTCTAGTTTTTCACGATTGCCCTGAATGATGCGCACATCAGGATGGGCTTCTCAAGGAGACGGTTTCCAGTGTCTTCTTAACGGTCTTTGAGACATCTGAGCCCCTTTAATTCTTTGGCTTCTTGAAAGGCAGAGCCAGGTGACTTTTTTGAGGAAGTCCTTTCTGCTTGATCCTCTGCTGTCCTTTTTCTGTTGTTAGAAATGCTTTCTCTTCCTCCAGCCCTGGGTCTATCATCTTGAAATATTAATATTAAGAGCCACAGCCATTTACCGGCTTCTGGTTCAAAATTGTTAACAGCTCTCTTTGTTGAACAAGTGTTTTCTCTCTCTCGTTCTCTCTGCTGTGCGCTGCAGTGGCGTTCTTGGAAGTGATAGACCACATAATTCTCACATGTCAAGGTTCTAAGCCCAAACCCTCCGGCACTGCCTCTCATTTTCTTGAAGGATTAAAAATAAAAGGCCATAACCCTCTCAGCCACGATTCGTACAGCAGCTCCTCTGCGCACCTGGCAACGTGACACCCTGGAGGAAGGACTCTGTGTCCTGCGCTGTGGGAACAGGCTGGTCCCAGGGATGGGTCCTCCCTCCCTAGGGTGTCCTAGAGCCCTTGATCTCTCTTCCTTTCCTCCAAGGGGGAATCAGGCGTTTCCCAGTCCTCTCTGAGATGATCTTTATTTTTCAAGGAGCTACAGTTGCCTGAGCCTCTGGACATCTTCCAAGTGGCCTGGGATCTTGGAAATCTGCCCATTGGCTCTGTGGAGGCCCCCCACTCTCTAGACAGCACAAAATCCGCTGCAGAAATTGTGGGTCTCTGGCCAGCACTAGAAAATACAACGAGATGGGCACACAGTGTTCTGGAAAGTGAGGTTTAGAGGTTTGCTGCGTTTTTTTCCTTTGATTTAAGGATAGTTAATTTACAATGTTGTGTTAGTTTCAAGGGGACAGCAAAGTGATTCCGTTTTACATGTATATCTATTATTTTTCTGATTCTTTCCCACTATAGGTTATTGTAAGATACTGAGTCGAGTCCCCTGTGCTATACAGTAGGTCCTTGTTGTTTATCCATTTTATATATAGTAGTGTGTATCTGATAATCCCAAACTCCTAATTTATCCCTCTCCCACCCTTTCCCCTTTGGTTACCATAAGGTTGTTTTCTATGTCTGTGAGTCTGTTTCTGTTTTGTCAATAAGTTCCTTTGTGTCATATTTTAGATTCCACATATAAGTGATATCATATGATATGTGTCTCTGTCTGACTTCACTTAGTATGATAATCTTTAGGGCTTTGCTGGTTATTTATGTGTGCATGTGAGAGTGTGGTGTGTGTGTGTGTGTTGTGTGTATATGTCTGTCTGTGTATGTGTGTGTGTGCCGTGTGTTTTGTGTATGGGTGTGTGAATTGTGTGTAGATGTGTATGCATGTGTGTGACTGTGTGATAGTGTGTGTTTCCCTGTGGGAAGGAAGAGGCAGGAGAAGGAATCTACTCCTTTTCTGTCATTTCTCTGGTTTTTGCGACTGCCTCCATCTCACCCCAACTCAACAGAATTTGGAAACTTCTGGATTTTATTAAAGCTGGAAGGAATTTTGAAGACCAGCTAGTTTCATCACAGACACTCAGCTGCTACAACCTGGAGAGGTGGCAGTAGTTACAAAAATATTGAGGTAGCCAGTGCTCTAAGCCCCCTTCTTGGTATCAGCCCATCCTCTCTCCTGGGACCCCCCACTCCCACCCATGTCCCCAAGATTCAAGGCATTAAGAGACTTGGCAGGGAGGGGCCAGGACCGCTCTCTGATTTTTCAGCTCTCCTGCCTGAGAGATGTTGAGTCTTTTTACTACCTCCCTGTTGAGCCTAATGGTTTAACTCCCTGTAGAGAATATATGACAATCTACTTCTAATCTCTTTTCTTTTATAATTAATTATTATTGGAGTATAGTTGCTTTACAATGTCATGTTAGTTTCTAATGTACAGCAAAGTGAATCAGCTATACGAATACATATATCCTGTCTTTTTTGGATTTCCTTCCCATTTAGGTCACTGCAGAGCACTGAGTAGAGTTCCCTATGCTATACAGTAGGTTCTCATTAGTTATCTATTTTATACATAGTATCAATAGTGTATATATGTCAATTCCAATCTCCCAATTCATTCCACCCCCCATTTCCTCCCTTGGTGTCCATACATTTGTTCTCTACGTCTGTGTCTCTATTTCTGTTTTGCAAATAAGATTGTCTATGCCATTTTTCTAGATTGCACATATATGCATTAATATACGATATTTGTTTTTCTCTTTCTGACTTACTTCACTCTCTATGACAGCCTCTAGGTCCTCTATTTCTAATTTCATTAGGAAAAAACTTTCATCATTTTTAGTTTCTTGAAATTAAGCATTATTTGTTTATTGACATCCTTCTCCAATTTTCTAATACACACATCTAAGGCTATGAATTTTCCTTTCAGTGCTACACTGGCTGAATCTCACATTGAGCCTCTTAGTTCTAAGTAGAGATGTCTATTATATGTATATTTTATTTAACTCAAGAGTGGTTTGGATGTATCATAATTGCTAAAGTTAGAGGATTGACCCAGAATTTTTTCTAATTCAGATCTGCACATTGGATTCATGTAAAACTTCAAGTAAGTCCCATCCCTTTTTATATTCTCAGCTGAATATGGTGCAGACCTAGCTGTTACGTATTGGTGAATGATTAATATGCCTTGTAATAATACTGTGATAGTGGGATAATTTTATGACTTTGGGGGTAATATCTGGCTTTTTAAACTTTGCAAAGAAACTTTAGCTATGTGTGTATTCACTAAAATATCCTCATCTTTCTATCGATCAACTATATATAATGATTTTATAAATTTGAACTTTGTGCAATAAATGCATAATGCCTTTTAAAATGTTTCATATATTGGTATTTAAAAGGGAGATCAACTACTAAGAAAGATGACAATCACTAATAGAGTCTAACTTCCCATCATGACATTAAATGAGGTCGAGAAAGCTCAGTAACAGCCAATATTTGTAAAAATGTTTGGTATACTGAACACCACTCATGCTTAGACAGTCTCATTCAATTCACATTGTAGCCTATGAGGAAGAGCCAATAGTGACCTCCATTCGCAAGTGAGGAATATTGAGGAAAAAAAAAAAGTAAAATGACTTATCTGGTATACTCAGTGACTGAGTGATAAAGCCAGAATTAACTTCTTAGTCCTTACAACAGCTGCACTAGGTAGGTACCTGGATTACATCCATTCTATAGATGGGGATATCAAGGCACAGAGAGGGTTAGGAACTTGTCTAAGGACACTCAGCTGGTAATGGAGAGGGGGGTGGGAAGCTGGGATTCAAATCTAAGCAAGCTTCAGGCTCTTAACCCTTTCCTGGATGTGCAAGGTGAGAACCCGAGCCCAATCAGTCCCCGCCCCCACCTTGTGTTCTTTCTGTCACTATAAACCATCTCTCCTGGGATTATTTTATTGGAAACACAGAGTGTAGATATTCTCCTAGCTCTTTTCCTTAATTATCCACAGTGCTTTATCCCAGCTCATTAAATTAGATCAATGGGGGACAGAAGTGTTATTTTGCCTCTGTAGTTTTGGAGTTTAAGTGATCAGGGTAATTTTCCATTATAATTTTGTGTTTTAAATAAATAGAACCAACTTCATTGTGAAAACGCTTGTCTAATATTGGGCAATAAATGCTTAAGTGTTTTTCATTTAATTACTACTCATAGTATTGCACTGGATAAAGCAGAATTGTTTTTGAGTTTGTTCATTAGATGGGAAGAGGCTGAATTTATAAAAATATATATGTGCCTCTCTGACTGCATTTGAATACATGCATATGTAAATAGATGCTTACTTATTTATATACATGGTCATTACAGAGCTTTGTGATGGATAGAATTTTGCTCCGCACAATCTGTAGTTCTATGGCGGGGCGGTGGGGGGGATTGTGCTGACACTGTGTGCCCATTTCATAGCAAAACGTCTCCAGTTAAGTAATTATATGATGAAGGCATCCCAGCTGCGACTCTATATTTAAAACCCTGGGTTACTATTCCTAGCCAGACCATTCTTTTGCAAGGTTGATAAGTCATTCCTTTTATTTTGCTCTAAAATTTAAATATCAGATATGCATCATTTTTCTTACATATGCAGCCCTTCCTCCAAAGGGTTTACTACTTTTGCTCCCATGCTGAAAGATGAAATTAACCAACCATGGTCGGAAGCCATCTTGGTCCACTGTCTGTCTGTCCCTAAGCTGTGGTGCATCTCCTCTTTTCAGCAGCAGGAGATAGACACTAAGTAATTGCCATTTCTTATGCAAAAGTCCCCATCACCTGGCTCATGCTGAATAGTTTAAAGAACCTCACATCTCTGCCATCATCTTCCTTTCCCTTCCAGGAGTCTGGAGTGAACACATTCCAGTCAATTTCCATGTCGTCCAGAGAAGCTTCCTGGAGAAGGTGGCACAGAGCAAAGAGTGTGCTCACCTCTCCTCTGGGTGTTTGTGTAGCTGTTGGTCTACATTGCTTTTGATTTGAAAGTTGCTTTTTTATCTAGAGTTTGGCCTCTTTCCAAGTTGGCATGACACGCTTAAGTCTAAAGCCATGGAAATCAGAAACCAGTCAGCCTTGAAGAGGACACTTCAAGAGAACAAGAGGAACAAGGTGTAGAGAAATTTGGCTTAAAGGGAGAGAGCGAGCTTCAGGAAGAGATGGGCTGGGAGTATCTTGTTTGCTTCTTCCTCTTTTTTTCAGTCTCTGATCTTGTTAGTGTGTTCTTTCATTATTACAGCTGTTTCTGCAACATTTTGCCTAAAGATTATAGCATCTGGTTTATTATATTTAATGAGGGAATGACACAATCACAATAATTACCATGTGCTGGGGTTTGAGTCCTTGATTATATTTTCCCATTGTTCCCAGAGACTCCTGGTGTGTTCACAGCCCAGCCTCATTGGTAGCTGGGCTTCTGCTGCTGAGCTGATGCTGAGTCACTGAGAGGCTTCAGAAAAGAGTGTGGATTTTTCCAAGGTGGACTTTCCATCACATTTCTGCCCTTTTCTGGTTTCTCAGGTTGGAATGTCACTGATACAAAATATCTTGAAACCACGCACCTTACTTGAGTAGAGCAAAAATCTAAGAACCTTAATCATTGCATTTCTGGAATCCAAATTAGCCTCTGCCCCAGAGGTTCTGGATGTCCAATTACAGTTGCAAAGTGAAGGAGGGTCTCTGGGTTTGAGTTTTCTTTGCCTGGCTTCCTGCATTCTTTTGTTCCCTGCTGCCTTTGGCAATTATATCAGCCTCTTCACTGTTTCTTTTCTTTGGGAGGGTTCATTGCAACCCTTCTCAAATTTCAAACACTCTCTGTCCAACTCTTTATCCTCCTGTTTGGATGATTTCCTGTCTGCTTAATTCCTTCCTTGTGGAGTTCTGGAAATGGATGCATTAACTTGAAGGTAGATTTTTTTTCTTTATCCCAGTTCACAAACATGTGAGACTCTGACGCTATAGTAACACTGAGGATTGTAATACCCTGGGGAAGATCAGCTGTGTGATTAATAAAAACCAGGAGACACAGAACCTACGGTATCCCCACCTTCACACTCCTTTTCTCTGTGTTCAACTGCTTGAGCTCCAGGGCAGTGCTGTCACCTGCCTTTTCTGCCTTCGCTTTTTTCCTGCTGCCTGGAGAAGCTCTCAAAGCAATAGGACCGATTCAATTAAGGACCAGATATCGTGTTTTCTCTTTAGTAGGTAGACCCACGTCATGAGCAGCTGGGGAGGTCTTAAGCATAGCATCTTTTCGAGTCACAGTGAGGGAGACACTACTTGTCTTTACAGATAGAGGCAAAACTCGTGCACGTGGGCTGGTTAGAGTATCATTTCAAGTGTGCATTTTGACTAATGGAGGCTTAACTCTTCAACTACCAGCGTTGTAACAGCTTAATCATTCAGGCTAGAAGTGATCTCCACCCATGTGACATAGATTTCTGCTTAAACAGAAGGTGAGGGGCATAGTTTTGGGGGGCTAGGTCTGTTCTGGTCCGTCGTTAGTACCTTTCATGGTGAGATGTTGAGGTCTGTTGTGTGGGTTTGTTTATCCTTATAAGAAATGATTTCACGTGACTTGGATCTGAGAGCACTTCAGCAACTGTCTGCTTTCCCGACTCCTCAGAGACGTCTTACTTCCTACCTTTGTCTTTTGGTGGCTGGAGGGGCACCCTGGTTTGCCACCGCTAATCAGTCCATTTTAATCAACTTTGGCTGTGAAAGATCAAATGATCAAGCTATTAGAATTGCTTGAGAATGGTAAGAATTTAAGAAAGACTGTCTTCTCTTCCTAGGTGTTTCTTTAAGAAATCAAGTCCAACATAAAAAAAAAATCTTTAAAGAAAACTTGAAGATATTCAGACTTTTGGTGTTTGTTTTGCCTAATTCTGGTTCCAAGCATTGGCAGGGGGGTGGTAGTGGTGCTGATCTTGCAGTCTTCCTCTCCGGATAATCAAAGTGCTTGGGGTATGCTAGCAGTGACCTAGAGTTCCAAAAAGAGAGTTTCTTGGGTAAAGGCGTGGAAAAGAAAGTGACAGATAAAGCGATTTAGAGAGGAAATGTATAGTGACAGCCTTGGTCTGCTGAGGTCCACTGTGACCCCAGAGTTTACTTCAGGCATTTGTATGTGAGGAAATGATGTATGTTCTTAGAAGCCTGAGGATAGAAATAAGGTTGGCTCTTGACATAACAGGAGTGTGGTAAACCCAACGGGAATGGCAATGGGACCCACCACTGGTTTTTCTCCCAAAAGGGTCCCAGGCTATATGACTCCTAGGGTTTGGGTGGCATTATTACTTCACAACGTTCTAGGTATGTTTGTTATTATTTCTGGTGTGGAGGTCTTATCCTCCCCACTCTACAAGGAAGCAACATTCCCATTTTATCCAATTTGTATACAAAGAAAACAGTCACTCTGTAGAGCTAGACTTTTGGTAATCTGCATGGCTTCCTCATTCACGTCCATCAAGTGTTTGTTCCATGTCACCTTCTCAGAAATCATCTTAAATGAAATAGCAGCCTGTAAATGTCTACACTTCTACCAGAAGGACTAAAATCCAGACCACTGACAACACCAAATGCTGGTGAAAACGTGGAACCACAGGATCTCTCCTTCTTTGCTGGTGAGAGTGCAAAATGGTGCAGCCACTCTGGAAGACAGTTAGGCAGTTTCTTATAAACTTATCTTATGCGGCAGTCGTGCCCCTTGGTCTTTACCCAAAAGAATTGAAAAGGTATATCCACACAAAAACTTGCACACAAATGTTTATAGTGGCTCTGTTCATAAATGCCAAAACTTGGAAGCAACCAAGATGTCCTTCAGTAGGTGAATGGATAAACAAACTGTGATACATCCAGACAATGGGATATTATTCCATGATCAAAAGAAATGAACTAGCAAACCTTGAAAAGATGGGGATGAATCTGAAACGCATATTGCTAAGTGAAAGAAGCCAATCTGAAAAAGGCTGCCTACTGTATGATTCCAACTCTGACATTTTGGAAAAGGCAAAACTATAGAAACAGCAAAAGATCAGTGGTTGTCAGGGGCTGGGAAGGAGGTGAGAAGGAATAGGTAAAGCACAGAGGACTTTTAGGGAGGTGAAACGATTTTGTGTGATACTGTGACCATGTATACATGACATTACGCATCTGACAAAATCTGTAGAAGTATATACAGCACAACAAGTGAACCCTAATGTAAACTATGGACTTTAGTTAATAAAAATGTATCCATATTGGTTTATTGGTTGTAACACATGTACCACATTAATGCAAAATGCAAATAATAGGGAAGGGAGAATAGATATATATTGCTAGGACTTCTCATTTCACCTCATTTTTCTATAAACCTAAAGCCACCCTAAGAAATTAATTCTGTTAAAAAGAAAATACAGCTGCACCCACCGTCTCACTCAGTTCTCCCTCATTTCTCCATGGCAGTTAATTTAGCTGTTATAAAACGTGCTTATTTACTGTGTGCCTTGTTTATCACCCATCTTTCCCAAACCCTGATAGGATGGGAGTGTCCTGGGGCGGGAGTCTGTCTGTTTCGCTCACTGATGTATCTTGTGTGCCTAGCACAGTGCCTCGTACCTGGTGGATGTCCAGTAAACATCACTCAGTAGATGGACAGAAGGAATGGCTAGGAAGGTTCCCCAAAGTAGGTGTTCTCAGTGGGTTCCTCAGCTTTAGGTCTTCACAAAGCATCGGACTGATCTCCCTGTGCTCTGTAGCAGCTTCCTGCTAGCTAGCTATTTTACATTCGGTAGTGTCAATGCTACTCTCTCACTACATCCCAGCTTTAGTTATTTATCCGTTTTTGGCTGCGTTGGGTCTTTGTTGCTGTGCGCGGCTTTTCTCTAGCTGTGGCGAGTGGGGGCTACTCTTCATTGCGGTGTGCAGGCTTCTCTTGTTGTGGAGCAAGGGCTCTAGGCTCATGGGCTCCAGTAGTTGTGGTGGGCAGGCTCAGTAGTTGTGGCTCGCGGGCTCTAGAGTGCAGGCTCAATAGTTGTGGTGTGCACGCTTGGTTTCTCTGAGGCATGTGGGATCTTCCCAGAACAGAGATTGAACCTGTGTCCCCTGCATTGGCAGGCAGATTCTTAACCACTGCACCACCAGGGAAATCCCTGACTTATGGCTTTCTGATAAGTTGAGGGATTATACTTAGATCCTGTTCTTTCTTTTTTGTTGTTGTTTTTTGTTTGTTTTGTTTTTGTTATTTTTTTGTTTTAGACAATACAATTATTTTAATAAATTTTTGTTATTGATATGATAATTCTTCATAGTAATTAGATTTATTATTGTTATGAAATAATTTTAAAAATTATTGAGGTATAATTGATTTACAATGCTGTGTTAGTTTCTGCTGTACAGCAAAGTGAATCAGTTATACACATACATGTATCTGCTCTTTTTTTAGATTCTTTTCCCCTGTAGGTCATTACAGAGTATCGAGTAGAGTTCCCTGTGCTATACAGTGGGTCCTTATTAGTTACCTATTTTATATATAGTCCTGTGAATGTGTCAATCCTAATCTCCCATTTTATCCCTCCCCCTGCCTTAGTTACTATTCTTTCTTATTTGCCTTCTTGAGATACATGCATATGCGTGTGTGTGTGTGTGTGTGTGTGTGTGTGTGTGTGTGTATGTTTCTTTTTTTCTCTGCACAGACGAAATCCAACCAAGGTCTTAAGATTTATTAACTGCTGCCTGAGTCGTTCCACATGATGTCAGGGGAGGAAGCAAGCGGAGTCTCCACTTAGAAGTACCCCGCACAGAGGTCTTTGGGTAATTCCCTCAATTTTGTAAAGATGTTGGTTGGCTTAAGTGATTAGCATGAGATCTGTAAGCAGGACTTAACGTAAGCATTTAAAGATCTTCTGTGTCTCCCTGAGTGCCCCTCCTGGGCTGTCTGGATTTGCACATCTGGAAGGCAAATTTCAAAAGGGTTTCCAGCCTCTCTGCTTAGTTTCTGAGCCCGGTTGGAGTGTGTGTGTGTCTGGCTTGGGGGAGGTTCCCTCCTTCAAAGCGCTGGAGGTCAGCCTCCCCCTGCAGGCATGTGGTCTGTGTTGGGGCAGCCCTGCCAGGCCCCTCCAAGGGCCTCCAGCTCTCAGAGGCAAAGGGGATCAAGTTACAGAGGCTTCTCCTTTTAAGTTCATCTGTGGGGGCAGGATGTCAGCCCAGGGGGCTGGAGGTCTGTCTCTCTCCTGGTCTAATCTTGCTTTTGCCGGTTTATCTGAGGAGCCAGGAAGTTCGGGGCAATGACGGGGTCCCCAGATTTCATTTCACTGGCATATCAAGAACTGTGGTTCAGAGAGGCCTGCTGTTCGCTTGATGGACCTATTTGGCCTGGTTCAAGTGCAGAAGCCCCTTTTCTCCCCCGCCCACTTAGATGCGGGAAAGTGGGTGTGTGCAGAGGGATGTCGAGTGGTCCCCGATGCTGGGAGCTGCTTTTTCTTCTGTTTATTATCTTCCCACAGGGATGTGACTGCACAGAGCGGGTCCTCATCCCAGGCGCCCCACTGTGGGTCTCTCCACACCCCTGGTCTCAAACACCAGTACTTTCAAAGGAACATATACACACTACTATGTTTAAAATAGATAAGCAACAAGGACATACTGTATAGCACAGGGAACTCTACTCAGTATTCTGTAATAACCTAAATGGAAAAAGAATTTGAAAAAGAACAGGTACATGTATCTGCATAACTGAACCACTTTGCTGTACACCTGAAACTAACACAACATTGTTAATCAACTCTACTTCAATACAAAATGAAAATTAAGAAACAAAACCAAAAAGAAACTTGGGCAGCAGGGCCTGCAGTTTTCCATGCATCCATGGAGGCTTCAGAGCCTGGACCCCAAGCCAGGGGAAAAGGAAGGTTGCCAAGCCTTTCTTCCACTCCAAGCAACTGCTGGGCAGCTTCAGCCCGCCCCCTCCCCCTCCCCCCCCCCCCCCCCAGGATGCTGCTTAGAAGCTCCATAGGCCAGGAAGCTTGGCAAGGCTGTGTCCAAACAGATATTCTCTGGAGGGGGATTCTGGACCACTTCCTCTTCCTGTTCCTCAAACACAGACATGGTCATGGTCGCACGTCTTTGTGCAGACAGTTGGGAAGCAAGAAGAAGTATATTTGGATCTTTCTTTTTAGTTTGCAAAGAGCTTTCACATACCTTCTTGCACTCATCCAAGGCGCCTGCAACTCCTTAAAATGACTTTTCATTGCTTTTTTTTTACAATTTGATATTTTTTTTTCTTATTAGTAATGTATATATGGCAATCCCAGGCTCCCAATTCATTCCCCCCAACACCCGCCCCCCCCAGTTTCCCCACTTGGTGTCCATATGTTTGTTCTCCACATCTGTGTCTCTATTTCTGCCTTGCAAACCGGTTGATCATTGCTATTTTTTGCTTTTTCATTGGATAGAGACACTTGGTTGGAAATTTGGGCATGCGCTGAAGGCCTCTGGAGTTTGGGGACACGGTCATCTCAACCGTACAGGAGCCCTGACAGAGAGCAATGTTCACACGTAAAGGGTGTTTGGTTTTCGCACCTTTGCTGTTGCCTAATATCATCATCTTAATTCTCCAGGTCAAAAAGTTTTTCTGCCTAATGCTGTTCAGAACTTGGAAACTCGAACTGTGGGTCTTAATTCTGAGCTTTTAATTTTTATTCTATTTATTTTATTTTTTTATTTTTTGGCTGCATTGAGTCTTCGTTGCTCTGTGCAGGCTTTCTCTAGTTGTGGTGAGTGGGGGCAACTCTTCATTGCAATGCGCGGGCTTCTCATTGGGGTGGTTTCTTTTGTTGTGGACCACAGGCTCTAGGCTCTCGGGCTTCAGTAGTTGCAGCATGCGGGCTCAGTAGTTGTGGCTCGAAGGCTCTAGAGTGCAAGCTCAATAGTTGTGGCCCATGGACTTAGTTGCTCCACAGCACGTGGGGTCTTCCTGGACTAGGGCTTGAACCCGTGTCCCCTGCATTGGCAGGTGGATTCTTAACCACTGTGCCACCAGGGAAGTCCCTGAGCTTTTTTAAAGGACCCATTATTTTGTTAAAGCTAATGTTGGTGTCAACAAAGTGGCAAAGGTATTTTGTCTTTAATATATAAAGAGTTGTTACAAATCAGTAAGGAAATAGAAATAATGTAATAGGGGGAAAAAGGCTTTGAAATATTTGAAATATTTTAGCTCAATGTCAGCCACACTTTTAGACAAAAATGTGTAGTCTACCAGGAAAAAAGACTACATTACCTAGCTCCTACTGGAGCTGGGTGGAGCTAACTCATCTCTACAACAGATTCAAGTAGATATGGGTGTGCAACTTTTAAGAAATGTCTTTAAAAGGACTGGGGATGGGCTTCTCCTCTTTTCTTCTTGCTTCTGGTTAGAATATAGACATGGCTGGGACTGGTGCAGCCCTCTTGGGCCATAAGGCAGAAATCACAGGCAGAAAATGTGGATTTATGGGTCTCTCACATCACAGAACCATCCAAGCAGCCTGGACTACTTCACTTCTTTGGACTTGAAATGAGAAAGAAATACATTTCTATCTACTTTATAAATCACTTTGCTCTGAGTTATCCTAACCAATGTGTATATATCATTCTCTCCCCACCTCTCTCTTTCCCTGCCCACCTGCCCCTCTGGGATTCCACAGCCAACTCCATCTCCCTCCTTACAAGTTCATCCAGCCACAGTTCTTTGAAGTTGTTTTGGTAAGAAGAAGGAAGGGAAGAAAAGCATCCTTTTGTGCTAAAGTATTAGTCAAGGAGTGGAATTATCTTGACAGCGTAAGATAGAAACTCCCCCAGACCTGTTTGAAGCCAGAGAAAGGTGCTGAGGCGCTGCTCCCAGCAGACCCACCCCTGGCTGAGATGTCATTCATCACTCTCAGAGAGTTTGATCACCCGGCCGCCATTTCCTCCTTCTTTTTCTTCTGTGCTATGGGGGTGCTTAAAAAGCCGGGCAAGTGTTGAGAAGCCTTTACATCTGATTAAGCTCCACGAGCCAAGGCTCCTCTCTGGACCAGATGGGTTTTGTTTCATCCTGCTTTGATCCTTCCCGGGGATGGCAGGGCTGGAGTTCTGCTGCCTCCCGTCGCTGCTCTCCTCCCCCTGGGCCCTTCGTACTCAGGGATGTTTTCTATTAGTGGGCAGAGAGCTTTTTTCCCCCTCTTTTCCCTTCGTGTACAATGAGGACCTGCTCTGGGCAGTGGTGATGCGAAGGAGCGCTGACTGCAGAGTGGAGAGGACACGGATGTAGGAGGGGGAGTCTTTGTGGTTTTCAGAGGGTCTGAACATTTTGTTCCAAGTGCAGGGTCAGCAGCATCCTTGAGGTGCCCTATGGGGACCTAGCAGCATCCTTGAGGTGCCCCCGTGGGGACTTAGCAGCATCCTTGAGGTGCCCCTGTGGGGACTTAGCAGATGGCAGACACAGGGTCTGCATGTAGGTGGCAGAGAGGAAGTTGAGGGTAACAGATGATGTCAGCTGGAGAAAGCTTATCACAGTTTTGGGATTGGAGAAGGAGTTACTTTCTTATTGCTTTAGATATTCAGAAAGTAACTCTATACAGTTCCACGTAACTTTTTCAGAAGTTTGGAGGACTGTTGGACCTTATCAAATATCCTATTCTGCAGTCCAGGAAGTGACTGGATTATTCCACTAATTTTTAAAAATAGTTTCATTAAGCGGTTTCCTGGCAGCCCAAGTGAAAAGGGAGACATGCTTAGACAAATGATTCTCTCCTCCATAGGGGAAAAGCCAGCACTGTGGTGGCAGCAAAGGTTTCCTGGGCCCAGGCTCGGAAAGAGGAGTTTCTTATAGAACCTAGGTACTTATCAAGTGGTCATCGGAGGCCCCAAAAGTCTTCTCACCCCTTACGGTGCTGCCAGCGGTCACTGGTCTGGGAAGTACAGCTGTGGTTTGCATGGAGCTCTTTTTCATAGCACTCTGGTAACAAAAGCCCAGGGCAGGACCACAAAGGACAGCTCAGGAAACGCCGTTTCATTTAATATCCTTACTGTGCTCAGTTCCTCCTCCCACCGAGGCTTTTACTGGGGCGTGTGCTTCCTGTGAACGGTGTCACCAGAATGATGCTCTTTGCTTTCCTGCAGGGCTCCACAGTGGAGCCCAGGGACAGCCTGGCTCTGCGCCCTGTCTCTGCCCGACTGTGACCTGGGGGGGTGGCTCCCGGGGTCTTCCTTTTCTCCTCATAGGGACAACGTGAGAACGAAGGAGGGGAGAGGTGTGAAGGACTGGATAACAGTGCCTGGCACAGAGATGCCGGAAGTCAGCATCACTTCATCGTAACTTTTGTTATTGCCTGCAACTTGTTTTTCCTTTATAAAGAAAAGACTTTGTTATTTGAGCCACCTGATAGGACTAGGGCATTTTAACACATGGAGTTATTAAAAAGGTGGATGCTCTGATGATGTTTCTGCACAAGTGTCAACATCAGCAGAGAAGAGCGTGGCCCCGTGGTGGGGGGTCTCTTCCCCTTGGGGGATCCCAGTGTGAGTAACCTCTGTCTGCACACTGGGGCATCCTCATGCATGTTTAACTTGGGTGAAATAAACTGAATGCACTCAGCTATTCAGAGAGACAGAGGGACAGACTGACTTCTACCCATGGGTGCCCCCATGCCTGTGTACTCAGGTGAGCACATGTGAGTCTGAAGACCCCCCTGAACCTTTCCTGTCTCATCACATCACTCAGTCAAGGGGGCAGAGGTGGAGTAGTGGGTTTTACATCTATCTCCCTTCCTTCCCTCCTCCCTCCCTCTCTGCCTCCTCTCCTTTTACAACATGGTATCTATTTTTAAAAAATGTATTTTATTGAAGTATAGTTGATTTATAATGTTGTGTTAGTTTCAAGTGTACAGCAAAATGACTCAGTGATAGATATACACATTCTTTCACATTCTTTTCCATGATGGTTTATCACAGGATATTGAATAGAGTTCCCTGTGCTATACAATAGGACCTTGTTGTTTATGCATCCTGTATATAATAGTTTGCATCTACTAATCCCAAACTCCCACTCCATCCCTCCCCCACCCGCCCTCCCCCTTGGCAACCACCAGTCTGTTCTCTCTGTCTGTGAGTCTGTACAACATGGTATCTAAACTCAAACTTGTGGCTTTGTCTGGGGCTCTGCCAAGAAGAGAAGGAGGCTGTGCTGGGTTTAGGAAGCAGTGGAATTACTCTATTCTTCTCTGGTGATTTCAGAGGATTTTCGGGGGTCATGTTGGCTCTCTGTGATTTGCATATTACCTGCAGACTTTATCACACTCCGTAGCATGCTGTGCGCATCATAGAGGACTCCAAGAGG
Organism: Hippopotamus amphibius kiboko; assembly: GCF_030028045.1. Lineage (NCBI taxonomy): Eukaryota > Metazoa > Chordata > Mammalia > Artiodactyla > Hippopotamidae > Hippopotamus > Hippopotamus amphibius. The sequence continues at coordinate 23,847,395 of NC_080193.1, forward strand.
CGTTAGAGGCTTCATAAAGAGGTTGAGTGAGCTTTTATACAAGCTGGAGGCCCTAGGATCTGGGGCGCATCCCCCCTCACCCCCCCATTACTCCCTCCACCCACACGTACCTTATTACCAGGTAACCTGAAGTCCAAACCACCCAGGGCCGGTGACAAGTACATCTTCTGAGCTCTGCTACCAGAGAGAATCACTCCACACGACCTCCAAGCACCTAGTGGGTAAACCATCCTGGTTTAAGGAATTCCTTTCTTTATGAAGACAACATTACATCTCTCCCACATAAGTCCAAAGACATGACGTCTGTGGGAGGAGAGGAAGACCCTCTCGGAATATTCCATTTTAAGCCAGAGAGAAGCCTGGAGAACAAATGATATTGGGATTGAAAGAGAAGCCCGCGTTTTCACGGGCAGATGGGACCATGAAGATGTGCAGTGAGTGAAAGCCTGGCTGGGTTCTCAGAGCTGTTGTCATGAAATCAAGTCTTATTTGCAATAGCTCTGGTTGCCAGCCCTCTGGACACGTAGATAACGAAGGACCAGGAAGTGGAGAGGGAGAGCTTACCAAGAGGAGGGAAAGTGAAGATTCCAAAGGGATGTTCTGGAGGGGACAGAGTTTCCAGCAGAGGGCAGAACATATTGAGGTGTATCTGAGGACTGTCCCTCTGGCTGCAGTGAGGCTGTAGCCTGTAGTAAGGGATGCACCAGGAGTTGCTTCTTACAGGAGGCAGCACTTCAGTGGTCGTCAGGGAAAAACCACATAGCATGAAAGCCACCATTGTCTTGCACCTGGACTGTAACAAGAGTCTCCAAACTAGTGTCCTGCTGCCACATTTGCTTCTATACACACCGTTCTCAGTCCACTGATCTCTTAAATCCTGAGTCAGTCCCTGTCACCCCTCTACTTGATTCTTTCCATGGTTCCCATCTCACTCAGAAGAAACATCAGATCGTTATAATCACCTGCAGGGCACAATCTTCACCTGCCTCCATACACACTCCTCTCCTAATCCCCTTCCCTTCTCCACACTGGCCTCAAATGCTTCAGTCAGGCTCCTACCCCAGGACCTTTGCACGTGCTCTCTCCATTGCCTACAAAGCCCTGCATGCTCTGTGTTTGCCTCTTCCGGGGCTTTACTTAAATCCAGTTTGCTCCATGTGGCTCCCCAGGGCACCCTATTTAAAGTTGCCTCCCCACACTTCTTTTCCCCTGGCTGCCTTGTCACCATCTCATCTACTCTATATTTTAGTACCTATCTTGTTTGGTATTTATTTTCCATTATAAGCAGGGCATCTCCAACTGGGGAAGTATTTTGTCTGGTTTGTTCTCTGCCATGTCCTCAGCACCCAGAACAGTGCCAGACATCCAGTAGGCACTCAACAGCTATGCATTGCATGAATGGATAAGTAAATGAATGATCGCACGCCTGAATCACCCTTGAAAATCCTCAGGGCTTGAAAAGTTGACTTTTTTTTTTTCTACGCTTGGAAATGATGGCTTTTTCTCAGATGAAACTCCAGAAGAAATACATAGCTTGTATTTCACAGTCATGTTGGATAAAGTTGAATGAAAAATGTATCTTTAAAGACTAGAATAGCCTGGACTTCCCAGGTGGTGCAGTGGTTGAGAATCCGCCTGCCAATGCAGGGGACACGGGTTCCATCCCTAGTCCGGGAAGATCCCACATGCCTCAGAGCAACTAAGCCTGTGTACCACACTACTGAGCCTGTGCTCTAGAGCCCGCGAGCCACAACTGTTGAGCTTGTGTGCTGCAGCTACTGAAGCCGGCACACCTAGAGCCCGTACTCCACAAAAGAGAAGCCACTGCAATGAGAAGCCCGCACACCACAATGAAGAGTAGCCCCTGCTCGCCACAACTAGAGAAAGCCTGTGCACAACAACAAAGACCCAACGCAGCCAATAAACAAAAATTTTTAAAAAAGACTAGAATAACCCAATAGCAGGGGAGGCTGACATGGAAAGAAGCTAGGGTTCTGAGATGGGCCAGCTGAGGGAATCAGGAATCCAGACCATCTCCCTGGAGCAGAGTGATGGCAGGATCTGTAACATTCAGAATTATTCTCTCTTTCCCAGAGAGCTGACTCTTCATCAACCAAATGTGATGACCCCACTGGACTCACGTACCAACACATGGTTTTTATTTTTTATTTCTTTTAATACTTATTTAAGCTGCACAGGGTCTTAGTTGTAGCATGCAGGATCTTTGTTGCAGCGTGCAGGCTCTTCAGTTGCAGCATGTGGGCTTCTTAGTTGCAGCATGCATGCGGGATCTAGTTCCCTGACCAGGGATCGAACCCGGGCCCCCTGCGTTGGGAGCGAGCGTGGAGTCTTACCGACTGGACCACCAGGGAAGTCCCCAAACACACAGCTTTTAAACCGTGTTACTTTCTTGCCTGTTCAGTTCGGAAGAAAGAAATGATTCTCTGACTGACCACAGCTCTCAAGAGGAGAGGATGTTGACATCTAAAAACTACAGTTAAAACAGAAAGTTGGAGGAGGGAGAGGGTGTCTCTGCATTTAAATAGCTTCAACACTAGAATTGGTGATTTTCCAGCATTGAGCAGGATACTTCCTGCTTTCATGGGAAAATCAGGTTGTTGCTGACTATCCCTGATTTCTGGATGCTGGAGGGACCATCCTCTAATTCGGCTGTAATGAACTGTGTGTTAATGTCACAGCCTCCTACTCGCCCTGGAGACCCCCCGCCAGGTCCGGTCTTGTAATGAGTCTTGTCGGCTCTGCGATTCGCTTTTCTTGGGAGGCTGCTTTTGTTTTTCTGCTCCAAGTGCACGTCTTTCCACCTAAAATAGAGATGGATTTTACAACTTACCCAAGATAAATATAGGAGGTAGAAATCTCATTTATATTCAATGTCACGTAAAGTTTCTCTCTTTCTCTGTCTTTCTGTCTCTTTCTCCCTCTGTCTCTCTCTCTTTGCCTGTCTCTCCCAACCCTCACGCATACACCCCACACCTACAGCTTAAATATCTCCATACATTGTACTAAGAAACCCAATGAGTTGAATACAGGATTGCAGTCCCCCGCCCCCTCCGCCTTTAATCAAATAGGTGTTTGAGGGTCCGTGTATCCAACCTGATTGCATTGAAATGAGAAGAGAATTCTCTGGGAAATGCACTAAGGACCTCTCTGTCCCCTGGCTGTCACTTGCATGCATCCCTGGCTTACGCCTGCAAGTCCCTTTACAAGCCTGGCTTTCTTACCAATGCCACCACTTGAATTCCTGGAGGCTGCCACCCCCGGGTTTCCCACACCACCTCCGTCATCCCTATTACATGTGGTTTTTGTCCCGATGCACTCAGATGGCTAAATTAAGAGAGGTCCAAAGGATGCAAAGGGGCCCACACCCCCTTTGCCAAGGGCAGGGCCCATCCGGTCCTGTGTTTCTGCCTGTTGCTTCTGCTCTTGGAGGCGACAGAAGAAATGTGCCCCCCTCCATCCTTCCCCAGCGGGTCCTGTCACTCTACAGCACGACATGCAGCCCTGCCCGCCCCCACCCAGCTGAGTTTCTCTCCAGGGACAGCAACCCGCTCAGGGCCACCAGGGTTCTCTGGCCACTGGGCTACTTGCATTAGCGTGACTGCTCCTTCTCAGTGTGGTGTGTGTGTAGGAATTACCTTTATAGGCAAGTCAGGCTCCTCTGAAGCCTCAGCAACTCGGGCTGCAGCCTCCAGAGCAGAGAGGCCCGCGTGGAGCAGGCTCCCCTCCCTGGGTGGATTTTCTCTGGGATGAGAGGGTTGACAAGTTTTTAAAAATGGTGGCAGGAGTGTTGTGGCCTCAGGTCACGACTCCTCAGAGAAAGAAGGGTTACAAAATCTCTTTTGTGAAGAAAGAACTATCCTGACATAATAATAGCGTGGATTTTAAATCTTTCATATCTGCTTACCTGGCTTAAAAATTGAGAACCTGTGGCTTGAATGACTGTCTGCATTGATGAACATGCTTCATAAGCAAAAGAAAGTCTTGCTATTCTTTGTTACATTTTCTAATGTCACAGTCGGTTTTTTTTCACTAAAAAATTGGTGTCGTAAGTGCTATGAAGTAACAGCAGAAGAGTATCATGGCCAGTTTTTAAATTGAGTGCGTGTGTGTGTGTGAGCGCGCGCGTGTACCAGAGCATCCCACGAAACCAGTGGAAGGGATGCTAATTTCGGGGTAAATGTCTTGACTACCCAGGACACTGGAATAGGGCCTGGACCAGTCCTGTAGTCCCCGAGGCAGGAGCACGTGCCTGGGAGTGAGACCTTGGAGGACCTGAGTGACCTCAAAGCCCATCAGGGCTCAAGTAGGGGGACTTTGTGTTGGATGCATGCAGGAAGTGGACCTGAGGACCATCAGGGGAAAACAGAGACAAGATCCGAATGTCTACCTAGACCTTCAAGGTGTGTGGTAGGAAAACCTGCTCACACAGGGATGCACTTGAACTTGTACTCCATGTTCTCCTAATGGAAACAGCAAGAGAAACACAAGCTGGTATAAGTCACACGCACGGGGGCAGCAGCCATGCAGAGAGGACTTGTTCCCACGTGCCAGATGCATGCACGCATGTCACTGCCCGTTACCCCTGAAGAATTCTTGCCCCCCCGGCAGCAAGGGAGGCAATAGCATCCCCATTTTGCAGATGAGAAAACTGAGGTTCAGAGAGGCTGCAGGACACATGTGAGGTCGCAGGCGTAGCCCAGGGGCGGAGTCCCAGCTCATCTCCAGTCAGTCTGCCTCCTGGTCCTTTTGAGGAGCTTCGAGGACCTTTCTGCCTGTCATTTTCGATAACTATGTAAAGAGCCAAGCCGCCCACTCCTTTTGAACGGGTCCTTTCTCTGACCTATTCTGAGAATAAATAAACACAGAGATGCCTGCTTCTGTTTGGATTCTCTGAGACTGGGGCCCATCTTACAGCACCCCCTGCTGAGATGCTGTCTCCACCCGCTTCCCTGGGGCAGCTCGACAGACCTCCAGCACCTAAGGAATGTTCTGTTCCTTCTGCTTATCAAGCAGACACTACTCAACAGGCCCATGATTGGTGCAAACATGAAGACAGCGGCTCGTTAGTCTTTAGACCAGGATCTCACTGGTCTGAAGCTGGCTAATGAGAATGTTGTTTTTGCACAGCGAAGGCAAAATATCAATTTAGAGCCCAAGAGGACCAGGGATGAAGGATGTTTTAATTTTTTTAAATAATTTCTGTTAAATTGCAAGAATGATCATCACGGTGGTGGGTTTGAATGTGCGTTGTGTGTTGGTTGGCAGGTATTTACGGAGTGTTTGCTTCGTGCTAAGAGTTTGCTTCGCACCAGATATACAACAGTAATGCCTGTTCTTGGTGATCTGACAGTCTCATAGAAGAATCACATGCGAAATGGATAAATCTGTGATAACAATTTTATATTTTAAATTTGTTTTTAGTTTATGTTAGAGTGCAGTTGATTTACAATGTTGTGTTAGTTTCAGGTGTACAGCAAAGTGATTCAGTTATATACATAGACATCTATCCATTCTTTTTCAGATTCTTTTCCCATATAGGTTATTACAGAGTATTGAGTAGAGTTCCCTGTGCTATGTGATGATAGTTTTAGATCAATGCATTGTACACACATCGCCCCCCCCCCAATTAAGGTTACATAAGAGAGAATAACAGAAGGAACCTGAACTTGGTGGCAGCGATGGTATCCAACAGAACTTTATGTGACCGTGAAATTGTGCTGTGTGTCTGGGCTATCCAGTAGGGCCATTGGACACTTAAGATGCAGCTAGTGACACTGAGGAACTGAATTCTGAATTTTATTTACTTTTCATTAATTTCAGTGTCAATGGCCACGTGCACCTGCCGACAGTGGCCCCTTACGTTCCTGAGGGAACCATGCGTCCCCCACGCTTTCTCCACATGATCGGGTGAAGTTGAGCTCCCTGCTAACCCCACAGCAAGGCATAGATGTCAGCCCTGAACCATAAAAAAATATAGAGTAACCTTCCCGCAATGAACAGTGAAGAGAGAAATCAATCAGCTGCCCTCTCTGTGGCATGTGACTCTTTTGCAGGGTTTTGGAACTGATTCATTCATTCAGTGGTGAAAACCCCCAAAGACACTCAATCAGTGTCAGGCTTTGGATTTCAGGAGCTACCCTCATGGCTGTTTTTTCCATGCCTACTTCTAGAACTGCCCCATCCATTCTCCAAGTGTCCCCCCTCTGGCTCTGAGGGGGCACATGGCAATTTACATACAGGAGCCAGTGTCGATTTCGGTTGCTTGCAAGCAAAGACTCTAACTTCACGGTGTCTCCTCTATGACCACATATGTCATTCACTTACTCAGCACCAATTGGATAAGTACCTGCTGGGTGCTTGGATCCAGAAATAAGACAGAGTCTTTGTACTGATGAATCTCAAGGTGCAGGGTCAGGGAATAGACTACATCCTTAAATCTGATTTTGGTCCTAGTTCTTCCCAAGCGACTCCCCTCGTCTGTGCAGACCTCTAACCCAAAAGGTCACCCAAGTTGGACCTGTCTTAAAACCTGTGTCACTCCAAAGTAGAGAGAGAGCTGATGTGACTGAACATTTGTGGTGGTCCTCAGGAGGGGAGAAATGTGGAGAGAGTACTTGAAAAGCATCAAGGACAGCTGTATTCTGGCCGTGTATTGGCCAGCAGTGCCAGGGATGTCTGAGTCTATGTGGGGAATCTCCAATTAGCGGGTACCAGGGAAAACAGAAGGTGCCTGCCTGGCCCTGGCAGTCCCAGTGCCCTCAGCAAGAACAGACCTTTTGAAGTCAGGACTCCCCCAAATAGCACGTCTCCTTTGGTGGTCTTGAAACATTTAGTTATTGGGCAAAGAAAATGCACGGTGACTGGTGGCTTTGATGGGTTGCATCTTGAACTGCTTTCAAGCGTTGGAGGCGCTGCGAAAACTGAAACATATTTCTCCAACCTCCTCTTTCTTTTCATTTTTTTTCTACCTTTGTGGCTGGGGGAGAAGATGAAGGCCATATGCTTCCAATTCGGGAGGACTTAGCTCTCCGCGTCAGACTCTGGGAAAAGATGTTTGATACATAGCCATCCTGAGGACTTGTGAGTCGATTGGAGCAGTCCTTTTCTGCTCAGCATTTTGCTTTAGGAAAGAAGAGAGGCTACTTTTTTATTTTTTGCTTTAGGGGACAAATGGGAATCAAAGGAAGGTTTGAAACGCCAAGATCGTGCAGTTGCAGCAGTTTAAACCCTGGGGAATTCATTCATCAGAGTGAGGGAAGATAAGGAAGCCAGCAAAGTAGAGAACTGGGAACTCTCGGGACTGGGCACATGGAGTTTTGTCTGCCCTGGTTTCCTCAAGGAGAGGACAGTTGGCTTTAGACGCAAGAGCCAGCCCCACCCCCGTGATGCCGTGTATCCATCTGCATCCCACTCTCTCACTGGGGGATGACCAGCTTAGCTAAGCGGCCACTGGGGACTTAGCTCAAAACCAGCCCCAGTGCCTTTCCTAAAGGCAACATAGAAAAACAGTAGTGGTAGACATCGAGCCAATGGTACCTGAAATCCCACAAAAGAGAGAAAATAGGGTCTGGAGATGGGGGCAGGGGGAGGGAGGCTTCATCACCCCTAGTTCTTGCAATGTGTTACGTTTTGGTAGCCACACAGCTGTGATCTGATTCCCTGTTATGAGATTGTGTTCAGAGATCCACGGTTTCATCTCAGGAAAAGATTCCTTAACGATGTGACTTGTTAAGAAGCTGGTTATGTTTGCAGCTATTGTCTGTCCAGAGCCTTTCCTTGATCATTCGCTAATTTAGGCATGTTGGAAATATACACCAAGATAATGCAAAGCAGTGCAGTGTTGCACAAAGCAAGTCTTCAAATAAAGATGTGGAATTTCCTGAAATCTATGCAAGTGATTTTTGTTTTTTGGTGAGCTGTTCCAACCACATGCAGAATCACTGAAGACAAAGCCAGGGAGCATCTGGTGGGTTTCTACGAGCTCACCATGGAAGGAGAGAGAAGAAAAAGAGAACAGTTTATCGAGAGATGGCCTTCGTCAAATTGATGAAACACGCCAAGGCTTTGCCCCTCCAAAAAATGTCCTTCTTTATGACTGAGCTGCGAATGTCAAATATAAATGAAACCCTATTTACATGGTACCTTCACTCAGTTTTGTAGGAATAAGTCAAGTTGCTGTTTTTTCACTGAAAGTAGCATTTCATTCTTTTTTAAGTGAGCACATGGTTTTAATTAAAACTTACATTTGGTTAAAAGGCAGATCAAATGTAATTACTTTCATAACTTTGACTTTTCAAAAGAAAATCCCAGTTGAAGGCTTTCCCCCCGACCCCTCTTCAACTGTTTACAGTGAAGTCGAAGCCCTGGTAGGTTCTTCCATTCATACAAGCCCCCTCAGGGTTCTGATGTGAGAAAGTGAGGCAGGGGACACAGGGCAGTTTTTCTGAGGTCAGGACCCATCCACATGATGTGTCCTGTCTCAGGCCTGCCCCTCCCTGGGCTGTCTGGTTATGGGCGAGTTCCTTTGCCCCATCAGTAAAATGGGACAATCACAGTGCCCACAGAGTCGGGTTGTTATAAGCATAAAGATTTCATTTCCTTTAAGATGTATATGATCTCATATGATATATATATATATATATATATATATCTCACCATCTCAAAGAGATATCTGAACCCCACCCCGCTCATTGCAGCATTACTTACAATAGCCAAGACATGAAAACAACCAGAATGTCCATTGATGGATGAATGGATAAAGAAAGTGTGGAATATTTGAATATAAATAAAAATGGAATATTATACAGCCATAAAAAAGAAACATTGCCATTTGCAACAACATGGATGGACTTGGAGGGCATTATGCTAAGTGAACTAAGTCAGACAGAGAAAGACAAATACCGTATGATCTCAGTTATATGTGGGCTCTAAAAACATTGAGTTCACAGAAACAAAGAATTTAAAGGTGATTATGGGGCTTAAGATGGGGGAGATGAGAATATAAACTCCCAGTTGTAAGCTGATTGAGGGACTTCCCTGGTGGCGCAGTGGTTAAGAATCTGCTTGCCAAGGCAGGGGACACGGGTTCGAGCCCTAGTCTGGGGAAGATCCCACATGCCTTGGAGCACCTAACCTTGTGCGCCACAACTACTGAGCCCACGTGCTGCAACTACTGAAGCCCGTGCCCCTAGAGCCGGTGCTTCACAACAAGAGAAGCCACTGCAAGCGGTCAGTGAAGACCCAAGGCAGCCAATAAATAAAGAAATAATCTTTTAAAAAAGATGACTAGGCTCCATAGCTCATTGGTTAGAGCACTGGTCTTGTAAAAAAGATGACTGAGTTCTGCAGATCTAATATACGGCACAGTGACTATAGTTAACAATTCTGTGTCATATACCACGTAAAAGTTGCTAAGAGAGTATATCTTAAAAGTCCTCACCAACCCCCTCCCCCACAAAAGGATAACTATGTGAGGTAGTAGAGGTCTGAACTAACCTTACTGTGATAATCATTTCCCAATATATCTGTGTATCAAATCATCACACTGTACACCTTAAACTGACACAGTGTTACATGTCAGTTCTATCTCAGTGAAGCTTCACAAAAGGAGAGGTTTAAGGAGATAGTGATGTCAAACGTTTGTGCACCTGACCAGCTTTATGTGACTGCTCGACAAAATCGTTACCAGTTGCTGTCATTGTCATTCATACTATACTGTTACATATTATACTACACTGTTGTACAATTACTGTTGTTAATTTACCAATGTAACATTTTCACTATTAATTAATCAGTGAGTTTACTAACTTTTAAATTTTTAAATTTGCCAGCCAAATGCACCACTTGTCCATTTCCTTTACTTAGAACTCCAAAGCATATTACGTCTGAAACCTAGACATTTCTGTCCACCTGATCTTAGTGTTGGATTTTGTAGCTCCCTTCTAACTTGGAGTATGGTTTCCAGTGAGCCCTCAAACCAAATAAGATACAAATCTCCAAGGAGGGCATCCCCCCCCTGCCCTGCAGTCGTGCTCGGAATGTGTCTCAGGCTCGTTTTTATAAGGGGCCTTTAAAAGCTCCTGGGGCCCCTGGAAAAACCCCAGCCCCTTTGTCCAGATGGGGACAGAGATGGCCAGGCTGCCCCGTCGATTGTATGCCAAGCGGCCCTCCCCGGGAGGAGCTGTGATTTATACGTGCAGGCTTGTCACCGGGTGAAAAGAGGGGCCACTTTTTCATTTTGATCAAATGTTAGGTTTGAAAGCCACCCACTGCTGTAAACTCAGCTGGATCCGAGGGCTGAGATGAAACACATTGCCTGCTTTGTTGCTGAGACGGCGTTTGGGGAGGGGATGTGAATCGCTTCCCTTTTCGGGGCTCACAGAGACAAGATGTGTGCTGATGAGAATGAGGCCCGCCCCCTCCCTCCCAGGGCCCGGGTTGCAGGCGGTGCTGTGATCTGATCCTTTTTTCTTTCCCTGGGGATGTTCCCCTCCATCAGCCTCCCAGGGTGCCAGCCTTGGACGGAATGGGGCTGTTTGGTACTAACTGTTATCACTCTTTTCCCCACGTGGCCAAGTGCACAGTGAGAACTTGCTTACTTCCCTCGGCCAGTCCTGTAGGATGGAGTTTAAAAACAGGGCACCAGTGTGTCACCAGCACATGCAGTCACCCTTAATGACCTTCCAGCTTCCCAGGTGCACCGGGCTCCTCTGTCCCCAGATCACAGAGCTTTCGGATGGTTTTCTGGATTCCCCGCTGCTGTCTGACCTCTCAGTAACCAGGACGTGGAAGTAGCCCTTGTCTCACTCCCGTTTATGACGTTTGAGCTTGTGTGATGGAAATGCGTTCCAGCCTCTGCCAGGCAGCTGGGGAACAGATCTCAGAATCTTCATATCCTCAGAAAGAGACTCAGAATCCTCCCCTGTGAAATTTGGGGACTGCTCTTGACGTGTTCTAAGACTCTTCCTAACTTTGTTCATAACAGGAATTTATTAAGCACCTATTATGTGCTGGGTGCCGTGTTACAGAATGGTGACACCAGCCTGAAATAAGAAAGACAGGGTCCCACAGGGACACCCCTGTGGACAGAGACAGAAAACAAGCACGTGAATAAATAATCAAAGTGAAGTCAGAAAAGTCTATGCAGTGGAATAGGTGACCCGCGGGAGAGGACCTGGGAAAAGCCATGGATTTAAAGTTCCTTAATCAGTGGTGACGGAGAAGGGCTTTGTGTACAGGTGAGACTGGAGCTGAGCATAGAATGGAATGATGGAGATGGCCATGGGAAGAGCCATCCTGGACAGAGGAAATGATAAGCAGAGACCTGAGATGGGAGAAAATAGAGCTGTACGGAAAGGCAGCCAATGCGATGGGGCTTAGAGAGCAGAGGGAACGAGGCAAATGAAAGCTTGGAGAGGCTGGTGAGTTCCGATTACTGAGGGTTTGGGAAAGAACGTAGGTCTGTTTCAGGAGCAGTGAACTCCAAAGATGTATCGGTTCTTGGGGCACAGTCATTGAGGAGAGTTTCCTCCAAATACTAAATATATGAGCTATTTTGCACAAATGCCCATCTTTAGGGGAGAAAACTTAGCGTTTCTGGTAGGTTATTTTTTGGGCAGCTTAGTCTAGGTGGCAAACCCTCCCAGTACCCCTGCTCCCTGACACAAAGGGCTGGAAAGTGATGCTGCTGTTTGAATTCACACAGTCCAACGGGACACGCCCCACCTTGGGTTACTGACCTCCCAGCGTGGTCCAGATTCTCTGCAGACGCTGCTCTCGTCCTGGGTAATGACATCACTGGTGAGCCAACCTAGAAACCAGGGAGTCTCCCCGCCCCATCCTGTCCCTCCCATGGGTCACAGCATCCCGCGGATCCAGCCTCTTTGATTTCTCTTGCATCCTTTCTCTCCCCAGTTCCACGGCTCTGTTCAGCTCCTCAGTATTTCCTGCCGAGACATTTCTCTGCCTCCTCTATTTTCTGAGACACTTTTATTCTGACATAATTCCATATTTACGGAAGCATTGTAAGAATAGTACAAAGAATCTGGTACATGCCTCGCCCAGATTCTTCATTGCCAGATGTCCAGGTGTTAACATGTTACCACATTTCCTTTATCTATCTCCCCATTTGTGTAAAAATACATACACATTTATAATATGTACACATGTACTTTTGTTATAAACCATTTGAGAGTATATTGACGTGCTCTTTTATCCCGAAATTTCCAAAAAACAGAGACTTTCTCTTACATCACCACAATCTAATTCAAATCAAGAAATTAACATTGATGTAATACTACAGTCACTCTACAGGCCTTATTCAGATTTCTCTAGTTCTCTGGACAATGGCCTTTATAGCAAAACAAGTCAGTAACAGATACACACTACTGTATATAAGATAGATCAAAAAGGACCTTCTGTATAGCACAGGGAACTATAATACATATCTTGTCATTACCTATAATGAAAGAGCATCTGAAAAAAAGAATATATATATGAATAATTTTTCTGTACACCTGAAACTAACACGACATTATAAATCAACTATACGTCAATTTAAAGAATTAAAACAGTCTCAGATGCTGTGTTGCCTTTGGTTATTATGGTCCTTCTTTTCCCCTTTAATCTAGAATAGTCCTCGTCTCGCTGAGTTTAGCAAAAGAATGAATTACTCTCCCAGGCGCCTGGTTCCTGACACACAGTAATCACTCCACAAATGTCAGCTGCTTTTGCAATTATGCTTGACCTTGGGCTTGAAGGCATGAGGGATGAAGGGATGTACTTGGGGAGGAAATTTCACTTCCCACTTCCGGCCTTGAAGGACCCCCAATCCATTGGTTGTGCCTTGGATGACCCCCCCAATCCGTTGTTCGGAAAGTGTTTTGCTCCCACAAGATGATCCTGTGAAATACAGACCATATATTTCGTAGCATCATTGCTACTTGCCATTTCTAGGTAGCAGTTTAGTATTTCACATCCCCAAGGCAAGCACTGTCAGCCCATCCTGCAGGTAGGGAGACTGAGGGTCTGGATGTCCTTTCTCAGAGTCAGTGCACCGAGTTAGAGGACAGACACCAAAGGAAGAAAGGCGGGCTTTGACCTTCCCCCAGACTGTTGAGAGCTTGCTGCATCCTTGAGCATTTAGGGATGACTTTGGATATTCCAGGCACATGTTTTGCTAAAGTGTGTTCTCTGAGGCTTCGTGGGGGCATTTCAGTGCCCTGAGGGGTGAGGTGGCATGAAAGGGTGGTGGTTACTTGTTGGTTTTATGTATTGGGATACTAGTAAGTCCAGGGAAGCACTCAATTTTAATGGCAATGAAGATGAAAATGAGATGAGGATGGTGACTATGGTGGTTGGGTGATAGAGGTAACTCCTGTTGATTGAGCCCATTTTTTTAATTGTACAATGTTGCATTAGTTTCATGTATATAGTAAAGTGATTCAGTTTATACACACACACACACACACACACATTTCAGATTATTTTCCATTACAGCTTATTGCAAGATATTGATTATAGTTCCCTGTGCTGCTGTAGAAAATACATAAGCATTGAGCCCTTTTAAAATGCCAGATGTGGAAATTCCCTGGCAGTCCAGTGGTTAGGACTCTGTGCTGTCACTGCCAAGGACCCGGATTCAATCCCTGTCAGGGAACTAACTAAAATCCCACAAGCTGCATGGGGAGACCAAAAAACAAAAAAACAAAAAACCTCCAGACGCTATCTTAAGCACTTGGCAGAGATGACCTCACTGTAACTCAAAACAGCCCCAGGAAGTTCTGTCCTAGTTCCCCTTTTACAGCTGAAAACATGGAGGGGTCAGGGGCTACGTCCCTCACCCATGTCCACAGTCAGACAGCCTGGGTGAAATCTCAGGTCTGCGGGGCCTGACTCTGATGGAGGGCAGATGATGGCCAGATCATGAGCTTCGGTTTTCTCCAGTGGGAGACGGGGTGGTGGTGGCATCCGTGTTGCAGTTACAGGGATATTTACCAGGATGCTGCTGGCAAGCAACACTCCGGCGTGTGGCACAGAGAGATGGTCCAGCATTGTGGCCCGTCCGTGCTGCCCTTCACTGGAATGAAGGGTCCCACGATTCTCACCTGGATGGAAAGGGATCACCTGGGTCGTGCTTCTTGTCTACAAGTCTGGGCCTTGGGAGGGATGTGTTTCTCTTTCAGGGGTGGTGTGTTGCCCCTTCCTGAGGCTGGGGGGCCTGGGCTTTGAAGCTGTGCTCTCTTGGGGGGTATCCTGACATGGGCGCTTCAGTTCTTGGTGGGCCCATGGTTTCTTTCTAGTTCCTGTTGTGGGGACCCCCGTATCTGATCCTAAATTAGCATATGCATCACAGTGTAGCTGCTCACATGTCTGGAGTTTCCCAGGCTAACAGTCCACCCCAAACATGAGTGATGTGGGTTTAAAATCCAGAATCAGGCTGTATGCTTTGTTCTCTGGCTAGGTGTTTACATTTTGTGAAAGTTTTCCTTTTCTTCAGAGATTTCTTTCTGCCCAGAATCTACATCTACCATCTCTGCTGCCATCCTGGGGGCTCAGGCTTAGACTGGCAGATGCCCAGGCCAGCAGGCCTCCTGCAGGAGGCAGGACACCAGGAGAGCGGGGGGGGGGGGGGGGGGGGGTGGTCCATGCCTTCCTGCATCAATAATCTGGCCTGGCCCTGATGACCACCCAGTTCCCTGGTTCTGACATGACTTCCTTTGGGCAACAGTAAACGGACAGAGGTGGACTATTAAAGGTGCCTCCAACGTGGCACAGGCGTGATGGGGGAGTATTCCTGTAGTGGACAGCATCCCAGTGAGAACTGGATTTTCCCAGTGTGGTGCAAATGAAGCATCTTTAGTAAAGGGACTATTGACTACACTGTGGTCAGGCTGAAGTGGAAGACAAGCTTTGAGGTACCCAGGGATACACAGCAGAGGGAAGTTCTGTATCCCTGGGTGATGTTGAGAGTTGGGAAGGAGGGGCTGGCAGGAGGAAGATATAAACAAGGAAGGAAGGAAGCAGCCACCACTGAGAGGCACAGCATCAGGGAATTCCCTGGTGGTCCAGTGGTTAGGACTCCGTGCTTTCATTGCTGTGGGCCCAGGGCTCGATCCCTGGTCAGGGAACTAAGATCTCACAAGCCATGGGGCGCAGCCAAAAAAATTAAAATGCACAGCATCAAAAACAGGAGGAGGTGGAAAATGGAAAGCATCCTGACCTCTCACTTTTCCCCTTACTCCCACCTTTCTTTGAGGACTCTCTGAAGACTAGCTCTTTTAATTCCCACAGCAACCCATTGAGATCAGTGTTATATCGTCCTTGTGCAGACAGAAGGGATGAAGCTGGGAACTGCACTCTGTGTATTTGGACTCCAGAATAATCCACAGTCACAATGCTCAGGAACCTCACGTGATGTTAGCAGCATGGGGTTTAAGTGCGGAGGATGCTGTGGGCTGAGAGTTGCAGCCGCCTGTGGGTAGAAGGTTGTGTTGGTGTGCAGATATTTATGCTTTGCCTAATGAAGATCTATTTCCACTTTTCTGGTAGCAGCACCTGGATTTTCCTTGGGGAACTGCCCCCACCCTAACCCTCTGTTAATGTAACTCAAGTGCAGCTGACTTGCATCCCGCCTCCAGGGAAGTCATATGACTCACGCCTGTCCAATCAAAGCATTCATCCCTCTGGTCAAAGTGATTGGTCCAGAGGTGGACCTGTAACACAAAGTAGACCAATCAGAGTCAACGAGACTCATCCTGGGTTTTGATTGGTTCTGTTGATGGAGTGGTTTGGTCCTTCCATTGGGAATGCAGAGGTGATGGAATGTGAGCTTCCAAAAGCTGTCATCATTTTTTTTTTCATTTAAACAGCCTATTGAGGTATAATTTACATGCTCTAAAATTTACCCTTTTAAGTATATGATTCAATGACTTTTAGTAACTTTACTGAATTGTGCAACTATCACTATGACTCCGGTTTTAAGACATTTCCATCACTGCAGTAAGATCCCTCTTACCCCTTTGAGGTTCATCCAGAACCCCACCCCCAGCCCCTGGCAGCCGCTATCTACTTTGTCTCTGCTGATGGCTGCCAGCCCTCTTACCACCCTGAAGGGAGGTCCTGTCTGAGATGAGCAAGATGGGAATGTGAGGCTGAGAAACGGAGAGAGACTGAGTCCTGTGAGATTATTTGAGCCCCAGGATCTAGCCACTGCTGAGTCTCTGTTCCTGGAATTTACATTTATTAGAACAATACAAGTCCCTTGCCTGTAAAAGTGTGTGGTGTGTGTGTGTATGTGGGTGTGTGCACACGCCCACGCGTGCATGGATTTGTTTGTTGTTTTCTGTTTCGTGTAACTGAAATTATCTTGACTTCCATATCCAAATTACAGATTTTACTCCAGAGGGAAAGAGAGAGAGACAGAGACAGACAGAGGGGAGCGAGGTCCCAAGATGAAATAACATGAGTATAAAAGAGAAAGGTTGGGTTTCCTGGTGACAAAAAGCCAGAGATGATGTATACAGTAATTACTCCTAGCTGAGTTGGTGATGTGTTAACTACTCCTTTACACAATAAATATTTGAATGTCTGCTTATTAATTTTTATATCGTGTCCTGTTCAAAATGGAAGACTCACAGAGATGCTGACAACACAGGAAGATGAAGTAAATTTAAGATAAGAAAAATGAACAAAGGGAAAATGTAGGCTGGGAAGGAAGCTGAAACTAAAAGCTTAATGAATAAAATGCTTTACCGTGAGGACTTGGGCACAATTACCAAAGATTGATGACAGCTGAACTCTAGGCTTTATGGGAACCAAAATTAAGAGGGAAATAGACTTAGTTTCTAAAACATGAGGTTTATACATTTACAAAACCAACTAGCTGCTGAATTTCTCTTTTGAGCCACTGCATCGTGCAGTTTGCTAAAAGCAATTTTAAAGGGGTCAGTATGACACCGTCCATGGGGGACACAGGGTTGGATTCAAGTTCAAAGACTTAAGTGCTTTGTGCCAAGTACTCAACACTATTAGGTTACTCAGGAACACTTTCGGCTGCAAGTAATCGTATGTTAAACCACAAAGGCTGTCATTATATTTAATAACAAGAACTCTGGCTGGGACGTGGTGAGAATTCCTAGGCATGATTCAGTGACTCACAGATATCTTCAGAAACCCGGGATCTTTCCGTCTTTCTGCCTGGCTTTCCTTAGATTTTTGGCTTCTTCCCTCAGGATCAAGTAGTTATTTCTGTCTCATTAGGCATCATATCTTCAGTCAAGAAAGAAAGAAGAATGGGGTCAGTCCTCTCTGTCCTTTCTTATCAAGAAAGGAAATGCCTTCCCCATAAGTAGATATGTCCTTAATTGTAATTGAGTGGAACTGGATCACCTCTCCCTTCAAGGTAGGCTGAGGAATAGAGAAATTGTACTAAGGAAATGGGACTGGGGATTGACAGATCAATTATCACCACACTGCTGACCTCAACACAATCAGGTTTAGGTGGCAAGGAAGAAGGAGAGAGTGAACATTGTGTAGTGAACGAGCAGTATTTGCCAAAGGGAAAATGATGAAGGCAACCAGGTCCTGAGTATGTGGCTTCCATCTCCTGTGCTTAGGCTAGAGAGATGCATAGCATACCACGGAGCACAGAAGGTGAGCGCCTGGCCCACTGGGGGATCAGGGAAGATCTGATGTTGTTGACTACTGAGCTTATCTTAAAGGCAAAGTGGAGTCACTTGGAAATGGTGGAAGAGAGGCAGAAAAGCCCAGCAGGTGGAGGCATGAGCTGAGAAAGGGGAGTCTGGATCTGTCCAGTGTGTTGAAAGAAGCTCCACCAGTTTTGTGTTAATATGTCATGTGAGAGTCAGGGAGAAGAGACTAGAAAGTTACCTGGGGATGAGGTCATGGGTGGCCTCATGTGCTCTGCTTTGAGCTTAGATTCTGTTCCTGGAGCAACAAGTGGTTGGATTTAAAATATAGAGCTGATAAGAACACGGGCTCTGGAGTCCAGATTCCTAGGTTGAGATCTTACCTGCCTCACCTACCCTCTCTGTGCTTTATTTTTCTCATCTCAGAAGGGGAAAAAATAAGAGGGTCTGCATCCTTAGAATTGTAGTGAGGCTTAATGAGTTAATTCAGGTAAAGCATGAAGAATGGTGGCCGGCACATGGTAAACCTTAGCACATGGGGATGATGACGATGGTGGTGGTGATGGTGGTGGTGATGGAGAGGATGATGATGATGGTGATGATAATGATGAGAGTAGTGATGGTGATGATGATGATGGTGGTGATGATGATGATGGTGGTGATGTTGGTGATGGTGATGATGGTGGTGATGGTGATGATGGTGATGTTGGTGGTGATGATGGTGATGATGATGGTGATGATAATGATGAGGGTAGTGATGGTGATGATGATGATGGTGGTGATGATGGTGATGGTGGTGATGGTGGTGATGGTGATGATGATGGTGGTGATGATGGTGATGGTGATGATGATGATGGTGATGATGGTGGTGATGGTGATGATGAGAGTAGTGATGGCAATGGTGATGATGATGGTGATGATGGTGGTGATAGTGGTGATAGTGAGGATGGTGATTATGATGATGATGATGGTGATAAAAGTAGAGGTTTAGAGACAATGGGACACTGTTGTAATGGTCCATATGAAAGATAATGGAACTTAAACTAGGATACTCTAAGGTGGAGTTGGTGTGTGGCATACAGAAGGAAGTAAATTTTGAAAACTCTGGTTAATGGGATGAGGGAAAGAGAGGGGTCAAGAAGAACTCCCAGGATTTGGGTTTTTTTGACTGGGCACAGGTACTTCTGGTGTGTCCCTCAGATTTGGGCCCTAGGGTATACCTGCAATGACTGAAGATGAATCTAGATTCACAACAGTGAAGGGTTCGCAGGGGGGTGTGGAAAGGACAACCAGTGTTTACTTTTTGGGGACACGTGATGGGGTCCTGGATCGATTTGAGCTACTTGATGCTCAGGGGCTGTTCATTCACTCATCCAATGTCTCTTGAGCACCTTTATGCCAAGCTCTGTTTCAGGCCCTGGGAACGTCGTGGAACAAGACACAATCCCTGCTCTCCTGGAGCTTATCTTCTGTAGGGAAAGATGCAGTAAACCAGTGAATGAAGAACCACATGCTGCCTATCATGCAGAGATAAGGATGTGAAAAAATAAAGGTTTCCCAGCCTCGGCACTATTGAAACTTTGGCCATTTGATTCTTTGTTGTGGGGGCTGTTCTGTGCATGGCGAGATGATTAACAGGATTCCTGGCCTCCACCAGCTGGATGCCAGGATCATCCCACAATTGCTCCAACCAAAAATGTCCTCAGATCTTGCCAGATGTCCTCTGCAGACCAAAATTTCCCTGATTGAAAAAGCTCTGGGTGGGATGGAGAGTGACTGAAAGGCTATGGGTGCTGTGTCCAATAGGACGTGTAAGGGAGATCTTACTGTGTGCGTTTTCTCTGGGGCTACCGTAGCACTTCACCCTTCACTTGGTGTCTTAAAGCACAAGAAGTGTCTGGAGACCAAGAATCTGAAATCAAGTTGTTGGCAGGGTTGGTTCCTTCTAGAGGCTCTGCGGGAACATTCTTTCCATGCCTGGCTCCTAGTTGCTGGCGGTCGCCTGTGGTCCTACGCTTGTGGCCACATCACTCCCATCTCTGACCCTTACTTTACATGGCCCTCCCCTCTGTGTTTCTCCTCCGTGTCTGTGAAATGTCTCAGAAATCCCTCTCCATTCTCTGATACGGAAACCAGTCATCAGATTTAGACCTCGCCCTAAATTTAGAATGATTTCATGTTGAGATCATGAACTAATTATATCTACAAAGACCCTGTTTCCAAATAAGATTGCATGCACAGAACCAAGAGTTAGGACTTGGACATGTCTTTTCAGGAGACATAATTCAACCTTCTGTGCTCCCTAAGGAGATGACAGGTGAACTGAGATCCAACTGAAGTGTGGGAATGAGGCACTTAAAGGAGTGTGTGTGTGTGTGTGTGTGTGTGTGTGTGTGTTTGTGATGTTACAAGAAAAGGTGATGGGTGCAAAGGCGGATGTGAGGCATGAATGAGAATGGTGTGTCCAGGGGGAAAAGGATGACCACTGGGTCTGCAGTGCAGGGAACAAGGGGGAGATTTAGAGGGTGAGTTTGCAGAGCTAGGAAAAGGCCAGACCATGCTGGACCTCTGCAGCCACGAGAAGTGTGGGTTTTATTCCGAGGGCAGTGGGGAGCTTTGGGCTTTTAAGCAGGGGTTTGCTGCCGGTTTGTTCTGTATTTCCACTCTTCCCTTTGGAGAACGCTTAAGACGATAGTGATGAGTCTGCAGCTGTTAATCATCAGGGAACTGTAATCACTAAGAGAATGTTTGAAATCATAAGTTAAGGATTTTTGGAAGGAAGCAAAGCAAAGAAATACTGTGGTAGCCTGCCCTAATTATTTCCCAGGCTCCAAGTAACCAGGTGCATTGGAGAGATTATTTTTCTTCTTCTGATTTATGAAGGTCTCAGGGTCTAAATTTTGAAACTGCTGATAGAACATGTTCTGGGATGGTGGGATAGGAATCTGAAACTTTTCTACTTGTCTCACGATGAAATTGCTTTGATTATTCGCTCAAGGTCTGTTTTTTGAGTATTGTTGATTTACAATATTGTGTTAACAGGTGTACAGCAAAGTGATTCAGTTTTATATATGTTATTTTTGCAGATTCTTTTCCATTATAGGTTATTACAAGATGTTGAATACTGTTCAATGTGTTATACAGTAAATCCTTGTTGTTTATCCGTTTTATGTAGAGTAGTGTGTATCTGTTAATCCCAAGCTCCTAATTTCTCCCTCCCCCCACCTTTCCCCTTTGGTAACCACAAGTTTGTTTTCTGTCTGTGAGTCTGTTTGTGTTTTGTAAATAGATTCATTTGTATTATTTTTAGACTCCGTATATAAGTAATACCATATAATATTTGTCTTTGTCTGATTTATGTCACTTAATATAATATATAGGTCTATCCATGTTGTTGCAGATGGCCTATTTCATTCTTTTTATGGCTGAGTAGTATTCATATATATATGTGTGTGTGTGTGTATATATGTACACATACCACATCTTCTTTATCCATTCATCTGTTGATGGACACTTAGGTTGCTTCCATATCTTGGCAACTGTAAATAGTGTTGCTATGAACATAGAGGTGCATGCATCTTTTTGAATGAGAATTTTGGCCTTTTTCGGATATATGCCCAAGAGTGGGATTGTTATTCACATGGTAGCTCTATTTTTAGTTTTTTGAGGAACCTCCATACTGTTCTCCATAGTGGCTGCACTAAGTTACATTCCCCCCAACAATGTAGGAGGGTTCCCTTTTCTCCACATCCTCTCCAGCATTTGTTATTTGTAAACTTCCTGATGATGGCATCTGACTGCTGTGAAGTGGTACCTCAGTGTGGTTTTGATTTGCATTTCTCTAATAATTAGCCATGTTGTCCCTCAAGTTCTTAATCGGGGGAAAAAAAAAACCTTCACAATATCTCTTTTGGTTAAGTATCAACTTCAAATATCAGAGAATCATGTGACATTCATTTCTATAGAAGGGAAAATAAGGGCCATGGACGTAAAGAAGTGAGGGATTGCAAAGCTCATGAACTTGAAGCAGCAGACAAACCACTGATTCCAGGGATCTCAAAGCTTGTGTGTCAGAGTCTGACTCCGCTTATAAATGACCGATCAAATCGTGACATGATTTAGAGGCTGTGGGGAATTTGAAAGCTATAACAGTACTTTGACCACAGAAGGCGTTCCAAAAAATTGGTAGGCTGAATGAATGCTTATTTCATAGTTGAGAAAACATAATTCATAAGAGGTATTAATCTCATTTCATAGCGACAACAGAAAACCTAAAAGAAAGCATGGTCCCCCGGCTGCTGCACACGTGGGCACGTGCCCTGAGGTGGGCATGAAGGGTGAGGCTCTCTTACCCCCATTATTCTCTGCTCTGCGTTTGTCATCGTGTGAGTTTATTGCATAAAGGTTCATGGCCCCCAAGCATGCTGGCCACCACTGGCATTCAACTGTAGAAACAGCTATTTCTCTGATGCTCGAGGGAGAAACTGCTGGACTCATTGAACTAAGAGAATTTGCACTCTTCACCGTGATGCTTTCCTGAGACTTTCTCTAAGGATGTATTTTACCGTGCATTTTTGCCTTACAGGCTGACCATAAAATCTACCTACTGCATAAGAGGTGATGCCATTGCACAAGTGGCTGGTCTTTTTTCAAATTGTAAGTTATGACCCATTAGAAGGAGGTGAGATCATTTTAGTGGGTAATTTTTTTTTTTAAGTGGGTAATTTTTAAAAAAGAATTAGAATAGCATGGAATGAAAGGGAACCAAAGGGAACAGCATATATCAGAGTAGAATAGAAAACACTGAACACCAACATTATGAATTAACTTTCCTTTTGGTGAGATGAATTTATATGTGTGTGCGTGTGTGTGTGGGGGGGGGGGTCCGAGTCAGGATGAAAATGTTTCAGACTGTGGGACACGCCCCCAAATGTCTGCAAACCACTGTTCTACATTCCACTTCGCAGCTCCTCGTGGTTAAGCCTTGAAGTAGAAAACGCACTTAGATTGAATAGCTCAGGTTCATGAATAGTCAAGGTGTAGGTTTTTAGATTAATCAACATTTCTCTGGAATCTGATTTTCTTTCCTGTAAGAACAGCATTGTTCCTTCTCTCGGGCTGATAGTTAGAGGTCGGAGGGCAACTCTGAGATCTAATATCTCCGACTTTATAACTAAGTTTCCTCTCTGGCCAAATTTCCATGGACGTGTTATCTGTGCTTATGTGAGATCCAGATGGGGCTTGAGAGACGACAGTGCCTTCAGCATGGATCCAGGAATCTAAGCGGTTTAACCGGCCTTTTAGGGTTGTTCCTGTACTCATTAAAAAAAAAAAACAAAAAACAAAAACGAAACTCCCCGGACTTACCGGGCGGTCCAGTGGTTAAGACTTCACCTTCCAGTGCAGGGGGTGTGGGTTTGATTCCTGGTTGGGGAGCTAAGATCGTACATGCCTCTCGGCCAAAAAAACCAAACCAAAACAAAACAAAACAAAACCCAGAACATAAAACAGAAGCAATATTGTAACAAATTCAGTAAAGATTTTAAAAATAGTCTACATCAAAACAATCTTAAAAAAAAAAAAAAAACGCCTTGGAGATTTAAGGAGGCAGCAGAGTTTTTTAAAAAGCATTAAGTACATCTATTATTCACACCATCATTACTCAGAGAGGAGATGAAGATTTCATAAAGCAAATATGTTTCACGTCACTCACAGTTGTTGACGGGAGAACACAGTTTCAAGGATGCCCTCATCGAAGCGCTAATTGGCGCTATTAAGGTGTCGTTCTCCCTGAGCCATCACTGCTGGTGGAGGGAGTTGTCATAGAGATGCTGATTCCTCCAGGCTCGCAAGGGGGATGAGAACCAGTTTATAAGGCACAAAAAATGGCTCGATTGCTTTCTGCTCCGGACAACGGGAAGTGTGAGAGGTGCTGAGCTGGGTCACCGTGCACACACCACGCCTTCTTACAGGGTCAGGCTCTTGATGTTCAGGGAAAGGAAAGATGTGGGCTAAAGGGTAGGTGGTGGGGAGAAACAGAGATTGATAGCCTGGGTGATGCTTATACAAACTAGCTGAGCAACAGCCTTTGTGTCTGACTCTGTGCACAGTGTGGGGGTTTCCAGCTAGTTTTTCTCTGCAGGGCTTTTCACAACCTATGTGAGTTTCTGAAGACTGCTGTAATGAATGACCACAAACTGGGTGGATTAAAACAATGGAAATGTATTATCTCATAGTTCTAGAGGCCAGAAGTCTAAGCCCCCTTTCCTCCGGAAACTCAAGGAGAGCACCCTTCTTGCCCCGTCCAGCTTCCAATGACTCCAGGCATTCCTTGTCTTGTGGCCACATCCCTCCCATCTCTGCCTCCATCTTCATGGCCCCTCCCCTTCTCTGTGTCTCCTGTCTCTTCAAAGGACACTTATCATTGGATTAAATGTCCACCCTAAATCCAGGATGGTCTCATCACAAGATCCTTAACTTAATTCCACCTGCAAAGACCCTTTTTCTAAGGCAGTAAGGTCATAATCACAGGTTTTGGGGTTTGGAAGTGGACATATCTTTTGGGAGAGCCACCATTCAACCCACTGTACAACCTAAGAAAGGAAATATACGCTAATGGGGTCAGAGTACAGTTCTGCTCCATAATTATGCACCAAAAGTGTACAGTGTGCTATGAACTGAGGATGGTATGTTCAGACAGGCAAAATATAAAAGAGCCCAGCCAGTGAAGTGGTTATCCTGTCACAGTCCTCCCTCTGATGAACCCAAGGACTTCAGACCCATCACTTAATCTCAGTTTCCTTCTCTGTGAAATCTCTTTCCCTCGAATTTTTTCACAGTTGTCATTTTCTCAGTGAATTCTTCTCTGATCACCTTATTAAGATTGTACCAAATTCCTGTCCCTCTGATATTCTTACTCAACAGCATTTATCAGATTTCTCACCTGCTACCTGTGGTATTTATTTGCTTTTTGTCCTGTTCTCCCAACAAAAAGGAAACTCCAGAAGGGCAGAGTTTTTGTCTGTTGTATTCACTATTATGACCTTGGTGTCTAGAGCAATGGTACACAGTAGGTGCTCAGAAACTATGTGTGGAAGACAGGCCTGAGGGATGGGGTTACTGGGAGCATCTCACCAGGTGAGGGTGTGAATTATATTGTTACCAAACCAAACTTGGGTCCGCTGTCTTGTTACACAACAAAGCCAATCTACTGACACCAGGTTGTGGTGAAGGAAAGTACAGTGTTTATTGCAGGCACCAAGCAAGAAGAACAGGCAGCTCATGCTTGAAGGACCTAAACTCCCGGATGGCTTTCAGGGAAAGGTTTTTAAAGGTGAGGTGAGGGAGAGGGTCACTGGGGGAATGGTCAGCTCATGCATAATTCTCTGATTGGTTGATGGTGAGGTAACAGGGTGATGTCTTAGAAATTTCAGCCATCATAGAATGGGTATCATCAGAAGGTCTACAAACAGTAAATGCTGGAGAGGGTGCAGAGGAAAGGAAACACTCTTGCACTGTTAGTGGGAATGTAAATTGATACAGCCACTATGGAGAACAGTATGGAGGTTCCTTGAAGAACTAAAAACAGAACTACCATATGACCCAGCAATCCCACTACTGGGCATATACCCCAACACCATAATTCAGAAAGACACATGCACTCCAATGTTCATTGTAGCACTATTTACAATAGCCAGGACATGGAAGCAACCTAAATGTCCATCAATAGATGAATAAAGAAGATGTGGTACATATATATAATGGAATATTAGTCAACTGTAAAAAGGAACAAAATTGGGACATTTGTAGAGGCGTGGATGGACCTAGAGACTGTCATACAGAGTGAAGTGAGTCAGAAAGAGAAAAACAAATATCATATATTAACACATATATGTGGACTGTAGAAAAATGGTGCAAATCAACTGCTTTGCAAGGCAGAAATAGAGACCCAGATGTAGAGAACAAACATATGGACATCAAGTGGGGAAAGTAGGGGTGGGGGGGTTGGGGTGGGATGAATTGGGAGATTGGGATTGTCATATATACATTACTAATAAGAAAAAAATATCAAATTGTACACTTTACATATATGTAGTTTATTGTATGTCAATTGTATCTCAATAGAAGTTCTTAAAGAAAAAAAAGAAATTTCAACCATCAACCTTCTGATTCCAACAGTCTGGGGTCTACATGCTGGTGGGCAGCATGCTGTTAACTTCTTCCACCTGGTGGGGGTTTCAGTATCTGCAAAACAGCTCAAGGGTATGGCTCAGGATATTATCTACAGCCTTTGAGGAGGAACTAAAGGTTCTTGACTTTGTTTAATGGTTAAACTATTATTATTCTGTCTTGCTTGATGATTTTCCTTTGTTTCTGAATTTTCCCACTTCTCTGATTAAATTTGCTCTTTGGAATTCAGGGAAGGCCTAGGAGGCTAAAGCTTTTCTACAAACAAAAGGCCTGGGACATAGGGTAGGGAGTTGGGGGAAGGGAGGGGGTTCTGTCCCCAGGAAGGATCCTGCTTGGCTTCAAAATTAGAGTCTCTATCAAGTATTATAGCAGATCTTATGTGAATGTGAGTCCCTTTCCTCTTCTCCCTTTTTAAAATTTTTGGCTGTGTTAGGTCTTCGTTGCTGTGTGTGGGCTTTCTCTAGTTGCGTGGGGTGGGGTTACTCTTCTTTGCCATGCACGGGCTTCTCATTGCAGTGGCTTCTCTTGTTGCGGATCACAGGCTCTAGCCGCTTGGGCTTCAGTGGTTGTGGTACATGGGCTCAGTAGTTGTGGCTCACAGGCTTCAGTAGTTGTGGCTTGCAGGCTCTAGAGCACAGGCTCAGTAGTTGTGGTGCATGGGCTTAGTTGCTCCATGGCACGTGGGATCTTCCTGGAGCAGGGATCGAACTGTGTCCCCTGCATTGGCAGGCAGATTCTTAACCACTGCACCACCAGGGAGGTCCCTCCCGTTTCTAGAATTACTTCTTCCACACAAGCTCTGTAATGCTTTGAGTATCATTCATTCACAGTGAGAAACAGGCCACAGGATTTTAAACACGATGGTAGCAAAATGTGTTAATTTGAACTTCTCGTTTCCAAGGCAGAGATACAGTGAGAAATACAGTCAATACTCATTATTCTTGTTATTCACAGTAGTTCTGTTCTCAAAAGTGGCCGTGAACACTGAATTAGTGAATACTATTCATCGCTCGAAAAGAAACACTACGGGGTCAGGATCCTGCGAGCCTCTGGTCACAGCATCTCAGTCAGTGGATCGATACATAACCTGATTTTACGTGTGTTTCTGTTTCAAGACACCTGGTTTAATATATATTGTGGACTCATGAACGCTGAACCAACAACATCATAACTCATGCCTGAATGAGGTGTGTCTAACATGCGTTTTCCCCGTAAACTGCCTCATGACCTTCCCGCACTCGGGAGCACTAGCCAGCACTTCAGCACTCTGCTGTTTTAAACAGCGGAATTAGCATCAAAAAGAACAAAAAGGTGAAAAACGTGACATTAAATTGACTATGGACATAAAGGACATTTGTTTACATACAGTCTGAGAACTAAAGAAGGCAAAGCATCATCTCTGACCTCAGCTGGGGACCTGCGAATTCCAGCCACCCAAAATTTTTCTCCACTCGGTCTTGTCTACAAAAGATCCTGAAAGCACCTCAATTACTGATTTTGACTCTGAAAATAAACTTGAGCGAGTGCAAGGGCTTGCAAATACAGAATCCGCAAGTCGGGAGGATGGCTGAGTATACAGCCAGATTGAAGAGTTCCACGTCCCCAGCTTGTTTCGCATTCCCCCCAGATCAATAGAATCAGAGACTCCTAAGAAAAATAAAGCGGATGATACTGAACATGTGTGCTGAGGTGGGGGGGGGGGGAGCGTCAATCCTTGCAGTAAAACAGCTTCAGCTGGCTTCTTGTGGGTGCTCCTCTGTGAAAGGGCTTAAAGTCACAACAGCAAACCTATAGGTGTGAGAAAGGAAGTCTATCCATTCTGAGCCCTTCCCGGGAGTACATTCTAGGGGCTCCTGCCTGGGAAGTGCTGTTTTATTTTTATTTTTTCTAATTGCATTTACTACTTTATCGAGGTGCATGCACATACCATGCAGTTCAGCCATTTAAAGTGTACCACTCAGTGGTTTTTTAGTATATTCTCAGATACGTGCAACATCACCACAGTCAATTTTAGAACATTTTCTTCACCACAGAAAAATCCCCTGTATCCTTTATTCATCAACCCTTATTTCCCATCCCCCAGCCCTAAGCAACCACTAATCTACTTTCTCTATCTTTAGATTTCCGAGTTTTGGACATTCAGTGTGAATAGAATGAGGTCTTTTGTGATTGACTTTTTTCATTTAGCAAAATGTTTTCAAGGTTTGTCCATGTCGTAGCATGTTTCAGAGCTTCATTCCCTTTTGTGGCTCTACTGCATTTTTTGAAATTAATTTTTTTTATTGGAGGATAGTTGATTTACAATGTTGTGTTAGTTTCTGCTCTACAGCAAAGTGAGTCAGTTACCCATAAATATATATTCACTCTTTTTTTAGATTCTATTCCCATATAGGTCTGTTTTAAAGACCCACATCTGAAGGCTGTAATCACAGGGCAGGCTCAGCAGAGACAGATCGGAGAAGGCGCTTTCCCAGCTGGGAGGCTGGAGGGGACTTAATACCAGGACAGACACAAAGAGCAGCTCAGAAGGACATGACATCTGTCAGCTTGAAAGAGCGCCAAGGGCAAGACACAAACTTCAGTGGCTCAAAGGGAGCACTTCTCAGAAACTTCCCTTGCTTTTGGAAGGCAGTGAAAAGTGATGGATGCTCTCCACCTCGTACAAGGAAAGGGCACCTGCCTTTGGGCGGCAGGGGGGGGGGGTGGCCATGAAGAGGGTACCACCCTGATGTGATGGGGTCTTCAACCTCATTTTTGCCCACGTCCTGGAGAAGACCCCCCTCTACACACCTCAGTCAGATGCGTCTTTTCTTGTTGTTTTCTGTATTCATTTTTAATTCTGTATTTAGGAACACAAATAATGCATTAATGCCGGGATGGCTAAGCTAATTGCCTGTTGCTTAGCAACCTGCTGCCACTCCAGGATACTTCAGCCTCTCCTTGGGCAAAGGAATCTGCTGTTCTGAGCTTGTTGTGAACCCCGGACCCTTTTCACACTTCGCCCCTCCATAGATACATGCCCATAAGAAAATGCAGTGTGATTTTCTCCGTTTTGAAAACATACGCAAATGCCATCATACTGTACACACTATTTTTCCTTGTTCTTTAAACTCAAGAGATTTTTGAAATCTGTGTTGCTAAATATAGGTCCAGACACCGGTGACCAACAGAACTTCTGCAATAGTCGACGTGTCCACTGAGGGCTGGAAATATGGCAAGGGTGACCAAGGAACTGAATTTTTAATTTTATCTAATTTGGACTAATTTAAATTTCAATAGCCACATGTGGCTGGCTGGTAGCTACCGTCCTGGACAGAAAGCACAGACCTTGGTCACTCTTTTATTACTTTTTAAGTTAACATTTTATTATGGGAAGCTTTCAAACGTATACAGAAAAGAGAGAATCGTATAAAGAATTCCCATGGATTCGTCCTCCAGCTTTAATAATTATTAGTATGTTGCCATTCTTGTTGCTAGATTCTTCTGTTGCATTAACCTACAGTATTCCTTTACATACATGCATCGTTTTAGCCATCTTTCTCCTGTTGATAGAAGGGCATTTAGGCTGTTTCTAATTTTCTGCTAAAACACATAAGAAAGCAAACTTCATTGCACATTTCTTCTCCCAGTGCGTGTGGGGTGTGTGTGTGTATTGTCTGTAGGTGCATGTACATATGTGTGTACATATGTGTGTGTATATCTATGTATGTGTATATATATCTGTGTGTATATGTGTACATATATGTGTATATATGCACAGGTGTCTGTAAGTGTGTGAATGTGTGTATATCTGTGTGTGTGTAGATGGGTGTGTATGTGTACATATATATGTGTGTATCTATGTATGTGTGTGTGCATGTGTGTCTGTAAGTGTGTGACTATGTGTGTATGTGTGTATCTGTGTATGTGTGTATCTATGTATGTGTGTATACATGTGTGTGTATATGCATGTATATATCTATGTGTATCTGTATCTGTTGGTGCGTGTGTGTACCTCTGTGTGTATGCCTACGTGTAGATATGCATGTGCACATGTGGACACATGTGTGTATCTGTTTCTCTAGGGCAGACACTTTAGAAGCAGGTCACGGGGGGAGTGCACTTTCAGCCTGCACAATGCCACTTGCCTGTCCATTTCCATAAGCAGTGAAACAGACAGACCACTGACACCTGACCCAGGCCCTGGAAGAGCTCACAGGGGACGCCGGCTCCCCCACCGCCCTGTGCTGGATGCTTGAGCTGGTTCCCATGGTGCTTCGCCTCCGGACACCCCACCGGGAGGCCCTGTGGGTCCCTGGATTCAGGGCAAGATAAAGGCAGGTCAGATTAGTGACACAAAGGCCCCCTGGTCTCCTAATCATTTTATGATTCCTAAATTTCTCTCTCTGCCCCCAGGGGTTTCTATTTTTTCTCTCCTCCATCCTTGTTTTTGCAGAGCAGGGAACCATCGGTGTTTTTAGAGGCTACTTGAATGAGTTTTTCCAGGCAAGTACTTTCCCATAAAGACACAATTAATGCGGGAAGGAGTCGGAAGCTCGGGGATGGGAAAAGTTAAGCCACTCTGCTTTTCCAACAGCTCACAAAGTTCTGCTCTGCTTCCAGGAACCCTGGTGCTGTAACCACGCACCTTTTCACTGAGAAATACCCCCACATGGAATGCTTACGGATTATCTAAGTAACTCTGCTTTTTACAACATTAAGAGAACTGGCATCTGCTTAGCTGCCGTACTGTGGCCTGATCGCTAATACCAAGGCGAGGATTTTCACTAAGCTGCTCATTTCAAAAAGGAAAGGAAAAAAAAATGTTTTTAAACCGACCAAACAAAAGGAGGCAGTCAGGTTCTAGAAAAGGGAACAAAGGAAAAATCAGATGAGTGACCTAAATTTTTATTGCAAGGGCTGAAGTCTGGCCTTTTCCTTCTTGGAAGACAAAGGAAACTGAAGAGAGTAAACCGTGAGTTGATCAACTCAGGTCATTGGTTTTAGCTGCTGCGCCCGGGCCCGGTTACGTGCAGGAGAGGAGACGGAATGGGAGCCCCTCCAGCAGACCCTTGGAGGGGACAGGCAGCACTGTGATGGGGTCTGGGTGGGTCTCCGAGGAACCTGTCTGGGTGCCTGTGCCAGCAGGACTGGCTGTTTGGTTTCCATCATGAGAAGAGGGATTAAGAGGTTTTAAGGACCCTCTTTAGGGGCCAGCAGAGGCATCCTCGTCTCCCGTGTCAACGATCAGATGCCACAGTTTGTGTGACTCCAAGAGCACTGAGCCTGGGGACCAGGCATCTGATGGCTTTCTTCAGGTCCATGAGGCCACCGAGTGGGGACTCGTGTCATGACTCCTTGTTACAGGAATTCCCCCAGGGCCTCCTGAAATCACAGAGTGACGCGGCAGGTCTTTCTTCTTATGACGCTGCCTTGTTCGGTTCTGATTTTCCCGTGTATTTCTAGTGGCTTTCGGTTCCCCTGATTGGGCCTCATTTAGTAGGTGGATGCTTGCCCCACCCCCACTCCTGCAGGGTGGTGGCACCAAAGACAGGTGAGAGGGGGGACTTCCCTGGTGGCGCAGTGGTTAAGACTGCGCTCCCCATGCGGGGGGCCCGGGTTCGATCCCTGGTCAGGGAGCTAGATCCCACATGCATGCCACAACTAAGGAGCCCGCCTGCCGCAACTGAGATCCGGCACAACCAAATAAAAATAAATAAAAAGAAAGAAAAATCTATTTGTTAAAAGAAAAAGAAGACAGGTGAGGGGTCTTCATCTTCCTCCATTCTCGCGTGATGGCCCCCAATGCCCCCCTTCTCCGACACACACAGTTGATACTGAACCAGCCTAACGCTAAATGCCATGTAAATGGAACCCCCCAGAACCACCCCTGCAAGTAGGACTCAGCCCCATCCAGCTTCTAAAGCCTTTACAGTAACTTGAGCTATTCATGTCCCTAGAGCCTGTCACAGACAGGCCAGGGGCAGGAGACAGCCTCCCATCTTGATTTTTCTAACTTTGTCTGGAAATAGATATCTGAGACCCCTTACAGGCTGCCGCTTCAAGCTTTTACACATGCAGGTAGCAGAACGTCATAAAAAGGGCTTAGGTTTGGAATTTGCTTGGATCTCAGTTTGGATCCCTATGTGGCTAGGAAGTTAGTGAACCTCTCAGCCTAACTCTTCCCACCTGTGAAATGGAGAAAAGACTAAGAGGATATTTTTTTGTAATTGAGATGTAATTGACATGTAACATTATCTTTGTTCTCATGGGTACAGCATAAGGATTCAATATTTGTTTATATCGTGAAATGATCACTACAATAAGTCTAGTTAATGTCCATCACCACACATAGTTAGAAATTTTTTTCTTGTACTGTGAACTTTTAAGATCTACTCTCTTCGCAACTTTCAGATACACAATACAGTGTATTAACTGCAGTCACCGTGCTGTACATTACACCCTCGGTACTTATTTATTTTATAACTTTGTGTTTTTACCTCTTGACCTCCTTCACCCATTTCGATAATCCTAGGAGGATTAACCATTTCATGATCACCTATTTCGGTAATCCTAGGGGGATTATCGAAAACCTTAGAAACACAAACACCAAGTCCTGAGGCATGATCAGTCATCATCCGATTTTTATTTCCCCATGGAATTTTGTTCTTTTTCAGTAAAAGTCAGCACCACTGTAAGAATACCCAGCCCATATGCTGTCTGTGATACGTATAAAATCACAACTCCGCTTTATGCAGGATACATTTAAAGATCCACTTTGGCACCTTTTAGATCATTAATTATCACGGGAGAATTGGAAGTTAGGAAACGAGAAAAGGTCTGTGAAGTCGTAAAGTCAGAGAGGAACTGTAAGAAACTCTGTGCACTGCTATCCTTCCTAGCGTCTCCATTGCATAAAATGCGACATGTCCAAAATAGCCAGGGAAGGAAATCTGATTTGCAGCTTCATTCGACAGCAGAGAACAGGAGTAGGTGGGAAGGTTTGAACATGGGTGAGGTTGGCCATCAACATCAGCTGGTGTCTTCACAGCCTGCCTCCTGCTCTGAGCTGGGACTGCCGACCTCCTCCTGGCCAGGCTGCAGCCCTCAGGTCTGGAGGGACTTGGCCCTGGCTGGCTGGATGGTAGATGGTGGGACCCCTCCTGCCCAGCCCAGCGTGCTAGGGGTGTGTGTTATTCCTCAATGATTTCATGGGCATTTTACTCAGCAGGGCCTGAGGTCAGAACCTTAAAAGCCTCCTCATCAACCAGGTGGGCTTTACTCAGAGGTACAGTTAGATTCTGTCCCTCCCCCGCCCCCCAGGCACCACTTCCAGAATTCAGTTCTAACTCACCCCAGAGCTCTCTGGTCAATCTGCAAATCTGGCACGTTTCTTTCTTTGACCATCATTTAACCAGTTATCTTCTCGACTGCTAGGAGGTCAGTGCTTGCCATTTGGCCAAAGGAGTTGGGATGGGGGGGTGATTCTCTGTTGAGTCCCCTCCAAAGGCAAGGATGTTTCTAAATCATATGCAACCTTTATGGAGAGGTCGCATATGATTTAGAGAACCCTTATGATTTATTCCTGAAGGAGGCTGCCACCCCAGGAATTTCCCTCCATTTCTCCTTCCCTTGTGTTTCTCCTGAATCTGCAGCTGTTCTTCCTGCTTTTTGCTCTCATGGGATAAAAAGTAGGTCTCATGGGTGCAGAGGCTGGGAAGAGATCATTGGGGGAAAAAGATGGGAAAGTACAGTGGACCCTTGACCATCACGGGTTTGAACTGTGCTGGTCTACTTACCTATATGTGTATTTTTTTCAATAGTAAATACTATGGTCCTACACCATGCACAGATAGTTGAATTGGAGGAATGCAGAACCTCCAATACAGGGGAACCATGGAAATGTGGATTTTCAACTAGGCAGAGGGTCAGCACCCCTTACCCCCAAGTTGCTTAAAGGTCAACTGTAGAGTAGTAGTGGAAACAATACAGCAACTAGTGCTTCCCTGCGCCAACTCTGGGCTGGGGTTGCCTGAAGTGTGCTCCAAGGAGTTAGTCCGTCCATCTTGTTGACAGCGCTGTTGAGTAGGTGTCATTACTATTCATCTGCATTGTATAGATGAGGACGTGGAGGTAAAGAAAGGTGGGGCCTTTAGCAGAGGATCACATGCTAGTCGGGGATGGAGCTGGGACCTCAGGGCCTAGGACAGGTGTAGTCTAGGCACATCCCGTAACCTGGATCCCCGCCCCCAGGGCAGTGTCTGTGGCTCTCACTCCCTCTCACTCCATGTGGGTCTCTGCTCCCTGCTTCCGTGCCTTACCTGCCCCGAAGGCACCCATCGTGCCACGCTGTACACTGCTTCCCTGTTCCTCACTTTCACCCCCATCACGGTGCACACTCCGCGGGTCTCTCTGTTGGTGCATGGTAGATGCTCAGTTTGCATTTGTGGAACGAATGAATGAAGATGTGATTGCCAAACCTAGAAGCACAGTGAGTTGTGCCCCGTTCTACCATCCGCAGTGTCCTGCTCAAGACAAGTAAGGGTGTCTGGCTGCCCTGACCTGGCCCAAGTGACTCACTCATGAACTTTGTGTCCGCTGTCGCTCCAGATGTGGGGACCCTGCATGAGGAAAAGTGGGTGCTTTAAGCAGACCAAGCGCCTAGCATCACTCAGCTCAGGGAAACGTGTGCCTTGACCTGGAGTCAACAAATCCAGCTCTTTGCCCCTTAGCCTTTGAATTCTCTGGGTTCTCTTGCGGTGCCTCCAGCAA
Source organism: Hippopotamus amphibius kiboko (assembly GCF_030028045.1). NCBI lineage: Eukaryota > Metazoa > Chordata > Mammalia > Artiodactyla > Hippopotamidae > Hippopotamus > Hippopotamus amphibius. The sequence goes on from NC_080193.1 coordinate 23,882,005, forward strand.
TTCTAAAGCGCCAGTTGCTTTGCATTCATTATAATGAAAAATTCCAGAGAGGTGCCTGGTGTTGGCTGCTGCGGGGAGAGCACTGGGGGCTGCTGAATGCTGGTTGCTGCAGGGAATGAGGACCCCGAGTCTCTGCTTCCCAGGTCTGGGTGATGGATGGATAGATGGATAGATGGATGGATGGGTGGATGGACAGACGGGCAGACAGGTGATGAACGGATGGATGGGCAGATGGATGGACAGATGGACGGACGGATGGACAGATGGATGAATGGCCAGCTGCTGCTAGCCCCCAGCTGGCCTGCGAGTAGCCACAGACCTTCCTGACCTTGGCCTCTCCTGGGTCCCCTCAGAGCATGCCCTCTAGTGGCTGCACTTAGAAGTGTCCCTGTGCCCATGGCCAGTCCGTTCCTGTGTGCATTAATTCCTGGGTTGAGGCAAAGTGTCTGTGTCCGGGATCTGTTTGATTGGGAGAGCTGGTCAGGATTAGCTTCCCTCCTCTGAGATGGGTGGACTGGGGTGGAGAAAGAACATCCCTCTCAAAGGCTGGGATGGCCAACCCAGAGATGCAGGGGCCAGCCAGGTGGGCATCTTGGTGACCTGGAGACCCAAGCGGGCAGCTCCTTCTTGGCTCCAGCCAATAGCTGCCAGGCAGGCAGGCCAGCCTGGTATGGCCCCAAATTCCAGTTTTTCAAACGAAACTGAGCATCTAAATTTTTATGTGCTGCCTCTAATTTCAAAGAACTGGCAACCCACTTGCCCTCCCTTTCATAATGCTTTCCTCCCTCTTCCCATCTCTGGCTCCCTCACTTCCTCCTTCCATCCTCCCTGTCTTTCTTTTAAATACCGTGCCTTGCAATACACTTGTCTCAGGACCAGCATGGCCACCTGTGCCTCTGGACACGGTCCCTCTGCGTCTGAGCTCTTTGGCGGCAACCAGCATCCCTGCTGGTGAAGTATTCACTGCTGCTGAGACAGCCAAGGTTCGGACGTCCCGCCGGCCTCATTATTCCTGCCAGCAAGGCTGCTTTGTGGGCCGCCCCAGGAAGGAGGTTTCATCATCCTCCAAGTAGCTTGAGCCTGTGCACTCCCCGCAGCCGAGACAACACTGCCCCTGTGGATGTTTTCTCTTGTTTGTTTCAGTTGCCCTGGTTTTGATGCCATAACTGGGAGGATCTTGTTTCCACTTTTTAACAGACTGTTGGCTTCACACATAGCTTGAGGAAAACAGTGGCAGCTGCCTGAACACATACCAGATACTAAATTCACAGGAGGCAGCTCTAAAAAAAAAGTCGGTGCTGGCAGCCAGAAGGAGGGGACACGGTGGGTTTTGTCAGGCTCTGTGGCTACCTGCGCACGCTGTGAGAGTCCAGACCAGAGATGCTGGCGGAACAGGGAAATGTATTCAAGGTGCTGAGGCACTGGCTACCTGTTGTTCCCAGGGCACTCACCCCTTCATTCATTCATTCATTCATTTGTACTTACCAAGTGCTCCTATGGTCCACATAACTGGCCCAGATGCTAGAGAGAGAGAAGATAAAGTCTCTCTTCCATGAGGTTTCCTGTCTAGCAGGAGGGGAGACACAGTAAACAAAGAAACCGACAAATAAGCATCATTTTGGAGGGAGTAAGGAGAGCCATGAAAGATAGTAAAATGAGCTGAGCCCAGGGGGACCAATTGGAACGGGGTGAGAGCTGCTTTGGCTGGAATAGCCATGAGGTCAGCTCCTGCCTCGATACATACATTTTTTTCTCCAAAGTCCCTAGCACCACCCAATGTTAAATGCATTCTGTTTTCTCCCACTGGAAGGTAAGCACCATGATGATGGGAACTGTGTTTTCTTCACTGTGGTTTCTCCAGTGCCTCGAACAGTGTCAGGCATGTAGTAGGGGCTCAGGGAGCTGTGTTGGATGTGATGAGAAAGAGCCCCTCTGCCCGTGAAGATCTGGGGAGAGGAGACTGCAAGCTGAGCATCTATGAGGTGGAATAAGCAGGTTCGTGTGGTCCAGGTGTGGTGCGAGCTGGGTGGGTGAAGTCGGGTGAGTCCAGGTAGACACGGGGCAGATCAGGTTGCAGCTGCTGCCCTATTGAGAAGTTTAGATTTTATTCTAACTGCAAAGAGGAGCCATGGGAGGGTTCTGAGTTTTCTGGGGTTGTTGTAAAAGATCACCTCAACTTTATGGGCCAAAAACAATAAAGATTTATTTATCTCAGGGCTCTGGAGGTCACAAGTGCAAAGTGAGTCTCACAGGGCTAGAATCGAGGGGTCTGCAGGGCTGTGTTCCTTCTGGAGGCTCTAAGGGAGAATCCGTTGTCTCGCCTTTTCCAGCGCCTAGAGGCGCCCACACTCCTTGGCTGGCGGCCCCCTCCTCCGTTGTCACAGCCAGCAAGTACGAGATGAATCCTTCTCAGGGGGGCATCATTTTGCCCCTCCTCCCCTTCCTCCTTCTGCCACTTGTAAGGACTTGTGATTACACTGGGCTCGCCCAGACATCCCAGGAGCATCTTCCCGTCTTAGAGTCAGCTGGTGATCAACCTTCATTCCACCCGCAGCCTGAATTCCCCTTCTCCCTGCAACATGTTCACAGATCCGGGGATTAAGATGTGGTTTCTTTTAAGTCCTGATCGGAGGTTTCCAGTGTAGACAGCACTCTGACTCTGCATGGGGGGATGGGTCGCCATCTAGCCACACACACTGGTGCTCTGGCGCAAGGCGGCAGGGGACAGAAGAGAAGGGGCAGGTTTGGGGTCTCTTTGGGGATCAGATTCTGCACTAGCCTTGCAGGGGTTTAGGTGGAAGCTGTCATTTCAAACAGCTTTTAGCCTGTCCTTGTGGTGTGTGTTACCAACTTCTGGAGAGTAGGGACTATGCCTTAGACAAACGGTTCTCTTAGAGAAACCCCCTTGCAGGGGGGTCCTGGACCAGCAGCAGCAGGGGGCAGCATCACCCCATCACCTGAGAGCTTGTTCGAAATGCGCATGCTCCACCCTGCGCCCCAGACTCTGGGGGAGGGGCGCCTGTAGCGTGCCCTCCGGGTCATCCTGTGTGCAGATGCTGTGGTCAGAACCTCTGAGCCAGCCGAGGTCTGTTCTAATACCCACAGCCTGGGATTCTCCTGTGCACGTGGTCTGAGGCAGCCTGCGGGCAGGGTGGCCTTTGGGAACATCAGGAGGCCCTTTCTTACCTTTTCCCCAAGACTGCGCAGAGTGGATCCCGGGGTGGAGACAGGCCACCTGGACAGAGGCTCCCTACAATGAGATTAAAGGAGTCCCTGGGCCCCTGACTTTTCATGCAAACATCTAAATGGGCACAGGCATGTCCCTTAGGAAAGATATCCTTAGTACTTATCAGCGTCCCTAAAGGACCCAAGACCCTGCAAAAGGATTAAGTAGCTCCACGCTGTGTGCTGGATGCAAGGAGGGGACACGTATTGAACCCGTCCTGGACACAGGACTCTGTTTTAACCATTTTATATGCACTGACATATTTCCTTCCTCCGGAGGGAGGTATTATCCTTACTACTATCCCCACAGATCAGGAAACGGAGGCACAAAACGATGAAATGCGTTGCCTTAGGCCACACAGCTGCTAAGGGGTGGAGACAGGATCCCTGCTCAGGCAGCCAGGCTTCAGTGCCCAGGTCTGCATCCGGGAGCTGCACTCTAGACCCGGTTGGGCTGACTTGACCGTGGCCCCTGGGCTCCGCCCCGCCATCTGCTTGTAGGGCTTGCAGCTGAGAATCTTGTCTACATTTTTAAATGATTGCATTTGAAATGGTTATATAAGTACTTACATAATATCCTTGATTTTGCCTCTCGGTCTAAAATATCTGCTAATGCTGCTCTCTGGATGTTTAAGAAAAATTTGCTGCTTGTTTCTCTGTCTCTCTCCCTCTTCCTTTCACTCTTGCTCCCACGCTCACTGTCACTCTCTGTCTGTCTGTCTGTCTGTCTGGAGAAGCTGTGTGCCCACGACACAGATTCTTCCCTCCAGGGGGAGAGGGAGCTAGTGCTGTCAACAACTGTGGTGGGGGGATTTCTATCGAGCACTGCAGCAGCCCCTGGGGGTAGGTGGTTGCCGTTCCCATTTCACTGATGAAGAAACTGAGGCTCATGAAGGTAGCGTCTTTTGCCCAATGGCCAGGTTAACGTGCTAGGATTTCAACTTCAAAGCACACTTCTTTCTCAACCTCATGTTCCTCCTGATCCGAAAGAGTTTATATTCCAGTTTGACAGATAAGACTTGAGCACAAGAGAGCCTCACCCCAGGGCATCAGAGAGGACCACAGTGCATGGACAGACTGTGGGTAGGACAGACAGTTGGGAAAAAGGAAGGGCCAGTGCTGGCCAAAGATAGCAAGGAAGACTTCCTGGAGGAGGCAAGGCAGGGACAAGTGATGTTCTAACTGCCTTACACAACAAGGGAACTTATGTGCTGTTGCTCAAAGCTGTGTGGCAGTCTCTGGTTTCAAGTGTGGGAGACTCAAGGTGCACAAACAATGTCATTAGGAATCTGCAAGTAGTGGAAACCTGAAAATGGGTGGTTCAAACAAATTAGAGGCTTTAGTTTTCTCACAAAACAAAAAGTCCCCAGACACCTCTTGTCATGACAGACAGCCTCTCAGCAGCATTACTGTAAAACTGATCCCCACTTGATCCAGAAAATGACTGGCCAAGAAACCCTCAGCCTGTGACATTGAACAAACTCCCTCTTTTGAAATATCCCCAAACTTCTCCCGCATCCCCTTCAGCCAAACAAGGACTGTCAAATGTACCAAAAGATCAATTGGAAAGTCTCCCCCCAATTCAAATTTCCTGACTTCATAGAATGTGTGTCAGTTAGACACGGTCACTTGGGTCCCTCCTTTTACTCTATAAAATTCTCTCTCCTTCCTAAGACCCTTGAACCCCTGGCTGAAAGGAAGCTGACAGTGGATGGGTTTCCTTCCCATAAGTGTAGAAATCAACAGCCTTTCTTGTCTCGGAATTAGTTTTGTCTTTGATTGTCCAAAGTTTGGTGGCTCAGGTTAGCATGATGCTTCTAGATGTCAAGAGGGACCCAGACACTGCTGGCTGTCACTGAGCCCAGCCCTTGAGGGCTCAGCCTCTTGAAAAGAGGGGTATCAAGGAATCCGTGGACATATTTATTATTCAAAACACCACAGGCAGGAAGGGAGCATTTCACGAGGACTTTTTAATAACACAGGGAGGGGGAAAAAAGGTTTACCAGAAGGTTTACCAGAAAAATAAAGCAGCAGATATACTTGTGCAACTTGGATTAACCCTCCACACTGGTACCAGTGATACTTACAAAGTAATCATCTGGTCAGCCCAGCATCTGGTTCCAGGTGAAGCTGAGGCATGTCGGATGCACGAGTATTTGTGTTAAACTCACTACCTTCTGGCTCCTTTGAAGCTGGATATTAGAAGAAATAGCAAAGAGGGACTTCCCTGGTGGTTCAGTGGTTAAGACCTTGATTACAATGCAGGGAGTCTGGGTTCGATATCTTGTTGGGACGCTAAGATTCCCACATGACTTGTGGCCAAAAAACCAAAACATAAAACAGAAGCAATAGTGTAACAAATTCAATAAAGACTTTAAAAATGGTGCACATCAAAAAAATGTTAAAAAAAAAAAAAAGAAGAAGAGATAGCAAAGAAAGGGGAGAGGAAAAAAAGTAATTCTACCTTTAAATGATGCACCTGTTGATAAGGCACACAGAGAACTATTTATACATCTGCTTTGGTGTGTCAGTTTGCCAGATCAGATCATTGCAGCCCTGTTGCCAAGGGAAGCTGTCTTAAAACAGCATTTTAATTGCACAACTAATGTGCAAATACAAGCTCTCATTTTATAAAAGAAAACAAAACACCCAGTAAAGCTAAAACAATGTGCCACCATCTGAAAGATGTCCTCTCCCATTAGGTTAATAATCACTTTTGTTATGTGCGAGACTATCATGAAAAACTTCTCCTAAATGTTTGTATGTACGTATAGATAGAAGATAGAATAATGTGTTTCAGTTTGTTCTTATTTTAGTATAATTATTATGTGAAGTTTATTGATATTTGTTATTTTTTATAAATATCAGTATTGATACAGTTATTATTATTTTTTTCTTTAGATCGTTATTGGGGTATAATAGCTTTACACTGTTGTGCCACTTTCCACTCTACAACAAAGCGACTCAGCTGTATTTATACATATATCCCCATATCCCCTCCCTCTTGAGCCTCCCTCCCACCCTCACAGGGAGATCAACTCAATGACTGGTGATGACCAGTTATTATTTTTGATGTAAATATTTTAATATGTTATGATACCTGTGTGTAACTGTGTGATAATGCTGTCTACACAGTATCCATTCTCATAGCCTAGTAGTGGGGGTGTCTGACTCTCCCCTATGGTAGAGGATATTTCTCTCCCCGTGCCCCTCCCCCCACTTCTCCCAGCAGCCCTGCTCTCTGGGGGATATGGTTTGCTGTTCCTCCTTCTTCAGCTTAAGCCTTTTTTCCTGGGGCAGAGACGGAAGGGTCTGGGTGAGGCCTCCCCAATTGCTTTCTAATACGCTCTATAGTTCTTTATTGAAGTAGAGTGGATTTACAATGTTTCAGGTGTACAGCAAAGTGATTCAGTTATATATATACATGTATATATCTATTCCTTTTCAGATTCTTTTGCATTTTGGTTATTACAATATATCAAATATAGTTCCTTGTGCTATACAGTAGGTCCTTGTTGTTTATCTCTTTTATGTATAGTACTAGTATATCTGTTAATCCCAAATTCCTAATTTATCCCTTCCCACCTTTTCCCCCTAGGAACTGTAAGTTTGTTTTCTATGTCTTGTACATGCCTTTTTATTTTTTATTTTTCTATTTTTTTATTGGAGTATAGTTGATTTACAGTGTTGTGTTGGTTTCAGGTGTACAGAAGTGAGTCAGTTATACATATACATACATCCACTCTTTTTTAGATTCTTTTCCTATATGGGCCATTACAGAGCATTGAGTAGAGTTCCCTGTGCTATATAGTAGGTCCTTATTATTTATCTATTTGAAATACAGTAATGTGTACATGTCAATCTCAATCTCCCAATTTATCGCTCCCCCCCTTATCCCTTGGTAACCATACGTTTGTTTTCTATATCTGTGACTCTGTTTTGTAGATAAGTTCATTTTGTACATGCCTTTTTAAGTCTGTGAGTTTCCAAAGGAAGGTGCCTCTTTCTGGAATGTTCCAAACTTAGCCTTCAATGCAAAGCTCCAGCTGTATACCCTGGCAGAGGCAGTGGGAGGCCAAGAAGGGTGCCTATATTCTATAAAGAATTCGAAACAACAACAAAACTGAGCAAAAGTTGGTCTACCTTCCTTATCACTCTGAGAAGACCATCGGAAACATCAAGAGTGGTAAATTAAGACGTCCTCCCATGGCAAAATCACTGTCTCATGCAAACACCTCCTCCAGGGTATAGGTCCAAGATGCCTGCCTCACTTTCCTTCCCAGCCTGGCCAGTCCCGAAGCACTGTCTCGTCACATGATCACCTTCTACTTGTAAACAGTTACTAAGGCACACATCTCAGCTACTGCATCACGTTGGCATGGTTACTTCTTGCCATCTTCATTCTTCCCTTCTGTGGCCGGTCTTCTCTCCTGGGCTTAGAGTCCTATGAGCTTGATAACCATGGTTTATTTATCTACACATTATTCCCGACAGAAGCCAGGCAGCCAGGGACACACAAAAGACTCCCAGTTAATATTTATTGAATGAAGAACATTCCTCATAATAGCTCCCAGTTGTGTTGGTTTTTTTTTTTTTTTTTTTTTGAGATTAATGTTAAGGCCAAGATCCAAGTCTTGCCCCTGCAATATTAAATAAGAACAGTTGTAAGCTTAGCGGCCTCGTCAGTCAAAAACAGGAAATTGAGGATCAGTTAGTTCAAAGTGACAGGAGGTGCATCTCAGACGGGCTTAAGCCATGAGACCCTCTGGCTTCAGGCATGGCTGGATTTAGGGGCTCCAGCTCTTGACTGCTCTTGTCCCAATATTAACTTGAGTTTCAAGCTAGAATTCAGCATCTCTAGACGGGCACAGCAGTAGATGGTAACAGTCCTTCCACTGTTGTTTTTACCAAGCTGGCACTCTGTGGGAGAAGCATAACTGGAAGAGAGACGTGAACTTAAAGCATTTGTCCTGAAGCAGGTGAGCACGTGGGTCCTGAATTCAGATCCTGATTCTAGTACTCTTAGCTGGGTGATGCTGGGGCAGGTTACATAACCTCTCTGAACCTCAGTCTCCTTGTGTGTAAAATGGGGTCATAAGAGTACTTAACATATAAGGTTGTTGCAAGTTTAAAGGACTTGCTACATGAGATGCGGTACCTGAACCTACAGGTTGTTGATGGTTGGTGTAGCTATTTTCATCCTTCTATATCCATAACACAGGTTTTACGAGGCTAGTATTTCACCTTCCATCTAAGGGACTTTTTCCCCTTGACTGTTCAGAATTCTCCCCCTCTCAATTCTCCAACCTTTGTGGAAGACTCTGTTTAAATGTTCTCTTTCACAATACGAAGAGTTGAAGACTATATGTAATGAAAGAGAAAACGCTTTCATCCTCTGATGGGTTCTTTCCTCTTGTTCATTTACTCAGCCATCAGGAAGGCATTTTCTACTTTGTAGCCTAAGACTTCTCATTAATATAATCATCCAAAATACTGGTGTGACCAAACAAAACTACAGATGCTAACTACCAGGCAAATGAGACTCATATGTGGGGAGAAAAAATGAGGATGACTCAATGGGTTACAGAAGGGTTTTTTTTAATTATCTGTAATTAGTGGGAAAGAAAATATGTGGACTCTATTAAAAATAAGCTCTTTATTTTTGAGGGGAAAAAACCACCATAAAGAACAGGAATGCTGTTCCCTTTTATTTACATGAATTGAGATAATTGGGACTCTCAGGATTAATGTAAGGTTCCGTCATAAATAATACCACCATCTGTGATAAATAGATGCTTCTCTCTTTGAATAGATGCAGCAAAACATCCCCAAACCATATGCTATATGAACATCAAATGTAGTTATTTAAATTCTGCTGTAAATGCTTACATTATGCAACTATAAATCTCTCCCGATGTTTGAAGATGATCATTTTTTTTTTTTTTTGCATCCATTTCCAAACTGTCTTGCAGGCATAGTAAGAGGTATGTTTACATTTTGGATCAATGAATAAACGTGGTATCTTTGTCAGATTGTAAAGAGAGCCCTGAAGAAAACACCAAGAAAGTACTCATCTGCATGAAACACAACTCTTAGAAAGGCTTCCTCTGTATCAGAGGCCAGCAAACAATAGCTCACAGGCACATCCTGCCACCACCACGTTTTGCATGGCCGGTGAACTAAGGATACCCTTACATTTTTAAGTGGTTGGGAAAAGAAACATTTTAAAGGAGAATGTTTCTGATGTGATAATTCTATGAAATTCTGGTTTCAGTGTCCATAAATAAAGTTTTATTGGAGCACAGGCACAACTGTGTCTACATTGGTCCTTGGCTGCCCTCTTGCTATAACAGCAGGGATAAGTAATTGCAACACCGTCCATTCCTCCATTAAGCCTAAGATGTTTACTCTCTGGGCTGTAACAGAAAAAATGTGCTGATCCCTTCTTTCTGTGACTTGTGAAGCTAGATCACCTCAGTGGATAAAGCCAACCTGTATCATCTTAGAAGCTTTTGGCTGAGAGTAAGAGAACATGCCTGTGCTCTATGGTCATGCGCTGGTTCCTATAACACAAAGGGCGATGGAGAGGCAGGATTCAGGGTGTGTGTATTCAGTGGTCCTCCCTGTGGTACTAAGACACAGGATCCTGCCACTGTGCCTCCCCCACCCTGGCTTTGTCTCGGGATTTCATTCAATTTCAGGATGGATGGCAGTATTAGTGGGGTGAGCTGGTCTTTCACTCGCCTCTGGGAAGAAAGGCGTTTGCTGCCGTGATTCTTTTTAGGGGCGAGGGCTTCCCTCCCAGGAGTCCCAGCAAACCTCCCCTCGTGGCTCCTGTGTACAAAGTGGCCAAAGGTATGGTTCCCCAACCTCAGCACCATTGACCTTTGGGGTCAGCTAATTCTGAGTTTGGGGGAGTGGGGTGGTCCTACGCATGGAAGGTATTGAGAAGCATCCCTGGCCTCGAGCCAGTAGCATCTTCCCCCTGCCTCTATCCATGTCAGTCAAACTGTTTTCCATGGGCGTGAAACCATACAGTACTTATATTTCTCCATCTGATGTATTTCACTCAGCATAATGCTCTCAAGATTCATCTGTGTTGTCTCAAATGGCAAGATTTCATCTTGTTTATGGCTGAGTAGTAATCTATTATATGTAGATGTGTAGATAGATACATCTATAGATATATGGATATAGAGATACCTAGATAGACATCAATATCTATCTCTATAGATAGATAGATATTTAGATATCACATATTCTTTATCCATGTATCTGTTGATGGGTACTTAGGGCACTTAGGTTGTTTCCATATCTTGGCTATTGTAAACAGTGCCACAGTGAACACAGGGCTGCAGATATCGTTTTGAATTAGTGTTTTTGTATTCTTTAGATAAATACCCAGAAGTAAGATAGCTGGATCATATAGCAGTTCTATTCTTTTTTTTTAATAAACTTATTTATTTCTTTTTATTTTTGACTGCGTTGGCTCTTCATTGCTGCATGTGGGCTTTCTCTAGTTGTGGTGAGCAGGGGCTACTCTTCGTTGTGGTGTGTGGGCTTCTCAGTGCGGTGGCTTCTCTCATTGTGCAGCACAGGCTCTAAGCACACGGGCTTCAGTAGTTGTGGTGCATGAGCTTAGTTGCTCCTCAGCATGTGGGATCTTCCCAGAACAGGGATCGAACCCATGTCCCCTGCATTGGCAGGTGGATTCTTAACCACTGCACCACCTGGGAAGTCCATATGAGTTCTATTCTTAATGTTTTGAGGAATCTCCCTACTATCTTCCCTAGTGGCTGCACCAGTTTACATTCCCACCAACCAACCACCCACCCAACCAGAAACCAAAGTAAGTGAACAAACAAAACAAACAAACAAAAACAAACATGTAGATATAGAGAACAGAGTAGTGGTTACCAGGGGAGAGTTGGGGGGGAGGGGTGGGGAGGGAGAGGGGGGAGAGGGGTAAAGGGGATTGACTGTGTGCTGATGGCTGGAAACCAGTATTTGGTGGTGAGTATGTTCTAGGGTTCATAGAAGTAGAAATACACATGAAACATATAATGTTACAAATTAGTATCACCTCAATTAGAAAAATACATTTAAAATTTTTAAAAAAAAATTTTAAAAAGCTACATCAAGAAAAAAAAATTCTCCAGACATTTCCCGATATGCCCCAGCGGACAAAGTTGCCTCTATGTGGGAACCACAGGTTTGGGCCTATGCAGAACTGAACGAGGTACTGGAAACAGATCTGGAATTCCCTGTGTGGTTTAAACCAGGGATTGGCAAACACTGGACCATCGGCCACATCCATCCCACCACTTGTTTTTGTGTGGTCCACAGGTTGCTTCAAGGTGATGTAAAAATGTAAGACCGGTAAAACATAAAAATGTAAATGGTTACATTTTAACTTGTTATATAAGTACCTATGTAATGTTGATTTTGCTTTGTGTGCAAGGCCTAAGGTGTTTATTATACAGCCCTTTAAGAAAAAAAAAATGTGCCAACCCCCAGGTTAGACCAGTGGTTCTCAACCCTTATCTTTATACAAGGGTGAGTCAAAAATTATCCTCACTCTGGCTGTAGAATTTATTTTAATTAACTTTTAGAAAAGACAAATACATCATTTTTCAACATAATCTCCTTGCTTTACAATACACTTTGTCCATCTGTCAATAAGCTTTCGTATTCCCTCATTAAAAAATGTTTTAGGCTGAGCTGAGAGCCACGAATGCACCGCTGTCTTTGCTTCATTGGAAGTGAATCTTTGTCCTCGTAGAGCTGCTTTCAGGGGACCAAACAGGTGAAGGTCCAATGGAGTAAGATTAAGATTATAGGGAGAATGCTTTAACACCTCAAAACAAAATTTTTGCAGAGTGTCGACAGTATGGGTAGAAGTGTGAGGAAATGCACACCCTCAGACCACAAAAAACGAATCACCGCACACTGCTCTTCTTTCGTGCAGATCACACGTGGGGCATCCATTTTTGCTTGCACCGCACTTACAGATGAACTGATGTAACACGTTCACACCTTCACAGCAGTGACTGGGGAGACAGTGGCCTTGAATGGAAAGCGCCGATAAGACAGTGCGGCCAACAGAAGTTTTAATATAACCGAAGTGTGGATAATTTTTGACTTAACCCTCGTAGATCCTAAAATTAAACTCATAATGTTATAAACTATCTTTATACATAATTAGAAAACACATCAGTGTAGTGCCCTGTCTTAGAGATGAAAAATATGACCAAAATCATCTACAGTAAAATAATACTTTAATATACGTACGTATAGGAAGATCAAATGAAGTCATCAGATACTTGCCCACGTGTTTAGAGTCAGCGTGGGTGTGTCAGCCACAAAAGGAAACTGGTGTAGCTGTGTTTGGGCAACTTGGATTTCACAAGCAGCTGGGGCATTGATCATATAATTTTTCAAAAGGGTAAACAACTTTTTAGTAAAGTTTCATCAAATTAAAGTACAACCTGCACCCCAGTAGTTGCAATACTGGAAAATGCGCAATAGGTTTCGCTGTGGCCCCTCCTTCAATATGGGGGCAGGTTCTTGGCTTGGATAGCTCTAATAGGTTTCTCACCTTTGTGAGTGCCCAGGGGGACAGTCAGAGGTCATGCAGGACCGGAGCAACCCATCTATTGCCTGGTGCTGTCTCGGGCCTTGCAGGATATCTAGCAGAGCTGGACATCCAGCAGAGCTGGACCCGCTCTCTAAATGTCAGTGGCTGTCCTCGCTCTAGTCACTGTGATAACCAACTCCACCTCTACGAATACCCCGAATGCTGTCTGTGGTTGGCTAAATAACACCCCCACCCACCCCTACCAAGGTGTCTATTTATCAATTGTCAGAGCCTGTGAATATGTGACCTGCCCTGGCAAAGGGACTTTGCAGATGTGACTCCGTGGAAGATTCTGAGATGTGGAGATGGCCCAGGAACACCCAGTTGGGCTGATATAACCACAGAGGTCCTTATAAGAGGGAGCCCAGAGGTAGGAGGAAAGAGAAGCTGGAAGTTTCTGGCTTTGAAGAGGGAGGAAGGAAGGGGGACCAGGAGCCAAGGAGCACAGGTGCCTCTAGAAAATGGAAAAAGCAAGGAAACTGGTACTCCCCTGAAGTCTCTCTCTAGAAGGATCGCAACTCTGCTGACCACTTTCTATCCTCGAGAACTATAAATAAAGGTTTCTTGTTGTTGTTTTACGCTATTAAGTTTGTGGTAATTTGTTACAGCCGCAACAAATACATACATCAAATACAAACTAATACAGACATCATCTTTTGGGGGAGCTCTGTCTTGAGCCAGTCGGAGCCCCTGTGAACCTGGGGTCTGAGCCACATTGCAGGGTTGGATGGGAGGGATCAGCCTCACGGACCATTTGCCAAATGCAGTGCAGTTAAAAGATTGCATTTTATTTTATTTATTTTTGAAATTTATTTATTTATTTATTTATTTATTTATTTATTTATTTGGCTGTGTTGGGTCTTAGTTGTGGCACACAGAATCTTTCGTTGCAGCGTGCAGCTTTCTCTCTAGTTGTGGCGTGCGGGTTTTCTCTTCTCTAGTTGTGGCGTGCACGGGATCCAGAGCGTGTGAGCTCTGCAGTTTGCAGCATGCAGGCTCTCTAGTTGACGCACGTGAGCTCAGTAGTTGTGGCGCACGGGCTTACTGGCCCTTGCAATCAGGGATCAAACTGCATCTCCTGCTATTGGAAGGAGGCTTCTTTACCACTGGACCACCAGGGAAGCCCCAAAAGTTTTAATTTTAGATTTAGAACTTTGCCTGGCAAATATTTCCCTCTGTGTCTCCCCCAGGCACTGTTCTCATGCTGAGAAAGTGTAAGCTTCTGAGTGTTTTAAAGGGTTCGTCTTTGCAAGGCATGACCCCTTTGCTCCACTGCCAGTGGCCTGATTGAGGAGCAGCTGAGCGTGATTATGGACTTTTCCCAGAGAAGAGGTGGTGGGGATACACCCCAGGGCCTCCAGAGGGAATATAAGTACCTGCTCCTTTAAAGGAGAGTTTTACTGTTTCCAAATTGCAAACCACACTATGTAATTTCAGCAGAGGATAAGGGGGCCGTGGGGGGAGCTGTTCAGAAGAGACATCGAAATCAAATAATCCATTTATCAAGGTGCCTTTTGTCTCAAGAAAAAAAGGTAAGAATGTGTCATATTTAGCGGAGAGAGACATTCTGTGTCTCACCGATGGTAATAAATCACAACAGTGGACAGAGAGGAAGAAACCCTCAAAGTGCTCAGGCCGGCTTGTGTTTCCAGTACGCTTGGTGACTTGGAAGGAAAATCCAATGAGGGTTTTTTTTTTGAGGCATGCGGCAAAAAGCAGGCTTCTGTTTCGCAGGTTTCTGCTATCATATGGGTAAACTGGAAATGTCAGAATAGGCCACTTGGAGTTAGAAAAAGAGCCCACCCCTCTCTATTTCTGATTTATTTTCTCACATGTCTGTCACCCAGTTTTTTGTTTTTGTTTTTTTTATGAATTACGGTTCTCAACTATTTTTTCATGTTTCTGTAGCCTGAAAACCTTATCAACAGGATTGGAATCATGGTATTGATAATAACAGGAACAGAAACTTCTCCCCAGTTATTAGGCATGTTTTACATGCTGGGTACTTTGTTTATTGCTCTAAGTGAATTGGTTTTGATAATTCCCACTATAAAGATGAAGATTCTGAAACTCAAAAGTTTAAGGTATTTGAAAAAAAAAAAAAACTTTACCTATTACATTGGGGACAGGGATTCATTTTTGGATGTGGTCTGGCTTTGGGAATGCTCTTAACCACTAGGATGCATTCTTCTTGCTGAGCTGGAGTAGGTTTGCTTAAAACCCACCCTCCTGTCTCTTTGGCGTCTGTGACAAACCACTGAACACTTGCTGTGTATCCTGTTAGATCGGGGTTTCTCGTCCTCGGCACTACTGGCATTTTGGGCTGGAAAATTCTTTGTGGTGGGGGGCTGTCCCGTGCATTGTAGGATGTTCTCGGATCGCTGGTCTCACCCCACTAGGTGACAGTAGTACGCCTTCCCCCCAGATGTGAAAATCAAAAACGTCTCCTGTAGACGTTGCCAGGTGTCTTCAGGGTGCAAAGTTCACCCTTAGTTGAGAACCTCTGATACTGTTTTAGAAGGACCTTTGCACATCATAAAACAGCACCACTTGTGCATCTGGGTTATTCCAGGGGTTTTTATGTGTATCTTATTCAACTGACAAGGAAAGCGGGACCTACCATTTTCACCAAGATACCATATGAGCACCCACTGCTTACTGCATTCAGAGCAACAGCGGGCCCCAGCCCCGCTTCCTAGACTGACTTCCCACTCCTCACTCACCCAGGTCCTGAGCTTGCCCTCTCCTGACCCTTTCCTAGTGCTTCCCCCCCCCCCCCGAATCCTTCCCCTATTTCACTTACCCTGCCTAGATCCAACCCATCCTTCATGTCACAACTCAGAGGGAATCAACGCTAAAGAATCCATCTCAGTCAACACATGCCAGAGCAAGCATCACGATGGAGGTGGCACATTATGTTGGCTGAAGGGTCATTTCCTCCGGTGTTGTTCCGTCTGGGTGCTAAGTGGCATGGACATCTCCTGCGTTCACTATCTCAGAATCTCAAAAACTCAATTTCCGGCAGCCGGCTTCGCAGTAGAGTTCTCTGATGAACAGCTGATGGAGGACACAATATCCCCAACACTGACAGGCAAGCAAAGATAAAGAAAATGGGTAAACAGGAAGGGAGACAGCAAATGAACGTGCTGTCAGCTGGGAGGCCAGATGTAAAGGTGCAGCTGTCAACTTTTCTTCCCCTCTCCACGTCCTTAGGAAACCAGCATTGGACTTTTCCAAGTGTATTGTTTCTGATCAGTAAAAATTACTCAATAATCCTATCTTTCTGGGAGATGCTGCTCTTAGGGGATGAACCAGAATTAGAGGGTGGATATCTGTCTGTGGTTTCCTTGCAACCAGCAGATAGAGTGTCAGGAGAGAAATACCACAGGGCTAGTAATCACCTTGGGTCCCTTAATCCACTAGATCAGGGCTACCCAAAATGTGAGATGAGCTTGGAAGATAGACAAGGTGTCAAAGCATGTAAGGGTGGAGATGGGCCTTGCACAGCTCCAGTGGGGCCGTTCTTATGAGTGTCTACAAAGTTGGGTGTTGGAGGTATCTACAAGATGGGAAACCACTGGAGTCTCACCAGTGAGAAAGTGATTCCCTTTTCAATTTTGTTTGAATTACTCTAATTCCATCAAGGAGAATGTCTTGTTGTGTCACTATATCTTTTTAGTTTCTTATACTTGATAATCTCTTGATGTTTATTAGCTACCCCATCAGGTGTTGCTACAATATATATAAAAACCACTCCCAAATTTAAAGACTTAGTTCACTTGTCAATTTCTCATGAGTCTAGGGGTGGCTGATCTTGGCTGGACTTGGCTAATTTCAGCTAGGCTCTCTCACTTGTTTGGGGGTGGCTGCAGGCTGTGGTTGGCTGATCTAAGATGGCCTCTGCTGGGATAACTCTGCTGTCCTTCACATGGTCTCTCATCCTCCAACTCTTGCAGAAATTCAAAGGAGAATTAGTGGACATCTGGGCTTGGGATTGACGTGTTGACACTTCCGCCATATTCTGCTGGCCAGAGCAAACCCAAGGCCAACTTAGATTCAAGGAGTGGGGCAACAGACTCCTAATTTTGAAGTGAAAATTGCAAAGTCACATACAAAAGGTGTAGATACAGGAGGAGAATGGGTGCCATTTTGTAATTGCTCTACGACAGGTACTGTTAGATCCTATTTAATGAAATCTATCCACCCATCTACCTACCTATGTACCCATCCTTCCATCTATCTATCCATCCAACCATTGATCCATCCATCCAAACATCTGTCCATCCATCCATCCATCCATCCATCCATCCATCCATCCATCCATCCAAACATTCATCCAACCATTGATTCATCCATCCATCCATTTATCTATGGAAACAAACTGTTCAAGAAGGTAAGACCTTGCCCAAGATCACATGGCTGTTGAGTAGATCAACCCTAGATCTCTATAGCCAAATGCCATGTCTTTTACCACTATACCAGACCTCACTCCCTTCTTGACAATGTCTATCACTTCTTGGCTCAAGAAATCTCTCATGAACTGGAAAACCTCAGAACTAGGTTCAGCAGGAAGGTATGAGCTAGGCACTTTTTGTTCCATACGAAAGATAAAAAGAAACTTAAATAATGGAAGAATCCTAAGAGAGGAGACGGCAAGACAGCAAGCCCACTCCAGCTTTATTTTATTGAAAATAAACTCAGCATTTGCTTAAAAGCAGAAGGTTCATTTTTTAGGCTTTTTTTTTTTTTAAGGAAAAAAGACAAAAAAGGAGAAAAAAAGAATTTTTATGTGCAAGCAGAATGAAGAATGGTGAGAAAGCTTGTTGACAAGCTTCCCTGTTGTAGAATACACCCTACACAGATGGGCCTTAGAATCCTTGCTCTGTTCCCTCAGAGAGTCCTTGGCCTACTACCTTTTCCAAACAAATGAGTCTCTAAATCTCTATACTTCAAGGTTTAAAAGCTTTTTTTTGGAGAGGGATGAATACATCAGAATAAAAGCATCAGATGTAGCAATTAGTCCATTGGTTTTGACGCAATTCTACAAGTTGCTTAAAGAGTCAATGATTTTCTTTAAAGACACAGAGCCAGAAACTTTTCTGGAATATTGTGCTAGGCCTTTTGAGAGTGTTTTAACCTGGTCCTGAAATGACTGGGTTAAAATGGAAGCAGTAAAGCATCCCTAAAGAGAGAGGGGCAAAGTACCCGTGTTGCTGGTGGCCTCAGAACAACACCTCTGGGCAAAGAACAGGGGAGAAAGCTATTTCTTTGAAAAGCCATCTTGACAACCCAAGTCTGTTTGGCTGCAGCACCAAAGGCAGCTTTGATCTGCTAGCCAGTGTCCCTGCCAGGAAGAGGATTAGGGGAAGTTCCAGAGGAGAGAGTCATGGGGTAGCCCTGTAGGCTAGATGGGCTGTGCTGGCTGCAGTTAAAGCAGGGACAGAAGGGGAGGTTGGAGCATTGGGGGAGAGGAATGCCCGTTTTCTCTCTCAGTATATGAATGCAGGCTTATGTGGGTTTTCTGGTCTGGTTTTGAAAGATGAAGGCCAGGTGATGGGCTTTCCTGGGTTTTGCAAAGTTAGCAACTGGGACGCAGTAACCTCTTGTGTCCTGGGTGAGCAGCAAGTCCCCAACAGTGGAAGTATCAGCCCACAGGAAAGCTTTAGAAGATAACATTCAATCAGCAAGGAGGCGGCTGCTGGCACTGCTAATGATGTAGGCGATGGACAAAGAAAGCCAGGAAGGTGGGGGTGATGTGCTGCTCTTTCCAGGCTCAGTGTTGAATCTTTAGCCTCCAGTGTACACTGACTTACCCAGCTGAAGATTCTAATCGGTGCTTCAAACTCAAGTGCACCCCAGGTCAGGGTCCAACAGGAAACATGACCAGGCAAGGCTGTCCACTGAGTCTCTTCTCTTACTGTTGCCAGGTGGGCAGACAGCCTACATGCTGCCAGTTCCTCCCATGTTTGCAGAGAAGCTGGAAACCCCATTTTAAAAACAGGTTCCCATTCATAGCATTCTTTTAAAATACTGTGGGCAGAACGGAACCCACCTGCAGGCTGAGTTGAGCGCCGTAAGGGAGTCATTTGCAATGTCTCCCAGGTTGCCGTTTTTCTTGACGTTATGATATTTTTGGCTATGCAAATGATTTTTAAAATTTTTACATAGGCACGTTTAGCACTTTTAATTGCATTTGGAGTTTGAGTCATCATTAGAAAACTTTCCCTAGGCCCAGGTTCTAGAGGAAATCACTCACTTTTTCATTCAGCACTGAACAAATGTCATTTTCTTACATCTAGACCACCGATCCATTTGAAGTTTATTCTTGTGTATGGTGTGTGGTATGGACCCAATCGTATCTTTTTGCCAAATGGCTGGCCGGTTGTCCTAGAACCATTTAAAGTCTGTCTTTGCCTCGTGATCTGTGGTGCTACCCTTAAAACATAGTGAATGTCTAGGTGTACAGGGGCTTATTGATGAACTATTCTCTTCCATAGCTCTGTGGTTTTCTCTTCATGCACCAGGTGTCATTAAATATGTTTGAAACTCATGCAAGTTATTAATAAATACACTCACTTTACACTCATACACTTGCCAGCTTTCTGTCAAGCCAGACTCCATGAATTTGCTACCGTTCAACAATTCTTAACGCACAGAAATCTTCCTTTCATAGGTTTCAGTCTAATACAAGTATATAATTTTCAGAGCAGGAAGTCACTTACTGTGCTGGTCTCGGAAGGAACGTTGGTAATTCTAAACAAGTGGACCTCAGAATGTTTACCCCTCGGTTCTAAATTCCTTGTCAATTACCTCTCCTTGCTAAATGACCTCTACCGAGCCTGAGAATAACCCCTTCTTTTTTTTTTTCTTTTCTTTCTTTCCCCGGCAGTGATCGAGGGCCGTGGGGTCACAGACAACATCCAGAGATTTTCCTCGCTGCCCCCTTACCTGCCCGTGACCTACCACGTGCTCAGAGCAGAGACCTCCTTCTTCCTGAAGGAAACCAACCAGGACTTGACACGCAACTCCAGCCTGCAGTCCCGGGTCGAGTCCTTCTTCCCCTACAAAGCCAGGCGGCCCCTGATCTTAAATGCCAGCTATGGGCCGTTTTCGGTGGAAAAGGTCGTGCCCCTGGACTTGATGTCGACATCAAACTTTTTAGGTCCAACCGACAAGGTTAGTGTCAACTGGAAGCTGAAAGCGCACATCCTGCGGGACAAGGTCTACCTGAGCCGGCCCCGCGTGCAGGTGCTGTTCCACGTGGTGGGCAGGGACTGGGACGACCCCGGCCCCACGCAGGGGCTGCCCTGCCTGCGGGTGTTCGCCTTTCGGGAGACCCGGGAGGTCAAGGGCAGCTGCCGGCTGCAGGGGGCCCTGGGGCTGTGCGTGGCGCAGCTGGAGCTGCCGGCCAGCTGGTTCGGGCCCCCCACGGTAGTGGCTGGGAGGAAGAAGTCGCCCGAGCCCCCCGAGGGCAGCCCCGTGGAGCTCTACTACGCCGTGCAGCCCGGGGACCAGCGCGTAGACTGTGTCGGCGGCGGCGACATCCGGAAGGGTAATGCCATCCGCCCCGGGAAGGATGGGCTGGGGGAAAACACGCCCCACCTGCAAAGGATCGGTGCCGTTGGGCTCTACCGGGCCCAGGACAGCGCCCAGCTCAGCGAGCTGCGTCTGGATGGCAATGTGGCCATCTGGCTGCCCTCCCGGCCCGTCAAGCAAGGAGACGTGGTCACTGCCTATGTCACCGTGGCCAGCAATTCCACTGTGGACTTCTTCATCCTGAGGTAGGTGCCCACTGTAGTCTTGGGCATGGCTAAGGTGACACTGGATGGGAAGTTGGGGCACATATTTGAGAAGATTCCGTTGTTACCACCTTCAGGGACCCTCCAGCTTCACAGTAGAAGCCAAGCTCTGTGCCTGCTCACATGCTTTCATCAGCTCCACTGTATGTAAGGGGGTGAGGGGAAGAGCGCCGAAATTGCACCCTAAAGAAACAAGACTAACTTAATCATTCTCTTTTGACCTTGAATTACCATTGAACTTAAAAAGGGATATGATTTTTTTTTAAGCTTAAATTTCTTTTTATAGATATGCAGATACTTGGTTGCATGACACAGTACATGTTCTGCTCTCTCACTTTGGGTGTAAATGTGAAAAAAGAGCCAAGGATAATATCCTTTTTTTTTTTTTTAAATTTGGTGGGGTTAAATCTTGACAGTTTGGGGCTGGGGAAATCCCTAGTTGGTGAGTACAGTTTAGCACTGATTCAGGGAATCTACCCAACAGAAGATTCTTCAGCAGAGGTATTCCTTCTCATATATAACAAAAAAGAAAACTCAGTTAAAACAACCACAGAATAACCCACCTGCCATCATCTCTGCTGGTTCAGCAAATCACCCCAAAGTTGTAATGGGCTCCAGCTCTGCGCATTGAGTCCACGATTTGGATCAGGAGTGACTGCTATCTGGGGATAATTGATACTGGGGAGAAAGCCACTTGAAGCAAATCCTCTTCAAATGTGGTACAGGATTTCAAAATAATGAAAAAATATTTGCTTGAGATTTGTTTAAAAGATAAAGATGTTAAAAATCAGAGGTTTTTTTTCTAGTATTATTAAGAAGGACTTTAGGTTATAATTGCAGCTATACTTTGGTTCTTTTGAGAATAAAAAATCACGTTGCTTGAGCTGCTTGGGAAAATATTCACAAAAGAGAATGATGGCCTCTCCTAGCAGATTTCATTTTGGTTGAAATTTTGTTGTCTGATGAGAAGAAAGGTCCTTTTTACAGAGTTTGTTTATTTTTACAAAATACATTCAAGGGTTTTAATAAGTTTCTTGAGGCATTTCTTAGTCCTTTGGATGTGAATGATTCTCTTCTGAAGTGTCTGTCTAGTCATTATCCTTGTAGTTTTTTTCTTTCAATTTCTAAGTGGACTAGTTTTACCAGATCCTTCATTGCCAGTGGTTTGGGATATGTTCAAGGGCTTTATAGCATCATTTTCAGTGACGTTATGCAATCCTGCGTCTTCTACAGAATATACAAGGGTGAGTCAAAAATTATCCACGCTCCGGTTATATTAAAACTTGTGTTGGCCACACTGTCTTATCAGCACTTTCCGTTCAAGGCTACTGTCTCCCCAGTCACTGCTGTGCAAGTGTGAACATGTTACATCAGTCCATTTGTAACTGCGGTGTGAGCAAAAATGGATGCCCCACGTGTGGTTTGCATGAGAGAAGAGCAGCGTGCAGTGATTCGTTTTTTGTGGTCTGAGGGTGTGCATTTCCACACACTTCTGCCCACACTGCTGACACTCTGCAAAAACTTTGTTTTGAGTCCTGATCTTTCTCCATAGGACTTTCACCTGTTTGGTCCCCTGAAAGCAGCCCTATGAGGACGAAAATTCACTTCTGATGAAGAAGTGAAGACAGCGGTGCATTCGTGGCTCTTGGCTCAGGCTAAAACATTTTTTTATTATTATTTTTTTGGGGGTACACAGGTTCAATCATCTGTTTTTATACACATATCCCCGTATTCCCTCCCTTCCTTGACTCCCCCACCTCGAGTACCCCCCACCCTCCCCGCCCCAGTCCTCTAAGGCATCTTCCATCCTTGAGTTGGACTCCCTTTGTTATACAACAACTTCCCACTGACTATTTTACAGTTGGTAGTATATATATGTCTGTGCTACTCTCTCGCTTCGTCTCAGTTTCCCCTTCACCCCCTGCCCCCTCCCATACCTCGAGTTCTCCAGTCCATTCTCTGTATCTACAGCCTTGTTCTTGTCACTGAGTTCATCAGTACCATTTTTAGATTCCCTATATGTGAGTTAGCATACAATATTTGTCCTTCTCTTTCTGACTTACTTCACTCTGTATGACAGATTGTAGTTCTATCCATCTCATTACATATAGCTCCATCTCATCCCTTTTTATAGCTGAGTAGTATTCCATTGTATATATATGCCACATCTTCTTTATCCATTCATTTGTTGATGAGCATTTCGGTTGCTTCCATGTCCTGGCTATTGTAAATAGTGCTGCAATAAACATTATGGTACATGTTTCTTTTGGGATTATGGTTTTCTTTGGGTATATGCCCAGTAGTGGGATTACTGGATCATATGGTAGTTCTATTTGTAGTTTTTTAAGGAACCTCCAAATTGTTTTCCATAGTGGCTGTACTAACTTACATTCCCACCAACAGTGCATGAGAGTTCCCTTTTCTCCACACCCTCTCCAACATTTGTTGTTTCCAGATTTTGTGATGATGGCCATTCTGACTGGTGTGAGGTGATACCTCATTGTGGCTTTGACTAAAACATTTTTTATGAGGGAACATGAAAGCTTGTTGGCAGATGGACAAAGTGTATTGAAAAGCAAGGCGATTATGTTGGAAAATGATGAGTTTGTCTTTTCTGAAAGTTATTTAAAACAACTTCTAGAGCCAGAGTGCGGATAATTTTTGACTCACCCTCATAAAATGGACCCTGCGGGGAATTCCCATCATATTTGCATTGATGGGTGGTCAGCCCGGCAGCCGCTGCCTTTGGAGTGAAGAAGGATAAACTCGATGTCTTAATGAAAGTGTCAGCCTTAAAACTGCAGGGCCAGGACAGGAGATATTTAGATCAAAGAATCCAGGTTTGCTTCCTCCTGCCTTGGATGGGGAAAAGATACTGATCTGGCAGATTTGAGTTTCGTTTCCACTGAGTCCCTTAGCACCCTGGTTTCGTGTCCTTCTATTGTAAAGTAAATCTATCCAGCCTGGGCTTTGGAAAGGAGGGACAGAAGACGGGGAGTCAATAGTACTGCTAACAAGTTTTAAAATTCCAGAGTCGTAAGTATCTTCCCACTTGTACCATCCTTAACTTACCTTTTTTAAAAAAAAAAAAATATATATATATATTTATTTATTTACTTACTTACTTATGTATTTATTTAGGCTGCACTGGGTCTTAGTTGCGGCATTTTTAGTTGTGGCATGCAGGATCTTTTAGTTGCGGCACATGGACTTCTTAACTGTGGCTTTAGAATAGCAGGCTCTAGCACTGAGTAGGTGTGAGCCACTGGGTCCCCACATCTAAGATGCAGGGCCTTCCGCTGCAGGTGGGGCACTCGGACCTGGTTCATTGGAGAGGAGAAGCTGTTTTCTGCATTTTTCATCACAAAGATGAGCATGGTGTTGGAGAACACGGGTCCTGCAACCAGCTGGTCTCAGTTCTGGTCCGCTTCCTGGCTTTATGACGATAGCATGCCACCTCATCTCCATGGGCCTTCGTTTCCTAATTCAGATGTGATTCTGGTACCTACTGCCATAGCGATGGAAGGATTCAGTGGGCTAATATTTATTTGTGAGATGCTTATAACAGTATCTGGCACAGAAAAATGCTTCTATGAATGTTGGCTGTTACTAACAGGGTTGTTTTTAAACATCCATCAAAACTTCAATAAGAAAAAATAATTTCAGTAAGCATTGAATTCTGTTTTAGCAGTAAAAGGACATCGTGCTTTGCATAAAGCAACAGCTACCGGGTCTGTTCTGAAAGCTGTATCGATTCTCACTTCACCATGATTTTGTTCAAAGAGCCAAAAAAAAAAAAAGTTTTATAATGACAAGAGCTTTTGGAGCACAGAGGATCTGAATGACATGGTTCTGGGTTGGATGTTGCTTGATTTTGGGAAGGGCAGCAGCCCTACTTGTGCCTTCCTGATCTTTCCAACCACAGATCAGAGAGAGAGGGGTGGAGGAGAGACAGAGTCATGGATGACTTCAAGACATTGGGCGTGAAGGATGCGGCTGCCGTGATTAAGATGGGAAGTCTCTGGGTAAAGCATGTGTTCCCTTTCCAGATAACATATCTCATTTTAAATTAAATTTAATTTTGAAATTAATTACTCTAAGGAAAAAATAATCAGTAAGGAAATACAAAAAGATATGCACAGATGTGACAAAATAGTGAAGTTTGCATGAGGCTTTCTCATTGCTTTCTTCCTAGTAAAAGTAGAAGCTCGTGGAAATACGCATTTATCCAGATGCCTCCAACGATGGCCACTGGTTCAGTCATGGGGGAAATCCATCTGGGCCATCACTGGAATCTAGCTGAGAAATTCACTGGGGACTTATGGAGGGAACTTTGAAAGACCCCTCCTGACCTGACTGTGAAATCCAATAACATTCTCCTTCATCTCCTTGGAAGATGGCTTTGCACACAAGGCTAAGATGTTTGGAGAGACCCCGAACTTCTTGAGAAGTTTTATAGGGCCAATAACATACATGGAAACTTGGCCTAAGCCTCCTTTACGAGATCATTTTCACAAATGATACTGTCTTCCACAGGCTCCAGGAAGCAGCCTGCATTTCGTTAGCTACTTTGTGTGTGCATCTAATTAAAAGGCAATCCCTGCTTTATGATTGGAGACTCAAAAATCAAGGTGTGGAGGCTGAAGCTTTGTTTCCTGTGGATATAACAGTATTTTAGAAACCTATTTTGGAAAAATAAAAAGTAAAATAATGACCAATGTAAAGGAAAAATACCTAACCGGATATGTTTTACAAATACTTATAAGTAGGTCAGTTCCATGGGTATCGGTCCCTTGTTCCCTGGCATACGGCTTAGCATATATTGGGATGGCCAAAAAATTTGTTCAGGTTTTTCCATAAAATGTTAATGCGAAAACCCACTTGAACTTTTTGGCCAACCCAATAGTAAAGGACCAGTTTACTGTTACTGTTTACTGAGTCAATGCAAAAGCAAATACGTAATGTCAAATTTACATCATAAATGTGCCTTTTCATGGATGTTTTCCTTCATGACTCACTAACTGAAGCTCCTTGAAATAATCTCAAGGTTCCTTACAGGAAGCGTAACCATCATTCCCTATTCCGTGGCTTTTCAAACCGCATTGACAATTGAGGTCATCAGTCCTGACAATTCCCATTGCCATCTCAATGTACCTGAATGCTACTGACAACCTGGGATGCTGAGGACCACACTTCTCGCTCAAAGCTCAATCTTAGACTGAGTATGCGGAATTACTTCCTGTGTTGGGACCAATGTTCACATTATCTCAAGTTGCAGGTGTTAGACGGGTAGATCGCTCTTGACCTTGCACGTCTTTGCAGGGAAGAGTCGGGGACGCCACGGCACCTCTGGTCTTATCAGGAAGCGACTGAAATTGATCCCTAAAGAAGCCAAGGCAGTGGCTCACTCGTCCTCTCTCGCATTGAAAATAAGCTTGCTTAATTGAAATCCGTAATTCACAGAAAAGGAGGGGAGAGGTTCTCCTCCAAGTGCAACTGATTCAGAACCTGCAACTCTGTGATTGGAGTTAGGGATGCTAGGAGAGTCATAGAGTCTTTTCCTCGTTACAAGGTTACATTATGCTGCTACCATGAGTTTACACATAGCAAATCGTTCTATCTTGTGTCTCATAATGAAAAGAAGATGAGTAGCACGCGGGCTGGTTTAGTCTACGCCAGGATTTCTCAGCCTCTGCAAGGTGGGCATTTGGGGCTGTATCATGCCTTGTTGTGGGGCCATCCTGTGCGTTGTAGGATGCTTAGTAGCATTCCTGACCTCCACTAGCAGTGGTACCTTCTCTCCAGCTGTGACAACCACATTGTCTCTGGAGGTTGACAGATATCCCATGAGGGACAAACATCACCCCAATTGACAGCCACTGGTCCACATCTTTGATGTGTAGAGGGTGTGGATATACGGATGGTCTGTGCGGAGATTTGGGTGGGAATATAAAGAAATAGTCTGGCTCATTCTAGGCGTTTGACCGAAGTCAAAAGCTGCTGAGACTGTATTTCCTCGGTTTCACTTCTGACAATATACCCCTTCATTCCGTTCCTTCCCCACCAAGAGTTAAGTGTCTGATCAGTGTAATCCATTAAAAATCAAAGGATCCAAACTATTTCATAGGTGACTGAGGAAGAGAGAAAACAAGATACTTGGCATCACCTGTCTCAGATTCCATGTGTTTCTGGATTTCTGTCGACCTCAGGTAAGTTATCCCAAGCCCTGTCAGCCGGTGGTCCGGCCACCAAGCCTCCCCTCAAAGGTAGCTGACTCTACAGCACAAGTCACCACCCCGTGAAAGCAAAAACAGAAATCTCTCCATCTCCCTTTCTCCAGAATAACTAATAATAGAACAGCCATTTGCATGGCTGCTTTGTCCTTTTGTGGGTAAGATTTGTGTGCTGGCGCTGATCATGGAAGCTTCAGGGTATAAATCCTAAGAGGTGATTTTTCCTTTTTAAGTAAAACATGGTGAAGTAAGGAGGTGGTCCTCCCAGAAGAATAAAAAAGGAGTAGAAGAGAGATGACACTGTACCAGGCATCTAGTCTTTAATAGCTCTCGCTTTGTAAAGGCAGGTTTGCAAAATGAGGGAGCAGTAAGGGGTCCTCCACTGGAGTGCAAGAGGTGGCATTCTGTTCCTTCCTGGCTGTTGGATATGGGACCTACTGATTCATTACCTCCATCCTGGTGTGCCCGGTGGGTGCATGCACAGTCATTCTTGTTAATAACTAATGTCCCCCCAACCAAGTCCACATGACATCATGTGCATTTAAGAGCTGCTATAGGTTCCCAGCATCTTTGCAATAAATAAACAACAAGGATGAAGCGCGCAGGCAGGGAAGAAGTTTTTAAGGAGATGTGCTACGTCTCCTTTTGTATGCAAGAATGTTAGGGAAGTGTTATTTTTTTAAGCAGGATGAGATGTGTAGGTGGATTCATTTCTAGAACCTCAGTGTGTGACAAGGGAATGCAGGTAGAGTGCAGAGCCTGGCTCGCAACAACTCTACGAGGATTTTGTGGAGTTCATCTTTTACAGACACATCTTGTTCCTAACCGGCCCAGGGTAGAGGGCGCAGTCTCAGGATCCACCCCCCTGGTGGGTGGATGGTGGGATTCATGGGGCGTCTCTTTCCTAATAGACTGAAGCCCACCACAGAGCGTCGCAACTGAGTCTACTTACACTTAATTATATACAAATACACAACACACACACGTGTTCATAGCAGCATTATTCACAGTAGCCAAAACATGGAAACAGCCCAAATGACCATCAACGGGTGAATGAAAAGTGAACTGTGATCTGTTCCCACAAAGGAATAGAATCTGGCCATAGAAAGGCTTGAAGTATTGACAAGGGCTACCATTGTGGATGAACCTTGAAAACATGGTGCTGAGTGGAAGAAGCCAGACAGAAAAGACCATGTGTGGTATGATTCTATGTGTTGAAACTATCTAGATAGACAAGTCCATAGAGACGGAGTAGACTGGTGGTTGCCAGGACCCAGTGAAATAGATGGACAGTGGGGAGTGATTGCTAAGGGCATGGGGTTTCTTTTTGGAGGGGTGAAAATGTTCTGGAATTAGAGAGTGGAGATGGTTGCACAACTTTGTGAATATACTAAGCACCACTGAATTGAATACTTAAAAAATATACCATATATAAAAATAAATCATATATATCAATCTATAAATAAACCATATATATTATATAAAAATATACATAATTATGTATAAACATATATATAAATAAACTATATCTAAAATAAACCATATATACAATATATAAGTAAACCATATATATAAATAAACTGTATATTATATATAAATATATATAAGTAATTATATATATAAATTAACTATATATAAGAATAAACCATATATACATATACATATAGGGGTATATTGTAAGATGTTATGGAAAACCCCAAAGGAACTTTTTGGCCAACCCAATGTATCTCCCAAGAGATGGTGCATATGTCAGAAAAGATTGTTGCTCTCTTTTTTAAAATAATTAATTAATTAATTAATTTTGGCTATATTGGGTCCTTGTTGCTGTGCACAGGCTTTCTCTAGTTGTGGTGAGTGGGGGCTACCCTTCGTTGTGGTGCACAGGCTTCCCAGCCCGGTGGCTTCTCTTGTTGCTGAGCACAGGCTCTAAGCGAGTGGGCTTCAGTAGTTGTGGCATGTGGGTTCAGTAGTTGTGGTGCACAGGCTTAGTTGCTCCGCAGCATGTGGGATCTTCCCGGCCCAGGGCTCGAACCCGCGTCCCCCGCATTGGCAGGTGGATTCTTAACCACTGCGCCACAAGGGATGCCCCTCACATGCATTGCTAAAGGAAGCAGCCTCTTCTCCACTCTCACTAATTGTTGCCACTCTGGAGCCCAAGATCATTGCAACCAGGTTTACCGGTCTTGAAGAGAAGCTGGAAATTCAGGCTTTATGTACCGTCTTTCAAACAGAATGACTTTTCAGCCATAGCCGCACAGGCCTGGGGACCTGCTTTTGTCCACAGGCTGTCAGGCTGCATCTCCGCGTCCATAAGTCAGAGCTCAAAGCAGAATGGATTAGTGTCCTGGGGCTGCTGTAACAAATGGCACTGAACTGGATGGCTTAAAACAACAGAAATTTTTTTCTCTGACAGTTCTAGAAGCCAGAAGTCTGAAATCAAGGCAGTGGCAGGGCTGTGCTCCCTCTGACAGTTCTGGAGAAGAGCCTTCTTCGTGTCTTTCAGCTGCTGGTGGCTGCTGTCAACCTTTGGGTTTCCTTGGCCTGTGGCCGCATTTCTCCAGTCTCTGCCTCTGTCTTCACATCAGCTTTCCCTCTGTTTCTCCTCTGGGTCTGTGTCTCAAATTGCCCTCTCCTTTCTCTTATAAAGAAACCAGCCATTCGAATATCATATGATATCGCTTGTACGCGGAATCTAAAAACAATGATACAAATGAACTCATTTACAAAACAGAAACAGAATCACAGACGTAGAAAACAAACTTATGGTTACCAAAGGGGAAGGGGGGGGAGGGATAAATTGGGAGTTTGGGATTAACAGATAGACACTACTGTGTATAAAATAGATAACCAACAAGGACCTACTGTATAGCACAGGGAACTCTACTCAATACTGTGTAATAACGTAACGGGGAAAAGAATTTGAAAAAGAGTAGATACGTGTCTGTGCGCAATTGAATCCCTTTCCTGTACATCTGAAACTAACACAACATTGTAAATCAACTGTAGTCCAATATAAAATAAAAAATTAGGAGAAAGAAAGAAAGAAAAACGGAAAGAAGGAAGGAAGGATGGATGGGAGGGACAGAGGAAGGAAGGAAGGAAGGAGAGAGAGAGAAAGAGAGAGAGAGAAAGGAAGAGAGAGAGAGAAAGGAAGAGAGGAAGGAAGGGAGGAAGGAACCTGCCGTTTAGGACCCACCCCAATCCAGAATGATCACCTTTTGCGATCCTTAACTAGTTACATCTGCAAAGACCCTATTTACAAATAAGTCACACTCTGAGGTTCTAAAATGGACATGGATTGGAAGAGGGGGGCATGCTTCAGCGCACCCCAGAGAAGATGTATCTCCGGGCCTTCCACCGTGCCATCGTGGTTCTTTTGAGTTGCTCTGTGCCCCTTGGCACTGCCAAGGAACGCTCCCCATGGCAGGAAGGTGAGCTGTGAAGAGGAATGTGAGCCCTGGCCACGTGGAGGATAAACCCTTCTCGGCTGGGGGAGCGCAGACCTGCACCCTCAAGTCCATTCCTCTAATTTCTGAGCACAGCCTGTGCATGTGCTGTTATCACTGAGTTTTAGGGAGTGTGTTTTTTCCCCTGATCCCTTTTATATCTGGGGCTACGAAAAACCCTCAAAAGCAATTTCCAGATACCTGGCTTGCCCCAGATAATTGCGGCTCTTCATGTCCAAAGGAGCTTCGATCTGCAGGGTCAAGTAGAACCCTCGAGAATGACTGGACGGTCCCCAGACCCATCCCGAGAGGAGGATACAGTCCAGCACGATGGGGTTTGCCGTGACTGCCAATTTGGAGCTAATTCAGAAAATTCTGGAAGCTCGTTTTCCCACACTCATGTCGAAAATGCATTTCCCTGTTGAAGGCCTCCCAAGGAAAGGTTTGTTTTCATTTTCTCCAGTTTGTCATTTTAGATGTATTCTGCTGGAACAGAGAAAAGAAATAATTTTCTTTCTGCTTGGAAAGAAGTGAAGAAATAAGGTTTCCTGCCCAGGGCCCCCTCTCCAGCCATCTGGGTTGCCAGGCAGCCCGGCTTCGGTGAAACATTTGAGAACGATTTGACTGTTGTGGGAAACACTGAAACATAAAATTGACTCCACTTCTGTGAACAGAGGAAAGTGGAGTCCTCCTGACCAAGTCCTGCTTCCTTTGTTCCACGTTCTTTCAGCCATTTAAAAGTCATCTTAGTTTTCAAGTTTCCCCAGATCACAGCTTTGTCTGTTGCAAACCAATTTAACATGTGCATAAGTGGCCCTGTGACATACGGTCCCTTTCTATCTGGACGTTTTGGAAAAGAGAGGCCCGCTAAGGGAGTGAGTAGTCATTGCAGTACGAGGTGGAGAATTATAGTATTGTGGTGTACTGGGGTATTTTCTTTCCTTGATATGAATTTTTTCTTTCTTTCTTTCTTTCTTTCTTTCTTTCTTTCTTTCTTTCTTTCTTTCTTTCTTTCTTTCTTTCTTCTTTCTTTCTTCTTTCTTTCTTTGTCCTTTTTATTTATTTTGTTTTTTAATTTAATTTTTAAATTGAAGTATAGTTGATTTACAATGTCATGTTACTTTCAAGTGTACAGCAAAGTGATTCAGTAGTGTATATACATATATATATGTATGTGTGTGTATATATATATGTATATGCTGGAGTATTTTAGAGTACTGATTTGCTGCTACTTTGTTTGGTGTCATGTCATGGCTCCAGGGTTCCTAAATATCAGAGATTTCAACTGTTTATGTCTTGCGACCACCAGAGTTATTAGCTGAATTAAGACCTCGGAGAGGGGAAAAAAAGTCTTCCCAGATTCGAAAGCATTGTAAATGCATTCCTGGTTTATTTCACGAAGTGAACTAAGTCGAGTAAGAGAAAGACAAATACTGTGTGATATCATGTATGTGTGGAATCTAAAAATACAACACACTAGTGGATATAACAAAAAAGAAACAGACTCACAGACACAGAGAACAAACTAGTGGGTACCAGTGGGGAGAGGGAGGGGGGAGGGGGAGAGGGTGGGGGAGAAGGAGGTGCAGGCTATTAGGTGTAAGACAGGTTACAAGGATGCGTTGTACAACATGGGAGTATAGCCAATATTTTGTAATAACTGTCAGTGGAAAATAACCTTTAAAACTTGGGTTAAAAATCAATTTCAAACATTTAAAAAACCAAAACATATGCATATAATTTTTTAAAAGATTTTTTTCCATAAAAAATTAAACAATAAAACCTTTCTTGGAATCTTGTTGCTATTTCAGCTTCCATGGCCTATGTTCCTAGCCATGTTGGGTATATTTTCCTGTATTTATCAGTCCTTCGTGTGCTCCCCAGGGCCAGTCTGGCTGCAGTCCTCTTTCTGAAGTGTGATGCACTGTTTTACTTAGAAGGGAAGGGTCCTGGAAGGTAGGACATCAAGACAGACAGGACCCTGTGGTGTAGGAGGTGATAGGAGGAAGGAAAGAGGGGGGCTGTGGATCTCAGGACCAGTTACCAGATGTTTCCCCAGTTGAATCCAGTGACCTCACTCCCCCCATGGCTGAATCCCATTACCCCCCACCCCATCCCCTCTTTCCTCCAGGGTAGGTCCACATCCTCAAGGCCTGACCTTGCTACCTTAGTTTAACTTTTATCAACTAGGACTTTCTTCTTGCATCCTCTTGCCTCAAGAGCATCCAGCTGGAAAGACCAGCAGGCCCAGACCTGGACGGCAGCTGTCCCTCAGGTGGTACCACTTGTGAGGGCAACACATAGAAGATGGAGACCATGTCTTACATGTCCCTAAAATACCAGAATCCAGTTGGCATTTTGCAATCACTTTGGAGGTGCCTTCTTGAAGGAGTCTTCGCTTCTTTTGAATTTTTTAGAAACATCTTTAAAAAGGGAAATTTCTACAGCAAAATAAAGGAACACATAGCCTTTGCAGCAGCTCTCACACAGGGTCGCCTAGATGGGGCCAGTCGGTCCTGAAGTCAAAATCCTGGCTGCCTCTGGCACTGCTGGTTGGGTGGACCTATTGGGATTCTAGGAGAGTGTATTTGCATAGTGTTTGTTATGTCATTTCATTTGTAACGTGCCACGCAATCCTCTCAACAACCCATTCTGCGATCCAATCCGTTTAGCTCCATCAGCCAAATCCTTTCCTTACATGTCGTTATAATTCTCCGTCTGGCTCGCTACATGATGACCCCCATGGTTCCCAGTTCTGACCATGCTGAGAGTTTATTTATTTATTTGGCTGTGTTGGGTCTTAGTTGCAGCACGCAGGATCTTTTGTTGCAGCACACAGGATCTTTTGTTGCAGCACACGGGCTTCTCTGTAGTTGTGGCGTGTGGGCTCTGTAGTTGCAGCACACAGAATTAGTTGGCCCAAAGCCTGTGGGATCTTCGTTCCCTGACCAGGGATCGAACCCACGTCCCCTGCATCGGAAGGCAGATTCTTAACCACTGGACCCCCAGGGATGTCTCCACGCTGAGAGTTTAAAAGTGGACTTCTACAGTGAAATAGCACCTTGCACCTGTTAGATTGGCTGCTGTCCAATAAACAGAAAATAGCAAGTGCTGGTGAGGACATGGAGAAGTTGGAACCCTTGTGTCCTGTTGATGGGAATATAAAATGATGCAGCTGTTTGGAAAAACAACATGGTGACTCCTCAAAAAATGAAAAATAGAATTACCATGTGATCCAGCAGTTCCTCTGCTGTGTATATACCCAAAATAACTGCAATCGGGATCTTGAAGGGATATGTGTATACCCACGTTCACTGCAATATTACTCACAACAGCCAAGAAGTGGAAGAAACCCAAGTGTCCATCAATGGGTGAATGCGTAAACAAAATGTACAGTG
Organism: Hippopotamus amphibius kiboko; assembly: GCF_030028045.1. Taxonomy (NCBI): domain Eukaryota; kingdom Metazoa; phylum Chordata; class Mammalia; order Artiodactyla; family Hippopotamidae; genus Hippopotamus; species Hippopotamus amphibius. Next base: position 23,915,743 of record NC_080193.1, read on the forward strand.
GAATGTTATTCCGCCTAAAAAAGCAAGGAAATTCTGACACGTGCTGCAACATGGATGATAATCTTGAAGACATTATGTCAAGTGAAATAAGCCAGTCAAAATGATAAAATGATAAATACTGTATGATGCCACTTACGTGAGGTACTTTGATGAGTCAGAATCATGGAGACAGAAAGTAGACTTGTGGTTGTCAGGGCCTGGGGGGACATGCAGGGGGTTATTGTTTAATGGGTGCAGAGTTTCAGTTTTACAAGATGAATTGAATTATGGAGATGGATGGTAATGATGGTTGCATATTACAAATGTATTTAATGCCACTGAATGGTACACTTAAAAATGGTTAAGACGGTAGATTTTATGCTATGAGTATTTTATCACCATCACCACAACAAAAGTTCTTTTAAGTGGACTTCTGCTTTATAAATGGTCCAATGAATGTCCTGGAATTGAGTCTCCTTTGCTAGGTTTCAGCCACATACACATCCCTAGCACATTTATTGCGACCAGCAAATGTAAACTTACTACGCTTAGAGTTAGAAGTGGCGGATTAATTCCACTAAAAACTTGTTGACTAAAAGTACAGGCAGAGTGGCTTGACAAAGGGAAATTTGGGATGCAGACACTAGAAGAAGGAGGATTTGTGCACTGGGCAGAAAGGAGCAGGAGGTGTCCATCACTAGAGCATAGTGATGGAGGTATACACTCCAGAGATGGATGGTCAAATTCAAATCCCAGACTCATAGTTTCCTAGCTGTGCAACCAAGGCAGATTCCGCAACCTCTCTGTGCCTTGATTCCTGTATGAGGAGAATAATAATAGGACCGACTCATAGGGTTTTTGTGAGGCTTAAGTGATACAGAAATGTAACCTATGCTTGCCATACTTATACATCTTCATTTATTATCATTATTGCATTATTATTTTTTTATTATTACCTGGGTTTTTCCTCAAGTTACATAGATAGTCATTGTATCTACTCTTGGTTTAGAGCTACTAATTGCAGCTGAAAATATTCTGATGAACTCCCATCTCTACTGCAGCACGTACATCCTGTTGCACGAAGGATCCCATCACTTTCACTTAGGAAAACCTCCCTCCCAGGGCACGTTTGGAAATTATCTGGAGACCTTTTTGGTTGTCAAAACTGGGGAGGGGGTTTCTACTGGTATTTCGTGGGTAGAGACCAGGGTTGATGGTAGATCTCCTACAAGACACAGGACAAGCTCCCTCCTCCCATCAAAGACTATCCCAGCTCAAAATGCCGATCAGCGATGCTCAGGTTGGAACACCCTGAGAAAAACAAGCGGTTGATCACAGCGTGCGTCACTGCAGCGATGGGTTATAACCATTTGTCTGTCAGGTTTCAAAGCCAACCGTGGTTCTCAGTGACTCAGGAACGTACCCGTGGATGTGTGGGGAAAGCCATCTGTCGTCAGGAACATTGTGGCCTTGCCTGGCAACATAAGGAGCTCTGTTCTTTGAAACGCTCCTCCCAGATGTTGGCAGCAGATAAAGTGGCCATAAGCCATTCAAATCGAGGCCAATTTTCATGTTTACCAAAGAGCAAGGATCTAATCTAGTTTGTCTGTACTTCGTGATAAGTATAGCTTAATATCCCTCCTTAAAAAAAGAGAGAGAGAAAAAAGAAAACAGCAAGAAAAGGGCTTTGATAACATCAGAGAGGTCTGTTCAAAGATGCAGCCATCCTTGACGTCGCTTTGGCAGAAAGAGTATCACACTTCAGTGACCACTCATTTCATTAGCTGTTAATGACTACTTCCCAGAACAAGCTCCGTGGGCATGGGACTGGCTCTCAAAACTGATAGATCAGTGTCAGCGTGTCTCAGATGGAAGGGCTAAAGATTGAGTCCAGCTGACAAACCCAATTACGCCGTCCTGAAATGCACAGGGGAGCGCGGAGGATGGAACGTGACAGCTGTATTCAGATGGGCTGTGGGAAGGGACCACTCCACTTAGCTGAGCTGTTGGCTGTAGGATCGGGGGGCAGCTTGACCTCCTCAGGAACCACTGGAGCTACAGAATCTCTAATGACTTCAAGAGATGATCTCCCCAATCCTAATCAACCTACGATGGGTATTTTTTTGGCCGCACCACATGGCATGTGGGATCTTAGTTTCCAGGCCAGAGATTGAACGCATGACATCTCTTTTCTCCTTCCAGGTAAAACACAGGGACAAGCAAGATCTCTAAGTTCTCTTGTGCCCAGCGTGGTAGGAAAGAGAAGTAGGGTGAAAATGGTATGAGATGTCTGGGCAAAAAAAGGCCTTTGCCCCCATGCAATTTCCCATATTTTCTGTGCCGTGTAAGGGACATAGAAGGAGCCAAAGGGATGCTGGCTTTGTTGTCAGAATAAACAAGGCGCATCAGTGGACCATCTGTGAAGTTGCTCTGTTGATTGGAGAATATACCTTTGACATGTATATGCCTGGATAGACACACAGACAGCTTACAAAAGCCAGTGTGGCCTGATGCCACAAGGACTGATGTTCCAACTGACCCTCAACCCCCTGAGAATGGAAGAGGCCCTCAAGGATGGGAGGCCATCAGCTAGAATGCTTCAGCCTCAGGGAACAGTGCTCAACCAAGAGTATTCAGAGCAGTGATTCCCCACCTTGAGTGGACTTCAGAATATATATAATTAATATATGTATAATGTGTATGAGTTCTTTTAAAATATGTGTAATTAATATGATGGATATTAATTTTTCAGAAGGGATATATATATATATAGAGAGAGAGAGAGAGACAGGGAGACAGAGAGACAAAAAAAGGGAGATAGAGACAGAGACAAAGAGAGACAGAGAGACAGAGAAAGAAAAAGAAGCAAAATCATACATGGCAGATTTTCAAAGTTTGTCAACTTAGGTGAAGGTTAGATGAGCATTGATGATACTATCCTTTTAATTTTCCCACAACTCTGGGGAAAAGAAGTTGGAAAACAATTCCAAATTTTTCCCCAATATGCTAATCCAGTTAAATCTGCATCTCTGGGAATGTGCCTGGGTAGCATCTGTATTTTTTTTTTTTTACTTGGGATATAATTGTTTTACAATGTTGTGTTAGTTTTTACTATACAGTGAGGTGAAGTGGAGTTCCCTGCGCTATACAGCAGGTTCTCATTAGTAATCTATTTTATACATATTAGTATATATTTGTCGATCCCAAGCTCCCAGTTAATCCCCCCCCGCTTCCTCCCTTGGTGTCCATGTTTGTTCTCTACATCTGGGTCTCTTTTTCTGCCTTGCAAACTGGTTCATCTGTATCATTTTTCTAGATTCCACATATATGAGATAATATACGATATTTGATTTTCAGACTTACTTCACTCTGTATGACAGTCTTTAGGTCCATCCCCGTTTCTACAAATGACCCAATTTTGTTCCTTTTTATGGCTAAGTAATATTCCATTGTATATATGTACCACATCTTCTTTATCGAATGGTCGTCTGGGCATTTAGGTTGCTTCCATGTCCTGGCTATTGTAAATAGTGCTGCTGTGAACATTGGGGTGCGTGTATCTTTATGAATCATGCTTTTCTCTGGGTATATGCCCAGGAGTGAGATTGCTGGGTGATATGGTAAATATCAGACTCCCTGATTTCAGACTATACTACAAAGCTACAGTAATCAAGACAATTATGGTACTGGCACAAAAATAGAAATATAGATCAATGGAATGGGAGAGAAAGCCTAGAGATAAACTCACACACCTATGGTCAACTAATCTATGACAAAGGAGGCAAGAGTATACAATGGAGAAAAGGCAGCCTCTTCAATAAGTGGTGCTGGGAAAACTGGACAGCTACATGTAAAAGAATGAAATTAGAACACTTCCTAGTGCCCTACACAAAAATAAACTCAAAATGGATCAAAGACCTTAATGTAAGACCAGACACTATAAAACTCCTTGAGGAAAACATAAGCAGAACACTCTTTGACATGAATCATAGCAAGATCTTTTTTGACCCACCTCCTAGAGTAATGGAAATAAAAACAAAAATACACAAATGGGACCTAATGAAACTTGGCAGTATTTTTAAAAATCTCTCCAGGGGATGCTGATAAACAGTCACGATTGAGACCCACAGCCCCAGGCTCACCCATCTCCCAGGCTCATTTTTTAGCCCCATTTCTCACACTCGTTGAACTAAAGTCTCGCTGCCTTCTTCTCATTGCAACATCAAAGCTCGTTCCTGCCTCAGGGCCTTTGCATCTGTTGTGCTCTCTCCCTGGAATGCTCTTTCTTTGCCTTCACAGAGTGGGCTGCTTCTTGTTACCCAGAATTTAGCTTTCATTGGTCTCATGCCTGTTCATCTTCCTCCAAGCCAGATAGGACCTCATCCTCCTTCAAGTTCTCTATAGCATTCTGTTCTTACCACCCTTTATCCTTTATCATCTTGGCACTACCCTGTATGGATCTGCAAACCTGAAAATACCTGGGCTACATCCCTAGCCATGTCTGTGCTGTTGTATTCCCCACAGCATCTCAAAGTGCTTCTTTTCAGGTGGAAGTTCCAAAACACACTTAATTCATGAAGATACTAGTGAGTAATGGTCTGGGTCCAGGGTGATCTTGTGACTACATCAGAAACTTTCATGGTTCTACAGCGATGTCCTTGGTGTTTGCAAACAAAGGAGGGAGAAGACTGGTAATGCACTGAGTGAATTTTCAGATTCTCTTATCATTTGACCGTTAGTGACAGTCATAGTTACTCAAAAAGGGATTGATCTGAAGGTTATTAGTTGATCTAAGGTTATTAAGCACATAACCTTAGACTCTGGCTTTCAAGTTGGGCCACATTCAGGCAACTAGACTCTTATAGCAAGAAATAATCTCAGCTCTTCTTTACCGGGAGTTAGTGGCAGTAAATATCTTTCTGTTTGTCCAGAGTAAAGGACATGGTCCCCCTTCTTGGCACAGACAGTATTTGATCAGATTTTTTACTCGCTCCCCCCACTGCACTTGAAAAGTGCAATTAACCCTATGTGGAAAGACCATTAAAAAGAAGTCTTAAGTCAAGACCCAAAGAATTCATTAAGAAATTATATTTTCCAATCCGACAGAGATGGAAGAGACTATAAGGAAGAAATTTAAACATTACACAGAGGCGTAAAAGCCATTATATTGGGCTCTCTCACCCTTGAGGTTAATTGAAACCACTGAAAACGTTACCCAAAAATGAATGGAAAGTTACCCACATCTGCAAGAGACTTATACAAAATTCTGAAATTCAGGCACCTGGCATTGCTTCTTGTCCTTAATTCTTGAACGGTCTCCAGAAACGCAGGCGGCAGGACTGTTGCTATGGAAATCGCTGTCTTTTTTTTTTTTTTTTTTTGCATAAGAAAAGTTAAAGAAAATCTTACTTTAAAAACACCTACAACTTTTTTACTTTGCCTCCAGATTGCCATCATTTGGGCTGGCTAATTTAAACAGTTCAGGGGTGAGCACGTTCCAACCGAACTGAACAAAGGAAATGGATTAGAAGAGAGGCATGCAATTTACAAGGTTCAAGTGGCCTCTTTTTCCTTCTCATTTCGTCTGCTAAGGTTGTGTGCTCTCAGCTCCTGCTGTTCTCTTGCCATTTCACTAGGTGCGTTCAGAGCCCTTGGTACACATGAAGCAGAGGCATCCCCTGGGTGATGTGACAGCGATTGTTGATATTTAAGATGTGATGCTCTGGTCCTAGAGTGCTCTGAATCCAGAGAGGGGCCCAGGAGCGTTGTGGAGCTGGCATCATCAGAGAAAGCTGACTTCTCTTCTCTAGTTCTTGGGTCCGTCCCTGCTCTAACTGGCGAGCATCCTTGTGCCTACCACTGAGAAACACTCCCCGGGCGGGCGTATGGAGGACTCACTCCAAGTGCCTGGCATCCACAAAATCTCCAGAGAGTATGTCTCTGTCAGTGTTCTGGCACTTACTGCAAAGTCTTTGTGGAATAAGAATGGACTCCCCATAATAGAGTAAGTGGTGATTAAAAACCACCCCCTGGGGATGTTACACTGGCTTCTAGAATGTTCTGTCTGCAAGCACAGCCAAACCCCTGTTTGTAGAACATGAAAGAGGAGACCACAAAGCACTAAAAAACCCCAGTAATGGAGTCATAATGAATGTGAGATGATTAATCTCTGTCATCTTCAAAGCCTTGACAACTTTATAATGCTGCGTTTCCCTACATATCCCTCCCCCTGCCCCCTACGCTATGAAAAGTAAAAAGCAAAGGAAAACTGCATGGAAAGGTTGGTGAAATGATCCAATATATAACTTTGATCAAAGCTATTTGGCCTTTCAGATATGTTAAGGTAACTCTGCTTTTAAAGGGTTGAATGCGTGATTTTGTGCATTGGCTGGGCGAAGTCATCACTCACTTAGAGACATCAGACTCACAGGGCAGGGAAAGGGGGGGTAGACCTCCCTCAGTTCTTCTCGTTTGCTGAGCTTAAGTCTCAGAATGATGAAGTTCTGGATCCTGGGCCATCAGGTATGCAGGCAGACTTGCGGGTCTTTGGGGTGAGTGAGCAGCAGCAAACCGTGGGTCTCCACTGGGGAGTAAAACATTCCTACACCAGCAAGAGCTGAGCACCTGACCCTAGAGACCACACGACTAGGGACACCAAACATCCCAGATCATAAAACTCCCAAGAGCATCTACATTCCTCCATTGCATTCATTGGATCCACTATTTAGCAAACGTCTATTGCCTGGGGGCAGTCATCACCAGGAAAAGGGGCTTCCCTGGTGGCGCAGTGGTTAAGAATCTGCCTGCCAATGCAGGGGACACGGGTCCAAGCCCTGGTCTGGGAAGATCCTACATGCCATGGAGCAACTAAGCCCATACGCTACGACTACTGAGCCTGCACTTTAGAGCCTGCTCACTGCAACTACTGAGCCCATGTGCACCACAACTAGAGAGCCCACGTGCCACAACAAAAGATCCCGTGTGCTTCAACGAAGACCTGACAAAGCCAATAAATAAAGCTTAAAAAAAAAAAAGGAACCAGCATGGATCAGCGGTAATCGTTAAGTAGATTATCTCTGTAGACGTCCACATTCAGAGGCTGCCTTTTCCCAGATTGCTTTGCATGTCACCTTTATATCACCTATGAAGTCTGTGCTTCAGAGAGGCTGGGGTAGTTCGGGCACTCCCAGCCAAGATCAGTACTCACTTAAAACATGATGGAATAAGAAACAGCCTTTTTAAAATGGAAAGGCCTGATAATACCTTCACGTTTGTCTCTGGAGACTGACTGCACTACTGTTTTCTAAAAAATGGTCCCATAAATGCAAATATAAATGAATAAAGAGTGTGTGGGATGCAAAAGTCCAAAGTCAAAGAGACGTGGATTTTTCCACCTTCAGTTCCTTAAAGTTACTCTCATGCCAGGACTACATGCAGTGGATACGAGATAATTCCCTCAAAGGAATCTGGTGCTGTTAGGAAGGGAAAAACAAATGATTGTAAAAGAAGGAACCACATTTGATGCCCAGATTAGTGTACAAGGGATGTGTGCAGAGGTCTAGAAAGATGCGTGTTTAATAACCAGCTCTCCAGGAAGGGGGAAAGAGACAGCCCTTGTTTGTAGTATTTCTGTGGTGTACCATTCACGTTACTAGCAAGATTCCTGAAAATTTAATATGTGCACAAGCTTCATCACACCTCTGCATGCATGTCGTTGTTCCAGTTGCTTTTTAAAACACATACTCTAGAGTCTGTCGTACAGAGTGAGGTAAATCAGAAAGAGAAAAACAAATACCGTATGCTAACACATATATATGGAATCTAGAAAAATGGTACTGATGAACCTAGTGGCAGGGCAGGAATAGAGAGGCAGACATAGAGAATGGACTTGAGGACACTGGGGGGAGGGGAAGCTGGGACGTAGTGAGAGAGTAGCATTGACATATACGCACTACCAAATGTAAAACAGACGGCTGGTGGGAAGCTGCTGCAGAGCACAGGGAGACCAGCTTGATGCTTTGTGACATACTAGAGGGGTGGGATATGGAGGGTGGGGGGGAGGCTCAAGAAGGAGGGGATATGGGGATATATGTATACATACAGCTGATCCACTCTGTTGTACAACAGAAACTAACACAACATTGTAAAGCAATTATACGCCAGTAAAGATATATCAAAAAAAAAAAAAAAGAAGAAGAAGAAAGTTAACATACTGCTCCAAGGTCACCTAGCTAGTAACTGGTGGACCTGAGACTTGAACCCCGATGACATAGCTACTGAACTAAAAAGGTATAACAGTCACTTTTTCTATAATCAACCACCCTGGAAATTAGTGGCTTAGAACAATAACTGTTTATCTCTTGATTCTGCGGATCTGTAATCTGTGCTGTGCTCAGCTGGGTGGCTCTTCTGATCTTGGTGGGCTCACTTGTGTGTCTGAGATCAGCTGCCAGGCAGTCCTGCAGCTCTGCTCATTCAGGTTGGCTGTCAGCTGGGATGATGGGGGTCTTGGGGCCATGCGTGTCTCAGCATCTACAGGTCAGCTTGGACTTGTTCACAGGGTGGTCCCAGGGCTCCAAGAAAGAGTAGAAGCAAGGTCCTGAAATGAACTTAGTCCAACATGGCTTTTGCCACCTTCTCTTGACCACAACAAATCACAAGGCCATGCCATGTTGGAGGAATGGGGAAACAGACCTCACCTCTTTAAAAAAAATTTTTTTTTATTTTAATTTAAAAAATTTTTTATATTTTATACAGATTTTAAAGGTTACTTTCCATTTACAGTTATTACAAAATATGGCATACTCCCCATGTTGTACAATGTATCCTTGAGTCTATCTTACACCCAATAGTTTGTACCTCCCACTCCACTACCCCTATATTGCCCCTCGCCCCCCAACTGCTAACCACTAGTTTGTTCTCTATGTCTATGACTCTGCTTCTTTTTTGTTCTATTCACTAGTTTGTTGTATTTTTTAGATTCCACATATAGGTGATATCATACAGTATTTGTCTTTGTCTGACTTACTTGACTTAGTATGATAGTCTCTAGTTGCATCCATGTTGCTGCAAAAGGCATTATCTCATCCTTTTTTATGGCTGAGTAGTATTCCATTGTATATATGGACTATCTGCTGATGAAGAGACCTCACCTCTTAATGAGAGAACTTCAAAGTCACATTACAAAAGAACTTGTTACGGAGAAGGAAAGAATTATGACCATTTTCACAATTTATCACAAGGAATAACCTGAACATAAAGTTATAGTCTTTGTTTCTCCTTTATTAACCAATGCATAAAAACATAATTTAGTTTGTGGCTTAAGGTCTGGTGGCTAGAAGTGTTTCCTTGGGCCTATGTAGTATTTTTAAAACTAAGAAATTTTTTAAGACTCTCTCAGAAGATCGGAGAATTGAGCCCATTTTTTTTCTCCAGTAGTTGGGATCCTGCTTGTAGCTGCTTTCTTGGGGGGGGGGGGGTTGTTTTCTACTCCATCACAGCCCCTCCCCAACTCCTTTTAGTACCTCCCAGGCAAGCCTTCCTGGCTTACCTCAATTACTTTCCTGACCCCTGGAGGCATTTTCATTTAAAATCCCTGCATTAGCGTTTCAGTAGCTGTGTGGGCTTCCACCTTTCATCAAGTTAATTTGTGTTAACCTATTCCACTGCAAGAAATAAACTGACCAGATAGCTTCTTATTAGTCTATGCTTTGGGTCTGTTTCCAGTTTATTAAGATGACTTCTCCATTTGGACTGAAGCCAGGATGAAATCTCATTCTTGTTTGATGTTATCGTGATTCCATTATGGAGGAAGTAATAATAGTTTTCCAGTATGTTATGTGTGAAGACGCAGTCTTATCAGGGCTTGGCTAGGTACGTCTTACAGCATCCCCATCCGAGTACAAGATAATAATGCTGCCCTGTAACCCCAAGATCTCAGAAATAGCTGTGAACTTATGACAGGTGTCTTCCCAACTCTGCAGCGAGTAAGGTGAATCAGACTCCCGCTTCCTGGTAAAGGGACTGGAAGTTTCCACATGGAAATGCTTCAGGAGGAGATGAAGGTCTATTTGACACACAGAAGCAGAAATGAGGCAGCTTCCTGGAAAATGGAATCAAGTTGAGTTTCAGTAGAGTCTAGAATCTTCCAGTGAAATATCCACGTCTGTGACGATTTGGGGATCCCAGCCTGCCTCTAGAGAGAGGTGGACCCCGCATTCCACAAGCAAATGGTGAAAAGTAGCTTCAGGGTGTGGAGGGAATGTTCTGTGTTTTCTGGAGGGAGACCTTTGCGTGACAATGGAAATGGTCTATTTATTTAAACATGTGCCATAAGGTATAGCAGCCTGTTGCCACAGGCGCTCATTGAGCCCTTGAAATGTGGCTGTTGAGATGGTGACACTACATTTTGGAATGTATTTCATTTTAATTCGTTTTAATTTAAACGGTCACATGTAGCTAGTGGTTGCCATATTGAAAAGCATAGAGAATTCAAGAGAAGCCTGATCTTTTTTTTTCTTTTTTAACAAAGTGATTTTATACATATATTTGTTCTTTTTCATATTCTTTTCGACTATGGTTTATTACAGGATATTGAATATGGTTCCCTGTGCTATTCAGTAGGACCTTGTTGTTTATCCATTCTATATATAATACTTTGCATCTGCTAATCCCAAACTCCCATTCTAACCCTCCCCCAACATCCCTCCCCTCTGTCAACCACGAGGCTGTTCTCTATGTCTATGAGTCTGTTTCTGTTTTGTAGATAAGTTCCTTTGTGTCATATTTTAGATTCCACATATAAGTGATATCATATGGTATTTGTCTTTCTCTTTCTGACTTACTTCACTTAGTGTGATCATCTCTAGGTCCATCCCTCTTGCTGTAAATGGCATTATTTTGTCCTTTTTTGTGACGGAGTAATATTGCATTGTATATATGTACCACATCTTCTTCATCCATTCATCTGTTGATGGACACTTTGGTTGTTTCCGTGTCTTGGCTATTGTGAATAGTGCTGCAGTGAATTTTGGGGTGCATGTTTTCATTTTCAAACCAGAGTTTTCTCCAGATATATGCCCAGGAGTGAGATTGCTGGATCCTATGCTAACTCTATTTTTAGTTTTTTAAGGAACCTCCATACTGTTCTCCATAGTGGCTGCACCAATTTACATTCCCACCAACAGCCTAGGAGGGTTCCCTTTTCTCCACACCCTCTGCAACATTTGTTATCTGTAGACATTTTAATGATGATCATTCTGATCGGTATGAGATGGTACCTCATTGTGGTTTTGATTTGCATTTCTCTAATAATTAGTGATGCTGAGCATCTTTTCATGTGCCTGTTGGCATCTGTATGTCTGGGCGACGCTGATCTTAACCCGACTCTGCGTGTTCCGTGTCTAGAATAAATAATAGCGTGAACCCAACTCCTTTTATAGTTGGAGCCTCACCAAAGATGAAGCTTTGAGATCAGGCTGTTTCTCCCTCTCTACCCCCCAGCCCCTCAGCAGAAAGGGGTCAGCTATCAGTGACTGTATCATGAAAATTAAAGGCCAATGAAATGCCCAACAACTCTTCCCAAAAGTATGGTGAGCATGCCACTGGCGACGTACCAAATTTTAGTTACTTCTTGCTCACACTTCTTTTATTTTACTAATTATAATTTGTTTCAGTATGTATGAGGAAAGGATAATTAGCTGATCAAACTATTGATGTCAAAGACAAGAGTTGAGGCTCAATTTCTCAAAAAAAAATCAGTGGGATTGAATTAATTTACAGCAAAATATTACATAAACAATGAGATAGTTTGTCCTCAGACATGACACACGTTGCAAAATCAGTAAAGAAATAAGTGAAATTTAAGAAACGCTGATGGAGATGCTGGCATTTTTGTGCTCTGATGATTGTAAGATTTTTTTTTCTTTTTTTTTTAACAGATGCACATGTCTTAAAACATAAAATTTTGTCCTTCAAACCTTTGTGCAGCTGAGTGAACTACTTTTTATTTTTTCTTGTTTCATTTGGCTTCTCTTGTTTTTATTTGGAAGTAAGCCGAAAGCATGAATATTCATGATGCTGTTAAACAAGATTTTTATTGAAAACAAAAATGGATCCAAAGTTTTTCGTTTGTGCTTCTCCAGTCAGAGTGTGAAAGCCCCATTGAAAGGTCAGTATCAGAGATTTTGGTTATTTGCCGTTTAGTTTAGCTAAGAATGTAGATTTTTGGCTACTGAGGGATTATCCCATTCTGGAAAAAAAAATTTAAGTGCTGTATTTATTTTCTCCCGTTTTCTGTCCTTGAGCAGCAGAGGAAGAAAGGTTAAGGTTAGTGAAAACGGAGGACGTAATTATTTTCTGGTTGTCCTAAGCAGGAGAAGAAAAGAAAAATAGGCACCCAAGGCTAAAAAGGTGCCTTTCATTTCCCGCAGGCCCCCTGTGCTTTCTGATACCTAGAAAATTGATCCTCTACATCCTTTTTAATTTGTGTCTCCACCCACTGCCCTCCGCAGGAAAGAGGGCTGCGTATTTTGCGAGGTTGATTAATCAACGCATTATTCTTTCTCGCTCTTTCCAGCAGTTGAGGGCTACCCATTTTTCATCAGACCTATTGTTACTTGGCAGGAAATAAATACACCATCAAAAATGTATTGCGGTACAGACTGAAAGATGAAGGGGAGTGAACATTTCACTTTGGGTTTGTGCAAATAATTGATTTATAAAAAAGAAATTCCCAGGAGAGTCTTTATAATCAAACAAGTTTATTCTAGATTGGTGGGGTGAGTGGGAAACTTGGAGCCGTAAATCACTAATTTATTCATTTATTCCTTCGAGTTAATAAATATTTATGAAGTACCTACTAAGCGCAGCCCCTACATACAGCGCAGAACAGACCAGAAAGAGTCCTAAAGGAGCTTACAGTGTGTGGGTTGGCAAGCCATCTTCAGATGATAAAACAGAGGACCTTAAGATACAGTGAAAAGTGCAAAGACAAAAATTAAACAAAAATTAAGCTTTCTTAAGTATGCTTTAACGAGTTTTAGATCCAGAAATGATTTGAAAAAGAAAGGGAAGACGAAAGAACAGAACAAGCCGTTTTCACAAGTGTATTCAAGGCAGTGTTCAGAGGGTGGTTTGTGCATGGCTGGTGGTCTGTGGGTCATTTTCTTGAAATGGTGATAATTACATATTTAGTGTGAGGGTAACCTTCAATTTTTATCAAGAGATGCAAGTTCTCCATTCATAATAGGCATAGAAAGTTTCATTTCCTAGTTCATTTATAAGTCACAAAGGCAAATGGTTGTAAAGAAAAATATTAAGTAAATTATATTCAATAGAAGGTTTAGTAGATGGATATGAGAGTATTTGCATTGAGAATACACACATGGCTGTCTCAGTGAGCTGAATACATGCCTTCTGTCCATAAACAAAACAAAACAATAAAACAAAAACTGAAGAAAGGAATGCAAGACGACCTCGTTGATTCCTCCATCACTGCAGTGTGCCCGAGCGTCCCTATTGAGCTAGTCCCTATTACGTGTCTCAATTTTCTATCAGTGCATAGTATTCCAACCCAAAACTTGGTGGCTTAGACAATTTCAGCTTGCCCGTGATGCCCTGGGTTGGTCAGACAGGGCTCAGGCAGGACGCTGGCCTCTGCTTCATGCAGTTACAGACTGGTTTCCCCATGTTGATCTCGGGTGGCCTTGGCCTACAGGGACTTGAAGCAGGAGTTTGGTTCCCAGCCAGAGATTGAGGTCAGGCCACAGCAGGGATAGCACTGAGTTCTAGCAACTAGACCAGTGGTCAGTGACAAGGCCCTGGCCTTTCGGCTTTGCAGAAGTGAATTCCCACAGAGATGGGAAGTCGTGAAACAAGTAAAGTGTTTATTAGGAGGAAAAAGAGTACATGTGGATAGACACGTGGGCGGGCTTATGGAGAGAATTGCACCCTCTTGGTGGTTTAAATCACTTATGGGGCATTTCTTCTGGGTTTCCTTTGGCCAATCTTGCTTTGCCTGGTTCTGAGTCCATATTTGGTTTACCTCAGGGTCCTCTCCTGTGTGCACACACATCTCTTAGCCAAGACGGATTCTAGCGAAGAGGCCTCTGGGTAGGTTGACATCGCTCCCCCTTTTGACCTCCCAGGAGCTTTTCTGGGCATGTATAGTCAGAAAGGTCTCCTTGACCTTGACAATGAGAAATATGTGGTCTCTTTTCTGGGCAGGGCTCAGCCTCTTCTGTCTTCATCTTGGAGTGTCTGTCAACAGGGGACAACTCCAGATGTTCAGCCTGGGGCCCGTCCGTCTCCTGCCTCAATGCGGCTGTGGTTTGGGCTGCAGACTCTAAGATGGCCTCACCCCTCTGTCTGCCCCCTCCACTGGGACTACTGTCTCCTTGTCCTCTTTCAACCTCTCGAGTCTCCCTCCCTCTGTGTGGTCTCTCCAGATTCTTCACGTGCCAGCTCAGGACGTCAAGAGAACAAATGAGAAGTTGCCAGGCTCAAAACCAGTCCTTGAGCCCTCGCAGAATCAGGGCGAGAGGGCATCTGACTCCTGATAGGGAGAGTTACAAAGCCTCATTACAGAAATACAGGAGGCAGCCTCATTGGGTGGAAATGTACAAGAATCCATCCTCTGAAATCAGAAGTCCACGGGTGCCAAGGAAGTCAGGAAGCATATAGGAAAAGGTGGATAACTTTGGCTGCTACTACTGTGTGTGTGTGTGTGTGTGTGTGTGTGTGTGTGTGTGTTGGGGGGCAGACCTCAGCAACTGGGGCTGTTTCAAATAAAAAGGAAGAAGAGGAGAATTGGGGACATCCCTGGTGGTCCAGTGGTTAATACTCCACGCTTCCAATGCAGGGGGTGCGGGTTTCATCCCTGGTCGGGGAACTAAGATCCCACATGTTGTGTGGCGCAGCCAAAAGATTTTTTAAAAAAAGAGGAGACTTGGCTTTTTGGCCATTTACAGGAAACCAAGAGAGATGGGAAGATTGGCATGACGTGGTTCAACACCTTGGTACTTAGAGCTGATAAAAATGCCAGTATGGGGAGAGACTGCTATTAAAAAAAAAAAAAAAAAAGTAGAGGAAAATGTGTGAAGACCTTGAGTCCGGAGCTGGCGAAGGAGAAACGAAGAACTAAATGAGAAAAATTTAGCTATAGGGTCCTTTTTATTTGAAAGGAAGATTTATTTGTCTTAGCCTCTGCATATATTTTCCCATCTCGATCAACAAGGAAGCAGACAAGATAACTAGGTTTAACTTGTGAACTCCTTGGGAAAGTATATAAGAAACGCTTAAGTACGTTTGCTCGTAGAATAATAATGGAAATAATTATCATTTATCAAGTTTTTATTACATGCCAGGCAGCATGCTTAATGCATTGTACGAATTAACTCACGGGAGGTTAATGCATTGAATTTTTCAAAAAGTTGTAGAAATTACTGTTGGTTGCCTCCCCGGCATCCGTTTCCTCAGTCTCAGCAGATTCCTGATTTAGTTCAGGATCTTATGTTCACCCTTCTTAGCCATCCATGTGCCTGAGGGAATGTCGATTCCTCCCCCAGCTCCAGAAGTCGATGTGATTGGTTTTTTGGTTACTATCATTATATATAATATAAATCACCCTGCCACTTTGAAGCTTAGAACAACCATTTTATTTGACTCACAGTTTTGTGGACAGAGCTTGGCTGGGCACTTCTCTCTTGGGGTCTGTCATGAGGTTGTAGAGATGTCACTTGGAGCTGAAATTATCTAAGAGCTCTACTGGGCCAGGCATCCAAGATGGTGCACTCAAATGGCCGGGAGTTGGCCATTGTCTGGCTATTTTCTGGAAGCTTAGCCCGCCTGTCCATGGCAGACCTGTAAGTGAGCTCTCCAGTATGGTAGCCTCAGGGTAGTCAGATTCCTACAGGACAGCTGGCTTCCTTTAGAGAAAGCATTCCAAGACACCTAGCCTTGGAATTTACCTGCATCCTTTCTACCATTCTCTATTGGTTGAAGTTATTACAAGCCCAGCTAGATTCATGGAGAGTGCCATAGACCCCTGTCTTTTTCTTAGTGTTTTGTTTATTGTTTTCCCAGATAGTTAGTGATTCTCAGAACACATTTGGGGGTGGGGGGTGGTCACGCTAGGCAGCAAGTGGGATCTCAGTTCCTCGACCAGAGATTGAACACGTGCCCCCTGCAGTGGAAGTGCAGAATCTCAACCACTGAACCACCCCTGCCGCAATCACCTCTTTTTGAAGGGGATGTCGCATAATGTGGGGCCATAGCTGAAAACTCTGACACCTGGTCTAAGAGAAATCCATGCCTTTTACCACTAATTGATTTAGGAACAGATATGGGTCCCCATTTGTGCCCCTTGAGAGAAAGCTCCCTCTCTTTCCCTGGGCATCACTGTGTCTGATGTGACACCTAGAATTCAACAGTAATCTGTGTACCAGCTTGAGGATGAAGTCAGTGTGGAGTGTGGCAGAGAGGAGAGAAGAAAGGAAGAGGAGTCCTTGGTAATTGGCTAAGCCTCTAGAGCAGCCAACTCTGAAACCATTGAGCTACTCATCCTTGGAGGTAATACACTTCTTCACTTGTCACACCAATGTGAGTTGGGTACATCACTCTCACCTTGGCAAACAGACCTAAATATATCACCCTTCTGACACTAGTCAGTGGGAGAAAATGGTCAACTGACTCTTACTTTTACAGGGTGTACTGCAGATCTCAATGGTGGTCTTTGCCCAGGCCGTGGTCACTGGGCTTCCAGATTTTGGCCTGTCACCCTAATTCCATCAAAGTGGTAGACTTGGTGTAAGGGGAATGTTGTTATTTGAAGGTACTGTTTCCATGTCCCTATTGTCTTTGTTTTTTTAAATAGATTTACTTGTTTATTTATTTATTGACTGCATTGGGTCTTCGTTGCTGTATGCGGACTTTCTCTAGTTGTGGCGAGCAGAGGCTACTCCTTGTTGTGGTGCGCGACTTCTTAGTGCTGTGGCTTCTCTTGTTGTGGAGCACAGGTTCTAAGTGCATTGACTTCAGTAGTTGTGGCACATGGGCTCAGTAGTTGTGGCTCATGGGCTTAGTTGTTCCACAGCATGTGGGATCTTCCCGGACCAGGGATTGAACCCATGTACCCTGCATTGGCAGGTGGGTTCTTAACCACTGCGCCACCAGGGAAGTGCCCCCCCCATTGTCTTTCTTTCATTCTGGATGTTTTCCAACTTCTTCTTCCTCCTCTTTCCCTACCTCCAACTCCATCTCTGTTCATCTTCCCATCTCCCCTCTGCTCTGTTTTGCTTTGATGTTTTAAAATGCCCACAGGTCCTTTGCCTACTTACGACTTTCTTTGTAGGAAGCCTGGAGCTCTTAGGATATAAAACGTTATAGATATATGCAATCATAGTTTTTCAAGCATTTCCTCCCAGGGTTAAATGATATTTCTGAGAATGATACATTTATTGCTGGGTGGAAGATTAAAATTAGGTCAAGGTGGTTAAAAGAAAACTGTTTTCTATTTTAAACGTGGGACTAAATGAATATGAAATGGAACCCCACGGAATCCTTCCACCTTCTGACATTTGTAGAATTCATTTAAAAAAGGAGACGATTCATCTGGTCTAAATTCAATCTGAGCCAAATAAATAAATAAATGTGTCGAGTCCTCCACATTTATCAGCAGGGTAGCAGGTGTGCTGTGTCCAGTAGACCTGAGATGATTGCTCCTCACTGGGTCTTGGTATTTAATGAGTTGCCCATACTTGAAAGACAGGTGCTTAATCATAGCATCTGTATCTGTATATCATTTTTGTAATCCAGGAGATACTCAAGGTGGGCATGACCCTCCCGAGGTAAAGCACTTCATCTGTCAGTGGAGGTAACTAGGACTGTTAACAATTCTAGGATTACTTGTGAGTGGTCAGAGGGAACATGGGAGAAACACTGGGGGGAGGGAAGGGTAGCATCCCACGACAGCAAAGGTGCTCCCCCCAGTAGCTCCATGAATCTCTGCTTAGTCTCCAAATATTGATTAACTGGAGCCCATCTGGTCCTACACCTTTGTCTCCTTCTCTGTGACCATGCCCACCTCTTCCAGGATCTGGGCAGTTGCTGCAGGCTCTGAGGGTCTTTCTCTTTTGTTGAGAGATTCACCTAAAATGATTTGTCCATTTGAATCATGCGCTCTCATCCCAAGAAAAGCTCTTAGAGAATCCTAGTGAGAAACAGTCTCATGTTCATGAGGGCACACCACACGTCACCCACGGTCGATGCTGCTCCCCGAGGATGGGAGCTGGGTCTCATCCATCCCAGCCTCCTTGGTCTCTCATAGGCAAGAGCCAGGAAGACATCCACCAAGTTGAATAGAATTCCCTCCCATCAAAGTTTAAATAATCAACCAAACGAAACAGTCCTGCAACTCTCAGGACGTGTCGCTTGATGTAAAAGTAGCTAATTCTGGATCTGGAAGTTCAAACTTCTCTGGGGTCAGCAAACTATAGCCTGAGGGTCAGATCCAGTTTGCCACCTATTTTTGTATAGCCCAGAAGCTAAATATGGTTTGTACATTTTAAAAAAATATTTGTTATTTGTTTGTTTATTTGTTTATTTATTGATGGCTGCATTGGGTCTTTGTTGCTGTGCACAGGCTTTCTCTAGTTGTGACGAGCAGGGGCTACTCTTTGTTGCGGTGTGAGAGATTCTCATTGTGGTGGCTTCTCTTGTTGTGGAGCACAGGCTCTAGGTGTGTGAGCTTCAGTAGTTGCAGCACATGGGCTCAATAGTTGTGGCTCGCAGGCTCTAGAGTGCAGGCTCAGTAGTTGGGGCACCTGGGCTTAGTTGCTCCGCGGCATGTGAGATCTTCCTGGCCCAGGGATCAAACCTGTGTCCCCTGCACTGGCAGGCAGATTCTTAACCATTGCACCATCAGGGAAGTCTGGTTTGTACATTTTTTAATGATTGAAAAATAATTCAAAGAAAAGTAATGGCTTGTGACACATGAAAATTATATGAAATTCCTATTCCTCAATAACATAAATGAAATTTCATTGGAGTCCAGCCATGCCCCTTCCTTTCTGCATCACCTGTGGCTGCTTCCGTGTTACAATGACAGAGGAGGGTAGCAGCAGAAGATCCCACATGAGGCTCTCATCTCTTCCCACTGGGGCTCAGGGCACTGCTAATTACAATGATGCAGCTCTAACTTGACAGCCTCAAGAAAAACTTGGTGGAAGTTTGTTTTCTTTCTTATTCTATGAGACCAGACATAGTACCCTCAATTTTGCTTCTCAACTTGCAAGAGCTAAACTATTTCTTCTCTGGCCCTTTCCAGAAAAAGTGTACTAAGCCCTACACTGGAGCACGTGTGGAGGCTGATGTTAGATTCCACACCTACTCTAACAGCATCTCAGTAAGATTAGCACGTGGTTGAAGAGAGCAAGGAGGGGATATGGGAACTTTCTGGTTTGCTCTTATGGAAAAATGGACCGAGGGATCTGGGGCACTAAATGCTCTTATTCATTCTCTCCTCCATGTGCAGCTTCAACTCCAAACAGGATAATAAAACCAGCAGTAGGCAGATATATTAAAAAAGAGGTTTGTGCTCAAACAGATATCCTGGCTTCTGGCACGTGCCTGAGTAATTATGTCCCCTGGCTTTTGCTACATCCTCAGGACAGGTTGACCCAAGTAGAAAAGGGGTCTCCAGTGTCCCTGAAGAAGGCAGCTGATTCTGTCTCCTTTTGAAATTGGCCTCCAGACAGAGAGCAGACGGGGTGACTTGCCTCCCTGCATGGCAGAGCAGGGATGTTGTAAGCAGAGTGCCTTCTTCCTTGTACGCACTGACCCAGTGCATGTAACTGGGAAAGGTAGAAACTTGAAGCCATGGAACTCAATTTTTTTTTGTGTGTGTGGCTGCACTGCATGGCCTGCAGGATCTTAGTTTCCCAACCAGGGATCAAACTCATGCCCCCTGTAGCAAAAGCACAGAGTCTCAAGCACTGAACCTCCAGGGAAGTTCCAGAACTGAATTTTTTTAACCAGAGTCCCTTTGTGGTATTTCGCCTTTCCTCTCCTGCTTTTACGGTGACTACAGAGTATCAGGAAAAATCTGAATTTTTGGTACTCCAAGTAAGTTTGAGATAAGATGAGACTTAGGTGTGATTATAGCTCGAAGCAAAGAGTTGCTCAGTAAATAAATCACGGCTGTCACATTCAATTAAGTGGGTCTGCAGTGACTAGATCTCCATCTGAATTCAGCGCCGCTCCAGACCCAGACTCTCTCCCCGAATAGAGGCGGCTAATTTCAGAAACACCAGACGTGGAAACATGGTTCATCCACCTCGCTTGGCAGGCTTGGGGTCGGGGTGGGAATATGGGCGTCTTACCCATAAAGGTTGCATTCTGGTCCCTTGAAATGACAAGGAAGCCAGTAAGTAGGAAAGATCGAGACAGACTTATCATTCATTGGGAGAGATGCGATGTTATGTGACTGTGAACTTGCTGGTGAGATGGTGCCGGTTAATTACACTGCGAGGTGGAGCAGGTTTTCCACCATCAAGTCATTTTAATCAGCAAAGAAGGAATAGAAGATCTTGTTCTGCGGGGAATGAGTAAACATGACCTCCATTTTACTGGTGCTTATAAATGGTAGGTTTTGTGTGCTTCCTGCCCTGGGCACCAAAAGCCAAGACAACGAAGCCAAGGAGAAGAAGACAGAAGGAAAGGAAACAAAGAAAAAACGTGCAGGGACTAGGGAGTGACAGCAGAGGGGGACATGCAGGCAATGGGGCAGGTGTCAGGCCAGCCCAGCCCAGCTGAGCTCATGCTCTAGCCCCTGCGGCTGCTTGAGGATGCTTATTGCTGTATCAGTTCAGCACTGCACAAACGGTCGGACTTTCCTGGTGGCGCAGTGGTTAAGAATCCTTGCCTGCCAATGCAGGGGACACAGGTTCGATCCCTGGTCCAGGAAGATCCCACATGCCGTGGAGCAGCTAAGCTTGTGTACCACAACTACTGAGCCTGCGTGCTGCAACTACTGAAGCCCGTGTGCCTAGAGCCTGTGCTCTGCAACAAGAGAAGCCAACGCAATGAGGAGCCCAAGCAGCACAACGAAGAGTAGCCCCTGCTCGCCACAGCTAAAGAAAGCCCGCATGCCGCAATGAAGACCCAATGCAGCCAAAAACAAACAAGCAAATAAATAAATAAACACACACAAACAGTCAAGATGGTACCCTATCTCTGTGAGCTCATGTTTCTGGTCCAGGCTGGCAAATATGTCAGCTTTGATCTATTTGCAGCGAGTGCCTGGAATGATGTGTCAAGAAGGATTCTGAGGCCCAAGTGGAGGGGACAAGGGTGCATTGACTGCTGATGTGAGCCATGCACCAGGAAGAGAGTGGCAGCCTGCACACCACGTGTGCCTTTTGGGGAACTATAACTCTCTTTGTTTCAGAAAACACCAGAATCTTTGCAAATTTGGTCTTGGTAGATGCTAAAGACCAAAAATTTGAGGCCCAACATAGTCTCCAGATATGATTGTTTGATTTGCATGGAAAATATTTCCCCCTTTTGTCCGTTTTTCTTCCTTTCCTTCCTTCTTTCTTTATGAAGTGAACAGGCATTCTTATGCTTTCTATGTTTCCTATTTTTCCTTTTTATGAAGTGTGGACATAATTTGCACACATTAAAAGGCACAGATCTTACTTCTGTGGTGTGATTACTTTTGACACATGTGTACACCTGTGAACCCCACACCTCTTTCAAGACATAGAACAAGTTCAGCATCTCAGAAAGTTTCCTCGTGGTCCTTCCTGGGCAGTCCCCTCCCCCATGTACTGAAGCAGCCAGTGTTCTGATTTGTATCACCATAGATTAGTGATGCCTCTTCTTTAACTTCATGTAAATGGACTTAAAAGTAATATTTTTTTCATTTAAAGAGACAGCGTTTATTTTAAGGATTTTTACATTGAAGAATTCAAAAACTGGTAGGTTTTTGGAATCTACTGACCTGTATTTCAAATGAACTATTGAGAAAGATTCATCAGAAATAATCTGAACAAGTGGGAAAATACAGTTAATACTACTGAAACCTACTAAAATAATTCCAGGACATATGATTTATCCAACATAGCAATACCTCTAAATGCTGTCACTGATATGAAACTGACTGCTTCTTACTTTCCTAAGCACACGGTCGTAAAATAACAGTATTCAATAGCTTCTGTTCTTTCCTGAATATATAAAAATTAAAATACCAATTTAAAAAATAGTATATTCTTCTCTTCAAATGTTTCTTACAGATACAATTTTAATATTTTCATTCAATAGTGGTGTGGTTGAAGAGATTTTTCACTCACAAGTCAAACAACAATCCACCCAAAGGGAACTGATAGTCTATAAGCTCATAGTGCAAAGAAAAGAGTTCGGGAATGCAGCAACTGACCTTTCTAAAATACAAAACAGATAAAATTCTTAGAAGATACATGCAATAAGCTCTACTAAGCAGCTGGCCACAGAACTAGAACATTTGATGATTTTACTGGTGATTTCAATGGGACTCCAGATGTTTCCAAACTCAACTTCAGTTCTCATCTTAGGCTTTGTATTTTGCTTTCCCTGTTTCACTAATGACACAAACATGATGCAAATCCCTGCAGTGTTCATTATAGTCAAGGGTATATCCTACAATAGGATGGAATTTCAAATCCAACAAAGTCTGGTGTATATCCAATGCTTCGAGGTGTCTTTTCACCAGCAAGCTTGCAACCTTGACCATCTTTGGAGTATGCTGCTTGACCAAGGAAAGCAAGGTTTGCATTATTTTGCCAGGGTCAGTGATATCTTCAACAATCAAGACATTCTGTCCAGTTAAAGGTGAGAGATCATCTTGTGTGTCTCCTGTTGACTGGTCATTACAGTCGCTCTTTAGCCTGATAAAACCTACAGTCTTAGGAATGGATCTGCCGCTATTTCTGTTCAGTGCTTTGATGTAACCCAGCAAGTCGGCGAAGAATTTATAGCCCCCCTTAAGCACACAGAGGGCCACAATGTGATGGCCTCCCATCTCCTTCATCACATCTCGAGCCAGCCGTTCGGTCCTGTCCGTAATTAGTCCTTGAGGAGTAAACACCTTTTCCAAATCCTCAGCATAATGATTAGGTTTACAAAATAAATCTAGGTCATAAGCTGGTTCGTCATCACTAATTACAATACTGGGGCTGCGGGTCGCCATAACGGAGCTGCGAAAGGAATATTTTTATCTCACTTCTTTAGCTCAGAATTTTTTTTTGAGACATCCGTATTGTTATATGTATCTATACTTCTTTCCTTTTTATTGCTGAGCTGTAGTTCATCCTACACAGACGCCGCAATTGGTTTATCCACTCACCTGGTTGTTTCCAGTTTGAGCTATCATGCATCAAACTGCTACGAATATTTGTACGCAAGCGTTTTTTTTTAATTTATTTTTTAAATTAATTAATTTATTTATTGGCTGCATTGGGTCTTTCTTGCTGCGCTTGGGCTTTCTCTAGTTGCAGTGAGCAGGGGCTACTCTTCATTGTGGTGCACAGGCTTCTCAGTGTGGTGGCTTCTCTCATTGTGGAGCACAGACTCTAGGTGCATGGGCTTCAGTAGTTGCGGTTCATGGGCTCAATAGTTGTGGCTCGCGGGCTCTAGAGCACAGTCTCAGTAGTTGTGACGCACGGGCTTAGTTGCTCCGTGGCACGTTGGATCTTCCTGGACCAGGGCTCGAACCTGTGTCCACTGCACGTATGTTTTCATTCATCTTGGAGTGAAGTTGCAGGGTTATAGGGTCAGTAGCTGTTTCACTTCTTAAGAAACTGCCAAACAGTTTTCCAACATGGTTAGACCATTGTATACTCCTGTCAGAAATATTTAACAAAACATAGAACAAAATATAAATTTATTTTCTTAAGTTTGTTTCTTTCTCACATAATGTTCAGGAATCATCACTTTAGGGTTGTATAATCCCTTCACAGTGTCGGGGACCCAGATGCCTTCTAACTTCTTGTTCCACCATTCTTGGAGTGTTGCCCTCCTTAGCGCAATGGCCCGTCACCACACCGAGATTCCAACCAGTGCAAAGGAGGAGAAATGGGAAGAGGAAGGTTTACCCTTTCACTTTACAGCAGGGGTGCCCTGGTGAATATTTAACAACCGGATCTCAGATGGTGGTGGAAGAGCTTGATTTGTTGCTTTTGCCAATTTCCATGTTGTAAATATCTCACTGTGGCAAATTTCAAGGCACCAATATGAATGTGGAGTTGGGAAGAGATACTCACAGTGCCATTGGGTCCAGGGCTACTCCATCCCACCACTGTTTCCAGAGCACCATCCAAAAGTTGCCCATCATCACTCCTACTCACACCCCTCTGACCACAACTTAGACAGGTGACTACACCCAACTGCCAGAGGGGCTGGGCAATGTAGTTTTCAGTCTACATTTAATCTGGAGGCCATGTGCCCAGGGAAAATTGAGTCTTGCCTTACAAAAGAAAGAGAAGATGAATTATTTGAGACCACTAGAAGTCATTGGTACAAGGGATTTTAAACGGGGGAGTATCCTGTGATTAAAAATGCATTTTGGAAAAGTCATCCTGGCAGCTGCATAGAAAAGGGATGGAATGCATGGGGCTGGAGCAGGGAGATCGGGGAAGAGTCTGAGGTCGCTACAGTTGGGGTAGGGAGAACGGGCTGGGCTCTCCAGGATTTGGTTGTTGGTTGTTAGAAGAAGCGGTGGTAGGGGACTTGCCTGGTTGCACAGTGGTTAAGAATCCACCTGCCAATGCAGGGGACACAGGTTCAAGCCCTGGTCCGGGAAGATCCCACATGCCATGGAGCAACTAAGCCTGTGTGCCACAACAACTGAGCCTGTGCTCTGGAGCCTACAAGCCACAACTACTGAGCCCAAGTGCCACAACTACTGAAGCCCACTTGCCTAGAGCCTGTGCTCCCCAACAAGGGAAGCCACTGCAATGAGAAGCCCATGCACCACAACAAAGAGTAGCCCCTTCTCATAGAACTAAAGAAAGCCCATGCACAGCAACAAAGAGCCAACACAACCATAAATAAATAAATAAATAAATATTTTTAAAATGGTGATTTAAAAAAAAGAAGCCAGTGGTAGAATGTTAGTGTTAAAAGGGGTGGCAAGATAGAGGAACACTCCCATGTCTCCAGCCTGGATGATAGTGGTGACACTGATTGAAATTATAAAGCCAAGTTTTGAGGGGAAGGGAAAGAATTCTCTTTTAAATTTATTTGAATTTGCAGTGCTATTTGCATCTCTGAGTATTATCTAGCAAGTATCAAAAAAATAGGCCCTGGAGCTCAGAGAGGGCAGATTGGGTATTGGTCAAGGCCCATATTAGTAGTTTCCAAATTTGGATTTCTCTGTGAATTCTGCTTGCAGGTATAATACACAGTCAGGACCATTTCAATTATGGTAACAGAAACTGAAATTAAACTGGCTTAAGGGGAGAAAATAAGAAAAGAAAATAGTGGTTCATGAAAGTAGGATAGATCAAGCTTCAGGCATGGCTGGACCAAAGGACAGTAACAGTGTTACTAGGACATGTACTGTCTTGCTGTTCAGCTCTCACCCCTGCTTTCCTCTATTATGGCTTTGTTCTAGGCAGCCTATTCTCACAGGGTAGCCAGGTAGGCAGCTAGAGAATTCAAATCTATATTCTTTCAACTTAGCAAGTCCAGTTGCTCAAGCAGAGTCCTGGGACTGATTCTCAATGTCCCAAACTGGGTCACAGGGCTGTTCCTGAACCGATATCACTGTGAACCATCTTGGTCTGTCTTGGCTGCTGTGCCCACCCTTTGAGCAGGAGAGTGAATCAGTCCTAGCAAACCCACACCGAGTGGTGACTGCTACCCTAAAGCAATGAAAGGCATCGCCAGAAGAAGAGAGATTGGATGCTGGACAGCTAAAGCAGCAGAAGTCTGTCCACTAAAGCCAGTTTCCAGGAGGGAGCTGCTGTTTTTCATTCAGCCCATACTTTGTCAGGGAAGTTCACAGACACTCTTTCCACTTCCCTAACTGATCTCCACTTAGGTCTATTCAGTCATAGGTAGGTCTTGGGCACTTGCTACTAGAATTTTTCACAGTGTAGCATCTCATTGTGGGGTGGGCTGGAGGGAGCCCTTACCAAAGAGAAAGGGAAGCAGGCCAGGGGCAGCCCTTGGCTTCCAAAGTCTCAGCCTGCAGTGGTTCCTTAATTTGAACATGGGCAGCTAGGGAGAGGAAGTGTGATCATCAAACGTCTTGGACCTCTTTGTTCTATTTTTTTTTAAGAGGCAGTTAATGAAGGCATGTTTGAAAAAAATAACAATAACATAGCGCTAGTGGTGACCTTGTTGGTGACCCAAATTAAAAAACCATTTATCTTCTCTGTGTGTAAATTTCACCTAGGAAAGCTGGCAGCTGTTAATTAGAAGGGAAAAAAGACATAATTGACATTCTAAAATCTTTTCCTACATGTTCTCTTTCTCTTCATTCAGATGCCACAGGAGACCAGACTGGGAACATAAGATTGTGCACTGGGAGGAGCATAATTAACAAAGAGGAGTGGTAGGATCTATAGATCTATGGACTATTGATAAGCAGTCACCCCTCCACACACACACCAAAAAAAAAAAAAAAAAAGAAATAAAGGAAAAGGTCTAAGGAGAGGATTTGGCCTGAAGAATGTCTCTTTGAGACCCCTAAAAAGTGAAGCAAAATTTTCATTGCACCTCATTTCAGGAACCTCCCCTCTCACGCCCCAGGACTGTTGTGCACAGTTGTACAGGTTGTGCACTGCTTAAGTAGGCTCCACTGAGGAGATGATGGGGGCTGAAGTACAGCCCAGTCATTGCTCACCAAGCCAGGACCCCATGGGTCTGTGTCTGTAAATTCCATTCTCCAGGGGTAGTGTAGTTTCTGGCCCAAGACCCACTCATAAAAAGGTGTCTGAGTTAGATTGTTCAGTGCTATTTGGATGCTGCTTCATACTATACCTGAAAGGTTTCTGCTGCCTGTGAAGTGTTCCAGCCGATGACCAGCACAACCTGCTTTGAGCATCTCGCTGATGCTTATGTGTCCAGCAGAAGGTGGAAGTCTTCTTCACTCTTCAGTCTAACTTCCTTGGAGCTCTGGGAATAAACACAGATCCCCCTTTGCATCAATGTTTACCAAAGCAGAATTAAATACAGTGGTCTATATTGAGAAACAAAAAAAGCACCTGTGATAATGATGTAAGCTTTTTTATAATTCAGCACAGATTTCCTGAGCACCTACTAAGCGTTAGATGTTTTAATAGCATGCCTGTGGATAAGACCGTCCAAGAATCCTTTCTCCTGGCAGCTTACATCCCTATAGCAAAACAGATACAATAAATAAGTAAACAAATGTAGACATAAGATAATTTCAGATACCAGTGAGCCTTTTGAAGACAAGAAAGTAGGATTGTGAGAGTGGTTTTTTGATTGGGCTCTCAAGGACCTTCTTCCTGAGCAAATGATATTTGAGTAGAATATGAATAACAGGAAAGGATCTGGCTGTGTGAAGAGCTGAGGGGAGGGTGAACCAGGGGGTGAGAACGGCCAGTGCAAAGCCCCTGAGGTGGGAGCAACCTTGGCCCATTCACTGGAACGTAGTGAGAGGGTAGCATTGACACATACACACTATCAAATGTAAAATAGAGGGCTAGTGGAAGCTGCTGCAGAGCACAGGGAGATCAGCTCGATGCTTGGTGTTGACCTAGAGGGGTGGGATAGGGAGGGTGGGAGGGAGGCCCAAGGGGTGGGGGACATGGGGATATATGTATAAATACAGCAGATTCACTTTGTTGTACAATGGAAACTGGCACAACATAGTAAAGCAATTATACTTCAATAAAGATCTGAAAGACAAAAAACAAAAAAAAAACTTGGCTTATTCAAAAGACAGAAGGATATTTGTGGCTGGAGCGTTGAAAGAAGACTAGAAAAGTAGGCAGGGTGCAGAGGAATTTACACTGTACTCATCGTGTGGTGGGAATTCCTAAGCTCTCTGCTCTGTTCCTGTCTTGTAAATCCCAGCTCCTATTCGAGGCTTCCATTTAGGTGTCCATGATTCATCTCACATCACGCACACAAAGCAAAACCCTGGTCCCACTGCCAACTCCACCGCACAACGAAAACTCAGCAGTTGCTTTCCACCCAGGCATTCTCCATCTCAGTGAACGCACCGCTCTCTGCCCACTTGCTCAGTCCCCAAGCCCACGAGTCATGCTGGATTTCTCCCCTTTACTGCTCAGCGCGTCCTGTCCACTCCACTCCAGAATATATCCCAGCTCCGACCCCAGCCCACACCTCCTCCATCATCTCTCTCTGCCCAGCCTGCATCCTTACCTGCCCAGACAACCTCAACATGGCTCGATGGGTCCCGGCATCAACCCAGCTCCGTAATCAATTCTCCGCACCGCAGCCAGGGAGACTTTTATACAACATACATCAGAACATGTCATCTCCTTCTGCTTAATACTCTCCACAGTTTTCCTGTCCCATTTGGGGTGGCAGTTCTGGTGGGAGTCCCTCCTTCCATTCCGCAAGAATACAGCCATGACTCTGTATAATATTTTCTGTTTTCTGCCACGAGTCCACTCCACCCTGTGACATCTGATGGGCAGGGGATGATGCCTGTTCATCTTGTCTCCCCCCCCGCCGCCCCCCGCCCCTCCCCGCACAGTGCCTGGTACCCAGCAGGTGGTCCGTGACCATTTGCCAGGCAAACTGTCTTCCAGCATCATGAAGAGTCTCAGACGAAGTTACTTGTTGGGAGCCACTGAGAATTCTTCTCTAGCATAAAATCCTGAAACTGGGCAACCTACGTTAACATCAAAGATAACTCCTTTGGGGAAAGATTTAAAAGGTGGGTTGGGTAGAGGCATCCGTTGGTCTCAGGAAGAGAGAAAGACAGCTTACAATAGGCAATTGAAACAACCCCTGGAGAAATAACTTTGAAATTGGACTTTTTATTTCCTTATTTGAGCGTTCATTGTTTTCCCTCATAGCTCATATTCCCAGAACTGTTTGTAATGTGAAGTATAAAAGCTCAATATTTATATAAAAGCTACGCTTTTACCAAGGTGAAAACACACAGGGGCCCAGCCACACTTCCTCCTGCATGAGTGACATGGAGAACTGGCTATCATTTGTGAAGAGAGGGTGATAGAAATGAAGGAGACGAGGTGACTTCCCTCTGGGAGCCACAAACGCAGGGGCCCATGTGCCCTAGAAGGGAAGCATCGTATAAGCAAAATCCTATAGCAGAGGGAGGAAAAAGAGCAGCCGCTTGTTCAGTTGGACCTGCGAGAATGTTTTGTTTAGCCTTGTATAAAGTTTCCGTGTCATTCATTTTGTAGCCAACAGTGCAACTTTTCATTTGAAAATTTACCTTTCTGAAATCTTACAGAGGTGCAGAGTGTTCCGCAAATGGACCGGCTGGAAGCAAGGGCCCCTGACTCCCCTTCCAGGTCTGGATTTTCTCACATCCGAACGGCTGCACTTCTTAATGTTTTTCCTTCCAGCCTTGGTAGCTGTTCAGGTTGGGAAGCCCTGACCCACCTGCTTCATATAGAATGAAACGGATGCTAAAAGTTCTGAGGAGGGGTGGAGGGTGGGGGCACTAGATGAAGGTGATGAAAAGGTACAAACTTCCAGTTATCAGATAAATACGTATGAGGGTTGTAATGTATAGCAGAGGTCCCCAACCCCCGGACAATGGACCGTTACTGGTCCTCGGACTGTTAAGAACCAGCCACACAGCAGGAGGTGAGCGGTGGACAAGCAAGAGATGCTTCATCTGCCTGCCACTCCCCATTGCTCGCCATCACTCACATTATCAACCTGAACTGTACCACCCCCCGCTGTGGAAAAATTGTCTTCCATGAAGCCAGTCCCAGGTACCAAAAAGGTTGGGGACCGCTGACGTACAGAACGATTAATGCAATGAACACTGCTGTATGTTATATAGGAAAGTTCTTCAGAGAGTAAATCCTGAGTTCTCATCACAGAAAAAAATTTTCTCTTTCTTTAATGTTGTATCTATATGAGATGATGGATGTCCACTAAACGTATTGTGGGAGTCACTTTGTGATCGATGTAAGTCAGATGCTGATGCTGTATGCCTTGAATGTATACAGTGCTGCATGTCACTTACATCTCAATAAAACTGAAAGAAAATAAAGACATAAAAGTGCCCGAGGAGGGAGGCGTTGATTCACCCTGGTAAACCAGTGAAGAGTTTATAGAGCTCTTGAGCTGATGCTTGAATTACGAGTAGGGTTTCAGTATGATGAAGAAGGGGAGGGTTTGCAAGTAAAAGACAAAAGATGTGCAGAGATTCCACGCTCTGGATATGGGAGCAGGGAAGGTGGACTGGCCCTCCATCTCCCATCTAATTGGGAGTTTGCCGCATTTACGATGCGAGTATCAGACACATCACTAATTTGGAAAGAAAATCCTGCTTATAAACTATTTATAGCCGCTCTCATCTCGTACTCCGGGTGTGTTTGGGTGGCTTCTTCCCTAATCGCTTTGTTTGGGAAATTAAAAAGGATGCTGTTGGCATGCGGGGACAATGGGAGAACAGCAGCTGCCAGAGATTTTCTTCTCCGCACCAGCAGGAAATTCATATTCTTAATAAAAACGCCAAATTGTCATGTCTTGTAGAGAGTGAACATTATGGAGTTTTTGATGATAATGGCTGTGCCGGCTTGGGCTATTGCTTAAATGATTGAATTAAATTAGTTTATATTTTAACGAGGTGGCTAATCAGAGGCTGATTGTTACGGGGGATTGTGAGCCAATTGAGCTAAGTTTTGTTTTCTTTGCCTTTCTTTCTCGCGGTTGTTGTTATCCCGTGAACTGGAACTAACATGCTCCAGGCTGCCCTCTAAGCCTCTCAGTAGCAGGAATCAGGCTGAGATTTTAGGCTCCGAGGGAGCAGAGACCTTCCCAGCACTGGCCTGGGGCTAATTTGGAATAGGTTCCTGGCTGATTTGCCTGAACGCTTTTTAGGTTTCTGCACAGAGCTGTGGCGTGGGGGAGAGAGCAGGATAAGAAGCCGAGATTTGGATTCTAATTTGTGATCTCTGATGTGATGCCTTAGGGACAAGCCTTTGCTCTCCCCAGCCCTCCATTTCTGCTTCTGCAAAAATGCACCTGGTTCTGTTCATCCATCCATCCATCTCTTCATTCATCCAAGAGACATGTGATGTGTACCCATCACCATGTGAGGCTACAGTCCAATGGAGGAGACAGGTGTAGGTCTGATGGGCACACAGATATGGTAGCATGCAAGGGGGACTGGGCTGGTGTTGTATGGGTGGGAATGGAAGGGTGTGCCTCTACAGGGAGACAGCAAAGAGCAGGGGAGAATCTGATGTGATGCTAGTTGATGTCCAGGGCTGAGTGGGTGCTGGCACAGCTATTCAGGGGAACATTTGGAAAGCAAGGTGAAGGTGTTGTTTGGGCAGAGTGGTCCAGAGAGAAAGACCAGTCTCGGGTGACAAGGATGATGGTGAGTTAGAGGCACTGCCTGAAGCCCTGATGAGGGGGCCTTAGTGAGGCAGGGGTGGGGTGGGTGGGGGGCTTGGACCTTCTGAGAACACAGGGAAGCGATGGAGTAGGGGACGGATCAGATTTGCATTTTTTTAAATTTATTTTTGTTATCGGAGTACAGTTGATTTACAATGTTGTGTTAATTTCTGCTGCACAGCAAAGTGACTCAGTTGTACATAGATATACGTATTTTTTTCATATTCTTTTCCACTATGGTTTATCACAGGGTATTGAATATAGTTCCGTGTGCTATACAGTAGGACCTTATTGTTTATCCAGCTTATATATACAAGTTTACATCTGCTAATCCCAGACTCCCACTCCAGCCCTCCCCCGGTCACTCTGATGCCACAGCAGAGCATCAGTGGGGAGAGCTGAGCAAGGTCAAGATTTCCCAAATTACTAGGTCTACCGCCTATTTTAGATGATCTATAAACAGTTTTATTTATGGAATTATGTACTTAGATGTATGCACATTAGGGGGAAAATTATCACATAAAAATCTGTGACGGTGCAGGTATTACTGCTTAGGAAAAACACATAAAAATTAGTTAAAATATTTTATCATAGAATATGAGTTATAGTCTCACCAAAATCATGAAGATACTCAAAAGACTAAGTGTGGGAAATGTCAGACTTGACTTTTCCTAGGTTTCTCTCTAACCCCTTCATACTCAGGTTTCTTAGGTCTTAGAAACACAAAGAATTACACTCAACCGTCATCGGCAAGGAGACCTCTTGGTAGAAGTTAGATCAGCCGCGTAGGAGAAGCAAAAGGAACGAATGGCTATGGTTTCCTAACAGGAGGAAATGGAAATATATCTCCCTGACTTCATAGTTCTGTCCCAGCAGTTTAAGGCTTTTGTAGAAAAGCACTTGTATCTCAGATAATAGAGAAACCATTTAAAGCAGGATTTCTCAACCATTTTTTATTATACACAGAAATACATGTTAAAACAAACTGATGGTTACCAAAGGGGATAGTAGGGTGTAGGGATAAATTAGAAGTTTGGGATTAACAGATACACACCACTATATATAAAATAGATAACCAAATTTAGCCTACTGTATAGCACAGGGAACACTACTCAATATCTTGTAAATAACTTACAGTGGAAAAGAATCTAAAAAAGAATATATATATATTATATACGTATATATGTGTATATGTATATAACTGAATCACTTTCCTGTTCACCTAATACACCATTGTAAATTAACTATGTAGTTCAATTTAAAATGGTTGAAATAAATAGAATAAAATGCATCAGACACCATCTGGAAATGTCCACACCAAACCAACACGAAGCATTACCTCTGAAGAAGAGACGGTCAGAAATATTATAACATTTTATGAAGAAAATAAATTCATGTGTTAATATCTTGTAATTAAAAATAAATGTTACAAATAATACTTAAAAAAAGAAATACGTGTTATATTATGACAGAATACATATACAAGTATGAGTGTACAAAACAAATATATAATGTGTTCTTATATAATGTCTTTAAGTATTTGTGTTTACATATATATATACACATACATGCGTATATGTATGTATGTGCATGTTTATATCTAAAAATCAAGTTTCACAAAACAATATGTACTTTTGCTTTGTGTAACAAACTGATATTTTTTCTACCTGTTCTTCATTCCTTCTAAAAGGCTGCTTGACAACCACTAAATTGATTTCAAAACCCAGAATGGCCTGCCACTGGAAAAGCACTGATTTGAAAAATCCTGTGCCCTGATAGGACCAGCTTCTGAGAAGCTGGAGTGGAGTGCAGATGGGCAGGATGCCAGGTTGGCCGGTGGTCATTCATTTCATTTTTGCCGGGTGACGAGAAGAGGAAAGGTCACCCACCAAGGCAGAGACAGTGGCTTTGCTGACTCGCCACTCTGTCCTGGTGATGACAGATGATTCCAAACCAGTGAACTCTGACAGAGGAGAAGCATTTGCTGCCTTCTCTCTGAATTTCATGGAGTGCCCAGGACCAGCTACCGCCCAGCTTAATTGATTTCTCTTTGTTTTTTTAGTGCAGGCAGGAGCTAAAGCATCTTCTAATGGCTTGTTAATCACCAGCTTCTCTGTTACTTCCTACTCTTGGCGAGCCAATCTTCCAACAATGGCTAATTTGAAAGGAAAATATGCAGGAGAGCAGAGGAAAGGAGGAAGGGGAATAATGCAGTTACTAATGCAGTTAGCAATGCAAGGATGGATCAATCACACACCCGTGGAAGAGTTGATCAGATTCCATTGATACCCTGAGCCACACCCAGCTAAGCAGGTGTGGGCGGAATCTCAGACTCCATTAGACTGAATTTACTATGCAAGAGGAATGTGTTCAGATTTTGATGTACCCCTTACATTGCACGGGCACTTTTCCTTGGAGTAAAGGGCCAGATGTGATGTTTTTATCTTTGCAAACCAGAAGGTCTTTGTCACAACGGCAACTCCACCATCAGATTGCAAAAGCAGCTGTAGACAACACATAAACAGATGAGTATGCTGCATTCCAGTATGCTGTACTTACAAAAATAGTCAAAAATCTTTTCCATACTTAGATTTTTCTGCAATGGACTGTGTTGCAAGAAATCTTTGAACCAGGGCTTCCCAGCCTGGTGCTGCTGACATTTTGAACTGGGTCCTTTTTCATCCTGTACATTAAAGGATGTTTACCAGCATCCCTGGCCTCTACCCACTAAATGCCAGTGTGGAGATGGCTGGAAATGTCTCCAGATATCGCAGAGTTCCCCGGCGGGGGTGGTGGGGGAGAGGGGCAAGATCACCCTCAGTTGAGAACTCCTCCTTTAAACCTTGCACTATTATTTCCTTCATGTTGTATTTTGTATGTTTGGTCTCTCTGGCCAAGATACTATGGCTTTAACTGGAGGATCTGGAAGGGAAGACTGCCTGAGGGGTTAGCTTACAGGATTAATTCTGACTGTGGTCTTAATCTTGGTCTTCAATCTTCTGAACAGAATGGGAGGGTATTGTCAAGCCCTGCTCCTAAATCTGGACATTGCTGCGAAGAAGGGAGATATATACGATAAGCGTTTTAAAAGTTATCTTTACTAGACAGGTTTAAAATGGGAGGAAGATTTTAATTTTTTTTAATTTATTTTTTGGCTGCTTTCTCTAGTTGCGGTGAGTGGGGGCTACTCTTTGTTGCGGTGCAATGGCTTCTCAGTGTGGTGGCTTCTCTTGTTTGGGGCGCATGGGCTCTAGGCATGCAGGCTCAGTAGTTGTGGTGCATGGGCTTAGTGGCTCTGAGGCATGTGGGATCTTCCAGGAGCAGGGATCGAACTCGTGTCCCCTGCATTGGCAGGCAGATTCTTAACCACTGCACCACCAGAGAAGTCCAGGGAGGAACATTTTAAGCAAGAAGCGTCATCACACAGAACAGTGCTTGTGTGCACAGATCCTGGGGTCAGACTACCTGAGATGCAATCTAGACGCCAACACTTCCTGGCTGTGTGACCTTGGGCAAGCTACTTGACCTCTCTGTGCCTTGATCTTGTCTGCAAAATGGAAATAATGTTAATCCTTTCTTGGTTGGGCTGTGCTGAACATTAAATGAATTGGTATCTCAAAGTGTCAGACCTGAAGCAAGCCCTCTGTCAAATAATACAAATAAAATAAAAACTAAAGAGGGCACTTTAATGCTCAGTTCCTGGCAACAATATATTAGGAGATTTGGAAATATTTGGTTGAGTGTGGAAAGCAGCGTCTTGAGTACTCTGAAAATCCAACCAGGCTACATTAACTGTAGGCTGCGGAGCGGGGCGGGGGGGGGGGGGGGGGGGTAACACTGATGAAATACCACTCTCCACCAGCTACGGCATTTCCTAAGTGACACACACACAAGTCACCAGGGAAGGCATTGGTGTGTCCAAGGCATCTTGAGGTTGACCGTCCAGGGGGAGAGTGGGACCCTGTTTTTAACAAGCTTCTGGGCCAGTTCACAACACCAGTGTGTAGACTGGCATTTGGTGATACGGGAAAATTTAAGATGAAAAAACTTTTGGTGGCCCCAAGCATCTTTCTACCTGTAACGCCAGTGATAAGAAAGCAGTATAATCTCCTCGACCTTCTCTGTCTCTTCCAGATAACGTGCAAGCTTTGTGGGGTGCTAGCAGTTCTTGGGCAGAAAGGACCTGCAGCCACATAAGTTTGGAAAATATTCAGCTAATCAAAGGGAACTATGGTTCTTAATTTCTGGACTCCGCAAAGCCTTAACCATGACGCAGGGACTCTGAGGGGGGCTGTTGGTGAATGGTTCCCCCACCTTCTACATGTTAACATTGTGCAGCCTGGGAAAGTCCACCTTCGACAGCTCTCCCTCCATGTCTGGACTGAGAACTTTGGTGCAGGTGAAAAGCTGGCTATGGCTTTGATGGTGACAAGGCAGGTCCTCTCTACATCATATTCTCTGGGTTAATGATTAGTGTTGCCGCCCTGCTGAGAATTTCAAGCAGGGATGATGCCATATGGGAATTAGGAAGGTCTGTGACTGACACCCAGATCGGGGACTGAACAGGGGTCAAAGGACCACAAGCATCAGTCTCAGCAGTTGACCTTTGCCTTTGTCTCTTTGGGCTGCTATCACAGAATATCACAGACTAGGTGCTTATATGACAATTTATTTCTTACAGTTCTGGAGACTAGAAGTCCAAGATCAAGGTACCTGCAGATTCCGTGTCTGGAGAAGACACACTTCCTGGTTCATGAATAGCTGTCTTCTTTGTGTCCTCACATAGACTGGAAGGGGTGAGGGACCACGCTGGGGCCTCTTGATAAGGGCACTAATCTCATTCATGAAGGCTCCACCCTCATGACCTAATCACCTCCCAAAGACCCCACCTCAAATACAAACACATTGGGATTAGCTTTCTTTTTTTCTTTAATTAATTTATTTTTATTTATTTATTGGCTGCATTGGGTCTTCATTGCTGCACATGGGCTTTCTCTAGCTGCAACGAGTGGGGGCTACTCTTTGTTGCCGTGCTCGGGCTTCTCACTGTGGTGTTTTCTCTTGTTGCAGAGCATGGGCTGTAGGCATGCAGGCTTCAGTAGTTGTGGCACATGGGCTCAGTAGTTGTGGTGGACGGGCTTAGTTGCTCCACAGCACGTGGGATCTTCCCGGCCCAGGAATTGAACCTGGGTCCCCTGCATTGGCAGACAGATTCTTAACAACTCTGCCACCAGGGAAGTCCCAGGGGTTAGCTTTCAAATACAAATTTTGCATGGACACAGACATTCAGTCAGTAGCAGCCTTGATTCACATAGGAGCAAACATCCCAAGCTTCTTCTCTGAACACCTGATTATAAAAACAACTTTTCTCAGCCTACATCCTGTAGTTATAAAATTGTGCCTCCTGGTGCAACTATCCTTGAGGTTCATGTAGCCAGGATTCTGTGTTGTATACAAGGTCAGGCTGTGTGTTAGTTTCTGAGAGCTGCTGAAACAAATCACCCTCAATGTGGCGGCTTAAAACAACAGAAGTGTATTCTCTCACAGTTCTGGAGGCTGAAAGCCTGGAATCAAGTTCTGGGCAGAGTTGGTTCCTTCTGGGTGCTCTAGGGGAGAATCTGTCCTTTGCCTCTTCCAGCTTCTGGAGGCTCCAGGCATTTCTTGGCTTGTGGCTGCATCTCTCCAGGCTCTGCCTCCGTCATCACACGGCTTCTTCTTCTGTTCTCTTTTCTGTTTATCTCTCAAACGATGCTTGTTGATGGATTTAGGACCCACCTGCATAAGCCTGGATGATCTCATCTTTTGATCCTTCATTACATCTGCAAAGACTCTTTTTCCGAATAAGGTCACATTCACAGTTATCTGGGATGGGGACATATCTTTTAGGGTTCACTCTTTGATCCAGCACAGGTCATGTCATCTTGAAAACTGCTGATGCTACTAGTAACAGCCTATTTGATTGGCATCTCAGATTCAGTACACGACTTCTTTGCACTGATAGAGCATCCTGTCATAAAAGTCTAGAATAGTGATGCTTAAACTGGAGTGAAAATGAGAAGGGCTTAACCTGCTCAAGGATAAAACACAGATTACTAGGTCCTGCCCCAGAGTGTCTGATCTGGCAAGTCTAGGGTGGGACCCCGAATTTGCTTATTTAAGAAGTTTCCAGATGATGCTAATGCCCTTGGTCCAGGGACCCCACTTCAAGAGTCACTGCCTAATTGGTTTTCTCTTGGAGGGAATTCACCTGCATTTCCTGCTGATCTGTGTTCCTGGATAAAGCTCCAGTTCCCTAAACTGTAGCTCAAAAGCCTCACTGCCTTTAGTTCACATTGTGATGCTCCAGAAAAGTGTCACACCAAGGATGTCATTGGTCCACAAGGATGGTGCGGCCAACTGCCAACAGCGCAACTTGAACAGAGACGCGATTCATTTGCAGCAAAGCAGCAGAACAACGGTTCTAAAATTCAAACACATTTTCTTAAGTAAGCTTCCAGTGACAACAGAGGTGATATTTTGATTTTTGTCAGAGTAATTAGAATGCCGATGAGAATGCTCATTGAAGTGAAGAAAATTCTGACATCCCTGGAGGGGAAATTACAATATAGCCGGCTTGTGACACTCCATGCAACCCCTTATTTTTGTTACAAATTCCAGATTTATGACTACGCCTCTCCTTTGAGCCATGGTCTGTTGAAAACCTCACAGTGGCAAGCTGCACACATTGATGAAAAATAGGAAATCTCAGGGGAAAAAAAAAAACACAAAAAAACTATCCCTCGAAAAAAGCAGCAGTCTGGTGCAAAACTCCAAGAATCATCTGTGTCTGGGTTTTCTGTTTGCGAGCAGTTGTCAGACAAAGCCCTCTGTGCTCAGGACAATGGGCTGCCCAGCAACTTCTCCATCAGGGCGCAGGAGAGCAGCAATGAGGTCGTATGGAAGGAAGCAGGGGGCAAGGAGGTGAGGTTGTGGTAGCAATTTTGCAGAGCAGGTGGGGGAAGAGCACGGCAGGGTTTCAGCCCTACGAGGTTCATTTCCAGAATTCAGTGCCCACAGCCAGCAGGTGGAGAAAGCAGGTAACGTAACCAGAAGACAATGGGCAGACGGTCCAATCACAACAGCCTCTCTACCTGTTCCCTATGCCATCTCTTGGGCATCCAGGAAGTTACTTGCAATTTTTTTTTCTGATCAAAAAATGACTGAGGCTTAGACACAAAAAGCCCCACACTATTTCCATTCCATATATACCTAATCTCATTTATGTCATATGTCCAGAATAGAGACGTCCACAGAAACGGAAAGTAGATTCGTGGTTGCAGGTGCCGGGGAGAGAAGCTAGGGGGAGGGACCTGCTGATGGACACAGGGTTCTTTTTGGGTTGAAGAATGTTCTGGAATGAGATGGTGGTGATAATTGCACAATTGTGAATATATTAATGAACACTGACAACTCTTCAATATGGTGAAGTTATATGATATATGAATTATATCTTTATTGTGAAAAGTTATTCAGGCTTAAGATTTTACTGAAGAGCACTTTCTCCAGGAGGGGGCAAAATACAGAGAAAAAAGGCGAATAGCTCAATCCCATCTCTGTTTGTTTGTTTTACCTTTACTATTTTGTAGCTCTTTTCTTCGGACTAGCATGTGTTGAGTACCTAATATGTGCAGAGTGAACATAGTAGGAGTGCAGGCTCAGGTTGCATATGTAAGGTCACTGAAGCTTCCCAGCTCTTCATGTGATGTGGGTCCTTTGTATCCCATTCTGCAAGTACAGAGACTGAGGCACGGCCCACCTAGGGGCCCAGAGCTGCCAGTGGGCATATTGGGATTTACCTGGGGGTGATAGGAGACCCTTTTCCTGCTCACTTTCATGGCTTCCAAGTGATTCAGGAGCTGGCAAGGAATTTCTGCCCTATCAGTGACTTTTGCTGTATATCTTTATCTGGACGATAAATCAAACCACCTTCTGGACCACAGGGTGGGAGTTAGCAACTGAACACCTGCCTCCTTCTTGGCAGGCAGCAAAGGGCAAACTCACCTTTCTAGCGGGTCCCTGATAAGCCCCGCACTCTTCCATGAGTTACCTGTGCCTGGAACAGGGCCACCAGAAAATGCTCTCCATAGATGAATTTACTTGGAACTGAAACAGTGGAGTTGCATGTCTGTGCCTGTAAGATATGGAGTCCGCATTCCTGGGACTTGGTATCGTTCCTGACAAGTTTGGAGAAAAGGATGGTAGAATTCAGTCGCACAGCAGCACAGAGAGTTCCTCACATCACAGAATGTGTACAACGCAGAATGAAAGCAGGGCCGCAGAAGCAGGCTTCATGACTCTGTGAGACTTGAAGGAGAGAGAAAGGATGCAGGGAAGAACATTTCTCACGTGACTTGCAGCTGCCTCCAGCCTGGAAGCAGAACGTTTTCTGTCGACATCATAAAATCATGTAGGAAAAAAACCTCCTGTCTGACCTGATATTGATGGTGCCTGTGAAATACATGTAGTATTAGGGGGAAAAATCCCCACAGAATTTGCTAAAAGTCTATCACACTTTAACTCTTTAGATCTTAGGAGCATGTAGCCCAGGGGTTCCCAGCCTTAGCTCTACTACACAAACACTTAGGGAGCTTTATAAAAATATTCTTTCCTCACCCCCATGACAGCGGATTCCTGATCTGTGAGAGTGGGGCCCAGGTGTCGGATTTTCAGATCAGTGTGTTGTGCAGAAACATTGGATATTTATATAGTATAGGGGTGTATGCTATAATCCCTAAATCAGGAACTTCCACAATCTATAGGATAGATTCTCAGTTATCCACTTAAAAAATACCTGTACATAAAATGAAATCTCACTTTCACTCTGATTTAGAATATATCACCATTATTTTCTACAGCAATATTAGTTTCCTGTTCCATTTTGCTGACATTTAATTTAAAGTCCATTGGTGGGGCTTCCCTGGTGGTGCAGTGGTTAAGACTCTGCCTGCCAATGCAGGGGACACAGATTCGATCCATGACCCAGGAAGATCCCACATGCTGTGGAGCAAAAAAGCTGGTGCACCACAGGTACTAAGCCTGCTCTCTAGAGCCTGTGAGCCACAACTATTGAGCCCACGCCCACAACTACTGAATCCCACATGCCTAGAGCCTGTGCTCCACAACAAGAGAAGCCACCGCAATAAGAAGTCTGCGCACTAGCACTATTTACAATAGCCAGGACATGGAAGCAACCGAAATGCCCATCAACAAATGAATGGATACAGAAGATGTGGCATATATATACAATGGAATACTACTCAGCTATAAAAAGGGATGAGATGGAGCTATATGTAATGAGGTGGATAGAACTACAATCTGTCATACAGAGTGAAGTAAGTCAGAAAGAGAAGGACAAATATTGTATGCTAACTCACATATACGGAATCTAAAAATGGTACTGATGAACTCAGTGACAAGAACAAGGATGCAGATACAGTGAATGGACTGGAGAACTTGAGGTATGGGAGGGGGTGGGGGGTGAAGGGGAAACTGAGACGAAGCGAGAGAGTAGCACAGACATATATATACTAGCAGCTGTAAAATAGTCAGTGGGAAGTTGTTGTATAACAAAGGGAGTCCAACTCGAGGATGGAAGATGCCTTAGAGGACTGGGGCAGGGAGGGTGGGGGGGACTCGAGTTGGGGGGAGTCAAGGAAGGGAGGGAATATGGGGATATGTGTATAAAAACAGATGATTGAACCTGGTGTACCCCCCAAAAAATAAAAAAAAAATAAAAAAAAAATAAAAAAATAAAAAAAGAAGTCTGCGCACTGCAGTGAAGAGTAGCCCCCACTCTCCAAAACTACAGAAAGCCTGTGCACAGCAATGAAGACCCAATACAGTCAATAAATACAAAAAGTAAATAAATAAAATAATTAATATATAGAAAATAAAGTCCATTGGTGTATCAGTTAGCTACTGCTGTGTAACAACCCCCCCCCCAAAAAAAAGAGCCTCAGTGGCCTAAAAATAACATTTATTTGTTATTTCTCACTATTGTGAAGTTTGGCTTGGCTGGAAATTCTGCTAATCTTGCTGCTAATCTTGGCTGGCCCCCTTCACACATCAGATGGGCAGATGTCTCCTGCACTGTACATCTCTCAACCTTCTCTTAGGGCCAGCAACTTAGTTTGGGGATGTCTTCTCATGACAGTGGCAGAGCACAAAAGAGCAAGCAGAAGCACCCGTGGCATCTCAAGGCCAAAGTTGGAACTGGCTCTCCATCATTTCCACCTTGTTCTGTTAGAGTAACCAAGGCCAAGCTCAGAGATGAGGACTAGGAAAGATAGGAAAGAAATGACTCACCCCTCACTCACTGGAAGGGCACTGCAAACCACACAGTAGGCTACAAAAAAGGATAAGGGATTGAGGTGAGTCATGCCCTATGGACTGTCGTGCTGAGTGAGAAGCCTTTATAAAATGAAAGCTGGTCTTGGTCACTTCCTGATGGAAATTGATGTGACATTGTTCTTAACAACAGGTCTGTTTTATCCAGAGAAGATGATGGCGTACCAAGACTAAGAGGCTTTCTTGCTAGGTCTTCCAACTTCTCCTCAGTCCTACAAGTGGCATCTTACATCCCTGGGTGTATGAGTAGTTCTTTCCAAAGTTGCCACAGTTGGCAAACTCGACTGAAACCCAAACAGGTGAAACATCTCTAGCAGAGAAAAGTAGGTCAGTGCATCATTTCCTTCAAAGCCCGCACACAGTACCACATGCAGATAGACGCTTAATGAATGCTCATTGGGAATGATTACGACTGCATTTCCATCCGCAATTTAGCCATCAGCTGTTTATTGAAAAACACTGATTGTTTTTTTTTTCTCTTTTAATCTCTAAGCTCTTATGGTTCTTGAGGAAAATAAATTGTGAAGCAAACTAGCTAAGGCTCACTTCCGCCTCTTTTAACTTCAGGAGGGGGCAGTGAGGCTTCGCCAAGCAGGAATAGACAGGTGACCCCCTTTCAGGTCAGCACTCCATCCCCATGTGCTGGTCCAAAGGGCACTCAGAAATTTTGTTTGCAGGTGTCTTACCCACGACTCTTCCTTTTATCCCAGGGGTGGATTAGAATGTTCACTTTCCGCTCACCTTCTGCTTCTGACTCAACCTGGAGAATTCTCATCTGTTTTGTTCTTTGGGATGACCTGGGTACCATCTTGGAACTCAGCAGAGATGGTAAAACAATGCCTCAGCCACCAAACACTCCAAGACAACTTTCTTCTCTGAATTACAGCATGAAGGCAAAGAAGGCTCCTCAGTGATTTACAAACCCGTTGGGCTCAGGGAGGAATCAGTTGCACCGATTCACTTAATCACGTCTACGCCACATTCCCAACTTGTATTGCGAGACCTCACAATGGCAGCTGTAGTAGCTGGTGATGGGGATGTTGGAGATGCAATCTACTAGTCTCTCTACTTTTCTGTGTGCTTGTGGTTTTTCGTAATAACAAGTTAAGAGGGAGGTTGCATACATGCTGGCCTATGACAGTGTCGTTTGAGTAAACCCAAATCATTCCGTGTCTAAATATAGGGGTCGTGGCTTATTGGTTAAGAGTAGGGTTGGCAAACCATGGCTCATAGGCCAAATCTAGCCAGCCACCTGTTTTTGTACAGCCCATGAGCTAAAAATGGCTTTTGCATCTCTAAATGATTGGAAAAAAAAATTGAAAGAAGATATTTTGTGACAAGTGAAAATTATATGAAATTTAGATTTCAGTGTCTATAAATAAGGTTTTGTCCAGCCATGCTATTTCTTATGTGTCCGCAGTGGCTGCCTTCACACTCTGAGGGCAGAATTGAGTAGTTGAAGCAAAGAAGCCTTAAATATTTATAATCTGGCCCTTTGCAGCCAATATTTGCTGACTCCTGTCTAACAGCATAAACTCAGAAACCAGACTTACTGGGACAAGTCCAACTCTGTTACTTACTCGCAGCATGACCTTGAACCCCACTGTGCCTCAGTATTCCTTTCTATACATTGGGAACGATGGTCATGATATAATCCTGTCCTTCTCACGTGAATATTGTGAGAATAAAAAGAACTAATATACATAAAGGGCTGAAGTAAGTCAGAAAGAGAAAAACAAATATCGTATAGTAACGCATATATGTGGAATCTAGAAAAATGGTATAGATCAGCCAGTATGCAAGGCAGAAATAGAGACACAGATGTAGAGAACAAACATATGGACACCAAGTGGGGAAAGTGACGGGGGCGGGGCAGGGGGGAGTGGAATGAATTGGGAGATTCAGATTGCCATATCTACATTACTAATAAGAAAAAAAATCAAACCGTGCGCTTTAAATATATTCAGTTTATTGTATGTCAATTATATCTCAATAAAAGGTCTTAAAATATATATGTGTGTGTGTATATATATATATATATAGAGCTGAAAACAGTGCCTCACACATAAAAATGATCCTTTCAGTGATGTGAAACATTCTGCCAGCAAAGCCCTTGATGGGAAAAAGTATGAACCAAATCTCTTTTTTGATCTTCCTCCCAGAATTCGTGGACAGTGGAACCCAGGCTGTTCTGCTTCCGTAATCATTCTATTTGGATCTTCTTTGCCGAATGTGTATTTCTTCTCTGTGTTTCTCAAGCTGAAATAGAATAGACTCAGAAGCACCTAAATTGTACCAGAAATTGGCACTGGTTAACAGATTTACATCAGATGCTAGGGAAGTGCAAGGAACTGCCAGCATCCCAGCCCCAAGCAAAACCAGCCCACAGGTGAGCTGGGGGATTGGGCAGGGCTCACCCTCTGCTAAGGCTCTAGACCCGGTGCCTGCAGAAATGGAGACTTTTCTGGGATGCCCGGATTAAAGTGACAGAAAACTTCTCTTCTTTGAGGGCTTCATCAAAGCTGAATTTCGGGAACTCCAAGGGATCCCCCCCCACAGATTACCATTCAGGGTTCAGATCTGCCATCCCGATCAAGAGTATGGACCTCACCAGCCTCCGGAGCAGCCTCCCATCCATAGGGAGCCAGGCTGGCAGGAAGAGAACCCGTG
This sequence comes from Hippopotamus amphibius kiboko, assembly GCF_030028045.1. NCBI lineage: Eukaryota > Metazoa > Chordata > Mammalia > Artiodactyla > Hippopotamidae > Hippopotamus > Hippopotamus amphibius. The sequence continues at coordinate 23,960,362 of NC_080193.1, forward strand.
GGAGAAAATGTGAAGAGCATCTGGCATGCGCATTTCAAATTGTCTGAGCAAGAATGACTCAAGCACATGCATCATCTTTCAGCCCGTAATTCATCGGAAAAGGATTCTGCTCTTTGAAAAGGGTTTGTGAATAGATCCTCCGTCGGCTCAGAAGGGGTGGGGATCAAACCTGGGTTGTTTATCACTGTTCCCAGCTCCCTGCCTTGTGCTGGGCAAATAGTAGGTGTTTAATAAATGTAGGCTGAATGCCAGCACGAATGGGTGAGTGCGAATTGTTAATGGAATACAGACTTGTGCATGGTGCGTTCTGCTTGGATGGATATCTGAATGCGATGCTTAAAGGTATCGTTGCTAGAGGTGAGAAAGCTTCTCTCATGTAATTATTAAAATAACAACAATAAAATTATACCAGCAACAAGATAACAGTTATTAAGGGTTCACCAGAAGCCAGCTATGACCCCAGCATCAGCATACCATAGGCCACATGTTCCTCCCAACCACCTTAATGGTTTGTATTGGATGTAGAAAGCAAGCAGGGTTCTGAAGCTTATTTGCACAGATACAAGGCATGGGGCCAGGATGTGAGCGAGGCTGTCTGGCTTTAGAGTCATCACTGCTCACCAGTCTGCTGTACCCACACTGTCAAAAAAGCAGGTCCCACGTCTAGAGCACACCTGTGCTAAGTGCTTTCCCAGCATCATCTCCCAGAAGCTTCCTTATTGCTTTAAGCACTCTCTTTGTCCCACTTTACAGATGAGGAAACTGAGGGTTGGGAACGTGTGGCTCAAGGTTCCTTGTCATACAGATGGCAAGGCACAAGCTCCATCCCGCAATCTGATTCTGGAAGGAGAAGCCTAATTGTGCCTCTTCCACCAGCGACATTATTAGCCTCCAGTATGGCATCTGGGTCTCGATGGCAATTCCAGAACTGCTTCACTGCACCCCAGAGAGAGGGCAGGAGGGCCCAAACCCTTAGGACACTCTTCCCACCTGCCAGAGGCCCTGTTTCCTCATGGACAAATGGATGTGCGGTCACATCGGCCCTTGCAGGGTTGTCGCAAAGCCCTAGCAGGAGCCCTGAGCACATGAACGGTTCGCTACACTTAAAGACTGTTTATCATCTTCTTCTGCTTCTTCAGGATCAAGCCCCACTCCTCTCAAAGCCCCAGTTTCACACTTTAAAAGCCCACAGAGTCCTCTTTCTTCTGGGGCCTCCCCTTATCTTGCAGAATAAGCCACCAGGAGGGCCCTGAGTTTCCCACAGTGGCCTCCTTCACTGTCCTGAGCACGGGGACCCTGATTTCTTGGGCGGGGGGGGGGGGGGGGGGAGGTGTAGGTCTCTCTCATCTCCCCGCACAGAGCCTTGCACAGAACAGGAGCTCAGTGTGGATCTGGATATGTGGACAGACATGTGAGCATGGGAAGAGGGTGCAGAGCAAAATTAATGTTTGCCCCAGGGGAGGAGCAGCAGCTAAGGGGGTCCCCGAGGCATCTATGCACTGAAGGAGCCCCAGAAGTCTTCCCCAGCCTTGATGAGTGCTGCAGACCTACCACGTCGGTTTCCCGCTCCATCACTTAACTGTGTGAATGTCAGCAAGCTCCCTACCTCCTGGCGCCTTACTATCCCTGTTTGTAAAATGCAGTTGCTGCGAGGATTGGGATAAAGCATTCAGAGCCTGGTCCAGACTAATCTTTTTGAAGGTGTTTGTTAAATACATTTCTGTGGATGGAAGCCATGGTGTGCAGGGATCAGTAGGGCTGGTCGTCAGGGCCTCGTGTGAAATGTTCAGGAATTATACCAGCCGGTTTTGAAACAGCCATCACTGAAAATCGAGTTATAGAAAAATACAATTAAATAAATTGTATTAAAAACAAAGCTCCTGGGACTTCCTAGGTGGTGCAGTGGTGAAGAATCCACCTGCCAGTGCAGGGGACACGGGTTCGATCCCTGCTCCGGGAAGATCCCACATGCCGCGGAGCAACTAAGCCCGTGCGCCACAACGAAGAGTAGCCCCTGCTTGCCGCAACTAGAGAAAGCCCGAGTGCAGCAACGAAGGCCCAATGCAGCCAATAAATAAATAAATAAATTTATAACAACAAAGCTCCTAAGAACAAACTAGTGGTTACCCAAGGGGAGGCCAGGGGGCGGGGCAATCTAAGGGTGGGGGAGGGGGAGGTACAAACTATTGGGTGTATGGGCTCAAGGATGTATCGTACAACGTGGGGAACAGAGCCAGTACTTTGTAATAACTGTAAATGGAAAGTAACCCTTAAAAAATTGTATAAAAATTAAAAAAAAAACAAAGCTCTCAATCAAAACTCATCAATTCCCAAAAATTATTCTGTAGGTTAATGTTATCTGCACTCTTGAGATTATCCATATTTATTGTATCCAGAAGGGGGAAATGCTCCTCAGATTCCTTCCCAGCTCTGGTTCAGAGTCCTCATGCTGGCAGTTTGAACTCTATTATGCTGGGAATATTTTATTTTTCTTATTTTATTTTTTAAAAAATGTTATTGGAGTACAGTTGCTTTACAATGTTATGTTAGCTTCTGCTCTGCAGCAAAGTGAATCAGTTATACATAGACACATATTCCCTCTTTTTTGAATTTCCTTCCCATTTAGGTCACCACAGAGCACTAAGTAGAGTTCCCTGTGCTATACAGTAGGTTCTTATTAGTTATCTACTGTATATATAGTCGTGTGTATATGTCCATCCCAGTCTCCCAAGTCATCCCACTCCCCTTTCCACCTTGGGATCTGTAAGTTTGTTCTCTACATCAGTGTCTGTATTTCTGCTTTGCGAATAATTTCATCTGTACCTTTTTTCTAGATTCCACATATAAGCAATATTATATGATATTTGTTTCTCTCTTTCTGACTTACTTCACTGACAGTCTCTAGGTCCATCCACGTCTCTGCAAATCTTTTACACGACAGAAATTAACAAACATCGCAAAACAAGACTTGGTCCCCTCCACAGCCCCCCACTTCATCCCCTTCAGAGAGCCAGTTGTTGAACTTTTACCAGCACATCACTAGATGAATTCCTGGCTGGTTCCAAACTTCCCTTTCAAAGGCAGAGGCCCCGCAGGAAGGACATTTCAAGCTGTTTTCCCCATTAACTTCTCAGCCTGAGAGATTTGATCAGATCACAGATCTGGCCAAGGTTTTGAACTTGGGCGGGGGCAGAAGGGAATGTGGAGGAGGGTTCCCGCTGGAGACCGCAGCTCTAGGGAACAGCTGCAGCGGGAGGTGGGGGGGTGGGAGGCAGGTGGCAAATGGGCTTTGCAGATTTCCCAGGAACACACTGACCCCGAGGGGCCACCACAGTGTTCCTGATGTCCCATTATTCCTGTATGCTGGCCGCCTCTCCCACCCAGACTGCTGCCCTCCCAGAACCCCTTACTTCTTCTTGTAACCACTCTTCTTATCAGAGATGAAATAGCGATTCTCAGATGTTAAAAGGGCTATTTTATAAGAAAGAAATCAGCCATGGAAAGAAGTTCCTGCAAGAGAGAGTTCAGTTCAATTAAAGAAAGACTTTTTTTAGTAGCTAGAGGTGAACTCCCAAGAAACAGGCTTTCTCCTAAAATAAACTTCTTCAAAGAGTTGGAGCAGAAGCCCCTTGGCCATTGGAAGAGGATACTGGAGAAGGCATCTGGGCTTTGAGATGGACATTATGCTAAGGCCACGTTCTAAGTCAAAGAGAGTGGTTCTCACTTTGGGATGAGGGGTGATTTTGCTCCCCAGGGGAATTTTGAAATGTCTAAAGACATTTTTGGTTGTCATAATGCTACTGGCTTCTAGTGGGTGAGGCCGGGGGTGGGGATGGGTACCAAAGTCTTACAGTGCACAGAAGGCCCCCACACCAAAGGTGTGCCCCTCCCCAAATGTCAGTAGTGCCAAAGTTGAGAAATCTGCTCTAGGATGTAATGAACCCTGGTCTCAGGCCTTCTTAAGATGATACAGAAGAGTTTTGAGTTCTCAAATTGTTGATTCTCAAACAGAAACAGATCCACAGACTCAGAGAACAAACTTATGGTTTACCAAAGGGGAAAGGTGGAGGGGAGGGATAAATTGGGAGTTTGGGATTGACATGTACACACTGCTATATTTAAAACTGATGCAGCAACTGTGGAGAACAGTACAGATGTTCATTAAGGAACTAAAAAACGAACTACCATGTGACCCAGCAATCCCACTACTGGGAGTATACCCTAAAAAAACCATAATTCAAAAAGACACATGCACCCCAGTGTTCATTGCAGCACTACTTACAGTAGCCAAAGCATGGAAGCAACCTAAATGTCCATCAACAGATGAATGGATAAAGAAGATGTGGCACATATATACAATGGAATATTACTCAGCCATAAAAAGGAATGATATTGGGTCATTTGTAGAGATGTGGATGGACTTAGAGTCTGTCATTACAGAGTGAAGTAAATCAGAAAGAGAAAAACGAATATTGTATATTAACACGTATATGTGGAATCTAGAAAAATGGTACAGATGAACCTACTTACAGGGTAGGAATGGAGATGCAGATGTAGAGAATGGACACGTAGACACAGATGGGAAAGGGGACGATGGGAAGAATTGGGAGATTAGAATAGACAAATATACACTACCACGTGTAAAATAGATAGCGAGTGGGAATCTGTTATAAAACACCGGAAACTCAGCTTGGTGCGCTGTGATGACCTAGATGGGTAGGATGGGGAGGGAGGGTGGGAAGGAGGCCCAAGAGGGAGGGGATATGGGGATATATGTATACATATAGCTGATTCACTTTGTTGTACAGCAGAAACTAACACAACATTGTAAAGCAATTATACTCCAATAAAAAATAAATAAAAATAAGTAAAATAGATAATCAACAAGGACCTACTATATAGCACAGAGCGCTCTGTTCAATATTCTGTAATAGCCTAAATGGGAAAAGAATTTGAAAAAGAATAGATACGTGTATATGTATACCTGGATCACTTTGCTGTACACCTGAAATAAACACAACATTGTTAATCAACTCTACTCCAATATAAAATGAACATTTTTAAAAAAAAAACCTGTTGATTCTTTCATTTCCCACCATCATGCTGAATCCCATTAATGAACTGATGGGTGGGGGGAGAGGTTTCTAAGGGACAGTAAAGCCTTTTTCCTTTCCCCCTCCTCCTCTTTTTGATTTTTATCCACTCTTCCATTTATAGCAGCTGTATATCATATTTATAGCATGTAACGTTTCAAGGTTACATCTGAGATGTCAAGTCAAAAAAAAAAAAAAATGGCCTCTCCCGGATCCTCAGAGATTTCTCTTCATATTGAGGAGACAGAGATGGACACGTTGTGGGTCGGTTTCATTTTAGAAATGGGACAAGAGGATGATTCATGGAGATAGAGTCCCCCCAGTTATACCTCCTAGACCTGGAATTTGGTCAGATTGGCTGCGTGGCGAGGGCTTTGTAGGCACACCTGCTTGTTTTATTTCCCATAGTCTTATATCAAAGCATTACTATTTCAGAGATCCTTGTCACCTTGATCTGGAGTCCTGGGTGATATTGTCTGAGTTTAGAAGTGACAGCCTTTTTGGGGCATGCCTGTCTTCAAGTTTCTGAGACTGACACCGTTGGTGAGTTAGGCCAGATCTGGGGAAACCTAATATTCTCAAGTAGAAGAAAAGTAATTAAGGGAACACACAAAATTGGATGCTAAGAATGAAAATAAATTGGGTGGAAATGGACCCAACTTGTATCTACAAGCGAAGAGGCCAAGAGTCAGCCCTCCCGACAAATAAGGCATCTTCCCTCTCAGACGTTTAGCCTAATGGATTTTCCAAATCCTTGCCTTGAGGATGCTGTGGGTCAATGAGACTTTGAAAAGACTTACTACTTCTGTTTCCTTGACAACATGCCTGCCTTTCTCTCCCCCTCACCTTTTTATATTCTCACCACCTTTGAAGAAACAATGACAACTAAATTACGCTGTAGGAGGGGAGGTTTTGACAGGGAGGGCCCCTCACTCCCTGGGCAGCCCAGGGAAAGTTCTGGCTACCATTCGATCTCATTGTGTAAACTTAGTGTTCGCAGAGAATGTACAACACTTGCCGAGATAATTGCAGATTCTCCGGGATGTATTTTTAGATGCTTAATATACACGTGCGTGTGTACGCATACCCGAGTCAGCATTTTGAGTGCTGGAACTAGTGTGAAAGTCAAGGGAAAAAAAAATATCAAGGAGTCATCATGCTCCCAAGGGTGTGAATTTCTACTCTAGTCTGGAAATTTACTACTTAAACCCAGGTGAGAGCAGCCGGGAGAAAGTGGGCACCAGAACATTCTGGAAACGCTAGAGGCACAGATTAGGGCAGCTTCAGGGCTGGTTGCTTGGCTTGGAGCTGGAAGGGATGCCTCGTTGATTAGTTTCCTGCAGTGGCCAAGCGTCCAACATGCAGCTGGTATCTGGTTCCACGGAGCTCAGTGAGCTTTGCTTCCATCGTCCCCCTAACCCTCCTTCTGGTTCTAATGAGCCCCTTAAAACCATCCTTTCAGGAGCATTTATTTCACCCCCTTCCATGATCGCCTTTGTGATGTTCCAGCTCTCAAATAGAAAATTCAACCAGAATCTAACCACTTCTTAGCAACTTTGCATCAGCTACCCAAGAGTGACCTACTTTGATCTCTCTCTCCGGACTTTTGCATTGTCCTTTTTTTTTTTTTTTTTAATAGGCACCATGAAACAGTGAAATGCATAGATCTTGTGTGCCTCGTATAAACCAGTTTTGACAACCGTTAACCAAGACACAGAACTTTTTCTTTATTGAAGTAGAGTTGATTTACAGTGTTGTGTTAGTTGTAGATGTACAGCAAAGTGACTCAGTTATGCTTACATACACATATTCTTTTTTGGATTCTTTTCCATTATAGGTTATTATAAGATATTGAAATATTTCCCTGTGCTATACAGTAGGACCTTGTTGTTCGTCTATTTTATATATAGTAGTTTGTATCTGCTAACCCCAAAGTCCTCATTTATCCCTCCCCACCACCTTTCCCCTTTGGTAACCGTAAGTCTTTTTTCTATGTCTGTGATTCTGTTTCACTTTCATAAATAAGTTCATTTGTGTCATATTTCAGATTCCACATACGTGATACCATGGTATTTGTCTTTCTCTTTCTGACATTTCACTTTGTATGGTAATCTCTGGGTCCATCCATGTTGCTGCAAATGGAATTATTTCATTCTTCTCTGTGGGTGAGTAATATTCCATTGCAAGAAACAGAACTTTAACATCACCCCAGAAAGTTCCCTCATGCCCCTTTGTAGTCAAGGCATACCATCTCCATTAGAAGTAATTGAAACGGAAGGGATAGATTGGGAGTTTGAGACTGACATATACACACTACTATATTTAAAATAGATAACCAACAAGAACCTACTGTATAGCACAGGGAACTCTACTCAATATTCTATAATAACATAAATGGGAAAAGAACCTGAAAAAGAATAGAGACTTGGGGACTTCCCTGGTGGCACAGTGGTTAAGAATCTGCCTGCCAATGCAGGGGAGACAGGTTCAATCCCTGGGATGAAGATCACATATGCTATGGAGCAACTAAGCCCATGCACCACAACTACTGAGCCTGTGCTCTAGAGCCTGTGAGCCACAACTACTGAGCCCATGTGCTGCAACTAATGAAGCCCACACACCTGAAGCCTGTGCTCTGCAACAAGAGAAGCCACCACAATGAGAAGCCCACCCACCACAAGGAAGAACAGCCCCAGCTTGCCACAATTAGGGAAAGCCCATGTACAGCAGTGAAGACCCAATGCAGCCATAAATTAATTAATTAGTTAATTAAATAAAAAGAATAGAGACTTGGGCTTCCTAGGTGGTGCAGTGGTTAAGAATCCGCCTGCCAATGCAGGGGACACGGGTTCGATCCCTGCTCCAGGAAAGTCCCACATGCCGCGGAGCAACTAAGCCCGTGTGCCACAACTATTGAGCCTGCGCTTTAGAGCCCATGAGCCACAACTATTGAGCCCATGTGCTGCAACTACTGAAGCCCACACCCTAGAGCTGGTGCTCAGCAACAAGAGAAGCCATGGCAATGAGGAGCCCGTGCACCACAATGAAGAGTAGCCCCCACTCACCACAACTAAAGAAAGCCCGTGCACAGCAATAAAAGGCCCAACACAGCCAATAAAATAATTAATTAATTAATTTAAAAAAGAATAGAGACTTGTATGGGTAAAACTGAATCACTTTGCTGAACACCTGTAATTAACATATCATTGTTAATCAACTATACTCCAATATAAGATAAACATTTTTTAAAAAGTAAAAAATTAAAAAAGAACTGATCAGAATGGATGTGATGTCTGTCTCCATAGGTCAGTTTTGCCTGCCCTAGAATTCCATTCCCATGGCATCAGGCCCTCTGTGTGTGGTGTCTTTCACTCAGAGTGGTACTAACACTGGCCCATGTTCTTGTACATATCGGCAGTTCATTCCTTTTTACTGTTGAGTAGTATTCCATCGTATGAATGTACCGCAGCTTGTTTGTCCATTCACCTGTTGATGAATACCCAGACCATTTCTAGTTTTTGGCTATCTTGAAAAAAAGCTGAAATAGTCTTTTAATTGGTTTCCCTACACCTCTGACCTCACTCCTTGCTGTTTGTAGTCTGTCCACAACACAGTAGGGAAAGGGAGTCTTTTACAATCTTAATATTAAGTATTGGATCTTGCTACTCTTCTGCTTAAAATTCTCCCATACTTTCTCATCTCACTAGACAAGCAAACCTAAAATCCTTTCCATAGCCAACCAGGCCCTATGAGATCTGATCTCCCACAAGGCTCTGACTCCATCTCCTACTGCTCTCCTTCTCACTCACTGTGTTGCAGCCACACTGCCATTGCGTGAGCAGACCAGGGAGCTTTCTACCCCAGGGCCTTTGTACATGCTGTTCTTTCTGCCAGAAATGCTCTTTCCCCATATAGCCCTTCTATCATTCAGATTCCACTCTTTTAGAGAACTCTTCTCTGATCACTCTGTCTGAAAGGGACTCCTGTAGACCTGTACTGTCCATAAGTAACCACTAGCCACACATCTCTAATTAAATTAAAAATATTTACAGTTTAAAACACAGTTCTTCTGTTGCACTAGGGTCATGGCAAGTGTTCAGTAGCCACATGTGCAAGTGGTATGCAGATAAATGTGTACAACTGGCTCTCTCATGGGAGAAAACAAAGCCCCAATTTCTAGCACCTGCCAGTTCCCATGGTGTAAATACTCTCACCATAGCTGATTTCGAAGATGGCTGTATTTACCCACTGCTTGCAAATTGTGGCTTGTGGTTACTGTATTGAACAGTGTAGACTATAGAACATTTCTGTCATCAGGAAATCTCATTGGGTGTCTGTCCTTTGACTGTTTACCTTGATTGATGGGTCAGTTGATTGCATTCCTGATCACCTGCCACATAAAATATTTATAGGCATTTGTTTGTGATCTGCTCCAACTACTAGAATCCCGCTCTCTGCAAATTACAGACATGTTGTCTGCAGCACCTAGGACATAACGGGCTCCTAATACATACTTATTGAATGAATGTTTAAGTTTCATCAAGTCCTTTTCCAAACAAAACCAAAAAAAAAAATCTGTATCAGAGTAGCTTTTATAAATAAAATTCTCTTTCCAGTTCTCATCTGAGAGCCGTTTGTCCCAGCTACAGTGATGAAGGTTACAGTTCTCCATGACAGGAACTGTCTCTTATCCACAAATACATGTGGAGGGTCCTTTTCATGGCTGTTAACTTGGGGTACCTTGGAGAGCTCCAAACCACATAGTTCCTTGAAAAGACCTAGGATTCAGAATAGCAGGGCCGGTCCCTGAAAGAGCAGCTGCCTCGTCTCATCATCCCCCCAACCTTCTTCCCCACTATCAGCACTTACTCTAAGCACATTCTCCTGCTGCTTGAGGGTTGCCAAGGCCGATGTTGACACCATGAAGTGATGAGGTTGTAGCTTCCCATTCCAACCTATCTTTCATTGCCTCCTTTCTTGGCCATGCTCACACTGAAGTAAGGAGGAAGAGAAGGGAGAAAAGGAGAAGAAGAACATCAGAGAATAAAAGCTGAAAGAGGCATGGCCCCTTATCATGGATTGTGTACAGCAACATCTTAACTGCTGGAGCACCAAGACTACACTGGCTGCTGTCATGGTATCATGACATCGGTGGGATGGAGGTTGAGCTGAGCATTTGTGACAAGGATTGTGGGGCAGACTTGTGAGACATAAACACATCTGGTGCCAACAAAAATCACAGAGGTACCAGAACGTAAAATCTTTGTATTGTGAATATTTTAGGTGTGATGGGCAGGACACACAAAGAGCATGCCTATTTTAAAGGGCCACGGAGGAAACTGAGATTTTTTACAACATCCTGAAATGTGATTTTTGAGCAAACAAATAATCTAAAGAACCTAGAGGCCCATATTTGTATGCCACCAAGATTATAGTGTTTGGAAGTGTGTCATGACCCTCAAAAGACTGGACACCATCACCTTACAGTCTAAGACTGGGTGTCCTCAACTTATCCATTCCTTCTAAATAGAATTCAGACTGAATTCCAATTAAGGGGCTGAAATGTGGAGCTGTGAGGATCAATGGAAGGCTGACGGGGGAAGTGTTTGGGGAAAGCAAGTCCTTATATCATTCTATCTTGGTGAACATTCAGTTCCCTTAATCAAATGTCCATGAAAAAGTGTAGATTTTGTGCCAAGAGCTGGCATGGACTCAAGAACTAGCTCAGGTCAAGGTTAATTCCAGATCCCACCTTGGGTTTGACTTACGTTTTAGAAACTAGTCTGATTCTTCTGTGGTCAGAAGTACCAGAAGGCTTTCTTCCCCTCCCTTTGCCCCAGAAACGCTCCTGATGTGCCCAGAGAACATCTTGGCCGCCATGATGGCTTCCAAGACCATGTGAAACACAGTCCCTCGCCTTCCCATCACCTTTGGAAAGAATGACTTACTGGGTGGACGTCACATCTCAGTGAACCCAGCTAGAGGCAGAACAGGCTCCGGGAGGACCACATGGTGGAATGATGGAGCCAATTGTGATTGTCACATCAAATAATGGCATGTCACCACAGATTCTCTTTACCAAGAGTATCTGGAGCCACTTTAATGTGGATGTACCTACTGGTCAGTTCTAAATAACAAGCCAATCCCAATGTAGAAAGCCTAAGCAGCGGAGTGGGAAGAATGTTGATTATAAATCAGGAGAATGGGAGTTTCAGAACTAGCTCTGGTCCTATCTGATGATGTGATTCTAGTAAAGTCCCCAAGTCCCAGTGGTTAAATCACAATCTGTGTAGTAAAGATAATAGTGTCTGGTCCATCCATCCTATGGGATAATGGATCAATGCTGATTATTTTTCTTTTTTTAATGATTACTGTATGCCAGGGACTGTCACTGCCTTATTTCATTTAATTCATAGAGGTATGAGCTATTCCAGTTAAAATACCCATTTTTCAGATGGGAAAATCAAGGCCAATTTTTAAAATTGTTTGTTTGTTTGTTTGTGGCTGCATTGGGTCTTCGTTGCAGCACACAAGATCTTTCACTGCAGCGCTGTGGCACACGGGCTTCTCTCTAGTTGTGGTGTGCAGGTTTTCTCTTCTCTAGTTGTGGTGCACGGGCTCCAGAGCACATGGGCTCTGTAGTTTGCAGCACGTGGGTCCTCTAGTTGAGGCACATAGGCTCAGTAGCTGTGGCTCGCGGGCTTAGTTGCTCCGAGGCATGTGGGATCCCAGTTCCCCAACCAGGGATTGAACTCCTGTCCCCTGCATTGCAGGATGGATTCTTTTTCTCACTGAACCACCAGGGATGTCCCCAGGCTGACTTTTGATGGCTCAGCTGCAGAGCTAAGTTAGTTAGATGTAGAGCTGGTGTCCAGCCCAGCAGTGACTGATTCCGAAGACCATACTTCTAACCACAGTGCTAGTCTCTTGGTGGTGGGGGAGGGGAATGGTAGGGATGTGTGAAGAGAACCTGTGGGCAAAACAAAGCAAGCTGCCCCTTTGTAGCAATATTTGTTATCATTGATAAGACCAGGAATTTTGGCTGTCACAAGCCTCTTTTTTTTCCCCTTGGAAAACAACTTTGAAGTTGATGGATTAGGCTGTAATAGAACATTTTGGGCATCTTAAAAAGTTCAGAATTACCAACTGATTCTGTCTCTGAATTTAGCTTCAAACCACCCTGCCTTGTTCAGCAGAGAGCAGCACATATGTTCCCGGCAGTGTCCACTGGCTGATTGTACACAGGGGAGTGAGGGTCAATTGGAGATTAGTCCCTGCACCATTCCTGTGACTTCTCTTTGGCTCGGATTTACGTTATAAGCATCCTGATCTACTCCCTAGGAGTGTCAGGTGCTCAAGAAGCTTTCCTTAACCCACTTGGGGCCATTTCACCTTGTAATCAACTTGCTTCTGTTCCAGCTCAGGCCCTGGTGTGCTTCACCCTGGCCTCCACGCCTCCTCTATGCGCTCATTCTTGTCTTCTAGGCTTGGCACTTATTCCCATCGTGCTCCTGGACTGCCTTTCTGGCTCCTTCTCAAGGACTTTGGGTTGTATTAGTGTCACCAGCTCTCCCCTTCTGGTTTCCTATACCTGTCAGCTTTACCCTCGTTGTGCTCCTGTTGGCTAACTGCCAGTGACCTTTGTGGCTCCACTAATCCCCTCTAGGGGATGTTTCAGGTGGATTCTTCCAGACCAGTGCTTCTGCATCCTTCCCAATCATCCTTATGGTCTCCAGGCTAACTCACTAGGATTTATAAGTTCTATAAAGATCTGAAAGTTTTGTTATGTTGTTGTGTTGATTCAATGATCTCCACATATAACTATAGGCTCTATAAAAGCAGAAACTTTGTATATATAGCTTACTATTATCTGTAAAATAGAATTTGGATGATCAGGAACCAGACAAGGATGTCTGCTCCCTCAATTTCTATTCAGTATTGTACTGTAGGTTCCAGCCAAGCCAATTAGGCAGGAAAATGAAATAAAAGGTATCCAGATTGGAAACGGAAGAGCAAAACTCTTTATGTGCATATGGCCTGATGTATGTAGAAAATCCTAAAAATAAAATCTATTAAACTTTTATTTTAAATCTATTAAATCAATTAAAAACTATTATTACCAATAAAAGAGTCCAGCAAGGTTTCAGGATATAAGATCAATATTAAAAATTGTATTTCTATACACTAGCAATGAACATCGGAAAATGAAATTAAGGCAGCAATTCAATTTACAATAGCATCCAAAAAGTGCCTAGGAATAAATTTTTAAAAGAAGGGCAAGACTTGTACTCTGGGAACTACAAAATATTGTTGAAAGAAGTGAAAGAAGACCCGAATAAATGCAAAGACATCCTGCGTTCTGGGATTGGAAGACTTACTATTGTTAAGATGGCAATGCAGGCTTTCCTGGTGGCACAGTGGTTGGGAATCCACCTGCCAATTCACGGGGTTCTATCCCTGGTCCAGGAAGAACCCACATGCCATGAAGCAACTAAACCTGTGTGCCACAACTGAGCCCACATGCCGCAACTACTGAAGCCCGCGTGCCTAGAGCCTGTACTCCGCAACAAGAGAAGCCGCTGCAATGAGAAGCCTGCGCACCGTAATGAAGAGTAGTTCCCGCTCTCCGCAACTAGGGAAAGCCCGTGTGCAGCAACAAAGACCCAACTCAGCCAATAAATTAATTAATAAAAAAAGATGGCCGTGCTCCCCTAGATTGATCCACAGATTCAATACGATTCCTGTCAAAATCCCAGCTGCCACTTTTGCAGAAATTTTCAAGATGAACTTAAATTCATATGGAAATGCAAAGGAACCAGAATGGCCAAAATAATTTTGAGGAAGAATTACAAATCTTGAAGGCTCATGCCTCTGATTTCAAAAACTTAATACAAAGCTTCAGTAAGGTTCGTAACACAAGAACTGTGTGGTACCAGCATAAAGAGAGATATATAGATCAGTGAAATAGAATTGAGTCCAGAAATAAACCCATGTATTTATGGTAATTGATTTTCAACAAGGATATGAAGGCAATTCCATGGGGAAACACGTCTTTCAACAAATGATGCTGGGCAACTGGCTGTCCTCAGGCCAAAGAACGTTCCTTCATCTGGTAACTCTGATGGGACCAATTGAGATGGTGAGCTTTATGTGTCGGCTTGACTTTGGCTAAGGAGTACCCAGACAACTGGTAAAATACTATTTCTGGGGTGTCTGTGATGGTGTTTCCAGAGGAGATTAGCCCTTGAATGAGTAGACCTAGTAAAGAAGATCTTCCCTCCCCGTGTGGGTGGGCGCCATTCAATCCATCGAGGGCTCGAATAGAACAAAAATGTGGAGGGAGGGAGAATTCCCTTTCCCTCTTCCTGAGCTGGGATGTCCATTTTCTCCTGCCCTCAGACATCAGAGTTCCTGATTCTCTGGCCTTTGGACTCTTGGAAATTATTACCCCACCACCACCTGCACCCTCAGGTTGTTGGACTCAGACTAAATTATACCCCTGGCTTTTGTGATTCTCCAGCCCACAGAGGGCAGATCATGGGAATTATCAGCCTCCATCATTGCGTGGGCCAATTGCCATCTTAAATTTCCTCTTATAAATCTACATCTAGCCTATTGGTTCTTTTCCTTTGAAGACCACTGACTCATCCACCAGTGGGTGACACCCACCCAGAGAGCCCCTACTTGCAGTGGAGGGATTGGCAGCCTCTGCCTAAGCTGGGATGCTGCCTTGTTTTGCATAGAAAACACACGTCCATAGAACTTTCCATCTGCTCCGTTCTCCTGAGTGCTCCCCGTTCAGTCCCACTTAACCAGTCACAGAGCATTTTAGAAGCCTCTGTCAATTGGAAGTTGGAATAATAGCACTGCCATTACCTCAAGCACTGTTGAAACATGAAGGGTAAAAATGCGTCTCATTATTCAGGTTCTCAGAAGTGAAGGCATGGAGCCAGGATGGTCCCATTCACTCTCAAGGCCTTACTTTTGATGCTCTCCACCTTTAAATATTAATTTCTTTTCAAGGAAGTGAAGAAAAGTTGAAGGCTATCATTGACCTCAAAACAGCAGATTTTCTCACGTTTGAAGAAGCATTATCTGCCGGTGAGGCTTTTGGATTCTCTGATGAGCATCTGATGTACAGTTTTTAGAGTCAAGAAAATTCTCTCACTTTTAATTCAGAGCAAGGAAGAATGCAAAATTCAGGCAAGGAACAGAAGTTTCTGGTCCTGTTGGGAATAGCCAGATGACACCTTTCCAGGCCTGATTCCTGTTAAGTTCTATAGTAGTCTTTTTCTTCCAGTGGACCACTTATTTATGCCTTTGGGCCTCAGTTGGTGTGTCTATAAATTGAGGAATTGAGCTAGACCCTAAAACTTATGATTCTGAACTTCAGTTTTCAGGTCTTTTTATACTGGCATAATCTTAGTTTGGTGCATTAAAGCTACAACAATACTAGCAACAGCTAACGTTTATTGGGTGGTTACAATGTGCTTACTCTGTCATTTTCCTTTGGTCCCCTCATCAGTGCTATGAGGGAGGTTCTGTCACTTGCTCCACTACACAGGTGAGGACTTGGGGGCTCAGAGAGGTTAAGTATCTTGCCCAAGCTCACAAAGCTATTAAGGGTCAGA
The DNA here is from genome assembly GCF_030028045.1 of Hippopotamus amphibius kiboko. Taxonomy (NCBI): domain Eukaryota; kingdom Metazoa; phylum Chordata; class Mammalia; order Artiodactyla; family Hippopotamidae; genus Hippopotamus; species Hippopotamus amphibius. Next base: position 23,976,086 of record NC_080193.1, read on the forward strand.
GCTGGCATTCAAACCTAGACCTAAGTACCAAGTCTTGACTGTGGTCTAACTATCTACTGCTATTGAGCAAATGACCCCAAAACTTAGAGGCTTACAAGAATGCAATCATTTTATTATCTCTCATAGTTTATGTGGGAATTCGAGAGGGGCTTGGCAGGGTAGCTTAGCTCATGGTCTCTCTCCAGTGGCTGGAGCTAGAACCAGAGCAGCTGGGAACTGCTGGGCTCTCTCCTTCCTCTTTCTTCCCTGCCTCCCTCCCAAGTATCTCTGGGCCTTTCCTGTGGCCTTTGCATGTGAGTTCATGAGTCTCCCTCACAATGTGGTGGCCTCCGGAAAAGTCAGGCTGTGTGTATGGCAGCTCAGGGGCTCCAAGAGCAAGTGAGCTCAGGGATGAATTACAAATGAATAGCCTTACAGGGTACATATATACAGTGGAATACTGTGCAGCCATAAAAAAGAATGAAATCATGCCATTTGCACCATATGGATGCAACTAGAGATGATCATAGTGAGTGAAGTAAGTCAGACAGAGAAAGACAAATACCATATGGTATCACTTGTAAGTAGAATGTAAGATATGACACAAATTAACTTATCTATGAAACAGAAACAGACTCAGACATAGAGAATAGACTTGTAGTTGCCAAGGGGGAGGGGAGTGGGAGGAGGGATGGAGTGGGAGTTTGGGATTAGCAGATGCAAACTCATACATAGGATGGGTAAACAACAAGGTGCTACTGTATAGCACAGGGAACTAAATTCAATATCCTGTGTAAAATGCATAATAATGGAAAAGAATATGAGGGACTTCCCTGGTGGTGCAGTGGTTAATAATCCATCTGCCAGCTCAGGGGACATGGATTCGAGCCCTGGTCTAGGAAGACCCCACATGCCACAGAGCAACTAAGCCCGTGCACCACAACTACAGAGCTTGAGATCTAGAGCCCATGAACCACAACTATTGAGTCCATGTGCTACAACTACTGAATCCCTTGCACCTTGAGCCTGTGCTCCGCATCAAGAGAAGCCACCACAATAAGCCCACACACTGCAACAAAGAGAAAGCCCATGCACAGCAACGAAGGCCCAATGCAGCCAATAAATTAATTTTAAAAAAAGAATATGAGAAAATAATGTATATATATGTATATCTGAATCACTTTGCTGTACAGCAGAAATTAACAGAGTATTGTAAGTCAATTATACTTCAATTAAAAAATACTAATTAAAATAGAATAGCCTTTTATGACATAGCCTTGGAAGTCACACACACAACATTCCTTAAAGTAGCACCATCACACTCATTTGGTCCAGAGTCAAAAGAGCCCACCCATTTCAAACAGATGGGACAGGAACTCCCACCTCTCCATTGGTGAATTGTCAAAACTGCACTTTAAGGTGAATACATGCAACGGAAGTAATCGTTGGGCTGTCTTTGGAGAATACAGTCTGCCACAATTCCTGCGTTAGTCTGCTGGGGATGCCATGACAGAATATGTCAGGCTGTGGGGCTTAAACAACAGAAATTTATTTTTTCATTGTTCTGGAGACTGGAAATCCAAGATCTAGGTGCCAGGAGGGCTGGTGTCTGGTTCTGCCTTTGGGTTGCAATGGCCGCCTTCATGCTGCATCCTCACATGGCCTTTCCTCCACATACACGTGGAGAGAAAGCTGTCGGGCATCTCTTCCTCAAGAGCCTTCTCCCCCAGAGCAGACTGCATTCTGCTGCCTGTAACCCAACACCAAGCAGCAGCAGCTTAAGTGCTAGAGGTCTTAGTTAGCTTGTTTATTCTCCTATAACAAGAAGTCTGGAGGTGAGCCGTTCAGGGCTGGTGCAGCTGCTCAAAATGTTCTTGAGGACACAATCTCCTTCAATCTTTCTGCTCCCCCATCTTTATTTTTTTTAATAAATTTATTTACTTATTTATTGGCTGTGTTGGGTCTTACTTGCTGCGTGCAGGCTTTCTTTACTTGTGCTGAGCTGGGGCTACTCTTCTCTTGTTGCGAAGCACGGACTCCAGGCACACAAGCTTCAGTAGTTGCAGCACACAGGCTCAGTAGTTGTGGCACACGGGCTTAGTTGCTCCAAGGCATGTGGGACCTTCCCGGACCAGGTATCGAACCAGCATCCCCTGCATTGACAGGTGGATTCTTAGCCACTGCGCCACCAGGGAAGTCCCTGCTCCCCCATCTTTAATGTGTGGTTTTTATTCTCATGGTCACCAGATAGCTGGCCCACCTCTAGACCTCATGCCAACACTCCAGGTACAGGAGGAGGAGTGCAAAGGGGTTTGGGGTCAACCGGCCTCAGCGTCTGGCACACCATCCACGTCTATTTCTGCTCAGCTCTTTAGGCAGCATCCCTAGGAGCAAAATCCTGCAAACCCAAAAGACATCAGTTGTTTGTTTGGGTTTTTTTCCCCCAAAGGAGCAGGTGCTCAGTTCCACATGTGGGAGATAGGCTTTGGTTTCCCTTGCAGAGTTCGAGACAGGAAACCAAGGCGGGGGCGGGGGGGGGGTTGCCATGGCTGCAGAAACAGAAACTACCTCAAGCTCTCCCAGGTTTCCTCCTTTAGGAGGCTTGGAAATCGAAGTAGGCTATGATGGGGGTGAGTTATTTGGGGAGATCCCCGAAATAATATGTGAGTCATCAAGGTCAAATTGAGGCATGGTCGCCTGAAACCAATGCCTGCGGGTCTGTGGACATCTGTTACTCTCACCTGCCCGGCTTCCACCCACCCCTTCTTCTGAAAAGACCCCCTCCCTGCATCTGCTGGTGGCGGCCACCCCTCCCCCACTCCCTGTGACTCTGGGGCGTCTGTCCTCACCACCAGGTGAAGTGGAATGGACCGATCAACGTGTTTCCTTTCTATTAGCTGCCAAGTTTGCTTCTGAAATGGGCATGTCTCCTAAGCCAGAACAAGCAGAGTCCTGGCGACTACTTTATGGATGTAATTGTGACACGGATGTCTCAGTAAGAGTTCTGGGGCTGCTTCCATAGGTAGTAGGAAAAGAACACTTTCTTTCCACTAGGATTATAAACTGGTGGTTGCCAGCTTTTCTGCCTCCTAGAAGGATCACGCTATGAAGCCTGTCCAGAGGAAAGCAGAGTCAAGAGGAGGAGTTCAGATCCTGATGATCTGCTGGGCCCCCTTTTTTCCTTAAATCAGTCTGCATTGGGCTTTGATGCTCACAACTGGAGAAAAATTCCCCTGCAACACGGGGGGCTCTTCACCCGCCGTGGGTGACCCCCTCCTGTTTTATGTTTTATTCCGTTCCTTCCATACTTCACCTGGAGACCTAATTGTACTTGAGAAATGTCGGACCACACAGGAGAGGAATGTGATAATGAGATTTTAGGATCAAGAGAGAGAAGAAACGGAAACCCTTGCAATTGTGTGTGACTGTTTGTACAGGCTGTTTCTTTTCATAAGACCAAACCATCCCCGAGGCTGCGTCTTTCAGATGAGAATCCAAAGGACAGGATTTCTCTGGAGGCATTGTCTGCGTGCTTCATTTCCTCAGATTGTCTTTTAGAAAAAGCTCCAGAAATATCGGTGAGAAATCTTTGAAAAATCCCCGACTCTTACAGAGATGGGATGTGACTCGGAGCCGCTGTCTGTTTCTTTCTTGGGTGGCTTTTCGGGAATGCCAACTCAGCTAGTCATCCTAAGTCATCAGATCGTTTAAACGTTTTATATGTTTCAAAAGGTGCAAAACAAAAATATCCCGCTGACAAATTGGTGGTAAAGTGAGCAAACTCTCCTAGGAGCATGTTTTGAAGGAGAAAGGGACCCCGGAGTCCCTCTTAAGTTTCTCTGTGGGTGATCCCATCTACTGATTGCCATCAGTAGGAAATTGATCATGGACTGGGAAACTGAGGGAATTAACAAACTGTCTGTGGAGATGGTGAAACTCACCAGATGTAGTGCTGATGGTTGGTTAGCGCATTCGGCTACCAACATATTGTCCGATCTCTGGATACTTGCAGAATGTGAACCATGCTGCAGCTCCATCAGCTTTGACTGCCCTGCTTTGTGTGTGAGGGACCCCCCTTCTTGACCCTTGAGACACAGAGTTCACGTTTGTTTTGTCCTCTCAACAATAGATGCAGGGAAGAAGAGGGCAGGTGTCAGGGGCTCTGGTGCCCGGGCTGTGTGCACAGCCTCTTCCTGTGGCCACCGTGAATGTTCTGCTTCACTCCCCAGCCTCTGTGCAGAGTAATTCTGGCTCAGAACACCCCAAAGACCTCCTCGTGTGGAATTCCCTTGTAAGCAGTCCCCCTTCTACCTGTGAAGCCCTCCCCTGCTCCACAGTTTCCTTCTGAAGAGCAGCTGTCTTTGTCAACCCACTGCCACCCCAGCTGCTGGTTCCTGTGCCCCCTCCCTTTCCTTGGCCATCTGGGCTGGAACATGAGACGTGATGGGCTGGGTGCTGTCGTGCTCTCCCCTCGCGGCTGCCTGTGAGCCAAGTTGGCCTCCTTTCCCATCCCAGAGGGCTGATTCACCCCGTCTCAGGTGGTTTTGCACCAGCTGACTTTCTGGAGTTGTCAGGCAGCCCAGAGCCTGATGGGAGATTGAAGAGCATTTTATTTTCCTCTTTGGGTTTGTTTTGTGAACCAATGTTTATACCAGGACCTTTCTGTGAAAATAAATTCCCAATTGAAACACCAGCCTCTCGATTCCTGATATGGGACTTGCTTGCTTTTTAAGTCTTTCCATGTGCTTATTTAGTTATTGGAGACTTTTACCAACGTGTAACACAACTCCAAAAAGTGCACAAATCTTAGGTGTGCAACTTTCATGTACCCAGAATCCAGTGCAAGAGACAGAATATTACCAAGTCTCAAAGCCACATCACACCCCTTCTACTCACTTCCAGTCACCCCCGCCCATGTCCTTTCTTTTTTAAAAAAAAATTAATTTATTTATTGGTTGTGTTGGGTCTTCATTGCTGCACACGGGCTTTCTCCAGGGGCTCCTCTTCATTGCAGTGCATGGGCTTCTCCTTGCAGTGGCTTCTCTTGTTGCGGAGCACGGGCTCTAGGAGTGTGGGCTCAGTAGTTGTGGCACACGGGCTTAGTTGCTCCGCAGCATGTGGGATCATCCCGGCCCAGGGATCAAACCCGTGTACCCGGCATTGGCAGGTGGATTCTTAACCACTGTGCCACCAGGGAAGTGCTCCCCATGTCCTTTCCAAAGTAACCATCCTTTTATTTTTTTCTTCCAGTTTTTTTGGGATATGACTGACATACAGCACAATGTAAGTTTAACGTGTACACGGGATGTATGTAAGTAAATCATCATAGATTACTTACATAAATCATGAAGTCATTCCCACAATAAGTTTGGTGAACATCCAGCATCTCAAATAGATTTAAAATTAAAGAAATAGAAAGAAGTTTTTCTTGTGATGAGAACTCAACATTTACTCTCTTGACAAGTTTCCTGTATAGCGTACAGCAGTGATAATTTTATTTATCATGCTTTACGGCCCTAGCACTTACCTGATAACTGGAAGTTTGCACCTTTGGTTGCCTTCATCCAATTGCCCCCTTCCCTCCAAACCCCACCTCTGGTTAACTACAAATCTAATCTCTTTTCTATGAATTTGTTTATTTGTTGGTGAAGTATAATTGGCCTACAACACTATGTTAATTCCTGGTAAACAACATGGTGGTTCGATATTCCTATACATTTCAAAACGACCCCCACCATAAGTCTCGTTGTCATCTGTCACTTTATATAGATGTTACATTATTCTTGACTATATCCTCTACGCTGTACACTTCATTCTTGTGACTCATGTTTTTAATAAGCGAAAGTTTGTACCTCTTAATGTCTTCCATCCATTTCTCTCCTCTCCCCACCCTCCTCCCTTCTGGCAGTCACCTCTTTGTTCCCCGTATCCATGACAATGCTTTGGTTTTTTTATGTTGGTTCATTTGTTTTTTATTTTTTAATTTTTTAAGTTTATTTATTTATGTATTGACCATGTTGGGTCTTCATTGCTGCGCACGGGCTTTCTCTAGTTGCGGCGAGCAGGGGCTACTCTTCGTTGTGGTGCGAAGGCTTCTCATTGTGGTGGCTTTTCTTGTTGTGGAGCATGGGCTCTAGGCACGTGGGCTTCAGTAGTTGCAGCACACAAACTTAGTTGCTCTGTGGCATGTGGGATCTTCCCGGACCAGGGCTCGAACCTGTGTCCCCTGCATTGGCAGGTGGATTCTTAACCACTGTGCCACCAGGGAAGTCCCATCCCCCTGTGTTTCTGCCTCACGGAATTGCTCACCAACATAGTTGAGTTTCGTGGTTATTTGTCTCCCAACAAGGAGCAAACTTTATGAGAGAAGAGTTCCCAGCTGATGAGTTTGCCTCTGTCCATCTGGTACCCAGGCCACAGGAGCCTCAGAAGATGCCTGTGGGATGAATGCTTGAGAAAGGAGGAAGAGGATGAGAAATGAGAGGGAGGTGGGTGGGTTGGAGTGTTTCAGGACCAAGCAGACTGCACTCAGGAGCGTCTGGATAATTCCCCCACCTCACAGCTCGTAGCTCGGAGAATGGGGCAGGCATGGACCCTGCAGGGAGACTCCTGGAAAGAGGTTAGACAGCTGGGGAGGGGACCACCCTGCTCAGAGGGCACTCAGGATATTTGGTGATAACCCTTCCTGAAAATAAGGCAGATGGGGCTTTCTGTACCATGTCACAGGCCTGAGAACGTTTTCTTGCTAAAAGATGAGAAGAATGTATTTGTCATCAGCGGGTCAAATGGAATGACTTTCTCCCCTTTCGAGATTTTGTCACATTTTTTTTGGCCACTCGACTTGTGGGATCCCGGACCAGGGATGAAACTTGGACCCGTGGTAGTGAGAGCACCAAGTCCTAACCACTGGACTGCCAGGGAGGTCCCTGTCACACTTTCATTTTGCCTTGGTCTTCACTGATCAGAGAATAACAGAGGGAAACAAATAGAAGGAGGCCTAGTGAAGGCTGCAGAAGGTTAGAAATCGTTATTAGGATGATAACCAACACTCCAGAGACAGGTCCCCTGTCTGGACCCAAAGGTCCACCATAAAGAAGATGCTGATGTAGGGGAGGCAGCTGTTGATGAGCTCGGGCTGGGGTGTGCGGAGAAGAGGGGGCTCCTGGGTTAGTGTTTCTCCTTCTTTTGGTATTTATCGACTTCTTTTTGTTTTGTAACTTACTCTTCTTTTGAAATCCATGAGCCCTCTTGGTTGACGGGTCCCGATAGTAAACACATTTAAATATAAACATATTTCCAGGCGGATAAAATGGCCACCGGAAGAGACCTTTGTAGATGGTCAGGCACCGGACAGGCTGCTGACATGCTCGGCCAAGAGGGAGGAATCTTTATTGCTTTAAACTGAATAAGTAAGTGGCAAGATGTGGTCATCTCCCACCCTGTATCTTTTTCCCAAGCTAGTGTCTCTCAAGCTCTATCCTGGAAGGACCGTTCTGCTTTCTACCTCCCCTCCCCACCCCCTGCCTTTGTAAATTCTGGGAGCCTGTCATCCGGAAGGTTCGTCTTTCGTTTTCATGCATCGCTGGAATTGCTTGGCAGTGAACCCAAAGCTCTCTGGCTCCGGGCCGGCTTCCATCAGATGGATGTGACTCTGGGAAACCACAATTCCCACTGAGTTGCCAGAGCGGGGAATAAGGCGAAATGATTTTGGGGTCTCCCCGAGCAGGATTAAAGGACCTTGGCAGGCTCAGGGATGCCGAGAGGGAGAGGACTGTGGGTGGGCGTGGAACGCCCAGTGAAGCATCCCTCGCTGGGCAGCTGGTAAGCCCCGCATCCTCTTAGCCAGACTTGCTGCCTCTTTCTCCCCAGACTGGCGAAGGCCTGTGACCTGATGCTCTGTGACCCGCTGACCCATCTGCGGCCACTCTGGATCCCAGTAGTTCCCTGTTGCCTTTCTGCCGGCCCATGGTTATCCCCCTCTGGGTCTCCTAGAGGGCCTCGTCCCTGGACAGGTCAGCAGCCAAAGAGACGGGGTTGTGAGTCACAGACACCTTGTGCGTGCACACCTGGCCCAGGGGTTTCCACAGGCTGTTGATGGCTGGGGTGAGAAGGGGTGTCTGGATGCAGCCGTGCTGCCCACTAGCCAGGACCCTGCATCTCCTCAGCAGCCAGTGCTCATCTCGACTCACAAGCTCAGCGACTTGTGTGCCGTTCATCAGGTACTAGTGAAGCACTTTCCAGAAGCCAGGCACGTTGTAGGCTGGGGAGTTAACACCCTGATTTGGAAGTGAGAAATCAGCCCATTGAAAATTATTGGCGGGCTTCCCTGGTGGCACAGTGGTTAAGAATCCGCCTGCTAATGCAGGAGACACGGGTTCAATCCCTGGTCTGGGAAGATCCCACATGCTGCGGAGCAACTAAGCCCGTGCACCACAACTACTGAGCCTGTGCACCACAAATACTGAAGCTCGCACACTAGAGCCCATGCTCCGCAACAAGAGAAGCCACCACAATGAGAAACCCGCACACCGCAACGAAGAGCAGCCCCTGCTTTACACAACTAAAGTCCGCATGCAGCAATGAAGACCCAACGCAGCCATAAATGAATAAATTTACAAAAAAAGGAAAATTTGTGGTGAGTCCTCCGACCACCCTCACGCTGGCCCCCACTGCGAGTTCGGGGGGTTCCCCCTACCCCCGTTAGTTTCCATAATTCATCAAGAATTCCCAGAGCTCACGGCTGGCTGATGCCTCCAGAGCCTGGAGGCTGATGCACTTTTGTTTCTGCTGAGAGCGCCTCTGCCCAGCTCCTCTCTGGCCTGACCCTCCCGGGACTGCTGGGTAGACCCCGGTGTCACCTGGGGTCTGATTCTCTCAGCCGTAGGAGTTGTCCCTGACCCCCAGGCCACGACTTTCTCTTTAATTTATGTCATGATTTTTTCAGAAGGAAATAGGCAGTTCAGAAGTCATCACAAGTGATGAAAAGTCAGGCAAAGGAAAGTCCTGCTCCGCCTCCCTCAATCATGCAGCTATGTCCTGCCCCCCTCCCCGCAATCGTCCCTCACATTCGTTTCCTGCATCTCCTTCCAATTTTTTTGTACAAATATCATCAAATATGATCAACTTTTATTTCCCTCCCCTATTCTTACACAAAAGTAAACACTCTGTGTATACTGTCTTGGGCTCTCCTTTCTCATAGATGACGTCTCCTTGAGCTAGTTCCACGTCAGCACACCTGTTCTCTCTGTGTATTTTCATGGCCATGTAATATGGGTGGAGCTTATGGAATTTATGTAACCAGTCCATGAGAACCAGTCCATGTTTGGAAAACACCCGTTATTAAAAATAATGCTTTAAAAAAATGTAGAGTCTTATGTCAGCACATAGCTTTACCTACGCCATTGCATATGTCTGTGTATATCTGCTGGGTAAATTCCGTACAGGAATTTAAATAAGTGAAGCCGCTGCAATATAAAATAAATTTTTTTAAAATAAATTAATAAATAAGGGAAGCGGGACCACTGCATCAGAGGTAGAGGCGTGTGTCATTTAGATGGATGTGGCCCAGTGTCCCTCCATCGGTTGCTCTGTGCTGCCCTCTCACCAGGCAGAGCGGTTCTGTCCGCCACAGATCACCAAGTTGATGGGCCCAGTGCCACCTTTGGGCTCCTCATGCCTCCATTTTTGAAAAGTCGGTAGCCAGGAATGTGTAATCTTTCTGTGCTCTCATTCCGACATCATGGACCAGACACACACACTGAAGCCCGATTGAACGAAGCAGTGGTGTAGGTGTTGGGATTCTGCAAAGTCCCCTCAGCTTGGAGATGCTCTTTTGGCGGGAAAAATACACAGGAACGATTCAATAGAGGGTGAACAGGGAGGGGGAGGGGCCAGGAGGAACCGTGACGCGGAAGAGGAGATACAGAGGCAGGTGGAGGTGAGCAGCGTCCTGTACCCTTGTGGGCTCTCCGAGGAGGTGACATTTGTGCAGGGACCCACCCTTGGGGGAAAGCCTGTTCCAGGCAGAAGGAAGAGCAAATGGAAAAGTGGCGAGTGGGGAGGTGTTGGCAGGAGGGGGTTAGTGTAGAAAGAGCTCCCTCCTCCCCACAAATCCCAAGTGTGGGGGAGGGTCAGGAGACAGGCTACACCAGGAATGAAAATCACGTTGGTTCATCTTTCAGGTCTAATCCCATGACCTGTTCTAAAACAGAAAGCTGATCTTAATTCCTTCTTCTCTGCATTTGTCAGGGAGAAAGCAATGATACGCGATAGACACTTTCTGCAGAGCCTCCTCTTAACCTTCTGGAAGACTCTTCTAGCTCTGTGGCTCTGACATCCTGGTCAGAATCGTACTTAGTTAACATGCAGCGAGTCCTGGTGAACCTAGAGGTAAAGCAGCCCAGCTGTTTCAGGGGCAACCATGACATCTCCAATTATCATGGAAATTTTGCTCCTTGGAGAGGAAGGGAAACGCTGATTAGAGGAGATGACAGGTACAAAAATGAGATGTAGGCACCGGAGAGATTTCTTTTCACCAAAGAATTGTCTGGGGATGTGAGGGCTTTTGCTTTAATTGAAGAGATACTTTCAGACACCATGTCCCGCCTCCCTTTGGTGAAAGCCACACGTTCATGATGACAAGCAGCGTGTAGTCCAGGACCCATGGCTCAGCCCTCCTCCTTACAGACAACCAAAAGGTGATGGAGATAAAGCCACTTCAAAGGACAAACAGCTTCCAGGTCCAGCCATCCCTGCAGCCAGAGAGACTGGGTGGATGGCAGCACTGCTGTTTGCATGATCTAAGTTAGCTTCGCCTTTTCTGATGTTTTCAGGCTCAAACCCTTGCCAGGCTGAATAACCACCAAGCAGAACAGTCAGAAATGCCACCAGCCTGTCCAGCACACAAAGACAGAGATAAATCCCTTTCTTGCAAAGACAAAAGGTTTGATTCCATCCATGAAGGGAGAGTGGACCCATCTGAGTTTAGGGTACCCCTAACACCCAGGCACCAGAAATGTTTATGCAAGAATTTTATAACTTGATAGTTTAAGAGAAATCAAAGCAGAATTATGGGAAAAACCTATTTCTATTCATGTTTACTAAGCACTCAATAGACCAGCCCCTACTGTGCTCTAAACACCTTAGTAACACATCCTCATTTAATCCTCCTAAGGATTTGGAATATAGGCTCTATTATTCTCTTCATTCTAAGATAGGGAAACAGAGAGAGAGAGAGTAATTCATCTATGGTCAGACACAATTTCCCAGCACTTATTTCATGATTTTGTCTTATTTTGATTTTCATCCATCTGGAAGGCAGTGGAGGGTGGGTATGAGGACACAATTTATTCAGTGCTTAGCATTTCAAAGGTCTGATTTGACCCCAGATGCAACGTCTACACCCAAAAGAATAAGTCAGTGTATGGGAGACCATCGGGAGCAGAAAGAGGTGACAATGGCAAAATCCAGGAACTGGGATTCTGTCTGTGCCTTCATTGTGCAGACCGGGCGGTCCTGTTGTGTGTTCATGACAGATGACATTCGTTCACTCAGCAAATATTTCTTGAGCCGTACTCAGCACTGGGGAATAGAAGAGTGAACACAGCAGATGAAGTTGCCTACTCCACATTCTGGTGAGGGAACCCAGACCATAAACAAATTAAGAAAAGAAGATCTGTCAACAGCGTGGGCAGATGGTTGGCTGATCCTGAGTCCCAGCAGAATAACACACAAGATAACAACTTCCTTGAGTAGAATAGTTTTGCAGAGTGTCTACACTGCCAAGACAGAGTTTGGGCACTGATAATGCAAAACTGTATAAGCCTTACCATTTTATAACTTGATCCATAGCAAGTTGGACAAGTTCTTTGCTAAAATTGAGTAAACTTCCGTAGCAGACTTTGTTGGTCAGCTGCCCAACAGCCACTACCATTTTCTTCCTTGCATGGTAGAGATAGCCATAGAAACCATTTCTGGTCTTTTAAATATATAGGTGCTTTCTGGGAAATGCATAAGGAGAGAGGCATAAACAGATAGCTCTTTTGCATTGCCAGTTCTATACTCCTGTTACCAACATTTGCACTTGATAATGTGAAGATGTGATACCAGGAGCAGTGGCAGCTCTTTTGAGAGCATGAGTATTCAAGCCAAAGTGCAAAAGCCATTGAACATGGCCAAATATGAGGACTCAATTCACCTTGGCCCTGAAACACTAAGCAGCAGAATTAAGAGTGAGACTACCTAGCCACCTTTGATTCCATTTTCTTTGATTTGCAGTTGAAAGTATCTTTAACTGATATATTTTAAAAACAAATACAGCCCAGTAAAACACTAAGATATCCACACAAAGACTTGATTAAAATGTGTATACCAGCTGTATTCATAATAGCCAAAACCCAGAAATAGCTAAGGTGTCTTCAGCAGAATAAATAAACTGTGGTATATTCATGCAGCGAAACCCTACTCAGCAGTAGAAAAAAGCAGACAGCTGGTACATGCAACTGCATGGATGATTCTCAAATGCATTGTGCCGAGTGAAAGATGTTGTACACAAAAGATGACGTCCTGTATGATTCCATGTATAGAAAGTTCTGTAACAGGCAACCTAATCTATGGTGGAAAAAAATCAGAACACTGGATGATCCTATGGGGTAGGTTGGATGTAACTGGGAAGGGGGCCATCAGGGAGCTTTCTGGGATGATGGTCATGTTCTGTACCTTGACGGGTTTTTAAAAAATAAATTTATTTATTTACTTATTTACTTTATTTATTTATTTATTGGCTGCGTTGGGTCTTTGCTGCTGTGCACAGGCCTCCTGTAGTTGCAGAGGGCAGGGGCTACTCTTTTGCCAGGTGCTCGAGCTTCTCATTGCAGTGGCTTCTCTTGTTGCAGAGCATGGGCTCTCTAGGTGCGAGGGCTTCAGTAGTTGTGGCACAAGGGCTCAGTAGCTGTGGTTCACAGGATGCAGAGTCCAGGCTCAGCAGTTGTGGCACATGGGCTCAGCTGCTCCGAGGCATGTGGGATCCTCCCAGACCAGGGCTCAAACCCGTGTACCCTGCATTGGCAGGTGAACTCCCAACCACTGTGCCACCAGGGAAGCCCCTTGATAGGGTTTAAACTTGCATTGGTGGGTACCAAATGTTACTGCTACAATCTTTGCATTTCATGGTATGTACACTTTACCTCAAAAGAAAAAAAAAAAGAACCTTAAAAATAGATTGAACTCAAGTGAATCATTTGCATGCTAGAGTATTTAAGGACAAATTTTACTGAAACTGAAATGCATCCACAGATTGACAGATGGATGGATGGATGAATGGATGGATGGATGGATGCATGGATAGACGGCTGGAGGAATGGTTGGATGAAGGGATGATTACATGACGAAATATAATGCAATGCTCACGGTAGACACTATGTAGTGGATATATGAATGCTGACTGTACAATTCTTTCAATGTTTCTGTACGTTGGAACTTTTTGTAATAAAATTGGGGGGGACATTAGTGTAGACATTGCAGAAGTTACTGATAAATATTTTTTCATGATTTACCTGGCAACCGTGTCCTTCTTATGGTGAAGGCAGTTTTATGGAAATGAGATTTGGTCCTAGGAGTTCAGATGAGCCAGGGGTGGCATTGTCCTTGTTGCGACTGTACTTTTTATGCAAAGCTTCATGTAATGCCAGGGAGACATGTCTCTAACAGATACAAAAGGGGGCATGTCAGCTACCAAAGGAGCTTAGCCTCAAAGACCAGAATAAACCTGTAAGCCAGGGACCTCCGAATTACGCTGCGTTGAAAGTTTCCTAGAGGAACATTGAAATTCAGACCGGAAGACCTCACCCTTGGGGGAAAAGCATGGTTAAGCCCCAGCCTTTTCTCTTTGATTAGAGTCGACATCTTATGTGACACAAACAAATGTACAGTGAAAGCTCTGAGGCTTAGTTCTGCCCTTTCTGGGCCCTTGGTGGATAAAGCTTGTATCTTCTGGGCCACTGATTTATTTGTGCAGAAATGAAATACCGTGATGACAATTAACGAGATTGAAGTGGAAAGCACCTGAGTGTATATTCCAGGAGTCTTTTATTTTGGTCTGGAGTTGTTTCACAATTAACCCGTGGGTTTTTCCAACAATAGCTTGGACAGGGAGAGAGAGACAGGAAAGTTTGATGGTGTCCGTGTTGTACAGGCTCCAGGACCATCCTGTCTGCAGTTGCCCAGGCTACGGTTTCAGTGACTTGGCGTCCACCTACTTAGGGAAATAGAGATGTTAATTCAGAAGGACACCTGTCCCTGGGTGGACAGAACTGGGCCTGATGCTACATATGGGCTCATCACTGAGACACCAATACCTCTTTTCAGCAGATTTAACATGTATATAGTATTGGGAGGGGAGAGATAAATTGGGAGTCTGGGAAAGCACTACTACATATAAAATAAGTAAACAAGGACCCACTGTATAGCACAGGGAACTATATTCAATATTCTTGTAATAACCTAAATGGGAAAAGAATTTGAAAAACTATATTTTTATATATATAACTGAATCACTTTGCTGTACACCTGAAACTAATGCAATGTTGTAGATCAACTATATGTCAATAAAAATAAATAAATATATTATGTTTCAAGTATAAAAATTATGTGAAGCTATCTTTTGTAAAGAAAATATTTTTGAACATTACATATCAAAGTAGTATTTCTTTTGATCTTCTACGTCAATCTAGATCTTCTCCCTCACTCCCTGGAAGTAATCTTGGTGTGTGTATGTGTGTGTGTGTACACACACACTTTTGTGATTCCAGAAACTAGAGGCAGAAGAGTCCCTAGTTTGAATCTAGTTTAAATACTTACAAGCTGTGTGACCTTGGGCAAGTTACCTGACCCTCTGAGCCTCAAAAAATATTTGAAGTGATAATAACTGAGATTTTCCCTATCTGTCATATGGAAATAATTCTACCTCCCTCTTAGGTCTGTGTGAGAATTGTGTGTTCACATATTTAAAACACTTGGAAAATGCTTGGCATGTAGAGGGCGGGAGGTAATATATGTTATTATATAGCATTTACATAGTATACATAAAAGGTTTAAATGTTAGGATTGCTCTGTGCAGTATGGGATTTCACGTCACTTTGCATTATTTAATTTTCCTCTTCATCTATGTGTCCTGGAGAACATTCCATGTTAGCCGCTAGATTGCTGTCTGACTCTCCTTAACTGCTACAGAGAATCCCCGGTATGGACCTCCTACAGTTTAATTCTCCCGTTGAAAGAGTGACTATATTTTATTGTCCAAACTGGAACTTGCTCAGCATGAAGGGATGTCTTAACAATCAGCATTTTCTTTGTCATTCAGGGGTTATCACCCCTTCCTTGTCTACCTCACAGTATAATCAGGAAGAAGAAACAAACTATTGCAATGTGAACAGTTAAAGGAAGAGGTAGTCTGTTATTTTTAACCTGGGTGCTTACGCCTTTGGAATTTTCACAACTAACATGATACCATGTGTTGCTACTGGAATTTAAAATAGTGAAATTTTAAAAGGTTGTGCGTTACTATTTCTTTGCATCAGCTAGGCTAGGATCACACGTCGATTTTTTCTCATTCGCTGGTCAACTGGACATTGGCTCCCTAGAGCACCATGTTAAGGAGATTTGGGAAGCCTTACCTAGTATTAGCAGAATTGATTAGTGATGTCTGCCTTGGATGGATGAAGGGAACATGAGTACTTCAGCATTTGGTGAATTTATTAGCTCATGAAACAAAAACTATGAAGGTGGGATGCCCTCCTGGTTGGTTAGTTCAGGGCTCACCGACACCCTGAAGGACTCAGTTCTTTCCATTTCCCCCTCTTCCATCCTGACTGTGATAGCCTTTGTCCTCACACTTGTCCCCTTATAAGAAAAAAAAAAGTCCCTTCCTCTTTCCTTTTACGGGCATAGAAACTGTTCCCAGAAGTCCCATGCCCCTGCAAACTAAGCTCCCTATCAATAGCCAGAATTGCCTCCCCTGCCTATTTCTAAGGCAATCACTGGAAAAAGAAATGGAATTACAAGTTTGTTGTAATGTCAGCAAGATTCCTTCCCTAGAGCTGGAGGAAAGGGGGCTCAATCTCCCTTGGAGTAATTGGTCATCTGAAATCTGAACAAAATCAGGGACTACTGGTAAGGAAGAGTGAGGGGTCGGGGGTACAGTCGGAACCTTGGGGTACCTGCCCAGCCAGATCTCTGCTCTAGTATCTGGAAGACCTCCTCTGACATTGCATGGGCGGCTCTGTCTGCCTTTCCCTTAGCCTTCTCCTTCTCTTTGCTTTCAGGTCCTCACCTCTCAACATTACAGACAAGTTCACCCTTGATTTGGGTAGACAGTGGCAGAGCCTACCCCACCAGATTGCTGGTGTGAATTTGACTAGACTTGGCCTTAATCATTGAAATTCTATAGTCAATCCTGGGAAGGCAGAAGTTACAAATGCTGGCCAAGAATAGAATCTTGTTCTCAGATATGTTTTGGGGTGTTTTTTTTAAAGAGAACTTTATTATTTTTTTTAGCTCTGTTGGGTGTTTACTGCTGCCTGCAGGCTTTTCTGTAGTTGTGGCAAGCGGGGGCTGCTCTTTGTTGTGGTGCACGGGCTTCTCATTGCAGTGGCTTCTATTGTTGCAGAGCATGGGCTCTAGGCGCATGGGCTTCAGTAGTTGTGGCACATGGGCTCAGTAGCTGTGGCGCTCCAGCTTAGTTGCTCTGAGGCATGTGGGATCTTCCCAGCCCAGGGATCGAACCCCTGTCCCCTGCATTGGCAGGGCCACCAGGAAAGTGCCAGGGTATTTTTAACATATTTTAAAAATATATGAAGTTCTTGCAATAATCTAAAATAATAGCATTTCATATAAAAATAAATATTGATGGTTTCACTTCCCAAATCAGAAGAACTGGCAATAACGGGTCCATGTTACATCCCAAAAACAATCCAGTGGAATCTGAAAGCGGGACTTACTGTAGACCAGGCACGTGCCCCTCCCTTTGTCCAAATCCTCCACCTTCTCCCTATTGTAGTACTTGAGCTGCTGTTTTACTTTTGACAATGGTAAGAATGTGAAATATTTCTTGTACCCACAATAATTGTTGAAAATTTAAGAAAAAAGTAAATTTAAAGGGCATGCGTTTCAAGAAAAATAGAAAAGAATTTTTTTTTCATCAAAGTAAAAAATGCTCCTTAATGTTTAACATGTGATACGAGTGTATCTTTCCTTTTTTAAATGCAATTCCAGTCCCACCTCCACCCATTTACTGACCCTTGTCCATTTTTGAGTTTGATTTCCTTGGATTGGAGGAAAACTGGGCAGGAAGAAAGAGACCCATTCTTTCCTCTTGAATTTCCCTCATAGGTCAGCTCCTCTTGACAGAATAATTGGATGACTTCCTGTTCCAAGATACGCCCCTTGAGAGGTTCCAGCCAATAAGTGCCCCCATTACCTCTAGTTTGTTGCTCATTGATGGAGCGGAGGTAATTGATGCCTGATAGACCCAATGGAAACATCAGCCTGGTTACCAGCCCCAACTGCATGCCTCAGCTTGATTGGAAACTATATTTCTCTGTTTCCCCAGAGGATGAACATCCACCCACCACCTGGACACTATTACCCTACGGTTACGCTTGACCATTTCCCCTAGGACCCCTTCACACATGGCAAAGCATCTTTGGGTAGTTATTTTAAAATTATTGAGTGCTTATTCTGAGGAGGCATTCTGCAGATGCTTTCCTTATGACATCTCTGCTAACATTCTCAGCAGCCCTATGAAGTAAATAATATGTATACCCCCATTTTGCAGATGAGGAAACTGAGGCAAAGAGAGGTTAACCAATTTAATTTGCCCTAAGGTCTCACAGAGTAGAGCCAGGATTTCAATACAAGCAAGCTGTCTCCCCCTCACCATAGAGTTCCTTTCCTTCACGTTAAAGGAAATGTCTTCTTAGAATATAGTCTCATTTATATATGTCCTGATTCATCATTTTTAAATGAAACTTGAGGGACTTCCCTGGTGGTGCAGTGGTTAAGAATTGACCTTGCAGGGGAAGCTGGGACGAAGTGAGAGAGTAGCATTGACATATATACATGACCAAATGTAAAATAGATGGCTAGTGGGAAGCTGCTGCATAACACAGGGAGATCAACTCGATGATGGATGATGACTTAGCAGACAGGGATAAGGAAGGTGGGAAGGAGTCGCAGGAGGGAGGGGATATAGGGATGTATGTATAAGTACAGCTGATTCACTATGTTGTACAGCAGAAACTGGCACAACAGTGTAAAGCAATTACAGTCCAATAAAGAGCTTAAAAAAAAAAGAATCCACCTTCTAATGCAGGGGACACGGGTTCGATCCCTGGTCAGGGAACTAAGATCCCACATGCCATGGAGGAACTTAGCCCACGCAACACAACTAGAGAGAAGCCCACTCGCTGCAATTAAGACCCAATGCAGCCAAATAAATAAATAAATAAATAAAGTTTTTTTTTTTTAAAGAGTAAAATAAAATGAAACTTGATTCTCCATCAGCAGAGCTTGGCATCCTGAGCTAATCAATGGAGAAAGCTGGAATTTGGGATGAGTTTCTAAATTAATCTTTGTATGGAAGGTCTCAAATGTAATAATATTAACAACAACTGTAGCCATAACTCCTGGTTAAACAACACCCCATCAACCTGGGGCACTGAGCTAAGTACTTCAGCTGGTGAATCATTGAATTAATTAATCCATGCAAAAATTCTGAGAGTAGCCCCACTTTATGTAGTTGGAAACTGAGGCTCAGAGGGGTTAAGCCACTTGCCCAAGGTCCCGCAGCTAAGTAGCAGCAGAGCCAGAATTAAATTGCCATCAATCACAGGTTAGATCCCATGTGCTTAACTGCTACATGGCTCCACCAGTAATGTAAGGATGCTATGTAAATAATTCACATAGCACTTCATCCCACTATCCTAACGTGTAGCTAAATGCGTTAAGTCCTTTGTTCAGTGATTCCCTGGTCATATCTGAGGTATGGAGATCATGTTTTCTAGACTCAAACTCGGGACACAATTGATTTGACACATGGTCAGACGACAGGGGAGGAAATCTGAACTCCAGGCTCTCTCAAGAACGCTGGGGTGTGTGTTCCCTGTAGCTATCACATGCGTGCCCTTGTAACATCTTGTCACAACAATTAGCAATGCACACGGCAAGTAGAGAGAGTGCCACAGCAAGCTCAGAGTTGACCCTGGGACGTCTGTGGGTATCATAGGAGCCACACAGCTTCAATAAATGTGATCGGTTTCCAGATCTGCTCATCACAGGACCAGACACAAACATAGCCTTCTCCCAGAAGATTTAACAGACTGCTCATGCCCCCTGGTAGAGCTGTCTCTCCCTATTGTGTAACCCCCTCACCTGGACATCTTTTATCCAGACCCGCTTATTAATATCGCTCAGTTGTGCTGTTTTATTTTCATTTTCTGTTGGACCTGAGATTCAGAGGATTGTGGTACTTGTGCCCAGTCTCCAGAGCATCCTCATCATTGATCTGTAAGTGCTCCTCACCTGCTTTATTCATGTATTCATTCTGGTCCTCACGTTGCTCACGTGGCACTAAGTTTTTAAGAATCAGCCATGGTTGACTGTTGGTGGGAGCGTAAATTGGTACAGCTGCTATGGAGAACAGTATGGAGGTTCCTTAAGAAACTAAAAATAGAGCTACCATATGATCCAGCAATCCCACTCTTGGGCATATATTCAGAGGAAAACATGGTTCACAAGAATACATGCACCCCTGTGTAACTTGCAGCACTGTTGACAATAGCCCAGACATGGAAGCAACCTAAATGTCCATTGACAGATGATGGATAAAGAAGATGTGGTACATATATGCGATGGAATACTACTCAGCCATAAAAAAGTATAAAATAATGCCATTTGCAGCAACATGGATGGACCTGGAGATGATCATACTAAGTGAAGTAAGTCAGACCAGAAAGACAAACATCATATGATATTGCTTATAATGTAGAATCTAAAAAAGAATGATACAAATGAACTTATTTGCAAAACAGGAACAGACTCATAGACTGAGAGAACAAACTTATGGTTAACAGGGGTCAAGGGTGGGGGGAGGGGTAGATTAGGAGCTCGGGATTGACATGTACACAGTGCTATACAAAAAATAGATGCTCAACAAGGACCTACTGTATATAGCACAGGGAACTCTGCTCAGTGCTCTCTAATAACGGGAAAAGAATTTGAAAAAGAATAGATACGTGTATACGTATAACTGAATCACCTTCTGTACACTTGAAGCTAACACGACATTGTTAATCAACTCTCCTCCAATATAAAATTTGAAAAACTTTAAAAAATCCAGCCACGTGTGTCGTTGGGCATTACGACCAGCGGTTCTCCAAGCCTTTGCTCTCAGGACCCCTTTATATTTTTAAAAATCATCAAGAACCGCAAATGCTGTGGTTTACTTGGGTTATATACCTGAATATCTGCAATATTAGAAATTAAAGCATCATTTTAAAAAACAATTTTATGATAACTAGTATAATAATAATCCACTTAAAATATCCATATAAGCCCTCTGCATATAACGTATTTTATGAGAAATAACTAGTTTGCAAGATAAAAGCAAGTTTAGTGAGAAGACTGTCACTGTTTTATGTTTTTGCAAACCTGGCATAGAAGGCACCTAGATTCTCCTCTCACATTATGCACTGAAACTGGTATGATGTGATGTTGTGGTTGAATTAAGTATAGAACATCTGGCCTCCCAGAGATATGTAGATGGAAAAGGGCTGACCTTGTGGACAGTCTGAAAGGGTTTGGGGGCACCCTAGAGATCCTTGGACCATCCTTTGAGGACCACTGACTACTGTGTGGTACTGTTCCCGAAAGTGGAGTACAGCTGCTCTAAAGCCAATAAAGAAGCAAGGTTGGTGGAAAGGAAAGTTTGCGTTATTTCAGAGCCTGGCAACCCAGGATCGGGGGTGGGTGGGGAGGGTGGACTTGTGTCCAAAGGCTGACTCCCCCCACTGACAATCAGTGGGCAAGAGCTTTTATAGACCAAGGGGGAGGGGCTTACATGCCAAAACAGCACAGGCAGCTCTGAGAGTCATCTTGAAATTGGTCATCGGTGGTCTGATCCATCTTGATGGTTTTAGGTACAGTTACTCTTCAGTTCCAGGGTCAGTTTGTTCCCGTTTCTCTGAGGCCAGTCTGGCAGCTTATGTCATGGCTACAGCCTGGTCATCATGTAGTTAACTTCTTCTACCTGGTGGGGGTTTCAGTATCTACAAGACAGCTCACAGGACATGGCTCAGAATATTATGTGTAGCCCTTGAGAAGGAACTAAAGGTCCTTGACTTTGTCTAATGGCTAAACTATTATCATTTGGTCCTGTTTGACTGCTTTTCTTTGCTTCTGCATTTTCTCACGTCCCTGGTTAAACTTATTCTTTGGCTACAGTTTTTCTACAGACAAAAGGCAGGCAGAGGACATGGAAGGGGTAGGGGAAGGACCATAAGGTCCTGCTCTGCTTCTGTACCCTAGGCATCGACATCCACGCTGTTTCACCCATCTGTTGCCCCAAACACTTGTTCATCTCCATAATACTCTCTACTCCTTTCCCCAAGCGGGGAGCTCCCGGGTATCCTGCTTCTGGGGAATTCAGCAATGTTTGCACAGCGTTTAGCCCAGTGATCACACACAACTGTATCTCCAACATTCAGTACACGTTCGTTCACATCATCTGCACGTGTTTATGGAATGCCTGTTTTCACTGGGGAAATGCAGCTGTGAACAAGACAGATGGGGTCCCTATTCTCGTGCTGCTTATATTGAATTGGGAAGAGACACTATTAAAAAATAAACAAAAATATAAATAAGACCCCTTCAGTTAACAGTCGGTGTTGTAAGGAAACTAAAGTAGGGTGTTGTGTGAGGAAGTAAAACGAGGTAGCCAGCGATGACCGCTCAAATGATCAGAATAAGCCATTCCCCTCCAAAATCAAATAAGAAGTGTTCTAGGAAATATATGGGCACCAAGGGGGGAAACCCGGGGGGTTGGGGTTGGGGTGGGGTGAATTGGGAAATTGGGATTGACATATATACATTACTAATAAGGAAACATATATCAAATTATACACTTAGAAAATAAAAATAAAAGGTGAATTTAAAAAAAGGAGGCTTCTAGGAAGCAGGAATGGCACATGCAAAGGCCCTGTGGTTGGAACCGTTTGTGATTGAAGCAAGGAAAAATGAATGAATCATCTTCCCTGCTTGTGTCTGCCACATTTACATGCCTTGTTCTTAATTTCTTTGGCAAAAAGAACAGTCACAATAGCTGCTGAAGTTTTAGAAGTGTACTTCTGTCTAAGAAATATTGAACAAGGTTTGACTTGTTGCATTGCCTATCCAAAATGATTACTGAGATGAGGTTAAAGACAGATTGGACCCAGTCTCTGTTTGGGAATATTCTGTTACCCTCACTGCCACTGACATTGCCAGTATCCTTGGTACTAGACAGGATACTCTTGGTTGCCCTCAACAGAATCTCCACTCAAACCGTTGGAGCAAAATCAAAAGGAAATTGAATGATCCGGCAATGCCACTTCTGGGACTAGACACAAAATAATTGAAAGCAAGGACTCAAAGAAATATTGCATACCAGAGTACATAGACACATTATTCAATTGTCAAGAGGTGGAAGCAACCCAAGTGTCCATCAGTGGAAGAATAAACAGAATGTGATCTATCCATACAATAGAATATTAATCAGTCTTCAGAAGGAAGGAAATTCTGACACTTGCTACAGCGTGGATGAACCTTGAGGACTTTATGCGAAGGGAAATAAGCCGATCACAAAAGGACAAATACTGAAGATTCCACTCATATGAAGTACTAAAGAGTAGTTAAATTCATAGAGCTAGAATGTAGAGTGGGACTTCCATGGTGGCACAGTGGTTAAGAATCCTCCTGCGAATGCAGGGGACATGGGTTTGAGCCCTGGTCCAGGAAGATCCCACATGCCACGGAGAACTAAGCCCGTGAGCCGCAACTAGTGAACCTGCGCTCTAGAGCTCTCAAGCCACAACTACTGACCCCATGAGCCACAGCTACTGAAGCCTGCATGCCTATAGCCCGTGCTCTGTACCAAGAGAAGCCACTGCAATGAGAAGCCCACGTACCACAATGAAGAGTTGCCCCCACTCGCTACAACTAGAGACAGCCCGCGCACAGCAACAAACACCCAACACAGCCAATAAATAAATAAAGAAATAATAAATAAAATGTATTAAAAAAAAAACTAGAATGTTGGATGCCACGGCCTGGGGGAGGGGTAATGGAAGTTATTGTTTACTGGGCACAGAGTGTCAATTTGGGATGATGAAAAGTTTTGGGCATGGGTGGTGGGGAAAGTTGTGCAACAGTGGAAATGTATTTAATGCCACTAAACTGTACACCTAAAAATAGTTAAGAAAGCAGACTCACAGATACAGAGAACACATGAGTGGTTACCAATAGGGAGAGGGATGGGGAGGGGGCAGTATGGGGGGGAGAAAAAGGGGTTGTTATGAGATTATATGAAATCATGTGTGTGAAACTTCTGAAAACTGTAAAGCACTATAGAATCTAAAGACTCTTTCCTTCAATAAAAAGTAGTTTAAAATGGTGAAGATGGTAAATTATATGTTATGTATATTTTACATTATTTTACAAAGGGAACTGATTCACTCTCTTAGCCCAAAAGCCTGGAGATAGTACTAAATTCAAGTAGAGGCAGACCAGGGGTTCAGATGATGTCATCAAGTTTCTGCCCCTCTCTCTTTCTCAGGAAATTTCTACAAAGTAGAATAGATGCTACCAACAGCTTCAGACTCGCAACCTCCCAGCTGAATGATCCTTAAAAAGGAACCTTCTTTCATGTCACTCGATCAGAAAAATCTGTAGAGAATTCTGATGCGTCAAGGACAAGTCTGAGGTGATGACTTGTCCTTGAACCACTTGCCATGGCTCAGGGATGTGGCCATTATGATGGGTACACGTTTACCTACACGGGATCAACATAGAATGGATTCCTTTGAGTCAGGTGGGGTTCTGTTATTAGAAAGGAAGAGGGGTATTATATCATTAAGGTCAACTGTACCCTTGATGCGAGGACATTTTGGGAAAAAAATTGGGGAATCTGTAGAGCACAATTTTATTCCCTATATAACTAAAATATCAGGAGTGTGCATTCAAAATACTAGCAGTGGTATAAACGGTCTCTGCAGGACTTAAGTCCTGCCGTGTGATGTCTGCGAAACACGAGAGCTATTCCTTAGAGACACGTGGCTTTTCTTCAGAAAGCCCTCCCCTGCTGGCTTTAGTCCTACATAGCTCATCTACAGGCTGTCATTTATGGCCCTGGATATTATTTATTTCTTTGGTTGTTCACCTTTTTTTTTTCAACCAAGAAGATAATTCTAACCCTAGAAAACCAACTCCAGGGCAGAATTCATCAAAAAGAAAGCTACAAACAGTAATTTGTGAATTGGGAGAAAACAAACCTACTCATTCAGATTCTGCAGTACACAACTCACAGTGAAGTTAAAGATTGAAACATCCTTCTAAAGTAGACTTTGGGGTGGATGGGTTTCTCTGCTCTCATTTTCTTTTTTTCTTTTTTCTTTTTTTCCTTTTTCTTACAGAAAGGGCACATGTGCAAAGAACAGAATTCTCTATAGGTAACATGTCAATGCTCTAAAAATATATAGGCTTCGATTGTAAATGCAACCACCCAGTCATCCAGGCAAGAAGATGCTGTTTGCTACTTCTAGTGAAAGCCTTCCTGTCCCTCTCTGCCCAGAGCACCCTGTGAACATGGGAATGCCTTTCCTTGAGCAGTGGAGTACAGACTGTCCTTCCCTTCCATTTGTCCACAGTAGCTATTTTTGTAGCTTAATCTAAAAGGAACCCCGCCCCCAGGATAATTGGTGAAACAGACACTTCTGGAAATCGATTCAGTGCCTGGTAGCCAGGCTCGCTTCTTCACTGCCAATAGAAGTCTGATGTTGTTTGAGCTGCAGGTAGAAATACTCTGATCTCAGGAAGGTAGATCCTCCCAAAGTCTCAGAAGATGAATCGGACTAGTCTAATCTCACTCTCTTTTACCAGCTAGTCCTTTTCCCAATTCTTATTCTAGCTGGAGTGGCCTTCTGGCCCATGAGATATAGAGGCAAGTCTTCTGGTGTGTTTCAGGGTCGAGGTCCTTTGAAGAGAAAGCCTTTGCAATTATTCGTGTTCCTAACTCTTTTTGTTTTTCTGCTGTGATGGCAGTAAAAGAATGTGATGCTGAGACTGATGACAGCTTTCCTGGAACAATGAGAGGAAAACCAAGAGCATCCTTGAGACATCAACCCAGTGGCGGCCAACGTCCCGTACATCCCATTCTTTGAGACAATTATATGCCTTTCTTTCTTAAGCATTCCCTACACTCATGTTTTGCAACCCAAAGTATTACTAATCAATAGCATCAAGAGCCCAAATGTTATTTCTGTCAGTGACACCCAATGGGTGACCCATATTTGGTACCTGCCCTTCCGAGAGACATGTAATCGCTTGCATTTGCAAGAAGTAAGCATGCAGACTCTGGTGCAGATTCTGGAGCCCAACTGCCTTACACCTTTCTAGCTGTCAGTGACTTAACTACTCAGCGCCCCGGGCATGAGAAGGAGCTATGTGTGATGAGATCTCAGTTAGTCCTGAGATCTGTGAAAGCCTCCTGAAGAAGCACATGGGGCCAGTAGGATGCCTGAAGGTGCATCAGGTCATTGACTGCTGATGGCACATAAAGTGTCACCGGGCATCAGAAAGGCTTCATACCAGGAAAACCACATATATGTGATCCCTTCCTTTTAAGAGCTGACTGGTGTGAGGTGGTACCTCATTGTAGTTTTGATTGCACTTCTCTAATAATTAGCGATGTGGAAAATTTTTCACATGCCTGTTGGCCACCTGTATGTCTTCTTTGCAGAAGTATCTATTGAGGTCTTCTGCCCATTTTTTGATTGGGTTGTTTGTTTTTTTTGAAATTGAGCTATCTAAGCTGTTTGTGTATTTTTGAAGTTTCTTTTGATCACCCCCCAGAGAATCTCTGCTGCAGCTAAGAAAAGCATTTTGAGAAGTTTGTGCAAGAAGTAGAAAGCAGATATACTAACATGTATAAAATAGATAACTAATAAAAATGTATTTTCGAAAAAATTTCATATGGCATTAACATATAAAGGTGCTGTTGAACTTGGAAAATCTCAGTCAATTTTCCACTTAGAAAAAAAAAGGAATTAGAAAGCAGCAATGGTTGGTCACTGTGTCCTGAATTGCACCCTCACATAAGAGCAAAAGAAAGATGAGTTCTGGGGATCCGGGGGTGGGAGGGGGCCCAGACAGCACCTGCAATGTGGTGCTACCCCACCCTGGGTCTCCTTCTCAGCTGGTTATTAGGAAGGAATTTTTACCTCCTTGCTGGGGAAAGCAGTGCTACTGGGAGACTCAGGGCTCCTTCAGGGGCGAGTTACTAGGTCAGCCTCATCAAATATTGATAGGCCAGCTGCACCGAAGCCATCTTCCTCCTGAAGTTCCTGCGTGACTGGCCATTGAGTCTCTTAAGGAGACCACAGATACCTGCAAGGAGTTACTTAAGGAGTCGTTACAGGTTTGATGGATAGAATCTCTTGCCCTTTTTGGTTTTTATTATTAATACATTCTTTTGCACCAGTGACTTTCTTTTTTTGGCTGCGTTGCTGCACATGAGCTTTCTCTAGTTGAAGTGAGCAGGGGCTGCTCTTCACCGCTTCTCATTGCAGTGGCTTCTCTTGTTGTGGAGCACGGGCTCTAGGTGCTCGGGATTCAGTAGTTGCAGCAAGTGGGCTCAGTATTTGTGTTGCACGGGCTTAGTTGCTCTGCAGCATGTGGGATCTTCCCGGACCAGGGATTGAACCCATGTCCCCTGCATCGGCAGGCGGATTCTTAACCACTGCACCACCAAGAAAGTTCTGCATCAGTCGTTCTTGATTCAAGAGTAGTCTGGTTGCTTATCAAGTTAGGAGTAGGTGTGTGTGTGTGTGTGTGTGTGTGTGTGTGTGTGTGTTACCTCCAGATGATTTTTTCAACCATAGGAAAAGTACGACATCAAGGACAAGGATTCCAAGCCAGCACTTGGTGAAGGATCCCAGGCCCTCTGCTGAGACACAGGACAGACCAGCTGTTCTAACTCGGGGATCAGACTGCACAGATCAGACACGAACTCTGCCCTGTAACCCCTGTGTGATCTTGAGCACGTTATTTTACTGTTGTGTTTTCTCACTTGTTTAAAAACGGAGCAGAGTCATGGCACCTACTCAGTGAAATACTTAGGAGACCCTTATTGTTTGTTAAGACTTGATTTTTTTAATAGTAGCTTTTAATTCTCTTTAGTTTTTTTTTTTGGGGGGGGGGTTCTTTTTTGCTGTTCTTTGGCTGCACCGCACAGCTTGTGGGATCTTAGTTCCCCAACCCGAGCCCAGAAGTGAAAGCACCAAGTCCAAGTCTTAATCACTGGACCATCAGGGGATTCCCAAGATTTTAATATTTTATGGCAAATTTGGAAAGGGAGGTCCATGATTTTTCCATATGCCCCCTGCCCCCACACATGCATGGTCTCCATATTATCAACATCCCCCACCAGATGGTACCTTTGTTACAACTGATGAACCTACACGGACATATCACAATCACTCAAAGTCCATAGTTTACCTTAGGGTTTACTCTTGGTGTTTCTTGTACATTCTTTGGGTTTCAACAGATGTATCTGCCATTAGTGTATCCTAGAGTATTTTCACTGCCCTGAAAATCTGTGCTTCACATATTCATACCTCCCAACTCCTGGCAACCACTGATCTTTTTACTGTCTCCACAGTATTGCCTTTTCCAGAATGTCATAGAGTTAGAATCATACAGTGTGTAGCCTTCTCAGATTGGCTTCTTTCATTGAAAAATATGCCTTTAAGTTTCCTCCATGTCTTTTCATGGCTTGAGAGCTCGTTTATTTTTAGCTCTGAATAATAGTCCATTGTCTGGATGGACCCCAGTTTATTGATCCAGTCACTTACTAAAGGGAATCTTTGTTGCTTCTGAGTCTGGGCAATTATTAATAAAGCTGTTATAAACATCTGTGTACAGGTTTCCGTGTGGACATAATTTTCAACTCTTTGGGTAAATACCAAGGAGAGGGACTGCTGGATCACATGGTAAGAGTATTTTAGTTTTGTAAGAAATTGCCAAACTGTCTTCCAAAAGGGCTGCACCATTCTGCATTCCCACCTGCAGTGAACGAGAGTTCCTGTTGCTCCATGTCTTTGTTAGCATTTGGTGTTGTCAGTGGTCTGGATTTGGGCCATTTGGATAGGTGTGTGGTGATATCTCCTTGTTGTGTGGGTTGTTTTTTGTTTTGTTTTGTTTTTTGGTACTCTCATCAGCAGTGTTTTATTTACTTATTTATTTTTATTAATTTTTTTGGAGTACAGTTTACTTACAGTGTTGTGTTAGTTTCTGCTGTACTGCAAAGTGAATCAGTTATACATATACATATATCCACTCTTTTTTTAGATTCTTTTCCCCTGTAGGTCATCACAGAGTATTGCATAGAGCTCCCTGTGCTACACAGTAGGTCCTTGTTGGTTATCTCTTTTATATATAGTAGCATGTATATGTCGTTGTTTTAATTTGCATTTCCCTGATGACATACCGAGGTGTTGTTGTTTGTTTAAGTGACACATGGAAAACACTTAGCAGAGAGCCTGGCTGATACAGAAATTTGAATAATAGCGTGTTAGTTGTTTGATATCCTCACAAACACAGCAAAGCACAGACTCCAAGGCTAGTTTCCCACCTCCTCAAAACCTAGTCAAATAAGGCAGCAGAAAAGATTTGGTTTTGTTTTCTGTTGACGAGCACTCAGACCCAGCCTGGTGAGTCCCGCCTTCGCAGTCCTGTGCCCTCGCTCACCGTGGCCCCTGCCGTGAATCGCACCTGGTGCACAGCATGAACTCTCCTCCCGATGGTTTATTCTCCCGTAATTAAATTAGCACCGTGCCAGCCTACTCTCAAAAATACATAAGGTGAGGTCATAAACATTCCTTACTATCTGCACATGTAGGATCCCAGCACGGTAATCTCAGAGCAACAGATGCACGGAGTGTTTGGGGACACGCATTAAAGTTAATCTGGTAATTGAACTGTGGCGTCTTCCACGTGCCAGGCGCACTCAGCTGAGCCACGTGCTGTACCTAGGAGCAGTATTTTTCACCCTCTCCGGTATTGAGAACTGGGGCCAGATAATCCTTTGCTGCAGGGGCTGTGCTGTGCATTGTAGGGTGGTCAGCACCATCTCAGCCTCTACCCACTCGGTGTCAGTTGTAGCCCTGTCTCCTAGTTTGACGATCAGACACATCTCTAGATATTACCAAGTGCTCCCTGGAGCGGGTGGAGGGGTGGAGGGGGTTACATCTTCCTGGTTGAGAACCACTGCCTCCAAGCGCTGCTCAGAGTGATGTTTGGAGCAGATGGTTTGTAGCAGGATAGGACGGAGGCTCCTCCCTGATACACATCACCTGAGACCTTTGCATGCAGGGCTGCATGGATGGATTGCTTGGCTGGATGGACAGATTTCCCTGCCTCAAATGGAGTTGGGTTAAAATGCTGAGAGTCTGCAGGGATTTTACTTTCAAAGCTAAAGTTTCACTCTACACGTTGATGCTTTCCAGAATTGTACATCTTCTCACAGCTATTCTAAACTGGTGTCCAACCCGCATTTCTAAAAGACCCACGTATCATCTCACACAGCCCTGCAGATTGCTGATTTATTAGGGGGCTATAATAATAATTTCATCCCAGAAGAACTTATACAAACTGTTTTAATATAGGTTGACGCCATCTGGACTCGGCACGTGATGCAATAAGAAATACAGAAGTGTGCTAGCCTGAACTGTTCAGTCTGTGTGCAAACACATTTCCACAACTAACAACCAACTTAAAGGAAATGCAGGGGCAGAGCAACACAGAAAATGGCAATGCAAAGACACCATCTGATAAATCCAGACTGTGGACATTCTGTAGGACAAAAGACTTAGTATTTCAAAAAATGTCACTTGCATGAATAAAAGGAGGAGGGTAACTTAATATAATAAAAGAAACAAGTCTAAAGTCGGCAGAGGGCTTCCCTGGTGGTGAAGTGGTTAAGAATCTGCCTGCCAATGCAGGGGACACAGATTTGATCCCTGCTTCAGGAAGATCCCACATGCTGCAGAGCAACTAAGCCCATGCACCACAGCTACTGAGCCTGCGCTCTAGAGCCCGAAAGCCACAACTGTTGAGCCCACATGCTGCAACTACTGAAACCCGGGAGCACCTAGAGCCCGTGCTCCACAACAAGAGAAGCCTGAGAATGGCAACAAAGAGTAGCCTCCGCTCTCCACAACTAGAGAAAGCCTTCACGCAGCAACGAAGACCCAACTCAGCCAATAAATAAATTAATTAATTAATTTAAAAAGTAAAATAAAATAAAGTCAGCAGAAAGAAGGAAATAATAAAGATCAGAGAGGAATTAAATAACCTAAAGTTGAGAAAACAATAGAAAAAAAATCAATAAAACCAAAAGCTGGTTCTTTGAAAGGGTAAACAAAATTGACAACCTTTCGGCCAGGCTCACAAATAGGAAAAGAGAGGGAACCCAAATAAACAAAATAAGAAATGAAAAAGGAGGCATAACAACTGATACCACAGAAGTAAAAAAAACATAAAAGAATGCTAGGAACAATTCTGTTCCAACAAACTCGACATTCTAGAAGAAATGGACAAATTTCTAGAAAGAGACAGCCCATCAAAACTGAATCAAGAAGAAATAGATAATTTGAACAGACGGATCACTAAAAGTGAAATAGAATCTGTAATTAAAAAATAAAACTCCCTACAAATAAAAGACTTAAGAACATAATAACAAGTGCCATGTGTGGACCTTGTTTGGAATTTTGATGGAAACAAAACAATTGTGTAAAACAACATCTTTGAGGTAATAGGGGACATTTTTAACATTAGGAAATTATTAATTTTGTTAGACATGATAATGGCAAGGTGATTACGTTTTCTGAAATCTTGAAGCACTCGTGAGTAAAATGGAATGAAGTCTGGGTTTTGGTTTTAAATAGTTCAGCATAACAAAGTCAAGATGGATGAATGAAACAAGATTGGCTAAATGTGGATCATTGTTGAAACTGACCAGGGGATACATATATTTCACTATGAGGTAGGTGAGTTAATGCCTGTTTCTCTCATGGTACAGCAAGTGCAATCATGTCCCCTACACAGAGAAAGTCAGGGCACCAAACTGCTTTCTTTAGCCTGGGTGACATTTATCATGACATTCCCTTCTGCCTTGGTTCTGCCGAATTATTTTATTTTATTTTATTTATTTTATTTTATTTTATAAATTTACTTGCTTATTTATTGGCTGTGTTGGGTCTTCATTGCTACAAGCTGCCTTTCTCTAGCTGTGGCGAGCAGGGGCTACTCTTTGTTGCAGTGCTTGGACTTCTCATTGTGGGCTTCTCTCATTGCAGAGCACGGGCTCTAGGTGCGTGAGCTTCAGTAGTTGTGGTGCACGGGCTCTAGAGCGCAGGCTCAGTAATTGTGGTGCATGGGCTTAGTTGCTCTGAGGCATGTGGGATCTTCCCAGCCCAGGGATCGAACCCGTGTCACCTGCATTGGCAGGCGGATTCTTAACCACTGGGCCACCAGGGAAGTCCCCGCTGAATTATTTTAATCCGTAATGGTTCACCAAACGCACTCAATGCCAAGGAAGAATATATACAGCTGGATGTTAAGATACAGATTCTATGGTGACTCAGGGCAGAAACTGTGGGGAAACGTGATAAGATCAGTCACTGAAGGATGGGTAGTTGTGATTTCTCATTACAAATGACATAGTAAACATCACTTCAAAGTTGGAGGAAGGGACCGAAGACTGGATGGCCCATACCTTAGCATACCTATCAGGCTCCCTGCAGCTGAGCTTAATGTAAAAGTTTTATTATTAAAGGAATTGTTTATAGAGGTGTAGGCAGGTTTGAGACAGGCGGGCACCAGCTTTACCACCCCTGGGCCTGAAGGGGTAGGGAAGGGACCAGTGTCACCAGAGCCTGGTGACAGCTGGAGCTTTGGAGGCCAGGCTGTCCCTATGGGGGACACAGCTGTGGCCCAAATCATGGTGCAGAATGGAGGGCAAGAGATGACTATGCTCTCCTCCTATCCCTCAATCTGCCATTTGTGTCTCCCACTGGCCCAACTCCACTGGAGCCAGAAGGGAAGACGGTCCTGGGTTTTTTTTTAATGTTTTAATTTTAATTTTATTGAAATAGAGTTGATTTACAATGTTATGTTAGTTTCAGGTGTACAGCAAAGTGATTCCATTATACATACACATATATTCATTATTTTTCAGATTCTTTTCTCATATAGGCTATCACAGAATATTGAATAGAGTTCCCTGTGCTATACAGTAGGTCCCTGTTGGTTATCTGTCTTATATATAGTAGTGTGTGTGTGTGTATGTGTGTGTGTATGTTCATCCCAAGCTCCAGATTTATCCCTCCATCCCCTCCATGTTTCCCCTTTGGTAACCATAAGTTTGTTTTCTATATCTGGAAGTCTGTAAAAAAGTTTTGTAAATAAGTTCATTTGTATCATTTTTTTAAATTAGTTTCCACATGAGTGATATCATATGATATTTGTCTTTCTCTGTCTGACTTACTTCACATAGTGTGATCATCTGTAGGTCCATCCATGTTGTGGCAAATGGCATTGTTTCATTCTTTTTTATGGCTGAGTAATATTCCATTGTATGTATGTAGGTGGTGCTGAAGTCACCTAGAAGTCAGCCACCTAAGGCACAAAGAAGAACAAAGAGGGGCAGTAAAAGGATGGAGGGGGGAGCGGGGAGGTGCAAATGAAGACTCATCATGAATTTTAAAGGTTTGTCCAGAGTAGAGCTGATTTGATGAGAACACAGCAGTAATTTTTGTGAGCGATGCTGGGAACATTTTACTATGGAACCATCCCATATAGCACTGACCCAGTTAGCACCAGTGGTGTGCCAGGAGATGTTTAACAACCAGCTCTCCAGGGGGAGAAAGCCCTGATGTGTAGCATTGGCCAATTTCTTTGGTGTAAATACTCTCACCATAACCAATTTCAAGCTACCAACGTGATATCACTGAACACGAAGTTGGGAAGAGGGATCCAGTAGCACTCCATTATATAGAATTTCCTCCACGCAGTTATGTAAATACAAACCTCAAGAACATAGATCATCGTAAATCATGGTAGAATCATTAGGGAGTCATGAGTTGTGAGTATTGATTTCCTATGTTTTCTAATGCAGATTATTCCGTACTAGGTTTATATAACTTATATTTGAACAACCTCCGTGTTTAACAACCAGCTTGCAGAATTCCTGCAAATTCAACAGCCAGCACACTGCTGGCTTATGATGACCAGCCTGAAGTTTCAAAGGCAATGGTAGAAGTGGGCAATGGAATTGGGAGTTTTTCAGAACAAATCTATGAAAGCAGAACATCGGTGTTTATTTTATGAATGGAGGACTCGCGCCAAAGTTGCATTAGAAGGAGCGAGATAGCCATTGCCTGAGACCAGATCAGGGGTAAGAAATAACAGAACTTGAAACAGCAACAGTACTTAGGAAACCCCAGTGTTCTCTGAGCTCCGGACTTGGCTTCAAACATTTGATGAGTTGTTGATAAAGGAATTTTCATGAACACCCAAGATCGAAGGCAAATTGGAGGCAGCAAAAGGTAATGGCTAAAAGGGGACAGTGTTTGCTAAGCTAAACAGATGATGAAACAAGATGGGGCTTCCCTGGTGGCGCAGTGGTTAAAAATCTACCTGCCAATGCAGGGGACACGGGATCGATCCCTGATCCAGGAAGATCCCACATGCAGAGGAGCAAGCCCATGAGCCACAACTACTGAGACTGTGCACCACAACTACTGAAGCCCATGCTCCTAGAGCCTGTGCTCTGCAACAAGAGAAGCCCCCACAATGAGAAGCCCATGCACCACAACGAAGAGTAGCCCCTACTCGCCGCAGCTAGAGAAATCTCGCAGGCAGCAACAAAGATCCAACGCAGCCAAGAATAAAATAAAATAAATAAATAAGTAAATTTATCAAAGAAAAAAAAAGATGATGAAACAAGACAGTCAATTGGAAAAGCGTTTGATTGCAGCTATTTTCACACAGAGCCGAGAGAGGCGAGGAGCCTCTGCTCCAGATGAACTGGCCGTGACCGCTGCTCTTAGTCAATTAGGGAGCAAGGAGTTTATACCCAGGGGAACGAGCTGGGTTTCAGGGGCCACACACATTGTGATGGAGCATTTGCAAGGCAAATAGGGAATTTTTCACAGACACGCCTGCCTATGTGCACACACAAGCACAGACACAGGACTTCTTTTAGGAAATTGCAGTGATGATCATTGGAACATTTTTCACTTCTTTGGAACCAGTCTGTGTCTCCTTACTCCCTGGGTCTTCCCAGGGTCCTGGTCTGAGAAAGACCCTCCCAGAGCTCAGCTGTCCCCAGCTCAGGAAATCGCTGGTGCAATGGGGTGATGGCATTCAAAGGGTTCCTGATGGGAGACAGGGAGGCAGAATCCAGCTCACGCTACTAAGAACAAAACACAGGACAAGCCATGTTCAATAGTTTTACTGCAGGGGTCCTTTTGATTACTCTGCCCTCCCATGTTTTGAAAGATGGTGTATTAAAGCTGCATTTATGAAAGAAAACTCTGCGTTTCTTAAAGTATATGTCTTTCGGTGCTTCTCTGAGTGTGATTTGCGTGCTTGTAGCAAGAGATGCTATTTTATGAGATTCGTGAACAGACATGTTTTTTTTGTGCCATCATGTATTTATTTTAATATGCATTTGGAAAAAGGAGTTTGATTTTTATTTGCAGTAGTCACATATAGTTTCTTCTTGAAATAAATTGGCTAAAGTAAAAAAAAAGTAGCTCATTTAAATAAAAATATTAAATAAATGATATTACAGAGAGTGTATGAAAATGTCAGCAATTTGAGGGTGGGATTTGGGGAAACCCAAGTGGATAGTTCACATGGATTGAACCTCCAGTGAGCATCTAATTAGCCCCTGGTACCAGGGCAGCCACTCTGGAGGAGACGATTAGAGCAGAAGAGCACCTTCAATCATCTTAGTTGTATACAGACCTTGATCTCAGTTGTTTGTTTTCCCTTAAGTGCTTGGAAACACCGGAAGCCTTCAGCCTCTTTTTTCTGCCATATTAGCTTCGTGGGACTTGTCAGGTTACTGGGTGGATATGGATGTAAATTTACGAGTCATTATAATGGAAGGGTGGGGAGGGTGGGGAGGAGTCGAGGGAGGGAGGGAATACGGGAATATGTATATAAATACAGATGATTGAACTTGGTGTACCTCAAAAAAATAATAAATAAGTAAGATGAAAAAAAATGGAAGGGCCAACATCAATGTACTATGCCTTTCTATACAGCACATATATAAAGGATGCAAAGAGCTACCCATTCATTATATTAGCAGCAGAAGCTGGTTCATATACGTAGCAGGAGGCTTTCCCACTGCAGTACCCAGAGCGATGTTGGTGGAGAGTTGTCCTGCCCGGATGGATGCAGTGGACGTTGATTGCTGTGTTTGTTTGGCGATGTCATGATTTTGCTTCATGCAACTTCACATAGGGGGCCAGGCCAGGGGTGGGCTGTTTGAGTGACTGCTGGCTTCCTAACTTAGTCCTAGCCAGTCTGCTTAGAAAGCACATAGCAGAGACTCCAAAGGCAGGTGGGACATTTCGAGACAGACATTTATCACAAAGAGATTTCTCTGACCTTCCTCTTCATCCATTCGATCCTTTGTAGGGTGGTGGGGCCCATAGGCACAGGGTGCAGGTGAGTCCTTTTATCTGCATTACCCAGAGATGGGCAAACCTTTTGTGCTCTGATATGGGCACATCATTCCTCACTTTCCCCTGCTGCACAGTTCTCGTCATGCAGCCTGCTGGATAAGCTTGCTGCTGATGGCTGCTCTGGAGTGGTGATTGTAGATCCCTAAGGACACAGGTGTTGGGGAAGTTAGTAATATAGTCTTGTTCAGGCCTCAGAGACAGAAACAGTCCTCTGACCGACCTGTGTCCTTGCCTGGACTGTGCACTTGCTTACACACCTAACAACTGCTGCTAGCTAGTCAAAGAAAGGGAGTGGGTCTTGGAATTTCTTGAGCCCTGGGGACCTGGCCAGTCACCCGGGGTCTGGAGAATCTTGTGACTCATATAGTGAAACAACAATGTTGTTAGAGTAAATCCAGAGCTGCATTTTTACAAGAAAACTGATAATGGTTTGCAGCCTGGAATCATATGCAGGAGCCCCCAGAAATCCAATCTGAAGTCTCAGCCCTGGAATGGAGGCACTGCCAGGGACCCTTCCCAGTTGGGATTCCAGATTGCTCTTCTAGGGACTGCCCAGTGCTGCTTGGATCTGGATGTAGGTGCATCCCCAATTCGGTGATGTATGAGCCTCTGTCTTTACTATTCTTTCTTAGCCAATTATTCTCTTAATTAATATACTGTGATCTTTGTTAATTTGATAAATTCTCTCTAAACTCTTGCTTAACTGAGTGTAGAGTGGTTATTTCGCCAGAAAATCCTACGAACCTTAAAACCAAAAGTAAGGCTTTTGGCAAAACAACAGGAAATTAAAGACATCCACTCCATGGCAGAGAAAAGCTAGCATCCAAAGTTTGCATCTTTGTTGAAGGTCTCTAAGGAAAGAATCAATGGAAGATTTCAGCAATGAAGCATCCAGTCTGACCTAGAAAGCCAACTGGCTTCCTGGGTACATGTCTGGTAACTTAGTCCTTGGGTTAGGACAAGAATATACCTACTCAGTGCTAAGAGAGGTCATATAAACCAGTGACTCTCAGCCAGGGATGGTTTGATCACCAGAAGAAGACATTTGGCAATGTCTGAAGATATTTTTGGTTGTCACAATTGGGGAGGGTATCTGTTATCTGGTGAGTAGAAGCAGCTAAACATCCTACAGCCCAGAGAATACCCCTCTCCCCAAAATAGTGTTGGTCCCAAAACATCCATAGCGGCGAGGTTGAGAAACCCAGATGTCAATGAGTAAAGGAACCTGGCAGGGAACTCTGATGAGCTGCCTTGAAGCATGCTTGCTGTATCTATATCAAGGGCCACTACTCAGATTCACTGTTTCCATCTCTGGCTGTCATCAGATCCCAGGTCCTCAGTTCTTGCACTTTCTACCCCAGCCTGACTGGGCTCATTACTGCTCCTACAACTTGGGCCTGTATTCGTTTTCCAGGCAGTGTGACAAATGTCTGCAAACTTAGCAACTTACAGTAGCACCCACTCATTAGCTCAAGGTACCATGGGCCAGAAGTCTTGGTGGGGGCAGGGGGGTACTTCCCTGGTGGTCTAGTGGTTAGGACTTTGCCTTCCAATGCAGGGGGTGCAGGTTCAATCCCTGGTTGGGGAGCTAGGACCCCACATGCCTCACGGCCAAATAAAAGGAAAGAAAAAGAAAAAAAATTCTCGACAGGCCCAAGTGAATTCTCAGCGAGGGTCTCACAGGCTGGAGTCAGGGCGTCAGCCAGGCTGATTCTTGTCTGAAGTCTCTGGGGATGACTCTGCTTCCCAGAACCTTTCACTTGTTGGCCAAACTCAGTTCTGGTGGCCATAGGACTGGGGACCCCGTTTCCTTTCTGGCTGTCGGTCAGGGGCTGTGTTCAGCCCCTCAAGGCCACCCTCACTCCTTGGCTCCTGGCCCCTCCATCTTCAAAGCCAGCAGTAGCAGGCTGAGTCTCATGCTTGCAAGCTCTCTGCTGTCCACGGCTGCCGCCAGCCAGCTGGAGAAAACTCTACTTTTAAAGGGGTTGCGTGGGGAGGCTGGGATGTAGTGAGTGTAGCACTGACATATACACACTACTCAATGTAAAATAGATGGCTAGTGGGCAGTTGCTGCAAAGCACAGGGAGATCAGCTTGGTGCTTTGTGATGACCTAGAGGGGTGGGATAGGGAGATTGGGAGGCAGGCTCAAGAGGGAGGGGAGATGGGGATATACGTATACATACAGCCGATTCACGTTGTTGTACAGCAGAAATTAACACAACATTGTAAAGCAATTATACTCCAACAAAGATGTATAAAAAATAAGATAAAGGGCTGCCGTGATGAGATCAGGCCTCCCTATTTTAAGATCAACTGATTTGGGATTTCAAATTCCCAACTGCAAAAGCCCTTAATGGCAAAGTTAAGGTTTCAGTAACCAGAGACGGGAACTGTGGATGACATCTTTAGAATTCTGCCTACCACAGGGCCTTTGCAATGGGCTTTCCCTGCTGGAAATGAGTGTCCCCCACCCCCACCCCTGACCCTGTTGCCCACATAATTATCCCACACCGTCTCCCAGTCTCTGTTTTGATGCCACTCTTCAGAGCAGACTTCCCCAGCCATCCTACTAAAAATTTCACCTCCTCTTCCCCATTCCATATTCTCTCCCCAGCTTTATTTTTCCTTGTAACCTTTGCCAGCATCTGACATGCTGTTTATTTTGCTTACGTTTTGGTGTCACATCTGTCTCTCCTAACTGGGGTGTGAGCTCTCCAAACGAAAAAAGTGGGCTCATTGGCTCTTCCACACCAAGAACAGCATTCAGCACACGGGACACGTTCAAACAGTGCTTGCCAAACGAGCCAGGTTTTTATATGGAAGCTTTGTGTTTTAGTTCAACGTCGGCAACTGTATTCGCCTGCTGGAGCTGCCTTAAAAAGGACCATGGACTGAGTGGCCTGAGTAACAGATGTGCTTCCTCTCAGTTCTGGAGGCTGAAAGTCCAAAATGAAGGCAAAGGCAGGCTTGGTTCCTTCTAAGGTTCTGAGGGAGCATCTGTCCCAGGCCTCTCTCCTTGGGTCATCGATGGCCGTCTGCATCTTCACATGATGTTCTCCCTGGATAGTGTCTATTGTAAGTTTCCCCTTTTGTAAGGTACCAGTCATAATGGATTAGGGTTCATCCTGCCATCATTCACTGGGTCACCTCTGTATAAGCCCTGTCTCCATGTAAGGTTACATTTGGAGGTATCAACCCATAATAGCAACTAATTATATTTTTCCTTTTTTTAACCTACTCTGAGGATCACATTCAGCCCTCAGCAGACTCAGCCTTACGGGGCCAGAGACCAAGTGGTACCTAGCCTCCTCCCACACCCTCTCCTCAAGACACACAGATGCTCCCACATTCCAGGAGCCATCTCAGCATCCTCTAGAAGCTCAGTGGCTCTGAGAAGCTTCTAGAGAGTGCATTTCACATGGTGATTATAGCTGGCCCCGAGATGGATGGCTTGGAAGATGGAAATTAGGCTTCCTGTGTTCAGAATTTGTAATGAACATTGATTTTCTTTAAGGAACATTTAATCATCCCTATCTTACCTGAGTCAGGCACATTTTTGAAAAGAGGAGGAATTTTTTAACCACTAAAAAACTGAATATTAGCATCAATTATAAGCATGTGGTGTAGGTGGCATGGGCCAGTTCAGGTATAGCCAGGCACAATAAGAAGCACCACCAGGACTGGCCCATGCCTGTGTCTTGTGTTGCTGCATCTCAGCATCCCAGCATCCAGCACGGTACCTGCCGCGAAAAGTCGGTCCTCAATATTAGCATGATAGATGAACAATGAGTGTTGGTGTTATTTGGCACCGTCTCTGAGAAACTGAAATCATCTCCCCGGCCACTAGCAACAGCAGACCTGCATGTTGGGGACCAATGAACTAAGGCCACCCCTGAGGGGCAGATGATGAAAATGAGCAGAGGTCAACTGCATGACTTTCCCAAGGTCATAGAGCTCATCACAGTAGACCGCGGAGCAGAAGTTTGGTCTCTTACATCTGGTCCAGTGCCTTCCCCTCCACATTGGATGCTGAGAAAAGGCTGCCCTCACATTGCCACTGACACCTTCCCTAGAAACCAGGCATCCTCAAGGTTTATCCTCTCATCCCTCTGCATTTTAACACTGACTGTCATTGCAAAATTTCTGGTCCTGGGACCCAAATTCCTGCAACAGCTAGTTCCTTGAAGGAGATAAGAACATCCATTGACCTCATCAAAGAAAATTAACAAGATTGGCCTTTTAAAACCTGTGCCTTCCTCCTATGTCAGTGGCTCATCACCCCACTCAGAGATGAAACCAGCCCCTGCACCAGTCAACAAGAATCCTCC
This sequence comes from Hippopotamus amphibius kiboko, assembly GCF_030028045.1. Taxonomy (NCBI): domain Eukaryota; kingdom Metazoa; phylum Chordata; class Mammalia; order Artiodactyla; family Hippopotamidae; genus Hippopotamus; species Hippopotamus amphibius. The sequence goes on from NC_080193.1 coordinate 24,016,459, forward strand.
TATTTTCTTGAACTGTGAAGTGGAAAGAACAATTTGTAGCTTCAGTGAAACCTCCAGTCTTGAGCAAAATCCAAATGCAGCAAAACCCAATTTCAAGCAAAGTCACATTTCAGGAGGCCATCATTGTGGGCAGTCAAGGTGGGAGGTGTCCCTGCATTAGGACAGAGCAGGGGCTTTCACATGCTAATGTGCCTTTAACCTTTGTGCCTTAAGAATACCTGGTCTTCTCCTGGCCAAAGCGGCAAGTATGTTTTAGCAAAATCATTTAGCAAATCACTTTAAAGTAAGACTTGGGAGAAGTTTCTAAAGAAAAAATGCTGCTGCTGCTGATAGGCTTTTGCTGCTGGGAGGGGTGATGCTAATTTGGTTCCCTGGTCTTGGTTCCCCCCTGGTAACCACCTGGTAACCACCTTTGTTAAGTGATGTCTAGCCTGTTAACTATTCACAAGAATTTATTTCCTCCACCCTGTGAGGTTAGCAGGGTAGGGGTGTGTGTGTGTGTGTAGTTTTTTAAGCTGTTACTTTCATAAGATAAAGTGGCATAGACTTTAAGGAGTCAAATAGTTCCACAGAGTTTGTTAGTAAAAAGTGTCACATAACATTATCGGGTTTCCCTGGTGGCGCAGTGCTTAAGGTACTGCCTGCCAATGCAGGGGACATGGGTTTGAGTCCTGGGCTGGGATGATCCCATTTAAAAAAAAAAAGTGTATATAACATTTTCAAAGTGACAAAATTACAGCGGTAGAGCACAGATCAGAGTCTGTCGGGGCCGAGTGGTGGCCAGGTATGACTATTAAGGAGAAACATTAGAGGGTGTCTTTATGGTGATGGAATTCTTCTGTGTTCTGATTGTGGTGATGGTTACTCTAATCTACACATGCGATGTGACTTTATAGAACTACACCCCCCCCCCCAAAAAAAGTACATGTTACAGACACAGAGAACAGACTTGTGGTTGCCAAGGGGAAGGGAGGGGAGGGGAGGGAAGGATTGGGAGTTTGGGATTAACAGATGCAAACTATTATATATAGAATACAATAAACAATAGGATAGGATAAATAGGATAAACAATAAATAGGATTAACAACAAGGTCCCACTTACTGTATAGCACAGATAACTGTATTCAGTATCCTATGATAAATCATAATGGAAAAGAATATGAAAAAGAATATAGATAGATGATAGATTAGATAGATAGATAGAGAGATAGATAGATAGATAGATGTATAACTGAATCACTTGGCTATACACTGGAAATTAACATTATAAATCAACCATACTTCAATAAAATAAATTCTTTTTAAAAAAGTGCACGTGAAAACAGGTGCAATCTAAACAGGGCCTGAACATGAGTTCATAGCATTGTAGCAATGTCAGTTTCCTGGTTTTGAAAGTGTACTTTGATGATGTAAAGGTATCCCAGGGGGCAGCTGGGAGAAGCTATATAAGAATTCTTTACATTTTTTTGCAACTTCTTGTTAATCTCAAACTATCAAATTATTTCAAAGTTAAAAGTTATTTTTTTTAAAAATACTGCAGTACTCTGTATCCTCCACAGCCTTTCTCCCTGAACAGAAGCAAAATTCTTACTTTGTTTGGTATTTATGTCCATATCACTAAGCAACAGAGTAAAAATGATGTATCTTCATTTTTTAATAAATTTATTTTATTGAAGTATAATTGATTAACAATGTTGTGTTAATTTCTGCTGTACAGCAAAATGACTCAGTTATATACATATATACATACTCTTTCATATTCTTTTCCATGATGGTTTATCACAGGATTTTGAGTATAGTTCCCTGTGCTGTACAGTAGGACTTTGTTGTTTATCCATCCTGTATATAATAGTTTGCATCTGCTAATCCCCAATTCCCAATCCACCCCTCCCCCATTCATTTTCTTTTTAGTTTTAGGCAATATCTATAAATTTCCCACTATGAAAAATAAGGATCTCTCTCTCTTTTCTCCCCCACTCCTTCCTGTGTCTCCATCCCTCCGATATAATAAGCATATTTTGTCTAGATTAATAATCAGTGTTTGAAATATTACAAGTAAGTGTGCTAATCACAGTAAAACCAAGTATTAAATCATGATGACTTTTCCTTTTCTGCATAGGGATGTTTTATTGTCAGAATTAAAAACTACTTTGGTTTTATTCTTTTTCTTCATTTTCTGTGTGTTTAGCTCTTATTTGTTCCCAAACTCTTTGCTGATTATCTAAGTCTCCTCTCAGAATATTTTCACATCAAATTGATCAGGAAATTTCCAGTTTCCTCAGGACATCACAGCCAGGATCTTCTGCATGCTGGTGCTCAGCCATTATCCAGGACCTCTGTTCACCAAGAACCTCCTATTCATCTCTGTTGTGTGTTGGATCTTCTTTCCCTGGGTCTCACAATTTCTTTCTACGAGGGTGAGTCAAAAATTATCCGCACTCCGGTTATATTAAAACTTCCGTTGGCTGCACTGTCTTATCAACGCTTTCCATTCAAGGCTACTATCTCCCCAGTCACTGCGGTGCAGGTGTGAACGTGTTACATCAGTTCATTTGTAACTGCGGTGCGAGCAAAAATGGATGCCCCACTTGTGATTTGCACGAAAGAAGAGCAGTGTGCAGTGATTCATTTTTTGTGGTCTGAGGATGTACCTGGCGCTGTTATTTATCAAAGACTTTGTGTGCAGTATGGAGAAAGTGTTTTGTCGCCAAGAACTGTGTATGAATGCATAGAGACATTTAAGGAAGGTCACACAAGTGTTAGCCATCAAGAAAGAGCTGGACGCCTGTCCATGTCCATGGATTAAATGCAGAGGACTGCTATCCAAGGGCGTTGTGATCTTGCATGACAATGCATATCTGCACACTTCTGCCTACACTGTTGACATTCTACAAAAACTTCATTTTAAAGTGTTAAAGCATCCTCCCTATAGTCCTGATCTTGCTCCATCAGACCTGTTTGGTCCCCTGAAAGCAGCCTTATGAGGACAAAAATTCACTTCCAATGAAGAAGTGAAGACAGTGGTGCATTCGTGGCTCTCATCTCAGCCTAAAACATTTTTTAATGAGAGAACACGCAAGCTTGTTGACCGATGGACAAAGTGCATTGAAAAGTGAGGAGATTATGTCGAAAAATGATGTATTTGTCATTTCTAAAAGTTAATCAAAGTAAATTCTACAGCCAGAGTGCGGATAATTTTTGACTCACCCACGTATATTTACCCCCTTGTTCTTTACTTTTTTTTTTTTTTTTTTTTTTTACCCCCTTGTTCAATGGAGCACATCTTCAAGTACTTTTCTGAGCAAGGGTGTAGGAAGTATATTTTTGGAGAACATGCATATCTGGAAACATGTTCTTCCTCATTAGGCTGGATATCAAATGCTAGGCTGGAAATCATTTCCCCCCTGATTTTTGAAGATATTTTTCTTCGCCTTCTGGCTCGCAGAGGGGGTGTTGTGAATCTTGAATCCATCCTGATCCCTGATCCTTTCTTCAGTCTGGAGGATTGCAGAATTCACCTCTCTGTACCCAGTTTCCTGAGCTGTATCCATCCTGTGCCTTGGTGTTCACCGCCCAGGAGGGCCCTTCCAATCAAGACACTCCCGTCCTTTCAGTTGGGGGAATTTCTTGAATTACTTCACTGGTGATTCTTACTCTCCCTTTTGTGTGTTTTTTATATTGTTCAGATGTTGAATCTCAAAGTAATCCTCTTCCATTTCTTTGTTTTTTTTTCTACTTCCTAGGACAAGTGTCTTCAACTCTACCCATCAAATATTCCACTGACTTTCCATTTCTGCTGTAATATTTTTAATTTCCAAGGGCTCATTTTTTCCCCTTCTGGATTTTTTAAATAGCAATGTGTTTTTGTGTCATGATTGCAGTATCTTCTCTGATCGCTCTGTGAATGTGGATGATTGTGTGTTTGATTCATTGTGGTGTTTCCTGCAGAGGCAATATTTCCTATATATTTCTTTTCTCTTTTTCTTTTTCTTGTTTTTTTTTTTTGCCTGTTTTGTTCCCTATGCCATGTAGAAACTTCTCTCAGTGTCCTAAGATTCTTGCTTCTTGTTTGCTCATATTAAAAAAAAAATGAGGGACTAAAAATCCATTAGAAGCTCTGAGTCTGTGGATGGGACTTGCTGTGACTACAAGCTTCGCTGAAAGGTAACCTGACTGGCTGGTTGGAGAGGCCCCAGAGTCAGTACTGAATAGTCTAGAATCTGGTATTTTTCCTGGAGGGTGAAGGTCCAGCTTTGAGAACAAAGGCCTAGGAATCTCCATGTTCAGTGTGCATGATGTCACATAGTGACTCTGTTTTCAGCATGGTATCAAATCTTCATGGTCCCCCAGGTCTATCTGATGTGGAGTCTGGCCATCACCCCGTTACAGGGAAAGGGAAGGACATTCGCACCTGGTTTCTTCATAAACACACTTTTAGCTAATCTTCCTTATTTTAGCCCTCAGGAACGCCCACTTTTATTGGTCCCACTGATTCCTGAGATGGGAGGATTCCGTGGTACAAATTCTGTTGGTTCTTAGCTTTTCTCGCTGACGGTTCAGAAGTTCAGCTGACTATTTACCCCCTTGTACGTCAGCTGACTGGTCCCCAAATCATTTATATTTGTTGCATCTCTCTCCCCATCATCAGGGTGTTTAAGAACAGTCCCCTCAACTCGCCTTTATGTGGGATTTGGGAAGAGAAGATAGACAAGTAGGTATTTGTGTTCAATCCGCTATTTTTCTCACCAGTTTACTGATGAGGACACTGAGGTTCAGAGAGGCTAAGAGACACAGCTCAAACAACAGTTCTAAGAAGAGTACTTTGATTTATTAAAAAGTCCTTGGCTTAGGGTACTTGGCTGAGCTTGTTCCCTGAGACGACCCGGCAAGTCACGTGAAGCAAGCTGGGGACCTGCCTGGAGCGATACAACAATAACTAACATTTATTAAGCGTTTGCTGTATACCCGACACTATTCCGATCTCTTTATATATATTAATACATTTCATCATCACAGTGGCTTTATGAGGGTTACTACTATCGTTTCCATTTACAGAGGAGGAAAGTGAGGCACAGAGAGGTTAATATTTGCCCAGAGTCACACAGCTACAAAGTGGAGAAAGCACTGTGTACACCCCCACCAGGGTTTCTGAACCTGGGCATTTGGGGCACTGAGTAAGTGTTGAGGGGGGGCTGTTCTGTGCATTTGGAAGCTGTTTAGCTGCATCCTTGGCCTCTACTCACTGGAGGAGCACTCCTCCCCCCCCCCCCCCCCCACAGTTGAAACAACGAAAATCCTCTCCAGGCATTGACACATAGTCCCTGCAGGACACAGTCGCCCCTCATGGAGAATGACTAGCCCGGGCAGGCTGGCTTTTCTCCTGACCGCTCAGCTGTGCTACTTCTTGGTTTGGGGACTGCCTGGGGCCGCTTTCCCTCCCTCTCAGACCCGAAGAGCTATTTCCATAATTCCTGGGTCGGTGGAGGTAGATCCTCCTCCCACTCCATCCGCCCATCCCCCGGCATCACCCCGCCGCTCGTTCCCCTTGTCTGTCTGTGCCACCGGCTATGAAAAAAGCAGAAAAATGAAAAAGAAAGCAAGGCGTGCAGCGGAGCGGAGCGTAGGCGCATTTGGAAAGGCCGAGTCATTCATCTCTTGGCGCTCTCTCTTGCCCTCTTGTCCCCCCGCAGAGCCAAGGTGAAGAAGGGAGTGAACATCTTGAGCACGCGGACCAGCGAGCCTCGCCAGTGGGACGTCAAGCAGGAGCTGGGGAACGGCGGCAAGCACGCCACCACCGCCGTGGTGTGTCAGCGCCTGGCGCCCGCGGCGCGCAACAGGTAAGCGGGGGTCCTCCTCCCTCCGCATCGGCGACCCCGGGATCCCATGACCCGGTCTCCGCCTAAGAGCCCGTGCCTTAGGCTCACACTAACCACTGCATAGCAGAGCTGTTACACCTTGGCTTGGAAATCTGGAGATACAACATCCCTCGCAATACCTTCTGGCATCTCTGGAAGGAAGGGCGGTGCCCTGATTCGGAGGGACTGTTGTTCCGGGTTGGGAGCAGAAATTAGTTTGCACTGTTTTGATATGCGGAGGCTTATTCATTCTCCTCACCTACAGTCATGTCCTTGGAACTATGTCTTCGTTGCCCTCCCTAGATTATCAGAGGCTGCTTTCTTACAAAGTGTTTGTCCTTCGCACAAAGGATGTGATATTGTGATTTATACTAAGAAATACATATTTGGTTTCTGTCCCTGTTCCTGGCATAGAGCTCTGAAAACCCTTCGAATTTCCCAGAATGAAAGCATAAAGATGTCTTCTGTTTATGTTAATAAGGTGACTTTTGGAAAGCCTCCTAGGTCACCTTAAGATGCCACTTGGTTGCCAGGGGAACCAACCATGTGATTGGCGGGCTGGAACTTTCAGTCCAACCCCGTGGCCTCCGTGGAGTAGAGTGGGACTGGAGACCGAGTTCAATAGCCAATGGCCAATGAGTTAATCAATGGTGCCCATGTAATGAAGCCTCTGTAAAAACTCAAAAAGACTGGGTTTGGAGAGCTTCCGGGTTGGTGATGGCGTGGAGATATGGGGACATTGGAGCCTGGAGAGGGCATGGAGGCTCTGCCCCCTTTCCCCATACCTTGCCCTACGTGTCTCTTCCATCTGGCTATTCCTGAGTTAGAGCCTTTAATAATAACCAGTAATCCAGTAAGTGAAATGTTTGCGTTCTGTGAGCTGCTCTTGCAAATTAACGGAACTCAAGGAGGGGATCATGGGAACCTCTAATCTTTAGCCAATCAGTCAGAAGCACAGGTGACAACCTGGACTCTGAGATTGGTATCCGAAGGTGGGGGTGGTCTTGTGGGACTGAGCCCTTCCTCTGTGGGATTGGATACTATCTCCAGGTAGAGAGTGTCAGAACGGGGTTGAATTGTAGGACACCCAGATGGTGTCAGAGAATTGCTTGGTGGTGGTGGAAAAAAGACATGCATCAGACTTAGTCTTCAGTGAGGAACAATGTAAAGACAGGAGGTGACCATCAGTGGTAGTGATGTGTAAGGATGGTAGGTGAGAGTCTAGACAGCCATCCTGGATTATTATTTAACATAATTGTTTTCTGTGTATAAAAGCAACACATACTCATTTTAGACTATTTGTGAAAACAACTACATGAGGAAAACTTTAAATAATATATCAGTATCCCTTCTACCTAAGGCTAACCCGCTGCTGACGTTGGTTCATTTTCTTCTCATGTATTATACATAGATAACATCTGTGTATAGTAAATGTGTAGTAGATTTATTTATTTTATAAATTTGGTGTCATAATATATACCCAGATTCTTAAGATGCTTTCACTTATATTGACAACATCTTCCTTTTGCATTACATATTCCTCAAAAAAATGTTAAGATTCCATCACATAGATTTAACATTACATAAATACCCATATTCATATTTGTGACTATTTAAATTGTTTCCAAGTTTTATTTTTATAGATAATGCAGCAGCCCCAAACCATCTTTCACATGATTTTGTCCACTTCTCTTTTTGCTTGAGGTGGCTTCTTAGGATTAAAAAATTGGATCATTATTTAGGGCTCTTGATACATTCTGTCAGTGTATTTTCCTGAAGGGATTAGCTCTAAAGGAAGAAATATCCACTTCCATTATTGGATATATTTTCTTAAGTGAACACTTCAAGGCTGCCAAGAAAAACTATGCAAGTGCTCCACTTCATTTAGAAACACCCAGTTCTTTTTTCTGTAAACCCCCTTCCTCAGTCCTGCCTTCCATGTGTAGCCAGCAAACACATCTGGTGTCCTGAACAGCTTCCTGGATCAAACACTGAACTTCACTATCATGACCCCAAGAAGAATTGTTAGTACATCTGGGGGGTGAAGATTGGGTGTCCAAATGTTTCAACTTGTGAAAACATGGTGAGAAAGAAATTCGGCCTGGGTCCTGTGCTCTAAGCAGGAGATCAGATGTCAAATTAAATCTCCTGAATCAAATGCATGTAAAGTCTAATTAACCCACAAGATTAGTGTTGATTATGCAAATTAAAGGGAATGTGTTCATTAACAGGCAGTGGATTTGTGTATGTAAATAGTTCTTTATGTCACAATCAGAAGGAATCTCAAAGTGAAGGAGATAAGCCTTGCTCTATGGGGGCAGGTTCTGAAGAGTCCCGGTGGCAACCCCATTTGTTCTGAGTCTTCTGGGAATTCAGTGTTGGGACCAGTTGTGTTTGCTGAGATGGTAAACATTGTGCATGATTTTCCACTGTCGGTCATGCTGGATGTCACAGTAGAGGGAGCTGTGGTTTAATATCAGTGTTTCCTTCCTTTTGAATTCTAGAGCTTTTTTTTTTGCCTTAAGTTAGACTGGCCACAAGCTGGGTGGTTGTGTGTGGGGGATGGAGCTGGCTATGCACTGCATCCTCCCAGGTTTCTTAATGTGATGTCTTAGAACAGTGGTCCCCAAACTTTTTGGCACCAGGGACCGGTTGCGTGGAAGACAGTTTTTCCACAGGTGAGGGGAGGGGATGGTTCAGGCGGTAATGCAAGCAATTGGGAGGATGGGGAATTATGGGGAGGATGGGGAGTGATGGGGAGGGTGGGGAGTGATGGGGAAGATGGGGAGGATGAGGAGTGGCAGATGAAGTTTCGCTGGCTTGCCCACCACTCACCTCCTGCTGTGCCACCTGGTTCTTAACAGGGGGTTGGGGGTTGGGGACCACTGTTTTAGAAGGTAATTGCTGCCTTTGCGGAAGAGCTGACACGTGAGGACTGCTGTCAGGGCTGTGCTGAAACCATTCAGCACTGGCTCGTGTTGACTGGATTGTGGGAATCTCTTTCCAATCCCTCACTCAGTGACCCTCAGTATTTACACCACGGAAACTGGCACACATCATAAAACAGAAATTGTTGCCAGCACACCAGCCATGGACTTTCCTGCTCACTCACTCCCTTACCTGGACTTTCAGAAAGCAGTGGTTGGTTCACCTAAGTCTGAGGCGCTAAGCTCCGTGCCAGGTCGATACCCACCAAGTCAGGTCCAGACCTTGTCTTCAAGGAACTTAAATTCTGTGGAGCACTTGGGACCAGACTGATCACAACTCAGATGAGGGCGTTTGATGATGTGGGAGGTGCAAACTTCACAGGGGTGGAAGGGCTTACCTCCCTCTACCTGGAGAGCAAAGGCCAAGAGTATTTGTTATCTAGTGCTGTGTAACAAAACACCCCAAACCTGAGATGTTTTTTATTTTATTTTATTTTAATTTAATTTATTTATTATTTTTTAAAGATCATCATTTTTTAAATTATTTATTTATTTATTTATTATTTTTTAAAGATCATCATTTTTAAAAATTTATTTATTTATTTTAAAGATTATCATTTAAAAAATTATTTGTTTGGTTTTTTTGTTTGTTTGTTTGTTTTGGCTGTGCCTGGTCTTAGTTGCCGCTGATGGGATCTTTGTTGTGGCATGCAGCCTTCTTAGTTGCAGCACACAGGCTTCTTAGTTGCAGTATGTGGGACTGTTTAGTTGCAGCATGTGAACGCTTAGTTGCAGCATGCAGGATCTAGTCTCCTGACCAGCCATTGAACCCGAGCCCCCTGCATTGGGAGCCTGCAGTCTTACCCACTGGACCACCAGGGAAGTCTCCAAAACTCAGACATTTAAAACAACACATTTATTGTCTCATAGTTTCAGTGGGTTAGAGGTTCAGGCACATCTTAACCTGATCCTCTTCTTGAGGATATCTCACTAGGCTGCAATCAGGGTGTCAGCCAGGCTCGGGTGGTCTTGTCTGAAGACTCAACTAGGGAAGGACCCACTCCCAAGCTCATGTTGTTGTCAGCAGGATTCAGGTCCTCAAGGACTGCTGGACGGAGGGCCTCAGTGTCTTGTTCCCTGCCAGGCATCCCTCTCCATCAGGACAAGCATGTGGGATGATCCAGGGAGAGATTGCCAGCAAACGGAAGTCACAGTATTTATAACCTAATCTTGCACGTGACATCCCAACACATTTGCTATGTTCTATTTGTTAAATGTCTGGGCCCCACTCAAGGGAAGGTGATGACACAACAGGGGGTGGGGGTGGGGAGTGAGTACCAGGAGGTGGGGATGGTTGGGAGTCATCTCACCCTGCCTACCTCACCTCAGCTGCTCTTCAAGTTGGAGAGGACTTCCTGTAGCTGTTGTCTGAACTCTCCTGGAAGGATAGGAGGAAAGAACTGAATATGTCGAACTAGAGAATGATGCCATTGCAGGCACCCGAGGGAGATGGCAAATGCTTAGATGTGTGAAATCAGGAGAATCTGTGCAGAAAAGGGTGAGTGATGGTCCTGGGCTGGAATGGACACAACAAGGAGTTTCAGGGATTCGTCTGGACAGGTAGGCTGGGTCCTCTAATGGAGGGACATGAATTACAGACTCATGGTTTAAACTGGCATTTCCTTAGCTGTTTATCACTGATCCTAATCTTCCAATTGATTTACCTTTTTTATTTCACTGAAGCCAATTGTTTTGAAGGGAAATTTTATGGTTCTACCTGTATTCGCGAGTGTTCTTAGATGCTCCTAAAATGACGATCCTGACTTATTTAAGCAGAAGGGGATTTATCCAAATGATATTGCCAGGAAGGCTGTAGAATCAGCTTGGAAAACAGACAACGCCAGGAGTATCTCAGCACTAGCTGGGAACTTGCCTCAATCATATCTCATCATATAACACTCGGACTACGACTCACTTATGAATTTTCTTTAACTCACCTTCTTATAGCCCTGGTTTTTAAAAATTCTCCTTCATTTTTAGTAATAATAACTTTGAAATTATACATTTAAGATACTTTTATTATATATACAATACAGTAAGTACAAAGCTACAAGAATTGTTTAAAATAATTTTCCTGGGTGAGTAGAACAGGGACATAATTTATGCATATTCTTATAATAGGAAATACAGCCAAAGACTTAACCCAGTGTGGTTGTCGCTTCCCTGCCCAGGTTCCTCTTGAAACCCTTACACTGCTTCTGTGCACCTAAATGGGTGTATTAGTCAGCTAGAGCTGCTGTAACAAAATACCACATACTGGATGGCTTATACAGCACACGTTTATCTTCTCACCATTCTGGTAACCTGTAGTCCAAGATCAAGGTGCTGTCAGGATTGGTTTCTGATGAGACCTCTCTTCTTGGCCTTCTCACCATGTCCTTACATGGCCTTCCCTCTGTGTGTCCATTCAGAAAGAGAGAACTGAGGTGTCTCTTCCTCTTCTTATAGGGTCACCAGTCTGACCAGATTAGGACCCGAACCTTATGACTCCATTTAGCCTTAATTGTATTTTTAAAGTCCTGTCTCTAAACACAGTCACATTGAGGTTTAGGGCTTCCACCTGCGAATTTTGCAGTTGGGGGACACAATTCCATCTGTAACAGTGCCCTTCATCTCAAATCCTGCACCTACATCCTTCAGAGCAGTACCCAGAGCCTCTGGGGCCCTTTTGCCTCCTCTTGAAGATTTCTGGAAAAGACTGGAAGTTTTCATCTTCCTGGGGCAGCCCTTGCAAATGACGGATGTATGTGGAACATGAAAGGCCAGCTCCCTCTCCTCTGGTGCCGACGACTCTGAATGGTAACTGATACCCGGAGCTCCCACAGGAACAGAATAAGGCTGGGACTTTTTCTGAAATCATACCTTTTCCTCATGAACTGTTTCCCTCTCCCTTACCAGACTTTTTCTGGAAGAACTTCACTTATTCATCACTTACAAGTGAATCCTCATCTGAGGGTTTGCTTCTAGCAAACCTAACTTGAGATTCTCAGAAACCTGGGGAACCCTGCTTCCTTCCCTGGTGCAACAGCCTCGTCTGTGTACAATTTGGAGGGAGAAGACCATCCGTCCAGAGAGCTGTTTCGATGGAGCACTTTCCCCCGGTAGCCCAGCACCTCTGAAGTATCCTGTGTGCTCCAGTCCTGAAGCCACGTCCATAAACCCTCAGATCCAGGAAGAGAGATTGCACCTGGTCCAAACACACACCTAACTGCGTTGCATTTAGTTTCCACCTCCTAGGAAAATGTTTTAGCAGTCTGAGCATCTTGGCAATCACACAAAATCAGCTCACAACCTATTAGATTGTACTTTGCCCTTCCGGGTTGTGAGGCCAACAGAGCAATTAACATCCCTTCCAAACCCCATCACTCTAAGTGAATCAAGCACAGAGCCAATGCCTCTGTGGCTGCAGGCAAAGAGGATGAAAGAGTGTGGACGGCATCTTTGAGCACAGGAACACATTTTATGGTCCTCTTAAGTGTCCGTTCCTTGGGAAGCACCTTCTACTTGCTCTTTTCTCTCCCTTCCACATTCTGAATCTTTTTCAAAGCTGGTATCTGGGTTAGTCTGAGCAGCTGGGGATCAAGAATTTCATAAAACCTGGGAAATGAGCCCAATGTGGACAGAGGGCACAGCCGACCCAGGGCTCCTCTCCACCCTGGGGCTGCACTTTTATCTAATCTATGCTTTTCCCCTATGCTTTCCCTGGGCCTAACTCTCCCAAGTTCATTCCTTCAGGAGAAATGCTAAAAATTAGGGTTTCTTTAAACTATGGGCATTCTATTTTTTTAATTTTATTTTTATTTATTTATATTTTTATTGAAGTATAGTCGATTTATAATGTGTTAATTTCTGCTATACAACAAAGTGATTCTGTTTTATATATACATAATATATGTAATATATATATCACATATATGTATACACACATTTTTTATATTCTTTTCCATTATGGTTTATCACAGGCTATTGAATATAGTTCCCAGTGCTGTATAGTATGACCTTGTTGTTTAACCATCCTATATAGAATAGCTTACATCAGTTAACCTCAACCTCCCTTTCCATCCTTCCCTCAACACCCTCCCCCTTGGCAACCACCAGTCTGTTCTCTATGTCTGTGAACCTGCTTCTGTTTTGCAGATAAGTTTGTTTGTGTTGTATTTTAGATTCCACGTATAAGTAATATCATATGGTATTTGTCTTTCTGTCTGACTTACTTCACTTAGTATGAAAATCTCTGGATCCATCATCCATGTTGCTGCAAATGGCATTATTTCATTCTTTTTATGGCTGAGTAATATTCCGTGGTATATATGCACCACATCTTCTTTATCCATTCATCTGTCAATGGACGTTTGCGTTGCTTCCACGTCCTGGCTATTGTGAATAGTGCTGCTATGAACATAGGGGTACATGTGTCTTTCGGAATTAGAGTTTTGTCTGGATATATACCCAGGAGTGGATTTGCTGGATCACATGGTAACTCCATTTTTAGTTTTCTGAGGAACCTCGATACTGTTTTCCATAGTGGCTGCACCAACTTACATTCCCACCAACAGTGTAGGAGGTTCCCTTTTCTCCACACCCTCTCCAGCATTTGTTATTTGTAGACTTTTTGGTGATGCCTTTCTGACTGTTGTGAGGTGACACCTCATTGTAGTTTTGATTTGCATTTCTCTGATAATTAATGATGTTGTGCATCTTTTCATGTGCCTGTTGATGGCCGTCCTTTGAAGTTAACAAGGAACTCCCTGTTGGGGGTGCAACCTCCACGGCTCTGAGCGAGACTGGATCCCCCATAAGGGTCACTGCCTGCCACCTGCAGGACTCCCAACCTGGCCACACACACCTAAACTGTCATCTCCTGAACACCTGTATTTAACTGGGTTGCTTCACTTGTGCATTTTAGAAGTTCCATATTAGGTTTTATTTTTAAAACATTAGCGTTTGGGAGAATATATCTCTCCAGGGAAGCAAACAGTATCTCAAAAAAAGAAACTTAAATAACAATAATATTCTGTATGTTTCGTAGTGCTTGACAACATATAAAGTAATACTCTGTGTATTTCATAGTTTCTGGCATTTTACAAAATGCTTTGTGTACATTATTTCAGTAACTCTTCTCCATGGTTTCATGAGCTGAGAGTCACGCCACTGGGCAGACAAAGAAAAGAAATGAAGACACTCAGAGGCAGAAAGCATCCACCTGAATGTTTGTGCAAATGATTTTTTTACAATGTTTTCTTTTAAAATAACCTTCACGGGTATAAATACATAGGAAAAGCTCATATTCACTGCATGAATTAAAGGTGAGCAGAAACAAATACACTTCAAAAGAGCAAATGCTATTGACGTCTAGCTGGCTGGTGTTACCAGCAGAAGACTCTGCACTTGACCTTGGGATTAGATAGGGATTAGCAAATACTCAGGAGGTGTTAAGGATATACTAGCCCCAAAGAGAGACTTGTTTTCTCCTTATTTTTTCTTCTTTAACTTTTTATTAACCTCATTTTCTTCAGTGCCCCCATGTCACTTTTATCATCAGAAAAAAATGTATTAAAAAATACATTTTAAACCCATATTCTATCTTATGTAACTATCACCATTCTTGTGCATATAAATGCTTCTGTACAATTGGGAGCAGTCTGTGATAGATCCCCTTTTGTAACTTCACATTGCCAAAGCACTTTGCCTGCCCAAAACTTAGTGTGTTAATTGGCTGCCTTAACTAATTAAGTGGAGGAACCTTAATTTATTTGGTGAGCCCCCTATTGTAGGGCATCTTAGTGGCCTGTTCCTAACTTTCTCACGTAAATAAATCAGTGGTACATATTTCCATGGCTTATGGTCCCTCCTCATCCCCCCACTTATTGGGAGATTGAGGGGTGGGGTAGAGACACTGCAGCTGAGACTTGTAAACCTAGGTTACAAAGCTGGGAGGCTGCCCACGTGGCAGAGTTCAAGCGGGGGTGCCCCCATGGGAGTCAGACCATTTCACCAGGGGCTTCAGAGACAAAGGAGCCATAAACAGAGGAGGGCGCCCTGCATGCTGGGAGAGGTAGGTGGAGAGCAGGACAGACGGCATCCACTTATCGGGGACGCTGAAACCTTCCCAGGTGGGAACACAGGTCCCGTGTTGCCCGATCTCTGGATTTTTCTAGAACAGCTGGAAATCCAGACTGCCCTAGAAAGTCTGCCAATTTTTCAAAATTTGCTTGGATTTTTTAAATCACTGTGCAGATCAAACAAAAGGAATATTGTTCAGGAAAATAGTCCATCAGCGAGTGAACTGTGCAGAAGTGGCCAGTTTGAACTGATTGTACATTCCGCTTTGGGTGAAATCGTGCCTCTTTTCTTTGGCGCTTCATTGTGTGTATCTTCCAGGTATCAAATCGGCAGCAAAATAGCCTTCCTGAGCCTAGACGGTGTGTCTCTTTTAGAGGCATTTATACGTGAGGCCAGGCCTTTCAAAGACTCAGCGCATCTTCCTTGTCACCGCATACATGGTCCCTTCGAAGGAGGTCAAGTGATATGACTTTCCAGTGTTTCCAGCACATGTTATAAACTCATCTCTGTCTTCCTGTACCTTATCCTCTGTCATCCTTGGCTTTCTTTCTTTTTTCTTAAAACATGTTTATTTATTGATTGATTGATTGATTTTTGGCTGCATTGGGTCTTCGTTGCTGCATGCAGGCTTTCTCTAGTTGCGGAGAGCAGGGGCTACTCTTTGTTGCAGTGCTCGGGCTTCTCATTGTGGTGGTTTCTCTTGCTGCCATGCACGGGCTCTAGGCATGCGGGCTTCAGTAGCTGTGGCTCATGGACTCAGTAGTTGTGGCTCACAAGCTCTAGAGTGCAGGCTCAGTAGTTGCGGCACACAGGCTCAATAGTTGTGGTACACAGGCTTAGTTACTCCGCGGCATGTGGGATCTTCTCGGATCAGGGATTGAACCTGAGTCCCCTATATTGGCAGGCGGATTCTTAACCACTGCGCCACCAGGGAAGTCCCATCCTTGGCTTTCATTAAACATCAGCCCTACCCAGGATGCCCTGCCTGGGACGTGGTGTACTCTCCTTCCCAGCTTCTAGCTTAGTGATAGGTCAGCCAGCATTCTCCAGCCGGTCTACATGGAAGACATCCTCTGGGACCATGCACTTCCGTAGAAAAACCAAATGACACTCATCTCACTCTTCCCTCTGCCCAGAACAGCAGCCGCTGCCGCAGCCCCCAAGCCCCCCAGTCAGCACACTTCAGAGACGATCTGCTGAGGAGGAGACCAAGTCAGTCAAACAGGTCATAAAAGGAGAAGGGCTTTTCCAAAAGCAAAGATCATTGAACATGTGAATAAGATGCCCATTAGTATACATTTTGGGACTTCCCTGGTGGCGCAGTGGTTAAGAATCCGCCTGCCAATGCAGGGGACACAGGTTCAATCCCTGGTCGGGGAAGATCCCACATGCCGCGGAGCAACTAAGCCCATGAGCCACAACCACTGAGCCCACATGCCACAACCAGTGAACCCTACGCACCTAGACCCCGTGTGCCGCAACAAGAGAAGCCACAACAATGAGAAGCCTGTGCACCACAGCAAAGAGTAGCCCCTGCTTGCCACAACTAGAGAAAGCCTGCGTGCAGCAATGAAGACTCAACGCAGCCAATAAATAAATTAATAAATAAATTTATTTATTTAAAAAAAAAAGAGGAGACGTCTGTCTCCTCCCCTTGAAGCTGGTAGGCTTTAGTGACTGGCTGACTGCTAGGGTACAGCAGAGGTGAGGCTACGGGACTTCGAGAGCCGGGCCACCAAAGAGTCCAGGGACAGCAAGTAAGCATCCTAGTACCCTGAGGCCACCATGCTGTGAGAAAGCCCACCTCTCCCTGTGGAAAGACCACAGGAAGACGCCCTGATCCAGGAAGAGAATGGTGTCCATGCAGCCACCCGCTGAGCCCTCCCAGAATTCGTGATTTACAATAAAATGATCATCTTATGCCACTGAGTTTGGAGGGCAATTTATGACACTGCAGCAGGTAACTGGGCCACTGGGTGCCCAGAGGGGTTGAATTACTTGCCAACCTCACACAGCTACTCAGGGCCATTTTAACCCTACACTGTCTGATTCTAACCCCCTGCCCCTCTTCTCCCACCACCAGGAAGACATTCCTAAATGAAGAGATGCTGAAAGGCCTGTCCTCTTATACTGTAGGGCCTTTTCCAGCCCCATATCATCTTTATAAGCTTATTTCTTTATGCACCCAAGCCTCATTTAGAGCCTTTCATGGCTAGAATGAAGAGTTTTTTGCTTTTTTCCTTCCATTGCAGCCTGATGTGTGGTCCCTAGCCCAAACCAAAAATGTATAAAGTAAATACATCTCTCAGCATCTGTGCCGAAATGACTTATTGCATCACATTAATGAGTCCCTCAAGCTCTTGCCATATCAGTAATTAACTGTAAGGGGGGCAGGATGTGGAGCCAGTGCTGTGGCCTCTGACAAGAGCAGGTGCATTTCAGAAGCCAAGATCCCACATCAGATACCCCAACTGACCCAGAGGCGTGGGTGAAGTTGTCCTCCAAAGCTGTCCCTATGTTACTGGTCCTCAGACAGCAAACTAGGTACTAGACGGACTGTAGGATCAGTGCTGCAATACCTCAAGGCTCTGTGTGTTACACAGGACGTGTTCGGAATCCTCCCGGCCACCACCAAGCTGCCATGAAACCATGGTTTTATCCACATTGTCTAAATCCTTTCAATCTGGGGACCCTTGTTCAGATTGAGGGTGCTTCTCACATCTGACTGGTCTTCATCGGAAAGTGTCAAACAGCAGTAGAAACGAACTATTTCCCTTTTTAAAAAAATGTAATGTTAATTCATTATTTTT
Source organism: Hippopotamus amphibius kiboko (assembly GCF_030028045.1). Classification (NCBI taxonomy): domain Eukaryota; kingdom Metazoa; phylum Chordata; class Mammalia; order Artiodactyla; family Hippopotamidae; genus Hippopotamus; species Hippopotamus amphibius. The sequence goes on from NC_080193.1 coordinate 24,034,174, forward strand.
TTTGCACCAAAAGTAAAAGCTTTGCTCAGGTGGCGTCTCCATCCCCAAGTATCCCATGAAGCAATATGGCGCCATGAATGACAGCATGGCCTCTGGAGCCAGCCAGGCACCTCGGATTCAAGACTCAGCTCTCCTGCTTGGATGCTGTGTGGTTTTTGTGCAAGTGAGCCCATTTCCTTGGGTCTTAGCTGAAAGTGAGATGGTAAATAACAGTAGTACTTTCGTCACGGAGTATTTGTGAGGATTCAAGGAATCGGTTTATGTCAAGTGCCCATAGAGTGTTGGTTCTTGTATTTCCCACAGAGCAAAGCTTCTTTAATTTCTTGCGGACGTCTTTACACAGTGGTCCAGACTTCCTTGTGCTGTAAGTGTGACAGAGGCACAGCACTCTTTCCCGATGGTGGCAAATGTCAATCACTGAACCACACTGTCCCGCTGACTTGGACGTCATACCCAGCATCCTTTTGGAAACTCGATTCCGCCCACCTTCCTCCGCGTCGCCCCGTTGATCATCTTGGCTCACAATTGATGGAGCTTCAGTAGCAGGGTGGCTGTGGGCTTTGTTCCCACCTTCAGGGCAACACGAACTTAGAAAGGATGGCGGAGACGGACGTCAGAGGAACTGTAGTAGCCTGTGGACACCTGTGGGTTGACTGTTCCTTATTTGGACTATTTATAAGCCAAACCCAAAGGTCTAAGGCTTGTTGTAATCTGTCACTTTTCTAAGGCACATTTTCCCCTTCTGCTTTTATTATTTTTCACTCTTCACTTATTTGGGGGGTGGGGGGAGGGGGTTAGGTAATACATTCACACAGTTCCAAACTCAAAATGTAGACAAACTGATGTGCCAAAATCTACATCTTCCCTCCACCTACCCAGCCCCCTTCCCCGCAGGTCATCAGAGTTCACACTTTATCACATCCCTTTCCAAAGGTAATTATTTTATACATGTGAAAACACGTGCACGCACACACACACACATTTGTCTCCCCACTTCAACTGTAAACAGTGCTGCTTTTTTCACCTAACAATATATTTTGTAATTTTTCTTTTTTCTTTTTAAGAGAACTTTATTATTTTTTTGACTGTGTTGGGTCTTTGTTGCTGCGAGAGGGTTTTCTCCAATTGCGGCGAGTGGGGGTTACTCTTCATTGCAGTGCTCAGGCTTCTCAGTGCAGTGGCTTCTCTTGTTGCAGAGCATGGGCTCTAGGCATGTGGGCTTCAGTAGTTGCAGCACATGGGCTCAGTAGTTGTAGTTCTTAACCATTGCACCACCAGGGAAGTCCCTAATTTTTCCATATCAGTACATAAAGTTCTTTATTCACCTTTTTTAAAAAAGCATTGCGTATTATGACATCCGGCATCATTTATCTGAATCAGCACCCTATCATTTACTGCCCTTTAGGTTCTACCATCTTTGGCCTGGAAATATGACTTTGAATAACCTTGTCCAAACACCATCTTGAACTTCATGATTATATCTGTGAAGTAAATTCCACAAGTGAGCTAGCTAGGAAAATGGTATAGGCATTTGCAAACCTTATGGGTATTGACATGCTACATAGAAACTGTATCGATTTACACCCACACATTGCTAACAAGCTCTTTGATCTCTTGATGCTTGGATTTTACGTCCTCCTGAATGACTGGGCTGGCAAGTAGCCTGAGAGCAGCACTCAAGGTGGAAATCATGGTGTGGCTTTTAGCTTGTTGCTACCAATCCACCCTGGTAACTCCTGGGAAGTTCTGTGCATCCACTGTGGCCCCGGAGTCTGCCGAGTTCCTGGAGCATCTTCCCTGGGTGTGCAGTGGATCTGTACCGACAGCTACTATTTATGAACACGTGCAGTGTACAGCCTCTGCATTAGGTCTCTTCCAAATTCTCACCTAATCTGAGTTCTCCGTCTGTTTCCCAATGCCAGCCCCATCCGTTCTTCTCCAAATGGCCAGAGTGTTCTGTTTAAAACGTAAATCAGATCATGGAAGCTCTCATTGTTTCATCCTTCCAGAGCTTCCCATCACACCCAGAATAAAACTCCAGCTCTTCCTCATGACCTCCCAGGCCCTGGAGGTGATCTGGTCCCTGCCCACCACCCTGGTCTTACACTTTATGCTCCTCTCATCAGTCACCAATCTTCTTCCCCTCCTCCCCCCCCTCCCCCCACCGCTGGCCTCTGTGTGGCCTGTAGCTCATGAGCCAAGCTCGTTCCTGCCACAGGGCCTTTGCACCTGCCATTCCCTCTGACGGGACTCTTTGCATGACTGGATCATTCAGATGTTTGGGTCTTAGTTCACCTGTCGTGTTCTCAGAGAGGCAGTCTGTGACCACTCACACTGATCACCAGTTTTGTTTTCTCTCTAGAACTCACCAGTGTGAAATTACCGTCTGTCTCTCCCCACGAGAATGTGGACTCCACGAGGGAAGGAGGGGACTTTCCCATTCTTAGTGCTTCCTGGCGCAGAGCAGGGACTATCATCCTTGCTGTGTGAATAAACACAGGAATGATATTTGCAGCCATATGTTGAGTTACCTTGTCTGTAGTTACAGGTTCAGAGGGTCCTTGTGTTCAGAGTATGAGGGATATTTGCTGAATGACTGAATAAATGAATGATGCCTGTTATGCTATCTTGAGTTAGACCATGTTGACCCATTGTACAGATGAAAGAATAAGCCAAGAGAGTCCATATGAGCTGGGACAGCGGTGTCCCGGGAGCCAATGATGGGAGCGCCAAGGTTTTGGAAGAGGCACGTGAGTGAAAACCAAACCCATCATGCTCCAGGCTTCCTTCCCCGCCAAACCTACTCTTCCCTCTAATTCTCCACAGCTGTGACAAAGGAGGAGCCGTCCTGCTCACCCACTAAGGGATTTATGAAGCAATTGGTATATGCCGGCATTGTGCTCAGCACTGCCAACTTACAGACATTTCCTTAAGAGGTCATTCCTGTCGGCAAGAATTTCACAGCTTCGCCCAAGCCTGAAACATGCTAGTCATAAGGAAATGTTACACTACTTCATCTTCATATCTCATGCCAGGCTGCCACTAGGGACTCAGAGACCTGCAGGGAGCAGAACAGCTCTCGCTGTGCCCCCGAACGCTTGGGAACTAAGGAGTCTTCAAATGTTGCATCCTGATTACCTGTTAAACCCTCGCAGGAGGGAACCTTCTAAATACATCAGCCTGATTAGAGGGTCTCAGAGTGAGAACATGAATTTTTGTACTTGTATTCAAGAATCAAATGATTATCCTGCCAGCTAATGTATAGCACAGGAAACTATATTCAATATCCTGTGATAAACCATTATAGAAAAGAATATAAAAAAAGAATGTATATATGTGTATAACTGAGTCACTTTGCTGTACATCAGAGATTGGCACAACACTGTAAATGAACTATACTTTAATAAAAAAAATAATAATTGTCCTCCCAGGCACTGAGAATACGAGTGTTGATAAAATAGGTATGCACCCTGATCTCTTGAAATTCACTGTCCATTTGGAAAGATGGAAAAGAATTAAATAAGCACACCAAGAAATATTTGGTAGCAACACTGGCAAATGCTATGAAGAAGAGGTGTGTGATGTTTAAGAATTCACAATGAGTGTATTACTTAGCGTACAGGTCAATTGCTAGTAAAAGTGACTTTGCTGAAGGCGGTGTAAATTAAAGGAGAAAGAAAACATTATCTTTCTGTTACACAGGCATCTACGATGGTTTGGTGCCTCTGCTCTGCACTGCCATCAGAAGCCCAGGTTCCTTCCCTGGTGGTTCAGGTACCACTAGGGGCTGCCCTCACCCACATGATCTAAGATAGCGCACCAGCCTAGCCAAGGGGAAGATGGAGAGGAGGGAGGGCATGGATGCCAGACCACAGAGAAGTGTTTTTTTCTTATCTGAAAACCAATGAGAAGTCTTTAAAATATTTTAAGCAGGAAGGCGGCATGATCACATTTATGTGAACAATATTATTGGTAAATGTATAAGAAATAGGTTGGGAGAAGGGGTCCAAGAACATACAAGCATCCAGTTAGACTAGAATAATAGACCAAAGTAAGGATGAGTTGTCTGTTCTACACGGCTCTGCAAGACCAGAGACCTCATCCTCTCTCTTCTCTACCACCCTCCACATCGATTGGCACCAACACTTCTGAAAAACAGCCAAAATCCCTGAGTTGGTCAAAATACTTGAGATTTTTGTGCAGGAAAAAAAAAAAGTATTGAAAAGAGGCAGTCTCTTAGCACAGAGAGATTATTCTAATAACTTTAAATTAGTCCTCCAGACCTCACCCTACCTTCCCTTCTCAAAGATGTAGGGACAGCTTGTTCTGTAGGCTGTTCTTCATGCCTTTCCCGGGGAAACTAATAACTTTTTTCTTTCCATTTTCCACATCGCATTAATTCTTCATAAGTAGTCCTTATTATTCCTTACTTGTTTGATCTCAGGTGCAGTCTTTTCTCACTGGTGGTGTGTAAACTAGGCCAGCTGAATGGCAAAGACACCTCATCCATCATGTCTTTAATTTTCCACCTTGGGAGGAAGCACTGAGGCTTAAGTTAAGAATAAAAGCAAGTCACCTTAATACTTCACTGGTTCTTTGGCCAAGGATCTCACCCTTGCATTTCTGCTCTGGGGCAGACAAAAGGAAGCCATTCTCCAGAAACCACAGGGGTCACCATGTAGGTTTGCATGGCTTTGAATAAAAGGGTCACCTGGTACAACAGAGGGTCCCCCCGCAAATTATGGGTTTAGCAAGAAAGAAATTGATTTATTTTTTATTTAAATGCTTGAGTTTGTGAGACAAGTTCACTCTGCTAAGGCATCAGGGGCCCAGACTCCTGCCAACTTGTTGCTCCATCCACCCTAAGGTGTGACTATAGTGGACCCAGTCTGAGACGGCTCCCCACCACCAAAAATTCCAGCCTGTGGGGAGGGACCAAGGGGGAGCAGGGGGCCTGCCTCTTCTGTTTAAAGGCAGATCTCAGGAACTTCCCTGGTGGCAGTGGTTAGTTAAGACTTCACCTTCCAATGCAGGAGGGTGTGGGTTCGATCCCTTGTCAGGGAGCTAAGATCCCACATGCCTTGCAGCCAAAAAACCAAAACATAAAACAGAAGCAATATTGTAACAAATTCAATAAAGACTTTAAAAATGGTTCACATAAAAAAAAATCTTGAAAAAAATCTATTAAGAAATAAATAAAGGCAGAACCCAGAAGCTGCTCCTGTCACTTCCACTCCCGTCCCATGAACAGAACCCACACATGGCCATACCTAGCTGCAAGGGAAGCTGGGATGTGTCATCTCTTACCCCAGTTCGTCACATGCCAAGTGAGAAGGGCACAATGGAATAAGGGAGGAGCTAGTATTCTCTGACACTGTAGGAACTTGAAAACGGGCAGAGCATACGTGCTGAAGGAAAACCAAGATGTGAACCAGGAGAATGGGAAGAGTGGTCACTCTGAAATAGAACATCCAGTAATCAGACATCGGGGCCAAAGACTTGGCAGCCCCTGGAGCCCAGGCTGCAGAGAGGTCACCCAGCCAGGCTACAGAGAGCTCAGCTGCAGATGGCAGACCTGTGCAGAGTTTTCAAAAGTTTTCAGACACACGAGCAGGAACCAGGAGGGCACAGGAGAGCTGGCAGGCAATATGCAGGGCTGAATGTTTAAAGCCACTGTTGCCTCAAGGAAGAACTTTTATTTGTTTCCTGTAATAAAAACAATAATCCTATAAAGTCAGATATCCCTGTTTGCAGAGCAGCTGCTATGTTCCTGGCACCATGCTGCGTGCTCTCTGGAGCAAGACTGTGCATGACGTGCCTGAATCCTGGCTCTGGACAATCTTGGAAAATGTTCTCTTTAGGGCTCAGATATCTCCTCTGTAAAATGGGGATATCATAGGATTGTTGCAGTGATGAAAAACGATTTAATATGTAAACTTAAAATTGTGCTTGCTACCTAATAAATGCTTGCTAAGTATTGCCTTTATAATAATTCTGATTTCTAGCAGCCTTATTAAGGAGCAGGCTTCTATATATTTATTTATTTATTTATTTATTTATTTATTTATTTATTGGCTGTGTTGGGTCTTTGTTGCAGGCTTTCGCTAGTTGCAGTGAGTGGGGCCTACTCTTCATTGAGGTGTGTGGGCTTCTCATTGCGATGGCTTCTCACGGGCTCTAGGTGCAGTAGCTGTGGCTCATGGGCTCTAGAGCACAGGCTCAGTACTTGTGGCACACGGATCCAGTTACTCCACGGCATGTGGGATCTTCCCGGACCAGGGATCACACCCGTGTCCCCTGCACTGGCAGGCGGATTCTTAACCACTGCACCACCATGGAAGTCCAGGAGCAGATTTCTTAAGTGGAGCTTCAGTCAACCCTACATCATCTCTATCAGCCCCTCAAGCCAACATAAAATTCAAGTTAAAACACTGCCTTGGTCCCAAAGCAGCTTCAAGGCCAACCCTCCATCCCCTAGTGCCACGAGCTCCCTCCAACTCGTGGCCACCCCTAAGCTTCATCTACATAGAAGTTCTGGTTCAGCCACTGATGACCTCTAGTTCTCCCTGCGATGTGGATGTTACTAGTCCTGTCTCATAAAAAGAAAAAAACATTAATATAGCAAAGTGGTTTGAGAGAGAAGGATCAGCAGTTTGAAATCAGCTCTGCCACCTATTGCTGTGCAACATTGGGGAAAATACGTAACTTCTCTGAGCCTTGGTCTCCTTACTCTACCATGGAGGCTGTATTTCCCACCTCAATGATTGCCCTCAAGAACAAGTGAGTTGACATGAGTCAGATGCTTGACCTGTCCTGACGGCTGGTGTTGTTAAGAAAGTTTTTGTGATTTTGGTAGGCAGCTTCTGATATGGTGCCCAAAGATTTGCCCTCCTGGTGTCCATGCCGTTATGTAATCCTGTCCTCTTCAGGGTGGGCTAGACTGGTGACTTACTCTTTTAACTGGTATTGTGGGATGTCTAACGCACCCGTGGGGATGGTGTGTCACTCCTGGGATTAGGTTACAAAGCTGTGCATCATGTACCTGGATCCTTGCTTTGGACAACCTGGAAAAATTACTCTTGTGTATCAGGAGCAGACTCTTTCCAGTGACTTCTTGGCTTGCCTGTTGGCAAAGCTCATATGGTGGTTTCTAGCTAACAACCCTAGAGGAACTGAACCCTCTCAACAACCATGTGAGAGTGGAGGCAGGTCCTTTTCCCAGTCGAGCCTTCAGCTAAGACCCCAGCCTTGCCCAGCACCTTCATTGCAGCTTCGTGAGAGAGCCTGAAGGAGGAGAATGAACTGAGTCTCTCCAGAACTGACCCCCAGAAAATCTGTGATAAATGTGTGTTGTTTTAAGCCACAAAGTTTGGGGGTTGGTGACTTTATGGCGCAGAAACTCATCTGGTGTCCTGACAGATGCTCTCTGGCTGCTCATATAAACTCATGGGATGAAAAATGATGCTGAATAAGGATCTATAAACATAAGACATAAAAGGACCTCATGTCTTTTTGGAGCTTTATAATTTGCAAAAGCATTTCAATGGATATATTGAATTTGATCATCACAGCAAAACCTTGAGTGTTGGACAAAGGAATGAGTATTATCTTTGTGTTACAGGTAACGAAACTGAGATCCAAAGACGTTACAAGTAATTAATTCAAAGCCACCTAGCGTCATATGATATGGCTTATATGTGGAGTCTTAAAAAAGGGTACAAATGATCTTATCTACAAAACAGAAATAGAGATACAGATGTAGAAAACATACTTATGGTTACCAGGAGGTTGGAATGGACATAGGCACACTACTACACATAAAATAGATAACTAATAAGGACCTACTGTATAGCGCAGGGAACTCTACCCAATACACTGTAATGGCCTAAATGTTAAAAGAATCTAAAAAAGAGTGGATATATGTATGTGTATAACTGATTCACTTTGTTGTACAGCTGAAACTAACACAACATTGTAAATCAACTATACTCCAATAAAAAAATTTTTAAAAACCATCTAGCAGGCTAAGAGGAGCAAATGATATTCTGCTTTTGAATACTATGTTCTTTCCAAGGAGCTCACCACCTATTGGGGGCTTCCTGTTCACAAAACCTGGAATATGTATCTTTGGCCATAATTTGACTGATTCCTAAGGCTTGGATAAGGACAGTGATAGACTATAACCTGAATAGATAAACATTTTAAAGAAATCAGTAGCTATCTCTGATCTTTCAGATTCCTCGCATTCTGGGTTTTCAGAGTAAAAAGGCTGAAAAGATTACAGGAGCAATAACAGAAAAAATATAGAGAAAAATGATTAACCTTCCGTGTACCTACTTCCAACAACCTGTATTGTTTGGAGGAGGTTTTCCTCCAATAACTTTCTTAAGTTATTGACTTTTTGGACCTGAAAACGTTGTTTCTTTACTTACTTTATTTGCATGTGTTGGGTTAGTTCAACCATTTCCTGAGATTTTGAAATGTTTTTGCTTTTTAGTCCTGTATTGACTGCAAGCATACCATAGAAGGAAACGATCGGGAATGTGAGTGTTTGCTTTTGCTTTTCCCAGAACAGTGTGTCAGGCTGAGATGATTCCTGAGGATGGATGGAAGAGGGATGCTCTTCTTCCATGAGCTGCATCCCTATGATCTGATCTGATCTTCCATCAGAGGAGCAATGGGTAAATACGTAGCCGTATTCCCAGCTACCTTGCCAGGTCATGGAAGTAATATAGCATGATTATCCAGAGCCGGGGCTCAAAGATAGGACTTCCCAGGTTCTGATTCTTGCACGTCAACATACTAACTGAGCTTTGGTGAGTTGCTGAACGTCTCTACATCTGTTTCTTCATCTGCAAAATAGGATGATAATAACAGCATCTGCCTCCTACAATTGTTTGAAAATTCAATGAAAGAGTTTATAAAAGTGCCTGGCAAACATCAAGCATTATCGTTTTATTATGGGCATGGTCACTGGACAGCAACTGAATACTGAGGGGGAGGGGGTAGAATGCCAGATGGATGTGTCATTTTGAAGGGCAAATTCCATTCATCGACCCTTCAGAAGACATCCAGACCCACTTCCAAGCCTTCCCAGGACCATGGCTGCTCTTCTGAGACCCACAAATTAACATGCCTCCTTTGGGGAATGGTCCACACAGACCCATCTTTATCAAAAATGTTCTTTCAATTCAAGAGAAAGAAAAGCCAACCCAAACTGAATGGAGAAAAAGAAAAAGAAAAAAAAAAGAACTGGAAAGCTAAGAGTGAACTTGAATTCTACACAAGGGAGTTTGGCTTCAAATCATGTCAATGGAAAATGGCCTCTACTTTCAGAGCTTTCATTTTTCTCTGCTTCCCTCCACCGGAGTCATCCTCACATTTCACGCTGCCACATGATGGCCATATCGGCTTCAACCTTATGACTTCCCAAGTTCCAGACCAACAGGGCAGAGTAAAGCTCTCTTCCTGAGGCCATGGCAAAGTTCTGAGGTCCATTCTGCCACATGGCACTAAGCTAAGCGCTGGTGTCTGAACTAAATGGTGCCTTAGTGGATGTTCTGCACTTTGATTCTCTAAGCCTGGGTCATGGCTGCAATCCTGGACCCCATCTGGACCACATGGACCAAGAGGCAGGGATGAGAAGAATCCTAAGTTAAAAGAAGCAGGGGGTACTTCCGGGTGGCTCAGTGGTTGAGAATCCACCTGCTAATGCAGGGGACAAGGCTTTGATCCCTGGTCCAGGAAGATTCCACATGCCGTGGAGCAATGAAGCCCATGGGCCACAACTACTAAAGCCTGAATTCATAGAGCCCGTTCTCCACAACAAGAGAAGCCACCAGACTGAGAAGCCCGTGCACCATAATGAAGAGTAGCCCCCACTCACTGCAGCTAGAGATAACCCGCGTGCAGCAACGAAGACCCAATGCAGCAAATAAATAAATAAATAAATAAATAAATAAATAAATAAATAAAGCAGGAACCAGCATCCATTACACAGCCCTTCTTGAGGACCACATACAAAGACATGTCTTACCTGCTGCCTGCACTGTGCCTGAGTGTGATGTAGGGAAGCAAGTGATGTTGGAGATGTATTTACGAAGCATTGTGGCTGCTTCACGTCCTTCCCCAAGCATCCCTTACTAATGTCGTCTTGCGATCACAGAAAAGAGCCGTTCCCCACAGTGAAGGACCAAAGCCTTCTGCGGAGCCCCTGAGTGATGAAGACCTTCAGTTTAACAGTGGGTGGGAAGCAGAGGGCCCCAGGGAGAAGGAAGGTGCTGAAATGTATGAAACTGAACAAATAAAAATAAACCCTAGGTGGCGCCAAGGATATGCTCTCCCCTGGCTTCCCTCCAGAAGCTTTATTACTGATACCAGTGCCCTGTTCTACAAAGAATTTTAGGTGATTTACAATATTGCATCCAATATTGGAAGCCAGAAGAAATTTCCAATAAATGATCGTAGCAAAGACTTCTACTGTGCTTGCTCTGCACCCGGCATCATTCTAAGTATGTTATACACAATCCTTTCATCTCAACATCCCTACAAGGTAGATATTATCATTATCTCTGATTTACAGTTGAGGAGATGGAAGCATAGAGAGGTTAAGAAACTCTCCAGGTTTACACAGGTGGAGAGCTGGGATTTCAACCCAGGCAAGTCTAACTCAGAGTCAAGGCTCTTAACATCTCATGATAACCCGATAGAGAGAATATGGAGGTAAGAAAATGAGGTCAGGGCGAGAGCAAAGTTGGTACACAAAACGGATGCCGTGAAACCCTGGACCCTTGCTGGGGTGGACCAGGGATGTGTCTCTTAGCCTTCTAGCAGCCTTCAGTAATCAGGGCTACCAGGTGAAAGATTCAAAGTGCCCATCTCTAAGGTAGATGGAAACAGCTGGTCCAGAGAAAAGCATAGTCAAAGTGACAGCAGAAAAGAATGGCTATGGTGGGGGGTTTTCTGTGCATTACATTGCAATCTTCAATTTCATTCGTTCATTTAACAAATGTATTGAGATGCTCCTCTATTAAGGCATTCATTATTCCAGGCTTGATGCACTGATTAGACTAAGATTCTTCTCTCCCATGGCTTCTGGCCCAGAGAGGAAAGACAAAAAAAAGGAAGGAAGAGAGGACAAATGACTATATTATATATCAGAAGAAGACCAGCACGCTGAGGGATATTGAGGCACGGGAGGGTGTGCTGTGTGAGTTTGAGCCATCAGCCAAGTCCTCTTGGAGGAGGTGATGTCTGACACCAGAATAAAGTCCAAGAGGGAGCCTTCTGTCTCTGCGGGGAAGGGTGTTCCTAGCAGAGGGACAGCTAGCTAGATTTGGGACCATGTGAGGTGTGTTCAAGGACCAGCAGTATGGCTGGAGCAGGATGCATAAGGGGACCACGGTAGGGTCAAGGTCGGAGAGAAGAGAAGATGATATTAAGGATGCTATCAGTCAAGACAAGCACATCACGGGCTTAGGGAGCCCGATTCCTCAGCAGTCTCCTCTCCACAGGAAAGATCAGGTCTGAATGTGATTTTCACTCTGCCTCTCTTACATACACAGATGTTAAAAGCCCTAATGAGCTCTCAGATGAGGAAAAAAGAAAAAGTGCTTTCATCCACCTCCACCAATGTATATATGTATGTTTCTAACGAATGTATGTAAGAAGAACAGGGCAGAGATTTTCATAACCAAGTGAACAGTAGAGGAAAGGCGGGTGGAAGGGAAACAATGAAAGCACAGTTTACATTTTCCATTTATACCATCAGCTTTTTATTAGCCAGGTGACACTGAGACAGAGCCTGCACTCGGCGGGGCTGGCGGAGAGAGTAGTAAAACCTGACAGGTAATTTGGTAAATCAAGACAGTCAGCAAACATCTGTTGGGGATGATAATATTCAAGGGGTTTCATTGTTTCTATGAAAACTTAGTTACACTGGGCTTGAATTAATTTTTCATTGTTTCCAGCTAAATGAGGACTGCTTACACAGCTGCCTCGAATAGAACCTTGATTGCATTCCGTCTTTTGCCAAAATCATGAAAGACCAAAAAAAAAATTTAAATAAAATCAAAGACCCGGTACAGATGTATTGAAGTCATTTCTGCCCTCCACGCCCCTGGATTCTTTCTTTCTTCACCACATTCTCTCTTGATCAGTTCTGATGGTCTTCTGTTGCCAGGCTGTTAACATGAGAAGGAGGAGGGGAGATGCAGAATGAACTCTGGACATATTAGGCAAAAATGTGAAAAAGTATGTAACCCGGAGTGGATGCAGCTGGGGTTATTTTCACATGGTGAAGCCCCCTGGCACCAAAGAGGAGTGGAAAGGTAAAAATGCAAGGACTGAGGACTTCCCCGGTGGCTCAGTGGTTAAAAATCTGCCTGCCAATGCAGGGGACACAGGTTCAAGCCCTGGTCCAGGAAGATCCCACATGGCGCCAAGTAACTAAGCCCATGCACCACAACTACTGAGCCTGTGCTCTAGAGCCCACGGGTCACAACTACTGAAGCCCATGCACCTAGAGCCCGTGCTTTGCAACAAGAGAAGCCATTGCAATAAGAAGTCCACGCACTGCAACAAAGAGTAGCCCCGGCTCACTGCAACTAGAGAGAAAGCCCACGTGCAGCAATGAAGACCCAAGACAGGCCAAAAAAAAAAAAAAAAAAGCAAGGACTGAGATATACACGCGCACACACCACCATAGTCAGGTTGAGAAAAGACACAAGACACATTCTGACATTTCACTGGCACACAGCCATTTGGGATGTGCTTTCTGTTGTCAGTTTCCTTTGCAAATAATTAACAACACTTGAGTGCCTTCCATGGGCCTTCACAAATCTTGTTTTGACATGCATGTCAGGAAAAACTGCTCTGATGAATGAGTCTTAGGTTAGACTTCCTTCCAGAATCTGATAGGATTTTTTCTCCTTTTTCTGTGCGTTCACTGCCCTAATGGATGTTTTGCAGATGCCAGGAACAGAAACCGGACTACAATGGCCAAATCAAATAGTTTGGGGTTTTTTGCCCTTTGATGCAACATGAGGTTCGGAGTCCAGGGTGGAGGCTGCAGCTGGTGTAGTGGCTCCACAAAGCCATCGGGGGCCCAGGCTCCTTTTCTCTTCCTGTTTCTGCCATCTCTGGCATGTGCCACCTTTTCTCATGTTCACAAGATGGCAGCTATACCTCCAGCCATCTTATCTGTGTTCCAGGTAGGATGGATAGGGAAAGGTGTGTGGCAAAAGCAGTAGATGAAGCCTGGCCAGGTCTGTCTCTTTTGATCAGAAAAACAACTTTCTTTTAACCCCAGCCTGTAGCCATCTGTTTATACCTCATGGCTCTACAGGATACACCCAGCCACGTCTGGTGGCACAGAAGATGGAGAGGTGAAGGCTCTTCTTTTTTTTTTTTTAATTTTTATTGGCGTAGAGTTGATTTACAATGTTGTGTAAGTTTCAGGTGTACAGCAAAGTAATTCAGTTATACATATACATTATGCACTCTTTTTTTTAAAGAAGATTCTTTGGGCACAACACACTCTGAACAAATCAGAGTTCTGTTAGTAAGTTAGAAAGAAAGAATGGGTGTCGGGTACACAACCAGCAGTGGCTACTCCAGATATAAGGAAGGACATCCTTTCTTTACCCTTTTGGGCATAATTGTGTGAAGGTGTAATGGCTGGAGTTGCTGTGGCAACCTTGAAACTCTGCCAGAGAAGCCTGAAAACAAAGGCCAACGCTCTGAGGATGGTAGAACAGAAACTTGGAGACTCGCTGTCTTTGATGATATTTCTGAGTCACTGGATCAGCCAACCCTTAAGGAGCCCCCTTTCTCTCTTCTGGTTTCGTGAAGTGATACATTTCACATCATTTAATTCAGTCTGAGTTAGAGTTTCTGTCAGTTGTTGGAACTGACATAACCTTCCCATCTCCCTTCGTGAAGCCTATATACTCTCCTCTATACAGGAGAGCTGGGTTTTCTAATGATTTTTTTTTGATTGTGGCAAAATAGACATAACATAAAATGTACCATTTTAACCATTAAGTGCACAGTTCTGTGGCATTAGGTACATTCACATCAATGTGCAGCCATCACCACTATTCACCTCCAGAAATTTTTCATCATCCCAGACTGAAACTCTGTGCCTGTTGAACAACTCTCAACCCCCCTCCCCCAGCCCCGTCAATCACCATTCTGCTTTCTGCCTATGAGTTTTAGCTCTAGTTACCTTGTATAAGTGGAATTAGATAGTATTTGTTTTTCCAAACAGAGTCTTTTCATCAGGACTTTATGCAGGAAGGTGGTGGGAAAACCCAACTGAAATTTCTTTAAGAATTGTTTTTAAAAAATACACTGGTTCATGAAAGCACAAAATCCTCGGGAGTGCTGGTTTCATGCATGGCTGGATACAGCAACCAGAACTATGCCGTGGAGATGTGCCTTCTCTTCCTTTCCTTCCTCTTTTCTTCTGTGTAGGCCCCGTTCAGAGGCAGATTCTCCTCTCCTGGTGCCAGGTCTCTACCTTCTTAAGTATAAGTTAGATGAAGAGGAGATTACCTCTTCTCAACTGTTTCCATAAAAATCCCAGGGTAGAGACTTATTGGCCCTGAGTGAGTCACATGTTTATCCCTGAACCAATCATGTACCTTCTGCTGGCCTCTGATTGGCCTGAACCTGGGTCACATGACCACTTGTGACTTCTGCTGGCCTCTGATTGGCCAGGCCTGGGCCATATGTCCACTTCTTGAACTAGGTGTTCACTCAGCGGCACTGGAGACATCTAGGCTGAGAGTGGTGGAGATATGACCCCATGGTAAAGCCCCTCAGCCTCAAAGAAGTGTGAAAAGGAAAATCAGGTCCTGTTATTGGAAAAAGAATATGCTAGACAGACTCAACAGATGCCCACTCCAGGGGCACTTTGACCACAGTGTAGGAGGTTGCCCCCTGCGTTCCAGTGGGGTCCAGAGTCTCCCCATGCCTGGGCTCTTCCACAGCACCCCCACTTCCTCGTCCCTGGTTTACCTGACTCTGAACAGATCTATTTGCCCCCATCCATTGTGCAGTCTTCCTCACTCACCCTTGTATCTCTCAAAGTATCGGCCCCTAAGTGGTGCTGATTAATACTTAACTAATTTTGATTTATCTCAGTGCTAATATTTGGAGCTTTACTTTTACAATAATAGCTATTGTGTCTTGAGTTCCAGCTATAGTCTGGGGAGGCACTTTACCACTTGCATTTCATCTTTGCAACATGGAGAAATTACCAGTTTACAGATGAGGAAATCAAGGCTCAGACAAGTCAAGAAACGTTTGCTCATAGCTCACTGCTACCTCATAAGGAAACGGAGTCTCCTGCCCACATCGGACTATGACGTCATTTGCCCTTTTGACCAAATTTTAGATTCTCCCTACCCAGGGGCCCCTTCCTGAGGGCAGGTGAGGACTTCCGTTCCAGAAAATTCGCAGGGATTCAACATAGACTGGATCTTTCCATGAGATCCAGGGACATGGGCTCAGGGAATTCCAAGCAACAGAAGAAACAAAAAACAAAACAAAAAAAACAAGCCTCCCTGAGGCACCAGGCGCTGATTTCGCAGCCCTCATAGAGGAAAACCCTGTATCCATGAGTTGTATCAGTGGGTTTGGCCAGCTCACGTGGGGAACACAATCTCCAGGCATCCTGAGCACCCCTTAATTATGTTAAATCTGGCCTTTCCACACCTTTTCAGTATGTGTCTGTTCCCTGAAGATGTTTGCATTTGCAACCCCTTTCCTAAGGGGTCAGTGCATGAATAATAGGTCACGGCAGACGTAACCTGTGGTCAAATAAAGACCTGACATCTATAAGCGTCTCTCTAAAATTCCTTATTATAGGTGCCTCTCTTTGAGTACACACTGTGTCCTTTTGTGGGGTATAGATCACCCTATGCTTCCTTTAACTTTCCTGGCAGCATGATTATGGAATAATTACTCTGACCAGCTTTTACATTGTTACAGGATCATTTCCACCCCCTAAATGGTAAAATCGTAATTCTCTTAGAAATATAAAATGAGCATGTGTCAGGCATTTTAGTCGACCAAGGATTAAATAAGGGAACCTGAAAGATGTTATAACCATTCAGAGAAGCATTTAGAAAGCAGAGAGATATAGAGACCATTAAATAAATTTATAAGGAGGTAAAAAACTGTCTTTTTCCACCTAGCTGGGGGGGATAAATCAGTTGTCTCTTATTATATAATTTATATGTCTATTGAGAAGAATTCTTAACACTGCTACCATCTGTCTGTAATTTACAGACTTGTAGAATAGATCAAAGATGGTGAAAAATACAAACACCATAGGATCAGCTAATAGGAAGGCTGCGTTCTAAGCAAGGCATAATTTTTGATCGAAGATACTCAGTCTTTTGGTTCGTTTCAGTCTTTTGCATTATTTCCCCATGTAGCCACCAAATTACTGGAGGCTGAAATTGTCTGCCTCTCCTGACATCACATGCCCCTGTGGTGTCATTGATGGTGGGGACCACCCCTGCTGAATCAGCTGTGCCTCCTTGTCTGTGAGCATGGGATCAAAGCCCTCTCTCCAGAATCCTTTGAAATTATTTGGGGCAAAGAAGAAACCTCTGTTGAATAAGGAGAGGATGGTTACATCTGCAACATATGGTTCTGTGTCCTCTGTTCATTAAAACAGCCCATCAGCGGGCAAGTCCTCCCTGTTCAATGGTTCCTGTCTTCGAGCCCTTTCCCCTTGACAGGAGACTTGCCTTTGCATCAGTAAGTTGGGCCAACTGACAAATGACACTCCCAGAGTTACTCTGTATCAATAATGATAGCTGACATGTTTGTGTGCTTTCTTTCGTGGGAGATTTTACCAAGCACTTTGCATCTCTTAACTGTCCCACTGGAGCCTCTACAGTTACCCCTGATTTACATTTTGGGACACTGAGACTTCAAGAGCCTGAGCAGCTTGTCTGGGACAGCACTGCTGATGGGCTACAGAGCTTCAGGGGCAGGTCATTGGACTCCTGGACCAAAGCTTTTGTTGTTTTTGATGATGATGATGATGGTGATGGTGAAACAGATTTTATATTCTGCTAAGAGAATGCTGCTCAGAACACTTTAAAGATGCTTTCTTCACCTCTCTCTTGCCTTCTGTTTCTCATACGATTTTTTTTCTGCTGTTAACAGGCTCTTTTAAAAAATTCTTTTCCATTATGGTTTATTACAGGATATTGAATAGAGTTCCCTGTACTACACAGTAGGACCTTGTTTATCCATTTTATATATATGTATATATATATATATATATATATAATGGATATATATATATGGTAGTTTGCATTTGCTAATCCCAAACTCCCAATTCATCACTCCTGCACCCCGCCCTCCCCCTTGGCAACCACACATCTGTTTTCTGTGTCTGTGAGTCTGTTTCTGTGTCATAGATAAGTTCATTTGTGTCATGTTTTAGGTTGCACATATGTGATATCACATGGTATTTGTCTTTCTCTTTCTGACTTACTTCACTTAGTATGATAATCTCAAGGTCTATCCATGTTGCTACAAATGACATTATCTCATTTATGGCTGAGATATATCCCACGGTATATATGTACCACATCTTCTTTATCCATTCGTCTGTTGATGAACACTTAGGTTGCTTCCATGTCTTGGCTTCTGTAAATAGTGCTGCTATGAACATTGGGCTGCATGTATCTTTCCAAATTATAGTTTTATCCAGATATATGCCCAGGAGTGGGGTTGCTGGATCATATAGTAGCTCTATTTTTAGTTTTTTGAGGAACCTCCGTACTGTTCTCCATAGTGGCTGCACCAATTTACATTCCCACCAACTGTGTAGGAGGGTCCCCTTTTCTCCACACCCTCTCCAGCATTATCGTTTGTAGACTTTTTGGTGATGGCCATTGTGATCAGTGTGAGGTGGTACTTCATTGTGGTTTGGATTTGCATTTCTCTAATAATTAGGAATGTTCAGCATCTTTTCATGTACCTAATGGCCATCTGTTCTCATACACTATTTTATTGAGATGTAATTCACCTGTCATAAAATTCACCCTTTTAGAAGTGTAAAATCTTTTAGTATGTCACAGATTTGTACAACCCTTAACCCTACCTAATTCTAGAACATTGCTGTCACCCCAAAAGAAAACCCCACACCCGTAAACAGTCACTCAGCCTTCTCTCCCTCCCCCCGCCCCCACCCAGCCCCTGGAAACCACTCATCTTCATTTTGTCTCTATGGTTGTGCCTGTTCTGGACATTTCATATAAATGGAATCATACAACATGTGGCCTTTTGTGTCTGGCTTCCTTCACTCAGAATCATGTTGTGTAGGTTATCGCATGTGTCAGTGCTTCCTTTCTTTTAATCGCTGAATACTGTCCCATTGTATGGATGGACCATGGGCAGCTGGGCACTTTTCCCCCACAGCTTTATTGACGTATAATTGCCACAATTGTACATTAAAAGTATACAACCTGGGCTTCCCTAGTGGTGCAGTGGTTAAGAGTCTGCCTGCCGATGCAGGGGACACAGGTTCCAGCCCTGGTCTGGGAAGATCCCACATGCTGTGGAGCAACTAAGCCCATGCTCAGCAACTACTGTGCTCTAGAACCCGCAAACCACAACTACTGAGCCCATGTGCTGCAACTACTGAAGCCCACGCACTTAGAGCCCGTGCTCAGCAACAAGAGAAGCCACCATAATGAGAAGCTCACACACTGCAATGAAGAGTAGCCCTTGCTCTCCACAACTACAGAAAGTCCACGGTGCAGCAACGAAGACCCAGCGCAGCCAATAAATTAATTAATTAATTAAGAAAATAAAGTATACAATGTGATGACTTGATATACCTATACATTGCTAAATGATTGTCATCGTGAAGTGAATTAACACACATCACCTACTTGTTACCTTTTTTTTGGTGAAAATGCTTATGCTACTCTCAGCAAATTTCACGTATACATCACAGTATTATTAACTATGGTCACCAATTCTGGACATTAGATCCTCAGAACTTATCCCTCTTAATAACCAGAAGTTTGTGCCCTTAAGCCAGCATCTCCTCACCCTCACCCACCACCAACAGCCCCTGACCACCACCATCCTACTCTCTGTTTCTAAGAATTCTTTCTTTTTTTAAGATTTCACATATAAGTGATACCAGAAGGTATCTGTCTTTCTCTGTGCAGCTTATTTCACTTAGCACAATGCTCTCTGATTTATCCATGTTATCACACATGGTGGGATTTCCTCCTTTTGTATAGCTGAGTAATATTCCATTGTGTATATAGACCCCATGTTCTTTCTCCCTCATCAGCAGGGACCTGTGCTCTTAATCCCATCTCTTAGTGTCTCTCATCACTGTTGGGAGAACTATTGGCAAAGTAAGAGTGAGGGATGCACCACCCTGTATATACCTGGAGGCTATGGCCCTGGCTCAAGGTAGAAGGGGAGGACCCTGGGGGGCTGGAAGACATACCTTCCCTGGGCGAGTGGAACTTGTCTTCCGGGCATCCTTGGAACCCAAGCTGTGCTCCTGTGAAATAGTGTGCTGAGCCCTGAGATGAGCGTCTGTTGCCAAACCTTGGAAACATTCCTCTTGTAAACTAATTGGCCCATAAAGGGATGGAACAGTGCCTCTGGGCACCGGCGGTACCCTGCTCTTATTAACTCAGCTCTCCCTCTGGCCTTGCCCTTCTGAAGTGGCTATTGATCTTTTAAAAGTTTTATGATGCCATCTTGGGGTCACAGAGAGAGCCAATGCCTTTAACTACCCCCAGGGCATGGGATGCATCCTCCTCACTCCCCGCTAACCTGGTATCACACTGTTGGGCCTGCCCTGCCCTCCACCTTGTTAAAAGCCTGGAAATATCACCTTCCGCCTTGCTGACCTCGGATGACTCTGCATTGACTCCAAGACACCGGGGCAGAGTTTCCTAAACACGCTTCAGGATTTTTACCCTATCCGCAGAATCTTCATGCTATTATTATTCCATTGGTATTTTAAATGAAAGCCAACTCATCTTCTTTTCTACTGAAATACGTTTATTTCAATAGGAAACTTGTGTTATTCCTGAATATGAAATACCCAGTATCGGTTGCCGTAAATAGGAGGCAAACATAAAAATAAATGCAATTAAATTCTTGGCCTGGGGCGGGTTCCACTCCGGTGGAGACTCGCAATCCTAAAAGCCTCCCCTTCTCCTCTCTGGAGGCCCCAAGAGAGCTTTCATCTTAATCCTTCTCTTTTGTAGGAACAGAAGGATGCATTTGAAATGAGAATGTAGGTCATGCCTTGAAGCCAGGCAAGCTGCATGCCTCCCACCTCCCGACCCTAGAGACTCCACTTAACATCATCTTGAGTGCTAACTGCTGTATAGGTACTTCACTGTGGAGAATGTCAGGCTATCAGATGGTGATTTTGTTATCGGAAGTGGGATCCATCGGCTCGCTGCTCAAAAGCCAATAAAGAGGCAAGGTTGGCGGAAAGGAAAGTTTGCTTTATTTTGGATGCCAGCAACTGGACAGCCCATGGGCAAGAGCTTTTATACACAGAGGGAGGGGGCTACATGCAGAAACAGCACAGGCAGCCCTGACAGTCATCTTGAAATTGGTCATCGGTGGTCTGACCAGCGTCATCTTGATTGTTTTCAGTACAGTTACTCTTCAGTTCCAGGGTCCGTTTGTTCCCATTTCTTTGAGGCCAGTTCTCGGAATTGTGGCAGCTTATGTCATGGCTACAGCCTGGTCATCATGTGGTTAACTTCTTCCACAAGGTGGGGGTTTCAGTATCTACAAGACAGCTGACAGGACATGGCTCAGAATATTATCTAGAGCCCTTGAGGAGGAACTAAAGGTCGTTGACTTTGCTTAATGACTAAACTATTATTATTTGGTCTCCTTTGACTGTTTTCCTTTGTTTCTGCATTTTCTCACTTCTCTGATCAAACTTACTCTTTGGCTAAAATTTTTCCACAGACAAAAGGCAGGTGGAAGACATGGGGGGATGGGGGGAGAGAAGGACCATAGAGTTCTGCTCTGTTTCAGTTTCTTGTCCTGTCATTCAAGGTCTCATCCAAAGGTCACTATCAATCTTTATCTTCCTCCTTCACCAGCCCTCCTTCACCTCCATCTGAGCTCCTTGGGTGTCTGCTTGTAACTTGACTCTTCCTGGTTCCCCTTCCAGTAATGCCCATCCAACGTCATTCCTACCTTCAAAGCCTGCTTCCTATCTGATGATTGATTATCCAATGCAAATTATTTCGCAAGTAAATCTTTTCTTCCTATTAAGCTTACCTGTGGCTGGGAGATTTTAAGGTTGTGTCCTTGTTTTTGTTTTTTGTTTTAATAATAAGGAATTATAATTAAGAAAGCAGAAATACCATAAAGACATTATTCTAAATAAAAATGACTAGACGTTGGGACTTCCCAGGTGGTCCAGTGGTTAACACTCCAAGCTCCCAATGCAGGGGGCCTGAGATCAATCTCTGGTCTGGGATCTAGATCCCACATGCATGCTGCAACTAAGGAGCCTGCCTGCTACAACTCAGACCTGGTGCAACCAAATAAATAAATAAATATATTTTTTTAAATATTTGGAGATTTTAAAATATATGGAGATTTTTATTTTTAGGGGATTATTCGTACCACCCCTGCCTTCTGACGATTAAATTGATTTCCCAGAGTCTCTTCAGTAGAACACGAGCTACAAACAAATAAGTGAATGAATAAACACTGCTAAAGAAAAATAAGTTCCATTCATGCAAGTGGTGAGTGGCGCCATCTTGAATTTCAGGAGTAGGTGCAATGATGGAGCTCCTGCAGCCCCTGGGGTGGCCTCTGGACCACTGATTGGCTGCAGCATCAGTGCACAGGAAGGAATCCCCTTAGCCCGCCCCCTGCATATCTCATTATCTAGTGGCCCAGCTTCATTCACACATCAAACAGAGTGGTGCTTATTGAGAATCATTTCCAGCCTAACATGTTCCATTAAGGGTGTATCAGTCATCCTGTTGACACATGACTCTAAAAGCTGTTCAAAGACTGACACTTGGTGCAAATATGCTGGGGCGGGGAGAGCATGAAGAATTTTCTTACATGACCCATTCCTTCTTCTACAAATGAACACCTTGACCCTGAGTCTCTAACCTAATAACTTTGGGAAACAGTGAAATTTGTATCTGCTTTCTTGGAGCGTCCCAGTGTACATCACATAGTAAGGCTGTGATAAGTCCTGCAGGATGGGGAACATTTCGCTTCCCAAATGTATTGGATGACAGAACCCACCCCCCACCTTGCCAATGAGTACACCCAAGGGGGCCGGCTTAGAGAGGTGATGCGTTCACTGTGCTCTGTGCCCTTCTCCCTGCTGGACAGGGGATAGGGAAGGAGAGAAGCGTGATGAGCCAAAGCGCCTGCCTTCAGAAGGCTTCCAGTCCCACTGGGGAGGTGAGGCTGCCTGATACCGACCTGAAATTAACCACAATGCCTGTCCTGATCCACTGGGCTGTCAGATCCGGAGAAAGATAACAATGGTCCAGGTGCAGTGAGGCAAGGTTTCATGGGGGAATTTTAACAATTCCAGGCCTGGACCAACAGCTTAGATTTAGGTAAAAAGGAAAGGGCAGGTCAGAGAAAGGCAACAGCTCACACAATGAGGCCTCAAAGCCTTCCCAAGCAGTGAGGAAAGATTCAGGCGGAAGACAGGAGTTCAAAACCCGCCGTGTGTACTGGCCGTGGGACCTCAGCCAGGTGAGTTCATCTCTCCAAGCCTCAGTTCCCTCATCTATAAAATGGGAATAATTCTGTGGAGCGTTGTTCTAAGGATGAAAAAAATAATAACCCACATAAAGATCCTGGCATAAATAAATCTTACTTTACCATTACCTGGCTAGAGGGAGGCTAACGTCTCAGCCCAAGTTGGAGGATTGACCACCAAGGTACATTTTTTTTACTCCATGTAGAAGTTGTAAAATTAACACATTTTATGTAAAAATCTAGATTTCTGAATCCTCTTGCAAAGGACAGAGGTACATTCCACTTGGCACTGATGGCATGGGACCAAGAGGCGGCTGGGTGTGACTGTTCACTTAGCGACAGTGCCCACCATCCCCATCAGGGAAATTCCACACACACCCCCCACTCACCCACCATGTTGCACTTGGTTACGTGACTTACCCCGTCCTCGTCGGCATTTATATTTTTATTTAAGCTCTGTTAGCACTTTGGGCAGGATAACCCTTGGTCGTGGAGGCTGTCCCATGTCTTGTAGGATTTATAGCAGCATCCTTGGTCTCTAGCCACTAGATGCCAATAGCACTTCCCCAAATATGTCTCCAGATGTTGCCAAGTGTCCCCAGAGGCAGAGGGCAAAATAATCCTTGTTTGAGAACCACTGGTGTGTGCCCAAACCCGCCTACCCTACAGAAGTTGAGAACACCATGGAGAAGTAAAGGGAGGTCAGATTAATGGGGGAAGCCCTGGGGCTCCGGATGTCGGGGAGAACTTTGCCCTGGTTTGGGGGGCAGATACAAAGTGATGCGTGTGGGCTTGGAGCCAAGGGGGGATGGGGGCCTCAGACTTGATCACAGCACTGTTGGCGTCCCCATTCCGGGACGGTTTTTTCCTTTCCTTTCAAACACTCACAAAAGAAATGTTTAATCTGCACATCACAGTGAGCTCCCAAACCCAGCCAGCCCTGGAACAAATGTAGAGCATATGTCTGCGGTGAGGCCTCTTGCAGACTTCTACTTCATCAGTGAGAGAGGAAACACTCTTTACGGCATTTGCAAGGGCCACGTGGCATCGGTGGGTTTAGCAATATTTCATAGCTCACTTTGACTTTCCTTTGAAGAGGATCGATTCTCATCACAGCGGTTAGGGAAAAAAAAAAAAAACCAACACCCTGGCTCCTTGAATCTGAACTTCTTTCCCAGTCTTTAAAATGCAAAGTTCGCCGTTATAATGACCAGCCAGGATAGTAGACACATTTGAGACCCAGCTGGAGTGTATTTCAGAGCCAGGCAGCTGATGTCAATTTTCCCAAAGCCTCATCTTCTCTTTTGACTGCATTAGCTCGAGGGGGCTCCGGTTCAGGGCGATCCAAGTGGTGCCAAGTTATAAAGGAACCACGTTATGAGGAAATGGAGGAAGCAGATGTTTTATTCACATTCCCTGAAGAGATGAATTGGGGGTGATGTATCGCCGTGGAGAAGAGTGGAGATGGGAGCCGGCTTTGCAGACCCAAAGAAGTGGCTTCAGCCCCAGGACTCCTCTCCGCATTTTTCTTAGCAAACCCCGCCTCCTGACCATGTGGCAGACGGGGTGCAAGATAATAGAGGGATAAAGATCAAAGCGCTGTGATCCCAGGTTTCGGAGACCACAGGGCTTTGATGGAGAGACTAGCGTATAAAAAGGAAGTTGAAAATATTTGCAGCCCACGTAACGGACGTGGAGGAGAACCAGGAATAAGAAAAAGAGAAATGACTCAATGGAAAATAAGCAAAGGATGTGAACAGGATGTTGGCTGAACGGGAAATAAAAGTTGCCAATAAACTGAAGGAAAAATGCTCAGCTTGCCTGGGAGTTAGGGAAATGTATGTGAAAACGAGATGCCATTTCTCACCTATCAGGTGAGGGTCAATTCAAGCCTAATTTAATAATCTCTGATGTTGTTGAGGGTGTATGAGAAACAGAGACTCTTACACACCCCATGTGGGACTTAAGTTGGTACAGACTCGTTAGAAAACAGTTTGGAATCTTCTATTCAACATGTAAGTGTTCAACTCGTATAAGGCAACTTCCTGGTGGTTACACCCATGGGAAAGTGTCAAGACTTTACTATATACAATGGAATATTACTCAGCCATAAAAAAGGAATCAAATAATGCCATTTGCAGCTACATGGATGGACCTAGAGATTATCATACTAATTGAAGTCAGACAGACAGAGAAAGACAAATAGCTTAAAGCCAACAAAACAGGATAACAGTTCAATAATGTTCAGTATTGTATAGAAATACACTGGAGGCAAAGTTCTGTTGATGACAATTGTGTATATGTTACTGATGCTGTAACTTTTATTTTTTAATATTTCTTTTAAAAATATTTTATTTATTTATTTGGCTGTGTCAGGTCTTAGTTGTGGCACGTGAGATCTTTTGTTGTGGGGCGTGGGCTTCTCTCTACTTGTGGAGTGTGGGTTTTCTCTTCTCTAGTTGTGGTGCATGGGTTCCAGAGCATGTGGGCTTTATAGTTTGCGGCTCGCAGGCTCTCTAGTTGATGTGCGTGAGCTCAATAGTTGTGGCACTCGGGCTTCGTTGCCCCAAGGCATGTGGGATCTTAGTTCCCTGACCAGGGATCGAACCCACATCCCCAGCATTGGGAGACAGATTCTTTACCATGGACCACCAGGGAAGTCCCTGTAAATTATTTTTAATAAAGAAAATTGTGTTATCACAAAAGAAAGACAGATATCATGTGATATCACTTATATGTGGAATCTAAAAAATGATACCAAAGAACTTCTTTACAAAACAGAATTAGACCCACAGACATAGAAAACAAACCTATGTTTATCAAAAGGGAAGGGGGGAAGGATAAATTAGGAGTTTGGGATTGAGAGATATACACTACTATATATAAACTAGGTAAACAATAAGGACCTACTGTATAGCACATGGAACTGTATTCAGTATCTTGTAATAACCTGTAATGGAAAAGAATCTGAAAAAGAATATATATGTATTATATATATATATATATTAAAAAAAACTGAATTACTTTGCTGTACACCTGAAACTAACACAACATTGTACACCAACTATACTTCAATTTACAAATAAAAAATAAATTGATAAATGTTATGTCATGTGCATTTTACTTCAATTAAAAATAAACAGTAGGGCTTCCTAGGTGGCGCAGTGGTTAAAAATCCGCCTGCCAATGCAGAAGTCACGGGTTCGATCCCAGCTCCAGGAAGATCCCACATGCCGCGGAGCAACTAAGCTCGTGTGCCAAAAAAAAAAAAAAAACAGTAAAAATAAACAGTAAAATGAAGGGGTATATTTGTAAACGGCTAGCAGGTCTCTGGAAGGCTATACAGTGCAAGGGGATTTGAGAAATTAAGGGTCAGAGATGGGAGGGAAATTCCATTTGTACCATGTTCTTTCTTGTTTGAATTTTTGTTACGGTGTGTGCATGTTGCCTTTAAAAGCATCTTTAAGTGTCAAAAAATAGTAAATTACAGTAACCAAATATACTTTAACATAGGTTATAAATACATAGTGTATATTTCTATGTAATTTGTGTTATGCATTTATATTACTATATTGTGTTTATGTAAGTAAATAATGTATATTATAAAGATATATTTAGTGGTGTATATTTAGCGATCTCTGACCTAGTTTGCAAGACCCAAATTCTTCTCTGTTGTGGTTAAAAGGATTATAAGCTGCAGGGTAAAAATGGGATTTGGACTTGTATTTTTCCACTATTATGTAAGCAAATAAAACTGCCAAACTGCCGTCTTTACTT
The DNA here is from genome assembly GCF_030028045.1 of Hippopotamus amphibius kiboko. Classification (NCBI taxonomy): domain Eukaryota; kingdom Metazoa; phylum Chordata; class Mammalia; order Artiodactyla; family Hippopotamidae; genus Hippopotamus; species Hippopotamus amphibius. The sequence continues at coordinate 24,060,730 of NC_080193.1, forward strand.
AAATATTCCTTAATGATGTGTGAGACTTTGCCTCTGTATCCTCCTTTTTTTTTTTTCTTTTTCTTTCAAGAGAAACAATCATGCCTTTTGTGGAAAGAAAATTGTGGCAAATATTAACCAGGAACTAAACTGAAGCAGGAAGGAAGATATTTGTCTCTTACATAAAAGCCAATGTGAACGCACATTAATCTTTAACGGAAAACAAAGACCCCAGGCCAGCAGCATGCTAGGTGGAGAGTTTTGTTTGTTTCTTCCCCAACTTCTCTCCATCCTGAACTCATCTCTGCAGCCACACGGGGCTCACATCCTGGAGACCTTCCCATCACAGCAAACCGGCTTCCTTGGGAGAGTGTCCTGGACAACTGTTCATCACTTCTGTAGACACAGAGATCACAGGGACTGAGAGAAAACTCCGGCACTAGGGACCAGGAGGTGCTAAGTCCAAGTTCCTGCCCTTCATTTTCCACTTAGGGCAAGATGCACAGACACTTTAGTCCCCAAAGGAGGAAGGAGATCGAGGCAGAGTTTCTCGGTGCTACTTGGTTCAAATGGTGTTTGATATCACTTATATGTGGAATCTTTTTTAAAAATGGTACAAATGAAACTTATTTACAAAACAGAAATAGAGTTACAGATGTAGAAAATGAACTTATAGTTACGGGGGTATAAATTGGGAGATTGGGATTGACATATACACGCTACTGTATGTAAAATAGATAACTAATAAGAACCTACTGTATAGCACAGGGAACTCTACTCAGTACTCTGAAATGACCTACATGGGAAAAGAATCTTAAAAAGAGTGGATATATGTATATGTACGACTGATTCACTTTACAGCAGAAACTAACACAACATTGTAAATCAACTATTCTTCCATAAAAATTATTTAAAAAGAAGTTTCCTCCTGGGGATGGCATTGCCAGCAGGTATTGGCAATGGTGAACATCGCCACCTAAATAAGCTGCCAAAGCAGCTTCCCCAAGTATCACGTGAGACGGCTTGATTTGGATCATGCCTGTGGGGACATCAAATCAGTTGAGTCACAGAGAGGGATAGTGATCTCATGTCCCTGGTTCTCTGAGTCCTTCTGAGGAGTCAGCCGCGGGGCTCAGGACTTCCTCCTGCAACGAGATCTAATGCGTGTTTTCACCTGGTTGATTTCATATTGGCAAGTGGATCGCATTTCCAGCTGCATGTATTGATGGAAAATTCTGTGTTAAATAAGGGCGTGTAAGTTCAAGGAAACAGTGAGACCATTTACAGAGGAAACACCAAAGTATGTACTTAGATTTGGCCACAGGTCACGCAGGTGGTGTGTGCTCCAGATTTGAAGTTTGGAGACCCGCAGTAAAGGATGACAGTAATAAAAAACAAACAAACAAACAAAAAAACACAGGACTTCCCTGGTGGTGCAGTAAGAATCCACCTGCCAATGCAGGGGACATGGGTTCGAGCCCTGGTCCAGGAAGACCCCACATGCCTTGGAGCAACTAAGCCCATGTGCCACAACTACTGAGCCTGTGCTCTAGAGCCCTCGGGCCACAACTACTGAGCCTAGGTGCTACAACTAGCAACGAGAAGCTTCGGCACTGAGAAACCCACACACTGAAATGAAGAGTAGCCCCTGCTCTCCGCATCTACAGAAAGCCTGCGCACAGCAACAAAGACCCAATGCAGCCAAAATAAATAAATGAATTTATAAAACAAAACAAAACCAAAAAAAAAAAAACAGCAGCACTTAACGCCCAAAGAGAGCCCCTCTGGGTTGGAGTCTGTTTGAAGCCTGTTGTGCATGTTAACTCATTTCATTCATTCTTGTAAAAACCCTATGGGGTGGACATGGTGACGGATCCCATTTTAAAAACACAAAAAACAATATAAGCGTCTAGAGTATGAAAAAATTAAGCTCAAAAGAAGAGCCATGGGTGGCTGTAAAGTCCCCTTCCAAAATTACATGTGCATTGGCTTCTTTATTTGTTTACTTATTTATTTGTGAATAATTGGAGCCTTTCAGATGTAAATCACCTTGGGCTTCAGGAACAAAGCTTTGACTTGGTGTGTGGAGGACGGCAAAGAGAAAGTCAGGGAGTGTATTTGCAAACTTACGAGACTATTTCTTGCACACAATGCAAAGTTTCCACTGGTTTGATGAGGACATTTCTTGAAGGGCTCCAGGCTGAAGCTGCCTGGCTAAGCTCTTGGGACTGGATGACAAACAGGGTTGCCAACGTATGTCACGCTTGGTGACAGGTACCAGATTTTCACGCCTGGTCCCTATGTTTAGCGGCATCAACAGACTCCCCAGCTGGACAGAAGCCAGGGGCAGCTCTCTCAATACCAGATACAAAGGCAAATACACAAGGAACAAAGCAGGAGTTAGAACAGAGTGTGGCACCCTCACCTATCAACCATCTCCTGACAAGCTCTGCTGCTTCTAAGCCCACAATGGCCTTCCTTTGTTCTCAGGGTCAGGTTCAGCCCTTTGTACATCCTGCACCCCTCCACCTAGACCTTCAACCACACTTACCCTTATTCTTCTGTCCTGCCCCCTCCCACCTGCCCCACATACCTCAGGGCCTTTGCACATACTGCCCTTCTGCCAGCAGTGCTTTAGCAAGGCTTCATTTCAGTTTAAATGTCCTTGACCTTCTCTCCCTACCCCACCCCCACATCTCCCATCCCATTACAAGCTCCCTATATACCTTCTCTGTGTAGCATTTTGTCACTTTTTATAATCAGAGATTTACATAATTATGTATTGCCTATTTTTAGCATGAATTCAGGAAATAGTGTGAAATGAGAAAGCATTTCCCAAGGTTTGCTTGAAACACTTCCATAAATTCAACTGGCAAAGAAACAACAAACCCCCAAATATTTAGACAGTTAATTACTCAGAGCACAGCCAGCAGCGTGACCTTCACGATGGCAGCAGTCTCTCCACCGCAGAGTGGGTGGGTGCTGTAGACTGAATGTGTTCCCCCAAAATTCACATGTTGGAGCCTAAGCCCCAATGCGATGGTATTTGGAGATGGGGTCTTTGGGGTGATTAGGTCATGAGGAATGGAGCCTCATGAATGAAATTAATACCCTTATCAAGAAACCGCCAGAAAGCCCCTTCTTGCCATGTGCAGACACAGCAAGAAGACAGCTGTCAGTGAACCAGAAAGCAGGTCCTCACCACTGAATCTGAGAGTGCCTTGATTTTGCACTTCCCAGGCTCCAGAACTGGAGAAATAAACCTCTGTGTTAATAAGCCACCTAGTATATGGTATTTTTTAGAGCAGCCTGAACAGGCTAAGACAGTGGGGGTGACGCAGAGCAGTCCCAGTGGAATGGGGTACACAGAGGGGTCTCTGAGAGATGCTAAGCTTACAGGGACACCCCCCAACTCACAAGGGCTGCTGGCGTACCTGCCCATTCCTTGTCCTGCAGCAAGACAGTTTTTTATTCTCCTGGTCCAGAAACAAATCTGCCCTCTGCCCAAGAGGAAGACACTATCTCCAGCTTCCACGGTTGTTTGCGTAGCATGAAAGGCTGGCGTCAGACATGCGGAAATGCCAAAATTAGCTCTGAACAGAGAGGCAGCAGCTGTTTTGCTCAGCATGGATTCTCCAGGGCTCAGAGTGGCTGTTTGACGCATGAACAAGTGACAGCCTGGATGCAAGTTCCATTTCCTCCTCTTCTTACTTGGGCAGCCTTGGACAACGCACTGAAACTTTCCATGCCTCAGTTTCCTCATCTGTAAAGTGGGGATAACAAGGGTGCTTATCCTAAAGGGGTTTGATGAGTATTAAAGGCTCAGTACACATAAAAATGCTTAGAATGGGGCCTGATACATAGTAAGTGTATGTAAGTGATAACTGCTAAATATTATTGTCTGATGGTGAAGGATGATGGTGGTGATGATGATGGTGGTGATGATGATGGTGATGGTGGTGATGATGGTGATGATGTTGGCAATGATGATGATGGTGGTGGTGAGGAGGATGATGATGGTGATGATGTTGGTGATGATGGTGGTGGTGATGATGATGGTGGTGGTGATGATGGAGATGGTGGTGAGGGTGGTGGTGATGGTGATGATGGTGGTGACGGTGATGGTGGTGATGGTGATGATGGCGGTAATGATGGTGGTGGTGATGGTGGTGATCAAAGCAATATGGGGCTGCAGGTTCCAAGTCACCCTTGTCCCCACTGCCCTTTACTGTCCCCTGGCACCAGGCTGAGCAGAAGATGCTGTTACACATCGATGCTTTTTTTTAGCACTTACATACCTGGGTCGATTCATTCATTTTTATTTCCTACTCGGCCCCCTTAGGCATTCAATTCTAGGCATTCAGTTCTAGGCGTTCAATGCCCCCAGTGGAACGGAAGCTCTACCATATCCACCCTTCTTATTCAGTGCACATCTCTAGCACACTTCCTAATCTATGGCGAGTGCCCAGAGTAGGTGTTCAATGAGTGAACAAATGATCAATCGATTGCATGAATGAACAAATGCATGAGTGCACATCTCTCTGGTTCCCAAAGCTGAGCTGGGACTGCAACTGGACATGCACCAGCAGATTTCCACTCAGTGCAATGAAGAGCTTTCCAACCATCAGGCTGCCAACAGATGAAATTGGCTGCCTCGGGAAGTGCCAAGCTCTGTCCTGGCTGGAAGTTGGGAGCTGAGGCTGAGGGGTCACCTGTCAGGACAGGCATGGAGGGAAAAAAACACCTGCTGGAGGGATGGGAGCATAGGGATGACCCCCCAGAGTCCCCCACAGTGAGGGCTCTGAGATCCACTGAGCGCCTATCCTTGTGGGCCATTTAACCTCAAGGTCCTGGCCCTCCATTTGTCATTGTCGAGGACTGAGAGACCTAGGCCCTTCAGGGAGCGCTGAGGACCAAGTTCCCTTTCATAGGAAGCCTGGCTCTGCTGTGGGGACACTGACACTGGCCAGAGTGGCTCCTACATCCTCAAGTTTCCTCCTTATTCTCTCCCCCCACCTTCCCCAGCTCTCCCTCCTCCTTCTCCCCCTCCTCCTCTTCCCCCTCCTCCCCCTTCCCATCCTCCTCCTTCTCTTCCTCCTTCCCCTCTTTCTCTCTCTCTCTCTCCCTCCCTCCTTTCCTCCTTTCTTTCACTGCCCCCTTTCTGTTCTTTTCTTTTTAAATCATAATAAGAGAAAGATCTCTTCCCTCAACTAAGCTGGAAGCGTGGTGCTTTTTAAAATTATTTATCTATTTATTTGGATTTGAAAAAATTTTTATTGAAGTGTAGTTGCTGTACAATACTGCATAAGTTGCAGGTGTACAATATAGTGATTCACAATTTTTAAAGGTTATACTGCATTTATAGTTATTGTAAAATATTGGCTATATTCCCTGTGTTGTACAATATATCCTTGAGCCTATCTTACACCTAATAGTTTGTACCTCCCCCTTTCCCACCCCTGTATTGTCTACTCCAATGATAACCAACAATGGTTTGTTCTCTGTATCTGTAAGTCTGCTTCTTTTTGTCATGTTCACTTATTTGTTGTATTTTTTTTTTTGGATTCCACATACAAGTGATATCATACAGTGTTTGTCTCTCTGTCTGACTTATTTTGCTAAGCATAATGCCCTCCAAGTCCATCCGTGTTGCTGCAAATGGCAGAATTTCATTCTTTTTTATGGCTGAGTTGTATTCCACTGTGTAGATACACCACATCGTCTTTATCCATTCATCTGCTGTTGGACACTTAGGTTGCTTCCATGTCTCAGAAGTCTGATGCTTTTAACATTCTAGCCACTTCTGTGAGGGATGTGATGTCAATCCCATTTTTCAGATCTCTGCATAGAGACACTTTCCCAACATTACACAGTCTAGAAAATGGAATTCAGGTGTTTACCTGGATGTGTCAGACACCTGCATGGGAATTGGAGTCCAGCAGATATGGGTTCAAATCCTGATTTAAAAGCTCTGTGTCCTTACTTACTCTGTGTGAGCTGAATAGGATCACATCCTGAGGACTGGGGGAGCTGATGGACAGTAAACTCCCTGCCCAGTGCACATGCACTAGGTCCACATCTCTTTCCCCACCTAATACACCCATTTCCAAGTCAATGGACAGTTTTGAAGAGAGAAGTATCAAGGTGATTCCTATGAGTCAGTTTCCACTCTCCTACACTACTCCTGTTCTCTCTGATGGAGTGTTTCATGCTTGTCTGCAGAATCATGGGAAAGTGTGCTGGTTGGTGTGTTAGGAGCCTGGCTTCCAAACCCTGGCTCTCCTGAGGCCAGGAAAGGACACAGGGCTCCTGTTTGTACCACCAAGAGGAGGCTTGCTCTGAGCCCTCAGTTGAGGAAACAAGAAAGAGCAAAGAAATCCAGCCCAGTGAGGACCCTTCCTCTCGCTAATGGCTCCAGCAGCTCCTCTGGGATCAGAACATCATCATTACGCAGGTGACACCGAGTCACCTGAACAGTATGACACAGATTCCCAGCGGGGTCCATACAACTTGGGAGGCCAAGGGCAAGGAGATGGACCTGTGAAATGATGCTTCAGCTACCGTCTTTGAGCATTTAGTCAGTGCTAGGTCACATGCTATGTGCTTGCCATCCACAATGAACAGTCACCATTACTCCCTTGTTGGTCTGTTTCTTGTCAGTTTCCCACCTCCCTTCCTGTTCCGAAACCGTGCAAGCACTAGAATGAAACCTCCAGGAGAAGCGGCATCTTTTTTGTCGCTGCTGTGTCCCCAGTTCCTCGAAAATCGCCTTGCGTCTTGGAGGCACTCAGTAGCTATTTTCTTGAAAGAATGCATGTTGCACGGAGCAAGCAGAGGTGGCCAGAGCCCTCCCCATCCTGCAGCTGAAGGACTCAAAGCCACCGTCGCTCACCAACAAGGCTGGGAATTGGGGAAACTAAAAGAACAGCTGTTGCAGCCGCCTTGTAACACTTCTGCAAGCAAAAGCTCTGGGATTGAAACTATTTTTCAACAAGGATGATGTTTCCATTTCCAGTGTGAACACAGTATTATTCAGTTCCCCACAGTCCACCTAAACGGAGTTTACTCTAAAATGAAATTGCAGCCTTTAAACTCATTTCTCAAAGGATGCGGTTCATTTCGGCATCATTACTCTCTCTTGGAGCAGCTTCCAAGACACCTAAGAATGGCTTTTTTTTTTTTTTTTTTTCTAAATTGGAAGTCCCCTTGGAGGGCCTCAGCCAAACAGCTATGACTCTGGTGCCTTTGATGTGAAACCTCCCCCCTTCTCCATCGTGGCTGCTGGAGGGAAACCAGATTTAATGGTGACTGCATCCTTCATGTCTGAAGAGAGGGAGTGCTGCGTGCCAGCAAACATTCCTCTCTTACGATGGGTCAGAATGGTCAGGGAGGCTGGAGGAAAAACACTGCTCCCAGGAGGACAGAGTGGGGAAATATTGTTTTGATCCTCCGTTGCCTTTTCCATCCCCTACGTTTTTTCCTGATATCTGATTCTCTTGCTGTGTCCGGTGATAGCCCCCAGGGGAGACATTTGTTCATGGCATCTGCCTGCCTTTCAAGCCAGACCGCCTTGGTGTTAGAACACAAGGAACCGTTTAGAGATGAAAGAGTTTGATGCAGTTTCCAGGTAACTTGAGGAAGGCAAGGACGTCTCCTGAAGCTGTTTCTCCAGGCACTGTTTTCTCCCAAGGTGCTGACATCTGTCTGATGTGGGACAAACACCACCGTGTCCAGAGTGTGACAACAGCATGGAGAGGACCTGGTCAATTTACCTCCTCTTACAAAAGGGGAAAGTGAGGCCCGAGGAGGGACCAGGGTCAACCAGATGTCTCGGTCAGGGTTGTTGCTTGCAAAGCAAGAGAAACTCAATCTGAGTAATTTAAGCCAAAGGCAGTGCATGACGTAGAGTAGGAGGTTACAGGATCAGAAGAGGCAGAAGGACAGACTCAGGGGTGGGTGAGAACCAGTGCAGCCCAGAGGACCAGGCAAGAGTAACCAAAGCAGAGGCTTTGAGGCAGAGAGTTTAGCCAGAGTCAGCCATTCAGCCATTCCTTCCTTTTTCTCTTCTTTGCAGTCAAGGTCCAGACGTGCACGTCCACCTGGTTAAGCCATGTTGGCCACACAGCACTGGAAAAATGGAGGATTCAGCCACTTTATCTTTAAAGTGGGGGCAAGGGAGTAATGACCAGGAATTTACCTCCCATCACAGCTCAGTATAGTAAGAGAAGGCAAATTCTCCAAGAGGAAACTGACATGCTATTAAATTATATTACATTGGGTGGATGCCGGGGAGCTCTGAAAGGAGAAATAGCCACTCCATCAGGGCTACAGCCATCTCTTGATTCCCAATCCCATGTTCTGTCACACTGGCCTGCCTTCTGTGTGGGTGCCAAGGCGATGGGACACATGGCTTGAAGAATCCGCCTTCCCCCTACATGTCGCATGACAGCCCTATCAGACTTAAACGTCACCACTCACGAGCTCTTCCGGCTGAAAGCCATTTGTTAACATTGATTTAGTCAAATGCTTTGTCATCCCCATGGTCCAAGCCACTCGTATACCTGAAGACTCAACTCTATTGGATGGAGGTAATTCTTTTCAGCTCATCTGTTTTCTATTAGGGATGCTTTCGGGGCACTTAATAAAGGCTTTCCCTAAACTGGAAATGCCAAGTGCTGCAAGTCGAGTTGAGTTGAGAGGGGATGGTTTGGCAGGGATGCTTGGCCCTGTGAACAGCTGCTCCCCCAGGTATATCCACTCAACATGATGCCTTCTTAGTTTTTTTTTTTTTCCTTTAAGAGAAAATGTCAACCTGACAGTTATTAACTGTTTTTAAAAATGTTAGAGGAATAAGTATGAAAGCCCCCTATCACCACCCCCACCACCACGCAGTGACACAGGGTGCTGGCCCCATCCTGCCCCTTTCCAGCCTCCAGCTTGCTGCCCAGATGTTAGGATGTGTCTATAACCAGGTTCATTGCACTCCAGCTGGTCTTCTTTTGGTCCTCGAAAGATGTCCACCCATAATGACCCCTCTTTCCAAACTCCCTTGCCTATTTTCCTCTGGTTTACACCCCCTCAGGGTTCAGGTCTGAGCTCAAAAGTCCCATTTTAGGGAAGCCTCTTCTGACCCTCTTGGTTGAGTTGTCCTGGTTTCAGGAATTGCCTTTGAATGTCTTAGCATCCTAGTCCTCAACACATCTTGCTGTAATTGCCCACCTCTCCGATCTTGTAGTAAAACCTGCCTCAAGGGAAGGACCTTGTCTTTCTCTCTCAGCATCACCTAGCACAGTGCCAGGCTTATAACAGGTGCTCATTAAACGTCTATTGGATGGTCATTGACACGGGGTTCCTGGTAGAGCCAAACAGTGTGCAGATTCCCCAGTGCACGTGGCGGCTACGCTCTGCTGAGCTGCTGTTGTTTGTGGGGGAGTCGTGCTGGGAGTGTGTGCCGGCTGTTTGCCCATTTGGTCTCAAATCAATTCCCCACTATTCCCTTGCTCTGTGATTCCTCCAACTGAATTATGGTGACGTTTAGCCAGTGGAGGTGCTGGTGAGAGATTGAAATAGGAGGGAGTAAAGAAGTCAGGGTATTTGCTGGCCTCTCTGCCTCTGATGGTGCCTCAGGCAGTGGGTCCTTCATCTTCTTGGCTCTTCTCCTGCTGGGCAGCTCTTGACTGCAGCTGTCCCCGCAGTGACCTGGCTCCTGGGGTCACCAGCCCCGCCCTTTGGCCCTTGACCCTGGAGGGAGAAGTGGTTTTTTCCCATTGATAATCCCTGGTTGTCTCGCCATCCTGTTTGCCCTCTCCACCCCTCCAAAGCCTTTATCACTAGAGTGAAATCTCCTCTACAGAACTACCTGTCATGCGCTAGGGTTTCTGACTGCTGACCACAATACTGATGCTTTCTAGGATCTGGTGGGTGGAGCTTCTTGCAGCACTGGGGAACCCAGGGCAGAGATGAAGGGCTGGGATGCTGGAGCCTGCCTCTGCATTTATGCTCTGGATGGGGCTGTCGTCTTGGTGCTGCTGAGTTTGGTACAAGAATAAGGTCTCTGTATTTGAAACCATTCCCTTAAAAAATAATAAAAAGCAGTTCTCTTTTTTTCCCCAGTTTTATCTGAATATAATTGACATACAGCACTGTTCAAGTTTAGGGTGTACAACATAATGATTTAACTTACATCATGAAACGATGCCCACAATAGGTTTACAGAACATCCATCATCTTATATAGATACAAAACTAAAAATAGAAATATAGAGTTTCCCTGGTGGCACAGTGGTTAGAATCTGCCTGCCAATTCAGGGAACACGGCTTCAATCCTTGGTCTGGGAAGATCCCACTTGCCACAGAGCAACTAAGCCCGTGAACCACAGCTACTGAGCCCATGTGCTGCAACTACTGAAGCCCACTGGCCTAGAGCTCATACTCCACAACAAGAGAAGCCACCACCATGAGAAACCCACACACCGCAATGGAGAGTAACCCCCACTTGCTGCAACTAGAGAAAGCCTGCGTGCAGCAACAAAAGCCCAATGCAGCCAATCAATAATAGAAAAATTTTTTTAAAGAAATACATATATATATATTCCTTGTGATGAGAACTCTGAGGATTTACTCTCAACAACTTTCATTTGTAACATACAGCAGTGTTACTCATCTTTATCACGCTGTATTTATTTATCTTATAACTGGAAGTTTGTTGACTACATTTATCCAATCCGCCCCCACCAATCCCTGGAAAACAGTTCTTCTTAACCCTGGCTTCACATGGGGATTCCTCTGAAGCTTTATCAGAAAAAAAAAATGATATCTGGACCCATCATAGACAAGATGAATCTGAAGGGAAGAGAAGAAGGTGTTTTTGAAAAAGCATTGGTGTTTTGCTAAAGGTCACCAAATTACTCTGTTGTGCAGCTGGGTTGAGGACATAAATAGAAGGGCAGAGATTGTGAGTATAAATTCTTCCAGGATGAGGATGATATGCACCCGCAAATCCAGAGAGAAGTGGTAGAGCAAGAATTAGACTGCCTTTTCAATTCAGGCAGAACCCTGCCCTCTTGGAAGATGCCAGGGCAGCCAGATGCTACAGAGGGGAACAGGGTACCAGAGCAAAGCAGCTCCAGGACACGCTGCATCTGCCTTCACTCTGGTCAGTCTCCTCCCCGTGTCTTTAGCCAGATAAATGGGAAACTGATAACAGGTTGTGGGAATTCTGCTGGAGATCTGTGACCCACTGTGGACCACAGCACATTCACTTCTGTATCTCAAGTACCAAAGTGCATGCCTGGCACAAAATGGGGGCTTGGTAAGCGCTTGATGGATGGATGAATGGATGGACAGGTTGGGTGCTGAGCAGAGCATGCTTCTATTTTCTATTTTGAAAGTAAAACTTTCCTTTATCCCCCCAGTCCTTTTAGTCTTAGCGATTCGTGCTGCCAGAGACCCTCAACTCATCAATTACAGACATTAACTGTAAATTATACTTTTGCATAGTTAATTCAGCCTCTTCATTATGTATTTAGTGGTGCTCAGCGGGCATAAAATTCAATAGCAAGCTTTGGCGAGGATCCAAATTCTGTCTTCTGTGATATTTGGAAAAGGCAAAGTTTTAGTAGTGGACCTTGGAGCATGTCTTTCCTGGAAGGTCTCCAATGAGCTCTGCTTTTCGATTCTCCCTTGGAAGGAGTTCAAGCCTTCTGGAAAGGCTGATAGCTTCAAAGGCTGCATCCGCCCTCCTCTCCAACTGAGCAGGGACTCCTTTTCCCTTCTTGAGCTGAAATAAATATTAACCTGACTAGTGGAAGGAAAGAAGAGTGTGAATATCAGGGAACCCGGCTCCTGGAGCATCACTCATTCATTATTCATTTGACAAGTATTTATTGACCCATCTCCTGAGGGTCAGCACTGTGATGTAGCATGAGAATATCACAGTGAGCAGTACAATGTCCTTGTTCTCATGGAGCTTGTGGTGGAGAAAGGGAATGGGAGCAGATGGTGAACGACCCAATGCATATAAATGTATAATGTGTCATGTGATGATGTGGATAAAGTGGTTGGCTTAGCTGCGTGGATAACAGGGTGAACGTAGTGATGAGTGAATTGCGTGGATGTCTGGGGAGAAGCAAGTGCAAAGGCACTGAGGTAGAGGAAAGCGTGGTGGCTTTGAGTGGAATAAGCTAGAGAGAAAATGGTAGAGAAGGAAATTGATGCAGTAGTGGAGATAGGGGTATCATATTGCCAAGAATTGGGAGATGAAAGCATTGCTGATCCTAGGGCCAGGCTCAGAATGGTCCCTTAAAAAACGCTTGCTCTGCCACATTCAACTTCCACTAACAAATGTAGTGAGTGTGTTTCCAACCTACAAATCCAGTGTGCAAGCCCTGTATATATAGTTCTATTCTTCTATCTGTCAGTGCTCAAGGTGTGCCTTAAGCCTCCATTCTACTTGATAGCAGAAAAGTTAATCTGGTTGATTTCCAGTTTGCTAAAGCATTTCAGGTTTAAACTTGGTTGATTCAGTCTTTTGAGCTCTGCCTTATTTTCTTCAAGATTGACCTGGGTGGAAAGGCTTTGGACGGTGGTCAGGTGGGGAACCTTGGGTGTTCAGATAATCTGGCTCATGGCTTCATCCACAAGGATGCCATCTGGTGCTGGGGCGAGGTCATGGTTCAATGCTAATGTTCTTGAGGTTTCCATGTTTCTACCTGGTCTCTGAGTGGACCACCCATGACATCTTTCCCTGCAGGACGAAGACTACAGGAGACTGACTTTAGTAACCTTCCCTGGGACTAGGTGAAAATTCCATTGCTTTCCTATACCACTCAAGCTGTAGGAGGCTAGGCAGTGGGGTGGGTTCCTTCTCAGGCCCTCCCTGCCCCTTGCATCTCAAGATAATCCTATTCAACTTCTGCCATATCCTGATGGCAAAGTGCATGGGTGACTCTAAGATCCCTTAGGAATCAAGTGAAAGACCTGTATCAGTCAGAGCCATCGTCTGTTATCCATTGCTGTGTAACAAACTGTCCCATGCTTGCTATCTTCAAACAACTGTTATTTCTCAATAAATGAGAATTTTCTGGGCAATTCTTCTGTTGGTTTTTCCTAGGTATCTTATGGAGCTATATTTATCTGATACAATAGCTTGGGGCTGGGGTGGCTGGACCTCTCTCTTGCCATATGATCTTGCTTCTGGGCATCTTCATGGTGCTATCTGATCTGAGGGATGGGCCCAGTGCTTTCCTCGTAGAGGGACCAGTGTGGCAGCACCGGGAAGCCAATCACATGGCTGAAGAACCTGCTGGGTGGGTGTGTGGGGCCAGGCTTCCTCCACCTACATCTCTGAAGCTGTCTTAGCAGCTGCACTTCCTAAAGTGTGACCTAATTTAGCTAAAATTTCAGCAGCTTGAGAATTAATATATCACACATTCCTCATATGTTGGGTCCATGCAAGCCACAGGCTTTACTGCAAGGAAAATAGCCAGCAGGAATGTAGGAACACACTGAGCCTTCAGCTGTGTGGCCAAGGGTTCCCTGGAGCTATCTTGGGGACTTTCACACAGGAGACATCTAGAAGAACTGGAACCTTCCATGCGCTTTCTTCAAGAGCTCCACCTGGTCCACAATTTTGTTCAGCTTACCTGTGGTCCATCTCATCAGCCCATTTCTTTTATTAATTGTATTAGCTGTCAACAATTTGCACAGCTATGTGCCAGGCTCCTAGAGTGAGTTAAGCACGAACATTTATCTCCCTAAATATGCACAAGACCCTGCAAGACCAGAATGTATATCCCCATTTCAGAGATGAAAGTGAGGTATTGAAAGCATGACTAACGTGAATAATGTCTCGAGGGTAAGTGTGAGGTTCATATCCAGAGCTTTGACTCCAAAAACGTGTGCCCATGCTCATCTGCCATGCTGAAGGAAGAAAAGTAAGTGAAGGGACCTAGTCTAGTCAAATTCAGGGGTAGTGCTTGATGCACACTAGCTGCCTGGGAAGGATGCTTAGGTCAGGATCCAGGGACCATGGATAAGGTCTTATTTTTCCCCACCTGCTGTGTTCACCAGATCCCAGGACACACAGCCTTAGGAGGACAAAGATGTGCAAGTCCTGCCAGGTTATTGAACAGGAGAACTATTGTAGCCATAATAAGAGCTACCACTTGGTGAATAGCTGCTATTGTATGCATTCAGCTCTGCACATGTTATACCTTTTATCCTTGCAACCGCCTCATAAGGGCGGCTTATTACAGATCAGGGAACAGATTCTTCTACAGGAAAAATTAGTGGTTCTTCAAATTTGCTGTATATTAGAATCACCTGTGGAGTCCTGAAGAATCCCAGTTCCGAGGTCCCACACCAGGCCAATGAAAGAAGATCCCTGGTGTGGGACCCAGAGCTCAGAATTTGTTAAAGCCCCTCCACCAAATAATTCCAGATTGTCATCAAAGTTGAGAATTAATAGGTTAAGTAACTTGCCCCAGATCACACCCCCACTAAATAGCAGAGTCAGAATTCAAGTGTGTCTTTTTTGGCTGTATTGGGTCTTTGTTGCTGCACATGGGCTTTCTCTAGTTGTGATGAGTGGGGGCCATTCTTCGTTGCAGCGCCTGGGCTTCTCTTGTTTCAGAGCACAGGTTTTAGGGGCACGGGATTCAGTAGTTGCAGCACACAGTCTCAGTAGTTGTGACTCTATAGCACAGGCTCAGTAGTTGTAATGCACGGGCTTAGATGCTCCGAGGCATGTGCGATCTTTCCGGACCAGGGATCAAACCCATGTCCCCTGCATTGGCAGGTGGATTCTTAACCACTGCATCACCAGGGAGGTCCTCAAAGTGTGTCTTATTTCAGAGCCCATGGTTGGAACACCTACCCAAAACAACTGCTGTGTAGACACTAGGAAGCAAAAAAATAATAATCATTTAGAAGCAAAATGCTTGGTGATCACAGAGAGAGAGCCCTTTTGGTATAGCAGTAATGTTCGATCTTGGCCACACATTAAAATCACCTGAGATATAAAAATTCCGATATCTGAGTGACACCTCTTGAGAGTCAGATGCCACTGGTCCAGGATAGACCCAGGTATTGATAGTTTTTTTTTTTTAATCTCCCCAGGTGATCATAACATTCAGCCAAGGCTGAGAGTCCCCACTTTACAGAAAGGGAAGGCTCAGGTTCCTTCCTTAAGAATTGCAGTTGCCTTTGAAGCAATGTCATTGCCGTCAATATGATTTGCAGTGAAGTACTCTCTTTCCTCATCCTTCCACATTTACCTGCTCCTATAAATTTTTAGGCTTTGGGGACTGGGATAGAAAGAAGGGGAAAAAGTTAAGTCTGAGCTCAATCTTGTCCAAGTGTGTCTGGAAACAGGGCAACCTTCAAAGGCTTTTCTCCTCCCTCTGCCCTTCACCATTATCCTGTATCCTGAATTATGCCCTGTATGCTAATTGCAGAGAGAAGGAATGGAAGAGATGACTCTCTCAATAACAGACCAGATCCTTTCTCACTGCCCTGACATTGGATTAGGCATGTTAGCTCAGCTCAGCCAATCAGATATCCCCACTCAGCACTTTGAATGTGGGATTGGTGGTGCACAGCATCAAGGACAGTAGAAACTTCGTTTTGGCATCAGCAGTGGTGTCCTGTCTAGAATTGGTTTTGGCCAAGATTCTCACCTTGTAACTTTGCCCCCACCTATTCTCCATGTCTTTTTCCCCACACTTCCTAGTAATGTTGAGGCATGTGTTGAGTTCTCCTTTCTTTATCAGTCAGCTCAAGGTGTTTTCTGTTGCTTGCAACTTGCAGCCCAAACTAATATTCTTCAGCACCGTGGAGAGCTCCCAGAGATCATCAGGGCATCCGTGTGGATGGCTGGGTCAATGGGACTATCTAATAAAGCCTTTCCCAGAGGGGATGTATGTGTCCTTTGCCTTCATGAAATACACATGAAGTAAAATGAATAAAACAAAGCCTGGGCCAAATTATTCTGTTCTCTTGGAGCTGCTTCCCTATTATAAGGTTGATTTCTTCATTTTGTTAGTCTCATTTCTTTCTGCAGGCATTAAGCTGTCATCAGTGTCTGATAACTTTGGAGCTGAAATCTCTTACACTCTATAGTGGGGAGGCACAGCCCTTTTGGCTTCTTCAGATACACTGAGACTTCATTTTCTTACGAGATAGAGTTCAATACCTAAGAGGTTTGGTAAATTGGGTTTCCAGTGGTCCAAACTTTATTGTGACTGTTGGGGGAATTTATTTGCTTTTGAGTAAGAGCTTTTTTTAAGCCAATTTTGAAGATCTCTTTCAAGAGTTACTGCAATAAATCTACACTATTGATTTAGCAAGTGGTGGTTCTTGGGTGCTCTCTGGAGTCACTTAAGTATTTAAATTCCTCTCTTTATTACTCCCAACCATATCACAAACCCCATATAGGCTGGCATGGAGGGTTCTTGGTCCCTTCAAGGCAAAGGCTTAACAAGGATTTCAGTTGGCTCAGAGAGAGTAGAAAAGCACTGGCCACAGACAGAATTGCAGAGAGAGTTCTTCTTTTCTTGGTCCCCATCTGCTAACATAATGTATCATACCATGGTATCATGTCTGACAGGAACAGCTACCGAGTAAATGCACTTGTATACAAGTCTGAACAGATCCCAGTTCATGATGAACGGCAGAGAATTGGCATCTATACTCTGGTTTGTTCTCAGGGAGCTCCTGGACCAGCCCTAGAGGGACAGGTTTTAAAGGGTGGCATTAGACCAAATCTTAAGTCACAGAGAATGAATGTAGTGTCAAGTCCTGCTAAAATCAGGAAGAGCTCACATTTACTGACCTTTGGTAGTGCCAAGTTCTAAGTGCCTGAGATATATTTGCTCATTTTTTAATCCTCCTATCAACTCCATGAAATGGGAAGGATTCGAGTTCCCACTTGGCAACTGGAGAAAAGAGGGCAGAGCTGCTCAAAGTAACCCAGCTGGTAACGGGTGATGCCAGGACTTGAGCTCAGGAGGTCTGCTTGGAAGGTGACAGCATGTTAGTCAATGAGTCATGACACTGGCTGTGTTCCCTTGAAAGAGCCATGGATCCTCTTCTTGGTTCCACACACTCACCTCCCACCAGCCCTTTCTGACTTTTCTTTTTCATTCTTTAATAAAATACTTCTTGTATGTCCAATATTCACAACATATAACACTGGATCTACTTTTCCTGCAGCAGGAGTGAGATGGGGGAAAGGGTTATATTAAGGACCAATTCCAGCCCCAAGGCCAGCACTGTCACACACCCCCACCCTGGTACACTAAGGGCCTCATGGACCACAGTTTGGAAATCATCACACTGCATCATCTTTAGGGCAGGGGTCTTCCACCTCAAAGATGGCGGCACATTGCAAACTCCCTAGCATTATTCTCAGTGTAGGCATCCTTTTGGGGCTATGATGGGATCTTTGGACAACTGGAGTTTTGCTACATGCAGTACTAAGGAAAGTGAATTCTTTGTTGAGTAGAGTCTGTCAAATAACCAACAGCTATATCTCCAGTAGGCACAGCCAGGTAGCCAACTCTGCTGCAGATAAGGAGATACCAAGAGTGGGTGTTCTTGCTAAGAAGGCAAGATTAAACCCCCTGAAATGAGAGATGTTTTTAGCCCAGTGAAAGGAGAGGCTGGCCAGAGCACATGGGAAAGATGTCCAGAAGTTGAGTTGAGCCTACCCTGATCCCTGCAGGCCTTAGCTGCTGGACCAAGAACACCAAAAAAGTCTTTGTTCGGAAACACTCCAGACTCCAGATACATCTTCCTCATTTTCCAAGGCAAGTAATTCACTCTTGAGCTGGTACAGACCGTGGCTTGAGGTTCCAGACACTGGATTGGTTTTCCCTCCCAGAGGGATATCCAGCATCTCATAAATTGCTATTCTCCAGTCCCCACTTCCGGCCTGGAGTACTGGAAGGAAGATTTATGAGTCCCAGTGCTTTGGTTGGTGCAGCGACCTTGCTGTTACCCCCCAGCCCAGCCACTGAGTATGGCTGAGGGTAACAGAGTGAGGAATTGGCCTCCTGGCTATGGGCAAGCCCTGAAGATTAAGTGGGAGCATCCTTAACTAATGATCACCCCAGCAAAGGGAAAGTTTTCTCCATCACTCTTCACACTGGTACCAGAACATGCTTAGGATACAGTGTTAGCATCCTTACTGTTTCTTTCTTGCTGTGCTGTGAAAAACCCCCCTCAATTCACCTGAAAACACGTGGCCTTCCCAGTAGCTGCCAGCTGAGAGGGTGCTAACTGTTGGCCCACCACTTGCAGCAATATTTAGCCTAGAGGCAAAGTGCACTGGGGGCACCTCAGCCTGGCTAAAAGATCTCCCTGGCCCAGCCTACAAACCCAGCTGTATGCCAGCAATGCCTTTCCTTCTTTACAATATTAATTCAATTGTTCCAGGAAGCTTCTCCCATTTTTCCCCTCTCCGACCTCCTAAAACAAAGGCTGGCAAACTTTTTCAGTAAAGGTCCAGATAATGAATACTGTAGGCTTTGCAGGTTATACATTACCCGACATAATCAACCATGTGCTATAACACGAAAACAGCCAGAGACAAAACAAGTGGTCAGGGCTGTGTTCCAATGAGACTGTTGACAAAAAACAGGCAGCAGGACTAGATTTGGTTCACAGACCACAGTTTTCCCATCTCTGTTCTAGGGAAACTCATGTGGTGTCTTGTAATTTCATACTTGACCCCCAACTGAATTGGAGAATGCTATCACAAGCACAGGGCTGGCAGTTGGTAAAGGCTACATTCAGCTTTCTTCTGCCACTAACTAGCTATGTGGTTGTGAATGAGTGATTTTCCCTTCCCAGGCCTTCATTTTGTCATCTGAAAAATGAGATTTTTGGATTGTCAGTCATTCCCAAAACACTGGAATTGCTGGGACAAGCTTGCTAAAAAGAAATACACATATCTGGGTCCACTTCAAATACAGGGTGTTGGTCAGATTTCTTAGTTATAGACATCAGAGTCCCTTTAGCTAACTAGTCCTTCTAAACAGAAGAGGTTTCTTTAAAGAATACTGGGCAATTACAAGATTTTCTAGGAGAGCCTTTGAATTGAATGTGTTTACTGTACAGCCAAGGACAAGGCAGACAGGGAAGAAACACAGACAAGGAAAATGACCAACTCTGCAGAGGATCTTTGCACTGGAAGAATCACTTGTCATGATAATATGGGGGCCTGGATGACAGAAATACCACCACAGCTGCCCTGGAACAACCGGGACCACAATGCTTGTCAGAAAATCTTAATTCCCTTCGCAGCTGCTGCTTCATAACCCACTTCTACATCTAAGTACCACAGGAGTGGCTCTAACAGGAAGAAACTCAGCTTTAAGCATGCATCTAGCTGCAAGGGAGTCTGGAAAGGTAGTTTCGTGCTTCTCAGCCTCTGTAGGAGGATATGCCAGGAAAGGGTTGAAAGACAATGAGTTAGTTGCTTATGGTATCTGGCACATCAATGACATTGAACTTGAAGAGAGTCCATTTAGTTCCAAGGTCATCCAGGTTCATGGTGCAAGGGTGAGGCAAACTGGATTAACTCATTGTCTGAAGTGCTGGTCAAAATCAGTCCGAGAGATTCATCAATACATACAATGATGCTCAGTGCTGAAGACGCTTCACCCACATCCTTAACCTGTGGGTGCTTCCCATCCCGGATGCCCAGGTCCTTAACTTATAGTTGGTACCAAGTCTCAGGTGCTATACCTGAAAGGCATTTCCTTTGTCCTTATATTCCAGGTATAATTGTGAGGAGGCAGGGCAAAGGGCTTAAAAGGGCCTTCCACCACACAAAGTCAACTTAAAGCTGTTTTCCTTTGCTCTCTTCCAGAAGCAGCAGTTTATTCAATGAGGTTGTGCAGATGAACTTTGAAATCGCCAGCTTCAGCAGCCTCTCGGGGAGTCAGCCCATCACCTGGCAGGTGGAATACCCGCGGAAGGGGACCACAGACATCGCAGTGTCTGAGATCTTCATCAGCCAGAAGGACCTGGTTGGCATCGTGCCCTTGGCCATGGTAAGACCTGTGTGGTCATGGATGCGCATGTGATCAGGTGTTCAGCTGTCTGATTGAACCCTGGTGTCCTTCCTCTCTTTCCCGGGATGTTTGCTGCAATTGTTTCATGGGGTGTTTGCATTCACAATTTCCCCTCTTTCTGGTCCTTGGAAGTTGCTACAGTCATTAATCCAGGCTTTCCCAACTTCACCTGTTTTCGTGCCAGCTTCATGACATTTGCCAAATGTGTAGTATTTACTTATTTTTTCTTCTCGAAGTCTCCTCCAGTTCTTTTTATTTTCTGTTCCTTTTTAATAAGGAAGCTTCAGGCCACTCTGTCTGTTAGGATGGGTATTGTATGTTGCTGCTACAATCAACCCCCAAATCTTAGGTGCCTAGTGCAATCTAGGTTGTTCTTTCTTATCCACATGGTTTAGATGTTAGTGGGCTCTGTTCTAGGCAGGCCCTCAGGGATCTATGCTGACGGATGCATCATCATCTTGTAGCTAAAACATCAGGAACATGTTGCCTTCTTGGTGGCAAAGATGGAGGAACAGTCAGAGTCACATGCAAGCTCTTCTGAGCAATGTCACAAATAACATGTGACGCTTCCACACACATCTTTGGCAGAAGGAGTCCTGTGGCCCCATCAGATTTCAAGAGGGCTGGGAAACATGGGTGCAGAGGGAAAGCTGGATGACTACCCCAGTCTCTTCCTCACTACACAGTAACTCAACGTATGATTGACACAAATAGAACACAACACAAATACAGTGTACACAAACCCGTGTTACCAACTTCCAGCTAGACCATGTGCAGCTGGAAATGAGGAGGAAAGAAAGAGAATGGTAAGGGGCTAGACTGTAACTCCATCCTGTGGTCACTCCCCCGTGTCTGCCAAGCCCTGGGACTCTTCTCCAGGGCCATTCCTATGCTTGTGCACAACTGTTAAGACCCCCTTCTAGGAGATGCAAAGAGGATGGCGTTTCAGAGGCACGGGAAGTGTTCTGAAGTGTAGCTCCAACTGTCTTTGCCAGAATTTGCCTTCATGGACATGGAACCTGGCATGGATACTCTGAAATGAATTTCTGCTCAGCTTCGGAATAAGCTGGCTTCATTGACACCAGGTTGAGAAATATATCAACTAGAATTCTCTGAGTTACATGTGACAGAAAACTCAAGCCAAATCGGCTTAAGCACGATGAGAATTAACCACCTCAGGTCACTTAAAAAGTCAAGCCTGCGTCACCGCTGCTGCCATGGCTGGAGATCTTCTTCTCAGGGACAAGGCTCCTAACGTCGAGGCCAATACTACTGTCGGCTGCATCCGTTTCCACGACTATCTAGGAGACTCATGGGGCATTCTCTTCTCTGACCCTCGGGACTTTACTCCATTGTGTACCACGGAGCTTGGCAGAACTGCAAAGCTGGCACCAGAATCTGCCAAGAGGAATGTTAAGATGATTGCCCTTTCAATAGACAGTGTTGAAGACCATCTTGCCTGGAGCAAGGATATCAATGCTTACAATGGTGAAGAGCCCACGGAAAAGTTACCTTTTCGCATCATTGGCAATAAGAATCGGGACCCTGCCATCCAGTTGGGCATGCTGGACCCAGCAGAGAAGGACAAAAAGGGCATGCCTGTGACAGCTCGTGTGGTGTTTATTTTTGGTCCTGATAAGAAACTGAAACTGTCCATCCTCTACCCAGCTACCACTGGCAGGAACTTTGATGAGATTCTCAGAGTAATTATATGTCTCCAGCTGACAGCAGAAAAGAGGGTTGCCACCCCAGTTGATTGGAAGAATGGAGACAGCGTGATGGTCCTTCCAACCATCCCTGAAGAGGAAGCCAAATAACTTTTCCCTAAAGGAGTCTTCACCAAAGAGCTCCCATCTGGCAAGAAATACCTCCGCTGCACTCCCCAGCCATAGGCTCTCCATGCAGTTGGTGCTGGAGCTGCTCACTCAGCACCGTGAGCCAGAGGATGCCGGCTGCCCATCATGTTTTCCTGCAACAGTCCCATAAAAACATCCTGGTGTGATCACAGCCAAGGTCTTTAGGTTGCTATACTACTGGCTTATTAAATGAAAATGGCACTAAAAATTCCTTGGGGTTCTTTGTGCCTTCAGCAGCATCCTCTTCTGTTCATGTATCTTAGCACTCTCTGCTGACGCTGACATTTGAGACTCATCTTGTTGGATCTACACAGGGTATATGAACAAAAAGATCGTATCAGTTTAAGGTTGAAAAAGCCTGCTTTGCTCCATCATAGAATAACTATCAGGTTTTTTTTTGTTGTTGTTTTTTGTTTTTTTTAGCAGTTCTAATCAAATCCTCTCTTCTTTTACCCACTTGGGAAGGAATAGAATTTGGGGTTCAACTTCCCCTGTACATACCTACATACATAACCTAAGAACTTAGAGTAACCTGGATGTTCTTCAGTATTCCATGTTTTGATCACAGGTGGGGGAAAACCTTTTCAATCCTCTACTTTTCCAGTAGATAACTGAAGGATGAGCAAGGGGAGGGAATCTTTAAATATTTTGCTATCAAGAAAAATTTTTAATGCATTTCTACTGAAAGTGGGAAGCTACAGGAAAAGCTCCACTTGTCTGCCAGGGAGGTGTACTGGGGCGGGATCCGCACCACAGTGCCGGGTGCCTTTTAGGGTATTTCTGGATGTCCGTCTGCTCTACAGTGAAGTGCACATGAAAGGGCACACCCTGGGAAGAGAGGAGAGGATGACTGAAAATGTTTTATTATAGATCTATAGATCTATAGATCACCCACAAGTGGTGGGTGAGGGGGACTATTTTCTGAATTTTATTTCTTAGGGATCAGCAAATAAATCCTTTGTTAAATCATGAAAAAAAAATCTAGAAAAGGGTTTCTCAAACGTTAATGTGCATATAGGTCACCTGACGGTTCTTCTCAGAGGCAGATTCTCACTCAGGAGGTCTGGGTTGGGTATTTTTTAAAGCTCCTAAGTTATGCCATGCCTGTGGTCAGCAGTGCACAGATTGAGTACCAAGGGTGCAGGTGTGCAATGACATCATCGTGGAAGGTGGCTTCTCTTCCCCTCTCAGCTCTGTGCTCCTCTTGGCTAGAGTCATTGTCCAGGAGGCTCTGTCCCCAAGGTGGCCACTGGCAGCACGTGATGACATGTTCACCACATCATGTCCAGCAGGAAAAGAGTGAAAGACTCATTGCCAACCCAAGAAAACACCTAAGACTGGCTCTGATTGGAACTGATTGGCTTGGCTTGGGTCATGTGTCTAACCTGGGAAGTCAATCACAGAAGCCAAAAGGACGTGATGCTCTGATTGGCCAGGCCTGGGGAATGCCTCACCCTGGAGCCTGTTTGGAATCAGACTGAGGGCTGGTAGCCA
Organism: Hippopotamus amphibius kiboko; assembly: GCF_030028045.1. Lineage (NCBI taxonomy): Eukaryota > Metazoa > Chordata > Mammalia > Artiodactyla > Hippopotamidae > Hippopotamus > Hippopotamus amphibius. Next base: position 24,084,136 of record NC_080193.1, read on the forward strand.
TGGTGCATGATGGGAAGATCTGTCTTCCACTGAAAAAGGGGGAGTGGATGCTAGTCAGAAACAGAAATAAATGTCTACCACAGGACGTATTATCTACCACAAGGATTTGTTAATACTCTGAGGTTAGAGAGACTTCCCTGGTGGCAAGGTGGTTAAGAATCCACCTGCCAATGCAGGGGATACGGGTTTGATCCCCAGTAGGGGAAGATCCCACGTGCCGTGCAGCAACTAAGCCTATGGGCCACAACTACTGAGCCCAGGTGCTGCAACTACTGAAGCTCATGTGCCTAGAGCCCTTGCTCCACAACAAGAGAAGCCACCGCAATAAGAAGCCTGTGCACCGCAAGGAAGAGTAGCCCCGCTCTCTGCAACTAGAGAAAGCCCGCACACAGCAATGAAGACCCAACACAGCCAATAAATAAATAAATAAATAAAATATTTTAAAAAATAATACTCTGAGGTTGGAGAATGACTTCTCTTGACTTTTCATGTCCTAAAAAAGGCCTCAACAGCCTATAGCCCATGGGCCAAATTCAATCTACTGCCTTTTCGTACACCATGCAAACTAGGAATGGTTTTTGCATTTTCAAATAGCTACATTTTAAATGGTTATATAAGTAGGTTCTTAAAATGCTCAGTTTTGCCTCTTGGCTCACAAATCTTAAAATATTTTCTATCTGGCTCTTTAGAGAGAAAGTTTGCAGACCTGTGTCACAGGACCTCGACATCAGTTCTAGGGAATACGTGCCTGGTTTCTACCCTACCTATTTCAAAAAGATAAGACATCCAGATACTGTGAAAAGTAAAATCATTATATGAGATTATTTTTGCATGCTTTTTTTGTCTGTTTTTTTTTTTTTTTGGCCATGCCGCATGGCATGTGGGATCTTAGTTCCCAGACCAGCTTCCCCTGCATTGGAAGCTTGGAGTCTTAACCTTTGGAAGTCCCTGGCTGTGATTTTCAAGTGACTAAAAGAAAGCCCTCTTTGAAGCAGGGTATCATTAGTATTTTGGTTATTGTGTTTTTGTAATACCTTTAAGGTAAAATGAAATGATGACTTATGTCACACCCAGAATCCTTTTGTGTGCAAATAACTAAACAAATTCAAACTGCCTTCAACCGAAAGGTCACGGAGTGGCTGACTGCACAGAGTAGAGCTCAGAGTTCTGACAGCTGAATTTAAGAGCTCATATAACATCATCATTTTACTCCCCCTCGAGTGTACAATTTGACCTCAACTCTGCAAAGCCACGTGGACAATTAGGAACTATATTAGCACGTAGACAACAAAAGAGGCAGTTTGGGAGGCATTTCTATTCTCTTATTTTCTGTATTTTCAAAGATTTTTTTCCAGAATGAGCTTTAGTACCTTGAGAAGCAGCCAAAACAGAAACTTTTGTTGAAAGCAAGTAGCAAATAAAACAGCAGCTTGACCAGATGAGAAATTTTTTTAAAAAACCGAACAAGAGGCACATCTTTATGTTACCTGATAACAGCCAGCGAGGCAATGGGTTGGTCTTTGGAAAACAAATGAATTTCCCAGTTGTGGCTCATTCTAAAGAAAACCAAACTGCAGAAAGGTAACATAGAGGATGACTGAATGGGAAATGGGCCTCGTTTGGGAAGTGCTCACCTTAAAATCGGGTGTTCTCAAATCCATTCCAAAATCCAGGAAGAAAGCTGTAAAGCCACCGATGAGATTCTTGGTGGCCTTCTGTCTCACTCAGCAGCACCTTCTAACTCCCAGTGAGTAAAGGAGATGGAGAGAGCAAGGGACAGTGCCCTCCTCAACTCTCAGCAGAGTGACCCTTCCAGGCGGGACCCCCCAGTCATACCACCCACCCCCAGCACCGTCTTAGGCAGAGAACTTGGCCCACAAAGCCATCATTTGCCCACCCCCGAAGTCAGACTTACTTAGCGATGTGACTCTATCCTTGAGTGGAGGCAGGAAAGCTCCAGGGTCCAGCTCCTTGGCCTTCAAGAATCTCCCACCTCTCCAACCCCCGCCTCCCCCAAAGCACCCACATCAGCTGAGGCAGGAGAGAGGGAGGGGTCTGGCTGCGGGTCTAGGGCAGCCTGGGGCCAGCACAGGCCAGGAGATGAAGCAGCAACTTTAGTTCTTGTGCTTCAGTTCTTCCTTGACGTAAGAAAAAAGTATTCCCATCGCTCGTTGAGACCCCATGAACAGAGGCCAGACGCAGACCTCCGTGCGGCAGTTTCCGCGTGCTGGTGGCTGGGGTGCAGGAGGTGCTGGTCTCTTTTCAGGAATAAAGAGGCACAGAATCCACTCACTCTCACCCTGAGCCCTTAAGATGCTCAGGCACGTGGGTATGCATCCAGCCTGAGGAGTCAGCAGTAAACAGACTGTAAAGTCTTGCCTTCAGGGAGCTGACACTCAAAGGGATGGAGGGCGGGGCAGACAGCCAGCAAATAGGAAGCTATTTCTTAAGCTAAAACCAGGTAATAAGATTGTGCCCTAAAGATGAATAACGTAGGACAAGGGGATGGCGTGTAACCAATTCCCGGGTCTGTTCATGTCTCAGAGTTTCTCCCTGCAGTTTATTTAAAAATAAAAAGCTAGGGGAGTTTCCTGGCGGTCCAGTAGTTAGAACTCAGTGCTTTAACTGCCATGGCCCGGGTTCAACCCCTGCTTGGGAAACTAAGATCCTGCAAGCTGAGCAGCCTGGCCAAATAAATAAATGAATAAATAAATAAATAAATAAATAAATAATTTAAAAATAAAAATAAATAAATAAATAAATGAAAAGCTAAATTTTCTGCCACAGAAAGGAGCCTCTAATTTCGGCAGGTGTCAGAAGCGGCCCTTAGCTCCAGGACTGAGGGACTTCTGGATTGACTTTCCTGGGTGGGGGGGAGGGGTGGTGGTGGCAAGATTTACCAGGAATTTTAAAGAGTTTCAAACGATTATCATTTTTTACCTCTGCAAACTTAAGACGAAATCATATTCCTTGACCCCTGAAACACGGTGGGAACTAGGGGTTTTTTTTTTTCTTCTATCAAGCTTTCAAAATTCCTAGAATGTGCCCGTATCTCTCTGCATAAAATCAAATTTAAAATAAAGTGGCTATCACTAGGGCTGTTTATAGGAGAAATTGCTACTTATTCTCAAGCCCGCCAAGTGATGATCTTAATCCTCACTTCGCCAGGGTGTCAGGGAGATTCATTAAGGTTTGAGAGCTGCCCGGAGCCGCTGGGTGGCAAGTGCAGCAGGAGAGGATTATGGGGAAAGAGAGGACAGGGTCTGCCCTCTTCTCTGCCCTGCTCTGGGCCCTGGGCGCTGGCCTGTGTGGACTGCTGCCCGCAGCGTCCCTTTCCCTCCAGCCCCTGGTGGGGCTTAACCAGTGGAAGGTGTTGACCCCCTAACCCCGCTTCCACCCCGCCCCACCCTGTGCCTATAAATGTGATCTTATTTGGAAGTAGGGTCTTTGCATGTGTGATTAACTTAAAGTGAGGTCTGAGGGACTTCCCTGGGGGTCCAGTGGTTAGGACTCCATGCTTCCACTGCAGGGAGCCTGGGTTCAATCCCTGGTCGGGGAACTAAGATCCCACAAGCCACGTGGCCAGACTAAATAAAAAATAGAAATGAGGTCCAAAATCCAATGACTGGTGTCCTTACAAGGATAGCTGGATTTGGACATCTGGAGGAGACCACATGGAGGAAGGTCATTTGAGGACAGCGGCAGAGCTTGGAGAGATGCACGTACAAGACAAGGAAAGCAAAAATTGCAAGCAACCTGCGGAATTTAGAGCAGAGGCAAGGAAGGTTCTCCACTAGCACCTTCAGAGGGAGCCTGGCCCTGTGAACCCCTTGACTGTGGATTTCCAGTCTGCAGAATCACAAGAGAATGAATGTCTGTGGTTTTAAGCCACCCAGTTTGTGGTACTTTGTTACCGCAGTTTTAGAATGCTGCTGCATCCCTACTCCTCCCCCCTCTTCTTGCATCCCTGTCCCTCCCTCTCTTACTGCATCCCCATCCTTACCCCTCTTACTGCGTCCCCGTCCCTCCCCCTCTTGCTGCATGTCTGCCAGGGGAACGGTCCTCTCGGCATACAGCTCCTGTCCTATCAAGGAGGCTGTTTTCCGTGGTTCTCCTCTCGCTGGGTACCAGTCACTGGGCTGCTTGCCTCAGCCTTCCACCTGGGATGGGCGTCTGGGAATTGCACCATCCCTGGCTGTTTCCTTTGATCCTGCCCGTGGCTCTGTCATCACACAGTCTCCAGTTCAACCCCTTTGAGTAGGCCATCTGTTTCCAGCCAGGATGCTGAGGGATCCTAAGGGGCATGTGCTCCAGACTCTCCTTCTCAGAGGACACGCCACGTTATCCTCAGTCTATGAGGCGAGAGGTTAAGGGATCTCACTGGGGTATTTGAACCCCATGATTGCATTTTTCTACCCAGCAGCTTCCCATGAGTACTTCTCTGCAGCCTTTGCTGTTGCTAAATTCAGATAACCAGATGTGGGGAACGGAACGTGCATTTGCAGGTCTGTGGCGTTGCAGAGATGCTCTTGGACCCCTTGTCGATTTACAAGTGATGGATGACTTAACTCAGCTTTAGGGTCCGTGGGGAAGCTTGTTGGCAATATTCTGTGTTGGAGAAAGGCAAAAGCAGGCATTTCAAAGAACCGAGGGACATCTCCTTTGACATGGATGGGAGAATATTATTTTTAAAGAGACAATGACAAAACAATGTTTTCTTATTTTGCCTGATCTCCACGCTCCTTCAACTTGGAGATTTTACATTTATAATTCTCTAGGAGTATTTTAAAGATGGCTTTGATGCTCTCAGCAATTGAAAAATGTTTGCTCGGTTGAAAAATAACTATATGGGCAGGAGAAGTGTTTCCTTGTCACAGCTGGAGATTTACTTTGGAATTCAATTTAAAAAATATCCTTCCCTCCAACTAACCAGGCCAGATTTGTATCTAAAAAGCTGATCGATGACTCATCTGAAGGTGTTTTGACTTGGTGGCAATGGTTTCAAGGTTGCTGATTAAATATCCAATAAATGGTACCTTATTCACTGCCTGCCACAGAGAAAATGCTCCAAAAATGTGATTATGATTGTCGTTCATATTTTCATCATCATTATGTCATCTTGGGTTTCCCCATCAATAAAAGGAAGGCTTGGGGGTGAGCAATGGCTCAGGTCTTTCCCAGGTTTATACTTTCCATTATTTTACCTACATTACGTAGAAAGTAAAAACTGTGCTCTAATTTTAATGATTATATAACTTTACTGGGAATGAGAGGTGGAGACGGGGAAGAAAGGGATGCTAACATAGAAAAATTAGCTGGAGGGACTCACGTCTTCTTCCTTACCCTGAATGTCAGTCAGAGCCCACATACAATAAGAAGGGACCCCAGGAGAGAACGCTGCACCTCGGCACAACTGCCAGCCCTTAGCACACCAACTTCTCATTTTTCACAATATCCATACACCACTAAGTTTATCATTTACTTAATGTTTTCTCTGATAGAGAACAGTATAGGAATTGGGAGCCAACTATGTTGGCATAAGTCCTAGCTCTTCCTTTGAATGGCTGTGTGACCTTGGACAAGTGGCTTGACCTTTCTGTGCCTCATCTGTAAAGTGGGAATAGAAACAATACCAGACTCATAGGACTGTTTTGAGAACTACATGTACTCAGAATTCCTTGCTTGGCACTGATAAGCCTTCAGGAAATGCTAGCTGTTTTGCCTTAAATAGTTTCATGTTAAACTTTTAGTTCTACTTAAAAGGAAACACTGCTTCAGTAGGTATTAAATAAGTTGTTTATAAATCACCTAAGTACATGATGTTAGTATAGAAATATTCACCCATGTGCGGGTTAGAATCATCCTCGATGGGGGAGATGACACACCCAGGGAAATCTGTCTGTAGCCTTAGTGACCCCAACCCCACACTCCCAGTGAGAATGCGGTCACCTGTCTGCAGACGCCAGCCCACCCGCTGCAAGGTCAGAAAAACCATCCTGGGAGAGAGCGGCAAGAGGATGGAAAGTGACAGAAGACCAGGACTTAAAAATGCCACAGGGGTTCTTAGTGCCTTCAGGAATCACAGAGAACTCAGGCAGGTCTGTGAACCTGAATGGGAAAAATTCCAACTTCATATTCACTAATAACCTCTAACCAAAACACGACAATTCCTGCCATTATGAACAGAGATCTCCAAAATATTAGCAGCCATCACTGCACCTGTGTTACAGATTTCCATACATGTTACTGTCGATATATACACCTTGAAATACCTTTTCTACTCTTCACTAATTTGAAACTATGGTCCTTTTACACCCAATACTATATCTTATTTCATAGTGCACTAATATAGAAGCACATGCATTACTCTGTTTGAAATTTTTTTTAATATTTTGATACCTGTATTTGGGCACATTTGGCTTCCTTTGCAAGCCTACATATTTTATTTTACTCATTTAAAGACTTTATTCTATTCTGATTCATTTTTATTGGAGTGTAGCTGATTTACAATGTTGTGTTAGTTTTTGCTGTACAGCAAAGTGAATCAGTTATACACATACCCACTCTTTTTTAGATTCTTTCCCCATATAGGTCATTGCAGAGTATTGAGTAGAGTTCCCTGTGCTGTACGGTAGGTCCTTATTAGTTATCTATTTTATATGTAGTAGTGTGTTTGTGTCTATCCCAGTCTCCCAATTTACCCTCCCCACCCCCTTTCTCCCTTGGTAACTGTAAGTTTGTTTTCGATGACTCTATTTCTGTTTTGTAACTAAGTTCATTTGTACTATATTTTTAGATTCTGCATATAAGCGATATCATGTGATATTTGTCTTTCTCTGTCTGACTTACTTCACTTAGTATGATAATCTCTAGGTCCATCCATGTTGCTGCAAATGGCATTATTTTGTTCTTTTTTATGGCTGAGTAATATTCCATTGTATATATGAACCACATCTTCTTTATCCATTCATTCATCGATGGACATTTAGGTTGCATCCACATCTTGGCTATTGTGAATAGTGCTGCTATGAACGCTGGGGTGCATGTATCTTTTCGAATTATAAAAACTTTATTCTAAGAAGGATTCTTAGGCTTCACCAGCCAGTAAGAGATGCCCGCGACACAGAAAAGGCTAAGAGCTGCTGCCACAGAGAATTAAGCCCTCACCCCAGCCCCTCCATCACCCAGCCCGTGGGGAGAAGGATGTGCCACTGTGAACCTCTCCTGATAAGCACCTACCCTGTGCCAGGCATGGTTGTAGATGCTGCCAGGCGCCTCCCCACTCAGCATCTTTGTCCTTGCTGAGTCCTCCTCCTGACATTTTCCTCGCTGCACCATAGGTGCCTGATTCCTGCAGATCAGCCCAGACTTCATCCCGGGAGGGTCCCCCTCCCCGCACAGCAGCAACAGCTGCCTCTTGACACCCCATGCTGTCGTGCTACCATATCTTAGTTTCATCATATCTGAGGACATCCCTCTTTTCTAATTCCCCTACATTCTCTTTGTTACGTTTTTATTTGTTTAACGTACTTATTGCCTGCCTCTACCAGCCCTCCCCCAATCTGGAATGTTGGGTCTGTGACAGCTGGGGTTTCATCTCTATTTCATTTTGCCCTTGAGTCCCTTACCGTCCAGTTATTCCATCTTCCATCAAATATTGTCCGAGGACCGGCTGTGCACCAGACTGGGGAAACAGCAAAGAACAGTCCCTATCCCCGTGTGCGGCATCCCAGATATTATCCTGTGATGTCCGCTTGCATCTGGGTCCCTTGTTCCCTCCTGCTGCCTCTCACCTAAGATGGAGGGTTCTGCGGTGCAGACACAGTCCCACAGCACTGCCTGTCTGCTCAGTCCCAGCAGGCACCAGGCGAGGAGACAGAGCTTCACATCCAGAGGATGCTGGATCCTGGTCATTTCCATGGGAAGGAAGCCAAGAATGGCCTGGAAACTACTGGATAGGATAACAGCCAGCCTCTTAAAGACTCCAAGTGGCCAATGAGCTGCTACAGCAGGAACAATGAATTGTGGACGCAGAGTTCTCCCCCCACCCCGATGGCTCCCTTAATGCCTGCAGCACACTCTGATGTGGTACCTACCCATCTGTATTGTGCTTCTCTCACATAGGTCTCACAGGCAGCGGCATTGCCCTGCCTTACAGCCACCAGGCTCACTCAAGCCTCCACCATGTCCCTGCTTCTATCCTGAGTCCCGACAGCTCATTCCTCACATTGAAAACCTGACCAGGCCTCTCTCCTCCAGCCTGTCACTATTCTAATAACTCCCCTTGCAAAAGAAAAGAAAGAAAGAAAGGAAGAAAGAAGAAAGAAAGAAAGAAAGAAAGAAAGAAAGAAAGAAAGAAAGAAAGAAAGAAAGAAAGAAAGAAAGGAAGGAAGGAAGGAAGGAAGGAAGGAAGGAAGGAAGGAAGGAAGGAAGAAAGAAAGAAAGAGAAAGAAAAAGAGAAAGAAAGAAGGGAGGGAGGGAGGAAGGAAGAAAGAAAGGAGAAAGAGAAAAAGAAAGGAAGGAAGAAAGCAAGCAGGGAGGGAGGGAGGGAAGAAGGAAGGAGAGAGAGAGGAAGGAAGGAGGGAGGGAGGAGGAGGGAGGGAGGAAGGGAGGGAGGGGAGGGAAAGAAAGAGAAAGAAAGAAATACAGTGGGACTCACTACGGCCTAGGCAGCCCTGAAAGTCTGGCCTACAGCTACTCTCTGACGTAAAGACCTTCTGCTTCCACTGCATTCCAGCCCCAGGGCCTTTGCACTTGCTATTTCCTGTGTCTGGAGTCTCCGCTCCAGATTCCATTCTGCATTTTTCCCACATTATACAGCTCCCTTCTTAGATCTTCTCAGGCTGATGTCAATGACCTCATCTTCTCACAGCCCATTCACTCTCTCTGCCCTGACTACCGTGCTTTTCTTTCACAGGAGGACAGAGAATCACGTATTTCTTTGTGCTCATTGTCTGAATTTCCCCACTAGCGTGTCAGCTCCAGGAGGGCAGGGACCTATCTATCAGGAGCATCTAGAACAATGTCTAGCACACAGTAGGTGCTTAATAAGGAACTGTCCATTGAATGAAGGAACAAATGACCCACCATACCCATCTTCCCTGCCCAAGTGTAAGCTCCTTGAAGTGAGGGACTCTTGTCTCTGCCATTGTTTGGTCACCGGCGCCTGGCACTGCTCCTGTCGAAAGGACATTGCTGCAGAATACTTGTTGCCTACATTTATCCAGATGAAAGGAAGATGTACGATTCTTACTGTTTGCCCTGTGCCAAGGCTAACATTCAATAATTGTCGGCCTTTCTTCTACCGCCCGTAAGGATGTCGGCGGTTGAAACAGGTTAGAGCATTCTTCTAGGAATGATTTCGTAATTCATTTTCAGTAATTGTCCCACAGGAGAGACAGGAGGGAAGAGGAAATATTTTGGAGGAAAAACAGAGATGTGTCTGTGTGGACAAAACGAATTCCCTGGAGCCCTTTCGATCCCCTTTACAAATAGACTGTGTGTTTAGATCTGTTTTATAGCATCATCCACTCATGTTTTTCAGATGAGAAGAGAGTTCAAGGGCTACGCAGGGTCTTTTGTGCAGCTTTTGTTCATAAATCTTGAGAATCAAAAAGCAAGTTGGGGGAATCGCCCGGTGGTCCAGTGGTTAAGACTTTGTGCTTTTACTGCAGGGGGCATGGGTTCGACCCCTGGTTGGGGAACTGAGATCCCACATGCCACGTGGTGCAGCCAAAAAATACAAAATAACTAAAAGCAAGTTGTGGACTAAGAAAGGAATGCAGATTGTGCTGTTTTGGTGGTTCTCAACCTTGAGAATGGTCAACATCTCCTGGGGGACTTGTTAAAATATAGATTGCTGGCCTGACCTCAGAGTTTCTGGCTCCCTAGGTTGGTGGTAGAGCCCAAGAATTTGCATCTCTGACCATTTCCTGGTGACATTGATGCTACTGGTCCAGGGACCACTGCCCTGGATCAAAGGCTTACCCTCCCCCTGCTTGGTTTTCCCTTTGCAACACCCATCTCTACCCGACGTGATGTTCTACATGTGGGTTTTGACTATCAGTGGTCCATCTCCCCTCTGGCCAGTCATCTGCGTGTGGGCAGGTTCTTGGACTTGTTCATGGTTGTGTCTTCAAGTTCTAGGATGGTGCTTAGCACCTAGAGATGTTCAACAAATATCTGCATTGAATGAATGAGTTCTAATAATGCATATACCTCCTGCACATCCCTAAACGTTACTCATTTCAATTATAGCCTGGGAAGGAAAGAGATATGTTTAGAAACTTAGAAGGCAGCGGTATCCAGTGGAACTTTCTGTAGCACAGTTCCATATCTGCGCTGTCTGTTATGGGTGCCACCAGCTATGTGGGGTCACTGAGCACTTAAAATTGGCTAGAGCCACAGAGGAACTGAATTTTTTAACTTTACCTAAATTGAATTCATTGTCATGGAAATATGTGGCCAGTGGTCCCTTTATTAGATGGAGTGGTGATACACAGGGGTGGTAATCAAGGTGACTGAGTGGGAAAGGTAGGTCCAGATTCTGCTCTAGCCCTGCTATGAGTCCAAGCCTCTCCATCATTCTTCATCTGTTCAGCCTTCATTGTAGCTCCTATGGGATCGTCCAGTGATGAGGCTGTATTTCTTTCTTCATATTGTATGTGATCTGGTATTTTAAACTTCAAAATAAAAAGTGTAATGGAAGATCTTTGAATTCCTTGCATTTTATCAGCACACTTTTGGAACAGGTGTCAAGAAACGAATTCAAATGGCTTAATCCAAAGGGAGAATTAAATCGATTGTCCACAGGGCTTCAGGCACTGTTGGATCCAGGTGCTCAGGCAACACTTCCAGCCACTTGTCTCTTTTCTAAGCTCTGCTTTTCTGTCTGCAGACTTCCTTTTCAGGCAGGGTTTCCCAAAGGTAGCTCCAGGCTTCCATCCAAGTAAATCAGCATCCCTGCGAGAAAGTCTGCCTTTTCCCCAAGAGTTCTAAGAGAAGTCTCAGACCTCACCCTGAGTCTAGCTTGCCTGAGCATCCCATTTTTTGAGGCAACCACACTGATTATGATTGGGCAAGCCCAGTGTGTGTACCCCAGAATAAGGCCAGGTCCAAAATAACCACAAAGAACTGGAGGGTGATGGGGAGAGGACCATCAGGGGACTTGGTGGACAAAGCCCAAGAGATGCCCTTTACCCCACTTTACAGACACCCCAGGCAGGGCTTAGCTTACTGTGGCCTTGGTTTGTGAGTCACTACTCTCCATGGAATAAGAACCCACGGACAAGGTGAGCCCCAACATCACAGCCACAGACCTTCATCCTCTCGGCTTCATTCTGCTCTACCCACCTCCTGCCAGATGTTATGAAGACAGAATAGGGGATGAGGGGCAGTGAAAGGCTAACTGTACAGACCGTGGCCAATGCCTGGCTTCCAATCCCAGCTCCACTGCTTTTTAAGCTGTGTGATCACAGGCAAGTCACTTACCCTCTCTGTGCCTGTTTCCTTACCTGTGAAGTAGAGATAATGGTAGTCCCTACCTCACAGCATTCTTGTGAGGATTAAATCGGATTTTTTAAGTGCCTGGCACATATTCGTTGCTAGGTAAATATCAGCCATTATTATTTCGGAGTAGCAATAGTAATAGGACTTTCATTAATTGCTCCTCCACACTCATAGTAAAATGCTTTATTTACTATGAAGGCACAAATTCTATTTTTTTTAATTCAGACTCCACTTTATTTTATTTATTTAGTTAGTTTTTCAGCCGTGCCATGGGACATGCAGGATCTTAGTTTCCCGACCAGGGATCGAACCTGTGCCCCTTGCAGTGGAAGCTCAGAGTCCTAACCACTGGATTGCCAGGGAAGTCCCCAAATTCCTGTGATTTGTTTATCTATACAATCTATTAATGTTCTTTTTTTGTTCAAATGCATACTCCAAGTTCATTAATATTATGCAAATTTCTGCCCGGATACATCTGGTGGAATCATGCCCTTAAATACTGGATGAGTAGAAGAACAGGAGTGGGTTTTTCTTCCCCCAAGACTATGAAAATGACCAGTTAGCAGAGTCAGAACAGCACTCCTGGGCTTGACAAGCTCTTTCCTCTGCACCTCAGGGGTGTGCACAGCATCGAGGAGCTAGTTGACAAGGACAGTCCCTTCCGCGTTTAGCTTTGTTGCATTTCATCCCTTTTCCTCATCAAACGCTCCTGCCCTCGGATCTTCGTGCAACGCATCTCCTTAAGTTCTGCATGCCCTCGTTCAGCAGATATCAGAGTATGGAATGGAAATCCTTGGGGCGGCGGGGTGGGGGGGGGGGTCCCAAGACCCTTTCACAGAGTCTGAGATGAAAACTATTTTCGTCATAATACTATAGTGGTTATCTATTGATGTATAAGGAGTTATTCCAAGATGTAGTGGCTTAAAATAGCAACAAGGGACCAGGAATTCAGGACCATCTCTGCTGGGGTTTCTGTCTCAAGGTCTTTCATGAGTTTGTCGTCAAAGTGTTGGCTTGACGGGTTGGAGGACCCACCTCCGAGGTGCCTCATTCCCACGGCTGACAAGCCAGTACTCAGCGGGTGGCTTGACTAGCCTCACAACATGGCAGCTGGCTTCCCCCAGAGACCAAGACAGAAACTGCTGAGCCTTTTACGACAGCCTCAGGGGTCACACGCCATTGATCCTCTGTATTCTGTTGCTTCCGTCAGCCACCTCTGATTCGGTGTGGGAGAGGATTACACAAGGGTGTGATTGCCAGGAGGCCACGATTACTGGGGGCCATTTGGAGAGACTTGACTTTCCAAAATGCAATGACGGGATTTGCCGTTTTCACTCTTTTTCTGTTACAGATGCACAGAGGCATACAATGATGTCCTTTTCCCTTTTTTTTTTTTTTGACTTTGTCTTTTATAATTATGATTTTTATTGGAGTGTAGTTGATTTACAGTGTTATGTTAATTTCTGCTGTACACCAAAGAGACTCAGTTATGCATACATTCTTTTAAATTTATTTTCCATTATGGTTTATCTCAGGATATTGAATATAGTTCCCTGTGTTCTACAGTAGGACCTTGTTGTTTATCCATCCTGTATATAATAGTTTGCATCTGCCAATCCCAAACTCCCACTCCATCCCTCCTCCATCCTCCTCCCCCTCAGAAACCTCACATCTGTTCTCTATGTCTGAGTCTGTTTCTGTTTCACAGATATGTTCCTTGTGTCGTATTTTAGATTCCACATACGAGACATCATGTGGTATTTGTCTTTCTCTTTCTGACTTACTTCACTTAGTATGATAATCTCTAGTTGCATCTATGTTGCTGCAAATGGCATTATTTCATTCTTGTTATGGCTGAGTGGTATTTCATTATATACACACCACATCTTTATCCATTCATCTGGCCATGGACGTTTAGATTGTTTCCATGTCTTGACTATTATGAATAGTGCTGCTATGAACATAGGGGTGCACATATCTTTTCAAATTAGTTTTGTCCACAAGGATGATGCCCTCCTTCTAACAGCTAATGGAATGTGTGCTTTTGTCATCTTGAGTTTCCAAAACTTCCAGTTTTAATTTCTAATAAAATAAATATTATTCAGCACAGCCTACATAGGCACAAAGCTCTTCAAGGCCCTCAGTAATTTTTAAAACTATAAAGGGATCCCAAGACCAAAATGTTTGAATGCAGAAAACCTCCAGAAGCTAGCCCTTGTGCAGTGCAAAGCCTGTGCAACTGTACTTGGGAGCCCTGCCTGAACTTATCTGCAAACCAAGTAAAACCCACTTTCCTTAATTACCAGGAAAGAGATGCTATCTACCTGGTGAGGAGAGCTGGGAGAAGTGGATTCTAGTAATAAAAAGAGATGTTTAGGGAGAGTCGAATCCCAGATTTAGTCTTCCTGACTGAACAGTTCTTTACAAATGTATGAGTTAACTGTGAATGGGGATTTTCATTCATTATTTACCTTCCCAACTAAAATCCTCTTCAAGTGACCTTCCCTCCAGAAAAATCCATGGTTAATTATTAATATTCTCAAGGCAATAGCAAAACAGCCTAGGGCAGATGTCAAGTTACCTGTAGCAGCGGCTTCACGTACAGAATGACCTATTGGTTCATTCATTGAGCTAACATTTATTGGATGTCCACAATATGCCAGGTGAATGTTCTAGACTTTAAAGACTGAACCAGATAATCAAGGGGGCTGCTTCCATGCTACATGAATCAACATGCCCTTCCTTAATGAAATCAAAAAGTAAAGAGGCTGGATTTAGAAACCAGTCTTTTCTCTCTTAGGAGAGATGGCTGTGAAAGTACATATGTGCTTCTTTTTTGTGATTCATGATGTCCTAAAGGAAGGTCCAAACCACTGGCCAAAGCAGAGTCTTCATGAAAATTAGAAAGAGGTGCTCTTCCATAAGACACTTGACTTTCCTCTGCAGAAAACCTCCAGAAGCAAGCCCTTGTGCAGTGCAAAGCCTATGCAACTGTACTTGGCAGCCCTGCCTGAACTTATCTGCAAACCAAGTAAAACCCCCTTTTCTTACGTACCGGGAAAGCGATGCTATCTATCTGTTGTTCATTCTTTTGGCAATTTTCCTTTCACTCTCATTTGAGGTTTTAGCACCAAACTAAGGACTTTGATTTCTCTGATTGCCTGTGCCAGAGTCTAAGATGACTGTTGTTTGCGACTTGCGGTTCTTGGTGCACCATTTACTTCCTTCCCTTCCCAAGGGGCCTTGAAAAGGGGGGATTTATGAGAAAACTAGTATGTGACCAGTACATAATTCCTTTCCCACTGACTACTGTCAGGTAGTCATAGCCGGCTGAAACTGTCCTCACTCTTGTTGATAAATGCTGGGTCGGGTAGGTGTACGTGTCACCCACAAAAAAGGATAAATGATCTTGTTACTCAGAGCAGGAATTTTAAATCACTCACTGTCATCAGACCTAAAATTCAGTTATGAATGTGAATATTATCTCAGATACCTGCTCGCATAATATTAAGAGGTTCTAAATAACAAACTTTCTAAGATACTGCATTGTGTCCTGTAATGGAAGAAAAAAAAAACAGTTTTCCAAATGCTTGCAGAATCCCTGCTGTGCTCGAGTACAGAAATCACCGAAGCCCCACGTCCCTGCATACTAAAAATTCTTCAAAGTAAAAATGAAAGGAATTGTTCATGGAATTTCATTTTCAAGAACCTTAGGTGGGTGCGGGTTTGAATGAGAATTAATCTTGGTATTTTGCTTTATAAATTAATATAAGAACGGCTAGATAAAATGAAAAAAATTTTTTGTCTCCATCTGGATGGTGTCACAGAGTTTACAAAGGTCAAAATAGCACATTCATTTATTTTATGGAAAAGTGTTCTCTTTGCCTTCCATACGTGCATCTGGGAGCGGTCCAGTTTTCCCTTTGAGGGGCCCCCTGCTACCAGGTTGCATGTGAACCCCTGAAACTGATCTCCGTTAACTAAAAGCAGCCTGCAGTGAAGTTACAGCCCCTCAGGGCTGCGGCAGAACATCTCAGAGCCCTCGGCGATTCGTAATTTTGTTTCTGAATCTAAAGAGAACTTCTGAGCATCCACGGCGGACGGAGTGGCTGTCATTTCCACGGTGCCCAGTCCTGCCATGTCACCTCCTTGCCCCAAATCCTGTCCTATGTGGGAGTTGCCCCTTGTCCGTAAATTGTGGGATGGCTGCAAGCTTAGGACAGAGGTGCTACATGCTGCATGTTGTACATTCAAGGATCCCAGAGGGTCGGTCCAGCCACCGCCGGAAGCCCAGCCCCCCAAACCCCACCCCCCCTTCCCTGAACCCCCCCATCTCAGCTCCACTCTTCCCCTCCCCCACGGTGGGTGATCATTCTTCCCTCTAACCCATCCAGAATCTGAGAGGCCAGCTAAGAGGATGTAGCTATAGTCTAAAGCATTTTTTTTTATCATAACCTTTTCCAAATTACACTTGCTGACTTATTTTTAAGGTATTGGCCCCGTGCGCCTCTTCCTACCATACAGTGCTGCTTCTGGGAGGCTCAGAAAACAAAATAAAGCCTCCCCAGATACAAACATTCTAGTTGGATCGCACGTTTGGGGAAGAGTGGAAATTCACGGAATAGGACTTGGCCAAGTTCACTATGAATATCTGCCTTTCCGTGACCGGATTTCTCTGCAGGCTTCTGTGTTGAGGTAGGGACTCTAGAATTTTCAGAATCAGCAAAAAAAATGTCACCCGTAATTTGGGGCTGATTTTAATTGAGATTATTTATAAAATGAGTTTCTTACAGAGGACAGCATGGTTAATAGGAGAGTGCCTTCCTTTTCTGCAAAACCTCCAGAAGCTTCTAGTTTCACGTGGGAGGCCTGATTTGGGGTGTTTTGTCCTCAGTTCTGTAAAGAACTGGGTTGGAGGACTTCCCTGGTGGCGCAGTGGTTAAGAATCCACCTGCCAATGCAGGGGACATGGGTTCAATCCCTGGACCAGGAAGATCCCGCATGCTTCGGATGAACTAAGTCCATGCACCACAACTACTGAGCCCAGGAGCCTAAAGCCCGTACTCCACAAAAAGAGAAGCCACTGCACTGAGAAGCCCGTGCACCGCAATGAAGAGTAGCCCCCGCTCGCCACAACTAGAGAAAACTGGCATGCAGCAATGAAGACCCAATGCAGCCAAAAAAATAACAATAAATAAATAAATAAATAAATAAAAATAAATTCTTAAAAAAAAAAAAAGAACTGGACTGGATGCCTTTTCTTGGTTCTGTGAGTGGCCAAAGGCTAGACAGTGAGTCATAACCCCTTTCCGTGACATCTGCTCAGCACTCTACAGTTTATACAAGACTTTCCCATATTTAGTCTTGTTGTATGTTCATCAGAGTCATTCGTGGAGAACCCTCCTTGGAGGCCAACATCACCAGTATCCCTCTGAAAATGTGGCTGTGTCATCCTGGGGAGCCTAACCCGAGGGTCAGAGGCAAAAACTATCAACAATTTCCAGAAATCAGAGCTGTCCCGATTTGATGAATCTGTGAAATCCAAGTCTGCTGAATCACATTGAGATTCATTTCCCTGATAAGAGTAATTAACATTTACTGAGAGCTGGCACTGTGCTGAGTGCTTCATATTCAGTGTTTCATGTAATCCTTAGAGCAGCTTTTTCAGCAGTGTCTGAGCCTGTATTATCTTCAATTTATAGGTGAGGACACCGAAGCCTGTGGTGTAGCTAATATTCCTGCAGTTACATGGCATGAGAATGGTGCAAATTGGGTTTGAACCCATATCTAACTCCACTGTCTCTCTTCTTTCACACTTCATACTGGAAAAGATTCATGGTAGAAGGGTGCAGAGGAGGAGGTGAATGATGATAAAGCTGTTGATGGTAGTGGTGATGATGATGGTGGTGATGCTGGTGATGTTGGAGATGATAGTGGTGATGATGGTGGTGATGATGATGGTGATGGTTGTGATGGTGGTGGTGATGATAATGGTGATGATGGTGATGATGGTGGTGATGGTGGTGATGGTGATAATGATGGTGGTGATGCTGGTGATGATGGTGGTGATGATGATGGTAATGATGGTGATGATGGTGGTGATGGTGGTGGTGATGATAATGGTGATGATGGTGGTGATGATGGTGGTGATGGTGGTGATGGTGATGGAGATGATGGTGATGGAGATGGTGGTGGTGATGGTGATGATGATGGTAGTGATGATGGTGGTGGTGGTGATGGTGGTGATAATGGTGGTGATGGTGGTGATGGTGGTGTTCTTGGTAATAATGGTGATACCGTCTTTGAGAATAGCCAAAAGTCAAGTCTGATGAATGAAGAAGTTGGAGAAGGAGAATGGTGTCTTTGATTTGAAAGGAGGTGTCAATAAATGGAAGAGATTTACTTCTTTCTTTTCTTGTGTCCATAACTTCACTCTGAGGGTAGTTCCCAAGAGCGAGCAGCCACAATATCCCAGACGTGGGCACGTCACAGGGATAGACTGGCCTCCCAGTGGGGGGACAAACCATCCCAGTTTGTCCAGAACTGGGAAGGTTCCCAGGATATAGGACTTTAAATTTTAAAACTGAGACAGTCTGGGCAAACCAGGGTGAGCTGGTTATTTTTCTTCCCAGATTGACTTTGGGGTTACAAACAGCGTGTGTATCGTCCCCTGTAGTTATTTAAAGACCATTTTGTTGCTTTGCAGCAGAGATTCTTAACTGGAAGAAGTCCTTTGTCTGAATCCAGACTGAAAATGAAGTTTGTTTGTTGTCCATATATATCAGTTGGGAGATTTCCCACAAATAAATCCAGATGCCTGACTTCTCTCTAAAGAATCAGAAGATCAGGAAATCCATGGCCCAAATTCTTATAAGGCAGTAACCAGCAGAGTCCTTTAGACCAGCATGAACTAGGGTTTGTAATAGTTTGTACCAAATCTGTTTCACCCATTTGTTTCACCTGCCCAAACCCTGTAGGCATCTCAGTTGAAATAATGTATATAATTTGCACAGTGCTTGGCACTTAGGAAGTACTCAGCTATTTTAGTTTATGATTCCTGATTAGGAATTATACCTCTCAACTCAAGAATACCACAGTCCTTCAGCAATAAAAAGGAATGAAGTGTCATGCATATTACAACACCGATGAACCTTGAAAGCTTCATGCTAAGTGAAAAAGCCAGCCACAAATGACTACACATTATAAAATCCCATTTCTATGAAATATCAGAATAGGTAAATCCAGAGAAAGAAAGTAACTTTATGGGAGGGATCAGGGGTGGACAGCTAGGAGATGCAGAGTTTCTTTTTAGGGTGATGAAATGTTCTAAAATTGATTGTGGAGATGGTAGCACCATTCTATGAATCTACTAGACATCAATGGATTATACACTTTAAATGGGTGAATGGTAGGGCATGGGGACGATATCTCAGAAAGCTGGGTTGTTTTTTTTTAAGTGCTGCAGCCTAGTTCAGCTCCAAATGCAAATACTACACCCCTCTGAGGTCATAAGGCTGGAAGGATGAAGAGAGACACAGAAGGCTCTTTGTGGGGTTGGGGGTGGGGTGTGGACTTGAACCAGTCCCTGGTGGGAACGCAGACTCTAGAGGCAAAGAGCCTGGGTTTGAGTCCTGACACACGGGACCACAAGTCCATCCTGGCACCAGGGTCCTCCCTTGTTTCAGCCATGTTCAGCTCCAGCCCAGCCGGCGTTCTGGGTGCCCCTTGACACAACTAGTTCCAGCCCCAGGCCTCTGTCTACACCATCATCCCCATGTGGGCACATCTTCTGTCACCTTCCTCACTGGTCCCTGTCCACTGTCTCCTTCAATGATAATAATAATAAACCAGTAATTGCAGACCTGTCCTCCCAGTATCCCTATGAGATGGGTGCTAGGCTGGATATGTCCAAGTCCTACCCCTTGGTAACGATGAATGTGACCTTAATTGGAAATGGGGTCTTTGCAGACATGGTGAAGGTAAGGATCAAGCTGAGATCGTAGTGGGTAAGGGTAGCCCTAAATCCAACCAGGGAGTCCTTATAAGAGATGGGAAAAGAGACACAGAAGAAGACCATGTGAAGCAGAGGCAGAGATGGAGTGATGCGGCCGCAAGCCAAGGAACACCAGGGGTATGGCCACTAGAAGGTGGAAGAGGCAGGAAGGATGCTTCTCTAGAGCCTTAGGAGGGAGCACAGCCCTGGCGACACCTTGACTTCAGACTTTCAGCCTCTAGTTGTTCAAAGCCACCAAGTTTATGAAGATCTGTAACAGCAGGCACCGGAAACTAAGGATGGTACTATTATTATCCCCTTTTTAAAGAGGAGGAAGCTGAGGCCCAGAAAGGTTAAGTAATTTGCCAAGGACACACAGCTCATGAGTGGCAGGCTGTGAATTTGAATTGGGGGGTGGGGGGGTTGTGCTGTTACCTGGTCCACCCCACCCCCTGGGACAGCTGGGCAGAGACCCAGGAAGGGTTTCAGCAAGCATTTGACAAATGGGGCAGCATCTGACGTTCGATTGTCTGAAGGCTGCTCCGTCCTTATGACTGTAATCATCTATCACTGACCCACAGAGAAGGCTTCTTCCTTGAATTTGCCAGAAAAATCGCAGAGGTGCCAAACCATCTCTCGTTCCCTTAATCACTTGAAAGAAAGAGGCAAGATCTCTTTTTCTCCCCAGGCTCTTATTTATCCAATATGTCAGGAACTCTGCGTGGTACACAGGATTTTTACGACCAGATTACTGCTTATGCTTCTCAAAATGAAATCTACAAAGCTGAACTGAGTCAGAGGAAACTGGAACATTTCTCTGCTAATTTGCAAAAGGTCTGCCTTAATCAGAGGAATCAGCCCAGGGGCAGTCTGGTTATACCCTTTTGATGTGGACCTCACGTTCTGGCGGATTCTCCCAGACGCCTCGACAGACACGCTCGTTAATGATTAAGTAGGAGGTAATGAAACCCTGGCTGAGGGACTCAGCTCACCCAGGGCAAAGAGAAACCACCCAGCCGGCAGCTGCCGCGCACGCGCCCAGCCGGCAGCGTCCAGAGCCTGCATTTTGGTGCGCTTAAAATCTCATAATTCAGACACTGTATTTGCCGGTATAGACAAGAGGCAGATTTTTTTAATCCCAATTTTACACGGAAATTTGAAATAGGGAATGTGAAATACTTCTAATTATGCGTGTGTGTGTGGATTAATGAATCTAAATGCTTGTTATCATAAAATATTTTTTTTTGTCTGCACGGCTTGTGGGATCTTAGTTCCCGACCAGGAATCGAACCCGGGCCCTCGGCAGTGAGAGCGTGGAGTCCTAACCCTTGGAGCGCCAGGGAATTCCTTCATAAAACATATCATTGTTATGTTTGCTACATCAAGCTGCTACTAACTACCCTTCTCATTTTCTTCAGCTTTTTTTTTTTTTTTTTTTGATTGGTGATGGGCCAAAGTGCCTCCTGGCTATCCTATTATCAGGTTCTTTTCAAATTCTCTTTACAATACAAATTAAATCTGATGCTCGTGCAATGGTTCAGTGACTGTAAACCAAGACTTACCATAGTTATGCATTTAATTCTGAAGCATTAGGGGAATTTAAATGCTTGGTAGGATTAGTCATTAAGAAATGCAAATTAAAGCACAATTACGCACACCAGGATGGCTAAAATAAAAAAGATGGATAATACCAAGTGTCGGCATGGGTGTGGGGAAACGAATCTGTCTGTATCAGTAGTGGGAACGTAAAACGATGTCATTGTTGGAAAACAGTTGGGCAGTTTATTAATGCATTAAATATTCACTTGCCACACAACCCAGTGATGCCACTCCCAGGTGTCTAGAGAAATGAAAACACCTGCCCACACGGAGACAGGTGGGTAAATATTATGACACAACACTGTCCCTCATCACTGAAAACTGGAATCAATCCAAATATCCCTCAACTTGAGAAGAGTACACACATTGAGGGATAGTCAGAGGACAGAACACTATTTGCAGTAAAGAGGAAAAAAGAAGAAGAAAACTAGTGATGCACCAACCAACTGGGATGAAAACAGCCAGGCACAAAAAATTACATAGCGTAGGAGTCCATTATATGACACTTCTAGAAAAGACGCACCTTTAGAGACAGAAAGCCGATCAGTGGTGCCTGGGGCCCGCTGTAGGAACAGAGAGTAATTCCAAATGGCACAAGGGGAACCTAGGCTGGTGGAAACGTTCAGAAACTGAGTGGTGGCAACGGTTCCACAACCACTGAGTCACTAAAATTCATCAAACTACAGTTAAAATGGTTAAATTTTACGGTGTGTATATTTTATCTCAAAGGGGCCCTGGAGCAGCCAACAGGACTAAGGGAGTAAATTCTATTCTACCCTGCCGGCTGTGGCTTGTTAAGAGAAGTCAAGAACAAGCGAAAACCTCTCCGTTTGCTCCGATGCTGTGTATTACCGATGTCCGCCACTAGGGGGTAGTATCATCCATCGCTTATGTGGTCGACGTCCAACCATCAATGCATAATTATGGACGAGTACGATTCATGGGGAGGTTTGGACAGACTTGGGCAGGCAATGTTGGAAAGGAAAATAAGTTCTCTGTGCCAACAACTAGAGTGGCATTAACTGGGCACTGAGATGTAGGAACGTTCTGGCTTCACTGCCCGAGGCAGCCCAGAAGTTCAGAGCGGGCCATTGGTCCTGCCGCTGGAGAAGGCCTGGGTGGGATACTAGGTGTGGTTGTGTCCAAGCCACGGGCCACGAAGCTGAGGGTTCTCCCAGTCCAGTGAGGGACCCTCCCTCCCTCCCCTTTGCCCCCGCCGGTGAGGGCACAGCCCCTAAACTCACCAACTTGATTCTCTGACCCTCCACTGACATGATATGAGGACACGACACAACCATTGGTGTTCATTCACTGGCATCTCCTTGACAAGGCGTGGGGCAGCCTTTGTTGTCCAGATTCAGTCATGGTACCTGCCCTGTTCCAGAGCCTGACCACCAATTCTAAAACCCAAGATCCTTCTGGCAAATTCCCTGTAGGATTTAGTTATCCAGAGTTCATTTCTGTGCTCACATCCACTTGATAAAACCTCTTTATACAATTTTGATGGGCACCAAGAAAGCCCACCTCCACAATTCTCTCCCCTTACAGCCCCGGGGCTACTGTATCAACAGTTCACCGTTGGTAACTCGTGCCTCTGAGTTAGTATTTATTTCCCTCTCCTGTAGTTCCCTCTGAAACCCCAGTGCCCCCGGCAGGGGTCGTCCAGTTAGTTCAGTCCATCCTGCTTAAATGTGAGTGTGGGGACTTCCCTGGTTGTGCAGTGGTTAGGACTCTGCCTGCCAATGCAGGGGATACGGGTTCGAGCCCTGGTGCAGGAAGATCCCACATGCTGCGGAGCAACCAAGTCTGGGAGCCACAACTACTGAGTCTGTGTGCTGCAACGACTGAAGCCTGTGCACCTAGAGCCCATGCTCTGCAACAAGAGAAGCCCCCACTCTCCACAACTAGAGGAAACCTGCACGCAGCAACAAAGACTCAACACAGCCAATAAAAATAAATAATTTTGGATAAATAAATAAATAAATAAACATGAGCGTGTTTATCAGAGAGCTCGCTTGTGTTCAGATGGCCTCCAAGCGTGGCTTCTCTGAGGGATGTGTCATCAGACATCCTGCTAGCTCCTGCAACAGACAAGAGCCGGGACTTTAGCGATGCACATAGTTTTTTTTACCACACTCACGCAAAGCTTGGTGCAAGTCGACTGGGCTCAATTCCATCCAGCGACTTAGGGATTTGACTCCAACAGTCCTGCACCCGACATTGCCCCCAAAAGGGAGAGAGAAAGTAGAGAGCTGGCCCGCTAGCTCTTACCTGCCTCAGCCCAGAAGAGATATACATCAGTTGCACTCACATTTTATTGACTGTGAGGGGTCTGGACACCTGTTCTTCCCAGTGACTCAGGAAAAAGGGGAGGTCTGGGTGCTGAAGCACCCCTGGAATACTCTCATACAGGGTGTGTGCTGATGGTGACAGACAGGGTCGTAAGGAGCAGAAGGAATACAGGGACCACTGGCCACTTCTCACTTCATAATATTGCTGGAGTGGGCTCTGCCCTCCAGAGGAGTCTTTGAAACATCCTTGTCTCATAGCAACAGCATCTGTCTATACTTCTGCGATGCAAAAATATTGAAAGCAGAAAGCAACTACAACTTTGGAGAAATAAAGTACGTTTCTCATGTCTCAGCTGCTTCTTTTCTTGGTTAGGTTGCAAAAAAAAATGTGACATTTCTCCAGGAAGTTGATGTCTCCTATTCCGTGTGTCATCCCAAAGGTTGATCCCGTGTAATAACTCAATTACAGCGCTGGACCTTCTGGAGACGCTTGCCTTCTTAAATTGAATTGTTTTCTTGTTTTAAATGAACATTTTGAAATAGAATCTCCATCTTATATTAGAAGCAAATTGGCAGATAAGTAAAGTTCGGCTCCTGCACCGCACTTTGCACAGCGAATGAATTGGAGGTAAATGAGGTGGGAGTTGGGTTTCCCTGTAGTAACAGAACTCAGAATTACTGGTCTGTTGCTGAAAGCCTGTGGCGCTGTTCGCGGAGGTCCTTGGGGAGGGAGGGAAATTTGCTCAGCTACCGTTTGAGACAAGCTGCAACTCCCCAGGATAGATCTGCTAAATGGTTTACTATTGTGCGTCAGTGTTTCTCCCCTGCTAACGGATGGCAGAAACTTGGCGCTGCGATCGGAAGAGGAATGAGGCTCGTTTTTCACTTTTCGTGACTAATGCGGTCAGCACAGTTCTTCACAATTGGAAACCTACATGCCTGGACACGGGTAGGTCATGTGGGCAAGACCAGCTACCTTATGTGTTCTGACCCTCCGGATACCCCCAAGAAAACCTATGAAGACTCCAGTAACAGTCTCATTAAATAAGTAATTGCTGGACCATTTCCAACCGGAGATTAGGGCATCATCGTGGCCACGTGCCAGAGAAAGTGCGGAACCTTGTTTGTTACCTTCTATTTTCCACGTGCAATGGGTGCAAACA
Organism: Hippopotamus amphibius kiboko; assembly: GCF_030028045.1. Taxonomy (NCBI): domain Eukaryota; kingdom Metazoa; phylum Chordata; class Mammalia; order Artiodactyla; family Hippopotamidae; genus Hippopotamus; species Hippopotamus amphibius. The sequence goes on from NC_080193.1 coordinate 24,108,690, forward strand.
GGGGTGGGATTAAAACTTTTTAACCATCGGATTGGTACAGGCTCCAGCCAATCAGAACAGACCAGAGGTGTGCTGCTGACCAATCAGAAAGGGCGCTGGCAACGCGGCAGAATACCTGTGCTGGGTGTCAGTCTCCATCCATCAGACAGGTGTGCAGAAACAAAGCCTCACTGGCTTTCCCATAAGTCTCCCTGATTTATGACTCTCACCTCCCATCCCATCAGGCCAGTGGAAAACAAGTTCATCCCAGTCCTCCTTGGAGTTTGTATCCCTTCACATTTCTGTAACGGCTCCTGCTCTCCTGCTGCCCCAGCCGGTGCTGCAGCAGTGAGAGCCATCTGGGTACAAGGTCCTAATGCACACAGGTCCCTCGGAGCCTCCATCGTTCCTGGATTGTGGTCTCTGCACCAGTGGTTGTCTCTATGCCAAACCCAAGGTCCCAGCCTCTTTGCCAAGGTTGCAACCATCAGGCAACAATTCCTTATAGGCTCTCGATTTTTTTCCCCAGGGGAAGCAAGCCAAGATTCCTCTTCTTCTCCCTAATGGAAGGCCATCTTCAAAAAGCCCTCCAATTCTCTTCCTCTAAATGCTTTTAGAGTGTCAAACTAGAAAGCCTTGCAGACAGTACCTCTTTTCTATCTCTTCCCTGTCCATTTATGGAGCTCCTGCACTGGAGATGGAGAACAGGATGCCTTCCTTCTTGAAGCTTCCATCTCAGACTTGGCCCCAACGCTGAAATGAAACACATAGCATTGTAAGTGATGAGAACTGTGGTGTGGACAGCAGAGAATGGGGATGGGGAGTGATGGGATTGGGGAGGTATCATTTGGACCAAGATGCTGAGGAGGTGAGGATGGAGCCACGCAGATGTCTGGGGGAAGCATCCCAGGCAGGACAGTGGGTGCAAAGATTCAGTGGCATTCAAGGCACAACCAAGAGGCAGTGATGTCTGGAAAGTGTGTGAAAGGGAGAGAAGTAGGAGAGGAAACCAAAGAGGCTGAGGGCATCCAGATCTTGCAGGACTTTGCCCCTCACTCTGTGTAGGTTGGGAACCAGGAGAAGGTTTGAGCAGAGCAGGACAGGACCTCATTCGGGTTTCAAAAGATGCACGCTGTCTGCTGTGTGGGAAGTAGATTCTCTCGAAGTAGGGTTCAACCACCTAGGTTAGATGACGCTGGAACCCAGAGCCATCCTCCTCCGTACATCAAGAGGTCCCTTGTTGGCTGTGGGGTGGGGTCTGTGCCAAGAGCAGAGTCCATCCCGTACGAGGATCCCTTCCTGTTCCCGAAATGGGAAGGGAGACAAGTTCGCCTCACAACATCCCATTGATCTGTGCCTTGAAAATCGGAAGAGACACAGGATCCAACAAAGAACTCCTGTGCTAAGAAGGAGTCAGCCAGGAGGGGTCACTAATTAAGATGCAGCTCGAAAGGCAGCCAATGGGCTGAGGCTATAATTAATGAGACACCGTCTAGGAACGTCCAGGGCTGGGAACACGGCGTTCTGAGAGTCACAACAGGCGGTATTCACAGCAGAAGGAGGGGGACGTCGCCCACATGCCTGGTAGCAGACCGGGGGCCATGGGACAGACACCTGACCCATAGTCAGCGTCTGTTCATCCCAGCCTCTGACCTGGGGCAGAGGCATCTCGCTGCCTCCGTGGCTGACGGTAAAAAAAAAGCCCCTCCCTCTGCCCAGACACCCAGTGAGGCAGATTGCATAGGATTAAAAAAAGTGTTTGGACCACTTTGCAGGAAAGAAGATTCCTGCATTGAGGAGATTATTGATGATGGTTCCAGTGCAAAGGAGTTAAAAATAATTCATCTTAGGGAAGAGTCTAGGTAATTACCTGGCTTTCAAAGGGAATTTTCATACCCCCACCCCTAGGTATATACGCCAGAGAAATGACAATCTTCATTCCCCCCCCAAGAAAAACCCACCAAAAAACAAACAAAAAATTTGTACTTAAATGTTCCTAGTAGCCAGAAAGCGGTCCAGTAACACCTGCCCATCAGTCGATGAACGGATACATGCAGTGAGGTCTATTACATACCCTGGAATATTATTAGGCAATTAAAAAAAGAATAGGGAATTCCCTGGTGGTCCAGGGGTTAGGACTCCCCACTCTCACTGCCAAGGACTGGGGTTCAATCCCTGGTAGGGGAAATAAAATCCCACAAGCCATGCGGCATGGCAAGAAAGGAAAAGAAAAGAACAAAGCACTGACACAGGGTACAATGTGGATGAACTTCGAAAACATGATGCTGATTGAAATAAGCCAGACACAAAAGGCCATAGAGTGTACGATCCCATTTATAGGAACTGTCCTGAAGTGACAAATCCATAGAGATAGGAAGTAGATTCGTGGTTGCCAGGGGCTGGGAGGCAGGGAGATTGGGGAGTGACCATTAATGGACATGGAGTTTCCTTTGCAGGGGGGTGGGGTGTGTGTGTGAAAATGTCTTGAAACTCACTAGAGGTGATGGTTCCAACTGGCAATTACATGTTAAATCGGTGAATTGCGGCATCTGAATTACATCTCAATAACACTTTTTTTTTTTAAAGGACCTTTCCTGAAATGTTTGATATATGCATTTGCTTTTTCAAAGTCAATTTACAATATCTTTAGGGATAGTGCTGTCAGCTAGTGTAGGGGGCTCAGAGCCAGGGTTCCAGCCTTGCTCCTCTCCTCACCCCCACACTTAGCAGCTGTAGATTCTTTAGCAAGTTACTTAAACTTTATGGGACTCCGTTTTCTAACCCAGGAAGTGGAGGAGAATGGAAGTATGTGCCTCGTGGGGTTGTTGAGAGGACGAAAGAAATCAGCACATGCAGAGAGGCCTGGAACAGCATTCAGTGCTTCAAAGGCTCAGAATCATGGGGGGCTGTGAGGTGGCCTGTGGTGGGGTTGGTACCATCACTGGTAAAGGCAGTGCTGACCGGTGAAGTTCAGCATCAGCTCAGAGGGCTGTGTCGCCTAAAGGCAGGAGCTCGCATTGGAAGGCTTGGCCATCAGAAGACTAGAGGGTTCAGATACAAGTTCTCTGGTCCTCAGTTTCCCCCACTGTGGTAACATCAACCCTTTCTCGTCGACCATGTCGACGATCAAAGTGGCAATGATCCACACGCAGGTTCTCTGCATAGGATGAAAGAGACATTCTTATGGATTTAATTAGCACCCCCCACCCCCGCAGAAAGAGATGCTGGAATCCTAACCCACGATATCCGTGCACGTGACCTTATTTGGAAAGAGGGTCTTTGCAGAAGTCATCAACTTTTAAGATGAGATCATTAAGATGGGCCCTAATCCAACAGGACTGGTGTCCTTATAGGAAGAGGGAATTTGGACACAGACGCACACAAGAGAAGACCACGGATGATGGAGGCAGAGATGGGAGTGATGTTTGTGCAAGCCGAGGAACACCGAGAACTGCCGGCTGTGCCCAGAAGCTGGAAGAGGCAGGGAGGGATTCTCCCCAACACGTTTCAGAGGGAGTGGGGTCCTGCCAACACCTTGACTTCAGACTTCTGGGCTCCGGAGCTGTGAGAGAGTAAATTTCTGTTGTTTTAAGCCCCCCAGTTTGTGATGCTTTATAAGAACAGCCCTAGAAAGTTAACATGGACATAAACATAAATGATGATGGTGCTGGTGATGATTACTCTGAATGCCTGATACATTGTAGAAACCCAATAACTACGAGTGGGTCTGATTATTTATGACCGTGCCCTGAGACCTGTGAGCCAGCCAGTAGGCTCTTCTGGCTCAGTTCCGAAAGCCCCCAGCTACCCTCTGCTCTGGAACCCTGGGCTGAGATACCTTCTGTTTTTATTTTATTTTATTTTATTTATTTTTGGCCACACTGCATAACATACAGGATCTTAGTTCCCTTACCAGGGATCAAACCTGTGCCCCCTGCAGTGGAAGTGGAACTCCCCCTGCTAGTGGAGTCCTAACCATTGGACTGCCAGAGAATCCCCACCTTCTGTTTTCAGAAGTGGACCCTCATTGGTCCACTGTACCACTGTGCTAAGATTTCTAGAAGGAAATGCAAATCAAAGGCAAACAGAGATGAAAGAGGAGAAAGTGTAACTGGGGACAATCGCAGTGTGGATGGCCCTGTCAGGTTATTGATAGAAGAGGCCTTTTCTCTTGCTCCCTGAAATGTTAGGAAGAGAAAGCTTTCCCATGGGAAATGCCCTCTCCTCTGCCCCAGTCTTTCTACCTCCTGGTCCGTGCTGTTCCTTGGAAATCCCAAAGCGATTGCAAAGCAGAAGTGATGAGAGTATTAGTTTCCATTTCCCAATGAGCTGTGCATTTCCCCATCAGCATCTCCAGGAGCATTTTTAAAACTCAGTTCTACCCCCCAAATCATGCAGAGCTCTTGGGGGTCACTTCGTTAGGAAATGGGAGGGGTGGAGCCAGTGTGATCAGACAGCAAGTCCAATCTAGCCTGCTCCGACAGGCGTGCCATTCGCACACCAACCAGTAATAAGGTTTCCCTTCTCTCCCTGATGAGAAAATTTGCAGCAGAGCTGGGTGTCTGCACTCAGTCTGGTTAGAGAGAAAATTATGTTAGTGGGTGGAATTTCGAAAGGTCGCCCCTACAATGCCTGTGTATATGTACATAATGTATTCTTAATCACAGGATTATGTAAATAGCTGGGTGCACCTAACAAAGTCAGCCTGTTCATCAGATGGCACTTCTCTGGGCTCATCTGCCCTGAATCCAGAGCCCTCATTGCAATCACCCTCACTAATCAGCATACCAACTGGCTGCTGGGCTGCCTGAGCATCATTTTAACAAGGATGCCTTGAATTGGGAAAATGAAGCGTCCTCTTGGAATAATTTTCCTGGTGCTGTAAATTACATGGAATTGCCAGTCTCTGTTTGGCCCTTCTCTCATAACTGTTCTCTGTCAGCCTTGCCACCACCACCACCAGCAGCCGAAATTAATGGGATTACTACCATTCCCTGCCATTCCCCAAGTGCAAGCCACCATCTAGCACCCTTGCCATGGAGTCACCTTCTTCCAGTTACAAAACTGGAAATGTTACATGCAAGTATAGCAAATAGCAATCTTCATTCACTATCTCAAGCATACAGAGAAATGTCTACATGAGTTAGCCTTAAGTTTGACTAAGTATAATAGAAAATGCTCAAATCTAGTAGCTGAAGCATGAAGTTTATCTCATGTACCATACAGTGGTCCAGGACCACTTCTTTGTCATCAGAGATTTAGGCTTCTCCTATCTTTCTACCCCATCATCCTCAGTGAGTGGCTTTCATTTCCAAGTTTGTCTCATGGAACAAGATGGCTACTAATGTTGCAGCCATTGTATCCACATCCCATGTAGCAGGAAGGGGAAGAGGGCAAAAAGAACATCCCACTTAACTGGTCCAGCTCCCATTAAGCAGATTTCCTAAAGTGTTGCAGAACACTGCTGCTTACATTTGGACTAGAATAGTAGTTCTCAAACTTTTCAGCATCATCAGAATCACCTGGAGAGATGGTTAAAACAAAGGTGAATGGGCTCCACCCACAGAGTTTCTGACTAAGTGTGTCTGGGGTGGCGCCCAAGAATTTGCATTTCTAACAATTTCCCAGGTGATGCTAAGGCTGCTGGTCCAGGCACTGTTGTACTTGAACCCCATTCCGTGGTCACCCTTATGCAAGAGGGACTGAATTTAGACTTCTCTGAGCTGGGTACTCTTCTCCACTCCACCCACCAAAAAGTCATGGTTCAGGGACCAAGGAAAAGGCAGAGAATGCATGTTAAGTACCAACTTTTGGCTACAATACTTCGGGTCTTTTTTCCTCCAAACCCCATCAATTTATTTTTCTAGTCTCTGCCTTTTTTGGGCCACCTCTGGGATCCAGAGATCTTTGCTGTTTCTTCCTAGACACACCAGAGAGCCACCTTCTCTTGCTTCTTCCCAGAGATGCCATCCAGAAGCAGGATATTTGTTTTTCTCTCTGTCTCTGTCTGTCTCCCTCCCCCCCCCCCCTCAGAATCCAAAGACCTCTTTCTCCCAGGAGACAGAATTCTTTCTTTCTGCTCCAGAAGGGTGGGTGGAGGGGGACCCCCGTTCTCCCTCCTGATTTTGGCCAAGACACTTCTCTATCCTTGTGAAGCTTCTTCTCTTTGGGGACTTTGGGGAGGCTGCTTTGCTTGCCATCCTGCTCCAAAGATGCACACTGACAACTGCTTTCCATGTTTGATCGAGAGGTAAGGACAGTGAAACCACAGAAGGGAAAACCAAATGTAGATGAATATCTCAAAATAGGATCCTGTTAAACAGACCTCGCCATGGTTTGGCAGACAAGAATTGAAGGGAAGCTCTTTTTCTCTGTTTCAGGGAAGAGGAGGGTGGGTCAGACCTAAGACCCCAAATTCATGAAGTGATTGGTGCCCACCCACTCCTCTTTGCTCCACAATGTGGAGTTCAGCTCTGAAGCCCGCAGCAAAGCCCATCACCACAGCCCCCGGGGGTCCTGCCAATGCTGCCTCCTGATGGAATGGAAAGTTTAATTAAACATCTCCTCCATCGACTTCCAAGTGATGTTAAATTAGTTCCCTGATCAGTTACAGTTGAATGCTCACCTTCTTACAGCCGAGAGGCTGGGGCGCCCAAGAGCAATTCAGTGAAATAGGACATGGAAGTCAGAGTCACGGTTCTCAGACTCCAGTTTCCCAAGATTGAGGATGGCAGGGGTGGTGTTTTTGGAGGCGCCACCTCTGTGCCAGGCACTGAGCTAGGGAGCGTTGCTTAGGTTCTCTCATCAAATCCCCAGAGCCACCCTAGAGGAAAGTGGGTCTGTCCCATTTCACAGATGAGGAAAACAAAGCACAGGGAGGGCAGGACCTGCAACCCCACGCAGCATGCATCAGAGAGGGAGATGGGCAGTTGGATTCTGTCTCACTGAAGCAGTTCCAGGCCTCTGAATGCCAGCAGCTGGGCTCCCTTTTCTTGGTTTTCAAAACTGGACCTCCAGGGACTTCCCTGGTGGTGCAGTGGTTAAGAATCTGCCTGCCAATGCAGGGGACATGGGGTTCAATCCCTGCTCTAGGAAGATCCTACATGCGGTGGAGCAACTAAGCCCATGTGCCACAACTATTGAGCCCATGTGCCGCAACTACTGAAGCCCACAAGCCTAGAACCTGTGCTCCGCAACAAGAGAAGCCACCGCAATGAAGAGCCCACACACCACAATGAAGAGTAGCCCCCACTCACCGCAACTAGAGAAAGCCCATGTGCAGCAACGAAGACCCAAGACAGCAAATTAATTAGTTAATTAATTATTTTTAAAAAACACAAATCTTCCCAGAGCCTGAGTGGGGTACCCTCTAGCTGCCTCAGGTGTCTTTCCTCCAACTCAGCAGTGTGTTATCCAGACCTACTGCACTTGAGCCGAGATGGAGGAAGAAACGATCGTTGATTTTTCTACTCATGTACTTTTTAAAAGCTTTTTTAATTGAAGCATGGTTGCTTTGCAATATTATGTAAGTTACAGGTATACCATATAGTGATTCATAATTTTAAAGGTTATACTCCAGTTATCATTATTATAAAATATTGGCCATATTCCCTGAGTTGTACAATATATCCTTTTAGCTTATTTTATTTTTTAAAAATATTTATTTATTTATTTATTTATTTGGCTGTGACAGGTCTTAGTTGCGGCAGGCGAACTCTTAGTTGCAGCACGCATGTGGGATCTAGTTCCCCATCCAGGGATCAAACCCAGGCCCCCTGCATTGGGAGTGTGGAGTCTTAGCCGCTGGGCCCCCAGGGAAGTCCCACTTTAGCTTATTTTATATGTAATAGTTTGTACCTCTTACACCCCTACTCCTATGTTGCCCCTCCCCCATTCCCTCTCCCACTGGTAACCACTCATTTGTTGTCTATACCTGTGTTTACTTATACGTTTTCTCTCCTGAAGCAGTCATTTGTAATGTTATCCACCATGCTTAAGTCTGAAAGAGCCGATTGTAGGGGCTTCTTATTTTTCAAGTATTCATACTCACCCTCCTTGAGCTAAAAGTGTGTGCAGGGAACCAAACGCTGCCGTACCATGAAAATAATCACGACTGCAAATTAGGCAAGACTGACAAAATCAGCCTCAATTCAAATATCGCTTCCTGGACTTCCCTGGTGGTGCAGTGGTTAAGAATCCGCCGACCAATGCAGGGCACATGGGTTCAGTCCCTGGGCCGGGAAGATCCCACATGTTGTGAAGCCACTGAGCCCATGTGCCACAACTACTGAGCCCATGTGCTGCAGCTACTGAAGCCCACACGCCTAGAGCCCGTGCTCTGCAACAATAGAAGCCACTTCACTGAGAAGCCTGCACTGAGTAGCCCCCGCTCCCTGCAACTAGAGAAAGCCTGCTCGCAGCAACAAAGACCCAATGCAGCCAAAAAACATAAGTAAAAATAGACAAATAAATAAACTTATCAAAAAACAAAAACAAATACTCCTTTCTATTTAACACAAGACCCAGTGCTCTAGGGCAATGCTTCTTGGGGGTCCAAAGCCCCTGGGTCTCCTACGTGTGATGCAAATTATTGCGAGATGCACATCTATCCAAGTTGAGCAAAGGATGCAGGCTTCCATGCTCGCTGTGGTGCTGATGTTGAAGTGTAGCCGGAAACACAGTGAATTAGGGGAGATGACAGTTGAAGAAAAGCAAAGCTGTAAGGGTAGCAACAGGAGTTAATATCTATAAGCATGCTCAGCTCTGCAAAACAGAATGACTTGAACACCGAAGGGTTAGGAGAAGCCCTTGGGGGACGTGCCGGGAGACCCATCATTTTGGGAAAATGATTTTATTCAAGGTTTGGCAGAATTTTTCTGTAAAGGGCTAGATAGTATAAACACTTTAGGTTTTGTGGACACACATATAGTCTCTGGCGTATTCTCTTTCTTTGTTGTTGTTGTTTTTGATAGCCTTGACTATGTAAAAATCATTCACAGCTCACACGTCCCTATAAACACAGATCAGAGGCAGGATTTGGCCGCTGACCTGGTTCATCAGACTGTAAAAGTCTAATGTGCCAAAAAGGTATCTGTAAGGCTCTCATAGGTGCCTCCTCTCCCTGCAAAAACTTAAATTAATTACATTTTTTAATAATTAAGGGGAAACTGAGAAGAAGCGGGAGAGTAGTACAGACATATATATACTACCAACTGTAAAATAGTCAGTGGGAAGTTGTTGTATAACAAAGGGAGTCCAACTCGAGGATGGAAGATGCCTTAGAGGACTGGGGCAGGGAGGGTGGGGGGGAATCGAGGGGGGGGCGTCAAGGAAGGGAGGGAAAAAAAAAATTTAATTTTAAAAAGCAGTACGTGTTTGCAGTATCTGTACCCACACAGCATTGACAATGAATCCGTACATTGTAGACTTTCCTAGTTATTGAATTCACTCTAATCCACTTTCTTCAGGGAAAACCTGAAACTCTGCATCTGCAATCAGCTCCACACGCGCAAGCACTGAGGTTTCTGTTCTTCTGGGCAGCGCTGTTTCTGTTTTTCTAGGCAATGTGTGTTCCCGTTCTTGCTACATAGTGTCTTATTTTTAATTTCATTTTCTATGCCTCTTCCTCCACAGCCAACAGAAGAAAGAGAGTTTCAGGAAGAAGTGTTGCTTTTCTCCATCTGCTAGTTGCCTCATCCCAGATATTTCACATTTATGCTTAATAGCTGCCCTTTTAGTCAACGAGGACTTTGTTCCAAGCCCTGACTGGCCCTTCATAAATATTATCTGATTTAATCTTCACAACCCTGGTGATTCCCCAAGTTCACCGCCAAGGAAACTGATGCTTGGTAAATTTAAAACACAGCGAGGAAGAGCAGAGACAGAACTGAGGCAATTCTGTCCTAGGCCCTAGCTCTTCAGCACAGAGCAGGAGGAGAGATCACATGTTCCAGCCTTGGAGGTCCACGTTCAAACCTCTGGGCTGTGTACCCAGGACATGTCACTTAACTAGCTTTGCACTCAGTCCCCCCATCCGTAGACTGGGCATAAAAAGACCACTGCTTTGCGGGTTGGTGGTAAAGGTGAAACTGTTTATTAATGCCTAGCATGTAGGAAGCATTCCCCAAATGGGACCTGTTTTATTATTATTATTATTATTAAATACTACCTCTAAATGACTCTGAGGTACATATGCATTGAGAGTTGTTTTCTTTTTTAAAATTGAAGTATAGTTGATTTACAATGTTTTGTTAGTTTCAGGTGTACAGCAAAATGATTGTTATACACACACACACATCTATTCTTTTTCATGTTCTTTTCCATTATGGTTTATCACAGGGTAGTGAATATAGATCCCTGTGCTATACAGTAGGACCTTGTTGTTTATCCAGCCTATATATAAGAGTTTGCATCTGCTAATCCCAGACTCCCAATCCTTCCCTCCCCCTCTCCTCCTTGGCAACCACAAGTCTGTTCTCCATGTCTGTGAGTCTGTTTCTGTATTGTAGATAGGTTCATTTGTGTCATATTTTAGATTCCAGATATAAGTGATATCATACGGTATTTGTCTTTCCTTTTCTGACTTACTTCACTTAGTTTGATAATCTCTAGGTTCATCCATGTTGCTGCATATGGCATTATTTCATTCTTTTTTTATAGCTGAGTAATATTCCATTGTATATATGTACCACATCTTCTTTATCTGTTCATCTGTTGATGGACTTTTAGGTTGTTTCCATACGTTGGCTATTGTAAATAGTGCTTCCGTGGACATCGGGGTTCGTGTGTCTTTTTGAATTAATGCTTTCTCTTTCTTTGATAAATACCCGAGTGGAATAAAATGCACCTTTTTAAAATCTTTAATTAAATGGTTCTCAGTATATTTACAAGGTTGTGCAACCATCACCACTGTCCAATTCCAGAACATTCCAATCACCCTAAAAATAAAACTCAGACCCTTTAAACAGTCATTCTGCCTTCCCTCCTCCCCAACCCCCCAGCCCCTGACAACAGCCAGCCTGTTTTCCATCTCTAAGGATTTGCGCACTGGGGACATTTTATATAAATGGAATCATACAATATGTGTCATTTTGTGTCTGTCATCTTTCACTTCGCATCATGTTTCAGGATTCATCCACATGGTTGCAAAAATCAGCACTTCATCCCTTTTTTGTGACTGAATAATATTCCACTGTACGGACAGCACACATTTCCACTCTCCTCATTTCTCTTGATGAGACGCCTCTGGGGAACTTGTAGAGCGCATTTCACACCCACACCTGAAATAAGTGCCCTGTCCCCTGGTCGGCTGTACTTATCTTTTTACTCAGTTCACACCCCCTCAGTCTTTTTAACCTTCCAGAAGTAATTCTGTGTGCCCTATTTATTTAAAAATTAAAAATCCAATTTGTAAAAAACATACAGAAAATGGCCAGATCGATTTACACTTATGAGAGCAAGTCAAACGAAGCATATTTTCTCCAAAGCCTCGGGCTTTTTTCAGGTTTGAAATGACAGTGGTTTAAAAGTACCTTACTTGGCTGATTCTTTTCAGAAATACAGAGCAGTTCTCTGGTTCCTGATGGCAGGGCAGCGAGGGAGGGGAAAAACACAGTAACAGCAGAGAATAAACATTTAATAACACGAAAAGTGTCCAAGAAACAGTTGTGTCTTAGTCGTGTTCTGCGAGGCTCTGAAAGGGCGTTGATGGTCGTGATCCGATGTCTGCTGGAGGCGACAGGAGGTGTACCCCCGTCTGCTCTCAGAGGGGGGACTGAGCATCTCATGATCTAACGCTCAGTTCCGTGAGGCTGAGCATCTCATAGCTCAGGGGGACCTGGGCGCAGGCTGGGCTCCAGAGCCGCACTATGTGAAGAATGAACACAGGCAGCACCTGCTCCCAGCCTGCCCTGCACAACATGAGTTCCTCCAGGTCCAGCTGGGGGTTCAGAAAACACACAATTGTACGCATTTAAATAGCGTGCCAGGCACATCGCTGTGAATTGGCCTCGACTGTAAAAGGATTTGGGAGCAGTAGCCAGCCCCATATAACTCTGTAATCTATAATGTCAATATCACACACAGACACACACACACATTTTAAACGCTCTTTTCTTAGAGGTTCCCTTCTACCCAGCACAGCATCTCTCTAAGTCCTTGGGAGGGGCAAAAGACCCTTACAGTCAGACCTGGCCGACAACGTGCCCAGTCTATGCCTGGGTGCCTCACTCTCCCCCCGCTTCTACAATGTGTGCTGTAGTTTTCTGTAATCCTGTAGCTATGCCCGTAACTGGGAGAAACCAGAAAAGTACAATCCAACCTGAAAATCACTCACTCACGGGGGTCCTAGGATTGTGCCAGAGTTGTTCTTCATTTCTCTTTGTGGTTTTGACTTACATTTCCCCGATGGTTAGTGATGTGGAGCATCTTTTCATGTACCTGTTGGCCATTTGGCCATCTTCTTTGGAAAAATGTCTATTCAGATCCTTTGCCCATTTTTTCATTGGGCTATTTGGGGGTTTTGTTTGTTTGTTGCTATTGAGTTGTATGAGGGAAGAACACAGATTTGAGCCATGGAGAATATAGCTAGGGGTCTACTATATAGAAATAGCTTATTGACTGAAGAAGCCAAAGAGAGGGAAAGAGAGTCGAGAGATGGAGAGACATAGAAATTAATTGTATGCAACTAGAGATGATCATACTATGAGAAGTAAGTCAGAAAGAGAAAGACAAATACCATATGATATCACCTATATGTGGAATCTAAAATATGACACAAATGAACTATCTACAAAACAGAAACAGAATCATGGACATCAAGAAGAGACTGGTGGTTGCCAAGGGGGAAGGGAGTGGAGGAGGGAAGGATTGGGAGTTTGGGGTTAGCAGATGCAAACTCCATTTACAGTGGATACACAACAGCATCCTATTATATAGCACAGGGAACTATATTCAATACCCTGGGATAAACCATAATGGAAAATAATATAAAAAAGGAATGTGTATATGTGTATAACTGAGTCCCTTTGCTGTACAGCAGAGATTGGCACAGCATTGTAAGTCAACTACACGTCAATAAAATAAAAAAGAAATTAATTGCAACATATTTTGAGAACCTGGTTCTAGCAATACCTGAAGTTGTACACGGCAATATGTCACATTTTTGCTTAGACTGACTTGAGTTGGATTTTTTGCCACTAATTAATGTAAAGGTCCTAACAAACCCAATGCTGTGGTTGCCTGTTTGCTTGTGTGCCCCCCGCCCCCCCCCCCCCCCCGCCACCATCCCATCCATCTGTGTAAGCATGGGCTTGTCTCTCTGGTTCACTATGTTATAACCCAGTGACAAGAACAGGCATGGTAAGTATTCATTAAATGGCTATTGGATCTTCATGGTTCTCTAGGATTTGACAGCTGGAAAGAGAGCTAGAGAAGATGCGGTCCATCCCCCTTAATTTGTAAAATGAAGAAACAAAGATCCCAAAAGATAAGAGATGGGATGAAGGTCCTGTGGAAAGTTACTGGCAGAGCATAGAGTAAAATCCGAAATTCCAGACTCCCTGTGCCCACCAAGTAACAGACATTCACCAAAACTATCGATCAGGAAAGGAATGTTTTTCTTTTTTATTCTACTCATTTTCAAAAAATTTTTATTTTATATTGGAGTATCATTGATTAACAAAGTTGTTAGTTTCAGATATACAGCAAAGTGATTCAGTTATGCATATACAAGTATCTATTTTTTTTCAAATTCTTTTCCCCTTTAGGTTGTTAAAGAATATTGAGCAGAGATCCCTGTGCTATACAGTAGGTCCTTGTTGGTTATCTTTTTTTTTTTTAATGCGAGAACCATTGCTTCCCAATGTGCTATTCACACAGTCCAAGTACGCATGCAGCCAGCCAGAACAGAAGAAAAACATACACAAGGGTCATATAATTTTCAAAGACAAGAAGGAGTCTATTTTCTGTTTGTTTGTTTGTTTATGTGTTTTTAACATATTTCCCTGCAGTGGCGGCAAAGCATTGAGGGTGATTTTAAAGTGAAACATGGATTCACAAAACAGGAGCTGATGCTCTCATCCTAACACAATTCCAGAGAGTGGGTTGTATTAGAAGAGAAGCACTCACCCTGTAAACCACTGGATATCAAGCCCCACGTTTCAGGTCTACCAGAACCTTGTGTTTGGCCCCAGGTCCTTGTATGCTACAGGCACCCTCTAAACTTACTAATTTTATCAGTACTGTAGTATACAGATAAATAATAAATAAAATGTGATATGTTTTAAATGAAAATCTAAATGGCCTGAACAATCTGTTAAATTGCATAGACCCTGTGTATTTGGTTCATTTATGGCCAATGCTGTGTTGCTCTGTTGGCTGCATATATTTTTTTAAGAACTTTTATTGAGATACAGTTAACAGACAATAAACAGCATATATTTAGTGTACAATTTGGTATCCCAAATTCCCAGTTCATTCCCCACCAACCCTCCCCGCTTTCCGCACTTGGTGTCCATGTGTTTGTTCTCCACACATGTGTCTCTATTTCTGCCTTGCATTTCCTCTTTCATAGTTGTTAGCATTTGCCTTATGTATTGATGTGTTCCTATATTGGGTGCATATATGTTTATAATTGTTATCTCTTCTTCTTGGATGGATCCCTTGATCTTTATGTAGTGTCCTTTCTTGTCTCTTGTAACATTTTTTATTTTAAAGTCTACTTTATCTGATATGAGTATTGCTACTCCAGCTTTCTTTTGATTTCCATTTGATGGAATATCTTTTTCCATCCTCTCACTTTCAGTCTGTATGTTTCCCTAGGTCTGAAGTGGGTCTCTTGTAGACAGCATATATATGGGTCTTATATTTGTATCCTTCAGCCAGTCTGTGTCTTCTGGTTGGTGCATTTAGTCCATTTACATTCAAGTTAATTATCGATACGTATGTTCCTATTACCATTTTCTTAATTGTTTTGTTGTTGTTTTTGTAGGTCCTTTTCTTCTCTTATGTTTCCCGCTTAGAGAAGTTCCTTTAGCAATTGTTGTAGGGCTGGTTTGGTGGTGCTGAATTCTCTTAGTTGTTGCTTGTCTGTAAAGCTTTTGATTTCTCCAACGAATCTGAATGAGATCCTTGCTGGGTAGAGTATTCTTGGTTGTAGGTTCTTCCCTTTCATCACTTGAAATATATCACGCCACTCCCTTCTGGCTTGCAGAGTTTCTGCTGAGAAATCAGCTGTTACCCTTATGGGAGTTCCCTTGTATGTTATTTGTTGTTTTTCCCTTGTTGCTTTTAATAACATTTCTCTGTCTTTAATTTTTGTCAGTTTGACTACTATATGTCTTGGCATGTTTCTCCTTGGGTTTATCCTGCCTGGGACTCTCTGTGCTTCCTGGACTTGGGTAGCTATTTCCTTTCTCATGTTAGGGGAGTTTTCAACTATAATCTCTTCCAATATTTTCTCAGGTCCTTTCTCTCTCTTGTCTCCTTCTGGGACCCCTATAATGCGAATGTTGGTGCATTTAAGATTGTCCCAGAGATCTCTTAGGCTGTCTTCAGTTCTTTTCATTCTTTTTTTCTTTATTCTTTTCCACATCAGTGATCATCATCATTCTGTCTTCCAGCTCACTTATTCGTCCTTCTGCCTCAGTTAATCTGCTATTGGTTCCTTCTAGTGTATTTTTGATTTCAGTTATTGTGTTGCATATCTCTGTTTGCTCTTTAACTCTTCTAGGTCTTTGGTAAACTTTTCGATCTTTGCATCCAGTCTTTTTTTCAAAGTCCTGGATCATCTTCACCATCATTATTCTAAATTCTTTTTCTGGTAGGGTGCCTATCTCCTCTTCATTGAGTTGTTTTTCAGGGGTTTTATCCTGTCCCTTCATCTGGTACAAAGTCCTCTGCTTTTTCATTTTCTCTGTCTTTCTGTGGCTGTGGTTTTCAGTTCCACAAGATGAAATACTGCTGATACTGCTTGATACTGCTGTCTGCCCTCTTGTGGAGGAAGCTATCTAGGAGGCTCCTGTGTGCTTCCTGATGGGAGGGACTTGGTTATCTCTTTTAAATATACAGTGTGTACATGTCAATGCCTCCCTCCACCCTTGCCGCCTGGTAACCATAAGTTCATTCTCTAAGTCTGTGAGTCTGTTTCTGTTTTGTAAATAACTGTGTTTGTATCACTTTTTTTACATTGGAAAGAAATTTTTAAATATGGGGAACTTCATCCCTGTGGCTTAGCCAGGCTATCCTGAAGATCAATGCTTTCCTCACTCATTTGACATTTCTGTTAATGTCTGCTCCTGAAATTGATCTTGGTCAGTGAAAAATATCTAATGACTTACCAGTCTTAATCTTGATGTAATTCAGTGTAGCAATAGCAAGTGTGTGTGTGTGTGTGTGTGAGAGAGAGAGAGAGAGAGAGAGATTGCAATGACCATTAGAAAGCTAATCACAATTAATTCACGGAGGAGTTTGCTGCTTTAATGAAGCCATTAGCCAAAGGCCATTCTCGGAAAGAAAATGTTAAGACTGAACTCTGAGCACATTACCTGTAATGAACCTGAAAATGGACTTGGGGAATTATTTCTGGGGTATTCTTAGCATCTGTAATAGCCAATGTGCAAGCTACCCAGATGGCAGCTCCAGCTCTAGGAATCCTGTGGACCCAAGAGAAGACATGACAGAGGGTTATTGAACTGCTGGTTGATGGGCACCAGCATCGGAGAGAGGCTTGCACTCTCCTTATAAAGGATGACTATTTCAGCTGTGTTCTTGCTTAATGCAAAAGGTCATTTCTGTGTCAATTGCTTCCCTGGAGGAAGAACTGAGAAAATCTCTTTCCTTGCACCTCTTACTTCAAAGTGGAACAGCAGTTTTAGAGAGGAACCTGGGGAGAAATTGACCCAAAGGTAAAAGGTGCCAATAGATGTCCCCAAGCCACAGTCCCTTTTTCTTCTTCATTTGACCATAAGGAAAAGGATTATAAAAGCGCAAGCAGGGAGCGCTTACAAATTCTAGAGGGAAGGCATTTTCTTCATCACTTTGCAAATCACAAGATGCAGGAGGGGTGTGTGGTGCTCGTTGCTTTGCATGAAGTCAGGATGAACAGGATGAGCCAAAGTCCCCAGACCTCTGATGGAATGAGCCACAGTGGGTCAACAGAGGAAGACAGTTTGCTTTGCTACACAAAACAATGAAGCCCATTGCCAAGGTGTACATAGTAGCAATCACAGGCATTTGGGGGTAAAATTTACCTAACTCTTTCATTGGTCTTGTAATGCGTATCTGTTATTGCTGTGTGTTTGCCTGATGGGCATCTATACAGTCTATCTTCTTCTGATAACACAGTTCTGATTTATTTTTTTTTAATTTATTTATATATTTATTTTATTGGCTGTGTTGGGTCTTCGTTGCTGCACATGGGCTTTCTCTTGTTGCAGCGAGCGGGGGCTACTCTTCTTTGTGGTTCGCAGACTTCTCATTATGGTGGCCTCTCTTGTTGCAGAGCATGGGCTCCAGGCACGTGGGCTTCAGTAGTTGCAGCACATGGGCTCAGTAGTTGTGGCTCACGGGCTCTAGAGCACAGGCTCAATAGTTGTGGCTCATGGGCTTAGTTGCTCCACAACATGTGGTATCTTCCTGGGGCAGGGATCGAACCCATGTCCCCTGCACTGGCAGGCAGATTCTTACTCACTGCACCACCTAGGAAGTCCCAGTTCTGATTTATTTTTAATTTTATTTATTTTTGGCTGTGTTGGGTCTCTGTTGCGGTGCATGGACTTCTCAGTGTGGTGGCTTCTCCTCTGGAACACAGGCTCTAGGCATGTGGCCTTCAGTAGTTGCAGCATGGGGGCTCAGTAGTTGTGGCTTACAGGCTTAGTTGCTCCTTGGCATGTGAGGTCTTCCTGGACGAGGGATCAAACCTGTGTCCTCTGCACTGGCGGGTGGATTCTTAATCACCTCACCACCTAGGAAGTCCCTCTGATTTTTTTTTTTTTAAGACTGCCCTTTTCCAGTTGGAATCAGTCTTGGTAGGCATGTCAATCAAAGTGGCCCCATGCTCCCCTGGATAAGGGATGGGCACCGTGATGAGATCAATCAAACTCTCCCTCCAGAAGATTTAAATCATAAGCAGAGTCACTCAAAGATAGAAATGATTTAAGCCATTCACTCCACCTTAGAGAGACTTGCCCATCCTCTCCTTTTTTCAATATCCTGCTTGCTGCTCTTGGTCCTGCCTTTCCAAAGGTTTCTTCAGCTTTTCCTTTGATCCTGGGAGGAGCCCAGGACCTATCCACTAAGAACCTGCTATAACAAATGAATGCAAATTTAGTACATTACAGTTCTGGAAGTCAGAAATCAGAAATGAGTCTTCTGGGGCTAAAATTAATATGTCAGCAGGGCTGTTTTCCTTCTGGAGGCTCTAGGGGGAAATCTCTTCCTTTTCCAGCTTCTAGATGCCGCCCACATCGCCTGGGTCATGGTCACATCACTCTGACATCTGCCTCCATCACCACATCTTTTTCTCTTCATCTGACCCCCTTGGCTACCTTATAAGAACTCTCATGGTTAGGTTGGGTCCACCTCACATAAACCAGAATAATCTTTCCATCTCAAGATCCTTAACTTAATCACAACTGCAAAGTCCCTTTCACCAGACACAGTAAAAAGATGCACCGGTTCTGGAGATTAGAACGTGGGCATCTTGGTTAGACAACCTACCTGCTCAGACTAGCCAGTCAATTTCTGTTACTTACAACCAAAACCTAACTATTGTGTAACTCTTAATTGGTCTCTGCAATAGAGAAAAAGAATACATATTTTTTTTATTGTTGTTGTTGAAAACTAGGAAGACGATTGCAAATAAACGATAAGTAAATTGTGAAATGCCCTGGGGAAATTGTTGAAGAATGACTTTTTCGCCCAGGTTCCTAAGGGAAGTGCTGCTGTGTCCTGTCTGAAAAAGGGCAGCCTGGCACACACCTTGGAAGGCTTCCCCCAGTGTCCGAGAGAATTAAGTAGCTCTCTTGACCCAGGTATGTCTGGTTCTTCCGGCAGGACACTGAGATTCTGAACACCGCCATCCTTACGGGAAAGACAGTCGCCATGCCCGTCAAGGTGGTCTCCGTGGAGGAGAACAGTGCTGTGACAGATATCTCCGAGACGGTGGAGTGCAAGTCCGCAGACGAGGAAGTCATCAAAGTAAGTGATTCCCGGGAATTCCCTGGCAGTCCAGTGGTTAGGACTCTGAGCCTTCATTGCCAAGGGTGAGGGTTCAGTCCCTGGTCGGGGAACTAGGATCCCACAAGCCACGCAGCACAGCAAAAAGAAGACACATGTGCAAAGTGATTCCATTAGCCATCTGGATTGAACTGGTAGAAATTTCATGGTGGCATCCCATTCACTAAGAGTGTTTAGCCTGGTGAAATAAGAGATTCAGTGGGTTGGTTTTTGCACACAACCCTCCCAGTGGCTTCACTAAACGTTTCCATCTCCTAATTTGACACCACGTCAACCTAGTTGTCATCAAGTGTGCTGTGGGCCATAGGTCAAACCCCAGATACTTACAGTAACCAAGCAGGCAATTTAGGTGAATGAAGAGGTAAATCAGACCAGCCCATTTCTAGAAGAGCAGCACTAGTCATCTCCTGCCAATTGTGGCTGTGTAGAAATGTGAGTTTGGGATTGTTACATCTTCAAGAGTAGCTACAAATGTGGTAAAAGTCATCTTGTTTTTCAATATTGTCAACCAAATGCAATTTTTTAAAAAACAACTACAGTGGGCAAAAAATAAAATATAAAATATATCAGCAGCATGGGTCTGGCCCGTGGGGCAGCCGTGATTGTTCTATAGGGCAAATTATGACCCTTGGGCCAAATTCAGCCCACCACCTGCTTTATAAATAAAGTCTTATTGGAACCTGACCACTCAAATCTATTTCTTTTTTAAATTTTTTGTATTGGATGAAAAACTATTTATATCCTATAGTGCTTTACAGTTTTCAATGCTTTCACATGTGATTTCATATAATCCCATAATAGTCTTATTTTTCCCTTACCCCTATACTGTCCCCCCCTTCCTTCTCCCCACTGGGAACCACTAGTTTGTTCTCTGTATCTGTGTCTGCTTCTTTTTTTGTTTTATTTAGTAGTTTGTTGTATTTTTTTGATTCCACATGTAAGTGATATCATACGGTACTTGTCTTTCTCTGTCTGACTTATTTCACTTAGCATAATGCCCTCTAAGTCCGTCCATGTTGCTGCAAAAGGCAAAATTTCGTTCGTTCAAATTTGTTTCCATATTGTCTGTGGCTGCTTTTGAATGAGGTCCACAGAGACCATATGGCCCGCAAGTCTAAAATACTTCCCATTTGGCCTTCCAAAAAAAAACTTGCCTAGAGAAATCCCTGCTCTGGAGACTAAGTGTTTTGAGGGAAGGACCCTAATTTTTGGTTTTTCCCACCAACATTCACCGTGATCACATACCCACAATACTTGCTCAAAGAATAAGACAGTGAGGGTTTTTTCCAAGCCAGAAATTCAGCATTGGTCTTCCTCTATATTTTTTGAAATCAATAGAAACATATCCAGAAAAAAAACATAAAATCCCCAAAAAAGCATCCAGATAAAGCTTTTGTCCCCCCTTCAAATCAGGTGTGAAAAATAGCAATGGCAGTCTTCTCTCTGGGGTTAAAAATATCATGTGTGCCTGGAAGAGAAACTTACAGACTGTTGAAGGGGAAGAGTGGAGTGGAGAAGTCCTTCTCTGCAAACCCCACCCCCAGCATGGACACGGGGCAGCCCAGCTTTGCCAAGATTGTCCACTGTACTTGGTACCATGTTCACGTGGTCTACATTGTTACCCCAGCCTTCCAGTAGGTGGCAATAAAGCCTCCCGACGATGACCTATGACCATCATTTTTTTGGCTGTTGGAGGTACTGTCTCAAGGAAAGGACTATTTTTTCTAATCCACCCAAAAGTGATTTATGGGCAGATGGTAACCCTGAGCCCAAAATGCTTTACAGAAGACCCCAAAAGCCTGTGGGAGGAGAAAGTGGGGGAAGCAGTTCTAGACAACACTGTCCAATGGAAATACAACGTGAGCCACATAAGTTACTTAAGACCTCTAGTAGTCACATTCAAAAAAAGAAAAAAGAAACAGGTGAATCTGATTTTTAACTGCATATGTTTAACCCCTTATATTTAAAAATTATCAATTCTATGTGTAGTCAATGTAACAATTATTAATATGACATTTCACGTTTTTTGGCACTAAGTCTTTCAAATCCAGTGTGTGTTTGACACTTAGACCACACCTCCATCACAGCCCCATTTCAAGTGGTCCAGAGCCACGTGTGGCTCAGGGCTGCTGTGTTGGACAGCGAAGTTCTAAGCTCGGAGGCAGGATTTTGCAAACTTATCACTCAATATTTTGTGCCAGCTAATTCTTTGTTATGGGGACTGTCCCCTGCATTGGAGGATGTTTAGAAGCATCCTTGGCTTCTTCCCAATAGATGCCCATAGGACTCCATGTTGTGACAAACACGTCTCCAGACAGCACTAAATGTCCCCTAGTAGGCAGACTCACCCCTATTGAGAACCACTGCTCTGAGTGAATCCCTGCTCTGCTTCTGGCTGGGAGCTCTTTCCTGTGGGTGAAAAGTAACTTTGGTAGGAGGGGGAGGGGAAGAGGCACTTGGTTTGGACCAGTCATGGCCATATACCAGATCCTTGCTGATCATTGGCCTTTATTACTGATTTGCAGTTCCCCAAAGGGCCAGGACCCTTGAGAAGTGTGACCCTTTGAAAGGACACCTCCATCGCTGATGACTTTTCTAGAGGGATAAGAAGTCCATCTTTCAGCCTACAAAAACACAGCAACAGATTTCACTACTGTTGTACACATGAGTACCCTTTAAATGGGTTTTTCCCATTACTTGTGTTTCCAGGAAGGTAATCAGTATCTTTAGGGGAATAAATGTATTCAAACGAAAAATTGCCCCCTGAAATGAATTCTGAGTTGATGCCCCTGGCTGTTGACAAAGTGATGTGAAGTCTCGAGTCAGCAGAAGCTGAGGAAGGATGTCTGAGCAGGTGGGCTTGGCACACGTGAACCCCATCCCCAGGACCCAGACTCAGCCTGTGGTTTGTGGTCTGATGAGATAAATGATACTTGAAGAGTTAGTTTGGTACAGCTTAGGGTGCCACAGTGAGAAGAAAGGGGGAAGGAATTGGTCCCTGATAAATGCCTACCTGGCAGCAGGCTCAGAAGGTTTAGGATTTAGACAGACCTGAGTCCTGGAAGGTATTCTGAAGGCTCTGAGATTCCACCCTTCATGAAGGCTGACAAATCAACCTGTCACGGTTTGCTGGCAGAAGACTTGAGACTCCTGGATCAGAGACAAAAGGCAAAAGGGCAGGCAGTGCATCTGCATCTTCCTTCATCTAAGCTCCAGTTCCCACAGGGTTATGCCAAGGGGCCCAGGGGCACCTGCATATGCTGAGGACTCTGTTACAAAAGAGGAACCCTGGGCTTCGGGAACCCGAGTCTTTTAAAACAAGCAGTGCTAGGAACTGAATGTTTGTGTCTCTCCAAAATTCATGTGTTGAAGCTTCAATCCCCATGTGATGGCATTAGCGGCAGAGCTTTGGGAGATGGTTAGGTTTAGAGGAGGTCCTGAGGATGATGGAATAAGAGTTCTCAAAAGAGGAAGGGACTAGAGCTTGCCATCTCTCTGCCACATAAGGGCACTGCAAGAAGGTGGCCGTCTGAAGACCAGGAAGAGGGCTTTTACAGAAACCTGACTGTGCCAGCACCTTGATCTTGGACTTCCCAGCCTTCAGAACCATGAGAAATAAATGTCTGTTGTTTAGGCCCCCAGCCTGTGGTATTTTGCTGTCGCAGCCTGAGCTAAGACAGGCAGAAAGCCTGCCTCCCCTTCTCCTGGAGAGAGACAGTATCTCTGTTCTATTGGGCCATAAGCTAGCCTGCCTTTTGCTGCAGATGGAGACTCTGTCTCTCTCTCCTGTGGCTTCTCACTGTGTAAACGTCCTTGAAAAGACCATTCGGACAAAGGCAGTTGAGTCTCTGTTTGTAAGATGTAGAGAAACACAAGAGGACCATGGAGTGTTTCTTCCAGCAAGCTCTTCTTGGCTTTCCCATTTCCAAGCTTTGCAGTCTTGGGTGCTTCCTATATTCCCTCTAGTCCCAGGTCTCCTCCTGAGTAACGTGGGGAGAGTCACATACCAAATTCAAAAGGTCATTGTGAGGATTCATGAGTTTCATTTATCAAGTGAAGGACTTAATCTAGGAGCCAACACATGGAAAGGACTTAACTCTGAGTCAGGTAATCCCCTTGACGACCCTATTAGGTAAGCCAGGGGTTGCAGACTGGCCGCCCACAGGTGTACTTTGTGTGGTAGGCACAGTGTTGTTTAAAAATTAGAAACGGATGCATCTTATTTCCAGTGTATGATTCAGTGACATTTTAGGAAATTTACTGAGTTGGGTAACCATCGCCTTGACACAGTTTTGGAATATTTTTGTCACCCCATTTACTGTTAATCCCCATTCCTACCCTTAGCCCTGGGCAAACACTAATCTACTTTCTGTCTCTATAGATTTGCCTTTTTGGGGCATTTCATATAAATGGAATCATACAGTATGTGGTCTCTTACTAAAACAGTTTGGCCATCATTTTGTACATAATCTCTTTTGACACTTTATGGATAACCATATAGAGAGATGTAATTTTATAAGAATGGGAATATATCATACAAACTATTTTTTTTTACCATGGACTTTTAAAATTGGCAGATCAAATGAACTTATTTACAAAACATAAACAGACTCAGACATAAAAGTATGGTTACCAGGCTTCCTAGGTGGTGCAGTGGTTAAGAATCCGCCTGCCAATGCAGGGGACACAGGTTCGATCCCTGCTCCAGGAAGATCCCACATGCCACGGAGCAACTAAGCCTGTGTGCCAAAAAAACAAACAAACAAAAATAAATAGATAAAGGTATGGTTACCAAAGGGGAAAGGGCAGGGAGGCATAAATTAGGAGTTTGGGATTAACAGATACACACTACTAAATATAAAATAGATAAGCAAGGATCTACTGTATAACACAGGGAACTATATTCAATATCGTGTAGTAACCTATAATGGAAATTAATCTGAAAAAGAAGAGACTTATATATATGTGTATAACTGAATCTTTGCTGTACACCTGAAACTAACACAACATTGTAAATCAACTATACCTCAATTTAGAAAATAAATAAGGGGAAATTTTTTTAATTAAATTGGTAGATCTACAGATACACACACACACACTCACACACACATGCTACAGCACACCTTTCCAGCCTTCAGGCAATCAGTGTTAATTACCACTTGATCTCCTTCTATGCCTTTCTCTGTGCTCATATGATGATAAACAGAGACATCAAGATGTGTATGTGTATATACACATCCATATAAATATTTTTTAAACACACACACAGAAGGGTTTTTCTGTCCTGGTTTGTTTTGTGGAGGTGAGGTCATATCACATACACATTTCTACCTGTTCCCTCCTCTCACCTTGTGATGCTTTGTGAATATCCCTGACTGGTAGGCATTTGGGAAACGAAGCTATGTCAGTGTGGGTTGTGAAGGAACTGGAAGTGATGGGGGTCTGGTCTGCAGTGTGTTCGGGGTTTAGGTCATTACTAGAATGCCAGACTGCATGAGGGCAGGGGGCATGTCCTGTTTGTTGCCAAGTCCCCAGTACCAGATGGTACCTGGAAAAAGGCCAATAGGTCTTTGTTGAATGAATCATTAGGTGATTGTGGAAAACACTGTACGTCGTTGAATCTAAGACACCATCACTTTGTGGACCACAAGTAAGAAAACCTCTGCCAGCTAATCTCTGCTGTGTCATCGACTGCACGCTCATCTTTATTTCAGGGATGTTCAAGTGCGGACAAATGTGTATAGGAAGGACTCTGTGATGATGGTTGCTTGGACATTGGACGTGCTTGTCCCTGTGATGTATCTTCCCTCCTCGTACTGTTCCTGGGCTTCTGTTGGGCACATCACTGCCCCTCTCTGAGCTGTTGCTTTTTCATTCCTTGAAAGTAAATCACCACAGATGCTGATGTGTGCAGTTCTCTCCACTCACACTGTTATGATTCTTGCAGACTGGAGGGAGCAGATGGTAACAGAAAAGTGTATCACAGGTGGTGATAAGGACTGCAAAGGAAATGCAACAGATGCCGTGCTAGGGCGTGGCCTGGGGATAAAGGGTGGCTCTGGATAGGGGGTTCTCCCAGGAGGAGACATTTGGGCCAGTTGGCAGGGAAAATAATGGCTTATCAGTGCCTGCTGTTGACTGGGAATCCCTGATTTTCATAGTGCTGTAGCCACCCCCTCATCCTCACTGGGCTGACACTAGGATACCCCACCCTGTGCTCCCTGGGTGGTCCCTACCCTGGTCTGTAGCTCTGCATGGGCTTTTCCCAAAGCTCCTGAGGCCACAGGGGCTAGGCATACCCGCTCATGACAGGGTGGGGCTGCTGAGATTTAAAACATCATTAAAGAAAGCTCATTTATTGAATTTACAGTGCAGCCTTTCTGACCTCCAGGACACAGTTCCAACTAATGGGTCCCAGGGCAGAGCTAAAAATAATGTATATGGGCAACCAGCAGGGCCCTGCTTCCCTGGGTGACCAAAGGAGTTCCAAAATGGGGAAAGCAACTTCACATAAGCAGCAGTGTTATTTTTCCCTGTGCACTGGCTCCTCTCAGCACAAAGCTTTCTCCCTACCGAATTTACTATTGATTCCGCAGCTCTGAGTCCTTGAGAGAGCTCGGTTCTTTAATAACAGCCTGAAGTTTTTTAGGAGTCCGTGAAATCGGTTACCACTGTGAGGGGCATCCATCCCTTCGCCCAGTAGGAAAATGGGCAAAATTTTTCCCAAGGAGGGAAGGGAGCTCCTCATTTGTGCTTCTCGTATCAGACAGGCTCTGGAAGAAATGCCAAAAGGTCTTTATTCTCAAGAGCCATTTGGTTCTAAGAATGAAAGAAAGTCAAGGACAGCAAAGGAGTCCCAGGTGACCCTGCCTAGTCGTGCCCCGGTTCAGGGCTGGGGGTCTTCAGCATAAAGTGAGGAAGCTCCTTCCATGAAAGTTTCTTCTAGTGCCAGAATTCCCTCCAGCTGGGATGCAAAGTGCAGTTGAAATGGCACGTCTAAGAGCTTGTACTCTGCCACAGACAAGTTCTTCAAGCCTCAGTTTATTCATTTGCAAAATGGGTACATACTGATACCAACCTCATAAGATTGTTGTGAGTTTTAATATAGTTATAAAAGTAACTAGCATGTAGGGCAGTGCGTTCAGTTAGCTCTTCTTACTAGTCAGCTAGGCTTAGAGGAGGGGTTCTCTCCTTGGGGGACAATGACAATGTTGGAGACATTTGTAGTTGTCACACTCAGAGAGAGGGCTGGCCACACAAGTGACTCATGGCTACCATGTTGGACGTATAGGCATAGGACATTTTCATCATCACAGATGTTCTTTGGGAAGCACAGATCCAGAGCCTTCAACTGGTAGGAGATAAGCCACACATTCGTCCCTAGATTGATGGGTAGAAGTTAATGCTTGGGACTGGCCAAGAAAGAGCAGGTTGTTCTGACCCTCTCTCTTAGCTTCTTAAGAATTCTGTGTTCTAATAAAAGACGTTTGCAAAAAAGATAAGACCATTTATTTATGAGTCAGATTTTACTTGAGCCAAAGGAGGCTCCATCTGGATTTGTTTGGGAACAGGTTTTGAAGCCCCAGGGATCCTGCAGCTGGTCATGGATGGCCCTTGCATTGAAGAAGAGTTTCTGGCCATCTCCATGAAGCACAGGGTAGAGAAGTCCAGATTGGAATTGCGTATCAGGTTTGCCTTGGGGCAGCTTTAGATCTGGAAAATGGTTCTCCTCCTGCGTTAGCTTTTTCTCCTGCCAGATACTAAAATTTCTGCCCTGCTTTGACCTCTCTACTGAAATCCATCTGAGAACAAGGGTTATGCCAACCTCCCAATGGTTTAGCATATCTTTATCCAGGATAATGTGGTTGTTGAATGATTAAGACTCTCAAATTGGCTTAATAAGTAAGGGGAGAAACTGTCTTATACATGAAAGGTCTAGGGTACTGTAGGCTTCAGCCACAGGTGGATTCAGAAATAATCCACCAATTCAGCAAAAAATTTCTCTGCACCTCTGAGATCTGCCTTTGACTCTTTATTTGTTTGTTTGTTTGGTTGTTTATTGGCTGTGTTTGGTCTTCATTGCTGCTTGCGGGCTTTCTCTAGTTGCACAAATAGAGGCTACTCTTCGCTGCAGTGCATGGGCTTCTCAGTGTGGTGGCCTTTCTTGTTGTGGAGCATGGGCTCTAGACATGCCAGCTTCAATAGTTGTGGCACATGGGCTCAGTAGTTGTGGCTCACAGGCTCTAGAGCGCAGGCTCAGTAGTTGTGGCACACGGGCATAGTTGCTCCATAGCACGTGAGGTCTTCCTAGCCCAGGGATTGAACCCATGTCCCCTGCATTGGCAGGTGGATTCTTAACCACTGTGCCACCAGGAAAGTCCCGCCTTTGACTCTTTAGGCGTGGTCCCCAGAGGCCATCCGTCCACAGCTTTCCAGGTTCAAGTCCAGCAGAAATGAGATGCTACTTTCACTCCATCAAAAATCCTGGGACTTCCTGTTACTGGGCTAGACAGAGTCGTGTGACCATCTCTGGACCAATCCCTGGCCAGGGCAGTGTGCTGGGTAATTAATACGCCCCACTGTGTAGCTGAGATCAAGGCCATTGAAACACAGGGACTGAGCATGAGGATCTAGGTAGATTCCCCTAAAAATACCTTCAAAACCATTACAGAAAATAAGATGAGTGGGTGTTGGGCAGTAAAAATAATCAATCTCCACTGTCTCTGAGCTGGAATTCAGTTAAGTTACTCGCAGTTTACTCTCACTCTTCTTTCCATGACCCTCTGCCTCTGAACTCTCAGAAGATTAAAAATCACCACATGGTGACAACCGTGCCTTTTTACCTGTTTCTCCTCTTGTCCTTCTTGCTGAGATGCTGATGGGAAGAGATGCATACAGATGGATCTGGGCTGGTCTGGCAGAGCTTGCCTCTTATATCTGAGAGCATGATTTTAGTTAACAGACAATGTGATTCAAACCGAATTAAGCAAAAGAGAGAGGGTTTTTTTGCCTCCAATTTCTTTTTTTTTAAGCTCTTTATTAGAGTATAATTACTTTACACTGTTGTGCCAGTTTCTGCTGTACAACAAAGTGAATCAGCTGTATTTATACATATATCCCCATATCCCCTCCTTCCCATGACTTCTTCCCACCCTCCCTATCCCAGTCCTCTAAGTCATCACCAATCATTTCTATACAGAAAGGAATTCTGGCTTCAGGAACAGCTAGATCCAGGAGCTCACGTGAAGTAATCAATCAGAATCTTACTTCTGGCTCTCTATTTCTTGGCTCAGCATACTCTGTGCTAATTGACATCTCAGATGAGTTGTACTATCTCAAGGTGGCTGCAAGTGGCTACAAAACCATCTCTTTACATGTAGTATTCCAGCAGAAAAGAGCAAGTATCTTTTGTCTAGCCTTGCTTGAAAAATTCCTGAGATTCCCTCCAATCGTACCAGCTCAGGTCATGTGTTAACCCCTGAGCCAACCACTGTGGCCAGAGAAATGTGAAGTGCTGATTGGCTTAGGTTGTGGTCACATGACCCTACTTTGGAGGCTGGCAGCAGAGCTTCATCCAAATGTCTGGACTGATGTGGGGGAGGGGAGGATCCCAAATGCAACTAGGGCTGGGGCCACAAGGAAGAGGACTGGGTGCCTGGAGTGGGCTTCTCCCTTCCCACCCCAGAGCTTTGCTCTTTGCTACCTACCCTTTCCTTGTCCCCCATCCCAGGGCCTTTCTTCCACTTCTTAACTTGGCCTGGGTTAGAGAAAAGGCCTGCTCCTGCCCCAGCCATGAGTGGGTTTCCCTGGGTGATATTAGCCAAAGTAGTGACTTTCTCTGATGGAGGCAAAGGACAAGAAGAAGTGGAAGAGTCTGAAATCTCCCAGCAAGCTCTGCCCAGAACCCTCCTAGGAGGAGAGGGGTCCTGTGATTGGCTGTTGAAAGCACTAGGATAATTGACAAGGAAATTGACACCATAGTGTGTAGACCACTTCTGTGGAATGATTCCAAATCAGAAAAGGAAAACGAAGACGAGGAGAAAACACCTGAGGTGTAGCAATGCAACAGACTTGCTCAAAACTCAGACTCATTAGCCTTCCAACTCCCCCAGTTCCCCTGAGCTCTGGAGGGAAGACAGGTGTGGTCACAGCCAGCAGACCTGGCCTGGGACTTCAATGACAACACCCCCCCCCCCCAAACTCCCGTGTCAACCCACGTGGCTAAACCATCCCCATCCTTGCTGTCTGCTTTACTCTATAATTAAGCCCTTTCCTCCTCACACCAGTGTTCCAGTGGTGGCTGCTGCTTTTGAAATAAGCCTTCTGTCTCGGGAAACCTCTTCCAAGCCTAGAGATTCAAAGAGAAGCCATGAGGCACCCGGTCTCCTCAGCCAGACAGCTCCAGGCCTTGTGTCCTGGGTTCCAAGACATTAGGATCTCAAGTGATGTCTTTGGGGAGAGAGCCAGGCTGATGGTGCGGCACGTGGTCCAAGACACAAGCTACTGAAGAGAGCTGTGCACACCCAGGATGGGCAGAGCTGTGTAAGGCTGTCATTCTGGAAGTTTCTTCCCCATTCTCCTCTTCAAGACAGAAAAAAATCAAAGCCCCTTGTCTACGCATTTCTGGGGGCTAATACATTCCACTTGCCCAGCTCTCTGCAGATTCTCTGTCTGCCTGCTGTGTGCCAGGCACTGAGCTAATTCCTGTATTTGTGGGTTTTCCAATGTAATTCTCCTGGCAAACCTGGGATGCTCTTCTCTCCCTGCCCAACATGCCCCAGCCAGCTTCTCTGACCTTGTATTGGCCAAACTTCCTTCTGCTTCTACAACAGGTCAAATAGTCCTACTGTAGGGTCTTTGCACAGTATAAGAGAGCAGTAAAGGATAAGGGCTTACTGTACTGTGTACTTGAAATTTGCTAAGGGGATAGATTCTAAATTAAATCTTCTCAACACATGTACACACACAGTGGTAAGTATGTTACGAGGTGGTTGTTTAGCTTAATTGTGGTCTTTTCACAGTGGATATATATCAAAACATCAAGTTGTACATCTTAAATAGATACAGTTTGATAAAGGTGTTTAAAAAATTAAAGAAGGATTTTTTTTTTCCTCCAAAAAATTATGTTGCACCTAATTTTCCTCTTAACAGTATGTGCTGAGATCATGAAGTTGGGGCCCTGATTTTATACAAGTTATTGGGTATACTTATATGAGACAAACGTTTAAAAAGAGAAGGAAAGAAAGACAGTTTAATAAAATTCTTGTCTATTAGTGTCTGGGAATTGCAAAAGGTCACAGAGAGAAAGAAGGCTTGAACCCAGACCTCAAGAACTTTCTTTTTAATTCCAAAATGAAAGAACTGAGATAACTTTCCACCAATTAAATTGGCAAAGATTTTTTGTTGAAGGGAATGTTTCTGGAGGTGGAGAACTGCTTTCAGATCCAAGTTCAATCCGACTAGATGTGTGACCTTGGACAAGTTAGCCAACCTCTCTGTGCCTCACTTTCCTCCCCTGTAAAATGGTTTCTGTGAGGGCAAAAGGAGTCAGCACCTGTGTCCTCTTAGCACAGAATCTGGCATACAGCAGGCACTTAACAAATACTAGATAAGGAAGATAAGAATATCTTCCTGGAAATTTCTTCCCCCAAATATCGCAGGGCTGCCACCTTCCTGATAGTAGCATCTGTCTAAACATCACCTCCCCAACTTGTTCCCTTATTTTATTTTTCTCATGGCATTTATTGCCCACAGGTATCTTCTTGTCGACTTGTTACCATCCATCCTCATACTCCCCAAATCGGAACTTCCCTAAAGAAGTCTCCTTATCACTCACATCTGCATCTCTGGTGCCTAGAAAAATGCCTGATGCATAATAGCAACACAGGAAGTATTTGTAGAAAGAAGGAGTCCTCATTTGCTAGATAAGATATACTGAGGGGTCAGCCATGGCTCAAATGCAAGCCTTGTCACATATATGGAGCCTCCAGAGAGGAAATCTGCCTTCCTCTGGGCCTGGCTACCCTGGGGAGGGTCCTGCTGTCCAATTAGCCCAGGTGGGCCAGGCCCCCACCCAGCATCACCAGCTCCCAGGTGGACCAGAGCCCTGAGCTGAGAACCACCCGGCATCTCCAAGTCCTCTCAGCATTTTGCATTGTCAGCTGGATAAAGTGTGATTTATCACAGAACAGGTTTCTATTTGGCAGTCCTTAAGTGAGAGGCAGAAAGCAAAGAGGAGGAAAGCAGAGACATCATTGCAGAAATACTGCTTAGCCCTGTCTTCCCTAACTTTTCCTTTTCTTCTTTTCCAGAGAGGTCAGAAAAGTAGCCATCAGGCACTTTAGTAGTGAAGGAACTGATGAAACAGCAGCAGATCTCCTGCAATCATAAAACTTCCTCTCTGGCAGCTGCCGGGGCAGGGGGCAGGGCGTGGGGGGCAGGGTGGGGGGTAGGGAGGTCGGGGGTGGCAAACTGTGGGTGAGGTGCTAGATAAGCCAGAAGTTCTGTGAGCGAACAGGACACAGAGACAGGAAAGCATTCTCCCAGCCCAAAGTGGGGGCTGGGCATAAGTCACTGACCCTGGATGAGAAGCTCTGACTTGGAGAATTCCCGGAACCATGGGCCCTTCCTGAACCTTGGAGCAGAGCTCTCCCAATCCTGCTTTCCTCCCAGCCCTGCCATGGCCTTTCTGCTGCCTAAGGAGGAGAAGAAAAGGGTAGAATAAAGGGAGAATGGAGTGGGGAGGAGAGGGGATGGAATATGAGAGCTCCTGAGAGGTACAGGCAAGGTCCTCTTCACTCCAGCCCTTAGCAGAATAACTGAGTCAGCTCTGCTGCATAACAAGTGACCCCAACATTCCATTGTTGAAAGCGATGATCATTTCCTTCTGCTCATCGATTTGCAGGTCATCTGGTGGTCTGCAGGCCTGGCTGGAGTGGACCCCTCCTTGCAGGTCAGGCTGTGATGGGGTCCAGGTGCCTTGTTCCAGGGCTGGGCTGAGAGGTCTGAGCTACTTTAAGTTCCTCTAGTGGCAAAGTGGACGAGGGCTGGCAGAAACACACAACGGCTCTTCAGCCTGAGCTTGGATAGGTTGGCTGTCACCTTTCTCCACCTTCTCTTGGCCAAAGCTAGTCACATGGCTAGGTCTGCCATCAATGAGAAATAGAATCATTCTGCCTACAGTAGAAGCAAAGGAATAACAATCAAAGTCAACAACTCAAACAGCACAGCACAAGTAGGCACCATAGTTAAGATCAGAGCTCTGGGGTTGACTTGTTTAAATCCTGACACTACCAGCTGTATATTCATGGGCAAGTTACATCACCTCTCTGTGCTTTTTCCTCATTTGAAATGTGGCTGTGATTTTAAAAATGTAGTCCAGTCTTATGTACATGGTGAGGATTCAGTGAAATGATCCATGTGACCTCTTAAAATGGTTCCTAGTTTACTGCAAGCACTCATAGAACACTTGTCGCTGTTGTGAAACATGCAATCACCAGTGAGAGTTCATCTCCTCTTGTGTATGTTCCCACATGTGTGTGGAGGATGGGTGAGTGTCAGGGGCAATGTGGGAGGGACAGCCCTGAGTGTTCCCTGAGGGAGAGAGTGGGGAGCCAGGTACCTGAGTGCCTTTTCCCCACCAAGGGCACCCGCCACGGTTGCCTTGGCAACACTCTGCTCTGGGAATGTTGAGACAGTTTCTGGCCATTTAATTCTCCACTGAGAGAACCTCATGTTGTTTGCCAGTAGTTTGCATGAATAAATAGTTTGCCAAACTATCCCAGAGGACAGTTGGAAGCCACCCCTGCAGCCTGCCCTGTCAAGGAAAGCTCAGCCTGGCTCTTAGTGGGGGGAGGGTTCACACTTTGCATACTGCCTGCGGGGACATTGTGCAAAAGTTAAAATTAAGAGAATAACAGCAAAAGAAGTAAATAAATTTTGGCACTTAGCTATGATGGGTGGTGAGATGGGGAAAGCACAGGAGAAAGCAAGCACAGAAGGGGAGGCAGTCTGCTGCAGGATGTGGGCACTTTTGGGACTGGCTTTCAATACCTCCAAGGCCAGCTGCAGCCCACTGTCCCTCCCAGCAGGGCTCCCCAAACCCCCCAGTCTGGTCTATGAGACCAGCAAGATGCCAGGGTAGAACACTCAAATGCTTTCAGGGTTCAGGCTGGTAACCAAATTGAATGCAATGGTTTTTCATTGCTGGTAACTAACTTGCTAGTTTAAAAACACTATGCAGGTTAGATGTGATGCAGAAGCTCTGATTCATTCATTCATTCATTCCTTTGTTTATTCATTTCTCAACATACATTTATTGAGCATCTGCTATGTGCCAGGTACCGTTTTAGGCACTAAAGGTACAACAGTGAATGAAACAGACAAAAATTCCTGTCACCCTAGGACTTTATGTTCTAGTGAGGGAGGGCACATGAAAACCAATATAAATAGGGAAACTGTATGGTGTATGAGATGGCAGTAAGTGATAGAGAAAAATAAAGGAAGAGGATAGGGAGGCTTGGATGAGTTGCAATTTTAAATTAAAATATCTGAGAAAGGATCTCTGAGAATTTACAGACAGATTTCCCAACCGTGGTGCTGCTGACACTTGGGGTTGGCTCTCTGTGTTGTGAGGCTGTCTTGCAGGACGGTTTAGGATGTCTAGCAGCAGCCCTTGCCTCTGCCCTTAGATGCCAGTTGCCCATCCTCAAATTGTGACAATCCTTCCCTAGTTGTGACAACCGAAAAGATCTCCAAAGATTGCCCAATGTCCCCTGGAGGACACAGTGGCCCCAGGTTGAGAACCACTAAAGACCTAAAGGAAACAAGACAGGGATGTCCACTCTCACCACTTTTATTCAACATAGATTTGGAAGTCCTAGCCACAGCAATCAGAGAAGAAAAAGAAACAAAAAGAATCCAAATTGGAAAAGAAGTAAAACTGTCACGGTTTGCAGATGACATGACACTATTCATAGAAAATTCTAAAGATGCTACCAGAAAACTACTGGAGCTCATCAATGAATTTGGTGAGGTTGCAGGATACAAAATTAATACACAAAAACCTGTTGCATTTCTATACACTAACAACGAAAGATCAGAAAGACAAATTAAGGAAACAATCCCATTTACCATGGCATCAAAAAGAATAAAATACCCAAGAGTAAACCTACTTAAATCTAAAAAAAATGATACAAATGAACTCATATACAAAACAGAAATAGACCGACAGATATAGAAAACAAACTTATGGTTACAAAAGGGAATGGGGGAGGGGGAGAGAGATAAATGAGGAGTTTGGGATTGACATATACACACTACTATATATAAAATAGATAACCAACAAAGACCTACTATATAGCATAGGGAAATCTACTCAATATTTTGTAATAACCTATAAGGGAAAAGAATCTGAAAAAGAATATATGTATATAACTACAAATAGAACTACCATATGATCCAGTAATCCCACTACTGGGCATATACCCAAAGAAAACCATAATCCCAAAAGAAACTTGTACCATAATGTTTATTGCAGCACTATTTACAATAGCCAGGACATGGAAGCAACCTAAATGCCCATCAACAAATGAATGGATACAGAAGATGTGGCATATATATATACAATGGAATATTACTCAGCTATAAAAAGGGATGAGATGGAGCTATATGTAATGAGGTGGATAGACCTACAGTCTGTCATACAGAGTGAAGTAAGTCAGAAAGAGAAAGACAAATATTGTATGCTAACTCACATGTACAGAATCTAAAAATGGTACTGATGAACTCAGTGACAAGAACAAGGATGCAGATGCGGAGAATGGACTGGAGAACTCGAGGTTTGGGAGGGGGCAGGGGGTGAAGGGAAAGCTGAGACGAAGCGAGAGAGTAGCACAGACATATATATACTACCAACTGTAAAATAGATAGCCAGTGGGAAGTTGTTGTATAACAAAGGGAGTCCAACTCGAGGATGGAAGATGCCTTAGAGGACTGGGACGGGGAGGGTGGGGGGGACTCGAGGGAGGGTGGTGCGGGGAGTCAAGGGAGGGAGGGAATACGGGGATATGTGTATAAAAACAGATGACTGAACTTGGTGTACCCCCCCAAAAAAATAATAAATAAATAAATAAAATAAATTAAAAAATATATATGTATATATATATGGCTGAGTCACTTTGCCATACCTCTGAAACTAACACAACATCGTAAATCATCTATACTTCAATTAAAAAAAAAAAGACCTAAAGGAGATGAGGAGCAAATCATTCAGACACCTGGGGAGGAGACTCAGATAGAGAGAAAGCAAGTGCAACGGCCCTGTGGCAGGAGCGTGTCTGGTGTGTTCAAGGACCGGCCAGGGGCAGAGTAGGCAAGGGGAGGATTTGTAGAAGATGCCTAGGAGAGACATCAAGGGTCACATCAGGGGGGAGCTTGGACTCATTCAAGGGTTTTTCCAGAGTTTAAAAGTGTTCCACGATTCACAAATATTTTTAAACATTAGTCCCAGCTTAAGAAGATGGTAAATGGGGGACTTCCCTGGCTATCCAGTGGTTAAGACTCTGAGCTTCAAATGCAGGGGGGGGCTCAGGAAACTACAAGACACTGATGAAAGAAATCAAAGATGACACAAGCAGATGGAAAGATATACCATGTTCTTGGATTGGAAGAATCAACATTGTGAAAATGACTATACTACCCAAAGCAATCGACAGATTCAATGCAATCCCTATCAAATTACCAGTGGTATTTTTTATAGAACTAGAACAAAAAATCCTAAAATTTGTATGGAGACACAAAAGACCCCAATAGCCAAAGCAATCCTGAGGGAAAAAAAGCGGAGCTGGAGGACTCAGATGCCCTGACTTCAGACTATACTACAAAGCTACAGTAATTAAGACAATATGGTACTAGCACAACAACAGAAATATAGATCAATGGAACAGTGTAGAAAGCCCAGAGATAAACTATGGTCAACTAATCTATGACAAAGGAAGCAAGGATATACAATGAAGAAAAGACAGCCTTTTCAATAAGTGGTGCTGGGAAAACTGGACAGCTACATGTAAAAGAATGAAATTAGAACACTCCCTAACACCAATACAGGGGGGTGTGGGTTCCATCCTTGGTCGGAAAACTAAGATCCCACATGCTGCATCGTTCCCCGCCCCCCAACAACAAAAAAAGAAGATGGGAAGTATTAGAGAAGAGGTCTCTGTGTTGGATATTCCTGTTTATCCGTCCAGATCCCTCTGCCCTTCTCCCACCCTGCACCAGGAGGCTAACCTTTGCAGACTGCATCCCAGTCATCCTTGGGGTTCCCATGGGGCTGGGGCAGTGAGAGGCAGCAGCAGGCACTGGAAGGTGGGGAAGAGTGAGGTCAGTCTGTTTTATTCCTCTGGGCCCCCTGAAACACAGTTGTGAGTTGACATTGGCTGCATTTTCTGCCAAGGTGGGCAGGCCTCTCAAACAGGGACAGTGTCCACGCTGGGCACGGACACCAGCCCTTTAAGGACCCACCCTAAGCTGGTATCACCTCAATTTAACTAATTTCATTTGCAGGGACCCTATTTCCAAATCAGGTCCCACTCGGAGGTCCTGGATAAACATGGATTTTGGAGAACGTTGTTCAACCCACTGCGCCCACCTCTCTCTCTCTCTCTGCTGTACTTTGCCATCTCTTGCTGGTTTCCTTCGACCCTACCCACCCCTTTGTGAAGAGTCCCTTTGTTAAACTCTCTTAAGTTCCAGGTAGCATGTACTGTCTGTTCCCGGCCCAGATATGGAATGTTCCAGCCTGTCCGTGTGGGCTCATTTGGGATGGATCAAGAGAGCGAGGGCCAGGGCAGCTGGCAGAAGGGGTCTGAGCTGGTCCATGTTACAGTCACTGGCCAGTGGCCTCTCCCGGGGCCCCTTTCCCTGGTGCCCCTGCCCACAGGAATGGAAAAGACCCTAAGACAGACATAGCAGGAAGGGTGATTTCCAAGGCCACAATCCTAGGATATTACCTGTTAAGATAACATGATTGAAACAGTCTGATTTAAACCCTGCACCCGCTGTCTTAAACCCTCTTCTCCACCTTGGGCAAGCTGCAACCTCAGTGGTCCTCAGTTTTCTCATCTCTAAACTGGGATCCTGATGGCTGTCCAGAGCTCCAGAAGGGACCGAAGGTGAGAATGATGGGGAAAGCACATGGCAGTTGTAAAACAAGGCATCAGGACAGTGTAAGAGCATTTGACATTTTATGTGAACAGAGCCAGTACACAGACTCAGGTGTACAAGAAATGTAAATCATTTTTTCTGTATCAGAATTTAATTCCTCTTTTCAATCCCTAGTCTCCAAAGAGTCAATACCTAAGCCCAGAGTTTGATTTCTGAGCATATTAAGTTGGAGATGCTAATTAGAGAGCCAAGTAGAGTTGCTGAGCAAGCACTTTGTTACCTGGAAGTCGGATTTAGGGAGTCATTAGCACAGAGATGGTATTTAAAGCATCAGAGCTAAATGATTACAATAATGAAAGGAGTGTATATGGACTAAATGTTTCCGTGACCCCCCCCCCACCCAAATACCTATGTTGAGATTTTAAACCCCAATGTGATTATACTAGGAGGAGGGGTTTGGGGGGAGGTGATTAGATCATGAAGGTGGAGCTTTCAGGAATAAATTAGTGCTTTTGTAAGAGGCTCCGAAGGGCTCCCTCACCCCTCCCACCAAGTGAGGACACAGAGAGGAGACAGCCATCTGTGAACCAGGAATGGGCTCTCACCAGACACAGAATCTGCCGGCACCTTGATCTTGGACTTCCCAACTTCCAGACTGGGAGAAATAAATGTCTATTGTTTAAGCTTCCCAACCCCCTCCCCAACCTCCAATCTCTGGGTATTCTGTTATGGCAGCC
Organism: Hippopotamus amphibius kiboko; assembly: GCF_030028045.1. NCBI lineage: Eukaryota > Metazoa > Chordata > Mammalia > Artiodactyla > Hippopotamidae > Hippopotamus > Hippopotamus amphibius. The sequence continues at coordinate 24,146,804 of NC_080193.1, forward strand.
CCAACGGGCTAAGACAGGGTGTATAGGATGCCACGGAAACACAGAAGAAGGGGCAATTGCATTATTTCAGGGAGTGAGTCTCCCATTGTGGTCCCCAGACCTGAAGCATCAGCACCTCCCAGGAACTTGTTAGAAGTGCACACGTGGGGCTGCCACCCCAGACCTGCTCAGTCTGAGACTCTAGGAGTGTGGCCAACAGTCTGTGGACACTTGATAAGCCTTCTCTGATGCTCGCTCAAATTTGAGAACCTGCTTGGCTGAGGGCATCCAGACAAAAGTCACATTGGATGTCGATGGCTGACCAGCAGATGTCGTTTGCTCTCCTCATGGAAAGTGGTCCCCAGCCTCTCCCTTAGGAAGCAGGTGATGTCCTCAGGAAGTAGCCAAGGCCTGAGCGACAACAGAAGATGTCAACTGACAGTAGGTCACTCAACCAGAATACATGTGACCCACCCTGGCCCCTCCAGGTCCTTAAGAGCAGATACCAGTGGCCATGGCCACCATGCATTCAGAAGGGATAGTTTAAATGTCACAGTGAGCAGAGGCCAGCGGCCAGTTTCCTCAGTGGGCAGCCCACCCACAATGAGAGAGAAGAAAGATCCCCAGAAATGGAGCCAAGGGGCTGGAAAGATTCCCGTAGGGGTTTTGGGTTCCCCTTTTTTTTTTTTTTTGCAGACGAGCCAGCTCATTTTGTGATACTGTGGTTCCAACCGCCAGCCACTTAGGAGATGATGAATGCATCCTGAGACTTGCCCAGACGTTTATGGCACCTTTAGGAATAACAGTGACAAAGGCTCTATCATGCCCTCCTGCTTCATACCCTTGGTGTTCCTCTTAATTATTTATATATTCTGGAGCGGCCAGGTCCCCTCCCACCAGAGCTCAGAAAGGTAATAAATGAAGAAAGTCAATGATCTGTAAATTACAACATTGATTAAAGAAGTGATTACTGATATAACTCTTGCTCGGCTATTATGCTAATGCCTGCCTGAATCCAGGAGAGTGTTTACGTGCTAATGACAAGTCTGGGACAGCGACGAAAATTGGTTTCCACGCTTAATCAGTATGTACACATTTTTAAACCACTCTTGACCATGAGCGAGAAGATCCATCCGTGTGTTCCCCTCCCAACTGCCCCCTGCCACTGTCCCCAGCAGATGGAGGAAATTCACTCAGCCCAGCCCTCACCAGCTGCCCCTCCAAACAGAAGTGAAAGTTGAAGATGAAAATTGGGCCCAGAGTAGCCATCCATAGTTCCTAGAAGCTGAGGAAAGAGAGCACGATCACAGGAGTTCTTTGCTCAGCATTGGATGTTATTTAATCGGGGCCACAGACCCCCTGAAGAAGATGCTGTGCCTTCCGGAGTATACAACCTGGACAGGAGACAGATAAGCAGATTGGCAATTGCAGCTTAGTGTGGTAAGTGCTGTGTGAAGAGTCCATGTGTGACTTCATTAACTCTGAAATGCTACACAAAACTGTGTGTATATGCATTTCTATGGCAAGAATTAACTGTGTGTGTATTCTCAAAGGAGTTGATGACTTCTAAAAGGTTAGGAGACACTGCTCTAGAGCCTTTTGGAAGTTTTCAAATTAACTTCTTGTGTTTCCACTGCTCTTGGCTCCATCTTATCTCAATCTTTCATCATATCTCCTCTTGCCCCAAGATCTTTGTTTGGTTGTCTTGAAGCCAGTATCCCCATGAAGAAAGGGCCCTGTTCATGCATCCATCCAGCTGTCCATCCATCCATCCACTCATCCATCCACTCATCCATCCATTCATCCATCCATGCATCCATGCATCCATCCATCCATCCATCCATCCATCCATCCATTCAGTATCCACTTTGCTGAGTTCCTGCTTCATGAGAAGCTGGTATGAGGAACCAAGATATCAAAGAAGACAAATATATACTTATTGCCTTCAAGGAGTTTACATTTTCACAGTTGAAAATGTGAATTCACACATAGGGCCAGTGTAAACCACATCCCATAAACTTGGCTATGCAGGATGGGCCATGTTGTTTCACTATAACCCAACTTGATTTCTATTTTCAGTTTTCCATTCATTATGGCAACAAAACATCATCCCAGTCTAATTTCTAGGAGACTTAACTACTATCAAGGCATTGGGGAGGGTGTTTCTAGCCTTAAAGTGCTCTGTTCACAGTTCTTAGGGGGCACCCATTATCAGTCGGAGTCCACATGGGTTACCTCTGATATGGTCCCACTCTGTGCACGCTGCTCCTTCCAGCCTCCTCCCAGGGGGCACGGGCACCCTCCAGCTGTTTCTTTGCCACAGGAGAATATCCATGGGGCTGTAAATAGTTGCATCTTCCTAAGAGTTTAGGCTTTGGGACACAAAATCTAGATGCTTTGCAGACTTTTGTTTTCTTTGTCTCTGTGTTTGTTTTGCTCTGCATTCTGTCTTGTCTCTTTCCTGAGGCCATGATCTGCTAGAAATGGGAAAAGCAAAGGGAGGAAATTTGGGGGAAGGAAACGTAGGTTGGCCATCACAAATGCAATGCTGCTATTCACAGGATGAACAGTAACAGTACAGATATACAAACAATCCTGGGGGGTCAGGGGACGTGCTGCAAACAGGGAGGGAAGAGTGTTCCCAGTGAAAGGGAACTACATGTGCAAAAGCCTGAGAGTTCTCCTGGTGGGGAACTCTCAGGGCTGTGTGTGTGGAGTGTGGAGTGTAGAAACTGGAGGGAGAGCCCTGCTGGAGAGGAAGGCAGTACAAGCCTTCAGATCCTGGGGAGCCGGATGGGGCAGACGTGGGTAAGGCTTATCTTCTGAGCAGACATTAGCCTGGAGAACAGATACCTCTGGTGCCCACATCACATTTCCTGGGTCCACCCAGAGTTCAGTCCCAGCAGCAGTTCTTAGCAGGTTCAAGTTCACTTGGTGATTGCTGCTTTTCTCACTCTGCTTCTGTCTTCCATCCTGGGGCCCGTGTCTCAGCCTGAAAGGGTGCAGAAGTTAACACAGGGCAGCCCTCACCCAGTGAGAGATGCAGAGCAGCTGGTAGATAATATTCCTGCCTCTCATCCTGCAGGTGGACAATTCTGTAGGCTTTTCATGAGGTCCCAGAAAAACAAAGCCCAACAGTCACAGCAACAGAGGCAAAAATGTACCATTCTACTGACTTTTCCTGTTTCTCTGACTCCCTCAGTCTGCTCCCTGGTCCCCATTCCCCGAGGGCACCTCCCAAGTAAAGCAACCACACCAAATCCTCATCTCAGGCTCTGCATTGAGGGAAACCTAAATCAAGCATTCGTGCTTTGCAAGAGAAAAGGACAAATAGAAGAAGGGTGGTCTCCAGTGCCCAGGAACTTCTCCTCCTCCATCCCTTCTCTGTCTTGGCAGGTGTCCGACCGCTGCGACTACGTCTTTGTCAATGGCAAAGAGATGAAAGGCAAGGTGGATGCAGTGGTGAACTTCACGTACCAGCACCTGAGTGCCCCCCTGCACATCACTGTGTGGGTGCCTCGGCTACCCCTGCAGATCGACGTCTCTGACACAGAGCTGAGTCAGATTAAAGGCTGGAGGGTCCCCATCGTGGCCAGTAAGAGGTGAGCCTGGGACGTGCTGGTGCATCAGAGCCATGACAGCAATGCATGTGGATACTGACCTTAATGCTAAAGGAGCCAATACAGGGCCCAGCACAGGGTAGGTCACTATGGCATTTACATGATGCTGTCACTATGGCATTTACATGATGCAACGCGTGCATGCCTACAGCCTAACAACAATCCTCTGGGGAAACCAAGGCCCAGGATAACCCAGCCAGGCAGGGAGGCTGCTGAGCGGCTGGGTCAGCATCAGATCCAGTCATTTGCACTCAACATGGGTTCCTAGTAAACTGTCTTCTGAACGTGGCTCCTCTAGAATGAAGCCACTGAAGTAACACAATTTTCTAGCCCCTCCACCTCCAGGGAATTTGAGTTTGGGTGTATTTTCTCTAAGTGAAACAGCGATTACTTTTTCTGTACTGGATGAATATCTATAAACCTGAAAAGCTCTGTGCATATCAAATATTGGGTAAAACCTAATTGCATTTATACTGGACCATGGGGGTGCTGTCTGCTCTTAAACCAAAAAAAAAAAAAGCCTCCAGTTTTTTCTGTGTGACTCTCAGTTATCTCACGTATGAGTTTGGGGTCTTGCTTTCTCAGCTCTGTGGCCCTCAGTTTAGCTAAATAAGAGTTGTTGCTGAGTTCCTGGTTTCCTGTATGGAATCTTCCATCGTAAACCATCAGGGCTATTTTCCTGACCATCTCCCAAGGATCACGGTCTTGATTTTTAAGGGGCAACTGGAGTCCATCTCAAGAAGGATAAATGGAACAGTGAGATGGTAAATCCACTTGGACAGGGTGAAACTGAAGGCATTTGTCCTGACTCGGGAGGGTGGGGGAGAGGGGAGACAGCCATGAATCCAGCCACTTAGTGGTCATTAGTGGTCAAGATGTAGATTTGTTCTGTGTCCCTGAAGAGGGCAGAACTGACACTTGCTAGGTTCAAGTCCAAGCTCAGCTGCCTTCTTGCTGTGTGAGTTTGGGCCAGCCACCCAACCTCTCTGCCTCAGTTTCCTCACCTGAACATAAGAATAGTTACAGTTTTGCCTCTCAGTGTTATGAGATTCAAAGAGTCCATCCATGCAAGTCTTAGAATGGGCACATCTCAAGTGCATCGTACCTATCTGTCCAATATACCTCTCTGCAGTGGTGGAATGTTCTAGAATCACTTTGTCCATTATGGTAGCTACTAGCACAAGGGGTTATGGAGTGACTGAGACATTTAATGTTTTGATTTGCTTAATTTCATTCACTGAAATTCATTTGAAAATAGCCACGTGTGGTTCCCTGCTACTTTGTGGACAGTGTAGGTTTAGTAAATATTAGCTCTTTTATCTTTTATTTGTCAATAAATGTCTTCAAAAGAGAGATGGGATTTTTTTTGTGGGTTACATATATAAGGAGGGATAGGATGTGGGGAAATCCTTGGGGTCGTGCTGTTTAGTGAAGAGAGATGTTTATATTTTCTTCTCAATTAAGTCTTACCTTCCTCCTTTGGCAAGTACAATAAAGCTTCTTTGCATTATTAAAGAGAGAGAGCGAGAGATGCTTCATCTTTTGTGCCGCCTGGTGATAGAGCCAGTGCTCCTGTGTGGTCCTGAGGCTCCTGCCCAGGATGCTATCTCTTGGAGGCTGAGGGGAGAACCTGCCTCATGACTCGAGAGCATCTTGGAGTCCATCCCCTGACCTGAGAGCCTCTTGTCCTTCCCCACCAGGCCCACTCGAGACAGCGAGGATGAAGATGAGGAGGAGCGGCGGGGCCGGGGCTGCACCCTCCAGTACCAGCACGCCATCGTGCGGGTCCTCACCCAGTTTGTGTCTGAGGGCGCCAGTCCCTGGGGCCAGCCGAGCCACCTGCTCAGTCCCTCATGGCAGTTTGACATCACCCACCTGGTGGCAGACTTCATGAAGCTGGAGGAACCCCACGTGGCCACTCTCCAGGACAGTAGGGTCCTGGTCGGGAGGGAGGTTGGCATGACGACCATCCAGGTAGGAAGCCGGAGCTGGGAACTTCTGCACGCCCATCACTGAGCGTGGTACCCAGCCCTGGCGGAGGCTTTCTAGATGGGCGGGTCCTCATGGCCAGTTCTTGGCCCTCGTGATGGCATCCTGGGGACCCCGGAAGGTGGGCCTGGACCAGCTCTTGGAGCCCCAACCTCCTTCCAAACAGAATTGAGAGGGTGGTGGCGACACCTCTTAGCACCCCCTAGGACCCCACTCACTGCTGCATCCTCTGTTCCCACTGCCCCCACCCCACCCCTTCCTGCCTCTGCTCCTCCACCTTCAGCGCCCCCTTTCCAGATGTGCACCTCCTACACCCTCTTAGAAAGAACCTGCCCCCCTCTGTGCACTGTTCCTTCCAGTGACCAAGGAAGGACGCATCCCTTCTTCCTTTCCTTCCCTCTTTCCTTAAGTCAGTCTGTCACTGTCATACAGTCATTCAGCAAACTCTCTTCAAAATCCTACTGCCTCTTTTGCTAATATCTAAAATGGTGGGATTTCAGGACAGATGTCTTATAGGTAGTAGGTGGGTGACTCCACCTTTTTGGAAAGTCATTCTGGATCCTTTCACAACTACCCCAGGTGGAAAAGATGGATACGTTTCTACCATTTCATCTGGGACATCCCAGGTCCAATCTTTGGTTTATGAGATGAGGCAGAAAGTAACATTTCAGCAGAGGACACATTGTGCTGGGGACTTGAAGGAAGAGTAGACTATTTATAATTCAGTTCCCCAGTTGATTCCATAATACACCTAGAATGGGATTCAGGCTGCACAGAGTCAGTTTGTGTGTGACTCTTCACGAGTCCATGCAGCAGGATTGCTGTGTACGGTTGACCAGGTTGTGCTCTATGCAAGGGGCCCTCATCTAAATGGTGAGGGTCATTTCCTTTCAAAGACAGAATGGATTTTAATATTTATGTCACTTTTCCAAAGATAGAGCTAAAGTGTCTCAGGGGAGGTGTGACTTTATCTGATTCTCACAAAGGCTCAGTACAGGCTAGTGTGTATAGTGAAGTAGGTGTGTGGCTCTTTCAGTGTATTCTGGACCCTGTTTGGGATGGAGGAGGCATTGTCGGGAAAGGTTCCAACATCCAGAAGCAGGTGTGATCGATTTGTCTTGTGTCCTGCCCATCCCCCAGGTGCTGTCCCCACTGTCGGACTCCATCCTGGCCGAGAAGACGGTAACCGTGTTAGATGACAAAGTCTCGGTGACAGACCTGGCCATCCAGCTCGTGGCTGGGCTGTCTGTCACCCTTCACCCCAGCATGGAGAACAGCAAGGCCATCACGGCTGTGGCCACAGCTGAGGAGCTGCTACGAACCCCCAAACAGGTAGGGGTCTGGATGCCAGAGGTCGAGGGGAGCAGGGCTGGTTGCTACACCTGATTCAGCCAAAGGGGAGGGAGGTGGGAGGAATAGGGGCAGGGCAGCCAAACCACATTTCAGGATGGAGTGATGCAGGCTGTGTAAAATCCACGTGGCTATGTTGTCCAAGAAGTGGGGTCTGTGATGAACTAGAATAGCGGTACCCAGTGCACAGGGGTGGATTAGTCATCTGTGCACCAAACTGTCAGAAACCCAGCAGCTTAAGACAACACCCACTGTCATTCACAGTTCTGCATGTCAGGAGGCCCCGTGGGCTCAGCTGGGTGCCATGCTCCTAGGTCCACAGGCTGAGAGCAAAGCATCTTATCAGGATGCTCTGGGGGAGAATCCACTTCCACAGTCACTGGTGTGGTTGGTAGAATCGAGCTCCGTACACTTGAATGCCTGAAGGTTCTGTTTGTTAGCTGCTGGCCAGGAGCCTCTCGCCGCTCCCTTCTCTCTCCCACCCCCCACCCCCACTCCATCGTCTTCAGAACCAGCAACGGTGCGTGGAGTCCTTCCTGTGCTTTCAGCCTCTGAGTTTCCCTCTGCCACCAGCCAGAGAAACTCCTCTGCTTCCAAAGGCTCCTATGACTAGAGCAGACGCACCCGGCTCAGCCAGGCAGCTCTCCCTAATATCAGCTGTGCCTATCACATCATCTTGGGAGGAGCATCTCGTTGTGTTCCCGGGTTCCAAGGATTAGGGTGGACCATTCTAGAAATTCTGCAGTTGCCACCTGGCTTTGTTCCAGAGCATCACCAGCAGGGACCTGGGGTAGATTCCCATCCCGGTCCAGCTCCCGGTGCGGATGCCTCTGCTCACCTCTCCTGGGGCAGGAAACTGGCACGGCGTCTACTGGGTGAGAAAGAGCAGAGCAGGAGGAGTAAAGTGGGAGACAAAACAGAAGGCATGAAGCTATTTGCTGAGAACTGGTAATTAATTAGGGGACAAATGGCATTGCCACCTCCCGGGCATGGGGCAAGGCCACCCATCAGCATGCAGTCTCACCCATCTGTCTTCATCAGCTGATGGTAATTGGAGGACCCCGGCGCTGCCTAAGGGGATTTGTGGATGGCGTTCATTCAATTTGCAGACACGACTCTTGAAAGAATAGGAGCTCTCAGTCATGCCTGGACGTGCGTTAGTGTAAGTGTTTCAGAAGTTCTCATCTTTGAGGAAATGTGTCGGCTTCTCCTGAGACAACCCCAGTGTTCCAACCTCGCTGTCATGAGCTAATGGAAGGACTTGGCCTTAGTCACACAGCAGGGAGGATGGTGACGGATGTTAGCAAGCCCGCCGTGCGCTGAGGGCTTCACTCGGATTGTCGGCCTTTCAGGGGGCATGGTTTGATGCTAGGTTCATTCTCCGTCGAGAGTTGGTGAAGAAAAATGAACTCAAGATGAAAAGTCAGCCAAGATGGACTCGCGCAAGTGCGTTAGCAATGTTTGATTTCAGCCCCTGGAGTGTGGAAGGCTGGCCCCTCTTCCAACTTTGAAATACAAAACCTGAAAGATGGCTGTGCCATGAATATGAGGGCAGTCGCATTCTACTCCCCTGTGCCCTATTCGTTCTAAAGAAAGCTAGGCTAGTAAAGGGCTCCCCGGCATGAATGCAATTCGATTGAGGCTTTAGAAGGGAGCCTGTCGATTGTGTGATTTGTCAGTTGATGAGGCTAAAGGAGAGGAGGATGGGAAGGGAAATCCCTGAGCCTATCGTGTCTTAGCTCTGATTCCCCCAGAAGCTGAGCCTGAGATGAGGGTCTGGGTGCAAGGATGTCATTTGGGCGGCGCAGAGAACCCCAGAGGGAGTAGGGAAGTGAGGGAAGGGAGGGAGGGAACACAGCCAAAAGAGTGTTCCCAACTCAGCCACACCATGGGCTGCTGGAGTCTGAGTCTCCTGGGGAAACCGTCAGCCAGTGTACAAAAGGCTGCAGAGTCGTTGTATACGTAGGGCGAGGAAGCTGGGATATTTATCACACCTCCCATCAGCCCTTAGTGGAGGGCTACTTCTGGAGGGTGTTAATTTCTCAGCATTTCTGGCTGCAGGCATGACCACATGGGTTCCAGAGTCCAGAACCCCCTCAAGAAAAACCACCTTGCAGGCTTGACAGCTGAAAGTCGAGCAGGCAGGTATTGTAGGGAAATGGGCAGATTGCCAACAGGGAACACACATCATCTTTAGATTCCGTGTACATGCTCACTCACTCCTAACAGGCAGCTGGTGTTAGTCTGGGCTCTCCTTTACAAGTGATAGAGACCTAACTCGGGCTGGCTGAGACACACGTCAGAGTTTATCAGTTCATGTCCAAGCATTTGCATCTTCAAGTAAAGCTAGATCCAGATGCCCCAATAGTGTTATCAGAAACCTTCCTTTTTTATTATTGACACTTGTCCACAATTCTGGAAAATGTACAGCCCTTATTTCTTGGGCTATTGAAGTTCTCCCATATTCTTTGCTTCTGGAGCTCCTAACAGAAAACTTGGTCATTCTCATTCTTTTTCTCACTTCTTTCAACCTTCCTTTCCTATGTTTTGTCTCTATATGTTCCTGTGGTTACATCCTGGGTAAGTTTCTCAGCTCAGTCTCCCGTTACACTAATTCTCTCCTCAACCATGTCTAATGCTGCTGTTCAAACTACCCACTGAGTAATTAATTTCAACGAGAGTGTTTTTCACATCCAGAAGTTCTGTGTGGTTCTTTCCATAGCTCTGTGACCTTTTTCCAGTCACTCCCACTCTTTCAGTGTGGTTTCTAATGCTTTTAACTCCCTTAACTATTGTGTTTCATTGGATAATTTTTGTTGTTGGTTTGTTTTATTCTACAGTCTTTTTCATATGTTCTATTATCTCAAATCCTTGGTCTGCTGATCTTTCTATGTGAATTTTTTATGATTTTCTCTCATGGTAGAGCCTTCCTTCCTGGGGATTGTAATTGTTTTATTGTGAGCACCTCTTTTTTATATATATAAATTTATTTATTTATTTATTATTTGTTTGGCTGTATTGGGTCTTCATTGCTGCTCACAGGCTTTCTCTAGTTGCGGCAAGCGGTGCTACTCCTAGATGTGGTGCATAGGCTTCTCATTGCAGTGGCTTCTCTCGTTGCGGAGCACAGGCTCTAGGTGTGTGGGCTTCAATAGTTGTGGCTCATGTGCTCTAGAGCACAGGCTCAGTAGTTGTGGCACACGGGCTTAGTTGCTCTACGGCATGTGGGATCTTCCTGGCCCAGGGATGAAACCCATGTCCCCTGCATTGGCAGGCGGATTCTTAACCACTGTGCCACCAGGGAAGTCCCTATCGTGAGCACCTCTTGAGCTGTGGTTGCTTTGCTTGATGTGGTTCCTGAGGAATTTCTGTGTGGTTCTGCATGTGTATGGGTCCAGTTTCAAGTTAATATCTTTGCTTGCAACTCCTGTGCTGTTATGTGGTATAACTTCAGACTCCACTCCCAGCTATACGTGGGAGGGGGGGTGTCTGACTTCCAAGGGAGATGTTTTCCCACCCAGTCTCAGCACACAAAGAAGCATTGTTGCTGTGTCTCTGGCCCAGTGGGTAGGGTTTCTCCACCCCCTATATGGAGAAGAGTCCTGACTTTATATAAGAGGTCTCATCCCCCTCTGACATGTGCCCAGGTGGGCACCATCCCAGCCACTGGCTGGTAGGTCTTCTGAGCAGCTCTGTGCCCCTTAAGCCATCTCAGCAACAGTTACCTGTATGTACCACCTTGGTATGCATTCTTTTTTCATTTCGAATTCCTGGGAATTTGCATCTCTTATTTGTATATTTTTACCTAGTTTTTGCCTAGTTTATACTCAGCCAGTCTTCTCTGTTGTTGGGACATGCTTCTAAGATTCTTTCTCCCTGGACTTCCCTCTTGGTGCAATGGTTGAGAATCCACCTGACAATGCAGGGGACATAGGTTCAATCCCTGGTCCAGGAAGATCCCACATGCCGCGAAGCAACTAAGCCTGTGCTCCACAACTACTGAGCCTGTACTCTAGAGCCCACAACCCACAACTAATGAGCCTATGTGCCACAAATACTATGTCTGTGCTCTAGAGCCCAAGAGCCACAACTACTGAGCCCATGAGCCACAACTACTGAAGCCTGTGTACCTGAAGCCTGTGCTCTGCAACAAGAGAAGCTACTGCAATGACAAGTCTGTGCACTGCAACAAAGAGTAGCCCCCTCTTACTGCAACTAGAGAAAGCCCTCTCACAGCAAAGAACACCCAATGGAGCCAAAAATAAAAATTAATTAATTTTTAAAAAAAGATTCTTTTTCCCCTTCCCCAACTTTAACTTTCTTCTCCCCTGTGCTGGCCTCAGGTTCCAGTAGATCATCCCTAAGTGATTGCAGGATGGCCACTCCCGGTTCCAGGCTTGAATCCCAACTCAACAGCTCCAGGGGAAATAAATTCTGCTCTAATTCCAACAAAAGCCCAGAGATCAAGTCCCATTGGCTGGTTTGGATCATGTGCACCATCCTGAGCCAATCACTGTGAACAGGGTAATGGAATGTTCTGATTGGCCAGACCTTGGTCACATGCCCACCTCTGGAACTGGAAGGGCGGGTCCATCCCACCCATGCTGCTTGGACTCTGAATGGAGAAAAGACATGGTTCTGAAAGGAAAATTAGTGTTCTAGCTCCCATCGGAAAGGAGGAATGGAACCTGGTCCAGCCAAATAGAGGACCATCCCAGACCCTATGGTTTAGGTATTCACATTCTCACTTTTGGTTGGGGAAACTGAGGCACGGAAGTATTGGTTTAAAGAGAAATGTTCCCAGGGAAATAGTGGATCTGTGTATCTAATTCAAAACACCCACTTCAAACCATCTGCCCTTTGCCATGGTGTCCAGAGGCCAGGATTAGAGGAAACACAGGATCTTTTACCCACAACCGACCCCTAGGGTTCCATTAGCTCTTTTTTTAAAATTTTTATTTATTTACTTATTGGCTGCATTGGGGCTTCATTGCTGCACACAGCCTTACTCTAGTTGCAGCGAGCAGGGGACTACTGTTCATTGTGGTGTGTGGGCTCCTCACTGCAGTGCCTTTTATTGTTGCAGAACATGGGCTCAAGGGCTTCAGTAGTTGTGACAACAGGCTCAATAGTTGTGGCTCATGGACTCAAAGAGCACAGGCTCAGTAGCTGTGGTGCACAGGCTTAGCTGCTCCGCAGTATGTGGGATCGTCCAGAGCAGGCATCAAACCCGTGTCCCCTGCGTTGGCAGGCAGATTCTTAACCACTGTGCCACCAGGGATGTCCCCTGTTAGCTCTTCCCAACCATGAGATCACTGCCCATTTCCTTCCCCCCTCTACTCCCTGCTTCATGTTCATAACATCCATCAGATTGTCCAACAGGAGTTATCCTGGCCACTTCACAGCAATGCCCACCTATCTCCCTCCTAACCTCCAACCACCATCCTGCCTCCCTGTACAGTGAACTGTACATTAAAAAGTAAAACTTGGGAAATTCCCTGGTTGTCCAGTGGTTAGAGCTCTATGCTTTCACTGCCAAGGGTCCAGGTTCAATCCCTGGTCTGGGAACTAAGATTCCTCAAGCTGTGCAGCACAGTCAAAAAAAAATTGTAAAACTTAGCACATCAAACTTATGCAGAACTAACATCCCAGCCCAGCTCTAGGAAACATCCCAGCCTGCCACGATAGACAGCTATGCACTGTTTTTTTTTTGTTTTTTAATTAATTTAGTTATTTATTGGCTGTGTTGGGTCTCCGTTGCTGCACCTAGGCTTTCTCTAATTGTGGCAAGCAGGGGCTACTCTTTGTTGTGGTGTGTGGGTTCCTCATTACCATGGCTTCTCTTGTTGTGGAGCACGGGCTTCAGTAGTTGTCGCACATGGGCTCAATAGTTGTGGCTCACGGGCTTAGTTGCTCCATGGCATGTGGGACCTTCCTGGAGCAGGGATCAAACCTCTGTCCCCTGCATTGACAGGCAGATTCTTAACCACTGCACCACCAGGGAAGCCCTATGCATTGTTTATTCTCTGTCAGTCTTCTCTCCAAAAACTGCTCAGTGTCTGACACACGACCTAACACAGAAGAGGCTTTTAATACATGTCCCTGGAATGATGGATGAATGAAAATTGGACCACTCAGAGCCTGTTCTTAGAGGACTGGGAAGAATTCCAAACACATCACAATTGTCCCCTTCAGTCCCTGGCCTGGTCAGTGACCTCAGAGTCAAAAGCAGTCAGGAGACTGACAGCAACAGTTAAGGCTCAAGACAAAGTGCGTGGACTCAAACCCAGCTCTGTCACTTAGGGATGCAAACTTAGGGATATCACGTAGGGTGAGCCTCCGGCCCCTTCCGTGATCCAGTCTACTCACCTGTAGAATGAGAAATATAGATAATAGTATCTCCCTTGTATACTGATGTGCAGATTAAATGAGTTGATAATAAAAACCACTTAGAACAGGGGCTGGTACCCAGGAAGCACTATGGACTTCTTAGCCACCGTCATCACCATGGTAGGTAGAATCAAGGTGCACCAAAGACGACCACGTCTAATTCCTAGACCCTGTGAATATGTCACCTGATGTGTCAAAAGGGACTTCCTAGTGTGATTAAGGGTCTTGAGATGGAGAGGTTACCATGGGTTACGCAGAGAATGGGACACAATGAACTCAGTGTCATCACAAGGGTCGTGATAAGAGGGATGCAGGGGCATCAGAGTGAGGGGTAGGAAATGTGAAGTCTCAGTGGACACGCTCAAGTGACATCTCTGTTAATAAATTCAGTGGAGCCTGAATTCAGTTAGGGCTTTTTATAGGGTCTTTTCCCCTGGTAAGGATTACACTGGAGCTATCATTGCCTGTCTACATCGGTTCTTGTTTCAGTTAAGGTGGTTCTGGGATCTTGATATGAAACTTGGATGTTTTCTTCCCCAGATTCATCAGCCACCAGGTTAAGTCCTGCCCATGAGTCTTTGGGTTCTGTTCTAGGATGGTGAGAGGGAGGCAGGATCCCAAAAGAAGAGGGAGCTCACCCCTCTCACGTCCCCCGCGGTTTTCTAACTGCCCCTCTCCCCGCAGGAAGCTGTGGTCAGCACTTGGCTCCAGTTCAGCGATGGCTCAGTGACGCCCCTGGATATCTACGACACCAAGGACTTCACCCTGACCGCCACCTCCCTGGACGAGGCCGTCGTGTCCGTCCCCCAGCCCCGCTCACCCAGGTGGCCCGTTGTGATGGCCGAAGGGGAGGGCCAGGGGTCCCTGGTCCGAGTGGACCTGACCATCGCGGAGGCTTGCCAAAAATCCAAACGCAAGAGCATCCTGGCCGTGGGCGTCGGCAGCGTCAGGGTCAAGTTCGGCCAGAACGACGCCGACTCCAGCCCCGGCGGCGACTACGAGGAGACTGAAATCAAGAACCACGCCAGTGACCGGCGCCAGAAGGGCCCGGAGGGGCACCTGTACGGCAGCTCCTCCGCGGAGCGCGAGGACAGGGCCCTCCGGAGGGGCAGCCCCACGGCCAAGTCGCTGCTGGACAACAAGGTGGGCAAGAACAGCCGGCTGGACGGGGGCCGGCTGGCGGGCGAGGGCCAGCTGCAGACCATCCCCATCGACTTCGCCAACTTCCCCGCGCAGGTGGACCTGCCCCAGGCGGGGGGCGGGCGGGGGGCCGGCGACCTGGTCCAGACGCCCCGCGGTCTGAGCGACCTGGAGATCGGCATGTACGCCCTCTTGGGGGTCTTCTGCCTGGCCATCCTCGTCTTCCTCATCAACTGCGCCACCTTCGCCCTCAAGTACAGGCACAAGCAGGTGCCCCTGGAGGGCCAGGCTTCCGTGACCCACTCGCACGACTGGGTGTGGCTGGGCAACGAGGCAGAGCTCCTGGAGAACGCGGGCGACGGGTCCCCCCCGCAGGACGAACACACGACCATCATAGACCGAGGGCCGGGGGGCTTCGAGGAGAGCAACCGCCTCCTGCTTAACGGAGGTTCCCAAAAGCACGGGCAGAGCCAGGTCCCCAGGCCGGCCGACTCCGGGGGCAGGCAGGGCAGGGACCAGAAACACGAGCCCCTGCACTCGCCCACCTCCAAAAGGAAAAAGGTGAAGTTCACCACCTTCACCACCATCCCCGCCGACGACGGCTGCCCGACCGTGAACTCCATCCTCGGCGGGACCGATGATGACATCAAATGGGTGTGCCAGGAAGTGGGCGTGGGCGCCCCCAAAGAACTCAGAGACTATCTGGAGAAGTTCAAGGACAAGGCCTAGGTCCATTTGGCCGAAGGGCCAACGCCTGGACGCCCTCCTTCAGTTCCAGAGTAGATCTGAGGCTGAATTGTTGGAACGAGTTGGGAGTTCTGAAGCCGGGAAGGGACGTTTTTTGTAATCAAAGGTTGATGACCGCAGACTTTTGCAAGTTGGCAGAATAAACTCTGGGAAGGGAGCTGATTGAGACATTTGAACTCTGCGAGGCCAAATTAGGGAGGTTATTTTATGATCAAAATATAACCCAGACAAGCTACCAAAAAGTATTTGTTAAAAAAAATGCAAAAAGACAAATAAAAAGAGACAAGTAATCATCTGTCTATATTTCTAATAAAGGAGCAAAATGTATTAAAATGAGGACCTGCTAAGAGGCATCTTCCATTTTAATTCAATATCCCTTTTCCGAGGACAGGCTTTGAGTATCACCCTGGGCTTGGGGAGGAGAGGTTTCTGAATATCAGTTGCCCCTCTGGATAGCCCTGAGGATTTTTACATCTTTACTTAATAATCTTTTCTTTTTTCCACATTTTCTTTTTTCCCCTGCTTTTTCTCTTTGTGTCTTAGACTTCCATTTGGTTTATATTGAATGTTTATTCCTGAGAGTCAAATGGTATATTTTCCTAAATTAAACAAATTATATTCCTACATCAGATGAATTCTTAGAAACGATGTCAATTAATCCATTCTTTAAGTATTACAGTTCATGCTTTTCTATATCCCTCCAGCCTTGTTGATATTTGCTGGGTTTTCTACAATTAGAGGGAGTTCTCAGAGCCTTTGGGGGGATGGGGGGGAAGCTGCCTTCACCCACCGCACCCACCACCACACCTACCACTGGGCCAAAGCCAGAGGGTGGGACATTGGCAGAGGCTGGACCAGTGGGACACAGCCAGCAGCACAGAGCCCAGCAGGGGTTCCCCTGACCTCCTCCACGTCTCCATCACTGGTGTGGTGGGGATGCTTCTCCCAGATGAAGATGAGGTCAGATCCACAGGAGAAACCAGACCCACCAGTAATCAGCGCCAACCTCACGAGGTTGATCTATCCCTAGACATGCTGATACTACAAAATTAACAAGAATAAAAAACTGTTTGAGGGTTAGGTTTTTGTTGTTTTTTTTTTCCTGGCTGTTTTTCTTACTTTGTTGAGCAGGGTATACCAGCATAAACAGAAAAGATAAAAATCTATGTTAAATTGTCAATCAACTGTGTTTTTTTTTTTTAGCAGCCTAATTGTTAAGCAGCACATTGCAAAATGCATTCATCCAAAGTGAAGTATATGAGGTAGAGAAGACCACGAGGTAGGGACCTAAACCCCCAGACTCCATTCTGCCCGCAGCTGCTGGGGAGGAAGATGCCCTGTCTTCACGTGATGCTCTCAGCAAGGCGGCGCCCGCAGATACTGGAGATGCTTCCTGTTTTTATTTTTTTGGTTACTAAAATTGATAGCTAAGAAAGGGTCCTCAAAGCCTCATAACCTTAGCTGGACCTTTTAAAAAGATATTTCTAGCACGTATTAGAGACAGGAAAAAGGAGCTATTTATTTATACCTGTGATGCCAATTGTCATTAAAACATTTTCCATGGCTTGACGACTCAGTATCTTGTGGGCTGTCTCTTATTTCACTTAACTCCTGCTAGTTCCTCTCCCCGCCAAATGTACAACTTGTTGAAGAAATAAACTCTCTGCTAGGTTAGAAGGAAAACAATACACTGTTGGCTTGTTTCCCTCTTGATTTCTTGGCTGATCCAGAGTAATTCCTAACAAGGGAAACCTTCAATCACCTGTCCCCTGTCATCTACACCAGCAGTCCTCAAACACGAGCGTGCTCAGGGTCACAGGAGAAAACGTGCATTCCTGACGGGTTCCGGGGCGATGCTGATGCTGTTAGTCAGATGATCCCCCTGCTTTGTGAACTTCCAATTTATATCAGAGAAGAAGGAGAGCCTTGACATTGAAGGGAAAACTCTGTGGGATCTCTCATCTGGGGAAAAGGTGTCCTTTTATTCTCATTGTTTTTGTATTTGCTGTTGTTTGAAGTTTCAGTGGGATTGTGGTTGCTGTTGGCTGGTTGAGGGAAGAGAATTTTTTGGTTGAAGACAAAAGAGTGGTATGTTTTTAATGTTTTATTTTTTTAATTTTTAAAAAAAATGCTTTATATAATTTTTAAAGGTCACTTTCCACTTATAGTTATTACAAAATATTGGCTATAGTCCCCACGCTGTGCAGTATATCCTTATAGCCTATTTATACCTAATAGTTTGTACCTCTTAATCCTCTACCCTGCGTTGCCCCGCCCCCTCCCTCTCCCCACTGGTACCCACTAGCTTGTTCTCTGTGTCTGTGAGTCTGCTTCTTTTTTGTTATATTCACTAGTTGGTTGTATTTTTAGATTCCACATATATGTGATATCGTACAGTACTTGTCTTTCTCTGTCTGACTTATTTCACTTAACATAATACCCTCCAAGTCCATCCAGGTTGCTGCAAATGGCAAAAGGTCATTCTTTTTTATAGCTGAGTAGTATTTCATTGTATGTATGTACCACATCTTCTTTATCCATTCATCTGTTGACGGACACTTAGTTTGCTTCCATGTCTTGGCAGTTGTAAGTAATGCTGCTATGAACACTGGGGTGTGTGTGTATCTTTTTGAGTTGTGTTTTGGTTTTTTTGGATACATACCCAGGAGCAGAATTGCTGGGTCATAGGGTAGTTCTATTTTTGGTTTTTTGAGAAACCTCCATGCTAATAACAGCCATATGGAGACATAATTCACATAACATAAAATGGACGTGTTTAGAGTGTACAATTCAGTGGTTTTTAGTATATTCACAGAGTGGCATCACATCAATTTTAGAAATTTTTTATCATCCCCCGAAGAAACTCCCTTCTCATCAGATTCACTCCCCATTCCTCCCCCCGCCCCCCAGATCCCCAGCCCCAGGCAACCACTGATTTACCCTCTGTCTCCATGGATTTGCTTGGAGGGAGAGACACCGGGGGGTGGGGTAGTATCTATATAATTAGGAGAGAGTCTGTAAGAAACCAATGGGATTCATACATTGTAACTGCTTTTTTGTTTTCGGGGTTTTTTCTGGCCACGACACATGGCCTTGTGAGATCCTAGTTCCGCGACCAGGGATGGAACCCAGGCCCTCGACAGTGAAAGCATGGAGTCCCAACCACTGGGAATTCCCTGTGTATTTCTTAATCGAGGCACCAGGAGAGCTCTGTTTTCCCACAGTGTGGCTGCACATGTGCAGTGAAAGCAAACAGCCTGAAAGGCCTTTTGTGTGGAAACCACATCCACTCCTAAATCGAGCTCCTTACCTAACTATCTCATGCATTGCTTTAAAAGATTCAGGCTTCAAATAGAGACAAAGAGGACTGTGGTTGGATCTCTGCTGGTTGCCTCATTTCTGCCCTGAGTTAAACTTTTAAAGGGCCAGCTGCTGACCTTGGGCAGATAACCTCCATGGTCCACTTGGGGTCAATTGAGTGGCCCCAGTTCAGAGAGCCTGAGACAGTGAGAGTGGCTGATGACTTCCTCAGGGAGCGCCTGACATGGCTTCAGTAGACCTAAGAGTCCATGATGGCGGGGGGGGGGGGGGGGGGGAGGGGGCAGTGGGTCCCATTTGCCCTGGGAATGTCCTGGTTTTAAAACTGAAATCCTCTCAGGATAAAGAGGATACTTGGCCACGCTGGTCTATGGAAGTGACTCCAACTATCATTAAAAACTTTCCATTGGTCATTTCAGGTGATCAGGGTGTCATGGATTTAAAATGTCTCTTTTACTGCAAACGAAAGACTCCAATATGACCTCACGTAGGGAGGCACACAGCTCCAGTATTGCCAGAGTCTGAAACAAACTGGAAGGTTTGTCAAGGATGTCTGCTCTCCTTCCTGGCTAAGTACCAGCACTGCCCTACCCACCAAGCCCGCCTTCCCTTGGGACGTGAGACTGTGACCCCACTGAATGAGTCTGTGAGTGTCTGACCTCTGATTGACTCCCCAGGATGGGTGTCAGCTCCATGCTACAATAAGGTCACAGGGGTTGAGTGTGTGTCATCTCAAATAAGGTGCTGCATTTTTAGAGTGATGTGAGGCTGTCAGACTGGCAGGTGGACAAAACAAGAGCAAGACTGTCCAGTTCTAACTTCCTGTTAAAATGACCGGGTAGAACAAGGGTAGCTTGGCTCTTGGATGCTAATCCCATGATTCATTTCACACACACTTATTGAGCACCTGCTGTGTGCCTGGTTCTGGGAGCACACCAAGGATTGAGTAATTAACAAAATTTCAAGGCTCTGCCAGTCAGAGGGTGGAGGCAGAGAAGGGGGCAGTTATAGCACAGAATGGCAGGGGATAGGGGAGGTGGGCAGTGCCTTCACCCCTGTTGCCCTTCTGCTCCCACCGGCTCATCCATAGTCACTTGTAGACTCCAGTCAGACTGATGACGTCTCAGAACACAAGGCTCTGAAAAAGAAACTGTCCTTTCTTATATGTGAATAGATCTTAATTAATAATACAGGGGACTTCACTTGTGGTGCAGTGGTTAGAACTCCGTGCTCGCAATGCAGGGGGGCCAGAGTTCAATCCGTGGTCAGGGAACTAGATCCCACGTGCATGCTGCAACTAATCAGCCCTGAAGCCACAACTAAGGATTCCGAGAGCTGCAACTAAGGAAGCCGCCTGCTGCAACTAAGACCTGGTGCAACCAAATGGATAAACAAATTTTTTTAAATAAAGGAAAAAAATTAATATTACATTTGACCCTGCACAATGCAGGGGTTAGGGCGCCAACCCTCCCCGCAGTGGAAAATCCAAGTATAGCTTATAGTCCTCCCTCTTATTTGTGGTTCCTCCTTATCTGTGTTTCCCAATCAGTGGATTCAACCAACTCTGAATCTTGTGAGACTGTAGTATTTACTACTGAAAACAATCCACATATAAGTGGACCCTCGCAGTTCAAACCCATGGTGTTGGAAGGTCACCTGTAATATTTATTAGCATTAATCTTTATTATGAGCAACAATAATTTATGAACATTATTTTAATAATATTAACATAACTACAAGAATAATAATAATGAGATTCCATTTAGTCTGGACCAGACTCGCTGTTAAACATCCCTGACTGTGTGTTGTTATTCACTCACAACAACCCTCTGAAGGCAGGTGTGTTACCCCCCATATCAGAGATGAGGAAACAGGCTCAGGACATCCTTCTCAAGGTCAAGACTAGGAAATAGGACTTCCCTGGTGGTGCAGTGGTTGGGAATCTGCCTGCCAGTGTGGGGGACAGGGGTTTGGTCCCTGGGCCAGGAAGATCCCACATGCTGCGGAGCAACTAAGCCCGTGCACCACAATTACTGAGCCTGTGCTCTAGAGCCCACAAGTCACAACTACTGAGCCTATGCACTGCAACTACTGAAGCCCATGCACCTAGAGCCCATGCTCTACAACAAGAGAAGCCACTGCAAGGAGAAGCCCATGTACTGTGACAAGGAGTAGCCCTCACTCGCCACAGCTAGAGAAAGCACACACACAGCAATGAAGACCAAATGTAGCCAATAAATAAATAAATAAATTTATTTAAAAAATAAAATCTAATGAAGTGTTTAAAAAATGAAAAAAGACTAGGAAATAGCAGAGCCAGAACTCAAACCCATGACTGTGTCTCCAAAAACTGTCTTGATTATTATACTAATACAAGCTTTACATATATTTTCTTGTGTTAAAAATGTAATAAAATTGACCAAAAAAAAAAAAAAAAAGCTCTTCAGGCTCATTACACAAAACCTAGAAAATGAAGAAAAGTGTAAGAAATAAAGGGGAAAAAAAGGCCTCTGGTCCTTCCTCCCAGAAATAAAAATTAATAAGTCATCTTACACACAATTCAGTGTTTTTTTTCAAATGGTGGACATAATTTTGCCCAGTCCTACTCATATTTTGAAAGTATACCATTATAAGTGTGACTTTTAAATTACTTTTCCAATTTTAAAGGTAGCCCAAGAGCATTGTAAACAATTTCTAAAGAATGACCGAATTCACCCCTATTGGAGCTATAGTGATGTCCTTGTAGGTTTTTATGCTTGGATTTCTTTTTTCTTCCACAGTTGAGATCAAAGTGCAAATATTGACTTTTAAGTATAATTAACAGGGAAAGTTCTGCAACCCTCAATCAGAGGTGATAGGGCTCCCACGTGCGTGTAGCAGACTGTGGGCTACATGAGGGGGCCCCTCAGGAGAAGTGGGGACTGGGGACTAAAATCCAGCCCAATCTTTACTTGTCAGTATGGCTGCACCTGGAGGAAAAGCTTATGGCGCCCCTTTAAACAAGAGCACCATGTGCTTGCCAAGAGAGCAGCCTGGCCTGCACCTTCCAAGTGGAGGCTACAGTGTACATCTTGCCCCCAACGGCAAACGGAGCCACGGAAGATGAGGTGAAAGGAATCAAGGTGATGGCCAGCCTGCCTCAGTGAGTAGCTGCCTCCTGTGAGGGTGATGAAGAGCTTGCTCATATGGACAAACTCTTCTGTAAATAATAATGACACAAGTGGCCCAAAGGCCACAGAACAGCTGTTTCGAGGCAGGGGAGAACAGCTGGGATTGAGACAGGTGGGGACCTGGGACCTTGGACCCTTTGCTTCAGTGCTTGCACCTGGACAAACGTCTCCTCAAGCAAAAAAAAATACAAAGAAACTATAAGGGACTAAAATAACTGCATGCATGCGCAGTTGGGGCAAATTATGGACAAAAGATACAAAAAGACAAAAAAGCAAAAAAAAAAAAAAAAAAAAAAACCAACTGCCAGTTCTGGAGGGCCCAGAGCAAAAGCAGGGGATGGGAAGACAAAGCAGGGTTCTGTGCATCCTCCCTGTCCTCAACACCACCATAGGGGTGGGCAGACCACCTAAGCCACCCCTCTGGCCCGACACTTGCACACACCCCTACCCTCAGCACATATACGGAACCAGCTCTCCCACGTAGGGGAGCGAGCAAGGGAACCTGTTGTTTGTTCTCACCCCCTGCCCCTGCTCCAGCAGGGACCCCAATAAAGCCTGATCTGAATTTCTTATCAGGCCTCTTATGATTTCTATTGATTAAGGAGGCCAAGAATCCTGGTTGGTATCACAGCAATCAAGACCGGAGGACAAAGATCCCAAGGAGAGGGGACGGGTACAGAGGTGAGCCCCACATTGGCCACCACGCTCTCCCCTTGGGGTGTTACTGTATTGTTCACAGACTGGAGGAAATGTGATAGCCCAGAACTTGCAGCAGGCTCACTGGGCTGGACAGGCAAAAACTATGTCCAGGACGCTGGAGGCTGTAGGGCACTGAGGGTCTGAAATTTCTGAGATAAGAGATTTGCAGGGAAGTGAGCCCAGTGCACAAATTCCTCTTCAGGCCTTTGCCAGCTTCTCAATGGGATATGAAAACAGGATAGGGAGGCGTTAAAGGCTGAGCTGTGGTGTGGGTGATCTCCTAGGGACCTTTTTGGTTCAGAGCTGCCCTAGGAAGATGTAAATTCCAGGCACTCCCTGGCATCTGTGCAGGTAGGAGAAGTGGGGTTTGCTAAGGAAAAGCCAGAGCTGCTGGGTCTTGGAAGGGGAAGCAGGTGAAATTGGGCAGACAGGGGATGGTACCCAGAGGTCTGGATCCAGGCATCCTCCATTAAAAGTATTAATCAAATCTTCACACAGACCTTTGCAAAAGTTTCGACTCTGGCAGAAGAGAGGTAGATGGGGCAGGGACAGCTCTGTTGGGACACTCAAGGTGGCCCAGAAGGTCAGAGAAGGCCACTCTGAGGACATGTGGCCTGAAGCATGGGATTCCTTACAGGCACTAGGATGTGACCTAAATAAAATACCAGGCAGAGGGAAGCGCAGATGCAAAGACCCTGCACAGGGAGGTGAGCGCATGGTAGGAACCAGCCACTGAGAAAACACGGGGCTGGAAAGACTGGTTTCCCAGTGGCGTGAAGATGGATTCACAAGTATAAAAATTCATTCTCACTTCCCTCACGACTGTGGAGGACACAGCTCCATGGGGACAGAGGCCAAAGGCCCAGATAATATATTGGCTTTTAAAATGGCCATTTTTCCCACGTTCTTTATTCAAATATTTGGCCAAATGTTTTGGATTGGTCTCTGCATCTCAAAATTTCCATCTGGGACTTCCTAGGTTGTGTAGTGGTTAAGAATCCACCTGCCAATGCAAGAGACATGGGTTCGATCCCCGCTGCCACATGCTGCAGAGCAGCTAAGCCTGTGCACCACAACTGTTAAGCTCGTGTGCTGCAACTACTGAAACCCGTGCGCCTAGAGCCCATGCTCCACAACAAGAGAAGCCACCACAATGAGGAGCCCATGCACCACAACGAAGAGTAGCCCCCACTCTCCGCAACTAGAGGAAGCCCGTGTGCAGCAAAGAAGACCCAACACAGCCAATAAATAAATGAATTAATTTAAAAAATTTCTATCTGGAAGAAGCTACAATTGGGTGGTTTTCTTAAGTAAGCCCTTCTAAACAACAAACAAATAAACAAAAAGAAAACCCAAGGGCTGTGACAGTCAAGTCCTGTTTTAGGAGTTTTCTGAGGTGGAGATGCTCACTTAAAAATTTGGATCTACAGAGGAACTTATTTACAAAACAAACAGACTCACAGACGTAGAAAACAAACATATGGTTATCAAAGGGGAAGGGGGGAGGGATAAGTTAGGAGCATGGGTTTAACAGATATGCATTACTCTATATAAAATAAATAACCAACAAGAATTTACTGTATAGCACAGTGAACTATATTCAATATCTTGTAATAACCTATAGTGGAAAATAATCTGAAAAAGAATATATATGTGTGTGTATATATATACATGTATATAATATATTATATATCCATATATGCATATATACATATATATTTTATGTGATATATTCACATATATATCACATAAAATATATATATATCTGAGTCACTTTGCTGTACATCTGAAACTAACACAATATTGTAAATCAACATAGTTCACTTAATAAATAAATTTGGATCAAGAAGGGTTTACAAAGTAGAACTAGGAAGAAGAAGGAAGTCAGGTTATCCTGTTCCCACTCTCTTTTTAGGAGAAGATCATGTTTCAAAGAATGAAGCAAATTATAACCTTTTTTTCAATTTATTTTCTACCGACCAAAACGTTCTGTCCAAAAAGCCTTTTTTTCCCCTGTGTCAAAGAGGGCGTATGGGTGGAAAGAAATTACCAGACTGTGAAATTTCATTGATTTAAAAAATCCAGGTTAATTCAGGGTCCAGATTTACATTTTCCTTCATTTATGTTGTCTTCTAAGTGAAGGGTGGGATTGGAAGAGCTGAGCCGTGTTGAGCAGTGAGGATATGGTCTCAGGATGCTGTGCTTTCAGAGCTTTGCTTTCGCGGTGGAAAGAGTCATTCCATGAAATGCGACAGTCCAGAGTTAGCCTGGATATAGTCAGGAACAGGGCACTCACAGGATGAAACTCATTCACCTGTTCGTTCAGTAAATACTGAGAACTTTCTGTGAATAAGACACTCCTCTATGTACTTGAAATAATAGACAAGAGGGTTGGGGTCTTTATCCACATGGAACGTATGTTCTTGTTGGGAAAATAGATAAAAACAAACATGAGCTGGATCAATGAGATGCTCTCAGACTGTGAAAATACTATGCTATGAAGTGCGATGAAGAAAGTAAACAGAGCGGTGAGGAATCATTGGACACCGTGCGTGGAAAGGGACTTGTTCCCACAGGGTAGGCATGCGACAACATTGAATTTGAGAATTTAGGAACAAACCCAGCTATCCCTGGGTCACAGGGATCCAGACAAAAAGAACGGTAGATGCAAAGGTCTGAAGCAAGAAGGAGCGTGTTGCTGTATTTGAGAACTAGAAAAAAGCCAGCGTGGCTGGAGGCAGCAATTGCGGGAGGAAATGGTGGAGAATGATGCCAGCCTAGGATGGCATGGGAAGGAGGGTGGCCATCATGGAGGCCTCTGGAGGGTTCTAAACAAGACAGTGAATTTCCCTGAATCGTGCTGAAAAGATCGGTAGCCTCGCCGTGAGAGGCGCGCATTAGGGAGAGCATCCCATCAGGATGGGGCTCCTTCCACCATGTGCTGTCTTCCTTCTTTCTCTCCTCTCACTTCCCCAGCTCCATGTGAGTGCCTCCTTGAAATGAACTATTGCAAAAGTAATCCCTTGCTCCCAAATCCTCGTCCCAGGTTTTGCTTCCGGAGGAACCCAATCTAAGACGTTAAGACCAGCAGGATTTGCTAATAGATCATATCTTGGGTTACAAGAAAGCAAAGATTCTGGGATTTTTAATTGTGCAAGTGGCAGATAGTCTATCCATTTACCAAGATGATAATTGAATGATTTTTTTTAACTTCAACAAATGGCATCCCTAGAAATTCTGTGGAATTTTTAAGCCCAAGTGAGCAGAATGCCAGTTCTATGTGGGATCAGGATCAGAGTACCAGGGATGTGAAATCAGGGTAAACAGCCATCATCCCTCTTCAGCGTGTCAGTGTTTGTGTTGTGTGTTTTGTCTGGTTTTTGACTACCTAGTATTCTTCTTTCTCCACCTTCCCTTGGATAGTTTTACCTGGTGAAGTGCCTCATCCCAGTGGAGTCCACGATCAGTTTCACACCCAGGAAAACAAACACAAATTGCAGCAGACCCCGAATTATATAAAAATTTGAGGACTAGGCTTACTGGGATGCAAAGCAGTGTTTAAACACCCACCAGGCACTTTCCGCTAAAGGAAGAGCAATTACATGAAAAAGAAATGTTGTAATACCGAGTCAAAGTTCAGAAGTAGCAAATAAGATGATATTCCTCACTTCTACCCTAAGTTCCTATTCCCTGTTTGTATCAAGGATACTCATGGCCTTGAGCAGACGTGGAAAGTTCTAGAATCTTCTACTTCTTAACTGACTTAAATTATAAATAAATGACTTTATATAGTAAACACAAACGGGCTTCCAATTTAAATAACCTCAAGATACGAAAACTTATTTTTGGTGGAATGGCTTTTTAGGCCACAAAATCAGGTATGTAAAAAATATCATTTTCTTTTCTTTTTTACCCCTGTAACTGAAAATAATTTTTCTTATGAAGTCTTTTACCTTTAGGGACAAGAATTTTATTTCAAGCAATTTGGATTTTCTTCCTTGCTCCCCAAGGATGCATCTAAGTTCCAACAGGCTGAAGTAGTGTCATGAAATTATCCTGGTAGTAGGAGATGGAGACCATATCTAGTGGGGCCATCTGTCCATGAAGGTGTCATCTCAATGCAACCATCTTGTAGGTCCAGCTCCCATTCAACTTACTCCCAAACTGCTCTAGAATTCCCCAGGATTATTCTAGTTCTCTCACCCCTTACCAGATCTGAGGAAAACCTGGGTGGAGCTAGGGAAAGCCATTCCCCACTTCCATGCTACTCCTGCCTGCATCGAAATTCTTTGCAACAAACCACTTTGGGGGGTAAGGGAATTCTTTGATGTAAGTATTTAGCTATGTCTGCCTTAACAGAAATTAAATGACTGTAGAAAAACTAAGATGTGTGTCTCACAGACTTGAGTTGGAATATTTGAAATCTGTATTTGCTACATTTAATTTTTTAACATGGCCTTGATCAGTCACCTTCCTCAAAGCTTTGCTCTACAAAAGGACCCACCAGAAGAGTCTTTAAAGAGGAAACATACATGTTATATTTCAAATATGATTTTGCTCTGCACACAATGTTTAGGAACACATCAGTATATAGAACAAAGTACACAGAGTTACAGGAGGCAGGTAGAAGAATAAGGTGAATTCAGTGCATGTTGGTGTTTATACTCTTAGCTCAATGCTTAGGACAGAAGATGCCTCAGGAGACCTCACCTGAATGAATGGGCCAAAGGCAAAATGAGAGCCAGTCTAGGCAAGTCATTGGCCCCCGATTAATTTTTTGTTCAATGTTTGTGTGACTCTGATATAATACACCCCTTCTTCTGGCACACAAAGATTCAAGAATCAGACATACCTGGTACAAATCTGATTCTACCACTTGAATGGGATAGAATGTACAACTCAATCCTGAAAGTAATCATTGTTTGGCACCAACTCTTAAATTCCACCATTATGTTTGATTTGTAATTTCATTTGGGTATGGCCCAAATAAACCTCCCTTGTTGTTTTTAAGGAAGACATACTGATGTCTCAGGTGTAATAATAACAATAATAATAACAAATACTTCTGGTAGTCTGAATAATGGCTCCCCAAAGATGTTGACATCCTAATTCTTAGAAGCTGTGAAAACTTTAACTTACTTGGCCAAAGGGACTTTGCAGATGTGATTACATTCAGGGTCTTCAGATGAAATTGAAACAAGAGGGAATGAGGAGAAAAAGATGGCGGCGAAGTAGAGAGATGTGGAGTGCATCCCTCTCCACAGATGCATTGGGAATGCACAGAAGGACGCAGTCATTCCCACAGAGAACCAGCTGAACACCAGCAGACGGCCTCGGACACCAGAAAGGGCTGTGGGGAGCCCGACATAGCCGGTAGGGAGGCATCTATGAGGGCTCAAAGAGGGGGAAGAGGCAGAGCTGTGGCAGACGGGAGGGAGTGAGAAACATACCGAGGGTCCGCAGCGCAGCTCAGCGTTCCCGGACCGAGACATCGATCCGTGGCTGAACGGAGGGTCCAGGAGCGGGAGCGTGGGAACCGGAGAGCTGGTTCAGGGGGAGAAACATTGTTGCCGGTAGGGTGACGGACCAAGAGGACAGGAGGGAGGAGGTCCGCGGAGAGGAGTGCTGGCCCCTGAGAGCTGCCCGGCCATGATGGCGGCTGGAGGCTGCAGGCTCCTGGGCGGGGGGGAGGAGCCGCGCGCATAGCCTCTCCCTCTCTTTCGGCGCCTCTGCAACAGGCAGTGGAGAGACGCCCTGCGGGCCACCTAAGGCGCTCAGGGATAACAAGCACCCTCAGGCGCTCGGGCGGGGCTAGATTAAAACTCCTTGCAACGCCAGCAGCAGGGAGGCTGCCAAGAGAAAAAAAAAAAAACCAGCACCAAAAAGAAAAAACCCCGAGAGAGGCCCAACTCTAAGACTTTCTGTGTACGCCTGAACCACCAGCGCCCTCTGCAACAGGCACCTCCAAGCCTGACTGAAACAACAGTGCACCACTGCTCACTCACTCCCAGGAGAAGGAGCCACTATTGTACCCTCTCCCTCCCCACACACCGAGGCTTACAGACGAACAATAAAGGAACCTCTGCTGGTCACAGAATAACGCAAAAAAAAAAAAAAAAAACCCAAGGCAAGGAGAAGGACACTTACAGCTGAGACGCTAAGGAAACAGAAATAGTAGTATCAATACCTATTGAACTGGTCCATTCTGGGATCAGTTCTGGATTTTTTTTTCTTTTTTATTTTCTCTCTCTCTCTTTTTTTTTTTTTTTTTTTTTTATTTATTAAATACGATCTTAGCCCTAAGGGATCTACAAGTTTTACAACATAATTTTTTAAGGATATTTTTTATTCTTTTTTTTTTTTTTGCCTTTTTATATACTTCTATATCTAGCTAAGTTTTTGGTAGTACGGACAAAATATCTTTCATACTTTCCTTTCATCCCTTTCTTTTACACACTTCTATTCCTTTCTTTTTATTTCCATATTTCCAACCACATTACGCTCTTCTGTTCCCCTTTCTTCCAGCCATGTTAAGTGTATTTTATCTTAACATACTTATAAGCAACACTATCGGTCTGCTCAGACTCCTTGCTCTATTCTCCAGATGATCCAGTGCCTTGGTATTAATATTAGGCTTTTGTCTTTATCTTAGTTCTTAGTACAGTTGTCTAATTACATTCTGAGAATCTCCATTCTCTCTGGCATTACTCCAGCTCATTTCTATATTTGATC
Organism: Hippopotamus amphibius kiboko; assembly: GCF_030028045.1. Taxonomy (NCBI): domain Eukaryota; kingdom Metazoa; phylum Chordata; class Mammalia; order Artiodactyla; family Hippopotamidae; genus Hippopotamus; species Hippopotamus amphibius. The sequence goes on from NC_080193.1 coordinate 24,175,938, forward strand.
CTAGCTTACAAAATCTCCCTGGATTGATGTTTGTATGTGTAGGGTGTTATTTGTTGTTTGTTTGCTTTTGCTTTTGTCTCTGATTTGTTCTGTTTCAGTTGTCAATTTCTGCTGGGTTTCTCTTTGAATATCTGATAGCACACTGGGGTTCTGTCAGGTCTTTCTAGAGCCTTATGTCCTAACGGATTCAATAATTTTGTGTCTTACACATGTATGTGTTTCCTAGACTGAATATTCGTTTAATCCAATACTTGGACATTAGTCTGAGGCTTGGACAGTCTTCTATAAACACCTCTATCACCAGGACAAGCAACCCCAAAAGCTTGGACAACCATGAGGAAACAAAGAAACCCCATGCAGGCAAAGGAGCAGGAAAAAAACCCACAAGACCAAATAAATGAGGAGGAAATAGGAAAAATGCCTGAAAAAGAATTTAGAGTAATGATAGTAAAAATGATACAAAATCTCAATAACAAAATAGAGAAAGTACAAGAAACAGTTCATAAGAACTCAGAAAAACAAACAGCAATGGATAACAAAATAACTGAAATTAAAAATACTCTAGATGCTATAACCAGCAGAATGACTGAGGCAGAAGAACGAATAAGTGAGTTGGAAGATAGAATGGGAGAAATAAACGCCACAGAGCAGGAAAAAGAAAAAAAAATAAAAAGACTAGAAGACAGCCTCAGAGACCTCAGTGATAACCTTAAACGTACCAACATTCGAATTATAGGCATCCCAGAAGAAGAAGAAAACAAGAAAGGGTCTGAGAAACAAGAGGGAAGGGGGCAGGGCACAACTTTCAAAGAATGACAGAGCTATAGGACATGACATAAACTGGTCAGAACCAACTAGGTCCAAGATGGCAGAAGATTCGACTTCCAGTTGACCTTGAGCCTCATATATGCTCATTGTAATGCTTTAGCATCTGTATGACACACCAACCACCACAGTGACAGTTCCAAGGCCAATCACAAAAGGCCAAAAAGTGGGCAGTGGCCCAATTCCTGGAAATCCCCACCCTTCCCCGAAATAGTTGGAATAATCCTCCTGCTCACTAGCTTATGAAATTGCCCAGCCCATAAAAACTAACCACCCCATATTTATCAGGCTCTCACCTTCTGAGATGGCCCACACTCTGTCTGTGGAGTGTGTTTCGCCCAAGGTTGTTCTCGCCTTTTGAGAGGGACCGCCTTCTGTCTATGGAATGTGTATCTCTCTAAATAAATCCACTTCTTACCTATCACTTTGTCTCTCACTGAATTCTTTCTGCAATGAGACTTAAAGAACCTGAGCTTCAGTAAGTTCTGAGACCAGGTGGGTGATATCAATTAAAAGACCTGTGAGTTCAAGCCCCAATCTGAGTTTGCACAGTTTCTGAAAGTTTTACCCTTGATTATCCAAGTGGGTTCAAAGTCATTGCAAGGGAGACAAGAGGGAGACAGTCAAAGAAGAAGATGTAACAGGGAAGCAGAGGTCAGAGTAATGCAAACAAAAGGTCACGAGCTAAGGAAAGCGAGGCTTCCTCTAGAGGGCAAAAGAAGCAAGAAAACAATTCTCCCCTGCCTACGCCTTGATTTGAGGACTTCTGAGCTCCAGAACTGTTAAAAAAAAAAAAAAAGAAAAAGAAAGAAAGAAATTGCATTGTTCTAAGCCACAAATTGTCCTTTGTTACAGCAGCAAGAGGAAACCCATACACTACTTCATTGGGTTGTTATGAAGACTTGATGCTAATAGTAACAAAGAACATTGATAGAACTATGTGTGTACTGGGTCTGCAACAAGTGCTTTAAAAATATTAACTCATTTATTCCCCACAACAAACCTGTGGGGTAAGTAATAGTATTATTAGTGCCACCCTTTTGCATTTGAGAAAAGTGGATCGACAAGAGATCTCATCATTTAATGAGAGTCATCAAGCTATTTAGGGGGTCAAGTCAGCACTGGAACTGAGCAGCCTGGGCCCAGTGCCAAGCCCCTAACCACTGCACAACACTTCCCCTCACCTAGAACAGCACATGAGCCAACTACTGAGCACTGCATGCCTTGCTCTGATCTCTCTGAATCAGGGAGCAATGAGAGGACAGCCAGTCACGTATTTCCTTCCACCTGGAGCACAAAAGCAGCTTTCAAGACTGTGGCCAAATCCCCAGACCTGTGGACCTTACTTTCACTCCCTCTCCTGACCCAGTGGATTCTCCCCCGCAGGTAGGGAAACTATCTGCAAAAAGCAGGCCTGCCATTCACGCTGCCTGGAAGTCCACCTGGCAACAGCCCCCAGCATAAATTAGGATCATTGAGCCCGTTGTTTGGGAAAGAGCTTAAGCTCCATTTCAATTCTGAAATAAAAGGTCAGAGCCAAAGAGTCAGCCACAGAGAGGCTAAACCCAATCTTGATGTGAATGTCCATGTAATTACACTCCTGCCCACCGGGGCCCCTCCCATCTTCCCTCCCTCTCCTAATCTGACACCCTTATCATCTTGAATCTATTTTCTCTCTTTGGTTAATTGAAAACAAGCAGGCTTTAGGAAGAGTCCTGCTTCTTCTTGAGTGACCAATGAGATGACCGCTCCTACCAGCCATCAGAGAACACTCTCCTGCCCCCTAGGGCTGCTAAGCACCCCAGGCTTCTCTGGCCAGGTGGGTAGGCACTAGGTCACCAGATGGTGAGGGAGTGAGAAAAGGATTGGAGAAGCTGAGGACTCTGTTTTCTAGACTGGTCCCTCTGTGGGTGTGTCTGACACAATTCTGTGTGTCCAGAGGTTGGGCAGACCACACATATGCACGTTGCCCCTCATGCCTGTCCTGACAGATGCATGTGATAACATAGACCCACCTGTGCTTGCTTCCTGATCCAACATGCTAAGGACACACTATTCATTGGGAAAGTACAGATGCTGGATTGGGGTAGGTACTGTTAGGGGAACCATTGATGGAAGCTTCTTGCCCTGGCCAGACACCATAGAAACCATGTGCACAAGTTATCTTACAACAGGAGGTCCTGGTAAGGAATGTGGCTCTAACAAGCTACCACCAACTGGAAGAATTCAGGAAAAGTCAAGAGGAGAGAGGAGACAACACATGTCCTACCAACCTCCCAGAATCCTTGTCACTGGAATCCATCCTGGCTGAGCGATGCACGTGCCACCAGGAAGGACCCTGAGTTGGAATGATTGGCCAGAGACAACGTGGAAACTCACCCCATCACCATAAAACCCAAGACTGCGAGCCACATGGCAGAGTAGTCCTCCTGGGCTCCCTCACCCTCCTGCTCTCCACCGGGTGCCCCATCCCAATAAAGCCTCTTGCTTTGTCAGCATGTGTGTCTCCTCGAATCATTCATTTCTGAATGTTAGACAAGAGCCCACTCTCGGGCCCGGAAAGGGGTCCCCCTTCCTGCAATAGTATGACTGTCCCTATGGGATGGTGAGGATGTGGAATTCTAACCAGAGATCAAGGGGAGGGTGGTGGGGGACCTCGTACAGCTCAAAAGCCTGGATTTAAAGCCTGGGTACATCATTTCCTTATTTAGGGGGACACTTGGCAAGGGAGACAGAGATTCTGTCCTTGTTCCCTCTTGGGTGTTCAATGCTTTGCACATAGCAGCTTCTCAATAAATATACTGGCTGTATGAATACATAAGAGATATTTCATGGTGCTCTTAGACCAGCACTGTCTAATAAAAACATAATGTAAGCAATATATGTAAATTAAAATTTTCTAGAAGCCACATTTTAAAAAGTAAAAATAAAAAAGATTAATTTTATTAAACTTAATCCAATTTACCTAAACTATTATCCTTTTGACATGTAATCAAATAAAAACTTTTAGTGGATATTTTGCATTTTTGCAGCAAATCTTCGAAATCCAGTCAATTCTGTATAAATATAGTCAATCCCTAGTAAAATACTGAGAGCACATCTTTTTTTTTAAGAACTTTTATTGAGATATGGTTAACAGACAATAAACTGCATATATTTAGAGTGTACTATTTGGTATCCCTATCTCCCAATTCATTCCTCCCCAACCCTCCTTGCTTTCCCCACTTCGTGTCCATATGTTTGTTCTCTACATCTGTGTCTCTATTTCTGCCTTGCAAACCAGTTGATCTGTACCATTTTTCTATATTCCACATATATGTGTTAATATATGATATTTGTTTTTCTCTTTCTGACTCACTTCACTCTCTATGACAGTCTCTAGGTCCATCCATGTCTCTACAAATGTCCCAGTTTCATTGCTTTCTACAGCTGAGTAATATTCCATTGTATATTTGTACCACATCTTTTTTATCCATTCATCTGTTGATGGGCATTTAAGTTGCTTCCATGTCCTGGCTATTGTAAATAGTGCTGCAATGAACATTGGAGTGCATGTGTCTTTTTGAATTATGGTGTTCTCTGGGTATATGCCCAGCAGTGGGATTGCTGGGTCATATGGTAGTTCTATTTTTAGTTTGGCAAGGAACCTCCATACTGTTCTCCATAGTGGCTGTATCAATGTACATACCCACCAGCAGTGCAAGAGCTTTCCCTTTTCTCCACACCCTCTCCAGCATTTACTGTTTGTAGATTTTCTGATGATGCCCATTCTAACCACTGTGAGGTGATACCTCATTGTCATTTTGATTTGCATTTCTCTAGTAATTAGTGATGTTGAGCAGCTTTTCATGTGCCTCTTGGCCATCCATATGTCTTCTTTGGAGAAATGCCTATTTGGGTCTTCTGCCCATTTTTTGATTGGGTTGTTTGGTTTTTTTTTTTTTTTTGATATTGAGCTGGGTGAACTGTTTATATATTTTGGAGATTAATCCTTTGTCTGTTGATTCATTTGCAAATATTTTCTCCCATTCTGAGGGTTGTCTTATCATCTTGCTTATAGTTTCCTTTGCTGTGCAGAAGCTTTGAAGTTTCATTAGGTCCCACTTATTTATTTTTGTTTTTATATCCATTATTCTCGGGAGTGGATCAAAAAACATCTTGCTATTATTTACTTCGAAGAGTGTTCTTCCTATGTTTTCCACTAGGAGTTTTATAGTGTCTGGCCTTACATTTAGGTCTTTAATCCATTTGGAGTTTATTTTTGTGAATGGTGTCAGGAAGTGTTCTAATTTCATTCTTTTACATGTAGCTGTCCAGTTTTCCCAGCACCACTTATTGAAGAGGCTGCCTTTTCTCCATTGTATATCCTTGCCTCCTTTGCCATAGATTAGTTGACTAGTTTATCTCTGGGCTTTCTATCTTGTTCCATTGATCTATATTTCTGTTTCTGTGCCAGTACCATATTGTCTTGATCACTGTAGCCTTGTAGTATAGCCTGAAGTCAGGAAGCCTGATTCCACCAACTGCATCTTTCCTTCTCAAGATTGCTTTGGCTATTCGGGGTCTTTTGCGTTTTCACACAAATCATAAAATTTCTTGTTCTAGTTCTGTGAAAAATGCCATTGGTAATTTGATCGGGATTGCATTGAATCTGTAAATTGCTTTTGGTAATATAGTCATTTTCACAATGTTGATTCTTCCAATCCAAGAACATGGTATGTCCCTCCATCTGTTTGTGTCTTCTTTGGTTTCTTTCATTAGTGTCTTATAGTTTTCTGAGTACAGGTCTTTTACCTCCTTGATTAGGTTTATTCCTAGGTATTTTATTCTTTTTGTTGCAGTGGTGAATGGGATTGTTTCCTTAATTTCTCTTTCTGATCATTCATTGTTAGTGTATAGAAATGCAAGAGATTTCTGTGTGTTGATTTTGTATCCTGCAACTTTACCAAATTCATTGATTAGCTCAAGTAGTTTTCTGGTGGCATCTTTAGGATTTTCTGTGTATAGTATCATGTCATCTGCAAACAGTGACAGTTTTACTTCTTCTTTTCCAATTTGGATTCCTTTTATTTCTTTTTCTTCTCTGATTGCTGTGGCAAGGACTTCCAAAACTATGTTGAATAGTAGCGGTGAGAGTGGATATCCCTGTCTTGTTCCTGATCTTAGAGGGAGTGCTTCCAGTTTTTCACCACTGAGAATGATGTTTGTCATATATGGCCTTTATTATGTTGAGGTAGTTTCCCTCTATGCCCACCTTCTGGAGAGTTTTTATCATAAATGGGTATTGAATTTTGTCAAAAGCTTTTTCTGCATCTATTGAGATGATCATGTGGTTTTTATCCTTCAATTTGTTGATATGATGTATCACATTGATTGATTTGCATATATTGAAGAATCCTTGCATTCCAGGGATAAACCCCACATGATCATGATGTATGATCCTTTTAATGTGTTGTTGAATTCTGTTGGCTAGTATTTTGTTGAGGATTTTTGCATCTAAATTCATCAGTGATAATGGTCTGTAATTTTTTTTGTGTGGTATCTTTGTCTGGTTTTTGTACCAGGGTGATGGTGGCCTCATAAAATGAGTTTGGGAATGTTCCTTCCTCTGCAATGTTTTGGAAGAGTTTGAGAAGGACGGGTGTTAGCTTTTCTCTAAATGTTTCATAAAATCACCTGTGAATCCATCTGGTCCTGGACTTTTGTGTGTTGGGAGATTTTTTTTTGGGGGGGGAGTACACCAAGTTTTAATCACAGTCACAATTTCCATACTTGTGATCGGTCTGTTCATATTTTCTATTTCTTCCTGATTCAGTCTTGGAAGGTTATACCTTTCTAAGAATCTGTCCATTTCATCCAGGTTGTCCATTTTATTGGCACATAATTGCTTGTAGTAGTCTCTTATGGTGCTTTTTATTTCTGCAGTGTCTGTGTAACTTCTCCTGTTTCCTTTCTAATTTTATTGATTTGAGTCCTCTCCCTCTTTTTCTTGATGAGTCTTGCTAGAGGTTTATCGATCTTATTTATCTTCTCAAAGAACCAGCTTTTAGTTTTATTGATTTTTGCTATTGTTTTCTTTTTTTCTATTTCATTTATTTCTGCTTTGATCTTTATGATTTCTCTCCATTTACTAACTTTGGGCTTTGTTTGCTCTTCTTTCTCTAGTTTCTTGAGGTGTAAGTTTAGATTGTTTATGTGGGATTTTTCTTGTTTCCTGAGGTAGGATTTTATTGCTATAGACTTCCCTCTTAGAACTGCCTTTGCTGCATCCCATAGGTTTTGGATCACTGTGTTTTCATTGTCGTTTGTCTCTAGGTAGTTTTTTTATTTCCTCTTTGATTTCTGCAGTGATCTGTTCATTATTTAGTAGCGTATTGTTTAGCCTCCATGTGTTTGTGTTTTTTACAGTTTTTTTTCCTGTAATTGATTTCTAATCTCATAGCGTTGTGGTTCAGAAAAAGATGCTTGATATGATTTCAGTTTTCTGGAACTTACCAAGACTTGATTTATGACCCAAAATGTGATCTATCCTGGAGAATGTTCCATGTGCACTTTAGAAGAATGTGTAATCTGCTGTTGTTGGATGTAATGTCCTATAGATATCTATTAAATCAAACTGATTTATTGTGTCATTTAAAGCTTGTGTTTCCTTATTAATTTTCTGTGTGGATGATCTGTCCACTGGTGTAAGTGGGGTGTTAAATTCCCCCACTATGATTGTGTTGCTGTCAATTTCCTCTTTCATAGTTGTTAGCATTTGCCTTATGTATTGAGGTGCTTCTATATCGGGTGCATATATATTTATAATTGTTATCGCCTCTTCTTGGATTGATCCCTTGATCTTTGTGTGGTGTCCTTTCTTGTCTCTTGTAATATTTTTTATTTTAAAGTCTATTTTATCTGATATGAATATCGCTAATCCGGCTTTCTTTTGATTTCCCTTTGCATGGAATATCTTTTTCCATCCCCTCACTTTCAGTTTGTCTGTGTCCTTAGGTCTGAAGTGAGTCTCTTATAGACAGCATATATATGGGTCTTGTTTTGTGTCCATTCAGCCAGTATGTGTCTTTTGGTTGGGGCATTTAGTCCATTTACATTCAAGGTCATTATCAATATGTATGTTCCTATTACCATTTTCTTAATTGTTTTGTTTTCATTTCTGTAGGTCCTTTTCTTCTCTTATGTTTCCCCCTTAGAGAAGTTCCTTTAGCATTTGTTGTAGGGCTGGTTTGGTGGTGCTGAATTCCCTTAGCTGTTGCTTATCTGCAAAGCTTTTGATTTCTCCATCGAATCTGAATGAGATCCTTGCTGGGTAGAGTATTCTTGGTTGTAGGTTCTTTCCTTTCATCACTTTAAATATATCATGCCACTCCCTCCTGGCTTGCAGAGTTTCTGCTGAGAAATCAGCTCTTAACTTTATAGGAATTCCCTTGTATGTTATTTGTTGTTTTCCCCTTGTTGCTTTTAATAATTTTTCTCTGTCTTTAATTTTTGTCAGTTTGACTACTATATGTCTTGGCATGTTTCTCCTTGGGTTTATCCTGCCTGGGACTCTCTGCACTTCCTGAACTTGGGTAGCTATTTCCTTTCCCACGTTAGGGAAGTTTTCAACTATAATCTCTTCCAATATTTTCTTGGGTCCTTTCTCTCTCTCGTCTCCTTCTGGGACCCCTATAATGCGAATGTTGGTGCATTTAAGATTGTCCCAGAGGTCTCTTAGGCTGTCTTCAGTTCTTTTCATTCTTTTTTCTTTATTCTTTTCTGCATCAGTGATGATCACCATTCTGTCTTCCAGCTCGCTTATTCGCCCTTCTGCCTCAGTTAATCTGCTATTGGTTCCTTCTAGAGTATTTTTCGTTTCAGTTATTGTGTTGCATATCTCCGTTTGTTTGTTCTTTAATTCTTCTAGGTCTTTGGTAAACTTTTCTTGCAACTTTTCAATCTTTGTATCCAGTCTTTTTTCAAAGTCCTGGATCATCTTCACCATCATTATTCTGAATTCTTTTTTCTGTAAGGGTGCCTATCTCCTCTTCATTTAGTTGTTTTTCTGGTGTTTTATCCTGTACCTTCATCTGGTACAAATTCTTTTGCCTTTTCACTTTCTCTAGCTTTCTGTGACTGTGGTTTTCAGTTCCACAAGATGAAATACTGCTGATACTGCTTGATTCTGCTGTCTGCCTTCTTGTGGAGGAAGCTGTCTGGAAGGCTCATGGGTGCTTCCTGATTGGAGGGACTGATGATGGGTTGAGCTGGGTGGGTGAAGCTCAGTGAAACTTTAGTCTGCTTGTCTGCCAATGGGTGGGGCTGTGTTCCCACCTTGTTTGATGTTTGGCCTGAGGCTACCCAGCACTGGATCTTACAGGCTCTTGGTGGGGCTAATGGCAGACTCTGGGAGGGCTCATGCCAATGAGCACTTCCCAGAACCCCTGCCACCAGTGCCCCTGTCTCCTTGGTGAGCCATAGCATCTGCAGTCATGTCCCATTTGCTCCTGGCCCCAATCTGTGCACACAGGTCTGAATTTTTTAAGCGTGTCCACATAATGAGGGCTTTTTGTCTGACTCAATTGTGCCTACATTTCTAAAAAGCTTGCTTTATGACTTCCAAAGAGGTGCCTCTGTAGCTTGGTGATTTCTCTTCATTTGGAGCAATTTAATGAAAAGGTAGCAATTCCTAATGCAATGGTGAGAATAGACCAGAGAAGACAAAGGAGAACAATAGCTGAAAATCTCTTTTCTCAGTAGCCGAGCATATTCTGCAGCTTTACAGAAGGCATTCTGTCCTATTTGGTCTTGACTACTTTGGCTCTCTTCCCAGTTTGAATAGAATAACTCATCTGACTCATTATTTCTTATCACTGAGGGGATGTGAGAAGAGGGAGTGTCTGGCCATTCAGACTTGGGGAGCAGAGAAAGAAGGAAGGTATTTAATGAGAACTTAAGGGTGCTGGAGAATTGCTCTCCCAGCCATCTCTTCCCAACTTCCATGCTATTTACATTTATTAACCAGTTGCTAACAGGCAAAAGAAGGCATAAAGAATCAATAGGGCTTTCCTGGTGGTGCAGTGGTTAAGAATCCACCTGCCAGTGCAGAAGACATGGGTTTGAGCCCTGGTCTAGGAAGATTCCACATGCCATGGAGCAACTAAGCCTGTGCACCACAACTACTGAGCCTGCGCTCTAGAGCCCTTGAGCCACAACTACTGAGCTTATGCGCCACAACTCCTGAAGACTGCATGCCTAAAGCCCATGCTCCACAACAAGAGAAACCATGACAATGACAAGCCCATGCACCGCAATGAAGAGTAGCCCCTCCTCTCCGCAACTAGAGAAAGCCCACACACAGCAATGAAGATACAACACAGCCAATAAATAAAAAATAAAAAATAAATTAATTAAAAATAAAAAGAATCAATAAACATCTCAAAAATGGTCAAATGATTTCAAATGAAAGCAATCCATCATCTGTCCTCTTCCAAATTGGCAAAGATTAGTGTTACAATTGTTTTACTGAAATCACTCCAAGTAGAGGGTGGCATGGAGAGAGAGGAATGTCACCAAACAGGCTGGTGGGTGTTTAAATGTTATAAAATATCTGGAGAGCAACTGGCCAATTTTTTAAATGTGGATAAGCTCTTACCAAACACCAATTGACTGCCATCTGAAGAAAAGCAGACATATAAAGAAAAGCACAGACTAATAAAAGTAAGCAGATGAATTGACCAGGTCAGAAACCAAGATAATTCAGAGAACAGAAGAGAGCTTAAAGAAAATCCTAATTATCATTTTCAAATCAACTACCCAGAAAACAAGAATATGATAAAGAACCAATCAGGTAACAACAACCAAGAAAATGCTCTTGGAAATTTAAAAGGAACACTGCTGAAACTAAACTAAAAATGAAGTTGGATGGCTGGAAGAAGAACTGGAGGAATTTTCCCAGAATATAGAGCAAGGCAGCAGCTATGCAGAGCTCAAGAGATACTGGAGCTAATGGAGGGGAGAAAAATATCAAAGAAATAATAAAAATTTCCAGAGCAATAGAAAGACATGAATTTTAGAATAAGAGAATTTGTCTCATGGGAACAAAATACATGTTTAAGACACCCACATCTAACACACCCTCATGAAATTTAACAACTTTCAAGATAAAAAGAATATCCTAAAATCTCCAAGGGAGAAAAAATTCACCTATAAAGGAATTCACAATCAAGCTTGCATCAAACTTCTTATCAATGATGTTCAATGCTACAAATGTGGAATAATTCTTTCAAAAGTGTAAGGAAATAGATAACCAGCAAAGACCTACTGTAAAGCACAGGGAACTATACTCAATATCTTGTAATAACCTATAAGGGAAAAGAATACGAAAAAGAATAAATATATATGTATGTATAACTGAATCACTTTGTTGTACACCTAAAACTAATGCTAGTTATACCCTGGTAGTCCAGTGGTTAGGACTTGGCACTCTCACCGCCAGGGGCCTAGGTTCAATACCTGGTCAGGGAACTAAGATCCTGCAAGCCACGTGGTGTGGCCAAAAAAAGAAAAAAAAAACTAACACAACATTATAAATCAAATATATTTCAATAAAACTTTTTTTCAGAACGTCTAAGTAAAAATCTCTCTGGACCTCAATATTTAAGCCTTGCCTAACTATTATGTAAGGTGAAGGCAAAGTAAGGTCATTTTCAGATATGAAAAGACTCCCAAATCCTGCACATTATTGAAGATGTAAGTTGCAGATGAAAATGAGGGTGAAAACCCCAAAGACATGGGACCTAAGAAATGGCAGAACCAACCAAGGCATCCACTGGAAAGAAACCTGCAATATCTCTGAATCGCAGGAAGGCAAATTCATTCAAATTAATGAAGACATCAATGCCGTGCTTCCCTGGTGGTGCAGTGGTTAATAATCCGCCTGCCAATACAGAGGGCATGGGTTCGATCCCTGGTCTGGGAAGATCCCACATGCCTCGGAGCAACTAAGCCCGTGCGCCACAACTCCTGAAGCCCACGTGCCTAGAGCCCATGCTCTGCAACAAGAGAAGCCACTGCAATGAGAAACCCCTTGCACCACGACAAAGAGTAGCCCCCACTCACCGCAAACAGAGAAAGCCCATGCCCAGCAACAAAGACCCAATGCAGGTAAAAATAAAATAAATAAATAAATATATAATAAAGTAAATCTTAAAAAATAAAGTCAATGCCTCACTGGGGGAGAAAAATGGAGGGATTTATTTGAGGAGATGGAACAGGAAAAAACTGGAAGATCTTAGTAACATGTTGTACACATACAGCTTTTTACATGTCAATCATACCTCAATAAAGTAGTGTTTTTCAAATAAAAATAAGTGGAAACAGATATTCACACAAATACTTGTATATCAATATTCATAGCGTCACTATTTACAATAGCCAAAAGATGGAAGCAACCCAAATGTCCATCAACAGATAAATAGATGAACAAAATGTCCACACAATGGAATATTATCCAGTCATGAAAAGAAATCCGATTCTGACACGTGCTACAATGTGGATGAGCCTTGAAATTATGATGCCAATTGAAAGAAAGCAGATTCCAAAGGACCTATATTGTATGATTCCATTTATAGGAAGTTAAAAATAAGCAAAACCATAGAAAGAGGAAGTAAGTAGTTGTTGCTTGGGGCTGAGGAGAATGGGGGATGAGAAAGCCAAGGGGTATCGAGTTTCTTTGGGGGATGACAAAAGTGTTCTAAAATTGATGGTGGTGATGGTTGCTCAACTATGTGTATACATTGAAAACCACTGAGTTGTACACTTTAAAGAAAGAAGAAAACCTGACTGACTCAGGGCACACAGCTGAGTGGCTGTTAGCAAATTCCTCAACGACTTTCATCCTCAGTTTGATCAGCTGTAAAATGGGAAGATGCCTGTTTTCAATGTCACTGGGAAGATGTTCTCATTTCCTGCAGATGAAATAGCCCAGTGCTTGGCTCTTCCAAATGACTCAGTGGAGAGTGATGTTGTAACAAAGCAGGATCTTATGGTCCTTTCCCTCATGTCCTCCACCTGCCTTTTGTCTGTGGGAAAACTTTAGCCAAAGAATAAGTCTAATCAGAGAAGTGAGAAAATGCAGAAACAAAGAAAAGCAGTCAAAGGAGACGAAATAATGATAGTTTAGTCATTAAGCAAAGTCAATGACCTTTAGTTCCTCCTCAAGGACTATAGATAATATTCTGAGCCATGTCCTGTGAACTGCCTTGTAGATACTGAAATCCCAACTGGGTGGAAGAAGTTAACTACGATGACCAGGCTGTAGCCATGACATAAGCTGCTACAATTCCGAGAATTGGCCTCAAAGAAATGGAAACAAACTGACCCTGGAACTGAAGACTATCTGTACCTAAAACAACCAAGATGATGCTGGTCAGACCACCAATGACCAATTTCAAGATGACTGTCAGAGCTACCTGTGCTGTTTCTGCATGTAGCCCCTCTCTCCATCTATACAAGCTCTTGACCACTGATTGTCAGTGGAGGGAGTCAGCCTTTGGACCCCAGCCCGCCCTGCCCACCCATGCCCCGCCCCCTCCCCCCAATTGCCGGTATCCAAAATAAAGCAAACTTTCCTTTCCGCCAACCTGGCCTCTTTACTGGCCTTTGAGCAGCGAACAGCCTGACTCCCCTTTCGGTTACAGTGTTATTAGTAAAATTCCTAATTTCAACAACGAGGAATCACTTGTTTTGTTGGTTTTTTTTAATTGTGTTGAGACTAGATCAGAAGATGCAAAGGTGGGTCCCAGGAATATAGGCATGTCTACAGGCCAGGAATTTTCTTTGAGGATCTGTGTTCAGCAAATTCTACCATTTTGTCTTTGTTCCTGGGAAGAAAGATGGAAGGAGAGGTACCTCCTGTGGGATTTGTCAGACCGCGGTGCCCGGCTGGCACAGGCTGACAAGTGAAGCGCGTGTCTGCTGTGCTCATTTCCACTTTGCTGGGAGCATGCAGGGGGGAATCGACTGTTTGCTGGTGTTTCTGTTTTTGCAAATGATCAGACTCGGCTCTCTCACCAGAGCAAAAACATTAACCTCAGTTCAGCGTACCCTTGGCCCAAACCGTCAACTCTGGATCTTTTGATCAATTAAAAAGAGCTTTTCCATCAGAAATGATGGTTTTCTGCCTCTCCCTTGTGAAGAGGACTATACCCTCTTTGGGGAACCACTGCTTTTCCCATCAATAGCACAGACCGTTTTTCCCCCTTTCTTTAGTTCTGAAAATGATTAATCTGGCAACGGATGCGGTAGTTTTCTATGAGCTTCAACTGGACGAATAGCCCGGAAATATTGGCAAAATGCCACTGCATCCCAATAGTGCTCCTCACCGAATGAGTGTGACAGGTGGAGTTCTAGGTCAGGGAGGGTCTGAGAACAGCATTTAAATGATCCAGCTGTGAGAAAAGGTCACCGAAACCAGGAGACCAGGGACTTCCCTGGTGGTGCAGTGGTAAAGAATCCGCCTGCCAATGCAGGGGACACGGGTTCCAGCCCTGGTCCAGGAAGATCCCACACGCCGTGGAGCAACTAAGCCTGTGTGCCACAACCACTGAACCTGCACACCTAGAGCCCGTGCTCCACGACAAGAGAAACCATCACAGTGAGAAGCCTGTGCACTGCAATGAAGAGTAGCCCCCACTCACTGCAACCAGAGAAAGCCCACATGCAGCAAGGAAGACTGGTGGCAGTCAAAAAAATAAACAAAGTATCAAAACTTAAAAAACAAAATAAAACAAAGAAAAGCCCCAGGGGACCAGAGCATTAGCTTTAGTGGTGAACAAAAAGAAAGCCCAGCAATGCCCTCACATCTGGGCAAGGTGGGCCCCACACTGCAGAGGCCCTGGTCTGGCCCTCCTCCACCTGTGTGTAATTGTTACACACTTGCGTCCCTCCCAGGGAAGGAGGCTGTACTGGGTTGAATTATATCCTCACCCAGGTTCATATGTTGAAGCCCTAACTCCCAATCTCTCAGAATGTGTCTGTATTTAAAGACAGGACCGTCAAAGAGATGATCGAATTAAAAGAGGCTATCCGGGTGGCCCTTGATCCAATGTGACTGGTTTCCTTATAAGGAGAGACAATTTGGTCACCCAAAGAGACACTGGGGTGGGCACACACAGAGGGAAGACCATAAGAAGACTGGGCAAGAGGGTGGCCACCTGCAAACCAAGGAGAGAGGCCTCAGGAGAAACTAAACCTGCCAAGACCTTGATCTTGGACTGTGAAGAAATTAATTTTTTTTTTGGCTGCACCACTGGGCATGTGGGATCTTAGTTCTCCAACCTGGGATTGAACCTGTACCCCCTGCAGTGGAAGCAGGGAATCCTAACCACTGGACCGGCAAGGAAGCCCCAAGATTTTAATTTTTGTGGTTTACACCAGCCAGGCTTTGGTATTCTGTTATAGCAGCCTGAGGAAATTAATGCCAATGGGACGTGCCCACTAGGAGTTTTAGGCTCCCCTCTGGACCATATTCCAGATATCTGGACCCCAGGGTCCCCTGCACCATGGCCCCAGGCTCACTTCCAGGTCAGCAAGGGCCACTACTTGGGGCCAGCCTCCGAAGCGAGGACCAGGAAGTCTGGGTGCCCAGCCCTGGCCCTGGGGGCAGCTATCTGCAGGGGATCTAAGGCGAGGTTACTTCTGCAGGACAGGTGGCCACGAGTGTGCAGGTAAGACCTCTGTAAGTTTGGGAGAGAGATGTGGGAAGGCAGAGGTTGGGAAGGACCATGGGCCAGGCATCGGGGGCTGGATTTCCCTGTCCAGACATTTTCTGCATGTGACTGCGAAGAATCTTAAGGCTATTCAATCATGCCGGCTGTCTGGGTTGTGATGAAGGCACAGTGTCAAGGTCGGGGGATGGCACACATTTCATTTAATAATTAGCCTGATCTCTATTTATTGGCTGCACTGGGTCTTTGTTGCTGCATGCAGGCTTTCTCTAGTTGTGGAGAGCAGGGGCTACTCTTCATTGCGGTGCGCAGGCTTCTTTTTGTCGTGGCTTCTCTTGTTGAGGAGCACGACTCTAGGTGCACAGGCTTCAGTAGTTGTGGCAATTGGGCTCAGTAGTTGTGGCTCATGGGCTCTAGAGCATAGGCTCAGAAGTTGTGGTGCATGGGCTTAGTTGCTCCACAGCATGTGGGATCTTCCCAGATCAGGGCTGGAACCCATGTCCCCTGCATTGGCAGGCAGATTCTTAACCACGGCACCACCAGGGAAGCCCAACTTTTAAACACTTATACGTGGTATGTGTGCCTTCATGAACGTTGCTTTGAGGCCCCATAAATGTTGGGGTCAGACTAACAGCATCCAACCAACACGGGAGTTGAGTTGGGGACCCCCCGGCCTTAAGGGGCCACATTCTCATTCTTCTGATAGAGAGGGTTCGTGGAGCCCAGAGACAGTGTGTGGATTCTTTCAAACCACCTTTTCCATCCTCTTAAACAGAAAGTCAACCCAACATACCCAGCTCTGGAGAGTCACGAGTGATATTTGCTGAAGGCATATTTGAAAGTACAAACCAGGGATGCCCATTCAGGAGCAGGGCACAAAAGCAGGATTTCAGCCAAGGAGGTGGGTCTCATTGGAAAGAGCTGGCCTCTCACCTGTGATGTCTGAAGTTGGCGTTCTTAGCCAAGCGGGGTTGCCATGGAAACCCCTTTCAGGCCCCATGACCCATTTTCAGGTCCTTGTCACCCATGATGTCCAAATGTTTATTTGATTAAAAATTTTAATGTGTTCTAAGTATTCGGAGGCTGTTCCCTGCATAATTGCTGTCCGTGGAAAAAAGCATAGTGTTCCCTGTGTTTCCAGTTCAAAGTAACTGTGCCTTTCTCAGGAACAAGTTCAACCACAGGTTCAGAGACATGGCCCCAAAACTAACGGTCAAAATTCTTTCTCCTCTGCTTCTGGGTATTGTCCAGCTGGTGTCTGGAGTAAGGCCACAGCTTCCATGGGCTTTATTCAAGGTTTCCTTCTGCAAGAAGGGAGGAGAGATTATAAAATGAGATTTATTTTCCCAGCAGAAGTATTTACTGCACAAATCCCAGGGATCATACTGGAATCTGTTCAGTCTGTGCAGGCTTTCAGGATGGCAGACTTATAGTTCAGTTTTGTAAGCATCATAGAAACTGAGAGAGTAGAAACAGTGACTCTACAATGACTCTGCCTTGGAAGCACAAACTTCAGGGTAAATATTAAGCCTTTGGTGAACTGGCAAAAATAAAATGAATTCCCAGGTCACACAGGGCCCTTCAGTCCATACCCTTGTGTGTGGAAAATCAGCATTCCAAGGAGATGTCTGAACTTAAAAAATGAAGCCAAATGTGGTCTCCTCCAAAGCAACTTTGGGCCGGGGACAGCTTTGCCCTAGATCAAGTCCAGATATGTCTTCGTTTGGATGCTGTTTAATGAAACCAGTGTCTGATTCATTCATTATAACCCGAAAGAAACATGACCACGTTATTAGCAAAGAGCTGGAAATTTTAGTGGAAGGGAAAATACCTAAGAATAACAGAATTTCAAAAATTGAGGGTCAAACAAGACAAAAAAGGAAACAAGGAAGGGAACAAAGAATGGAAAGCATGGTATGTTTTCTGTGGCAGGAAAGACTCTTTTGGTTCTGAGCAGCAAGAAATCCAACACAAAATGGTTTAAGAGAGAAAAGGAGGGGTGTGGATAGATGAAATTAATTAAAAGTCCAGGAAGCTTCAGGTATAGCTGAATCCAGGTGCTCCAATTGTTGTCACTCTCAGTTCTGCCTTTCTCTATGTTAACTCCATGCCCAGGCAGGCAGAATGATGGCCACCAGGAGTGTCAGACTTGCTTTGTAACCTCTCAGTATCTACAGTGAAAAGAACCATTCTTTTTGCTAACCATTCAAACAAAATGCTCAAAGTTGAATCTCCTTAGACCATTGCATTACGTATCTATTTATCAAGCCACCACTGTGTCTAAGAGTATTCGATGCCCTAGTTGCCTGGGTCAAAAGCCTACCTCCAACAAATGAATGGATACAGAAGATGTGGCATATATATACAATGGAATATTACTCAGCTATAAAAAGGGATGAGATGGAGCTATATGTAATGAGGTGGATAGAACTACAATCTGTCATACATAGTGAAGTAAGTCAGAAAGAGAAGGACAAATATTGTATGCTAACTCACATATACAGAATCTAAAAATGGTACTGATGAACTCAGTGACAAGAACAAGGAAGCAGATACAGAGAATGGACTGGAGAACTCGAGGTATGGGAGGGGGCGGGGGGTGAAGGGGAAACTGAGAAGAAGCGAGAGAGTAGCACAGACATATATATACTACCAACTGTAAAATAGTCAGTGGGAAGTTGTTGTATAACAAAGGGAGTCCAACTGGAGGATGGAAGATGCCTTAGAGGACTGGGGCAGGGAGGGTGCGGGGGACTCGAGGGGGGGGCGTCAAGGAAGGGAGGGAATATGGGGATATGTGTATAAAAACAGTTGATTGAACCTGGTGTACCCCCCCCAAAAAAAATAATAATAAAAAAATAAAAAAATAAAATAAATGGGGATTAATGTACAGACTATAGTTTATACATAATGCTGTACTGTATATTTGAAAGTTGCTAAGAGAGTAGATCTTAAAAGTCCTCATCACAAGAAAAAAAATGTAATGACATGTGGGGACGGATATTAACTAGGCTTATTGTGGTGACCATTTTACAATACGTAAAAATATTGAATCGTTTTGTTGTATATTTGAAACTAATATAATGTTACATGTCAATTTATACCTCAATTTTTTTAAAATGCATACTCAATACAAAAAAAAAAAAAAAAGCCTACCTCCAGAGCTAAGGAAAACTCATAGACTAAAAGTGGGCTCAATGCCAACCCCCACCAAATTATATGGTTTTCTTAACAGAAGAAGAAGGAATAGATGCAGGACTGGGAAAAGACAAGATAAAGACGGCCCAGCTGTACCAAACAACTTCTCACTCAGAGCATCAGTGCCTTTCAGGGGGCATAACAGTGCTCACCCATGAACCCAGCGCTGGTCATGAACAACTCATGCTATGTTTGCTTCCTCTGCTCAACCAGAACCTGAAGAATGGACACAGTTTTGAACACCTGCATCTCATTCACTGCTGGCCCTGTACACCACACACAGGCATTGAGAAACTGCTTGTGTGTCTGGAGAGAGGATTCAGAAGTTACTGAACAGAAATGAATGTATATCTTGTCATCTCTTCTTGTCTTAGCTAACATTTTTGTGGTTTTGATATTTGTCTTTAAGAAAGTGGCAAATCCCTCTTTTCACTTTCCTTCTCTTCGCCCCACCACTCTGATAGCCAAAGGTGCTGGAAATAAATAACAAGATCTTGGGTATGATATGAATACATGGGGTTTGGGGTGGACAGCTCTGAGAGGTTGTTGCATCCGTCAAGGGGAAGTTCCACATGTTCTTGCTGGGGCAGCACTGAAAAAGCTGATAAAGTTGCATTCAGCCTTCATCAGAGCAAATAACAACCTCTCCAAACAGAAAGTAAATCAATAGCAGTTGAAGGCTGGGTTTTCCTGGTTCAGAGGCAGAAAATGTTAATCACGTTCTCCTCTCTGATTCCCTTTTTCTTCTCTTCAGACATAGGTGTAGAAGAGTCAGCAGAAGAAATGGTGCATTTGGAGAGCAATCCACCTGACCCGTGGAGATGAGTATACTTAAGGAAATATTTTCACTTACTGAACCAGCAGAACCCTGAGACATATCTTATACCATGTTTCTGCAGGAATTAAAATGGTATAAAATCAGGCTAACATCTCAGGGTTTTCCTTTGCTAAATTTACACAGACACAGACAGACACACACAGATACACACACACACACACACACACACACCAGCTTCCCAGATAACATAGCCTCTTCGGTGCCACAAAGTAACAAATAAGAAACAACAGTACAGAAGCCAAAAGTAATACATTAAGAATAGCTCTGGGGGCTTCCCTGGTGGCACAGTGGTTGGGAATCCACCTGCCAATGCAGGGGACGTAGGTTTGATCCCTGGTCTGGGAAGATCCCACTTGCTGCAGAGCAACAAAGCCCACATGTCACAACTACTGAGCCTGCACTCTAGAACCTGCAAGCCACAACTATTGAGCTCATATGCCACAACTAATGAAGCCTGCGTGCCTAGAGCCTACTCAACAGCAAGAGAAGGCACCACAATGAGAAGCCCATGCACCACATCAAAGAGTAGCCCCTGCTCGCCACAACTAAAGAAAGCCTGCACACAGCGACAAAGACCCAATGCAGCCAATAAATAAATAAAAATAAATAAATAAGTTTATTTTTTAAAAAAAGGAATAGTTTTTGGGGTCTCCCTGACAGTCCATCGGATAGGACTCCACGCTTCCACTGAAGAGGGCACGGGTTTGATCCCTGGTGGGGGAACTAAGATCCCACCTGCCACATGGCCAAAAAAATAAATAAATAAATAAAATTAAATTAACCGCCACAGGTATGAGACCCACATGTCTAAGTAAGGTCAAGGTGGAGATAGGTGACTGTGTTTTCAGGCCTGTGTATAACTGCTGAAAAATACATCATGGAGATTGTGTCTGAAAGGTGAGGTGTAATTACAGATTTTATACTGTTTTGTTATTATCTTTTCCTGAGAATGGACATTCCCCAGCTTTGCGGTGCACTTATACATGTCTATTTCTTGACAATTTTCAGGAATTGGGCAGGAAAATGAGGGGGGCTGCTTGGGATGGGATGATGGAAAATTCTGGAATCCAGAAGGTGTGTGCTTCCATCGGGCTCCCTAGCTCTCTAGTTACATTAAGAGAACTTAGAGTTTGGATTGTAATTAACATGAATTTGAAATATGTGAAAACGAAAAAAAAATAGGGCAACCTTAAAATATCAAAGCTATCAAAATCTTGATTATCAACAAAATTTAAAACAACATGAATCTCATAAATGTATCAAAAGTCACATCAATGTAAAG
The DNA here is from genome assembly GCF_030028045.1 of Hippopotamus amphibius kiboko. NCBI lineage: Eukaryota > Metazoa > Chordata > Mammalia > Artiodactyla > Hippopotamidae > Hippopotamus > Hippopotamus amphibius. Next base: position 24,196,792 of record NC_080193.1, read on the forward strand.
CTGTCAGATAAAGCCAATTGTAACCTCTGTTCTGTTTACTGACACATTTTGTTACCATTTTTTAAATTATTTATTTATTTATTTGGTTGTGCCAGGTCTTAGTTGCAACAGGTGGGCTCCTTTTGGCTTGCCAGCCCCTTAGTTGTGGCATGCAAACTCTTAGTTGCGGCATACCTGTGGGATCTACTTCCCTGACCAGGGATCAAACCCTGGCCCCCTACATTGAAGGTGCAGAGTCTTATCCATTGTGCCACCAGGGAAGTCCCTTGTTACCATTTTTTACCAGGCAAACAGAATTAGCTGCCAACATCAGTCAGGAATCTTGAACTAAATGTCAAGGTACCTCAAGCCTTTGGATATGCATGTCTCCCCAAAGAGTAGCTTTCCTAAATTCTCATGCTTGTAAAGTCTCAAATGCAGAAATACCAGTGGCTATTAAACATTTGAAAAGATTCTCAACTGCACTGAAGATGGGAAAAATATACAAATTAAGCAAAATAGTTTTGGCTTTTCAGATTGTCAAAGATGACGGCAGGATGATATGCTAGGTGTAGCCTCTACCCTGTTTGTGCTCAGATAGATGGATCAGACCCACGTGGAGGGCAACTTAGGGACAGCTCCAAGAGTGAAGGGGCAGGGTGAGTGACTACTGACCCCTCGGTTTCTTTCTGGGGTGGGGAAAATGTGCATTGATCGTGGCGATGATTGCACAGTTCTGTGAATATAACAACAAACTATATTGACTCTCAGTTCTACTCTGAAAAGTATTAAAAGGTATTTGCACATGTGTAGCTTTCCTTCACTCTTCTGTATCACAGAACACAGAACAGCATGTGAGTGGTTACTTTATCAATTTTCCCAAGAGTGGGATATATGCTAACACCATGTTCGATGCATGGGAGAAAATTTAATTTATTACATACAAAAGATGCCTTAGGGCATAGGGTGTAATTCTCATGGAAGCTCTAGTTGAGAAAGCAGTGGGTATCTGAAATGCTGGAAAATTGGAAATGGCCTAAAAGTTTCGCCAAAGGGATAACAGTTGAATCAATACATTTGTCTAATGCACTAGCCTGCAGCTATTAAACAGAATAATATAGATGCAGATATACTGACCTGTTAATAATTCCATGATAAACTGCTAAATTTAAAAGAAGACTGCACCATAATGAGATACCACTTCACACCTACTAGAATGGCATTTATTTTAAAAGATGGATTAAAACAAGTGTTGACAAGGATGTAAGGAGTGGAACTCACACACTGCTGGTAGGAATGTAAATTTGGATGGCTGCTTTGGAAAACAGTCTAACAGTTCCTCAAAAGCTCAAACATAGGGTTACCATATGACCCAGCAATTCTACTCTTAGGTATACACCCAACAGAAAGGAAAACCTATGTCCTCTTAAAAATTTGTACATGAATGTTCATGGCAATGTTTTTCATAACAGCCAAATGCATTTACAAAGTGTAAATAACCCAAGCGTCCATCTGCTGATGAATGAACAAAAACTGGTGTAACCATGCTATGGAATATTACTCACCCATAAGAAAAGGAATGAAGGGCTGGTAGATGCTATCACACATGCGAACCCTGGAAACGTGATGCTGAGTAAAAGAAACCAGGCACGGGACTTCCCTGGCATCCCAGTGGTTAGAACCCCATGCTTCCACTGCAGGGGGCAAGGGTTTGATCCCTGATTAGAGAACTAAGATCCTGCATGCTGCTCAGTGGGGTCAAAAAATTTAAAAAAGATTTAAAGGAAGAAACCAGGCACAAGAGGTCACATACAATATGATTCCATATATATGAAATGTCTAGCATAGGCAAATCCATAGAGACAGAGAGTAGCATAAGAGTTGCCAGGGACTTGGGAGAAGGGGTGCAGAGAGTGACTGTGGATGATAACAGGGTTTCTTTCCTGGGTGGTGAAAATGTGCATTGATTATACTGATGGTAGTACAACTCTGTAAACATACTCAAAGCCATCAAATTGCACACTTTAAATGGATTCATTGTCTGATATATGAAGTGTATCTCAGTAAAACAAGCAAGAAAGAAAGTGAAGATGGTTTTTAGGAGACACTAGTCTGCCATCTTCTTGGTCTGCCAGCTTTCTGAATAAAGTCATATTCCTTGCCTCAGAAAAGAAAGAAAGAAAGAAAGAAAGAAAGAAAGAAAGAAAGAAAGAAAGAAAGAAAGAAAGAAAGAAAGAAAGAAAGAAAGAAAGAAAGAAAGAAAGAAAGAAAGAAAAAGAAAGAAAGAAAGAAAATAAGAAAGTTGCAGGTGAGGGACTTCTCTGGTGGTCCAGTGGTTAGGACTCTGCACTTCCACTGTAGGGGGCACAGTTTCCATCCCTGGTTAGGGATCTAAGATCTCTAATGCCATGTGGCCAGAAAACAAAACAAACAAACAAACAAAAACAAAAAGCAGTTGCAGGTGAAATACATGATGCTCAGGAAATGGAAGCTCAGAGGCAGGGCTGGAGTTTGCTTTGTGCTGAAAAAAATGCTGGAGTTGGGTGAGGAATACGTGAGGGCTCAAACACATCTCTGTACCTTGCATATAAAATCTGCCAACACACACCTTTTTAAAGTGAAGTTTGCTAGATCATACCAGCCTGGCAGAGTGTTGATTCCTGGAAACTGAATGATGAGCATGTGAACACCACTGTACTCTTCTTGCTACCTTTGGGCAGGTGTAAAAAATTCACTTATAGAAAGATGTTTTTTTATTGACATATACTTGATTTACAATGTTTCAGGTATATCACAAAGTGATTCAGTTATACATATATATTCTTTTTCATATTCTTTTTCCTTATGGGTTATTATAAGATATTGGACATAGTTCCCTGGGCAATATAGTAGGTCCTTGTTGTTTATCTATTTTATAATATAATAGTGTGTATCTGCTAATCCCAAACTCCTAATTCATCCCTCCCCACCTTTCCCCTTTGGTAAGCATAAATTTTTTTTCCATGTCTGTGAGTCTGTTTCTGTCTTGTAAATAAGTTCATTTGTATCATTTTTTTAGATTCCGCACATAGGTGATATCATATGATAATTGTCTCTGTCTGACTTACTTCACTTAGTATGATAATCTCTAGGTCCATCCATGTTGCTGCAAATGATGGTAAAATTTCATTTTTTATGGCTGAGTAGTATTCCATTTTATGTATATATATATATATATATATATATATATATATATATATATAGATGTTCATCAGTCGATGGACATTTAGTGTGCTTCCATGTCTTGGTTATTGTAAACAGCACTGCAATGAACATTGGGGTGCCTATGTCTTTCAAATTAGAGTTTAGGTCTTTTCCAGATGTATGCCCAGGGGTGGGACTGCTGGATCATATGGTAGCTCTATTCTTAGATTTTTAAAGGAACCTCCATACTGTGTAGAAAGATTTTTTAAAAGTAAGACAAATAACAACATCAAGATTATAATTTCATTTTAGCTAAGGTAATCATAATCTGTATATAGCTAAAGCATGCAAAGAAAGTTATAATCCGTACCAGTCATTAGCTCTTGGTTGGCTGGGGTGGGGTGTGGCAAAGTACTCTCATTTTCTACTTTATATATTTTTTCATTGCTTGAATTTTTACAGCAAGCAGGTACTGTCTGAGAACAAAAATTGAGATGGGGATTTTTTAAATTTTTATTTTATATTGAAGTATAGCTGATTTACAGTGTTGTGTTAGTTTCAGGTGCACAGCAAAGTGATTCAGTTATACATATACTTATATACAAGGGTGAGTCAAATAAGGGTGCGGATAATTTTTGACTCATTTTCATAGCCTTTTTCAGATTCTTTTCCCACATAAGTTATTACAGAATGCTGAGGAGCATTCTTAGTGCTATACCGTAGGTCCTTGTTGGTTATCTCTTTTATATATAGTAGTGTGTACCTGTGCATACCTGTCAATCCCAAACTCCTAATTAATCTCTCCCATCTACCTTTCTGATAGGGGATGTTTTTAGTTGCACAAATAAAACCAAGAGCATCCCAGCTGTTGGTCTTCCTGTGCTCTGTGTCCTCAGCTGGACCACACGTGTCTGAACCAGCTTGCAAAGTTCTTGCGAGTTTGAAAGGGACTGACACACCCAGACACTCAGCCAGGAGCAGCACGAACCACATCCTACCTCCCTCCCCTCCCTTCACAGACGCCTCAATCCTGAGCAGAATTTTGATTTTGGCGAATTGTCCACAATTCATCCAAATACCGCATCACCATCTTTCTTCTTTGTGACATGTCCTTTTTGCCCTAGCCCCTAAAAGTCCTTCTCATAGGTGTGAGTCAGGCGCCTCCGTAACAAATTCATCTGGCAAGTCACAGCACAGGTGACCCGTCAGTGCCGGAAACACCAAATGGTTCTCCAGGGGTCTGAAAATTATGACTTGCTCCAAGTGTCCGCCCTTCAACAAGCCAGCATCCTTACAGACAGGCTCCGACCTTCACAAGTTTACTGAGTGCCGGGGAGGGTCGAGGAGGTTCCTCGGTCTGACACAGTGCCCAGGGCCCCGATGTTGGCTCAGACGTGATTACATCTTGGAACCAGCATCTTAACCAGGTGATTTGCAGCTAGACTGCTTACTCTTCCCCAGCCTGATAAAACGATGTCCATAAAGCCTTTTTCAATCCCACGGAGGAAAACAGATCTCAGCTGGACCTACTGCCGACAGCGAGTTTTGAAAATGGAGGACATTTTTTTCCTCTAAATGAAAGACTTTGTCAAGGTTTATGGTAAAGCAGGTCTAAATAACCTTGTAATTCATTCCCACCACGGCCCTGGAATTAAAGTCGATGTGTGGGTAGCCAGGGAGGAGTGCAGCCTCCATCATTCCCAGAAATGTACATTTAGATGGAAAGTGATAAGCTGGGTTGGGGAACATTTTGCACCTGAGGCAAAACGAGTCTCATTACCAGGTAAGGAAATTTCCCTTGTCTTCCACTGTCAATTTTGTCAATGTTGCTAGAAGCAAAGGAAGAGATTTTGTTGTTGTTGTCCAACCGCAGAAAGCACGTTGATCTGTTGAAAACCAGAACTAAAAGGGATGAGACTTAAGAGGAAAACAGCTGCTTCTTGGGTTTGGTGGGATGTGCAGAGGTGGCCTGATCAGGATCGAGGTCCTTACTTTGCCACCACGTGACAATGACATCCTGAGACGTGTGGCCTGACTCAGACAAGCTTATCACTCAGCGCTCTTCCAAGCCCTTTATTTTATTTTATTTTATTTTATTTACTTATTTATTTTTTTTATTTTTTTTATTTATTGGCTGCACTGGGTCTTCGTTGCTACACACTGGCTTCCTCTAGTTGTGGCAAGCAGGGGTTACTCTTCGTTGCGGTGCATGGACTTCTCATTGCAGTAGCTTCTCTTGTTGTGGAGCACAGGCTCTAGGCACACGGGCTTCAGTAGTCATGGCTCACAGGCTTAGTTGCTTCGCAGCATGTGGGATCTTCCCAGACCAGGGATCGAACCTATGTCCCTGCGTTGGCAGGCGGATTCTTAACCACTGCGCCACCAGGGAAGTCCCTCCCCAGCCGTTTAAATATTCACTCAACATTTTTAAAACTTCCCTATTAATCCATTCACTCATTTAAGGAGTGTTCTGTGTGCAAAGCTCATTTCTAGGTAACGAGAGCACTACAGTTAATAAGACAAGCAAACTCCCTGAAGTCATGCATCTACATTTTCCTGGAGAAAGACAGCTGATAAAGAAGTAAGTAAGTAACACTCAATAAACAGTTATATTGTTAGCTATGCTAACGGACATGGGACAACTTTGAAAACATTATGTCGAGTGAAAGAAGCCAGGCACAGAAAGCCATGTATTGAATGATTCCACTTACATGAAGTGTCCCAGAAGAGGCAAATCGATAGACATAGAAAGTAAATCAGTGCATGCCAGGGGCTGGAGGAGAGGAAATGGGGGACTGCTGGTGGGTCCTGGGTGTCTTTCTTTGATGATGAAAAAGCTCTAAAATTGACGTGGTGATGGATGCACAAGTTTAAGAATATACAAAAAACCATTGAGCTGTGTACTTTCCAAAGGTAATGTGTAATATATGTAAATCATGTCTCAATAAAGCTGTTAAAAGAAAGTGATGATGGCAGCTGTATGTTTTTGCTGAGTAAATGCTGCCTCTGGACAATATGACTTAATAACTGTTTATTGTTGATCCTGAGTTTATGAGTGAGCTGGAGGGCGGTGGGGTGGCTGATCTTGGCTGGTTGCTGTAGGTCTGTGGTCAACTGGAGAGGTGGCTGAGGGCTGGTGATGGCCTCACTCACGTGTCTGGTCATTGGCCTACTGTTGGCTGGGCAAGGGGATGAGAGTGGACCACCTTCCACCGATCTGCCCTGGGCTTGTGCATGTGGTGCCCACAGGATTCTAAGAGATGGTGTGTGAGGCTTCTGGAGACCTCAGAATGGACATGCCATCATCCTTTGGACCAAGGCAAGCCCCCCAAATAGCCCTGAATCAAGAGTCTAGACTTTTTTATTAACAGCTCTATTAAGATATAATTCACACACCATGTAATTCACTTATGTAAAGTGTACATTTCCATGGCTTTTAGTATAATCACAGTTCTGCCTCCATCACCATGACCACTTTTAGGACATCTTTATTACCCCCAAAAGCAACTCTTCACCTTTAATCTCACCCCCTAACCCTCCAAGCCCCCACCCAAGCCCTGTGCAACTACTTTCTGTCTCTCTGGATTTGCTTGCTGTGGATATTTCATATAAATAGAATCCTACAGTACGTGGCCTTTTGTGTCATGTTTCTTTCACTTACACATTTTCAAGGTTCATCCGTGTTGCAGCCTGCATCCCTAGTTCACTCTTCTTTTCTTTTTTTACTTTATTTTATTTATTGGCTGCATTGGGTCTTTGTTGCTGTGCATGGGCTTTCTGTAGTTGCGGCGAGCAGGGATTACTCTCCGTTGTGGTGCTCGGGCTGCTTATTGTGGTGGCTTCTCTTGTTTTGGAGCACAGACTCTAGGCGTGCAGGCTTCAGTAATTGTGGCTTGTGGGCTCTAGAGCACGGTCTCAGTAGTTGTGGCACATGGGCTTAGTTGCTCCAAGGCATGTGGGATTTTCCTGGACCAGGGTTCAAACCCGCGTCCTCTGCATTGGCAGGCAAATTCTTAACTACTGTGCCACCAGGGAAATCCCCCTAATTCATACTTTTAATTCTCTACAATGTCCCATATTTAAGAGCTGTAGCCTCCTGGAATGTTTGCCACCTCTCTGTGGGGGAGCGAGAGTCACACTGCAACGAACATAGATACAGCACGGGGGAGAACAGAGGTCATTCTTGCAAATAGTCTACCCAGCAGTATAAATTAGTCCACATAGTTTGGAGAGTGATTCGGCTGAATCTGTGTGAAGTGTGCACTCCCTTTGTAGCAGACATGGGTTCCCCTCTCAGCAGTAAGTCCTGCTTTTTTGCTTGCATTGATTTTGTACAAGTGACAATAAGCCTAGTCTCAGGGAATGAATCATGATTGATCCAAGCCAAGCATGACAATCCCATGCCTTTTGTCAAAAACTGGTCCAGGGTGGACATGTGACACCCTTCTGGCCAGTGACAATTAAGGGTAGTCTCTTGGGGGTCTCAGAGAAAGAGTTTCTTCTCCCAGAAAGTGAAAGCTCAGCATAAGACCTCTTTGCCTATTCCCATCACAAAAAAAAATTTTTAATCTTTATTTGTTTATTTATTTGGCTGCACTGTGTCTTAGTTGTGGCACACGGGGCCTTTGTTGTCGCAAGTGGGATCTTTAGTTGCGGCATGTGGGATCTAGTTCTCTGATCAGGGATCGAACCCAGGCTTCCCTGCATTGGGAGCGTGGAGTCTTACCCACTGGACCACCAGGGAAGTACGTCCCAAAAGGTTTTTAAGGGTCATTTTGCCTGTGCATAGTTTTTTCCCATGCACCATCTACAGAACTTTCCTCACATGTACTGGGTTCAATATCACACCCTCCCCCCAAATTTGTGTCCACCTGGAAACTCAGGATGTCACCTTATTTCAAAATGGGATCTTAAAGATGTAATCACAATAAGATGAGATCATACTGGATTGGGGTGAGCTGATAAGAAGAAGGAAATTCAGACACAGAGGGACACGGGAGAACACCACGGGATGAGGACAACAGAGATTAGAGCAGTGTGTCTACACTCCAGGGACTGCCAGCATTGGGTTGCTAGGCACCAACCTTGCCACCACCTTAAATTTGGACGTTTTAGCCTCCAGACTGAGAGGGAGTGAGTTTCTGTTGTTTTAAGCCACTCCACTGTGGTACTTTGTTATGGCAGCCCTACAAAAGTCATGCACCACGAATTTTAGAATTTTTTAAAAATTGTCAAATTCCTTAAAACAAACCACAGGGACAGGAAATGGGAGCCTGTCCGGGGACTAGAGGTGGAGGCAGGACATGGTGAGGGGAGGAGATGGCACACAGGGCTCCAGAGGAGACTTGCATCTCACCATCCCAACCTCAGCTCACCTGTGACAGGATAGTGTGTTTTTCTGCCAGCAGACAAGTGACCTTCGTCGTCGTGATGACTAGAGCAAAAGCCGCTGGCACGCTCCACTCTCCTGCCAGAACAGCCTTTTTATCGTAGGAAAGAAAATATACAGTTTCTCATTTTAAAGGATTATGGGCCATGGATGCCTGCTTTCCGTATGTTAGGAGCATATAAAAATGTAGGAGCAATAAAAGTGAATAACTTGAGGTCTGCATATGATAAAGTAATTTTATTTTTTATGATAAAGCAGTTTGGCTTGAGGTGACAAAAAGTTGTTAATATTTGGGAGGGCTGGAGTTTTTCCTTTGGTCAAGGACAAGGGTTGGTCTCTGGGAGGTCATTTAATTACCTGCAATTGAGGCTTTGGACTGACTCTTCAAATACGAACGTGGATGAATTTGGACATCCCGGGGAAAGGTACCTGTGGTTGTTACTATCGTATGATACCCTGAGATTGTGTCCCCAAGGTTGCTGCTTAGTATGCGCGCACACACGCAAACACACACACACACAGCTCTCCCTGCCTGACCACAGGCTCCCAGGTCTCACCCCCAGTAGGCGAGTTCAGCGTGCTGTGGTGTGACACTCCCCTCGGCATCTGATACTGGGGACCCCAGGAAGACGTGGACCTCCTGAGGCCCTGCTGCCTCCCTGCTGACTGTGGGGACATCCTCTTAGGGAAGGATCCTGAGATGAAATTCCTAGATCCTGACAAATCACGTGGGTTCTGCCCCATCCTGCCCTCCTTCCTAGAGCCCTGTCACCTGGGGAACTGTTGCAGGCAGGGACCCTGACCATGCAGCTGGGACCCTGAAGATCAGAGGAAACAGCAGGACAGCAGCATTGCCCGTCGGTGGTAAAAGGTCCGGGAAGAAGGTGCCTCCCAGCCTGGGAGATGGAGCCCTTCATCCCTGTAGTGCAATTAATGCTCTCTTTTCCACCCTTATCTCTTCCTACTGCAAGAGGGGCCTCAAAACACTGCCTTCTTCTGTTGAGGTCACGTTCACATTGTAAAGCGACAATGCATTGATAGTCCATATATTCACATCCTTGTGCCACCATCACCTCCACTGAGTCCAGAGCAATTCCATTCCCTGCAAGAGAAACCCTGTGCCCACCAGCCCTTACTCGCCGGTCCTCCCCTCCCAGCCCTTGGCACCCACCAGCCTGTGTTCTGTCTCTATTCCAGAGAGACCTTTCACACAAATGGAATCATACAGTGTGTGGCCTTCCGTGTCTGGCTTCTTTCACTTAACATCATATTTCTGAGGTTTATCCACGTGGAGGTTTGTACCAACACTTCCATCATTTTCATGGCTGAAGACTATTCCCTCATATGGACAGATCACGCTGTGTTTATCCGTTCATCCATTGATGGACATTTGGGCTATTTTCACATTCTGGCTGTCGTGAATAGAGCTGTTACGAATACCTGTGTAAATGTTTTTTGTTTCAATACCTGTTTTCCATTCTTTTAGGTAGGAATCCAGGAATGGAATTGCTGGGTCATATGGTCATACTGGTTAACTTTTTGAGGGCCTCCCAAAGTGTTTTGGCCTTTTTTTCAGTTTAAACTTTTTAAATAATTAAATCTAACCCAAATACAGAAAGCTGAATGAAAAAAATCACATTTTAATTTATCGTTAAATTGTAATTTATATAAATTATTACAGTAGTACATTATTATGAGATGAAAACCCTGGTAACTAGCACCTATACCATCCAACTCAGAAGTTCCCCCTTGTGTGCCCCCACACGATTATAATTCCACCTGTTCCTTAAGAGTAGCTATTATCTTGACAGTTATCTATCATTTTTTAAAGTAAGTGAACCCCGGGACTTCCCTGGTGGTGCAGTGGTTAAGAATCTGCCTGCCAATGCAGGAGACATGGGTTGGATTCCTGATCCTGGAAGATCCCATGTGCCTCGGAGCAACTAAGTCCGTGCACCGCAACCACTGAGCCTGCGCTCTAGAGCCCGCGGGCCACAACTACTGAGCCCTTGTGTTGCAACTATTGAAGCACATGTGCCTAGAGCCTGTGCTCTGCAACAAGAGAAGCCACTGCAATGAGAAGCCCACGCACTGCAATGAAGAGTAGCCCCAGCTCCCCGCAACTAGAGAAAGCCTGTGTGCAGCAACAAAGACCCAATGCAGCCAAAAATAAATAAAGTAAGTAAGTAAGTAAGTAAGTGAACCCTATAGCTTGGTGATCTTTTCAATCTCAAACATAAAGTTCATTCCATTTAGGAGCTGCCTAACACTACACTGTGGGGGTGAGCTATCGTTTATCTACCAATCCCTGTCTTCGAACATGCAGATCGTCTCCAGGGCTTTGCTATGACCTTCAGAGGACTCTCATCCCTCTAAGACCCCTGGCTCCTCTTCTGTGAAATGAGAGATGGGGTGATAATCCCCACGTGAAAGAAAGTGAGCAAAAGCATTTGGCAAAGTGTAAAGCACAGTGCAAGCATAGGTCCAGGGCCTCTGCTAGACCCTGATAGAACCCTAGGTGTCCAGGGAATGAGTGTGGAGTGGAAAGCATTCATTAGCAAGCACCTTGCTACGTCTGTGCAGCAGGCTGAATTTTCCTACGTAACCACATCAGTCTTCCCATCCCACCTGTTCTTAGAATGTGACAGAGGCTCCTTTCCCAGGAGGAGGTCTAAGTTCCTCCTCTTGTATCTTGGTGTGACCCAATGGCTGCTGCACCAATAGCATATGGTGGAAGTGATGCTACTTGACTTCCAAACCGAAGTCTTAAAAAGAATACAGTTCCTGCCTGGCTCTCTCTTTGAGAAATCTCACTCCAGGGAAAGACAATTGCTTCACCACACTGTAAGGAAGCCCAAATTGATGCACGTGGATTGACCCTAGCGAGAGATCTACATGGAGAGACCACATAGAAAGAGCACATGTGGGACTTCCGTGGTTGCGCAGTGGTTAAGAATCCGCCTGTCAATGCAGGGGACATGGGGTCAAGCCCTGGCCAAGGAAGATCCCACATGCAGTGGAGCAACTAAGCCCATGCACCACAACTACAGAGCCTGTGCTCTAGAGACCGAGAACCACAACTACTGAGCCCGTGTGCTACAACTACTGAAGCCCATGTGCCTAGAGCTCGTGCTCCACAATGAGAGAAGCCTCTGCAATGAGAAGCCCATGCACCACAATGAAGAGTAGCCCCTGCTCACCACAACTAGAGAAAGCCTACGCGCAGCAACAAAGACCCAATGCAGCCAATAAATAAATAAATAAATATAAAAAAAGAAAAACCACATAACACATCCACGTGGAGAGATTCACATGGAGCCTTACTTGACCTCCCTCTGACGTGGATGGTTTCATATTCAGATTCCCAAGTTCTGTTGAGCAAAATGGGATTCTCAGTACTGATTTAGGGAAGCATACGGCTCTGTGGAGGGACAGGCATTAACCCAGTAATGATGGGTTCTTTTTGCAAGAAAGAAGGCAGGTGAATGCTTTAGGGAGTCTCCTTTGGTACCTGGTGGAGGGGAGGGGTGGGGAGGTTACAGGAAGGAACTGAGCTGGTCTTTGAAGGATAAGATGAAAAATGGAGAAAAAGAAAACATTCTAGGAGAACTATGTAGAAGCGGGTTCTGCTGAGACTTTTTAAGGCTAAAAGCTCCTAAACCTTCCTTCCAGACGTGTGAGCTTCAATCGTTTTCCCTAACCAGCATTTTAAGATGTTTGTCCGTGTTCAGCATTTTACAGCTTGAATCAGATGTTCGCAGACTTCTCAGCTGTTTAACTTAAGTACCTGGTGAGTGGCACTTTCTTATCTATTTAGCGTCCTCAGCAGGGCTGCGGAATGTGTGAACCAGATTGAATTTCCCATCAGCCTTGAGCTTCCCCTTAGCAGCAACCCGCTCCCAGGGAGAGAAATCGATGGAGAGGTAATTAAGGATCATGTAGTATCAGGGAAATAATTATGGGGGGAGGAGGACCCCAGACAGTAGTTCTCAGATGCTGTGTCTTGCCAGGTGATTCATCAGGAAACAAAGACGTAAAGATTCCTTGGTGGAAAGGAAGAGAAGTGTTATCCATATGGCAATTGAAGGAATTAGAGATGGCAATGGAGGTGTCATTATTCTAGGAAAGAAACCTCCCTTCTTCACGGAAGGTGTGCAGGAAACCTCATGGGCTTCGTTTGCTGTGAGTGTGGCTGAGTGCGGTGGGATTTACAAATATCAAATATTGGTAGAAAAAAACCTGCTACGTGTTAAGCACCTTTCGCATGGAATCCAGGTAGCAGCTGAGCCACTGTCTTTCAGAACGAAGGTTAAATTTGACCCAGATCCCTTTTTTATAACCATAAAAGCTTTACCCATCATTTCAGCAAGTTCTTCATCTGTCAGCCCCCCCAAAACCCCAGCCATGCAGCTCTGGCCCTTCCCTAGAGAAGGCCATTCACGATGAGCATCTTGGATTCCACCCTTGCCTTAACAATTTACTATTATGGTCGCAAACCTCCAGGTCTTGGTGGTTTAGCACAGCCCAGATTGGTTTCTCACTCACGTTCTCATCCAAGGCAGGACGGGAAGCCGCCTGGGGACACACTCTATGGATTATGTGACCTCCAAGATCATTACGGCAAAAGATGAGTGTGGTCACCTGGATAAGGGACCCCCAGGGAGGTCGACACCCAAATCCCAGAAACCCTTGAATGTGTTTCTCTATGTGGCAAAGGGACTTTGCAGATGTGGTTGGATTTAGCATCGTTGTTGAGGAGATTATGCTGGTTAATGAGGATAAATCTAACCATCGGGGTCCTTGTAAGAGGGAGGCAGAGGAGACGGATGACCCGAGATGGGTGTCAGAGAGGAGATGGACCGCAGAAGCAGAGATTAGAATGAGGTGGCCGGGAGCCAAGCAATGCCAGCGGCCTCTGGAGGCAAGCGACAGATTCTCCCCTGGACCCCTTAGAAGGAACCAGCCCTCTCTCTCACTATGTATCAGTTTGTTATGGCTGCATACATGTTAAAACACACACAGAGGGAAGACGATGTGAGGCTCAGGGAGAAGACTGCTGTCTACAAGCCAAGGAGAGAGACCTGGGCAGATTCTCCCTCACAGCCTCAGAAGACATCAGTCCTGCCAAGACCCTGATTCTGGATTTTGAGCCTCTAGAATTTCTAGCCCATAAATTCCACAGTTTAAGCCACACCATTTTTCACTCTTCTGTATTCACTCATCAAGGAAACTTGTTCCAAAACTAACCACTGATAATAGCCTTTAGAAATGTAGTCTTTTAGGGCTTCCCTAGTGGTGCAGTGGTTAAGAATCCACCTGCCAGTTCAGGGGACATGGATTCAAGCCCTGGTCCAGGAAGATCCCACATGCTGCAGAGCAACTAAGCCCGTGCACCACAACTACTGAGCCCATGTGCTGCAACTACTGAAGCCTGCGCACCTAGAGCCCGTGCTCCGCAGCAAGAGAAGCCACCACAATGAGAAACCCTCGTACCACAACGAAGAATAGCCGCCACTCGCCTCAACTAGAGGAAGCCCATGTGCAGCAATGAAAACCCAATGCAGCCAAAAATAAATAAATAAATAAATAATAAAATAAATCTTTAAAAAAAAAAGAAAAAGAATTGTGGGCCTTTGGAGATCAGTCCATCAAAACAAGAGAGGAAGAAAAAAGCTGTGCAATTAATGGCAAAGTTGCAATGTGGGTTAAATTTCATATTTCTTTTGGATTTTATGAGACTTCCTGATTCCTTCCTGTGGGTTCTTGCAGTTTTGAACTAGCTCAGATTATAGCATAAAGGCATGTTAACATTAGCGAATTTTGGTATGTATTTGTACTCTGGACATACTTTAAAACTCCGTAATGAAAAGTTACCCATCTTTGGTTTATGAAACCAAACCAAAACACACACGCAAATAAATGAGAGCTTTGATCCTTGGCACTTAACCCTGTATGGTTCGAAGCACCTGCTCCATGCCCAGTGCTGGGCTGGGCGTTGGGGATGCGGAAGGAGAGCAGCCCAGACTCTGACCTCAGGCTGCTCACCATCCAGGTGGGGAGAGGAAAGTATGAGCCACCACCACACTGCCTGACACACATGACACGCGCACACACGGGCACGTGCCTGGCTCGAGTCCCGGCCAGTGCTTACGCGTGGCAAGTTCTGTAAAAACGGAAACCCTGACCCTGGGGAAGCAATTGGATGATTCCAGGCAAGGCTGAGGTTCCAGTTAAAGCCTGAGAGACAAATTCAATCCACTCTCACTTTACTGAACTCATTTTGCCTGTTCCCGGCGTACACTTGCAACACAAGGAATCTGATTTGAATGGAGACATCTCCGTTTTGAGGATGTTTGGGATTCGGTCTCTGAATGTGGCCGAGGCAGTAACTCCGGAGATGTCAGGATGCTGCACTGGGGGCTGATGCCTGAGTGAGAGCTGGGGCTGCTGGGGAGGGAGGGATGAAGGGAGGGATTACAGGGCACAGGTGAGCAGCCGACACACCTGCGTCCCAGCCACATCACTGCCCCCTGCAAGCCATGCACCCACGGGCAAGCTATTTAAATACCCAGAGACTCAGTTTCCTCTCCTGTAAAAGGTCTCAACTAGTAGGACTTACTCCATGTATCTGTTGTAAGAATTATGTAAGGTACCAGAGATGGGGTCAGCCTCAACAGAGTACCAATTATTGTGTAAAATAACCCACAAAATCGTGGCAAGATTTATTACTGTCAAGGGAGGGGGCCTTGGCGGAGGATTCCAGAATCAGACCAGAAGAAGTGGGACAGCGTGGGGTAAAGCCCAAATTACGCACTGCCTCAGCATCTGGGAGAAAACAGGAGGGCCTCAAATGGCCTTGCTGAAGGCTCCAATGTCTCCATTCTTGGCCTCTGGACATCTGTCTCTAAACTGACATCACAGAGCTGTCTTCTACCCACCACTAATCCATGTACAGTAAGGCCCCTACATACGAACCTTCAAGTTTCAAACTGTCAAAGATGTGAACGTGTGTTCGCATGTCCAATCACATAAGTTAGTTCACGTGTCTGGTGTACATTGTCACATGTGTGCATCCCCTGCAAGGCTGTCCTTCTGTGTACTTCACTGTACAGTACTGTATAGAGTACAATAGTGCAGTGTCTTTATTTCAAGCCCAGGATGTCTGGAAGCAAGCGTAAAAGCAGTGGTGATGTGGCTGGCACTACTGTACTTTTCAAGGTACTGTACCATAAGATTAAAAATGTTTTCTTTATTTTTTGTGCTTGTTTATGTATTATTTGTGTGAAAAGTATTATAAACCTATTACAGTACAGGACTACATAGCTGATTGTGTTAGTTGGGTACCTAGGCTAACTTTGTTGGACTTAAGAACAAATTGGACTTACGAACGCACCCCCAGAACAGAACTCGTTTGTATGTAGGGTACTTACTGTATACACCTGCAACTCCGAATTCACTGAAGAGCGAGGACTCAGAGGAGCCTTCTTCCGACACAAGGCCCCCCTCCTCTGGGCAGCAGACACCAGGTATGATGGAGAGAGAAGGTGCCAGGCTCTCCCATCAAAGCGGAGTGGCCCCAGGTCAATTAAACCACAACATTTCTCTGGCTGTGTCCTCAAGAAGGACAGTCTGTGCGTAACAGCTGTGTTGCAAAACGGCTTTCTCTGAGACAGAACTAAGATGGGTCAGTGTAAGCCGATCAGAGAGCGGCTTCACTGGAGAGAGGCTTACACAGAGTTGTCTGGTCCCAAGGGAAACAATGGGCTCAGTGGGAGAGGCGGAGCCGTTTGAGCCCCGTGAAGAATAAAACCTCGAACGGAAAAGAAAGAGATGCCTCCTATTGCTTGTGTTTCTAACATTTCTTGGCAGTTTGTCAAATGCCTACTGTTTGGCTTTTGAAGGATGGATCATTTTCTCCCTCAGTTTCTGAGTTTCTTCCCCGGCGTCCAGTGGAAGAATGTCTAACTCGGGAAAATCATGGAACAGACCCCTGTTCTTCCCTTCCCCTCTGCCACGCCGTGCCTGGAGGGCTCTTCCACAGACCCTGCAGACCCCAGCTATTCTAAAAGGGTTCTTCCCAAGAATTAGACCCCAGAGCGGGGGAAGGGGGCAGTCCACTCAGCCCCAGATGGTACTCTCAGGTCCACACTCTCAAAGCCACCAGTGGGTAGACATGGTTGGTAAATAAAACAGTAAATCATATAACTTATGCTCAAAAGTGATAAGTGCTATGGAGAAAAATAAATCAGAGAAGGAGGATGACAGCCAGGGATGGAGAGATTGCAGTTTTATTTTTTTGTTTGTTTTTTGTTCTTTTGGCCATGCCATGTCACATGTGGGATCTTAGTTCCCCAGCCAGGGATCGAACCTGGGCCCTTGGCATTAAGAGTGCTGAATCCTAACCACTGGACCACCAGGGAATTCCCAAGATTGCAATTTTAAATACAGCATCTTAGGGAAAGTCTTCCTGAGAAGGTAACATCTGAGCAAAGCCTTGAAGAAAAGCAGTGAAAGAGCCATGTAGCTATCTGAAGACAGAGCTTTCTGCATAGAAGGAAACAGCACGTGCAAAGGTCCTGGGGCAGGACCAGGCCTGGGAGCTTCCAGGAGGCCAGCATAGCTTGAGAAGAGCAACTTAGGGGGACAGATGAAGTCAGAGAGGTAACAGAGGGGGGCACATCATACAGGCCACTAGGAGGATTTTGTCTGTTACTTTCAGGTTTTAAGCAGAGAATTTCCTTTCTGTGCTGCTTCCCTGCTGTGTCCCAAGAGTGTCCATCTGAATTTAGCAGTTTCTCAGTTTAAGACACATTCACCAAGTCAAAGCGTGTGAATCACTGTGTGTTGAACACACGTGATCCCAGTTTTCAGGAAGCTTCTGATGTAGAGGAAGGTGGTCCTGGAGCTGGCTCATGGGCTCATACACACCATCTGATGCCACACTGGCAGCTGGAAGTCAGCCGCTGTGATCTACACCCCCTCCACCCAACAGAACTGATTGTTAAGCATTTCTCAGGGCACTGCTGCAATACTTCTTACTACAGTCATTCTTACTTCAGTGTTCTGTTCAAAGCAGAAGAAAAGTGAAACGGGGTGGAGAGAAGCAACCCTCACTACCATCTATGTTCTCTTCTTCCCTGTGTCTCAGTCACCTGTTGCTGTGTAACAAATCATCCCAAGTCTCAGTGGCTTCAAGCAACAATTCACTAGTGCTGTATTTTGTGTGCTTGCAGGTCAGTATTTCAAACAAGGCATAGCTGGGATAGTTTCTCTTACTAGGTCAGACTGAGCATCTCTAACTACTAGGCTTCCTTACAACACAGGGACCTCAAAGTGGTTGAACTTATCATATGGGGCTTGGGGCTCTGAAGAGACCAAGGCAGAAGTAGCCTTTTCTGTTCCTTAGCATCAATTCCTGCTCAAAGCAAACACAGGTCAGGCTAGATTCAAGTTGAAGGGGAAGAGATCCCACCTTTCAGCACAAGTGTCAAAGTATTTGCCACCATCTCAACATGCTTCATGGGCACACAAAGGGGCTGCATACTCTGGCTCCCTTGCAGTAAAGCACGGCTGTGGGGCTGAGTTTCATCCCACAAAATGTTAAATTTGCATTAAATCTCTGTGCAGAACTCTGATGGCTGGAAAAGGACTCTGAGAACTCAGAGGAGGAATAAACCATGAGACAGAAGGAACATGGGTTCCTGCATAAATGAATGATGCAGACACACACACATACAAACCTGCCTTGAATTGTGACGTGGGTACTAAACTTGCATCGCATATAGGCACTGAGATGTCAGGGCTTGTCTGTATTTTCTTGTGATGGTTTTACTACTTCTCCGCAAATTCTTTAATACTTATCCCATCAACATGAGATGGAGTCATCAATTCCACTGTTGGGTATACATCCAAAAAAACCCAAAACACTAAATCAAAAAGATACATGTACCCCAATGTTCATAGCAGCATGATTTACATTTGCCAAGACATGGAAGCCACATAAATGCCCATCAACAGATGATGGAGAAAGAAGATGTGGTATAAGTGTATATATACATGAGGGTGAGTCAAAAACTGTCCACACTCTGATTATATTAAAACTTCTATAAATTCTACAGCCAGAGTGTGGATAATTTTTGACTCACCCTCATATGTATGTGTGTGTGTGTGTTTTTATGGCTGAGTATATATATATATATATATATATATATATATATATATAGAATTAAATTTTGCCTTTTGCAGCAACATGGATGGACTTGGAGGGCCTTATGCTAAGTGAAATAAGTCAGAGAAAGACAAACACTGTATGATATCACTTGTATGTGGAATCTAAAAAATACAACAAGCTAGTGAATAGAACAAAAAGAAGCAGACTCACAGATACAGAGAACAAACTAGTGGGTACCAGTGGGGAGAGGGAAGGGGGAGGGGCAGTATAGGGGTAGGGAAATACGAGGCACAAACGATTAGGTTTAAAATAAGCTACAAGGATATACTGTACAACATGGGGAATCTAGCCAATATTTTACAGTAACTATACATGGAGTATAACCTTTAAAAACTGAATCACTATATTGTACACCTGTAACATATAATATTGTACAGAAACTATTTACTTCAATATTTTAAAAAAGGAGGTGGTGAGACTTCCCTCGTGGTACAGTGCTTAAGAATCTGCCTGCCAGAGAATGGACTGGAGGACACGGGGTTGGGGGGGCAGGGGGCAAAGGGGAAGCTGGGTCGAAGTGAGAGAGTAGCATAGACATATTTACACTACCAACTGTAAAATAGATAGCTAGTGGGAAGTTGCTGTATAACAAAGGGAGATCAACTCGATGATGGGTATGCCTTAGAGGGCCAGGACAGGGAGGGTGGGAGGGAGTCACGGGAGGGAGGGGATATGGGGGTATATGTATAAATACAGCTGATTCACTTTGGTGTACCTCAAAAGCTGGTACAAGAGTGTAAAGCAATTATATTCCAATAAAGAGCTTAAAAAAAAAAATCCACCTGCCAATGCAGGGGACATGGGGTCGAGCCCTGGTCTGGGAAGATTCCACATGCCTCGGAGCAACTAAGCCCGTGCACCACAACAAGAGATTCCACCACAATGAGGAGCCTGCGCACCACAATGAAGAGTAGCCCCTGCTCACCACAACTAGAGAAAGCCTGTGTGTAGCAATGAAGACCCACCGCAGCCAATCAATCAATCAATCAATAACAAACACACCCCTCTAGCTGGCTTTACCCCTTCCCATAGAAGGATTTTTCAGGTGAACATTTGAGAACGGAGAGGGTAGTATGGAGCCATCACAGCCACTCTGTGGCATTTAGTGGAGTTAGGGTTTCTGAGTAAATATCCTACAACTCGTGGGAAGTCCAGCAAGGTGGAGGTTACCTGCCCAAAATGCTGGTTGCTGTCCCATTGAGAAACACCGAATCCATCTCATTCCTTGGTTGTCTGGAGCCAGAACGGGCTACTAAAAAGAGCATCTCCTGGACTTGGAAACTGGGCCGAGGACTCGTCTCTCTGTTTTCTGGCCGTGGGAGACACAGAGCCCTGTGTCTGCTCCCCTCTGCGCTCTCATCACCTACCTTCTCCCTTTTCCTCCCTAAGCCACGTGAGTGTTCTTTTTATTCTTCAAACAGACCTAATACGTACGCAATCCAGTTCTTTCCTCTGCCTGGAGGACTCTTCCCCGGGAAGGGCAAATGTGGACAAGCTATTATGGGCTCTGTTTCTTATTCAGACCTCAGCTCACAGGTCCCCCTCCTCTCTGGAATCTCCCCCAGTCACTGGAAGCCCCATCCTCAGTCACCATCACATCACCTTGTTTAACTTCCCACGTGGCACTAATCCCTCTGTGACATTAGTGGTTTCAGCTATTTACTTCTTCATTACCTGCCCAACTCCCCCGCCCCAGCCCCAACTAGATTTTGAGCTCTGTGAGAGCAGGGATTTGGGTCCAGCTTATTTCCTGCGCACCCCAGTGCCTAGCACATGGAGGTGGTTCAGCAAACATTTGTTGGATGAATGAGGGGTATGTACATTTCACTGAGCACAAGTTTCTTCTTCTGTGAACTTGGAATAATATTTCCGACCTCCTGGCATTGTGTAAAAACAACAGGGGTTATAATAACCATGGCTTAAAGGCATAGATTTAAACGCACTATTGCCTCTAAAAGTCTTGCACAAATTAGGCACTTGTGAACACTGGCTCCCTGACACCGGCTGGTCCTCATTCAGCATCGGGATTTCTCTTGTTGTTTTGTCGTTTCTCTGAGAGAGGCTGGTGCCTGCTGCAGCCATTTCACCTAATTATTCCATCTTCTTCCCAGTTCATTTATTTTTAATTAATTAATTGATTGATTGATTAATTGGCTGTGTTGGGTCTTCGTTGCTGTGTGTGGGCTTTCTCTAGTTGCGGCGAGTGGGGGCTATTCTTCGTTGCAGAGTGGGCTTCTCATTGTGGTGGCTTCTCTTGTGGAGCACGGGCTCTAGGCACACAGGCTTCAATAGTTGCGGCACTCGGGCTCAGTAGTTGTGGCACACAGGTTTAGTTGCTCAGCGGCATGTGGGATCTTCCTGGACCAGGGATCGAACCCGTGTCCTCTGAATCAGCAGGTGGATTCTTAACCACTGCACCACCAGGGAAGTCCCCCAGTTCATTTAAAGCCCCCTGAATAGAAAGGGCTGGCCTCATGGGTAGTCTCTCCTCATCGACCCCTCCTGTTTATAGAGAATTCGGTCAGCCTCACTCTCCCAGGTTTCAAATCCATGGAGTTGCCACTAAAGAACCCTTCAGCATACCACTTGTTTCTGTTTTCACTCTCCATGTACTTCAACAAAAGATTTACTCTCTCCTTCTAGGAGTGATTAGAAAAAAATTTCTGAAGGTTTATCCAGAGAGAGTCAATATTTAGATAATACCAAAGCAAAACAAAAATAACCAGGCAACAATGCATCTGCTGCTCTGGAGAGAAGGCAAGGGGGCGGCGGGGAGCTTCCCTCTGCTGGACTTGAAAACTGCCCGTCATGGGGAGAGGCAGGGCGCTGGCAGGGTCTTCAAGGTCTGAGACAGCCCGAGCCCTGCAGTCAAGGTTCTCGACTAATGCTGGGTCTTTATAATCTAAAATAGGATCAAGGCAAGGTCTGGTCCCAAAGAAAATGGAAGGATGCTGATGACAGTGGGTATTTGTGTCGTGCTTTCTTGGAATTCTTTCCCCTCTTTGCCAGGGGAAGGCTCTGTGCTTGTCTGTGGACCCACCTTTGCCCACTCTCAGTCCCGTGCTTGGCAGGGACCACCTCTACCCCCCACTCCTCCCTTCCTGGGGCACATCGTGGTGTCCGCACTTCAGACAGCCAGCATGTGGCCTTGGCCTAGCTTCTGGGCTTGGTTCAAGGGTAAGCTGGTGGCCTGAGTGTATCTCCTGCCAGTGGATCTCAGCACCCTTGCAGGAGCAGCTGAAAGAAGATGTTCCCTCACCCTGCTGCCCTTGGGGCTGGGAGGGTGTGAAGAACTGGGCTGCCATGTTGCCAACTCTTAGAACGTCAGAAACGTCCCCCCAAAATGCCATGTAAACCTCGAACCTTGAGTGGATCTAGGTTTTGTGGGACCTGAATGGAAGGAGCAATAGAGGAAAAATCTAGAAATGAGATGAGAGTTGATACATAACTCAATGACAGTGCAAACTTATACAGATCTTGACTGAAACAAACTGTAAAAATGAATATGTACATAAAACATTGAGGAGTCCATTGAAAATCTGAATAGAGACTGGGTCTTTGATGATGTGATGGAGCTACTGTGATTTTTTTAGGTGTGATCATGGTATTGTGCAGTTTTTAACAGCTCTGATCTTTTACAGATACATATAAAATTTTTATGGACACCGTGACATACATGATGTCTGGGATTTGCTACAAAATCATACATGTACGAAGGAGGCAGATGAGGTTATAAACAAAACAGGTAAATGATGCTGATTTTATATCAGATGCTTTGAATAAAAATCGGTTGTTACAGGGGCTTCCCTGGTGGTCCAGTGCGTAAGACTCTGCTCTCCCAATGCAGGGCGCCAGGGTTCCATCCCTGCAGAGAACTAGATCCTGCATGCCACAACGAAGATCCCGTGTGCTGCAGCTAAGATGTGGCGCAGGCAAATAAATAAATATTTTAAAAAATCAGTTGTTACAATAACAGTTTCATCCAATTCAGGAAATCAAAGCACAGTTTTGGGGAGTTTGTTCAGTTGAAGATGAAATATCTGAATGATTGTAAATGCTATTGTAAATTCAGTGAAATGTTCGACACTGAAGACAAAATAGTTACTTGTTTTTATAGGAATAATATGAATACAAATTTTAGTGTAGTACAAAATCATGATTTAAAAAAAGCAATAGAAGCAACCTAAATGTCCCTCAACAGATGAATGGATAAGAAGATGTGGTACATATATACAATGTGATAGATGGATATAGATAGATAGATAGATGATAGATGATAGATAGATAGATAGATAGGTAGGTAGATAGATAGATAATGTACCTATATCTATCAGTATATAATGGAATATTACTCACCCATAAAAAAGAATGAAATAGGGACGTCCCTGCTTCTGCAGTGGTTAAGGCTTTGCCTGCCAATGCAGGGGACACAGGTTCAATCCCTGGTCCAGGAAGATTCCACATACCACGGGGCAAATGTGCCAATGCCCCACAACTACTGAAGTCCGTACACCTAGAGCCTGTGCTCCACAACAAGAGAAGCCACCGCAATGAGAAGCCTGTGCACCTCAATGAAGAGTAGCCCCCACTGGCCACAAATGGAGAAAGACCGTGTGCAGCAGTGAAGACCCAATGCAGCCAAAAATAAATATAAATAAATAGATGTATTTAAATGAAATGATGAATGAAATAATGCCATTTGCAGCAACATGGATGGACCTAGAGATTGTCATACTAAATGAAGTAAGTTAGAGAGAAACAAATATTATATGATATTGTTTATACATAGAATCTAAAAAACAATGATACAAATGAACTTATTTACAAACCAAAAATAGACTCACAGACACAGAAAACAAACTTATGATTACTGAAGGGGAAGGAGGGGAGAGGGATAAATCAGGAGTTTGGGATTAACAGATACATGCACTACTATATATAAAATAGATAACCAACAAGGACCTACTGTATAGCCTATATTCAATATCTTTTAATAACCTGTAATGGAAAAGAATCTATAAAAGAATATAGATACAGATATAGTTACATATGTACAACTGAATCACTTTGCTGTGCAACTGAAACTAACACAACATTGTAAATCAACTATACCTCAATTTTTTAAAAGGGGGAAAAAAAGCAATAGTGTACTGAAATTAAAAACCTTAGGAAGCAAAACGTGGTGTGAGGACAGTGCATAAACAATCTATGATTGTGTGCAGTCAGGTTGCGATATCTACCAAGACGAGCAAAAGCCGTGGCAGGCAGTCTTTTAAGTGGACCCCAATGATTCCCCCACCACACCGAGCTCTCAACACCCTCTGTAATTCTCTTCCCTGGAGCGTGGGCTGCACGGAGAGATTTCCATCTAACCTATGGAATGTAGCAAAAGTGCCCCTTACAGGAATAGTCTGCCTTCCGTTTAGCACAGTCTGTTTCCCTATCTCTGCTCCCTCTCTTCCCCATCTCTGTCTCTGGGAGAAGCAAGCTGCCAGGTTGGGACACCCTACAGAGAAGCCAGGTGGCGAACATCCGAAGTCCCGCCAGGAGCCACGTGAGTGAGCTTAGAAGTGGGTCATCCCCCACTTCCAACCCCGTCCAACGCTGAAGATGACGGTGTTCCCAGCCGACACCTTGATTTCCGCCTTACGCGAGGACCCAGCTAAGTTCTGCCTGAATCTAAACTGTCTCTAACAACTGTGTGTTGTTTTGAACAGTCCATTTTGGGGGGTAATCTGTGACACAGCCCTAGATAACTAACACAAAGCTCTAGTTGTAAACGTTTAGCTCTATTTCTACATATTCAGAGTAAGCGGATCTCAAAGTGTTTCTGTGATGTGAGCTGAGCTAAGAATTCACCAAAGCAGGACATATGGTCTGTTTGGTGCCACTATTTCATCCGATGTTAGGATGTCTGAGTCTTTGTGGAGAACTGCTTTGTAAATTTCCCTGCCTGTCCTACAATGGCCTTGAACTGTTTTTTGAAAATTTGAGATTCTGTTCAAAACCAGATGCGACTCTGTAATCAGAGTATTCAAACAATAGAAGCATCACAAATTTTAGCTTTTAAAAATTTTAGCAAATTGCAGTCACTGGATAGGGGCTGGGGAAAGCTGAGAAGCAGGAAGATGAAGTTTTTCCCTATGGAAGTATGTGATTAGCAGAGCAAATGAAACAATAAGGGTGCAACCCCACAGGCAAGATTTAATTTTGAAACATCGAAGGACTTGTGCTTTGAAATATCCTGACCTGGAAGAAGAATCTTGTGACAGACTTCCTCAATTTAATTAGAGAAATTGATATTCTGTGTCAGAACGGAGCAAAATTTAAAAAGCCTGCAATTTCGCAGGATCTAAATGTGGGGAAAAATTAAAAGAAATCTCAAGGAGAGGTCATTTATTTGATAGGGTTTGTGTTGTAAAAATATTTGTCAAAGAGAGGTCTTCCGAGGGGAGGTGAAAAGGACATTATTGCCTGTGAAAATATTTGGGCTGAATATTTTATTATTAATTGCAATGTTCAACGTCTTAGTAAAAAAAATCGAAACCTTTTATGTAGCAGCTTTGGTGCTGAGCTTATATTAGATTTATATTAAAAAATTCTTTTGTTCCTTAGAAAAATAACTGGAGCATAGTATTAAGGATACACATGGCTAAGAAGTGAATGAAAGGAGGTGAATCTACTTGAATGGTTAATGTCACGTGTCAACTTGACCGGGCTTCTGGGATACCTGGTTAAACACTGTTTCTGGGTGTGTCTCTGAGGATGTTGATGGAAGACATTAACATTATGAATTTGTGAATAGAGTAAGGCAGATCTTTCTCCCCAAGGTGGGAGGGCACCACCCAGTCTGCTGGGGCCTGAACAGAACAAAAATGCACAGGAAAGGATAAGGGATAATTCTCTCTTTTTCTCTCTCTCTCGCTCCTGCTGCCCCCCAGCCCCCCTCCCCACCCCGCCTCCCTGGCCTGACTGCTGACCTGGAACATCCGTTTTCTTCTGCCCTCAGAATGGGACTTAAACCATCTGTTCTCCCCGTCCCCAGGCCTTTGAACTTGGACTGAATTACACCACTGGCTCTCCTGGGTCTTCAGCTTACAGATGGCAAATCGTGGCACTGCTCAGTCTCTGTAACCACATGAGCCAATTCCTCATATCAATCAATCAATCAATCAATCATCAGTCAATCATTGGTTCTTTTTCTCTGGAGAACTCTCATCAATGCAGGCACCAAGAATAATTAGCCTGCTTCTGTTATTTTTCAGTTAATATAAAACATTTATACAAAATGGAGTAATATACATTTTTAAAATTAAAGTTAACGTTTTTCCTGTCATATACACAGACATCTGGTGTGTATGTTTTAGGCAGCGTTGATTTTCAAAAATAATTTTTGAAGAGATTTTATAGGTCCTTCAATATCATAAAGCCAATTTTTCAGTCCCTAAAAATACTTTTTAAAGTATACAGGGTTGGAGATTCCCTGGTGGCCCAGGGGTTAGGACTTGGTGCTTTCACTGCCCTGGGTCCAAACCCTGGTTGGGCAACTAAGATCCCACAAGCCATGCAGTGCAGTGAATAAATAAAAAAGTGAATAAATAAAATTTGAAAAATAAAATCACCTTAAAATAAAAGTAATTATGTTAATTATGTTTAAAGCCCTCAGTCCCAAAAGTGTCTTACTTTGGATCGTACATTGTTCTGTCATCCTTCTTGGGGAGAGGTATGGAAATGTCCTCTCCAGAAACAGGAGAGATGGGGAGGAAGTGTCCCTGGTGGGTGAGCTTCACTGGTTCATGTGATATGTTTCCTAGACTCTTTCCAGTCTCTGAGATTTTGCTGGTGGTGTTGCCTCCATCAGCAATGCCCTATTTCTCCTTTTCCCCATCAAATATCTGCTGATTGAAATGCTATCATCCTTTAAGGCCAAAATGTGGGATGTGCAGCATGGAGGGTACTCGGGATGATTCAACGTGCGGGGGGCAGGGCACTAGAGTAACCTCATATGCATCACGATAGAAATGCTCCCTCCTCAGTTCTCCTTCATGTTTCCAGGAGTCCATGCTTCACCCTTAGAACCTCTTCTCTAGCCAGTGAACAGAGTGATTCTTAGATCTCAGCGATTCACAGACCTCACTTAGATAATATCGCTCCCCTGCTCAAAGCTATCCCATGGTCCCCTGGCTCACTCAGAGGAATTCCAGGTCTTAAATCCCTGCTCCATCCAGTCCCACCCCTACCTCTCTCCCCCAATACTCTCTGCTCCAGTCATACTGGTCCATGTGGGTTCTTTCTGGGCTGTGAATAACTGAACATTCCAGGGGCTGGCAGTGCCACCACTGGGAGCACAAATGATAAGGTGGTTAGCATGGATGTATTCTCACCTCTTCCTTCCCTCCTCACCCTTGCTGTGGCTTCTGTGGGGGTGGAGTCTATTTTCTCCACCCCTGACACTGGGCTCAGCCACAGGATGGCTTTTGACCAACCTGACATTAGAGGACTGTTTGTTACCCAGCGTTATCACAGCAATAGCTAACTAATACAGACAGTACATAAGATATGGACATCACTTGTCCATTCACTCCCCAAAGATGTATGTATTGAGCACCCACCCTGTGCCCAGGATGCAGCATAGAAGAAAAAAAAAGTTCTCCTAGTGCTTACATTCCAATGGTGAAGACAGAAAATAATGCCATCAAATGGCAAATGTGTCTCAGTTGATAATAAATGGTGTGATGCAGTAAAGCGGGCTGAAGGGATAGGAAGTGATGGAGCATTGACATAACCAGCAGGGAAGCCCACTCTGATGGGGAGAGATTTGACTAAAGAGCCATATGTGTGCATTGGAACAAAGCATCCCCAGAGGGAAGAGCCAGCACAGAGGCTCAGGGATGGAAGTGTGCTCAGAGCATCCAAGGAGCAGCGGGAATCCCGCTGTGGCTGGAGCAGGCAGGCGAGGGGCAGGGGTGGTGGAGGACGATGAGGTCAGAGGTGGATGACACAGGGCCTTGACAGGAAGCCAGGTAAGGATTGGGGATTATGTTGTGAGTGATGGGCTCTAATGGAGGTTTTAAAAGAATCACCTTGTGGGGTCCATGGAGAATGGACTCTGGGGGCCAGGGTGGAATCAGGGGAGCAGAGTAGGAGCCCGGGTGTGGCCAGAGGAGGGTTGGACCAGGACAGAGATTGTGGGAGAGGGGATGGTTGGAGCTGGGGCGTATTTTGCACAATATAGGATTTGATGATGGAGGGCATGTCGGCTGTGAGAGGAAAGACGGCGAACACACAGCACTTGCCATGTGCCAGACGCTGCCCTGACACTGCCCTGATGCTGCCCTGACGCTGCTCCGATGCCCTCATTCTAATAACCCCGGGAGGAGGGTGCTACGTCTGTCATCTAAGGAGACTTGCTCAAATGTAATTTAGCAACTGGTAGTGTGGGAGTTGAACTTTAGTGGTCCAGCTCCACGTTTTTGGCCTTCATGCTATCGTGCTCCTCAAGAAGAAATTTGGGAGAGTAAATCTGGGAGAGTAAATTCAGGATGTTTAAGTCCCCCAGGAGAGGAGTGATGGTCTGCAGGACAGGATAAGAGAGCGATGCCTGGGGCCATGATAAACTGGTCCCTTGAGCTCCTTGCTGCTGGCGCAGTGGGGCAGGGGATCGAGGGAGAGACAGAATCCGAAGGCTTCTCAGAAGAGACAACTTTGGATGAAGCCTTAGAGGCCAGTCAGGTGCTCACCAGATAGAAAAGCAAGGACTGCCCTCCCCCATTCTGCCACCAGAGAGACACATGAGTGGGTGTACTGTCCCACCCTGTTCCTCTGCAGCTCTGTCCACTATTGTAAAACACTGGGACAACACAAATACCACTAGCTGGAGCCTGGATAAAGAAATCCTGGCATATAAAAGAATACTAAGTATATTGTATAGCACAGGGAACTATATTCAATACCTTGTAGTAACCTACAATGGAAATCAATCTGAAAGAATATATATATATGTGTGTATGTATATATATATGTATATATATAACCGAATTACTTTGCTGTACACCTGACACTAACACAACATTGTAAATCAACTATACTTCAATTTACAAAAAGAAAAAAAAAAAAGAATCCTAAGTAGAGTGAAAATGAATGAATGGCCACTGAGTGTCCCAACAGAGCTGAATCTCATGCATGAAATACTGAAGCACGTCGTCAAAGGATACATTCGGTAAGTCCATTTATGCAAAATTTAAAACTAAAAAATAATGTCTAGAGACACATACCTATGCAGTAACACAATCAAGACAAGAAAGAGCGATGAATAGAAACTCTACAGTAGAGGAGGACCAGGGAGGGGGCGGTGGGCATGCGGTGGGCTCTGAGGATTTTGGTAAATCACTGTTTCCTTCACTGGACGGTGGGGATATGGGGACTTACGTTATTCTTCTTTCTAGGCAAGCTATGTTTTGCGTATTATTTTTTAAGTATGGAATTTTGTATAACTTGTATAATTTAAAAGGGAGGGGCCTTCATGTAGAAGGAAACCTGCACCCAAAATTTAGGAACCCAAGGAGCGTGAATTATTGGAAAAAGAGTAGCATCATTTGAGACCCGGAATCTCCACTCAGCTCCATCCAGGGTTCATGCCTTCCCTTCTTCCTTTACCTGCTCTTCTCTGATCCCTTCCCACCAGGTTCAGGAGCAGTGATCTTCATCTGCTGTCCTGCCCCAGCTCCAGGCGTGGCTTCTGGAGAAGCTGGTGCGAGCCAGAGGCGAAAGCTGACCAGTGTGCGTGTGTGTTGGCACACAAGATTGTGTACGTTTGCATGTGTGTGAATGCATGTGTGTGAGCGTGTGTATGTGTGTGTGTATTGATGCATGTGCACACGTGTGTATTCATTCATGAAAGTGTACATGTGTGTGTGCATGCATGAGTGTGTGTATGTCTGTGTGTGAGCGAAGAGACAGTCGCTGAGCTCTGCCATTGGCAGGTCCTCCGATCGATGTAGAATCTGGAGACAAAGGGGGCCTTTACTTTACAGACTCCAACAGCGGACATCGCCAGGGCTGCTGCTGGGGGCTGAGGACCAAACACACCCGCCCCCTCCAGGGTGAGCCAGGCCCGCCCCTTCCCGCAGCAGCTGGACCATCTCCGGGGAGACGGCTGAGTGGGGCCTGGCATGTGGGCTGCTGGCCTGGCTTGGCTACAACGAGGCTGCCCGACACCGTTCTCATAAGCCCTGGGATGAAGCCTGGTGGAGGAGACTCACCCACAGCCCCCGCTCGCCACCACCACGGCCCTCATCGTCGGAAACTGGAGGCTGAACGAAGCCCGAGTCCATGGTCTGGGGCCACCATTGAGCTTGCCGACCAACGGCATGAAATGACGTTGACCCAGACACTGAGAATCCTCCCTGAGGATCCCGCAGGCAGCCGTGGCCGGTGCTGGCAGCTTTGACTTACCCAGCTTCAGCCTGTTGCCCTGTTTTAAGGCCTGAATAGGCAACTGTGTGTAGCTGTGTTTGTGGAATTTAATTTGATGATTCCCTTCTGTGGCTGGTGCAATGTCCTGGTTTTCCATTTGAGGCAATGATACCATTTCCATTTACAATAAATCCTGTGATGACCACAGCTCCCCTCTCCTGTGTGCCGGGCACTGGTCAGGACCTGTGTGTGTATTCCTGTATGTAATTCTCATGACCAGCTTATGAGGCAGACACAGTTATTCTCATTACAGCACCAAGGCTACAAGCACAGAGAGAGAAAGTACTGTGCTTCCTCCCTCAGCTAGAAAGTGGGAAAGCGGGATGTGACCCCAGGGAATCTGTTTTAAAATCTACTCCCCACCAGCACTCTCCTCATTCTCCTTAGGCAGGAAGAAAAAAAGAGTTGGTTTAAATATATATGTTAAGTAACTAATACCCAGTGTCGTGGGCTAGACTGTGTTTCCCAGAAAGAGATGCCCAAGTCCTCCCCTGTAGGACCTGAGAATGTGACCTATTTGGAAACGGGGTCTTTGTAGATGGAATCAAGTTTAGATGAGGTCTTACTGGATAAGGGTGGGCAAACGTTTCCTGGGTTGAGCCTCTGTGTTGTGTTATTTTGATTAAAGATCTCATTTAGTTCTGATGACAACTTATGAGATTGATGAGAGGTTCGGTTTGGGAGATCTTGCTTACTCTTGGGAGAGAGTAAGATAAAGCAATCCAGGCAAGACTGTCCATTAATAAAATGGGTAGTCTTCTATAGAGTATTGACTACTGAGGGCCTTGAACTTGGACGAAGGGCTGAAGTCCTGAAAGAGTCTCAACAGGTAAAATGGGTAACAGAGTATGTAACATGCATCAGTTAGTTTGCTAAATTTGTTTCCCCTTCCTGTGGAGACTGTCTCCCAGATGTTCCTTGGGGAGCCACACTCCCCCAGTCTTCATTTGTGTAGTTTGGGGGAACTGAGTCTGACTCTGTCTCCAGTGTGACATGAGACCCAGTCCTGGGCAATCATAGTTTGCACCATCCTGGCCATGGTGATGGGCACTTGTGTGTAATCCTGCCACTAGAGCCAATGAGATCAACTCCAAGACATTTGGTGGAACATTTGGGAAACAGAAACCCTATTTTCATGGGACTCAAAGCTGGTAGAATGAAAGCATACAGCTCCTAGGGATCAGGAGCTTTTGCAATCTTGTGGGGAAAGACAGTCTGAGAGTGAAGCCAACACAGATAAAACCATATCCAAAAGATGGGAAGGTTGGAGTCCTAACAACATAAAGTGAGCTGCTGGATCCAGCCATACCTGAAATCCATGTCTGGGCTTTTCACTTATTTAAACCAGTTAGTTCTGTCACTCATAACTTCATGACAGTGACATATTTCTCCAGGACTGAACCTTTGCAGGATAATAGGTAACATGACTTAGATTCCTTCTTACCAAGGACAAAAAAGACCACATAGAGTCTGTCTCTTGGATGGACTTTCCCTCTCCAGGATGTAAGAGCAATCTGGGCTAATGAGTGTAAGAAGCAATGGAATTACTTTGTTGGAATGATATAAAGTGCCATAATATGAATTGTCTGCCCAAAACAAAGAGATTCATGAAGGGGTTATATTCTAACCTGGGACCCACCATTATGAAGGTTCTGAAGACAGGTGTGTAAAGAGTCTGTTTTTCACACTAATGAACTATTCAAGAAAGGCAGTTTTGTTTCATTTTGGCTATGATGAACTGTAATAGTCACTCTCTGCTGACTACTGAATTCTTTCACATCAAGGGCCAGAAGCTTAGAGCTTGCCTGACCCTGGCAGGTGATGTAAATGCATTAACCAGCTCGGCTGAAGGTGTATGTGTGCCTCCTTGGAGAGCAGGTACTGTGACAAATCAGAGAGACATCCCTTCCAAAGGAGGCAGCTCCAGCTTATGCCCCAGGGACTGGAATCCCGTCCTGACCTATTTTCACAAGTATGGATTTTTTTAAAAAATATAAAATCTCCTCATTTTCCAATGTTGGATGTAGTGGTTTGAATGGTACTGCCCCTAAATTCGCACCTACTTAGAACTACAGAATGTGACCTTATTTGGATACAGGGTCTTCGCAGATGTGAGTAAGGTAAGGATGGAGATGAGGTCATACTGAATTAGGGTGGCCCTAAATCCAATGAGTGTCCTTGTAAGAGACAGAAAAGGACAGAGGGACACACAAGAGGAGGCCATAGGAAGACAGAGGCAAAGATTGGAGGGATGCAGCCACAAGCCAAAGACAGCCAAGAGCCCCCAGGAGCTGGAAGAGGCAGGACGGGTCCTCCCCTGGAGTCTTTGGAAGAAACATGGCCCTGTCAACACCTTGATGCCAGAATTGTGGCCTCCAGAACAATGAGAGAATTAATTCCATTTGTTTTAAGCCCCAAAGTGTGTAGCAAACTGTTATAGTGGCCCCAGGAAACTGATATACTGGATGAATTTTTTAAAGTTCTCAGGACTTCAACCCATTCCAACCTCCCTCCAGCCCTCAGGGAGGACCACCTCCATGAGGCCTGCAAGTGGATCTGGACACGCAGCTCTAGGAACCTGCAAGGGTAAACACAGGTCCCTCAAGGACCTCTTTGCTTAGGAAGTGTTTTTGCATCTGGAAGAGGGGAGGGCGCCCACATGAAACACTCCAGGGAAGGGTCCATTCTTCGTTACTGGGCACTTTCCATCCTGGGAAATATCCAAATGTAGTTAGGAGGGGTTTGTCTTCTCTGGTGGCCATGAGTGCAGGATCCCTGCTTCTTCACTTGTGGTAGTCCCCTCGGTCCCTGAAATGTCTTTCTGAAAGACTCCTGGGCTAGCTGGAAGCGTCTCAAAAGTGTCCTGGTCACTCCTCCCCACTTCAAAACCTTCCCAGCCCCACTGAGTGAACTAGGGAGCCTCCAGCTTCTTGCCCTGGGGTTTTTCATTCATTCATTCATTTTGGTTGTGCCGAGTCTTACTTGTGGCAAGCTGGATCTTCGTTGTGGCATGTGGGATCTTTAGTTGCGGCATTCAAACTCTTAGTTGTGGGATCTAGCTCCCAGGGATCGAATCCAGGCCCCCTGCATTGGGAGCGAGGAGTCTTACCCACTGGACCACCAGGGAAGTCCCGCTCTGGGGTTTTTCTGGGACTGGGGTGAGGGGTCGGGGATGATGTGTGGACCCGCTCAGCACTCACCCTTGGCAGCCTAAAACAATCAGGGAGTGGATGCCACCCTGGACCAGGGGGATGGGCCTGATGGTTGGATGCATGGTCCCTGCGACCCCAGGCAGACAGCTCTGAGAAGGATGCACAGGATCCAGGGCCAGGCACTGTAGTGGCAGCAGCCAACTCAGTAACTTCTGTGTCACCTGATGTCTCTCCTCCTGTTTCTCTTCCTCATCCCCCCTTCCTGCTCTGGGATCACACTGCAGGCTCTCCCAGGGAGATGCAGGCTCAAAGATGGGGCTGTGCTCTCAGCCAGCATGTAAATGCCTGGGAGGTAGAAAACTACACACGCATGCTTCATCTCATAGGCAATGGGGAAACGTATTGGCTCATATTACAAAGAGAGGATCCCGTGTGTGAGAAAATAAATTAAGCTGGAGACAAATGCAACTTATTTTAGAAGCTCTAATAAATTCTAAGTAGGTCTCAATACTTATGTCGACCTTAGGAGATTTTGAGAAAAATGACTTGAGGGACCAGGGTCTGTACATTTTGGTGGATTCTAACTGTATTTTTCTTCTCTACACAATTAAAAAAAAATTCTTTTTAACTGAACTATAATTAACATATGACACTGTGTAAGTTTAAGGTGTACCTGTTGATGATACATTTACATATTGCACTGTGGTTACCCCAGTAGCGTTAGTTAAGACCTCTATCTTGTTATGTAATTATCATTTCTTTTTTGTGGTTGGGAGCCTTTAAGAACTAGTCTCTTACCAACTCTGAAGTTTATAACACAGGATTGTTGACTATAATCTCTATGCTGTGCCTTATTTACCTACCAGTTCCCCAGTTTGTACCCTTAAAAAGCATGATTTTTGTATCAAAACATTTCTTGGCAGTTGAGGAAAACAGCCTGTAGTTCTATTTTCAGCTACTAGATGGCAGGACAAACAAGAAATGGCAGAAAACTCCCCGGCTTATCAATTGCTGGACAGGAGGGGACAGGAGGACCACCCTGAGAAGCGGTTTAAGCCCAAGTCTTGCTCTGCATCCAGTTGCCTCACCACGGGGGATGATGCTATCCTAGCATCTTATACTGTTTTCAGCATAATCCATACGCTTTCTGCAATATTATTGTTTGCTTACATATTTATAGTCTGTCTCATGAAGCCGTGAGTTCCAGGAGACCTGAGGCTATTTCGTGCAGCTTAAAACATCCCCCAAGTTTTTTTGCATCCCCCAAGTTTAAAACAGAGCTAGCACACATTAGGCGGAGGCTAAGGGGTGTTTGTTGAGTGAATGAATGATAGGAGTAGAAAACTGAATGTGACCTCTGATCCATGTGATCAGGCTGTATCTCCTTCTCTGACTTTGCTGTTTCCAACGGCTTCACGGCTCATTGTGAATCATGATTTGCACTTAACACGGTATCCAAGACATTAGAAAACTGCTGAATTCTGTGGTTTGGTTTATGTCTTTGAAATATCTGAGCCCTGAAGAGCAGTAAGCAAGAAGTCCTCTGGGTCTAACTAGCTTGGTTCAGGTTTAAAATTTAAAATGGCAAGCATAAATCCACTCGGAGGCTTCTCCGATCATCCCTGAAGTGTGTCCATTCCCTTTCGGCTCCAGCAACCACAAATGGCTCCGACAGGATGGAAGCTGTAAATTCTGGGGTACTGAGGTTGCTTGCGATAAATCACCCATCTGCAATTAGTCCAAGCAGGCAGATTTTGCCGGGCACGTGGGGAGCACCGGGGATGCCCCATCCTGGAAATGAACAAGCCGTGGGCTGAGGGACGGAGTGAATTCACACAGTGGGGCCAGGATTAAGGGTGAGGAGAGTGAGGCTGAGTCTGGCACCAGCAAAGGGCTCGCAGTCTCTCCTTCCATCTTCAAAGCCAGCGACCGCATCACCGTGCCCCCTCCACCCCTCCTCGGTCCTTACTTCTCCTTGTGAGAATCTCTGGCCTCCTTCTAACTTATAGGGACTCTTGTGATTCCAACCTGCCCCCCCGCCCTCCCCCCCAAGACAACCCAGGATATTCTTTCCATCCCAAGATCCTTAATCACATCTTCACCTTTTGCACATGAGGGAGCATATCCTATGAGGGTGAGTCAAAAATTATCCACATTCTGGTTATATGAAAACTTCTGTTGGCCACACTGTCTTATTGGCACTTTCTGTTCAAGGCTGCTGTCTCCCCAGTCACGGCGGTGCAGGTGTGAATGTGTTACATCAGTTCATTTGTAACTGCAGGGTGAGCAAAAATGGATGCCCCACGTGTGATTTGCACAAAAGAAGGGCAGCGTGCTCTCTTTTGCGATTTGTTTTTTGTGGTCTGAGGGTGTGCCTGGTGCCTTTATTTATCGAAGACTTTGTGCGCAGTATGGAGAAAGTGTTTTGTCACAAAGAAGTGTGTATGAATGGAGACGTTCAAGGAAGGTCACACAAGTGTTAGCCATCAAGAAGGAGCCAGACGCCCGTCCACGTCCAAGGCTGATGACAACATTGAGCGTACACGTGAAATGACTCTGTCGAATAGACAAGTGACAGTGGCTTATGTGGCAAATCATTTGCAAATCAGCCATGGTTCTGCCTATGAAATAATTCACGACAGACTTAGGTTTTGAAAAGTTTGTGCTGAAGCCTAAACTTCAGATTAAACGCAGAGGACTGCTATCAGGGCGTTGTGATCCTGCATGACAATGTACGTCCGCACACTTCTGCCCACACTGTCGACACTGTGCAGAAACTTTGTTTTGAGGTGTTAAAGCATCCTCCCTATAATCCTGATCTTGCTCCATCAGAATGTCATCTGTTTCGTGCCCTGAAAGCAGCCCTATGAGGACGAAGATTCACTTCTGATGAAGAAGTGAAGACAGCAGTGCATTTGTGGCTCGAAGCTCAGCCTAAGACACTTTTTAATGAGGGAATACGAAAGCTTGTTGACAGATGGACAAAGTGTATTGAAAAGTAAGATTATGTTGAAAAATGATGTATTTGTCTTTTCTAAAAGGTAAATAAAATGAATTCTACAGCCAGAGTGAGGATAATTTTTGACTCACCCTCGTAAGTTCCAGGAATTTGGACGTGGACATTGTTGTGGGCAGGTGGTACTCAGCCTAACACAATGCTGATCTGAGTTTTAACCCGCAGTTCATAGAGAATGGAGGAAAAAACTCATGGTCTAGGGCCTGCTTCCAAGAAACAATTAGCTTTGTTGAAGGGGCCACCTTGAGCGGAAGACCGTGGGTTCTGTTTCTAAGGGCAGGGCCCAACCTTGACTGCTCTGTTCTAGCCACTGGCTGGCCCTAGTTCATCTCAAATGAGGGGCCCCGTGGGTGATCAATTCTTCCAGACCCAACGCCAGGAATCAGCGGGGATGGTGTGCAAGGAGAGTGATGGGGTGAGCCCACCCGGCCCCGGAAGGCTGGCCCGGTTTTAGACTGGAGACAAGAGTAGCTCCCGGGGGTGGTGACTTCACTTTGGTTTCCAGACACACCCACAATCACACCTGCATACAGTACTAAGGGATCAAAGACCTAAGTCCAAGGTGCAGCCCTGCTGACGTGGTAATTCCTCAAGGAAGCACGCATGGGTTTTGAAGGTTTCGATGTCCTGGGCAGGGTGTCTGTCACGTCCGCGGAGCTGTCCTTTGCAGTTTTGGGCAGGAGAAGGGCCTTAACAACTCAAGGGGTCTAGGAATTCCCTGGTGGTCCAGTGGTTAAAACTCTGCACTTTCACTGCTGAGGGCCTGGGTTCAGGTCCCTGGTCGGGAAACTAAGATCTCACAAGCTGTGCGGGGCAGCCCTCCTTCCCCACCCCCCCCCCGCCAAAAAAAACCACTCAAGGGTCTAAATGACAGATCAAATGGTAAGATATCTAGAGCATACATCGTGATGATCTGCTATCCCTCAGTGAAACTGAATAATCAAAACAAAAAATCAACTCAAGGTCCACCTATTCATTAGGAAAACCCCCTGCCCCGCCGTGCACTGCCTGGCCCCATCCTGGCGTGTCCTGCGCCTGCTCCGGGGCGTGTGGCAGGCGAGGCCCCTGCCTGAAATCTCTCACAATCAGCACATTTCTGCCTTAGAGACATCACCTAGTGACAGCCCCCGAGTTCCTCTTCCCAGTTTCCCTGATGGACTTGAAGTTGCGGCGTGAACAGAGTGAACTTGAGAAGTGGCTGCAGAGATGGGTGTTCTGTCTGGTGGGAATGGCCTTCAGAGCAAAGGGGTAATAAAAGGGCTGTAGAAAAATTAAAATCCTGGACGAAACATGGAAAGGAAACAAGGTGATGTGACATTCTCTTCATTTTCCGGCCAGCGTGCCCTGCTGGGCGGTGTGGATGGATGACCTGATGGGGCCGGGTTTACGGGGGGACGTCCTGCTCTTCCTAGTTCTGCTTTCTGCAACAAATGCTGCTTTTGTTCATGTCCATCTCTGTACCCATCAAGGGAATTTATGCAGTAATACAAACTATAAACATTCATGTCTGGATCTGTCCAAACATTTTAATTTTGTTGGTTATTAGCACTGCCAGAACAAGAGGGGGAGGTTTTAGCATTTTTACCAAGTATGTATGGAAGGTAATTTTGACTTCTGATGAGCTTCTCCTGTGAAAACATGCCAGGCCTCACGCAGTGGCTTCAGCATTCTGGGATTCTGATTGCCTGTCAGCCACAGCAATGGGCAGAATGGCCCCCAAAGATGTCCACAGCCAGACTTTTGGGACCTGTGGCTATACATCCTTAAAAGTGGAAGGAGGAGGCTGAGAAGGTCAGAGAGATGCAGGGTGATTCAGTGAGCTGTTGCTGGCTCTGCAGAGGGAGGGAGGGGACCCCAGCCAACAGATGAGGACGCAAAAAGTCATCCCTGGGGAATTCCCTGATGGTCCAGTGGTTAAGACTCAGTGCTTTCACTGCCCTGGGCCTTGCCTGGGAACTAAGATTCCACAAGCTGAGCTGCTCAGGCCAAAAAAAAAAAGTCATCCCTGGAGCCCCCAGAAAGGAACGCAGCTCTGCCAAGACCTTGCCTTGGGCCCAGTGAGACCTGTGTTAGATTCCTAACCTGCAGAACTCTGGCAGAATTCATTTCTATGGTTTTTAAGCCTCCTCGTTAATGGCTCTTGGTGAAGACAGCCCTAGGAAACTGCCAATAGAAACGTCTTCCTTCCCAGTTCTGGAGGCCAAGGTGTGGGCAGGGCTGTGCTCTCTGAAGGGCCTGGGGGAGGGCCCTTCCTGGCCCCTTCCTGCCCCTGGTGTTGCCGCAAGCATCACTGCACTCGCTGCCTCCATGGTCACGTGGCCGTCTCCCTGGGCGCCTGTGTCAGCTTTCCTCTTCTTGTAAGGATACCAGTCTTGGATTTAGGGCCTACCTTGACGACCTTGTTTTTTTTTTTAAGCTCTGCATTGTAATATAATTGCTTTACGCTGTTGTGCCAGTTTCTGCTGTACACCA
This sequence comes from Hippopotamus amphibius kiboko, assembly GCF_030028045.1. NCBI lineage: Eukaryota > Metazoa > Chordata > Mammalia > Artiodactyla > Hippopotamidae > Hippopotamus > Hippopotamus amphibius. The sequence goes on from NC_080193.1 coordinate 24,235,689, forward strand.
AAGTGAATCAGCTGTATTTATACATATATCCCCATATCCCCTCCCTCCCGCGACTCCCTCCCACCTTCCCTATCCCACCCCTCTAAGTCATCACCCATCCTCGAGTTGATCTCCCTGTGTTATGCAGCAGCTTCCCACTAGCTATTTTACACTTAGTAGTGTATATGTCAATGCTACTCTCTTACTTCATCCCAGCTTCCCCTTTACCCCCGCCCCCAACCCTGTGTCCTCAAGCCCGTTCTCTACATCTGCATCTTTATTCTTGCCCTGTTACTGGGCAAGAATTTTTTTAGATTCCATATATATGTGTTGGCATACAGTATTTGTTTTTCTCTTTCTGACTTACTTCGCTCTGTATGACAGTCTCTAGGTCTATACACCTCACTACAAATAACTCAGTTTCATCCCTTTTTATGGCTGAGTAATATTCCATTGTATATTTGTGCCACATCTTCTTTATCCATTCATCTGTTGATAGGCATTTAGGTTGCCTCCATGTCCTGGCTATTGTCAACAGTGCTGCAATGAACATTATGGTACATGCTTCTTTCTGGATTATGGTTTTTTCTGGGTATATGCCCAGGAGTGGGATTGCTAGGTTACGTGGTAGTTCAATCCTGGCAGCGAGAGTGTCACTTTGGGATTCCACCACTTTCCCACCATATTGTTCACTTTATACAGATGCTGGGATTTTGTAAAGCTTTTTCTTTTCCCCATTTTTTTAAATTAATTTATTGGCTGCATTGGGTCTTCCTTGCTGCACACGGGCTTTCTCTACTTGCGGCAAGTGGGGGCTACTCTTCATTGTGGTGCGCAGCCTTCCCTTGTTGTGTAGCTCAGGCTCTAGGAGCATAGGCTTCAGTAGTTGCGGCACTCAGGCTCAGTAGTTGTGGCTCACAGGTTTAGCTGCTCTGCCGCATGTGGGATCTTCCCGGACCAGAGCTCAAACCCGTGTCCCCTGCATTGGCAGGCGATTACTTAACCACTGCGCCACCAGGGAAGTCCTCCATTTTTAAAAAAAGAAGGAATGCAAAGACCTCCCTTGCCCCGCACAGCCCCTGGCTACCACCCCACTTTCCAGTTCCCTTCAGAGCAAGGTTAGCAGGACTTTACAGGTGCCTAGCCCTCCCCTCTCAGCTGTCTGCAGGCCCTCCTGTCCAGCGCACCAGCCCTCCACGGTGGTCACCAGGGTCCCCATGTCTCACTCATCGCTCAGCAGGAGAGACTTAGTCTCCGATTCCTTCTAGAGACACCCCCACCCCTCATCCCTTTGACCTTGGAACATAGGAGCAGCTGGGTCATCTCCCTTTCCTCTTGTGCCCTTACAAACCCAGACTTAAAGCATTCTCTACCCAAACCGGAATCTTCTGCCCAAATACTGTAGTCAGTTGAGCAGAAACTCCTTTGGTTAAGATACTGATCTATTTTTAAGAACAACCTAAGAACACAGCTCCGAGCGTTAGGGCTGAGCTACGGAAGGATACAGAAAATTACGTCCAAGTGAGTGGTCCTGATCGGCCCGTCCACCTTCAATTCTGCCGCCGGAGCCCCAGGGTCAAGGTCAAGGGCTGTCAGCTGCCTCCTCCTCCACTCGCTACCCAACCTGTTTTTTTGGGACCTGTAGCCACTGGAAAATCAGCCTGGCACCAGGCTCCAGTGAAGTCACTTCTGTCTGGGTCTGCTCACCTGTCAGTCCCAGACCCTCTCCCTTGTCGCTCTGGTCTGGAGGAGTCACTAATACAGGTTAAGACAGCAGGTGCAACTCTCGGGCACTAGCTTGGCTTCCTTTCCAAGGCTTTTCAGCCCATTTGGAAATTAGCAAATGCTGATTTTTCATAGTTACGCAGCCTTGTGTCTTGTTTTTTCCCTTTGCATTTTGTGCTGTTCACTTATTTAATGTGTCCTAGTCCCATAAAGCACTTTTATATTATTTCTTCTAAAAGGCCTTATGTCCAAAAGAACAAGGTGTTACAACAAACATTTAAAAATATCTGCTCAAATGACTTCGATCGATTTGAAAAGGCCCATAAACTATTCGGCTGACTTTAATAGCAAATCACTGTGTACTGTGCGGCAATTTCGGATTATAGTACTCTGCTTTTCTTTAACATGCTTTGATTTTCGAGCGATGGGATTGTTTTCACCAGGTGGAACAGTTCAGTAATACTGAAGACCATCCACTTTTTATTACCTAGAATTAATAAGTGATCAGGGTTTCGAAAGAAGGCCCAGTGTAATTTTGAAAGGACTCGCTGTTTTGAAACTTTGCCGTGTTACATATGTAGTGTTGTGCTTTCCCCCACCTAGAGAGAAGAGGCTATCTCAGCATCCGGATGTTAAGGGGGCAGGATGCTCCAGCGGCCCCTGGGAGGGGGGACCCCCGCTCGTGAAGCAGGACGTATGGACGGCAGCCTGTGAGGTCCGTTAGAAAACGGGAGGATCAAAAGCTCCTGCTAAAGACAGTCTCGTGACAAACCTTGTCTTCGACCCCACCCACGATACTGTGCAGAAACAAGGCCCTTGGTTCTGTCCACCTTCAAGGAAGAGGAAGCAGGAACCAGGGTCTTCCAGTGGAGGGCATGAACTCGTGCCTTCTGAGGCCAATAAAAACCGGCTAAAGATACCCACTGAAGTCTCCAGGGCAGGCACATAATTTTATAAAATTCCCACAACAGCAGCCACTGGTTTTGTGTCTTTGTTTCTTTGGTTGCTGTTCAGTGTCACGTGGGGACTATCATCGTACTCTCTCTAAATTCAGATGCAAGGTTAAAAGGCTGTGAGTTCTTTGACCGGCTTTCTGGACAGGCTCCCCTACAGTGCGTGTACCTGGCCCTCTACACAGACTGATTCCCAGTGCCCCACAGCCACCCTGGGGGGTAGGACGGTCGCCCATGCAGGGCCCCGGAGGCCGGGCAAGGACCTGGGCCCCGTCTGCCGCCTCCACATGCCGCTGCGCCACCCCCCGCCCCTCCACGAAGCAACCCATTTCCCTCTTGTGCCCGATTCCCTACAGAGAAAAGGTGGGTTTGACAGCACAGGTTAACGGGTCTTCAATATGCAACAGATCCTGAAGACAGAAGCTATACCTCTGGGGGATTATAAGGTATTTCCTAGAGCAGTGCTTTCCAGCCCTTTCTATTTATTTTTTTAACCCAAATTCACACCTTCAGCCCCTCTGAGAACTGATGTTACACTGAGAGTCATCTGTCCTCAATCTGTCTGAACCCCACCAGTCACAGCCTCCTTGCGTTTTTCTACAGTTTTTCTATAGTTTGTATTACAAAACAAGAAAAAAAACCCAATACAAGCAGGGTGTTTGTGTTTTTTTTCCCCAAACATAAAATAATATTTGAACACAATTGTAATTGCACTAAATTGTACTCTGAGCAGGCTCAAGAATCACTATCTTGGAAAATCAAAGAGCTGTGTCAGGAACAGGTATCTTATTGTGACTGCACATCAGTTCCTGACCCAGGACCCTTCACACCGTCTAACGTGACAGTTCAGGAATCCTCAAGGCGTCCACAAGTAGCTGCAAATACACGATGACTGTGGACAGAGCACGCAGAGAAGCAGTAGTCAATGGGTCTCAAATTCAAGGTGCTTTTTATAATAAAGTTATACCAAAAATACAGCAACAAATAACAAACAGTTTATTAGACAAAATGAGCACCCCCACATCACATAAAACCATCAGAGTTGGTGACTGTCGACAGTTCAAGTTCACAGTGAACACTCCCAACCGTCTCCAATCACACAGTGCTGTTCAGAAGAGGGGTTTCCCTCCACCCCCACAGTGGGTGTTGAGTCTCGATGGCACCACAGTGAGACCGTACACAAGGACTCACGAGGCAAGGGTGAAAACACACATTAGGCCGCTTTGCACACTGAGATGGAACACACAGTCTTAAATAGTTTTTAAGGAAACATCATGTTCTTAAGGAAAGAACAACAAGAGAGCAATGTCAATGGTTTAAAACATCTGAAGCAGCAGATAAGTTCTACTCACCACCAGCCTGCGGCCAAGAACCTGGCACAGGCAAGCCTGGTGGCTCAGGAGAGAAACCGTAACAGGACTTTTCTATAAAACCTTGGCAGCGCTCGACCACACATTTCTCAACAAATCCTCCCCCATCCTCAATATAATAAACCAGTGTTTATTCATCAAAAAAGAAGAAAGTGAGAACATGTTTTATGGGAAGGAGATGATGATATTCGTTTACAATACTGGGAGGCCACCCAGCACGGGTGTCGTAGCCCGCGACTGCATGCGCGGCGGCGGTGTCTGTCAGCAGGGAAACCAGTTGCAGGAGGAACAGGGTCTTGAGTGGCGGGAAGCAGCGCGCAGTGTGCCTGCACTTCTGCTCCAGACAGGCCCCGGGCAGCAGGAGACAGATTGCAGCAAGGCACTTACCTAGGTCACCGGGCAGAAAAGGAGAAACCAACCGCGACACCACGCAAGTTTCGGGAAAGTCAGCCCCTCTGCTCTCCAAGCTCCCTCCCACGGATCTGTCCGGCTGTCTGTCCATCCAACAGACCTGACAGGGCTGCGGGAGCATCAGGTCCTCCTCCTGGTGGGCATGCCATTCGCTCTCGACCGCTGCCGGTCGTATTTCACAGAGACAACGAGGAAAAGCAGGAGGGTAGCTCCTTGAACAGCGGCCAGAAGGAAAAAGTAATAGTTCAAGTGGCACCCGTTAATGTTGCCTGGAGAAAAGGAAAGAGAAGCACGGAAGCTGCATTTAGAGGGAGTGCTTAAAAGATTTTATACATTTAACTTGGTTCCTACAAAGGTTGGGGTGACTTTTTTAACTATGGTCCTAAAAGAAAAAAAAAAATAGAGAAAAGAATCTTATCCCTAATTCAAAATACGCCAGTGTTTTGTTTCCAAAGCCACCATGAAGTCAGCCGTGTCTCAACACGGGCTGCAGCCGAGGTCTTGGACAGCAACCCTCCTGCCGCACAGGTGACCAGGAGCCCTGACTGTCTCCACGCCAGACCCTGACGCGGACGGCCCTCCTAACCCGGGTCTAGAGCCTGCACACGTCTCTCAACACCGCGCCTCGGGCCAGCATGCAGCCTGGACACCACGGCAGGTGTGAGTCCTGGACTCCCGCGTCATCACCTGACATTACACACACTCCACTGAGCCCGTCACCTGCCAGGGCAGATGGCGGGACACACACTCCACGTGCTCGGGGAAGGCATGAGCTTGCTTTTACATCTCCCCTTAAAAACTTCAGGCTTCACGTGGATGCACAGGTGCCACTGTAACTCTAAGAGCCGACACACAGAATGCCAGGTCCCGCTCAGGTCCCCAAGGCAGGGCGTCCCGAGGCGGCGGCGGTAAAGTAAAGGTCATGGACCACGGAGCTCGACCGACGAGCCCCGAACCCAAGTGTCTTGGTCTCTGGGTCCCGTTTCCTCACCTCTCAAATGTGGGAGCGCGGTGCTGCCTGGACACAGCTGCCGTGGGGCGTGAGTGCACGGGTACCGCGCTACAGCACCTGGCCACGTGGTCGGCTCCTCACCAAGCCGGTCAGGACCCCCAGCTCAGATGCAGGTCCAGGGCCACCGGGTCTGCACACCGGCCATCTCTCCACTGAGAGCCGAGGTTTCCCAGCACCACCCACCACGGCCACGGGGCATGGAGATGCAGGGCTGTGAGCAGGGGACACCAGGGCCACGTGGAGCATGTCACCCTGGCTCCCGCTGACACTACTGCCACCAGCTACAAAGTGCCTGACACACTGCCGGACACACAGAGCAGCAGCAACGTCTCTAGAGGAAGAAGGTGTCTGAGGAGGAAAGCTGCTGTGCTCCCTGATGGGCTTCAACAGCATCTCCAATTTGCTGACTTCAAACACCAGACTTCCCCTCCCCTGACGCTCTCTGTCAAGCTGGGTTATTGCGGAACTTCCTTTTTCTATCTGAACGTGTGCTCATTAAAATCAGATGTTAGAACTGCCTTTATTAAAAATGGAACTAATGAACAGATACAATACAGGTGTGTACAAGAAGCATTCACACGTCCCCACACTCTGTCCTGGGCACCGAGACCCCCGCCCCCAGAGCCTGGTTTGCTGGCACCACGGACGGCAGGGCTGGTCGGTGCCACCTCAGCACGGCTGTCATCACATCACCAGTCATGCCGTCTAAGTGCCGGCTCTGAATCACGCGTCTTCCCAAACTAAACAGTCACTTAAAATGTCCAGAGCGCAAAGCCGGCAGGCTGAGCAGACTGTACACTGCATGCTCCCCATCTGGGCCACCCTCAATCTGGGGTCAGGAAGGTATTCAGAACTGCATCCACCACCGAAAAGTCATCACCGGGTACTCTCCTGGGCCTCTTCACAGACAGAAAGTAACTGCTTGTAGACGGTAAACTTTGGGTGTTTTATCCTTGATAGAACAGACTCCTGGGCCCCAAGAAACAAGCTCACGTGTCCTCCAATGCACGCACAAGAACATTCCCAGCTGCTTATTTGTGACAGCCTCGAACTGGACACGCCACGAACACCCACGCACAGCAGAACAGCTACGTGAACTGTGACTTATTCCTACAGTGGATACTCTGCAGAAATAACAGAGACCCAATCACTGGGGATGACTCTGAGAACTCCGTGCTGAGTGAAAGCGATGGCCATGGCCACGGCCACGGCAGAGGACGAGAGGGGCCACAGGACTCAGTGGGCCCGACGTCAGAACAGAATTCATCCCATTGGGGGCCCAGAAGGAAGCCTTCCAAAGTGTCCTGCATTTAGACCTGGACAAAACGCACATCATTTAGACCTTCCCAGCACAGGTGTGATTCCCCATCTAAATAACAAGGACAAGAAGCCCAGAGGGCAGGGAGAGAAGGAAACAACAGAGTGAGAACCTGGGGACTCTTCCTTCAGAAACAGTCCTGGAACCTGACAGGAAGGCACTCACGTGTCAACCAGGAAGCGCTGGGCCAGCCCCACCTGAGCCCTAATGCGCCGGGGTTGCTGTGGGGCAGAGCCAGGGGAACACGGGGCGCAGGGAAGCCGTGAACCCTGGGATCACACCTGCTGCTCCTTCTACATAAGCAAGGATGGGGGGGGGGGGTCACCTGGTCCCATCCTCTCCCCAAGTCGCTGTCCCCAACAGCCACCTGCCCCTAACCGAGAGGGGGCTGACCTGCCGCGTCCTCCCACGTCACTGGACACGGGGCTCCGCGCAGAAGGGACTGCAGAGAAGACAAGGAGAGACCACCGAGTGCTCCTTGCACAGGGCAGCTGAGACAATACATGACAAGACGCTTCCCTCTCATGAAATAATGCCAGCAAACGGGGTCCAGGCCACACCTGTCCACGCATGCCACGCGCACCAGCAATGGACATGACCCTCACAGCGGAAACTTATACAACTACCTGTCAGAAGTGATGGATGAGTGACGGTAAACTACCAGCTATTAAATTAGTAATGGGGGGGTGGAGGATTAAATCACTGGAGAGCAACAAAAATGACAAAAACGAATCAATCCTTTGACACATTTGAAAGTAAAACAGAAACAAAAGAATAGAACCTACATCTTAAGACTACAGTTGTTTGGTCCCTGTAACAAGTCTTTCTTTGAAGGAGGTCTGTGCTACATACAAAAACCCATCATGTGACACCAGGAACCCTGGAGGGTAACTGTACCTCACCCTCCGGGGGGCCAGGAATAACGAGTACATCCCCGCCGCCACCACAACCAGGCGGGGCCTGCCCTGCACACCTCTGGCTCCCACGGCTGGACCAGCTGGACTACATCACCGATGGTGCCCGGGGGGCAGTGGGGGCTCGGGGTTCTGGAAGTTGCATCAGGGCTCCACGGGCCTAAACACCCCCTCCAAGGCAGGAATTTCAACGGAATCACGGGGGGGCTCTTGGAATTCTGCAATTTCTGGAGAATGGTCTCTAAGCTTTCATCAGGTTTTCAAGGGGATTTATAGCCTAAAAGTGACTCAGTACGCCGGGACAGGAAACACCACATGGCTACACAAGGAAAAGCAATATGGTGACTTTCATGGGTAAAACATACAAAGAAGAAAGACACCTCCATCTCCTGGGTCTGTTTAAAGGCGATCATAAATCTGGAAACAGCAAAGCTCTCAGCTCTCGCTAGTGATTTTGCTCAAGATGCCACCTACTGGTATTAGCTGTAAAATCTCACTATGATTGATCATGAGTAATATTTGTTCTTAAAAAGGCAACTTCTTGTCTATCACTGTTTTTTTAACAGCAGGAAACTAAAAGGTACTGTCAGGAAAAGAAAAAAAAATATGAAACTAAGATGCATGAAGGGAAATTTGTGATGTAGACTTTATTTGCCTCTTAATAAGATAAGAACAGCGCTGGACCTGAAGGTGGAGGAGGCAGTGCGCTCATCACAGCCGCTGCTGGGGCAGGAGAGGCCCAGCCGCCCCAGGAGACTGGCAGGGAGGCAGGTACACGAGGTGAAGGGCATGGTCTGATGCAGTGCAGGGAGCAGGACGCAGCCTGAGGACCAGGGCTCTGGGCTCCGGTCACTGTCATGACGGGGGTGGGGGCGGCTTAACTTACCGAAGTCCACGTGGCTGCTCATCCACCCGATGGCCTTGAGGGACACCAGCGCCAACAGCCCGGAGCCCACGAAGGACCCAGCGCCAGAGAAGAAGAAGAAGAGGCCCATGACGGCACTCTGCATGGACTTGGGGGCCGCTGAGTACGCGAATTCCAGGCCTGGGGAAGGAAGGGGGCATTTCTGGAGAGGAGCAGGGCGCCCGCGCTGCTGCCCCGGGACCGGGCTCCGGGGCGCGGCTCTGAGATGGCACCCAGGCCCCGAGAGACTTCCCCGAGGCGGCCGGCCAGTCACCTCTCGCCCTCACACCTGAAGGCAGCATCTGACCTGTCAGCTCCTGGAATTTCTTGGTCCTCATGGAAAGAACAGAAGTTGAAGAAGCAAAATTTTCCTACCTTCTTAACTAATGGGAATCTGCCAACACAGTACTTGCACTAAAATGGGGAAGTCTACTCACGAATTCTACCTGAAAGGCAAAGTATGTCAGAACAATTTCAGCGGGCGCATCTATAGACTGAGTTCCTGATGCAATAACCAGACATGGAGATGTACCCTGTGCTCTGAAGGAAGGGCCACCCTGTTTGATTTATTCCCTCCGCAAGTTCAGTGGCAAATTCTGCGTGAGCTCTACGGGAGGGAAGAGAGGTGGAAACCACCCCCTCCACGGCCCCACCGGCTCTGGTTATCACTCATTTTCTCCTTCCCTCGCTCCCAGCGCCGGAAACAGGCCCGCACAGAATTTACTTGTCCACAAGCCACCATGTGATTTCACCAATAGGGAAGAGAGGCCTGTGAGAACATGTTTTCAAAATCAGCTTTGCTTCTTTATAAATTTGAACAAAGACACTGAGAGCCAGGCAGTGAGCGACCCCGAGGCCCGGCCAGGGCGGCAGCACTGCAGGCTTGGTTAGCAAGTACCAGGCAGCCCCCGTGGGGGTCTTCCTTCTCCCTGCCCCTCTCCGGTGGACCCTCTCCGGTCGATGAATTTCGCACTGTTTTGGGAATCCTGCTTTTACACCAAGAAAGGAGAGCCTGAGCCACAGCACTACTCCCTCCTCACCAATGCCCGTTCTGAACCACAGCCGCCCAGCACACCCACCAAGCACGGGGCTGCTCCTGTCTGGACACAGCCTCACGGGGAGGGAAGCAGCGTGCCCTCCATGACGCTGTGACAGGACAGGACCCTCACCTGCGATGCTGGCAAATATTTCACTGACTCCGATCAGCACGTACTGAGGGACCTGCCACCAGATGGGTAAATCCGCCGCGTAGTAAACAACGTTCCCAATGGTCTGGTTAATGGTCTTCTCCTTCACAAGGTCCAGCCTTTTGCTTTCCAAAATTCCTACAATTCGTAAGTAGGTTATAAGCATTTACTCATTAACATTTGCAATTAAACTAAAAAACTAGGTGCTTGGCACAAGATGTTTGTTTATGATTCTGGAAAATACGTGAAAGGATAAATGTCCAGGGAGCAGCCTCCCCCAGGGCCCCCCGACCTCAGCAATTTCCCCGCTTTCGGCTTCCTAAGCAGGTTGCTGAAAACAGAGGTCACGTCACCTATGTTTCACGGGGGACATTCTGCAGCACCTTACGAAACCAGTATTGAACATGGTTACCGCAATCCTCAAATCTCTGGACTGCTCACCTAAACGCCTTTTGTTTCTTTTAAAAGGAGGAGCAGAGGAAAGCTAAACCGCTCTGCAATAAAAAGAATAATCATGGTATTCACTTATCATGAGGTGATATATTTTGAGATGGTTTTCCGTTCATGGTAACAGACGTAAGCTGATGCACTATCAAACCTACTACATCGACCACGGCTGCTACCAATGCCAGTTTCCTTGTGCAGACGGCTTAACCTCACCAACTAAATACAGCGGTCCCCCCGTGCCTGTGGGGGATACATTCCAAGACCCCAGTGGGTGCCTAAAACCAAGGACAGTCCCACATCCTATACACACTGTTTTCTCCTGCATACACACACACTTTTGATAAAGTTTAATTTATAAACCAGGCACAGTGCGATATTAACAACAGTAACTAATAATAATAAAATACAAAAATTATAACACTATACTGTAATAAAAGCTACGTGAAGGTCCTCTCCTTCTCTCTCTAAATAGCTCGGTGTACTGTGGGTGTTTTCGGACCGTGGTTGACCGTGGGGTCACTGAAAGCATGGAGAGCACAACCGGGGGGAGACGGTGAACCGCTCCCTCTGCCCTCAGAGCACCGAGACCTCGCTGGACTATCGGCCTCTGTCATGCGGACAGAAAGACACGTGCAAGTAAGCAAGGTCAGAAACAGCTACTCTCTACAAAACAAAAAATAAGCAGATCAAAATAAAGCTTAAAATAACAACTTGTAGGACCAATTTCTTAGGGTAAAGATGTTATTAAGTTCTGCTTTTAAAGAGTGCTAACTGCAAATGAAATAATGGACCACAATATCTAACGTATGAATAAAAGTATACGTATTTAAAACTGTGTGAGAAGTCTGGGTAGAGGACAATGGAATATATATTAAAAACATTCCTTTTCAAACCTAAGCATGGGACTTCCCTGGTGGTGCAGTGGTTAAGGATCTGCCTGCCAATGCAGGGGACACGAGTTTGATCCCTGATTTGGGCAGATCCCACATGCTGCAGAGCAACTAAGCCTGTGTGCCACAACTACTGAGCCTGCGCTCTAGAGCCTGTGAGCCACAACTATTGAGCCTGTGTGCCGCAGCTACTGAGGTCTGCGCGTCTAGAGCCTGTCTCCACAACAAGAGAAACCACTGCAAATGAGGAGCCTGTGCACCACAATGAAGAGTAGCTCCCGCTCGCCACAACTAGAGAAAAGCCCGTGTGCATCAATGAAGACCCAATGCAGCCAACAAATCAATCAATCAATCAATCATGGATCAAAAAGAAAATAAAAATCAGTTTCAATATTCTTAGGGGAAAAAAACACTCATTAAATCAAAATGCAAGAGACCTTGATAAAGCAGCAGTGACAGGCCAATTCATACAATTACCTGGTTTTTACTGTTCATCAGGAAAGAATAAACAGAAGTAAAGACTCTAACTCAAGAAATGAGAGAAAAAAAAATCACAAAACAAACTGATAGTAATAGAAATGAGTATCTTAATTCTTCAGTTAGAAAACATAAAAACAATCAAATGATAAATTCAAGAAATACGTCTAAGAAAAAATTATAAAATACAGTTCCGACAAGTCTAATGAAAAAGGAACACAAAAAAGTGAAACTAGAAACGAGGAAGGAAACACAACAGATTTATTTAAAAGACTATTTTTACCTTCACTCTAACTATTTTTCTAAAACTCAATAAGTGATTTACTAGGGACATTAAAAATAAGAAGCTTAAGTGATTGCTGACAGCAAACCAGACTGAGGTTGGTTCGACAGAGACGCACAGTTGCTCAACAGAATCACGGCAGACTCCAATCAGACCAGCAGAGTCAGCCCTTCTAACAGTTTAGAGATGCCGGAGCAGTTAAATGCCAGACGTTAAAATAAACGAAAAAACATGAGAAGCCAAAGGCAGGGAGGTGTGGGGCGGGATAAAGAGGGCATGTAGTCCTCTTAAAAACCAAGTAAGACATTTGAGGAAAACTCAACATTCATTTCTGCCACAAATACTCAGTAAACTTGAAACAGAGGTTAGATATTTAACATCATCACGAATACACATTTCAGACTAAGAGGTGAGAGTGAACTTTCAGCAGGGTGCAGCTTGAGGTACTCTCCTCAAAGTCAGGGATAAAAGGAGAGCATCCAGCACCACTAGGCTTTAGAGAAAGTCTGGCCACACTGCTGAACAAGGAGAGGCAGACAGGGGGGACTATCAAGAAGGCAGGAAAATGGGAATTCCCTGGTTGTCCAGTGGTTAGGACTCAGCGCTTCTACTGTCCAGCGCCTGGGTTCAATCACTGGCTAGGGAACTAAGGTCCCACAAGCCACACAGTGCTGAATGAATGGCAGGAAAAGAAACTATCAATCTGAAGATGAGCGACCATCTGAAAATAATTCACTGAAACTCAGAATTCTAAAAAATCTCCTCAGTGAGAAACCAAAATACATAAAAGCAGTTAGGAATAAACCTATCATTAAACATACAGAACCTAAGTGAAGAAGTATTGAAGATTTCACAAGATGTTATAAAATTAAAGGGAAAATGAAAAAATGGGAAAAATACTCATGAGATAAAATTTTGAGTAGTAACAATCTATAATCTATCACAAGAAAAACCCACTAGAAAACTGGGCACAAGGTACAAACTGTACACAGAATAGAATGTCTCACATATTTGGGGAAAAAGTCTTCTAATAATATACATTAAAGATATACCGTGTTGTAACCCCTCAGAGAAGAGAGATTAACACAACACCACAATCAGTGTGACAAGCACACAGTCAGATTACACTCCTATCACCACGCTGCTCTGGCACTTTCACACGGGACAAGCACACCCGTGTGGACCTGTCAGGGTGTACACACAGCACTGACTGAAGCGAGGAAAGACTGGAGTCAATCGTCATATTTAATAAGAGGACTGGTTTTAAAAACTGATAGTACAGTCCAAAATGCAACATTATGTCAGTGTTAAAAAAAACATAATTTACATTTGTAATTGACATAGAAAAATGGTGTGTGTGTATACATACACACAAAAATACTTAGGTTATAAACTGTGAATACTTTTGTGCCATTTCTGTTTTTTAAAAGAGTAATTTAGCTGTGACAAAAAATTCTAGGAAGATATAAACACAGGTGTAGGGTCATCACTGGATGGTAGGGTTAGAGGTCAATTTAGGTCTCCTCTCACTTTACGTATTGTTAACGACCGTGGGCTGACTCGGTGATAACAGTTTCACAAAAAAAAACTGCTGCAGACCAGTGGTTCTTAACTCCTTTCTAACCCAGAAAAAGGCACTCAGACGGCTCTGCCCCCAATTCAGGATGCTCTCCACGCCCTGAACCCCGGACACGAACTCCTACCTAAAGACTGCTGTGGTAACAGAGCATCTGCAGCACAGCCAAGCGAGAGAGCAGATGGCGAGGCAGATGGATGGGTGCCATCAGCCTGCGGTGATGGACAGTAACTCTGTCATGGGCACACATCGAAAAAAAGGATGTAATGGTTACACTTTCAGGGATTCGAGAAGTAGAGCAACTTCACTGCCGTGATTACGTAACAGCGAAAGCTAGACTCCTAAATGCCCAACAACAGAGGACTGCAGATGAATGTCCGACATGGAAGGATACTTTAGGGTTTTTTTTTTTTTTAAAGCAGGTGATGAAGGACGTATAAACACACACACATACGCACATCTTACATCACATATAATTTTTCCCATGCACTTGCAGAATGGTGGTAGAATTATGAGTGCTTAAACCTCTGTGAGAGTGAGAGTGTGAATGTGTGTGAGAGAGAGAGAGAGAGGAGGGAAATGGGGCGGGGAAATGGCTCATCTGTGTTTGGGGGATTTTTTTACCTCCCTATAGTAACAAGCATAGCTGTTGTTATACTTTTATGGTTTTCTTACATTTAGTTTTTCTTAATCAGGCTCAAATCAGCTTACACATCAGAATTTCATTTTCTCAAAAACAAAAAGCGTGTGTATGCAGGCACAGACACACAAACAAGATCAGACAGATATACACCATCCCAGGAGTGAGCATCTCTGGGAAAATTACAGTTGGTTTTATTTTCTTCTTTATGTTTCTAAGGCTCCCTTTTCTCCAGTGAGCATCTATTATGTTAGTAAGTTAAGAACACATACAATTATTAAGGCGGAAGGAAATCTAACAAATTAGCACACTTCTTTTTTTCTCAAGCAGACTGGAAGAAACCCCCTGGACGTGCCTGATTCTCATCTGAGAAACTTTAAAGAAAACTGTTTCCATCAGGGACAGTACTAAATGGAAGCTCCTGATTTATTATGGATGAATGTAGTAAGTTAAAAGGCAACTATTAAAAATTTGGTTTGCTATAATGATTTCAGGTTGCTATTCAAAGCTCACTAATGTTCCAATTAAATAATATTCACTAGAGCTGGAAATGAAATGGAATGAAACACTGGTCACTGCTTACATTAAATTTAATAAATTGTGCTTAAGTCAAGTTGCAAAGTATTGAAACTCTTTGAACCAGTGACCCTTAAGCTCCTTTCCAATACCTGGTCACTCAGGAGAGAAAGCCTCGAATCGGCGGGGTTTCCTAAGTGATCAAGCGGGTGCTGGATTCAGAGCGGCCGTGGTCACACGGGTTCAGAGTGCCTGCCTCCCCACAGGTGCCTGTGGGCCACCTGGCCACCTGACCTGCTGAGCAGGAAGTGAACTGCTTAAAAGGCAGTGCTGCCTGCCCGGCCGGACAGCAGTCACCCGTCTGCTGTCATTTCCCACATAAACAGGCACAGAAACCACCGGGATGCCCCAGGGGTTCTCAGGGCAGCCTGGAGAAGCTATTCAGCCAGAAATGAAACTGAGAGAGAAGATATTTAAAGGAAGCAAACAGCCTGCTAGAAAACGCCTGGGAAACCAGCAACCTCTCCTTTCTCACAGGGAGGGGACAAGGACTCCTTTCCATGGGGTGTGATGGGCTGGTTGGAGTACGGAGAGGGGCTCCCCAGTCCAGGAATAGAGGGGGTGTTGGGCCCATGGCAGGCGCTCAGGGCACCCCCCCCAGCATGACTGCTCTGCCCCAGGGTGCCCTACCCATCACCAATTCTGCGACAGGAAACCTGCAGAGCCCCGCGTAATCCAGCTCGTATTTGCTCTGGCCTATTTTCCCCGTGTGCACAGCACTGGAAGGGAAAGGAAGTACACACAAAGCACACAGCGGAAACTTCATTCAGACACAAGCTCCCTTTAGTTACCTCTTTGATTAAGAAAGAACGTAACTGTCTCCTAAGATGTCCCAGTGTCGGGAACATAGATTTCTTAAGCTGAGGGACTCATTTCTCTAAATCTATTAAGTACTACATCAATATGCTCACCCTGGTGCGTGTGGATAGGGGCTGCTGTGAAGCTCTGTCGGGGAATATTAAATCCTGTCTCAGCAGTGCTTAACGTTAAATTCCTCGTAGCAGAGATGATGTAGAGGTGATGCAGGAATATCAGCTTTTCTCATCTTGTTATATAACTAAGCTATTTTACGGTTCAATAATTTTCAAATATTAATGAAGAAAGAGCTCCAGAGCAAGATGAGAAAGTCAGCAACACCTTAGTTTTATCAGCATAAGATAGTTCCGCTTATACTTCAGAAGCTAAGAATCAGGAAAAGAGAATGGAGCCCCCAAAAGGTGCTGGGATACTTTGGCATTAGTTCTCAACCTCTTTCTTTTTTTTATGGGGGGGTGGAGGCTGGTTACGAACCTGTATTTGATTTAAAAAAAAAAAAAAAGGAAAAAAAAAGAAACAACAAGAAAATACAAATCTTTCTCTCCAGGAAAATGCACACGAAATTTTACATAAAAGTGCAAAGGGTTCAGGGCATATGAAGCCAATTAATGGACCTGACATTAAGAATCACAGCTCTGAGGATTATTTAACAGCTTTAATTTATAAAATTTCATCTATCTGGCAATTAACAGTGGTCTAAAATCTAAATCAGTGCGAGACAACAAGCCTCCTTTGACTCAACCCAAAAGTCACTTTCCAGAGCATTTCATTGGTTATAATTCTTCAAAAAAAAAAAAAAAAGGCAAATCCTTAGGAAAAAAATCTTAAACTTCATAAAATGAAAAACTAGAAAATGAACACCACTGAGGTTTAGGATAATCCCAGTAGGTCCTCTTGTGAAGTCTGCACACCTCCTGAATGCCACATGGAGTGGCGGCCACATCCTGAGTCACCCACACCTGGAGGCAGGTTGGAGCAGGACCTGAGACGGCTTCTCACCTGCGGCAAAGGCCGAACACATCACAAAGAACATGCCCACGGCGATCCTCTTCAAGGAGGACGGGAGCAGCCCGTTTCTTCTCAAGATGGGATCGACCAGCTTGTCTTTCAAGGGGATTAACAGGAGGATGAGCACCGCATCGAACATGGTCAGCCAGGCAGCCGGGAACTGGAGTGGGGAACGCAGAAGACATGGGCTTACTTCCTTGCAGTGTCAGCACTCCCTTGTTTGACAACTCACATCTAAATGCGAAAGGCTTGTTTCAAGAATAGTTCATTTGTACAAAGTATAACCTCCTGGGAAAACAGACCGTCTCAAGACACTGGTACTGAGAAAAGGCTTTCACTTCTAAAGGGATTTGCATTTGTGTTTCTGTGCTTTCTGGGGGGAAAGAAGAATTAGGGGAAATATTAATATTTAAGGGACAAGAATCAACTTAATCTAGTAAAGGACATAACCAATGGGGAAACAGTCTCAGAAATAAATAAAAATTGCGTTTCAACAAGAATGCTTGTAGTTCAACAGGCTAACTGCTGTCACGTGCAAAGCATCTATCTACCATTGGAAGAAGGAATCCCATTGTCACGTAAACCCCCAACAACAATGTGCAGATCATTTCAACTGTTCTCACCGTATGAGGATTGGTTGTAATACTGGAAATTTCTGGAATCCTCAAATGAAGACTCTGTAAAACATACGTCGTCTGCATCTGGGTGTAAAAAGCAGTGTCGTTATGTGAGCACGGCTGTCACACCCCTGCAGCGTGCCACCCCTCCCCCAGACTACGCTGTGCTGAGACTCGCAATGGTTAGGGTTGAAAAGACGGGTCAATTACTTGGTCACCATAAAAGTCGTCAGGAGATGAACTTTGAAAAAGAAGTAACGATTATCCCAATGAGAAACCAAATTAAAAGGTGGGGCCTGGAAAAACAGAAGCACCCCCTTCTTAGCTTCGTTTTAAGGTTTTCAAAACATTTAAATCAGCAAAAATGAGTCCGTCACTAAAAGCAAGATTCCAAGATCCTGAAGACTCGTGACAAAGGAAGCAGGGAACCCTGGGCACCTCAGTGATGTGACGGCCAAACAAGTGCCAGGGCTGCACTCACGGGGAGGTGGAGGAGAGTAAACCTGGATGTCACCACTCACTTGAAAATACACTGTCCAGTAAGGTATCAAAGCCAAGAAAACGGGGACAATCTTGACAAGAGCTTTCACATCTTCCACTTTATCTTCCGGGAATGGCCCTCCTCGAGACATCTTACATGAATCAAACAGACTGTGTTTAGAAGATTGCTGAAAGACTCCAATACCTTCACTTTGGGAAATAAAATGAAGGAATTAGTTTTCTTCCACCCCCAGAAATCAGTTATTTGGTAACAAATTAAGTTTGGAGGTAGGAAACCAGCTTGCTGCACTGAATATGCTTAAACCCCATCTGTTCCCTGCTGACCGTCCCCGCCCAATACAGTACCCAGATTGTTCCTCAACACTGGGAGATGCACGGATACAGCAGACAGGAGGACTTCCTAGCTGGAGTGCGACTGTGGCCACCACCCTTTTCTCGAGACTAGGAGATACAGCAGGATCGCCCAACACCATCTGAGAGGTGGCTGACCTCACCCCCCAGCTCTGTCCCACTGGCCACCGGTCCACACTGTTGAGGAAGCCCTGCAGTGTCATCTGAAGCTGGTGACGACTACATCAGCTACATCACTGGGTGAGCATTTGAAAAAATTACTGTGCTGGATTGTCTGGATTTTAAATTAGGTCATTTATCAAATGTCAAGACTTGAACCAACACCGACTTCGTTACAAAACCGAGCTGGTTTATTATACTGTAGTCACACTGGTGTGACTGGGAGGCGGGGCTCTCAGGGAAGCCACCAGCTCTTCAATTAAGGAAGAGTGCTCACTGGTCAGCCCTGACCACAACCCTATCAGGCACCAGGACACTCATATTAGCCCCCGGCACTGCATGGAGGAGGAAGTCAGGGCACAGAGAGGGTAAGAAATGTGCCCAAGGTAACAAAGCCAGAGAACTGGGGCTGGGATTTGACCCCAGGCAGCCCTGGCAGTAAAGCCTGGGGCCCCAACCACTGCAGGACCACCTGCCCCTCTGCTCCCACCCCCAGGCATCCCCTTCATGCTCAGGCCCCTTGGTCATGGCCAGGAACTCTCAGCTGGCTCTAGTATCGGCAGGCCTCCCAGTCCTGGCTCTTGTACTGGCAGCCTTGCCCACGCTCTCCCCCTGGGCCTGTTTCACTATTTACAACGTGCACAGGTCCCATGGGATAACTCCAAGAACGTTTCTAGCCCAAAACACTCTAAAGGAGAAACATGCTCTTTGGGGCAAAAAATTGGGGCAAAATGGAGGGAGGAGAGTGTTTTAATTGCACACCATTCTCCAAAACCAGAAATAAAACACCATTAAGAATGCTTCTAATTCTGGGATACAAATGGCAGTTGTCTGCTTTCTAGTTTATTAATTCCTGTCCTATTTTACTGAGTTACCACCATTGTGGATAATTTTTGTCTTTTAACAGTGACATTTTAAATGTGAACTTGAAAGTTCCCTACTCTGAAGAGTAGGGAAAACCAAAAAACTGAAATCTATAACTTGATATTTTAGCCAAATTTTGGACAGAAAAACTAAATTCAACAATATTTACTGAGCACCTACTATATGCCCCGTTCTGTTCTAACTGGGTGCTGAGGATACACGAGTAAGTAAAAAAAAAGATACGTCTACCAGCTGTCCTTGGACAGCTGCGTCTAGTGGGGAAAAAATGATCAGAAAAACACACTCAAAGTGAAACACTAAATTCCAAAGATATTATTCATACTTTGATTTGAAAACATTCATAGTTTCTCCTTTTTTTTTTTTGGCCAAAAAAAGTAAAGTCCCTGTACACTTAACACAGATTCTATCAGTGACTTACTACATCACACCATCTATGTTTCTCTAAATACATTCAAATCAAATAAATTCACTTCACACACAGAGCCATGCACATATGCAGCATAAGCTACATTACTTATGTTTCATATCATTAAAATATTTTCACAGCTATTCTAAGTCAATACGCATCTAAAACTGCCTAGTTCACACATAACGTTAGTGTATTACTCTGCAACAAACAAGGGTCCAACAGGGAGCCACAGTCACAAAGGACAAGGCACACAGACAAGCACCTGAAGGTCGACGTGCCCCCCCGGGGACCGCCTACACAGGCTGTACGCACACCTGTGCGTCTCCTTCCAGGAGGAGAGTCCGTCAGTTCTCAGATTCTCCACTCAAACAGCTAAGTATCTCAAAAAGGATTTAGAACTATTTCCACTCACTGTGACGAAATGAGTAGATATACATGGATTTCATATCTTAAATCAGCACTAAAACATCTTCAAGACAGAGACCAACCTAGAGCAGAAAGAAATTGGGACAGGGCCAGGTGAAATCAGCGCCATAAATAAGGGAACACTGGTGAGGCTGTGCTTCCTTGGTTTCTGGAGCTGACCCTCCGCAAAAGCATCCTCATCAATTAGTTACCATAAACTGGGCTCCGATCAGCTTACTGAGACCTCACAATGATCCTATGAGAGGAGTCCTCTCCTACTACGTAAGAAGTAAAAGAAGACGCTGCAAGGTCATTAACCCGCCCAAGGTCATACAGCCCCAACCTGTGCATAAGCAGAGCACAGTTGGAGAATTCTCTAGACCGTCAACTTTTCTGCAAGCTGGTCCTTTTCTAACAGTGCCAAGGAAGACTTCAAAAACCAACCTAAAGGGAAAATAGATTCCTAAGTCCAAATCGTCTTCACCATGCCACGTGTGCATTAAAACCCAAGTGTCCACAGAGTGGACCTGTCTACCGGGTACCATCCACACAGATGCACTGAAACTTTAACGACACATTTTGCTAATGGGTATTCAATCTACAGGCTAAATGCCCAGGATCTGAAACCCTGCTTTGCCTAATTAAAATGAGGTCCTGGTAAAGCACTGCTGCCAGCTGCTGAGGCGATAAGGCTTCAGTTGTTAAAAATTCTTTAGCGTGGTCCCGCCAGCTGCAGTTCTGAACACAATACTGACCCGCTAGAACTCCAGGGCACCGAGATGGTTAGGAGATCCGTTGGAATCCCGCACAGGGACAAGGGAAGCCACCAGAGACGTTTAGCCTGGAGCAAAGGGGCGGTGCCGTAAAAGCTGCTCTGGTACAGCTTCAAACCTACCATGTGGGGGAACATCAGACATCAGGTGTGGCTCCAAGGACATACATAAGACACAGGAGGCAGAGACATAAATAAGACAAGCCACAGGAGGCGGAGACGCAGGGTGGGCCTGCTGAACAGCCTCACAGGGTGGGGGGGTCCACGTGGCTGACTGGTCAATCTCCGGCTCAGGGACTGAGCACCCATCTCAACGCCTGCCTTGATCACAATATTCCCTGAGAGGCTCGAATCCAAAGGGTCCTGGGGACTTTTCTGGGGTGGTGGACACATCCTATATCCTGACTGGGCTGTGGTTACATGACAGAATAAATCTGTCATAATTCCCAGAACTGTACAGGTAAAAGGGATGTATTTTACTACACGTAACTTATACATCAATTAAGTAACAACAACAAAAACTCTGAGGTCTCTTTTCAAGCTAAGTTTCTTCATTAATCTGCATCTAGGGTGGCTGACCTTCTGCCACAGTCTGCCCAGGACTCTCCAGACCCTGGGACTTTTGGCTTTAAAACCTGAGGTCATGGGCCGGGAAGTCCCTGCAAACAGGATGATGGAGTTACCATACCTGCATCTCAATTCTGCTACCCTGTCCTTTTCAAAGAGCAGCTGCAGTGATCACTGGATGACGGGCCGCGCCGACCGGCTTAGCTGCTGGCCCAGAAGCGGGAGGCAGCGGTTTTCTGCTCAAGGAGCACAGGCCGGCACCGAGGAAGCCAGTGACCACTTGGTTTTTCACTCAAAGGAATGTATCGCGTATTACACTGTTTCTTTGATGCCCTCGGCAAGGTTCTGTTTTTTATCATTTTTACACAACTAAGCAGTTGGGAGCCTCCATCTATAAGAGCAGCGAGAGGAAGGTCAACGTGCAGGTTAGAAAGGAAAAGCGGGAGCCCGGGAGGGAGGCTGCTTTTCCGTCTGTAAGATGCACACGGAAATACCTCACACCCGCCTGCTGGAGCTGGTGTGACACATTTCAACCTCAGCCCAGTCCCTCCCCCACAGTGAGCACAGGACAGACACAAGCCAGCACTTTGTTTATGGCGGCTGGTAAGTCATGTGAAACAGTCTGTGACGAGAACAAAGCGCTCACCCACTAGGACTGCGTTCCCCGGTTTGCTTTTGGGGGCGGCACGAGTACACCAGGATCCTGAACATGTCAGTGAAGGCGCTGCCGTCGGGCGGCTTGGTGATGAAAAAGGTCTGGCCGCAGAGGAAGACCACAAAAGCCACGCCGATGCAGACAGTGAGGATGATGTAGCCAGTGACAAAGCTCACGTTCTGCTGAATGTAGGCAATGCCCCCCAGCGAAATGATTGCTCCCAGATTAATGCTCCAATAAAACCAATTAAAAAATCTTCTCGTGGCTTCTGGACCGCGATCTTTAACCTAAAATAACCGGGAGAAAAAAGACTTTAAAACGTGTGATCATCTTCAAGGATGAAAAGCATTTACAAAGTTTTTATATATTACTGTATCTTCATATCAACTGCTGTTATCACCACAGCCTTTAAGAAATGCAGCACATGGGACTTCCTGGGAGGTCTAGTGGTTGGGACTCGAGGCTTTCCCTGAGGGGGCCAAGGTTTCATCCCCTGAACTAAGATCTCGCAAGCTGAGGCCAAAAATAAAGTAAAAAAAAGAGATGTAGCAATCAATCAATCAATCAAAATGGTGTTTACAGATACATTCACGGGTCTCCTGACAAAAGATGTATCTTACACTTTTAATTACTACAGATTCTGGGTAGTTTATCTCTTAACTATACTTAAATCCAACAAGTCCCAGAGAGTGTCACCCATGGACCACCTGCTTTGGAAACGTCTGGAAATACACATTCCAGGACTACCCAAGCATCACCTCTGGGCTTAGGGCCCAGGAATCTGCATTTTAAACAACATTCCAGAGGACTTCTCCTCAGGGCCATATAGCTCCATGCCTTGACAAACTTGAAACAAGGGTAAAATTACAGGCTGAAACCAAAAACACATGCTATTTTTAGACCAGGAAGCATCTCAATGGAATCAGGGGAAGTTCTGATAAGGATAGATTCCTGGAAGGCTCAAAAATCACTGATTTCCTGAACTTAGACAAACATAAGCCCCAGGTAACACAAGCAGGTTCTAGGCGTACACTCTCCACTAGACTTACCTAACTGGAGCTTGTCCTGGTGGGGACAGTCTGTGAGGGGGTGAGTCCCCATAACGTCCCTCCCTGAAGATGGCTTTTCAGGTCTACATGGACACCAAGAGAATGTGCTCTGCACTCATCAGGGTCATTTCTAGCCAGTTTCATCTCATAAAATGTTTAAACAAAGTTACTAGCTAAAGGCTGATGCTGCATCAGGTACAAAGACTGTGTCAGGTGTCGCTGTCTGGGAACTTCTGTTGTCTCGTCCTTCAGTTACAGGTTAGGAAACAGCTAGACAGTTCCTGCCCAGTAACAGATGTGACTTCTGACCCACAGAGCAATCTCCTCTTCTAAGGAAGAGAGGAGGTTTTCAGTGGGGCCTAAACAACCAGTTATGATGCACACAAACCATTTTTTTAGCAGTCACACTACACGATGTGACACTTCAACCTGTTTTTTAAGATCAAAGTACAATAAAAAAAAAAAAAAGATCAAAGTACAGGTGTAAATATATAGTCAAAATCGTGCGTTCCTCCAAAAAAATTTAATCCAAAATGATTGAATACGGACATTGTGATGACAAGTACTATGCTTGAAGTAATGATGTGGTAACCACCGTCTCAAACTGAAAATCTGAGTTTTAAGTAAACCGCAGGAGGAGGAGGAGCTTAAACCTGACTCCCACCCAATGTCAGAATTGAACAGAGGTCCTAGACCAACTGCTGACATGACTACTGAATACATGCTTTGTACGGAGGATGTCTTACATTTCTCAGACAGACAGCTCTCCATGAGGACACAATGGATTTATTTTTTATCTATTTATTATTTATTTTTTTGGCCATGCTGCGCAGCTTGCAGGATCTTAGTTCCCCAACCAGGGATTAAACCTGGGCTGCTGGCAGTGGAAGCGTGGAGTCGTAACCACTGAGCCACCAGGGAAGTCCCATGATGCATTTAAATGTCACTAATATGGACTCAAATATTCATGCTATCCTGGAAACAGACCAGAGGGAAGCAAAAACTGTAAGCAGACAAATGGTTACAGAGAAAAGATAACTAAAGATATAAAAACAAGTAATTAGGGTGGGGGGCAAAGCTTAAAAGGGTACAGGGCCAGTAAACAACATATCTAAAATTAACGCAGATTATATATTAACTGAAATATATCAGGGCCCTTCTCACTATTCACAGTAGCACTGCACACATCCCGGTAAATTTGGCAGTCAACTTATTTCAACTTCCAAGTGTAATTCACTAAAATTATTTTAGAAATCTAAGCCTATTACTAAGACCCTAAATAATCACACAGCAGTAATTTTTTGGAACGAATGGGAAGCTGGCTCCTATAAACCACAGGTCACATGCCTCCGTGCCCTGGACTGACACGCTCACTTCATGTCTTCATGTCGGTCACATTACATTACCATCTGTACACTTGCCTCCTGCCCTACCGGACCAGGGGCAAACAAGACCATCATGTGACTGCTCAAAAGACACTGCTGCCGTCAACTCAGAGGAGTACAGCTAAAAAAAACAGGATCCTGTGGAGTGAGTCAAACAGTTGGCTGATTTGGAAAAGCTCCTTTAATCGCACTAGAGTGCAACTTTTCTTTTCCCCTCTAGAATATAAACAAACATATCTTTACTCTCTTTGTCTGTAAAATAAGTTCTTTCAGCTCATGATTTCAAATACAGGACCCACCCATTAAGAATGACCATGAC
Source organism: Hippopotamus amphibius kiboko (assembly GCF_030028045.1). Classification (NCBI taxonomy): domain Eukaryota; kingdom Metazoa; phylum Chordata; class Mammalia; order Artiodactyla; family Hippopotamidae; genus Hippopotamus; species Hippopotamus amphibius. The sequence continues at coordinate 24,260,249 of NC_080193.1, forward strand.
CTCTGACACAGGACCCACCCAGTAAGAATGACCATGACCTCTGAGGAAGGTTAAGCACTGGGGGAAAAGACGGGGCTGACATGACTTCATCAGCATCACCCTTGGACTCTCCGGTATCCATCTTCCTTCAAAAGTCAGCCAAGGCCTCCTTCTCAGGCTGAACAGCCTGACCTCATTCATCTCTCACTCACAGAGTCTCCTAGAACCAGACAAAGGTGAGCGCCAGAGAAGCATAAAGGTACCTTCAAAATGTGACTCGGACATAAAAAAAGAATGAAATAATGCCATTTGCAGCAACATGGACCTGGCGATGATCATACTAAGTGAAGTCAGAGAAAGACGAATGTCATGATATCACTTACATGTGGAATACAAAAAATAACATAAATGAAATTCTTTCCAAAACTGACTCACAGACAGAGAAAACAATCTTAGGGTTACCAAAGGGGAAAGCGGGGAGGGGTAAACTGGGAACTTGGGACTAACAGATACACACTCCCATACATAAAAGAGATAACTAACAAGGTCCTATTGTACAGCCCAGGGAACTATGTTCAATATCTTGTAATAACCTACAGTGGAAAAGAATCTGAAAAAGAATGTATATAAACGTATAACTAAATCACTCTGCTGTACACATGAAACATAACATTGTAAATCATTTAAAAAAAAAAAATTCCTAGGAGTCCCCTGGTGGCCTAGTGGTTAGCATTCGGCGCTTTCACTGTCCTGGCCCGAGTTCAATCCCTGGTCTGGGAACTAAGATGCTGCAAGCTGCAGGGCGCGGCCAAGATAATAAAGGTGGGGGGGATCCTTAAAAATACAAATGGATTTCCTCAAACTCAGAAAGGCTAAGAGATGTCAAACTAACGCGTCTTGAAGAACAGGCCAAAAAAAAAAAAAAAAAAGAACAGGCCAGCAGGCCTCATGCCCAGACTGCAGGCTCTGGGCCACATCTCCCTGTGCCCAGCAGGCTGCATCCCTGGGGGACACCTCCCAAATCCCCTTCCAAGCCCGGCCAGCACCTGGCACAGAGCAAGTGCCCTGGCTGAAGGGTACTAACATTTTCCTGTTACATGTTTTTTTTCACTGCAGTATAATTCTCATACTACAAAACTCACCCTTTCGAAATAGTCTATTCACAGAGGTCCAACCATCCCCACTATCCAATTCCACATTCTCGTCACTCTAACAAGAAACCCCGTTTCTTTTACAGTCGCTTCCTTTCCCCTCTCCTGGCCCCTGGCAACCACTAATCTCTGTTCTACACATTTCATATAAACGGAACCATATAATATGCAGTGTCTTGTGCCTGGCATCTCTCAGTGGCATTACGCTTTCAAGGTTCGGCCACGCTGAAGCAAGTACTTCACCCCTTTTCACTGCTGAAGGATAGTCCACTGTATGGAGAGACCACATATGCTTTACCCGTGCATCAGCTCATGGACATCTCCTTAACTTTTTATTAAAAGAATTTTTAAACATACAAAAAAATTGAAAGACTAGTAAAGCATACACTTCTATAGCCTTCATTTACAACCTTAGTTGTTTTTCTATATATATACTGAATACTCTTTCAGCTGAACTATTTAAAAATAAATTGCAGCATCATTATTTCACCCCAAAGATTTCATTATAAATCTCCTAAAAATAAGGCCATCCTTCTACATGACCACATCATCACACCTGAGAAAATTAACACCAAAGCAACTTTATCTAATATGTGGTCTATAATCAAGTTATCCCAATCGTCCCAATAAATGGCTTTTAAAGAAGCTGGGCTCCAATCACCAAGCACATGTGCGTTTGGTTGTCAAGTCTCTCCGACACCCTTGAATCTGGAGTGGGTTCTTCTTTTTCCGTGATAGACTCATGTCAGGAAAGATCAGGCCAGTTCTCTAGCAGAAGAGCACATTTCTTCTTAAGGGATCCACATCTAATTACACATCAAAAGAGTGCAAATGCTGTCGTGCCGTCTAGAGAAGGTCTACAGGACCATTCATTCTTTTCAGGAATATTAATCACCCGTCTATTGTCTACTGGAGAGCAGTAATTTTTAGTTCAGAATTTCCTGGTCCAAACCCAGCTCCCCACTCACTTGCTGTGGACCTGGGCAGGTCAAACCCTCTAAGCCTCTGTTTATTGTAAAACAGGGACAATTATAGAATATAAATTGTTGAAAGGTTTTGGATAAGACAGCATAGGAGGAGCACTCGGCACAGGGAGGGGCATAACCTAAACAGTCAGTGCGCACTTCAGTCCTGTGGCCTGGTCTTTAAAGATGCAGAACTCCCAGTCCTGTGCCTTCGCAGTTGGCCCGTGAGCTGATGGCACCCCAAGGCCAAAGCCACTGTCCAGAATGTCCATCTCACTTATAGTACACATTAAGAAATCAGACCTGCACCTTAACCCTGGCTTGACCACTCACTACCTATATGACAACAAAAGAAATAAATTTTTTTGCATCTCCGTTTCCTTTTAAAAGATGGGTATAAGATTCACATGAGGTTCAGATGAGTTCAAGTATGTAAAGCACATTCCATGGTGCAAAGAAGGAAGTTAAGAATTCAGGACATTAGGGAACTATTATTTCCAACATCATTATAAGGCATCGCCTTTAATCTGAGGTATGATTAAACCTCAGATTCAGAGACCAGGCTCTTGCATCCTGGCTCAGTCACGTACTAGCTCTGTAACTTTCGGCAAATGATTTAACCTCTCAAGCCTTAATTTGCTCATCTGTAAAATGGGCACAGTAACAGCAGACGAGTCCTATGAACTAAAGACTCAGCACAGGGTCTGACAAACAGTAAGTCCTCCGTAAATGTTCAATCCCATGCTATTTAGCACACAAATCTAGGAGTTATCTTCCCTGTTGCTTGCCCAAGATCCGCCAGCAATTCCGGCTCCCTCTACCTCCAAAACTTACCCTAAATCCACCACTTCACTCCATGTCCACTGCCTCCATCCTAGTCCAAACCTCTCATCTCTCACCTGGCCAGTACAACGGACTCCTACCTGATCTGCCTGCTGCCAGCACTTCCCATACAACCTAGTCTCTACACCAGACGTCCGCAAGCTTTCCCTGGGAAGGGGTAGGTTGTGAATAGTTTACATTTTAAGTGACATTCAGTCTGTCACAACTACTCGATTCTGCTCCCGTACTGTGGAAGCAGCTACAACGTAGCCGATATGTGACCAGGAAGGTGCACAGCGGTGTTCCGATAAAGCTTTACTTGTGGAGGCTGAAATTTGACTTTCCTGTCATTTTCATTTGTCACAAAAATCTTTTTACTTTTTCCCTATCGTTCAAAAACCTAAGTACCCGTCTTATTCTTAGCTTGTAGGCCCTCCAAAAACAGGAAGTAGACCAGATTTCGCGGGCACACCACAGCTGCCAGGCCCCCGCCCTACAGAGACAGAATTTTTTAGAAACATAAATCAGAGCACGTTACCCTCTGCTCAAACCACGTAAAAAGCTTCCTACTGTATTCGAAACAGAGCTCAAACTCTTTACAAACTTTCACATCACCAAGCCATCCCTGTTTCCACTTCGTTTTGTGTCTTAAATATACTTGTCGCATACCCTTCTGCAAGTGTAAGGCATACAATACGTGTACACGCGACACATTGATGAGCTCTGTCCTGCAACACGACTGCCACCGTAGCTGCTAGCACAACACCACGCGCATCCCTCTCTTCCGGCCCCCGGGCCTTTGCACTTGCGGATGCCCAGCCCAGAAACTCCTAGGCTCTCCCCCCGACTCCCCCCCGCCCCTCCACCCAGGTCTCAGCTCCAATGGCCCCCTCTGTAGGAAGGAGGCCCCGCCGGTGGGCAGCCCCCACCGCACGCGGTCCCCCTGGGTACTGGGCTTCCGGGCCCGCGGGAGACCCCGCGCCCTCGTCCCGCACCTGCGCAGCCCTCACCTGGTCGGCGCCGAAGGGCGTGATGTTGGCCTTGACGGCGCCCACGCCCAGGCCCACGAGCGCGAGCGCGGACACCGCGGCGGGCGCGCAGTAGCGGGAGGGCGCGTCGGCACACGGCGGCGCCGAGCAGTTGCGGACGCGCGTGGGGCGCGGGGTCCCGCAGAGCGCCGTGCGCGTGGCGGGCGCGGCCAGCAGCGGGAAGGCCAGCATGCCGAGCAGGTAGAGCGCCAGGCTGAGCAGGATGGCGCGCGCCCGGCCGAGCCGCACGTCGGCGAGCCAGCCCCCGAACGGCGACACCAGGTAGGTGAGGCCCATGAAGAGCAGCAGCGCCTGGCTGGCCTGCGCGCCCTCCCAGCCGAACGCCGTGCCGTTGAGGAACAGCACCAGGTTGGCTGTGATGCCGTAGAAGGCGGCGCGCTCCAGCAGCTCCGTCAGCAGCACGGCCGCGCACGCCGCGCGCCGGCCCTCGAACGCCGTCCGCCGCGCGCCCAGCAGCGGCGCCCGCTCGTCGCCCGCGCCCGCCATGCGCCCGCGCGTCCGCCGCCCGCCCGCTTGCTCGCTCGCTGTGCGGGACTCGGTCGCCGCCGCCCTTCTCGCGAGAGTTACCCCGCCGGCCGCCTCGGCCCGCCCCGCGAGCGTCCCCATTGGACGAGTCCGCCGCGAAGCCCGGCGGGACTTCCTGTTCCGCCCCGGAAGTTGGCCCCGGCGGTGGACAGGTTTCCTCCAGTAGTGGTGCGGGAGGCTGGGGGCGTGACCACGGAGAGGGTTTTAAAAGTGTAGTCAGAGCCGGGTACTCGGAGGTTCCCAAACCCTGACTTCTTAGAGCGGTCTCAGCCTCTGCGTGCTCTCCAGGCCTGTGTGCTCGGGCTGGCTCCCGCTCCCGCGCCCGGCCTCCTGCCTCCCTGCCCTGGGACCAGGTTTCTCTGTGCTCTGCTGACATTGGGAGCAGATAGTTTTTTGTGGGGTCCGTTCTGTGCATTGTAGGGTGGGTAACGGCATCCCTGGCCTCTACTCTTTGCTAAATGCCCGTCCCACCCCGCCTCCCAGTTGTGACAACCAAATCTGTCTCCAGACGTTCCCAGATGACCCGCCCCCCCCCCCCCCCCCCCGGCGGAGCAAAGTCGCCTGCACTGAGAACCGCCGCCTGAGAACAAGCTCAGAGCCTGTTTCCTTGTCACATGGCTGGGCTCCTGTTTTCCTTCAGCCCTCAACTGCAGTGGTGACTCCTTGTAAGCGTTTCTTGACCAGCGCATCCAAAGTGGATGCCACGCCCATAGCATTACCCTGTATTAGTTTCCCCATGGTATCTACCACTTTTTTTTTTTCCTTTGTCCACAGCTTCTACGTGGTCCCCACAATTATGAGCTCCATGGTAGCAGGGTTCTCGTGTGTCTTGTTCCTCACCATGACCCCCCACCCCCACCTACACCGGTGTGGGACACTACACCAGTGGTGGGGCGGAAGAGTGTCCTCCCGAAACGGCCCCTAGCATGGCTTCGGAAATGGGGACCCAGGGCTGTGATGATTCAATTCACGTGAGACCGTTTCTTCTTCCTCCATCCTTTAACTCCAGCTAAAACCAGGATGGAGCAATTACCTAGGAAGTGGGCTTGCTGGTGGGTCATCTGGGTAAGTGGTCCTTCCTGAAAGGCTTGAAGTAGCATGTATTAACTTTTTTATGTTTTAAAATATCTGATGTCTTGCCTGTTGCCTAGCAAGGTGCTGGCACACAGCGGGCAGCAGATAAATATTTAATTGACTGCCAAAATAGGATTTTTCCCACTCTATCCATTAGTGCTTATCATCTTCAGCTTTCAGCTCAAATGTCACTTTCCTGATCTTCCCAGATTAGAACAGATCCCCCTTTCCTATGTCATTAGAGTACAGTATACATTTTCATCACACTGCACCCATTGTAATTTATAATTATTTATTTTGTGAAGCTGTTTGGTTGCTGTCCTCAAAGCTAGGAGGGCTGAAATTTTCTTTGCTTTGTCCGCTACTACATTCCTAGAATCTAGGACAGCACCTGCCAGGGTGGAATTAACTGAATAAATGAATGACTGAATATTTGTTGAGTTGTAAATGGTAGTGGAAGAAATTTTGAGACTCCTGTGATGTTTTACAGCATATATTAGTATCCTAATTTCTCTAGTGGAAAAAGCTTACCCCTCAAGATTCCTGCCCAGGATCACACATCTAGTAGGCATTAGAATTTAGACTTTAGGGACTTCCCTGGTGGCACAGAGGTTAAGAATACGCCTGCCGGTGCAGGGGACACAGGTTTGAGCCCTGGTCCGGGAAGATTCCATGTGCTGTGGAGCAACTAAGCCCTTACATCACAACTAGGGAGCCTGCGCCCTAGAGCCCACGAGCCACAACTACTGAAGCCGGCACACCTGGAGCCCGTACTCCGCGACAGGAGAAGCCACCACAATGAGAAGCCCACACACCACAACAAAGAGTAGCCCCTGCTCACCACAATTAGAGAAAGCCCACACTCAGCAACAAAGACCCAACACAGCCAATAAATTAATTAATTAATTTTTAAAAAGCAGAATTTAGACTTTAGTAAAAGGCTCAAAACTAATTCCTAGTCCAGTGCTTCTTCAACAGTCCAGCTGGTAGGTAAGTCAAAAACTCTTTGAGTATCTGTTTTAGGACTGACAGCCTGATACACTCAGGCAAAGATCTGAATACCACTAGCATTAAACATGGAATGAAAATAAAGCCATTCAACTTGAATTGTGTGATGACTTAGTGTTGAAGCACTGCCCAAAACAGCTGTGCCATTTTGAATGCCAGCAAACCAGCCCAGTTGGATTGTGTCGTTGAATTTGGATTGTGTCTGTCTTTGAAGAAGGATAAAGCCAGGTGAAAAGGGGATGGGAGGTGGGAGAAAGGCAGTTATAGAGCTCAGGGTGTTCTCCCAGGACTTTGTGTTCCTGGTCCACAGGAGGTCTGCTGTGCACCACAGCCTCTGTACCCGGAGGCTGCAAAACAAATCCAGCGGGCAGAAATGTTTTCATTTGGTTGCGATGTTTAAAAGGAGTGAACCAAGACCATGTAATGGGAGATTCCATTTCTATGAAATGTCCAGAGTAGGCAACTCTATAGGGAGGGAATGCAGGCTGGGGTGTGATTGCTGGGAACTGGGAGGGGATGGGAAGCTTGGGGAGTGATGGCTAAAGAGTGTGGCTTCTTTTGTGTAGTAATGAAGTGTTCTGAAATCGTGGTGATAGTTGCACAACTCTGTGACTATACTAAAAACCACTGAATTGTGCACTTCAAATGGATGAACTGTATATATATTACATTTCGATAAAACCATTACCAAAAAAAAGATGGCTAACAGTTAAAAATCGGGAGGTTTCACATATAAATGTGGATGCCCTGCTGCTCTTGAAAAAACAGACGGGAGCCCTGGCAACACTGGGACTTGTGGCTGCCTGTGACACTAGTGACCACCTCCCCAGCCCTCTGGTATTGGAACCATGCCACGGGTATTTGTGCCTTTACATATTCTTTGCAGGTCACAGTGCCAGAGGGCTGAGCCTGTGACCTGCTTTGGTGAAGAGACTGTGGCAGAAGCATCCCTGAGCCAGGTCTGAGGGGAAACCTTAAGCATTTCTTTGGTGCTACCTTGCTGGAGAGACCATGTGTTGAGGAGAGTCTGAAACTACACGGAGAGGAGGTCCCAGCACCCCAGCCTCCCTGCCGACCTTCCTAGTGAAAGAAGACACACAAGTAACCACCAGCAAGACCCACACGAAAAACTGCCTAGCTGAGCCTCCACCCAGATCACAGGATCATGTACAAATTGTTGTAAATAGTTGTTATTTTAAACCACTAAGTTCTGGGGAGGTTTGCTAGGCAGCATCAGATAATGAAAACACACCTGCCTCCTCCCCATAAGCCCAGATCTGCTGACACCAGTGTTGTTAGTTTCTGCTGTACAGCAAAGTGAATCAGCTGTAAATGTACATATATGCCCATGTCCCCTCCCTCTGAGCCTCCCTCCCAACCTCCCTATCTCACCCCTCTAGGTCATCACAAAGCGCCAAGCCAATCTCCCTGTGCTATGCAGCAACTTCCCACTAGCCATCTTCTTTACACTTAGTAGTGTAAATTTGTCAGTGCTACTCCCTCACTTTGTCCCAGCTTCCCCTTCCCCCCCCATGTCCTCAACTCTGTTCTCTACATCTACATCTCTATTCCTGCCCTGTCACTAGATTCATCAGTACTATTTTTTCTAGATTCCATGTATATGCGTTAGCATACGGTATTTGTTTTTCTCTCTCTGACTTACTTCACTCTGTATGACAGACTCTAGGTCCATCCATTTCTCCACGAATGACCCAATTTCATTCCTTTCTATGGCTCATATTCCATTGTGTATATGTGCCACATCTTCTTTATCCATTCATCTGTCGATGGACATTTTGGTTGCTTCTTGTATTTCTTACGGTAGAGAAATTATTCCCCACATCTGCACTGTCCACTGTCCAGCTTAAATTAGTTCGTATTTAATAAAATGAAAACTATTGTTTCTCAATCACACCAGCTGCATTTCAGGTGCTCAAGGGCCCCGGGTAACCAGTGACTGCCATATCGCACAGCACAGTATAGATCACGCCACCACTGTAGAAAGTTATACTGGACAACCCTGCTCTATATTAATGTGCAGTGGGCCCGACTGGTTACTTGTCAGCAGCATCCACACCCTCTTTCTCCTTCCAAACAATCCTGACCCCACCCTGCTCCCCACCAGCTACCAGCTACCTGTATCGCTCAGAAGAAACTAGCTTCCTCTTCTGTTCTGGATCCGACCAGTCCACACCAGTGCTAAGTGTGATGCTCCTTCACAGTGTTCAGGAACCCAGACTCTAGCCATTCAGGATGTGAACTCCCCTCTGCGGCCCAGGAGAAGACAAATGACATAGGTGGGCCCAGTCAGGCTAAAGGAAAGGACTCTTACTCAATGACTGCAAGAGAGATACAGCCTTCCAGACTGGGCATGAATTAGGATGCTCAGAGCCCCAGTTGCCGGGGCAGCTATTTCACAATCATGTGATGAACCAGTGTAGGCTGAAGCCAGCTGTGTGGATGGCACAGAAAAGAATCAGAGAGATGCCACGTAACAAAAGATAGTAAATCTGACGTTGTTTAAGGCACTGTGTTGGACTTTCTGTTACGTGTAGCCCCAAACCACCTACTGTGATTCGATCAAGACATGGGAAAATAAAGAGTAGAATAAGGGAGGGTAGACTGATTCCCGCCCCCCCGCCCCGCCCTGGCCCATTTGCTCTTAGAGTTTTCTACCTGGTCCCTGTAATCAGTGAGCTTGCAGCCTGTGTACTAAGCCCCAATGATTATTGTATAGCTAAAGAATTCATAAGAATTGATGTACGGACAAGAGGGCAGACAGCAGTATCAAGCAGTATCAGCAGTATTTCGTCTTGTGGAACTGAAAACTACAGCCACAGAAAGACAGAGAAAATGAAAAAGCAGAGGACTTTGTACCAGATGAAGGGACAGGATAAAGCCCCAGAAAAACAACTAAATGAAGAGGAGATAGGCACCCTTACAGGAAAAGAATTCAGAATAATGATAGTGAAGATGATCCAGGACTTTGAAAAAAACTGGATGCAAAGATCGAAAATTTTACCAAAGACCTAGAAGAATTAAAGAGCAAACAAACAGAGATATGCAACACAATAATGGAAATGAAAAATACACTAGAAGGAACCAATAGCAGATTAACTGAGGCAGAAGGGCGAATAAGTGACCTGGAAGACAGTATGGTGATCATCACTGATGCAGAAAAGAATAAAGAAAAAAGAATGAAAAGAACTGAAGACAGCCTAAGAGACCTCTGGGACAATGTTAAACACGCCAACATTCGCATTATAGGGGTCCCAGAAGGAGAAGAGAGAGAGAAAGGACCTGAGAAAATATTGGAAGAGATTATAGTTGAAAACTTCCCTAACATGGGAAAGGAAATAGCTACCCAAGTCCAGGAAGCACAGAGAGTCCCAGGCAGGATAAACCCAAGGAGAAACACGCCAAGACATATAGTAGTCAAACTGACAAAAATTAAAGACAGAGAAATGTTATTAAAAGCAACAAGGGAAAAACAACAAATAACATACAAGGGAACTCCCATAAGGGTAACAGCTGATTCTCAGCAGAAACTCTGCAAGCCAGAAGGGAGTGGCACGATATATTTCAAGTGATGAAAGGGAAGAAACTACAACCAAGAATACTCTACCCAGCAAGGATCTCATTCAGATTCGACGGAGAAATCAAAAGCTTTACAGACAAGCAACAGCTAAGAGAATTCAGCACCACCAAACCAGCCCTACAACAAATGCTAAAGGAACTTCTCTAAGGGGGAAACATAAGAGAAGAAAAGGACCTACAAAAACAACAACAAAACCATTAAGAAAATGGTAACAGGAACATACATATCGACAATTACCTTGAATGTAAATGGACTAAATGCACCAACCAGAAGACACAGACTGGCTGAATGGTTACAAAAACAAGAGCCATATATATGCTATCTACAAGAGACCCACTTCAGACCTAGGGACACATAGGATGGAAAGTGAGGGGATGGAAAAAGATATTCCATGCAAATGAAAATCAAAAGAAAGCTGGAGCAGCAATACTCATATCAGATAAAACAGACTTTAAAATAAAAAATGTTACAAGAGACAAGAAAGGACATTACATAAAGATCAAGGGATCCATCCAAGAAGAAGAGATAACAATTATAAATATATATGCCCCCAATATAGGAGCACCTCAATACATAAGGCAAATGCTAACAGCTATGAAAGAGGAAATGCAAGGCAGAAATAGAGACACAGATATGGAGAACAAACACATAGACACCAAGTGGGGAAAGCGGGGAGGGTTGGGGGGGAATGAATTAGGAGATTGGGATACCAAATTGTACACTCTAAATATATGCTGTTTGTTGTCTGTTAACTGTATCCCAATAAAAGTTCTTAAAAAAAAATGCTTACCTGATACAGGATAAAACCTATCAATTAGAGTGGACAGCACCCAATCAAGAATATTGGAATTGGGTCCTGGAAGCTCTTTCTGGGCTAGATTTTAACCCTTTCTTGTATCTTGGGGAGGTCCAGCGTGGTCCCATCATAGTGGCTTGGTTAGCTAAGCCAGTGGGCATGGGAGAGCCTTGAAATAGCAGTTATTTTTAAAATTGTATGCAACTTATTTCATTACTTTGATAAATGGTATGGCCATACCTGTACAGTGGTCCCTTGGTATCTAAGAAGCATTGATTCCCAGACCTTCCATGGATATCAAAATTCTTGGATGTTAAGGTCCCTTATATAAAAAAAAAAAAAAAGAATTGATGTACATGGACCCTCACCACTTTGTTGGGTATACTTGTGATACAGCCCTTGTTCCGGAAAGTAACTGTATGAGTCTCTCCCATGCACCTGAAATAATCAAATAAAGGACCTAACTCATCCAGCAGGCATCCAGGGATAGGAGACACCATTTTATCAAGTTTTGTGGGCAGCCTCTTCGCTTCCAGGGCCCTCTGGAAAAGAGGACCTTACTGCAAAGACACTTGTGATGTGCACTAGAATTTGAAACGCACTGTTTGCTGAAAACCCAGGGCCCTTGCTTCTCTACCACCGCCTTGTCCCCTGTGCCTTGTTCAGGGCAAAGCTCAGAGAAGATGCTTTCTGATGGGAGGTGCTCAGAAACCACCCGAGGCTGAGGGCATTTCAGGGGCTGCCCAATTTCTCTGACTTCTTTTTTTATTTTTAATGACATTTCTGCTTCTCGTTTCACATCTGCATGGCTCACCTGTTGCAACCAGACAGTGACATGTGCTTACTCACAGTTTCAACTTCCTCAAAATGCTGGTTTACAAGTAGTCACCATGGACTTTTCTGCACCTCCGTACCTCACTCATTCAGTCAACAAACTGCTGAACACCTTCCCCAAACGTAATGACAGCTTATTGTTAGCATTCATGGCCAGTCCTTCTGCTTTTGTGTTTCCCAGTTCCCTGCAGAGGACCGCTTAGGCCCAGCTCATCTTTGTACCTCAGGCCACGTAAGTCATTAGCTTTATTAGGGTTGCAGTCCATATCATCGGTCTCTTGACTCTCCTTGGATGTGGAGAGCTGTCAGAAATTCCACTTATTACAGAGAATCCCTGTTGCAACAGTTCTATCTGGCTGCAAGTAATCTAGGTAGAAGCAGAAAATAGAAGGGCTAAAAACAGAGCCAACCAATGGAATGGAATCAAGTCTTATTTTCTGCAGCCCAAACCAAAGCTATACCAACCTGCCTTTGTGGGAATTACTTCAGCTTTCAGAATGACCTGTGTTTTGTTTTTACAGAAGATGTGAGAATGTGGGACCAGGACGATGGGTTTTGATTTGACTTTTTGGAAGCATTCGCTTTATTTGACCTTTGTTTCTTGGGTTCTTTCCCTCCTGGGTTTTAAAGACCCACAAGACATCTGCAAAAGTCAGGCATTCACTGATAGAAAGGGGGAGGTAGAAGACGGTGTAAGAGAGTAAGTGAAAGAAAATGAACTTCTGTTTCCTCCTATTTGAAGACGTACTAGATGTGAACAAATGTGGGACCACGCCTAACCATTCTCTTTTAACTACCACTTTAAAAAATTCCTTATAAATATCTTAATTGATGTTGCAATCATAAAATAGATAATTGGTAGTTATAAGTGTATTTATTTTTAAAATTAGGCCTTACAGGAAAGATCAATAGAGATGAGTCCAAAGGATAAAAATTGAAGCACATAAGATAATTCAGCATGTGATAATGAAAGGCGTTTCCAATCCATGGGGAAAAGAATGGATTATTCAGTAAATTCTGTTGGAAGAGACTAAACGTGGGGAAAATAGGCTTCACATATGGTACTGACATAAATTCCAGATGGATAAAATATTATCATGGACAAATCGAAAAGATAAAAGCATTAAGAGAAAATATGGCCAAATATAAAATCACAGGGAGGGGAATGCTTTTCTAAGCCTAACACTAAAGCCATAAAAGTTAATTGATTTGACTCCTTAAAGATTTAAAACTTATCTGTAGAGAAAAAAAAAAAGGAACAATTGCAGTTAACAGCAAACAGACTGAAAAAAATTTGAAGCACATATGACAAAGTAACTGTCCTATTTTATAGAATTTTTTGGAAACTTATGTAATGTATAAGCATCCAATAAATAAAATTGGCAAAGTGGATGTCCAGGCATTATGGAATAGAGGTGTCCCTTTGGCCTCCTCAGCATCTATTCCTCCTGTAACAGACCTTGGATTTTCTAGGGTAATCGGTGCTCCCTGTGGTTCAGGTAGGACTGGCTGGTCCCCTAGGCTAAGAGTGGTCATGTGACCTAGGCCTATCCAATCAGTCGTAGTCCATCTATTGCACCACAGTGACTGGTTCAGAGATGGACATGCAACCTGAATTAGTTTAATCAGAGCTGACCTCGTGACTTATTCTGGAGTAACCATGAAAAAACATTCCTCTTTCTGCTGGATTTGGAATTATAAAGATAGAAGCCTGGAGTTGCCGGGGCCCATCTTGTGACCCAAGAATTAAGCAACCCAGAAGAAGGTTGAAATGAAGAGAGAAAGCCCTTGTTTCAAAATGACATTTTCTAGGTCTTGGTTCTGATCCTGGCTTAAAGTACCTTTTGTCCCCTCCCTGGACATTTCAATTGTGAGCCCATAAATTCTCATTTTGATTAAGCAAGAGTCACTTTCTGTCATTGAAAAAGTCCCAGCTAATACAAGCAGTGCATACACATGCCTGCACAGAGAGAGAAAAGAAAAAAAAACAAATGCCCTTCATGAAAAAAAAAAAAAAATCAAATTTTACCAATGACTGAAAAAAGCAAAAAGAGAGGATATTGTTACTTAAATGGAAAAAATACCCAGTGTTAGCAATGCTTTGGTAGGTGGGTGTGGTTGTAAATGACCAATGCAAAGTTAAATTGTGCAACTTTTCTGGAGGACAATTAGTCATTTGTATCAAAACCACATTCACCTACACTCTGAAAGTGCAATTCCATTTCTAGGAACTTAACGTGTGCAGAGACTTAGCTATAAAATGTGCATTGCAGTGTTGCTTAAAATAGCAAAAAGATTAGAAACAACAAAGATATACAATAAGAAGGCATTGATTAAATAAATCACAGGGCAAGCATACACTGGAATATTAGGTACTTATTCACAACGATACTGTTGAAGTAGGTTCTGAGAAGTATTGCTGATATGTTATTGTATTAGTTTTTTGTACTGTGTAACAAATGACCGCAACTTTAGCGGCTCAAACAACAAGTACATATTATCTGGCAGTTCTGCAGGTCAGGAAACTGGGCGTGCCTTACCGGGTTCTCAGCTGAGGGGCTCACAAAGCTGACGTCAGGGTGTGGGCGGGGCTGAGATCTCACCTAGAGCTCTTTCCAGCTCTGGTGCTTGAGGAATCTAGTTCTTTGCCGTGGGGGGGGGGGGGGGGGGGGGGGGGGGGGGGGGGGTGGCCGTGGGGGGGTGGGGGGTGGGGGTTGGTCCATTTCCTGCTGGCTGGCATCTGGGGACTGCTCTCAGTTCCTCGTACCTTCCAGTACTCCTTGTCACGCAGCCCCCTTTATCCCCAAAGCCAGCAATAGAAAATCTCCCTGACATCAAATCCTCTCTCATACTTTGCATCTTTCCAACATCAGGAAGTGCCCAGTGCCTTTAAGGAGACAGTTATTGGGTTTGACTCACCCTGCAAACGGAGGGCAACTGATTTGGGAATTTAATCATTTCTGCAAATTCTCTTTACAGCATCACCTGGATGGGTGTTTGAATTAGGAGAAGGTGTAAATCAGGAGGTGGGAAATCTTGGGGGCCAAGGTAGAATTTACAATTGTGATACAATTGTAAAAGAGCGATTACCTCCCCTGAAAAGTATAGAGTGTACCTATTTTTTGTAATAATCACAAACACAAAACAGAATAAAAATCAATGACAATAAAATACTGAGTCCAAAGCAGAGCCAAAAAATCATAGTAAGGAGTCTGCACCGCCTGTGTTACTTTGGGTGGTGTCCTGTCTTCTGTGTCTGTTTCCTCACCTGCAAAGTGGTGAGAACTAAAGTACCTATCAGCTAGGGTTGGGGGGAGATTGAGGAGTATGGCAGAGTGTGTAGAACGTCGCCAAGCACAGGTGAGCACCCACTATTATGATGATTATGTTTATTTGTTAAGTCTAGAAAAACTTGAAACCAGAGTGTTAATAGCGCTTTTCACAGAGAGTGGGAGGCTGTGTGATTTTAAAATTCTGTTTTATCCATATGGTTATGTAACCAAACTTTGTTATGTAATAAAAATAAATTGAAAATTTTAAAGAATGGCTATGGGTCTCTGCAAACAACAGGTTGTTACTAGAAGCAGTTAGGACATCTTCCCTTTACTAAACCTCCAGTGTGCACAGAATTGGACCTGTGGCTTTTGCATAATTAAAAATAGAAAGTATTAATAGCTGCACCAAATGCTGTCAGACTCACTGACAGTGATGAGACTCAGCAGTGATGAGCTCCTTCTGCTGAAAAGTTACGAAATGAGTCTGCCCAGGTCTCAGAACAGCAGTGGGAATCAAAGGCCTGCTTTCTTGCCCAAATCTCAAAGGGAAAATCACTTAGTCCTGGTTGACTTCCTCATGTTCATTAAACAACACAAGAAGGAACTAGTTACTTTCAGACCAACAGCTTTTTTGGCATTTGGTCACTTTCAAGTGCTGTCAGTGAAAGCCAGGAAAAGGAAACATAACCAGTGCACTTAAACCACATTTCTGCAAGTATCTTCTTCTTCTTTTTTTAATGAAGATCTCTCTCTCTCTCTCTCTCTCTCACACACACACACACACACACACACACACACACACACACACAGCATGTGTAGTTGTCAGTAGTATGGGGAGGAATAATGGTGCAGATGGAAAACTGATGGAAACAAAGAAGCAGAATGCCTCACTTATTAATGTCATGAAGGGAAAAAAAAGATATCAAGTTTTGATTTTTGTTTTTTTTTTTTTTTGGCTGCACCACATGGCTTATGGGATCCTATTTCCCTGACCAGGGATCGAATCCAGGCCCTCGACCTTGGCAGTGAAAGTGTGAGGTCTTAACCACTGGACCTCCAGGGAATTCCCCTCAAGTGTTGACTTTTATCACAGAGCTATTTCTAAAGTCAATATGCCCACGGTGCCCTCCCTTGAAAACGCTATCACTTTTATACAGGGTAGATAATAAAGTTTCATTTTCCTGGGTGCTAGGAACTAAAGGGATAGTCTGAGCAAACACTATGATCAAAGAAAAAACAAATTTTGCTTTACGTATATTTTAAGACCCTTATGTTAGAAGCATCTGGAGAAATCTCCTAAGAGATGCCACTCCCCCTGCCCCCGCCGTAATTATTTCTACATTATTCAATAATAACACAGCTGTCTTTGTACCCTTTTATATTACCTACTTGGGAGGATCATAAAAGACTTCATCAAAATGAACTCATTAACTATGATGCTGTTTATAGTTCTTCTCATTTTCCAAATGGGTAAATGGAAGCCATGAAAGGATGAAGTAATGGGCCCCCAAAGATATGTCAGAATCTCTTACCTCGTGGAACAGGTGTATTCCAGAAAAATCAAATAAAAGTCAGTTTCAGCCTGGCAAATCCTATTGTGGCAGCACTGACTTTCATTTAAAAAAAAATCAGGAATGCATTCTCATGGGAATAAAATCTCACAACAGAGCAAATTCAGTGGTTTTATTTAATTCAACAGACATCTATTGAGTGCCTTCCCGGTGCAGGACATTGTCCCTGGCAAGCAGAGGTTAGAGCTATGAGTGAGCTCAGGACCCAGGTGAGGGGGTGGGGCTGACCACTCCCTGATCATAAAACAGAATGGGGTCAGTGCAGAAAGGACAGAGAGTATTGGAGGGGGTTGGGGTGGAAAACAAGCCCAGATAAGCCATTGGGGGCCTTCAGACATGCAGCCATCTGTGAAAGGGGCCTCTGAAGTGGGTTGAATGGTGGCCCTGAAAAAGATAATATCCACATCCAACCATTTTATTCAGGGTGGCAATGTACCCCGCTAACAGACTGCATTTCCCAGCTGCCTTGGAATATGTGGTCACGTGCACAGTAAGATAAAGTCACAAAAGCAGTGTGAAATTCCAGGAGGAGCCCTTAAACTGAAATGCACCATCTTGCACTTCCTTCCTGCTGGCCTGGAATGTGAATATGATGGGTGGAGCTCCAGCAGTCACATTGCACCTAGAGGCCATCTTAAGAATAAAGGCCAAACACTGTGATACTGGAGTAGAAAGAAAGAGGTCTCTGTCCCTGGTGACTATGGAGTCAAGATATAAACTTCAGCTTCTTATAACAACAGGAGTACAGACTGAGCTCACAAAGGAATTGAAATGCACCTACTACCACTGCGGTAAACTGGGGAGCTCAGGTCCCATCTGTTAAAGGAGGAGGCCTGCGGGGGATAAAATGCCCTGGTGCTTCCTTAATCAAACCAAAACCCAAGCTGTGAATGCCTTGAGGTTACAGAATCGAAACCTAAGGACAACCAATCATAAAGAGCCAACTAGGCTTTCAGCTTCATCCAATCAATAATTTCCTTACTTTGCTTCTGCCTTTTAGGTATGAAAGCCTCTCTGTAGCTCCTGTCTGTGGGGCCCTCCTGGCCACTTCCGGTTCTGTGCTACCCAATTGGAATAAAAAATTTTTGCTCAAACTTAAATTCTAAATATTCCTCAGTTTCTCTCTTAACACCTCTAAAGGAGGCAGCTGCTTCTTAGCTCGGCCTATTGTGGGAATGACGGCCTTACTATTGCCAGAGCTCTCATTTTCAAGAAATGTCAGAAATCCGTGGTGGTGGTACCCATGGGAATGGACACTGGTCCCCTTGGTCCCCCACCCATGGCCTCCTCTGGTGCCTGTGGGAGGGAATCAGCCATCAGCCCTGTGCCCGGTCCCCGTGGAAAGGGACCCGCAGGCCCCTGGTCCCCATGGGAGCCACGCGCAGCTACCGTGGTTCCTCTGAGAGTGTGTGTGTGTGTGGTGGGGAACCTGTGGCCAACCCTGGTCCCTGTGGGAGGTGATTCTGGCCACCCACCCCTCGTCTCCGTGGGGAGGGACCCGAAATCACCTCTGGTTACAGTCCCCATTGAAGCAGACCTGTGGCCACTCCGGGATCCCCGGAGGAGTCTCTTCTAGTTCCCATGGAGGGGGCCCGAGGATTCCCTGGTGCTGGGCCCGTGGGAGGGGCCCTGCGCCCCGCCCCCCCTCCCGCGGGACACGCGCCCCCTCGCCGCCTCGCGCGCCCCGGACCCTAGGCGCCGGAACCGGAGAGCGCGGGTGCGGCCTGGGGAGCGGCGGGCGGACTGAAGGAGCCCAGCCGCCCGCCGCCCGGACGCCCAGGTCCGCGTCCCCGCCCCCGCCCCGGGCCCGGCCTCGGCCTCGGCGGATGGTGGATGGCCGGGCGGCGGCGGCGCCATGCGGCTCCTGTTCCTGGCGGTCCTCCGGCAGCACACGGGCAACGCCATCACGGCCCAGCGTGTCCGGTAGGTGCGGCGGCGGCCCGGGTCTCGGCGGGGGCACCGGGCGGGGGCGGGGGGTGGGGATCGTCCAGGCTTCCCCGAACCGCGCGCCCAAACGGACCGGTCGGCGCGCGCGGGGTCCGGGGGCGCGCGGGCCCGGCTCCTGCGCGGATGCCCGGGCGCCGCCTGGAGCTCCGGTCCTAACGCGCCCCCGAGACCGATCGGCCGGTGATGCCGCTGGAGCCCAGTGCCGGGGCGGCCCCGCGAGTCAGGCAGCGCGGCGGAGGCTGCTCGGCGCTCTCCGCGCGCATCTCGGCGGGGCCGTCTTCAGGGGTGCTCCCTTATTCATGGTAAGCGCCCTAGGTTTGGGGAGACAACAACAGAACGCGAAGTCGCGGCTTTGGGGCGCGGCATATCAACGGGGACGGGAGAGAAAGAATACAAACATATGGGTATCAATATACAGTGATACCTATAGACCGCTGTGCGCACACAGGCGAGGGGCCGCTTGTGCGCGTGTGCTGTTTCACGCAGGATGCTGCGGGGAGGCCTCCCTGTTAGAGTGACATTTGCGCAGAATCCTGGCTGCGAGGAGGGTCCCTTGAAGCTGAGGCGGCCTGGCGGGGGCAGGGGTGGGGATGGACCAGGATTTCCAGGCAGAAGGCGCAGCAAAAGTACAAACCGGTGTTATGCTGGTCCTGCCATCCAAAGTAGCCTTTTCTTGGACTTTCCTGGCGGTCCAGTGGTTAAGACTCTGTGCTTCCACTGCAAGCGGCCCGGGTTCGATTTCTGGGCGAGGAATGAAGATCCCACACGCCGCGCAGCGTGGCTAAACAAAACACGAAGTAGCCTGTGTCTCCCTCCCCCCCCCCCCCCCCCCCCGTTATTCCCACCTTCCCATTCTCCCTGCCTGATTATCTTCTTAACATTTATCTTTTTCTGCAGTTATCTTGTTTTCTAGGTTTACTCCTCTACTTTTTCTCTTCTCCTTGCTGGAAGGTAAGCCCTCAGGGCAGGGAGGGAGCTGATTAGTGCCTGAAGTTTCATAGCACCTTTTTTTTTTTTTTTTTAAGCAAACTGACTTGCTTCATGACATTTCTCAATTGACTTCCCCTCTGTGGGCCTGCTTCCTCATCATCCAAATGAGTGATTGGGGCTACATCTAGGCTTTCACGTCCCTTTCTCCTCAAATGTGTTAGTTCTCCTAAAGAGCATCAGTGAGACTGACCGACAGGACAGGTCAGTCTTCTGAAGTTCATGGTTAGGTTTTTCCCATGAGGATTTTCACTGCACAGGTTTATCTTAAGTCAGTGGCACTGCCATCACTCATCTGGAGGGCAGCTATGCTCCCCTCCCCCCCATGCCCTTTTTTTTTGGCAGGCTGTGTGGCATGCGGGATCTTAGTTCCCCCATCAGGGATCAAACCCGTGCCCCCTGAAGTGGAAGTGCAGAGTTTTAGCCACTGGACCACCAGGGGAGCCCCAGCCATCACCCATTTGGACCTGAACAGCCAGGAAACACATTCCAGTGGGGGAGAGAGAGATTGCAGGATTAACCAGAAATAAAGGAGATGATTGGGGCTGTGGCCTCGGGCGGGGGGGTCTCTGAGGAGGTGACATTCAGGCAAAGGCCTCAGTGACCGAAGGAGGCAGCCACTCAGGGATCTGGAAGGATGGATGGTCCCGGGATAGGATAATAGCACGAACACAGGTCCTGGGGCCGGAGCAGGCTTGACAGACTTGAGAAACAGAAAGAAGGCCGTGCTCTCCGGACTGTGGCGAGGAAGGGAGGTCAGAGAGAGAGAGGCCAGCGCAGCGGAGCCTGCACCCATAGTTCATGCTGCTGAAACTGGACAGAACATCTATTCTTTAACACTCCGCTCCTCGCTTGAGCTATACGGAGGAGCCCAAACCTTCCAAAGGCCCGCACCCACCAAAGGGCCCCCAGGGAACCAAGTAGGCACTTCCGCAGACATTCAGCAGGGGTGCAGGGCCCTTTAGTTACTTTGTTCTTTGTTTTCCTGGGTGACACAGAATAAAGATTGTTCTTTGTGCTTTGCTCTCTCTTCAGAGCCAGGCTTTGGTCTCCCCTTCAAGCAGGAAGGATTGCTAGGGGGAGAAAAATGGAAAAGCAGAAGTCGCTAGAAGACATCTTCTGGCTTGTGAAAGCCTACCTTCCTTGAGGAAATGATGCTGGGTGTCCCAAAGGGGAGGGGAGGGAGGTTTCCATGGTGACAGACTTCCCTGAGAGCCAATTACCAGGAAACAGTGGGAACCAGAGGTTCAAACTTTCTCTGAGGGAGACCCCTGCGACCCTCAATGGACTCTGGGCGGTGGGGGAGGGAGCCCCCCTCCCCACATGAGTAAGATCAGGGTTCCCATCAGTCTAGCAGGGGAGGGTGTCTGAGTTAGATAATAATGGACTTAAAAAAAGAAGAAACGTGCCCATCCTTGCACACTCAAGCTCGTGGTTGTGAACGAACACCAGACACATAAATAGTGATGCTGACTTGTGATGGGCACATCTGTACAGACGGGATGTACAGGATGCTCTGGGGAATCATCCCAGGCTAGACGTGGGATGGTTCAGGCATCGCAAACTGTTAGAAAAACACAAGCTCTAGAGCAGGCCTCCTGCCTTCATGTGCGGGCTTCCCTGCTTAAAGTCGCTAAGATCTAGGCCAGGTTACGTAACTGCCGCTCAGACCTGCCTCATAGTCTTGTTAGGAAGATCAAAGAAGTTAATTCATTTTTAAACAGGGCTTGGTGCTTAGAACGCGCTGAATAAACGTGGGCTATTTGTGAGCATATGAGCCTTAGTTGGCGAGGCAGGGAAGGGTTAGTGTGAGGAGGGGTGTCTCGGGGGGCAGAGGGGCAGCGGGTGGGAAAGAGCTGATTCCTTTCAGAACTGAGTTGTGTGGACTGAGCAGTATAGAATGTTCTAGGTCAGTGTTTTTTTTTTGGCTGCCCTGCGAGGCATGTGGGATCTTAGTTCCCCAACCAGGGATCGAACCCGTGCCCCCTGCAGTGGAAGTGCTGAGTCCTAACCCCTGGACCACCAGGGAATTCCCATAGGTCAGTGATTCTTGGTGGGGGCAGAGGCCGAGAGGATGTGAGAAGGAGGAAGGAGGCAGGAGCGATTTTGCCCCCAGGGGACATGGAGCAGTACCTGGAGACATCTTTGGTTGTCACATTTGGGACGTCCCCTGGCATCCAGTGGGTGGAGGCCAGGGTTGCTGCTAAACACCTGCCCGTGCACAGGACGCCCCATGACTAACATCGAACGAGCTCAGATTGTCAGTGGTGACAAAACCCAGTCTTGGTGGAGTGAGCAGCTGGGGCTGGAGAGGCAGACAGGACAGGAGTCACACAGGACCTGCGGTTTTGTGCCAGGCACAGGGGAAAACTGTGACACGTGTCAACTATAAATTGGCACTTGCCATGGGCACTTGCCATCTGCCTCTACTACAAGGATTAAATCCCACGTGCTGCTGCAGCTGCTGGCTGTCGACCTCCCCTGAAGGGAATTCAGGGTGGAGACCAGGAATGAGGCACTCTGTGCTTTGGAAAATGGGCGGAACAGGTCTTCAGATAGTTAGATGTTTTCAGGAGCTGATTTTATGAGCCCAACCCTTGCACCTTCTCATATCTAGGAAAGCACTAAATCCCTACAGGGTGACGTCTGCTCCTCGCGACTGGCAGAAATCCCCTATAAAAACATATATTTGATTACATGTACTCCTTTACCAAGAATACACATATACTAATCTTCCCCCCTGCCTCTTGGGAACAGTTTCTCAGAGCTATCTGGGATGCTGTCTCCCGGGCTGCAGTCCTCATTTTGCCCCAAATAAACTCAACTTGCAACTCTCACGTTGTCCAATTTTTTTTAAGTCGACACACGCTATCAGATTTATATGTCGTCGAAGAGGGTTTGAGCTGCAGCCTGAGGGACGGGTTAGGACAGTGGCGGGGGGGGTGCCACTGGAAGTGACATATTTAAGAAGTAAAATGCACAGGGCTTGGCGAGGGAATGTGGGCTGTGTCAAAAAACAAAACACATACAATTTAGTAATGACTCTGATGTCCCTTATTCAAGGGAAAACAAGTTAGTAATGAGTTTAACAGCCTTTTTTTAAAAAATAAATTTATTTATTTATTTATTGGCTGCATTGGGTCTTCATTGCTGCACACGGGCTTTCTCTGGTTGCGGAGAGCAGGGGCTACTCTTCGTTGTGGTGCACGGGCTTCTCATTGCCGTAGCTTCTCTTGTTGTGGAGCACAGGGTCTAGGCGCATGGGCTTCAGTAGTTGTAGCACGCGGGCTCAATAATTGTGGCTCACGGACTTAGTTGCTCCATGGCTTGTGGGATCTTCCTGGCCCAGGGCTCAAACCCGTGTCCCCTGCATTGGCTGGCGGATTCTTAACCACTGTGCCACCAGGGAAGTCCCTTGACAACCTTTATTCAAGGGAAAATAGTCCATGAATTGTGGGGTGAGCACCTCCCAAGCAGTCTAGCCCTCTTCCGAGGGATTTTGGGTGAGAGTGAGTTTTATAGAATCTTAGAAGCAACAGCATGGAAACAGGGCATGACTAACCAGGCTGTCGGGGATTTCTTACAAGGTAGCAGGCCCTATTTTCTAGGGTCAGGGACCCAGCTGAAGCTGAGTCAGAGCATCGTGACTGAGGTATATTCAGTTTCCTTGACCGTGAAGCCTGTCCCTGTAGCACAGTCTCACTTAGGTTGAGATGCGTGACGTCAGCCAAGCCATGGCGTGGCCTCAACTTTGTGGGTCCTGACCTACAAATTAACTTCATCAGGAGTGAAGGAAAAAAAAATCCACAACTTCCTTCATTATAGAAGGAAAATACTAAGAGAAAACCAGGGGAAGCTGGGTATATAGGGGTCTTTGTAGTAGGTTTGGGCCTCTGCTGTCTAGGAGTTTTTTAGAAGGTGTAGGTGATGGAGAAGGTGTTTGGTGGGAGTATTTGTCTGGGGTTTGATAACTGGAGAGCGACTGTTCTCTTGTCTGTGTGGCACCTTATACATCCTTCAGGTTAATCAGTCTGCCATGGGTCAGGTAACTTTCCCTTCTAACCCAGGGGCTGTTTGCTAGAATTTTAAATACCCTGATCAGGACCTACTCTCTGGTATTGTATCCTAAGTCCTATAAACATTAGAAAACTGTATCAGAGGTTTTGTTCACTAGCATACAGCATGTCAGAAAGAAGGAGCCAGGGGGGGCTTCCCTGGTGGAGCCGTGGTTAAGAATCCACCTGCCAATGCAGGGGACACAGGTTCGATCCCTGGGTCAGGAAGATCCCACATGCCACGGAGCCACTAAGCCTGTGCACCACAACTACTGAGCCCATGACCTGCAACTACTGAAGCCCGAGTGCCTGAGAGCCCATGCACTAAGAGAAGCCGCTGCAATGAGAAGCCCGTGCATCACAACGAAGAGTGGCCCCCGCTCGCCACAACTAGAGAAAGCCCATGCGCAGCAATGAAGACCCAACACAGCCAAAAAGAAATAAGTAAATAAATAAATTTTAAAAAAGAAAGAAAGGAAGGAAGGAAGGAAGGAGCCAGGTTTGGGGTATGTGGTTTGCTGGCATGGTTATGTGCGTCCCTGTGTGGACGAGAATCGGGGAGCCTGGCCTGCCCAGCAGCCTCACTGTCTGCGTCTCTATTTGGCCCGTGTCCCCGTGGTGTCACCTGGCTCAGCTGGAAGCCAGCTGTGGCTAGCAGAGTCAGTTCCAGGGAGGGGACCCATGATCGCCCACCCATCTCTACTCCCCTGGGGCTGTCAACAATTTCCAGAAGAACCCGGTAATCTTGAGGATCCTCTGAGTCAGACGAATGGGTTGGAGTCAATTCCTAAGAGTAAAGGTCGAAATTTAAATTGCACAAGTCACGGATGTAAAAACAAAAAATGTCACACCATTGCTTTAGTGACAAAGTAACAGAAGATCAGAGTTTCAAAGGGCACCTCCTGTTAGGCCAAAATAAACAGCAGAGCTGAGTGGTTGGCCAGAAATCATCCACTTCCAAACCCAAAGGTCTTTACTCTCTGGCCATTTCCAGAGAAGGCCTGCGGACCCCTGTTCTCAACCAGACTATCAGAGACCCACTAGATTACTAGGTCTCACATCTAGAGTTTTTGTGCAGCCTTGCTAAGGGTTAGGGAAATGCAGGAAAAGAAGGGAATTCTCTAGTGGTCTAGTGGTTCGGATTCCAAACTTTCACTGTAGGGGGCCCAGGTTCAGTCCCTGGTTGGGGAACTAAGATCCTGTAAGCCTTGCATCTTGGCAAAAAAAAAAAAAAGAAAAGAAAAAGAAAAAAGAAAAGGAAAAGAAAGAGAGAGATGGAAAAGAAGAAAAGGTGGTGAAGGATTGAGGCTTCCTATGTCCAGAGTAGGGAGTCCTGAAAGTCAGCATTTGTACGAGCACCCTGGCACCAGAGTGAATGCAGTGTCCCCACGTTGAAAGCCAGACTTTGTGCAGGGGGTGTGACTGTGTGTTCTCTTCCGCCACCGGGAACATGATGTGTAAAAGTGTTTTTATTTGAGTGGGAAGCACTTTAGATAACAGAAGCAAACAAGGCTTTGTGGAAAGTCACTGGAAAGAGGAGAAAAAAAAAAAAGCAAGGAAGGCGGGCGTTGTTTATCATGGCATCCAGTGCAGCCCTGACCCTACTGCCCAGCTGCCTTCTGTTGGTCTAAGTCTGAATTCTGCTGTGAGCACCAAGCATTTGGGAAGGAAAAAAGCCTGAGCCTTTTCAAGCTTTCTGCTTTTTCTTTAGAAGACACCAAGGAAATGATGGCCGAAAACTTAGCCTCTGTGTACCGGTGCTGAATCAAACCTTGGAAACAGAGTTTTGGATGAAGTAGGAAAGAATAGCTTTATTGCTTTGCCAGTCTCATGCCCTTGAAAACTGTGTGTCCCAACCCAGGGGGATTGGTGAGGAGTTTTTTGGGGTTTTTTGTTGTTGTTGTTGTTGGCCGAGCCACCAGCATGCAGGATCTTAGTTCCCCCAACCAGGGACGGAACCCATGCCCCCCTGCACTGGAAGTGCAGCGTCTTAACCACTGGACCATGGGGGAAGTCCCTGAGGAGTTTTATAGCAATGGTTCCAGGGCGGGGTTGCTGATAAGGATTAGGGTGTGTGCAGGGCCTGCACTCCTTTACTTTGGCCTCCGGTGGTCCTCTGATGAGCTTCTGCAGTTCTCGGTTCTCAAGGTTATCAAATTGTGACCTTCTCTCTGGAATGAAAACTGCTGCTTCATCCAGTAGTTAGCTTCTTCCATTCATTAGGGATTTTAGTTCTGCAGAAGAGCTCAAAGATATTGTTTTGTGTATCCCTTGAGGGGGAGCCAGGACCCTGCCCCAAGGCTGCACTATAGTTTCTTTTTTTTGTTATTAATTTTTATTGGAGTATAGTTGCTTTACAATGTTGTGTTAGTTTCTGCTATACAGCAATGTGAATCAGTTGTACATATACATATATTCCCTCTTTTTTAGATATCCTCCCCATTTAGGTCACCACAGAGCATTGAGTAGAGTTCCCTGTGCTATACAGTAGGTTCTCATTAGTTGCCTATTTTATACATAGTATCAATAGTGTTTATAAATCAATCTCCGCATTCATCCCACCCTTCTGCACTATTGTTTCTTGGCTGCTCCTCCCTTGTCTCTGCATCCCCTCCCTTCCCTGATTAGCACCTGTTTAAACCTACCCTTTGGAACTCAGGGAAGGTCATGGAGGCTGAATGAAGCCTATTTCCTGCAAACAAGAAATGGGGGACACAGAAAGGCTTTCGTGCCCAGTAGCCCCACAGGGTCCTGCTTGGTTTCAGAAACTGCAAATGCACATTGTCAGTGGGAAGAGGCTTTTTCCTCCCCCTGCCCCCGGATATAATCATCGCTGGTTATTGTTTTCATTTGGCAAATATTTATTATTGACCATCCCCAGTGGGCACAGTACTGCGAAAGCCCTGTGCGTGGAGCCAGGGAAGGACAGGTGAGCCCTGCAGAAGCCTGCAGCCATTCAGCCAGAGGATTTTTAGCACAGCAGCTCAGGGCTGAGCCCTGCCATTTGAAAGAAGGTTCCAGCATTGTAGCACGAACATACAATTACACAGATTATTTAATTACAATATGATCAGTGCTAGGAAGAAGTACTGGGTGGTAGGAGTATATTCAAAGGACAGACCCAGTCCTAGCGGGGTCTGGGAGGCTCCCCTGAGAAATAGCTTTGTCTTTCTCATAGTTTTTTTATTGAGATATAATTCACATACCATAAAATTCACCCTTTGAAAGCGTCCAATTCAGTGGGTTTTAGTATATTCATAAAGTCACACAACCGTTGCCACTGTCTAATTTCAGAACATTTTCATCCATCTCAAATGGCACCCCAGACCCATGAGCTGTTACACCGCATCCACCCTCCCCCAGCTCCGGGCATCCACTAATCTTTCTGTCCCCATGGATTTGCCTGTTCTGGACATCTTATGTGGTCCTTTTTGAGGACTCTGCATAATGCATCAGTACTTAATTCTTTTATAGCTGAATAATATATTCCATTGATGGACATATCACATTTTGCTTGTCCATCCAGCAGTGGAAGGACATTTGGGTTGTTTCCACTTACTGGTTGCTATGAATTGGGCCTTCATGAACACTTGCGTATGAGAAAAAACTTTAAAAAAAAAAAAAAATGTATTTATTTATTTATTGTCTGCATTGAGTGTTTTTTTTAAATTAATTTTTATTGGAGTATATTTGCTTTACAATATGTGATTTTCTACTGTATAGTAAAATGAATCATTTATATATATGCATATCTCCCCTCTCTTTTGGATTTCCTTCCCGTTTAGGTCACCACAGTGCATTAAACAGAGTTCCCTGTGGATAGAGTATGTTCTCATTAGTTGTCTATTTTGTACACAGTAACAATAATGTATATGTGTCAACCCCAATCTCCAAATTCCTCTGACCCTCTCTTTCCTCCTTGGTATCCATACATTTATTCTCTATGTCTGTGTCTCTATTTCTGCTTTGCAAATAAATCAACTATACCATTTTTCTAGATTCCAAATATATTCGTTAATAAATGGTGTTTATTTTTCTCTTTCTGAATTACTTCACTCTGTATAACAGTCTCTAAGTCCATCCACATCTCCACAAATGACCCAACCTCATTTTTTTTAAGAGCTGAGTAATATTCCATTCTATATATGTACTGCATCTTCTTCTTTTTTTTTTTTTCTAAGAGTTTATTATTTTAGCTCTTACATTTAGGTCTGTGATCGATTTTTTTTTTTTTTAGAACTTTTATTGAGATACAGTTAACAGACAATAAACTGCATATATTTAGAGTGTACAATTTGGTGTCCGAATCTCCCAATTCATTCCCCCACAACCCTCCCCTCAGCCCTCCCCAGCTTTCCCCACTTGGTGTCCATATGTTTGTTCTCTACATCTGGGTCTCTATTTTTTCCTTGCAAGCTGGTTGATTCGTACCATTTTTCTATAGTCCACATATATGTGTTAATATACGATATTTGTTTTTCTCTTTCTGACTCACTTCACTCTGTATGACAGTCTCTAGGTCCATCCACATCTCTACAAATGACCCAACCTTGTTTTTTTTAAGGACTGAGTAATATTCCATTCTATATATGTACTGCATCTTCTTTATCCACTCATCTGTCGATGGGCATTTAGGTTGCTTCCATGTCTTAGCTACTGTAAATAGTGCTGCAGTGAATATTGGGGTGCATGTGACTTTTTCAATTATGGTTTTCTCAGGCTATATACCATGTAATGGGATTGCTGGGTTATATGGTAGTTCTATTTTTAGTTTTTTAAGGAAGCTCCGTACTGTTCTCCATAGTGGCCATATGGATTTGCATTCCCAACAATGGTACATGAGGGTTCCCTTTTCTCCACACCTTTTCCTGCATTTGTTGTTTGTAAATATTTTGAGGATGGCCATTCTGACTGGTATGAGATACCTCATTGTAGTTTTGATTTACATTTCTCTCATAATTTGTGCTGTTGAGCATCTTTTCATGTGTCTGTTGGCATCTGTATGTCTTCTTTGGAGAAATGTCTATGTCTTCTGCCCATTTTTTGATTGGGTTGTTCGTTTCCTTTGATATTGAGCTGCATGAGCTACTTGTATATTTTGGACATTAATCCTTTGTCAGTTGCTTCCTTTGCAGATATTTTCTCCCATTTTGAGGGTTTTCTTTTTGTCTTGTTAATGGTTTCCTTTACTGTGTAAAAGCTTTTAAGTTTAAATAGGTCCCATTTGTTTGCGTTGGGTCTTCATTGCTGCTTGGGCTTTCTCTAGTTGCAGAGAGCAGGGGCTGCTCTTCATTGCAGTGCACAGGCTTCTCTTTGCGGTGGCTTCTCTTATTGTGGAGAATGGGCTGCAGGTGCACGGCTTCAGCAGTTGTGGCACACGGGCTCCACAGTTGTGGCTCGAGGGCTCTAGAGCACAGGCTCAGTAGTTGTGGTACATGGGTTTAGTTGCTTCTTGGCATGTGGGATCCTCCGAGACCATGTGCCCTGCATTGGCAGGTGGATTCTCCACCACTGCGCCACCAGGGAAGTCCCGAGAAATAACTTTTTGAGCTGGGTCTTAAAACCTGTGGGTTAGCTGGGTGAAGAGGGAGAGAGGTTGGGAACAGCATTCCTGGCCACGGGACCTTATGTGCAGAGGCCCCGAGGCAGGAAGGGGCTTGTGGAGTTGAGAACCTGAGGCAGCTGAAGAGCCAGCAAGAGAGAGTAGCTGGCCTGGCAGGCGTGAGCCTAATCCTGTCATTGCCACAGGGGTGAAGGTGCTGGATTGAATGCTGACAGGATTTCGGACCTAGGGACTGAGGTGGCTGACACAGGAAGAGGTAGTATAGACTCAAAAATGATTTGGAAGGACCTGGGATGATGCAGCAGTGGAGAGAGAAGATGTAAGAGATGATTGTTGGGCTCTGGTTTCGGCTGCCGAGTGAGCATTGGGCACTTTTCCTGTGTTACCGAACTGAACTTGGGTCCCCTCGCCCAATGCACAGCAAAGCCAATCTACTGACACCAGGTTGTGATGAAGGAAAGTACAGTGCTTATTGCAGGCACCAAGCAAGGAGAATGGGCAGCTCATGCTCCAAGGACCTGAACTCCCCAATGGTTTTCGGGGAGGAGTTTTTAAAGGCAACATTTGGGATGAGGGCTACAGGGTGCATCCCTTTCTTCTGATTGGTTGGTGGGGAGGTAACGGGGTGATGTTCCAGGAATATCAATCATCAAGCATCTCCTTCCAAGCAGTCTGGGGTCCACATGCTTGTGGTCAGCATGTAGTCACCATCCTCCACCTGGGTGGGGGTCTTAGTTCCTGCAGAACAACTCAAAGGAATGTATCAGATTGTTATGTGTATCACTTCAGGAGGATGTAGGACTCTGTTTTATTGCTGAACTGTTGTTTCTTTTATTCCTTTTTTTTTTTTAATTTTCTTTTTGGTTTTTTTGTTTGTTTTTGTTTTGTTCTTTTCTTTTCTCTTTTCTTTTCCCTTTTTATGGAAGACGTTCATTTTACTTCCCTCCTTCCTCCTCTTTTACCTCCCTCCTCATGACCTCTCCCCATTCCTTCCTCTCTTTCTCCCTCCCTCCCTCTCTCCCTCCCTCCCTCCCTTCCTTTCTCTTTTATTTTGTTTTTTGAACTATTGTTTCTTGACAGCTTTTCCTGTTTCTGTGTTCCCTCCCTTCCCTAACTAATAACTGTTTGAATCAGCTCTCTGGAATCCAGGGAGGGTCTAGGAGACTAAAGCCTTTTTCTACAAGCAAGTAATGGGGACAGGGAGGGGCTTTGGGACCCTCTGAGGTCAGAGGACTGTTGCCTTGGAAGGGATGGAGGGGCATGAGGGAAAGAACCACTGTGGTCTGAGACTCTCATAAGCTTATGAGGAGCTAGATGTGACAGCTGGATTTTAGGTCAACGTAGAACAAGAAAGGCTCTAAGCTGCTGGTCTATAATCATTGCAGAGATTTTCAGCCTAAGGTCACTGAAAACCCAACTAAAATCGTCCTGGACAAGGAAGGGGGTTTAGCGGCTTATCCTATAAAAAGTCTGGAGGTGGGGGCAGGCTTCAGGCATGATTTTGCAGCTAAGATAATATGGACAGGAGTCAATTGCTCTCTGTGTCTTGGGTCCAATTCCCATTCTTGTCAGATTTTCTGTGCCAGCACCTCCCAACCCTATATCCATCCAGTTCAAGCTCAGCAGGAAACAGCCAGTGTGAGTGTCTGACAGTGCAGCCCCAGGTCCCAAGTTGCATACCCTGGACTGGGAGTGTGCATAGGTGGGGCGCTCTGGTTGGATCTGGGTGTTGGGTGCTTTCTGCTCAAATGAGTGATAGGGACATAAAAGGCTGCAGGAAGGAGGGACATGAGAATGGATGCTATGGAGGTGACATGTTTCAGAGTGAAAGTTTTACTGATTCTTATCAGTAAAGGAAAGGGGAAAGGCAGACCTCTGAACTTTTGAAGATTTAAGGGAATAACAAATTTATTGTTGGCATCGAAGGAGCAAGAAATAACTTGGGGGAGGCAGTTAAAATTGGGAAATTTTTTCATAGAAATTCAAA
Organism: Hippopotamus amphibius kiboko; assembly: GCF_030028045.1. NCBI lineage: Eukaryota > Metazoa > Chordata > Mammalia > Artiodactyla > Hippopotamidae > Hippopotamus > Hippopotamus amphibius. The sequence continues at coordinate 24,291,435 of NC_080193.1, forward strand.
TATCTGGCTCCTTTAGGTAAATTGGCAGAACCAGCCACTATGAGAAGGTATCTTCATGGTACCCGCTATCTAAAGCTGAAGAGGATTTAGTCCAGTGTGTCCAGACATAAAAGGAGTCACATGAGTCATTTAAAATGTTCTAGTAGTCACTTGAAACAAAGCAGAAAGAAACAGATCAAATTAATTTTAATAATACATTCTCATGAACTCAGTATATCCAAATACCATTTCAGCATGTCATCAATACAAAAATGACAAATGAGCTGTATGTCTATTTTACACTCAGCACCTCTCTGTTCAGACTTGCCACGTTTCCAGTGCTCAGTTAACCCGCTTTGCCTTATTAGACAACACAGGATTGACCTCCACAGATGGGACCTGTCTCTCCCGTTTAGTGTAGGGCTCCTCATGTATTATGGTCCCCACCCCACCCCCACCCGCACTCCACATTCATTTAGTTCATCAGTCTGAGCTCAGCAGACATTTGGGTTTCAGACCTGATCTAGATGCTTTGCTTGTTTTGTGATTATACTTTTGCTTTCTTTTAAAAAGAGTGATTTCCTAACAGTAATTTCGTGAGTACAGGAATCCCGTTAGAATTGCATTAAAAAAGTAGATACATTCATTGCAGCACTATTTACAATAGCCAGGACATGGAAGCAACCTAAATGCCCATCAACAGATGAATGGATAAAGAAGATGTGGTACATATATGCAATGGAATATTACTCAGCTGTAAAAAGCAATGAAACTGGGACATTTGTAGAGACATGGATGGACCTAGAGACTGTCATACAGAGTGAAGTGAGTCAGAAAGAGAAAAACAAATATTGTATATTAACACATATATGTGGACTATAGAAAAATGGTACAAATCAAGCAGTTTGCAAGGCAGAAATAGAGACCCAGATGTAGAGAACAAACATATGGACACCAAGTGGGGAAAGCGGGGAGGGTTGGGGGAGGAATTAATTGGGAGATTGGGATACCAAATTGTACACTCTAAATATATGCAGTTTATTGTACAAAATAAAAAAATAAAAAGTTAAAGGAAAAAGAAAAGTAGATACACTTTACAGTTTATAAAATGCACCCACAAAAATAATAGGCACAGTAACACCATGTCCTGCAAATGTGTTACGATTATGTTACTTCATTTACAGAAAGGCAAGGGGGTCAGTGTTCTGTCCGGTTTATCTTTCCAAACCGGGGTCTCACGGGTTCGTGCGGGCATTGCATTCAAACAAAGGCCTTCATCTTGCTGAGTGCCACCATTGATTCAGGACAAGCATCATTTCTTTTAACGTATCAGACATTCTGGAAATATTGAATTTCACAGTTCAACACAGGTACCTTTGCCCCACATTCCCCCAGGGTGAGCTGCCAGTGGGTGCAGTGTCCTGTGAGAAGCACTGGGCTGATCAGCTGCTCACCCTCAGAGGCCCACAGGGTGGGATGGCCTTAAGGAATATTAGATTCCTGTTTCCCATCTCAGGATTATGCAGGGGCTCATGGCAATGGAATGCAATGCAATTCATATTGCCTGCCCTGGATCAGTTTCTCTTGCTATCTTTTTTTTTTCTTTCATCAAGGCATCATAGTTTATGGTAATTCACATAAACTAAACACACAAATGGTTAAGCTTTTTTGTGCGCTCAGTTAAAGAGGATGGCTTTCAGCCAGGTGGAAGCAGTTAGAGCCCCACTAAATCTTTGAATTTTGAGATAGGGATGTGCAAGGAGGTTCAGTCAATTCATAGAACATGCTCAAGTCTCTTACTTTATTGGAGATGCTTTCATTAAAAAAAAAAAAAAAAAAAGCCTTCCTTAAGCCAGATAAGGTGCTCAGGTAATTTATGAGTTGTATCAAGTTGTCACTTGCAGAAGTGATGCCTGAAAGCTCGACCTCTGTGCACCAGTGCTGAATTGCATCTCAGAGACAGAGTTTTGGGTAAAGTAGAAAAGAGTAGCTTTATTGCTTTGCCAGGCAAAGGGGGACACAGCAGGCTTCTGCCCTTGAAACTGTTTCAACCCACAGGAGTTTGATGAGTTTTACAGCAATGGTTCAAGGGCGGGGTTGCCAATAGGATTAGGGTGTGTGCAGGGCCTGCAGTCCTTTAATTTGGCCTCAGGTAATCTCGAACCAGGACCCTGCCCCAAGGCTGCACTGTTGTGTCTTGGCTGCTCCTCCCTTGTCTCTGCATCCCCTCCCTTCCCTGATTAGTGTCTGTTTGAACCTGCCCTTTGGAACTCAGGGAGGATCATGGAGGCTGAACAGAAAGGCTCCCGTGCCCAGGAGCCCCACAGGGTCCTGCTCGGTTTTAGAAGGAACAGGAACAGAGCAATTTAAAGGTATTACAAGTCAACTAGAAACAAGACTTGTCTCAGTCCATAGAGAATTAAGATTTAAAAGAAAAAACTGTTTTGGAATCTTTATGAGATCATAAAGCTAGCATCGAAATGCCATTTGAAAATATGTTTAATAGGTGAAAAACGTGGAATGGGAGTGGTTATCTGTACCTAACCACCTGCATCCCATATGCCCTACCCTATAGATTCTGCATCAGCCAGAAACCTCTCAGGTATCAATTTCCTAAATAGAATTAAAATTGTCTCTTTTCCATTTATCAACACCTTTTTTTTTTTTGGCTTCTCATTTTAGAGTTTTAAGAAGATGGAATAACAGTTATTTCACCCATCCTCTGGAGCACGTTGCCTGCTCATTTTTGTGTGATATGTATCTTTAGGCTGATAGCCAGACTGCCTGCAGGCTTCTCTCCTGGTTCTGCTTAGCTGTTTGTTGCCATCAGCATTTCCAAAGGAGCTGGGGGATGGGGGTGGGGCGGTGACAGTGATCAAATCAGTATTAACAGTGGAAATGATAAGATCAAGATACTCAATATGCTTCACAGCAGAAGCCAACTCAAGTCTCCAGACCTTAATTTTTCTTTCTTTGTACGATGACAGCTGCAGCTTTGTGCACTTAATTTACAGCACAACAGAGAAAACAAAGAGAGAGAGAGAGACAGAGGAAATTTATCATTCCCGTACAGTGTAGGGGATGCTTCTCACCACATTCCGCAGAGTGGATGTGGGCTCGAAGATTTGAATCTAATGTGTCTTCAGGGGACCTGAGTTCCCCGGAGGCTCCCACAGTGTAAGCAAGTTGGTCGTTTTATGGTCATTTTGCTTAAAGGTTCTAGATCCTTCATTCTTCTGTGTTTACTCTTGTCGTTTGATACACTATTGCCCCTAAGTGCAAGCCACCTAATGTGTCTTGTGTTCAGCTAAAGAATAACTATCTTCATTATTGCTGGGGTTGGGGGGAGTAGCTATGTTGGGTTTGAACTTTGTGCTGTGGTACCTTCTGGATGATTTAAGAGATTTTTCAAGGATAATTTTGTGTCCTTGATTGTCACCTATGTGCTGATTTTCTGCTTGTTTTTTCCAATTTTTTTTTTTGAAGTGTAGTTGATTTACAATGTTGTGTTAGTTTCAGGTATACAGCAAAGTGATTCAGTTATATATATATTCTTTTTCAGATTCTTTTCCATTATAGGTTATTACAAGATATTAAGTATAGTTCCCTGTGCTATACAGTAGGTCCTTGCTGGTTTTAGATTCTGTAATAGGAACTCTAAGTGTTACCGAGTCCAAGCTCACTCTGCTTGCTGCATGACAGGCCAATGAATTGGAGACGAGGTGTTGAGGCAAGGAATACAGCTTTATTTGGAAAGCTGGCAGACCGAGAAGATGGCAGACTAGTGTCTCTAAAAAACCATCTTATGGGGTCTGGATGCCAGTTTCTTTTATAGAAGCAGAGAGGGAGAGGCTGTGAGGAAGTAAAGTGAAAGGGCCATCAGTCTTGCAAAACATCTCCAGGAATGACCAGCCTCGGTGGGGGTATATGTTCATTTATTCTTTTCTGCAACCATTTACATAGGTGGGCAGAGCAGATGGTCTGCTTGTGAGCTGAACAGAGGCATTTTCTTTTAACATTTAGGCAGGGGGCAGTGTTCCCTGAGGCAGGCCATCATGTATGATTATAATAAAAAAAGCAGGGAAAAGCAAAGGTTAAAGTCAAAGAAACAGATCCAACATGGAGTCCGATTTAGCTCTTCCCTGTTATATAAGTACGATGTGACTGCCTTGTTAATGTAAGTGCAGCCCAGAGAGACTGTGGTAGTAGTGATGGGTTCAGAGCAGAATGGAAACAGTTAGAGGGATGGCTGTTGGAAGCAGGGGCTGTCAGATTTTATGGAAGGGAGCTGGCATTGGGAATGTCAGGGCAAGGTCATGGGGCTCAGAAGGCATGATGTGTTGGGTGTCTTGCAGGTGGAAGGGCAGGACTGGAGCTAAGGATGTCAAAAATGGGATGTGCTTGGCCGTGCAGGGGATACAGGCTATGAAGGGCACTGTGTGCTAGGCTAGGGCGTTTGGACTTGATCCCAGAGACACATTCAGCCATTAGTTTATTTTTATTTATTTATTTTAAAAAATTTATTTATTAATTAGCTGCCTCAGGTCTTCGTTGACTGCTTGTGGTGGCTTCTTTTGTTGTGACTTGTGGGCTCTAGGCACTCGGGCTCAGTAGTTGTGGTGCACGGGCTTAGTTGCTCCGAGGCATGTGGGATCTTCCTGCAGCAGGGCTTGAACCTGTGTCTCCTGCATTGGCAGGCAGATTCTTAACCACTGCGCTACCAGGAAAGTCTCAGCCATTAATTTATTCAGTAAGCAAGACAGATCCAGGCTCCATTCTCATGGAGTTGACAGTTGGGCTGGCTACGAGCCCTTTGAGATTCTTTGCTTCTTTCTTTCTTTCTTTCTTTTTTTTTTAATTTTTGAGGGGCAGTGCTGTGCAGCATGCAGGATTTTTGTTCTCCAACCAGGGATCGAACCTGTGCCCCCTGCAGTGGAAGCACTGAGTCTTAACCATTGGGCCACCAGGGAAGTCCCCACTTGAGGGTTTTAATCAAGGAAGAAACCTGGTTGGATTGGTTGTATATTCACATGCACACACACACACCTCAAACAATTATAAAAGATAATATATGCATCTAGTCAAAGTATCCAGCCATGCTGAAGAGTACATGATGGAAAGATAATCTCTCCCCCACCCTGGTCCCTGGTCCTCTTTAGACAGAATCATTATTATCTATTTCCCCTGTATCCTTCTAGAGATATTCTGTGCACCCATACTCTATAGACACAACGTGTTCTTCACTTTGTCCCCTTTTCATTAACAATGTGTCTTGGAGTTCGTTCTAAATGACTTCACCGTGACCTGCACTCTTTTCATGGCATCAGAGCTTGATTACCGTATGCACCGTAAGGTAACTGGTCCCCTGCTGATGCACACTGAGGTCAGTGTTAGTCTTTTTACTACTTCAGTTGCAGCCTCAATGCTTTTTCTTTCTTCCTTCCTTCCTTCCTTCCTTCCTTCCTTCCTTCCTTCCTTCCTTCCTTCCTTCCTTCCTTCCTTTCTTCCTTCTTTCTTTCTATTTCCTGGCTGCATTGGGTCTTCGCTGTTGCACACGGGCTTTCTCTAGTTGCGTAGAGTGGGGGCTACTCTTCTTTGTGGTGCACAGGCTTGTTATTGTGGTGGCCTCTCCTGTTGTGGAGCACAGTCTCTAGGCACGTGAGCCTCAGTAGTTGTGGCATGTGGGCTCAATAGTTGTGGCTTGAGGGCTCTGGAGTGCAGGCTCAGCAGTTGTGGCCCACAGGCTTAGTTGCTCTGTGGCATGTGGGATCTTCCAGGACCAGGGCTCAAACCCACGTCCCCTGCACTGGCAGGTGGACTCCCAACTTCTACGCCACCAGGGAAGCCCCTCAGAGCTTATTCTTGAGTATATGTTTTGTATTCATATCCAAGTGTATCTTTGGAGTCAGTTCCTAGAAATGGAGTTGTTTGGTCACAGAGTTCCTGCACTTTTATTTTATATCTTATCTTATCTTATCTTATCCTATTTATTTTTGGCCACACCCAGAGTCAGGCATGTGGGATCTTAGTTCCCCAACCTGGGATCAAACCCCACCCTCTACATTGGAAGTGTGGAGTCTTAACCACTGGACACCAGGGAAGTCCCTGTTTGTGCATTTTAAATATGATAGCTTGTTGTTACTTTGCCCACGTAACAGGTTGTACCAGTTTACCCAGCATAAGAGTGTTTATTTCATGAAGCTTTAGGTAGACTTTTGATCTTTACAAATATTCTACGTTAAAAATATGACTGAAGTTGATCACCATTTCTTGTATTTAAAAGCCCAATTATAGTTTTTTGCTTCGTTTTGTTTTGTTTGTTTGTTTGTCTGGCATGGACTACAATTTTATGCTGATCCCTATTTTTCTATTGGGTTGTTAGTTTTTTTTCTTATTAATTTATGAAAGCTTTTATATATATATTAAGCAAATTAGTTTCTTTCCTTTTGTAAGTGTTGTAAATAGTTTTTTTTTTTTTCCCCAATTTCTCATTTGCCCTTTGAGTTTTACTCATGCTATTGCCACCATTTAGAAAGTGTCTTTTTGGTTTATTAGCTTTGTATTTTAGATTTTTGTTGCAAGGAACTGAACTAGGATGAGAAGAAAAAGGAGAGACATATTTGAAAGATATTTTGGAGGTAGAATGGAAAGGCCATCGAGTGTTCTTGGAAGCTATGATAGTGGGTGAGTTTTTAATTCTTTATTAGAAGCCGAGTAGCAGATGCCTAAAAACAAACTTTGGGTATTTATCCATAATAAAGGGAAAGGAGAAAAAAAGTGTAATCAAAGAAATAAAGACGGGAGCTTTCTGATACGGCAAATGCCACCGGAAATGGCTGTATGTGCCTCTTTTTTTAAGTAAATCTTTCTTCCTTCCTTCCTTTCTTCCTTCCTTCCTTTCTTGGCTGCATTGGTTCTTTGTTACTGCACACAGGCTTTCTCTAGTTGCGGCAAACGGGGGCTACTCTTCATTGCGGTGCTGGGGCTTCTCATTGCGGTCGCTTCTCTTGTCGCGGAGCATGCGCTCTAAGCACGTGGGCTTCAGTAGTTGTGGCGCATGGGCTTAGCTGCTCCGCGACATGTGGGATCTTCCCAAACCAGGGCTCGAACCTGTGTCCCCTGCATTGGCAGGCGGATTCTTAACCACTGTGCCACCAGGGAAGTCCCCCGTGTGTGCCTTGTGTCTTAAGGCTGCCAAGCCTTCCCGAGTTAGCCTGTCATCCCGGTGGCCTTGGTCCCAGCCATGTGAGACTGACGGATGAATGTATTTTAGGTGGATTGTCTCTAGAGGACAATTCAGAAAATATGTATTATTAACTGTTGATTTGACGAATCTTTTGATTGATTTTAAATTTTAACCACAGCAGCAATTTGTGCCATTTTAATGTGTTTTTCTCCTTTCTTTTTCTTTCTCTGTTTATTTTTTGATAAAGGGACCATCTAGAAGCTGCAGGTCACGTGTGTATTCTGAAAGATGCCTTTGACTTTGAAAGCCCATCTGAAATCTCAAACTTCATCAAAGCTGAGAACTTGGAGGCAGCTGTGGCTCTTCATCTCTATAGAGGAGGCAGACTTTTACAAGGTAGCCCTCTCTCTTGAAGCACTAGCAATCACGAAAACCTAAAACGCCTATAATTTCAACTTAAAACATAGATGAAACAGTTTATCCCATTTATCCAGCTCAAAGATGGAAGGAACACAATCATCTTTTTGGTTTGTTCTTCTTAACGGAGTAATTTTCTCAAATGATATAACTACGCCAATTGAGAATGGATGTATTTGAAGCTGTTTTTACTGCATTAAGAGTCTTATCTTGAATGTTTTTGATGTGTGTTTCTCAACTCAAAGTCTAATTTTCGAAAGTTAAAAATGGGACTCTCTCACAAAATATAGAAGTGAGGACATAGGATAGCGTTTATTCAACTGATTTATTAATAAGGAAACTACTAAGATGCTAAAGCCAGTTTAAAGAACATTTGAGGGACTGAGATTTGAGAAGGCGGTTTAATTAAGAATATTAGCATTAGGTTGGCTGCAGAACTGGTTATGTCCAGCAGGGCAATCAACTGTAAGCTTTAGGGCTTTTTCTTTTTTCTTTTCTTTTCTTGCCACACTGTGGGGCATGTGGGATCTTAGTTTCCCGATCAGGGACCAAACCCGTGCCCACTGCAGTGGAAGCATGGAGTCTTAACCACTGGACCACCAGGGAAGTTCCGAGGTGAGGGTGGGGGGCTATCATTTCTACTGGTGTATTAGTCAGGGTTTTCTAGAGAAACAGAACCAGGAGTGATGAGGAAAATTTGGAGTTCATAGCTCTATGCCTGCTCGCCTTTCTTTGAAAACCCTTTGCATGTAACCCCTAGCAACGCCCACCCTCTGTAATCACCTGTAACCTATGGAAACTGAGTAGCTGATTAATTAATGCCAACTGTAGCCAATCAATTAATGCCAACTGCAGCTATGTGTCTTAACCTATTTAAGGAGAGAATTCACCTGGAACGGGGCCCAGAATTTTGGAGCATTAGCTCATCTGGCGCCGCCGGCTCAGTAAACCTGAGTTCTCCAACCTTCCAAGTGTGGTGCTTGGTTTCTTGTGGGATCGATTTCTGCAACAAGAGGAGATATAGATATAGATATAGATATAGATACAGATATAGATGCATACACGCATACAAATATATGGCTGTGAAGACTTATTATAGGGATTGGCTATGTGATTACAGAGGCTGAGAATTCCCACATCCGCCATCTGCAAGCTGGATGCCCAGGAAAGCCGGTGGTTTCATTCAGCCTGAGTCTGAAAGCCTGAGAATTGGGGGGCTGATGGTATAAGTCCCAGTGTGAGTCTAGAAGCCCAAGACCCAGAGTGGCGATGCCCGAGGGCAGAAGAAGATGGATGCCCGGGTTTAAGCAGAGAGCGTGAATTCACCCTTCCTCCCCCTTGTAGTTGTATTCAAGCCCTCAGCAGATTGGGTGAGGCCCACCTGCATTGTTGAGAGAGAGCTTCCTTCCTCAGCCACAGATTCAAATGCTAATCTCTTCCAGAAACACCCTCCCTCCCGGGCACACCCACCACTCCTGTTTTACCAGCTCTCTGGGCCTCCTTTAGCCCAGACAAAACATTAACCATCACAACTGCAGCAAAATGATTTGCCTCTCTGCCTGCAAAGTATTGGATGCAACTTCATGGAGCATGAGCTCTTAATTAATAATAAATCCTCAAGTCAAGCAACAGTACTTCTCTTAGAAAACTGATCCACAGGGGATATTAAAACACTGCTTCCTTGGACCTCAAAAGAACGTGCATGTAATCATCCTCTTGGCTCTAGCTACAATTTCTGATTATTTCTTCTTATCCCTCCCAAGGCCAAGTTAACTTCAGTGACAGCCCAGCAGCCACCGAGTGGGGGCAGGACAGATAATTTTGTTGTTGAGCGGGGTGGCTTTTTCTGAACATGAATTAAATGACACAGTAGTGGCAGCCTTTCAGGAGATAGTACGTCACTTGAGGCCCCAAATTACCTACAGTAATCATGATATGGGGATAACACTTCACTCAGCAAAAACGGGTCAACTTCTGAAGTTTTCCGATGTTTCATTGCTAAAGGTGACTTCCTGTTTCCCTGCAGTGCATCAAACCTTATTTAATCTTCCCGCTCTGTCTCCTGCCTCCTGCACCATAGGAAGTTGGACCCTCTCTTCACATAGATGCATTACTCTGTATATTTAAGTACATAACTTAGTGATCTTTAGAATCAGTGCTTATGCTGAAAATCTGTCACTCCCAGCAGTCTGTTGAGAAAAAAATCTCGTGGTTTCCCGAACCTGGCTTCTTAATCAGACACCGATGCTGTCCATTCCTTTCGGTTTAAGTCTAAAGCAAATTCTCAACAAGATTCATCAAAACCTTAATTACCCTTTCCCATGTAACACATTCATAGGTTCTGGGAATGATGAATGGACATTTTTTGGGGCCATTTTCTACCTACTACAGACCTTTCTCTGGTCCCCAAATGTTCACGTCCATCCTACGTGCTAAAATTATTCACCCTATCTCAGCATCCCTCAAGTCTAAGCCCATGGCAGAAGGGAAATCATCTCTATCAGACTTGCTTTTCCATGTCTGTCTGGCTGTATGTATTTTTGGAAAAGGTTACACCTGTCCACAGTAAGAAATGCAAACAATATTAAATCTTATAGAGAGAAAAGTAAGTTTCTCTCCCATCCCAAATCTGTCCCATCTTCTGGGTTCCTTCTTCTTTTCCTTTTTCTTTTTTTGGCTGCACCATGCAGCTTGTGGAATCTTAGTTCCCCAACCAGGGCTCGAACCCAGCCGCTCAGCAGTGAAAGTGCAGAGTCCTAACCACTGGACCACCAGCGTTCCTTCTTTTTTTTTTTTTTTAAGAACTGTTATTGAGATACAGTTAACATACAATAAACTGCATATATTTAGAGTATACAATTTGGTATCCCAATCTCCCAGTTCATTGCCCCCCAACCCTCCCAGGGTTCCTTCTATAGAGGCATCGGCAGCTAGGTTTTTTCCATTTACCCTTTCACAGATGTTCTATGTACAGAGAAATATATGTTTATCATTTTCCTACACACATATTGTGTTAATCAAAATGCACTTGATTTTTTTTACTTAAAATTTTTTTGTTTTCCTTTGAGTTTTTAGTTACAGCCTTTCTGTACTTCTTACATGTTATTGTTGTGTTTAGTATCTAGAGGCTGAATTCTGAACAGTGAGGTGAGATGCTCTTCACCAGAAAGAAAAAAAAAAGATAGTCTGCTCATTTGCATGGCAAAAACACTTGTAAGGCAAATAAAAGGAAAGATCCGAACCTTTTCACTTTACCTATTGAATCTCAGTAAAAATGGCTTGAGAAACCTCGGTATGAACTCAAGTTAGATCTGGTCTGTTTAGTGGTTTGCCTTTGCTCTTTTGAAATTCGTTTTGACCTTTGGAAGTCCTTCTGAGGAGCCCTGTTTGATGAGCACGTTGTTTAACCTGATCTGTGCAGGCTCGGTGCCTCGTGAAATAACCAAGCCAGGGAAGGTGCCTTCCATCAACTCAGGGCCCCTCATTCAGAATAAATACGCTCCCAGGGGAAATCTTTTTGCACTTGACATGTACAGCATCTCAAATATTTTTGGTTCCCATATACTTGCTCCCTCCATGATGTATCACTGCTGTGGTACGGCATGTTCCTGGAAGATGTAGTCGGTGTCTCTTTCCTCTCCCTCTTGGTTCCTCACCAGCATGGTGACTGTTATTATGAACAGCAGCTCTAAAAAAGAGGTGAAGCCCTCTTTTTCTGTCTTAAATACCAGTAGGGGATGTCCCTGGTGGCACAGTGGTTAAGAATCCGGCTGCCAATGCAGGGGACACGGGATCGAGCCCTGCTCTGGGAAGATCCCACATGCTGCGGAGCAACGAAGTCCGTGCGCCACAACTACTGAGCCTGTGCTCTAGAGCCCGTGAGCCATAACTATTCAGCCCATGTGCCACAACTACTGAAGCCCGTGTGCCTAGAGCCCGTGCTCCACAACAAGAGAAGCCTCAGCAATGAGGATCTCGTGCACCACAATGAAGAGTAGCCCCCTCCCCGCCTGCTGCAACTAGAGAAAGCCCGAGTGCAGCATCAAAGACCCAAAGCAGCCATAAATAAATAAATTTATAAAAAAAAATAAACACCAGTAGTTCCAGATTAACCCATTTCCAAGGAACGATACGCTTGGCTTCAGTAGATGGAAGCTAACAACATTTTTCATGTGTTAAAATTTAAAGCAAATTGTTTTAAAATCATCTTGTCTCACGTGATTGACCCCATCACGTTCATAACGGTGACATCTGTTCTATTCAGAAGAGTTGGATAAGATTAAACAAACAACAGAATATGGTCCCTATGTTCTGGGAACGTCAGTTTTTGGTATCGTTGCTTTGGGATGGTTAGCGAGGGGATGTTTCCAAAGGTCAACTGTGCTTTGTTAATTATCCTAATTTTGCAGGTCGTGGAATTCCTTTTGGAATCATCTTTGGTGGAACTGATTTAAATGAAGATGTTAACCAGGGAGAGAAAAACAAAGTGATGGGAAAAGTCCTTGAAGAAGCCAGGTAATGCTTAAGAGAATTTCATAGGAGTTAAGCCTTTAACACTTTTGAATGAAATTCATTGAAACAAAAAGATGGAGGAAACCAATAGTTTGGGAGGTTTGTTTTTTGTTTGTTTGTTTGTTTGTTTTAGCCATAACACGTGATTTTGCAGGATCTTAGTTCCCTGACCAGGGATTGAACCCAGGGCTCTGGCAGTAAGAGCACCAAGTCTTAACCATTGGACCTCCGGGGAATTTCCTGGGAGGTTTACATCTTACCATGTACAACCAATTTCTTTCTTTTTTGTTTCATTTTTTTTCCTTTCATTTGGTGCATGTCCGTTTTGCCACAGTCATTGTAAACAAGTTATTGCACTTGAATGATTCTTTGACTACAGTTAATATCGTACAAACGTTCTTAGAATGTTCTGCGTGGTGGAAGAGAAAAAAATCCCTGCTAAGAGATAATATGGATAAACTCAGGTTTTCTTAGCACACAAATTAGGGTTGACTTTGCATCAGGTTTGCCCAGGTAGAATATCTTTATTTTTTCGGTTTTATTGAGATGTGACTGACATGCAGCACTGTAGAAGTTTAAGGTGTGCAACATGGTGATTTGACTTACATGCTGGAAGTGGTTATCACAATAAGTTTACTGAATATTCATCATCTCATATGGATACAAATTTAAATAAATAGAAAAAAAATTTTTTTTTCCTTGTGGTGAGAACTAGGATTTACTCTCTTCACTTTCACGTCTAACACAGAGCAGTGTTAATTATATTTATCATGTTGTACATTACATTCCTAGTACTTACTGATCTTATATCTGGAAGTTTGTGCCTTAGGTTGTCTCCATCCAGTTCCCCCAACCCCCAGCCCCTGCCTCTGGTAACCACAAATCCGATCTCTTTTTTTCTATGAGTTTGTTTGCTTTTTTTTTTCTTTTCTTTTTCTTTTGGCTGCGTTGGGTCTTTGTTGCTGCTCACGGGCTTTCTCTAGTTGCGTCGAGTGGGGGCTATTCATTGTGGTGCGGAGCATGGGCTCTAGGCGCGTGGGCTTCAGTAGTTGCAGCATGTGGGCTCAGTAGTTGTGGCTCACAGGCTCAGAAGTTGTGGTGCACGGGCTTAGTTGCCCCACGATACGTGGGATCTTCCTGGACCAGGGTTCGACCCGTGTCCCCTGCATTGGCAGGCGGATTCTTAACCACTGCGCCACCAGGGAGGTCGGAGTTTATTTGATTGGTTGGTTTTGAAGTGTGATTGGCCTACAACACTGCTTTAGTTCCCGTTACACAACATAGTGATTCAATACTTCTGTACATTTCAGGATGTTGCCCGTGATAAATCAAGTTACTGTATGTCACCAAAGATATTACAGAGTTATTCACTGTATTCACCACCCATCTATCTCTCTGATGATTTTAACTTGCTCATCTCTTAAGTTCAAACACATTTTAACAACCCTGTCCTTTTACTCCCCCACCCCACCCCCCACCACATTTACTGTTTCTGACATCATATTTTACATCTTTTTGTTTTGCGTTCCCTTTAACTACTTATCATGGTATATAGATGATTTTCCTACTTTTTGTCTTTTAACCTTCCGACTCGCTTTATACATGGCTGATTTACTGCCTTAGCTGTATATGTGCCTTTACCGACAAGATTTTTTTCTTTGGTAATTTTCATGTTTCTAGTTGTATCAAGTAGAATCTCTTTGACATGGCTCTTACCTCTACAGATGTCTGGGCTATACATAAACCATTTGTGAGAGCGACCGCCGAGTGGGTTTCTCAGGGGGGTCACGATGAGTATTTTGGGCAGGACAGTTGTTCTTTGTGGGGGGCTGCCCTGCGTGTCCCTGTCTCTGGATACCACATGCCGGCAGCATCTGCAAGGTTCTGCAACAATCACACACACCTCCCCACATGTCTGGTCCCTGGGATGGGAGCAGTTATTGATGCCAGTTGAGAACCCAGAGTTGTACTTCCCAACCGTTTTCATATTGAGGCATTCTTACAAAATGATGATATTTGTACAGCATTCTGGAGTAAACTGGGAGGCTTGGTGGAAAAAAAAAACACCCCATTTTCTCTTTATAACAATTACAGTCATGGGACTTCCCTGGTGGTGCAGTGGTTCAGGATCTGCCTGCCAATGCAGGGGACATGGATTCGATCCCTGGGCCAGGAAGATCCCACATGCCTTGGAGCAATGAAGCCCGTGCACCACAACTACTGAGCCTACGTGCCACAGCTGCTGAAGCTCACGTGCCTAGATCCCGAGCTCCCCAACAAGAGAAGCCACTGCACTGAGAAGCCCGAGCACCACAACAAAGGGTAGCCCCTGCTTGCTGCAACTAGAGAAAGTCCACGCACAGCAACGAAGACCCAACACAGCCAACAAAACAAAACAAAACAAAATTAAAAAATTACAGTCATAATAACTAACATGATAATAACAGCATACAAATCCTCTATGTTCATATAAAAATTGTGAAAAAAAAGAGCTAATGAAATCAAAAGAAGAAATAAATATGTGTGCATACCCAAAGCACAGAACTCTTCTCGGCAGACTTTCTGGGGTGATTCCATGGAAATGTCAACATGAGTGGGTGTGGTCTCTGCCTCCTGCGCTCCCACTGGCTGCTGCCAATACAAAGTCTCACCTCCATAGAGTCTCCCTGAATTGAAAGCTTACCGAGAACCCAGCACGTACTATTGAAGCATCCTTTGAACTCTAGTACCTTTTTGAATCATTGTGGAAAAAAAATCGGTGATGAATTTTTTTTATAAGTTTATTTATTTGGCTGTTTGGGTCTTTGTTGCTGCACGCGGACTTTCTCTAGTTGCGCCAAGCAGGGGCTACTCTTCGTTGTGGTGCACGGGCTTCTCATTGCAGTGGCTTCTCTTGTTGTGGAGTATGGACTCTAGGCGCATGGGCTTCAGTAGTTGTGGCATGTGGGCTCAGTAGTTGTGGCTCATGGGCTGTAGAGCACAGGCTCAGTAGTTGTGGTGCAGGGGCATAGACGCTCCGAGGCATGTGGGATCGTCGCGGACCAGGGTTCGAACCTGTGTCCCCTGCAATGGCAGGCGGATTCTTAACCAGTGAGCCGTCAGGGAATTCCAGGTGATGAATTTTTAAAATGTGGACACACTGCTTTATTAATTTTTTAACCACTTTATTAAGAAATGATTGATGTACAGAAAGCTGTATGTAATTAATGTACACAACTTGATGAATTTGGAGATTAGTATATACACTCGTGAAACCATCATCACAATTTATGCTATAACTATATCCATCACCTCCAAAAGTTTACTCCCACCTTCTTTATTTTTATTATTTTACTTTCATTTTTATGATCAGAACACTTAACAGAAAATCTACCCTCTTAGCAAATTGTTTACGTACAGTATTATTACCTGGAGGCTCTCTGCTGTACAGGAAATCTCTAGGACATGTTCACCTTGTACAACTGAAACTTTGTGCCCTTTGACTAGTAACTCCCTGTGTCCCCCTCCCCCACTCCTCCCATCCTACTCGTGCTTCCATGAGTTTGACTATTTTAGATTCCACGTATCGGCGGAATCATACAGTATTTGTCCCTCTGCGTCTGGCGTGCTTCCCTGAGCATAAATGTGGCCCAGGTTCATTCATGTTGTTGCAGATGGCAGGGTGTCTTCCTTTTTCAAGGGCAAATTGTACTCTAGTGCATGTGCACACCACATTTTCCTTACCCCTTTGTCTGCCGATGGATATTTAGATTGCTTCCATGTCCCCTGTAAGTGGCCAACCATAAATCTCCTGTGGCTCGTCTATAACCCTCGCATGGCTGAAAACCTGTGGGAATCCAGACCTCTTCAAGGTGATGTAACTTGCCCATTTCTGATCCGCACCAGAGACAGAAGCCAAGGTTCTATTGTGCAGCCTAATTTTTTTGCGGAGAAAGGTAGGTGTCAGTCTTGCCCCTTAAAACTAGGGTTACAAATGAATGGAATTGTATTTCAGCACTACTTCTTCCTGAAGGCTTCCTGGACATAAATGTGGCAATGCAAACTTTTTAAAATGGAGAGTACATTCTGTGTATGTGTGTGTGTTTTACAATAAGTAATGGTATTAAAACAGTGTCAGCTTACCTTGAAAGGTAATCTATCATTACAGGTTTTCTTCTTGTTGTTGTTCTTACACCCTAAAAATTTATTGCCTTTAGATTTCTGCAGTTTGTAATGCACTGTCTCATAGAAGGAAAATCATTCTGCTTGGGAGAAACAACATGGAATGAATTCATCTTATGATAGTATCATTAGCATATTTCATTGCGTTGTTATTAAAACATACATTGATTTTTATTTGGGGGTATTGACTGAAGTGAGTGGGCAGGGAGTTTGCATGCATCATAAATTTCTTGTCCAACACAATACAGTACACTTTTCTGTAGAACAAAGCATTGAACTTGTCTAGCTTTATAATGAATGTTTCTTTAAATGGTTATATTTTTCCTATAAGGTATATTTTTCAATTCTTCTAGTATTTAAAACTTTTTTAGGACTTCCCTGGTGGCACAGTGGTTAAGAATCCTCCTGCCAATGCAGGGGACATGGGTTCAATCCCTGGTCTGGGAAGATCCCACATGCCACAGAGCAGCTAAGCCCATGTGCCACAACTACTGAGCCCGTGCTCTAGAGCCCACTCGCCACAACTACTGAAGCCCGAGCTCCTAAAGCCCGTGCTCCTCAACAAGAGAGAAGTCACTGCAATAAGCCCGCACACCACAACAGAGAGTAGCCCCCGCTCACCACAACTGGAGAAAGCCCGCATGCAGCAATGAAGACCCAACGCAGCCAAAAATAAATAAATAAATAAATAAATAAATAAATAAATAAATAAATATTTAAAATGGGAAATTAAAAAAAAGCAAAACCTTATTTCCTGTATGGTATATAGTATGTGAACTTATTTTAGCATCCGCTCTTTGGCTTACGAATATTGTAATGAGTATTTGGTAGTTATAAATTCCAAAATTAAATGAGTGTTTGAAATTTGTGGAAATTGTTTAGTGAAGGCTCATCCAGCTGCATATTAGAAAAATTTAACATTGCCAAGCAAATGAGCAAAAGAGTTTGTATGAAATGAATTGCTTCACAGATACTTTCACAATTACAGAATCAATGGTACATGATGGGTTAAACCGCATGAAATTACTGTTTTGTAGGTCAAAACTGGTTGAATGTCGGTAATTTTGTATGGTTTTTGAGCTATAGTGTTACTAAAGATGTTTTTGACAAACAGAATTCTGTGTCAAAGTAAATATGTTTTGAAATGGCAGTATTCAGGCAAAAGAGCAAAAGTGGTAGTTTAATATTTTTCCTAAGAAATGTGTTATTTTATTTTCCTATGTTTACCTTAAATAGTATTTTTAAATTAATTAATTAATTAATTGGTTGCCTTTGGTCTTCTTGCTGCCCACAGGCTTTCTCTAGTTGCAGCGAGTGGGGGCTACTCTTCATTGTGGTTCGTGGGCTTCTCTTGTTGTGGAGCACAGACTAGGCGCTCGGGCTTCAGTAGCTCGGGGCTACTGCACAGGCTTCTTATTGCCGTGGCTTCTCTTGTTTGGAGCATAGACTCTAGGCTCGTGGGCTTCCGTAGTTGTGGCACACGGGCTCAGTAGTTGTGGCACACGGGCTCAGTAGTTGTGGCTCGCAGGCTCTAGGGAGCAGGCTCAGTAGTTGTGGTGCACAGGTCTCATTGCTCCTCAGCATGTGGGATCTTCCTAGACCAGGGCTCAAACCCATGTCCTCTGCATTGGCAGGCAGATTCCTAATCGCTGTGCCACCTAGGAAGTCCTAGATGTGTTATTTTAAATGTCTTTATCTTCCAAGGATCTTTGGGCTAGAAACTCTCTTAAAAGATTATGTGTTAGGTGGGTGTAAAGCCAGGGCGCCTGTTTCTATATGAGGAGCCACAAGAAAAACAGTGTTATCTGCGGCTCTGGAATGTGACGTGTCTGACAAGTTACCTCCAGTTCACGCCTCTGAATCCTAGAACATTTTCACGTGCACCCTTTGATGAAAACCTTCCCAAGACTCTCATCCTTCCCTGCCGTCTTAAGCCGATGCTGTAGCTCCTCTTGATGCCTCATCTCGGGTCCCCGAATGAGCAGGACGTGATGGTGGGGACGGTTACATGGGGTTGGGGGACAGTCACAGCCAGCCGCTGAGCTACAATTCAAACAGTCAGCTCCACACACCTGGGATGTTTTCCTTCTCTTTCCTCCCTTACTCCATCCTTCCCTCACTGTCACCTGCCTCCTGTTGGAATTTAAGGCGGAACTGTTCCCTTCTCCTGCATATTCACTCATTCAGGCTGCAGATATTTTTGTCCATCTCCTGGGTGACAGACACTCCAGGGGCTGGGGAGGTGGCTGCGAGCAGAGCAGCGTTCCAGCTCATGTGGAGCTGACATTCTCACAGGAAGGTAGAGCATCACGCTTGCCAAATGAGTGGATTTAACTTTCTACAAAAGCCACCCTGAGGATTGCACTTGTGCATTTATTCATAAACGCTGTTACGGGGTAAAATGCACACTTTTTGTATCCTCACTGACCTTATTCTCTGTTCAGTGGCTCTTCTTGGCTTTTGGGGTCCTTTTCGAAAGTTCGAGGCTATCACTGGCCACGTGGGGTGCACTGATGTCTTGCAGAAGTCCTGGTCGTGATGCTAGTACTAGTAGAAAATAATAATAGCAAATGTTTTCCAGATGTTAAATGAACTAGGGACCAGGAACTGTGGCAGGCAGTTTACATGCATCGTGTTCTTTGATTCTTAAGTTTCTCATTTTTGTAGTTCTCCACAAAGGAAGGTTTCTACACTATCCTTACAATTGCTATTTAGTTATCTTTCTCTGCTTTTTATCCTCCTTTCTTGGGGCAAAGTTGATGCGCTCAGAATATAGTTTATTTATATTTCTTGCCAATGTTCGGGGTGGGGGGCATGGAGAGCACCTCATAACCGATGCCAGCAGTCTGATCCCTGCTGGGCTCTGAGGCAAGGTCTGATGTGGTCTGGTCCTCCTCACCCACGTTTATTCTACCCAGAGGGAAGGATTCCATATTTCTCCCTTAAGCGAGGGTCATGTGATTAGCTGTGTCTGTGATTGGCAGCTGGTTGTGGGAGAGCGGGGAGGGGGAAGAAGGAAGGCTTGAAGACACAGGACACAGGCAGGGGGACACAAGCTCCCCTTTCCAGGTCATGCCAGTGGGAAGGAATCATCTATTAATGGTTCTTTTATCTTTTTTTCTTTTTTGGCTATGCCGTGTGCAGCTTGTGGGACCTTAGTTCCCCGACTAGGGATCGAACCCGGGTCCCATCCAGGGAAGTGCCGAGTCCTAACCACTTGACAGCCAGGGAATTCCCCATTAATGGTTTTTTGCCACCACAATTTTTACTGCACCGTTTGCATAATGACGATTTTCTATTTCTACCACAACTACATTTGTTCATTGGAATTCTATATAAGGAAGAGTTGTCGGTTTGACCCCCTTTACTTATTCAGTTATTTAGTGACATCAACATGGACTCATGGCTATTTATTTTATTGGAATTTATAGGCCACCCATCACTCCTCATTTATTTTGGTGCCCAAATCACCCAAGCCATGGCCATTGGCACTTTTTTTTAAGTGTACAGCTCAATTTTTTTAAATTAATTTATTTAAAAAAATTTTTAAATTTATTGGCTGCATTGGGTCTTCGTTGTGGTGTGTGGGCTTCTTATTGTGGTGGCTTCTGTTGTTGTGGAGCATGGGCTCTAGGCATGTGGGCTTCAGTAGTTGTGGCACATGGGCTCAATAGTTGTGGCTCATGGGCTCTAGAGCACAGGCTCAGGCTCAGTAGTTGTGGTGCACGGGCTTAGTTGCTCTGCAGCACGTGGGATCTTCTCGGCCCAGGGATCGAACCTGTGTCCCCTGCATTGGCAGGTGGATTCTTAATCAGTATGCCACCAGGGAAGCCCTTGGCGATATTTTGAGTTGACTTTTGCCTCCTTTCCACAAGTTCTTGCCATGTTTAGGCATTTTCTTACTTTCTGACCCCATAAGATGTGTCCTGTTTCCTTCCATGTGTACCCAGCTCTGCTTCTGGACACAGGCATTTCTCGATGAATGGGGACATTAACATTCCTTATCCACGAATGTTCAGTAAATCTTGATCACTTTAGCCTAGTCTTCCTTTGGCAAAGCCAGTGGCCTGGATTGCCTGCCCCTGAATCCTAAGTTCCTTGCTTCTCTCCTGCATCTTGCTTTCTGGCTTTTATCTGTGCTTCTCTCATCTTCCATGGAGGAAAAGGAAACATAGGAAGTTTTGAGCTTCATTTGCTTATTTCCTGCAGACAGAACTTTTTTTTTTTGGATGTGAGTGGAGATGAAATCTAATAGCCAATGACCAGGACTAATAAAAATTGATCGCACTGTAAATTCAGCTCCTTACCTGTCTCTCACAATTTGTTCCAAAGCGTTGTTTCACAGTTATGTTAATTAGATTCTGCCCTGATTGTTTTCATTATTTTTGCTCCCTTTCCTAGGTTTGCTGTCGCTTTCACGGAGTCAATGAAGGAAACGGCACAAAGGCAGTGGGTACGTGTTCATTTCGCGTTTTGATTTGGGTTTGCTGGTGAAGTTGCGGGGCTGGGCAACAGAAAGGCAGTTTTATTAGAGTTGACAAGGTTCCCATAGGCACTGCCGTGGTGGCGCAGTGGTGTATTATGTTTCCCATATATTGATTTTTTTATGTGGGTAGATACTCCTAAACCTTTGCTGTTTTTTTTTTTCCTTTCTGATATACTTCTTGAATAGCAAAGATAGCCTCGTAGCCAGATCTCTTAATGCTTTGTGTTAGGTGAGCTGATGCAGGTTGTGAAAGAATTCACAAAAATATTAGCAAGAGGAGGAAAAGTTTTTATTCACTTTCCCAGGGAGGAAAGAGGCCAGATGCATAGAGTGGCATCGGCCCCGAAGGGTGGGGGTTTGAGTCTTCTTTTTTTTAATTAATCAATTATTTTATTCATTTATTGGCTGCATTGGGTCTTTGTTGCTGCGTGGGTTTTCTGTAGTTGCAGAGAGCAGGGGCCACTCTTCGTTGCAGTGCGCAGGCTTCTCATTGCAGTGGCTTCTCTTGTTGTGGATCACGGGCTCTAGAGCTCAGGCTTAGTAGTTGTGGCGCACGGGCTTAGTTGCTTCGTGGCATGTGGGATCTTCCTGGACCAGGGCTTGAACCCATGTCCCCTGAATTGGCAGGCAGATTCTTAACCACTGCACCACCAGGGAAGTCCTGGGGGTTTGAGTCTTGTACTGAGTTTTGAGGGTAAGGTGCAGGAAAGAGGGGGTGAGCTCATGTCTATTCTGGTCTGCAGCAATATCCAGGCTGGGTGTATCTCTGGAGGATGTGGTTTTGCCAAGAATAATCCTGCTGTCTTCAGTAATTTTCCAGTTCTTGGGTGTCTGGGAGATACTTAATAGGGGCCCTTGATAGGTGTTACTCCATTTTGAACCGTATTGGGTGGGTTTACACTTTGTTTTCCTTTTATGTGCTCCGATGGGATGATTTACAGACTGCACCATAAATGTTGCAGCATCCTCGTATTGAGAATAGCAATCCCTTAGGTGGCAGCTGGAGCTTGCTAGGTTGGATTCTTTATTTGAAGAGCTTTAACGAGCGGAGGGCTTTGTAGCTCTACAAGTTAATGCACTTATTGACTTTTTAAATTCATTATGACTTGGCTGGGGGGTGAAATGAGCTGGCAGGAGCCTGAATCCTCCGTGGGGAGTTCTGTAGAGGCCTGGTGGGGCCGGTGTCTGCAAAACTAAAGAAAAAGCCGGCTGAAAGGTCACTTTCCTCGGGGGGACCAAAGGCATGAGGCTATTTTCTCAGATGGGGACCCTGGCAGTGCGCCTGGGCCACCAGCGTTGTTGGTCTCTGGGCTTTGCCAGCAAACCATTGTGCAAAGCACTTACGCCCTTGTCCTCTGGAGGCATTATTCCTCTTGGTGGCATTTTACAGGCTGTGCACATTCTTCACCTATAGGATTTCACAGTGTGAAATCTAATGCTTGGAAACAGCTGCAACAGGACAAGGGCAAACCCAGTCTTTGTGGGACTGCTGGTCCTTTACCAAAGCCCAGAACCGTGTACACGTGAACGTGAAGATTCCCTGCAGCCAGAGTGTGCATATTCCTATTTTTCACCTCAAACTCCCCAGGCCAAGAATCGAGGGTCCATTTTTCAGTGCGACGTAATGAATGAAAACCAGCAAGCTTCCTGGCTCCGAGTTTCATGTTTGTATCAGTCTGACTGCCCATCTGCCTTACGGCAGTGACGGACCAGTGGTTCTCAAAGGGGGGTGCCCGGGACTCTTTCAAGATCTGCAGGAGGTTACACCCGTTTTCATCATAGTGCTCAGACATTATTAAAGGCATGATGGAAGGCAAAACCCTTTTCACCACGTGAAGAGCGGTGGCAAGGAAAACGGCTGACGCCTTCATCCTCATGAAGGCAGGGGTACCCGTCTGCACCCGTGGCTTAGTCACCGCCAACCACTTGTAGTTTAAAAAAAAGAGCCAGTTCCACTTAAGAGTGTCCTCGATGAAGCATATAAATGATTCATTTTTATCAAATATTAACCTTTGAATGCATGTGCTTTTTTTAACGTTCTGTGTGATGAAATGGGAAGTACATATCAGCTCTTTCTGCTGCCTCTGAATGAAGGATGAGAGCTGTCTTGAGCAATGGCCCTGGTGGGATGTTGGGGTTGCAGACTGAACCAGCCACATCTTAATACAATTTTTTATCTGAGAGACTGGTAGTCAAACTATGGTTCCTCAGACATAGGCATTTGGCAGTCATTTTCTTAAAAATGAGTGAATCGAGTGAGTCACTTCAAGAAAAATAACAGGCAGTATTTATTGCCAACGTTATAGAATTTTGTAAGCCACCAGGAGGTGGACAGCTTCCCCTTACATCCTTCCCTGATGAGATCAGTGATTGTGTTAACAAATGTGATTTTTTTTTTTTTTTTGGATGCTGCATAATGAAATGGTTCGACATCTGGAAGATCTCCTCACTCAGTGAATCAAAATTTTTTTCAATGACTAATAAGTGGCATTACAGAATCGTGCATAGGTAACAAATACACCAAAATGCAAGATAAATGCATGGGTTTGAATATCTCACGGTATGATATAATTTCAGGTTCCATACTGCAACTAACCTTTAAGAAGATACTGTTTGTTGAGTTTTGCTGTCATGGCCAAGAATAATACCTGTAATGATCTGAAAAGGCTCATTAAAGACTCAAATTGCTCTGGGCTTCCCTGGTGACATAGTGGTTCAGAATCTGCCTGCCAGTGCAGGGGACATGAGTTCAAGCCCTGGTCCGGGAAGATCCCACATGCTACAGAGCAACTAAGCCCGTGTGCCGCAATGACTGAAGCCCATGCACCTAGAGCCCATGCCCTGCAACAAGAGAAGCCACCACAGTGAGAAGCCTGAGCATCGCGATGAAGAGTAGCCCCCACTCGCCACAGCTAGAGAAAGCCCGCACGGAGCAACGAAGACCCAACGCAGCCAACAAATAAATAAATAAATAAATTTATTAAAAAAAAAATAAATTACTCCTCCCTTTTCCAACTACCTATCAGCAAGAAGCAGGAGTTTCTTTATACTCTTGGGCCAAAACAGCATATGGAAACATTGAATAGAGCATCAAATATGAGCCTCCAACTGTCTTCTATTAAAGCCACATGTAAAAGAACGTGTTTCCCTGTTGAAGCGTGTTTCTCCTCCATGATTTTTCCCCTTTCCCTAATTTCTCAGTTTTCAGTGTCCCCTTTGTCTGTACAAGCCATGTCCCTCCAAAACTAGTAGAGGTGCGTTCACTGCTGTATCAATTATTTTTTGCTATGTAACAAATCACATCAAACTTAGTGCCTTAAGACAGGCCTTTATCATTTATTCTTTGTGGTGCCTGGGCATTTCTGGCTGGCGTCAGCTCTGCGGGGCTGGGTGGTCCACCGTGGCTGTGCTCACATGCTGGAGCCTCGGCTGGGGTGGCTGAGACAGTGGCCGTCTCTCTCTGTGTGGTGTGTCACCCTTTGTTAGGCTCAGTGGCAGGAGAGAGCAGGCACCAGTGCTCAAGCAGCCTAGAAGCTTCTGCCTGTGTGATGTTTGCGACTGTCCTATTGGCCAGAGCAAGTCAAGGATGGAGCTGTAGCCTCTACCTCTTTATGGGATGATCGTCAAGGTGGCCTTGAAAAAAACAGGGATGCAGGGAGGGCACGATTTATTAGGTACATTTTAATAATCTGCCACACTAGTGCTTATCCCTCGAGATGATAACACCTCTTTTCTTTGCTTTTCTCCCCATGTGGTTGTGAGTTCTTCGAGGACAGGGAAAAGGTGTGGTTCACTCCCGCATCTCCAGAGGGTAACATACCACCTCGCGTTCAATAAATTTTGTCCAATTGACTTTGCCAGGAATGGATCCTTCTTTAGAAGTTTTTATTATAGAAATGTCCAAGCATATACAAAAATAGCAAGAAGAATAGGGCGAACTCCTATGCATCCACCACCCAGCTTACCATTCTCCAATCCTTTTCTTTTTTTTTTTTTGGCCGTGCTGTGAGGCTTTTGGGACCCGGCCAGGGATTGAACCTGGACCACAGCAGTCAGAGCGCGGTGTCCTAACCACTGGGCTGCTGGAAGGATTATCTTACATGTCAGGATTAAGTTGACCGTTTGCCTGTCACCCAGAAGGTCAGCCACACCCAATCTACCCTAATCCTGGGTTAACAGTCCTTGTTTTCAGACAGATACTTTTCCAAATATAATAACAAAGCATTTGAAGAAAAAATGGAGACGTCAGCAAAAATTGTTTGGTCTTGGATAATGATGTCAGAGGCAGTATCATAAAAACTCATAAAAGAAGGGATGAATTTGTTTTTATAGTTTAAAATGGTGGAGCTTAGTTATTAAATTCGAGTATGAACTTGTTTTTCAATGCAGATTTAGTACTTTTTTTGGCGGGTGATTTTTCAATACAGTTCAGCTCGATACCTTTATTTGGTTAGTTTTTGCAAATGAAAACTAGGTAGAAGTAATACAAAGGTTCATTGTTCAGCCACATCTATGTAGCGCTTTGGGATGGATTTTTCTGGAGAGAGCGCTTGTAGTTACGTGTTCTGAACAATGATGCAGTTTTTGAGTAATTAGGTTTTTGAGTAATTAAGGTTTGTTCTTCAGTATCGAACTGCCAACTTTGTTTTTAATTCTTTCTTCTTTATTTTGGTGAGTAGGCTTGACTCAGGTACAAACTTAGTTAATCCTACCTAATTATTATCAAACCAGAATCAAATTCCAATAATCCCAGATTAGCAAGATTTATGGCCTTTGCTTCTTACTGCTTTTGTGATCTCATGTAGAGTCTGTATGAATAAGTATAGTTTTGAGCATAAAATTTGGCCTAAAACTTGTATTTTCTCAAACTTCATTTATATAAAAACATCTGCTAGCTTTTTTTTTTTCAAATTTTCTCTTTTTTAAAAAAAAATTATTTATTTACACTGCATTGGGTCTTTGTTGCTGTGCGCGGGCTTTCTCTAGTTGTAAAGAGCAGGAGCTACTCTTCCGTTGTGGTGCGAGGGCTTCTCATTGCAGTGGCTTCTTGTTGCGGAGAATGGGCTCTAGGCTTGCAGCCTTCAATACTTGTGGCACGTGGGCTCAATAGTTGTGGCTCGCAGGCTCTAGAGCACAGGCTCAGCAGTTGTGGCGCACGGGCTTTGTTGCTCCGAGGCATGTGGGATCTTCCTGGAGCAGGGATCGAACCTGTGTCCCCTGCATTGGCAGGTGGATTCTTAACCACTGTGCCACCTAGGAAGCCCCTATTACATAATATCTTAACTGAAGGCTTTTCTCTCTGCAGAAGCAATGATTGTGATTTAATTTGTCTCCATTGGGTTCAAAACCCCACTGGCCTATGTAAAGTTTAACTGCACTGTTCACATGCTTTTTCTAGTAAGTACTCAGCTATGAAGACTTTCTCTAAATTCAAATATTTATTTATGAACTATTTTTAAAAAATCTTGAGTTTGAGTAAATATTGTTTGACGCAGTTATCGAATTCAGAAAAAGCAAAGTTGTAACCAAAGTGGCACATGGGCACACTTTGCTGAGGTTAGTGCTGAGCTAAGCTTCCTGGTATTCCTACCTTTTAGTGATTTTTTGATTTTTTTTAAATTTGGAAACTTTGAGTCACTGCCTTCTGGGACCTAATATATCTACCCTGCCTTGGCGCTCGTTAAAGAAAAATAACTTTCTGGAAGCAGTTAGGCAATACCAGAGAGTAATTTTACTTTCATTGTGTACACCTACTCATCAGAATTCTTTTGGAAATTGAAATGCAGAAATCGAGACAGATCTCATTGGCTGTCACATGCCTGGCTCTGGCACAGGTGAGCTCTAAAGGACGATGTAGACGTTAATTCTGTTCTAATCTGAAAGAGCTGCCTCTCACCTCACTGCTGAATTATGTTGTCCTTTGAATTACTTGTTATTTCTTCTCCTTTGTGCATGGCCCCTTGCTTTGTATCTGATCATCTCTGAAAATCACATTGACAACAGCAGGAGCTACACAGACCACATCTTTGAGTATAGTTTCTATTGTAATGGAAACTTAAAAACATTCACCTTCTCTGTTTCATCTTTGGAAACCCTAGTTTGTAGGCTCACCCTCCCCACAGATATCCTGTAAGCGAAACTCCAGAGACTGGTCTTATCCTAGGAAGCTAATCATTTTTAACAACTTCTATTAAGATTGGCTTCCCTCCAAGATTTCCTGATAGAACTACAAGTGTTCTTTACATTTTTTTCCCCCGTGTGAGATCCCTGGGAATCAAAAAGTTTTAAAGGAACTGGAAGGATGGAAAAGTCATCAATTCCAGATCATAGATTCTGAGTTAACGTTTCCCACAATCTGGGGCACAAACTTTTGGAAGGACCAGAAGCATTGCTCTAATTCATCCGATGGCTAAGGCAGAGAACAGGAGGGGAAGCTTTTGAATAAAATCCATAACGATTCCATGTTATTTACTCCATACATTTAACTGTATGTTTTTTGTTTTTTTTTAAATCTTGGGAATTTCCCTGTTGGCATTCCTATTTCTTGAGTTGCTAGACTAGATTACGTGTTACATAGTCATCCTTTGATTTTGCCCAGGGTTGTTTTAGTTTCATCTTTATGGCCTGTTCCACGTCGGATCCCATAAAACTGGACCCCAGTCCTGTTCTCAGATTTCCTCCCCATCTCATTTGTGGATTTTTTTCCCTTTCTTGAAAAACCTTTCTTTGTCTGGTTCAGTTGCAGGAATTCAGTGACAAGGCTGTGCCCTCTCCTTTTTATTCTGAACATCATCATCATCATATTATTATTATCATAATTCTTGCCACACCTCCTGGCTTGCGAGATCTTAGTTCCCTGACCAGGGATTGAACCTGGGTCCCAGCAGTGAAAGCACTGAGTTCCCCACCAGGGAATTCCCTGAACATTATTTTCTTTCCTTACTTAAGAACAATTTCTAAGGGAAAAGAGAAGAGGGGAAAAAAGAAGAGAACTGTGACCCCTGAAAAATGCCCAGTTTCTGTGTTTTGTGATGTATATTGTAAGAGCTTTACACTTACAGGCCATGATTTCTTTTAAGTAATTTGCAACTATTTTAAAAAGAGTTTTAACAAAACCATCATCAGAAGTTGTCATTAAAAATTAATATTTTTGCCACCTGTAGAGGATGAAATTGTGCATAGAGTTTAAAAAATAATATTTATTGTGGTTTCCACTTGGCAGAAAATTTAACTTCAGAAGATTATATTAATCAAAGAGTGGAAAATCTTTCTGTTGTTGCTGTCTGTCTGGTATTCCATTATAAAAAGGCATAAATGGGCATTTGGATCTGTTACAAAGTCACATGTATTTATAGGTATTTATCCAAAAGGGCACTGGCTTTTTATATTTACTACTGGGTCAAATTGAGTAATAGTTTCTCATAGACATTAAAAATGGAGAAAAGAAATGGAGAATCCTCCCTCTCCACCCTTGCTGCGCGCGCGCATGCGCGCGCGCGCGCGCGCGCACGCACACACACACACACACACACACACACACACACACACACACACACACACACACACAACGTCTTCTTTTTCATTTCATGCATCAATAAGCTGCTGACCTTGCAAGGGAAATGATATATATAAGGACTTCGACTCATGTTATTTCAAGGCAAGTTAAACAACAGTAAATATTGAGCAAAGAAAGCTAATCTGTATTTAGAGCATTTTAATATAGAAAATGATTTTCAAAATCAATATAAGCCAATTGGCTTTTGCCAGATCGCTTTTCTTGCAATGATTAAAAATAACTCAGATGCAGATTTCCTTTCTACTGTGCCTCTATTTTCTTGATTTGCTTGGATAAGATCTTTAAATACCGTTGATGACATGTTTTCAAAGTCTATATTGGATTTGATACTTACCTGTTTTTTTTGGTGGGCGGGGGGAGTGGTTCCATAGATTTTGGGGAAATAATCTTCAGAGATATGTAAAGATGAGCAGATAAACCCAGATGTTTCCATACAGAGTCCATTTATTCTATTTATAGCGTTGAGATACCCGTTTAATTAGTTAATTTCTTTTTGTGCCCAAAGGAACTTTCTTGAGAGGAGCATTTGGGGTTTATATATTTCTAATTGCATGGCACAGTGCTAGCAAAAATAGTAGCAAGGCTATAAACTCAATTTTGCCTGACCGTCATGAATTGAATTCATATATTTAGAATTACATTGAGTCTGTTTTTGTCAAACACTTGTATTACCTTTAAAGTTAAAATGCCATCCAGGTATATTTTTGAACAGTGCTTCAATATCCTTCTTATAAACATTTTTTGAGCCAATGTTGTAGACTTAGGGCTTAAAGGAGAGGCGCTCTTCG
The DNA here is from genome assembly GCF_030028045.1 of Hippopotamus amphibius kiboko. Lineage (NCBI taxonomy): Eukaryota > Metazoa > Chordata > Mammalia > Artiodactyla > Hippopotamidae > Hippopotamus > Hippopotamus amphibius. Next base: position 24,320,540 of record NC_080193.1, read on the forward strand.
CCTGCACTGCATTCCGATACAATTTTCTTCCGTTTTCTAGTGAAATTATAATTAAATAAAAAGAAATATTTTAGGACTCTGAGCTAAATTCTGATTTCAGGTGGCTCCTGTTAGCCATTTTTTTCCCCATTAAATTTAACTTTTTTTTTAACTAGTAGAGAAGAGATTTTTGAAACCCTTTTTTTTTTTTTGAGGCTTGCTATTCTAAGGGCATTTTAAAAGGGGCTGTATCCCTGCTATATGGTGCACTGAGGAGAATACTCAAGACTTTTAGAGGTCTCAGGTACCTCCGATGGTTAAATATAAAATGTAATGTTAAGGTCAAAAGCAAAACCAAACCAGCACTCATGTCCCTGTACCAACTTCCTCTTTTTTTTTTTCGTCCGTGCTATGCACGGCCCCTGTGCCTGTGGGATCTTAGTTCCCCAACCAGGGATCGAACCTGCACCTGCTGCATTGGAAGCACGGAGTCTTAACCACTGGACCACCAGGGAAGTCCCTCTGTATCAACTTCCTTTCAGCCGTCCTAGGATGGCCAGATGCCACCTCACCCAGAACCTCTCCATCCACCAGGCAGAGGGTGGGGTAACTCCCTCTTCTCCCCATTGATCATCTTTCCCTTGTCGGGACTGCCTCGCCTTTAGTTTGTTTCCCAAAACATAAAACTGATTTGAGGATGAATATCAAGGTGGGTCAGCAGATCACATACAGTACACAGGCTCCAGGGCACCTTGAGGGCCATCTAGAGCCCTTCACATACATTCAGGTAGAGAGAGCACAAACTTGCAACTTCTGTGACGGCCACTCTTTTCCTAGTTTAGTCGTCCCTTGCTTGGAGCTGATATTTAGGTTACAAGGCAGAAAGATGCACCTTTTTAGACTTTTTCACCAAAATGACCATCTTTGATCACTTATGAGAAAACAGCCTTTGTCACCTAATTGACCCTGCCGCCCTTGAAAAGTGAATTTCTCACTCTGCTCCTGTGACATCCATCTTTGAGTGTAAACCTGATTTTAAAAATATTTATGTCACTGTTTCAAAATGAGCTGGAGAAATGGATTCTTTTTCTCTCTAGTAGTTTTATGAAGTTCCACCAGAAAACACCACCAGGAATAGTAAGTTTATATCTGGGGACACAGATCTAGATCAGTCATGCAAGTGTCACCATGTCCTTCAATGTCAAAGAGGCTTTTGAGGAGGTCCTTACAGAGTCCTTGAGACCAGTCCACTCACATCTTGGAGGAGTCTGCCCCCTGGTGCCTGTTCTGTTTCCCAACATACTGGGTACCCCTCCTCCCCCTCCATCCCCATCTCCTCCTCCATCTCCATCCCCGCCTCCATCCCCATCTCCTACTCCAACCCCATCTCCTCCTCCATCCCCATCTCCTCCTCCTCCATCCCCATCTCCTCCTCTATCTCCTCCTCCTTCTCCTCCTCCTCCATCTCCTCCTCCTCCATCTCCATCCCCATCTCCTCCAACCCCATCTCCTCCTCCATCTCCATCTCCTCCTCCTCCATCTCCATCTCCTCCTCCTCCATCCCCATCTCCTCCTCCTCCATCCCCATCTCCTCCTCCATCTCCATCCCCATCTCCTCCAACCCCATCTCCTCCTCCTCCATCCCCATCTCCTCCTCCAACCCCACCTCTTCCTCCTCCTCCATCTCCATCTCCTCCTCCTCCATCTGTATCTCCTCCTCCATCTCTATCTCCTCCATCTCTATCTTCATCTCCTCCTCCTCCCGCTCTTCCCCCTCCTCCTCACTCCCTCCTCATCCCTTCCGCCTCCTCCTTTCTTCTCTAGATGTGGGGAGTGTACTCTCTATTCAAGGATTTATACCCGAAACCATGTTCCCCAAAATCTCTACCTTCAGCTTCAGCTCCCGTTATGCACTCAGTGGGCCCTCTCCTTGGCATGTTCTCTGTCTGAGCTTCGTAACTTTTCTACTAACATAATAATGATAAATGTGTAATATTTCATTACGCCTGATTTAAGGGACGTCTCTGTGCTTCTTACCTTAGAGATGCTGTATTTTTAATGGGCTAATCCCCATTAAAAGCAGAGGTAACTCCTCGCTCTGATAAAGTAACTTGTCTGTGAGCGGCTGTGTAGATGATTCTTTGCGATATTTTCCAAGAGGACATGTTTATGGCTTTCATTTTATTGCTAAAAAGCAATAGGAATGGATTAGCAAACTTACTTTTTTTTCTTTCTCCCCCCTTTTCAAAAGCCTCATGCTAAGGATAAGATCTACGTCCAGAGTCAAGGTAAGAAATTTTAAATATATATATTTGAAAAACAAATGAGTCTTTTACCTTTTAAGGACACCTACTGAAATGAAATAATGTCTGGGATTTACTTGAAAATAGTAGAATGGGTACACTTTTATTATTTTTAATATTAAGATAAAAATAGGAGAACATTATAAAAGAATAATTTAAAATGCAGAGGAATGGATAAAGATGTGATACATATATACAATGGAATATTACTTGGCCATAAAAAAGAACGTTATAATGCCATTTGCAGCAACATGGATGGGCTTAGAGGTTGTCATACTGAGTGAAGTAAGTCAGACAGAGAAAGAGAAATATCGCATGATATCGCTATATATGCAGAATTTAAAAAGAAATGGTAGAAATGAACTTATTTACAAAACAGAAATAGACTCACACACTTAGAGAACAAACTTATGGTTACCAGGGGGGAAGGGCGGGGGAAGGGATAGTGAGAGAGTCTGGGATGGATATGTACACGCTGCTATATTTAAAATGGATAACCAACAAGGACCTACTGTCTAGCACAGGGAACTCTGCTCAATATTCTGTAACAACCTAAATGGGAAAAGAATTTGGAAAAGAAGAGATCCATGTATATGTATAACTGAATCACTTTGCTGTACCTGAAACTAACATGACATTGTTAATCAAGTACACTCTAATATAAAATAAAAAGTTAAAAAAATAAAATAAAATAGGACTTCCCTGGTAGCCCAGTGGTTAAGAATCCGCCTGCCAATGCAGGAGACACGGGTTCGGTCTCTGGTCAGGGAACATCCCACATGTCTCAGAGCAACTAAGCCTGTGTGCCACAACTACTGAGCCTGTGCTCTAGAGCCCGCGAGCTACAACTACTGAGCCCACATGCCGCAACTACTGAAAGCCGTGCACCTAGAGCCTGTGCTCTGCAACAAGAGAAGCCACTGCACTGAGAAGCCCGTGTACCACAATGAAGAGTAGCCCCTGCCCTCCACAACTAGAGAAAGCCCACAGGCAGCAACAAAGGCCCAACGCAGCCAAAAAATTTTTTTAAATTTAAAAAAAACAAAACAAACAAAAAATAAAATGCAGATTGCAGGTCACTTAGCAGAAGTGCAGGTACTCTATCAGTGGTATGTTTACAAAAGGAAAAAGACAAGCTTCTCCGCTTGGATTAAGCTGGGGGCCCCTGCAACCCTCTACCTCCATCTCTAGCCCTTCCTGCCCTCCCCTAGTCCTGCCCCGGTGGTGGTCTCTGACATCCTTTCCTGAGACCCTCGGGATCTCCTAAACACACGTAGCAAACCACTACCCCACACAGTAGAAATCAGGGAAACAGTAGCTCCAAAGAATGTATAGCTGATTCCAAGCTTAGGCTTGAACCCGTGCTGAGCCCAGGGTCTCAAGTTCAAGTCCCCCTTGTACAGATCGCATTGTCACCGTATAAATGCTCTAGTGGCTTCAGATATACTTTTAGCAGCAGAGTCACTCATCAAATAAACCTTCTTGGAGCCCACATTTTAAAAAAGGTGCACTGACTCAGTATGCATAAAAGCGGCGTGTGAGTGTCAGGGCAGGCCTGGGATTGGACCTCCCATTCCTCCTCCACAGCCCCTGGTTTATAGCCACGGAGGATGCTGGGGTAGCAGGAAAACCACGTGGGTTTGGACGCAGCCTCTAACACCTGCACACTGAGGCATTTTGGATCCCGAATAACCTCGGTGAACTCGGTTTACAGCTGGATAAACTGGAGGAATCAACCTGCTTAACAGGGCTTAGGGCTTTCCAGGATGGGGTGGAACACTCCCAGTCAGAGTCTGTGCCAGGGCAGCCGTTTGTATGTCAGCTCGAATGGCCAGCTTAGAAGTGCCTTGGAGAGGTGGTTCGATGACTTAATGTACATACCATAAAATGTCAAATCTCTTCTGATGTTTTGAAATCTTAAAATGTTCATTTTTGCAGAGAATTTTAAAGTGAAATCTGTCTGAAAAAGTGACACAGATAGCAGGAAATTATGTGTGATTTAGAAGGCTGAGATGAGGAGTTTTAAATACAGACATAATTTCCATGTAATTTCTTTTAGAGTGTAGTTGGTAGTGGTTTGGATGCCTGTTACCGATGCACATTTTTTAAGAACTCAAGCTTTATGTGATCTAGAGACAGCGTGGCCCAGGAATGGATGGTGGGGTTGAAGGTGATGGATCTTTTCTCCTTAAGAACTATGGGCTTATCTTATTTTATTTTATTTTATTTTTTTGGCCGCACCTTGCAGCATGCGGCATCTTAGTTCCCCGACCTGAGATTGAACTCGTACCCCCTTGCAGTCGAAGCACGGAGTCCTAACCACTGGACCACCAGGGAATTCCCCTGTGGGCTCATTTTAAACCGCACCGGCTTGGAGGGATTAACGGGAATTCAGTGAAGCCCTCAGTACTTCCGTTCTTTATAAGAAATGAGCATGACGGTTATTTAAATGTCAACGCAAAATAACAGGTTATGTCTCAACAACATGAACTTTCTCTTGTTCTCTTTCCTTTGGTCCAGGAATTGCAACAGTGCCGAACACCACCTTTAACTGGAACACCTTTCTTCAGCGTTCAGGTAAGAGATGAAATCTTCCGATAGGATTTTGACTCAAGTGCATCTGGTCAGCTTGTGTCAGTTCCTTGCTAGGTTCACGTGGTTTTGAAGAAGAGGCTGTCAGGCTCAAAGTGAACTGTTTGGGTAGAACAAGGGAGGGAGCAAGGCACGATTAGAACAAACTTTGTTTCTCCCCGTTTTCCGAGGCGTCATCGGTGGTCTGATCCCCGTGAGGATGGGAATGAGGCTGGGATGCCGGAGGAAGGGTAGCGCGAGCCCATCTGATGCTGCTACTTCAGATAAACCTCCCAAATGTTTACTGTCATGTGACATTCATTCTTATTAAGGATGCCAGCCTCCTGTGTTCATTCGATGTTACTTTATTAGCTACACACATAATAAGTGACCGCTGTGGGAATTCTTGGGGATCCAATGGTTAGGACTTGGCGCTTTCACTGCTGTGGCCTGGGTTTGATCCCTGGTGGGGAAATTGAGATCCCACGAGCCATGTGGCAGGGCAAAAAAAAAAAAAAAAGTGACCATTGTAAAATGGAGATCAGATTAAGAAACACAGTTTTAAACCACTTGAAATCTCAACACCGAAAAGGAACTGCTATTAGTGTTTTGATATATCTTTCTCAACAATTTTACATATACATATTAATGCTTTTCATATATTTATATATAATATTAACATTATAGCTGTATTAATCTATTATATATTTTTGTCTTTTTTTATTTTTTTCATTTTAAAAAATTTTTTTATTCTTTTATTTTTTTATTTTTATTTTTTTAATAGAATATAATTGCTTTACACTCTTGTACCAGTTTTTGAGGTGCACCAAAGTATTTTTGTCTTTTAAAATCATATATTAAATATATAAATGTGTGATATTTGTATGTTTATTATAAATGCATAATATATGTGATATCTATATTGTTTGTATTACATATAGATTATATATAGATTATATGTAATGTAGGTGTGATTTTATACTTTATATTTAAATAATACATATGCATAAATGATCATATATATAATGATTTTTAAAAGACAGAAGTAGAGTCAAACTGTACTTACTGCTCTAAGCTGCTTTATTTATTCACTGTGCTGCTAACAATACGAGCTAACTTATTCTTTTTGAAAAATTTCTCAACTAAAGTAAAATTTATGTAGCGTGAAATACAGACCTTTAGGGTAAAATTAGATGAGTCCTGACAAACGTATAAATACCCGAATCCACACAGATCACCTTTCCACCACTCGAGAAAGCTCCCTCTTGTGCTTTTCTGTATGTAATTCCCATCCACCTGTAAGGGCCCCTGACTCCAGTTTCTATCATCATCGGTTCGTTTTACCTGTTCCTGACCTTCATCTGAGTGGAATCATATGTAAGTATGTTTTAGTGTCTGGCATCTTTTTTTTTTTTGGGTTAACATAATGTTTTTGAGATTCGTCCATAATGTGTGCCTCTGTAGCACCTCCTTTTTTATCGCGAAGTCCTATTCCGTTGTATGGAGGTGTCACACATTGTGCCTCTCTTCTCCTACTGATGAATTTTTGGATTGGTTTCCATTTTTAGCTATTATAAATAGAACTGCTCTCCACTTTCTTGTGCAAGGATTCTGCTGACCTTTGTTTGGATTTCTCTTGGATGAATGCCTGTAAGTTGAAGAGCTTGAGTGTAGGGTAGAAACATGCTTAACTTTATAAAAGAACCGCCAGACAGTTTCCGGAAGTGTTGTGCCATTTTACGTGTCCGTAGAAGTTGATGAGAGACCTAGTTATGACACATCCTTGCCAACAGTTGGTGTGGACAGTCTATTTAATTGTAGTTATCCTAGGGGAGCATGAAATTGTATCTGATTGTGGGGTTGGCCATTCACGTTATCTTCCTTGATGAAGTGTCTAGCCAAGCTCTTTGCCCCAATTTTTAGCGTGCTGTCTTTTGATTCTCGGTCTGCATGAAGCTTTTTTTTTTTTTTCATTTATTTTTGTTTTTTTATTCTGGGTACAAGCTTTTTGTCAGATACATATATTGTGAATATTTTCTTCCATTCTGTGGTTTACCTTTTCATGTTCTTAACTATGTCTTTTGAAGAGCAGAGGTTTTAAATTTTGTCGAAGTCTAGCTTGTCAATTTTTTTCTTTCGTGGTTAGTCCTTTTGAGTCCTAAGAAATCTTTGCCTACACTAAGGTCAAAAAGATATTTTCCTTATTTTTTCCTCCAGAAGTTTCAGCTTTTTTATTAGGGTTGTAATCCATCTGAAGTTAATTTTTGCATGTGATAGGAGGTAGGAATTGAAATTCATTTTTTCATATAAATTCCAGTATCATTAAAAATGTTTCTCAATGAATCGCTCTGATTCCTTTGCTGAGAATCAGTTTGCTGTGTGTGTTTCTTTGTATGTGCCTGTATAAATCTACCTTTATGCCAGTATCATGCTGTCTTGTGGCTGTAGATTTATGGTACGTCTAGGAATCAGGTGGTGCTAGCCTACCACTTTGTTTCAGAATTATTTCAGCTCTTCTGGGTGTTTTGCATATCCACATAAAAAATTTAGAATCATCTTATCAATATCTATAAAATCTTGTTGCATTGAATCCATAGATCATTTTAGAGAGAATTGCTATCAACAATAATTTGTCTTAAAATCTCTGAACGTGATGTATCTTTCCATCTGCTTGGGTCTTATTTATCTTCATAATGATTTGTACAGATCTTTCACATCTTGCAAAAATATTCTTAAGGATTTTATTATTTTTGATGTGCTATAAAGTTTTTCTTTTTAAGTTCAGTTTTGAATTTTAGTTCCTGCTAGTATATAGCGATACCTTTGATTTTTATAATATGTTGGCATTGTATCTTGAAATATTATAAATTTATTGGTTCTAATTACATCATATTTTTAATTCCTTTACTGTATTTAAAATCCTATAAAAGTATCCAAGCAATCCTTTTTGTTGGGAATTCAGATTTTTAAAAACTTTTTGATACGCGGTGACGAAAGTGCTAGGATGTTAATCTTCATATGTTCGCCCAATTGTTTTCGTAGGAGCAATTCCTAAAAATAGAATTGCTGGATTAAATTATGCATTTAACCAGAGCTTTCATACATCTTACATGATGTGTAAGTGTGTCACCTTGGAAAGCTGACATCAGGGTGCATGTCCATCAGTGAAGCTATGAGGGTACCAGTTTCCCTACATGCAGTGCCATTGTGTTTTCTGTGCATGGTATGATCCAAGCATAATCACGGTGTTTAAGCAAAATTTTATTGTATTGTACAGTATCTTTAAGTGTAGAAAGTTTAGCTGTCCACGAATGAAGCCTGTAAGTATATGCTATTTGGGATTATAACTACCTTACAGGCTGATCGGCCCAGAAATTCTGGTAAAAGGGCTAGAACAGCTAAAATTAACTCAGCAAATGCAATTCGAAGCCTAAGAAGTCATCTCTTTTAACCTGAAATGCTTCTCCCTAAAGACGACAAGGCAGGGGTACCATTAGGGGGACTTGAAGTTGCAGGTCCTGCTGTAAACTTCAGAGAAGAGAGTGAAAATGCAAAATCGGTGCCCTGCCCTCAGCAGACAGCAAGACACCCCAGGCCTGTTTTTGCTCCAGAAACTTCAAACAAAACCTCCACCGCATCCTCCGCGTCAGCGTTCGGTTCCCCTGGAAAGAAGAAATTTCCAGGCATTTGATTAGAAATAATTTTCCAAGTGTTTTACATCAATCTCAGCGAGAGTGACAGAGCTGTTGTCAGCGTTACAAATGAACCCAAACGGTCCGATTGCTTTATCATGTCAGGAAGTGTAAGCCGTTATTCAGGACCAGGGGGCCTGTTTTAAATTGCCTGTTGTAAGGTTATTACATCTTCTGTATATCGCAGGTTACCGCTGCGGTGTAACTAAGATTCATAATTTCCAAAAGGAGAGTGATTTGTCATCACGTTCTGTAGCCTGATGGTTGCTTATTCTGTTGGTCTCACTGTTGAGTGATTAATGGAACAGCCAGCAGATTTAAAATACTCCTCCGACAACACTCCCTCTGGAGATCTACTTGGCTTCAGTTTAATCTTAATGTGTGCAATTAGAAGCTGTAAATGTATTCAGAATATATGGGCTTAGGGAAGCTCCGGTGGGGATTGCAGGAGCTGACTGTTGGATAACGGCTTAAGAGTAAGATGGAGAATTCAGCAGCATCTCTGTGTTTTATGATCAGGTGTCTGTTCTCATTTGTAGAGTCGTTCATCTTTGTCGAATTTCAGGCTCCAGAGGTGGACCGTCTTTCTCACCCATCCTCTATCTCACCCTGGCCTCTGGAGCATTTGAAACCTCTGATTGTGTTTTGTCACTTCCACTCTGAGCTGAGCCAGTGAAAACAGAAGTTACAGTGAATTCGATGCAGACCGTTAGTGATCAAATACTCACCCTCTGGATTCCCATGATTTGTTAACCTTAAAATTGAGGGGGGTGGGTTGGGAAGGGCCTCACTGAACACTCGGTATAAATAGGCAGGTAGCTGATTTGTCCCCAGGGTTCACAGTCACCTTCTTAAATATCTGATGTCAATTTCAGGATGCCTTAAAGGAAGTCAATTTCATCCTTTAAGGTGTGTCTAGGGTTTGCTGAGGATACCCAGTTATATCTCTAAGCCCGAGCTAACTAAGTCTCCTTAGTTTAAAAGATGAAATCAGTTTTATGCCAACCAGATTCCATGTTCAAGCAGGTCAACTAGGGACAAATAAAGAATAAAATAGGCCAAAAGGCACTAAGTGGCATTGTTATAATTTTTCACATGATATTCACAATAGCTCTTCTGATCTGAAGATCTGTGTTTAGATGTCAAGGTAGTTACCTGGTCTTCGCGTTTTCAGGTACATCTTAAATGTTGTTATGATTCAGTGATCCATGATTTTTGCTTTTAAATGCCAGTAACTAATGGATCTAGAGTACTGGTGCCTCTCAGGCCATCAAATCCTGAAACCGTGAAAACTTAAACTTGACCTGCCCACAACTTCTTGGTTTTCTTTTCATTTTATTTCTATTTTCATTGTTTATTTAATTTTCTCCCTCTCTTCTTTAAAACACTGTTTGTTTTTCTATATGGAAACTCATATGCACAACTCAGGTGGTCATATTTTCCTTCCTCAGGCTATTCGTAGGAAAACTCAGTTGTTTTTCACATGGAAAATTCATGTTATTAGATCCCTGTATGCATTCACAGACCCGCATATCAGATTTTTTTAGCTAAAATTCACTAAGTCTAATCACTCAGCAGAAGTTCTTGAATTCTTTTCTCTTTATGATAACATGTGGAAAAAAAAGAAAGAGAGAGAGAGAGAGCTGCTGGAATAGAAAACAGCTAAGAAAGCGGCTTAAACGTGGATTGGGTTTCTATTCTAGAACCAGCCGATGAGTCACTTAGAGGATTTGGGAACGTGGTGCTTAGTCTGTTGGGACCGCTAGGGTGCCAGACCATGAAATCAACACGTTTTGTTTTGAAGATAAAAATACCATTCTCCAGGAAATGGTAATATGGGAAAGACACGTAAACAGGTACATTTGTGAGGGGTGAGTTCCAACCTTGAATTCCATCCTGTGAATCCAGGATGTTAGGGGAAAAGTAAAGACAAGAAAAATAAGTTTAGGGTTAGAATGAGGAAAGGAAATCCACTAAAACAATTAGGTAGGTACCTGCCTTACCTCCAAACCTCTAGAGGCCAGCCTGTTTTAGTTCTTTTTTAAAATCTGAGAATGAACACAGCACATTTCCCTAAAGCTGGCCAGGGCCCTGGGAGAAGCTGAAATGGGATTACTCAGAAGCGATGTGTACATGAAGTGGGGCTGAGACCTCGGATGTTTGATCAGGATTTTTGAGCTTTGCTTCCTGAAAACGATATTGGTGTATGTGAAAAGTACATAGAAGTACGCATACCCAAATGCTGTCTCTGCATTTAATTAAAACAATTTTTTTTTTTAAAATCCTAGAACAAGACAAAGCATCTTTGTTTGATCCTGTTCTGATATAGGTTTCTAAATCCCCATGACATTTCATCTCCAGCCTAGGAAGCAGAGTGGGAGAGGGGCAAGGGAACATGGGATTAACTCTGTCACCCTCTAGGGTCTGGTAGGTCAGGGAGATCTCAAAATGAGTTTAGTGAGTTGGGCACCAGCACTTTTTAAAAATTAATTGATTAATTTATTTTTATTTTTGGCTGCAACGAGTCTTTGTTGAGGCATGAGGGATCTTTCATTGCAGTGCTCAGGGTTCTCTCTAGTTGTGGCACGTGGGCTCTCTAGTTAAGGTGTGTGCTTAGTAGTGGTGGCACATAGGCTTAATTGCCCTGCGATCTTAGTTCCCCGACCAGGGATGGAACCTGCATCGCCTGCATTGCAGGACGGATTCTTTACCACTGGACCACCAGTGAGGTGCCCACTAGCACATTTTTTTCTTAACAACTTTTATTGAGATACAATTGACATACAATAAACTGCATATATTTAAAGTGTACAATTTGATATTTTTTTCTTATTAGTAATGTATATATGGCAATCCCAATCTCCCCATTCATCCCCCCCCAACCCCCCCCCCCCCCCAGCTTTCCCCACTTGGTGTCCATTGTTTGTTCTCTACATCTGTGTCTCTATTTCTGCCTTGCAAACTGGTTGATCTGTACCATTTTTCTATATTCCACATATACATGTTAATATACGATATTTGTTTTTCTCTTTCTGACTCACTTCACACTGCATGACAGTCTCTAGATCCATCCATGTCTCTACAAATGTCCCAGTTTTGTTCCTTTTTACAGCTGAGTAATATTCCATTGTATGTATGTACCACATCTTTTTTATCCATTCCTCTGCTGATGGACATTTAGGTTGCTTCCATGTCCTGGCTGATGTAAATAGCCCACCAGCATTTTTAAAAATTGAAATGAAATAGAATAGAAAATATCAGAGTGCCTCGTATGCAATGTCTAAATTATTCTTTGAAAGTGTACTGTGTGTGTGTCCGTAAGTCTGTGTGTATAAACACGTATCTCATGTGTACAGGGTTGCAGTGTAATGTGTGCATCTTACTGTAAGTCATAGTCAGAGCGTCCCGAAGATCAGCACTGTGAATTAGGGGTTATTCTCTCTTGAGGTTGGCTTTCCTAGGGATCCTGGGGTGGGGGTACGTCGAGGGCCATGTTTCTCCCACTGGTCTTCCAAATCTGCTTTTCTGAGTGGCTTTAAGGTTTTTCTAAGGGAATATCTGAGTCTTAACATTTCAGTAAAGATTTTCTCTAGAACTGGTTAGGAATTATATTATTATTATTATTATTATTATTATTAGCTTCTGTGATTGTGTCAGAGTGCTGTCAGTGTATCTTACTACGGTCATTGTAATTATATTACTACTTAAGATTTACAAAAGCACAGAAGAAGTGAGATTGTTTGTGTTGAGGACTGGGTGAATGAGGGACTTCCCTGGCGGTCTGGTGGTTAGGACTCCACGCTTCCACTGCAGGGAGCGTGGGTTCGATCCCTGGTCAGGGGACTAAGATCCTGCAAGGCTTGCAGCATGGCCAACAAAACAAAACAAAAACAAAAAAAACAGAATAAGAATTGGATGAATGACATAAAATGAATGATTGAAAACCTTCTCCTTGCATGATTTTATGTCCGATTAAATGTGTTTGAAAGTGATGAAGTTTTAGGTCAGCTCGAGTTAATGATATTAATACTGTCTATTGACCCCATTATCTGTGACTTCAGAACAAACCACCTCAGCCCATGACGACGTAAAACAACCACCACGTATTTGCTCATGATTTTGTGGGTCAGCGGTTTGGACTTGGGTCATCCCTGCCTGCCCTGTGTGTGCAGGGCTCACTTGCAAGTTGGGCTGAGGCCTGACGGGTCCTGCACAGCATTTTCCAGCCAGGGTGGCTGGGTCTCTCTCCACCAAGTCTCATTCTTTTTTTTTTTAATTAATTAATTAATTAATTAATTATTGGCTGCGTTGGATCTTTGTTGCTGCGCACCGGCTTTCTCTAGTTGCAGCGAGTGGGGGCTACTCTTCATTGAGGTGGCTTCTCATCACGGTGGCTTCTCTTGCTGTGGAGCATGGGCTCTAGGTGCACGGGCTTCAGTAGTTGTGGCACATGGGCTCATTAGTTGTGGCTCACGGGCTCGGTTGCTCCGAGGCATGTGGGATCTTCGCGGACCGGGGCTCAAACCCGTGTCCCCTGCATTGGCAGGCAGATTCTTAACCACTGTGCCACCAGGGAAGTCCTCCAAGTCTCATTCTTAAGGAGGTGGCCGGGCCTTACTCTAAGGCAGCAGAGTCCCAGCAGGTGGGGGTGCTGGACACCAGGCTTCCCATGGCCAGGACTTGGAAGTCACTTCTACTTACTGTGTTGTTATTAACGCCAGTCACCAGGTCAGCCCAGCATCTGAAGGTAGGGAAATGGGTTCCACCTCTTGCTGAGAGGAACCATGAAGAATGTGGTCACCTACAACCAGCCTTACATGACAGCTTTCAATATAGAAAACCCCTTAGAGGGCTGGGATAGGGAGGAAGGGGAGGAGTCGCGGGAGGGAGGGGATATGGGGATATATGTATAAATACAGCGGATTCACTTTGTTGCACAGCAGAAACTGGCACAACAGCGTAAAGCAATTATACTCCAATAAAGAGCTTAAAAAATATAGAAAGTCCAAACCTTTTATTTTAATGTATCTGTGGGCGTGTACACATTACGTGTATGTCCCTGTATATAGACATATAAACTCGAGGTCATTCATATATAAACCGTCTTTCTAGTTTCATAAAGAAAAGATTCTTCCTAACTGGAATTGCATCAAAATATTTTCTAGGACCTGTGGTTCATATTTCAGTAAATAATTGAATCAGTTCTCTGTCACCACCCCATCCTTCCGCATCACAGCGGAAGTACCTTTATGTCTATTCGGCCAAGTTCAGCTCAGCTTGGTCCGTCAGGAGGAACGGCTAGTTCAGGCAGCGAAGTGAAGATAAAGATTAGGCATGGGAGCAGCTGGCTGAGAGGTCAGAGCCGTGTGGCCTCAGAGCTGTGTCTGCCGGGTCATTGTCGCCAGGTTATCAAGCCAGGTCCCCTTCTTTGAAAATACCCTGAACTCTTCTTTTGCAGAGATTAACCAAAGTGCTGACAACCTACACGTGTTTCTCCTGATCTGTGGACTCAGGCAAGTGAAAGACCCTCTCTACCTGGTGGATGCGTTCTCAGGTACGTGTTCTCAGGTGACTCTTTGCGGAATTCCAGTGGGGTCCCTGTCTTCACGCGTCTCTCCTTAGAGCTTTGAGTTTTCTCATTTATTTTGCCCATCAGCAGAACTGTTTCTAGATTGTTACTTCAGAAACCACCAGAAAAGTAATCTCGCTGTCTAGTCATTTCAGTTGCTCTTACTTTCCTGTGCCCTCAGCTTCTGAGGAGATCATAAAACATAGCCAATAATGATAAGGCTCAAATAATTTTATCTGGAAATACTTTACACATGCCATTTTGTATGATATGTTTGGAGTTTTGTTGCATTGCTTAAGTTAATCTATAGGCTTTTCAGTATATTCTAAAACCCACATTGACTTGTGATTGCATATCCATCCTAATTACCTAATAAATTAGATAAACATATCACAATGTTCTAGAAAAAATATTTTCCTTAAAACTATAAAATGTCAAATACTTACATTTAAAATAATTATAAGTTGATTAATATGAATGAAAGCAAAATGGTAAGAAATAATTTATATTGCAGTATAGTTAATATTAAACCAAATTATGTTTTCAGCTGTGACTTAAAACCATTTTAAAAGTCTTTTTTTTTTCCTTTTTTCTCCCCAAGAATGGCATCAGGAAGAGCCCAACGTTTACATGGTTATTGTCGGTCCTGAAGTGAGTCGGATTTTCCATAAGCATTGATCTCATCTCTGTTTTTCTGTTTATTCTTTTTACATATTTTCTAAAATTAGTTTATGTTACCTTTTTTTTTTAGTGTAAAATGTTACCTTTTTTTAAAAAGATATTTTTTGATGTGAACCATTTTTATTTTTTTTAATTACTTTAATTAATTGGCTGCGTTGGGTCTTTGTTGCTGCACTCGGGCTTTCTCTAGTTGCAGTGAGTGGGGGGCTACGCTTCGTTGTGGTGCATGGGCTTCTCATTGCAATGCCTTCTCCTGTTGTGGAGCATGGGCTCTAGGAGCTCGGGCTTCAGTAATTGTGGCACGTGGGCTCAGCAGTTGTGGCACTTGGGGTCAACAGTGCAGGCTCAGAAGTTGTGGTGCACGGGCTTAGCTGCTCTGCGGCATGTGGGGTCGTCCTGGACCAGGGCTCGAACATGTGTCCCCTGCATTGACAGGCGGATTCTTAACCACTGCGCCACCTGGGAAGCCCTATGTTACTTTTCTAACCCAAATTTTATTTCTTTCTTAAGTAAATTAAATCTGTTTGCCTTTTTAAAAATGAGCACCAGACCAAGGTTAAAGATTATGAGGCTTTATAAGTCTTTACAATTAATTTATTGCTACAAATGTAAGTAATGAATTCTTACGGGAATATAGAGGAGGCTATAAAGAAAGTTCAAGTTAGTCTGTGCGTAAGACAAAGGCTACATGTGGTTCAGGTCGTCTTTGAAACTTCCTGGAAGTGCTCAACAGACAAACACAGAGCTGTTCCTTCACCTGAACACCGGATTAAGTCATTGATGTGCATTTAGGAGCCAAGTAGGGTGGAAAGTAAGTGTCTATAAGCACAAGAAATACAGTTTGCATTGGGGGATGTCCTTGGCTGATGGTGGCCGCTGTCCCTGGGAACGGAGACCAGTGAACGGGCTTGGAGGTGCCGCCTGCCACTCCCTGGGACTCAGGATATCCGCTCTCCCCCCGGCAGGTCCGGAGCAAGCACGTGCTCTGTTCTAGAGTCAATTCTGAGCACTCAGGACACAGAGCGTCTGGGTGGTGACGTTGGTCATCTCATGAAAGTGAATGCCAGTTTGCTCCAAGCAGTTTGGGAAACAAAATATGCATCCTGCCAGGCGGCATGTAGCAGTGCAGTAACGATGCCCTTTCTTTTCTCCTTGGAGCCTCTGTGCCAGGGCTGCACAGTGCACCCCCTGCCGCCGTGAACGACGTCTCCCACTTCCTTTCCTTTTTACCCAGCAGGGGTGGCTGAGTCTGTGCGTGTAAAATGCCTGCATGACTTCCCTATTCTGTTCTGTGATTCCTCCTCTCGTTGGTTTCCTGGTTCCCTAGGGACCCACCAAGCCTGCAAGGCCGGTGGCAAACTTTTCTCAGTATTCTAAAGACCTCTGGAAATGATACGCTTACCTGGAAAAAGGCCCCCTAGCCTAAAAACATATCTAGGGCTAGAATCTGTGTGGCCACGTTGGTTGCCACACAGAGGATGAATCGTACCATCATCCATGCTTTTTTTTGGGTATAACACACACTCACACACACAGGCATGCACACACACACACACCCCCCTGCACGCGCATACACACACTCGGGGCCAGCTGTTTTTTTTTTTTTTTTAATTTATTTTATTTTTGGCTGCATTGGGTCTTTTTTGTGGTGTGAGGGCTTTTCACCTCAGTGGCTTCTCTTGTTGCAGAGCATGGGCTCTGGGCGCACAGGCTTCAGTAGTTGTGGCACATGGGCTCAGTAGTTGTGGCTCTCAGGCTCTAGAGTGCAGGCTTAATAGTTGTGGTGCACGGGCTTAGTTGCTCCGCTGCATGTGGGATCTTCCCACGCCAAGGCTCGAACCCATGTCCCCTGCATTGGCAGGCGGATTCTTAACCACTGCGTCACCAGGGAAGCCCCCAAGCCAGCTTTTTGAGGTTAATAAGATAATTCCCAGTGCACTAATGAATGTCAAGTCCCATGGTGGCAAAGTTGTTACTATCATTATTATTGTTATTATTATTTTAATTCTCTTTCCATCCTTCTGTTTGAAGAGCATGATTGACCAAAAATGTTTCAGTTTGATGCTAAAATCCTTACTAACCAAGAGAGAAGGCCTAAAGCTCAGAGCCATGGCAACAAGTTACCCGGAAAGAATTTAGTAATGTGGCTTTCTTTTCCATTGTTTTTACTTTTATAGTTTTGTTCTACTTATGGTGCATGATACTGGCTTTCCAATGCTGAAAATTTCCTTTAAAAATGAATTGATTTCAGGGACTTCCCTGGTGGTACAGTGGCCAAGAACCCGCCTGCCAATGCAGGGGACACAGGTTTCATCCCTGCTCCAGGAAGATCCCGCCTGCCGCAGAGCAACTAAGCCCATGCACCATAACTACTGAGCCTGTGCTCTAGAGCGCACGAGCCACAGCTATTGAGCCCACGTGCCACAACTACTGAAGCCTGCATACCTAGAGCCCATGCTCCTCAACAAGAGAAGCCACTGCACTGAGAAGCCTGCGTGCAGCAACGAAGAGTAGCCCCCGCTTGCTACAACTAGAGAAAGCCCGCGCACAGCAGCAAAGACCCAGCGCAACCAAAAATAAATAAATTTTAAAAAATGTTTAAAAAAAACCCAAACATATTAGATATTGGTGAAGTCCAAGTTACCAAAAAAAAAAAAAAAAAAGAATTGATTTCACAAAGAGTATGAAATGAGCAATAGTAGAGATGGGGCACAAATGTGACAAAATGTGAAAGTAGGCAAATAGCTGAAGTTTGGGAAACAGTTTTTATCAAGAATCAGTGTGCTCGGTGGAAGAAATACCAAAAGAAGAACGCTTGGTGGAGAGAAACATTTGCAAAACCAGAGTAATGATGATCTGATTTCTCCATTTGACTTTTTCTGCCGTGTTTCCTTTCAAGGAAACCTAGAGGGAGGTGACAAAACTTCGAAGCACTAGCTTAGCACTAAATATGTGCCAGAAACCCTTTTCCAGAGAAATAAAGATGGAGGCAGCATTTGAGCTGGTACAGAGGTCAGAGGAGAGGGAGAGACCAGGCATGTGATGCTTTCCTGCAGCTATTAGCATCTTCATCTTTAACTCATTTGCCTACAGGTGAGGGATGCCATTTGTTTCATAAAGGCTTCCTAAGTCACAGTCTGTTAGAAGAGACACTGTTGTTTTTCTTTTTACATTAAACAATTAGGAAGGCTTTTCCCTTCCCAGGGGAAAGTTACCTATTCTGCCATTTCTTTTTGAAACATACAACCTTCCCTCTAACTTTAATTTGCCTACTTTTGAAAGAACAGTGAGTGTAAAAAATTTCTCTTTCCTCCTAATTTCAATGCAAGGAAGTTAGTCCCTCAGGCTCTGGGTTGGGAGACACTAGGGGAGGGTGGAGAGTGTGGCAAACTGTGGAATGAAATGGGGGGCAGGGGCACGATTCAGCTGCAGCAGGGTTTGCATCCGGAGATGGAGGCCCCATGTCATCCTTCTAAGAGAAGCACATTTCAGAAGCCTTTCTTTCTCCTCTCTCTTTTGAAAAAATGCCTGTGTGTGTGAAATGTCTTATTTTTAAGTGCTGGGAACTAATTAGACAAACACACTTATGTTTGTCCATGCATGCGCGCACACGTGTGCACACACACACACTCTATCACTCTCTCTCTCTGTTTGCCTTGCGGGCCCTACAAAATGCATCTCTGTATTTTCTTTTTTGTAACTTCCAGAGGGAGGCCATCCTAAGTGGTTTTGAGCAAGGGCTGTCATGGCTTTGCTTGGTGAGGATCAGGGAACAGCGAGTGACTTGAGCTGGGCAAGGCAAAGCAGGTTTACCAGGACCATGGAAAGACATGTCTGGGGAAACCTTCGTGCTTCTGCAGTTTCTGGGGGCCCATCCTCCCCTTTTCCAAACTAGTCTAATAAACCTCTGATATACCTGAGGAAAAGATGCTTGCTGGGCAAATGCAGGTCCTGGAACCCCCCACCCCCACCCCTAGGGCCCCCGTGGGACTGTTCTACAGCCACCGAGTTCATTTGCTTGGGTGGAGCCAGAAACACAAAGCAACAGGGAACAAATGAGAGAAAGAGGAGCTCTTGAGTAAAGGGCTGTGAAGGGCTGTGATCTGAGAGTTGCTAGTCCTCAAGTTCATTGCGATGAATTAGTAATAACTCTCAGGCACTCCTTCCACAAGGCAATCCACTATCTATAATTAAAAACCCTCCAGGAAATGGGGAAAAGCATCCTCGGGTTATGAATTTGCCACTTAGCAAAACCAGTCGTAAGCACCTGGCACTGTGCCACGGGCTTTCCTAAGATTTGCTCACTTTCTCCTCTACTGACCGGAGAGACCGGATCTTCCAGATCTGAATCTGCCTGCAGGGTTGCAGCCGCCTTCTCAGGCTTGCACAGACAGACCTGAGTGCAGAAGCAAAGCCTTTGGCCCTGACGCATGTTTATCTGTCCTGGTCCATCCAGGCGGCTGGTACCGCAGATGGGGTGGCTGACAAATGACCGCGATTTGTTTCTGACAGTTCTGCAGGCTGAGAGTCCAAGACGAAAGTGCCAGCATGGTCATGTTGTCGTGAGGATGCTCTTGTTTTCTTGCTGTGTCCTCGTGGTGGAAGGGGCGAGGGAGGTCTCTGGAGTCTCTTTATAAGGGTGCTAATCCCATTCATGAGGGCTTCAGCATCATGACCTAAGCATCTTCCAAAGAGCACTTCCCCCTCAATATCATCACTTTGGGGGTTAAGATTTCAATGTATGAATTTTAGGGGGGGTCACAAACATTCAGCCCATTACCAATATCCATGCTTTGTAAAAGGTCTTTATCAAATCTAAAGAGAAACAATAGCCACAACCCAAACACCTTAGTGTCATCTTAGTAGACAGAATAATTTGTTTCTAAATTTCTAAGGCAGCACTTAGAATCCAGTTAGTCAAAGACTCCTTCAAACCACTTGTTTCCTTCTTGATTTCCTCTTCCCTACAAAAGATTTTCTTTTTTTTCCTGAGCCATGCCACGCTGCTGGTGGGATCTTAGTTCCCCTACCAGGGACTGAACCCAGGCTATCGGCAGTGAAAGCACGGAGTCTTAACTACTGGACCACCAGGGACTTCCCCAAAAGATTTAAAACCAATATACGTAGACACACATTTCAGATCCTCCCAATAACTCAGATAAGTGCTAGTGTCTCTCAAGTTTTATGTTTGTTTGCTTTTTCTCCATAACCGGTGGTATGCTGCTAAGTGTTTAACAATTGGTTCTACAGGGGAGAGCAGTGTGGGAAGCCCTATTGCCAAAAACCCTTATTTGCCTATTTTTTTAAATTAATTAATTTATTGGCTGTGTTGGGTCTTTGTTGTTGTGTGTGGGCTTTCTCTAGTTGTGGCGAGCGGGGGCTACTCTTCATTGCAGTGCACGGGCTTCTCATTGTGGTGGCTTCTCTTGTTGTGGAGCACCAGCTCTAGGCGCATGGGCTTCAGTAGTTGTGGCACGTGGGCTCAGTAGTTGCAGCTTGCAGGCTCTAGAGCGCAGGCTCAGTAGTTGTGGCACACAGGCTTAGTTGCTCCATGGCATGTGGGATCTTCCTGGACCAGGGATCGAATCTGTGTCCCCTTCCTTGACAGGCGGATTCTTAACCACTGCGCCACCAGGGAAGTCCCTATTTGCCTATTCCTATACAAAGCTTTTCCCCATGGCCAGTTTCAAATGACCAGACAGCAGGTAAAGCCAACTCCAGCACAGCACATTTTACAGTGTGACCCACCACACACACAAACACACACCCCTCCCGAAACAAGCTTTATTAAACAATACTTTTGCTTCCTGTATTTCACATGCTCTTGATATTTTAAAAACCCTGTTCCATGCCTGTGCTTTGCTGTTCCTTGTCATTAAAGCAATGCTTATTGTTATTCCAAAATTGATTTCATGATGTGCTCCATGATCTGAAGTTTGGAAAACACTGACTTGGGCCACGTTGGATGGGGGTGTGTCTGTGTGTGCCTGTCTGTCTGACTATCCACTAAACGTGGATGACACGTCACATTCCCCCTTGAAAGCCAGTGCATTGGCTGCTTCCTCAGTGAAATTCCTTCCCTAGGTCTTGGCCTGGCTCAGGGGTGCTTCTCCTGACCACTCAGTTTAAACAAGCGCCTCCCCATCTTCATTATAAGATTTCCAAGCATCTCAGTTTTCAGCATTGAGTTCAATTTAACATCACTTTTGAATACAGGACTAGGGGGAGACTAAAAGGATTTTACACTTGAAATTGAATATTTGCTCCAATGTTATGGGTTAATATGCTGATCTTTTGGAAATGGATTTGAGAAGTGGGTCAGAGGTCAAATCTTGAGACATATTAAAATTCATCTTTTAACCATTCTCTCTTAGAGCCAATTAAACACCCCAAGTGTGACAATTATTTTTGACATCTGATGTGCGTACACTCTTCTTCTGTTCATCTTTTTTCTTTGTTAACTGCTAAGCTCGATGACTGAACAAACTCTTTAAGTCTAAATTACACGCTTTTGGAGGACTGTAGCCTTTCCAGGTCATGCGCAGGGCCTCTTAGTACAAAATTGCATTGACTCTGTTAGTTAATATGTCTTGAAAAAGAGCTCAGCCTATTATTAGGGAGTAATCGCAGCACATACAGCAGTGGTTCCCTCTCTCTCCCCCTCTCTCTGTCTATATCTCTGCACGGAGCCTGGTCAGATTGGAGACCACAGTGAAGAAACCACACAGCTCAGCCAGTGCCCCCTTGGCGGTAGCCTCAGACCAACTTCAGCCCAGGGAAATTTATTAGGAGATGACAAGAGCGACTAGGAGAAGCGTTGGGAGGCTAAAGACCAGCTCTGACTGCATCCATTTCTTCGTCTCTGGATCATTCCCTTCAAGGCCCGTGGTCCAGCGTGGGTTACATCTGCCACTTTGTAAGAGGAGGACCAGGCCCCCAGTTCCACTTCCACCAGACCACATCCAGTGGCAGGAGGTGAGGAAGTTGCCAGAGGAAGCAGAAGAGGTGAAATGGATGCCAAACAGTCAAAGCAAAGAATTGATGAGCTTGGCATATGCAGATAACTGTTTGTTTTTATGAACAATCGAACAAGAACTGAATGCTTTTGTAGGTCACTTAGTGGAAATCAATGTGGCCATTATGTTTGGCCACCGGCATTTATTCAGTGATTTTCCCCAGGGAAAGAATGCTCTTAGCAGTGGGAACGGTGCTCCACTGTAGTTTAATGTAGCAATTACCCCTTACTGCGTCATCCTTTACAGATACGCTGACCTTTGTGAGGAAAACTTCAACAGGCTTGGACACCTTCATTGACTTCCCTGTTCATTTACATGCTATTGTAGATATGCGTACATTCACATGTATATGTATGAGTCCATGTGTATATATGCGTATATATGCATATGCATGTATATTGTTTGGAAGGAAGAAATTTTCCTCTCCCCTTCTAGGTTCTTCTGGCTGGTCTAAGCATTAAATTGACATGAGACAGATGAACAGGAGAAAAATCAAACACAAGTCTAATCATTTGTGTACATGGGAGAGACCCAGGAAAACTATGTCGCCACGTAAGGCCCAGGAAAACTAAGGCCTCAGCTAAAGACAGAAGAGGATGTTGAGGGTAGGGGTAGGGGACCCTACAGGCAAGGAAGGCAGTTGACATGGAGATGGAAAAGCACATGTTTGCTGCGCCAAGCAGAGATCATGGGGCCCAAGGAGGAATTTAACAAGTAGACTGTGCTGGACTCCTCTGTGTCTCCTCACCCAGTTCATACTGTGGTTACTTATGGTGATGCTCCCTTCCTGGTCCTCCATCTACATTCTTTTTTTCGTTTTTTAAGATTTATTTTATTACTTATTTATATTTATTTATTTATTTTGGGCTGCATTGGGTCTTCGTTGCTGTGCACGGGCTTTCTCTAATTGCAGAGAGTGAGGGCTACTCTCCTTTGCGGTGCGTGGGCTCCTCATTGCGGTGGCTTCTCTTGTTGTGGAGCATGGGCTCTAGGCGTGCAGGCTTTAGTAGTTGCAGCACGGAGCCTCAGTAGTTGTCGCGCGCAGGCGTAGCTGTCACGCGTGGCTTAGTTGCTCCGTGGCATGTGGGATCTTCCCGGCCCAGGGCTTGAACCCGTGTGCCCTACGTTGGCAGGTGGATTCTTAACCACTGTGCCACTAGGGAAGCCCTCATGGCAGTTGGGGGGGGTCAAAATTTCTTCCTGAGTCTTTTTGGGCCTTGATTATTTACAGCTAGAAATAATAATAAATAATAGTCCCCATACCAAAGAGACATTTGGGGGTGGCAAATGTCACTCTCCCACTGTACATATAATTTTATTCAGCTTTTGTTCATTTCTTCAAGAAATACGTATCGAGTGGCCTTGTGTTGTAGGCACGTGGACACATCCCAGTGAGTAGAATAGACACGGCCCCTGCCTGCATGGAGCACGCAGTCCAGTTAGGAAGGAATAAATTGTGGCCACATTGATTTCCATTAAGTAACCTGCAAAAGCATTCAGTTCTTGTTTCATCTTTCATAACAACAAACAGGTAATCCACATATGCCACGCTCATCAATTGTTTGCTTTGACTGTTTGGCATCCATTTCACCTCTTCTGCTTCCTTAGGGCGTCTTCCTCACCTCCTCCCGCTGGATGTGGTCTGGTGCAAGTGGAATTCAGGGCTTGGTCCTCCTCTTACAAAGTGGCAGATGTAACCCACGCTGGACCACGGGCCTTGAAGGAAATGATCCAGAGACGAAGAAATGGATGCAGTCAGAGCTGGTCTTCAGCCTCCCAACGCTTCTCCTAGTAGCTCTTGTCATCTGCTAATAAATTTCTTTGGGCCGAAGTTGGACTGATGCAGCGTCCAAGGGGCACTGGCTGAGCTGTGGTCTCCAATCTAACCAGGCACCATGCAGAGACATGGACAGAGAGAGGGGGAGAGAGAGGGAACCACTGCTGTATGTGCTGCGATTACTCGCTAATAATAGGCTGAGCTCTTTTTCAAGACATATTAACTAACAAAGTCAATGCAGGCTGAAGTTGTGTCTACCAGGACAGCCGAGCCCAGGACCTGGGCTGCATACAGCACTCACATTTGTTCTTGCCATGTCCAATGGCCCAGTTCAGAAGGCAGTTATCACACGCCTCTTTGGAACAGTATTGCTCTGCTTTTTGAGTGGCGTTACCTTTCTACCAATGGTTTATAAAATAGGAGAGTAAATGTTCTTGTGTGTGCTTTATTTTTTAGATGCAACACACATGTTTTCTTCTGTGGTCATTCTTAGCAAGAACATTTCAAAAAGTGCTATCTCAGTCCTCTGTGAAATCTACCTAATCCTCCATTACTGCTTACTGCTGGCAAGTTAGTTTACACCTTTGGGCCAAAATCGCATCATCTGTGTCAGGCAAAGGGTAGTCTTGCATGGCTACGTAGTAGAGTGATCGTGTGCTAGTTGGGTGCACGTCACTGCTCTGAGTCTCAGTTTCCCCATCTGTAAAATGGGCATGACTAAGAAAACGCTACCAAAATGAGTGCACACTTGGCACAGCACCTGGTTCGTAGGCAGCATCATATGGACATTAAATGAAAGAACTTTCTGTGTTGATGTTTCCTTTCTGTGTTGACATGCTAGGATTCTGTTTTAGCTGCAGGATGGTTTGAGTAAGGCATTGGTTTTCTACTAAAGCTTCTTTGATCTCTTGGTCCAACCATCTCGGCAAAGCATGTGGTTTCTGCTTGCAGGGGGGTCTGGAGTGGGGGCATTTTTTGATGCTCTTTGATAAGCAGTGTGATCGGAGCATTCGGCTAGAGCATGACAGCTTAATGACTTTCCACGATAATTTCTTATATCAAAGATGACTTTCCTTAAGCCTGGGAGTTGAGACAATATATTTTGCTAGAAAGTAAATAAGCTTGAAGGGAGGAAATGAGAATTTTCTTTGCTGCTTGCAGTGCTTCCGCTTTTTAAAATTTCATAACTTGTGCTTTCATTAAATAAAAATATCTACCCTTCTTTTTTTCTTTATCTTGTGTTTTGTTCCCCTTGGCTTCACTAAGAGATTTGAAAATGAACTGGTGCGGAAGGCAGACCCAGAAAAGTTTAATGCAGTTTGTACTTTCAACTTGAAAGTTGCTGTTTTACTTCAAAATTTTAGTTAAAGGGTTAGGTAATTCAACTATCTTGTAAAGTTTCTTTTTTCCCTTGATGAATTCTTTTCCCCTAAATAGTTAATCAAGAGAGACAAAAAATGCTAAAAAATAATTAAAAACAAGAGGACTTTCTAACGAAAAATTATCGTAAGTAAAATATGTATGTCAGAATTAACATGTAATGCCGGGACTTCTAGGTGGCACAGTGGTTAAGAATCTGCCTGCCAATGCAGGGGACATGGGTTTTACCCCAGCTCCAGGAAGATCCCACATGCTGTGGAGCAACTAAGCCCATGTGCTACAACTACTGAGCCTGTGCTCTAGAGCCCGTGAGCCACAGCTGTTGAGCCCATGTGCCGCAAGTACTGAAGCCCACACAACTGCAGCCTCTGCTCCAAAACAAGAGAAGCCACGGCAATGAGGAGCCCACGCATCACAATGAAGAGTAGTCTTCACTTGCTGCAACTAGAGAACGCCCGTGTGCAGCAACGAAGACCCAATGCAGCCAATAAATAAATAAATACATCTATTTTTAAAAAATGTAATGCCAAAAGAAGGCTTTCATGAGACTGTTTATCTTTTCATGATGGGATGTTAGGATTATAATGCAATTCAGTGGTTTAGGATAATTTGAATGAAAAGAATCAGAAGTGGGAAATAGAAGGATAGAGCCAGTTGGAAATCATTCATTTTTAGCAAATATTATCAAGCATAGAAGTAGCATGACCTTGGGAAGAAAATGAAGATATATAAGGAGGAGAGATGGTCAAGCACCAAAACACACCAGTAGGCCCGTGTTTGGTAGGAGGTGGTAGAAGAGTTTGGAAGGAGTTATTACTTCTGGTTTGGATAATTGGGCAAAGTTTCTCAGAAAGGTGACATTTACCTGTGCCTTGGGGGATGTATGGGTTTTAGGGGTAGAGGGTGGCATTCCTGGTGGAGAGAAATACATGCAGTTAGAAGAGAGGTGAGAAGTGGAGAATAAATGTTACTGAGTCCAAGCTCATACTGCTCGCCACACAACAGACCGGTAAATCAAGAGATGAAGCATTGGGGCCAGGAATAGTGACTTTATTCAGAAAGCCAGCAGATCAAGAAGGTGGTGGCGTAATGTCCCAAAGAACCATTTTCCCCGAGTTAGAATTCAGACGTCTTTTATACTGAAAGGGGAGGAATGTGGTTAGTTGTTGCAAACTTCTGGACGTCGTCAGAATCCTTTGTTCTTGTAGCAGTCCACGTAGGTCAGGTTGTGATGTTTCTATAGATCTTAAAGAAGACAAATGTCTTCTCTGTTCTGCAACTTTTTATCTCTGTATGAATGGAAAAGTGTCATACCTTTAAGGTCAGAGCCTTGAGAATGGGCTCTCTTGTATATTTCAGGCTATAGGCAACATTCTTTTTTTTTTTTTTTGGCCACACTGTGTGGCATATGGGATCTTAGTTCCTGCACCAGGGATCGAACCCACATCCCCTGCATTGGGAGCTCAGAGTCTTAACCACTGGACCACCAGGGAAGTCCCTAGGCAACATTCTTAACTTGTAGCAAAAGCAATAGACTACAAAGGTTAAAGTAAGCATATATATACCCTGGTGGTCCAGTGGGTAGGACCCCGAGCTTCCACTGCAGGGGCCCAGGTTTGATTCCATGTCGGGGAACTAAGATCCTGCAAGCTTCGAGGTGCAGCCAAAAAAAAAAAAAGGTTAAAGTAAAAGAAACATCTAATATGGAGTCAGATTTGTTCCTCCCCATGATATAAGTAGGTAAGCAGGTAGGGGTCCCATAATCCACGTGTGCTTTATATGAACTATTGGATAGAAATCCTTTGAGTAGACACTGGAGAGGTAGTGGAGCGTGGCTAAGAATGCCATCTCCAGAGTCAGGCTGCCCGAGTTTGCCTCCTGGCCCAGCACCTTCCTAGCTGTGTGATCCTGGCTAAGTTACACCAGCTCTCTGAGCCCCACTGTCCTCCCACCTAAAGCAGGGATAATGATCACAGGATTGTTGACAAGAAGTAATGCATCAGGTAAGTAGGACCTGGCGTAGCTTAGTCACTCGAGTAAGCAGTGAGTGACTGCTGAATATTAACAACAGCAATAAGTGGGACTTCCCTGTTGGCGCAGTGGTTAAGAATCTGCCTGCCAATGCAGGGGACACGGGTTCGATCCCTGGTCCGGGAAGATCTCACATGCCATGGAGCAACTAAGCCCATGTGCCACAACTGCTGAGCC
Source organism: Hippopotamus amphibius kiboko (assembly GCF_030028045.1). Lineage (NCBI taxonomy): Eukaryota > Metazoa > Chordata > Mammalia > Artiodactyla > Hippopotamidae > Hippopotamus > Hippopotamus amphibius. Next base: position 24,347,716 of record NC_080193.1, read on the forward strand.
CGAGTGCCATAACTACTGAAGCCCAAGTGCCTAGAGCCTGTGCTCCACAACAAGAGAAGCTGCTGCAATGAGAAGCCTGTGCACTGCAATGAAGAGTAGCACCTGCTCTCTGCAACGAGAGAAAGCCCTTGAGCATCAACGAAGGCCCAAAGCAGCCAATAAATGAATAAATGAATAAGTATACTAAAAAAAAGAAAAGAAAACAAACCTAAAAAAATTAGTAAATTTGTTACTGACGGCAACTACATGGTGTTGGCAGCATTTTTATCATAAGGTAGATTCCACGTATTTGCTATACTTTTCTGAGTTGCTTTACATGCAAGTGCATTTGTTTAATGGTGTCTGTCTTCTGTGCTGTTCCTGCAAGTTTACTATTAAAATACATTAAGCTATAAAAAAAATCTAGGAATAATTTTAATTTCCTTATGCATGCAGATTTGCCCTGTTAGCCGTCAAAGTGATGCCATCATCTCAGGGATCTAAGTGAGCTTTGCGTTACTGGTTCCTTGGGATACATCTCAGGCATATGAGTAGTTTGTAGGATTTGGGGTTCAGCACACACACACACACACACACAGAGTGCCAAAAGAAACCAAAATGAAGTTTCTGGAAAACACAAAGTTATTTCAGTTAGTATGAAAAACTCTAGGGATATCATCATATTCATTAAACTGCCTTGGTTTGTAATTCCTGATACCTACTGGTGAAGTGTGAATGAGAATAGAAATGGAATCTGCCTTCACTTCTAAGCCCATCAGCAGGACGAGCCTGCAGACATGATTTGTAAAATGTGTTTACACCCTCATCTGCCTCTATCTTTGAAGACATATTTAGAATTTTGTGTTACACTTGCATAAATTTAAGAATATTTTCTCAGTTATTTTAAAATTGTATTCACTGTTAATACAACCAGGGAAGGGATGCGGGGCAAAACCAGCCTATTGGTTGTTTCATTGAAGAGTTTGCAGTTGGATAAACCAGGTGTAATAAACATATACCGCAGCTTCATCCTAACTAGGCTTACAGGAACCCTGTGACGGGTGGGAAAGTATCCCTTAAGGTCCTCTTTGTACCTCAGGAAGTAAATTTACCTGAGAAGAGATCATTGTGCACAAAGAGTATTATGGTTTGGTTGCTGATGGTCAGGAATAAAGTATGTTCCTCTGTGGATACAGTTATTATCTTCAGGTGTTTAGCTGTCTTTCTCTTGCTGAGAAGTGTGGCAGTGTCTCTGGGAAAGTACACATTTGAGATTAAGTGTATAGATATTTTTGTATTAGTGGAGCAATCTGCAGCTCTCATTCCATCTATTTAGAAGGGCTTTGATATTTAACTGTTTTCTTCTGCTACTTGTATAGTAGTTACTATGTTTCAGAAATAGTTGTAAGCCCTGGTGTTTTAACTCATTTGATCCTCCCAACAATCCCAAGGTGCTGTTATCATTCTTATTTGACAGATGAGGAGCCCAAGACCCAGAGAGGTCCATTAAAGTATGCATGGCCATGTGGCTAGTGATTGGTTTTGGGGGGATTTCACCCAGGTGGTCTGTCTCCAGAGCCCCACTCAGTCTGTACCGCCTCTCTTTCTGGCCTCTGGACATCTACATACAAGTTTGCTTAAAAACACGTGGAGTCAAATATGTTGGTATAGCAGATCAGCTTGAAAGCATTGCTATTAATTTTTACATTAATTCAAGAAACACAATGACCACCAGGGACACAATGGTACAAAACACGGTGCCTGTCCCAAAGGACATATTTCCTACAGATGTGAAATAGGAGTGAAATGCAGACTGAAGGATATTAGGTTACAACTAATTAAAAAGTTGGACTTGGCTTTTTAAAAATTGAAATATAATTCATATGCCATAAAATGCACCATTTTAAAGTAGTTTTCGATAATCCAGTGGTTTTTAGTATAGTCATAAATGTTGCTACCATCACCCTTATCTAATTTTGGAACGTTTTCATCACCCCCCAAAAATCCCATACCCATCAGCAGTCATTCCCCATTCATCCCATCCCCAGTCTCTGGCAACTACTAATCTACTTTCTTTCTCTATGGAATTGTCTATTCTGGACAATTCACATAAAAAGAGTCACAATTTATGGCCTTTTGTGTCTGGCTTCTTTCACTTAGTATCATGTTTTCAAGGTTCATCCACGTTGTAACATAAATCAGTACTTCATTCCTTTTTGTGGCTGGATAATATTTCATTGCATGGGCAGACCACATTTTGTTTTCCCGTGTGTCAGCTCATGGGTGTGCCCTTGGCTTTAAAACTGTGTGTCTGGGAAGGCTCCCTGTTAAAAATAACATTTTAATTCCGCCAGATCTTTTGTCTTAGGTCTACTAAGGGCTCCAACTCCTTCTGCCTCAAAGGTTTTATGACAAAACTTACTGTAATGAGCCAGACAAATCTTTCATTGAAGTGTTGTGTTGTCAGATTTTCCCTTGGCTATAAATGGCTTCTGTTTCAAGACTTTGAGTTGGGTGGACAGCTCTTGCCCTCCTGTACCTGGGGCTTCACCAGGCTCTTATCTTACAGGCCAAACAAGAAACAGGAATACAATCGGCCCCCTGTATCTACAAGTTCTGCATTCACAGATTCAACCAATCACGGATCAAAAATATTCAGAAAAAAATTCCAGAAAGTTCCAAAAAGCAAAACTTGAATTTGCCATACATGTATTTATGACTATTTACATAGTGTTTACATTGTATTAAGTATTATAAGTAAGCTAGAGATGAGTTAAAGTATACAGGAGGATGTGTATATGTTATATGCAAATACTACACCATTTTATATAAGGAACTTGAGCATCTGAGGATTTTGATATCTGAGGGGGTCCTGGAACCAACCCCCCATGGATACTGAGGGATGACTGTATGTGTATATTTCTTTAAACTTTCTCTCAAGTCCTTCTCTTTTCCTTATTACTTTCTAATAGCTGGACTCCGGGGTATTATTTCCTATTTGATTTGTTTTTTTCCCTTTCTGAATTGTTACATCTTGCTCTGTTGCCATGATCTGCAGTTCTCTTGAGACTTAGATTCATTTCCGGCTTTTCCTAAGATTCATCTTTGCCTCTTTTCAGGTTGATCCAGTGTTCACAAGGGAAGTAAAAGCCAAAGTAAAGAGGTAGGTGTAGGGAGGGAACAGGCGTTTTGCGGGAGAGGAAGCCTGGTGACTGATAAATGGTCCCAGTTCCCAGCACTCACCGAGTCCTGGGCTCTGTTCCCAGCACTTTACTAATAACTCCTCCTTTAATTGCCTGATGATGCTGTGAGATCCTGGGCGCTCTTACTTTCCCCATTTACAAGCCAGAAGGCTGAGAGCATTAGCAATTCCCTAGGGGGCAGCAGCGTGGACACACATGTGAAGACCTGCAGCCTCGCTAGGTCAGGAAATGCCCGGGAAACCCACTTTGAGGTTATAATTGTCACTGATCACATTGGCTAAAATGGAAAAAACTTAAAACATCTGCTGGTGAGAGTGAAAATTGCTGCCATCTCTTCGGATAGCAATTTGTCAGGGTCTTTTTTATCAATTGCATTTGTCTGCCAGTAACCCAGCAACACCGGCATGCACACCCCGGGGCTTAACTGCTCACATAAAATATCGGAGGTCATTGGTCCAGGACCAAGTAAGTCTTCAGAGATGTCGGCTCCTGTCTCTCTGTCCTACAGTCCCTGCATCATCCCTAAGGTGACAGTGGCTGTAGAACTCCACTCATCACATTCCGAGTTCTAAGTGGGGAGGTGGGGAAAGATAAAGGCCAGAAAGATCATCTCCCGTGTGGGTCAGCCCGTCTTTTGTGTGAATTTCCTCACACCCCTAGGATTCCAGCTTCTCTCACTGGCCACCCCGTCACCCCCAGGGGACTGGGAAACACTGATTTCATCCCTATATGCAATCAGGTGTCTTTACATTGCTCATAGATACAGAATTTGCATATGTAAAAGTATAACCAATTATGTGAAAGGATAATCTCAAAACCAGGAGACTAGTGGAGGGGGTGGGGGATGGGTAAGAATGTCTGTATTGTTTGGTGAAAAAAAAATAGAACAAGACAAAACCTTGTGACAAAGTGCTGGGAACACGGCTATTGGTTGAATTACTCTCTCTATCTTACTATTTCTATTTCTCTCTGTTTATGATACATCTGTGATTCTCTCTCTGAGTATCCTGTAAAAAGTATTTGAAAAATCATTTATCTCTGATGTCCAGTATCTGAGAAGCATGTGTCTCCTTGGTCAAGTGGATTCAGAATGAAAGCAGATGTGGTAACAGGCTTCCTCTCTGTCACCAGGGATAGAAATAGGATAGATTCTCTCTCCAGTATGGTTTTCTATATTGAACCCTTTATCAATAATGCTTAGGAACTTCCCTGGTGGTCCAGTGATAAAGAATCCGCCTTCCAATGTAGGGAACATGGGTTCAATCCCTGGTCGGGGAACTAAGATCCCACATGCCCCGGGACAGCTAAGCCCACGTGCCACAACTACTGAGCTCGCGCGCCTCAACTAGAGAGCCCACATGCCGCAAACTACAGAGCCCATGCACTCTGGATTCCGAGCGTGCCACAACTAGAGAAGAGAAAACCTGCACGCCACAACTAAAGAGAAGCCCGCGTGCCCCAATGAAAGATCCCAAGTGCCACAACTAAGACCCTATGCAGCCAGAAACAAAGAAAAGGAAAGAAATAAAACATCATCAGCTTGAGGAGCAGGCATCTAATTAAAATAAATAATTAAGAAGAAGAAGAAGAAGAAGAAGAAGAAGAATGCTTCCCTGTGGATCCAGGGTATTTCTCCACAGTTGTCATCTCTCCTTCTCCCAGCCCCTCCCTGTAAGATTTCCAGCCACAGACTCTCTCTCTGCTCCGTGTTGTTTCAGGACTGCTGGGGTGCGGTTGATTGGGGAGATGGCTCAGGAAGACCTCCACGCGGTCGTGAAGAATTGCTTCGCAGTGGTGAATAGCTCTGTCTCGGAAGGCATGTCAGCCGCAATCCTGGAGGTAATGATCTAACGAATCCTGAAAGTGGAAATATGAAATTGTCTGTCACCCCTTTTCTTAGTTATGGAGGTGACGCCTTTGTCAAAGTTGACCGCTTCTCAAAGCTAACAAAGCAAAACCGCATTTCCTCAGGAGTTCTAACATAGATTTTAAACCCTATCCTGGGACTTAAAAATACTATTTTCTCTCTCCTTGCCATTTTTCCTTGCCAGTGACGAAATAAAACTAGGGTGGTATTGTCTCTATGACTTGCCAAGTAGCTTCAGTGGCAAGGCGGCTGAGGTTATAAAGGGTCGGGACAGGATATGGGATGAAGATGTGTTTTGTAGGACACCTCCTTTTCCCTTGATTTCTTCTCCCTCCTTTCGGCGTGTTCTGTGATCCCAGAATTTAAGGGATAAGAAAAGGTTGGGCTTGGACTTCCCTGGTGGTCTGGTGGTTAAGACTGCGCTTCCATTGCAGGGGGCACTGGTTCCATCCCTGGTCAGGGAACAAAGATGCCGTGCACAGTCAAAAAAAAAAAGGAAAAATAAAAGGTTGGGTTTGTGCACATGGCAGGGGGTGGGGGTGGCAACACAGAGGAGAGTAGCTAAGGATGCACATGGGGGCAGGGATGAGGGTGGACCTCATCTCTCTGCCTAGTGTTCCGCTCTGAAAAATCTCTTATTCTACTTGGGCTAAGTGTGGACAGCCCAGCACAACCCTGCAGTCTGCTGCTGAAGTTATCTGTGTTTTACAGGGAGACGTTGAAATAAAAAGCCCTTGCTCTTAAAATCCTGGCAGCCTCTGGCTTGAATGTGTTCACTCTTAGGTTAGAGGAAGTTCATCCAACCTAGAAGCCCTTTGCAATCTCTTCTCACTAAGCGTTTTCCATGATTGGGTGTTTTACCAGGTTACCTTTAAAACTTTTTTTTTTGGGCGGGGGGGGGGGGCGCATGCTCAGTGGCTGGTGGGATCTTAGTTCCCCAATCAGGGATTGAACCCCGGCCCTAGGCAGTGAGAGCACAGAGTCCTAACCACTGGACCGCCAGGGAGCTGCCTTACCAGGATATCTTAACTGCTTTGATGCTGGTTTCTTGAGGTCATCACCAGTGAGCATCTAATGCAAAAGGATTTTCCTTTCTCTTATTTTGCTGTTGGTTCATGGCAGGATGGGTTCCTTTTGAAGAGTGATCTTAGCAAAGAGGAGACTCCATTCCTCCTGTCATAAACAGCTTTCAGTGCTGGGTTTTCTTCATATCGTTAAATCACAAGCCGTTGCATACACAAAATCGCCTATAGTTCTCTACACGTGCCTCGAACACAGTAGATGCTACATAAGTCGTTTTGGTTAGCATGTGATAAAACCCACTGTAGAAAAGGAAACATTTGGCCATTGGTCCTCTGGGTCTTTGAATCACAATCCACATCCCCTTTCTCACGATGCTAGTTTCTTACTTCAGGGTCTACTTAGAGCGATGCTATTATTTTATCATAAGTATTTGTAACATCCATTTATTCCTTTGGGCACTGATCGAGTTTACTGGCTAAAGGTACAATTTGTGAATTTCCTTGTTTGCGAGAACATGGTAAATAATTAAAGCAGGAAAAAAAATCATGCTTTCTAAATTTAAGAAATGATGCCATATGCTTAATGTTTTCTGTTAATATGACATCATTTTAAAAGGAAAAAGGGACTTCCTGGGGCGGTCCAGTGGTTAACACTCCATGCTTCTACTGCAAGAGGCTCAATTCAATCCCTGGTTGGGGAACTAAGATCCCACATGCTGCCAGGTGCAGCTGAAAAAAAAAAAAAAAAAAAAAAAAAAGGAAAGAAAAAGAAAGCTGAGAGAGGTAACTTAAAAAATAAAACAAAACAAAACCCAACCTACCAAAAACAAAATACTGTGGACTGGGGTAGAAGTTATATACCTACACCTATAATTCCAGTGTGTGGAAGCTTTCAAAGCACAGAGCCTGGATTTGTGACATGTTCATCTTCAGTAAGATGTTAAATACCTCAGTCCAAGCTTAATTATTATTATCTCCATTGTGGTTTAAACTCGGCTTTGGACTAGAGTCATTGGAGCAATACATTGTACTCTCCACATTAGCTTTAAAAATGTACATTCTTACAGAACCAGTCCTCAAGCTGTTGCTGAATCGCTCCTTTGTATGTAAATATACATTTTTTTCTCCTCCAACTTCTTAAGGAAAGGTAAAGTGGAATTCGGGAATGATTTTATAACCAGCACACACAGAGTTTCATTGCAGATGAATTGCTTTCAAATCTCATTGACTTCAAAGGAAAGGCAGCTGTTAGCAATTCTGTCTGCCTTCAGATGTCGATGCTGTGTTCCTTTTGAAAACTCCAAAATAACCTTTGGGCTGAGGGTTTTGAATGAAACTGATTTCAGAAGAGTTGTCGAAGGTGGATTTCATTAGAATCAATTCAAAGAACCAAAGTGGTTAATCACAGAATAAGTGCATATCACTTTTGAAGGCAGGGATGTTTTGACCTTTCAGAATTAGCTTTGTTTTGCCATGGAAGCATGTAAAAATGCCATTTGCTGAAACACATTTCTTTTGCTGATAAACTCCAAAAAGCAAGTGTTAGCTGAATGCCTGGGTGGTAGAGTGAGCCTCACTTGTTTCAAGTTTGGGCCTGTTATGGAGTTGAATTCTACATAGGATTAGAAGAATGCAAAATTATTATTATTATTATTAGTTTTGTGTTGGCCATACAGCATGTGAGATCTTAGTTCCCTGGCTAGAGATTGAACCCGTGCCCCTTGCAGTGGAAGCCCAAGTCTTAACCACTGGACTACCAGGGAATTTCCCAAAAGTTATTTTCTTATCCCACTCTTCCTCACTGGGCTCTCCTCCCTGCCCTGGAAAACACATACACACACCACACACACAACCACACACACACACACACACACACACACACACACACACACACACACACACCCTAACCTCCAGGTCAAAGTTTTCACTGCCCAGAGGAAAGGCAGTCCATCTTCTAAAGCGAAGAGCAGTAAGAAGATAATTCTTGGGTTCTTAGCTTCCAGGCCCAGGTGATGAAAGATTCATTTCAGGGCTCTTCAAGGACAACTGTGACCCTGTGTCATTTGACCTTGCCTAATTTCAAAGGTGTGTGGGGCAAAGCTGTGCCCTTGCCAACTTTAAAACAGAAAGGCCTTTGGAGCTGTCACAACTAGAAGGATGCTACTGGCATTTAGTTTGGTGGGGAGGGAGCTACAAGGGAGGTAAAGTCTTTTTCAAGGTGCTAGGCAGTCTTTGTCTCAAAGATCTGTCCCCAACATGCCACCGGAGTGTCCTTCGAGAAACGCTCTAACCCCCCATGGCGTCAGGTCCAGATGCACTGCGCATACACATCATTGAGAAAAACACGCAGAAACAACCACATCCCCTCCTGTGATCATGGTGCTGGACACATGCTCAGTCAAGGCCATTGAAATGCACGCAGACCTCTCTGCAAGGACATCTGGACCATGGAGGTTTCAACCTAGGATGTGCATCAGAATTCCCTCTGAAGCTTAAAAAAGCATCAGTACAGGTGACAGCGCCCTGCAAAAGCCCGCTTGGCTGTGCTGTCGCTGTTTCCAAAGGCTGTTCTGCGTGTAGACTGGGGGCCATGTCCCCGAAAACCTTTGTCAGCCCTGCTGAAGACAGTGCACCAGCGACAAAGCATTTTAAAAAGGTCAAATATGAAGCTTCCGTCCACCTGCTGGAAGGTTGAAGAGCTCATGGCGTTTGGGGGGCGGGGAGGAAGAAATCCAGTGACTGCAAACTCGACGGAGTGTTAGATGCTCCTCGAGCTCTGATGTTTCCTCTTCTTAGTCCCCAGATGGGGCCCTGGATTCCAGGTTTAAGCGGCTGTCTGTTCTAAGCTCCCCCTCTCCCTCCACTGCCCCTTTCCCGGGTCATGAGCTGAAAGGGTTTAGGGAACAAGCTCGCCCACCTCCAAACATTGTCTCACCCAAGACATCGCCAGGCCTAGTTCTCATCAGGACCAGCTCACAGCACTGTCACATTCTGGGACTTTGCCTTTTTTGAAGATGCAGTTTGTTTTTTAAAGAGGTGACTCCACACCCGAAGAAAGTGACTTGTGAGTCAACCCTCCGATTCCTTAATGCTGTGTCTTGGCTGTATGAAAATAGCATTTCCATGTGCTTCCTCATTCTTAAGACGCCTCCTTTCTTTTTTTTTTTTTTCCTTTTCCTTTTATTGAAGTATAGTTCACTTACAATAGCGGTGATTTACAGTAGCGTGTGAGTTTCAGGGGTACAGCAAAGCGATTCAGTTATACATATATATGTATGTATCCATATTCTTTTCTTTTCTGGTTCTTTTCTATTACAGGTTATTATAAGATATTGAATATAGTTCCTTGTGCTACACAGTAAATCCTTGTTTAAAATGTCTCCTTTCTTAGGCTGTCCCCGAAGCTTCCAGCCGATGCCCGTTATGTCTCACTGGCCAAGACTGGGTCACAGTCCCCTCCCTCCTCCCCCGCCCAGTGACGAGGGGGCTTGGAAACCTAGTGATGAGCTTCTCTAACCCCTGAGGCTGAGACTGTACCAGAGAAAAGGTTTTGGGAAGCGGTACTGGATAGGCAGCGGGCAGCAGCTGCACCTTTTCTCCTCCAGGCTCTTCTTGGAGGAGGTGCCACTTCCTGACCGGGGCCACCACCTCTCAGCACCGTCCCTTCATCCCCAGGATGGTCCAGCCTGCCGGCCGGTCCCCCTCCCTGCAATGCTCGGTCCCCTGGCATTCTGGAACTCCACACTCTTCCAGATCTCTCCCACCTCTCGAGGGACTTCTTGCCACCCCCCCCACCTTAAGTGTTGGAGTCCCTGTGCATTGTCCCAGCGGCACATCTTGTGTTCTGTAGGCTCCCAGGATGTCTTCGTCCACACCCACGGCTTTGTGCTGCTCACTCCCAGCTCCACGTAGATGCCCCACAAACTCTGAACACACAGCCTACCTGAAGGGAAAGGCCACTTTCCGATCCAGACCTGTTCCTCCTCCCCGGGTCCCTTTGACGGGGCTTGTTGCCACCCGCCACCCCATCAAGCCAGAAGACAGATATCCTATTGGTTTTACCATCTACACATTTCATCTGTCTCACATCCCACTGCCACCACTGGTGCAGGACGGCTGCCAGAGGGCAAGTAACATGACAGCGAGTGGCCTGGCCACCAGAGCCCGCCCCGCTTTTCGCTTTACCTCCTCACTGCCCCGTAAGTGACGTGGGGTGCAGACTCAGAAGGCTCCCACTGCCAGTGTGCTCTAGGGAGGGAGACCCGGTTGTAACTTCCCCTCTGTGGACAGGTTGGAAACCAGGCCTACAATTGTTCTGTATCCTCCACCTTGACCCCCAAAATGGCAGCTGCCAAAGGGTCATGTTTCCACAGTTCTCAGAATGGACACTGGGTGGGCTGAGGCTACAGTGGATTCACTGGGTAAACTGGGGACAAGCTTGTCACTGTCACCATTTGCTGCCCTCTCGCGTGCACTGCAGGTCTTTGGGAATTTTCCATTTTTCTTTTCAGGTCGTGTTTTCCAGGCATCATATTCCTATTAATTCCTTACAGATACTTTGAAACAAAGTCACATAGGAAACTCCTCAGGGGAAATTACTATAAACTAGGCAAAATATATGGTTTTATCAGAGTAATGCAAATTCTTTGTAGCAAAACATGGAAAATGCACAAAAGTAAAATACACAGAAGTATGAAGGTTTACTTAAAATTTAATTCCTCATACTTCCACCATCCAGAGATGGTTATTACCTTAAGATTTTGTTAATTTTCCTTGTAATTTTTTCTTGCAATATACATGTGTGTATACATAGAGTGAACACAATCTTATACACACAACAAAAATATGTATAGTTATCTTGCGTTTAGAAAATTGGAATCCTTCTACTTCTCTTGTAACATGTGCTTCTTACTATATTTTGAACATTTTCCTCTGAAAATGGATTTCATGTAGCTTTTTGAATTACCTTTCAGGAAGATTGTAGCAATGTGACCTTCATCCAGCATCTTACCAGCCTTGACTTTTATCCAAGAGGAGGAAGAGGGATTCATACACATTTCTGAAGGAGTATGAATTGATATGGCCTCTGTGAAGGGCACTTTGTTGGTTGCTATCTGAATTACAAACAAACAAACTGTCTCAGCAAGTCAGTTGCTGGTAATCAATCCTACAGATGTATTTGTACCTGTGCAAACTGTTTTGTATTTTTTACTATGGTATTGAAAAGTGAAAATTTGGAAACAACCTCAGTGAACACCACATGGAACTGGCTAAGTGATTTATGGTGGACTGGCTGGCTTTTACACAGCCTTAAAATGGGGACTGTCTTTATGAACACATGTGGAAAAGAATGCCAAGATACATTGTTAAGTGAAAAGGTATGAAACAGTTTGTATGGTATGTTTTTATTTGTGTAAAGAGGAAGCTATTGCTTACACACACACACACACACACACACACACACACACACACACACAGATCATCTGAAGAGTACAAAGTGACCGTACATACTAGTCGCTCTTGGGGAGGAAAAGTGGGGAAAGGATGAGGGATAATTTTCATTATATATCTTGATATTTTTGGAATTTTGAAACGTTAAAGTATTACCAGTTCAAGAAATAAATTTAAACACAACCTTAATTCTTTCAAATTAAAAAAAAAAAAATGTCTCCTTTCTTAAAGACAGTTTATTTTTTAAAGAGGACACTTCAAAATTAGTTTTTTCTGAATATACAGCCTTCAGAGTACATTTAAGTATCTTCTTCCTCCACCCAACTCAAAACTTCATGACCCAGATTGTCTCTCTCTCTCTTTTTTTGATGTGTAGTTGATGTAACATTATATGTTTCAGATGTTCAACAGAGTGATTCACAATTTTTAAAGGTTATACTTCATTAATAGTTATTATAAAATATTGGCTATATTTCCTGTGCTGTATAATATATCCTTCTAGCTTTTTAAAAAATTAATTAATTAAATTTATTTATTTTAATTTATTTATTTTATTGGCTGTGTTGGGTCTTTGTTGCTGCACATGGGCTTTCTCTAGTTGTGGTGAGCATGGGCTACTCTTCATTGTGGTACACGGGCTTCTCGTTGCCATGGCTTCTTTTGTTGCAGAGCACGGGCTCTAGGCATGTGGGCTTCAGTAGTTGCGGCACGTGGGCTCAGTAGTTGTGGCACACAGGCTTAGCTGCTCTGAGGCATGTGGGATCTTCCCGGACCAGGGATCGAACCCATGTCCCTTGCACTGGCAGGTGGATTCTTAACCACTGCGCCACCTAGGAAGCCCTAGCTTATTTTTTTATACAATGAAGTTTGTACCTCTTAACCCCCTACTCCTATCTTTCCCCTCCCCTCACCCTCTCCCCACTGGTAACCACTAGTTTGTTCTCTATATCTGTGAGTCTGCTTCTTTCTTGTCTGTTTTGTTTTTTGGGTTCCACATGTAAGTGATGTCATCTAGTATTTGTCTTTCTCTGTTCTACTTATTCCACTTAGCAACATGCCCTCCACGTTCATCCACATTGTTGCAAATGGCAAGATTTCCAGATGGTATTTCATCTTTTCTGCTGAATTGCAGTCTTCCTTGATGGCAAGGTTGCATGTCCTCTGCAACCTTGGACCCTCCCCCAGAGTCTAGCTTAGTGCCAGCAATAATCAATAAATATTCATTGCACTGAGCAACGCTGAACTGAATTGAGTCAAAGTATCACCTCCTTCCCTTTAATCAACTGGTCTCATCCCCCAAATCTCTTGTGTCTTGCCCTCTATAGGTTGATGGTTATTTGTTGAATGAAGGACCAGGGATGGGTGATCTCAGTCGCCCATGGCCTTACTTGTGCATTGGGTGCTTGGTGTGCAGTGGTTGATATACAAGTAAGTCTGTACAGTGGGAGGGATGATGGGATCTTTTTTGCCTGAAGCAGGGATATAAATTCTATCCTCCCTCAGGACCAGCTGGTTCTGAGATTCTCAGATGGCCTACAGAGAATTATAGAATCTATATTTGCATCTTCATCTCTATGTCTACATCTATGTCTATAGAATCTCCTCAATCTGTGTGTCTGCTAGATTCTCCAGAATACACTGATGCTTGACTACAGTCAGTGGATAAATGTACCATTTGGATTGGAAGATGCTCCGGGGGCCACCTGGAACAGAGGACAAAGAAAACAGAGCCAGCCGTGTGCCCTGATGGGTGTGATCAGCCTCTAGGGAGCCTCTGCTCTAAAATGAGATGATGGAATGAGATGAGACGGTCTGGAAGGTCTCATCTACGTAGAGGATTCTGTAGTCGGTTGACAGATGCCTAGAAATGGAATCACAGTGCGTCGTGCCAGTTTGATCAGCAAACGACCTGAACAGGGTGATACGTGGGGAAAGGAGGCATCAGACGCCACGTGGTCTTACTCTCCGTGATTATATTATGACCTTTGTAACTTACATGGTCAATGTCAGCTCTAAGCCATCAACCCCCTAAGTGGTATTTGTGCAAAGTGACATCTGAAGTTTTCATTTACTCTGGGAAGTTTAGCCCCTCTTTTCCAAATGCTAAAACTGGGGCCCAGGAAGTGGTCTGGTACTAGGTGTTGAACTTCGACTCCACCTCCCCAAAATGACTGTGAAGAGCAATGAATTTGAGACCCGCCTTGCTAGCCGAGGGCAAAGCCTCCACCAGGGCAAGACCGAGGTCTCGTGATTCCTGGCCTTGCTCTTCTTCAAAATACCGGATTGTGCCCACAGTGTGTCAGAACCCAAGTGGCCCACCTGTGACCCTAATGTTGAGATGTGGCCGTTTGGAGTTACTTTTCACCTGTGTTTCTGACAGTTGGAAGGTCCCAATCTTTACCCTGCAAGATGATAGAGGAAAATCATGACTTGGAGACTTTCTGTGACCGTGAAACGCTGCCACAGGAGGCCGTCGCTGTTCCGGGAAGGGGGCCGTGCAGCTGGGGGCGGGCAGGAAGGCTCCAGTCCGAGCAGCCAGCTCAACTTTCCCCGATGGTGGGAACAGCATAGTTGGGGGCAAAAAGGAGGGGTGTCCTTTCTCCTCTGACCTTATCCAGGGCCTGCATCTCACACTCAGTGTGTCCTAGGAAGATACAGCTGACACAGGACCGGAAAACTTTCACCAAGAAAGCTGCTAACGAAAAGATGATCACAGTGTAAACCATTGACTTATAATCATTTTACGCTCAGATGCTTCTGGAACATTTGATCCACAAGCATTGGTTGATTCTTACTGTGTGTCACACAGGGCTCTGGGCACTTGGGCGTTGGTGGCATTCGTGCCGTATGAAGTCCCTGGAGTCAGAGCTGTCCGTGGTGATATACTAAGCAGCTGAGATTATGGATCTGAACATTCATTTCTGAAAATCAAACGTCACTCCTTCATAATCAGATTTTTTATTACGTGAAACTAGACACCACCTGCACAGCTGTCATACCAAAACATCCTTGTGTAGAGTAAGAGCCAGGATATTGGTTTGCTGATAGCAAACACCCCCTCCAGGGCTGCCTCCCGACCCCAAGCTGTGAAGGGGTATCCCTCTCACCATCTGAAAGGCACCTGTGACATAAAAGCTGGGTTGGCAGACTTCCCTGGTGGCACAGTGGTTAAGAATCCACCTGCCACTGCAGGGCACACGGGTTCGATCCCTGGGCCGGGAAGATCCCACATGCCACGGAGCAACTAAGCCTGTGGACCACATCTACTGAGCCCATGTGCTACAGCTACTGAAGCCCTCACACCTAGAGCCTGTGCTCTGCAACAAGAGAAGCCACTGCGCTGAGAAGCCCGCACACCACAACGAAAAGTAGCCCCCACTCTCCGTAACTAGAGAAAGCCTGCGTGCAGCAACAGAGACCCAACACAATCAAAAATAAAATATAAATAAATAAATAAATAAATAAATAGGGTTACCTTAAAAAAAAAAAAGCTGGATTGGCTCCAGTGAAAGTAACCATGGGAAAGTTAATGTAGGGAGCTGAAATGGGCTTCAGAAGGGCTGGCCTCATCCTATACGTTTCTAAGTCAGCTCCCCCCAACTGGGGAGAGAGTCAGAAAAATGCCCCCCTACGGGGCAGGTGAGGCCAACACTGCATGCCACGTTTCTGGGCATCTTTTCAAGGCCTCGTTGCCAGGTTGTGCCAGGCTATGGGGTTTCCTGGGCTGGCTGATCTGAGCCCTTTGGGACCGGAAAGGCTGCTTTGTGGGTAATCAGGTGATACACCGTGTTCCTCCTCACTACGGTGTGCATGCCAAAGGGACGCGTGGGATCCTGGTGGCATTCGTACGGCTGGTGCTGGGAGAAGATTACTCATCAGGGAAAGTAATGATGGAATTAAAAATGGATACTCCAAGCTGCCACCAAAGAAGTGTCCACTGAACTTGACAGAGAGATGCATTTGCAGCGATGATGTCAGACAGATCATTCCAGTATATAGTTTCCCAAGACTTGCAAGTACAGTCAGTCATTAAGATTCTGTATGTAGCTGAAAAATCTGGGGTTTGGAACAGGAAATCATTTTTGGCAAGCTTTTGGGGTATTTTTGTGTGGGGCCACCCCTCCAGTTAACCTAAGAAGTTATTCTCCCACAAACCAGTTCATCTTACCACGGAAGCTCTTACAATGACCGCCCCCCTCTCTTTTGCTCTTCTCATCCTTTTAGGCAATGGATTTGGAAGTCCCCGTGTTGGCGAGAAACATCCCTGGGAACGCCGCGGTGGTGAAGCACGAAGTTACAGGATTGCTGTTTTCTGACCCTCAGGTAAAGGAGAGCGATTTCCCCGCGTTCAGCTGGTCCGAGTAGTTTTCATCTGCGTGCGGTTCAGAGTCTGTGATTTGCGTCTCTGTGACTGGCTCTCGGTGGTCCCTTTATAACCAGTAGAAGAGTGTGTGGAGTGCAGTGTCACTGTTGTCAGCCAGGCAGCCACCTGGGTGTGTCACTGAAAGAAACCTGGGGACTTTCCAGAAACATGAAACCTGGGTTCTATTTCTGATGCCGCTGGTAATACGTGTGATTGTGAGCAGGTCACTTCCCCTTTTAGATGTCTGGATTTCTGGTTTCTTCTTTTTTTTTTTAATTAATTCTATTGATGTATAGTTGATTTACAATGTTGTGTTAATTTCTGCTGTACAGCACAGTGACTCAGTTATACATTTATATATATTCTTTTTCGTATTCTTTTCCCTTATGGTTTATCACAAGATATTGAGTCTAGTTCCCTGTGCCGTGCAGTAGGACTTGGTTGTTTATCCGTCCTACATACAGTAGTTTGCATCTGCTAACCCCAAACTCCCAAATGGGTTTATGGTTTCTGAAGCAGGTACTCTTCAGATACAATCCTACACTGCTAGGACACCTCCTGGTGTTCAGAAGACTGCCATATATCTGATCCCTTGCAATCCTTCAAAACAATGTACAGAAGAGGCACTGCAGTTGTGTGCTTTTTTAAAAATTATTATTATTTATTGATTTTTGGCTGCGTTGGGTCTTCGTTGCTGCACACGGGCTTTCTCTAGTTGTGGCGAGCAGGGGCTGTTCTTGGTTGCGGTGCACCGGTTTCTCATTGTGGTGGCTTCTCTTTCTGTGGAGCACGGGCTCTAGGCACGTGGGCTTCAGTAGTTGTGGTGTGCAGGCTCAGTAGTTGTGGCGCATGGGCTTAGTTGCTCCATGGCATGTGAGATCTTCCCGGCCCAGGGATCGAACCCTTGTCCCCTGCATTGACAGGCGGATTCTTAACCACTGCGCCACCAGCAAAGCCCCTGCAGTTGTGTTTATACATGTAGGTGTCTGATACGTGTATGTATCTGAAGTAAAAATGAAGGCCGGTGCAGCTGACGGTGGGTACAGCTGGTGGACCCAGTGTCATCTGGGGCACTCGTGTGCCAGGACCTCCCAGGATGTGTGTGCATCTCCCGTTCATGAGATGCTGAGGTTCCAAGGATGTGCCCTTGAACCCCTGGGGCCCTGTGCAGGGCATGTCTTCAGGCTCTGATTTCTCCTCTACACGAGGGAGCTAATTATAACTGCACATAGAGGTGTGATGTGGGCAGAGCCGTGGGCATGGTACGCAGTCAGGCAGTAAAAAAAAAAAAAAAAAAAAGAATCTTAGGCCCCTCATTTCCATCATTTGTTCTTTGTCTTTAGATTTAAAAATTAGGTTCTATGCATCATCATCTTTATGAAAACCCATGTTATATGCAGAAGTGAAGGGATTAATACTTAAAAGCTCGGGTCAACTCCAATATTTGAAAATTCCGTTTTTCAGTTTTCCTGCAGCAGATGTTTCATCCCAGATCACTTTCCCTTCGCCTTAGTATAATTACAGGTCACTGCATTTCACTGCCTTCTTATTACAGAGTCACAGGGACAAGATGGGCGCCAGCTTCCCCAGGGGAGGGGCAGGATTGCAGGTAGTCCAGGCCAGGTATGGTGTGGATGCAGCCGCTCACCTGGGAAGCAAAGGTCAGGCCCAGGGATTATCTGTGCTTGTCTAACAAAAGGCACATCAACACTAATGCCTTTCCTTTGAATAGTAACCCCTAACGGCCAAAACAATACCAGGACAGGAAGAGCGTGTAGTGGTTCCTCGCTGATTCCTTAGACAAAGGCGTATTGCTTTTTACCATATTCTGCATCTCTCAACATCAATGCCAGCCAAGCTGGAGGTCATAGAATATTGTCTCCCCATGGGCAAAGAGATTTTATTTTCATCTCCCCAAACACAATGCCTATTTATTTTATAGCTCAATTTCAGTGCACTACAATTTTATCAGTGAGTGTCTGAATAGCCATCACTTATAAATGGGTGTATCAGGTCCAACGCTAGAACAAGAGCAGTTTGGCTATCCTGAGTTCATTTCATGTTCCTTGTAAGGCATTCCTTTTAATATTTGCAAATAATTGTCCTATCTCTGACATGTCCAAGTTATTTCTGCTGGGTACCGACTTCCTGTGAGTTACCAGACACAGCCCTGCAGCACTCACAAAGTTCAGGCGTGGGCTTATTTTGATTCCAGCACTTTAATGTTACTTTGACAAAGGATGTTAAAAAAAATAAAACGCTCTAGGTTTCATATGGAGGGAGGCTGCTTTTTTTTTCTTTTTAACACATTTTGAAAAGTGCGCTAGACACGGATGTCACACGTGTCTTTGTTTTATAGTCGCAATCAGACTCGACCTAGCGTGGAGTGAGAGCTGTTTCCTCGAAAACAAAGGTGCATTTTCTATAAGTCAGTGGCTGTGGTTACAGTCATCTCGGCTCAGAAGTTCAGATGAAATTAACCACTGATTTGTTGTCGGTGTTTGCAAGGTTTGTTTCAGATGTGTATTCAAATATGTGTTCAAGGCTCTGTCTCACTTGTTAAGAAGGAACTTCCGTGCCACGGTGTCAGCCTCATAAAGTTATCATCTATCTATATGATAATGCATAGATAGATAGATAGATAGATGATAGATACATATCAAATGCAGAAAAATCATTTTTTTGATTTTCAACAAAATGATGATTAAAAATATTCAGCTGTGGTGGGAACAAAATAATCTCTATTTTTATATACCTCAGCCTTACAAAACCTTAATTTGAGTGAAGCTTTCCAAACCTACTAAACATTGATTTTTTTTTGGTACTGTGACAATCTCATTCTTTTTCTTTTTCTTTTTTTTTTTAATTAATTAATTTATTTTTTGGCTGCGTTAGGTGTTTGTTGTTGTGTGCGGGCTTTCTCTAGAGGCTTCAGTAGTTGCGGCACATGGACTCAGCAGTTGTGGTGCGCGGGCTCAGTTGCTCCGCTGCATGTGGGATCTTCCTGGATCAGGGTTTGAACCCGTGTCCCTTGCATTGGCAGGCAGATTCTTAACCACTGCGCCACCAGGGAAGTCCCTCTTTTTCTTTTTAAGAAGAAAAGAGCTGAGCTATTTTATGGCTGCCTTTTATAGCTTCAAAATTAAAATCCATTTGACATTTAATAGAAACTGTGAATCCATAGTCTCTCTCAAGGACAGACTTTTGAGGTGTGGCCCAACCTAATGTCGCTGGGAGGTGCTGCTTGTTTTTTAGGCAACTATAGAAAAAAATCATAACTTTCGGAATAATAACGATGACAGCTAACATTTATCGTGTACGTATTATGCTCCGGCTGCTGTTCTTCGCATTCAGCATAAATTTACACTTTGATTAAGACTGTCTCATTGTAAAACTTTGACAATCAATCCACAATTTCATGTTTGGAAGAAGGGAGGCGTGTTGGAGACATGCCAGCTTCCACACTTTTGTTCAGGCAGAAGCTTGGATCTGGAGTGTTCCTCTGTGAAATCTGAGTGATCCTGGACTCGGTTCTTCTTCCTGTGCTCATTCCTTGATCCGTAAGCTGGAGATAATGATGCCTGTCTTTGGGGAATAACAGAAAGCATGTGGGCTCGGAGGAGAGCTACGTGGACATAGAGTTGATCGTATTCACGGTGCTGACTGCTGGGTGAAGTCATCCGCTGCCCCTGGGGAGCTCTTAGGTTTAAGCAGCGGAATTAGGCTCAGTGCAGAGAGACGTTCTCCTTGTGGAATCTGGCCAGCATCTTGCAGCGTATCATTTCTCTCCTTCTTTTTATTTTTTATTTAAAACAATTTGTAACTTTTTAACCAAACATTTAGAATTCTTGGATGTTAAATACGCCTATGATGTGCAAGCCCCTAACCAGTCCCTCCGGAATGTAAAAGCACAGATGCAGGGATGTCCAGTCTTGATTGGATTGCCACTTAAGCTGAAAGGAAACTCAGGGCAAACTATGCGTGAATGAAATTGGAAGTCAGTCCTACATTTATTTACATGGATTTGTCCATAAGGCGACCATATTGTTCATTGTGCAAAACCAGGATAGCTATGAGAGTAAAGGGGGTGTTATTGATAACTTTGCTGGGATGACACTGTGAACCTGTCCTAAATAATGCAGGTAAGGACCGTCTTCTTGAAGAGCTGAGATCAGATGTAAGGCTGGTATTTGCTAGGGAACAGAGGTGCATCCAGCCACGTATGTTACAGTTTTCTAATACTCACGTTGAAAGAAAATAAAAAGAAACAGGTGAAATTCCTATCAATAATATATTTAATTTAGCATCATCCATCCAAACTTGCATCATCTCAACGTGTAATCTATATAAATAGTTTTTAATGAGATCCTTACATTCTTTTATTTTTTCGAGCCTCTGAAATCCCATGTGTGTTTTACACACCGGCTCATCTCAATCTGGAGATTAAATTTGTATTGAAATACTTGGTTCGCACCAAGACTCCATACCATTGGCAGTTGAAAAAGTAGATTCACGTATGCAGGTTGTTCCAAATATACTTGAAAAGTTTTGTGGTACCTGAATAGAGCACCAGTTTTAAAATTTGAATTTAAGTGCATTCAAGTGAATGGGGGACACTGGCCACATTTCCAGAGCTCAGAGTGAGCAGTGGCGGCTGCATGCTGGGCGGCGCTGCTCTCAGGAGAGGGAGTGAGTGATGGGGCAGGTGGTCCCAGCCGGGCTTCCTCTGTGGGCTGGACACCATTGTAGGGACCTTGCTCATTTCTCTTACTAATCCTCCCAGTAACCCCCGAGGGTGTTACCATGGTGATCCCAGAGAGGATAAGGCATTTGCCTTAGAAGCTCAGCTGGAGGTGGCAGGGCAGGGAGTCCAACCAGCAGCGCGGCCACCCCTGAGAGCGTCTGCATGTGATTCTTCATGTGGCGGCCTCTCCCTCTGTCTCTGTCTTTCCTTCTCTGTCTGCTTCTGTCTCCCTTTGTCTCTGTCTCTGTCTCTGTCTCTCCTTCTTTCTCTGTCTCTGTTTCTCCCTCTGTCTGTCTTTCCTTCTCTGTCTGCTTCTGTCTCCCTCTGTCTCTGTCTCTCCCTCTGTCTCTCCTTCTTTCTCGTCTCTGTTTCTCCCTCTATCTCTGTATGCCTCTGTCTCTCCCCCTCTGTCTCTGTCTCTCACTCTCTGTCTCTCCCTCTCTCTGTCTTTGTGTGCCTCTCTCCTTCTTTCTCTGTCTCTGGTTCTGCTGTGTCTCTGGCTCTCCCCCACTTTGCTCTGTGTGTCTCTCCTCCTCTCTGGTCTCTGTTTCTCTCTCTCTGTGCCTCTCTCATCTCTGTCTCTCCTTTCTTTATCTCTTTTTCTGTATTTCCCTCTGTTTCTTTCTCTCTCCCTCTATCTGTGTCTCTCTCTGTGTCTCCCTCTGTCTCTGTGTCCTTCTCCATCTCTCTCTCTGTCTCCCTCCCTGCCCTCCTCTGTTGTTTGGGGAGAGAGGGGGCACTTTTCCATGGGACCATCCTCTAAAAGCATCCTGCAGAATGAACCTCTTTCTAAGGCCAGTCCTACTTTGCTTCTCTGCCTGTGGCTGGCCCCTGGGGTCAGAACGACCCTGATGGCGGGGTGGGGGCTGGGAGTGGGGACAGGGATGCCCCCAGTGGCCCCGGTACTGAGCGGTGCTACATGGAGGAGTCGGGCTTTGGCCAGGTGAGGAGGACAAGAATGGAACCACCAGGTGGGGCTCGCTGCTTAGAAAAGGCCAGGCCAGGCTGGGAGCCAATCAGGGATGAGCTCAGGGCCCTTCCTGGCTCTGGTCCAGGGTCCTGGTTCTGATGCAGGGTCCTGTGCTCTTGGCCAGCAGGCAAAGTCTGACATTCTCTTAAAATAGGAGGAAGAGAGGATAGTTTTTCCTCCGCTTGTGGCCTCTGCACCCGCCTTTACGAGGCAGGAGACAGCATCTCTGACCTGACCTTCTGACCCGACCTCTGCTAGCCGCCCGTGTCTCACAGGCTACGAGTGCAGTTCTCCGACCTGCCGGCCGTGCACATCCCCTCTGCGTGTGAATGAGCACATTGTGGTTAGGGGGCTTTTTTTTTTTCTTTGAAAGTGAGAATTTTTAGTTACTTTATTAAATATATTCAATTTCAAAGCTTTGACCATCCCTAATCACCATGATGCAATATATGTGTCCATGTGTTAAAAAATACACATTCACCTTATCCTCATTCACCCCCAATCTACCACCCTGTTCCCCACGCCATATTCTCCATCCCCCACCCTGTGCTTTTCCATTGTAACCCTCAGTACAGTTCACATGTACACACTTGCTTTTATTGTCCATGGCCTCCCTGCCTGAGTGGATGCCCCCCAGGGTGGTGGTCACGCTTGTTTATTCACACGGCTCGTCGTGGTGGTCCTGGCACAAATGGCTGCTCAGTAACTATTGGGAGAGGTAGTTACAACAGGGAATTAAAGGGATAACCTTTCTGGCAAACACCTTTGGTTATTTTAGTTTGATGTGAATCTACACTGCAGGCCACCCAGATGTAGTTGAACTGCTTTCTTTTCCTATTTTCTTTGCAAAGTAGCAGATAATAGCCTCAGCCCCGAACTCTGCTTGGACTCTGAGGTGTCCCTCCCTAGATGGTTCTTTCCACGGCTTCGCTGAAGTCAGCGTTCCTTGGGTGACACTGCCAGTTAGTGTCACGTTCATGCCATCTCCCCAAAGCATGACCAGGATGACTTAATTGCATAATTACTTGCACATTTCTTGCAGGTTTTGCTCTTTCCCTCTGACTTGGAGCTGCCAGTAACGTGTCCACCAGAACCATCTCCTGGGTCCACCTCTTCTTTCCAAGCCTTTCCTCACTTTCTTCCCTTTCCTTCCTGATGTCCTCCTCTTCCCTGCCTCCAAGGCAGCCAGGGTAGCAAGAGCATCTTTCTGTGTATTTGAGATGATGCTCTGATGGGAATCTGGGAAGCAAGAGAGTGAGAAACACAGAGAATGTTCACTCTCCCTGCTTTTAGCTTAATCAGTAGTTCCCAAATCTCATTGATCTGTGTGTAGCCTTGTGTGTTTGCTCATTCTTCCTGTGAAACAGCTAGACCCGGAGGAGAAGGACTTCAGCTCTGGGGCTGCACAGTCTTGAGTTTAATTCCCATTTCTGCCACTTACTGCTGTGTTACCTCAGCAGGTTCCTGGACCTCTCTGTGCACTGTTTCTTTCTGTGTGAAAAGAGTCAGTCATAGCACAGAGTCCTCATCCCTTTTCTGCAATTCTGAAATCCAAAAAGCACTTGAAAAACAATTTTATTTTTAGTAAGTCGGGTGCCAAAACTTATTTGGCAGCAAACTTGTGTCTGAGCTGATGTGAAGTTATTCGTGGCTTTGTTTATCCTGCTTGGTGGGACGATTCTTACGTATGATTTGGAAGTTCTGGTGTGTTGTTTATGGGACTCTGCCCTAGATCTGCTGGAGGGCATATGTTACTAAAAGGGTACATAGACCATCTTATTAAAAACCCCAAATCCTGGATTCTGAAACATGACGGGTTACCTGGGTGTAAGCTCTTGATAAATGTTGGCTATTGTTATTATCAAATTCTGGCCAATTCTGGCCACCGATGTGAGGCTCTTAACCAGAAACCAGGTGTCCTTATTGAGAAGTTAGAGGACAGGTTGGCATCTCACTGAGGCTTTCACCTTGACTCAACCAGGCACAGAAGAGAACGGAAGGGCAGTTCACTTTCTCACCAAGTGGTCCACGGTCATTCACTGCCCTCTTCCCGCTACCTCTCGTGGGCAGCCCGAGAACAGTGGTCTAGATCACATGCCAGAGCTTCTGGCGCTCTGCCCCATCACTCCTGGGTATCGCTGGGCTCGCGACCTGGCTATGAGCTGGCTTGTTAGATGCGAGCTCAGGAGTTGTCCTATAAAAGGGTCTCAGTTTGCAGTGTGAGCGAACAGGACTCACAGCCAGACTCTGCAGAGACCAATCTTGGAAGGGACGGGTGGGAAAGAGCCAGATCAAGCTCCCAGCTGCCGCCATTCGTGGCCACAGGTCAAGGTCAGAGGCCTGAGCCCCTGCCACCCTCTCCGGCTCTGCCTCAGGCAGGCGGTGGGGATGGGGATGATCTACTGAGAAGCTGCTTCTAACCCTACCCAGGGTGGTTTCTCCTGCGCCATCATCTGCACAGATTCTCGTGGCTGGTTTTGATATTTGAAGTCAACCCTTCTCTCTAACCATTGTGTTATCACATGAGCAAGCAGACCCTCCCCAAACTCAGTTATCGCTGCTGCAAATTTAAAAGATAGGCTGACTATGGAGAACAGTATGCAGGTTCCTTGAAAAACTAAAAACAGAGTTGCCATATGATCCTACAACTGCACTCCTGGGCATATATCCAGAGAAAATTATAATTCAAAAAGATGCACGCTCCCCAGTGTTCACAGCAGCACTATTCACGATAGCAAGACATGGAAGCAACCTAAATGTCCATCAACAGAGGAATGGATAAAGATGTGGTACAAATACACAATGGAATACTACTCAGCCATGAAAAAGAATGAAATAATGCCATTTGCAGCAACATGAATGGACCTAGAGGTTATCATACTAAGTGAAGTAAGTCAGAGACAAATATCATAGGATATCACTCATATGTGGAATATAAAATATGACAGAAATGAATTTATTTACAAAAATGAAATGTGCTCACAGACATAGAAAACAAACTGATGGTTACCAAAGGGGAAAGGTCGGAGGGCCTAAATTAGTAGTTTGGGGTTAACAGATACACACTCCTATATATAAAATAGATAAACAACAAGGTCTTACTGTATAGCACAGGAAACTATATTCAGTATCTTGTAATAAACTATAATGGAAAAGAATCTGAAAAAGAATATGTATATATATTTGTGTAACTGAATCACTTTGCTATACACCAGAAACTAACACAACATTGTAGATCAACTATACTTCAAAAAAAAAAAATAGGCTGGAGGTTTATCCTGAATAACTCTGAGACTATCTGCACGTTTCTATTAGTGGTCCCCACTTGACCCAACAGCAGGAGTCATCTAGGGAACAGCTAATGTATGCAGGCTGTTGAGATTATTGTGTGGCCACATTGACACACACACCATTGTGAATGCTGGCATTTGGACAGAGCTTAAAACTCGAGCAGTGAGGGACTTCCCTGGTGGTGCAGTGGTTTAGAATCCACCTGCCAATGCAGGGGACGTGGATTTGATCCCTGGTCTGAGAAGATCCCACATGCTGAGTAGCAACTAAGCCCATGGGCCACAACTACTGAGCCCATGTGCTGCAACTACTGAAGCCCGCGAGCCCAGAGCCTGTGCGCTGCAACAAGCAAAGCCACTGCAATGAGAAGCCCGCACACCACAATGAAGAGTAGCCCCCACTCGCTGCAACTAAAGAAAGCCCATGTGCAGCAATGAAGACCCAACACAGCAAATAAATAAATAAATAAATAAATAAATAAATACCTCGACCAGCAAATGGTGTTGTCTGTAAGAAAAATAGAACAGACACGTGTATGTCATTTTTCTAGATGGCTCTTGAAGTGTGATTCTCATAACTTGCAGTTTTCAATAACATGACTCTATTCTGTGGCCAAATAACTCGTGTAAAATAAAGTACGCACAATGGTCTGTCTCAGACCAGTGGTTTTCTTTTTTTTTTTTTTTTTCAGCTCTTTATTGGAATATAATTGCTTTACACTCTTGTACCAGCTTATGAGGTATACCAAAGTGAATCAGCTGTATTTATACACATATCCGCATATCCCCTCCCTCCTGCCACTCCCTCCCCCCCTCCCTGTCCTGGCTCTCTAATACATCACCCATCATCGAGTTGATCTCCCTTTGTTATGCAGCAACTTCCCACTAGCTATCTGTTTTACGGTTGGTAGTATATATATGTCTATGCTACTCTCTCACTTCGTCCCATCTTCCCCTTCGCCCCCTGCCCCTCAAACCTCGTGTCCTCCAGTCCATTCTCTGCATCTACATCCTTATTCTTGTCCTGTCACTGGGTTCCTCAGTACCATTTTTTTTTTTAAGATTCCGTATATATGAGTTAGCATACAATATTTGTCTTTCTCTTTCTGGCTTACTTCACTCTGTATGACAGACTCTAGGTCTATCCACCTCATTACATATAGCTCCATTTCATTCCTTTTTATAGCTGAGTAATATTCCATTGTATATATGTGCCACATCGTCTTTATCCATTCCTCTGTTGAGGGGCATTTAGGTTGCTTCCATGTCCTGGCTATTGTAAATAGTGCTGCAATAAACATTACGGTGCATGTTTCTTTTTGGATGATGGTTTTCTCTGGGTATATGCCCAGGAGTGGGATTACTGGATTGTATGGTAGTTCTATTTTTAGTTGTTTAAGGAACCTCCAAACTGTTTTCCATAGTGGCTGTGCCAACTTACATTCCCACCAACAGTACAGGAGAGTTCCCTTTTCTCCACACCCTCTCCAACATTTATTGTTTCTAGATGTTTTGATGATGGCCGTTCTGACCGGTGTGAGGTGATACCTCATTGTGGCTTTGACTTGCATTTCTCTAATGATTAGTGAGGTTGAGCATCTTTTCATGTGTTTGTTGGCCATCTGTATGTCTTCTTTGAAGAAATGTCTATTTAGGTCTTCCGCCCATTTGTGGATTGGGTTATTTGCTTTTTTGGTATTAAGCTTCATGAGCTGCTTGTATATTTTGGAGATTAATCCTTTGTCCATTGCTTCATTGGCAAGTATTTTCTCCCATTCTGAGGGTTGCCTTCTTGTCTTGTTTATGGTTTCTTTCGCTGTGCAAAAGCTTTTAAGTTTCATTAGGTCCAATTTGTTTATTCTTGATTTTATTTCCATTATTCTAGGAGGTGGGTCCAAAAGGATCTTGCTTTGATGGATGTCATAGAGTGTTCTGCCTATGTTTTCCTCTAGAAGTTTTATAGTGTCTGGCCTTACATGTAGGTCTTTAATCCATTTGGAGTTTATTTTTGTGTATGGTGTTAGGAAGTGTTCTAATTTCATTCTTTTACATGTTGCTGTCCAATTTTCCCAGCACCACTTATTGAAGAGGCTTTTTTCCATTGTATATTCGTGCCTCCTTTGTCAAAGATAAGGTGCCCATATGTGCATGGGTTTAAATCTGGGTTCTCCTGTTCCATTGATCTTCCTTTCCGTTTTTGTGCCGGTACCATACTGTCTTGATCACTGTGGCCTTGTAGTATAGTTTGAAGTCAGGAAGCCTAATTCCACCAACTCCATCTTTCCTTCTCAAGATTGCTTTGGCTATTCGGAGTCTTTTGCATTTTCATGCAAATCGTAAGATTTCTTGTTCTAGTTCTGTGAAAAATGCCATTGGTAATTTGATCGGGATTGCATTGAATCTGTAGATTGCTTTGGGCAGTACAGTCATTTTCACAATGTTGATTCTTCCAATCCAAGAACATGGTATGTCCCTCCATCTGTTTGTGTCGTCTTTGATTTCTTTCATCAGTGTCTTATAGTTTTCTGCATACAGGTCAGACCAGTGGTTTTCATAGTGTGACTCTCTGGAGTCACCTGGGGGGACTATCAGAAAGTGCACATGTGTTGTGGACTGAATGTTTCCCCTCGCACTCACCCCCAAACTCACGTGTTGAGATTCGAACCTCTCATGTGATGGTATTAGGAGGCGGGGCCTCTGAAGGTCCATTAGGCCATGAAGGTGGAGCCCTCATGAATGGGATTAGAGCCCTAATAAACGGCACCCCACAAAGATCCCTCAACCCTTCTGCCGTGTGAGATGCTAATGAAAAGATGACCATCTCTGAAGCAGGAAGCAGGTCCTCACCAGACACTGAATCTTCCAGCACCTTGATCTTGGACTTCCAGCCTCCAGACCCGTGAGGAATAAGTGTCTGGTATTTATAAGTCACCCAGTCCTTGGTATTTTGTTATAGCAGCTCAAACAGACTAAGACACCTTTCCTGATCCTCACTCCCAAACTGCCCAATCAGAATCTTATGGCAGTGTTTGAGAACTAGAGGCACAGACTAAGCCTTCATCAGCTCCAGGGTTCCGCGGAAAACCACGATCGTGATGACAGTGCACCTGTCGGTCTTCAGGAACCTCCTTGTCAACGTCTGCCATCAGCGAGTTGTCATATTGGAAGCATCTGGAGAAGCAGTTTCAGAGATGTCTGATGGACCATACCTCCTGAGCCTGAAATCCACAGTTTTCAGGCGACTGACTTTTGCTTCTTCTGGAAGAATACGTATGGATTACTCACAGAAGGTTGTCAGAATGCAGTGCTCTTTCAAACCACCCCATGTTCAGTCTGCCAGCTCCTGGTTTCTCTTGCATGGTCTCCCCACTGCCCCATGGCTTTCAGCGGACACGGTTACGAGAAGGATCTCAACAGGGGTCTAAATATCCATCCTGTAAAACTGACACTGCTTCTCGTGCCCTGGGTCTGGCTGGTGCCTCAGGGGGACAAAGCAGGTCAAAAGGATTCAGTGAGAAACATTTTGTAATTGAAATGTAGTTGATTTACAATATTAGATTAGTCTCAGGTGTACAACATAGTTATTCAGTATTTTTGTACATTATACTCTATTTAAAATTACTATAAAATATCGGCTATATTTCCTATTCTGTGTAATATATCTTTGTAACTTATTTTTATTTATTTATTTATTTATTTATTTATTTATTTATTTATTTATTTGGCTGTGTTGGGTCTTTGTTGCTGCACACAAGCTTTCTCTCGTTGCAGAGAGCGGGGGCTACTCTTCATTGTGGTGCGCGGACTTCTCATTGCGGTGGCTTCTCTTGTTGTGGAGCATGGGCTCTAAGCAAGTGGGCTTCAGTAGTTGTGGCACACAGGCTCAGTAGTTGTGGCGCATGGTCTCTAAAGCGCAGGCTCAATAGTTGTGGTGCACAGGCTTAGTTGCTCCGAGGAATGTGGGATCTTTCTGGACCAAGGATCGAACCTGTGTCCCCTGCATGGGCAGGCGGATTCTTAACCACTGTACAACCAGAGAAATCCGTCTACATCTGTTTTTGAATTCTCTTAAGATGTGGAATCCTGATACTTGGTGTCTATTTTCTTTCCATTGTTTTAGTGTGTACCCTTTAGTGCCTCATAACTTACTATCGAGTACTTTTCAAGAACAGATCATTACATCACATGAGTGATGGACACTCCCCTCCCCTAGTCAAGACTTGGTGATCAGATGATGAGTGTTCTGGTGAGTTCTGAAGCTGACAGTTACGTAAAACCTGTTGGGCTTTGGTTAGGATGGTGACGAATTGGCATTTGTACTTGTTTCCTGGAAGTTTTGCTGCAGCTCTTATGACACGGTCCACTGGATGAAGCAGGCCTCACATGACAGGTCGTTGGTGCGTGTGATTGCTGGGCAACTTGGTTCCCAGTGGTCGCTCATCCTCTGGGAAGCTAGCTCAGGCTCCTTTATGGAATGGCCTCAGGGCTCCAAGAGGGCACGAGTGGAGCTGTTAGACCTTTTGCAGCTTTGCTTGGAAGTCAAACTACATCACTTCTGACCTATTCTGTTGGTCAAAGCAAATTCCAGGACCAGCCCAGATTCAGGAGATGGGGAAATAGACGTCCTTCCTCCTTTATGGGAGGAGTGGGCGGGTCCTATTGCAAAGGGACGTTCATGCAAGGATGGAGGAACTGTGGCCGCCACCTTGCACACAGAAAATGACGGTCTGTGTCCACATGCTTTTCTCATTGTCCACGGGCGTGTGTTCAGAGTCTTGCCTTAGCTATCATGGAGGAGATCTTTTAGGCCAGAAGAAAAGAATCCCAGGGCCTCAGGGAGTGGCTCTTACAATTCAAGAGTGAGATTGTCCTCCTCTTTTCTTTCTTTTCTTTCAGCCACCCATCCAGGATTTTATACCAATGGCCAAAAAGTTTCTCACTCCTCACCCAACTCTCTCTTGCTTTATTTAAGTCTGTGCTTTTTGTTCAGTCTTCCATGCAGAGAGGGAAAAAAAAAAGTGTGCTTTATCACATCCTATTCCTAGAAACGCTATCATTCAGGGTTCTGTTGTAAAACGGTTATAGATTCTATAGAAATCATAAGCAGGGGGTTAGATTTTAGCCAAAGTCGCTGCATCAGATAAATCAAAGATATGACCCACATCATAAAATAATGTACCAAAACTATAAGGCTCTTGAATAAGTTTAATAAGAATGTTGTTCTCCTATGAGATGGGAATAAATATGTTATATTTTTATTATAAAAAGAACACCAATTTACCATAAAGTGTATACATACTACATAAAAATATAATTCCAGTCTATCATAAATATTCCTGTTTATATTGCTAGCTGTAAAAATCATCCAACGTTTAATTAACAATAATTTTGTGAATATGAGGACGTTCCTTGCAAACAGCAAAGCATCGTGTATTAATCTCAGGCACTGTTGCCTTATTGGAATTTACTTGGGTTGTGGAATCACAATAGTGACAGCTAAGGCTGGGCTAGGCTCTGCCCTGAATTCTTTGTATTATCTCATTGAATCCTGTCAGCACACTGCAAAGCAGGTACTGTAATTATCCCTAATTTAAAGATGAAGAAATTGAGGCTCGGAGAGGTTGCGAAATGCTCCCAGCATCACTCCCGTGAAGGGTAGGGTGTGAATTTAAATTCCTCTTGGCTTGTGAGCCCTGCTTTGACTTATGTACAAATATAATAAATAATACGTGTTCCCTCCTCCCTCTGAATATTGTTTAGCAATCAAAATAATTTTTTTTTTTTGCTGCGTTGGGTCTTCAGTGCTGCACGCGGCTTTCTCTAGTTGTGACGAGTGGGGGTTACTCTTTGTTGTGGTGCATGGGCTTCTCAGTGCAGTGGCTTCTCTTGTTGTGGAGCATGGGCTCTAGACTCGCAGGCTTCAGCAGTTGCAGCATATGGGCTCAGTAGTTGTGGCTCACGGGCTTAGTTGCTCTGAGGCACGTAGAATCTTCCCGGACCAGGGATCGAACCCAAGTCCTCTGCATTGGCAGGCGGATTCTTATTCACTACACCATCAGGAAAGTCCCCAAAATAATTTTAGTTCTTCCCAATCACGAAGGGCTTTGATATTAAAAAGCGGCCACTTTTTCATCGCATCTGCGTCTGCAAGCATTGATAAATATAGAGCAAAGCAGACTTCCTCTTTCTGAAGCTGAAAAATTTAAGAAAAGTCTAGAAAATTGAGGCTGGTTAAATCCCCTCTCCCCTCCTTCACTCGTGGAGTCGGGGCAGGGCTGGGCTTTCCCATCAAGTGCCTACTACCCTTTTGGAGAGGATCACTGTGGGGCTCAGAGAAGTTAACTAGCTTGCCCAAAGCTACACACAGCTAAGTTACATCTTGAAGAAGGATTTGAACCCAGATCAAAGCCAGTGGAAGCCTGGCCCTTTCCCCTCCACCAGATGATGTTCATGATTTGAAGACATGCTCCGTGCCCAGGAAAGATGAAAGAACCAACACAGTGGAAATCAAACGGGGCCGGGGTAATGTTGTCTAGAATATAGGAGCTCAGATTCTGGAGTAAGACTAAACTCCCTGTCTCAGTTGATATTCACAAAGGAGGGAAGAAACTGTGGAGCTGAGAGTCACTGTAAGGACTCAGTCACTGTAAGAAACAGCAGCTTTGGGCAGTCTAGGGAAGAAAGTTGTGGAAGCATAATTGATGACACCAGTGTTTTCCCATGATGTTCACCCTAGCACATGTGCGTGTGTGTAATTTTTTTTTTTTTCTTTTCTTTTTGGGTGTGTTGGGTCTTCATTGCTGTGCACTGCCTTTCTCTAGTTGTGGTGAGCAGGAGCTACTCTTCTCTGCGGTCTGCTGGCTTCTCATTGTGGTGGCTTCTCTTGTTGCAGAGCATGGGCTCTTGGTGCGAAGCTTTCAGTAGTCGTGGCATGTGGGCTCAGTAGTTGTGGCTCGTGGGCTCTAGAGCACAGACTCAATAGTTGTGGCACAAGGGCTTTGTTGCTCCTTGGCATGTGGGATCTTCCCAGCCCAGGGATCAAACCTATGTCCTCTGCATTGGCAGGCGGATTGTAAACCACTGTGCCACCAGGGAAGTCCTGAGTGTAATTTCTTACTCTACCCCAGTGTTTGCATTAACTCTCGTGTGTGTGTGTGTGTGTGTGTGTGTGTGTGTGTGTGTGTGTTTAATTTCTTACTTTATCCCAATGTTCACATTAACTCACATCCCTCTGAAAGGCCATTTTCTCCAGAATACAATAGGTGGGTAAAGGAGGGACCTGGAGCAAAGACAGATGTGGGCTTTTGAATGAATTTGCAATCCCCCTTTCACCAATTATTTGTCTCTCTCCTCCACCTCTTTCTTTGCAGGAGTTTGTTCAGCTGGCAAAGAGACTGGTGAGCGATCCAGAGTTAGAAAAAAAAATGGTGGCCAATGGAAGGGAGTACGTGAGAATGCATCATTCGTGGCAGGTGGAAAGAAACACCTATGGGCACCTGGTCAGGACACTGGAGGGAAGAACTGAAGATTAAGGGAGCATGCCTGCTGCCATGAGACGCTCAGCCCTGGGCGGATACCCAGGAACAGGGCTCTGGGCAGCGAGACCGTCCAGCATAAACCAAGCCCAGTTCATTGGAATCATAGATTTATCAGTCATAAGACGATTCATCCAAAACGTCTCTGTGCTTCCAGGTAACAGCCCAGATGTGTTTCCAGTCAGTCCTAGTGGAGATGCAGTACTAATTGGGGCGGGGTAACTAGTTTTAAGGGGAATCAGGGAGAGAGTTGAATTAGCTGCTTTAGAACTTCCTAGAGACAGTAGGGGCTTGTTTGTTAGCCGTCCCAAGGTAGGCACTTCTCCCCTGTCTTCTGATTGACCTGACCCATCACTGTCTGTTCCAAGAGCAAAAATTAGACATGGCTGAGAGGGGTCCTGGCAGTGATTATAATGTGGTAAAGACTCAACAGCAAATCTGGGGCCCCAACAGATGTGTGGCTGGGCCCCCAGGCTCTGCACATTTGCTTCTCTAAACACTGGAAACAGTGCTGTGCTTGAGGTGACACGATCAGTCATGTAACTGATAGCGGGGAGCTCTCTAGATAAGCAGGCAGACCCCGCCCCTTGCCTCCGGCCACCTCCCTCCCCCCCGCCCAGTAGGCTCCACCTACCCCCCTGGTTGATTTTGGGTTGAAAACCGTTTGGAACAGGGCCACATTGCCCATGACCTGGAAGATACTGAAGCCTGGATCTTTGGGTTCAGGATCAGTGATCCAGCATCAGGGACCCAGCGTCAGTGATTCAGCATGAGGGACCCAGCATCAGTGATCCAGCATCAGTGGTCCAGCATCAGTGATCCAGCATCAGTGGCCCAGCATCAGGGATCCAGCATCAGGGACCCAGCATCAGGAACCCAGCATCAGTGGTCCAGCATCACGGACCTAGCATCAGTGATCCAGCATCAGTGGTCCAGAATTAGTGATCCAGCATCAGTGATCCAGTATCAGGAACCCAGCATCAGTGGTCCAGCATCAGGGATCCAGCATCAGGGACCCAGCATCAGGAACCCAGCATCAGTGATCAGAATCAGTGATCCAGCATCAGGAACCCAGCATCAGTGATCCAGTATCAGGGACCCAGCATCAGTGGTCCAGCATCAGTGGTCCAGCATCAGTGATCCAGCATCAGGGACCTGGGGATGAGTGTCAATCTGGTCACCAGCTTCCAGCCCATCGCAGGACCAGCACTTGGGTCCCTGTGATCTTATCCACCACGAGGTGAGTTTAACCAAGTGTTGCCATCACTGTAATGACGTCCTGACCATACTGGTGCTGCATCCTCCAAACTCCGTGTTTGTTTTCCTTGGTGGCGGTATTTGCCTCTGTTGGATCCTGAAATCCCTGCTTTCCAGTGGACATTCTGTATCAACAACTGGGGGTGAAATGCTCCGTTTCTCACGTGAGGTGGGAAGCAGTGGGGTCCAGAAGGAGGAGATGAGCCCATCAGAGGAGTTGTTTCTTTGGTGTTCGATGCCAGCAGAGCATGCAGAGGAGAGGAAGGACCCACATCATCTTTGCCTCAAATTTCACTACATTTTGGACTTTTTCCTTTCCAACCATCCTATTTTGGTAAACAGCCAAACCTACATCTTGTTTTTAGAAGAGTAAGCCTCAGACTAAACAAACTCTGATGACGTGGGGATGAGAACAGCACATTTACAGGTTCTGTACTGTGTGATTTCCTGTTTCATTCTACGCCTCAATCTCAGAACAGGGTCCCTTCCCAAAGGCTGTTACTTGGAACCTGCAGGTGCTCCTCAGGCCCAGGATTTGCTTTCCTGCTAACAATATCCCTCCCCATCCTCCCTTTTCTGGCATCTGAGGGTCAGTAGGGTCAGGGCTCCCCTGTGGCCATAGCGAAGAGAGGGAGGGAGAAACAGAGTCCAAACTCCTAGTGGACAGCTCCATCTGAGCCTGGAATCAGCAATGCCAACCTAAGAAAAGGCTATGTTGTCCTGGGTACCGATGAGTGATGCTGCTGTTGGTAAAATGCTGGTCATCGGGAAGCTCCGCTCATCCTGGTTGATTGACATTGTACATACTGGGCTCCACTGAACCTCAGCATTGTTCATTCATGTCTTTTTAGAAACACGCACACATGCCGCATGCCCTTTGGGGAAGGGCATGTTTTTAAATGAATAAAATGTCACCATCCGCCGTACAGAAAGAGCCCCTGTGTGTTCCTTTTGTGAGCCTCGGTCTGCAAGAGACAGACCCCACTCCACCCTCCAGTTCCCACACTTTTAAAAGAAGATACACTGGAGCATCTCATTAAGAAGAGTTTAAAATGCAATTGCTATTTTAATACCAAAGCATAGACATAAAAAAAATGTTTTTCTGTAAATGTTCTAGACACTCTTAGTTCCATACTCGGTTAACTTTATGTTTAAACATCTTGCGTATAGTTTCCAATTTGCTGATGTACAGGTTTGAATGACTCAAAGAGTCAGTTTCCAGATAGAACTAAGACACTATAACCTTTACATGTGGAGGGAAAATGCAGTTAATGTAGCACGGTGTTATCTAGCAAAGAGGCATTGCTCACACCTGACTTAGTCAGTGATGAAGCTTACAGCTGCTGATGGAAGAGCCCTCCTCACCCTTTTCTTACACTCTCGAAGTGAAGTTAAATAGGATAGCATCATTTTGATCTGAAAGGTTCAACAGGTATCTTCAGGGTTCCAAAAGCAGGCTTTCCATGCAGAAGAGTACTGGCAGTCCAGCCTGATGCCTGGTGCACCCAGCAGACCTAGAACGTGTTACTAGCTGGTCTCACCATCAGTTAAGGATGGGATTTGAAAATCGTTTGCACTCTCAGCCAGCATTGTGGCTTCAAGTGTTCATCGCATTTCTGTGTCATCTTCAGTACTAATATTTGGCACAGCTGCATAAACTCTTCCCTTGGAGGTTCTTGGTACTTGACCTTGCAGTTCATTCATCGCAGCCCCTGTGAGATGGGGCTTGTCTTCTTCCTCCTCCCCTTTCCCTCTTCTCCTCTTTTCACTTGCATCTCCCCGTGCCCCACCCTCCCTTCCCCTTTCTGACCCAATGTCCTCTTGGAGAGTCAGGGTGCTGATGTTGAATGACACACAGGAAGTCCTCCCCACCTAAAGCCAACTCTCACCAGGGAGGCCACTTAGTAAAGCACTGGTTCCCAGCCTCAGCTTTTAGAACTCCTGATGCTCGGACTACATCTGAGACCAATTACATCAGAGTGTTGGGGGTGGAGGCACCCAGACCTGAAGCTTCCCTGATCCAATGTGCAGCCACCATGGACAACAACTGACTGGAAATTACCCACCTGAATACAGACCAGAATTTCACAGAAGACAGGGATCATCGAAGAACAGGTTGGATTCTGACTCTGTACTCAAAAATGAATCCTGCAGACTTCCCTGGTGGTCCAGTGGTTAAGAATCTGCCTTCCAATGCAGGGGGTGAAGGTTTGATCCCTGGTCGGGGAACTAAGATCCCACATGCCACGGGGCAACTAAGCCCGTGCGTATGCCACAACTACTGACCCCATGCGCCTCAACTAGAGAGCCTGCGTGCTGCAAACTACAGTGCCCATGCTCTCTGGAGCCCACACACCACAATGAAGATCCTGTGTACTGAAACTAAGACCAGATGCAGCCCAAAATAAATAAATAAAATATTAAAAACAAAACAAATGAATCCCAGCATTAAGAAAATAGGTTACATTGGTCTAATATTTACTGAGATTTATCTGCAGGTAGAATTGTAGTTCTAAGTGCATGGCCAAGAAATATTTCACATAAACAAATAAAGAAAACCATCCACAGGGACTTCATCAATATTCCCCAGAGCTTATCTTCTTCCTTTGATGTTGAAGTTTCCTTTAGCAGCGTCTACCCTGTCAACATCCTTACAGTCAGTTGGTACCTGGTTCCTCCCTGCCAGAGCCTCATTTGCCTGAGTTTCAAGTATTTCTCCGACATCCTTTTCATCAATTTCAGGAAAATCCTGCATCTTCTGCAAAGTTTGTGATTTTACTTAGTTGATTTATATTGTGTTGGCATCTAAACACTTTGAATGTGGAACAGTCATTAAGAGGGGCCAATTCTACATTGGATATGATGAGTGGGAGGGTATTAATTAGGATTAACACTTGGGCACAACTGACAGAAAATCCAAAATAACAGCAGCTTAAGCAGAAGAGAAACGCATTTTTATCTATCAAGTAATGAGATTAACTCAGCACAGATGGTGTTTCCTGGGACTCAGACCCCTCCATCCTCAGTATGTGGCCATCTCTACCTCATGGTATAAGGTGGCTGCCCAAACTCCACCATCATACCTGAATTCCAGGCTGAAGGAAGATGGAAGACAGGAGCAAAGATTTATTTCCTCCTTTTCGGGACAATTCCTGTTTCTAAGTACATACCATGCCCACACCTGGCTGAAAGGGAAGCTTAGGATTGCAAGTTTTTCTCTCAGAAGCCATGTGCCTAGTTAAAAAACAAGTGTCTATTATCAAAAGAGAAGGGTATGAAAGACCAGAGCAGACTATCCTAGAACTATGGGACAGTTTCAAAAAGTATAACGTGTGTAATGAGAATACAAGAAGGAAAAGAGAGAAAGAAGCAGAAGAAATATTTGCAACAATAATTACCGATAGTTCTCCGAGATCAATGTCAGACAGCAAACCACAGATTCAGGAAACTCAAAGATCACCAAGCAGGGTAAATGCCAGAAAAATGTGCCCCTATACTTAATCACATTCAAACTACGGAAGGTCAAAGATAAAAGAAAAATCCTGAAAGAAGTCAGAGGGAAAAACCCGCTTCACTTATAAAAGAAAAAATATAAGAATTATATCTGGGGACTTCCCTGGTCTGTCTGTCAGTGCAGGGGACATGGGTTCGATCCCTGGGCAGGGAAGATCCCACATGCTGTGGAGCAGTTAAGCTGGTGCACCACAACTACTGAAGCCCGTGAGCCACAACTATTGAAGCCTGCATGCCTAAAGCCCATGCTCTGCAACAAGAGAAGCCACCAAAATGAGAAGCCCACGCACTGCAACGAAGAGTAGCCCCAGCTCACTGCAACTAGAGAAAGCCCGCGTGCAGCAACGAAGACCCAACACAGCCAATAAATAAATAAATAAACAAA
Organism: Hippopotamus amphibius kiboko; assembly: GCF_030028045.1. NCBI lineage: Eukaryota > Metazoa > Chordata > Mammalia > Artiodactyla > Hippopotamidae > Hippopotamus > Hippopotamus amphibius. The sequence goes on from NC_080193.1 coordinate 24,385,295, forward strand.
TAAATAAAACAATTAATTACAAAGAAAGATCTGCTATGGAAACATGCAAACAAGATGCTAGTGGAGTGAAATAGTTAAAGTATAAGAGAGAGAGAGACTGAAAGAGGGGAAAATGCGTGTTTGGAACAGGTTGCAGTGCAGTAGCCATCGTGAAAAACTGGTTTTAGATTCTGTAGTGGTTACAGCCATACTATGTCTTACCAATCACTCAAGACCTTTTAATGCCAAGAAAAGTGTTTTCCACAAGGTTTTCATTAAGCTTTGAAGACCATGCTGACACAGCCCACCTTTTCTCCCCAAGATCTCATTTGTATACAAGCCCTCAGCCAGGGCCATGTATCAATTATTACCTCAAACCCTGCAGCTCCTAAGTTAAAAACTCCGGAGTCAAAGAGTACATGGGTTTCCATCTGAATCTCCTAAAATGTTTCTTTGTATTTGGTGAGACACAGCCCTGGAAGACACAATAAAATGAAATGTACTGACTCTGTATGTGATTCTGGTCTTTCCACCGGGTGTTCTTCTGGTTGCCCTGAATGAGTAAGTGTGACACTGCTCATGTTGGAAGATCTTGGGAAATATTGTAGAAATTGTTTCTGAAATGATCCCTGAGCCAGCATTTACTGAAACAAAGCAAGAATTTGCATTAAAAAACAAGATGCTGGGACTTCCCTGGTGGTCCAATGGTTAGGACGGTGCACTTTCACTGCTGCGGCCTGGGTTTGATCCCTGGTCCGGAACTGACATCCCACATGCCTCAAGGTGTGGTTAAAAAAAAAAAAAAATTAACCCCTCCCCCCCCAAAAGAAAAAAGAAAAAAAAAACGTGAAGTTCCAACAAGCACAGTGTTTCAATTCTAAAAACAGTGTTTAGAACAAAAGTCTTGCATGGTCAAAATCATCTGCCAAGACTCCCCGCAAGTCTGGCATGTTTGGATGTGTATTTACAGCTCTGCCCATCAAGTCACATGCACAGGCAAGTGTTAGAACCAGGGAGCAAGACTGAAGAACATCACCCTCTGACTGTTTGGTTATCAGACAGTTCTGATTTTTTTTAAGGACTTTTATTGAGATACCATTAACAGACAATAAACAGCATATATTTAGAGTATACAATTTGGTATCCCAATCTCCCAGTTCATGCCCCCCCAAGCCTCCCCACTTTCCACACTTGGTGTCCATGTCTTTGTTCTCTACATCTTTGTCTCTATTTCTGCCTTGAATTTCCTCTTTCATAGTTGTTAGCATTTGCTTTATGTATTGAGGTGTTCCTATATTTGGTGCGTATATATTTATAATTGTTATCTCTTCTTGGATGGATCCCTTGATCTTTATGTAGTGTCCTTTCTTGTCCCTTGTAACATTTTTTATTTTAAAGTCTATTTTATCTGATGTGACTATTGCTACTCCAGCTTCCTTTTGATTTTCATTTGCATGGAATATCTTTTTCCATCCCCTCCCTTTCCGTCTGTCTGTGTCCCTAGGTCTGAAGTGGGTCTCTTGTAGACAGCATATATATGGGTCTTGTTTTTGTATCCATTCAGCCAGTATGTATCTTTTGGTTGGGGCATTTAGTCCATTTACATTCAAGGTAATTATTGATATGTATGCTCCTATTACCATTTTCTTAATTGTTTTGTTTTTGTAGGTCCTTCTCTTATGTTTCCCACTTAGAGAAGTTCCTTTAGCATTTGCTGTGGGGCTAGTTTGGTGGTGCTGAATTCTCTTAGCTGTTGCTTGTCTGTGAAGCTTTTGATTTCTCCCTCGAATCTGAATGAGATCCTTGCTGGGTAGAGTATTCTTGGTTGTAGGTTCTTCCCTGTCATCACTTGAAATATATCATGCCACTCCCTTCTGGCTTGCAGAGTTTCTGCTGAGAAATCAGCTGTTACCCTTATGGGAGTTCCCTTGTATGTTATTTGTCGTTTTTCCCTTGTTGTTTTTAATGACTTTTCTCTGTCTTTAATTTTTGTCAATTTGACTACTAAATGTCTTGGCATGTTTCTCCTCGGGTTTATCCTGCCTGGAACTCTCTGTGCTTCCTAGACTTGGGTAGCTCTTTCCTTTCCCATGTTAGGGAATTTTTCAACTATAATCTCTTCCAATATTTTCTCGGGTCCTTTCTCTCTCTCTTCTCCTTCTGGACCCGTGTAATGCGCATGTTGGTGCATTTAACATTGTCCCAGAGGTCTCTTAGGCTGTCTTCAGTTCTTTTCATTCTTTTCTCCTTATTCTTTTCCACATCAGTGATGATCACCATTCTGTCTTCCAGCTCACTTATTCGCCCTTCTGCCTCAGTTAATCTGCTATTGGTTCCTTCTAGTGTATTTTTGATTTCAGTTATTGTGTTGCATATCTCTGTTTGTTTGCTCTTTAATTCTTCTAGGTCTTTGGTAAACTTTTCGATCTTTGCATCCAGTCTTTCTTCAAAGTCCTGGATCAACTTCACCATCATTATTCTGAATTCTTTTTCTGGAAGGGTGCCTATCTCCTCTTCATTTAGTTGTTTTTTGGGGGTTTTATCCTGTCCCTTCATCTGGTGCAAAGTCTTCTGCTTTTTCATTTTCTCTATCTTTCTGTGGCTATGGTTTTCAGTTCCACAAGACAAAATACTGCTGATACTGCTTGATACTGCTGTCTGCCCTCTTGTGGAGGAAGCTATCTAGGAGGCTCCTGCATGCTTCCTGATGGGAGGGACTGATGGTGGGTTGGGCTGGGTGGGTGGAGCTCAGTAAGACTTTAATCTGATTTGGTGGGCAGATTTGGTGGGCGGAGATCAGTAAAACTTTAATCTGCTTGTCTGCTAATGGGTGGGGCTGTGTTCCCACCTTGTTGGTTGTTTGGCCTGAGGCTACTTAGCACTGGAGCTTACAGGCTCTTTGATGGGGCTAATGGTGGACTCTGGGAGGGTTCACGCCAATGAGCACTTCCCAGAACCCCTGCCACCAGTGCCCCTGTCCCCTCAGTGAGCCACAGCTTCCCTCCACCTCTGCAGGCAACCCCCCAACACCAGCAGGTAGGTCTGGTTCAGTCTCCTATGGGGTCACTGCTCCTTCCCCCTGGGTCCTGTTGAGCACACTGTTTTGTGTGCCCTCCAAGAGTGGGGTCTCTGTTTTCCCCAGTCCTGTGGAGGTCTTGCAATCAAATCCCTCTGGCTTTCAAAGTCTGATTCTCTGGGGATTCCTCCTCCCGTTGCTGGACTCCCAGGTTGGGAAGTCTAATGTGAGCTCAGAACCCTCACTTTAGTAGATGGACTTCTGCAGTATAACTGTTCTCCAGTGTGTGAGGCACCCACCCAGCATTCATGGGATTTGATTTTAATGTGATTGTGCCCCTCCTACCATCTCATTGCAGCTTCTCCTTTGTCTCTGGATGTGGGGTGTCTTTTTTGGTGAGTTCCAATGTCTTTCTGTCAATGATTGTTCAGCAGTTAGTTGTAATTCCGGTGCTCTTGCAAGAGGGAGTGAGCGCACGTCCTCCTACTCCACCATCTTAATCCTATCTCCAGACAGTTCTGATTTTATATATAGAATTGAATCCCAAGAAGCACTCCCTGTTTCCCAGAGAGGTTTGTTCCATTCTGTTTTCATATTATCTATCTAACTATTCATCCATTCATTCAGGCACTATTTCATTTTTGGGTTTTTTTTTCATTGAAGTACAGTTGATGTACAATATTATAAAAGTTACAGATGTACAACAGAGTGATTCACAATTTTTTTTTTTTTTTTGGCTGAGCTGTGTGGCATGCAGGATCTTAGTTCCCTGACCAGGGTTAAAACCCATGCCTCCTGCAGTTGAAGTGCAGAGTCCCAACCACTGGACAACCAGGGAAATCCCAGTGATTATACTCCATTTATAGTTATTATAAAATATTGACTGTATTCCCTGTGCTGTACAATATATCCCTGTAGCTTATTTCATACCTAATAGTCTATACTTCTTCATCCCCACCCCCTGCATCACTCCCACGCCTCCCCCCTCCACTGGTAACCACTAGTTTGTTCTCTATATCTGTAAGTCTGCTTCTTTTTCTTATATTCACTAATTTGTTTATTTTTTAGGTTCCACATATAAGTGATATTGTACAGCATATTTGTCTTTCTCTGACTTATTTCACTTAGCATAATGCCCTCCAAGTCCATCCATGTTGCTGCAAATGGCAAAAGTTCATTCTTTTTTATGGCTGAGTAATATTCCATTGGATGCATGTACCACATCTTCTCTTTTTGTTACTTTTTGTTTTATATTGGAGTATAGCCTATTAACAATGTTGTGATAGCTTCAGGTGCACAGCAAAGTGACTCAGCCTCTACATTTACATGTATTCATTCTCCCCCAAACTCCCCTCCCATCCAGGCTGCCACATAACATTGAGCAGAATTCCCTGTGCTATACGGTAGGTCCTTGTTGGTTATCCTTTTTAAATATAGCAGTGTGTACCACATCTTCTTTATCCATTCATCTGTGGATGGACACTCAGGTTGCTTCCATATCCTTAGCCAGCATTTCTTGCAGTAGTTGAGGCAGGCACTGCTCCCTGGTGTAGACACAGCAATGACCACTCCCTGCCCTCACGGTGGGTGGGGGGGTCTCTTCCTACTGGGCTTAACTGTTCCCACGGACATGGATGGATGCCTGCTGCAGGCAGTCAGCGAGCATGGAGCCAACCCTCAAGAAGGGGTCAGGATCAAAAATCAGTGAGAATGTGGGCATTTACACCCCAAAAGTTAGAATGAAAACTGCATCCAAGGCACTACAGGCAATTTCTAATAGAATTTTATTAAACTCTAAAGGAAATTCTGGTAAAAATGAATACAAAAGAAGGTGTGTGTGTGTGTTGGGAGGGGAGGGGTGGGGAGGGAACGTCAGTTTTTTTAAAATGACTTCATCTTTATCTGTGGCCACAATCTATTTTAAGGAGATTATTTTACAGTCTACTTCTTTCTTCGAACTCATTAATAGTCCTTTAAAATCCAGGCTGAGAGAAACATCTTCCCCCCAGATTACCCACTTTTACTGAATTACAAAGGCTTTATCATTAGGAAAAAATATAATAACATCATGATGCCTTGCTCAGTAGAAGCCCTTGAACTCATCCTGTGATCTTCAGAAAGCCTCAGCTATTAGGAGAGCCATGCTTCATTTAAAGTAGATTTTCTTCCTTAGCATCTAATCTGAAAATATGCTAAGTATTTCCCCCAAATCAGAAAGGTTAATAACCAGACATTTGCAAGAAGCTGAAGAGTGAGGAGCCAAGTAATACTCGGAGACTAGCTTTCAGACTTGGTATTTGGTGCAAATTCCTCCATTTTAGAAATAGTTGGAAAAATAGTTCACAGAGTCAACAGGTCAATAAATCAAGAGAGGAGGGGTAGGACAAGGAATATCAACTTTATTCAAAAAGCCAGCAGACAGAGAAGATGGTGGACTAGTGTCCCAAAGAACCATCTTACCTGAGTTAGAATTCAGGCTTCTTCTTCTTCTTTTTTTTTTTTTTTTTGGTACATAAAGGGTTTATTTTAAATGTTTTAAGGATAGGATAGAGTTACATCATAATTATAAAAATTACAGAATTAACAGGTTTATATTGTTTATACTTCTAAATGCAGAGAAAAGGGAACTGTCTACACATTGTATAAAATAAAATTAAAATTAAAAATGAATTCAAGCTTGAAAGATGAGGTCATTTACCTAATTTAAAACTGCAAACACGAAGACCTCTGAACTATACATATTCTTTCAAACTGCACTAACTGTGGAAAATACAAAAAGCACAGCATTTCCAAGGAACTGCAGACATTTCAACCACAATTATTTTCTGTTATGATAATTGTTCCTGTTTTGTCTTTGGAGAACTTCCTTTCTTTTCTTTTAAGGTGAGGGGGCGTATTTGGTTGCTGCACACTTCTTGGTGTTGGAATTCTTTGTTCTTACAGCTGTCCAGGTGGGTCTGGTAACATTGTTCCTTTAAACCTCCAACAAGACAAATGCTATTCTCTGTTCTGCAACTTTGTATCTCTTTATGGATGGAAACGTGTTATACCTTTAAAGGTCAGAGGCTTGAGAATGGACTCTCCTGTATATTTCAGGCTCTAGGCAACATTCTTTTACAAAAGGTGCAGAGCCAGACTCAGCACAGGTCACAGAGCACAGGGGTTAGAACTAAAGGAATAGATCCAGATGTGAAGTCGGATTTTTTTCTTCTTTGTTGCATCTGTGCTTTTCTGTCCCGTATCTCCTGATGTCTAAATGCATTTAGAGGCTCAGTGGGCATATAAAAAACGATAATACATAAGGTGATTGAAAAAGCAGCTGCGTTTATGACTTAAAATAGTGTCGTAACTGCAATTCTGCCAGTAATCACAAACATTAATTGGACACTCTCTGTGTGCTGGGCATAGTGCTCAGGGCTGATGACCTTGAACTTCTCCCAAGCCCTGTGTTTCTGGAAAACAGCAAAGGTTAAGAAATGCCCCTGTACATTTATGTTCAGGGAAATGGTTTCCTGCAAAGGACCTCTCTTCCTCACATGACCTAGATGAACTCAAGGATTGTCTACACCCCTCCCCCACCCCCCTTGTGTACCTCCCCTTCCCCAGGTTCTGGTCCAGCATCAGCCTGAGCTAGGAGACAGCCTATCCATCACAGTCTCCCACCCCCAATAGTCTGGCCTCAGGACAGAGCCTTCTCCCACTCATCCCACTTCCCCACACCTGATTCTCTGTAGCCTTGTGTACTCTTCCTAGAAAATAAAAACCCACTTTGCCTAAACCCATGAGATGCTTGCAAATCTTATTGTCAGAGGGTCCTCTCTATTGCAAGAAATCCTCAAGAATCCTTTCCAATGAAATCTCCCTTTACTGAGTCAGGATTTGTGTCTTATTTGACAGTGCCTTATCTGCAGTCTCTCAATCCTCACACCAGCCCCATGACTTAACATGTGAGGAAACTGAGGTCTGAAACTGGTCCTGAGTCCCAGCTGGAAAGGGATGGAGCCAGAAAGCATACTCAGCTGGGTTGCTTAGAGCATTCTCTCTCTCTCTCTCTCTCTCTCTCTCTCTCATTCTGTTACCAAGCCCAGGCTCACTCTGCTCGCCACACAATGGGCCAAAGAATTGGAGACGAGGTGTTGAGGCAAGGAATACAACTTTATTTGGAAAGCCTAAATAAAAGATGGCAGACTAGTGTCTCTGAAAAACCATCTTTTCAGGGTCTGGATGCCAGTTTCTTTTATAGAATCAGAGAGGGAGAAGCAGTAAGGAAGTAAAGTAAAAAGGCAGAATAAGGAGAGAGAGGCATGGGGAAGTAAAGTAAAAGGGCATCAGTCTTGCAAAACATCTCCTTAAATGACCAGCCTTGGTGAGGGGATGTGTTAATTTCTTCTTTTGTTGCAGCCATTTACATGTGGGCAGGGTCAGATTGTCTGCCTGTGAGCTGAACAGAGGCACTTTAACATTCAGGCAGAGGGGCAGGGCTCCCTGAGGCAGGCCATCGTGTATGATTATAACAAAAGCAGCAAAAAGCAAAGTTTAAAGTCAAAGAAATAGATTGAACATAGAGTCCGATTTAACTCTTCCCTGTTACAATTTTCTCTCTCTCCCTCCCCCCTTTCTCTCCTTGTCTCTCTCTCCAACACTACATGTGACTGTCTCCATATCCCATGCAGCTGGTTGTTAGCTAGACTCTAAGGAATTTAGTTTGCACATGAGTTAAACAAGTGTTCAACCCAAGTCAAAGGGAACTGAAAAGGAGTAGAATATATTGTGGTTCGAGCGTGGGTTGCAAAAGAATTGCCAGACACAAGGCAGAATGCAAGGAAGATAGAGTTTATTAGAGAGAAGGGTCACTGCCAGAATAGTGGGCCAACTTCCTGGTAGCCAGGGAAAGTCGACCCTGAGCATGGGTTGCCTGCCTGTGTTTATAGCCAGGGAACCTGCAGTTATCTGTTGACTGGGCAGAGTATGTATACTTTTAGTGTGCTGAGCGGGAGAAAAATGGGGCAAATATCTTTCCTTTTATGGGATGGACAAGGGACAGGGCATGCTGCTTGGGAGGGCTTTGGGACACTGCAATGGTCGTATTGTGACAGAGCAATAGGAGTCCTGTAACTCTTTGTTCCGGCAATATTGGCCCTTTGAGTTTATCTTGTGCTTTGTCCTTGGAGCACAGCACAGAATGTACGACCCCTAGAGGTGCCACTTTGGCATATGGGTTATTCTGAGCTGAGGTCAGTGCCAAGATGGGTCTGCACAAATATTACTAAATAACACTCATCTTCCATTAGTTTCCCCAAGTATTTATCTTCCCACAATTTATCGCCCCTAGAATCTCAAAACCCCTTTCCTTTGTCTTGTCACTTCTCTGCAAATGTCCTGCTCTTTGTTAAAAGGGTATGTAAGTCTCCAGGTCTGACACTTCTGTAGGCTTTTCATCTCTGTAAGCCTCCATAGGCATATCAACTAAACCTTTTGCTCCTGTTCATCTGTCTTTTGTCAGTTAGATTTCAAGGGTCCCAGCCACTAAACCAATGAGGTAGAGGAAAAATGTTTTGTTTTTTTCTCACTTAAGTTTTAATATTAGCACATTTATTTTGAATGAATTACATAGTTAGGAGAATCATTCTTTCTTGATAAGTAGTACCGAGATGGACTTTTGATCAATAGGTCTTAAAGCAATATGATTTGGGGGTTTTCTAGAGTGTTTTTTTGTTTGTTTTTTAGTAGCCTGGAAACAACTGTTTGTTGGATGACCTCATAAACTATGATACTGCCTTCATGCAAATTTTTTTCTATTTTTTGGAGACAGAATAGTATAGCAATATATTAACTAAGTATATATTTTTTGCACACACACACACACACACACACAGATGCGCGTTAATTCTTTATGAAAATTAGACCATTCTGAGCTTATTGCATTTGGGCCTGGAGGTGGGCATTGCCAGGCCAAATTCAGATACGAAAGAGCCAAATTCTTGGCACTGAGTTGTTAAGAAGCCTTTTGAATTTTAGGAGAGAGAAAACAACAGTCTTGAAAACCAAGGCATTTGAATTGCAAAGCAGGGGTTTTTGAGAGAAAGCTTCTCTTGGTCACAACATAAGGTCTAGACAGTGTATCAGAAGCAAAGTCCTGAAGGACCCGAGGCATAATATCTGTGCTTTAATTATCAGATTGGAAAGCAAACAGGTGAGGAGTCAGGTCACCTGGGCCCAGGAAGTTGGCCCAGGTTGGGGGTGGAGGGATGGTGGAGGGATGGAAAGGGTTGGGAGAAAAGCCTGGAGCCCGGAGATGGGTGGAGTGGCATGTGTCTGCCCTCCCTCCCCTCCTCTGCCCTGCCTAGGGATGAACTAAATGCAGGGATCTGGGAATCGGGGCACAGAAGACCCCTCCCCTCATGGAGCTTTGGCCGGGTGGGGGGCCCCAGAGCTACATCCTGGCCCCCAGTGGTGTTGGAGCTGGACAGGAAGCCATGACCTTGTGTGGCACCTGTTCTAAAATACAGTGTCTTCATAGAAAATATGAGGTGTAGAAAAGCAACAAATCAGCTGCCATTTAAAAACTTTTACTCTGGAATTCCCTGGTGGTGCAGTGGTTAAGAATCCACCTGCCAATGCAGGGGACACGGGTTCGATCCCTGGTCTGGAAGATCTCACATGCTGGGGAGCAACTAAGCCTGTGAGCCACAACTATTGAGCCCGTGTGCCGCAACTACTGAAGCCCGTGCACCTAGAGCCTGTGCTCTGCAACAAGAGAAACCACCGCAATGAGAAACCCGTGCACCTCAGCGAAGAGTAGCCCCCACTCCCTACAACTAGAGAAAGCTCGAGCGCAGCAACGAAGACTAAACACAGCCAAAAATAAATTAATTAATTAAAAAAAACACAAAAAAACACTTTACTCACAGTTCCCAAGGGGAGGGGGCATACTGTGCCTTGAGGACCACACAGGGAAGTACCAGGTCCATCAGGAGGCAGAGGGAGCTGGTGCAGGGGGTACATTGCAGTCAACACACATTTTGACAGAAGGTGGTGTCAACTAAAAAAAAATGCACAACGTGAGAGTTGTGAGTTAAGTTTTGCTGGGGGCAAAATTCGGACTGCAGCCTGGGAGACAGTATCCCAGAGAGCTCTGAGAAACCGCTGCAAGGAGGTAGGGAGGAAGATCCGTATATATGTGATTTTGGTGAAAGGGGAAAGCATGCAATCAAGCACAGATTGTTTACAGAAGGTTTCTAGCAGTCTCGTGCAGGCTAGTCACGAGGAGCAGGCATCACCACGAAGGACTGTGGTGTCTTTCTAGATATGAGGAGATGCAAGAGTCAGGCTCATAAAGTTGGCTCCTGAAAATGTCTGACTATCTAAAGACCTGTGCTGCCAGTTTTTCACAGAGCACAGAGTGCCTCATTTCAGCTCTCCACCTGAACACCTTTCGGGGGGCACTGGCAGTCAGCAGCTGCTGCAGCACATGACAATCTTTGCAGAGGTAGATGGCAAGTGCCAATGGCGGGTGCCAATTGCAGCTGACACCAGCTGCTGGTCACAAGGGGCAGGTGTCTCCATTAGTGATTTTCTATTGGAATATAGTTGATTTACAATGTTGTGTTCATTTCAGGTGTACAGCAAAGTGATGCATGCACATACCCACGTATCTATTCTTTTTCAGATTCTTTTCCCGTACAGATTATTACAGAATATTGGGTAGAGTTCCCTGTGCTATGTAGTAGGTCCTTGTTGGTTATCTATGTTATATATAGTAGTGTGTAGATGTTCGTTCCAAACTCCTCATTTATCCCTCTCCACTCTCTGTTGATGATTTTAGTGCTTTTGTAGACGTGAGAAGATGTAAGAAATTGGGCTCATAAAATCTCCTGAAAATGTCTAACTATCTGAAGGCCAGTTCTGCCAGTTTTTCCCAGAGCACAGAGGGCCTCTCTCCTGACCTCTGCCCTGAACTCTTTTAAGGGCTGTTGAAGGTCAGTGGCTGCAGTGGCCGGTGACTTCATCCTTGTAGAATCAGATGGTGAGTGACAGTTTTTCATTGTCAAAGTCAGAGCCCTGCTACTGGTCCCACCTGTGCAGGAAATGAGAAAGAATTCCCCAGGTGCCACCCTAGCTCCTTAAAACTCTTCACTGGAACTTCCTTCCCCACCTTTATTTACGACAACCCAGTATATGCAGGTGAATTTGTATTGAGACGGGTGTTTTACAGATACCCCTCTCCCGTCGCCACGACTGTCTAATAATTATACTACTCTCTCGGCCCCCAATCCACAGGCATGGGTATTCTATCACAGATAGAAGTTTCAAGGTGTTAAAAACATAATTCTAGGAATGAGCCTATGACAGGATTCATTTAACACATTAATGAGGGAACCAGTGGGAAATCAAAGCCAGTTTAAAGGACACGGGGAAGTGATGTCTGTGTAGTCAGTGAAATTTTAAAAATTGTAAAACAGGATCCAGTCAAACTGTAGTTGTTGCGGTTGGCTTCTCGAAATCATTTGCTTTGCAATTTGACAACAATTATTTTTAATATCTAAATGTTCAGATTTGTAACCTGTCTGAGTCCTAATCTCTCTCTCTCTCTCTCTCTCTCTCACACACACACACACACACACACACGCACGCACAATCTCTTCCTGAGAACTCTTATCACTGCTACAATTAGTTGGTCCAGGGATGAACATTCGATCCAAGATAGGCAATCAGAATCCATCCCTGGGAATTTTGAACTGGAAAGAGAGAAAAATGCAACAAATGTTACAGAAAAGAGAAGAATGTAGAAAGAGGGGAGAGAGAGAGAGAGTTTTAAGGCATTCAGTTTCCAGAGTCTGGTTGTTCCTGCTGTATTTCTTATCCTTTGGTTTAAAGTGACACCTCTTATCTTTAAAGTAAACCCTGTCTTTTTCTTATGTTCATTTGGGTTGAATTACTGTGTAATGCTCATAGTTACCTGAGTGCTGTTGGTGAACAAGGCTGCTTGGAAGTCTGGAGAGTCATTAATACAGGGCACCAGGAGGTCAAGTTCAAAAGCTCTAAACTTGAGTCCAGCCTTTGTGGCTCCTGACATTCCTTGGCTTGTAGCAGCATCATGGGAATTCTCTGTGGCTCTGTATGTTATGAACTGCGTTGTATCAGATTTATATGTTGAAGCCTTAACTCTAAGTGTGACTGTATTTGAAGATAAGGCCTTTGGGGAGATAATTAAGAATAGATAAAATCACTGGAATGGAGCCCTACTCCAATAGGACTTGTGTCCCTATAAGAAGAAGAGATAGCAGGGACCTCCTTTGCTCTACACACGCACAGAAGAAAGGCCACGTGGGGACACAGCGAGAAGGCAACCATGTGTAAGTCAGAACCCGCGGTCTCACTGGAGACCAACCCTGGTGCCTCCTTCACCTTGAACTCCCAGGCTCCGGAATCGAGAAAATAAATGTCTGTTGTGTAAGCCACCCCATCGGATATTTCGTTAGGGCAGCTTCAGCAGACTGATGTATTGTACCTTCTTTTCTCTCTTCCAAAAGGACACTCTTTGTTGGATTCCGGGCTCACACTAATCAAGGGTGATCTCATCTTGGGATCTTACCTTAATTACATTTGCAGAGATGCTTGGTCCAATAGGATCACGTTCCAAGGTTCCAGGTGGACATATCTTTGGGGACCCAATTCAACCCACTCTACCAGCACATGTAATTTTAAGCCAGTTTAAGACTACCCGTGTATAAGCCAACACAGGGCTTCTGTGTGTATAGACTGTAATGTGCGTGGCACGATCTGGAGTCGTGTGGTGCACATGGCCTTCCGCACAGGCACCCCCGGCCCTATGTGAATGTGGGGTATTTGGGCCGGCAGCCACAGCGCTGCTGGGCGGGCTGCTCAGGGAAGGGTGGGGAGAGGGGCATGCCACACCAAATCCCAAGAGATGAATCAGAGCCCTTGCTTGCAGCCAGGTGGAATTAGGGGGCCGGTCCTGTGGAGGAAGGGAGAGCATCCAAGCCCCTGCTAGAGATGTGAGCACTTTAAAAATCATCAAACTGTCGTGTGCTTATCCTGGGAGTGTAGTGGGTGCAAACTTTCTTTAGGGCTATTTGGTTTTATATATGTGTGTATATATATGTGTATAAATATATACACATATAGTGCACAGAACAGTGTCTCACTGAAATAACACTGTAGTGATTCTTTTCTACAACTAGCACTAAGTATATATTTTTAATATATGTGGATTTAAATATTTATTTAAATCCACATATATAAATATATATTTAATGAATTTATTTTGATTTATAAATTAGATAAGTATTTTATTAATTTATAACTATTTCTAAAATGATGTCTATTTATAAATGTATAAATAATAAAAATAAAATATTTATAATTAAAAATAAAATTAACTTAATTTCAATTATAATTTATAATTATCTATAATTAAAGGTAAATTGTAGCTATAATTTTTTTTTGGCTGCCCTGCAGCAGCATGTGAGATCTTAGTTCCCTGGCCAGGGATTGAACCTGCACCCCCCTGCACTGGAAGCATGGAGTCTTAACCACTGGACAGCCAGGGAAGTCCCAGTATCTATAATTATATATAACCAAATACACAACTATAAATTATTATTTATGTATTTTATTAATTGTAATAAAACTTATCTATCGTTAAGAATAAAACATTATCTACATGTATGCATAAAATACATTTTAAAAATACATGATATTTTATATATATGTATATACAGAACCAAATACATAAATATAACCTTTGACCTAGCAATTTCACTTTCAGAAATTTATCCCAAAGACACAATCGGAGATAATTAAAAGCTTAGATGAAAGGTGAGTCCATCAGAGGGTTAATGATAATGGCCAACTATTTCAAACAATGCAAATATTCAGAAATAATGGATTGGTTAATGAAGCTATTGTTTAATTTTAACACGGAATCGTGTGCAGCCTTTAGAAATTAGAGTATAAATGCTATGACTTGACAAGGAAGCATAGGTGCCCTAGTGTGTGGAGTGTGATTTCAGCTTTATTAACACTTGCACATGTATGTGCATCAACCAGACTTGCAATGGTTCACACATGTGTGTTTGGCTGATGAGGTTTTGGGTAACATTTATTTTCTTACGTGTTTTTTCTGTGGCCTTCAAGTTTCCCAAAGTGACCATACATTATTTTTGTAGGTTAAAAATGATATTTTAATTTAATCTTTATTTTTTAGAACATTTTTATTGGTTATCTATTTTATACATATTAGCGTGTATACGTCAACCCCAGTCTCCCAATTCACTCCCCACCCCCCGCCACCGCTTTCCCCCCTTGGTGTCCATATGTTTGTTCTCCACATCTATGTCTCTATTTCTGCTTTGCACACCAGTTCATCTGTACCGTTTTTCTAGATTCCACATATATGTGTTAATATACGATATTTGTTTTTCTCTTTTTGAATTACTTCACTCTGTATGACAGTCTCTAGGTCCATCCATGTCTCTACAAATAACCCAGTTTTGCTCCTTTTTATGGCTGAGTAATATTCCAAAAATATTTTTAAATAATTAAAGAAATGAAGCAGGAAAAATAATCCCTAAACCCTGACACCTCCATCCCACAGTGACTATGTCTCGAGTTCCCATTAGATCCAAACCCTAATATGAGATGTTAACATGTGATTTCTGGAACAGACTAGCTGAGGCCACAACATAAAACAAAGGGAATCTTTCCCTCTTTTTCCTAGATGTCTCAACTGGAGCTATCTCTTCAAAAACGAGTCTTAAAAATCTTCGTTGAGAACGAAAACTATGTTTTGTTTAAGTATCTCATGGGATTCTGGCTTAAGGCTGTATTTCGGTCTTCTTGGAAGCAGTTATTAAAATGGTAGTGACATGAGAGTTGGACACAGACGTGGGGTACACTTCAAATATGGTGCCCTAGGATTGAAAGTGGAAATGTTTATTTCATACCCAGACCAGCACCTGACTTTAATCTGAGAGGGTTTAAGGGGGAGAACTGAAGTCATTTTCCAGTTAACTCTGGGGTGTTGTATAAGGCATCAATATGGCCAAGGCTGAAATTAACCTAATTGAAATTAACCATTCTGTGACTGTCAGTTTGTCAGCCGTGTCAAGTCCACATAAGACCCTACCCTGTGAAACCCTGACATTTGGTAGCAAGTGTGCTCAGTGGATTCATTGCAGGCATTCAGGATGCCAGCTTCAATTCAGAGGTGGCCAGAGTCCCCTCAAGATTTAGTGACCATCCCAGGAGTGACGAATTTGCCAAACATGGATGATTTCTGAGCTCGCAGAGCTAATCTCTCATTATCTTATAATCTCAGTTATTATAATTTGAAAATCTCCAAAGAAGAGGCTTTATTTTTCCCGGTGGAAGACAGTGGCCGGTGAACTACCTGGAAAAAAGAAACTAGCCCTCTTTCTATATGAGCAATTTATAGCGCAAGTCAATGCAAAAACATATAATTAATACCTCATTTTCATTGGACGGGAAGGCATCATTCATCTTCGGACTTTCTTGTCTTGCCTCTGGCTGAGTCTTCACTGGTGAGCAGTGAAGCTCAAACAACAAGGCTGCAGTTGGGGAAACCTTTTTGGTTAATTTTTTCTACCCATAACACTTCCATGAAAAAATAAAGCAACAGTTTGTCAAGAGCTTGTCACAAACCATGAAGGCTTCCATGTGGAAACCAACCATTTAATGCCTCAGTGGGGACCAAGAATTTTTCATTAAGTTGTCCAATGTAATTTCATCATTCTGGGAAGTATTCCGCTTTCTTCCGTTCTTTTGGGTTGGATAGAAGCCAGTTGTTAGAAAGTTGACAGCTCTATCTAGGTGCCCAACTGCATGGTCAGGGCAAAATTCCGGAAGCGTGCTCTTCAGAGACGTTATTTACCACTTCACTCTTTTTTTAAAATTAATTAATTAATTAATTATTTTTTCATTGTGTTGGGTCTTTGTTGCTGCACGCAGGCTTCCTCTAGTTGTGGCGAGCAGGGGCTACTCTTCATTGTGATGCATGGGGTCCTCATTGTGGTGGCTTCTCTTGTTTCGGAGCATGGGCTCTAGGCATGTGGGCTTCATTAGTTGTGGTGTGTGGGCTCAGTAGTTGTGGCACACAAGCTTTGTTGCTCCTCGCATGTGGGATCTTCCCAGACCAGGGCCTGAACCTATGTCCCCTGCATTGGCAGGCAGATTCCTAACCACTAGGCAACCAGGGAAGTCCCCCACTTCACTCTTAATTGATTTGTAAGTATGTCTTTTCATGATTTGTTCTTTCACGATGGACACTTGGTTATTATCTCCATGCCTCCAACTAAAGTCCATTCTGATCTCATCCAGATTTGCCTTGAATGGGGTTCACACATTTATCCATTATCTGTTCGCTCAACAAAAATGGATCAGACACTGTTGTAGACATTGGGGAAGATGGCCATGAACCGAGAAGGGCAAGTATCCTACCCTAACAGGGGGCTATTTTCCCTCTCTTTTTTTTTTTTTTTTTTGTAAACTTTTTGATCTTTGCATCCAGTCTTTTTTCAAAGTCCTGGATCATGTTCACCATCATTATCCTGAATTCTTTTTCTGGAAGTGTGCCTATCTCCTCTTCATTTAGTTGTTTTTTGGGGGGTTTTATCCTGTCCCTTCATCTGGTACAAAGTCCTCTGCTTTTTCATTTTCTCTATCTTTCTGTGGCTGTGGTTTTCATTTCCACAAGGTGAAATACTGGTGATATGCTTGATTCTGCTGTCTGGAGTCTTGTGAATGCTCTCTAATGGGAGGAACTGATGGTGGGCTGGTCTGGGTGGGCAGAGCAAAGTAAAGATCCTCTCTTTTTTTTTAGTGTGTGATTTTTGATTTTTTGTTTTGTTTTGTTTTTTAATTAATTTATTTGGTTATGCCGGGTCTTAGTTGAGGCAGGCAGACTCCTTATCTGTGGCATTCGAACTTTTAGTTGTGGCATGCATGTGGGACCTAGTTCCCTGACCAGGGATTGAACCCGGGCCCCCTGCATTGGGAGCACAGAGTCTTAACTATTGTGCCACCAGGGAAGTCCCAGGGGGCTATGTTCTAGAGGGCCAAGTCCTCACATTCCCAGGTATAAGGACCTATTTCTAGACCTACCAAGGCTTTAGGGAGATGGGAACCAATGTCATATCTATCCTTTTACATGACACATCTTTGACTTGTGTAATCACCCTTCTGGATAAAGGTTATTTATGGTTTAAACTTAATTTAATCAAGCATTAGCAAACACCTGACGGGGTCTGAACCATTTTTGGAGATTACTTGCACCACAGAAAGGCCCCAATTATTACTGGGGTGCTGGGGAAATAAAGTGAGAAGCAGCAACTTTAATCTAACAAGCAATTTATCAAAATTTATGTGTGCAAACAGGCCCATACATGCATACACATGCCACATATCTCTAAGACTTTCTTTTCTTTCCCTTCCTTTTCTTTTTTTAAATAAATTTATTTATTTATTGGCTGCTTTGGGTCTTTGTTGCTGTACACAGGCTTTCTCTAGTTGCGGTGAGCAGGGGCTTACTCTTTGTTGCAGTGCGCGGGCTTCTCATTGCGGTGGCTTCTCTTGTTGCAGAGCACAAGTAGTTGTGGCACATGGACTCAATAGTTGTGGCTCGTGAGCTCTAGAGCACAGGCTCAGTAGTTGTGGCACATAGGCTTAGTTGCTCCGCAGCATGTGGGATCTTCCTGGCCCAGGGATCGTCCCCTGCATTGGCAGGTGGATTCTTAACCACTACACTACCAGGGAAGTCCCTCCTTTTCTTTTTATAGTCCACATATGTGTGAAATCATATGGTATTTGTCTTTCTCCATCTGACTTATTTCACTTAGCATAATACTCTCAAGGTCCATCCTTGTTGTCCCAAATGGTAAGATTTCATCTTTTTATGGCTGAGTAGTATTCCATTGTGTGTGTGTGTGTGTGTGTGTGTGTGTGTGTGTGTGAGACATCTTTATTCATCTGTCGATGGGCACTTAGGTTGCTTGCATATCTTGGCTATTGTAAATAATGCTGCAATAAATATGGGGGTGCCTATAAATGGGGGGCTCATGGCCCCTTTCTCCATCTTCAAAGCCCACAGCATAATATTTTCAAACCTTATATCTGCTTCTGTCCTCACATCTCTAATTCTGTCCTCACATCTCTCACTATGACCCTTCTCTCTCCCTCATATAAGAATTGGTGATAACATTGAACCCACCTGGGTGATCCAGAGTTTCTCCTCATCTCAGAACCCTTAACTGAATCACAGAGTCTCCTTTGCCATAGGTAACATATCCACAGATCAGGATGTGGACTTCTTTTGGGGAGGGGGATCATATTCTATGTACCACAGCATCTAAATTGAGAGCTGGGGGGACAGAAACATAGGACTAATTTGACACATCCACATTCCTGGCTTCTGCAAATCTACTATTCTAGGTCCATCCTATAAATGTGTTATTTTGAGAATCAGGTGGCAACGTGATCAGCTCATTTCCATTCAATGAACATTTATTAAATCCTGCTGACCAGGGTTCTTGGCCTTCCCCAATCAATAGAAATTGAGACGAGGCTAGAAAAGAAATTCAGGCAAGGCTTTGTTGAGACCCCTGCTGCAGCAGGGTGGGAGGGAGAACAAGTTACAGGCTCCCTTGCTCACTCCCCGAGGCAGGGCGAGCTGGTTCCTTATATGAGATGAGGGTAGGGGTGTGTCCAGGGGTCGGGCTGGAGGGTGGCTTAGGTGCTCTGCCCACCCCTTTGGTGGTGCTGTGTGCAGGGGGCATGCACACACCCTGTTTTTGCTCCCCACTCTTCAGAAGTGGTAGTTGGGGTGTTTTTGGTTTTTTTGTATCTTCTTGTCCATAAGTTGCCCCAACTGGGCATGGATGCAGTTATTTTTAGTCCCTTATAGTTTCTTTGTATTTTGTTGCTTGAGGAGACATTTGTCCAGATGCAAGCACTGCAGCAAAGGGTCCCAGGTCCCAGGCTGTCTCACTACAAGGCACACGTTTGACATCTTACACTGAGTAGGTTCTTAGTAAGATTTTGAGGGATTTATGAGTGGTAACAGTGACAGCTTGCACCTATATGGTTCTTCCTTTGTTTTAGGTCCTGTACTATTACATTAATATAAATCTACACAGTCTTGGCAGAAGGTAGTAGAAGCTTTCTCTGGAGGATTATGGTGTTAATATAGTACTGAACTTTTGGTTAAACCTATTCACTTTTTTCATTATTTTCAAGGAGTGCCATCTATTTATTTATTTATTTATTTATTGGCTGTGTTGGGTCTTCATTGCTGTACACAGGCTTTCTCTAGTTGTGGCAAGCAGGGGCTACTCTTCATTGGGGTGCACGGGCTCCTCATTGCGGTGGCTTCTCTTGTTGCGGAGTATGGGCTTTAGGTGCATGGGCTTCAGTAGTTGTTGCACATGGGCTCAATAGTTGTGGCTCACGGGCTTAGTTGCTCCACAGCATGTGGTATCTTCCTGGGGCAGGGATCGAATCTGTGTCCCCTGCATTGGCAGGCGGATTCTTAAGCACTGCGCCACCTAGGTAGTCCCAAGGAGTGCAATCTATAGAATTAACTCCCAATGGTGTTGGGCATCTAATTTCAACTGCCTTAAATGACTATTTCCCTGGGAATGGGAGCAAAGATTAAAGTTGGGCCTGAATAGTTGGAATTTATTAGGTGTCAATAAACCATTTCACTTAATAGTTCTTTTTTTAAATTTTTTATTTATTTTTTATTTTTTGGCCGTACCACGCATGTGGGATCTTAGTTCCCCAACCAGGGATTGAACCCATGCCCCCTGGAGTGGAAGTGCAGAGTCTTAACCACTAGACCACCAGGGAAGTCCCTTAATAGCCTACTTGTTGTTTTTCCACACTTTGTCTTTCATAAAAACAATCAGCAATGATTTAGGAGAGGAGCCCAGAAAGAGGAGGTGGGAGGGCTGCAAAAATGACCCCAGTCTCTTGCCAGTGCACTCATGGAGAGTCTATATTCCTACCCCTGGGTGGGAAGCAGTCTGGCCTTTTGACTTGCTTTGGAGAATGGCATGCAACAGAACCAGTGTCTTATGCATCCTGAGTCTGGACCCAAGAGGTGTTGCATACTTCTGACTGTTTTCTTAGAAACCTGCAGAATTGCTACACAAATAAGCCCAAGCTAGCCTGCTGGAGGATGAGAACCTTGGTGAGGCAGAGGGGAGCCACTCCAGCTGAGGCCACCCTACACCATCCGGCCTACAGCTGACCACATAGTTGACCACAGACCCATGGGCAAGTCCAGCCACAGTCAGTGAGCGTGACTTAAATCAGTGGGACCACAGATTCCTGAACAATAATTATAATAATTAACAAATCATTATAATAAATTATAATTCATAAACTGTATCATACATTACAGTTAATAATAACAATACATGATAATAAAAAATAAGCCATCCATTTTCATTCTAAGTCACTGACGTTTGGTGTGGGGTTTTTTTTGTGCAATAGTAGATAAACAAAACAGAGTAAACTTGGGTGGGCTCTTCAGGCTGGATCTAAACGAATCACAAAGATGCTGGCCATGTTTAGGTCAACCTTTTCAAGCATCATATGGTCTTAACTAGTTCTCACTCAGAGGTTGTAATGTGATCTATACAGTTACTAAAGCCAACCTGAGTCAATACATTAAAATTGGGACATTTCATAAAGAAATCCCAATTTTGGCCTCTTTCCAGAAAATGAGACATCTGTTGATGCTGAGTGTGCATCCCCAAGGGCAGCAACATGCTGTGGTAACTCTCAGCTGCTGCTTCTGGGATATACACGCTTGCATCCTCGCCACCTGGTTCAGACCACCGTTGTCAGTTGCAGCACTGAAAACCAAACTGGATCACGTTGGAATGTCAGGATTCTAGCGCCTGGCTGACTATACACATTTAAGGTCATCCTTCTGCAGCCAGACTGCTTTGTACTGAGCCCCAGATGCACCATTTTCTAGCTGTGATAGCAGTGATAGCAATCTCTTTATGCCTCAGTTTCCTCATCTGTAAAATGGGAATATGGAAGTAACCTACTTTACAGGTTTGTTGTGAGAATCCGGTAACTTATGACATGCAAGGTGATTTGTCCAGTGCTCGGCACCTTGACAGCACTATGTGTTTCCTATTCTTACCATTATAATCTTTATTAATTTCTTTTCCCTGATAGGCCCTGTAAATATGTGAGTTTTGAAACTTCTGCTCAAATTCCCTTTTACTGCTTTATTTCCTACCCTGTCCCTGTGCTGTGAATCTACACCAGTGAAAAGAAAGGACAGCAGTTTGGAATACAGATTTAGGACATAGTAAGATTCCTAGGATATAGATTTTCAGTTCTGCGTGGAGGTTTTTCCATCGACTCCATGGCAGGAAACATTCCTAAGGCTATGTTGCTTTTCAGAAAACCCCATGAGTGTAGCCACGTTGAAGGGCCGCTTGGCAGAAATTATTAAGAATAAAGATGTGATCCCTAGGGACTAGGAAATCCCTTTCCTTAAAGGCCAACTCATGGGTAGTCAGGATAGCGCTTGTGCAAGAGTGATGATGTTTCAAATTAATTTAATTCTTAAAAATCGACAAAAATAAAGTTGGCTTCCTTTCTGTGTAGAGTTCCATGAATTTCAGCAGTGTATGAATTCATAGAATTAGCACCAGGATCAGGATACAGAAAATTCCCTGTGCTTCCCTTTATTTATATATTTTCAAGTCAAGTAGTTTTTATTTCTAAACTGAATTTCTTTTCTAGATCCTTACCTTTTTTATCTAAAACATTTTTTTAATCAGAGTATATTTGATTTACGATGTTGTGTTCGTTTCTGCTGTACAGCAAAGTGAATCAGTTATACATATACAAACATCCACTCTTTTTTAGATTCTTTTCCCATATAGGTCATGACAGGGTATTGAGTAGAGCTCCCTGTGCTATACAGTAGGCCCTTATTAGTTACCTATTCTATACCTAGTAGTGTGTATATGCTCATCCCAACCTCCCGACTTATCCTCCCCTCCCCTTTCCACCCTGTGCCTCCTTCCCCCATCCCTTACCTCTGGCAACCATGATCTCTTCTCCATCCGTACACCTTGTTTGAGGATATCCCAGACATGGAATCATACATACATCATGTAACATTTTGAGATGGGCTATCACTATTTTTAATAGTGCAAAACTGAAACTAACCTAAAAGTATACCAATCGGGGGATAATTAAATAAACGGTGCATGTATCCTGTGAAATACTGTACAGCAATTAAAAAAAAAATTAGATAAAGCTATATGTGCTAACGTAGATAGAACTCCATGACATACTGTTGGGTAAAAAATTGCCAGCGGATGTATTCAGCATATTATCCGTTAATGCTAATTTCCTCCCCCATATATAGGTTCTATATAATGCATAGACAAAGGACTAAAAGGAAGGACATCAAATACATAACAATGGGTAGTCTATGCGGCTGAAGTTCTCTTTAGCTCTTCCGCACCCTCATCTGTCCCCCTCGCCCCCCACTGCTCGCCTCCACTCCCAGCCCTGGGGCTGTGTTGCATATTTCCAGTTCTGTTATGAATGTTGCGATAGGGAGTTTCCAACATGGTGTCCAGTGATCCCCGCCATTCCCATCGTTGTGTAATTCCCCTCCCACGTAGACCAGGCCTGACCTGTGGGACCCTCTCAAGGTTCCAGCTGGGGAAGATGCAGAGGACTCTAAGCCCATCCGCGTGGCTGCCCGATCGGCCTTTCTGCTTCTCACGTGGGCTTTCCACAGGGCTGCCGCTAGAGCCAGCAACCCAAGAAAGAGCAAGTCCTCAAAACGGAAGCTACAGCCTTTTTATAATCTGATCCTGAGAGTGACAACCATCCCTTCTGCCACGTTCTGTTAGAATTGAGTTGATAGGTCTAGGTCACATGTAAGGGGAGGGGATGACCCGGCATGTAGGGGGCTTTAGAGACTGTGGCCACAACAGCTGTAGACGCCAACATAAATGACACAAGGCACCTTTCTGCAGTCATTTCACTTCCATCTTTCAGAAGCATTTAAAATATCTGTGGTTTAGAAACAGTATTTTTTTGTTTTGTTTTAAAATCTAACCCCCTTAAAGAAGCAATACATTTATTTACATGTACAAAAATAATACCCCTGTTCCCCTTCTTCCTTTGACCTCCAAACAGGTCATTATTTTATTAATTACTTATGTATCATTACAGAGCATCTTTATGCAAGCAGAAGCAAATACAAAATATATTCATATTTTCCCCATTTTTTCACACAACTAGTTGTCGCACTATACATACTGTAGCTTGCTTTTTTTTTCACAGAAATGTGTCTCTGTCTACATCAGTACACATTTTTCTCTTTCCTTTTTTTTCAGATGCACAGTATTCGATTATATATTCTGTTGGATAGTGTCACGTCATTTATCCAACCAGTTCCTTGTTGTTGATGTCAATCTTTTGCTCTCACCACAAAAATGCAGCAGTGAATACTCTTGTGTACACATATTCCTGCATTTGCACATATATGGGTGGGATATACGCACAGAAGTAGAGTCGATGGGTCAAAGGTATGTTTATGTGCATATGTCATTTTGATGAACATTGCCAAATTAATCCATGTGGAGCTTGCATCAGTTTACGTTTTCACCATCGACGTAGGAGCGTCTGCTTTCCCTCAGCTTCACTGACACAGCGTGCTGCCGTGCTTTGGGATGTGTGCCAAGCTGCTAGGTTAAAACATAATATTTCAATCTGCTTCTAATTTATTCTTGTGATACTATGGAGTCAAATTGAACCTTTTCCCATATGTTTGAAAGTAATTTTTTTCCCCCTGTGAACTTTCTGTTCACAAATGGCATTTTCAAGTCTGTGTTTTCCCTACCAGGTTGTTCGTTAGAATACCTTTACGTCCCTGCAGTTGGTGGGTTCCTCAAGACCACCCTCAAGTTCATGATTCCCTAGAAGAATTCCCATAACTCAGCAAAGCTGTTATACTCATGGTTACAATTTATTACAGTGAAGGATACAGAATAGAATTAGCAGGTGGAAGATGGGTATAAGGTAGATTGTGAAGGGGCACATTGTGTGTAGCTGACTCAACACAGGCTGTTTGGGGGATTCCTGGATGACCCAGTTGAAGACCCTAGAATTTGAGTAGGGGCAACAGTGGGTCAGGGCTGTTGTATTAGTCAGGCTGGGTTAGCCAATGTAAGCCACGACCAACACAGTTTGTTTCTTGTTCATGTTACAGTTCGGGGCATGTGTTTGGTGGGCATCCTTCCACATGGTGACTCAGGGACCCAGGTTCCTTCCATCTTGTGGCTCTGCCCTCCTGTAGGGCTTCTTCATGAGGCTGGTGGATGGGGAAAGAGAGAGAGCCTATCAGAGGCTTTCTATGGTCCAGACCTTAGTTGACAGGCATCATTTCCCCCCACATTCCATTCACCACGTCTCAGGCATTTGCTTTATTCCACCGCAAGGGACACTGGGAAATTCAGTTTAGCTATGTTCCCAAGGGGAAAGGAATTGGGTTTGGGTGAACCCTTAGCCGCATGTGCCACAGTCACTGAACTAAACAGCTCTATCTCCTTGCTTTTCCCTCACTGTTGGGTAGGACTGAGTTCACCTAAGCTCGCTGGCATCAGAAGCAAGGGCGTGAGATCAGGAAGAATGATGATACACAAGGAATGAAGGACCTTCAAAGGGGAGGTGGGGGTGGACAGGCAGCCAGGAAGGTTCCCTGATGAATTAGCAAATGCTGGCTCCCGGGTCTCTCCTGGATCCTGTGAGTGCCTTCCTTGCCACACAAACCGTCGCAAAGTATATTTTTAGCAAGGCCAAAAGTTCCCTTAACCACCATAATTATCTCCACTGGAGGTGTCAGGAGAGTTTACAGTTAAAGCAGGAGTTGGCCTTCCGCCAGGGTGATAATAAGGTACACTCTGTGGTGTGTTTATAGCTTCGGGATAGAACATTCCTGCTGTGGCCTTTACGTACAGAATGGGGACTCACTTGTCCTTTGGAGAGACAAAGAGGCATAATTTGTCTTCAGTAGAGCAGGTAAGTTGCTCTGGCCCACACGGCTCCCACTGTAGGAAGGAGGCACATCAGTCAGCACTCTGTGGAAAAGCTTCCCTCGTTAGACCCGGCTCTGATGAGACCCCCAGGGGTCTTGCTGGTCTGAAGGCAGCGCACAGGCCGCTTCCGTGGAAACAAAAAGAAGCTGAGGTCATGCAAGAGAGCTCTCTCAGACACTGGAGAAACAGAACCTGGGCGCTTGGATCCCCCAGGAGAGACGTCATCTGTCGGAATAAGTGGGCTGAGAGAGAGGAGGTGGATTGTGAGACTATGTTTGGGGGCCAGACCCCCCAGATCTGAGGTCAGGCGCCGCCAGTGACTAGTTTTGTGACTGTGGGCAGGTCCTCTGCTCCCTGGGACGTATGCAGTGGAACCTGTAAAGTAAGTCCTCGACTGGCCTGCTGAGGCTGACTGTTTCCAGTCGTGACCCCGGATCTGAGACTTGCAACCGCTGAGGTTCGTTTCAGGCTCCCATCGCCCGTCCACCGTGATAGAACGGCTCGCATCTGCAAGGTTGCTGCGCTTGTGGAGAAAGAAAAAGAAGGACGGTGAGGACCATTCAGGGGCACTTAGAACTTCTGGGAAGCAGGGAAAGGCATGTCTGCTCACATCCCTTTGGCTAGAGCAGGTCAGTGGTTACGCCTGAGGGCGTGATTCTCCCATGGAGACGGGTCCTTAGGGGAGGAGCAGGAGTGAATATTTTAAACAACTGCTATACACAACCTACAACAATCCTTCGTCCTGATCCTTCAGTGCTCAGTTGAGCTTCAAGATTTAGAGATTTTTGAGTCACACATGCACACAGACACACACAGAGAAAACCTGTCTTTATTTTCTACCAACCTATCTGTGTGTATATATATATAGATAGATATATAATACATAACATAATATGATATAATGTATTATTTATAATGTACTAAGTAAAATATTTATATGTAAGTAATATAGAAATATATATTTATAATATATTTACATATATTATATATGTGTATATACTTCTATATCTGTATATTTACTATATGTACCTTTCGTCTGTCTCCCAATATAATATATATATATAATATGCTCTCTCTATATGCAGTATACATTCTCCCTCTCTCTTTGTCTATTTATTTATCTATATATAGAAGACGTAGTGTGTGTATATAGAGAGACAGAAAGAGGCAGAGAGACAGAGACAGAGAAAGACAGATGGAGAGTGCCAGAGAGAGGCAGAGAGAATGTAGTGTATATCCAGCTAGGTAGGGGTGTGTGTATGTATATATCTAGAGTAACACACTCAGTGTTGCCCACCGCTGGAGGGGCACCCTGTAATAAAAGTGCTTAACACTTAGGCAGCGAAACATGTACAAGAGTTCTGTGAATGTGCTAAATAAGCACTTTACAGAGTTCCTCATTATTTGGCCAGCACATAGTTTTGCTGCAAACCTATGAAAAACGTGTCTGGATTTTGAGATTCATTTTTGGATTTCAGAGCTGTGGATAAGAGACAGTGGGTCTGTGAGAGTGAGAAGAGCCCTTCATACTGTCCCTGACATGGAGCAAGAACTGCATTTTAGGATTTGTAGGTTGTAGAACCTCCCTCTGGCAAAACCAACAGAAGGACCAAGGAGGACTGAGGCGTGACAGTGACCGTCCAGCAGACGCTTTGTGGCCCGAACCAGGAGGGACTCAACCCAACAGCTCCCCATCCTTGGAGGAAGCCGGGCACGCAGGTTAAGAAGATGATAAACTTACCTTTGAGTCCCAGCTTCACTATCTCTTAGTGCATGAGTTTGGACAGGTTACTTAACCTTCCTGTGCCTCATCGTCCTCCTCTGTGCAATGGACATTCTAAATTTTCTTATCTGAGGCTTTTGAGATGATAGGAGAGGTCGTTTCCCTCGATGGTAAGTCATTGCTTTCATCAGCAAGGAGCAGATGGTGGAGAGAAACTATAATTTTGGGGGGAAAGCTTGATATGCCCAGGGGACCATTAGGAAAGGAAATCGTTGTAGGGAACAGCATTAAGGCTATCATCAGAGAAGGCAAACTCCTCATTTCATGGTCAGGCTCAGAGGGGTAAAGTGACTTGCCTGATGTCACACAGGAAATCCTTCACACAGCCTTCCTTGGGGCTTCTATCTCCTGATTTCTAGTTCTATTTTGTTTCTGCATACCCCTGTGTTTTTTGAATACAGAAGCAAATAGTATCACATTGTCTTAGTCTCAGCAACCAGCGTTGGTGTGAATTCAGGCAGAATGGAAAGCGATCTAACAAGTACAATAGATTGCAACTGTATTTACAAATCTGTGATCAAGGACAACTCACACTTGTGAGAGCCAGTGCCCCTAAAAGTTTCCTGCAAGACAGAAATGGAAAATTCATGCTCTAAAACACAAGCAGATCTAGATTACTCAGCAGGCATGCAGTCTCCAAGCCCTGGGTTGAAATTTAGAAATGACTGTCCCAGAGTGTTCTTCTCCTTTAAGATGTCACCACAATCGAAGGCTGCTGTTAAGTATTCAGAATGAGGTTGTGCTGTGTCTGCCTGGGGTGCTGTCTGGGTGGGGAAATCTATGGATTGTGACAGATTACAGGAGACAATTATACACAGGGATAAACTGTGGTGTCTGGAGGCACCAAATGAGATCATTCAGAGAAATATTTTTGGCTTCCCAGTCTTTGGACCTTATTGTTCCTCCATTGAAAAAAAAAAAAAAACAAAACAGCAGCTCAAATTAGTTTCTGTTGCTTGCACTAAAGAACTCTGATGGAAAAAAATGGGGTCAAGCCTTCCCTGGTGGCACAGTGGTTAAGAATCCGCCTGCCAATGCAGGAGACATGGGTTGAAGTGCTGGTCTGGGAAGATTCCACATGCTGCAGAGCAAATGAGCCCATGCACCACAACTACTGAACCTGAGCTCTAGAGCCCATGAGGCACAACTATTGAGCCCATGTGCCACAACTACTGAAGCCCACGCACCTAGAGCCTGTGCTCCGCAACAAGAGAAGCCACCGCAATAAGAAGCCCACTCACTGCAATGAAGAGTAGCCCCTGCTCGCCACAACTCGAGAAAGCCCATATGCAGCAACGAAGACCCAATGCAGCCAATAAATAAATAAGTAAATAAACAGAAAAAAATATTTTAAAAAGGCAGTCAAAACCATTCTTTTAAAAAATTTTCATCTCACCTCACTCAATTTTTTTAAATTGTGATAAAATATGCATAAGGTGATATTTATCAATTAACCACTCGTAAGAGTAGAACTCTGTGGCATTAAATATATTCATGATACTGATCAACCATCACCTCTCTCTATACCCCAAACCTTTCATTATCCCAAGCAAAAACTCTGAACCCATTAAACAAAAACTCTTCATTCCTCCCTGCTGCATCCCCGGTAACTTTTACTCTACTTTCTGTCTCTATGAATTTGCCCATCCTAGGTACCTTGTATAAGTGGAATGATACAATGTTTGTCCTGTACCTGGCTTATTCTACCAAGCATAATGTTTTCAAGGCCCACCTCTGTTGTAGCATGATATCAAACTTTCATTCCTTTTAACGACTGAATAATGTTCCATTGTAGATACGCACAGCATTTTGCTTATCCACTCATCTCTAGATGGACACTTGGGTTGCTTCCACCTCTTGAATATTGTGACTGATGCTTGTAGGAAGGTGGGAATACAAATAACGGAGTCTTTGCTTTCAGTTCTTCAAAATCGTTCTTGTTGATCCCTTCCAAAGGCGCCATGCTGGAAGACTTAATAGCCTTCTCTCTCTCTCTCTCTCCATCCACCTCCCCTCCCCCTGTGGGAAAGCCAGCCCACACATCTTTTTTTTTTTTTTAAATCATACAATATTTATTTTTAGCCTGTTGATAACACATCTTATTTCTCTTACTGAACAAGTGTTGATGAATGTGCTAAGTTTAATTGTCTCTACTTTACTTTGGGGTTCTTCTAAATCATTAGTTTTTCAGCAAATCTCTTTTATTATTTCCAGAACATTATATGCTCATGTGTAACCAGGGACCTCAACAAAGCCATTCCCTTCCCGCTTCTTTTCCCCATCCCCTGTGAAAACTACCCAGTCCTGCGTGCCACCTCTCCAGGGCTTACTGAATAATGACAGCCAATCTTACTGAATCATGTCAAAAATAATGGATTAAAATCACTCTTCTCTGGGAACACATTTGCATCCACCTAGCATCTAAAGCATTTTAACTTAAAGCAATGTCAACTGCAGGGATTTCTGGCATCCAGCTACCGAGATGGAGAGAAAGATAATTTGAGTTTAAGGACTTTTCTAGGTTAGGAAGCCCCTCATCACAACAGTTGACCATCAATCTGGCTGTCAGCTTTGCACGAAGAAAGATGTACAGTCAGCCCCAGTGGCTGCCCCCGCCCCCAGCCCTGGCTAGCTGCTTGCATCTGCTTTGTCAGGGAACCCTGTGCATCCTGAGAGAGAAGCTGCATTTCACAGCCCCTCTCCCACTAACAGCCAGAAAATCCACTCAAAGTCATTTTTGTTTTTGAGAGATGTGACATTTTTTTCAGTCAATGACAAGCTGGCAAATTGAAGTGTGTTGGTCTGTGATGCTCAGATCAGGGGAAGACATATGGCTCATATTTGAACTTCAGACTTTGGGTGAAAGAGGAGAGATCTGTTTCTGTGTGCTCGTACACACACACACACATGCACACACTCCCCAGCTGGCCTCTGTGAGTCACAGCTGTTAGCGCGTGGGTGCCGGCTGGTCCTCTCAGGTGGGTGTTTTGCTTTCCTCTAGAAGTTTAAGTTTTCTTTGTACCTTGTATGGAGAGCAGCACATTCCAGAAGCCCTGCTTGTATTCTTCACCTATAAGGGGAGGAGGAGGAGGGGAATGGGAAATGCCTCTTTCTCCCAATGAGTCCATCCTGGTTCACCTCTCCCCAGCCCATGCTGCACACAGCACTCAGAGCCACCTAGAACACGTTGCAAACAAGATCCTGGCCCTGCTAAGAGCTTCTTGTGGCACTGAGAATAAAATCTTACCTCCCATCACAGCGAGCGAGGTCCCCGCCATGTGGCCCTGCCCACGACAACTCCAGTCTCATCTCCTGGCACAGCCCTCCCTGCCCTCTCCCCTTGGCCCCTCTGGTTTTCCTCCTGTCCCTCAGGCACGCTGCCCCTTGGCCCCTGTGGTCCACTCTCCTGTGATAACCAGCCCCGCTCCTTCCGTGCTCAGAATGTCACATCCTGTACAGAGACCTCATTGTCCACCTTCTCCAAAGAGCCGTCTACTCGGGACTTCATTGTATCACCCAGTTTTATCATCTTCGTGGCACTTGTCAGTGTCTGAAATACCCAGTTTCCTTGTTAACTGCCCCCATCCTCACCCCTTACAACGAACGAACGAGAGCTCTGTGTGGGATCCCACAACGATAATGCTGCCCGGCCAGTAGAGGGCGCGCTAAGGAGCTGTGAAAAATGAACGAATCCTTGTACTTCTTTAATTGTATAATGTGTACATCAACTATACTTCAATTAAAAAAAGTAGTTTATTAATTTAAACCTCAACAATTATTTGAAAAAAGATTAAGAATAAATAAAACAGTGAGCATGAATACAAAAAGATATGAATGAATGGATGGATAAGCACCTTTGGAGCTGCCAGAAAATTAAGTGACATAAGCTATTATCACCGGAGCTGGGCATGCAGTTGGTGCCACATTAATGCTATCTATCATTATGACGATTGATAAGTTTCATTGAAAGGTGGAGCTCAGGACTGGGCCACAGGTCAACTTGGTGTAGTTTTTGAATGTTTTTTAAAACTGAGCCATTCATGGGGCTTCCCTGGTGGCACGGTGGTTAAGAATCTGCCTGCCAGTGCAGGGGACACGGGTCGAGCCCTGGGCTGGGAAGATCCCACATGCCACAGAGCACCTAAGCCTGTGCGCCACAACTACTGAGCCTGTGCTCTAGAGCCCTCGAGCCACGACTGCTGAGTCCATGCGCTGCCACTACTGTAGCCCGAGAGCCTAGAGCCTGTGCTCCACAACAAGAGAAGCCACCACAGTGAGAAGCTCTCACACCGCAATGAAGAGTAGCCCCCACTCGCCACAACTAGAGAAATCTTGTGTGCAGCAAGAAAGATCCAACTCAGCCAAAAATAAATAAATAAATAAATAAATAAATAAATAAATAAATGAATGTATATATATTAAAAAAACAAAACAAAACTGAGCCACTCATAAAATGTTGGAGTTTACGTTAAATGCTGATTTCTAGATTCTTTTCTATTCCCTATCATGACCCTCCCCCCCCCCAAAAAAATCATGGCAACGGCTGGCTCAGGTGCTGCATTTCCCTGGGGGTGTCTGGCTGGCTTGACGCCGTTCCCACCACTGCTGTGGCTGTTCACCCAGCCCCCTAAGAGCATCCGAGTTTGCAGGACAAATGGGGGCCTGGTGATCACAGTAGGAGCCTTGATTCCTAAGGGTCTACCTCTCTGAAGCAAGGGCAGTGTGGAGGCAGGGGAACCTCAGTAAATCTAAGCTCCCTTTCCTGACCTTCCAGGAGCCACAGACGTCTCCTCGGGCCCCTCATGGCTGTGTGGTCTGGGCTGCAAAGCTGGGGTGTCTGGGATTCCCTCTGCTGGAAGCAGACCCATGGGGGGTCCCGGATCTGGCTGATGCCTCTGTGGGTGATGCCCCTCCAGCCCCCAGCTGTCTGCACCCATCCTGTCGGGGAGAGTGATACCCCTCTTCCTGTAAACCCCAGCCTCCTTCCAGCTCTCAGACCCCAAGAGTCTCACTGCCCAGTAATGAGGCATCGTCCCACCTGCCATCTAGCCCCCCAGCCCCAGCAACAGGAGGCAGGCAGAGACGCGTATGGGTCTGACTCCTGGACAGAATTAATAATAAGATGCCCGGGAGGGGCCTGTTGCTCCCAACCATCATCTCTGGGCAGGACCCACCACCTGTTAAAATCAGTGAATAACAAGGAGCCCCATCCCAATGCCCAATCCCAGACCCGTCCAAACTCGCCTCACCCCACCACCACGCTTTGCACAC
This sequence comes from Hippopotamus amphibius kiboko, assembly GCF_030028045.1. Lineage (NCBI taxonomy): Eukaryota > Metazoa > Chordata > Mammalia > Artiodactyla > Hippopotamidae > Hippopotamus > Hippopotamus amphibius. The sequence goes on from NC_080193.1 coordinate 24,417,474, forward strand.
AGTGGGCCAACCAGCCTCTAACAGCCAAGTGGCCACGGTGGCCTTTCTGAGCACGGGCGACTTAACATCCCTGCGATCACTCAGCGGAGGGCCCCTTCTGATGCAAGAGTGGTCCACAGAGCAATTAGAATGAAAAAGTGACCTGGCTGCTAGCAGCGAGGACGCTTCTGACTCTGTCACCCTGGAAACGTATGTTGCTGCAGGATGCTGTGCTCGGGTGGCTGGAGCAAGAGGCTCACCCTGGGGCTCTTTGAAAGTGGCAGAGTCAAATGCGTTTCTCCGTGTTCCATGAAAAGGGGACAGGAGGAAGGGCCCCACACATGCCCATTCTTTTATGAAGGGCTCGTTGTTATAATTTGACAGCATAATGAGGGTGTGTTCTTTCCAGATGCCTCCGGATAAAGCATTGATTGGTAAGAAGCTTTTTCTGGGGCAGAAAAACCTCGTCCAAAATCCTATTTGGTCTAAGACCACTCTTCTCTGAGATTCACACTGGTCACAGTAAATATTGTATGTTCAACGGGCTTTTTATAACATCTCGAGTCTCACAGTTACAGAAGTTTCTCCCTAGTCGATGCCTCTGGACGACAACTTTAATCTCATCAATAACTTGTCTCCAAGCTGTATTTTCATGAAGATTTGCTTCAGGGAAGCATCCCTGCAGACAGTGAATTCCACCTGTGGAATTTGGCTTGTTGTAACTTCATGGATTGATTTACATCATCTCTGGAAGGTTAAGGGACTCATCTTTTGGGGTTCTTCCAACATACTTTGGTTGCCAGCAATAGAAATTGATTTTGACCTTTTTTCCCCTGGGTCAGCTTTCTTTCTTTTTTTTTTTTAATTTTTATTGAAGTAGACTTGATTTACAATGTTGTGTTAGTTTCAGGTGTATAGCAAAGTGATTCAGTTATACATACACATATATCTCTATTTTTGTTTTGACTAATTTGAAGAGAAACAGCCTTTCTTAGAAGGTAATGGGGTATCCTACAAAATAGAAAATTGGGGCAGGGATAAATTAGGAGTTTGGGATTAACATATACACACTACTATACATAAAATAGATAATCAGTAAGGACCTACTGTATAGCACAGGGAACTCTACTCAATACTCTATAATAACCATGGGGAAAGAATCTGAAAAAGAATGGATATATGTATATGTATAACTGAACCACTTTGCTGTACACCCGAAATTAACACAACAATGTAAAATAAAAATTAAAATAAAAAATAATAAAAAAGATAGATTTAAAACAAAGGAAAATTAAGCTGAAAACTAGACTTAAAATGGATAGGAAAGAACCAAGGCATCACAACCTGAATAGGCTGCAGGAAACGAGGGCACCTAGGTGGACATCCTTTTTTTTTTTAATAATTTTATTTTTTATTATTTTATTTATATTTAATTCTGGCTGCATTGGGTCTTTGGTGCTGCACAGTGGCTTTCTCTAGTTATGGTGCGAGGGGGCTATTCTTCATTGCTTTGCGTGGGCTTCTCATTGTGGTGGCTTCTCACTGTGGTGGCTTCTCTTGTTGCAGAGCACGGGCTCTAGGTGTGCGGGCTTCAGTAGTTGCAGTGTGTGGGCTCAGTAGTTGTGGCTCACAGGCTCTAGGGCGCAGGCTCAGTAGCCGTGGGGCATGGGCTTTGTTGCTCTGCCGCATGTGGGATCTTCCTGGTCCAGGGCTTGAACCCGTGTCCCCTGCATTGGCAGGAGGATTCTTAACCACTGCGCCACCAGGGAAGCCCTGGACATCCTTCCAGTGGAGGAGATCCAGACATCTTGATTGACAGCTCCACCAGCCTGCATCTGGTAGGGGAAACGTAGCTCCCCCAAAGCAGATTTGTGATGCTGTCATCAGAGAAAGGGTGATACCAAAATGGCAAAACAACACGTGACCACAATGCCCTCTTTTATTATTTCTTAATTTTTAAATTTTTTGGGCATAATGCAATGCCTTTAAAAAGGCCACTTTTCCATACAAACTTTAAAATAAATAATAGCTACTTTTTCTCTCTAAAACTTACTGTAGTAAGCCAATGCGCTTTCTTCTGTCATTCACAATTTAGAAAAAGGTTTTTTTGCAAGCTTCTTAGAAAAACATTTGAACACATTAAAAATCATTGTAGCAATGTACAGAGATCTCATATTGCTATATTCCCTGCTTTTCTGATTTCTACATCTTTTATATTATGAGAAGACGTTATCAAAGAAAAGACAGTAAATTTTTACAAAAGACAGCATTGATTCTTAGGAAGAAAGGATAGTGAAAATCAGCTCTTTTATGTGACCAAATATTCTCTTTATTTAATGTCCTTATTAATGTGAACTGAACCTAAAAACGTGAACGTCTAGGTATATATATTGCTTAATTCCAGTTTTACCTGCATTAGATAAACTGTCTTGTAACTTCTTTCCTTAAGGCATAATTTTTATATGTTCACTTATTTTCCTCAATTTCTCGCTAAACTTCAAATCATTTTGTAGTAATAGTATAGTAAGGTATTATATAAATATGAACAATTTAAGTACTACAGTAAGGCATTATACCATGCCCTCTTTTTTATATTATTTTATTTATTTTTTAATCAAAGTATATTTGATTTACAATGTTGTCAATCTCTGCTGTACAGCAAAGTGACTCAGTTATACACCTATATGCATTCTTTTGGTAATATTCTTTTCCATCATGGTTTATCCCAGGATATTGAATGTAGTTCCCTGTGCTCTACAGTAGGACCTTGTTGTTTATCCATCCTATATATAATAGTTTGCATCTGCTAATCCCAAATTCCCTGTCCATTCCTCTCCCTCCCCTCCCCCTTGGCAAGCACAGGTCTGTTCTCTATGTCTCTGAGACTGTTTCGTAGATAGGTTCATTTGTGTCATATTCTAGATTCCACATATAAGTAATACCATATGGTATTTGTCTTTCTCTTTCTGACTTCACTGAATATGATAATCTCTAGTTGCATCCACGTTGCTGCAAATGTCATTAGTTCATTCTTTTTTAAGGCTGAGTAATATTCCATTGTGTATATGCACCACATTTTCTTTATCCATTCATCTGTCCATGGACATTTAGGTTGTTTCCATATCTTAGCTATTGTGAATAGTGCTACTGTGACTATTGGGGTACATGCATCTTTTTGAATTAGAGTTTTCTCTGGATATACGCCCAGGATTGGGATTGCAGGATCATATGGCAACTCTATTTTTAGTTTTTTGAGAAACCTCCATACTGTTTCCAAAGTGGCTGCATCAATTTACACTCCCACCAACAGTGTAGGAGGGTTCCCTTTCTCTACACCCTCTCCACCTTTGTAATTTGTAGACTTTTTTATTTATTTATTTATTTTTTTGGGGCACACGGGCTTAGTTGCTCCGCGGCATGTGGGATCTTCCTGGAGCTGGGATCGAACCCGTGACCTCTGCATTGGCAGGCGGATTCTTAACCACTGCGCCACCTAGGAAGCCCCGTGTAGACTTTTTAATGATGATCTTTCTGACCAGTGTGAGGTGGTACCTCATTGTAGTTTTGATTTGCATTTCTCTAATAATTAGTGATGTTGAGCATCTTTTCATTATGCTTTCTTTTAACTGATCCTCTCTTGATGGACGCAGTGGTTGTATTCAAAATATTTAATAACTAGTATGAACCCTGACCAATCGGAGTGGACCTGGTGATACACACCTGGGATAGCCCTGGTGGGGCAGAGCAGTGAACATCAGCCCTGCTGCAGGTACACACAGTTGTACTCTTACAGAACTCTCTCCCTCTCCTGAAAGCTGGAGAAGTAAAAATAAACACACCGTGGTTTCTTGTTTGCATTGTCTTCCTTCTCTGTACACTCATCTCTGGATAATTTTGGAGCCGGTGTGTCTAACAGGATGAGCACTGGGTTAGGAATTCTTACATTCTGTCATTTTGACTCATCTTCTTCAATCAGGTCTTGTTTTACCTGGAGTCTCCGGGTTCCCACCACAAAACTGGGGCAAGGGACCTTTAAATGCAATTGACTCAATAAGTTTCTTAAGATTCTGTTCGCCTAGCATCTCTCAGCAACAGGTGACCAAGTCACTGACCATTAAAAAGCAACACCCTCTGAATGAGCCGGCTACACAGCATCCGGCTGTTTCCTTAGATTGAACAGCAAGATCGCCTAGAACTTGAAGATTTCTATCTCTCACGTGGATAAAAGTTAAAAGTACACGCACCACCTGCCCGTTTAGCATCTCAGAGCTAGCTTTACCCGGAGAAAGCTTCCCCTCCAAAAAAAGACAAAACAACGCCAAAACAGGGTCTCTTTTCATTTTGAAGAACAACCATTTAATTGTCTCAGCCATTGAGAAACCAAATCGCCGATATGTTCACTAATGAAATGTTTTATGCTCTTTGGAGCCTTTGAAGGCAGAAAACAAAACCGCTCATGCCCATCTATAAATCACATTAAATAATTTCTGTTCCTTTCCACGGAAACTTTTTTCACCCTCTGTGTGTTATATTATCTGCATGAAACAGATACGGGCAGAGGGAGAAAATGACAGGACACTCTAAGCAAATTTAATGAAGTAGCTCCAAATATTGTATCGAAATAAATGAAGTGAATAATGTAAGAGCTCATTCCTGGGTCTCTTTTCACAACAATAACCATTGTGCGAACCACACACCAGAGGCCATTCAGGTGGATGGCTGAGTGTGAAGGCGCCACTGTGATGTATTGCATAGCAGGAGACAATAGGCAGCTTCAATTGCTGTATTTAATTTCAGTAATTCTTTGCATCCAGGAACAGGGAAGAAATAGGAGGGAAGGGGAGAATGAGAATTACAGCCCTTTAGAGCCCAAGTTTTTGCTTTAGATTCCATCAGATAACCCAGATGGGCTCTTGGCTTGCTTGTTTTTTAGTAATTATTATTATTTTTAATTTTATTGAAGTATAGTTAATTACAATGTGTTAATTTCTGCTGTACAGCAAAGTGACTCATACACACATGTATATACATTCTTTTTCATATTCTTTTCCATTATGGTTTTTCACGGGATGTTGAATATAATTCCCTGTGCTATACAGCAGAACTTTGTTGTTTATTCATTCTATATATAATAGTTTGCATCTGCTAATCCCCAAACTCCCAATCCATCCCTCTTCCACCCCACCCCTCCTTGGCAACCACAAGTCTGATCTCTATGTCTGTGAGTCTGTTTCTGTTTCATAGGTAAGTTCATTTGTGTCATATTTTCGATTCCACATGTGAGTGATATCGTATGGTATTTGTCTTTCTCTTTCTGACTTCCTTCACTTAGTAATGATAATCTCTAGGTCCATCCATGTTGCTGCATGGGTTCTTGGGTTTTAATTCTTCTGTATCTGTTGGTGGGACTCCCTCTGTTGTCTGAGGGAACATCGCTTGGAAATTAGCAGTTCCTGTTGGAGTGGATTTTTGTCATCTTTTGATTGTCCAACACTGGTCAGCCCTTTAGGGAAGTCCTCACTGTTCTCTGCAGTAGAAGCTGAAGGAGTGAGATTCTGCCTCTGACAGCGAGGGTCAGCACAGGGCCTGGACTTGGCCATCCTGATTCTTTCTCCAAGAATTCTGATTCTTGAGTAGCAGGTTCAGGGAGGTGGGGCTATAAGAAGTCACAACTATGGCCGGGACATAAGTGGCTTTTGTCACCTTTGCTGTGGTTTCCAATATCTGGGCCTTTGTTGTTCTCCTGGTTCCTGTTTATTTCCCATGTTTTTAATCTCTGACATCTTTCCAATAATGGGTCGATTTCTGTTGCTTGCAACCGAGAAAACTGACCATAACTTCTTTTTTTTTTTTTTTTTGACCATAACTTCTTAGAAGAGAATGCTATTTTTTTTTTTTTTTTGCCATGGGGTAAAAGAGGTGAAGTATTTTTAAAACATTGTGGGGTTGAAGATAAGATAATATTCCACAAATTTATTAAAACTCTTGCTGTGTCAAAAATGGTTCTAAATAGTTTGTATTATTAACTCAATGCTTACTATTATCTATTTTTTAAAAAGATTTATTATTATTTTATTATTTATTTATTGGCTGCATTGGGTCTTCATTGCTGTGCCTGGGCTTTCTCTAATTGCAGCGAGCAGGGGCTACTTTTCCTTGCAGTATGTGGGCTTCTCAGTGTGGTGGCTTCTCTTGTTGTGAGCACGGGCTTTAGGTGCATGGGCTTCAGTAGTTGTGGCACTCGGGCTCAGTAGTTATGGCTCACGGGCTTAGTTGCTCCATGGCATGTGGGACCTTCCTGGACCAGAGATCGAACCCGTGTCCCCTGCATTGGCAGGCGGATTCTTAACCACTGCGCCACCAGGGAAGTCCCTAGTGCTTGATTTTAAGGATAGTCCATTGCCTTTCTCAAATGATAAAACTGCCCACACTCAAGATAATGGCAAACAAGGAAAGCCTCTTACTGCGTGGCCACAAGAATAGTGGTTTACTTGGTGGAGAAGGTTAATTTTGGTGCTCCTGTGGAGTCCCTCTGCATCCTCTCCAAACTAGGCACCAGAGAGCAATTTCACATCACTATTGCCAATTGTATCACATTGTTTAGACAGCACAGTAGGCTAGACACATTAATTTGGATATAAGGGAGGGGGTATTTGCTGCTTTTAGCAATTATCTGGCAGCTGTGTGCCCTCTGTATAGGTCCTGATTAAGCTTGCTGTACCTGCCTCCTCTCAAACCTGGTAGAATTAAGATTCCTCTGTCCAAGGACATTATTAGGTAGTTACAGCACAGCCTTGCACCTGCGTTACTTTGTCATTTGCATATAGTCAGTGGACAACAGAGTGAAAAGCTTAAAGTTTTACTCAAAATGGCACGTGAGATTTAGGAGCTCTGGCTTACTCAAAGTCATCTTTGAAATCAGGAAAGGTGGTTTTGGGGTCGTTTCAGAGTAGCACAGCTGGGGATGAAAGAGGCTTTGGTTAGCTTTTCTTGGGGCTTCCTGCAATGCTGGACAAATACGACACCACTGCTACCATCTCCCTTGGGGAAGGAGGAGCATTTATTGATTATCGCCCTGCCCAGACCCTTGGAATCCATTAATAAAGATTTATCCTTTGCCTTGCCTGCAGAATTTGTAATTCGTGTAAGATTTATGCATCAAATCACTCCTTCCCTCTCCCACCTGAAGTGTCAGCCTCTGCTCTTCATGGGATCACTTAAGCTTGACCTGGCTACCTTTTTTCCGTGTATAGCTTTTCTGGCTTGGCCAAGCTCCCTCTAATCTTGCAGATTTGGAAATACAACCCAATTACTCTCAATTTCTCCCCATCGCTGTCCAGGTCTTGCATCTGGGTGAGCACATATTTTTATTCTTTTTTATTCTCCATTGGGTTGATAAGCACCACGGACAGGTTTACTACCTTGTGGTAACGACCAAGGTGAGTGAATGAGTTCTGGGCTCCACCCTGAAGTCATAAACGCACAATCCCCAGCCCAGCCCAGTTAACAGACTGAGAAGCTGCCATTCATATGGTAACTTTTCGCCCAGGACATCTCATCTACAGATACAAATCACAAGGAACACGCATTGTTTTCCGTTAAGGTGAACTCAACTGAATCACTGACAAGTTATGGCCTCACTGGGACAGCAGAATGCCTTGGAAACAAAACTAGAAAATGAAGGAATTAAAGTCAGTCTTGTCTGTAGTAGACATACACAGATGTAAGTTGGGATTGTCCCTGTGTGTCTGTGTATACGTATATGCCACATGTATCTATAGAACAGAGATGAAGAAAGCAGGATTTGAATGCAGCCTGTCTCATTTCATGTCTTGGGTCTGCTACATATGAGCTGTATGATTTTGAACAAATACCAAGGAACTCAGAATTTGAGCCCAGGCATTCCGGCTCCCAGTCCAGGCCTTCAAGACACCAGGCTGTACTGCTTCTCCAGTGTGATAATAAACTATAAGCCAAGAAGGAAAAACAAGTGCCCTTCCTACCCCACGCTTGGTCCTCTGACTCTTTCCAGAGTCAAACAGAGTTACTAGTTTCTTATTTTTTTTAATTTATTATTGTTTTTATCTTTCAATTGAAATATAGTTTCAGGGGCACTACATAAGGATTTGATATAATTATAAACGATCCCCACAATAAGTCTAGTAACTGTCTGTCCCCATACAAAGTTATTACAATATTATTGACCTTATTCCTATGCTGTATATTACATCCCCACGATTTATTTACTATATGAATGGAGGTTTGTACCTCTTAATTCCCTTCACCTATTTTGCCCCCACCTCCTCCCTGCTGGCAACCATCTATTTGCTCTCTGTTTCTGTTTTTTGTCTGTTTTGTTTTTTAGATTCCACATATAAGAAATTGAGGTGTTTGTCTCCCTCTGACTCATTTCACTCAGCATCATACCCTCTAGATTCATCCTTGTTGTCACAAACAGCAAGATTTCATTCTTTTGTATGGTTGAGTGTATATATATTGTACATATATAGACCACATAGTCTTTATTCATTCATATATGAATAGACACTTTGATTGCTTCTGTATCTTGGCAGTTGTAAATAATGCTTCAATGAACATAGGGGTGCATATATCTTCTTCAATTAATGTTTTTATTTTCTCTGGGTAAATACACAGGAGTGGAGTTGCTGGGTCCTATGGCAGTTCTATTTTTAATTTTTTGAGGACCCTGCCTACTGTTTTCCATAGTGGCTGTACCAGTTTACATTTTCACCAATAGTACATGAGGGTCCCCTTTTCTTCACATTCTCACCAACACTTATTTTTTGTCTTTTTGATAATAGTCATTCTTATGGTGTGAGGTGATATCTCATTGTGGTTTCGATTTGCATTTCCCTGATGGTTAGACATATCTTTTCATGAGTCTGTTGGCCATCTGTATGTCTTCTTTGGAAAAATGTCTATTCAGGTCCTCTGCCCATTTTTTACTCAGGTTGTTTGGTCTTTTTTTTTTTTGATATTGATTTGTATGAGCTCTGTGTATATTTTGAATATTAACTTTTTATTGGGTATATTGTTGCAAATATCTTCTACCATTCAGTAGGCTGCCTTTTTGTTTTGTTGATAGTTTCCTTTGCTGTGCAAAAGCTTTTTAATTTGATGTAATCCCATTTGTTTATTTTTGTTTCCCTTGCCTGAGGAGACATCCAAAAAAATATTGCTAAAACTGATGTCAAAGAGTGTACTGTCTATGTTTTCTTCTAGGAGTTTTATGTTTTCAGGTCTTACATTTAAGTCTTTAATCCATTTTGTGTTTATTTTTATTTATTTATTTTAGTGAAGTATAGTTGATTTACAGTATTGTGTTAGTTTCAGATGTACAGCATAATGATTCAGTTTTTGTGCAGATTATATGCCATTATAGGTTATTACAAGATATTGGGTATATTTCCCTGTACTACACAGTAAATCCTTGTTGCTTATCTATCTTACATATAGTAGTTTGTATCTGTTAATCCAATACTCCTCATTTGTACCTCCCACCTCCCCTTTGGTAACCCAAATTTGTTTTCTGCCTGTGAGTCTGTTTATGTTTTGTATATAGATTCATTTGTATTATTTTTAAGCTCCCGCATATAAGTGCTATCAAATAGTATTTGTCTTTCTCTGTCTGAGTTACTTTGTTAAGCATAATATTCTCTATGTCAATCCATGTTGCTGTAAATGGCAATATTTCATTCTTCTTTATAGCTGAGTAATATTCCACTGTATGTGTGTGTATATATATATATAAAATATTACAATGTGTATAATATATGTGATATATATATGAGACATATATATATATATAAAATCTAAGTCAACATTTTGTGTTTATTTTTGTATATGGTGTGAGAAAGTAGTCCAGTTTTATTCTTTTGCATATAGCTGTCCATTTTCCCCAACACCATTTACAGAAGAGATTGTCCTTTTTCCACTGTATATTCTTGCCTCCTTTGACAGAAATTAATGACCATATAACTGTGGGTTTAGTTACTAGTTTCTTATGTTATTACTCCAGTAATGTAGATTTTGATTAAGCGTGACCTAGTCCTAGTCCTTATATCTGCATGCTTGACTTAACAATAGAACACAGTGTTCCATATTCCATAAAGATGTTCTTCATTCCTTTTAGTATGCTTTACGTAAACTACACTGCATAGAGCTGTCCCTGGTGTGGGCACTCCTACTAGAGTGACGTCATGCTGGTGAACAGGGGGTGGGCAGCTCAGTCAACACCCAGGTTGACTTTTCCAAAGCCACCCACAATGACAACACCCCCTTGATGGCTGTGGTGGCACAGTGGCCAACATCTTCCTCAGAGACACCTATTTTGATGATGATGGAAGGGGGTACCTGGGAGCCTGTGGTGACTTCATATGTCTAGGGAAAACCCCCACGGACCCTCTATAACCATGGAAACTGTAGGATCCGATGAGGCAACAGGGAGCCACACTGATTCTAGAGACTAAGGAATCATCATGGCCTTACCAGTGTGTATCAGTTAGCTATTGCTGTGTAACATCCAAGCACAAAAATCCTATTGCTTAAATTAATAAATATTTCTTTAGCTCCTGAGTCTGTGCATTGGCTGGACATTTCTTCTGGTCTTGGCTGGGCTTACTGTTCCTATGTCAGTTGGTGAGTCAACTGTTAGATGGATTTTGCTGATTTGGGCCAGGCTCTCTGGTGTCTGGGGCCTTGACTAGGACAACTGCATTTTTGCTACTGCTTTATATGACTCATTCTATGGCAGGCTATCCCAGGCTTGTGCATATAGAAGCAGAGAGTTCCAAAAAGTGAGCAGGAGCAGGGCTCTTGAGACCTAAGTGTGGAAAAGGCACAATGTCACTTCCACCATGCTTTGCAGGCTAAAGCAAGTGACAATAGTAGTTCATATTTGAAGGACAGGGAAATATACTCTCCCTCTTGATAGGAGGAGCTGAAAAATGACGTTGAAAATGGTGTGAAGCACAGGGAAGAGAATTGGAGCCCCTTTATGCAATCAATGCATCACACGAGTAGAGTATACTGTCCCAGAAGCTTGGCAATACTTATAGGTTGAGAAAAGGACTTGGAAGCCTGTACTGACCACCTGGGGCCTGAGAAGCTGGTTGTAACCCAGAGGGCCAGAAAATCCCCACAGACCCTGTAGCCAGTGCCCTGCTGATTGTTTCCAGTGTTCTGTCACTATAAAGAGCTCTGCAAGAAATATCCTTATACCTCCATCTGTCTTTGCATGAATGTGCAAATGTGCAGGTCCAAAGTACATTAAATCACCTACTGTACTTTGGAAAGAGAATCCTTCTTTTGGAAGGGAGCACTTGGCAAGGTATCTAAATAACTCCATGCAGTCTCCATGGAAGAAGAGAGCTCCTCGGGACTTCCTAGGTGGCGCAGTGTTTAAGAATCCACCTGCCAATGCAGAGGACACATGTTCCATCCTTGCCCCAGGAAGATCCCACATGCCGTGGAGCAACTAAGCCTATGCACCACAACTATTGAGCTTGTGCCCTAGAGCCCATGAGCCACAATTACTGAGCTCATGTGCCACAACTACTAAAGCCTGTGCGCCTAGAGCCTGTGCTCTGCAACAAGAGAAGCCACTGCAATGAGAAGCCGGCACACCACAATGAAGAGTAGCCCCTTGCTCACCTGCAACTAGAGAAAGCCCGTGTGCAGCAATGAAGACCCAACGCAGCCAATAAATTAATTAATTAATTTAAAAAAAGGAGCGAAAGAGAGAGCTCCTTGAAACCTGCTGCTAGAGGCTGACTCATCACCAGAGGCACCTGTGTCTGGGACCAGTGGCCAACCTCTGCACCCAGCCTCTACTCACCACCCCCCAGCTGAATGTAATGGTCTTCCTGGCAGCATTCCCCTGAGTGCTTCTCCTGAGGCTCCCTCTGCCAGGCACACAGAGCCAAAGGCTGCATTAAATCAGATCTCTGTTGAATGGCTCAGTAACACAGAGCTTCCTGAATCCAACCCTGCAGTCCAGGGCTGTTGTTTAAGGACAGCATTCTTTGCCCACCTCTGACCTTGGGAACCCACCCAGCATCTGCAGGTGAATGCCAAATGCGAAGAGGAATGCTACTCATCAGGACTGGAAGGAGGAAAGAGGGCAGAGTCGTAAATGCTTATTAATGGCTGGTTTGGGACTGACGCTGGGATTTCTGGCATGAAGATAAAAGGGCAGAGAGCGAAGTTAAAGAGTTCAAATTAAAAAATGTCAGCACTGGGCGGGCCGGCTCCCAAACCAGGCTGTACATCAGAGTCAACTGCGGAAGCTTTAAAAATACAAACTCTCAGGCCCTGCCCCAGCCCTACCAACTCGAAACTTCTTTTGGGGGGTGAGGGGTGAGGGTGGGCGTGGATCTTTCAAGCTATATTTTATAAAATCTCTCCAAGTGCATTTTAGGAACTGCTGACATGGTCCAATGCTGAAATCCACTCCTCAGCACCCGTCAGAGATGAACCCAGTGATATTTACAACCATGGTAAGTCCTGTTTATGAGGACTGACTGTCGCCAGGCAAGTGCATTATTTCATCTTGTCGCCTCCCAAGCCTCTCTACGTGGACAATTATTAGTCCCATTTTCCACGTAAAATAACTGAGTATTAGAGGGATGGAGGAAACAAAGGCACACAGCTGGGCAGTTGTAGAGCACAGATTCAAATCAGAGACCATCGGACCCCACCACCTCTGCTCTCTTTATCCTTAACTGCTTCTTCTGTAAAATGGGGTTAGCAGGGGCCGCCAGCTCAGACCCTCACTCAGGATCCCAAAGCTTTTGCTCCTAACCCGTAGACTGTACTACAGCACTTAGGAGTATGCTTTTGCCCATTGAAGACAATGCCCACAGACTTTTCTTACAACCTCTGTCGGTTCTAGGTCCCCCATCTCTGGGGAACATAATAAAAAGATTATATAAACACACACACATGCATACACACACACACATATATATTTATATGTATTTTATACATATATATAAAGCGTGTGTATGTGTATACACACAGATGTGTGCAGGCGTGTGTATATATGTATATGTATGTATGTGCATCAATGTTTATGTATCTATATGTGGATACGTATGCATGTGTTATGTATGTACAAATGTGCATAAAGGCATATGTGTTTATATATGCATATATGTGCAGTTACACATGTATGTCTATTTATTATCTCTACACATATCCAGCCAAGGAGACTGGAATCCACAGGCCTTCTTTGCATCACCTCCGGGAGCGCCCAGGAGATGGGATTTAGGGCCAGGGGCACAGATTACCTATTGTCCCCTGAATCCATACGTCTCATCTTTCTTTTAATAAAAGGACCCTGCCCTTGAGCCAGACACAGGATGTTACCGAGTCCAAGATCTTTCTGCTCAACACACGACAGGCCAATACATCGGGACACATGGTGTTGAGGCAAGGAACAGCGACTTTATTCGGAAAGCCCACAGACAGAGAAGATGGCGGACAAGGGTCCCCCACCCCGAAACCATCTTATCGGGGTCCGGAAGCCAGTTTCTTTTACAGAATGGAGAGGCAGGGGAGGTGAGGAAGTAAAGTAAAAAGGCCGATTATCTTGCAACGCAGGAGGGGATGTGTTAATTTTTTCTTCTCTGCACCCATTCACAGGTGGGCAGGGTCAGAAGCTCTCTCTGTGAGCTGAACAAAGAACTTTCAGTTTAACAGTCAGGCAAAGGGGCAGGGTTCCTCGTGGCAGGCCATTAGGTACGCTTACAGCTATGGACAGCGATCATAATAACAAAAGCAACCAACCGCAAAGGTTAGAGTAAAAGAAGCAGATCCAACGTGGAGTCAGAATCAGCTCTTCCCGGCTATGAGAGCAGCCCAGGTGGTGATATTTCCCAGCATCCCTTGAAGCTCCGTGCAGACCCATGACAAGTTCAGGCTAAGGTCATGTGAATGGAAGAGAGGTGAGTAGGGTAAAGAAGCAGATCCAACGTGGAGTCAGAATTGGCTCTTCCCGGCTACGAGAGCAGCCCAGGTGGTGACATTTCCCAGCATCCCTTGCAGCTCCGTGTAGACCCATGACAAGTTCAGGCTAAGGTCATGTGAATGGAAGAGAGGTGAGCAGGGTCAGGGTCACGGCCTTCCGAAAGGAGTCGCTCACTCTCTCCTGCTTTTCATTTCTCCCTTTTCTCCCCATGGGCTGGAATGAGGACCCCGTGGGGATGACATAGCACTGAGCAGTTCTGTCCACCCCAACCATCGGGCACCTGGGAACACCTGGAGATGCTTTCCATTGTCACACAGGGGAGGGGGTTGCTACTGATGCCTAGTGAGTAGAGACCAGGGATGCTGTAAAACATCCCATGATACACAGGACAGCTCCCTCCCCCACATAAGGAATTAGCCAGCATCAAATTATCAATTGTGCAGAGGTTGAGACAGGATGTAATAAATGTCTCTGTTTTCTTTTTCCTACTAGCTTCATTTGTACCACAATAGGTGACTTTATCAAAACATAGGGTGTCAGGGACTTCCTTAGTGGCGCAGTGGTTAAGAATCTGCCTGCCAATGCAGGGGACACGGGTTCCATCCTTGGTCTGGGAAGATCCCACATGCCACGGAGCAACTAAGCCTGTGTGCCACAACTACTGAGCATGTGCTCTAGAGTCCACGTACTGCAACTACTGAAGCCTGAGCACCTAGAGCCCAAGCTCCGCAACAAGAGAAGCCACCACAATGAGAAGGCTGTGCACCGCAAGGAAACGTAGCCCTCACTCACTGCAACCAGAGAAAGCCCACATGCGGCGAGGAAGACCTGACACAGCCAATAAATAAGTAAATTAACTAATTAATAAAAAAAAAACATAGGGTGTCAAAGATCTCCAAATGATTGTGGCCAAATGCCATACTGGGAGATTGGAGATGCCCTTTTGTTATCAGGAAGCAAAACAGAAAGACCAGCTTTTAAGATAAGATGTTTGATGGCAGCAAGAAACGGACACTCTCATTAACACAAGTAAAATATAATTTCCAGGAAGCAATTTGGAGGTTCCTTAAAAAACTACAAATAGAACTACCCTATGATCCAGTAATCCCACTACTGGGCATATACCCAAAGAAAACCATAATCCCAAAAGAAACTTGTACCATAATGTTTATTGCAGCACTATTTACAATAGCCAGGACATGGAAGCAACCTAAGTGCCCATCAACAAATGAATGGATACAGAAGATGTGGCATATATACACAATGGAATATTACTCAGCTATAAAAAGGGATGAGATGGAGCTATATGTAATGAGGTGGATAGAACTACAATCTGTCATACATAGTGAAGTAAGTCAGAAAGAGAAAGACAAATATTGTATGCTAACTCACATATATGGAATCTAAAAATGGTACTGATGAACTCAGTGACAAGAACAAGGATGCAGATACAGAGAATGGACTGGAGAACTGGAGGTATGGGAGTGGGCGGGGGGTGAAGGGGAAACTGAGATGAAGCGAGAGAGTAGCACAGACATATATATACTACCAACTGTAAAATAGTCAGTGGGAAGTTGTTGTATAGCAAAGGGAGTCCAACTCGAGGATGGAAGATGCCTTAGAGGACTGGGGCGGGGAGGGTGGTGGGGACTCGAGGGGGGGGAGTCAAGGAAGGGAGGGAATACGGGGATATGTGTATAAAAACAGATGATTGAACTTGGTGTACCCCCCAAAAAAAAAAAATTTCCAGGAAGGCCCCTGGGAGCTCTCAGCATTACAGGGGAGATTGGAAACAGGCAGGGAGCAGGGTAGTTTGGACACTGGGAAGCAGAAACTACAGAAATGGTCCCAAGCAGGAACATATTGGATGAGTAACTCCTGATGGGATGGAGGTATTTCATCTGCTTCTGTCTTCGGGTCAGTTGTTTGAGAGTTAACAGCCCTAGAGAGCATCTATCTGGGTAACCAAGCTTTGACTCTAAGCCCACCTGCTGGCTGGGCACCCAGTACAGAAAGGAAGGCTGTCACTCAAAGACTCTCCATGTGAACTGTGACTTTTGTGGCAGAAAATCAGCCAGCTGCCTGTACTGTCCCACCAAGAATGCACACAACACAGTAAGATAATCGCAAGGGAATTTGGGGTGACAACAGGAGGTGGGGGGCTTCCCTGGTGGTGCAGTGGTTGAGAATCCACCTGCCAATGCAGGGGACACGGGGTCAAGCCCTGGTCTGGGAAGACCCCACATGCTGCGGAGCAGCTAAGCCCGTGCCCCAAAACTACTGAGCCTATGCACCACAACTACTGAAGCCCCTGTGCCTAGAGCCCATACTCTGCAACAAGAGAAGCCACCGCAATGAGAAGCCCACACACTGCAACAAAGAGTAGCCCCCGCTCGCTGCAACTAGAGAAAGACCGTGCACAGCAACAAAGAGTCAATGCAGTCAAAAATAAAATAAATAAATAATAAAATAAATCTTTAAAAAAAATAGGAGATGGAGTTCGGTGCTCTTGTAGCCCTGACCAATGACCCATTAGGAAGTCAGGACATAAGATTCAGTCTCTGGCTTTGCCACGTCCTAGCCATATGACTCTGAGAAAATTCCTTTGATTCTTTTGTGCCTAATGATCAACACAAGAATCTCAAATGATCCACATCCTCCAACTCAGAGTTACTCAGATCCACTCAGGCAGGTGCAGAAGGTGTTAATAGCTGCTGGTAATAGATTCCCCTCCTTGCCAAGACCTATGTATTGACACATACAGCTCAGGACATTTGTCTGTCCAATTACACGTCTATAAAAAGGGGAAGACTTAATTGCACACATTGATTTTGTCTCCGTGGTTTGAGGGGCATCAAGATGGACTGGGAATTATCTTCAAAGCCTTCGTATGTGTGAAAGCATCTCAGAAGTTGGGAGGAAACAGAGCAGGGTCTGCCGAGCTGTGAATAACTGTTCTAGACATAGAGAGGCAGGGAGGGAATCTCATCATCCCATTCATCCCCCTCGAAATCTCCCGAGTTTGAACCACAGATGCGCTTGTGTCTGGTGCCTAAGGAGTAGGGCCAGGAGCAGGCAGGCGGATCTGCTTAGTTCATCTCCTACAGGGCTTTACACTTAACCTCAGGGCAGCTAATCTTTCTTCTCTGGGGAGGTGCTCTAGGAGTGAATAGGCACTGGGGCCTGTGCTTGATATTGATTGACCTTTCCTGCTCTCTGTCCGTTCCCCTTTCTTATGGAAATCAGAAAGCTCCCCTATGTTTTCCATGAGGACTATCCCTCCCTCAACCTCAGCCATGTGATTTGAAGGGGGGTGATCCTACCCTCCTGCTGAGGAGGTGGGTATGGGATGCATGCCTACCCCATCGAAGATATCCATTATCCCCCAGTAATGAGGTGACTGGTTTGAGAATGGACATCTCTCTAACTCAAGTTGGATCAATGACTCTTTTTCTGGGTTTTCCTTGGAGCCACTGGGAAAGACATGATCCCTTTCCTTAGTGGTTGTCTGAGCTGCGGGATGTAAGCCAGTCAATGTGGGGAAGGTGTTTTTTTGCTGCTTGGTAGAGCCTCCCTGAGAAGGGTGGAGTAGCCAGTCTCTAAGATGGGCCCTTTTATGATTCTTAGCTCCTGGTACTAAGGGTCTTGTGTGGTTTCCTCCCAAACTGAGTGGGACACATCTGTGTAACCAATAGAACAGTGGAAATGATGACATGTGACTTCCAGAGTTGGGTCCTAAAGACCCTGTGGCTTCTTTCTTGCTGTCTCTTGGGTCCCTGGTTCTGGGGGTAGCTGCTGCCATGGTGTGGGGTCACTCAAGCAGCTGTTAGCAGAGTTCAAGACCTCCTAACAATAAGCACTAACTTTGCAGACAAACGAGTGAGCTACCTCAGAAGCATATCACTCAGCCCTAGTCGAACTGTCAGATGCCTGCAGCCCCAGCTGAGAGATCCTGAGCCAGAACCACCCAGAAATGCCATTCCCAGATTTCTGACCCCCAGAAAGTGACGAGTGTTCATTGTCTTAAGCCGCTAAGTTTTGGGGTAATTCATTCTGCAGCAATGAATAACGAACACACATTGTCAGCCTGTGCTGTGTCTAATCATACAGCCCTGAGAAATGTGGACTTTTTAATGCTTCTCAATGACACAGTTCTTCCAAATGGGATTGTCCTGAATACAAATCTTGCACACATCCAGTTCTCATTAAAACCCTTTCTTCTTGGCACCGTAGTTTGGGTTCTGTTTGGTTCCATGAAGGAGAGAGTCAGTCCAGCAGTCCTGGAAACACCATTGAGAGAGTCTTTAAGCCACAGACTCATTATTTAATGTATGCTTTCTCTTCTCTTTCTCTCTCTCTCTCTCTCTTTTAACCACAGTTATTTTCAAACACCTTAAGGAGGACACTGAGTTTTGCATATTCCTTGAGGCTTTTTAACACTGGGAGGATTGAGATTTTGTTTATTTATCCATGGAGAAAAATACAGTTTGGGAAGTCTTCTCATTTGCAGGTGCCTGAGTTCTGCCCTGGGACCCCTCTGGGTTCTGTGCCTCTCCTCCCTGCAGTAAATCACAGGTGACAGTCATGTCTGGGGGAACGGCCCTTGGGAACGCAGAGATTCACACCGAGAGCAGCGAGAACTGCCTGGTATAGCTTCAGAGGCAACCACGGGTGCCAGGGTGAGGGATGGCTGGGGACCAGCCAGGGGGTGACCAGGAAGGTGCCCCCTTCAGGACAGAGGGGGTCCAGAAGAATCATCCTGTGTAGTGGAAATGGATGGTTTCCTTCGGGGCAATGAAGATATTGAAAAATTTGACATATCAGTGGGATATTAAGCTTAACCTGGTGACTTGATAGATATTATTGGGTTTACAGTTTCCTAAGAAGATGAGAAAAAAGAAGGGGCAAAAGAAAAACAAGGATCTCATCTTCTGAGACATCCGTTTACCTGCTGGGAAGTTACAAAACTCCACTTCCACTGGGGTCCATGTCTCTCCTGGGGTGTAGCACTCCCTCTCTGTTCTAAGGCTGAAAAATCCTGATCCGTTTTGATTGATGGGCACAAGGTTCACATAGATGGCTGGCTGAAGACATGACCTTCAATAACCTCAGCTCCCCATAGATTTGGGGCTAGAGTGGTCTAGGGATGAAAGAGAGGTAGTGCCAAGCTCTCGGCCAAAGGGGATGCCACCTAGCAGGGTCCCCAAGGACCCTCGGTGCCCAATTCAAGACAACCACTTTCACTGAGGGCTGTTGATGTCTGCATTTTAATAGCTCTTTCTGCAGCAACACCAAGAAGACCTTGCTACTTGGCCCAGACATGGAAACAACCTAAATGTCCACCAACAGATGAATGGATAAAGAAGATGTGGTATATATATATACAATGGAATACTACTCAGCCATAAAAAAAAAGAATGAAATAATGCCATTCGCAGCAACATGGATGGACCTAGAGATTAACATAGTAAGTGAACTAAGCCAGACAGAGAAAAACAAATATCATATTATATCGCTTATATGTGGAAGCTAAAAAAACTGATGCAAATGAACATATTTATAAAACAGAAATAGATGCACAGACATAGAAAACAAACTTATGGTTACCAAAGCAGAAAGAGGGGGAGGGAGGGATAAGTTAGGAATTTGGGATTAAAAGATACACACTACTATGTATAAAATAAACAAAAAGGACCTACTATACAGTACAAGATACTCAATATCTTGTAATAACCTATAATGGAAAATAATCTAAAAGGGAACATATATATATATATATATATATATATATATATATATATAAACTGCATCATTTTGCTGCCCATCTGAAACTAATGCAACTTTGTAAATCAATTATAGTTCAATAAAAATTAGAAAAATTAAAAATAAAAAAAAATAAGCAGAAAGCATAGACTCCAATCAACTAAGTGGGGCTCAGCTGGGGTAACCAGGCAGGAAGTGGCACCCAGGAAGATGCTTCTGGGGCTCAGCTGTGGAAAGGGTGGTGCCCTTGCAGAGCAGCCATGGCCACCAAGCAAACCACAGGAGTGGGGTCCACGGAGGCCCTTCCAGGCAGGGCCACTGCTATATTGTCAAAGATACAGTCACGTGGGTGACAATGCATCACCGCGCCAGGTGACACTGTCTCCGTGCTGCAGGTGATGAAGTCGAGGCTGGCTTGTGTGGTTCCCCAGCTGCATTACAGAATCTGGTCTTCGCACCATGAAACGCTTCAAACACCAACAAGAGAACGCAGAGGACTTCAGGCACCCTCAGCGTCCCTCCCACCAGCTGAGGCCACACTGAGATCCAAGCCCAGATGTCTGCCCACATCTGCCACTCACAGGAGTGGGAGCTGGAACCGGGTTCAGTCCTGCTGTTTCCTGACCTTAAGCTGCTTGGCGGGGCTAGGGAGCCGGGACAGGAGCTGGGAGGCACGGCTGAGCGGAACTTGCTTCCTCTGGATGATAGCACCTCATCCCCACATCCATACGTGTGCTTTAAAGGGTAGATTGGGGGCAGAGCTGCCCATGGCACTGGGAGGACCAGGCAGCTCAGAGGCCTTTGGGGAACGTTGGGCTCCTGGGTGACATTGTCACAGACAGAGCAAAGCAGAGACAGTCCATTCTCGGCTGTCTAATTGGCTCACACCAGCTATAAGGCACCTGCAAGAAAGTCCCTAGTTGTTTTCCAAGTTGGTAATAAGAATCCCAATTAGGCCTAAAGAGACCTCTTCTCTCTCAAGATGCTGCGTCTGTTTCGGTCCTCCGGGCCAAGCTGACATTGGCAACCAAGTCATGTAGATCCTTAAAGGGGAAAAAGAACCCAGTTTGGCATGAATCCGTTCCCCCCTCCCTCTGTGTTCCCATCTTTATAGGAAGGTTTCAGCTTCTACTGAACGACTCGTGTATTAATCAGGTGGGAGCAGGAATGCTATAAACAAACCAAAATAGCAGTTAGTGAAGCAGAATAAAGTTCTGTTTCTTGTCAAGAAGGGTCTGTGAAGGTCTGATCCTCTCCGGCGCCACGAGCCTCCCACAGCCACTCAGGGACCCAGCCTCCCTCCAACCGGTAGTGCTACGTGTCAACATGTGTCTTCCTCAAATACCATATGATATCACTTATATGTGGATCTAAAATGTGACACCAATGGACCTATCTATGAAACAGAAACAGATTCATGGACATAGAGAACAGACTTGTGGTTGCCAAGGGGGGTGGGTGGGGGAGGGATGGATTGGGAGTTTGGGATTTGCAGATGCAAACTAGTATATATAGGGTTGGTAAACAACAACATCCTACTGTACAGCCCAGGGAACTATATTCAATATCCTGTGATAAACCACCATGGAAAAGAATATAAAAAAAGAATGTGTGTGTGTGTGTGTGTGTGTATATATATATAACTGAATCACTTTGCGGTACAGCAGAAATTAACATTGTAAATCAACTACATATATATGCAATCTAAAAAAAATGGTACTGATGAACCCAGTGGCAGGGCAAGAATAAAGATGCAAATGTAGAGAATGGACTTCAGGACACGGGGCCGGGGGTGGGGGTGGGGCGAAGGGGAAGCTGGGACGAATTGAGAGAGTAGCATTGACATAGATACACTACCAAGTGTAAAATAGACAGCTAGTGAGAAGCTGCTGCATAACACAGGGAGATCAACTCGAGGATGGGTGATGACTTAGAGGGCTGGGATAGGGAGGGTGGGAAGGAGTCGCGGAAGGGAGGGGATATGGGGATACATGTATAAATACAGCTGATTCACTTTGTTGTACAGCAAAAACTGGCACAACAGTGTAGAGCAATTATACTCCAACAAAGAGCTTAAAAAAAAAAGACAACTGAAATATATTCTGTTGGTACAAAGATCTCTCCACCATTCCCTCCAATGATATATACTCTCCTAAAGGATATCACTTACATTTGGAATCTAAAAAAAAGGTACAAATGACCTTATTTGCAAAACAGAAATAGAGTTACAGATGTAGAAAACAATCTTATGGTTACCAGGAAGGAAAGGGGTGGAGGAATAAATGGGAGATTGGGATCAACATATACACACGACTATACACAAAATAGATAACTAATAAGGACCTACTGTATAGCACAGGGAATTCTACTCAATATTCTGTAATGACCTATGTGGGAAAAGAATCTAAAAAAGAGTGGGTATATGTATATGTATAACTGATTCAGTTTGCTGTACACCTGAAACTAACACAACAGTGTAAATCAACTATACTCCAATAAAACGTTTTTTAAATCTCCTAAAAAAATCCTATGATAAACCACTATGGAAAAGAATATAAACAAAGAAAGTGTGTGTGTATATATATGGATGTATAACTGAATCACTTTGCAGTACAGCAGAAATTAACATTGTAAATCATCTATATTTTAATTAAAAACAAACAAACAAACAAAAAGCATGTGTCTTCCCACCGAGGCAGGGTAAGAGAGAGCATGGGTCACTTGTGCTGGGTCCCGACCGCCCCCACTGGGGTGACCTGTCATCACTGTTCACAGTTGTTGCCAGAACTCATCACGTGGACCAACTGAACTGCAAGGCCAGCTGGAAATGTACTGAGTACGACTGTCTCTACCATAACTTCCACGTTTCCAAACATGCCCCAAGTATTTGGGGTTCCAGACAAAGAAGGGTACCCCCTCCCTTCCCTGGGGATGTGGAAAAGCTAGAGAAGCATCTCTTTGTCAGTAGACTCTGGAGATACTGACTGTATGGAGCTCAGCTGGCAGGATTCCGACTCAAGTGAAGACATCCACACAATGAGGTTGATCTGGGAAGAAGGGGAGGATTTAATGCTTACCATGCTTTACTCACAGACAGTAAGTCAGCAAGATCTGTATGGAAAGAGATGAGAAGAGGTACTAACTATCTTCTATGCCCCTCTTAAGGGCAGGAGTTGCATCCAAGTATTTTTGTTGCCCCTGGAGTGACCAAACCTGAAGCCTTGTCTATTGGCCCAGGGCAAGATGTTGGTGTCATGTCTGTGTGGCAGCGCAACTACATTGTGTGAAAAAAGCCTCCGACAGCAGTTTAGTTTCCTGGTTCCCCCTAGGGGCCCAGTTTAATTTATCAGACTATGCCTTCGTCACTTATGCTCTGCAAACCATTCATTGTCTGTTTGTCTGCCCATCCATCCATTCATTCAAACATCCATCCATCCATCTATCCATCCATCCATCCATCCATCCATCCATCCATCCATCCATCCGTCTGTCTGTCCGTCCATCCATCCATCCATCCATCCATCCATCCATCCATCCATCCAAACAAATGCTTACTGATTGCTGACTCTTGCTAGGCATGGCTCTAGTCCTGGGGTGTATAGCAGAGAACAAGTAGGACTAGATCCTTACTCTTCTGGAACTTATATTCTGCTAGGGAAGATGCACAACAAACAAGAAAGCAAATACTTGGAAAGGTCAATGCCAGAGTCGTCTAGGAGATAAGACTATAAGATGGGATGAGAAGAGGGGTAGGGACTCGAATGGGATGAGGTGTGAGGCTACTCTAAGGTGGCCAGAGAAAGCCTCACTGAGGATGTGACTTAGGATCTGAGGCCTCGGTAATGAGGAGGAGTCAAGCCTGTGACGATACCGGAGAACAGAGCTCCAGAAAAGAGAGGCAACAAGGGCAAAGGCTCCTAGGCAGGGATGAGCTCATTTTGTCAGAAGGGAACCAGTGGGGCTGGAGTTAGTGAGCCAGAAGGGCAGCGGTGGGAGATGAGGGTGGGGTGATGGGCAGTCGGCCATGGTACAAAGTCCAGATTTCACTCGAGGATTTATGGGCATCTATTGGAGGGTTTTAAGCCAGGGAGTGACATGATTTGAATTATGTTTTTAAAAGGTCACGCTGTTAATTTTCATTTAGCAAACATTGACTGTCTACTTAGTAGATTCATTTAAGAGCCACGAAATTGTCCGGAGGCTGGGGGAGCAAAGGAGAGGGAGACAGAAGCTTTTAAAGTTATAAAACAGACATTGGCCATCACACGTTGAGTCCATTAGCGTAACTGGCGGATCCGACTAGATTGAATGTCAGGGAAAAATGGCCTTGAGAAATTCAAAGTCTGGCTGTCCTGGAAAAAGGAGGTGACACAGAGTCTGATGGCCCATGGGACTCTCTCATGGGGACCCAGCTGGAGATTGACGGGTGGGTTTCTACGGTGGACCCCCACTGGTTGCTTGTGAAGGGGGTTTGCTCTCCCATCTTCAGTATGAACCTCAGTTTTCTGGGGTTCTGTACATACAGTTCTAGAGTCTCGCTGAACATCCAGAAAGCAAAGCTCACAGGAATGGAATTGGGGGTGGGGGAGGTGGGGAAGCCAGGAAAAGGTGGAGAAAGGGGGTAGGGGATCCCCTGCTTTGTGGACCAGCATGCATTTTTATTACAAAAATATCTATTTTGTTTTGGCGAAAATATCTTGATTTTCCCTTTCTCACTGACTTAACATATGTTTATTCTTAACACGTGGAACATAGAGTATAAAGATTTCATACTGAATAAAAGATATCCATTAAGCCAAAAAAGGAAAGAAAAGGAGGAATTCATCTCAAGTTTTAGCTACATTGTTTGGAATACAAATTTGCAGATTTTATCACTGAAAGAAATCTCAATTGTGTGTCTTCATCAGCAACTTCAACTGAACCTAGGTGTTTTCACACCTCGATTAGAAAGGAAACAGAACAAGACAAAAACCCAGAAAAATAAAGCTGATTGGCTGCTGCAAGCCTGGAGGGAGATGCCTGTGATTGAGGTCTGGACATTACATCTTTTTTTTTTTTTTTTTTTTTTTTTTTTTAAGAGCTTAGGCTCAGTAGTTGTGGCGCACAGGCTTAGTTGTTCCGTGGCATGTGGGATCTTCTGGAGCAGGGATTGAACCAGTGTTCCCTGCATTGGCAGGCGGATTCTCAACCATTGCGCCACCTAGGAAGCCCTGGACATTACATCTTGCAGGTGACAGATTTGACTTACGTTCAGCTTGTGACTCCAGCTGGCCAATAGGGGTCAATTGAGGGATTTTATCTGTCTTTACTCTGAGATTATTTGCTGTGAAACTACCACAACTAGAGCTTCCAGAGGCCACCGTATGGAAGAGCATTTCCTGAACCCGAAGTCAAACAGGCAAATACTGAGCCAAGAATAGGAGAGGGGAAGAGATAGAACCCTGGGTCCAACCATTCCTGAAGCCAGTTTCACCTCCCCTTGTTCAGTCCTATGGAGCAATAAATTCTGTCCACCTCCCCTATTACTCTTCCTGAAGGCAAGTTAAAAAGCAATTTTTAAAATCACTTGCAATGCAAAGATTCTCTCCAAAGCAAACATCAAGACAGGACTTCTTCCCTCCTAAGGGGACTACTTCCTCCTGGAGTGGATAGAAGTGTCTCCCCCAAAAGATGTGTTGAAACCCTAACCCTCAGAACCTGTGACTGCAGCCTTATTTGGAAAGAGAGGGTCTTTGGAAAGAGACAAGGGATTCCAAAGATTGCCAGCGACCAGCAGAAGCCAGGGATTCTCTCCTTCACAGCCAGGGGAGGAGCTAACTCTATTAACACCTTGAGTGTGGACTTCTTCAATGGGGAGAGAATACATTCTTGTGGTTTTAAGCCCCCTAGTTTCTGATAATTCATCACGGTCACCCCTGGAAACGAATACACCTCCCCAAGACACGTAGCCTTAGTACTTTCAATTCTCCTACTTCCAGGAGGCTAGATACACAGATGAGCATCCCCGCCCCCCACCGTGTGATCTACACACCACCTGGGGCCGGATGTGGGCAGAGTGTATGGTAGAGAACTTAAGAGGAAGGCCTTTGGGGCCAAGCAGGGTGAAACTTGCACCTGAACCTCTGGCCACAGCATCCTCTTTGCTCCGCCCCTCTGTCCATCACCCCTCAGGTCATCAATGATCACTGGGCTGGAGGACCTGGGCCACCCTAGGGGAGCATCCCTGCTTCACCTGCTTTCCTGTCATTATGTGTATGGCTGCTGCCACAGCAAAGGCAGGGGATCCCCGGTGAGAAGCTAATGACTGCATCTTGGGGTAGTTAATTCACAGTTCTGGGCTTCCCCAGAGGGAAACAGATAAACCGTTCCCTCACACTCCCGAGGTGTCCTAGCACAGCCTCATTTGTAACGTGTGTGTGAAACTGATGACCGGGTGAGGCTTTCCTAGAGGAGACATGTTCCTGGAAGCCTAGCGCTCTCGTGGGTCCATGGAGCAGTCACCTGCCCTCTTTCTGCCCACAAGTTTACCTGACGGAGTCCTCTGGAGTGTTGTGGGTTTAATTGTGTCCCCAAAATTCAGGTGTTAAAGTCCTAACCCCCAGGAACTAGACGTGACCTTGTTTGGAATTAGGGTCTTTGTGGGTATAATTAGTTAAGATGAGGTCTTCCTGGATTGTGGTGGGCTCTACTCCAACTTGCCTGGTGTTCCATTTAAAAAGGGGAAATTTGCACGCACACACACACACGTGAGCGCACACATGGTGTGGAAAATGCCATGTGAACTCGGAGGCAGTGATGGGGTGAAGTGTCTGCAAGACAAGAGACACTGAGGATGGTGGCCACAACCAGGACCTGGAGAGAAGCTGGACCAGAGTGTCCCTTAGAGCCTCAGAGGGAACCAGCCCTGTGACACCTGATCCCAGACTTCCGGCCTCCAGACTGTGGGACAGCACATTTCTGTTATTCAGGCTGCCCAGCTTGTGGGACTTTGTTCAGGCAGCTGATGAAGGATCGCTCAAGTCTGGGACACTGAAAGCCGCAGGAAGCCATGACTTCCACTGGGGGGCGCTGATGACCCTGGTTTCCCTGGGCTTGTGGTCTGGTTATAGCAGACAGGACGGGAACTCACCGCCCCGGGAATGGGGGTGGGGCCCTCAGGGGATGGAAATGAGCCAGAAGGTCAGGCTAGGAGAAACTCAGTAGCATCACTTATTTTATTCACATCCCCAAAGACACCCAATTGAAAAGTCAGTTTGTTAAGATGGCCATATCATTTCTTTCTCAGGCTCTGGGCACACAGATCACATTACAGGTTGTGTGATCCTGACATCGTAAGCTGTGTTCTGTATTTCCTTAGGAGACACAGAGGGGTACTCTCTTTCTTTCATATAACACTATACTTCTCCTAA
Source organism: Hippopotamus amphibius kiboko (assembly GCF_030028045.1). Classification (NCBI taxonomy): domain Eukaryota; kingdom Metazoa; phylum Chordata; class Mammalia; order Artiodactyla; family Hippopotamidae; genus Hippopotamus; species Hippopotamus amphibius. The sequence continues at coordinate 24,444,615 of NC_080193.1, forward strand.
TTTTGTCTTAAGAACACACAGCTCCCTCTATCTATTTTTGTTTTCTGCACTTTTGGATAGAGACATGGTTGGGGAGAAATATTTCCCTATTGAAAAAAAATGGTGACATAGACAGCAAACGAAATTCGCCCTCTGGGTCGGGGAGACAGCATGGGTGTGGAGGGGCCTGCGGGGACATGGGGGTGTCCTGCCTGGAGGCAACATCAGCAGATTCACGATGTTCAATTAGGGCCAAGTTGGATCGTAAGTCACATTTTCCCAGAGTGTTTAAAAGAGAAGGCAGAAATCCAGGGGTTTTTTTTAGGTGAAATGGCCAAAGTCTTAAATGTTGATTCAATCTTTTTCTATTCTGTAACCTGTTTTATTATCCCTCGTACAATTTATGATGATCTGAAAAATTCTTTTCTGTGCTGTTATTCCCCCCACCCCCACTAGAGATAAGGCCTGCGAGAGTAGGCGTGGGTCTGTTATATATACCTCTTGTGTTTGCCGTGCTTCTTAGCACAGGGTAGTTGCTCAATAAATACCACTTGCATAAGTGAATGATCCATCACTTGATACTGTTTGCGAGAAGACAAGGATTTCACGCAACTTCGTTTTCTGTGGCATCATCTTGGGACTGCATTTGATTATTAGAGGAATCTGAAAATCAACCTGTTTTAAAAACCCAGCCCGAAGGCACCGTGGGCACACACGTGCCTCAGGAAGTTGACCTCTGAATGTGCACGTGCGATCCAAAGAAAGGATAGAGCCCTTGTCCTCACTCCAGCCCAAAGGGAGGCTGGAATACACGCTTGCCTGCTGTGGTTCTCACTTACCGCCGTCAGTCAGCAGGCTTTTAGCGAAGCATTGCACGTGTGATTGATTTGCAAATCCTTTCAGGTCCTGAAGGAGAGATACTTAGTACACAACGTACTTTGTCATCACGTGTCAACATCGCCTCATTGCAGAGAGAGGCATTACACGATGTAAGGGCGTAATTGGATTGTCGCTGGAATCCTTCAATCTGCATTTTCATTTACCCAAAGCCGCAGCTTTTGAGCCCTTGGCCATGGCTGCCAGCCGCAGGAAGGGGAGTTAGCAGGGAGAAAGACAAAGGACAGCCATAAAGCCGCGGAAGGCAAACTTTATATTTACATTCGGTAAGTTTATAAATATATATTACATTCTTACAATCTACAATACATTCTGCACGCAGACGGATTTGAGAGGGTGCAGCGATGGCGGTATGAAACGGACCATCACGCGGGAAAGGCTGAAAGAAATAAGAGGGGGTTACCGAAAGCAAAGGACTCTCCTTGAAAACGGGTGACAGTTTGATCACCCAGCCAGACACCTTAAGTCAACTTGGGGACAGGAGCAGGTGGCTGCTGGCTGCTGGAAATAGTCTTAGAGCAAATGGACAGCACCTTAGTTTTGGGGGAGAGTGCTGAGGTTCAGAGGGTAAACTGGTAGAATTTCCACACTTGATCTCAGGAGAATTCAATTATATGCACGGGGCGGGGGGGGGGGGGGGAGAGGCAGAGAGAGGTCAGAGAGACACAGGGACAGAGAGACACACAGAGAAAGAGAAACTGACCTTCGAACCTCAAATAACCCAGCTGTCTGCCCCGTAGGTGGTACCTCGGGTCCCTCCGTCTCTCCAAGGTGGAGAAGCAGCCTCACATTCTGCCTGTGTGTGAGTGGGGCCAGACTCCCTGCCCCATCCACCTTGTCACACACCCCATGTCCCAGCTCTCCTCGCCCTGTACCCTCCATGGGGACACCCAGATTTATCTCAACAGCCTTGAGCAGCAGACAGGATGGGACTGTCAACAGACCCATCCCAGGAGAGCCCTCTCTTCCTTCCAGGAAAGCAAGGGGAATGAGCATCCTTGGGTGTTGAATTCCTTGTGAGCACTGCTGAGCCTCAAAGACCAGTCTCTCCAAAGGACATGTGTGAAGTTTGCCCAGTGGGGCTTCGGTGTAGAATGTCACCTGGTGGTTGACACAGAGGCCACAGTGGAAGAGACTAAGTGAAAGATGATACTGCCCTCCACTGCCCACAAGTGACCAATGACTTATGGAAAGGTGGCAATGTGGGGAGGGGGGTGTACAAATGTGAACAGAGTAAATTTGCTTTAAAAAAAAATTCTGGTTCTTCCAACCCAATTGAAGCTCTATACCCAGGCTCCCTAGTTTACCGATAAAGGGATGCTCTGAAGGGCTCAGAGGGTTTTTGTTTGTCTGAGTGTTTGTTCTTGGCATCTGGTTATAAAGATACTGGTTGCCTATCTGCCCTCTTGTCCCCTTTCAATCCTTGTGGACGGTTGCCATGGTTTGTCAATAACCCCGGTTTGCCCTGACTCAGCCTTTGGGAGATAACTGGAAATCGTGCTTCCCAAGAGCTGACTCTAGGCGGCTCTAGACTCCGCCTCTGCTCACTCTCACAGCCAGATGTGCTGCCTGAGTTCCCACGACACACTTCCTCCCATCCATCCCCTCACGCCCAACCCCAGTCCTGGTTTTCTCCCGTGGTCTGCAACATTGAATATTGCAGCCAAGTGGTTTTGACAATATCCAAATTGCTTTGATTAAAGAAAGAGAGATGGCGAGAGAGAGAGTGTTCTTTCCTGGAGGCTCTCTGGAGCTCAGTGATTCAGAACTCATTTTTCTTCCAAGTTTAAAAAATCTTGCCATGCATGATAAACCTCTTAACATTGACCGAAACATTGGACCCTGGAAATGTGGACATCGATTCCAACTCGGGGCCTCCCCAGGGGATCCAGGGTCATTTTCTGGGGCTCTGTGGATACTGTCACCCTGATCGTGTCCTGTCTTTTTTTTTTTGGCCGTGCCCGGTGGCATGAGGGATCTTAGTTCCCTGACCAGGGATCGAACCTGTGCCCCTGCAGTGGAAGCACGGAGTCCTAACCACAGGATCGCCAGGGAAGTCCCTCCTGTCTTTTTATTTACCCGCCAGGGCACCATTGCCCCACATCCCCAAGTTAAAGGCCGAAAGGTGAGTGAGAACCAATGTCTGTGAATGCCCCGGCTTACACATCTTCATGTAATCCTTCCACGTAGCCACGTGACTCTTGGCATCCCCCAGGGTCCAGATCCTGGCAGACCCAGTTCATGGTGTCCTCACTGCTGGTCGCTATGGAGTTCACGGCGGGGCATGCATCATCCGGAGAGATGGCGGTGAAGGTGGTGAATTTCACTCTTTTCCTTTTTGAGGTAGGGGATGCTGGGGGCTCACTTTTCGGATCTTTCCCATCCCCGAGGGTGGGTCCTGAAGATTGGAACAGCTGTCCGTTGATGCTCTTTTGGGAGTTTGTGCTGAGGAGGTACTTACTCTCTTCGAAATCCATGCCTCTGTCGATGGCGGTGATCTGCTCCTCTTGGGAGGAAGCAAAGTTGATGTGATTCTCCAACAGTTCGGTCCGGTGGCTCAAGCCGACCCAGTCATGGGAGTGACTCATTCCTTCTTGTTCTTCGAAGGGAACCTGTTTGTGCCTGTACTTTAACGCAAAGGTCACGCAATTTATTAAGAAGACCAAAATGGCCAGGCAGAAGACACCCAACAGCGCATACATCCCAATTTCCAAATCGCTCAGCCCTTTGGAGGCCTGGGTGAGGTCATTCTCGTCCATTGCCCCATTGGTTCTGGGCAGGTCCACCTGGGCTGGGAAGCTGGTGAGGTCGACGGAGATGGTCTGCAAATGACTGTCATCATCCAAAAGGCTTTCCTGGCCACTGTTCTTCTGGAAGGTGGACCTCTCTGTTGTGGATCCCCTCCCTTCCATGAGGCCCATGGAAGAACTGCCGAAGTACTGTCCCTCTTGACTCCCCCATTCTTGCAAGGGCTTTTTGGGTCTTCTGTCGCTGATGCTATTATCCAGGTGACCTCCTGTCCCCATGTGTCTGCTGTCACTGGTGTTGGGGTTGGCATCATTTTGGCCAAACTTGACTTTGATGTTGGCTGTCCCAACAGCCAGCACACTCTTCCGCTTGGATTTCTGGCATGATTCACAAATAACCATTTCGACCTTCACCAGAGCCCCCTGTCCTTCGGCGACAGCGGTGATTACAGGCCACTTGAACTTGGGGTCTTGGTGGATGGAGACCACCTTCTCATCCAGGGATGTGGCCATCAGGGAGAAGTCTTTTGCATCATAAATATCCAAGGGGGTGACAGAGCCATCACTGAATTGGACCCAGCAACTGATGGCTGCTTCCTGTTGAAGAAAATAAGGAAGTTCATCAACATGAAGCTGGTTGAACACAAAGTCTTAGTAAAATAGACACTCTGTAGCAAAAACAATGCAGCAAGAACAAAGGGAAACCTTTTGCCCAGCGTAGAAGCAAGAAATACTAAGGGTATGGAAGAAAATTAATTCTTTTTTTCTGTTCTACAGAGTTTATTAGGTTTATAACTGGACGAAGTCACACGTGTACAAAATGAAGCTCACACTATCCCAAAGCAGAGTAGGAATTGAGGGCTAGGGATCCATTACTGGCCTTTGGGGGAGCTCCGAGGTGAGGGGCAGCCAACCCTCCCACTCCAGAGATGTGGCCACAGGGGAGGGGAGGAGAAGGGGCCCACCTGGCTTTGGTCGCAGAACTCAGAGAGATGCAGAAGCCAAAGAAAACTACAACAGTAAAAGAACAATGATGAAACGGGACCAGGAATAAACACCCCCTAATAAGATTTGCTTTCTTTCCCGAGGTGTTGAAAGAAAGATGGGTTCTTTCTGTGGTGCAAGATCTACTTCTGCACAGTCATAAATTGCATGTCAAAGGAGATTTACTGGTTACTGGGTCCATTTACAAGTATTACACATGTAAATGAAAAATATTTATTAGGTTATTTTTAAATTGCTTAATACCGAGTCTCTTTGCATTACTCATGACAGAGAGTAAAGCCCCTGATCTAGACAAGGGCTCCCAGAGGTGCTGCAGGCTTTGGCTGTGTTGGTCCTACCATATCAGCATCTTAGGATGGGTTTGTATTGGCTTATGGACACAGTCTTGGCTTGGAGGTGAGGAGTAGAACCAGCCAGCCAGAGACAGGGTTAGGGTTAGGGTCAGGCTTAGGGTTGGGGTTTGGGTCAGGGTTAGGATTGGGGTTTGTGTCAAAGCTAGGGTTAGAGTTAGGGTTAGGGCTGGGCTTTGGGTTAGGTTTAGGGTTAGGGTCAGGGCTAGGGTTAGGGTTAGAGTTGGGGTAGGATTAGGGTAAGGTTAGGGTTAGGAAGCTCTCTGTTGGGAGAATCTTTGTGTCCCCATCTACCCTTCAACCCAACCAGTTTCGGGAATTTGGGAGACCAAAGCAAAGTCATGGCCCCGGTTTGTGTCCATCCCAATCTCTGTCTTTTTACTCTGTGCTTTAGGCCTGCTTTCTTTGGGACTAGTCTGTCCAGGGGGATTATAATCGATGGTGTAACCTCACCCTTCAATTTCATTGAAGGTGTTTGGCCTTGACAGGAACTGGCAGCCCCATTCTCCTCCCGTCTCCTGGAGAAGCGGCTCAACCCCAAGTTCCGAAGGATGCACAGCCCAGGAGGCATGTGCCCCTGCCTGCCTGGCCACAGCTGATTGGACCCGGAGTTGGCTGATGTCAGAGCCATTCATGCCCACAGCTCTGAGCCAGCTGCCGTCTTCCCCTTCAGTTGGATATAAAAAAGCCAGGACTGAAGCATGTAGTTGTGGGAAGATTAGTGGGAGCTCATATAAAATTGGGGACGAGGCCCCACTTGGGAGCAACCCACGATGGATCAGGTACGAGCAGATGTCTGGGCACAGCATTTATCTAGTGAGATAAAGGGTGAGAGAGAGACTGTTGACCCCTAGTTTCCCCACGTTCTTACAGTTGGGGTCTATTAGAGTCCCGCTATCCTTGCAATAAATCCCATGTTATTTATTTGTTTTTAAATTTTTATTTATTTATTTTTTGGCTGCACTGGGTCTTCGTTGCTGCACGTGGGCTTTCGCTCTAGTTGTGGTGAGCATGGACTACTGGTGTGCGGGCTTCTCATTGCTGTGGCTTCTCTTGTTGTGGAGCACAGGTTCTAGGCACCCAGGCTTCAGTAGCTGTGGCTTGCAGGGTTCTAGAGTGCATAGGCTTCAGTAGTTGTAGCACATGGGCTCAGTAGTTGTGGTGCATGGGCTTAGTTGCTCCACGGCATGTGGGATCTTCCTTGACCAGGGCTCGAACCCCTGTCCCCTGCATTGGCAGATGGATTCTCAACCACTGTGCCACCAGGGAAGTCCCAATCCTGTGGTATTTAAACTTGCCTGAGTGGTTTTTCTTACTTTTAACCAAAGAGCCCCCGACCATGACAGAAGTAAGTTTTCCTGGCAGTGTCTGGTCTTTGGAAGTGAAAAGGAGGCTTCTTACATGTGACTGTGGCCCCTGCTCCTTCTTCAGGCCAGCTAGTAAATCCTGACCTTGTTAGGCATGGGTGTGGGCTGGCTGCTAAGTGAAAAATGCCTCGAAGACACAGTGCAAAAGCCTCTGGACATGACCTTGGTTTACCAAGGCCTTCTGATTGGCCGTGAAATTGCAGCAGGAAATTCAAATGCACATTGGATTTCTTGAAACTGAAATGTTGGAGCCAAGTTGCAGGCAAGGACTAAGCTCCATTCAGAGCAAACACGGAGCAAACCTCAGGGTCGCACACCTGGCTCTGCATGTCAGAAAGGGATTAGCTCTGTGGCCTCATTCTAACTGCGTCTTATCACTTCCATCACCTAACTAGCAGTCACATGCTTTGATCGCCCCAGGAAGACAGGAGGAAGCCCCAGGTTATTTCTCCTTTGCAGTCTGTAACCTGCATCCTGGCTGGCATTGCGCCCTGAGAAAAGGTACGTTTGCCTTTGGCAAGAACTCGTATCCATTACTGAGATCATCCACTTTCAAGTGCTTTCTAATCCAAACCCCTGCACATGGAGACCATAGTGAAAGGGCAAGGGATTAGCTGACACCTGGCAGGGGAGCAGTCAGTGATGGGTACGGGCTGGGAAAATGGTAAGGCTCTGTGAGTCCAGGGACAGGTCCGGCTTAGCCCGCCCTCTTGCCCGAACATAGTCACAGCCTCAGCGGGTACAAGAGGGGGCCCAGGTGGTCATGTACCTGCCGGGGGGGACAGTTTCCAGGAAGGGCTTCTGACCAATGAGGGAAGCTGCCTGAAAACCCCCTACATGGGCTGGAGGCCTTCTAGCAGGCCCACGGGAGGACGGTCCCATCTCATGGGGTGCAGAGAATCAGCAGCCTGAGACCACTGTCTGCGGGTGTTAAACAAGGCTCACCAAAGTCTCCATCCAGATTCTTTCTAGGAAATAATGTTTCTCCACCTCGGATGGAGGAGCAGATCAGATAACATTTCCCAGTGCCCTTCCAACAGTCCCCTTTGTTTGGAAACCATCGTATCAACACACAAACACGCACCACACGATACCCACCACAACATGTACACGTATGCAACACACGCTACGCACAACACACATACTACATAATACAAACGTATACAGACACACCGCACACACACATACACACAACACTCTATTAGCGCACGCTGGTTTCCAATAAAGAGAAAGAAGACCGTAACTGATGCTACCACCCGCTGGTTACTTCTGCTCGGAGTTAAACCACAAATGTGGAAGCATCTCCTCCAATCGCCTTCCAACTCCTCAGACTCCTTGCCCCATCTTGGGGGGCAGGGGCTTAGGATAAGGCTGTGGACCTCTCCTTGGGGTCTGTTCCTGCCCTTACTTTCTCCCCACTGCTTGGGGAGGTCAGTGGGGCCCAGAGCCAGGAGCGTCTGCGGGGCCGTGAAACAGTACAGGTGATGCCCGAAGGGGCGCGTGGAGCCTGCGTCCCGCCTCTCTGGCTCCTGGTGCTAAGCATCCTTCACTCCCGGCAGCCCTGTTGTTTGGCATCACCGTCTCGGAGGCTAGGAAGCCGGAAGCTGAGCGGTCACCCCTTCACAAACCTCTTTCAGGACTAATAAGGACCTACTGTTTAGCACAGGGAACTCTACTCAGTACTCTGTAATGGCCTATATGGAAAAAGCATCTAAAAAAGAATGGATATATGTATGTGTATAACTGATACACTTTGTTGTGAATATGAAACGAACACGACATTGTAAATCAACTGCACTCTAATAAAAATGGGGAAAAAAAAACCGAGGAACACCCAGCGTGTGAACCCTCTCTTTTGGGGGACCCCTCCCAATTAGTGACTCCGCCAGACGGGCAGCCTGACCTAACGTGTGACCTCACCCCACTGTGTGACCTCATCTGATGTGTGACTTGCTCAGGGCAGGACACCACCTTATGAACGACCCCACTGACCCCACCATGTGATCCCAAGAGACGTGGGATTCCTCCCAGGTGCAGGCCCCACCTGCTGTGTAGCCTCACCCGGTGTGCGACCCTCCTGATGTGCGACCCCCCCCATGTATGACCTCACCTGGTGTGACCCCCCCCGATATGTGACCTCACCTGGTGTGACCCACCTGGTGTGTGACCTCACCTAATCTGTCATGCACCTGATGTGTGACCCCTCATGTGTGACCCCTCCCCACGGTGCCCCGTCCCACCCCACACCTGTCTGGGCCTCTGCAGAAGTTCTTGAGCCACTGCAGTGGCGAAGATGGCTCTGTTGCTCCCGGGGCTGAGCTGCAGGGAGAGGGACAGCCCCGCCACCAGCTGGACCCCAAGGTCTGTGATCGTCACCTTCTCGTCCAGCACAGTGATGGTCTTCTCGGCCAAGATGGCATCTGACAGGGGCGACAGGATCTGAAAGGCAGAACCCACATAGCAAGGAGACACTCTCTGTGGTTCCAGAAATCACCCCCTCTCTGCCCCCCATGGTGTAAATGATGCTCCGTGCAGGGGGTGGGGGGTAGAGATAGAGCCAGAGGAGCCAGAAAGAGCAAAAACGGGTCTTTCCCACTGACGCCTTCTTCTAAAAGGTACAGCTCGCTTGTGAAAATATGGTGCGTTTTTAAAGTAAGAGCAAGATGGTGTCAAGCAGTTGGATGCAGTAGGACTTGGCACCCCACGCCCAGCATCAAATAAACTCCATTGCTTACCATGCACTGCCCTGACCTTGAGAGGAAGAATTAGCATTTTCATTCATTTCAGCACTAACTTTATGATTCTTCTACAGCACGGATCATTTCTACTATTCCTTAGTGCATCTTTTGTTTAAAATTCTTTCACTTAAATAATTTGTTTTAAAAAACTTCATAGCATCAAAGAAAAATAGTTTCTATATGCTAGTTATATAATTCTGTGTCTCTTACACATGATCACCAATGAACAGTTACACTCAATGAAGAGATGGTCGGTCCATGTAGCACTTAAACATCTTTGTGCCACTGGGAGCTCACACTTTGGGGAACACTGAGCAGTGACACTCAGTTGCATTTTGGAGTATCAGCTTGTGTCCTCTGAGAAACTCAGCTGTGTGTCCTACCCCTGATGCCAACATCCCAAAGTCTCATTTGTCTCTGGACACCTGTGACAGCCCGGGGAATGAAGCTTCCGTTCAGTTTAGACCCTGAAGAGGAAATCCTGCTTTGGAAGAACATCTGCGGAAGCACCTCTCCTCTCCCTGCTCCTCATCCAAGTTATAAAGTGCTGATTTAGACTGCCCTTTAGGAATCCTTAACCTTCTGGGTGAAATGGGTTTCCTTTCACACAGCCACCTTCCCTGGATTTCTTGACATATTTCTCTCCTCAAGTTGTTGGCAATATTCATGAAGATGCATGTCAAGATAATTTTCCTTGGATTCATTAAATTCCTTTATCAAAGCATCATATTTCTATTCAAATACCATTTTCAGTTTCTAAGTCTGGTTAGGACAATTTGAATGGTAGTGGGTATGAAATACGAGTCCCCAGAAGAAAGTGGCCAAATGAATTTATAACTCAGGAGGACTTAGTGAGCGTAAGAGGGGAAAATGAGGGGTCTCAGGAGCAGATGCCCCACTAGGACAATTTTCATGTTTCGTGCATGGGAAGCTGGCGCATTGCACACTCATCCATTTTCACGGAAATACCTGATTTCTGAACACAGTTTTATTGCGGTTTTGTACTTAAATGATCATTTTGAGTGGTTAATGCCAAGTTCTCATCTTGGTTCCAGTTTCCAGGTGTCAGCATCACTTTAGCCCATGGATGAACAGCAGGAGTTTACATCTTGAGCTTAGATCTTTCAAGCAAAAGTCAACTGTGAAGATTGCAAGTGCTTGTCTATGGGGCAGGTATGTTTTGTTTGACATAATACTTTAAAATGGGATGAATGGCCATCCTTAAAAAATAGAGGATTTCATATGAAAGATAGATTTCTAGCTATTCTGGAAAAGCTGCAATATCTCTCCATACTGGGCTCCCATTTCCTCTTTGTAGCTTTTGGAGATGAGTAGCAGCCTCTTCTTTGTCACACTCCTCACCACTCCCTATTGTCCTCCCAACGCTTAGGGCCCAAACCAGCCATCACCTGACACCCACCCTGCTTTCCTTACTGATGGTACCTTCTCAGCGTTTGGAGGGCATTGGAGCATGTGACTCCTGGGTCCCAGTTCAAAGCAATTTATTTTCCTCCTCGAATAAAATGATCTCTTTTATTTTTATTTTCCCCCCAGTGGCTAAAATATTTTATTAAATTAAGTATGTCATTTGCAAATGGTTTCATAAGAAATTTTAAAAGAAGAGTTATAAAACATTTTCAATAAAAAAGTACAGTGTTTGCAGCAAAATTACATTTTCTTGATCGTACACATAAAGACATTTTGTTTCTGATAGACTGTCTGAAAATTTTATCGTGAATTCTCCAGCTGACAGCTGCAATATTCTATTTTAATGAGATGTCTCAGGGTTAATTCAATCATTTGGTAATAATGGGTTCAAAAATGATCTCTTTTAAATACCAGTCCATTTCCCAGAATGTTTTAAATCTTCCACAAGCCAATATAGTTTCACCTATAAGTCTCCCTTATGCACAACTGTTTTAGAAACCTCACTAGTTGGCTAATAGGATGATCACCTGTCCTATAAATGGGGCAGCTACTGAGGAATAACATTTGCTCTGAGACAGGAGGTGAATGACTAAACCGAAGTGACCCTCCCAGAACCGTGTCTTGTGAAAGTGTTTGTTGCAGAACTCCCATGTTGCATACTGGTCCTTCCCATCCATGCCTAGCAGTAGGTGCTCACAAGACGAGTGGAGTCATAACAACTTTGTTCCTTCCTTCAGCACATTTCTGGAATGCTCCAGTTTTCATCACATGGGAGGTTGGGACCTGGCAGAGGCAGCCAAGCATCATGGCGCGATGGGAAGCTCTTAGGTGAGCATGGCCAGTGATGTGGCGCGACCAAGCGAGAAGCTGCTGGCCGCCCATGATTCTGATGAGGTTAACCCATGCCGAGAGCTTTTTAAAAAATATTTTTAAATTTTAAAATTAAAAAAAAATTTTATATTGAGGAATAGTTGATTTACAATGTTGTGCTAGGTTCATGTGTACAACAACGTGATTCAGTTATACATGTACTTGTATCTATTCTTTTTTAGATTCTTTTCCCATATAGGTTATTACAGGGTATTGAGCAGAGTTCCTTGTGCTATACAGTAGGTCCTTGTTGGTTATATGTTTTGTATAAAGTAGTGTGTTTATGTTAATCTCAAACTCCTAATTCATGCCTCCTCCCCACCTTTCCCCTTTAGTAACCATAAGTTTGTTTTCTATGTTTGTGAGGTTGTTTCTGTTTTGTAAATAAGTTCATCTGTATAATTTTTTAGATCCCAATTATAAGTGATATCATATGACATTTGTCTTTGTCTGACTTACTTCACTTAGTGTGATAATCTCTAGGTCCATCCATGTTGCTGCAAATTATTTCATTCTTTTTATGACTGAGTAATATTCCATTGCATATATGTACCACATCTTCTTTATCCGTTCCTCTGTTGATGGACACTTAGGTTGCTTCCATTCTTGGCTATTGTAAATAGTGCTGCTATGAACATTGGGGTGCATGTATCTTTTTGAAATCAAGTTTTTGTCTTTTCCAGATATAGGCCCAGGAGTGGGATTTCTGGATCATATAGTAGCTCTATTTTTAGAGCTTTTGTCCCAAGATGGTAACCTCCACCATATCTTAAAGACAAATAATGTCTTGGAGTTTCAGACATGACCCAACCCGAGAAGCCAGTCTATCTAACACTTATGTTACTTACCTGACAATTTCTTTCAATCTACTCACTCTAAAAATGGATGTTGTCAAATAGAGTTCCCATATGATCCAGGCATACCACTCCTGGGCACACATCTAGAGAAGACTCCAATTGGACACATGCACCCCAATGTTCACAGCAGCACTATTTACAATAACCGGGGCATGGAAGCAACCTAAGTGTCCATCAACAGAGGAGTAGAGAAAAAAGATGTGGTACATATATACAATGGAATATTACTCAGCCATAAAAAAGAATGAAATAATGCCATTTGCAGCAACATGGATGGACCTAGAGATGATCACACTAAGTGAAGTTAGCCAGACAGAGAAAGACAAATATCATATGATATCACTTATAATTGGGATCTAAGAAAATGATAAAGTGAACTTACTTACAAAACAGAAATAGACCCATGGATATAGAAAACAAACTTATGGTTACCAGAGGAGAAATGGGGGGGGGGAGGATAAATTAGGAGTTTGGGATTAACATATACACACTACTATATATAAAATCAATAAACAACAAGGTCCTACTGTATAGCTCAGGGAACTATATTCAATATCTTGTAATAATCTATAGGGGAAAAGAATCTGAAAAAGAATAGATACATATGAGTGTATAACTGAATCACTTTGCTGTACACCTGAAACTACCACAACACTGTAAATCAATTGTACTTCAATAAATAAATAAAGCAAATAAATAAAAATTGATGTTGTTCTAAGTGACGCCAAACAGCTGAGTTCTCATCTGGGCAGAGATGAGAGAGGGATACAGAGTCCTTGCCTTGGGGGTCTTACCTGAATGGTGGTCATCCCCAACTCCTGGCCAATCAGGACTTGTCCCCCTTGCAGCTTGGCGATCCGGGGCTCCTCCACCTGCATGAAGTCATTTACCAGCTCCGTGATGTCCACTTGCCAATCTGAGCCCAGCAGGTGAGCCAGCTGCCCCCCAGGCTCAGCTGCCTCGGCCACAAACTGAGTCAAGACCCGCACCATGGCGTGCTGGTACTGGAGAGCACAGCCCCGGCCTTTCTTCTCATCTTCGTCCTCTTCCTCACTGTCTCGAGCTGGCCTGTCAAAAGGTTGGTTCTGTTTAAAGGATGCTGATTTGTTGGGTCAACAGTTGGAGGTTGGGGGTGAAGCACGGCAGGGGCTGCAAGGGTAAGTGGGCATGAGCCCTGCCTTCGGGGAGTTCCCAGCCTGGGGTGGGCTCAGACAGATGTGCAGGAGTGATGCTCGGGATATGTGACCACTGCTATGGCCTGAGTACTGACCAGTCAGAATGGACCAGTGTGGTCAGCAGAGTTCTAAGGTGTCCCCAGTGACCCCTACCTCCTGGTATTCACTTTGTGAAATTCCCTTCCCTTTGGATGTGGACTGGACCTAGGACAAGTTTCTTCCAATGAAAGATTACAGTGGGACATCCCTGGCAGTCCAGTGAAAAACTCTGTGCTTCCAATGCAGGGGGCATGGGTTTGATTCCTGGTGTCAGAGAACTAAGATCCCACGTGCCGTGTGGTGTGGCCAAAAAAAAAAGAGAGAGAGATTACAGCAAAAGTTATAGGATGTAACCTTCAAGGTTAGGTTTTAAAAAACTCTGACTCCTGTCTGGTTTGGCCCTCTTCCCTTGGTCCTTCTCTCTTGCTTGCCCTGAGGAAGCCAGCCGCCATGCTGTGGGCGGCCCTGTGGAGACATGCTACAGCTAGAAACTGGGCATCCTCTGGCCAACAGCCCGTGAGGAGCTAAGACCTGCCAACAACCATGTGAGCTTGGATGCGGGTCCTTCCCCACCCGAGCCGCCTGATGACACCACAGTTCCGGCTGGCAACTGGATCGCAGCCTGCAAGAGACCCAGCTAAGCCGTGCCTGGATTCCTGATCCAGAGGAACTGTGAGATAGTGTAGGTTTTTCTTTTAAGCCCCTTGGTTTTGGGATAAGCCACTCAAGTATGCAGCCGTAGGTAACTCATACAACAAGGCTCTGGATAACCGGTATAGCCCTATAAGGCAGTGCACAGGGAGGTGAGTGTTTAACGCAGCGTATGGTGCTTTGTGATAATAACTGTAAAGAGGACCGGGATGATTTGGCCAGGAGGCAGATGTTAGTTGCTTCTTCAACATCTGATGCCTTATGTGCTGTCAGTCCTTCCCAGCACCGTCACAGTCTCCATCAGGACAGCTGCTCACTCCTCGAAGTAGTCCTGTTGCCGTATCTGAGCTGGACAGTTGTGACAGCATCTGGACAGTCCACGATCAGACTCGGCCAGGTCTTTGGTGAGTCTTTCCCTGCAACCACCTGCCCTCAGTAGCATCAATAACCACGCTGAACTCCATTCTCCCAACTCAACCTCAGAAAGCCCCATGGTTAAGAGAAGGATCATTGCTGAAACCATCTTCCAACTGCACACAGGACCCAGACCTTCACTCCTGAAGCCAAGCCCTCTCCCAGGGGCCATAAAAACTCAAAAGGGGTGGACTTCCAAGGGAAGGAAGATAAAAGCTATCCCTCACGTAAGCACCCTTTCTCTCCTCCTTGCTGGTACCCAGACTCCAGGAATATTTCCTTGTCTAATTCTGCACATGCTCACTTTTGACTTTCTACAAGTCACTGGTATACGATTCCTTAAGTGTGGGTTCAGGTCTCTGAACAAAACTTTCTTTGTACCTGATGCCCATTTATTTGCCTGATGTGGGTGTACAGTGATGTGCAGACTTATCATTCCATCAAACACCGTCAGAGTGATGCACCAGGCACACAGGTGACAAGCTCCGGACTTCATCTCCCCAAAGGAAAGCGATCTCAGAGCTTCTGGGCTGGAGGCTCAAAGAGACTGCTCAGGTCCACCAGCATCTATGCAGACAGCTCTCTAGTGGACCTCTGTTGCTTGGGTCCTCCCAGAATCAATACCCTCTCCTCGTATTGATCTCTTTGTTCAGGCAGGGTTGACCTCTTTCTCTAGCTCCTCTGGCTCCAGCCTAGCTGGCCAATCAGTGTATTCTGTCTTCCCTTCCTCCCTCTTCTTTCCCCCTCATCCCCCTTCCCTCCATCTCCCTCTCCTCTCCCTCCTCTCACTCCTCCTCTACAGTGATTAGATCAGGGGTGGTCACACAATCCAAGTGAGGATAACGCTTAACTCCAGGACTCTTGCAGGAATTACTGGGGGAGAGAGGATGTACTTTGTGCAGAGACGCAGAGAAGGTAGAATGAAAGTCTGGAACTTCAGGAGAAAAACCTGATAGGGGATGAAGCCAACACAAAGCAAACTGGAGCCGAGCGAGAGGCGGAGACAGATACACCCTTAGGCTACCACTGAACCCCTGGAACCAGACATGCCTGAAATTAGCTACCCTGTAAATTTCCGTCTTCAGCCTAAGTGCACTTGACTTGGTTTCTGCTCTGGAGCCTTGAAGCAGCACACCCACCTCTTGTTGGAGACGATGGGGACCCTCCAGCCCTTGATCTGGTTGAGCTCGGTGTCCGAGACCTCGATCTGCAGGGGCAGCCGGGGCACCCACACCGTCATCTCCAGAGGACTGGTCAGGTGCTGGTAGGTGAAATTCACCACCACATTCACCTTGCCCTTCATTTCCTTCCCGTTGACAAAGACGTAGTCACACCTGTCAGAAACCTGGAAAGAGGAGGGGGGGTGGGGGAGGCATGAGTTTTTATCACATCCCAAAGGAAAAGCAAGAGAAAGCAGAGGAGGAAAGAAAAGTGTCGTGGTCATGATCGTGAGGAGTAAGTCCCATTGTGGACACTGGATTTTGCTTCTGATACAGCAGAGGCTGTAATAACAGAGGCCATGGCGCCCCATCCACCTCTCCTGGGAGCTCTTTGACTGCTTGGGTACACTCTCCCCCACCGCTGCAGATGCTTTGCTGACAATTTGTGCTGCACCTCCTCTGGGAGACCGCCCTTAGGTACATGCAGAGTTACCTGGGTGCTACCTATCACCCACCCCACCCCTTTGCCTGATGAGGACTTCCTGGTTTGCCTCAAGGAAGGATGAACCGTGTGTATAGTTCACAATTCAGAGCTCTTCCGGGGATCAGCCAAGGCTCGATTTCATCTGAAACCATCCTGGCTCAGCTTCTCCCCCTTCTGCATCCCTCCTCCCTCACTCCTGTATGGTTGTCTGCGGAGAATGTCCTCAGTAAGTTGCATGCAGGCAACCTCCCATCTTAGCTGTGCGGGCAGACTCCGAGATATCTTCCTCATGGTTCCTGGGAACCTCTCAGTGGGATTCTCACCACCTGCCCACTGTGGTAACTAGCTCAGTAATTCACTCCCCCTCTCTTCCACTCAAGTGTCCTGTCCTGCTGCCCACTCCCTCCCTCTGCCTCCTGGAATCACTCCCCAGATACACTCCCCATCCTCAAGTCCATGTCTCAGGCTGTGCTTTCCAGAGAATCCAGACATATTAATCCAGGCACATGCTAGCGCATTTCATCCTCAGAACAACCCCCAAACGGGCATTCCCGTTAGCCTATATTCCAGATGAGGAAGCTGAGAGTCAAGGAGATTGGCTGTGGCCCCCTCACTGGACAGGAGCAGCTGCGATTCTGCCCTGGAATCTGGCTCCAGAGTCCACGTTCTCAACTTGTGCACCCAGACGAGAGTGCTCCTCTCTGCTCATGTTTGAGAGAAGAACCAAGTTCAAAGAAAGACCTTGTCCTCTTGTCTTCATTTCCCAGCTCTCTAGGGGAGCTTGTGCTCATCCTAAAGAAGACTTGGGGCAAAGCTTTGGGGTTATGTGGTAGAAGTAGGATGAATGATGGTCCCCAAAGACACCAGGTCCTAATCCCCGGAACCGTACCTTACCTTATTTGGAAAAAGGACTTTGCGGATGAGATTAAGTTAAGAATTTTGAGATGAGCAGATTATCCTAGATTATCCAGGTGGGCCCTAAATGTAATCTGAGTGTCCTTATAGGAGAGAAGCAGAGGGAGATTCAACAACCATGGCAGAGGAAGGAAGTGTCACCAAAGCAAGATGCTACGCGGTCAGCCTTGAGGATGGAGGGCAGGGCCAAGGAACCCAAAAGAAAGCATCTCTAGGAGAGGGAAGAGGCCAAGAATCATTCTCTCCTAGAGCCTCTGGGGGGAGTGAGGCCCTCCTGATACTTTTGAAACTGATGAGGGGCTTCTGGCCTCCAGAACTGTGGGAGAATAAACATGTGTGGTTTAAAGTAAATTTTTGTGGAGGTCGGGGGATATGCAACTTGTGGGATCTTAGTTCCCCGAGCAGGGATCAAACCCGTGCCCTCAGCAGGGAAAGTGCAGAGTCCTAACCACTAACCAGGAAATTCCCTAAATGTGTGTGGTTTTAAGCCACCAGGTTTGTGGTCATTTGTCCCAGGAGGAGATGGACACAGAGAGGGAGAGGAGGATGGGCAGAGGCTGTGAAGGCGCCTTCCCCGCTTTGGGGCTTGGCTGGTTGAGCTTGGAGAGGGGATGGGCAGAAGCAAAGCCCTCGGTTTATTGAGTACTTAATATGTGCAGCTGAACACGTCACATGTATGGCCCCATTAGTTGTCACAAGAACCCAGGACGTGGGGGCCATTACTGTCATTTCACAGGAGATCAACCTGAGGTCCAAGACATCAAGTACCATTTCCCAAGGGCACACAGCTGGAAAGTGGAAAAGACCAGACTTATCCCAGATCAGCCCCCAGTGGCACCCTCTCCGGCACAGGCATCACTCTTGCCGGGATGCTCTCTTACAGTCCGTTTTTCTCAAAGGATGCAAACCTCCCTCCAGCACTTAGAGGGGCACGAAGGAAAGCAAAGCAGAAATTACTAGGTTCTTCAAACATCTTAGAAAGGATTGCTTACGACGGCCCCTTTGATCATCCCTGTGAGGGAACAACGGCATCACTCACACACACACACACACACACACACACACACACACACACACACACACACGGTGGGGCGCTGGGAGGCTCCGCATGCGGGGGATGGTCAGGAACTCGGAGGGAAATGTGGGCAGGTCCATTTATGAGATGGAGCTCGTGGGCCTCCTAAATGTCTGCCAACAGCAGAAGTACTTAAATCTGATTGAAAGCAGAGTGGAACCAGCCCAGGTGGCTTTATTGTAACTTTTGTCCTGGCCATGGCCCTTTCTTCCTCAGGGCTGGTGAGTCTTGAATTTTAGGCTTTTTCTTTTTTAAGACTTTCACGTCTGAATCAGGATGAATTGCCACAGATAAGCCAAAAGAGAGGGGGAAAGAGAGAGAGAGAGAGGAAGAGAGGGAGAGGGAGAGAGAGATGGGGAGAGGGAGAGAGGGATAGGGAGGGAGAGAGAGATGGGGAGGGGGAGGGGGAGAGAGGAAATACTGATAAGACTTGCTTTCAGAAAAAGAAGCTGTTGCATGACTTTAACTTCCTGGGCCCTCTTGCCAAACCA
This sequence comes from Hippopotamus amphibius kiboko, assembly GCF_030028045.1. Taxonomy (NCBI): domain Eukaryota; kingdom Metazoa; phylum Chordata; class Mammalia; order Artiodactyla; family Hippopotamidae; genus Hippopotamus; species Hippopotamus amphibius. Next base: position 24,463,257 of record NC_080193.1, read on the forward strand.
GGAGTTTGAGGCACATGCCTTAAGAAAGGGCACATGGAGATCACTGTGGGCAAAAGCCTGCCCCCAGCCCTGCTGTGGATGGGAGATGCGGATGTCTGGTGCGCTAGGCATAGTCGTGAGTGTGAAAAACTAAGTCTTCTTTTTTTTCCTCGAGGTAATAAGAAAAAGTGGGAGCCAGACATTGGTAAAGGGGGTGAGGAAAGTCAGCAGAGGGAGAGCAGGGCTCGACACCTAGGCGGTGTCATCTTAGCAGAGATGCTTGGAAGCAACTGATGTTCGGGACTTTGGAAGGGCAGTGGTGGGTGGGCGGGGCTTAGCGCTAAGATAGAGATGGGATGTGTGTGTGTGTGTGTGTGTGTGTGATGATTACATCAAGTAATAAGAATAGCACGCACATTTGATGGGAGGTTTAAATCTCTGCTCCCGGCATCTCTGGCTTTCCGTGCCGGGGGCCCACCCCTCGTCCTTGCTCTGCACATGGAGGCATCACTAAACCATTTGCCAACCACACCTGGTTCTTCGGTGACACAGTAGGACTGTTCTTCTGGCTCACCTGTCTGGCTCAACTGTCAACAATGAGCTGTGAGCGGGAGTGACACGTGTCATCTCCTGCAGGAATGTTTAATTTCCGACAAGGGTCCTTCCCAATTTCCCTGTCCATCCAGCTTGCTTTCAGGGGGAGGAGGTGGTGACTACCCCACCAGCCTGGGTTCCTGAGGGCCTGTGACAAGCACAGCCCCCTACAAAGCCACAAGGACAGGGGATGTGGGTGACAGGTACACCTCTCTTGTTTGAAGTCACTGATGTTTCACATACTTTGTTACATCACGCTGATGGAGCTTATTTTGACCATTGCAACATGCCTGGGCGTAATCTGATTAATAAAAATAATCTATTTTTATAAAAATAGAATGACAAGTCTGTTCTCTATGTCTGTGAGTCTGTTTCTGTTTCGCAGATAAGTTCCTTTGTGCCATATGTTAGATTCCACCTATAAGCAATATCATATGATACGTGTCTTTCTCTGTCTGACTTACTTCACTCAATATGATCATCTCTAGGTCCATCCATGTTGCTGCAAATGGCATTATCTCATACTTCAATAAAATAAATTAAAAAAAATAGAACGCACCAAATTAACAGATTGAGTAGGCTAGGGCTGGGTGAATAAGATATACGAAGACAGATAAGGTAATGATGCAGCAGCCGGGGCGATTCTAATTCTTGCAAACACAAAATGAGCCAAGAATGTAACTGGGGTCTGCACAGGGGCCAGAGGTCTCCGTCATAAACAGGCTGTGCACGCACCACCTGTGGATGTCCGCTTACAGGACCTCCCCGCCTCGTGCTAATGACTTTCTCGTGATTAAAACTGCATAGAAACGAAGTAAATAAGAGCCAGGGAGGAGAGACACAGGGACTTGCAGGCTACACCTTAGAGGAGGGTTTGGGTGAAGCCGGAGAAGGATTTGAGCAGAATATAAAGACTGAGGTCTCCCGGGGGAAACACTTTGGGGGTCAGTAAGAGCGGTTTTACTCAGCTTATGTGCTGGGGAGTTTAGGGGCATAACACCTGCCTGGGGGGACCGATGCTTGTGAATTATGTGGTTTTGAGCCTGTGGTACCACTGGGACCTGCTTGTTGTTGTTCTTGCATGGAGGGTGTTCCAGCCTGGGAGAAGTGAGAGATCTTTCTCTTTTGATAACACTTGCGACTCAGCCAGACCGGGCAAGTTATGACTGTTACTGCCTTGCTGGCTCTCCTGGTCTCTTGTTGATTCCAAAGACTATTAATTAATTAATTAATTAATTTATTTATTGGCTGCATTGGGTCTTTGTTGCTGGGCACGGGCTTTCTCTAGTTGCAGCGAGTGGGGGCTACTCTTCTTTGCGGTGCGCGGGCTTCTCATTGCAGTTGCTTCTCTTGTTGCAGAGTACGGGCTCTAGGCATGTGGGCTTCAGCAGTTGCAGTATGCAGGCTCAGCAGTTGCGGCTCCAGGGCTCTAGAGCGCAGGCTCAGTAGTTGTGGTGCACGGGCTTAGTTGCTCTGTGACATGTGGGATCTTCCTGGACCAGAGATGGAATCCACGTCCCCTGCATTGGCAGGTGGATTCTTAACCACTGTGCCACCAGGGAAGTCCCCCAAAGACTTTCCAGTCTGTTCGGAGAAAGCAGTCAAGGAGCAGGAGGAGAAGGGGGAGGAGAAAGAGGAAGGGGAGGGGGAGGGACAAGAATGAAGAGGGAGAGAGAACTTTGTAGACTTCCCTTGGCTGGTGGGAACTGCCTCACTGGAGACACCTTGTGGTCTTCCCACCCCTGCTCATCCCTGGGACAGCCTGTGGCCAAACACTGGTGTATAAGCACATCTTAGGACAACGTCTGTAGCACATTTCAAACTCCAGAGCTGGCGTAGGGGAGCAGGGTCTCCTGAACCCCGTGTGTGGAAGGCTGAACAACGGCTCCCAGAGATGTCAGGTCCTGATCCCTGGAACCTGTGAATGTCACCTTCTGTGGCAAAGGGATGTAATTAAGTTCAGGATTTTGAGATAAGAGCATTCTGATTATGAGACCTGAACGCAATCCCAGTGTCCACATCCAGGAGAGGCAGAGGAGGCTGGACACGGACAGAATAGCAGTCATGTGGGGAGGAGCAGGTGGGGCGATGTTGGAGTGATGTGGCCACGAGCCGCTGGAGCAGATTCTCTCCTGGAGCCCCCAGAGGGAGGGTGACTTCAGCCTTCCGGCTGCCAGGACTGTGAGAGAAGGCATTTCTGTGGTTTGAAGACCCCAACCTGTGGTCGTTTGCGGCAGTGGCCACAGGAATCTAACCCACACCCTGGCCAACCTCCGCCCTGCCCTGTTCTGCTCCCTCACCCCTCACACCCTTACTTTCCGGTGGGGGCGGGGGGGGGGGTCTTTCCTCAATGAGTCTCATGCACATGGTGCCTAAGCTCCAGGGAACGTGATCTAAGACTTGTTGACCTTCAGTTGGGAAGACACCAGCCTGGTCCCCCAAGGGTGGACCTGGCCCCCGATGGCATCCTGGGTGTCTGCCCTGGACAGACCAGCTGAGATGTGTTCTTGCAAGAGCTGATGGGGCATAACTGGTCCTTCCAGCCTGACATCCATCTTTCCCTCCATCTCCCTGGCCACTGCCTTCGAGTGTTAAACATTACAACACCCCCCTGAGAGCTCAACCAGAGAAATGGGATGGTCTAGGTGAGCTGATAAGACCTGTTCATTCCTTCTTGTTTAAATACAACCAACTATACATGTCCAATAATTCATTAACTACCACTTTACAAAGCTGAAGGTTTGAAGGAAGGTTCTATTAAAACTCTTCAACTCCTTTCATAATCCATTTCCAGCCAGCCACACCATTCTCTGATGGGGAAATAGTTAATATTTCTGACTCTGGTGTGTGCAATCCAGCAGTTATGTGAATTTAATGTCGTTTCTGCCTTGTCTGTTTAAATGCTGTGTGAATTTAAGTCTTATTTAAATATCACCAACATTTGTGGTAAAATGTATGTTCTTCTGATGTTTTTCTCTTTCCTTTTTTTTTCAAGAACATGAGCTAAGGCTATTAAAATCCTGTCCCCCTTCCCTTCAAATTTGGCAAAAAGAGACAGCTGCAGGAATATTTTGCATCCAGTTCTCAAGCTAGGTATTGCTTTCTTGAGATTAGTCTTTATCTTGGACAAAAATGATACCATTAATAATAGTGGTAACAAGAAAAGCGGTGGCTGATATTTACAGAGTGTTTGCTATACACTAAGCACTGGATTAAGCATCATTCTATTTAATCCTCATGATAAGTCTATTAGGTAGGTACTATTGTCCCACGTTTCAGAAGAGAAACTGAGGCGCCATGTCCTATAGCCACGAGAGACACATTATACTAGGGACACTATACACGTTAACTAATTAACGGGAAGAGAATCTACCAAGCGCATTGTACCAGGCTGATTTATAGGGAGTCAACTTTGCCTACCTCAGTGGTGTCTGTTAATGTAAAATAAAGAGTTTTTTGCCAAGAGAAAGGCAAGTTTTAAATGAATACACTGGAGGAGGAAGAGCCAACGCAGGGCATCATGTGTCCTGAGGCTGACACTCAGGTGGGTGGAGACACCAGGTGTGCAGAGGGCATAAGAGCTGACTTGAGCATCAAATGGTCCTTTCGTGGGCTGCATTGTGTCTCCTAAGATTCATATGTTGAAGCCTAGCTCCCAGCACCTGAGAATGTGACTGTTATTTAGAAACAGGGTATTTACAAAGGCAGTTAAGTTCAAATGAGGCCGTTCAGGTGGGAAGAGATTAGCACACATGGAGAGATGTCAGGGGTGTTCACGTTCCAAGGTGAGGGCATAGCAAGAAGGTGGCCATCTGCAAGCCCAGGAGAGAGACCTGAGGAGAAACCTACCTGGCTGACACTGTGATCTTGGACTTCCAGCCTCCAGGACTGTGAGACAATACATATCTGTTGTTAGGCTCCCGGGGTCTGTGGTATCTTGTCATGGCAGCCTGAGCAGACTAACACAGTCTTCAATCCAATTCCTAGAGATTATTTACTTCAGGAGGAAGCAGCCTGAATGCAGGGGAGGCTAGAAGACAGCTCAGGGGACAGCAGTTCCCAATGGGGCTTCTTCTATCAGTGATGGTTAAAGCTAGCATTGAGGACTTTTATCACTGGGCACCTTTCCAAGGGCTTCCATGCAGGAACTTGTTTCATTCTGACAGTACCCCAACAAGGCAGGAATGATTATGATACTCATCGTACAGATGAGCAAACTGAGTCACAGTGAGGTTAGGTGAGCTCAAGTTTGCACAGCTAGAAAGTACTGGAGCTGGGATTTGAATCCAGGCCATTCTGGCTACACAGGTGGCCCTCCTGTTCCTTACACGAGACAGTGTGATTGTGGAGCTCTCTGGGAAGCAGACGCCAAGATCAATGGTTTATGAGGCAGTGATATTTGTGAAGGAATAAGATGGGCAAAAGAGCTCTCAGATCAGATGCAGACCTGACAACATTTCTTACAATTCAACCAAGTGGTCCAGAGCCAAGATTGGATGCCCAGTGGAGGAGCCTTGCTTTGGTGAAAATGGCCAGACCTTTGTACCACCATCTAAGTGAGTAGCTGGGGCTGCCCCCAAGAAGAGCATGACTCAGCTCAAAACTGAGGGGCCCAAGGAGCTCACAGCTGGAGGATGTCAGCTGCTAAGGGTCCTTGAGGCAGAGCAGAGAGTGTTTCTGACCTGAACCTGGTTTTGCTAGCCCAATGCACAGCAAAGCTACTCTACTGACCCCGGCTGTGGTGAAGGAAAGTGCAGCATTTATTGCAGGTGCCAGACAAGGAGAAATGGCAGCTTGTGCTCAAAAGACTGAAACTCTCCAGTGGTTTTTAGAGAAGGTTTTTAAAGGCAATATTGGGGGTGGAGGTTGCAGGGTATCTGATCAGCTCATGGATTGGTTGGTGGTGAAGTAACAAGGTGATGTTTCAGGAATCTCATTTGTCCATTTTCTGGCTCCAGCAGGTCTGGGGTCTATGTGCTGGTGGTCAGCATGCAGTCAACTTCCTCCACCTGGTGGGGGTTTTAGTAAGGCTATGGCTCAGGGTATTATCTGTAGCCCTTGAGGAGGAACTAAAAGTCCTTGACTTTGCTTTATGGCTAAACCATTATCATTTTGTCTTGTTTGACTGCTTTCCTTTGTTTCTGCACTTTCTCACTTCTCTCATTAAATTTGCTCTTTGGAACTTGGGGAAGGACTAGGAGGCTAAAGCTTTTCTACAAACAACAGGCAGGGGCCACGGTGGGGTCTGTCCCCAGGAAAGTCCCATAGGGTCTTTTTGGTTTCAAGAGCCCTTTTCAGAAGGAGCATCTGGGGTCCCTTCCATGCCACCACAATGAGCCTCTTTTTTTTATGACTTTGAACAGGGATATTCTGGCATCTTTGGAATCATCTATATTACATAACCTATTTTTTTCTTCTAAAAACCTAAACATAAGTTCCCAAGAAGCTCCGCTATTTTAAAATCAAAACAGAACATTTTTACACAGCCCTACACACTCACTTTCAGTCCCTCCTGGATCAGAAGGAATAACACATTCTGCGAACATTGTCTTTTCATTGTTGTCAAAATTATCCACCATGCAGGTGGTGTCACAGGGTCACCATTGTCTTCTCACAGTTGCCTGTGAGTGCTCTGAGAAAAAAGAATTTTAATAACAACCAACCCAAGCAGCGCCTGCCCTGTGCCAGTTTCTGCACTGGGAACATGTGGGGATGGATACTGCTTTGTTACACAGGGCTGTTCTGGGCATTGTATTAATAGGAGGCTTATCAGCATCCCTGGTCTCCACCCACTACATGCCAGCAGCTACCTCCCCTCCAGCTGTGACAACAAAAATACCTCCAGACATTGTCAAGTGTCCCCTGGGCTGAAAAGTCACCCTCAGTTGAGGACCATCATTTTAAGCACCTTTTCTGAATGATTTCTTTGAGCCTCACAACAACCTTATGTCACAGCTTGTACAACTCTCTCCATTTTATAGAGGAGGGAACTCTGTCAATTAAGCATGCCATTTGCAGCAGCAAGGATGCAGCTCGAGATGATCATACTAAGTGAAGTCAGTCAGACAGAGAGAGACAAATATCATGTGAGATCACTTATATGTGAAATCTAAAATATGGCACAAATGAACCTATCTTTGAAATGTAAACAAACTCACAGACGTAGAGATCAGACTTGTGTTTGCCAAGGGGGAGGGGAGGAGGGAGAGGGATGGACTGGGATTTTGGGATTGATAGAGGCAAACTATTACATTTATTTTTAATTTTAAAAATTTATTTATTTCTTTATTTGTTTGTTTGTTTGTTTGTTTGTTTATTTATATTTTTGGCTGTGTTGGGTCTTTGTTGCTGTGCAAGGGCTTTCTCTAGTTGTGGAGACTGGGGGCTACTCCATTGTGGTGCATGGGCTTCTCATTGCGGTGGCTTCTCTTGTTGCAGAGCACGGGCTCTAGATGCACGGGCTTCAGTAGTTGCAGCACGGGGACTCAGTAATTGTGGTGCACAGGCTTAGTTGCTCCACGGCATGTGGGATCTTCCTGGACCAGGGATCAAATGTGCATCCCCTGCAATGGCAGGCGGATTCTTAACCGCTGCGCCACGAAAGGAAGTCCCGCAAGCTATTATATTTAGAATGGATAAACAACGAGATCCTACTGTATAGCACAGGGAACTATATCCAATCTCCTGAATTAACCATAATGGAAAAGAAGATTTAAAAAAGGATTGTATGTATATGTATAACGGTGTCACTTTGCTGCACAGCAGATATTGGCAAGACATTATAAATCAACTATTATTCCAACAAAAAAAGAGAGACCTCTACGTGTTTCCATATTTTGCTTCTTAAAACCATGCAGTAATGAATGTCCTCGTGCACAGTCCTGGTGTCCCAGTGCAAGTTTCTCTCAGGTACATACTGAGAAGCTTGCCCTAGAGAATTCCACTCTGTCCTTTTGCTTTTCCCAGCAGTCGTGGAAGGTGGGTGTTATGACATTGCCTTTTTCTGGGTAGAGAACTTTGAGACTCAGGGGAGTGAAGGAATGTGGCAGATTGTATTTCCAAAGGTGGCCATGACAATGTCTCCAGGCACATGTGCTCTTCTCCATGGGGCCTCACTGTGCCCTATTGAAGAGCTGGAGTCCAACTCCTCTCCTTCATTCTGGACTGGCCTTAGAGACTCGCTGGACCCACAAAATGTGACACAAGTGGTAACCTGTGACTTTTTAAAAATTAATTAATTAATTTTAAGCTCTTTATTGGCATATAATTGCTTTACACTGTTGTGCTAGTTTTTCAAGTACACCAAAGTGAGTCAGCTGTATTTATACATATATCCTCATATCCCCTCCCTCCCGAGACTCCCTCCCACCCTCCCTGTCCCACCCCTCTAAGTCATCACCCATCATTGAGTTGATCTCCCTGTGTTATGCAGCAACTTCCCACTAGCTATCTATTTTACATTTGGTAGTGTATATATGTCAATGCTGCTCTCTCACTTCATCTCAGCTTGCCCTTTGCCCCCCCACCCCACCAACCCTGTGTCCTCCCGTTCATTCTCTGCATCTACATCTTCATTCTTGCCCTGTCACTGGGTTCATCAGTACCATTTTTCTAGATTCTGTAAATATGTGTTAGCACATGGTATTTGTTTTTCTCTTTCTGGCTTACTTCGCTCTGTATGACAGACTCTGGGTCCATCCACCTCATTACGAACAGCTCAATTTCATCCCTTTTTATGGCTGAGTAATATTCCACTGTATTTATATGCCACATCTTCTTTATCCATTCATCTGTTGATGGGCATTTAGGTTGCTTCCATGTCCTGGCTATTGTAAATAGTTCTGCAATGAACATTGTGGTACGTTTCTTTTTGGATTATGGTTATCTCAGGGTATATGCCCAGGAGTGGGATTGCTGGGTCATATGGTAGTTCCATTTTTAGTTTTTTAAGGAACCTCCATACTGTTTTCCATAGTGACTGTACCAACTTACATTCCCACCAACAATGCAGGAGGGTTCCCTTTTCTCTGCATTTATTGTTTCTAGATTTTTTGATGATGGCCATTCTGACCAGTTTGAGGTGATAACCTGTGATTTCTGATGCCAGGTTGTGAGAAGCCTTCCACCTATGACTCCTGGAACATACGCTCTTCAGATGCCCCCTCTCAGAACACATGTGTGATGTCCTGGGAATCCCAGGCCAGATGAAAGGCCCCCTGTGAACCCTCCAGTCTACAGCTCACCCTGGGCTCCCAGCTAACTGCCAACATCAGTTGCCATCCACATGGGTGTGTCATCTTGGATGTTGGTCCAGTTCAACCTTCAGGTGGCTCCTTCTAGGCACCACTGATGACAAACACATGAGGTCATGGAAACCGCCCCCTGGGTCCAGTCAACCAACTGGACTGGGGTTTGTTATGCAGATAACCAGAACAAGGAAATACGCTTGGAAAATGTGAAGCTGGTCTTGAACCAAGACCTGCCTTCCAATTTTTTGTTCTCAGGCCTTAGGACAGCCATCAGCATAGCTCCAGTCTTGGTTGTGTCACACGCCCTAAGGAAGCCCTCTCTCTTGGCTCTCACAGGTAATGTCTCAGGAGCATAGAATCCTTGTTCCAGCTCTCCATTCCCTGCCTGCCTCATCCCCCTTTGGGTCAGAAATTCCAGATTTCTCCTTATAGGAATTCTGTCCGGTATCTTGGGTTCCTGTCAGCTCTGCCCCAGCCCAGCCTCCCTCAGAGGTCAGTTTCCCTCCCTGGCCTCAGCGGCTGCAACGCTTCACTGAGGTTTCTAAAGCCACCCAGAGCTAACACTGACATCTGCCATTAATCGCCTTACGTGTATTCATTACACATTCTGATGATCTTCTGTGTAAATGGAGGAGCAGACCTGGGGCCCTTATTGCTGAATACAAATTAAGAATAAAGAATTTCTACAAACTCATGGCTACCAAATGGGAAAGGGGTGGAGACGGGTACATTAGGAGTTAGGCTTAGCATATACACACTACTATTTATAACACAGATAATCAACAAGGACCTACTGTATAGCACAGGGAGCTCTACTCAATATCTTGTAATAACCTACAATGGAAAAGAATCTGAAAAAGAACACACACACACGTAACTAAATCACTTTGCTGTAGACCTGAAACTAACACAACATTATATACCAACTATATGTCAATGAAAATAAATTAAAAAAGAATGCAAAATTTCTACAGTCTCTGCTGGGCCTTGGAAAGGAGCCTGGGTAAGGCAGGGGCCCTCAAGCTTAAGTGGCATTAGCTTCTGCTACCAGCCTAAAGTCACTGGATGCAGACTTGTGGAGAGATAAGCAAATATGGGTCCTGCTGGCTGGTACAAGCCAACTCCCATGCACCCCCTGTCCCCAGGGCTCTCCAATTCATGGGGTCCCACCATCTCCCATTGTCTTGTCACCAGCACTTAGATTTGCAACCCCTGAAAAGATGGCATTGCAAAAGGGAGAGGATCAGCAATGCAACCAGGCTCCAAACTTGGCATCCTAGATGAGAGAACTGTCCGAGGGAGGAAGTCCTCATGGCCATAAAGAATCACACACGTTTCCCAACTGTTACTCAGCCACTAAGTTACAGACATGCGATCTGATTCAAAAGTTTTCCTGGCCCTGGTATCCTTGCTCATTTCATCACCTTGTGCTGTCTTTCTACCTGAGCCATAGCAGTGCAGTCCCTCCATCCATTTATCAGGAAAGTGATATTCCAGAGAGAACAGCGTTTGTACTGATAGTGAGAAATTGGAGGAAAAATGCTGACAGCAACCCAGATCCTTTGGCAATTTTCTGGTTATAAATGAGAACCGGGAAATACAGATGACACTTACAAAAATACAGAGAAAGAACACCACCTGTGCAGGTAATGAAGTCTGTGGGTCAAGGTCGCTGCCCTTCCTCTCCCCATGGAATGGAATGGACATGGGAACAAGCCACCTCCAGGGCAGCAGAGGCCTCGGGGGTGAGACTGAGAAGGCGGCAGAGGCAAGTCTTGCCTGACTGTTTCCCCTGAGCTCTTGACTCCATCCTTATCACCAAGGAGCACAGGAAAGTAAACTGATGACATATTTGTGAGTCACACCAGTGAATTAACAAGAGCCACACACATGGGAAGACTCTGTCCCATCCCCTTCTGGGGCATCTATAGAAACACCTTCACCATTAATCACACACACACACACACACACACACACACACACACACACACACACACACACACACACACAAATATAAAGACGGAAAATTGGAAACCTCAGATCTCTGAATGGACTGATGCTTTTTCTCCTACCAGCTGTTGAGTTTTGCTTTCCCCCTAGCTAAGCCTTTCCTTAAACACCTTTTAAAAGTCCTTGGAAACAAAAACTGCAGCCCACTTCTGGAAACCACTGCATGTGGATTCCCTTTCTTTTCTTTTGGATCACACAATATCCTTGACATTGAATGAGCAGCACAAGTGAACATGGAGTTGACAGGTGCTTCACATTTGGCCCAAGTGCCTGTTTTCTTTTTATGGTCCCTGAAACTCTTGAGGAATCAAGACCAGGGTCTTGGGAGGACAGAGCCTGTGTCTCACAGCACAATTTAAGTAATCACCAGAGAGAGAGAAAGAGAGAGAGAGAGAGAGAGAGAGAGAGAGAGAGAGAGAGAGAGAGAGACAGAGGGTGCAGCACAGGAGCCCAGCAGGCACTGAATTCTGTTTTGTGGAAATGAGATACAGGAGATTGTATTAGTGTATTTAAAAAATAAATGTTAGGGAAGGTGGTTATTGTCTCTGGGCTCAAACCTGCCCTGCCATGTCCTGTTCTGGGACCCCACAAAGCATACATCTGATGTACCAGCTGTGCCCTTTTTTAGGTTCTGCCAAAAGGAGAATGAGAAAGTGACTTCCAGGCTGGAGGAGGAAGAGCTGGCTCCTTCCTTTTTTCTTCCCAGGAGCCTGTCTCCTGCTGGACCGTGAGCATCACTGCTGCAATGCCTCGGCCCACAATAGCTGTGCCTCCAGTGGGAGCAGCCCATCTAGTCCACAGGTTCCCCAACATTCCCGGAACCAGCCTCATCACACCTGCTCAAAGACAAAAGCGCCAGCCAGCCAGTGCCCCCTCCTCACAGCTCTGGGTCTCAAGCACAAGGGTCCCCCTTTCAGGTTCAGAGGAGCCAACACCAGCTGCACACTGCCCTATCCTTGGAGGGCTCCCAGCCCCCCAGGACATCTGTGTTTTACTAGTTCCCATCCCTTCCCTGTTCCTCCAGCTCTGGGGTAGTGGCTGCTTTATACATGCTGCAGCCATGGTGCTATATTGGTTTCCCTTCCCCATTTTGATTATTTAATTAACAGCTTTATATCTAGTTAGTGACTCTTTATACAGGTGATGATGTGGAGGTTGGTGTGCCGACCCTCTGTGTGAAGTCAAAAATCCATGTATATACAGCCCTATGTTCATAGCAGCACTATTCACAATAGCCAAGACATGGAAGCAACCTAAGTATCCATAGATAGATGAATGCATAAAGAAGATGTGGTACATATATACAATGGAATACTACTCAGCCATAAAAAAAGAATGAAATAATGTCATTTGCAGCAACTAGAGTGGGTGCAACTAGAGATTATCATACTAAGTGAAGTAAGTCAGAAAGAGAATGACAAATACCCTATGATATCACTTATATGTGGAACCTAAAATATGACACAAATGAACCCATCTACAAAAAAGAAACAGACTCACAGACATAGAGATCAGACTTGTGGTTGCCAAGGGTTGGGGGAGGGAGAGGGATGAATTGGGACTTTAGGATTGGTAGATGCAAACTATTACATTTAAAATGGATATACAACAAGGTCCTACTGTTTAGCACAGGGAAATACATCCAGCCTCCTGGGATAAACCATAGTGGAAAAAATACAAAATAAGAATGCATATATATGTATAACAGAGTCACTTTGCTATACAGCAGAAATTAGCACAACATTGCAAATCAACTATACTTCAATAAAAAATAGAAAATCCATTAAAAAAGATGTGGTACATATATACAATGGAATATTACTCAGCTGTAAAAAGCAATGAAACTGGGACATTTGTAGAGACATGGATGGACCTAGAGACTGTTATACAGAGTGAAGTGAGTCAGAAAGAGAAAAACAAGTATCATATATTAACACATATGTGGACTATAGAAAAATGGTTCAGATCAACTGGTTTGCAAGGCAGAAATAAAGACACAGATGTAGAGAACAAACATAGACGAACACCAAGTGGGGAAAGCGGGGAGGGTTGGGGGGGAATGAACTGGGAGATTGGGATACCAAATTGTACACTCTAAATATATGCAGTTTATTGTAAAAAAAAAAAAATAGAAAATCCATGTATAACTTATAGTCTGCCCTCCATATCCTCAGTTCTGCATTCAAGAATTCAACCGTGTTTCATGTCATACTGGAGTATTTACTATTGAAAAAAATCCATGTATATGTGGACCCATCCAGTTCAAACTCATGTTGTTCAAGGGTCAACTCTTTTAACTTTTCTTCATTCAAGTGACTGATACAGATTTTGTCTCTTGGCTGTGCCCTTACTGACACGTTAGGATGTGGAGACGGCTGCCTTTGCCAAGTGCAAGGTAACTTCCAAGTCCGACCTGAAAAAAGTCTACAGTGTTGGGAGATGAGGGAGCATCCTCAGGTGTCAGCAGATTTTGGCAGGAAAGAGATCTCTGCAGGAGGCCCCTCTGTCTTGACACTAACCTTCAACCAAGCACCCCCATGCCCTACTCATCTACGGCCCAAGCACACCTTTCCAATCTCTTGATCACATAATACTTTGCCTAACCTGTTGGTTCTTTCTGTAGATCAAAGAAGTAGAAATGAAGAATAAGTAATTAACAGATGACCAGATCTCTTCCCTAGCTTCCCCTTCAGTAACCTTGCAAACAAACTGTGTGAACAAGAGAACACCTATCTACTCAATATTCTATGGTAACCTATATGGGAAAAGAATCTGAAAAAGAATGGATATATATGTATGTATAACTGAATTGCTTTGCTGTGCACCTGAAACTAACACAACATTGTTAATCAACTATACCCCAGTAAAATAAAAAATAGCATCTAAAGAAATATCATGAGGAGTCAACAAGCCTGCACACAGTGGGGGATGGTGATGACTCTGAGCCCCTGTCTCAATGAGTAACTGAGATTACTTCCCTTTTTCCCTTAAAAGATTTCATGGCCAAGCAGAATCTTCAGAGATGGTTTTTGGGGGACACTGAATCCACCATCTTCCCAGATTTCCAGCTTTCTGATTAAAGGCATCTTTCCTTTCTACCAACATTTGTCTCTCTCGAGTATTGATTTTTGAATAGCTGGACTTGAGCTCAGTAGCACAAGTACAGATCTCATTCCTAGTTCTCGTTTCTCTTTCCATTCCTGACACTCTCCACCTCCTTGAATGAAGTATGGCCATGAGATTTGATTTGGCTAATAAAGCAGGCGTGTGTATTGCTTATGATCAGAAGCATTTAGGAGCCACTGTGCATTCTTCACATCCTTTTCTTTGTCTGGGAGTCCCAAGATGCAGGGCTTCCCAGATGGAAGCAGTCTGGGAGGTTGTGCTGTCACTCCATGGAGGATGCCTTCCCTGGGGACTTCCAGCCACTGTTTGCATGAGTGAGGAGAAAGGTTAGCTATGGAAACCTGCTGACGTTCTGGTGCTGCTTGTTATCTCAGCATCTCCTAACCTATCCTGACTAAATGTTTGTTCATCCACTGTATCCTCGGTGCCCGGAACAGGACCTGGCGTATGGTAGGTACACAAGAAAGAGTTGTTGACTGAATAAAAGGGAGAATCACTTTGCAAATCCTAACCACAATTATGATAAAGCACAAATTTCCTAACTCCGAGGTTCTCAACCTTATCAGACATAATATCTCCATTGTTCAACAAATGTAACTCCTTCTTCAAAATCCTCAAATAGGATTCACTGATAATTTAACATACCTGTGAGATCATTTTGTTAAGATTAATGTAATGCCCTAACTGGATATAAAGTAAAATAAAAAAGAATTTAAAATAAAATGATGCATATTTCAACTAGCACCTTCTCAAGCATCATCCACTAGGAAACGTAGTGAAGGGAGATTTCCACCCCCTCCCCTCCACCCTGTGGAGCCACCGTAAATGCTGCAGCTAGGAGGGTGCTGGTAGAGATGGTGGAGTGGTTGGTGGGGAGATTTTCCCTGATGAGGACATTCTTGGTAAAGTTACAAACAAACACAAAGTAGTCCTTCGATTTACCCTGAGTTCATATTACTGAGAAATTCCCTGTCCTGTGTATTAAGCTACAGATAATGACAATTTCCCCCTAGTCTGGTGGGACATCTGAAAGCCTGGAAGGTGTGGAAAAATTTTCTGTAGTGTGGGGCTGCCCTGGACATTGCAGGACATTTAGTACCTCTGATGTTCGCCTACTAACTGCCACCACTCCCTAATCCTTACAAACAACAGCAAGTCACTCCCACAAATTTGCCAAACACCCTGAATTCCTATCACAGTCCATGGCTTTAGACTGAATATTTTATCCTTAGATCACACCCAGTCACTGCCCCCTGCTGGGTGCATGTTGGGCACTCAGTGACCACGATGTGTCTGTCCACTTCTTCTTATTATAAATTTTTTTGGGGGCGGGGGGGGGCTCGCCCTGTGGCTTGCAAGATCTTAGTTCCCTGACAGAGATCAAACCCATGCCCCTGCAGTAGAATTGCAGAGTCCTAATCACTGTATCACCAGGAAATTCGTGATGTGTCCATTTCTATTTTCCTGGTCCCAGTGACCAAAGGAAAAACATAGGTGGACACAAGAGGAAGAGGACCATCTCCAGTGGGTATGGGGGCAGATGGATCAACAACAGTGGGTTTTTGTTCATAAAGTCCTGGGGAGGGAGTGGGGTGGGCCGGTGGAAAGAAAGGAAAAGAAGCTTCTGGGAGCCGCAGAGACAAAACACATTTCTCTTCCACGCAAATGGGAATGAGTTAAAGCTTTCCTATTAATGGCCGTCTTCTCTCCATCAATCTCATCCTGACCTCCTCTTTTGCAATGTGATCAGCATAAAGCAACCACGAAATGGCCCTTCTACATCCAAGAGGCCATCTCTGTCCCTTTCTGTGCTGGCAGCCTCCTGGGTCTCAGGCAGCTGCCCCTGCTGCCCCTCTGCCAGTTTGTGCTGTTGGCAGAGCATGTGACCCCGGTCACTGCTCTGAGGTTTTCTTCAGGAAGGAGAGATGGGGGCTTCTTCCTCCAAACTGAGGCATCTGTCTGAATGGCACCCTCCCACCAAAGTTCTGCAGTGCACAACCTTTTCAACTGTACGCTGAGATTCTGGAAGGCAGTTCTTGACTTTATAACATTGGAAAACAACATTAAGTCATCACATCTCTGGCCCTTTTGACAAATGCATCATGGACTCTTCCAAGTCAATTTCTTTTCCGGTCATGAGTCCTCCCACGCTAAAGGTACTGAGCATCCCCTGTGGTCATTCTGGAAGCCGCAAAGCACAGGGTTTCTGGGGCTTCTATGTAGGATGTTTTTCTGTCAATATTTACAAGCAAATAGAACTGCCCACTCTCACTCCTGAGACCATCGAGTACTTTCTGTTTCTTTTTTTTTTGCATCGATCAACCTTTAATGTCCAAAAGAGGTGTGGGTGCAGAGCATAGGAGATGTGTGTATGTGTGTGTGTCTGTATGTGTGTGTGTGGTGGCAGGGGGATGGGCTCAGGCCATGCTCCAGAAGTGAGGGGGAGATGACACAAACTGGGCTGTTTATACCCTTGAACCGAGGCACACTCTACCCGTCACCAAACAGGAAGGTTTTCTTAGTTTTCCAGATGCCTGTGACTGTTTTTTTAGACATCTAGGGAAAGAAACCCCACTAACATCCCAAAGGGGGCAGCAGTGCAGAGAGCAGGGCTCACAGATCTGGCAACAGAAGCAAGTTCCCTCCCCTTTCTGTTCCTCATCTGTAAACTGGGGATGAGGTACGTACTTCACAGGGATGTAGAATCACGTGATGCGCTCAAGGCACTTAGAGCAGGTCCAGAACACAGTGAAGAGAATACATTTAGTTAAAACTGCGAGACCTCAGACTGATCACCAACAAAATCTACAAGCCTCGGGCATCACCTATGTGTTTACCCCCTGATGAGGCAGTACTTTCTGAAGTCAAAAGTCTAGCCTGAATCTGTGTTGCTGCAGAATGTACCTGTCTCCTCGGGCTTGGTCCTCACATATGGTCTCCCACAAGTAAATGCCACAAGCTCTCCAGGGGTCCTTCCTGCGACCCTATGTTTGCCTGGAACTGTGTGGCATCAAGGAAACTTTCTGAAAGTTCATTTTGGCCCTGAATTTGGCAAGTGGGCCCGAGTCAGTCTGCTTGTTTCATGTCCTGACCTGGTTCTTGGCGTCATCCCTGGGTTTGGGAAGAAAGCTCAGATCTCAGAGTCTTGGGATGACCTTTTTAGGTAGCAGCTGTGATGCCCACAGGAAGAGGGGAGACCACACTGATCAGATTAATGCCCACCCCGAGGCTGAACCCCCTGCCCCCAGCCCCCAG
The DNA here is from genome assembly GCF_030028045.1 of Hippopotamus amphibius kiboko. Classification (NCBI taxonomy): domain Eukaryota; kingdom Metazoa; phylum Chordata; class Mammalia; order Artiodactyla; family Hippopotamidae; genus Hippopotamus; species Hippopotamus amphibius. Next base: position 24,480,470 of record NC_080193.1, read on the forward strand.
TCAGGTCCAGGGAAAGCCTGAGCTGCCTGGATCACATAAATTTTTCTGTCTCCTCTGCCACTTGGGGGAGCCCCTCTCTGACCATCACTCCCACTTTCTCACATGATGTAGTATTTCCCAAACGCCAGCAATGTTCAATCCACCCACAGAATGACTGTCAGAGTCACACATCACCTATGTTTTAGGATTTTGATTAAACTGTTGACCTCTTTCTTCAACAATTTATTGTGACAAATGTTAAACAGAGAAAAATGGAAAACATACAGCAAATGCCCGTATACCCACCACCTAGTTTCTGTAATGAACACATTCTGGATGGGAGGTATCACACGTCTATTCTGACTTCTCAGCCCTCTGTCCTTTTTCTTTTATGATTCATTTCCAAAGAAGTTGCAAACATCTGTTTTCCCTAAATGCTCCGGGCTGCCTGCTAATAACTAGAGTTCAAGAATCAATTCCTTTTCACTTAAAAAAAAACCTCGTACCATTGTCAGGGATGGAAAACTATCATCATTGTGCATAAATAGAATTAACTCCTCTTGAATAAGGACAATGAAAACACAGCAGGGTTATATGAAACCAGTAGAACTTGTCCAGAACTTTTACAGGATAGAAGGGTCTGTGAGAGTTTTTCCTTCTGGAGAAATCCCGAGGCAGTCTAGTGTCACTAGGCTCTGGATCCAGACGTTCCAGGATTTTTTAATATTATTCCAGCTCCTTTGCTCCCTGGCTGTGTGACCTTGGACAAATCACTTAACCTTTCTGTGCCCTGGGTTCCTCATGTGTAAAATGGGGGTGGTGATGTTAGTATCAGTTTCATGGGTTGTTTAAAGAGTAAATGAGTGCTCTCCCACTCTGTTGACTCCCACTCCTGCTCCACTTTATTCTTCCCTCTGATTAATCCCTCATGCCTCTAGCTCTGCTTGCTCCTGAAGATGTATACTAACCCTGAAGGTGACCCACATGCTGGGATGTGAGACCCATGGCTGAAGAAGGAAACAGAAAACCCTATTACCTCTTCCACATTTCCACCCTCATTTAGAAAATTCACCATTACTGACTCATTCCTTTGGGCATGAGGCTTTTTGGTCATTACTAACCAGAGTGCAGTTCTGAGGCTTCTGCATGCAAACACAGCAAACACTCAGTAAAGCTATCAACCACTCTACCTCAGGGTCTAGTCCGACAAGGGTGGCAGAATAGATGAACAGCAGCTGTGAGGAACGCTGTTCAGATTTTCCTTCAGTGGGAGCCCACCATCAGGAGTGTCATTTGCTGACAGCTTCTGCCTGCAGGGCCCCCAGCATCCACCAACCAGTGTCCAAGCACAGTGATGGCACAAGGGTGACCATTTCAACCTAGTGTGAGCTTTCCAGGCCATCTACTCAATGGCCTGAGACTTCTGAGCTTTGCTGCTGCAGGCAGGCTCCTCCTCCTGCTCTCTGCCCCCATTCCTTTCCTTTTGCAGTAATCAGACCCACATCGCATTCTGAAGCTCACCCTACTGACTCCCACTCCTGCTCCACTTTATCCTTCTCTCTCATTAATCTCTTGTGCCTCCAGCTCTGCTCATTCCTGAAGATGTACATTGACCCTGAAGGTGAACCACATGTTGGGATCTGAGGCACAGAGCTGAGGGAGGAAACAGAAAACTATCACCTCTTTCACCTTTCCAACCTCATTTAGAAAATTCACCATTAGTGATTCATTTCTTTAGCTATGAGGCTTTAAGGTCCCTATTAACCATTGAGAGAGCCCACAAGTCTTTTTTAAAATTTGTGCATTATTTTTCTGTTTAGTTGTAAATATATATATGATTGAACCTTAAACACATAAATACGGTTGCATGAATAATTATTGAGGACACGGGGTAGGGGGCGAAGGGGAAGATGGGATGAAGTGAGAGAGTAGCATTGATATATGTACACTACCAAATGTAAAATAGATAGCTAGTGGGAGGCTGCTACATAACACAGGGAGGTCAACTCAATGATTCGTGATGACTTAGAGGGGTGGGATAGGGAGGGTGGGAGGGAGTCTTGGAAGGGAGGGGATATGGGGATATATGTATAAACACAGCTGATTCACTTTGTTGTACAGCAGAATCTGGCACAACAGTGTAAAGCAATTATACTCCAATAAAGAGCTTAAAAAATAATGCAAAGTAATATACCATCAAGTCAAGAAGTAACAATTTGCTACAGAAGCATCCCCAATGCTGTAATAATACCGCTCTCCATTTCAGTCTTATCAGAGGTGCCTAAGTAAAAAGAAAAGAGGCAGAGAGATGCTGACAGGGGAATGGGAGAACCAAGGATGTGCTCAGCCTGCTCCCTCACTCTGCTCAGCATCTCCCTGTTGGCGCACATCACCCGGGGGGCCACGGTGCCTGTGACCCTCCAACAGAGTCATGTGGTGCTAGCTGGACATGCACCTCATGGGCTACAGACACGACACAGGGATAGCAAGGGGCGGGCCGGTCCTCTGCCCAGTAATGTGAGGGGAATCCAGGAGACATCCCGAAATAAGAAAAGCCAGGGCTGCTGTGCTGGCAGCGTGCACGCGGAGGCCAGACTGGCTGACAGATCATCGAAATTCTCCTCGACTGATTTCTAGTGCATCACTGGCCCCTGTCACCCTGGGGACCCCTGGGGTCTCTCCATGGCAGAGCAAGGAAGGAGTTTTTCTGTCTTGGAAGGAGTCCTGGGGACCCAGCATATAGAAGCACGCAGAGCAGGAGGATGTAAGAGTGTCTTCACGTTTGAATAAAAGCTCCAGGGGGATATGTAAGGAAGCACTGAAACCTGCATGGAGCAGAGGAGGAGAGGAGGAGAGGAAGAAGTCCGGGCCATGGTGGGGCTGGGGATGGGAGGCCGCAAAGGCCATCACCCAGACCCTCCTCTGGGGAGGACGGAGGTCAGCACCCAGCCCTCGCTGTCACCCCTGGGGGTCTGCTGCAGCTGCATAGGTCAAGTCCTTGTGGCAGGTCATGCCTGGTGCATCAGAGAGGAGGGGCACAGCCCAGTGGTTCAGCCGACAGGGGATGGAGCCCCCACTGTGGCCTGACTTCTCCCTTGGCATGATGCTCTCCCTCTTTCTCTTCACAGGGCTTGATCCCTAAGAGACCTCTTGGGACTTCCCTAGCAGGCCAATGGTTAAGACTCCACGCTTCCACTGCAGGGGGCACGGGTTCAATCCCTGGTGGGGGAGCTAAGATCCTGTGCACTGTGTGGAGCAGCCAAAAAAAAAAAAAAAAAAAACCCAGACCCGAGACATCTTGGCCCCAAATTGCAGCTGAGCATCTGCTTCTGGAGACCTCACCTGTCTTAGCTCAGGCTGCTTCTAAAAAATGATCAGGGTGGCTTATAAACAGCAGACATTTATATCTGACAGTTCTGGGTGCTGGAAGTCCAAGATCATGGCTCCGTCAGATTTGGTACCCTCTACCTGCTGCATAGACCCATGTCTTCTTTGTGTCCTCACAGGGTGGAAGGGGTGAGGGAGCTCTCTGGGTCTCTTTCATAAGGGCACTAATACCAAAGTGAGGGCTGCATCCTCCTCACCTAATCACCTCCCAAAGGCACCCCCCACCCCCCACCACCATCACATTGGGCACCAGGTTTTAACACATGGATTCTTGGGGCACCCAGACTCTCAGTCTAGAGCGTCACCTATGACACGAGCTTCGTAGTGTGTCTTTTCCTCCAGGTAGCTCTCGATTTGCCTTATGTTAGTGGAGAAGTGTTCATATCGGCAGCTTCCGCACCTCGAACAGTCACAGACCAAGGTCATTGTTCTGATGGCCGAGTTTCCACTAACAGCATGCTACTCAAGATGAGGACTGCCTGCATTTCACTGTTATTTGAAACCATGTGGACATGTTACCAAATAAGAATAAAATGTAACAAAAGCAGATCTCCAAGTTCTTCTGCAGACCTACCATAGTGGATTGAATCACCCCCAAATTCCCAGCTACCCAGCACCTCAGATTGTGGCCTTATTTGGAAATAGGGTCTTAGCAGATGGAATTAAAGATACGGTCAGACACGATTAGGGTGGATTCTAAATCTGCTGAGAGTGTCCCTCTAAGAGACAGAAAAGGACACCCAGAGACTCAGGGGAGAAGGCAAGTGATGACAGAGGCAGAGGTTGGAGGGATGTGGCCACAGCCAGAGGATGCCTGGAGCCCCCAGAAGCTGGAAGAGGCAGGAAGCCTCCTCCCCTAGAGCCTCTGGAAGGAGCATGGCCCTGCCCACAGCTTGATTTTGGAATTCAGGCCTCCAGAACCATGAGAGAATGAATGGAGTGACCCAATTTGCGGCAATCTGTTACGGCAGCCCCAGGAAATGAGCAGGCCTCCTAGGCGAGACCTCCCGATTAGGCCAGTGAATCTGCATTTTGACGAAAGCTGCAGCTGACTCTCATTTACACTGAAAGTCAAGAGCTACTGATGGGAGGATGTCCTGAGCCCAGAGAAGGGTTAGTTCTATCACCCTCTCGCTCCACAGAGAACACGCTGATCTGAGTATCTTCTTACAAAGATGAAATCCAGCCATCTGTTCTGAAAGGCTCCGGCTTTGATTTCATCCTCTAAGGTGAATGAGAATTGATTATGGAAACCTCCCCTCCTCTCAATCCCTCAACAAAGGCCCAGCTTTCCTGGCTGCTTTGAGATGGAGGATTCTCTGCTTAATATCCAGCAATGCTGTACAGTAATCCTTCTGGGGCTGACACGAATGCTATCTAAAACATGCACCACAAACGCAGCCTGACGATGCCTGTGTCGACTCAGCGTTACCTACTTAATGTGTTTATTCATCACCTCCGTAAACGATGCTACTGGTGGTACAGGGTCCTGGACCAGCAGTTCAGGGGGTGCCCCTGCAGCAATTTTTGTTTGGTTGAGGTAGTGGGGTGACAGTGCCATGACTGGAAATGTCTGCTACATCTCTGACATCTATTCCTTCCTCCCTCCCCCCTCCTCCATTCATCCATCCCTCCCTCCCTCCCTCAATCCCTCCCTCCCTGCATTCATTCTCCATCCATCCATCCATCCATCCATCCATCCATCCATCCACCCCTCCATCCATGTAGCCATCCACCCATCCACACATCCACGTATCCATCATCCATCCATCCATCCTTCCATCTATTCATCCATCCATCCATCTATTCATTTACCCATCCGACCATCCATCCAACCACACATCCATGTATCCATCATCCATCCATCCCTCCATCTATTCATCCATCCATCCATCCATCTATCATTCATCCATCCAACCATCCATCCATCCTTCCTTCTTTTTCTCCTTCCCTCCCTCCTTCCTTCCTCGCTTTATTATTTAAACAATCTTTTCACGACCTTATTTTCTGTTTAACTTTTTTTATTACCTACAGATAAGTGTACACATCACAACTGTCCCATTTAATGACATTTCACAGTGAACAAACTCGTAACCTGAACCCAGTTCAAAAGCCAGAGCACAGAGCACTGTGGTTCACACCAGACGCCCCTTGCACCCTTCCAGTCCATGCCCCATCCCCACCACCCAAGTAAAGGCTGACCTCTTTCCTAATACTGTAGCTTGGTCTTCCTGTTTTAAGTCTTCAGTATAAATGGGATCACATCCCCTGCACTTGTGTTTGTGAGGCTGATTTATGTGGTTCATTCCTTCTCACTGTGTGAATACACCACAGTTGATGTGTCCATTCTACTATCTGTGGACATTTGGGGGTTTCCAGTTTGGCTATAACACATATTGCTGCCCCAAACCATCACACACGTGTCTTTGGATGAACAGATGTAGGCTTTTCTATGAGTATGTACCTGGGTTATAGAGTTTGCATGTGCCCCACTCTTTTTTTAAATTAATATTTTTAAATTAAAAAATTTTGGCTGCACGGCACGGCACGCAGGATCTTAGTTCCCCTACCAGTGATCGAACCTGCGCCCCCCTGCAGTAGAAGCGTGGAGTCTTAACCTCTGGGTCATCAGGGAAGTCCCTGATCAATTATATTTTTACAAAAGTCCATACATCATTCTTTTAAAGACACAAACGTTTCATATTACTACCACATTACTCTCTGGACACTATTTTAAAAACTCATCCAAGGTTCTCTGCTGTGTTAGGATAATAGAGTAAATTCTTCACATGACCCGCCAGCTCTGACGTGGTCTGGCTCCTGCTGGGTTCCTTGGTTTCATGCAACACAGTTCTCCTCCTTGACCCTGTAATTCACTGCCTTTCAGTTCCCTGGAGTTGGAAAGATGGGACAGTCTCCTTAATCAAGACTCCAGGAAGTAATGGAATCTGCGGATTAGAGGCTGGGTCTTGGGCATCTAGAAGGGTGGGTATGGCGGGGAAAGCCGGCCTCACCCACACTTGGGCATCATGGGACTCAACAGAAATGGCTGGAAATCACGTATGAAAGAGAGGTGGGGCCAGAACATATCCCTTTTCTATTAATAAGTAACACTCAGAGTATATGAAAGGGAAAACACGTATGCAAGCATAGTAGAGACCTATTTCAGACAGGAAGTGGGAAAGTGAGTCAGGAATAGTGAGTCAGCCCTGGGTGGACACCAGGAGCCTGCAGGCACCTTGACAGTCAGTTAGAATGAGCACTGCTCCCAGGCTGGTGGAAGCCAGTGCCCAGGACAGCCACATCACAAGCAACAGGATGGCACACGAGCGTTACCTGGGTGAGTTCCTGCCACTTCCTGGCAGGACTGGGTGCAGCATTGGTGCAGGGGCCCCTGAAGGTGGCAGGTGAGGACAGCCACACCTCCTCTTGGCTGGACACACTCTTTCTGGGGGTGTGGAGGAGGGTGTAAGCAAACCATCTTAGGGTCCCCAGTTTCCCTTCCCAAAGGGGACAAAGGAAACAGGATAGGTACCTTGTGCAGAAACATCCGGCACAGATTTGTTTGGCTTTTGACTGAATTTGGAGATGAAAACGCTTCTCTGGGCCTCTTGCAGAGAAGTTCTCCCTCCCCCCCTCTCGGCACGCACCACATGGAACTCCTGCCTCCAGCCAGGGTCACCCATGGGAAGCCCTGACCCAGTGAGACTCCAGATGTGTCCTCACCCACAAATACCTCCTCTGGTGCATCCCTGGCCGGTGAGTGGAGGAGAGGCTGGATCAGTTAGGGGATCTGACGGGTCATATTAATCCCTAGGGTTTGGCACAGAGATGGAGATAATATAATGCCACTTCTCACTTAACAAAAGATACAAATGAACTAATACACCAAACAGAAAGAGACACACAGACATAGAAAACAAACATGGTTACCAAACAGAAAAGGGGTGAGAGAGCGATAAATTACCAGTTTGGGATTAACAGAGACACACTACTGTATATAAAATAGATAACTAACAAGGACCTACTGTGGAGCACAGGGAACTATACTCAGTATCTTTTAATAACCTATAATGGACAATAATCTGAAAAGTGATATAGATATATATACATATCTATCATCTATCTTATCTATCTATCTATTTATCTATATATATGGCTAAGTCACTTTGCTGTACACCTGAAACTAACACAACATTGTAAATCAACTACAGTTCAAGAAAAAATAAAATTATAAAAGATTTTTCTTAGGTAAAGGCAGCAGCTAGCCAACCCTCGTCATTTATTAGCGAGAAAGGCACAAGAACACTGCAAATCTAAATTTGCATGACTGATGGAGAATGATAGTGATAACAGCTAACGTTTAGACAAGCCACAGGCTGGAAGAAAATATTTGGATGCATCTGATAAGGACTGGCATGCAAAATATACAAAGGATTCTTAAAACTTAACTATTAGAAAAAAAATTTAAATCGGTGAAAGATCTGAATAGATACCTCACCCAAGAAGGTATACAGATGGCAAGTAGGCATATGCAAAGATGCTCTATGTGCCATCAGGGAATTGTGAATTAAAACAACAACGAGATGCCACCACACACCCATTAGAATGGCTGAAATCCAGAACATGAACAACACCCAACGCTGGCGAGGATGCAGAACCAGGAAAACTTGCCTTCACTGCTGGTGGGAATACAAAATGGTCCACAGCCACCCTGGAAGACAGTTTGGCAGTGTCTTACAGAGCTGAGCAGCTTCTTACAATATGATCTGCAATTGTGCTCCTTGGTATTTACCCAAATGAGCTGAAAAACATATGTCTACACAAAATGTTTGTAGCAGTTTTTTCGTCATCGCCCAAACTTGGAAGCAACCAAGATGTCCTTCAGCAGGTGAATGGATGAATAAACTATGGTCCCTCCAGACAAAGGAGTATTCAGCGCTCAAAAGAAAGGAGCTCTCAAGCCAGGCAAAGACATGGAGGGACCTTAAACACACGTTGCTAAGTGGAAGAAGCCAATCTGAAAAGGCTACACACTGTATGATTCCAACTCTGCGCTGTTCTGGGAAAGGCAAAACTCTGGAGACAGTAAAAGGATCAGGGGCTAGGAGGGAGGGAGGGATGAATGGGCAAAGCACAGAGGAGTTTTAGGGCAGTGAATCTACTCTGTGATACTGCAATGGTGGATACGGATCTTTATGCTTCGGTCAAAAACCATACAAGGCACAACATAGAAGTTTCACCGGAAGTGAACTCAAGGGACTTCCCTGGTGGTGCAGTGGTTAAGAATCCACCTGCCCATGCAGGGGACATGGGTTCGAGCCCTGGTCTGGGAAGATCCCACACGCCACAGAGCAACTAAGCCCCTGCGCCACAACTGCTGAAGCCTGCGCACCTAGAGCCCGCGCTTGGCAAAAAGACAAGCCACTGCAACGAGAAGCCCACACACTGCAATGAAGAGTAGCCTCCTCTCGCCACAACTAGAGAAAGCCTGTGCACAGCAACAAAGACCCAACACAGCCAATAAATAAATAAATCTTAAAAAAAAAAAAGAGTGAACTCAAGAAAATGAAATAATGCCGTTTGTAGCAACATGGATGGACCTAGAGATGATCATACAAAGTGAAGTAAGTCAGACAGAGATAGACAAATATCATATGGTATCATTTATATGTGGAATCTAAAAAATGATACAAATGAACTTATTTACAAAACAGAAACACATTCACAGACATAGAAAACAAACTTATATTTACCAAAGGGTAAACGGAATGGAGAAGGGATAAATTTGGAGTTCAGGATCAGTAGATACACACTACTATATATAAAATAGTTAAACACCAAGGTCCTACTGTATAGCACAGGGAACTATATTTAATATCCTGTAATAAACCATAATGGAAAAGAATATGAAAAAAATATATATATATGTATAACTGAATCACTTTGCTGTATACCAGAAACTAACAAAACTTTGTAAATCAACTCTACTTCAATAAAAAAGGATGGAAACTATGAGCTTTAGTTATTAATAAAGTATCAAAACTGGTTCAAAAAGCCCCCTAATGTGTATTATAGTATTTTCTACACTCCAGACACTGTTCTAAGTGCTTTTCATGTTTTATTTAATCTTCATAACAACTCAGTGAGGTAAGTATTGTCATCATGACTATGTTTTTTTGTTGTTGTTTTTTAAAAGATTTATTTTATTATTTATTTACTTATTGGCTGTGTTGGGTCTTTGTTGCTGTGCACGGGCTTTCTCTAGTTATGGCAAGCAGGGGCTACTCTCTGCTGTGGTGCATGGGCTTCTCATTGTGGTGGTTTCTCTTATTTGGGAGCATGGGCTCTAGGTGCACGGGCTTCAGTAGTTGCGGCATGTGGGCTCAGTAGTTGCAGTGCACGGGCTTAGTTGCTCTGTGGCATGTAGGATCTTCCCAGACCAGGAATTGAACCCGGGTCCCCTACATTGGCAGGTGGATTCTTAACCACTGCACCACCAGGGAAGCCCATGACTATGTTTTTGAGAGAGGAAACTAAGGCATCAAAAGGCCCAGGTCACAGCCAGCAGGAAACAAGCATCCTGGTTCCTGGGGCTGCACTTTCAGGCTCTCTCCTATACTACGCCTCAGACTCCAGCCCAGAACACACCAGTCTGCTCTGAAATGACAGTCTGATCTCAGACTCCATGGCCATGCAAAGAAATACTTCTATCAAAAAGTACAGGTTTCCTTTCAATGATTTTTTAAAATTCATAAAGCTTTGTCATGTGTTGAAAACTTTTCAGATTGGCTTTTCAAGGCTGAAGACTTTCTTTTCGACTGGAGACTATCTTTTCAACTGTTAATTATTTTTCAGTATAAAAATGGAAAGCTGATATGGGTTCATGGTTTAAAGTCAAACAGAAAAGGAAGAAGCATGTGTGGTAAAATGTAAGCTCCTCCCCTCCCCAGCTGGAGCTCCCCCTGCTCCCCACCCTGAAAGGAACCGTCATTATCAGTCTCTTGTGTCGCCTTCTAGAAGAATCTATGCATGTACATGCATTTAAGTATATATGTTCTTATCTTTTTAAAAACCACAATGGCCAACATTCTATGTTCTGTGTTTTTTCCTTAAAAATATAGTTTGTGGGTAGTTCTAAATCCTTGTCAGTCCATTTCAGGTTTCTAATATTCGAGTCAAGAATCAAAGCCATACTTTTGAGTTGATATATTCCACTCCTGGGCGTATATCCAGACAAAAGTGTAATTCAAAAAGATACACACACCCCTATGTTCATAGCAGCACTATTCACAATAGCCAAGACATGGAAGCAACCTGAATGCCCATCAACAGATGAATGGATAAAGAAGATGTGGTACATATATACCGTGGAATACTACTCAGCCATAAAAAAGAATGAAATAATGCCATTTGCCGCTACATGGATGGACCTAGAGATTATCATACTAAGTGAAGTGAGTCAGAAAGAAAAAGATAAATATGATATCACATATGTGGAATCTAAAATATGACACAAATGAACTTATTGATGAAACAGAAACAGACTCACAGACATAGAGAAGAGATTTATGGTTACCAAAGGGGAAAGGGGGTGGGGGAGGGATAAATTAGGAGTTTAGGATTAGCAGATGCACACTACCACATGTAAAACAGATAAACAACAAGGTCCTACTGCATAGCACAGGGAACCATATTCACTGTCCTGTGATAAACCATAATGGAAAAGAATCTGAAAAAGTATATCTATATTTATACCTATATCTATATCTATCTATCATCTATCTATCTATCTATCATCTATCTATCTATCTATCTATCTATCTATTTATCTATCTATCTATCTATCTATCATCTATCTATCTATCATCTATCTATCATCTATCTATCTATTATCTATCTATCTATCTATCTATCTATCTATCTATCATCTATCTATCATCTATCATCTATCTATCTATCATCTATCTATCTATTATCTATCTATCTATCTATCTATCTATCTATCTATCTATCTATCTATCTATCATCTATCTATCTATCTATCTGAATCACTTTGCTACACACCTGAAACTAATACATTGTAAATCAACTATACTTCAATTTACAAAAAAGCAGTAGATGGTAGAGATTACATGTCTGATTTCACGAAGCTGATGGTATAGTTGGGGGCAAAGATATGCCTTCAGATCATGGCGGGATCTGAGATAATGAAATAGAACCACACACTATGCTACAGAGGGATGAGGGAGGGGAGGGAGACAGAGGAGGGAGGCAATATTTTAACTGAGACCTGAATCTTAAGTCATGGGTCAACCATGAGAGGACCTGAGCTGAGGGTATTTAGGAAGAGAGAAAAGCAAGTGTAAAAGTCAGACAATAAAGATGAGCATGAAATCTTAGAGAAATAAACCAAGTGTGGAACAGGATGGCAGAAGCCCAAGTGAGAAACAATGTGGGTGAGAGGAGCTTGGTGGGGCCAGATCATACAACACCTGAAAGGTTAAGGTGAGGAGGTTAGATTTCAATAAAAGCACTGCATAAGGCCATTAGGATGCCTTGTGCATAGGCCCTGATTCACATGTTTAAGAAGCCACTCTGGCTACTTGGTGAGGCATAGATTGTGGGGAGCAAGGGCTGAAGGCAACGTCCCCAGCTGGATGCCAACGTCCGTGTGTGAAGGTCTGAGGAGAAGCAGTATATTTGCAGGGCATCAGGAAACCATCCCGAGATTAATCGCAAAGGGAAAGAAGTAACTTCACAATGAAGAAACCTGACCTACACCACCTTAGCCATGTAATCAATGTGAACATCACTGGGGAGGAAACCGTATTGATATCACATCAAGTCACTTCTGGGCTGTGTTTGCCAGAAAAACATAACCTCTGTCTAATCAGGAGAAAATATCAGACAGACCCCAATCGGGAAACACTCTACAACATAACTGACCGGGACTCTTCAAAAATGCCAGGATCATGAAAAATAAGGAGGGATGGAGGGATAGTCCATGCTGCTCATCTGGCCCCAGGAGGACGAGTTCCACCTACACCCTGGACCTCCAAGTCTCACGTGTATGCACAGGTACTTCTGTTTCTAAAAAAGTTGAGTCATAACTTACTACCTAGATGTGTACACATCTTAACTGTACAACATGGTGGATGCTTGCACGTGTGCACACCTGTACAGCCCTCCCAACTCCAGACCACCTGCAGCCCTCCCAAGGCATCCTCATCCTTCCCTCCATCACTCCTCCAACCGTTAACCTTTATTTTGGTTTTTCTCCACCAGGAACTGGTTTCACATGTTCGAGAACTCCACAGAGAAGAAATGATACTGCATGTTCTCTCTTCGTTCCAGCTTTGTTAGCTCATGTTCAGGCCTGTGGGCCATGTCCATGCTCACAGTTTTTGTTGAGCAGCATTTCGCAGTATGAACCCATGACTCTGTGTTTATCTGTCCTCCTGCTGACGGGCGTTTGGTTCATTTCCAGCTATGGGTGACCAGATGTGATACTGCTGTGAACGTTCGTGTACACAACTTTTTTTTTTCATTAAAAAAATTAATTGATTAATTAATTGGCTGCATTGGGTCTTCATTGCTACATGCGGGCTTCCTCTAGTTGAGGTAAGCAGGGTCTCCTCTTTGCAGTGGCTTCTCTTGTTGTGGAGCATGGGCTTCGAGGCACATGGGCTTCAGTAGTTGTGGCGCACGGGCTTAGTTGCTCCGTGGCATGTGGGATCTTCCCTGGCCAGGGATCGAACCCATGTCCCTTGCATCGGCAGACAGATTCTTAACCACTGTGCTACCAGGGAAGTCCCCATCTTTTTTTTAATTACAGGTTTTTCAAATTGAAGTATAGATGATTTACAATGTTGCATTAGTTTCAGGTGTACAGCAAAGTGATTCAGTTATATATATATATATATTCTTTTTCAGATTCTTTTCCCATATAGGTCATTACAGAGTACTGAGTAGAGTTCCCTGTGCTATACAGTAGGTCCTTGTTGTTTATCTATTTGATACATAGTAGTGTGTATATGTTAATCCCAACCCCTAATTTATCCCTCCCCATGTCCAGTTTCCCCTTTGGGAACTGAAAGTTTGTTTTCTATGTCTGTGAATCTGTTTCTGTTTTGTGAAGAAGTTCATTTGTATCTTTTTTTAGATTCCACCTATAAATGATATCATATGATATTTGTCTTTTTCAGTCTGACCTACTCAGCCATAAAAAAAGGATGAAATAATGACATTTGCAGCAGCATGAATGGACCTAGAGATAATCATACTAAGTGAAGTAAGCCGTATACAACTTTTCATGAGGCACATATGCCCTCATTTTTCTTGGGTGGATTTACCCGTTTCTGGACAGGCCTACGTTTCATCCCCAGCACTTCCTCTTCTCTCTTGGCCAATGAACTCCGTTTCTGCTCTAAGAGGAAGTCTGGTGCCCGCTATTAATGTAATTACATCTCCACGTCTCATTACAGTGAAGTGGCTGCAGCTGTAACTAATCCTAAGAGGATGACAGGAGAATGGACCATTTACCTTCGGGATGAAGCACATCCTGACAAGCCTGGGAGACAGGGGGGATGCCTGCTTATTTATTTATGTATGATTTAATAATGATGCTTATTATTAATGATGCTTCACGCTTTTCTTTCGGTTCCCACAAAGCAATGCTACGACCCCGGCTCAGAAATAACGCAACGTCTTCCTGGAAGTATGCTTGTTTCTAGAGGAATTATGTATGTTGACATTAGAAAAATCTAGACGCACCGTTAAGCACTCTTCTGGGACACTATCTCCTAATAGAAATTGTATCAGAGAGGTTGAGTGCCATAGCCTGGAAACTCATCCCCTGCATCCTTCCAGAAAAAAGCAAGAAACTAGCTCAGTTCATAAGAACACAATTCTTCCAGCTCAGGGCTCCTTAATCTTTGCATGATAGAGAAAATTGTTTTTTTTTTTTCTTTCATTTCCAATCCAGCACAGACTAACACTGTTGTAAAATACAATAAAGGTGTGTTTGGAGGATGTGTCAATGTTGAGTTGCTGTAAGCCTTTCTATGAATAGATGTTTATCCTTGACTTCTGTATCTGGCTCATTGAGGATCTGTAGCCAAGAGTGTGTGGATCTGGGCTCATCCTCTGACCTCCCCAAGCTCACAGCGACGTGACACGGTCCTCTCCCTGGCCAGAAATTCCCTCTCGAAACATCATCGGTACAGCATCCCTTGTCCCTCCCCATCTCCTGCTAATTTACACAGTGCACAGGGGCACGTCACCTCATGGAGGACGTGTCCTGCTTGCCCAGCCATGCCAGACCCAAGCTTGTCTCTTCGTGAGATAAGGGGAGCTTGGAGTATTGCATGCATCTTAGCAAATTTCCCTTTACTTTTGCTCAATACGAAGCAAGAAGTACCTGGGCTTTAAAATTAGCCCAGGCCACAGAGAATGGACTTGAGGACACGGGGTGGGGAAGCGGAAGCTGGGACGAAGTGAGAGAGTAGCACTGATGTATACACACTACCAAATGTAACATAGATGGCTAGTGGGAAGCTGCTGCATAGCACAAGGAGATCAGCTCCATGCTTTGTGAAGACCTAGAGGAGTGGGGTAGGGAGGGTGGGAGGGAGGCTCAAGAGGGAGGGGATACGGGGATATATGTATACATATAGCAGATTCGCTTTGTTGTACAGCAGAAACTAATACAACATCGTAAAGCAATTACACTCCAATAAAGATGTATTTAAAAAAAAGAAAAAAATTCACGCAGTCTAGACATACAGACAGAATATTGAAATGCAGCAACATTAATATCTATAATGGCTCCCTCTATATGTATATCTATAAACTCATATTCATGTAAATGTCTGTGGCATCTATTTCAGTGGCATTCCAGAGCCAATTAAAAATCTTTGTACTCAGCCATCAAAAAGAATGAAATAATACCACGTGCTTCAATAAGGATGGACCTAGAGATTATCATACTAAGTGAAGTAAGTCAGACAGAGAAAGACAAATATCATATGACATTGCTTATATGTGGAATCTAAAAAAAAATGATGCAGATGCGCTTATTTACAGAACAGAAACAGACTCATAGACATAGAAAACAAACTTATGGTTACCAAAGGGGAAAGAGGGGGCAAGGATAAATTAATAAGAGTTTGGGATCAGCAGATACAAACTACTCTATATAAAATAGATAAACAGCAAGGACCTATGCAGAGCACAGGGAACTATGTTCACCATCCTGTGATAAATCATAATGGAAAAGAATCTGAAAAAAGTATATATATGCATATAACTGAATCACTGTGCTGTATACCTCAAAGTAACACAACATTGTAAATCAACTACACTTCAACAACAACAAAAAATCTTTGGGTGGTTCTGAGAACTTGGGGACATGACTTTCTCTCTGTTGTCTCCATTTTTCCCTTTTCCAGTAAGATTCTGTTTGCAGTTTCTGGTCTCCAGACCTCTCTGGCAGCAGAATTCCCAGAGCACTTGAACATATATAAGGAAGGGACAGACGTCAGAAGCAGCAAGAAATGCTGCAGTGGGTTCTTCTATCTTAGTTTAATTAGTGTAGATGACATCTTGTATACACCAGCCCACTCCAGGCTGCGAGATTCCCATCCGTATCTGAGGGATTTGGTTAATTGAAGAACAAAAATATGCCAGCACTATCGGGGTGGTGGGTGAATGGTCCGGGAATAACTACATCACAATACGTACGCATTTGGCAGGAATTCATATTAGGGATTGAATTAGCATTCCTTGAATTAACACAGCATTCTAGTTCAATACATTTTTCAAAAGTCTGATAAAATGAGCTAGAACAGAGAGTTTTTCTCTATCTTAGTAGCACTAAAATTTCAAATTTAACAAAGAGCTTTGCTTTTCCTTATTAGCATCACGCAGTTACAAAGGAGGGCCAAGTTCTACATGAAAGGACATGTAGCACTAACAGATCTGTCACTGGGATGCTGAGATGCTGAGAGTCACAAGGAGGATGTCACAGCTGCAGTGATTGTGGGTGTGGGATACCTGCAGTTGGGGATGACATTGGAGAGATGCAGTCCAAACTAACTCGATGGCGTCAGAGAAACATTTATTTATTTATTTAATAAATTTATTTATTTATTGGCTCCATTGGGTCTTTGTTGCTGCACAAGGGCTTTCTCTAGCTGTGGTGAGTGGGGGCTAGTCTTCATTGTGGTGCGTGGGGTCCTCATTGTGGTGGCTTCTCTTGTTGTGGAGCACAGGCTGTAGGTGTGAGGCCTTCAGTAGTTGGGGCACATGGGCTCAGTAGTTGTGGCGCACGGACTTAGTTGCTCTGTGGCATGTGGGATCTTCCCAGACCAGAGATCAAACCCATGTCCCCTGCATTGGCAGGCGGATTCTTAACCAGGGAAGCCCCAGATAAACATTTAGAGGAAAAACATTTGGCCAAGACTGACAGACCTGGCCGTCAATCACATAGGTCAAGAGAGAGGGATTCCTAAAATGAATGAACACATTTGTGTCAAGGCTGTCCTATCATACTTGCTAAAGGTATCAAAGCACGTATTCCCTTGATTAAGTTTTGATATTTCCAATCACATCCTAAAAGTGCTTTTCCTCCCCACCTTAGGATCTTTTAAAGAAAGACTAGCTCATGGTGTGGAACACTGCACAGACAAACCTTTCCTGCCCCCTCATGCTAAATGCCTCACTGGCTGCAAATCCAAACAACCCCAGAGCTGCTAAGGCTAATTTCATTACAGTGGCTGATATTCAACCATTGTCAGATGTGGGGAGACTTGCCCAGAGCCTGGGGCTTCCAGCAGATCCAGGAAGGTTTCCCAAGAGCCAAATGTTGGTCTTTGCTCAAATACAAATGAAAGCAAATAAGCCAAGTGCTCAAGAAAATCAGCCGTTCAAGGATATATAAACAACTCATGCTCCAGGAATTTGCTAAATATTGGGGCTATTGAAAACGCTTCTATTTTACCCTAGAATTTTGGACAGGTGGAAAGTAGAAGGTCACAGAAACATTCCCTCAAGCCAAGAAAGAAGCAACTAACTCAAGCACAGCAAAACAGATCTTTGCTTAATTGGTGCATCTAAGTTTCTGAATGAAGATGTCTGGCTGATCAAGAGGAAGCATAAGGACTGCTGGCATTTTGTACTGGACACCTCCTGTGTCCTGCCTCACACTCTCGCCCCTGTTTTAACCTTGGTGGTTGCCGCTGGAATCAGCACCCTGCAGGTGTAGCCCAGAAGCTGCTCTCTGGCTGCCACACTGGCACCTGGAGGAATCTGTGCAGGGGGTGACCAACGGTCCCGGACTGCCCAGAATGGAAGAGTGTCCTAGGATGTGGGACTGTCAGCACTCAAAGTGGGACAGTCCTGGGCTAACCAGGACAGCTGGTCCCCTCCTGTTGGCCGCAGGGATGCACGTGCACTCCTGAAGTGCAAGGGGGCTAATAGCCCTGGTCGCCCCTGGGCTAGTGGGGGATGGGAGCTGGTAGGGAACTACTCCCTTCCTGGTGTCGTGGGCAGATGATTCTTGAGTGCCTTCTGCCTGCCTCCTCTGAGAATCCTGAGCAGCACTGAGCCCCATGGCGCCCAGCTTACTGGTGAATACATCCGCCCAGTTGTTTCCCTCTTTCCCAGATTTGCCCTCCCCAGTGCTCCAAGCCTGCTCCTTGGGATAACTCTCCAAGATGAAGTACATGCGTGCAAGCTCAAAAATTACAGCACTGCTTTTTGGCGGGAAAAGCAGAAAGACACACTTTCTGAAATATTTTTGAGCACTGTGGTGCTTGCTGTGATGTGCCCTCCAGGCCCCCCGTCTCCAGAAAGGAAGGGTGAGTTCCCCTAGCGGCCAGGAGTGAGGATGGAAGATGGTTCTCTGCTCTCAGCCCTCGGGGGATGACTTCAGCAGAAGAAACCCCCCCCAACCCCCAAAGGTGGCCCTCCTTCCAGGGATGCCTGAATCTGGTGATTCCTTGCTCCAACTCCCAGCCCCAGGACGCCCTTGGGACCCACTGAGCCCTCTTGGGGGCTGAAATGAATTCAGCCTCTTCCCACACAAACGTGCTCTGTTACCTCCCTTCTACACGCATGGATCCCCAAAGAATATTCTGCAGGCTAACCTCCATCTTGGGGTCTGCTTCAGGGGAGCCGAGCCTGCTACAAGCACTTTCTACTAAAATGTCCTGTCTTCATGGAATTTTATTCTAGGAAGGGATTTGGACAGTAAGCAAAGAAACAGATTCAGTGTCAGGGAGTGAGAAGCCCTATGAAGATTGGTAAAGGCTGGTGGGGCCTGGAGAGTGAGAGCTGCTCTTCTAGGCAGGGGTAGATGTGGGGGGTGTTTTGGGGGAGGGGCCATGCTCTAAAGCATCAGCCAGTGTAGGGACTTCCCTGGCGATCCTGTTGTTAAGACTCTGCACTGCCAGTGCAGGGGTCAAGGATTTGATCCCTGGTCAGGGAACTAGATTCCATGTGCAGCAACTAAGAGCCTGCATGCTGCAACTAAAGGAAAAAAAAAAAGATCTGTGTGCCACAGCTAAATAAATACATTTAAAAAAAAAGATGGACTTCGCTGGTGGCACAGTGGTTAAGAATCTGCTGCCAATGCCAGGGACAAGGGTCCAACCCCTGGGCCGGAAAGATTCCACACGCCATGGAGCAACTAAGCCCGTGAACCACAACTACTGAGCCTGCACTCTAGAGCCTGCAAGCCACAACTATTGAGCCCGTGAGCCACAACTACTGAAGCCTGAGTGCCTAGAGCCCATGGACCTGCAAGAGAAGCCACCACAATGAGAAGCCCATGCACGGCAATGATGTGCAGCCCCCACGTGCTGCAACTAGAGAAAACTCAGGTGAAGCAATGAAGATGCAACACAGCCAATAAATAAATAAATAAATAAATAAATAAATAAATAAATAAAAAAGGAATCAGCTGGTGCTGATGGTCAGTGAATGATGGCACACTACAGAAATTAGCAAGAACATCACACCTGCCGGTTATCCTGGATGTATACTTAGATGCTAACTAAAACTAAGATTGTGGGGCTGAGGACAACAAGGTGTGGTTCTCTACCCATTAGAATTATCATGCTCAGAGGTTCTGATTCAACTGGACAATGATGGGGCCCAGGTATCAACATTGTAACAGCTCTGGAGGTGTTTTATGTGCAGTTGGGTTGACACCAGTCACCTAAACACTCATTAAGTTGATCCACATGGAAGATGGTGACACATGGAAAACAAAAAGTACTAATGAAAAACCTAGGAGGAATCAAGATGGCGGAGTAGGAGGAGGTGTGCTCACTCCCTCTTGCAAGAGCACCAGAATTACAGCTAACTGCTGAACAATCATCGAGAGAAAGACAATGGAACTCAACAAAAAAAACCCCACTCCACATCCAGAGACAAAGGAGAAGCTGCAATGAGATGGTAGGAGGGGTGCAATCACTTTAAAATCAAATCCTATAAATGCTGGATGGGTGACTCACAAACTGGAGAACAGTTATACTGCAGAAGTCCACCCACTAAAGTGAGGGTTCTGAGCCCCATGTCAGGCTTCCTTAACCTGGGGGTCCAGCAACAGGAGGAGGAATCCTCAGAGAATCAGACTTTGAAAGACAGCAGGATTTGATTGAAGGACCTCTGCAGGACTGGGGGAAATGGAGACTCCCCTCTTGGAGGGCACACAAAAAAGTGTGCTCACCAGGACCTGGGGGAAGGAGCAGTGACCGCATAGGAGTCCGAACCAGACCTGCTCATGTTGGAGGGTTGCCTGCAGAGGCGCGGGGCAGCTGTGGCTCACTGAGGAGACAGGGGCACTGGTGGCAGGGGTTCTGGGAAGTGCTCATTGGTGTGAGCCCCCCCAGAGTCCACCATTAGCCCCACCAAAGAGCCTGTAAGCTCCAGTGCTGGGTAGCCTGAGGCCAAACATCAAACAAGGTGGGAACACAGCTCCACCCATTGGCAGACAAGCAGATTAAAGCGGCACTGAGCTCTGCCCACCAAATCAGATTAAAGTTATACTGAGCTCTGCCCACCCAGCCCAAATGACCATCAGTCCCTCCCATCAGGAAGCACCCACAAGCCTCCTAGATAGCTTCTTCCACAAGAAGGCAGACAGCAGAATCAAGCAGTGTCAGCAGTATTTCATCTTGTGAAACTGAAAACCACAGCCACAGAAAGACAGAGAAAATGAAAAGGCAAAAGACTTTGTACCAGATGAAGGTACAGGATAAAATGCCAGAAAAACAACTAAATGAAGAGGAGACAGGCACCCTTCCAGAAAAAGAATTCAGAATAATGATGGTTAGGATGATCCAGGACTTTGAAAAAAGATTGGATGCAAAGATCAAAAAGTTGCAAGAAAAGTTTACCAAAGACCTTGAAGACTTAAAGAACAAACAAACAGAGATATGCAACACAATAACTGAAATGAAAAATGCACTAAAAGGAACCAACAGCAGATTAACTGAGGCAGAAGGGCAAATAAGTGAGCTGGAAGACAGAATGGTGATAATCGCTGATGTGGAAAAGAGTAAAGAAAAAAAGAATGAAAAGAACTGAAGACAGCTTAAGAGACCTCTGGGACAATATTAAATGCACCAACATTCACATTGTAGGGGTCCCAGAAAGAGAAGAGAGAGAGAAAGGACCCAAGAAAATATTGGAAGAGATTATAGTTGAAAACTTCCCTAACATGGGAAAGGAAGTAGCTACCCAAGTCCAGGAAGCACAGAGAGTCCCAGGCAGGATAAACCCAAGGAGAAACATGCCAAGACATATAGTAGTCAAATTGACAAAAATTAAAGACAGAGAAAATTATTAAAAGCAACAGGGAAAAATGACAAATAACATACAAGGGAACTCCCATAAGGTTAACAGCTCATTTCTCAGCAGAAACTCTGCAAGCCAGAAGGGAGTGGCACGATATGTTTAAAATGATGAAAGGGAAGAACCTACAACCAAGAATACTCTACCCAGCAAGGATCTCATTCAGATTCGAGGGAGAAATCAAAAGCTTTACAGACAAGCAACAGCTAAGAGAATTCAGCACCACCAAACCAGCCTCACAAAAAATGCTAAAGGAACTTCTCTAAGTGGAAAACATAAGAGAAGAAAAGGATCTACAAAAACATAAAGAAAACAATTAAGAAAATGGTAATAGGAACATACATATAGATAATTACGTTGAATGTAAATGGACTAAAGGCCCCAACCAAAAGACACATACTGGCTGAATGGATACAAAGACAAGACCCATATATATGCTGTCTACAAGAGACTCACTTCAGACCTAGGGACACACATAGACTGAAAGTGAGGGGATGGAAAAAGATATTCCAGGGAAATCAAAAGACAGCTGGAGTAGCGATACTCATATCAGATAAGGTAGACTTTACAATAAAAAAATGTTATAAGAGACAAGAAAGGACACTACATAAAGATCAAGGGATCAATCCAAGAAGAAGAGATAACAATCCTAAATATCTATACACCCAATATGGGAGCACCTCAATACATAAGGCAAATGCTAACAACTATGAAAGAGGAAATCAACAGTAACACAATCATAGTGGGGGACTTTAACACCCCACTGACACCAATGGACAGATCATCCACACAGAAAATTAATAAGGAAACACTAGTTTTAAATGACACAATAAATCAGCTTGATTTAATACATATCTATAGGACATTACATCCAACAACAGCAGATTACACATTCTTCTCAAGTGCACATGGAACATTCTCCAGAATAGATCACATTTTGGGTCATAAATCAAGCCTTGGTAAATTCAAGAAAATTGAAATCGTATCAAGCATCTTTTCTGAACCACAGCGCTGTGATATTAGAAATCAATTACAGGAAAAAAACTGCAAAAAACACAAACACATGGAGGCTAAAAATACACTACTAAATAACCAAGAGATCACTGAAGAAATCAAAGAGGAAATCAAAAAATACCTAGAGACAAATGACAATGAAAATACAATGATCCAAAACCTATGGGATGAAGCAAAGGCAATTCTAAGAGGGAAGTTTATAGCAATACAATCCTACCTTAAGAAATAAGAAAAATCCCAAATAAACAATCTAAGCTCACACCTCAAGAAACTGGAGAAAGTAGAGCAAACAAAACCTAAAGTTAGTAGACGGAGAGAAATCATAAAGATCAGAGCAGAAATAAATGAAAAAGAAAGGAAAGAAACCATAGCAAAAATAAATAAAACTAAAAGCTGGTTCTTTGAGAAGATTAACAAAGTTGATAAACCATTAGCTAGACTCATCAAGAAAAAAAGGGAGAAGATGCAAATCAACAGATTTAGAAATGAAAAAGGAGAAGAAACAACGGACACCTCAGAAATTCAAAACATCATGAGAGACTACTACAAGCAACTATATGCCCATCAATTGGATAACCTGGAAGAAATGGATACATTCTTAGAAAAATACAATCTTCCAAGACTGAACCAGGAAGAAATAGAAACCATGAACAGACCAATCACAAGTACGGAAATTGAGGCAGTGATTAAAAATCTCCCAACACACAAAAGCCCAGGACCAGATGGGTTCACGGGCGAATTCTATCAAACATTTCAAGAAGAGCTAACACCTATCCTTCTCAAACTCTTCCAAAATATTGCAGAAGGCGGAACACTCCCAAACTCATTCTACGAGGCTACCATCACCCTGATACCAAAACCAGGCAAAGATGTCACAAAAAAAGAAAACTACAGACCAATATCACTGATGAATATAGATGCAAAAATCCTCAACAAAATACTAGCTAACAGACTCCAACAGCACATTAAAAAAATCATACACCATGATCAAGTGGGGTTTATCCCTGGGATGCAAGGATTCTTCAATATACGCAAATCAATCAACGTGATACATCATATGAACAACTTGAAGGATAAAAACCATAAGATAACCTCAATAGATGCGGAAAAAGCTTTTGACAAAGTTCAACATCCATTTATGATAAAAGCTCTCCAGAAAATGGGCATAGAAGGAAATTATCTCAACATAATCAAAGCCATATATGAGAAACCAAAAGCCAACATCGTTCTCAATGGGGAAAAACTGGAAGAATTCCCTCTAAGAACAGGAACAAGACAAGGGTGTCCACTCTCACCACTATTATTCAACATAGTTTTGGAAGTTTTAGCCACAGCAATCAGAGAAGAAAAAGAAATCAAAGGAATCCACATTGGAGAAGAAGAAGTAAAATTGTCACTCTTTGCAGATGACATGATATTATATATAGAAAACCCTAAAGACTCTACCAGAAAACTGCTAGCACTCATTGATGAGTTTAGTAAAGTAGCAGGATACAAAGTTAATGCACAGAAATCTCTTGCATTCCTATACACTAACAACGGAAGAGCAGAAAGAGAAATTAAGGAAACTCTCCCATTCACCATTGCAACAAAAAGAATAAAATACCTAGGAATAAACCTGCCTAAGGAGGCAAAAGACCTGTATGCAGAAAACTTTAAGACATTGATGAAAGAAATCAAAGACAACACAATCAGATGGAGGGACATACCATGTTCCTGGATTGGAAGAATCAACATTGTGAAAATGACTGTACTACCCAAAGCAATTTACAGATTCAATGCAATCCCGATCAAATTACCAATGGCATTTTTCACAGAACTAGAGCAAGAAATCTTATGATTTGTATGGAAACGCAAAAGACCCCAAATAGCCAAAGCAATCTTGAGAAGGAAAAATGGAGTTGGTGGAATCAGGCTTCCTGACTTCAAACTATACTACAAGGCCATAGTGATCAAGACAGTATGGTACTGGCACAAAAATAGAAAGGAAGATCAATGGAATAGAACAGAGAACTCAGAAGTAAGCCCAAACACATATGGGCACCTTATCTTTGACAAAGGAGGCACAAATATACAATGGAAAAAAGACAGCCTCTTCAATAAGTGGTGCTGGGAAAACTGGACAGCAACATGTAAAAGAATGAAATTAGAACACTTCTTAACACCATACACAAAAATAAACTCCAAATGGATTAAAGACCTACATGTAAGGCCAGACACTATAAAACTCCTAGAGGAAAACATAGGCAGAACACTCTATGACATCCATCAAAGCAACATCCTTTTGGACCCACCTCCTAGAATCATGGAAATAAAATCAAGAATAAACAAATGGGACCTCATGAAACTTAAAAGCTTTTGCACAGCAAAAGAAACCATAAACAAGACTAAAAGGCAACCCTCAGAATGGGAAAAAATAATTGCCTATGAAACAACGGACAAAGGATTAACCTCCAAAATATACAAGCAGCTCATGAAGCTTAATACCGAAAAAGCAAATGACCCAATCCACAAATGGGCAGAAGACCTAAATAGACATTTCTCCAAAGAAGACATACAGATGGCCAACAAACACATGAAAAGATGCTCAACATCATTAATCATCAGAGAAATGCAAGTCAAAGCCACAGTGAGGTATCACCTCACACCAATCAGAACGGCCCTCATCACAAAATCTGGAAACAACAAACGTTGGAGAGGGTGTGGAGAAAAGGGAACTCTCCTGCACTGTTGGTGGGACTGTAAGTTGGTACAGCCACTATGGAAAACAATTTGGAGGTTCCTTAAAAAACTGTAAATAGAACTACCATATGATCCAGTCATCCCTCTACTGGGCATATACCCAAAGAAAACCATAATCCCAAAAGAAACTTGTACCATAATGTTTATTGCAGCACTATTTACAATAGCCAGGACATGGAAGCAACCTAAATGCCCATCAACAAATGAATGGATAAAGAAGATGTGGCATATATACACAATGGAATATTACTCAGCTATAAAAAGGGATGAGATGGAGCTACATGTAATGAGGTAGATAGAACTACAGTCTGTCATACAGAGTGAAGTAAGTCAGAAAGAGAAGGACAAATATTGTATGCTAACTCACATATACGGAATCTAAAAATGGTACTGATGAACTCAGTGACAAGAACAAGGATGCAGATACAGAGAATGGACTGGAGAACTCGAGGTATGGGAGGGGGCGGGGGGTGAAGGGGAAACTGAGACGAAGTGAGAGAGTAGCACAGACATATATATACTACCAACTGTAAAACAGATAGTCAGTGGGAAGTTGCTGTATAACAAAGGGAGTCCAACTCATGGAAGGAAGATGCCTTAGAGGACTGGGGCAGGGAGGGTGGGGGGGACTCGAGTTGGGGGGAGTCAAGGAAGGGAGGGAATATGGGGATATGTGTATAAAAACAGATGATTGAACTTGCTGTACCCCAAAAAAAATTAAAAAAAAAAAAAGAAATAAGAAAAATCCCAAGTAAACAATCTAAGCTCACACCTCAAGAAACTGGAGAAAGTATAGCAAACAAAACCTAAAGTTAGTAGATGGAGAGAAATCATAAAGATCAAAGCAGAAATAAATGACATAGAAACAAAGAAAACAATAGAAAAAAATCAATAAAATTAAAAGCTGGTTCTTTGAGAAGATAAGTAAAATCGATAAACCTCTAGCAAGACTCATCAAGAAAAAGAGGGAGAGGACTCAAATCAATAAAATTAGAAATGAAACAGGAGAAGTTACAACAGACACCGCAGAAATAAAAAGCACCATAAGAGACTACTACAAGCAACTATATGCCAATAAAATGGATAACCTGGATGAAATGGACAGATTCTTAGAAAGGTATAACCTTCCAAGACTGAATCAGGAAGACATAGAAAATAGGAACAGACCAATCACAAGTACAGAAATTGAGACTGTGATTAAAAATCTCCCAACAAACAAAAGCCCAGGACCAGATGGCTTCACAGGTGAATTTTATCAAACATTTAGAGAAGAGCTAACACCCATGCTTCTCAAACTCTTCCAAAACATTGCAGAGGAAGGAACACTCCCAAATTCATTTTATGAGGCCACCATCACCCTGATACCAAAACCAGGCAAAGATGTCACAAAAAAAGAAAATTACAGGCCAATATCACCAATGAATATAGATGCAAAAATCCTCAACAAAATACTAGCTAACAGAATCCAACAGCACATTAAAAAGATCATACAACATGATCAAGCGGGATTTATCCCTGGAATGCACGGATTCTTCAATATATGCAAATCAATCAACGTGATACACCATATTAACAAATTGAAGGAAAAATACCACATGATCATCTCAATAGATGCAGAAAAAGCTTTTGAGAAAATTCAACACCCATTTATGACAAAAACTCTCCAGAAGGTGGGCATAGAGGGAACCTACCTCAACATAATAAAGGCCATATATGACAAACCCACAGCAAACATCATTCTCAATGGTGAAAAACTGGAAGCATTCCCTCTAAGATCAGGAACAAGACAAGGATGTCCACTCTCGCCACTGCTATTCAACATAGTTTTGGAAGTTCTTGCCACAGCAATCAGAGAAGAAAAAGAAATAAAAGGAATCCAAATTGGAAAAGAAGAAGTAAAACTGTCACGGTTTGCAGATGACATGATACTATACGTAGAAAATCCTAAAGATGCCACCAGAAAACTACTTGAGCTAATCAATGAATTTGGTAAAGTTGCAGGATACAAAATCAACACACAGAAATCTCTTGCATTTCTATACACTAACAATGAACAATCAGAAACATAAATTAAGGAAACAATCCCATTCACCACTGCAACAAAAAGAATGACATAGCTAGGTATAAACCGAAAAAAGGAGGTAAAAGACCTGTACTCAGAAAACTATAAGACACTAATGAAAGAAATCAAAGACGACACAAACAGATGGAGGGACATACCATGTCCTTGGTTGGAAGAATCAACATTGTGAAAATGACTATACTCCCCAAAGCAATTTACAGATTCAATGCAATCCCGATCAAATTACCAATGGCATTTTTCACAGAATTAGAACAAGAAATTTTGCGATTTGTATGGAAACGCAAAAGACCCCGAATAGCCAAAGCAATCTTGAGAAGGAAAGATGCTGTTGCTGGAATCAGGCTTCCTGACTTCAGGCTATACTACAAGGCTACAGTGATCAAGAGAGTATGGTCCTGGCACAAAAACAGAAATATAGATCAATGGAACAGGATAGAAAGCCCAGAGATAAACTACGGTCATCTAATCTATGACAAAGGAGGCAAGGATATACAATGGAGAAAAGGCAGCCTCTTCAATAAGCGGTGCTGGGAAAATTGGTCAGCTACATGTAAAAGAATGAAATTAGAACACTCTTTAACACCATACACAAAAATAAACTCCAAATGGATTAAAGACCTAAATGTAAGGCCAGACACTATAAAACTCCTAGAGGAAAACATAGGAAGAACACTCTTTGATGTAAATAACAGCAAGATCTTTTTTGATCCACCCCCTAGAGTAATGGAAGTAAAAACGAAAATAAATAAGTGGCACCTAATGAAACTTCAAAGCTTCTGCATAGCAAAGGAAACTATAAGCAAGATGAAAAGACAACCCTCAGAATGGGAGAAAATATTTGCAAACGAATCAACAGACAAAGGATTAATCTTCAAAATATATAAACAGTTCTTCCAGCTCCATACCAAAAAAAAAAAAAAAAAAACAACCCAATCCACAAATGGGCAGAAGACCTAAATAGGCATTTCTCCAAAGAAGACATACGGATGGCCAAGAGGCACATGAAAAGCTGCTCAACATCACTAATTATTAGAGAAATGCAAGTCAAAACAGCAATGAGGTATCACCTCACACCGGTTAGAATGGGCATCATCAGAAAATCTACAAACAGTAAATGCTGGAGAGGGTGTGGAGAAAAGGGAACGCTCTTGCACTGTTGGTAGGAATGTAAATTGATACAGCCACTATGGAGAACAGTATGGAGGTTCCTTGCAAAACTAAAAATAGAACTACCATATGACCCAGCAATCCCACTGCTGGGCATATACCCAGAGAATACTACAATTCAAAAAGACACATGCACTCCAATGTTCATTGCAGCACTATTTACAATAGCCAGGACATGGAAGCAACAGATGAATGGATAAAGAAGATGTGGTCCATCAACAGATGAATGGATAAAGAAGATGTGGTACTTATATATGATGGAATATTACTCAGCTGTAAGAAGCAATGAAACTGGGACATTTGTAGAGACATGGATGGACCTAGAGACTGTCATACAGAGTGAAGTGAGTCAGAAAGAGAAAAACAAATATCATATATTAACACATATATGTGCACTATAGAAAAATGGTACAAATCAACCGGTTTGCAAGGCGGAAATAGAGACATAGATGTAGAGAACAAATATATGGACATCAAGTGGGGAAAGCAGGGAGTATTGGGGGAGAATGAATTGGGAGATTGGGATACCAGATAGTACACTCTAAATGTATGCAGTTTATTGTATGTTAACTGTTTCTCAATAAAAGTTCTTAAAAAATAAAAAAAAAGAGAAAGAAAAAAAGAAAAACCTAAACACAGATCGTATCTTTCACATGCAATTACGTATGTACGTAGTCACATGTATCATATACATGACTGCCTAAGTATGTATGTACTCAGAGCACATTGGAGCATTATTCCAGATTCCAGTGAATTTCACTGATTTTGGGGTTCAAAGATTCCCACTTTGGGAAAAATCTGGCTCCCACACACAAGAGACTCTCTTAAAAATTGCAGGTCACAAGCAGGTGTCAGAATCCAGCATGCTCAAAATACATTTAGTGAAAAAAAAAAAAAAAAACATGAAAAAGGAATCTCCAAGCAATGTTGACAATTTTGTGCTTAAATACCAACCAGCTCTATTTTCCTGAATTTTCTTGGAGCCTGTCAGACCCCAATAACTCATTCTAATAATTAAATTCCTACTAAGAGCACACAATCTTTGCTCTTGGACACTTTCAATGAACTAACCAAAATTAAAAGCAAATATTATCTTAATATTTCCAAACTTTTGCAGAAGGATACAGACTGAACTTTTAGCTAGGCTTCACTTGAATGGCTTCACTTTAGCCATTCCAAATTGTTGAAATCAAGACTGCAAAGATTCATGGGCGCAAAGCAATTATCCTCTGTTTACAAAAGAGTTGAATGCTAAGTTTTCTCCTACCCTTCACTGTCGTTTTTATTTGCAACGAGTAATTTAAAAAGCATTTTTAAGGGAAAGAAAAGCAGGTACCATCAATTGCTCATAAAGAAATGTTTTCCTTTAAATATGTTTGCCAGGAATCTGTAAAATAGTAGAAAAAAATATATATACATATATATGCGACTATATACATGTACGTATAAAATATATGACATCATTTATGTATAGTATATATGTAATAAGAATATATATAATTAAATATAAATTATATATACTGTGAATATAATTATATAATGTAATTATAATAATATAATAATATATCCTATATATGATACATATATATATTATATATATCTTAAGTTCCTAAACTTATGAGAGTCTGTCTTAAGGAAACAGGAATGTAGTCCTCACACAAGATTTTTAAATAGTTAATTTATGAGTAATTGTTTCTCTGGTCAATTAAAAGCAACGATTTCCATTTTCAGAGACCTTTAATAAAGAGACAAAGAAGAGATTTGTCCCAAGCACCTATGGAGGCTGCAGACAAACCAACAGATCATTGGGAATTTAAGTGGGATGTCATTGATTCTAGGTTAGCTGTCCTAGGTTGCAGGGGCCCTGCAGAGTCACACATTAGGTTTCCTATCAAGAGAGCTGGATACAGGGTGAGTAGCTGGCTGACAGCCTCTGGTCACTACAACTTTGGAACTGATGCAGTATGTTCATCTCTCCATCTCTTGGCTCTGCTTCCCACATAAGTAACTATTGGTCAACAATATAAATGTCACCTCTTAGGTGTCTCTCCCTTGTGCAGTACACAACCTGAACAACACCTCAGTGAATCTGAGAGCTGCTTGAAGGTGGGCAAAGCATCTTACCTCTCCGAGTTTCTATTTCTTCTGTAAAATGGGAATAATCTGAGCACCTCCCTCAGAGTGTTATCTTAGGATCCAATAAGTAAATGCTGTTGCTGTTACTATTATTTTCCCTCTCCCCAGTTCCTTCTGGCCGAGTGCTGAGCCCAGTGGTGCTGCCTGACTGAGCGCCCTCTGAGGGTATCCTGTGCTCTGGGGACCCCCATGCACTTGCTGAGACTCCTCAAACTGTGCTGAAGTTGGAGGCACCTCCTGCCCAGTCCTCCTTGCCTGCCACTCTCCTTTCTCAGGTGGCAGACCTGCATCTTTGTGTGTTTGTAGTAAGAATGTGTAACATGAGATCTACTCTCTTAACAAATGCTCGAATGCACAAAACAGTCTTGCTAACTGGAGGCACAGTGTTTGCAGATCTCTAGAACTTACGCATCTTGGGACTTTACACCTGCTAAACAACCTCTACATATTTGCAAATATCCATCAGTCCAAAAAGAAAATGTGGCATTTACAAACAATGGAGTATTATTCAGCCTTGAATCAGAGGTCCTGCCACGTGTACAGACAGAGGTGGGTGTGGAGGGCACATGCACACTTGCATCTTGATTTGAAGACTCCTCTGTCTTTATCCTGCCCCGTGACCATGACTTTTATCTCCATGGGTGTTTTGCCCAGTAAATCACATCAATGTCCAATCTGTTGTGGTGTTGGCTCCTTGTGGGACCTGAACAGCCACACAGGTTGAGTCTGGTTATAACGATGCTGGTGGACATAGGTACTTTTGTCTCTCCAGCATTTAACCCCCTTCTCTTTTCAGGCCCTCTTAGACAGTGACATGGAAGTGAGGTGGACCTTGGTCTCCATGTGGGTACATGGCTCAGGACTTGCTGAGTAGAGCATCTCATTTCCTTGCAGTCTTCAGTTACTTGAAGGTGCAATTGGCCAATAAAAGTTCTATCCAGGACAGCTGATGGAGCTGTGGGTATATAGGCAGGTATGTATTTCCTCTGGGGTTATTAAATTGGAAAAAAGCAAACGGAGTTGTTGGAAACCATCTTTGCCACCTCATGGAAGAGTCTGCCTGAGAAAGAAGCTGGTACTTAGGGAAGCAGAGACAGGAGATGGAGAGAGACAGGTCCTTGGAACATCCCTTCAGCTGCTCGATCCAGAAGTACCTGAAGCTCATAGGATTTTAAAGTTATAAGAACCAACACGGTAGTGTGTGTGTGTGTGTGTGTGTGTGTGTGTGTGTATGTGTGTGTAAACTAGCTTGAGTTGGGTTTTGGTCACTTGCCAAAGAAACAGTTCTGAAAACCCAAATTACTGATAACACATATACTGGACTGTGGACTTTCTCCAACCAGTCTTGAAATGTTTTTTCTCGTCAAGAACACAGATATAGACAAACAGCATGGAACTCTAGTCGGGGGAAGATTTATTGCTCTCCCTTTGCCCACCTTGTGATTCAGGACTGGCTCTGTTTCCTCTTTCTGTCAATATCTTCAGCTCAAGGTACTTCTTTCCCCTGATGCAGACAGGGGTCGGAAATGATTTAGAGCCTTTATTCTTTGCCAGATGTTGTTCCAAAAACTTGTGCACATTATCTTATAGAGGCCACGTGACCAATGTGTGAGATAATTTGTATTATTATTCCCATTTAATAGTTAGAAAACTGAAACTCCAAGAGGATACCTTGTCCAGTGTTATTCAGTAAGTAATTGATGGAATCCTATTTCAAGCCTAGGCAGCCCACCTCCCAGCCTGGGTTCTTCACTGTTACACTGAGAGATACAGGATTGTGTTCTTGGCCTTTACAGGGCATGTTTCCAGGGACTGAGGGAGACTCTGGGCTCAGCAGGTCAGACAAAGGTTTTTTGTGGTTAATAGTCTGATCTTTTGATGGACAGACTGGCCCAGTATTACCACTTGTTATGGGGTGATGTAGGGCACTTAAGCAAACACCTAAACGATTCCTCTCATGGCCATTTCTTTGATTATCCTGCTTCTTCTGGGATAGATCTCATCCCACAGTTGGCACAGGTCTTACCTGGGGACCATCACAGCACCTGGCTACAGTGACTTGTCCAAGGCTGTGCCCCCAACCCTAGCTGGACCAATCAGAGTCCTGCCCTGATATTTTGCTTCAAAGGAAAGTCTATGAAGAGACGTTCTTTCATCCTCTCTGGTCATGGGCCCCAAGAAGGAAGAAATATGTGAACTGTGCGTGGCTGGGCTCCCATAGCCATGGGGAAAGCTTGTTGGGTGTGGCAGGAAATCATGTGAACACAGCTAGGAAAGACCAGCCAAGACAGAGAGATCAGAGACTGAGGACAGTTCCTCGGTCTTTTCTGATCACTCAAGACCTTGGCAGTTCAGGGAGTATCATTCAGTTATGTGGGAGAAGTCCCTTGATTTGGATACATCTGGTGTTTACTCATGACTCAATCGAGGTTATGCGTTTTGGGGAAAAATACCATGGAGGTGACATGCCTGTCTCAGGGGTACATTGGCACCACTTCAAAATTCTTTTTGAATTTGAAAAAGAATAGATACATGTATATGTATAACTGAATCACTTTGCTGTACACCTGAAACTAATGCCACATTGTTAATCAACTCTACTCCAATATATGAGGGTGAGTCAAAAATTATCTGCACTCTGGTTATACTAAAACTTCTCATAAAATAAAAATTTTTTAAAAAAAGCTTTTTTCTGTAGCTTCTGTGTTCCAGTCCTACCTCTGGACTCCTCGTCACAAGTCCAAACACAAAATTAGAATTTTGGTGCTGTTTTTGTGTATGCTACTATTGTCAGATCCTTGTTATTTTAAGCCAAATGTGATCCTAATTGATCCCCAAACATAAACACATCTTCGCTTGGTTCAAGGCATGTTAGTTTCTAAACTCTTTTTCTAAAATTTTTAGTTGAATTTGGAGGTCACCAAAGTCAAATGGCTACAGAGGGTAAATAACATAGTATAAATAATAAATAGCATAAACAAATGAGTTAAGTGTGAAGTAGAAAGCTCCCTCCCAGGCAGAAGAAGAACAGCTGTTAGATTATCTGACTGTTGCCTTGTAAAAAAGGGGGTCAGTGCTGCCAGCGATTTCATTTTCTAAGAAAAGCTATAAATCCCATTTTTATTGTAACTTTTAGTGTAACAATTCCAGATTTTAATATCTTGGCCACTATTCAAAAACTTTAAGACCAAACACGGTGTGTATTGGCTGCCCGTTGACCCAAGGACCTGGAACTGGCAACCTCTGGCTTAGAATAAAAAGCTGGCATCATGATATTTATTTATTTTAGGGACATGGGAGAAAAAACATGCTGCAGGAAAGCACTGTGATCTTTGAACCAGCCGTAAAAGCAAACAGCAAAACCAAGTTGACAAATAGAATCTTCTCACATTGCTATCGTTCATCAGCACAGAGGCTGGAAACCATGAGACAGTGTGACGGGAAGCCCGTTCTCCCAGCCTCTGCTGTGTCTCTAACTGTAGCATCCACACCAGTGACCCCACCTTCATTCTGATGACACATGGCTGCCCCCGAGACTTAGCCTTGGATACTGACTTTTAGAGCTGGAAACAGCAGCCCTGACTACTTTAGTAAGAGCGTATTAAAATTCTCCCCTCACCCAAAGACTGACTGTGTGTGTGTGTGTGTGTGTGTGTGTGTGGCAATACTAGTTGAAACCTGCAGGGAGCAGGAAAGATGAGTCCCAGTTTCCAGTCAGGAAGCAGAGAGGGGGAAAATAACATAAATTCTCCAAGGTCCTGCAGGAGGAAGTTGGATGGTGCCTGGAGCAAATGATGGGCGGCATGACTTTTAAATTCTTTCTCTTTCCAGTAGAGTTTCTGGCTCCAGAGAACGTGTGTGTGTGTGTGTGTGTGTGTGTGTGTGTGTGTGTGTGTGTGTGTGAGAGAGAGAGAGAGAGAGTGTGTGCTGGGAGCTATGAATGGTTTTTGAGTTGCTGTTACCCGCAGTGCTGGTTTTCAGTGCCCTCAACCACCATGGTCAGAATGGCCATCTAACCAATCAGATACCAGCCCTAAACCCTCAGTTCATCCACAGAACGCAATCCTGCCGGACACCCACCTTGGTCACAGAGAAGACCCAAAAGGGTGAGGACGGCGGGAGAGAAAGGAGGCCCATTTATCCAACCAATTGCACTCGCCGCTGGTAAAGGATGACATAAAAACACATTTAAAATCTTGTCTCTGCAGTAGAACTATTGCCTGGTAGAATAAACAATTGGTTCGTCCGAAGGCTGTATGTACCTCTTTTAGCATATTTCAAAGTCTGTGGAAATACATGAGTTTTTCAAACCTGCCATGAACTTTTCTCTGTTTTTTTGTTTATTAGGCTATTATTCATATATGATACAATTCAACACTATTAAGCATACAGTTTGGTGGATTTTGGTATTTGCATACAATTGTGTGGCCATCACAGTCAAGATATGAAACAATCCTTCACACTATGAGTGTCCTCACGCCCCTTCCTCTGCGGTTCCCTTCCCCCACCCCAACCACAGGCAACTACTCATTTACTTTCTGTTATTATAGTTTTTTTCCCCAGAATTTTGTACATATGGAATCTTACAGTCTGGATTCCTTTATCTTCACTTCCTTCATGTAGCATCATGTTTTTGAGTTTCATCCATACTGTTGCATGTGACTATAAGTCACTCCTTTTGATGGCTACGAAGCATGTCTTTGTATGTGTATAACCAATTTGTTTATCCATTCACCATTCACTGGACATCTGGGCTGCTTCCAGGTTTGGGGTTTTATCAATAATATCGCAGGACTTCCCTGATGGCACAGTGGTTAAGAATCTGCCTGCCAATGCAGGGGACACAGGTTCAAGCCCTGGTCCGGGAAGATCCCACATGCCCTGGAGCACCTAAGCCTGTGTGCCACAACTACTGAAATTGTGCTCTAGAGCCCATGAGCCACAACTACTGAACCTGTGTGCTGCATCTACTGAGCCTGCGCTCTAGAGCCCCTGGTCCACAACAAGAGAAGCCACCACAATGAGAAGCCCGTGCACCGCACCAAAGAGCAGCCCCCACTTGGCGCAAGTAGAGAAAGCCCGCGTGCAGCAACGAAAACTCAGTCAATACATAAATAAATAAATTAAAAATGTACTAATGTCACAACCACTGAAATTTGGCTTGATTTCAAGCACTACACATCACGCTGATGGCCTTGCAGATTTTACCTGGAAACATACAAAAATAGAGAGGTGAAAATAACTTGGCTTTAAAGGATTTCGTCATTGGTATCACAAAAACTGTGAAAGCCACAAGGAAGGTGATGCCCTTGCATTTATGATGCTTCTCAGGTTCAACAGCCAACATGATTAGATGGGAATCATTCCTTCAGCCGAAAAATGTTGATTGAGCACTTTTGATGTCAAGCCCTGTTCTAGAATTTCGGGACACAGTTGTGGATTAGAACAGGTCTTGGTTCTTTTGGAGATCACATTTTTAAGGGGGTGGGGCAGCAGGTACACAAAGTGAAAAAATTAAAAGAACAAGATTACTTGGGGTATTAAAAGGACCTGATAGTGAGCCCTTTTTTTGTTTTTGTTTTTAACATTTAAAAACAGTTTGTTTGTTTATTTATTTGTTTATTTTATTGGCTGTGTTGGGTCTTTGTTGCTGTGCATGGGTTTTCTGTAGTTGTGGAGAGCGGGGGCTACTCTTTATTGAGGTGTACAGGCTTCTCATTGCAGTGGCTTCTCTTGTTGCAGAGCACAGGCTCTAGGCACACAGGCTTCAGTAGTTGTGAGCCCTTTTTTTGACTGAGTGATCAAGGAAGGCCTCTTTGAGGGTGTCACTAAAGAAAAAATG
This sequence comes from Hippopotamus amphibius kiboko, assembly GCF_030028045.1. NCBI lineage: Eukaryota > Metazoa > Chordata > Mammalia > Artiodactyla > Hippopotamidae > Hippopotamus > Hippopotamus amphibius. The sequence continues at coordinate 24,516,682 of NC_080193.1, forward strand.
TGGTTGTTTAGGGAACTCAGTTGACAACTGTCTTTAGACTTAATTGAAAGAGACCAGGCATGACCTAGGACGAATGATTGAAAAATAGGCTTATTTGGGGCTGCACTCTTAAGACTCAAAACAAGCACCATTTTCATGGAAATGACAGGATTGTTTAAAAGTAAGATTAGCTGGAAGCAATAAATTGGACATTTTCTCTTAAGTGGACAAAATGTACGTACGAAAGAAACCGTGCCCAACTCGTCACAGATTTGTCATCCACCTTGAAAGGTGTCCCCATGTCTCCTGCTCCAGCCCCGAAGACAGAGACCATCACCTACATCTTCAACCTCAGCAGATGATGACCTTGACCCTCTGCATGGGTGAAGAACATCATACGCCCCCAAAGAAATAATCACATGAATTAGAGATAATGAACACATTTACAACCCTGGTATCAGTTCTTATTTATATCTGGTGTCTGTGTTGAGAGTGGATTGGTTTTATATCCTTTGTTTACTGTGTGTTTTGTTGAGTGTAAAGCATTTATGAAGATTTGATGTGACGTGCTTTTAATGGAATGCTTGGAAATGTATAATTGATTATGTTCATAATCAATATTTAACTGTCATTTAACCTTATCTGTGAAATTTGTTAAATTCAAAAGTTTTAAACTTATTTATTTTGGGAGTAGTATATGACAATTTAGGGTGTGTTGACTGATTGGGTAAAGATTGATAAATTGGACAGGAGACACAATACAAGGAGTTGTGCACACTGCCTTCTAAGAGCAATGATGCCACTGGGAAAGTCTCTCTCTCCACGGCTTTCCTTTGCTGCTCTCTAGCCATCAATCTTCTCAGGCAAGGATGCCCCTTTGGGTGTAAGATGCCTACTAGCTGGGCCAGGCAATTCTCTAATAATACACACTCATTTCCAAGATTGACTTTCATTGGACCAAGCTGCGTCACATGAACATCCCTCAATCACTCATTGTGATCACAAGGATAAAATTGTCTATTCTGCAAGTCTTGAGCCAGAGAGGGTTTGGACAGCCCATTCAAACCACAAGAACAAAAGGGGTACTCCCCCTCGCCCCCCCAAAAAAAAATTCAAGGGGAATGAATGGCCAGGCAGAACCAACAACCTTAGATTGATTTAAAAAAAAAAAACAAAACAACAACAACAAAAAACAAAAAACTGTAGAAATAGGAAGAAATAACAATTTTGAGCTCTTGGCAATGCATGCACATGAAAACCTTTTTTTTTTTTTTTTTTAACTGAATTTCTGTGCTTGGACACTGTTCTTACTCCCCCCACAAAGGCCAGTACAATTTGAGAACTCAAATGATGCCCTTCAGAAGAGAGATGAGCAGATCTGCTGACCTGCCCGATGACCCCGCCCACTTTTGTGCTCCCAGAGGAAATTCCCTGGATGCTTCATTTGTAGCTGTGTTGCGAGAGCCAAGTGGTGCCCTGATTCATTATTTAGCATTTCTCTTGCTGGACCCTTATCTACTCAAAGAGCTGATCAGTGGCCTGAGGGTTAAGATGATATCTTCTTACCTTTCTTGGTATCCTACCCTCTTCCTAGCATCTAGGCTTCCCTGTGGAATCTCACTTAATGAAGAAGAAAGGTGGGGAGAAAGGAAAAGAGGGGTGAATCAGCTTGAAGGACAAGACTTAAAACTCAAGAACAAGCAGAGCATGGAGAAGACATGGCAGGAATCACTCTGTAGTAGAGGTTATGCTAATGGCACCTGATCACTCATGCCTCCCCCCTTCCCGTCCCCAATGTCCAGATCCTTAGGGACTCCCTTCCCCCATCGGCTCTGGGCTTCATGTCAAAATGATGATTTTTCAACTCACTTTGGCTAATGTAACATCAGCAAGCAAGACACAAAGGCCTGCTAGTTGCCTGCCTGTCTTTTAGGAGCCCAGGTGCTGGGTGAGGAAGCCCCAGCCGGCCAAGCGGAGAAGGCTGTAGCAGGAGAACCGAGGCCACCAGCTGACAGCCTAGCTGACTGCCAGACCTGTGAGGGGGCGTCTGGGACCATCCAGCCCAGGATGGGCTTCTGGGCGACTGTAGCTACTTGTGTGGTCACAGCAGAGGTAAGTCCAAATTGCAGTCATACATATATTTACATGTAAATAATTGTTGTTTGAAGCCACTCTGGCTTTTTCTACAGCAACAGATAATTGATACACACTCCGCTTGCAATCATCTAAGGCAGTGTGTGTGTGTGTGTGTGTGTGTGTGTGTGTGTGTGTGTGTGTGTTCATACATATGTATATATAAACACAAAGGAATTATTTACATGCATGTATTATTTTATACATGCATAGGCTGAGACATAGTGTTCATATATAAGCACATATAACCAATACAAAAGTTGTAAAAAACAAGACTTGCTTTTGCTACATGCATGATAATACTTCCTTTCCTTTCTTTTCATTCCATTCTTTCTCTCATTCCCTCTCTTCTTCTTTCTCTAATTCTGGTTAATATCCCACTAAGTCGATTTCATAAGCTGCTAATGGCTGGTTACTCACAGTTCAAGTCCCTGTCCTAGAGAAGAGGTTTATAGCTTGAACGAGGAGGGAGGGGGTGCAGGGATGAGCTTCCAGGGGTCTTTCCTTAAATTTATATGAAGACCTCTCAGTGCCAGTGGTTGTGTGCTTTTTCTAGGAAAGAACCCCAGATTTCACCAGATTTAATGACCCTGTCACTGGTCCTGAAAGTCACCCTGCCTGGGTGACATCATCCACAATCACAGGGTCACCAAGGTGGCGGTGATAACCCTGAATCTCTGTCCCTGAGCTCTGGCCTCACAGCCAACAGCTTACTGGACATTTCTAATTGGATGTCCGTTAGTTTCCAAAGCTTTTCAACTGTTTTACTGTGTGAAAAAATTTTTTGAAATAATTTAATACATTTAATGCCTTTCCTTCCATTTACACTATGATAAATTACAAAGTTTTGTTCACTTTGCAAAATAAAACCATTTCCAGATAATTTTTGGACAGCATCAAGAAGTAGGTAAGCTACAACCAACAAATCTGTACAGCTGGGAGGAAAGAAAACAGAAGGGACCCAGCAGAAGCATATGGACCCCATGGGGTCACACAGCCCTTGGGACCTTCCAGAATGACAACCGCAGGTCATTTGCCCCAAACCAACTCTTCCTGCCATTTTCCAAGCCAGAAGCCTGGGAAGGCATTCTTTTATTTTGTTTTTAATTGAAGTATAGTTGATTTACAAGGTTCTGTTAATTTATGCTGTACAGCAAAGTGATCCAGATATATATACTGGTGGAGATGCACACAGCCCGACCAGGGAGGTGCTGTTGGTTTCCTTATTTTACAGATGGGGAGACTGAGGCTCAGGGGATTACAAATGGGCTGAAGTTCGCATAGCTAATGAGAGGGCCCAGTCAAGACTTGATCCCAGGCAAGTCTGGCTTCTGAGCTCACACTTTGTTCACTAAAAAGTGTTTTTTATTTGGAAATGATTTCAAATTTATAGAAAAGTTGCAACAATAATATTTGCAGAGTGCCTTTGACCTACATTCATCTACTGTTAATATTTTACCCATTTGCCATAACTTTTCTTAACCATGAATCTATCTATTATCTATCATCAACTCATCAGTCTATCTATCTGTCTGTCTGTCTGTCTATCTCCATTCATCCATCCATCCATCCATCCATCCATCCATCATCCATCCATCATATCTATCATCTATCTATCTATCTATCTATCTATCTATCTCTATCTATCTATCATCATCTATCTATCTAATCTATCTGTCTACCTATCTATCTATCCATCTACCCATCTATCTACCATCTACTTATGTTTTCTTTTTGAAAAATATGAGAGTGAGTTACATACATCATGGCCATTTGCTCTTAGGTACTCAACTACGTATTTCTCAAGAGCAAGGATATTCTTCTTGAGAAATACATATTTGAGTATCTAAGAGCAAATGGGCTTGATAACCACAGTGCAGTTATCAAATTCAGGAAGCAAGCTTTTATTTAAATTCATCTAATCTTCCAGCCATATTCCAATTTCGTCCATTGACCCAAGAATGTTTTAATAGTTATTTTTTTCTCTTCAGTACAAGAGCCAGTCTTAGATTGGGCATTCATTAGGTATCATGGTTTTTCTTTAATTTGGAACATTTCATCATATGATATTGCTTATATGCAGAATCAAAACAAATGACACCAATGAACTTATTTACAGGACAGAAATAGACTCACAGACTTAGAGAACAAACTTATGGTTGTCGGGGGTGGGGAGGGGGAGAGAGGAATTGATTGGGAATTTAGGATTGACATATACACACTATTATGTATAACATGGATAACCAACAAGGACCTATTGCATAGCACAGGGAACTCTGCTCAGTATTCTGTAATAACCTAAATGGGAAAAGAATTTGAAAAAAAAAATAGATAAAAAAATTGTGGAACATTTCCTTAATCTTTTGTTCTCTTTCACAATATTGACATTTTTGAAGAATATTGCCAATTTTCAAAAAACAGGATGTTCTCCCTTTGGGGTCAGTCTAATAGTTCTCTCCTGATGAGATAACTCAATGCCTTCCCAGTTGGGATGCTACCAAGGGGATACTGTATCCTTCTCAGGGGAATCCCCTCCACAGGCACCAGCTGTCCATCTGGCCCTCATTAGTGATGTTAATTTTGACCCCCTGGTCAAGATGTTGTCTGATTTCTCCGCCCTAGAATTACTACTATTTGTCTTCTTGAAACTAATAAGCTTTCTTTGGGAAGCACTTAAGACTGTGAGAACATCCTGCTCTATCAAACAACCCCCTCCCACCCCAGACGTAGCATGATTGATGATTCTTGTCGGAACCGACTTCAGTGTTATCATTTCAAAATCACGACTTTCCATTTCTAACAGTCTCCACATTTCCTGGCCAGCACCTGCACAGATGCCATGATCTCCTTCATTCTCCCAGATGTAGACATCCTATGTCCCCATGCTACTATAATAGTAATTTATTGCTTTGCAATGTTCTGTTTACCTAACTTCTCTATTAAATTTACGAGCTGATTGAAGGCAAGCACCCCACCTTTTCCTCTTTGTATCCAGAGTGCTTGTGAAGTGCTTGTCCTCTAAAAAGCACTCAGTGTTTACTTTTCAAAAAATTTTTATTTATTTATTTATTTATTGGCTGCATTGGGTCTTCATTGCTGCACACGGGCTTTCTCTAGTTGTGGTGAGCGGGGGTTACTCTTCATTGTGGCGTGCGGGCTCCTCACTGCAGTGGCTTCTCTTGTTGTGCAGCACAGGCTCTGGGCACCTGGACTTCAGTAGCTGTGGCACATGGACTCAATAGTTGTGGCCCTAGAGTGCAGGCTCAATAGTTGTGGTGCACAAGCTCAGTTGCTCTGAGACATGTGGAATCTTCCTGGAGCAGGGATCGAACCTGTGTCCCCTGCAGTGGCAGGCAGACTCTTAACCACTGCGCCACCAGGGAACTCCCAGTATTTGCTTTTGAAGCAGATAAAATCTGTAGCCTAGTGAGGTAGACAGACTATTCCCTCCCCTCCCCCTAAGATGTCCACATCCTAATCCCTGGAACCAGTGAATATGTTGCCTTACATGATAAAGGGAACTTTGCAGATGTGATTCAGTTAAGGATCTTGAGATGGAAAGATTATCTCTTTGGCTACTCCAAGACCCCTTCCTGGGACCCTCTAGACACACTCATTATACAGCAACTAAAGGGAAGGGCAGGCTTCTGGCATTGACTCCATGTCTGCTGCCTGCCTCTGCTCTGTTTTTTTGTGCCTCTGCTACCTTTGTTATATATTTATATATCACCACTCCAAATCCATGTGACTTTAACACTATTATTCAGTTACTCTGTACCTTTTATAAATTCCAGCTTTACTGAGGTATAAAATTATAGGATATTAAAAGTGCACTTGGAGGTGGTTTGATATATGTTTACACTGGGAAAGGATTCTCCCCATCTAATTAATTAATACATTCATCACCTCTCATATTTATCTTTTTTTTTTTTTTTTGGTGTGAAAATTTAAGTTCTACTCTCTTAGCAAATTTCAGTGTTACAATACTGTGTTACCACCTATAGTCACCATGCTGTACCTTAAATCTTCACACCGCATTCATCTTATGTATCTTTGAATTAACTTCTTTTTTAAAGCAATTCACTTTGTGAATTACATGAAACATTTAAATAGCTTCTTAGTTTAAAAAAATTTTTTTAATTGTTTATTTTTTTAGCCACCCCATGAGGCTTGTGGGATCTTAGTTCCCCAAGAGATTGAAACTGTGCCCCTTGCAGTGGAAGCGCAGAGTCTTAACCACTGGGAATTCCAGTGGAGTCTTAACCCAGGGAATTCCCTAAATCAATTCACTTTAAAACAAACAAACAACACACTCTGGGTTTGCGTGGGCAGGCTGGGACTTTTTCTCTGAGGTCCTCCAGCCTCTCTGTCGCTGGTTGATAGGGTGTTGAAATAGAGCATTTTTCCATATTCCTGCCAACTTGAAAATTCCATCAGCCAAGGTCTTAATGCAGAGCCTCCAACCCATCTCATCTTCAATCTGCGTTGTGATCAGTGTCAGGGGAGGAAAAGCAGGAGCAATTGGGCTTGTTAATTCTCCAGTCCTCTTAATCTTCTGCTCAGTAAGGCAGGAGCACAAAGAATGCACTTGAGAATCCCCCAGGTGGGAACTGAGATAATTCTGGGTTCCGGTGGGAAAGCACTGCAGTCACCAGCACTTTGCCTTGCGGTGGTCGCCCTTTCAAGAATCTCCAGCCATTGCTGCAAGGGCGTTTTCTCACCAGGAGGTGAAAGAGGTCTCCCGGACAGAGAGGGATTCTGGAGTATCCGGGGAGAATCAGCTTTCCTGGAGGCAGGCTCTCTCCCTCTTTTGTAACACAGAATTTACATCCTGGGTACCTGTCCTTTCCTCCTGTAAATTGCAACCCTTTGCCCCTCCCCCCCACCCCTGCTCGCCTTCCTCTGCTCTGAATCACAGGTCTTTGCAAACAATTTTCAGGCTTCAATGTCAGCTGGAGTTAGGCCTCCAGATGGGAGGCACTGGAGGGCGTGGGGGTGGGGAGGGGTGGGGATGATGGGGGATGTCCCCCCTCTTTTTCTCTGTGTTTTGGACAGCGTCTCTGGTAGGGGTTGGGTCCCTCCATGGTTCTGGAGACACCACCTCCTCTGTTCATCCTTCCAGACCTACTACTAGTGGTACTTGCAGTTGCTAATCTCTCGATTCTTTTGTGATCTCCCCTTTGCCCTTTCAGCTCCTTGACATCAGTCCCAGATCTTAAATTCCCTCTATGGAGCTTTTCACCCTGGTTTCCGGTGTCCTGATTGGACTTTGCTTAATGCACTGACTCTGTATCCAGCCCCGCACCCGGCACGGGGAGAGAAGAAGGACTCAGACATGATGATGTATCATAGGTGCAGCCCAGAAAGATGAATGCTTACACATCTCTCTGAATATGATGGAATCAGGGGTTTCTGCCTACATAAATGGAAAGAGATGAACTGTACATTTTCTGTCTCCCCCCTGAGGCTGGATCTCTGTGTTCAGGTCCCAGTGAATTGTCACAACCTCCTAGGCTCTGTTGGAGAGACTGGAAGGAGAGCTAATTATTTCTACCTTCGACTTTTCTGTGCTTCTCTTAATGATTCTGACCAGCTGACTTGTTGAGGCATTTTCATAGTCTAAACAAGTATAATAGATATTCCATTTGAAAAATAAATAAGGGCTTTTCAAAACTGCCAAATCAGAAGGAAGGTAGCTTTTCAAAGAACCCCAGGCTTGGTGGGTTGTGGCCGCCACCAACAGCAAGACCAGGAGTTCCCGGGGACCCCCTCATTTTAGCTGAGAATCAATGATGCAGGCAGAGTTACCAGATGGAGTTTATTGGGGTGACTCTGGGGGCAGGGGGTGGTGGCCCTGCATTATTGCCTGTGTTCCCGGGCTGATGTTGGCTCTTATTTCAGCTGGGAGTCATTTCATGAACAGAAGAGTGACACGGGAAATGCATTTTACAGGAGTGGAGCCCTTTAGAAGTCGGGAGATGATACATCACGGCCGCCCATTCCAGGCAAGACCATTCAGAACATTTCCCAAGTTTCTGGTTATTCTTTCATTGTCACAATTTTCTTTGAAAATCATAGTTCATCTTATATTTAAAATGCATGACATCGTCACATTTCATTGCCTCTTTTTTCGACAGCTGAGAATAGCTTGATAGATTGCTGTATGGTCTGCAGACTGCAGCTTGAGATGTTCTGGGGACGCGGTGACAGGGAGTGAGAGAGAGACTGTGCACCCGTGGGATTATAGTTCAACAGGAAAGTAGAGACACAGGCAGGGACCAGCATCCACAAGGACACCTGTATCATTCACATTTGAGTGCTGCCTTCCTGCACATTTTTAGAAACTGTGGAAAATATGGTTGTTTCCCCAATTTTGCAATTTATATTAGAGAGCTAGGATGAGATGACATAGATTTATTCATTAATTCAACAAATATTGACTCTTTAGCCTCCATAATGATTCAAGATTTACAGAGTGGTAAAAGATGGATCTCACTTTCGGGTACTGTTTCTTCAACGTTTGGCATCCTCAGATCATTTAATGGGCATTTGGAGGCAAAGCACAAATTTGTAAATAAAATGTAATATTTAAAAACTTAATGATAATAATGCTTATATTACTACAAAGGATCGTATTTCTGATAATTCCCCGTTACATCTCTGAGTTGATGACAGATAGCTTGCACCTTAAGCCATTTTTCTCACCCACTTGGTTACTTTTCAATCTCTCTCTCTCTCCCTCCCTTCCTCTTTGTTTGTTTTTTTCTTTCTTCCTTCCTTCCTTCCTCTCTCTCCCTCCGTCCCTCCCTTCCTTCCTTTCTCCTGGCTTTTCAGAGATAGCAGGTAGAATGTATTGGTTCTAACGGTTCTGTATGTCCGAAATGACCACAGACCCAGACCACTTGGTGTGGCTTTTCGTTGCCAGCTGCTTCCTGAGAGTTATGTAATTCCTGCCCCTTTCGCTGCATCTTTGATCACATTTACATCTCTCTGGCTTTACAAAGTCAAGATCAGGAAGCATATTGTTGACCACAAAATAATGAACAGACTATGAAGTCATCTCACATTTCTTTCTCATACACACGGGGAACAGCATACACACCGAGAGCTGTTGTGTATGAAACACACACATCAATGATTCCTTATATTTGTAAAATAAAATATTTGCAAGAATACACAGATGCGAGTAATTGCTTTTCCGCATAGAAAGCCGTCTGATAAAAGAACTTACTAACACTGTACCGCACTCTCTCTCCAAGCATCTCTCCCATTCAATTTGCACCTGACTTTGCAAGCTTCTTAGAACTAGTGTGCTATATACTCATTATATGCTACAAGGAATACATACATCTTTGATGGCGATTATGTAATTTTGATTTCTTTACCTTTAACCATGACGCTAGTTTGGTATAAAAGACATTATGTTGCCCTTGTTATAATAGGTTTATTAGAGAGCTACTTCTTTTGAAATGTCACAAACAATTCCACGGCTTCACATCAGTTTAATAAAATCCATTTTTCAAGGAGTCATTATCATTCTTACTAGTTACTCTTTACTTTCCCATGAAAGCGCTTCATATTTTCAGATTCACCGGGCTCAGTACATTCAGAGCTACACTTGAGATTGGCCCACTTTCTATGTTAATATCATCATTCTAGATAAAATACTAATATTGCTATATTAATCCCTAAGGTTGACACTTAGTTAACCTGTGTGGAGTCACTGACCTATTTTTATGAATTTGGAATAGAAACAACCCACCTTGCATACTTAACAAATGTCAATGAAACCCACAAATTATATAAAAATACATTAGCTGATATTAATTCCACTCTGATCACTGAATGTTTGTTGCAAATAAAACCCAGACCATCTGGTCTTTGCAATGCCTACATAACTTTAAAGTTGTAATGATTATTAAGAGCATTAAAAAAAAAAAAAGAGCATAATGCAGTTTCTTTGATAATCACAGTTCCTCTTATATTTAAAATTTATGACATATCCAACTCCATTGATTTTTCCTCTGCAGCTGCCAAAGCACTTGCGAGATGGCTGGATGTAATCTATTAGGAGAAGGGGTGTGGAATTTACAGCACGGCGTGTTGGTAGAAGTGTAGTTCACTTGGGCTGGAGAAATAAAATTTGACAGGTGTGTGGGGACAAGATGGGACTGGGGAGGAAAGCAAAGGCTGGATCGTGAAGTACTTTGATACTGGAGAGTGATAGGTCAGGTTTACATTTTAATGGCTTGGAGAAGGTAAAATTGGGGACCCAGAGATGACATTGGGACTTGTTGTAGAAATTCAGTTGAGAGGTGATGGTGGCCTGGTTGAGGAGAGTCGTGACAAAGAGGGAGAGAAGAGGACAGCTTGAAAATATATTCAGGAAGATAAGTCTCAGATCCTGAGTGGACTTAGTGGTTGACTCCCAATGAACAAGCACATGAGTTTGTTTTGCAGGCAGAAGGAGGCAATTGAAGAAGAGGGAGGAATCAGGAATGACTCTTTGCTTCTGAAATAGAAAATGCAGGTGGATGAAGAGGTTTTGGAGGAAAAATGCAGCTTTCGATTCTGGACAACTTGAGTTCAAGTGGTCCATGTGACAAGTGAGCTGGCACGTGGCAGACACTGGAGCTCAGGACATGCAACTGGGTTGGAATACATATTTGAGGATCACCAGTTGGTGTAGAATTGTATCCAGAAATGTAGTGAAACCATGGCATTGGGTGGAATCCCTCAGAGTCACGAGTGGCATCATGAGAAGTGAAGAGGCAGAGGATGGAACATTTGTCTTTAAGTTGCCAACTGAAGAATGTCACTGCCATCTGGCTCTATAGGATTGAGTTATTTGCGACTGTGGCTTCTGACCTTCAGCACACCCTGAAAGGAGTTCAGGGCAGAGATCAGGAATGGGGCCCTCTGTGCTCTGGGAAAACTGGTAGAACCGACCTTCTGATAGATAGTCTCAGGGGAAATTTTTTGTGAACCTGGATTCTTGCATCTTCCCATACTTCAAAAAGCACCCAAGCCATTATTTAAGACATCTGTTCTTCGTGACTGGCAAAAACCTTCTACCGAGATGTGTGCTTGGTCACACATACCTCTTCACCAAAATCACATACATACTGACCTTCCCCCCATCTCTCCAGATCAGTTTCTCAGAGCTACCTGAGAGGCTGTCTCCTGGGCTATCGTCCTTAGTAAGATGCTGAATAAACTCAACTCATAGCTTTTACATTGTGTAGTTTTTTTAAGTCAACAAAGTCTTAGCCAGAAGGATGAGTCATATGAAGGAACAGGAGAAAAATTGGAAGAGGATATCATAGAATTTCAGGGAAGAGGGTTTTTCAAGGAAGAAAGAGTGGTCAATTTTGTCAAATACTGAGAGTTCAAGGAGGATAAAGATGGAAAAATGTATCTTTTTTAACAGCAAGTATGTGGTTCTGTGACCCTGGCAGGAGCATTTTTAACCCAGTGACATGATAGATGGCAGTAGGTTGGGGGTTGACAGTGAATCAGGGGTAGGAGAGCACCTCATGTGTTTGGATGATGCCTTCAGGACGTTAAGCTGTGAAAAAGTCCCAATCTGACCACTAACTGGAGGGACATCCTATATAGAAGGTCATTCCTTTTTTTCACTTTTAATATGCAAGGAACTTAAGCATGTTGACGTCTGGGGAAGACCCCTGTCAAGTGATAGATGAGAAAGACAGATATCATATAACATCATCTATATGTGGCATCTAAAAAAAAAGAAATGAACTTCTTTATAAAACAGAAATAGACCTGTGGGAAGACATTCAGGAGCCTTTCTGAAACCTTGAAAATGTTAAAGTATGTGGGCCGAGCGATGGGATTCAGAATGTCCTGCTTGAGCAGTGGAGGAGCTGAGGGTGCAGGGCGTGGAGACTCATATCACCCTGTTTGGCCCTGAAGGATGGCTGGTTAGCCAAAGACGGGTAAGATTCCTCAGAGGAGGAACAACCTAAGACAGCCACAGCTGCAGAGGGGCCAACAGGGGTGGTGCATAGAGCCTTCCTTATATCACCCTGTTTGGCCCTGGAGGATGACTGGTTAGCCAGAGACGGGTAAGATTCCTCAAGGGAGGAACAACCTAAGACAGGCACAGTCGCAGAGGGGCCAGCACGGGTGGGGCACAGACCCCTAATATCTGAGAGAGGTCTCCTGCCCCCAGGGCTGTTTTGCTCTCCAGGCCCAGCTCAAATCCACACCTGCTCAACTCGGACCCAGGAAGCAAACAAAGATAATTGCCTCAGTCATGTGAGGCCTTTGATTGTTTATGGGTGTGACCTGAGAATGTTAGCCGAAGAACTCAATAAAAGCAACCTGGGATGAGTCAGCAGGGCTCTTGATCTGAGAGGTCTTGAGCCCCCCCGGTCCCACTTTTCTCTTCAGCCTGTGTCTGTGTCTTCTTCAAGCTTGCGGCACCCGTCACTCACCTCGAGTCGCCGAGCTGGTCTCGGCATAGACCCACAGACATTGAAAACAAACTTATGGTGGACTTCCCTGTGGCACAGTGGTTAAGAATCCACCTGCCGATGCAGGGGACACGGTTTGGATCCCTGGTCCAGGAAGATCCCACATGCTGAGGAGCAACTAAGCCTGTGTGCCACAACTACTGAGTCTGAGAGCCAGAACTACTGAAGCCTGCTCACCTAGAGCCTGTGCTCCACAACAAAAGAAGCCACTGCAACAAGAAGACTGCTCACCACAACGAAGAGTAGCCCTTGCTTGCCACAAGTAGAGAAAGCCTGTGCACAGCAACGAAGACACAACTCAGCCAAAAATAAATAAATAAATAAATAAATAAATAATAAATTTATTTTTTTAAAAAAAGAAAAGAAACTTATGGTTACCAAAGGGGAAGAAGGGGAGGATAAAGTAGGAGTTTGAGATTAACAGATACACATTACTGTATATAAAATAACCATCAAGGACCTACTGTATAGCACAGGGAACTGTACTTAATATTTTGTAATAACCTATAATGGAAAAGAATCTGAAAAAGAATACACACACACACACATATACATATATTTGTAACTGAATACTGTGCACCTGAAACTTGGATTAGATTCTGAATCAACTATACTTCAATAAAAACATACATAAATAAAAAAAAGAGAGCTAGATGGGACATGCAGAATAGAAAAGGGAAAATAGAAAAGACAAGGATAGTTGGGATTCAGAGACAAACAGGTCCAGCTATGATCCTAAGCACAGGAAGGGTACCTCATCCCCCATGACAAGAGGGAAGGAAGTTGGAATGATTATAGTTGCAGGTGGGTGTATTGATCTGACTGTTTCTGTTTTCTCTGTGAACTAAGAACTGAGCTGTTGCCTGAGAGTGAAAAGGAAAGTTAGAAACTTACACTCAGCTAAAAACAACTCCATGCTTGTTTTGCTTTTGTGAAATATGCTTGCTGCACTGAGAAAAACAGAAGAACAGGATGACCTAACAATTCAATGTAATTTTAAGATGTTTTGCTAAAAAATGGAATGTTCTGCACCTGCTCTTGTAAGTTTCTGTTTGGAAACTTCCATGCTCTGTAAACATGTGCACTCTAAAAGTAAAGCTCACCCTGAGTTCGGGGCCCAGAACTTTGGAGGGTTAGCTCGTCTGGGGCCTCCGGCTTAATAAAACTGAGTTCTCCAACCCTCTGAGTGTGGTGCTTGGTTTATCGACGGACCGATTTCTGCAACAAGAGGAGAGAGGTGGTAGAGTTAGGTTAGAAGAGCATGGAGCACGTGTAAAATAGCCACCATTGAATGTAGAGTGAAGTACCTGTGGAGCTGAGATAAGCTCTGATTTGAGGAATCCAGGACCTTAATCCATTTTACAATATATCACGGCTGATTGTATTTCTGAAAGAATCTACGCTTTGCTACAGCATCAGTTCCTGGTGAATATCTGTTGGGTGTCTGTTGTTTTGATCTGGACCACACCCACTGCATCCTCTGTTAGATACAGAATTCCTATTTTCCTCGGGGAATCACCTCTCTCCCACTCTTAGGCCAGGTGGTTCAAATAATAGCTCACTTCAGAAGTGGCATCACCCAGGTCTAGCCAGTCAATCAATGCCATTCTGTCTGGTTACATGGACTGGTTCAGAGATGGGCAAATAACCCAAAATGCACCAATCAGACTCAGTTCCAGGACACTAGTTTGAAATACTGGAGAAAAGAATGTCCTTTTCTATTGCATTGCTGACAGCGTGCTATGTCACTGATGTCACTTTGCTTGAGAATGAAGCCAACATGTGGGCAGCCAGAGAGATGGGTAGGGATTGGTCCTGATAACAGTGTTTGAACCCCTATATCAAGCCATACCTGAAATCAGAAGCGCCCCTGGACTTTTTAGTTACACAGGCTAATAATTCCCTTTGGGGTTAAGTTTTCTGACCTTCCAAATGAAGGGTCCTGGCTACTACAGAAGCACATGGCCTGATAGATTTGGGCATGAAAAGGAAAGTTCTCAGAGGTAACTAAAAAGAAGAAAGCAACAGGACTTGACGATGAACTGAATATGAGAAATGACGGGACCACGGAGTTTTCCACTGTGACTGACTGGAAGGACGGCAATGCTATTTAGAGAAAATGTGGGTCACGTGTTGAGCGGGATAACAGACTTGGCTTTAGATGAACTGATCTGAGATGTGATTGGATCACTGTAGGCAGAAAAGTCCGTGCCAACATGGCTTTGAGAATTCAGGGGATGTAGTGTTTAATGGAAAAATTTGGTTCATTTCCCTTAGAAATGAGAAGTGAAGCTGCAGGAATGGATCAGTAGCCAGAGGGAGAGAAACAGAGAAGGAATAAGGCTGAAGATAGGACTTTGTGAGAGGTCCAATTTGCGGGATGAATGGATGGATGAAGAGAGAATTCACAGAGGCAGGTAGGAAACCAGGAGTCCTGGGAAGTCGAAGGATGTGACTGTGGGCAGATGTTATGAGAAGAATAAATATTTTACCAACAACACACAGGGAGATGGAAGAAGACAGGTGGTTGGGGTGGTCTGAAGTGGGGACAGGGCAAGGAAAAGATTTCATTCAATTGTCAAGACAGCGAGGGGCTGAGGGAAGGGACCAGGCTGAACTGAAGAGCAGAGGGCATGTGTTATGGAATTGGAGAGGCAGGTGCAAGTCATCCTGAAGTCAAGGAGCTAAAAAGTGACACAGACTGAACAATAAACTTGATGGGTGTAGAGGCCCTCTGCTGCTCCTTTTATACCCCCAGCTTCACTGAGATAAAATTGACCTGCATCATTGTGTAAGTTTAAAGTATACAATGTGATGGTTTGACATATGTTTATGTTGCAAAATGATGACCACAGTAAGGTTAGTTAACATCTCCATCACCTCACAATTTTTTTTTTTTATTGAAGACTTTTAAGAACTATGCTCTTAGCAACATACAAGTATACAATACATTATTGGTAACTACAGTCACCATGCTGGATGTTAGAGCCCAGAACTTAATCATCTTTTCTTTTTCTCTTTTTAACGGTATCACAATTCTCACTCTCTTTTTAAAAATTAATTAATTAATTAATTTTTGACTGTGTTGGGTCTTCGTTGCAGTGCATGGGCTTCTCATTGCAGTGGCTTCTCTTGTTTTGGAGCACAGTCTTTAGGTGCGTGGGCTTCAGTAGTTGTGGTGCACAGGCTTAGCTGCTCCGTGGCATGTGGGATCTTCCCAGACCACGGCTTGAACCCACGTCTCCTGCATTGGCAGGTGGATTCTTAACCACTTCGCCACCAGGGAAGCCCCACTTGATCGTCTTATAGCTGAAAGTTTGTGCACTTGGTCCCACATCCTCCCAGCCATCCTCTGTCCCACAGCTCCTTGCAACCACCATTCTACTCCCTGTTTCTATTACTTCATTCAAAAAACTTTTAATTTTTAATGTTTTTTTTATTGTGGCAAAAGTCACATAATATAAAACATACTATTTTTAACCATATTTCACTGTACAGTTCAGTGGCCCAAAGAACATTCATATTGTTGCACAACTCTCACCATCATTCATCTCCCGAATTTTTCACCTTCCTAAACGGAAACTCTGTCCCCATCAAACACTAACTCCCCATTCCCCCTCCCCACCCCCAGCCCCTGGCCCCTGGCATCTACCAATGTACTTTCTGACTCTATGAATTTGACTATTCTGGGTACCTCATAAAAGTGGAATCAAAAACTACTAGTCTGCAGCTAATGTATATTAGAATGCATTTTAAAGGTTATATTAGTTTATTTTTTAAAGATTCTACATATAAGTGATTTCATACAGTATTTGTCTTTATCTGATTTATTTCACTTAGGATAATGCCCTCAAGATTCATCCATATTGTATTAAATGGCAGAATTTTCTTTTTTTTTTTTTTTATGACTGAATAATATTCCCTTGGAGATATATATACATAGCATTTCTTTATCTTTTCATCCATCCATGGACATTTAGGTTATTTCCATGCCTTGGCTATTGTGAAGAGTGCTGCTATGAACATGAGGGTGCAGATATGTCTTCAAGACAGTGCTTTCCTTTCCTGAACACACTGTAAGATGCACCTTTATTCCTTGTGCTTAAAATAGTACTGAAAGCAACAACAAAATCTGAACAGAAGCATTTAACTGAACACCTTAGACTTTTAAAACAGGCTTCCAAATATTAAAATCCAGAACTTTCTGGTAGGAGAGCTTTCTGCAGATGTTTAGCATGGTAACTGATTTATCTCAAGGAGCTATTTCAGAGGGCTGGGAAAAATTTATAATAGGTTCCTTTTACGTTAACAAAACTAAAGCAAGTATATCTTGCTTCTAAACCAATCCTTTATGTGTTTCCAGTAATTCTGCAATCTCTTAGGTAACTGTTCATGTGTAAGAAGTTAGATTATAATGCCACTCTTTTCTTTCAAATTCCAGTAAAGCATTACTACCCAGAACTTGCTGGTTTTATGTCCAACTGCTAAGTTCTCCCTATTTTACCTTATCCTTTTGGACATTTCCACCTTTTTTCTGACTTTTTATTTTTCACAGCCCGAGCAATGCCAAGATATTTGTTAGGACTTTGTTTAGGAAGCTAATGCTTTGAGAACATTCTGAGACAAAACTTTATTTTTCTTTCATGTGCTCAAATCCACTTCTTTTTGGTTGTTACCCTAAATCCCTGAGTCATAAATTTCTCTTTGCTTCTCTCTGCAACCTGGATTGATTCTCACCTGGTGGGCACATTAACACACTGGCTGAATTCTGTCCCAATTATTTGGTACCTTGGCCATTATGGACTGTGAACAGCTTTGAGTACCAGCTCTCCTACGTAGGAAACTGCTAAACCATCCCCCGATTCCTCTGCCCTCTTCTCTCTCCTCAGGCCCTGGAACTAGGAACTTACAATCCCTCCTTGAAAAATAGTTGGAATTGATAGGGAAAAACCTATGCCCCTCATTAAGAGACTGATTAAATAAAGCATGATACATCCATGCTGCAGAATACTGCAGAGTGGTTAAAGCAGAATAAGGCAAGTCTATGGATGTGTGATGTGATTTATAATAAGAAATATATATTTGGTCTCCTCCATGGTTCCTGACTCACAGCTCTCCCCAAACCCTCAGAATTTCCTCAGCTATAAAAACAATGGGAGCATCTTTTGCTGTGATATTTGGTCTCTCATCCTCAGTTCCTAAAAAAAACTGCTTCAGAGCTGTAAAGATGAAATGGGTGTCTTATTATTCATAAAAAATTCCCCTTTCAACCTCAACAGGGTTTGTGCTAATGAGGTGACTTTCAGAAATCATTTAAAGGTGGGGAAGCTGGTTGCCAGGGGAACCACCCTTGAATAGAGGGTTGGAACTTTCAGTCCCACTCCCTGGTTTCCTGGAGCAAAAGGGAGAGGGGATGGAGGCTGAATCAATCACCAATGGCCAATGATTTAGTCAATTATGCATATGTAATGAGGCCTCCAAAAAACCCCAAAAGGATGGGGTTCAGAGACATTCCAGGTTGGGGTATCAGAACACATCCATATGCCACTGTGTCAGGGCCCAAACTCCACTAGGACAGAAGCTCCTTTGTTTGGGACCCCCCTTTCTGTAACTCTTCCTCTGCCTATTGATTCATATCCTTTATAATAAATCTGTAATCTAGTGAATAAACTGATTTCCTGAGTTATGTGAGCTGTTCTAGCAAACTAGTTGAACCCAAAGAGTAGGTGTGGGAACCTCTGATTTATAGACAGTTGATCAAAAGCACAGGTGATGAACTGCACTTGCAATTGGTGTCAGAAGTGGGATGGGGGTATCTTATAAGACTGAGACCTTAACCTGTGGGATCTGATGCTGTCCCCAGGTACAGAGCATCAGAATTGAGCTGAAATGTAGGACGCCCAGCTTGTGTTGGAGAATTGCTTGCTGGTAGGGACTTCCATCCTCCACCAACACACACACATTTGAATTGATCCCTGAACTTTTAGTATGCTATCCTGGCAATCTCTGAGTTTTAGGGTTAAGTGGAAAAAGCAAGGTGCAGGACTCTAAATATATTGTGATACATTTTTGTATCAAAAAGGAGCAGGGTAGAACTGGATGGGCATTCACTGGGCATTTGAACTGGATGCCAAATAGAATGGGTAACTTGGGTGGATGAGCTGGGCACCTGGGTTGAGGTGTGTCTCTATATCATTTCACCGTCAAGAGGGCATTAAAGTTAATATCTGAGTCCTATAACCAGACAACCTGGGTGCCAATCCTGGCTTCTCTGACTTACCATGAGTCACCATAGGCAAATTAACCCCACAGAGCCTCAGTTTTTCCATCTCTATAGGAGGGATAATAATATGGTTGTCACAAAGATTATGTGAATTAATATATGATTATTAATTGACATATTAAGTGCTATATGAGTGTTAATTATTATACAATTCCTTGTTGGGATGCTTTACCATGGACGTGTAAAGCCTTTGGTAAATTAGGGGAAAATGTGTGAGAAAAATAGGTGAAGTTAAAAAAATAAAACATTTCACACTCAGACCCTGATTTAGACTCTTTACCCCAGGAAATGAATAATCTTTTCTCTTCGCTGCCACCTCAGCTCCCAGCATCACCAAACATGAAAGCAGAGAGAAGCAAGGCTGCCTAGAGAAAAAGACAGCACTCTTGAAAAGGACTGAAAAACAGTGTCCACATGCAGTAAACATCAAAGGAAGTGGTAACTCCTAGTTGGGGGGCTCCAGGCATCAACTTGAAAGTTGACTTAAAATTCAAATGAACTAGTTGGAGCTGCCCTCCCAGCTTCTATGGTGAGAACTGTCTTGGCCTGAGAAACTGAAACTATCAAGAGCTTCACACTCTTCCGGTCCGTTCAGTTCAAAGCCCACTTCCTCTTCACCTCTTGGTCATGACCCTGTGGCTCTCTTTTTACATCCCTGTCACACCTGCATGAATAACGCCAACTTCCCCTCCTTCTCCTCCTCCAGAACACCTCCAAGAGGTAGTGAACACACCAGACTTTTCCTGACTATTTGAGGGCTGCTTCGCAGAAGAGAACAGAAAATATTTTACTTTTGCACCTTCCACATGGAGCCAGAAGCACGTAGTTCCGCGTTCAGCCACTGGGGGTCGTCCCTTGACCACTGAGCTCCATCGTCTCTTCCTAGTCCTTTCTCTTCTCTTCCTTCCAAATGTCTGTCTCCAACCTCCAAGTAGTTGCTTCTGTTCTTACAGCCCTCACTTCGTATTCGTCTCCTGCTTCCAGATCATGCCTTGTCCTTAGGGTTAAAGACGGTGGCGGGGCAGAAAGTGCAGCATGGAGGAGTAGTAGCTTATTTTTTGTCCTCCAACAGCTATTAAAGTGGTTTCCTAAATCTGTCAACAGTTTCCCGAACCCATGTACTCTGATACAGCTTTGCCTCTCTCTTCATCCCTCTGCCAGGCAGAGATGCGGTTGGAGGACCACTGAAATGGTCATTCAAATTAGGCCACCTCTCTTATGCTGACGAGTAGTAGCCACAGGCCCGCTTGAGGATGACCTACTTTGCTGTGTCAGAATCTCATCATTCTAAAAATGGAGTGTAAGGAAGCATCTATTGTCCTGCAGAAAGGGAGTAATGAAAACTGTGGGGTCTTCTAAAGCAGGGCCCTCCTAACACCTCTTTGGTGCTAGGAAGGAGGTAGATTTTTAAAATCATGTGACTCACAGACTTGGAGAATGAGCTTATGGTTACCAACGGGGGGGGGGAAGGGTGTGGGGGAAGGGATAGATTGGGAGTTTGGGATTGGCATGTGCACACTACTATATTTAAAATAGATAACTAACAAGGACCTTCTGTATAACACAGGGAATACTGCTCAATATTCTGTAATAACCTAAATGGGAAAAGAATATGAAAAAGAATAGATGCATACGGATATGTGTAAAATAAGAAAAATAAATAAATAAAAGCAAAAAAAAGAAAATCATGCGAGGGTATTGAATGACCCAAAGAGGGGGAGTCATCAGGAATAAAGGACTAGACTGCCTTGGTGACTCAGGATTATGACAAAAGCCTAATGGTTTTGTTGCAGAGCATGTGGTTTCACCTTCTGGAGTGTTATGTTTTGGAGAATAATGCTTTTAGTTTTGTGTCTCTCGCCTCCTCCAATTTGTATGTTGAAGCCCTAACCGCCAATGTATTTGGAGAGATTTGTCCTTTAAGGAAGTAATTAAGATCACGAGAGTGGGGCCCTAATCCAATAGGACTGGTGTCTTTATAAGAGAAGGAAGACACATCAGGGTCCCCCCACGCCCACCCCACCATGCACAGAGGGAAAGCCTTGTGAGGACACAGCAAGAAGGTAGCCATCTGCAATCCAGGAAGAGAGACACTGGAAACCAACACTGATAGCACCTTGATCTTGGACATTTAAGCCTGCAGCAGTGAGAAGGTAAATTTCTGTTGCTCACGCTGCCTAGTGTGTGGTATTTTGTAACAACAGCCCAAGCAGGCTAAGGCAGTGAATGTATGAAGCAAGTGAGTATTGATCTTGGCATCCCTGCAAGTCCTGTCTCAAACTCAGGTTAGTAAGGTCCCCAACATCAACCACGTGGCCACTGGACTCTGCAGACTCAGTTCTCAACAGTGCCGCCACATGGCTGCAGGATGCAAGGGCAGCTGTGAACCTATCACACCGGTTGCCCTGGAAGGGTGGAAACCTCCTTGATTCCTGCCCACCCTACCGCCCCACCCTCCAGCTGCCTTGTTCTCTGCAAGCCCATGTAGTTCTTGGACAATGCATGAGTGGGTGGGCATTGAAAGGAAGATTCTAGATATCTTGATAATAAGGCAGGTGTGTGCTTAAGAAATTAGTTTGCAACAATACAAGAGGTAATTAATTGTATTTGTGTCCAAATTGGTGAAGCGTTTCATGAGATAACAATGCTAAAGCAGCTGTGGCAGTTATTGTTTTAAATAGCATTTTACTTTCTTCTTCCTACAGCCAAGTAACAGCTACTATGAATTCAATGAGCTTTGGGTTTCTACTGTGTGTATGTGTGTGTTTTCCTTTCTGCCCCTTCCTCCCCCCAGGAAGCTGACTTCCATGAATCAGAAAAACAGATTTCCTTTTCCCACTGGATTCTGGCCTGGGTTTGACCAAAGGGAGACATTGACAGGAAATCAGATGAGGAGCAGAAAAAGGCTGGGATATTTACTCCCCCATCTGCTCCCTGCCTGGCTGCTATTGGCCCCTGGTGCCTCTAGCTCCTGTACCCATGCGCATAGCTTCTCCTGGGCAGTGTCTCTCCTGCTGTGACTTTGTCTGGGGTCCAGCACCAGCTCCCTCTCCCTGCCCCAGCCCCCCAGGAGTTAACAGCTTCCTATTGTTACTATTTCTCAGGTTCTGCATCATCTGCCCAGGCCTCTGAAAATGCCTTTTAAGTAATTCTCTTCAGTGACTTCTGCAAGTTTCCTGCTAATCCTGAGTGGTACAGGACTTTTTATTTTTATTTATTTTTTATTTATTGGCTGCATTGGGTCTTTGTCGCTGTGCACGAGCTTTTTGTAGTTGCAGCAAGCGGAGGCTACTCTTTGTTGTGGAGAGAGGGGAGCTACTCTTCATTGCAATTTGCAGGCTTCTTATTGCGGTGGCTTCTCTTGTTATGGAGCACGGGCTCTAGGCGAGCAGGCTTCAGTAGTTGTGGCACATGGGCTCAGTAGTTGTGGCACACAGGCTCTAGAGCACAGGCTCAATAGTTGTGGTGAACAGGCTTAGTTGCTCTGTGGCATGTGGAATCTTCCCGGAGCAGGGCCTGAACCCGTGTTTCCTGCATTGGCAGGCGGATTCTAAACCACTGCACCACCAGGGAAGCCCTGAGTGGTTGAGGATAATTGACTTCTTATTCAACTCTCATTCAACCATCTACTCCTTAATCCGCTTCACCCCAAATTATAATCTACCCTGCAGGAAAGAGGAACCTTTAGGTTTATCAGCTGGATGAAAACTGGTGCCTAATGATTGTTTGTTCTTTGTCCAAGTGTGTGATTTCTGTGATGCTGCATGGCCTCCTGTGGGACCAAGGACCCCAATACTGTGACCTTCTCCAGCAACTCAGCAAGTTTCCCTGTGGGCAGCTTGATTGATATGCAGAGTCTTCAGGAAAAACCCACAAGGTCTGCCTAGGGTCTGGAGGCTGATGGGAGATGATTTCAGCTCCTGGCTTTGCACCCACCAGGACCACATTCCTCCATCAGCTGGTGGCGTGAACTGGATGCACTGATGTCCCTGGTACCCACAGCTCTACACTGGCCTGGTGGCTCCTTCACCACAATGAGAGCTGACTGTGCACCCACTGGAGTGGCTGCAATGAAAAGGGCTAAAGGCACCACTTAAATATTGCTTGAATGTTGGCAAAATGTGGAGCAACTGGAACTCAGACTTGTTGGGCGGAAAGTCTCTGGCTGTTTCGAATGATAGGAATCATATACCTAGACTATGACCCAGAAATTTTACTCATACTTACAGGAAAGCCATGAAAATACATGTCCACATAAAGACTTACATATGAATGTTCATACCAGTATTCATAATAGCTAAGAACTGAAAAGGTCAACAGGAGAATACATAAACAATGGTATATCCAGACAATGGGAAACTACTCAGCCATTAGAAGGAAAGAATTATTGATTCACACAATAGATGAATGAGTCTCAAAATTATCGCACTAAATGAAAGAAACCTTCCACACACACTGAATGGGTCCATTTATGTGAAATTTTGAGACAGGCAAACTAATATATTGAGAAAATCTCGGAGTAGTGGTTGCCTCTGAAAAGGGCTAGGGTTGACTGGAAAGGGGGGATGAAGGAACTTTCTTTTTTTCCTTTTTTAAAAAATTTTAATTTTATTGGAGTAGAGTTGATTTACAATGTTGTGTTAGTTGCAGGTGTACCGCAAAGTGATTCAGTTATACATATACAAATATTCATTCTATTTTAGATTCTTTTCTCATATAGGTTATCACAGAATATTGAGTAGGGTTCCCTGTGCTATACAGAGGGTGAAGGAATTTTCTGGAACAGTGGGAATGTTCTATGTCTTGATAGGTATTTTGGGTATATACATAGGTATATACATTTCTCAAAACCCATCGCTTGGTATTGTTAAAATTTGTGCATTCCATGCTACATAAATTTTACTTAAATGAATTGAAAACAAATATTGCAGTCTAGTCAATGACAGACGTACTTAAGTGTTCAGAGGTGAAGTGTACTGATGTTTGCAACTAACCCTGAAATACAAAGAAATAGATCAGCAGTTGCATGTATGGATAGATACAAGTATAATAAAGTAAGTATAGCAAAATATTAATTGCAAAAAAAAAAACCCTACACCTTTTCTGACCTGATTCCTCCAACACTATTCTCTATATGTGCTCCTCCCACCCCCAAAATGGAAAGGACTGATGTCACAAATGCAGCTTTGCCCATGGGCACGGCAATGTCACATCTTTCTCCTTTTTTTTGCCCCTGCAGAAAACACGAGTGTTACAAACAAAGCATTAGAGGAAGTTAAATAGTGACACCCAGAGTGCCATCCCAGGGAGTTTTGAATTCTTCTGGCTAGACTTTCCCTAGGTTGTTGCTCTTGGTGTAAGTACAGGTAAGAAATAAATTATAAAACTGATGCCTGCGTGACCACTGGCAGAGGCAGGCACTGCCCTGCAATGTATAATTTATGATCCGATTCCCTTAGAAGAATCATCCTGCAGGGTCCTGGTAACTTGACAACAGCTAAAACCAGCATCTAAAACAAAATAATGATGTTCTTTCTTACAGACTGAATATTTGCATTCTTCCAAAATGCATGTGTTGAAGCCCCATCCCTTCGTGTGTTGATATTAGGAGGTGGAGGCTTTAGGAGGTCGATGAGGTCATGAGAGTAAGGCCCCCATGATGGGACTGGTGGCCTTATATGTAAAGGAAGTGACCAGAGCTCTTGCTCTCTTTCTCTCTCTCCCCGCCAGGTGAGGACATGGTAGAAGGATCGTCTGCTAGCCAGGAAGAGGGATCTCACCAGGAACTGAATCTTCCAGTGCTTTGATCTTGGACTTGCCCGCCTCCAGGATGGTGAGAAATAAATGTCTGTTGTTTAACACACACCCTCCCCCTGCCCCCGGCCCCGTGTATGGTATTTTGTTATGGCAGCCAGAGCTGACTAAGACAATCATGACATTATTAGTAGTAATTGTTCATTTTATAGCTTACTAGGGGCTGGGCACTGATTTAACACGTTTACATGTATTATTTTAATTCTCACAAGGCACCATTTGAAAGCCCAAATATCAGGGTCACTATCTGATGGGTGATCAAAAATCGGTTCAGTGAGGTTACCTAAGTAGCCCAGTTACACAGTGAACAATTAGGGGCTGGGACTTGACAGCTAGTCTTTAGGGTTTTAAACCAAGTGTCAGAAACTCAAATGCCTGCAGGGCTCAGGCAGGAAAAAATAAGCAGTGGGCTTTGTGTAAATGGGAATGCCTGATGGGACCAGTTCACTCTCACTTGATTAAATGTTGGGGTTGAATAGGGACTGGTGGGGACTGCAGCAGACTGGAACCCCGCACCACCCTCCCCACCCACTGTGTTTAAAGGGCCAGATCCATTTCCGCTCCAGCTGATGTCCGATGGGCATGGATGCGGACTGGGTGTTGCAGGCTTTCTGCAACAGATAATGTGAAGGTCAATCTAGATTCTGACCTGAAATAGCCAAATATATAAATATCAGCAACGGATTCAACATTAAAATGCTGTCATAGCCACTATGGAAAACAGTATGGAGGTTCCTTACAAAACTAAAAATAGAACTACCATATGATCCAGTAATCCCACTCCTGGGCATATACCCTGAGAAAACCATAATCCAAAAAGAAACATGTACCATAATGTTCATTGAAGCACTATTTACAATAGCCAGGACATGGAAGCAACGTAAATACCCATCAACAGATGAATGGATAAAGAAGATATGGCATGTAAATACAGTGGAATATTACTCAGCCATAAAAAGGGATGAAATTGAGCTGTTCGTAGTGAGGTGGATGGACCCAGAGTCTGTCATACAGAGCGAAGTAAGCCAGAAAGAGAAAAACAAATACCATGTGCTAACACATATTTACAGAATCTAGAAAAATGGTACTGATGAACCTAGTGGCAGGGTAGGAATGGAGATGCAGATGTAGAGAATGGACTTGAGGACACCAGGGGGAGGAGAAGCTGGGACATAGTGAGAGAGCAGCATCGACATATACACACTGCCAAGTGTAAAATAGATGGCTAGTGGGAAGCTACTACAGAGCACAGGGAGACCAGCTTGATGCTTTGTGAAGACTTGGAGGGGTGGGATGGGAAGGTTGGGAGGGGGGTTTGGGAGGGAGGGCATATGAGGATATATGTATACATGTGGCTCTTTCACTTTGTTGTATGGCAGAGACTGACACAATAGTGTAAAGCAATTATACTCCAATAAAGATAAAAAAAAATGCTGTCATTAGCCAATGTTATGTGACTATTAAAATATAGTATTAGGGCACTTCCCTGGCAGGCCAGTGATTAAGACTCTGCGTTTCCACTGCTGGGGGCACGGGTTTGATCCCTGGTCAGGGAACTACAATCCCACGTGCCTTGTGGCACAGCCAAAAAAAATAAAATAATAAAATAAAATATAGTATTAAAATATAGAAACAAACAATAACCGAAAACTAAAGGTTATTTCTGCCCAGAATAGGGAACCTCTGGTGTAAAACTCTGGATGTAACTATTACATAAACTGCCAGGTATTTCTGCTCCCATGCAAACGGCCACTTTTGGAGGGCGGTGGTCGAAAGTAGAGACACAACACAAGAGACACAGTGCTGTTTCCTGGGATAGCTCAGCAACTGAGAAACCACAGTGGTGCCAAAATGGGTAGCAAGTAGAATATTCTTAAAGTGGCCTCAGGAACTCTATGTGTTCCTTGCTCGGCAGACTTGTTGGGGCCAGTGGCTCTGGCCATCACACAGCGGGAGGGACGCAGTAAGCTCAGCATCTTATGAGATCAATGGCTTGCTCTCCCCAGCAGGAGGGGCAGCAAAGTCACCAGCTACTAGGGAGCTAGCTTCCCTGACAACTCCTATAAATAGCTGGCATCTGAAACCAGACTGCCAGTGTCTAGGTTGTCTGCTGCTCTACCAGCGGACAAGGTTGCTCCACACCTGCCAGGTAAAAAGCAACAGCAGCAGCAGGAGTCAGGGCCCCTCTGCAGGTATTCAGCAGTCCTTGGTCTCAGCACATCTCTCTATGGAATGATGAAAGGTCAGGGGAACTTGCCTTCTCTTGCTGCTTCTTGATTCATAATTTTCCCCATGAAAACCCACCCTTTCACGTATATTGTGTGACACTGTGGACTTTGCCTTAACCCACTTTGCATAAGGGCAGACGTAACGTAGGTCTACAAGATGTGCATCTCTGTACCATTTAAATAATCTAATTTTTAAGCTCTTTATTGGAATATAATTGCTTTACACTCTTGTACCCGCTTTTGAGGTACACCAAAGTGAATCAGCTGTATTTATACACATATCCCCACATCCCCTCTCTCCCGTGACTCCCTCCCACCCTCCCTGTCCTGGCCCTCTAAGGCATCACCCATCATCGAGCTGATCTCCCTTTGTTATACAGCAACTTCCCACTAGCTATTTTACAGTTGGTTGTGTAAATATGTCTATGTGAGTATCTCTCACTTCGTCCCAGCTTCCCCTTTGCCCATGCCCCCCAACCCTGTGTTCTCCAGTCCATTCTCTGCATCTGCATACTTATTCTTGCCCTGTCACAGGGTTCCTCAGTACCATTTTTTTTTTTTTAGATTCTGTATATATGAGTTAGCGTACAGTATTTGTTTTTCTCTTTCTGGCTTACTTCACTCTGTATGACAGACTCTAGGTCTATCCACCTCATTACATATAGCTCCATCTCATTCCTTTTTATGACTGAGTAATATCCCATTGTATATATGTGCCACATCTTCTTTATCCATTCATCTGTTGATGGGCATTTAGGTTGCTTCCATGTCCTGGCTATTGTAAATAGTGCTGCAATGAACATTATGGTACATGTTTCATTTTGGATTATGGTTTTCTCAGGGTATGTGCCCAGGAGTGGGATTACTGGATCATATGGTAGTTCTATTTGTAGTTTTGTAAGGAACCTCCAAACTGTTTTCCATAGTGGCTGTGCCAGCTTACATTCCCACCAACAGTGCAGGAGAGTTCCCTTCTCTCCACACCCTCCCCAACATTTATTGTTTCTAGGTGTTTTGATGTTGGCCATTCTGACCGGTGTGAGGTGATCTCATTGTGGCTTTGACTTAGATTTCTACACTGATTAGTGATTTTGAGCATATTTTCATGTGTTTGTTGGCCACCTGTATATCTTCTTTGCAGAAATGTCTATTTAGGTCTTCTGCCCATTTGTGGGTTGGGTTATTTGCTTTTTTGGTATTAAGCTGCTTGAGCTGCTTGTATATTTTGGAGATTAATCCTTTGTCCGTTGCTTTGTTGGCAAGTATTTTCTTCCATTCTGAGGGCTGCCTTCTTGTCTTGTTTATGGTTTCTTTTGCTGTTGAAGCTTTTAA
Organism: Hippopotamus amphibius kiboko; assembly: GCF_030028045.1. Classification (NCBI taxonomy): domain Eukaryota; kingdom Metazoa; phylum Chordata; class Mammalia; order Artiodactyla; family Hippopotamidae; genus Hippopotamus; species Hippopotamus amphibius. Next base: position 24,544,950 of record NC_080193.1, read on the forward strand.
GTTTCATGAGGTCCCATTTGTTTATTCTTGATTTTATTTCCATTATTCTAGGAGGTGGGTCAAAAAGGATCTTGCTTTGACATATGCCATAGAGTGTTCTGCCTATGTTTTCCTCTAGGAGTTTTATAGTGTCTGGCCTTACATGTAGGTCTTTAATCCACGTTGAGTTTATTTTTGTGTATGGTGTTAGGAAGTGTTCTAATTTCATTCTTTTACATGTTGCTGTCCAATTTTCCCAGCACCACCTATTGAAGAGGCTGTCTTATTTCCATTGTAAATTCTTGCCTCCTTTGTCAAAGATAAGGTGCCCAAAGATAAGGTGCCCAAAGATAAGGTTTACCTCTGGGTTCTCTATTCTGTTCCACTGATCTTCCTTCTATTTTTGTGCCAGTACCATACTGTCTTGATCACTATGGCCTTGTAGTACAGTTTGAAGTCAGGAAGCCTGATTCCACCAGCTCCATCTTTCCTTCTCAAGATTGCTTTTGCTATTTAGGATCTTTTGCATTTCCATACAAATCGTAAGATTTCTTGTTCTAGTTCTGTGAAAAATGCCATTGGTAGGTAATTTGATAAGGATTGCATTAAATCTGTAAATTGCTTTGGGTAGTATAGTCATTTTCACAATGTTGATTCTTCCAATCCAGGAACATGGTAACTCTCCATCTGTTTGTATCATCTCTGATTTCTTTCATCAGTTTCTTATAGTTTTCTGCATACAGATCTTTTGCCTCCTTAGGCAGGTTTATTCCTAGGTATTTTATTCTTTTTGTTGCAATGGTGAATGGGAGAGTTTCCTTAATTTCTCTTTCTGCTCTTTCATTGTTAGTGTATAGGAATGCCAGAGATTTCTGCACATTAATTTTGTATCCTGCTACTTTACTAAATTCATCGATTAGTGCCAGCAGTTTTCTGGTAGAATCTTTAGGGTTTTCTATGTATAATATCAAGTCATCTGCAAAGAGTGACAATTTTACTTCTTCTTTTCCAAATTGGATTCCTTTGATTTCATTTTCTTCTCTGATTGCTGTGGCTAAAACTTCCAAAACTATGTTGAATAATAATGGTGAGAGTGGGCACCCTTGTCTGGTTCCTATTCTTAGAGGGAATTCTTTCAGTTTTTCACCATTTAGAATGATGTTGGCTTTTGGTTTCTCATATATGGCTTTTATTATGTTAAGGTAATTTCCTTCTATGCCCATCTTCTGGTGAGCTTTTATCATAAATGGATGTTGAATTTTGTTAAAAGCTTTTTCCGCATCTATTGAGATTATCATATGGTTTTTATCCTTCAATTTGTTGATATGATGTATCACATTGATTGATTTGAGTATATTGAAGAATCCTTGCATTCCAGGGATAAACCCCACTTGATCATGGTGTATGATCTCTTTAATGTGCTGTTGGATTCTGTTAGCTAGTATTTTGTTGAGGATTTTTGCATCTATATTCATCAGTGATATTGGCCTATAATTTTCTTTTTTTGTGACATCTTTGCCTGGTTTTGGTATCAGGGTGATGGTGGCTTCGTAGAATGAGTTTGGGAGTGTTCCTCCTTCTGCTATATTTTGGAAGAGTTTGAGAAGGATAGGTGTTAGCTCTTCTCTAAATGTTTGATAGAATTCACCTGTGAAGCTATCTGGCCCTGGGCTTTTGTTTGTTGGGAGATTTTTAATCACAGTCTCAATTTCCGTACTTGTGATTGGTCTGTTCATATTTTCTATTTCTTCCTGGTTCAGTCTTGGAAGATTGTACTTTTCTAAGAATTTATCCATTTCATCCAGGTTATCCAATTTATTGGCGTATAGTTGCTTATAGTAGTCTCTCATGATCTTTTGTATTTCTGCAGTGTCAGTTGTTACTTCTTTTTCATTTCTAATTCTGTTGATTTGTGTCTTCTCCCTTTTTTTCCTGATGAGTCTGGCAAATGGTTTATCAATTTTGTTTATCTTCTCAAAGAACCAGCTTTTAGTTTCATTAATCTCTGCTATTGTTTCCTTCATTTCTTTTTCATTTATTTCTGATCCAATCTTTATGATTTCTTTCCTTCTGCTCACTTTGGAGTTTTTTTGTTCTTCTTTTCCTAGTTGTTTTAGGTGTAAGGTTAGGTTGTTTATTTGATATTTTTTCTTGAGGTAGGACTGTATTGCTATAAACTTCCCTCTTAGAACTGCTTTTGCTGTGTCCCATAGGTTTTGGGTTGCTGTGTTTTCATTGTCATTTGTTTCTAAATATCTTTTGATTTCCTCTTTGATTTCTTTAGTGATTCTTGGTTGTTTAATAGTGTATTGTTTAGCCTCCCTGTGTTTGTATTTTTTACAGCTTTTTTCAGGTAATTGATATCTAGTCTCATGGTGTTGTGGTCAGAGAAGATGCTCAATATGATTTCATTTTTCTTGAATTTACCAAGGCTTGATTTGTGACCCAAGATGTCATCTATCCTGGAAAATGTTCCGGGTGCACTTGAGAAGAAAGTGTATTCTGTAATTTTTGGATGGAATGTCCTATAAATATCAATTAAGTCGAGATGGTCTAATGTGTCATTTAACGTGTGTGCGTCCTTATTTATTTTCTGTTTGGATGATCTGTCCATTGATGTAAGTGGGGTGTTAAAGTCTCCTAGTATTATTATGTTCCTGTCAATTTCCCCTTTTATGGCTGTTAGTATTTGCCTTCTATATTGAGGTGCTCCTATGTTGGGTGCATAGATATTTACAATTGTTGTATGTTCTTCTTGGATGGATCCCTTGATCATTATGGAGTGTCCTTCCTTGTCTCTTTTAATAGTCTTTACTTTAAAGTCTAATTTGTCTGATATGAGTATTGCTACTCCAGCTTTCTTTTGACTACCATTTGCATGGAATATCTTTTTCCATCCCTTTACTTTTAGTCTATATGTGTCCCTTGGTCTGAAGTGGGATTCTTGTCGGCAGCATATAGAAGGGTCTTGTTTTTTATCCATTCAGCCAGTCTGTGTCTTTTGGTTGGAGCATTTAATCCATTTACCTTTAAGGTAATTATTGACATGTGTGTTCCTATTACCATTTTCTTAATTGTTTTGGTTAAATAATCTAATTTTTAAAAAATATTTGTTTGTTTATTTAGGCTGCCCTGGGTCTTAGTTGAGGCATGTGGGATCTTCATGGCAGCATGCAGATTCTTAGTTGTGGCATGCATGTGGATCTAGTTCCCTGACCAGGGATTGAACCCTGGTCCCCTGCATTGGGAGTTCGGAGTCTTACCCACTGGACCACCAGGGAAGTCCCTAAATAGTCTAATTTTGAATTAAAAGGGCAGTTTGAGAAATTGGGAGCCAGCCCACACCCCGAATTCTAAGTTTCTAAGATATGTGAGCTTGGGGAAGAGAAAAGAATTACCTTGACCCAGAATATTGCAGAGGCTGCCCTGAGCACAAGGGCTTGTGCACTCTGTAGCTGCTCAAGGAAAGTGTGAGGATGGGTGGAGGGAAACCTCCAGAAGAAGAAAGTTGTCAAAAATGTCTTTTTCCTCTCATCTTCTCATAGTAATTTTGAAAACATTCAAGAGTTTTTTGCAACAGGTAAAAATGATAGCTATATTCACAGTGATAAGATGACAAATTCAGAGTTAATAGAAGGAAAAGTACCAAGTCATTATGATTCTTGGAAAAATGTATTCTCTTTTGAAAAAAATTAGGGTATTAGCTGTGGGAAAATTGCGGCTTTTTCTACAAGATAGAACTGTGGTTTCTCAACAGAAAGAAAAACGCCCATTGCAGGTAATGGTTTCACTAACGTCTTCTATTTAGGCTTTTCATTTCATCCCCCCCTACCCCCACTATCCTTTTTTCCCCATAACAGCTTTATTGAGATATAGTTCACATACCATGAAAACAACCCTTTTAACTATGCAATTAAGTAGTTCTGAGCATATTCACAGAGTTGTGTAACCATCACCACTTCCAATTTCCATCACCCCAAACAGAAACCCCAGACCCATTAGCAGTCACTATTCTTTCCTCCACCTGCCAGCCCTGGGCAACCAATAATCTACTTTCCATCTCAATGGATTTTCCTCCTCTAGATATTTCATATAAATGGAATCCTACAACATGCGGCTTTTTGTGTCTGGCATCCTTCACTTAATAGAATGTTTTCAAGGTGTTTTCAAGGTTCACCTGTGTCCTAAGATCCCTAGATCCATCTCAGGGTTCCCCAGTCTTGGCACTACTGACATTTGGGGCTGGACAATTCTTTCTTTTGTGGTGCTGTCCTTTGTACTGTAAGCCGTTTAGCACCACCCCTGTCTTCCACCCACTAGATGCTAGTAGCATCCCCTCACATTTTGGTGGCAACCCAAAACGTCTCTTTGGTAGGGGGAATCGCGCCTGGTTGAAAACCACCAATGTGATCAAACCTCCTCTCAATGCTGTCTCCCCACTCCTATTCCCATTTAAATAAATAAAATCCAGGAGGTTAATTTACTTCCTGAAATCACAGTTAGCTTGTGGCCAAGAGAGGGACCAGAACCCTAGCACTTGATGACTACTTTATGTCTTTTTAGCATCTACCTTTCAAATTTAACTTGACTGAAATCAGGCTGCTTTTTACCCAAATGGCATTTTCCAAAAGCAGTGGTTTTTAAACTTCTTCATATAACCAAATAATCTGAAGGGCTTTTTAAAATGTAGATTATTGGTCACCACCCTCAGAGTTTTTGATTTGGTCAGTCTGGGGTGGGACCCAAGAATATGCATCTCTCTCCAGTTCTCAGGTGATATTGGTGCTGCTAGTCTAAGGATCCTTCTTCAAGAGTCATCATCTGAGAGTAAACTCATCCTACCCTTTATTATGGACTAAGACTCTCAAACACAAATATCTGCTGTGGCCAGGCAGGAAACAACTATGAGACATGGTGGTGTGAGGATGTTGTGGCTGGAGCTGTGGCAGCCATTCTGTGACAGTGAGTAAAAAGCCAAGAGAATCACTGGAAGCCAGGTTGGAGCCCTGATATCAGGGGCTTCTGACACAGCCACATCTGGAACTGGCAATCTCTGAGCCTATTGTCTTGTAGAATGGATTATAACTCCTATTGACTACTTTTAGTCTGCTGTTCTGTTATTTTTATCTGATCATATCCTGAAAGATACATTCCCATCTTAGAATGTAAATACGCCGAGGAAAATTACTTCATCTATTTTTTGTGTATCTCTATATTTCCATTATCTGTTATTGAAGAGGGTCTGACATTCGAGGGATTTCAAGATGTATTTATTGAATGAATGAGTGAATGAATGAATGAATTTACCACTACAACCCTGGTCAAGCTCCAGTCATCCATAGATACCATTTTCATTATTTTTGCCATGTATCTAAATCTCTAAATTCTACTACTACTATTTTTTTTAAGAAAAATACCCTTAACCTTCTTCCAAGCAAAATATTTACAATCCCAGTTTTGATATGTTACTTATATTTTTCTAATAGTGTCAATGAAATACACAAATACTGTGTCTGAAAAAATCCACCTAGATACCACCTAGAATCTTTACACTTGCTGTTGAGTTGTACCCATGTTCACACTTCTGGATGCCCTACTGGGCCACAGCCAGTCCTTAATTGGGTCCAGTGTAGTCTGGCTTTTTCGTGAATAATCAGGAAGTCTCCAAATCCCTTTCTCATTTAGAGCTGCTCCTTCTAGGTCAGGGGTGAGGCAGTGAGGGGAAACTGTTCCCGAATGCTCTTACCATATGCAAACTGTGAATAAATAAAAGATGATGACATCTGAGTCTGGAAGAAAAGATCCTCCAGGCAGTAACAAATTCACCAACAGATTTGGGGTATGGATTACAGTGAAGAGAGCAAACAAATTCGCCCAGTAAGTATTTGTTGCTCTAGAGATGAATAAATCTTGCCTCCTCTGAAAGTCTCTAAAATGGACTGTGTTCTTCAAAAAGCTACTTTTGAGATGAAGGGCATGATACTTCGTGCTCCCAGACATTTCTCTTACATCACCCCTAAAGATTGTAACAAGTATATTCCCTAACGAGACATTATTTCTCAGACCAGCTCAAGCAGCCTTTTTCTAGCTGCCTCTTTTTTCCCAAACCCTGCTTATTTCTCACCAGGGATTTCCAGCTTGGGAGACTCTTCACCCCATGAGTGGATGATCTTTTCCATACTGGCAGTTTCTGACTCTTCTGTTGCATTAATCCAATCCTCTTTTGTGATTTATATATATGCTGATGTTCAGTTCTTCCACCTTCTCCTTCCCACAGCCTCAATTTCCTCTCCGATTCTTTTTGTCCTGATAATGTCATTTTTGTAGCTAAGTCATAGGCTGTCACTTTGCATTTATGAACGAAGACAGAAATGTGCATGATTATTTTTATGAATGTCCATAATGACTCATGCATTGGCTGAATCTCTAGGGAGGGGCTTTAACTTCTACCTAATGGATTGCCCCCCCCTCCACCCCACCCCAATTGCTCGGCTTTTTAACAATCTGCCTGTGAGCAACCGGTGATGAAAATCTGTCATTCTTTTTCAGATATTCTTTTAGATATTGTCAAGAAAGCCAAGCCTATTTTCCAATTGCTTGAATTTCAGAATAATTTTAAGTTGTGGTTCAAGAGAAGAGGGAAATGCACGTCTATTTTAATAAAAAATTGGACCAGAATGAACTTAGCCTGGCTATATAAATACTCCTCCAAAGTCGTAATGAGGCCATCTGAAAAAACGATGCTCAGCTTTTGCAAGGGAGGTGCAGCATGGTGGGCTGAGATGACCCCAAAGCCACGTTTTGATGTCACCTCTTATTTGCCCATCAGATATCAAACATGTCATTTAACATTATGTGTTTCAGTTTCCTTATCTGTCTTACAAGCTTTTGCAAATGAGGAGAATATAAGAAATTACGCAGAAAACTGTGAAGTGCTATGTAAATGAAATAGTCCTAATAAGGCAAGGCCAGCTTGACAAAATTAATTATTGTTGCAAAGGCAATGGTGCTTTGTCTACCTAACTTCTTGGAATTAGTATCCTTAGAATTCCACGCTTGTTTTTGTCATACCCAAGAACCAACTAGTTTTAGCAGAATGAAATCTCCTCTAGGGGTTAGGATGTAAGGCAAAATATTTTGCAGAGTCCACACCCTCCTTGAAAACTCCTTAGAGCAGCATTGCATTGGCTCTGGAGACCGTCCCAGTAATTCTGACACAGCCGTTCCCCCTCCCAGCACTTGACTTGGTCACCATTTCTTTGGCTGAGCAGTGAAGGGGCTTGTGTCAGGGACCATGTTGCATGGAATTAGGCATGCTTGAAAGCTAGTTCAGGCTGATGCTCACATCTGGAAAAGCATCTGGGGAGGAAGATCATCAGGGGAAGAGAAGATGTGGGTTCCCTTCTCGCCATCACCACCAGGGAGCTCCTCCGTGTGTGGAAGGTGGGTGAAATCCCCATACTGTTTGATTAAGATTTCTCTCTCTAAGCTCATGCATGTACTTGAATTTCCATGACAGATTCACCCACTGGGCTCAGAGGCAGCTACCACTTGTATCTATAACTCCTGAACTTCAGAGAATCTTCCCTCCACATGGCCAAGACCACGGGAGAAAGTGGGTTTCCAGGAGATTTCTGAATATTAGAAACACAAGCTTTTGTTCTCTAAGCTACAGAGGCAACTCCTGGCCCTCTGGGACTTGTCATCCCCTACGCACTTTGCTCGGATGACTCTCTACAGTCCAGCAGAGAATACACTTCGTTAATTATGTGCATTAAAATCCATTTTGAGGTGTTTGCTGTGGCCTCTGAGAGAACATGAAACATCTCACTGTCGGTAATTAGCTTTGCTGAAGGGCAGCCACTGACGGCAGGCCTGGCACTGCTCATTGCAGGTGTGAGGGCCAAGTTCAGCCATTAGCATCTAAGAAATAAAACCGCCTCCCCCGACACGCGTCTTGGGCATTGCCCAGTCACAGCTGTGACAAAGCAAAGTGCCAGGCGCGGAGGTGTATTTAGCCTGAGAACAAAAGTTGCCATTTGGGAAATAGCCTGTCAAACACATTGGAAGGGAAATATGCCAATACAGGCAGGGAACGCCTTCAGTAGCCCCAACTTTATACTTAGTCTTCTCTTTAACATGGTGCGTGGCTTGGAGATTCCTTACCAATGAAGGCACCCAGAGTCCTGAAAAGTTTGCTGGTAAAACCGCAATGGGTGAGATTTAATTCTCAGGAAATGGGCAGTTGATGGAAGGAAAGGAAAAAAATGACATTAAATACTTAGAGGTGGGATCACAAGGAAGGGTTACTCTCACTTGTAAGTTAGGTTCTAAGTCAACGAATTCATTCATTAAAACAAATATGTATTGAGGGCCTTGTGAGTGCCTTGTGAAATCTGTCCCCATATAGGCTGCATCAGTCAATACAACAAACAAAAATGCCTGTTCTTTGGGCTCTTGGTCACCTAACCGGAGACGACATTTTCCCATCTTCCCTGCAGCAAAGAGCAATTGTGTGCACTTCCAGGCCACTTCCTTGAAGAAGTTGCTCGTGTTCAACTTCATCTTTCTCCTTCCATTAGCATAGAATGTGGACACGGTAGATGTGAATTATCATCTAGGGGTTAAGGTGACTCTGATGTGGTGGATAAGAACGTTCTGGTGGCAGGATGTAGCCCTGGGTATGGGAGGATTAAGAACAAGATAGAGGAAACCTACCTTGGATGACCTCCTAACTGAGCTCTCCCAGGAGCCTTGGACCACCTTCCTGCCTCTGCATTGTTATGTGAGAAAGAAACACACTTTTCTTTGAAAAAAAAAAAATCCCTGCTCTTATGGGGCATGTATTCGACTGAGGGTAGAGAGACAATAAACAATCAGTATGATAAATAAGTACATTACATAGTAAGTTGGAAAGTGATGAATGATATGGAAAAATAGATCAGAGTAAGAAGGATGGAAAGCCCATGTGATTTTAATAAGATGAGCAGCCTAGGCTTCCTAGAGGTGATATCTGAGCAGAGACTTAAAGAGGGTGAAAAAAATAAGAGTAGTCAAAATGACTGTCAAAAGCCCTTAAATTGCTTTAAAAAATTATAGAATATATGATGTGGTTGAACAGAAAGAAAAATGGCTGCATGTTCATCCCATGTGTGTGCATTTGCTACTGGGCTTTGTCGATGTTGCCACCATCATGAGATCTATGTCCTCACCCCCTGAACCTGGGTTGCTCCTGTAGATGCTTTGAGCAATGGATCATCAGCAAACATGACATAAGCTGATGTTTCCAAAGCACATTGCAGCGGGCTTCCTCCCTTGCTACCCCTGGAAGCCTGGGACCAGCCTGACTCATGCTGGCAGAAACTTGCCTGCCTGAAGCTAAAAGACGCATCACAAGTGACACCCACACCTGTGCAGGCTGCGAGCCTGTAGACCGTCCTGCCAAAGATGAGCGATCAGGGGACTGCAGCCAGGAAGATGTCAGCTGAGCTTGCCTCGGGTAGGGGGGTTCAGAGAAGAGCTTCCCTTTGCCACATAGGTGGGGATGGGCAAAATGTGGTCTCTGGAGGAGGATGGAAAAACCATCAGCAGGAGGAGTGGGATGGATGGGGAGTGAGGCAAAGGGGCCACTGTCCAGTGTGCAGTCCCAGCAAGGACTCTGAGAAAACCTAAGACCAAGCTGTCATTTCCCAGTGAGGGGAAGGGTGGCCCCTCTGGAGGCAGCTCTTTTGGAGAAGATAAAGGAGCTGGCTTCTCAAGGTGCAAAGGACAGCTGTAAGGAGTTTCCAGATTCTCTCCAGTTTGGGAGCCAAGACACGGGGGCATCTTGGTGTCTTTCTCTGTGGGAGGCAAGGAACCTGGTGTGATTCTCAACTGTTTCAGGATCCAGAGGTGTGGAGGGACGTTGGTGCTGCTTCCTTTATTTCTACCCTACCATGGCCATTAAGCGATTCAGGCTTGGAAAAACTGTGGCTTCTCTCTGTCTGTCTGGAAGGCACACGAACCCACAACAAATTGTGCAGTTTCTCACGGGCTTTGCAGTGCTCACACAGGAACCTGCTGAATTGTGGTTTTATGAAACACAAACTTGGGTCTGATGAAGATGGGGCAGCTTTTATGTTGTCACCAGCTTCCCAGGAAGTGACACCAGGGAGGTCAGAGCACTGTCATAGGTGGCAGAATCTGGACTGTTGGACACCGGTCGCTCTCTCTGGATGACTAACCAGTGAGCATCATTCAACAGATGTCCAATTTATTCTCAAGCAGCACAACCAGGGAGGAGGAGGAGGCGGTCTGTACTTAATTTTCTCCTTCCTCTATATACGCTTCCCGGGCAATGACTCCATTCACATGGTTTCAACAGCTAACGTACATGAGCGCAACTCCAGCTGGACACAGCCAGCCTACGATTCTTTGATGAGCACCCTGACTCATGCTGAGTGCCCGTTTATGCATTTATCCACTTGTTCACATATTAAGTCAGCCACTCATTTATGGATTTATGCAACATTGACATACGTAGCCCTTACTTGTGCACCCTACACTGTTCCAGGCATTCGGAAGATGCTGAAGTCAAGATAGTCCGGTTTTTGCTTTCATGGATCTTAGCGGGAAAACTTCAGATAGTGTTAAGCTCTGTGAAGGAAATGATGGGAAAGATTAAGTAGAGCAATGGGACGGCTTAAGATGGGGTCAGGAAAGGTCTTTGAGAAAGTGACATTGGAGAGTCGAGTGATGGGAAGGAGGTGGCCATCCCTCGATCTAGGGGGAAGAGCATCACAGAGAGGAAACAGAAAGGGCAGAGCCCCTGAGACCATTCTCTTGTCTCATCAAGCACTGGCCTCTAAGAGAAAGAAGACCAAGGTAGTTGTAACACAGTGAGTAGGGGGAACACAGTAGGTGTTAGGGTCAGAGGGAGGGGCCGGGGCCATAGGACATCAGGCCTTATAAACCATGGAGAAGAGTTTAGAGTATTTTCCTGGTGGGATGAGAAGATACTGGAGGGCTTCAGCAGAGAGAGGACACGATTTGATGGAGTTTATGGAATCATGGAAGGAAGTATGGAGACCCAATCAAAGGATGCTACAGTATCCAGGTGAAGGACGATAGTGACCAGACTCAGGTCATAGCAGTGCAGATGGGGCCGTGAGCAGATACAGGAAACACTGCAGGCGACTCATACGCCTTGTAAACAAAGTTCATTCATTTCTCTGCAAATTTGTTCCTTCTCTCGCTTAAAGGTCGGGAACTGCTCTCCATCCAGAATTCCGGAAGCCCCCCGAAATTCCTCCCCTTCCTTCATTCCCAACACACAATCAAGTCATCCAAGCCTGCAGACTCCTAAAGAAAGCCTCTAGGGACTTCCCTGGTGGTGCAGTGTTTAACAATCCACCTGCCAATGCAGGGGACATGGGACATGCAGGGGCCTGCCCCAAGAAGATCCCCCATGCCGCAGAGCAACTAAGCCTGTGCACCACAACTACTGAGCCTGTGCTCTAGAGCCTGTGAGCCACAACTATTGAGCCCACGTGCCACAACGACAGAAGCCCGTGTGCCTAGAGCCCATGCTCTGCAACAAAAGAAGCCAAGGCAATGAGAAGCCCGCGCACCACAACAAACAGCAGCCCCTACTCGCCGCAACTAGAGAAAGCCCGTGTGCAGCAACAAAGACCCAACGCAGCCACTAAATAAATAAATAAACAAATATTTTTTAAAAGGCTCTAAAATACGTCCTCTTCTCTCTATCCCTACTTTATCATGTCTTGCCCAGACTATTACAATGACTTCCAAATTGATCTCTCTGCCTCTGATTCCTCCCCCTGCTTTGAGTGATTCCGCAACATGAGGGAGATTTTTCCGAAATGGAAATCTGAAGATGCCATTCCATTTCTGAAATCCACTCAGTGGCTCCCATCCCTGCAAGATAAAGCCTGAACCTTAGCAGGGCACACGTAGTGCTCCCTAGATGGTCCCTTCCCACCTCTCCTGCCATTTCCTAGAGAGGTCCTAGCCCTCACTCTAGGCAAACCTGCCAGGCACAGAATCCAGGCTGTTTTCCCCTCTCTGCCTTGTTAAAAGGCATTCCCTTTGCCTAGGATGCATTCCTTCTAAACCACATACTGGATGAGAGTTTGTTTAATCTCAGATGATCCAGCTTCACAGTCATCCTCTGACCACCCTCTTCCTCTGTGTGTGTACCTGTACCTGGGAACAGCTGAGCTATTCCCCACTGTGTGTACTTGCTACACTCAGTTTATTTTTCTCTCATCTCCTGTATAATTCTTTATTGCACTGATTCGAAAAACTGTTTTTCTTTTAGTGCAGACAGATTTCTCTGTTTCTTGCTGCCACCATGTGTTTTATTCATCTCAGTGTCCCTAGCACCTAGCAGAGCATCTGACACACATCGAACCCAGAATATAGGCAGTAGAAGGCATGAGCGAAGGCAAGAGGGATTTTTCTGCCAGCCACATGAATGAGACGTGGAGCAAAAGCAACTGACCTTCCTGTTGAATGGTACATCCTGCAACCAGAACACGAGCAAGACCAAAACCATCCACACTTGCCTTGGGGGAAGGGTGTACCGGTCAGGGTTCTCTTGAGAAACAGAACCACTGGGGTGTGTGAGTGTGTCTGTGTGTGGGTGGGTGTGTCTGTGTGTGTTTGTACACATACATTTGTATCTACATCTATAGGTATCAGTGGATATCTGTATCAGATATCTATACCTGATATAGTGTCTGTATCAGATACTCTGCTCTCTCTCTATTATCTCTCTATAGATCTATATCTTTATATCTATGTATCTGTATGTATATTTGGTAAATATATAGATATAATATAGAGGTATTAGATATATAGATATAGCAAAGTGTCTGATGTAGTAACTATATCTGATGTATATCTAATGTATATCTGATATATATCTGATGTATAGATATAGATATATCAATTGATATCTATTGATATTGATATCTATCAATCAATCTACCTACCTACCTACCTATCTATTTATGTATCTATCTAGGGAGATTTTGAGGAATTGGCTCATGAACTTGTGGAAGCTGCTAGAGCCAAAGTCTGCAGTGTAGACTGTCAGGCTGGAGACCCAGGGCAGGGCTGATGCTGTGATTTGAATGCAAAGGCAGTCTGCTGGCAGAATTCCCCTTTCCTTGGGAAAAGACAGCCTTTTTCTGTGAGGACCTTCACCTGATTAGTTACGACCCACCACATTACACCCACATCTGCTTTACTCAAAGTCTACTGATTTAAATGTTAATTTCACCTAAAAATAACTTTACAGATGCATCTAGAACAATGTTTAATCAAATACTGGGGTACTGTGGCCTAGCCACATTGATGCACAGACTTCACCATCACACAAGGGAATGAGATCATCCAGCTGTTTGATTCTGTGCTACTGCGGAACACGTTGCCCCAAAGCTTAGTGGCTAAAGCAATGACCATGTTACTTTTCTCAAGATCACATGGGTTGGCTGATCATCTGGGTGGTCTCCTGCTGGCCTCCGTTGGGGTTTCTCATGCTCTTAGATAGCAGCATGGCTTGGAGGGGACGTTTGGGAGACTGAGACTCCCCTTTCTCTCTACGGGGCTAAATTAAGCTTTATTATGGCAGCTGGATTTAAGAACAACTGTTCCAGGAGCCAGCCCATGAGTGCACTTATCAAACCTCTAGTTGCATCACTCTTGTTAAAATCTCATTGGTTGAACTTCCCTTGTGGCACAGTGGTTGGGCATCCACCTGCCAATGCAGGGGACACGGGTTCAAGCCCTGGTCCGGGAATATCTCACATGCCTCGGAGCAACTAAGCCCATGCACCACAACTATTGAGCCTGCGGTATACAGCCTGTGAGCCACAACAATTGAGCCCATGTACCACAACTACCACAATGAAGAGTAGCCCCCCACTGCTCGCCACAACTAGAGAAAGCCTGCACGCAGCAATGAAGACCCAATGCAGCCAATAAATAAATAAATAAATAAATAAATAAATAAATAAATTTATTTTAAAAAATCTCATTGGTCAATCTTGCCACATGGCCAAGGCCAGCATCCGTGTGGGAGAGGACCACACGAGGCTGTCAATACCAGGAGCCCTGGTTAGCTGGAACCATTCAGAATAACAGTCAGCTACGCAGTCAATGCTAGGCTGCTTGGCAGTCTTTGATGCCAGAGGGCATGTTACAGGTGAAAGTGGTACCCTCCTTGGATGCTCTCTGAAAGGAGAACTTCCTGTCACTGTCTTCTCAACAATGAGAAAGTACTCTGGGGTCAAAGGCCATTTCCTGTCTTTGTTTTCATCACTGTCCATCTGTAAGAACTTACTCCCCTTTACCTGTGGCCCAGGTACATTTCTATTTTCACAGCACTGGCGCTTATAGATTATAGAACTTCTGGAAGGGACCTTGGTATATTTTAGGTCTGAGGTTACATACAATGGCCTTTCAGTCACATTTGGCTCATGGAAATTGTTTTTTTTTTTTTTTTTAACATGTATCTCTTGCCACCATTTAAAAAATGAGAGATTTTACTTTCAAATGATGAACATATAAACAAAATGTGGCATATGTACATAATGGAATATTACTTGGCCATAAAAAGGAATGAGGTACTATCCATACGTGGATGAACCTCGAAAACATGATGCTAAGTGAAAGAAGTCAGTCACAAAATACCAAATGTTTTATGATTCCATTTATATGAAACATTCAGAGCAGGTAAATCTATAGAGAAAGAAAGATTAGCGGTTTCCCGATGCTGGGGGTTGGGGATGGGGAAAGGGTGAGAATGATAGCTTAAGGGCAGAGAGTTCCTTTAGGTGCAATGAAAATGCTCTAAAATTAATTGCAGTGATGATTGCACAACTCTGTGAAGATAAAACGTTGAATTGGACCCTTTAAATCAGTGAATTGTATGATATGTGAATTACATCTCAATAAAGCTGGTACCAGAGAGAGAGAGAGAGAGAGATTGATTTTATCTAAAAATTTGGGTTTCTAGTTTATCTTAAAGAGTTACCAGCTCTGGTGGCACTGGGCGAACATCTTGTCACAGGGATGATTATTTGGGGCCGAGTGGTGGCTGCCCGCTTTGGTGGGGACCTTCTCCCCAGTTTTACAGAGAGCCCACCACTCCCTGTTTTCCCTCTGAAATTAAGTTACATGCTGGTTGCCATTTACTGTTGAGCTAACGTCATTCTTTTTCCTTTAGTGGAGGCACATTTTCCTGTGAGCATGGTTTTAACCCAAGAGATACAACAAAAGCTGGCCTGGGAGAACGATGTGCTCCTCGCACCCTCCACCCCACCCTGCAGAACCCACTCATGCACTGCCTTGCTCCCTGCCACCACTGAGTCTGCAGTCCTCGGCCAGACAGACTCTAATGGAGCCAGGCAAATGCATCCTGGCCAGCAACAGGGCAGGGAAGAGGGAAGGATCTGGACGGGCTCTAGAAGTGTGGATGCTCTCCTTATCTCATGCCTCTCGCTGTCAGAATTCCTCATGTCTCACAAATGATCAGTACTGCACCTAGAAATTAGTCTCATTTCAGGAGCGCCTGTCTGCCGGGGTATTTCAACAGACGACTGAGTTTTTCAGAGCTACACTTCTCTGCGGGCTGTCCTTTGTAAGAGCTGTTTCCAAGCAAAGAGACGAGGACATGCTGATGGGATTTTGTGGGGCAAAAATGCGTATAGGAATCTAGGGCTCAGGGGCTTTGTCACTCCTGGGCACATTCATGGCATCTGTACTCTTCATGGCTTTATATGTGAAGTTCAAGATCACCCAGCCTTAGGCAGAATCCACTCTAAGAAGATACATTTGTAATCTCATCCTCAGGGCTAGATTTTTCTTTTTCTTTCTGTTTTTTTTTTCAATGACTTGTTCTCTTTGGCCCCATACTGTCTGACCATAGTTCATTTAGCTGAGTCTGACTCAGAGGGGACTTTGTGATGCTCATCTTAGCACACTTCCTCTTTCCTACAAAATCACTTTGGTTGTTTCATCAGAAATGTGATACATTAAATTCCATGGAAATCTACCTGACAAAGAATTCAGAGTATTGGTAGTAAAGATGATCCAAGGTCTCGGAAGAAGAATGGAGATTGAGAAGGTACAAGAAATATTTAACAGAGAGATAGAAGATCTAACTCAGCAGTCCCCAACCTTTTTGGCCCCAGGGACCAGTTTCGTGGAAGACAATTTTTCCACGGATGGGGGGAGGGAGGTTTAGGCAGTAATGAGAGTGATGGGGGGGATGCTTCAGGTGGCAATGCCAGTGATGGGAAGCGATGGGGAGCGGCAGATGAAATTTCATTTGCTCGCCAGCTGCTCACCTCCTGCTGTGTGGCTCAGTTCTTAACAGGCAGCAGGCTGGTACCGGTTCATGGCCCGGGGGTTGGGGACCCCTGATCTAAAGAACGAACAGAGATGAACAATAACTGAAATTCCGGGGAAAAACAGGACAGGTATTTGGGTGAAGGCAGGGCATGGGACCTAAGCTGACCCACGGCTGAGCACCACATGAGAAGAGAGGGGACCAATTTGCAAAACAAAGCAAACAGGACCTGGGTGGACATTATTTCACTGAATCTCAAGTCTCAAACCAATGAATGTGAGCTGGGCTGAACCTGGGCTGAATTTGTTTATTTTCTAAAACTGCATAATCATCTTGAAATTGAACTTGAAGCTGATCTTAAAGGTTAAAACTCCCACTTCTACCTCCAGGGAGAGAAGATGCAGGAGCTCATTTACATCACCCTGAGAAATGGACCAGAGGATAAACAGGGCATCCGGGGGTACGGATGATCACCTACATAGGAAAAAGCATTTCTAAGCTTTCAAGAAAAGACAATTTCTCTTATCTGTCAGCACTAGGATGAAGGGTGTGGCAGGACAGAGAAAAAGAATAGCATTCTCAATTCAAAAGAGCCTTTAAAACAAAACAAAAGAACCAATGAAGACAAGTTATCACACAGTAAGTTGTTAATTACTTTGTCCACCTAGAAAGTAAATGTTTTTTTCCTAGTTGTTTCCAAATATATCAACAATTGGTAATTTAGTATGTACAACATTCTAAGTTTGTTTCTCAAAGTCAGTTGATTTAAGAGTTCCCTTAGGGCCAGAACCCCTGCCGCCAGTGCCCCTGTCTCCTCGGTGAGCCACAGCTGCCCCCCACCTCTTCAGGCAACCCCCCAACACCAGCAGACTGAATATTCGTCTAATCCAATACTTGGGCATTAGTCTGAGGCTTGGACAGTCTTCTATAAACACCTCTATCACCAGGACAAGCAACCCCAAAAGCTTGGACAACCATGAGGAAACAAAGAAACACCATGCAGGCAAAGGAGCAGGAAAAAAACCCACAAGACCAAATAAATGAGGAGGAAATAGGAAAAATGCCTGAAAAAGAATTTAGAGTAATGATAGTAAAAATGATACAAAATCTCGATAACAAATTAGAGAAAGTACAAGAAACAGTTCATAAGAACTCAGAAAAACAAACAGGAATGGATAAAAAAATAACTGAAATTAAAAATACTCTAGATGCTCTAACCAGCAGAATGACTGAGGCAGAAGAACGAATAAGTGAGTTGGAAGATAGAATGGAAGAAATAAACGCCACAGAGCAGGAAAAAGATAAAAAAATAAAAAGACTAGAAGACAGCCTCAGAGACCTCAGTGATAACCTTAAACATACCAACATTCGAATTATAGGCATCCCAGAAGAAGAAGAAAACAAGAAAGGGTCTGTGAAAATATTTGAAGAGGTTCTAGTGGAAAACTTCCCCAACATGGGAAAGGAAATAATTCACCAAGTCCAAGAAGCACAGAGAGTCCCATACAGAATAAACCCAAGGAGAAATACACCAAGACACATATTAATCAAACTAACGACAATTAAACACAAAGAAAAAATATTAAAAGCAGCAAGAGAAAAGCAACAAACAACATATAAGGGAAAACCCATCAGGATAACAGCTGACCTTTCTACAGAAACTCTGCAGGCCAGAAGGGAATGGCAGGATATACTGAAAGTCCTGAAAGAGAGAAACCTACAGCCAAGAATACTTTACCCAGCAAGAATCTCATTCAGATTTGAGGGAGAAATCAAAAGCTTTCCAGACAAGCAAAAGTTAAGAGAATTCAGCACCACCAAACCAGCCTTACAACAAGTGCTAAAGGAACTTCTCTAAGTAGGAAACACAAGAAAAGGAAAACACCTACAAATACAAACCCAAAACAATTAAGAAAATGGTAATTGGAACACACATGTCAATAATCACTTTAAATGTAAATGGATTAAATGCTCCAACCAAAAGACACAGACTGGCTGAATGGATACAAAAACAAGACCCTTCTACATGCTGCCTACAAGAAACCCACTTCAGACCAAGGGATACATATAGACTGAAAGTGAAGGGATGGAAAAAGATATTCCATGCAAATGGAAGTCAAAAGAAAGCTGGAGTAGCAATACTCATATCAGACAAATTAGACTTGAAAGTAAAGACTATTAAAAGAGACAAGGAAGGACACTACATAATGATCAAGGGATCCATCCAAGAAGAACATATCACAATGGTAAATATCTATGCCCCCAATATAGGAGCACCTCAATACATAAGGCAAATGCTAACAGCTATAAAAGGGGACATCGACAGTAACACAATTATAGTGGGAGACTTGAACACCCCACTTACATCAATGGACAGATCATCCAAACAGAAAATCAATAAAGACACACAAGCTTTAAATGACACATTAGACCATCTCGACTTCATTGATATTTATAGGACATTCCATCCAAAAACGACAGACTACACTTTCTTCTCAAGTGCACACGGAACATTTTCCAGGATTGATCACATCTTGGGTCACAAATCAAACCTCAGCAAATTCAAGAAAATTGAAATCATATCAAGCATCTTCTCAGACCACAACGCCATGAGACTAGATATCAATTACAGGAAAAAACTGCAAAAAATACAAACACATGGAGGCTAAACAATTCACTCTTAAACAACCAAGGAATCACTACAGAAATCAAAGAGGAAATCAAAAAGTATCTAGAAACAAATGACAACGAAAACACAACAACCCAAAACCTATGGGACGCAGCAAAAGCAGTTCTAAGAGGGAAGTTTATAGCAATACAGTCCTACCTTAAGAAACAAGAAAATGATCGAATAAACAACCTAACCTTACACCTAAAACAACTAGAGAAAGAAGAACAAAGAAACCCCAAAGTGAGCAGAAGGAAAGAAATCGTAAAGATCAGAGCAGAAATAAATGAAAAAGAAAGGAAGGAAACCATAAGAAAAATAAATAAAACTAAAAGCTGGTTCTTTGAGAAGATTAACAAAATTGATAAACCATTAGCCAGACTCATCAAGAAAAAAAGGGAGAAGATGCAAATCAACAGAATTAGAAATGAAAAAGGAGAAGTCACAACGGACACCTCAGAAATACAAAACATCATGAGAGACTACTACAAGCAACTATATGCCAATCAATTGGATAACCTGGAAGAAATGGATACATTCTTAGAAAAATACAATCTTCCAAGACTGAACCAGGAAGAAATAGAAACCATGAACAGACCAATCACAAGTACAGAAATTGAGGCAGTGATTAAAAATCTCCCAACACACAAAAGCCCAGGACCAGATGGGTTCACAGGCGAATTCTATCAAACATTTCGAGAAGAGTTAACACCTATCCTTCTCAAACTCTTCCAAAATATTGCAGAAGGCGGAGCACTCCCAAACTCATTCTATGAGGCTACCATCACCCTGATACCAAAACCAGGCAAAGATGTCACAAAAAAAGAAAACTACAGACCAATATCACTGATGAATATAGATGCAAAAATCCTCAACAAAATACTAGCTAACAGACTGCAACAGCACATTAAAAAAATCATACACCACGATCAAGTGGGGTTTATCCCTGGGATGCAAGGATTCTTCAATATACGCAAATCAATCAACGTGATACATCATATCAACAAATTGAAGGATAAAAACCATATGATCATTTCAATAGATGCAGAAAAAGCTTTTGACAAAGTTCAACATCCATTTATGATAAAAGCTCTCCAGAAAATAGGCATAGAAGGAAATTACCTCAACATCATAAAAGCCATATATGACAAACCAAAAGCCAACATCGTTCTCAATGGGGAAAAACTGGAAGAATTCCCTCTAAGAACAGGAACAAGACAAGGGTGTCCACTCTCACCACTGTTATTCAACATAGTTTTGGAAGTGTTAGCCACAGCAATCAGAGAAGAAAAAGAAATTAAAGGAATCCAAATTGGAAAAGAAGAAATAAAATTATCACTCTTTGCAGATGACATGATACTATATATAGAAAACCCTAAAGACTCTACCAGAAAACTGCTAGCACTCATTGATGAGTTTAGTAAAGTAGCAGGATACAAAATTAATGCACAGAAATCTCTTGCATTCCTATACACTAACAACGGAAGAGCAGAAAGAGAAATTAAGGAAACTCTCCCATTCACCATTGCAACCAAAAGAATAAAATACCTAGGAATAAACCTGCCTAAGGAGGCAAAAGATCTGTATGCAGAAAACTTTAAGACATTGATGAAAGAAATCAAAGATGACATAAACAGATGGAGGGATATACCATGTTCCTGGATTGGAAGAATCAACATCGTGAAAATGACTGTACTACCCAAAGCAATTTACAGATTTAATGCAATCCCGATCAGATTACCAATGGCATTTTTCACAGAACTAGAGCAAGAAATCTTACGATTTGTATGGAAACGCAAAAGACCCCGAATAGCCAAAGCAATCTTGAGAAGGAAAAATGGAGTTGGTGGAATCAGGCTTCCTGACTTCAAACTATACTACAAGGCCATAGTGATCAAGACAGTATGGTACTGGCACAAAAATAGAAAGGAAGATCAATGGAATAGAATAGAGAACTCAGAAGTAAGCCCAAACACATATGGGCACCTTATCTTTGACAAAGGAGGCACGAGTATACAATGGAAAAAAGACAGCCTCTTCAATAAGTGGTGCTGGGAAAATTGGACAGCAACATGTAAAAGAATGAAATTAGAACACTTCCTAACACCATACACAAAAATAAACTCCAAATGGATTAAAGACCTACATATAAGGCCAGACACTATAAAACTCCTAGAGGAAAACATAGGCAGAACACTCTTTGACATACATCAAAGCAACATCCTTTTTGACCCACCTCCTAGAATCATGGAAATAAAATCAAGAATAAACGAATGGGACCTCATGAAACTTAAAAGCTTTTGCACAGCAAAAGAAACCATAAACAAGACTAAAAGGCAACCCTCAGAATGGGAAAAAATAATTGCCTATGAAACAACGGACAAAGGATTAACCTCCAAAATATACAAGCAGCTCATGAAGCTTCATACCAAAAAAGCAAATAACCCAATCCACAAATGGGCAGAAGACCTAAATAGACATTTCTCCAAAGAAGACATACAGATGGCCAACACACACATGAAAAGATGCTCAACATCACTCATCATCAGAGAAATGCAAGTCAAAGCCACAATGAGGTATCACCTCACACCAATCAGAATGGCCATCATCACAAAGTCTGGAAACAACAAATGTTGGAGAGGGTGTGGAGAAAAGGGAACTCTCCTGCACTGTTGGTGGGACTGTAAGTTGGTACAGCCACTATGGAAAACAATTTGGAGGTTCCTTAAAAAACTACAAATAGAACTACCATATGATGCAGTCATCCCACTCCTGGGCATATACCCAAAGAAAACCATAATCCCAAAAGAAACTTGTACCATAATGTTTATTGCAGCACTCTTTACAATAGCCAGGACATGGAAGCAACCTAAATGCCCATCAACAAATGAATGGATACAGAAGATGTGGCATATATATACAATGGAATATTACTCAGCTATAAAAAAGGATGAGATGGAGCTATATGTAATGAGGTGGATAGAACTACAATCTGTCATACAGAGTGAAGTAAGTCAGAAAGAGAAAGACAAATATTGTATGCTAACTCACATATACGGAATCTAAAAATGGTACTGATGAACTCAGTGACAAGAACAGGGAAGCAGATACAGGGAATGGACTGGAGAACTCGAGGTATGGGAGGGGGCGGGGGGTGAAGGGGAAACTGAGAAGAAGCGGGAGAGTAGTACAGACATATATATACTACCAACTGTAAAATAGTCAGTGGGAAGTTGTTGTATAACAAAGGGAGTCCAACTCGAGGATGGAAGATGCCTTAGAGGACTGGGGCAGGGAGGGTGGGGGGGACTCGAGGGGGGGGCGTCAAGGAAGGGAGGGAATATGGGGATATGTGTATAAAAACAGTTGATTGAACCTGGTGTACCCCCCAAAAAAATAAAATAAAATAATAATAAAAAAAAAATAAAATAAATGAGTTCCCTTAGGAATGCTTAAAGTTTCTATATCTATCAATCTATCATCTATCTATCTATCATCTATCTATCTATCATCTATCTATCTATCTATCTATCTATCTATCTATCTATCATCTATCTATCTATCTATCTATCTATCTATCTATCATCTATCTATCTATCCATCTCCATATCACTGAATATAAGCTACTTTGCTCTGAAATATATGGCATATAGAGCTTCTGAAACAATCCAGAGGCCCTGGAAATGTGTCTTTTTCATTTTTTTATTTTTATTTTTTTTAGAACTTCTATTGAGTTACAGTTAACATACAATAAACTGCATATATTTAGAGCGTACAATTTGGTATCCCAATCTCCCAATTCATTCCCCCCCAGCCCTCCCCGCTTTCCCCACTTGGTGTCCATATGTTTGTTCTCTACATCTGTGTCTCTATTTCTGCCTTGCAAACCGGTTGATCTGTACCATTTTTCTATAGTCCGCATATATGTGTTACTATACGATATTTGTTTTTCTCTTTCTGACTCACTTCACTCTGTATGACAGTCTCTAGGTCCATCCATGTCTCTAAACATGTCCCAGTTTCCTTGCTTTTTACAGCTGAGTAATATTCCATTGTGTATATGTACCACATCTTTTTTATCCATTCATCTGTTGATGGACATTTAGGTTGCTTCCATGTCCTGGCTACTGTAGATAGTACTGCAATGAACACTGGAGTGCATGTGTCTTTTTGAATTATGGTGTTCTCTGGGTATACACCCAGCAGTGGTATTGCTGGGTCATATGGTAACTCTATTTTTAGTTTTGCAAGGAACCTCCATACTGTTCTCCATAGTGGCTGTATCAATTTACATTCCCACCAACAGTGCAAGAATGTTCCCTTTTCTCCACACCATCTCCAGCATTTACTGTTTGTTGATTTTCTGATGATGCCCATTCTAACCGGTGTGAGGTGATACCTCATTGTCGTTTTGATTTGCATTTCTCTAATAATTAGTGATGTTGAGCAGCTTTTCATGTGCCTCTTGGCCATTCGTATGTCTTCTTTGGAGAAATGCCTATTTAGGTCTTCTGCCCATTTTTTGATTGGGTGCTTGTTTTTTTGTGGAAATGTGTCTTTTTTAATGAAGTGACTTTCCTCTGACAGCACCGTTGGAAACCTCTAAATGGAGTTGCCACAAGAAATCCTGACCTGTCGGGGGTTGCACTAAAAAGTCAAGATCTGGTACTGAGTTCCTTAACTCCCACTGACAGCAGAGCTCAGAGAGGCTTGAAGTCTGTAAAATGCCAGACCCTTCCTTGAGGAGCCACTGGGAGTACCCTGGAGGGGGAGCAGGTCCAAGAGGGGGTTTGAACTGTTCATCTATTCAGAGTGCAGAAGCCTCTGCATATTTGAAACCCAGGTGGGCCAAGGCTCCCTGCCTGCTGCAGCTCTGGCTCAAGTCCTGCTCCTACAGCCTGATTTGGGCAGTTGTGTTTTGCAGCCTCTTTCGGGAGCCCTTGGGGCTCACCCTGCCTGTGGCCCAGCTCTTCCTCTTGGTGCCTCTGCTGGAGCCAGACTCCGATCTTCACTTCTCCCAGGCTACTGCATTTCCTCGTGCTCCACTGGAAAGGGGTCCAGGGGTCCCCCGTGGAGCAGAGAGCTCCGGGCTGCCTCTCTGCACCTCCCTCTGTGTGACCATCCACCCCATCGCTCCAGCAGTCTGCATTTTCATGGGGCCCCACTTCCTGAAGAAGGGCTCTCCCTTCTTTTGTCTCCTCATTCATCACAAATTATCTTTATCTGTGATGAGTATCCTGGTGAACCCTGGAGGCAGATGGCCTGGATCCAAGCTTGGGCACGAGCCCCGGATTCCTCATCTATAACAGAGGACACACCTCAGGGGGACATTAGGAAGGTGAAGTGAGTAATGGGTGTAAGTGCCCAGGACAGTGCCCAGGGCAGCGCCAGGATCAGAACGACCGCTAAGGGTTAGTACACTTAACATCATTTGCTAAACCATGACAATAATTGCAAATTCATTGCAAAAATGACAACTTTATTTCTTCAGAACTGATTTTGCCTAACATTAGTATCTGATGTTGGTTCAGAATTCTTTAAATTAAAACTTAATATTTATTCAAAGCAGCACTATTTACAATAGCCGAGACATGGAAGCAATCTCAGTATCCATCAACAGATGATGGATAAATAAGATGTGGTACATTTATACAGTGGAATACTACTCAGCCATAAAAAGAATGAAATAATGCCACTTGCAGCAACATGGATGGACCTAGAGATTATCATACTAAGTGAAGTAAGTCAGAAAGAGAAACACAAATACCATATGATATCACTTATATGTGAAATCTAAAATATGACACAAACGAATTTATCTAAGAAAAAGAAATAGACTCACAGACAAAATAGACTTGTGGTTACCAAAGGGGAAGTGGGGGAGGGAGAAATTAGGAGTTTGGGAATAATAGATATGCTCTACTATATATAAAATAAATAAACAATAAGGACCTACTGTATAGCACAGGGAAATATATTCAACATCTTAACCTATAATACAAAAGAACCTGAAAAAGAGCATATATATCTATATAGATCTATAGAGATATCTATATAGATATATATAACTGAATCACTTCTCTGTACACCTGAAACATTGTAAATCAACTATATGTAAATAAAATTTTTAAAGCCTAAAATTTAATACATTTCAGATATTATATATTTACATGTTGAAAAATCTGTGGTAAAGCATACATTTCTAACATGACACATGTTAGAACAGCTACTGTCAATACAAATAATTAGCTACTACAGGCTCTCCTACTTCTTTAGACCTGAGTCCCCTCTACCCCGAGAGAGCGTCTTTGGTCCCCTTCTTCGTGGGTGCACGCCTAGCCCCCCTTGCACTTAGGGAGGACCGTGTGGCCGTGTTCCAGCCAATGACATGTGGGCAGAGGTGCATCACATTCAGGCTTGGCCATCAACCATTGGGCATAATTTTCCATGTTCTGCGCAGCTCCACCAGATGGCGCTAGAGGAGCGCCAGGGGATGGAGGAGCCACAGTGTGGAAGGAGCTTGGATCCCTGAATCACCACGTGGAGGACAAAATCCAGCGTCAAGATTGGACTGTTTTATAAAAACAGATGATTGAACTTGGTGTACCCGCCCCCCCCCCCAAAAAAAAAAAAAAAAAAAGATTGGACTGTTTCACAAAAGAGAAGTAAACTCCTATTGCGTCAGGGCCCTTAACATGGAGGTTTATTTGCAGCAAGCCTCACCCTAACAGATACAGATGAGAAGGGGAGATGGGAGAACACTAAGTAAGTAGCTTCACGGTCTTGGAGGAGAAATGGGGTTGAAAGGACTTAGGTGAGGGTGTCAGGGATGTGGTGGTGGTGATGGGGGAGGGGGCGTGAGCAGGGAGGAACTGGAGTGAAAGTCTGAAATAGTATTACTTAAAAGGTATTTAAAAATTAGCACAGGTTATAAACCTCTATCATAATCATGAAACCAGAATCTTTAATTTTTGAAATACTCATAGACTCAGCCATGCAAAGTGGATGTTTCTTCTTTGTACCACTGCATCCTCACAGTTAGAAGTGATGGCCTGGAGCTCTCTGCCTTGTAAGAAGTGATGAATCATTGTGTGACACTGGAGCTTTACTTGTGTCATTTCCTGTATAGTCATAATTCTAATGAGTACAAAACAGAGCAATTCAGAGTTTCCACAAAGAGGGCTAACCTGTGCTTACTGGGGAAGGTAAGATTCTCTCCACCTTAATGCAGTCATATGTCAAAACAGCATTGTCTGATCACTTGTGTACAACCTTCGTTATTTGTCACTCTACCCATGCACCACCTGCATTATCATTTACTAATGTGTTTCTTTACATCTTCTTTACACTAAAACCTTTTTAAATTTAGTCTGGTCCCAAGGAAGAACGTCCGTAAAATCACAGTTGGATGTCCCAGACATATGTTATCCTAGTAAACATTAAAAAAATAGAAACCTACTAATATAGAAAATGTTCTTATCACCCTCTAGAAAAATATTGTGTATTCTACCTTAGAAAACACTGCATGAAAGGATCCAGGAGATGAATTTTCCTCAAAACCAAACAGCTCAGTGTGTGGACCACAGAGGCCTTCCAACAACACTATCATGTTTTTTCTCAGTCCTACCTCGGGGCTGACTTTTCCCTTGGAAACGGTATTCAGTTGTAAGTTGCTATTCAGTGAGAGACTGCTTCCCTGTTCTGAGTCACAGAAAACACTTCAGTGTTCACTGTTCAGTTTCTCTGAGCTCAGAAGTCTTACCCTAAATATCAGACGCACTCCACCCAGTGAAACACATCCACTTGGCCCATATTTGCGGTGACCACGCCACCTGGTTTGTCCAGGATAAGCCAGCTTTACGCCTGTCATCATGTATACTGTCTCCTTCCATTCTCAAAAGTGGCCCAGGGTGAGAAATATACTACATTAGATTCTACCCATAAGCTGTCCCAATTACATTATTCCCTCAGCATCTGATATCTCAAACACGGCGTGCCTGTACTGTTTGAACTTCATCTCTCCTCCCATTCCCCATGAACCTGCTTCTTCAGTATTTGGTGAATGGAACGAACCACTGTCCCCAGATATGCTCAAGCCACACGGGTCAACCTAGGGGTCGGGATTGCAGGAAAAGAAGTTGTTCTATTAGGGGAGGGTAGTGTTTCTTTTTCTTTTTTCTTTTTTTTAGAGTTGCGAGTTGAGTTTATTTGGGGCAAAGTGAGGACTGCAGCCTGGGAGATAGCATCCTAGATAGTTCTGAGAAACTGTTCCAAAGAGGCAGGGGGGATGATTAGCATATATGTATTCTTGGTAAAGGAGGAGTACATGCCATCAAATACATATTTTTGTAGGGGGTTTCTGCTCGTCATGAGGAGCAGATGTCACCCTGTAGGGATTTAGTGCTTTTCTAGATATGAGGAGGTGAAAGGGTTGGGCTCATAAAATCAGCTCCTGAAAATATCTAACTATCTGAAGACCTGTCTGTTCTGCCCATTTTCCACAGCACAGAGTGCCTCATTCCTGGTCTCCACCCTGAATTCCCTTCAGGGGATGTAGCTGCAGCAGCACCTGTGATTTAATCCTTGTAGAGGTAGATGGCCGGTGCCCATGGCAAGTGCCAATTTATAGTTGACAGGGCCCCCTCATGGTCATAAATTCGATCATCCTTTGGGAGGCATTTCATGACCACGTTGGGAGGGTGGTGTTTCTGAGAGGAACTCTCTCTGGTCCTCCGTTCCCCATGAGAGAGGAGAGGAACGTTCTTGGGAGGTTACTGTCCATCAAACTATCAGGATGCCTCCCCAAATCACCCATAGCATTTGGAGGTTTCCAGACTATCCCTGCCCCCTTACAAAGTCAGAGGCTGCTGACCCTCAGTCTGAAAATTTGGGAGCCCTTGGACCAACCCACTGCCCGATACTGCTTGGAGATGATGAATGTGAGAATAAAAGGATGGTGTGATGTGAAAACTCTCAAGTAGTCAACTGCCAAGGAGTAAGGAAGAGGGTTCCTGCTCAGGCTTTGGAACTGGGTCCAAGAGATTAGATAATGGTGGGGGTGAGGCATGCTTGCTAAAGGCAAGAGGGACACGCAGAGGAAGAGGGAACACAGCCATCACCCACTCCTGCAAGGTGCAGCTGGATATGAAGGGCTATGCCGGCCCAGAGCCATCAGCCCCGTTATCGCTACTGATGGCTAAAACATGCGATGTTCAAACTGGAGGAAGACGTGCATGGCCGTGGCAAGCCATGGGAGAGCAGGTCGGGTTTTTCTCTCTCCTGTTGTGTCATCTCCAAGCCAGAGATGTTTGTTCAGCAGCAAAGGGTGTGCGTGACACTTCTTCATCTACATATCAGAGAGGCACGTCCAGTTGGCTGAGATGTTGGCAAGGTAGCCCGTGGTAGGCAGGAAAATGTGCCTCTAAGGATGTCAACATCCTAGTTCCTGGAAACTGTGCATAGGTGTGGGTACATGGCAAAGGGAAATGAGGTTGTAGATGGAATCAAGGCTGTGATCAGCTGATCGTGAGCCATGGAGATGATCCTGGGTGACTCAGGTGGGCCCAGCATAGCAGTGGAAGACGGAGGCAGAAAAAGAGAATCAGAGCGAACTGTGACCTTGGAATAACAGACCAGTCAGAGATGTAAGTCTGATGGCTTTGCAGATGGAGGCGGGGCTGCAGACCAGGGGATAAGGGGGGCCCTTATTTATTTACTTTCTCTTAAAAATGATTTATTTATTTATTTATTTGGCTGCACCGGGTTGAGGCATGCATGCAAGATCTAGTTCTCTGACCAGGGATCGAACCCGGGCCCCCTGCATTGGGAGTGTGGCATCTTAGCCACTGGACCCCTAGGGAAGTCCCTATTTACTTTCTTAAAGGCAGAGTTTTAATTTTAAGTGAGAACATCTTTGAAGTTTCAGCCAATGTGCCTCCTGCCTTGTGCATTTAGACACACCTTCCCTAAGGATACCGAAAAGTAAAAAAAAATCCTTTTTAAAAGCATTTGCTAAAAGCAGACTTTGCAAGCCTAGGATTCTGTCTCCAAAGGATGACTGAATTTCATCTGTCCTAAGACTGCTCTTTTCTTCTTCCCATTTGTAACATCTCTAAAACTAGGACACACTTCACAATTATCAGTGTTAGCCTTGGGTCATGTTTTAGCTGTAGCATTTTTCTTTCCTAGCAGTATTTGAAATCAATGTGAAAATCAATGATGGATTAAATCAGATGAAATAAGAAAATTGATCTATTCTTTCATTTTTTATGAGTGTTATGAAGATGTTATTATTTTATTTAATTTTATTGTATTTTATTATCTTGTTATTATAGCTATCATAACCCTTTCTCTCTTCAAGAGTTTTGCTTTCACTGAGAGACAAAACTGGAATCACGTCTGGTTTTAGCATCAAACCTAATTTTTCCCCCTTGCTTTATTGAGATATACTCAACATATGATATTGTGTAAATTTAAGGCATACAACGTGACGATTAGATACAAGGATATATTGTGAAATGATGACCATAATTAGGTTAGTTAACTCCTCCACTACCTTGCATAATAATGATGAAGATCTTGTTTGTGGTAGAGCATTTAAAATCTACGCTCCTAGAAGCTTTCAAGTATATAATGCAGTTATCATTATTTTTTTTTCTATATGATATACAGCTTTACTTGGGGGGGTATATTCTTTCTGAAAAATTTAAAAACATGTTTTTAATTGACGTATAGTTGATCTACAACGTTTCAGGTGCACAACAAAGTGATTCAGTGACACACACACACACACATTCTTTTTCAGATTCTTTTCCATTATAGGTTACTACAAGATATTGAATATAGTTCCCTGTGCTATACAGTAGGTCCTGATTGTTTATCTATTTTATATATTATACACACTATTATACATTACAGTGTGTATAAAGCAGTATTATTAACTGTAATCAACAGGCTGTACATTTGCTCCCCAGAACTTAGTCATCTTAAAACTGAAAGTTTGTGTCCTTTGACCAACATCTTTAGAAGACGAAAAAGTCAAGGAAACAGATTTTCCCCTAGAAACATCCCAAAAGGAATGCAGCCTTACTGACCCTTTGATTTCAGCCCATATTGGCCTTCTAATCTACAAAACTGTAACATTATTAATGAGTGTTAAGTGAAGACGTTGGTATATATATTTTTCACAACAGCAATGGAAACTCATGCAGACTTCAAGGGGGTCTGAGCAGCCCTGTCACTAGCCATCTGTCCTCCACCGTGGCCAGAGAGCTCCTGCCACCTTCAGACGGATGGCAGCCCTCCGGTGGCCCAGGCCTCGGGGCTGCGGGCTCATTATGGTCAAGGTTTGGTCCTTGTCTCTGCACTGGTCTCCCGGACTGGCCCCTCTCGCCACCGCTCCAGATTCTTCTCCTGACCCTGCCTCTCGCCCACTGCTCTCCAGTGGTGCTGCTCTACTTCCTCCCACACACTGGGGGGTTGCCACCTCCAGCCTGTCCTTGCCTGAAATGGTCCCCCCTCTGCTCTCACAGACGTGCTCACTCGGCCTCTAGATCTGGACCCAGTGTCACCCTTTCAGGAGGTGTAGACATTTTTACATACACATATATATGTGCACATACATACACCTTGCTGAAAAGGCACAGAAGAGGAAGATAGGATATATGTATGAAACTATCGTATAGGATACAGGACATATACACTACACATTGTACAGGATAAATGTAGAATATATATATGAAAATAGGATATCTATATATGTAAAACTGGTATGTAGGATATAGGACATATACGCTACACATGTATAGGATAAATATAGAATATATGTATGAAACTAGAATATCTATATATGTGAAACTATTATATAGGATATAGGACATATATGCTACACATATATAGGATAAATATAGAATACATATATGAAAAATAGGATATTTATATATATGAAACTATTATATAGGATATAGAATGTATATATATGATATATATATATGAAAAGAATATGTAGGAAAATACATATGTATAGGATATATAGAAAAGTGAAAGTACCTCTTCTTTTCCTCCTCTATAAAGGACACTATATAGATGAAACTTTCTATAGGATATAGATAGAGAGGTAGATTATATATAATATACACACATATACATAATATGCATATTAATATGTAAATAAATACTACACAAATAGGATATTTACATAGATATCCTATTTTTCGCCTCCATGAAAGAAACTGTATATGTGAAAACATATAATATATATGAAAGTATATATATAGGATATATATCTGCCTACATATGAAACTATATAACTATACATTATAGGTTATATAGGATATAATATTTATAAGAAAATATCTCCTACGTTCCTCCTCTGTGAAGTATATGTAAGAAACTATATTTGTGAAGAAACATATACAGGATATAGGAGATATACATACATGAAAATAGAATTTCCTGTTTTCCTCTTCAAATCACGAGGGCAGCGCCTTGTTTTGCTCACTGCTGAATCTGTAGCACCTGAACCCTGCCTTCTGTGCATCAGAAACTCAGTATTTGTTGAATGACTTATGTTTATAATTAAGCTCTTCATTACACTAGTTACAAGCATTTCAGTGCAGTTTTAATTTTGCATACCATATGGGAGCCTCCACAATATTTCCTGAACTTTGGGCCTGTGCAGTCTTAATCTGGTTCTGTAAAAAAAAACAAGAAGTATTTCCATGTATAGTGGTGGCCCAAATGCTCATCTCTGGTCTTCACCAATACCTGAGCATTACCTGGGCTGGGCCTCTGTTGCTTCTTATGGTCAGTCTGACTTGTGTCCAGGCCTGCTGGGGAGGCCTGGAATCTGGGATAGATCTCTGAACCCTCTATCCAGATAATTTGTGGTAAGAAATGGTGCTCAGGGATTTGAGGGTCCAAAGAGGGTCTGCATTTGGGATTTGAAACCACACTGATTTTCCTCCTTGACTTTGACTATTGCCTCTAAACTGAGAAATCTAACTCACTAGCTTTACTTGGAAGGGCCCTAAGCTGGGTTTTTATCTTGGTCACAAACACTCATTATGCTCCTGGCACTTTCTTTCCCTCTCTTCTTGGATCAAAGATCATTCCCTCAGGCGAAAGCCAGCAGAAGCTTCTGTAACTCATCCTAATATTAAAGTCAAGACTCTGTGTCAAGCTCTTATAAGACAGAAACCCTCAGTGCCAGGCCCTGAAAGACAAATAATGAAGGAAAAAAAACAAAACAAACTTTTGGCTAAGTATAATCTAAAATTTTGGATTCTACATGTACATTTTTGCCATCCTTTCCTCCCCCTATTAATTTTAACTCTGTAGAAGCAGAAGATAAGGATGTGCTGATGGGTTGGTACTAATTATCTACTGCTATCTTCATTAATGAGAATTTCTGATGGAATCTGGGGTTTGAATCACAGTAGGTGTGTTGTGCACTCAGATACATTTGAAATGTGATGTGTGAGCTGGTAGCCTCATGCCTCATTTTACCAGCAATGGAGGTTTGACTCCTAAATTATCATGCAAAATACTACCATTGTTATGTTGGGTTTCAAAAGAATGATGCCATGGCTCTGTGCCAATGACATGCATCTTGTACATGATACAGTGTTTAAATGCGTTGAGTTAGAGGATTTAAAAGGGCTTAAGACCTACATCTTATGCCTTAATGCACCTGTCGTCGATATGCTTTCCTTTTTCATATAACAATGTACCTGCAGTCATAAAATTATAAGTCAAAGAAATAATTTCCATCACGGAAGCGGAGTGGAATTAGCCAGGCTCACCCTTAAAGGCGGTTTAGAATCCTGGAAGGTACTATGCCTGCAATTTGGGCTTCTGCCACCAGGTGGCGCCCATCAGGAAACCTTTGGCTCATGATGAGCATCTGGCTCCAGGTGTACGTAGATGATGCCTCTTGGCATCTAGGAAACAATACGTCCTAAATCCAAATTTCACAAAGTATGTGTGTTAAGGAAGAGTCAATGTAATGGAAAATACCACGGGAAGGTAATGGACAGGATCTGATACTTTGTGCCTCACTAGACGTTTATCAATGTTCCATGCAAATCTGGGTTTATTCTACCATTGGTTCATCCCACAAACATTTACTTATTAAGTAACTGCTATGTGCCAGCCCTTCAGTTACGTCCAGGAACACAGAAATGAGTCAGACAAGTCCTTAGTCTAAAATGTCTCCAAATCTAACACATAAATAACTGAGGATAACCACATTCCAAGCAGAGTCTCATCTCACCTAAGAGTTAAAGTCTAAAGAAAGGTGCATTCCCCTAGCATGAAAACTACTCTTGAAAATCTTTTAAATTGGGGCTTTTCAGACTGCGAATGTATTGCTTGACTTCTAACGTCCGACTTTTGTCGTTTTGATCTTTAGCATCTTGGAAGGAACAGTATACAATCCTCCTGCACAGTCTAATTGCCTACCCAGTGTCTGAGAAACACTCAGCCCCTGGCTTCTTGTTACCATCTTAGCTGCCAAAGAACCCTAATTAGCTGTCACAGCTCTTCCTTCATGTAGGAAACAGAAAATATGGAGGAGTAGCAATGGAGCTGGATCCCTTTCCTCCTGACCTTGCCCTTGCATCCAAGATATTATTATCTCTACAGCCACTCTCACATCTTTACTCTTTTCTGAACTGGACTAGCAGAGCCAGTTTAATACAATTCTGATGATTCTCCATCAACTCAATATCTAGCATCAATTGGAACTCCTGCGTGTTTTCTTTTCATCCTAGGGAAAGTTCCTACTCAACATCCTTTAAATGACCTCGCTTTTTCATAAAAAGCTTCAGGGAAATTCCACTGCACAATGAATATATAGGGGTCTCCACACTCCAAAGAGGAGATGGCTGAGCAATTTATTAATTTTTTTCCTACTGAAGGGAAGTTTCCCTTGGATAGAAGAATTTCCCATGTCACAACGAAGAGAGATGGAGCTCTTCTCCCTGGTCCACTTTGTGACTTTGTAGGTAAGACGCTTCCTTTCAACAGCTATTGATAAGGTGGCAGGCATTGCTCTAGGCAATGGGAAATCAGCAACGGTCAAACCAACAAGGCCCTGGCCTCATAAGGGTGGATAGTGAACAGTTAAACAAGGTCATGGTGATAAGCTCCAGGAAGAAAAATAAACCAGGGAAGGGGGATGGGGGTGTTTCCATGTGGACTGGGGACTCTGGAGCTAAGACCTGAAGGAAGTGAGGGGGTGAGCTGTGTGTGCATCTGGTAGAAGAGACAGCAGATAGGTGGAGGTCTTGAGGCAGAAGCATGCCTGTTGAGGTCCCTGGAACCTCCAGCGAGTCAGGAAATGAGGTCAGGTGGTGAGGGTGTACGAGGGAGGACTGGGATACTGGATGGTCTTAGTGGCAACTGTAAGGCATTTGGCTTTTTTGGGGGGTGGGGAGCTGCATTCGGTCTTCATTGTTGCATGTGGGCTTTCTCTTGTGGTGAGCAGAGACTATTCTTTGCTGCGGTGCAGGGGCTTCTCATTGCAGTGACTTCTCTTGTTGTGGAGCAGGGCTCTAGGCACGTGGGCTCCAGTAGTGGCAGCACGTGGGCTCATTAGTTGTGGCACATAGGCTCTGCAGTGCAGGTTCAGTAGCTGTGGCATACAGGCTTAGTTGCTCCATGCATGTGGGATCTTCCCAGCCCAGGGATCGAACCCATGTCCCCTGCATTGGCAGGTGGATTCTTAACCACTGCTCCACCAGCGAAGTCCCTTTAGCTTTCATTTTGAGAAGATGGAGAAGACACAGGAAGATTTTGAGTGGAGAAGTGATGTGATGTGACTCATTTCTATAGGAATACTTTCACTGATGGGTTGAGAATAGTTTTTTGTTTTGTTTTGTTTTTTTATTATTTTTTGGGGGGTACACCAGGTTCAATCATCTGTTTTTATACACATATCCCCATATTCCCTCCCTTCCTTGACTCCCCCACCCTCGAGTCCCCCCCACCCTCCCCGCCCCAGTCCTCTAAGGCATCTTCCATCCTCGAGTTGGACTCCCTTTGTTATACAACAACTTCCCACTGACTATTTTACAGTTGGTAGTATATATATGTCTGTGCTACTCTCTCGCTTCGTCTCAGTTTCCCCTTCACCCCCCGCCCCCTCCCATACCTCGAGTTCTCCAGTCCATTCTCTGTATCTGCATCCTTGTTCTTGTCACTGAGTTCATCAGTACCATTTTTAGATTCCGTATATGTGAGTTAGCATACAATATTTGTCCTTCTCTTTCTGACTTACTTCACCCTGTATGACAGATTGTAGTTCTATCCACCTCATTACATATAGCTCCATCTCATCCCTTTTTATAGCTGAGTAATATTCCATTGTATATATATGCCACATCTTCTGTATCCATTCATTTGTTGATGGGCATTTAGGTTGTTTCCATGTCCTGGCTATTGTAAATAGTGCTGCAATAAACATTATGGTACAAGTTTCTTTTGGGATTATGGTTTTCCTTGGGTATATGCCCAGTAGAGGGATTACTGGATCATATGGTAGTTCTATTTGCAGTTTTTTAAGGAACCTCCAAATTGTTTTCCATAGTGGCTGTACCAACTTACAGTCCCACCAACAGTGCAGGAGAGTTCCCTTTTCTCCACACCCTCTCCAATATTTGTGGTTTCCAGACTTTGTGATGATGGCCATTCTGATTGGTGTGAGGTGATACCTCATTGTGGCTTTGATTTGCATTTCTCTGATGATGAGTGAGGTTGAGCATCTTTTCATGTGTTTGTTGGCCATCTGTATGTCTTCTTTGGAGAAATGTCTATTTAGGTCTTCTGCCCATTTGTGGATTGGGTCATTTGCTTTTTTGGTATTAAGCTGCATGAGCTGCTTGTATATTTTGGAGGTTAAACCTTTGTCCGTTGTTTCATAGGCAATTATTTTTTCCCATTCTGAGGGTTGCCTTTTAGTCTTGTTTATGGTTCCTTTTGCTGTGCAAAAGCTTTTAAGTTTCATGAGGTCCCATTTGTTTATTCTTGATTTTATTTCCATGATTCGAGGAGGTGGGTCAAAAAGGATCTTGCTTTGATGGATGTCATAGAGTGTTCTGCCTATGTTTTCCTCTAGGAGTTTGATAGTGTCTGGCCTTACATGTAGGTCTTTAATCCATTTGGTGTTTATTTTTGTGTATGGTGTTAGGAAGTGTTCTAATTTCATTCTTTGACATGTTGCTGTCCAATTTTCCCAGCACCACTTATTGAAGAGGCTGTCTTTTTTCCATTGTATACTCGTGCCTCCTTTGTCAAAGATAAGGTGCCCATATGTGTTTGGGCTTACCTCTGAGTTCTCTATTCTATTCCATTGATCTTCCTTTCTATTTTTGTGCCAGTACCATACTGTCTTGATCACTATGGCCTTGTAGTATAGTCTGAAGTCAGGAAGCCTGATTCCACCAACTCCATTTTTCCTTCTCAGGATGGCTTTGGCTATTCGGGGTCTTTTGCGTTTCCATACAAATCATAAGATTTCTTGCTCTAGTTCTGTGAAAAATGCCATTGGTAATTTGATGGGGATTGCATTGAATCTGTAAATTGCTTTGGGTAGTACAGTCATTTTCACAATGTTGATTCTTCCAATCCAGGAACATGGTATGTCTCTCCATCTGTTTGTGTCGTCTTTGATTTCTTTCATCAATGTCTTAAAGTTTTCTGCATACAGGTCTTTTGCCTCCTTAGGCAGGTTTATTCCTAGGTATTTTATTCTTTTGGTTGCGATGGTGAATGGGAGAGTTTCCTTAATTTCTCTTTCTGCTCTTCCGTTGTTAGTGTATAGGAATGCAAGAGATTTCTGTGCATTAATTTTGTATCCTGCTACTTTACTAAACTCATCAATGAGTGCTAGCAGTTTTCTGGTAGAGTCTTTAGGGTTTTCTATATATAATATCATGTCATCTGCAAAGAGTGACAATTTTACTTCTTCTTTTCCAAATTGGATTCCTTTGATTTCTTTTTCTTCTCTGATTGCTGTGGCTAAAACTTCCAAAACTATGTTGAATAATAGTGGTGAGAGTGGACACCCTTGTCTTGTTCCTGTTCTTAGAGGGAATTCTTCCAGTTTTTCTCCATTGAGAACGATGTTGGCTTTTGGTTTCTCATATATGGCTTTTATTATGTTGAGGTAATTTCCTTCTATGCCCATTTTCTGGAGAGATTTTATCATAAATGGATGTTGAACTTTGTCAAAAGCTTTTTCTGCATCTATTGAAATGATCATATGGTTTTTATCCTTCAAGTTGTTGATATGATGTATCACGTTGATTGATTTGCGTATATTGAAGAATCCTTGCATCCCAGGGATAAACCCCACTTGATCGTGGTGTATGATTTTTTTAATGTGCTGTTGGAGTCTGTTAGCTAGTATTTTGTTGAGGATTTTTGCATCTATATTCATCAGTGATAATGGTCTGTAGTTTTCTTTTTTTGTGACATCTTTGCCTGGTTTTGGTATCAGGGTGATGGTAGCCTCGTAGAATGAGTTTGGGAGTGCTCTGCCTTCTGCAATATTTTGGAAGAGTTTGAGAAGGATAGGTGTTAACTCTTCTTGAAATGTTTGATAGAATTCGCCCATGAACCCATCTAGTCCTGGGCTTTTGTGTGTTGGGAGATTTTTAATCACTGCCTCAATTTCCATACTTGTGATTGGTCTGTTCATGGTTTCTATTTCTTCCTGGTTCAGTCTTGGAAGATTGTATTTTTCTAAGAATGTATCCATTTCTTCCAGGTTATCCAACTGATTGGCATATAGTTGCTTGTAGTAGCCTCTCATGATCTTTTGTATTTCGGAGGTGTCCGTTGTTACTTCTCCTTTTTCATTAATTCTGTTGATTTGCATCTTCTCCCTTTTTTTCTTGATGAGTCTGGCTAATGGTTTATCAATTTTCTTAATCTTCGCAAAGAACCAGCTTTTAGTTTTATTTATTTTTCTTATGGTTTCTTTCCTTTCTTTTTCATTTATTTCTGCTCTGATCTTTATGATTTCTTTCCTTCTGCTCACTTTGGGGTTTCTTTGTTCTTCTTTCTCTAGTTGTTTGAGGTGTAAGGTTAGGTTGTTTATTCGATCATTTTCTTGTTTCTAAGGTAGGACTGTATTGCTATAAACTTCCCTCTCAGAACTGCTTTTGCTGCGTCCCATAGGTTTTGGGTTGTTTTGTTTTCGTTGTCATTTGTTTCTAGATATTTTTTGATTTCCTCTTTGATTTCTTTAGTGATTCCTTGGTTGTTTAAGAGTGAATTGTTTAGCCTCCATGTGTTTGTATTTTTTGCAGTTTTTTCCTGTAATTGATATCTAGTCTCATGGCGTTGTAGTCTGAGAAGATGCTTGATATGATTTCAATTTTCTTGAATTTGCTGAGGTTTGATTTGTGACCCAAGATGTGATCTATCCTGGAAAATGTTCCGTGTGCACTTGAGAAGAAAGTGTAGTCTGTCGTTTTTGGATGGAATGTCCTATAAATATCAATGAAGTCGAGATGGTCTAATGTGTCATTTAAAGCTTGTGTGTCTTTATTTATTTTCTGTTTGGATGATCTGTCCATTGATGTAAGTGGGGTGTTCAAGTCTCCCACTATTATTGTGTTACTGTCGATGTCCCCTTTTATAGCTGTTAGCATTTGCCTTATGTATTGAGGTGCTCCTATATTGGGGGCATAGTTATTTACCATTGTGATATGTTCTTCTTGAATGGATCCCTTGATCATTATGTAGTGTCCTTCCTTGTCTCTTGTAATAGTCTTTACTTTCAAGTCTCATTTGTCTGATATGAGTATTGCTACTCCAGCTTTCTTTTGACTTCCATTTGCATGGAATATCTTTTTCCATCCCTTCACTTTCAGTCTATATGTGAGAATAGTTTTTGGGGTGGAAGACAAAGCCAAGAGCAGTAACACTGCTTGTGGAAGCTTGTGGAAAGTTCATTTTACCGTCTAACTTTGACCCCCCACTTATTAAGTTCTAAATTAAACTTGGAAAGATTTTATGCAGATATTTCTGAAGTTAAGAATGTAGCTAAAAGGTAAATTGCTGCTTATAAAATAAATATACAAGTGATCAAAGTGGCTCTAATAGGTTGATTTCCCAGCATGATGCAGAATCAAATCTGTCATAAGAATGTTATATCCTTTTTATGACTGAAGAAACTGAGGAGCAGAGAGTTTAAATATCCAGGCCCAGTTCTTATTTATAAATATCAGAGCCAGGATTTAAACCCAGGCAATTTGACACCAGAGCCCAAACTCTTAAGCACCATGTGTACTCTTTTTGTATAGCAATAGTCACGTAGGATATGACATTGGCTGCACCTTTAGATTGGACATATGCTGCTCAGTTTGCTGCAGTCCTCACTACTCCATATTGTCTTTACACATTTAAGTTATTGTGTGCATCTTGTATTCTGAGGTTATGATCTCTGGTCTAAATGTTCTCCAAGATCCTTTATGTAAATTCTCTATAAGTGAGGTGGCATGGCGAGGTTATGTTGTTTCTTTTTAGGTCAAAGATGACAAAGAGGTTTCATCTCTTATACCTGTGATTGATGGTGTTGAGAAGGATTGCCAGAAATGTCTGCGCAGAATGGAAAGATGTGCTGTATATTTGACTGCTGAAGTTGAATATTTTGTGTGAGGTACGTTCGCTGATGCTGCTCTTGGCTAACCCAGGATGGAAGGCAAGGCTGGCTTGCCCTCTCTGACCTGCTTTCAACCTGCTTTATCCCATTTCCCCCATTTTCCCAGGAGGCAGAATCTCTGCTTGGCTTGATTTTGACTCTCAAAGAGGAAACTGATCCAAGCAAGTTCATTCTGACAAAATTTTCAGGAATGGATATATACAGCCTCTCCTGGAACTATGTTCAGTTTGACCAAGGAGTGCAGGAATAATTAATGCTTCGCCTGGTGGTATAATGTCTTGTTGGAGGGACTGCAAGTGTCCATGCATGGAGGAGTTATTTTTGGCTGGGAGTGTGGGCTCCCATGTGCCATGGTAAATGATCACCCACGGAGGAAAGGCTTGCTCAGAGTCCTTGTACAGAGGTGGGCCAACTTTTTCTGTAAAGAAATGGATGGGAAGTATTCTTGGCTTTGCGGGCCATGCAATCCTTCTCACAGCCACTCAACTCTGCCACAGCAGTGCTAAAGCAGCCACGGAGAGTAATAAATGGATGGGTATTCCCAACTCGTTACCATGGCAGCCATAGTTTGCCAATCCCTGTCCTGAATGATGAGTGATAAAAGTAAAAACAAAACAGGCCTTGGAAATGGGTACCATGATGATGCCTTCATTTAAAAATCTGTATGGGGACATCCCTGGTGGTACAGTGGTTAAGAATCTGCCTGCCAATGCAGGGGACACGGGTTTGAGCCCTGGTCTGGGAAGATCCCGCATGCCCTAGAACAACTAAGCCCATGAGCCACAACTACTGAGCCCATGTGCCACAACTAATGAAGCCCATGTGCCTAGAGCCCATGCTCTGCAACAAGAGAAGCCATGGCAATGAGGAGCCTGTGCACCATAATGAAGAGTAGCCCCCGCTTGCCACAACTAGAGAAAGCTTGTGCACAGCAACAAAGACCCAATGCAGTCAATAAATAAATAAATAAATAAATACATTTATTAAAAATTAAAATAAAACTCTGTGTGTTCATAGCAGCGTTATTCACAATAGCCAAAAGGTGAAGGCAACCCAACTGTCCATCAATAGATAAATAGATAAACAAAGTGTGGTCTGTCCTTACAATGGAATATGATTCATCCTTGAAAAGGAAGGAAATTTTGACCCGTGCTCCAGCATGGATGAACCTTGAGGATGTTACACTCAGTGAAATAAGTCAGACACAAAGGACAAATACTGTATGATTCCACTTATATGAAGTATCTAAAGTGGTCAGATTCATAGAGACAGAAACTAGACTAGAGGCTACCAGGGTCAGGGAGAGGGGGGAATTAGTGTTTAATGGGGACTTAGTGTTTAAGTGGGTACCAAATTTCAGTTTTGCAAGATGAAGGAGCTCCACAGATGGATGGTGGTGATGGTTGCACAACAGTGTGAATGTCTGTAATGCTACTGCCCTGAACACTTAGAAATGCTTAAGATGGTAATCTGATGTTATATGTATTTTGCCACACACACACAAAAACCTCTCAGTGCCTCAATTTCCTCATCTGAACTGTAAGGATAAAAATAATACTATTTCTTAGGGTTGTTGTGAAGATTAAAGAAATGCTCACCTGCTGGGTAACCCAATACAGAGAGAATCACTGCTGTTTCTATTATTATTACTGGTATAGTGCTTCTCTCTACATTTAACCTGTGTCATGAATCAAGACCTACTAACAATTCTGAAATGATGCTTTATATGTTAGAAACTGACAGATGGGTAG
Organism: Hippopotamus amphibius kiboko; assembly: GCF_030028045.1. NCBI lineage: Eukaryota > Metazoa > Chordata > Mammalia > Artiodactyla > Hippopotamidae > Hippopotamus > Hippopotamus amphibius. The sequence goes on from NC_080193.1 coordinate 24,586,376, forward strand.
AGAAGAAGAGAATTAGGATGTGAAAGCTAGGTCTATGTTTGAGGAAGATAGATATTGTTTTCTCTTAACTAACACATTTATTTTCAATCAAGCAATAAAAATTCTGACACTAGTAAGTCAATTTCAGGGAAGGAAGAGTGTTATTTGGTGTCTAAGTAGGATGCTGTGATAAGAAAAGATAGAACCAGATATACGCACAGAATTGATGTCATACAGCCTACAGGCTCTTTTTCTGCCTCTGATACCCACTAGGATCTCCACTGATGGCAGGGGGACAAATACGGATCCAGTCCCTGCATCTAGCAAGTGGCTTCACCCCCTCTGTAGCTATAGATTCTATTCCAATATGAGAGATTTATTTAAAAAATAACCACCATACAACCTACATGTCCATAAAAGAATGAAATAATGCCATTTGCAGCAACATGGATGGACCTAGAGATTATCATACTAAGTAAAGTCAGTCAGACAGAGAAAGACAAATATCATGATATAGCTTATATGTAGAATCTAAAAAAAATGGTACAGATGAGCTTATATACAAAACATAAACAGACTCATAGACCCACAGCAAACAAACTTATGGTTACCAAAGGAGAAAGGCGTGGGGAAAGATAAATTAGGGTTTGGGATTAACATACACACTACTATATACAAAATAGATAAACAACAAGAATCTACTGCATAGCACAAGGAACTATACTTGATATTTTATAATAATCTACAAGGGAAAAGAATCTGAAAAAATATATATGTATATGTATAATTGAATCATTTTGCTGTATACCTGAAACTAACACAACATTGTAAATCACCTATATCTCAATAAAGAAAAAATTAAAAAAAGAACAAATGCTAAAAAAATGATATTGAGGAAACCAAAACAGTAAATAACCATGCAATGTCTTCAAGATGGGTTGAAGAAAGGGTCTACTGAGAGGTTATTCTAACCTAACATCCCCGCTGAACAAAAGAGCTCAAGAGATATGTGTTCCCCAAATAAAAAGTGAGTCCCAGGTATCAGTGCCTGAAAGGCATCCTGGGTCTGCTTGGAGGATGACAGTGTCATGCGTCTGACCTGCTTCCCTGGAACAGTTCCCCTGTAGGTGACACAGGAGAAGTCCGCAAAGGAGGCAGCATGGATGAGTGAAAAGGCATAATCCCTGCAATTTCCTGATTCCTTGGCTCGGTGCTTAAGAAGCCACTTGGCTAACCTCTCCGGGAGGGGACAAAAACGCTGAAATGAAGTAAAGGATCAGCAGACTGAGAAAAAAAAAAAGAGAGAGAGAGACAGACTCATAAGGATGCTATCTCTGCAACAGGTCGGGTGATGGGAAGTGCAGCCGGAGTCCTGAAAGCGGGCTGAATAGCGGCGTGCGGGCTCCACACTGCACACCCCCCACCCCTCAGGAGCAGGGCCACCGCAAGGACAAGCCACAGCCTGCAGGCTCCGGCACAGAGCCCCGCTGGGGAGGCTGTCTCTGCTTCTCCTCTCTTCTCTTCCCTGGGTTGTTAAGTGTCTCACTGCAGCCCTGAAATCACCCTCCTCCCCCTGGCGGCTACTCTGGCAGGAACACTTCTGCCTGGACCAGCCTTGGGAGAACATGCCTGGCTTGCTAACGCCCAGTTTCCAACCCGTGTGTGTCTCTGTTTGGAGAAGTGGCATGGACCCTGATGCTCCTGGATTATTATAAGAGGATGAAGCAGGCTCACTGAGTCCAGCTGTGATAAGCAAGGGCTGACCTCCCTTCACTGGCATCAGAGGACAGTTCTGCTATTTGGGGAAGGTACTTGTCTTTTTAGGAGCTGTTAATGAACACTTTAAAAACAACTCAGCAAAAAAGAAACCCTCCTACACTGTTGGTGGGAATGTAAATTGTTGCAGCCACTATTGGAGAACAGGATGGAGGTTCCTTAAAAAACTAAAAATAGAGCTACCATATGATCTAGCAATCCCACTCCTGGGCATTTATCCGGAGAAAACTTTAATTTGAAAATATCCATGTACCTGAATGTTCACAGTAGCATCATTTACAGTAGCCAAGGCATGGAAGCAACCTCAGTCTCCATCGACAGAGGAATGGACAAAGAAGATGTGGTTCATATATACAGTGGAATATTATTCAGCCACTAAAAAGAATGAAATAATGCCATTTGCAGCAACATGGATGAATGTAGAGATTATCATACTAAATGAAAGTCAAATATCATATGGTATCACTTATATGTGTAATCTAAAATATGATACAAATACACTTATTTACAAAACAGAAAAAGACTCTATGTCAGAAAAAGACATAGAAAACAAACTTATGGTTACCAAAGGGGGAAAGGGGTGGGGGGTAGGGATAAATTAGGCTTTTGGGATCAACAGATACAACCTACTATATATAAAATAGATAAACAAGGTCCTACTGTATAGCACAGGGAACCTTATTCAATATCTTGTAATAAACTATAATGGGCAAGAATCTGAAAAAGCATATATATATATATATATATATATATATATATATATATATATGTAAACCAACTATATTTTAATTAAAAAAAAAACCAAACCAACTCAGCATGCATGTCAGGAGTGATACTTGAGTCCAAATCCATCTGCTTTGCTGTGTGAGAAGTGTAGTTGGCCTTGCAACAGAGCAGCTGCCCACAGGGCAGCTTTAGGGGCTCCTAAGTGTCCCTGACCCCCACCGCTCTGCCCATCTTAAGTGGCTGTAGGGGTGTGTGTGCTGCTTCTGGTGCTGGGAGCCCACCGCCCCACTCTGTGGTGAGAGACACAGAGCTCCCTGATCCCCTCCCCACTACCCCTCCTCTTTTTCAGTTCATGTGCTTTGAGATGATGTAGGCTTTGGGCAATCAGTGTTAGGGTGCCTGGGCTTCAAGGATGAAGAGGTCCTACCAGAGCACAGCCTCGGATTTATACAGGACTGGCCTAGAAGGCATGTACCCTTTTCTCTTGGATTTGAGCCAGTTCTGGGGCATCCACGTTGCTCCCACAAAGGCAGCCTCTGTGAGAATGAAACTCATACAGAAGAAAGTATGGCTATAGGTGAGGGGGGTGAGGGGGGGAGAAACAGAGAGAGAGAGAAAACATTCTCGTGGTATCTCTTGAGGTTCCGAATAAAACCCCTGTAAACTAGCTCCGACTGAACTTTTCAACTACCTCAACCACACATTATTATTTTTTTTTATAAACTTATGCCAGTGTGGGTGGGCTTTCCTGTTATTTCCAAGCCCTAAGAATCACAATGGATATTCTCATCAATATCTGAAATCTATCCATGAGGGATCCGCTGCCTTCTTAAGAACCCAGCATCCTTGGGAGGCATAAGGTAACATGCCTTCACGTAATTTATGATTCAGTGTGAATAAGTCTTCCAGTGGATTTCCCGAGAGGAGGTTTTAATATGGGTAGAGGAGAACACTACAACTTATTGGGCCTCTGGCTGGGAAAGGAAGAGAAAGCAAATAAAAAGAAAAAGATGAGGGGGGCAGGGGAGACGGGCTTTAAAGACAGACCTGCTGCTCAGAGGTTTCCCAGAAGCCTCAGAACAGGTGTTGGGATGCTTCTCCAAGGATCCCTTGGCTTTCTTTCTCAAGGGCCTCTGAATGACACCAAAACATTATCTACACCAAGTGATTCTCTTTCAACACCTGTGATTCATAGAGCAGCATGGTGACAGCTGTGTAGGCTGTGGGTTTTGATTTTTAAGTTGTGCATCAGGCAGTGAGGCCTGTGGATAGATATGAAATTGAATTCAGGGAAGTTTTCTACTTTTCTTGAGTCTCTCCATTTCTGACAGTGATTTCATGACTCCCAAGATGACCCAAGTCATTCTGAACTCTTTAGGCCACAAATATCAATAGGGACTTCTTTGCAGACTGGTATTATAAGATTAACACAAATTGCTCTGCACAAAATGGGTCCATTCCCTCCTGTTTAGGGGATGGTGTGGTGGGAGTCAAGCACTCGAGCAGTGATTTTTCTGCATAGTGATGCTGGCTTCCTCTGATGTTTCTGACTCCCTGGCAGGCTCCTTTCTCAAGGGGAACCCTAATAACTCCAGCACAGCCTCTCAGGGATAAGGAATAAGAACAAAAGGAGATAAAATGCTTCTCTTGGATGAGTTCCAGCCAAAGTCTCAGGACAGCTTCTAATTGGCTAGGATTGGATACTGTGTGTTTCCCTGAGCCAATGCCAGTGTCTGGAGGGATGTAGTGCTTTGATTGGTCACTGTAGGTCACATGGCCATTGGAAGCTGGGATGGACATGATACCATTTAAATTGCATGGATTTCAAATAAATGAGCCATGGGTATGAAATACCCACTGTGGGAATACAGTCAATAACTATGTATAATCTATTTGTGTTGTGACAGATTGTAACTAGATATTGTGGTGATCATTTTGAAATGTATAGAAATATCAAATCAACTAGGCTGTGTATCAGGAACTAACACAGTGATGTAGGTCAATTATACTCCACAACCAACCAACCAAACAAACAAAAGAGATCAGATTTGTGGTTACCAGAGGCAAGGGGGAATTGGTTAAGGCAACCATAGGTACAAACCCCTAGTTATAAGATAAATAGGTACTAGGGATGTGATGTACAACATAATAGATAGAAGTAACACCGCTGTATGTTATACATGAAAGTTGTTAAGAGAGTAAATCCTAAGAGTTATCACAAGAAAAAAATTTTTCTATTCCTTTAATTATGTATCTATAGAAAGTGATGAGTGTTTACTAAAAGTATTGTGATAATCATTTCATAATGTATGTAAGTCAAATCATTCTGCTGAACACCTTAAACTTATACAGTGCTCTATGTCAGTTATATCTCAATAGAACTGGAAGAAAAAAGTAAAATTAGGGCTTCCCTGGTGGTACAGTGGTTAAGAACCCACCTGCCAATGCAGGGGACATGGGTTCAAGCCCTGGTCTGGGAAGATCCCACGTGTCTCGGAGCAACTAAACCCGTGCGCCACAACTACTGAGCCCACATGCTGCAACTACGAAAGCCTGTGTGCCTAGAGCCCATGCTCCACAACAAGAGCAGCCACCATAATGAGAAGCCTGAGCAACACAACAAAGAGTAGCCCTTGCTCGCTGCAACTAGAGAAAGCCCAAGTGCAGCAATGAAGACCCAACACAGCCAGTAAATAAAAAATTAAATTAAATTTAAAAATTAATTAAATTAAAAAATTAAAAGAAAAGAATTTTGAAAAAGAAAGAAAAGTTTGCATAAATTTACTGCAAAAATGTGGAGGAATTTCCTGGAGAAAACCAAGTTATTGTTATCAGAAAAAGGGCAAATGAAAGCTGGAGAGACAAAGCATACATGTCCACGAATCAGCAGTGCTTCCTTAAAGCTGCACAACCAAGAAGAAACACACAATGGATGATATATCTAATTCATAATAAATAACCTACAAATAGAATTTCTGGAATATAAAATGACATGCAACCCAGAAGCTGATACAAGTTTAGGTAATAGACCTCCTGGGGGTATTTGTGGTTTCTGAGATCTTTCTCTTCTGCAGGTTCACCTTCATAGTTTCCTTAGTGCCTTCCTGGGGCCGTGATGGAGAGGATCCTCAATAAATGATAAACTAGATCGAATGGCATATGGTTTCAGAGATAAGAAATAGCAACATGGGGCAGACATCACAGAAGACTTCATGGAAGAAGCACATCTTCAACAGGATCTTAAAAAGTAGGACCATTGCATGGGTCAGAGCAAGCTGGTCAATGCTCTCTTGGTAGAACTTCCCAATCATGGTCAATAAATGCTTGCTGGAGGAAATAACAATAAAATTAAGTAAACCACCCTTCTGGTTAAACTCTTACAGTGATTATCTTCCACCTGCAGGACTAAAACCCTTAAACTGGCTTCCATGGCTCTCCCACATCTGGGTTAGACTCACCCCTCCAACTACATGTCTTCACATGTCAGCTTGTGATGTTTGACTAATGACATGAGGCCCAGTTTCCTTATTTTTTGAAAGAGGATCTTGCCTGCCTCTAGAAGTCAAGACCATCACTGTGGCTGGCATGTAGTAAATGCTTCAGCGGGGAGAGTTATTTTTATCATTATCATAAACAACCATCCTCCCACATTCAAGCCATGCTGAGCTACAGTAGTTTTCCAAACATCCCGTGATCACTCACACTTCTGTCCACTATCTTACTTTGGAGTCTCTTGAAAGCAGAGCCTGAGACAAGGATTAGGTGCAGGCAGGAAAGTGGTTCATGGCAGCAGATGTGAGGGAGGTAAGGAAGACAAGGAAAGGAAGGAGGGAACACAACAAAAGGTGTATTGTTGATTTGGTTGCCCTGGGAGCACCTTGAACTCAGCCCTGCTGGGGGCCTCTGAGGAGCTGCATGGAAGACACAGGCGTTCAGTAGGATGGAGACAGTGGCTGCTATACGGGTATAGGGTTGCCCTGGGGATGCTCACTTCCCAGAAGGACTGAGAAAGCTCTCCCAGATTTGGAAATATCCCCAAGACAGATAAGCTGAGAGACTCACGGGGCACTAGAGGTGGGATACCTCCAGAGCATGTACAAGAACTTTCTACTTCAGTTACAGCTGAAATCACAGGGGGGCCAAGGTAATGTGGCCACACGGTGCCAAGACCACCTCTGACCACCTTCTTTCATGCTGTTTCCTCTGCTTGCCATGTCCTTTCATGTTTTTTTTAGAAAAATTTTTTATTGAAGTATAGTTGATTTACAATGTTTCAGGCATACAGCAAAGTGATTCAGATATTTACACACATATATATTCTTTCCCATTATAGGTTATTACAAGATATTGAATATAGTTCCCTAAGCTATACAGTAAGTCCTTGTTGGTTATCTTATGTATTTTTTCTTAATTTTTATTGGAATATGGTTGCTTTCCAATGTTGTGTTAGCCTCCACTGCACGACAAAATAAATCAGTCATAAACATAGAGATATCCCCTCCCTTTTGGACTTCCCTCCCATTTAGGTCACCACAGTGCATTAGGTAGAGTTCCCTGTGCTATATAGTATGTTCCCATTAGTTGTCTATTTTATACGTAGTATCAGTAATGTATATGCATCAATCTCAGTCTCCCAGTTCCTCCCTTCCCACTGCTTTCCCCCTTGGTATCCCTACATTTTTTCTCTATGTCTATGTCTCTACTTCTGCTTTGCAAATAAGATCATCTATACCATTTTTCTATGCAAATGAGTCAAAAATTATCCGCACTCTGGTTTTATTAAAACTTCCATAGATTCTACAGCCAGAGTGTGGGTAATTTTTGACTCACCCTTGTAGATTCCACATATACGCGTTACTATACACTATTTGCTTTTCTCTTTCTGACTTACTTCAGTATGTATGACACTCTCTAGGTCCATCCACGTCTCTACAAATCATGCCTTTTTTAATTTAGCCACTTGGATGCACATTCATATTTCATGTCTTAATTGAAGTATTTCCCCCGAGAGCCCTTTCACAATTCAGTTATACACTTTCTCTTCAGCCTTCCTTGTTCATTACTGCACTGTTCACTCATTCATCCCACAAACATCTGCTGAGTACCTGCTACACGCCTGGCATTGTCATAAACGATGGGGATACAGCAGCGAATGAAGGGGACCAAGGTAGCACCGCCCTCATGGAGTTAACATCCAGGTGAGACAGTGTGACTATAAATAAAATGAAAATTTTAAATATATAACATACTTGAAGATATATAAATATACATAATGAACAATTATATAGACTAGACTATAAACAGATGACATATATGAATAAATATGATGGGTGAAGAGTAAGCCGGGATGGGGAAAGGCAGAGCTGTGTGAAGATGTTACAAATCTTATTCAGGAAAGGCTTTGGCAAGAAGACAAAGGAGGGAGGAAGCCGGGCAGCCATAGAGGGCAAGAGAGTTAGAGGATGGAGGAGGAGGGACTTCCCTGGTGGTCCAGTGGGTAAGACTCCACGCTCCCAATGCAGGGGGCCCTGGTTTGATCCCTGGTTGGGGAACTAGAGCCCACATGCTGCAACTAAGAGCCCACATGCAGCAACTAAGACCCAGCACAACTAAAATAAACCAACCAACAAACTTAACCTTAAAAAAAAAAAGATGGGGGAAGAAACAAATGTATGGATACCAAAGGGGAAAGAGAGGGTGAGATAAATTGGGAGATTGGGATTGACACATTTACATTATTGATACTATGTATAAAATAGACAACTGATGGGAACACACTGTACAGCACAGGGAACTCTACTTAATGCACTGTGATGTCCTAAATGTGAAAGAAATCTAAAAGGGAGGGGATATACGTACATGTATGGCTGATTCGTTTTGCTGTGCAGTAGAAGCTAACACAACATTGTAAAGCAAGTATACGCCAATAAAAATTAATTTTAAAAAAAGAAGATGGGGGAGGAGAGAGCCTGTCTGAACAGCTAGAGGAAAAGCAAAGTCTCCAGGGTGGCTGGAACAGAGGTGGCAAGAGGAAACATGACAAGAGTGAAGTCAGAGTTGAGGCAAGCGAGGCCGGGTGGGCTGTATTTCCCCTGTCCTTGTAAACACTTTGGCTTTTCCTTTGAGACAGAAGGAAGCCAGTGGATGGTTCTGAGCTGAGGATTGACATCACCAGGTTCACACCTAGATCATCCTGGCTGCTGCATGTGGCCAAGGTGGCCACTGGGAAACCAACGAGAAGGTCATTGCTTTGACCAAGGAGAGTTACGGTGGCTTAGGCTGGGGTGGTGGCAGGACATGGTGGGGAAGGGTTGGCTCCCGGGTGTGTTTAGAAAGCACTGCCAGCAGGATTTGCTGAAGGACTGGATGCCGGGAGAGAGAGAACGAGAAATCCAGGATGTGCTGAGGTACTGCTCTGAGACGCTGGAAGGATGGAGGTGCCATGTACTGATGTGAAGGGGCTTCTGGAATAGGCAGGCGGCGGGGTGTTATGTAATGTGTCACACGGCTCCGTTGTTTCTTCACATCTCTGCCTTCTCTCTGAGCAACTAAGGACAGGGACGTGCCTCTAATTTGTGGTCCCAACATCTGAAACGGAACCCAGTGCTTAGCGGCGATTCAATCTGTGTTTGTCTACTGCCTTCTCGCGGGTGGAAACTCACCCAGTGGTTCATGTAGGGGCAGAGAGGTCCCGCGGTCCCTGTGCAGACCAGGCAGGAAGGCTGGTGGGCTCTGACTAACCCAGGAACCACAAAGATGGGAGTCCTCCCCTCCCCCGTGTGCGCCCGTCGCCAGCCTGGGGTGTTTGCTGGGAGGCTGGCTCAGAGGAGGTGCTGGGATGCCTTTGCCTCCAGGGTGGGTGGTGGCGGCATGACAAGCCCTTTTCCCCTGCCTACTGGCATCGTGCTACAAGCCGACTGGCATCATGCTACAAGCCGCCTGGCATCGTGCTACAATCCGCCTGGCACAGCAAACTCAGAGTCCACTCCCCTCCCCCCCAATACATCCCCCAGAGGGCCTTTGTTTTAGATCACTTTTGCATTCAATTTAAGACAAGAAAGAAGAACCCAGAAGGAAGGAAGGAGTCTTCAGCATTTAAATGAAGCACGGTAAGAGCTCCCTAAGTGGCAGAGAACTTTGCGGGTTGGCCAGGCAAGTGGAGAACGGTTGTGAATCAAAGCTGAGTGTAACTGTATATTTTATACCCCCACTGATTTCCCACAAACGCTTTGTACACCGGAATCGTCTCAGAGCGTGGCTGCATACTTGTCAGTGTAGCTTCTGACACCTCCTTCCCTTCCCTTCCCAGCCAGGCGGTGGGGGGACAGTAACCTCTATTAGGATGGTGGTCCCTCATCCCTCCTCAACCTCCCTAGGAGGCGGGAAAGAGGCCACAAGCATTTGGAAATGCAGAAGGTCAGGAGCATCACAGATCAGGACTCTCCCCCGCACCGCCCCCCCCCCGCCCCACCCCGCGAGCAGTTCCCATCCTGTTCTATTCCTGGGCAGGGAATACAAGCAGCAGGATAACCAGAGTGGGATGGGGGGACCCTGTTGTCCCAGCCAGTCGATGAACACATGCTGAAACGACAGTGGATTTCTGCGACACCGGAAGATGTCAACTTGCCTTAATGACGTCTTCATCGGATGATCGGCACTCCACAGACTTGAGCAGATCCGTCACTGCGCCGTCCTCCTCCACAGAGACCACCCTCACCGGCACAGCCACCGTCTTCCCAGTGAGGATGGCTGTGTTCAGGATTTCTGCCTCCTGGAAGACCAAACACATCCTGCCGTCACATCCCTGCTGGTGTGCAGACCGCCTCCCCACCCCCGCTCAGTCTCAGAAAGCCTGGTGATGGGCACCGGTGGAGAGGTCACCAAGAGGTAAGTTTCCGCCATCACCCAGACTTCCCCATGAAGAGTATGATGGGGAAGGGGTGTCATATGTGGGGGTGGAGGAACCTCACCATGTGTCAGGACCTGTCCTAAGCACTTTACAGATATGGGCCTATGAATTCTCACAGCATCCCTGCGCACATTCCTATTCACTCTATTTTGTAGATGGCAAAGAGAGGTTTTGTCACTTGCCCGAGTTCACACAGCTAGGATGCAGTGAGGGTGGGATTTGAACCCAGGATGTTCAGCTCCTGAGTCCACGTGTTCACCATTCCAACTGGTGTAAATTCACAAAAAAAGATTCCAACGTAAGCAGTCAACTGCTGGCCAGAGGAGCAAGTTGCCTAGATTAGTAAGAATGCAGGGGGAACGCAGAGGCTGTGAGAGACCCTCACTCTGTAGGCTGTGGCTCAGGCTTCTTTCACTTCCTGTCAATTTTCTCTGCTTGTTGGAAATGCTATGATGGCCCCAGTGACACTGCCAGAGCCCCATCAATGTGACACATGCACGGACAATACACACACACACACGCATTTTCCCTACTTAACATTCCTCCAGAACTCAGTTCAACACATGTCTTTGGGGATGTCCCTGCTCGCCTCGGTCATTTGCTTGCGGAGCCAAGAACATGACAGTCCTTCAGAGCCCAGGAAAGAAAGGCACAGTCTCTCCTTCAGGGCTCCTGACATCATTGCCATTTTACTGTTATAGCTGTTCAATCCTTTCACCCCTCTTCTAGACGGTAAGTTCCACAGGCTGCATCTGCTTTCTGCTCACCAGAACCTCACCCAGAGCCAGTGGAAGGCATGGAGAAGGGCCCAGCAGGGAAGGAACTGGAACCCACGTCAGCATCATCATCGCCTTGCTCTGCATGCATCTCAGGCCTCTGTGTGTGAGTACCTTCTTTTTCCATTTGTATTTGTATTTGTATTTGTATTTTTATTGAAGTATAGTTGATTTACAGTGTTGTGTTGGTTTCAGGTGTACAGCAAAGTGATTCAGTTACATATATATATGTATACATATTTATTTATTCTTGTTCAGATTCATTTCTTTCTTTTTAAAATTTATTTATTTATTTATTTATTTATTTATTTTTATTTATTGGCTGCGTTGGGTCTTCGTTGCTGCATGTGACCTTTCTCTAGTTGCAACTAGCAGGGGCTACTCTTCGTTGTGGTGCGTGGGCTTCTCATTGTGGTGGCTCCTCTTGTTGTGGAGCACAGGCTCTAGGTGCATGGGCTTCAGTCATTGTGGCACATGGGCTCAGTAGTTGTGGCTCATGGGCTCTTGAGTGCAGGCTCTGTAGTTGTGGCGCATGGGCTTTGTTGCTCCATGGCATGTGGGATCTTCCTGCACCAGGGCTTGAACCCGTGTCCCCTACAATGGCAGGCAGTTTCTTAACCACTGCACCATGAGGGAAGTCCCTCAGATTCTTTTCCATTATCAGTTATTACAAGATATTGAATATAGGTCCCTGTGCTGTACAGTAGGTCCTTCTTGTTTATCTCTTTTATATATAGTAGTATGTATCTTTTAAACCCAAACTCCTAACTTACCCCTCCCCTGTCTTCCCTTTTCATAGAGAAGATAATCATAGTTTGTTTTCTATGTCTGTGAGTCTATTTCCGTTTTGTAGATAAGTTCATTTGTATCATTTTTTAAATTCCACACATAACTGATATCATATGATATCTGTCTGCATGACTCCTTTCTTCTTGGCACCGGGTACCTCAGGTGACTTTTCCCAGACACTGAGAAATAATAATCCTTACTCTGCACCTCTCCCCAATGTGCTCATGCCTTCTTTGGTTACTCTTATACTCTTGTGGTCTGTGAATTGGCACAGTCCTGGGAGACCATATGAGCCCATTTCTCAGATGGAGAACATTGAGCCCCAAGAAGCAGAAATCTCATTCTTCTCTGCAGGGATTGTCTCTTCTAATCACATGAAGATCAAAGTCCCCTTGTAACTGAAATCTCTGTTTAACAAGACTTCCAAATTCTAGCCCATGGCATTCTCAGTTCAATCCCCATTCATCACATCTGTCGTATTCCAAAGAGGTGCTGTGTCGGCCAGCACACTGAGTTTCTTCTGTCCGTCTGGACTTGACAGGCCTAGCCTTGGTACAGCATCAAAAAAACATCTGGACAGGCGCTAGGAGCTGGTTAGGGAGGGTTTTACATCTCTTAGAGACAGGCTTGCAAAGATTCTTGTTAATTTGGTTTTCATGTGAAATCACAAATGCCTGTTTAGCTGCATGCCAGAAGAAGACGTAGAAGTTTATCATCTTAAAATTACATAACCATTTTCCTTATGTTAACTTTCTATTTCTTATATAAGATCTTACTTTTCCTTTATAGGACTTGGTTCATTTTATACTTAGCTCATTTGGTTTAGCCTTTGGAAATGATTTTATATATATATATATATATATATATATATGTGTGTGTGTGTATATATTATATTTATATATATATATATATCTTCTTTATTTTAATTCTAAAAGACAAGACTACAGTTTGTAATGTTCTTAAATTTCAAAGACCATGCCTCAAACGGTCTGAATATGCATAGGCCTCCAAATGCCCCACTGCTTAAGCACTTTTCTTTTCTCCCCTTTTTTCCCCTCTGGTTCCCAGCTGGATTTGATTTTATTTTGGGTACAAACATAGTAAAAGAATAAAGGAGCCCAGTCAGAATGTGGTGCTACTTCCTGCTGCCTCTGGGGAGGAAAAAGGCCAGGAGTATTTTTCTACTCTAAAGGGTAGAGATCAAAAGGAACTATTCTCACTTTGGGAAGAAGTGGAAAAATGCATTTTAACTCTCGGGCCCAAATTGGCCCACCTCAAAGGGAAAAAAACAGACTAGAGGAGCAGTATTACTACACCAGTTTCAAAGAAAACAATCTTGCACATCAGTGGTGGGAAAGTAAAGAGCATGTCTGCTCCAACAATGAAACTCAGAAGACCTTTAACGCATTGGCAGTCAGGTCACCATTCTGACAAAGGACTCTGGGGTAACCAATGAGCAGCTGTGAGCCTGCACATCTGGGGTGTTTCCTTGGCCTCGAAACAGAACGCATCATTCTGCCTGCAGGATCTTGGTGGGGATTAGGGACTGAGATTTCAGGTTTGGTATTTCCCTGCCTTCTCTGTATAATTCTCTGACATCAACCACCTTCTCTTAATTCTGCTCAATATTTAATAATCACCTAAATGAGAAAATAATATGAAAAAGAATATATATATATGTGTGTGTATATATATATATGTGTGAATCACTTTGCTGTACACCTGAAACTAACCCAACATTGTTAATTAACTATAGTTCAATATAAAATAAAATTAAAAAAAAGAAACCTAGATCAAATCCACCCAATAATCCATGGACTTCAATAATCTATGGACTTCATGGTTATACAAACCAATATATTCCCTACTGTGTTTTTTTAAGTTGTTGCCGTGTTTTGTTTGAATTCATTGTTTGTTTCTTTAACTTGCATTAGTAAAGTGCTGCGTAGAGCAAAAAATAAAATTAAATTAAAAGTAAATTAAAGGTGAAAAAAGAAGGACTTCCCTGGTGGCACAGTGGTTAAGAATCTGCCTGCTAATGCAGGGAACATGAGTTTGCGCCCTGGTCCGGGAAGATCCCACATGCCGCAGAGCAACTAAGCCTGTGTGCCACAACTACTGAAGCCTGCACACCTAGAACCCGTGCTCCACAAGAGAAACCACTGCAATGAGAAGCCCACACACGGCAACAAAGAGTAAACTCTGCTCTCCGCAACTAGAGAAATCCTGCATGCAGCAATGAAGACCCAATGCAGCCAAATAAATAAATTTATTTTTTTTTTAAAAATGATGGAAAAAAGATAAAAAGAACCTCCTTTTGTGCATTGCTTGCTTTCTCCAGAAGTTGAATGATGTGTGGATGGCTCACAAAAGTCTCTAGGCAAGAGGATGGTGGTGAAAGTGCCTATAGAGCCCTGGCTTGGGCTGAGACGTGATCCCATAAAACCCTTAAAGCTTTGGCTGCTTTATTGCCATGCATTCACCTTATCAGAGCCCCTGAGCCTAGGAAAAAAGCAGCATCTCTTGAGAAAGCTCTGTCTTAGTTCTTACTGGTAGCTGCATGCTTGCCTTCTGCCACCTGGACATCCTGTTTTTGCAGTAAGTCCTTCCTGGGAAACTGACCACACAGCTGCAGAATTTCAGGGTCACCAGAGGCTAGAAAGGGGCATAAAAGGGGAAGAGAAGCTGACTCTGGTGCCAGGAAAAGGGACAACCTCGTGAGTGAGGTCACAGATCCTTTTCTTGGAACCTAACTCATTATCCTCTATTGTAAGGAAACAATAACTGTCCTCATTTTGCTGGAGAAATGATGACCCGCATCTCAGTTTGGAAAGCCCCTAGAAATAGATGCTGGGAAGAGGCTTCAAGGGCCATTTGTTTGGGAGGTTTGGGAAACTTCAGGAAGGGAGTGTGGAAGTGGTACAGGGAAGAAAACGCAGCCAGTGAGAGTGTGTGTCCTGCCAGTGACCACAGTGGGGGGCCGGAGCTTAGTCCTGAAGGGGTTGATCTCTATTATGAAATATACCATGTATTTTATATTTCAATAGGTTGAAATGTATTATCATATATTTCTCTGTGGGGAAGTTATCTAAAATACACACCTAAAAATAATACCACGGAGGGGTGAGGGAGCTGGGGTATTTATACCTCCAGCTTGCTGTGTGTGCAGGCATGCAGCCTTCGACAGTCTCAGTGAAAGCTCCTGGCAGACAGTGACACTAGGTCTGGAGCACTGTGGAAGGGTGTAAGGGAAACACATACAGCACTGACAGTCTGCTCTGACTTAAGTGTGAAGTAATTTGTCATACAGAGGTCTGATGGATTGGAACCAACATCAGAGTGTTTGTTTGTATTTTAAAAATGTTCTCCTGCTTCTTGGATTCTGATTTTCTCTTTGTATATGAGCACAGTCATTTATTCACATGTATTCTTGAATATTAATTTTAAAACAGAGGAGAAGAAGATAATGGGTACAGGGAAACATTACATGAAAAGGGGGACCTTCTAGAACACATCAAAAACAGAAATAGACTCACAGACAGAGAAAAAACTTATGGTTACCAAAGGGGAAAAAAGGAGAGAGGGCTAAATTAGGAGTTTGGGATTAATAGAGACACACTACTATATATAAAATAGATAACCAAAAGACCTACTGTAAAACACAGGAACTATACTCAATATCTTGTAATAACCTATAATGGAAAAGAATCTAAAAAAGAATATGTATGTATAACTGAATCACTTTGCTGTACACCTGAAACTACCACAACCTCGTAAACCAACTATATTCAATAAAAACAAAAAAACAAACAAACAAAAAAAAAAAAAACAAGCACGTCAAGAGATGGATTTGTGTGTTAGAGACAGTTTGGAGCTCATCCAATGTTCATTCTGCCTTCCTGCCTACCTAACAAAATGCTAACTTCATTTTAGGCTGTAAAATGCCCAGCTAAACTTATTGCATCTTTTTGGCTGCCCTTAAACTGTGACATAGTTCTGGTCCATGAGCTATAAGTGGCAGTCACTGGGTGATGCTTCCAGGGAAGTGTGTTTTTAAAAAAATGCAGATTCTAAAGTTTGTTTTGCATTTCCCCTTCTTCCTGCCCACTGTGTACAGATGATGCTGGACTTGGGGTTGTCTCTTGTAGCCCCAAAGTTGGAGTTTGCTGTTAAGAGCCACATGGTTCAGTGTAGTACAGTGGTTAAGAGCAGAGAAGCTCATATGGGATCATTGGTTTCAAATTCCACTCGACACGATTCACTGGGTGACCTCAGGCAACTTATGTAGCTTTTTTTTGGTAATCTTTCATTAAATATACTTCGTTTGTTTATTTATCTTTACTTTTTGGCTGCACTACGTGGCATGTGGGATCTTACTTCCCCAACCAGGCTTCAAACCCACACCCTGAGCAGTGGAAATGCAGAGTCTTAACCACTGGACAACCAGGGGAGTCCAACTTATGTATCTCTTGGTGCCTAAGTTTTCTCAACTATAAAATGAGGATAACAGTGCCCACCTCTTGCGTTTGCCCCAGGTTTAGGTGGGTTAATAATTGCAGAGTGTTTACAGCACTGCCTGGTGCCTAGGAAGTTCTGAGTGTCTGATAAGTACCCAAAGCTGCATGACGACTGTAGTGGAGTGAATAGTGTCCCCCACAATTCCTGTCCACTCAGAACCTCAGAATATGAACTTATTTGAACATAGTCTTTGCAGATACAAATTAGTCATGCTGGGTTTGAGTGGGCCTTAATCCAGTGACAGGTGTCCTCATAGGAAGAGAAAACACAGTCAGAGGCACAGGGAAGATGGTCCTGTGAGGAGGAAGGAGGCAGAGATGGGAGGGGTGCAGCATCAAAGATGCCAGCCCTGATCGGAAAAGATGGCAGTGAAGTAGAGGGATGTGGAATGCATCCCTCCCCACAGATGCATTGGGCATGCACCAAAAGATGCAACAAATCCCACAGAGAACCAACTTAACACCAGCAGATGACCTCAGACACCAGAAAGGACTGCAAGGATCCCGACATAACCTGTAGGGAGGCATCTATGACGGCTGAAAGAGGGTGAAGCGGCTGAGCTGTGGCAGATGGGAGGGAGTGAGAAACACACAGAGGGTCTGCACTACAGCTCAGCATTCCCAGACTGAGACATCAATTCACAGCTGAACAGAGGGTCCAGGAGTGGGAGGGTGGGAACCAGAGAGCTGGTTCGGGGTGAGAAAAATTGTTGCCAGTAAGGTGACGGACAGAGAGGACAGGAGGGAAGAGGTCTGCAGAGAGGAGTGCCTGCCCCTGAGAGCTGCCCAGCCATGATGGCAGCTGGATGCTGCAGGCTCACAGGCAGGGGGGAGGAGCTGCAGGCACAGCCTCTCTCTCTTTTTTGGTGCCTGCAGTGGGCAGTGGAGGGACCCCTGTGGGCCACCTATGGCACTCATGGATAACAGGGACCCTCAGTCCCTTGGGCCGGGCTAGCTTAAAACCCCTTGGAACGCCAGCAGCAGGGAGGCTGCCGAGAAGAAAGAAGCCTGGGGAAAGGCCCAAATCTGAGACATTCTGTTTACACCTGAGCCACTGGCGCCCCTCTGCAACAGGCACCTCCAAGCCCAACTGAAACTACAGAGCACCACTGCTCACTCACTCCCAGGGGAAGGAGCCACTATTGTACCCTTTCTCTCCCCACACACCAACGCTTACAGACAAACAATAAAGGAAGCTCTGCTGGTCACAGAATAATACAAAAAAACTCCAGGCGAGTAGAAGGACACTTACAGCTGAGACTCTAAGGAAGCAGAAATATTAGTATCAATTCTATTGAACTAGTCCATTCTGGGATCAGTTCCAGTTTTTTGCTTTTTGTTTTTTTTTTTTGATTACAATCTTAGTCCTAAGGGATCTACAAGTTTTATAACACATTTTTCTTTTTATTCTATTTTTTATTGTATTTTTCTTTTTAGCCTTTTTATATACTTCTATTTTTAGCTAAGTTTTTGGTAGTATAGACTATACAGCTCTCCTACCATCCTTTCATCTCTATGCTTTATACATTTCTATTCCCTTCTTTTTATTTACGTATTTCCAGGCACACTACTTTCTTCTGTTCCCCTGTCTTCCATCCAATTTTAGTTTATTTTATCTTAGCATAAAAGCAACACTACTGATCTGCTCAGACTCCTTGCTCTATTCTTCAGATGACACACTGCCTTGGTATTTAATATTAGGTTTTTGTCTTTATCTTAGTTCTTAGTACAATTGTCTAATTTCATTCTGAGAATTTCCATTCTGTCTGGTGGTACTCTAGCTCTTTTTTATATTTGATCCTAGCTTTCAGTATCTCCCTGGATGTGTGTTTGCAAGTGTAAGGTGTTATTTGTTTGTTTGTTTGTTTTTGCTTTTGTTTCTGTTTTGTTCTGTTTTGGTTTTCAATTTCTGTTGGGTTTCTCTTTGAATATCTGATAGCACACTGGGGTTCTTCTGTCAGGCCTTTCCAGAGCCTTATGTCCTAATGGATTCAGTAATTGTGTGTCTTATACATGTATGTGTTTCCTAGACTTAGTATTTGTTTAACCCAACACTCGGACAT
The DNA here is from genome assembly GCF_030028045.1 of Hippopotamus amphibius kiboko. Lineage (NCBI taxonomy): Eukaryota > Metazoa > Chordata > Mammalia > Artiodactyla > Hippopotamidae > Hippopotamus > Hippopotamus amphibius. Next base: position 24,604,911 of record NC_080193.1, read on the forward strand.
CAGTCTGGGGCTTGGATAGTCTTCTATAAACCCCTTTATCACCAGGACAAGCAACCCCAGAAGTTTGGACTACCATGAGGAAACAAAGAAACATTATGCAGTCAAAGGAGCAGAAAAAAACCCCACAAGACCAAACAAATGAATAGGAAATAGGAAAAATGCTTGAAAAACAATTCAGAGTAATGATAGTAAAAATGATACAAAATCTCAATAACAAAATAGAGAAAGTACAAGAAACAGTTCATAAGAACTCAGAAGAACTAAAGAAAAAACAAACAGAAATGGATAACAAAATAACTGAAATTAAAAATACTCTAGATGGTATAACCAGCAGAATGACTGAGGCAGAAGGACGAATACGTGAATTGGAAGATAGAATGGGGGAAATAACTGCCGCAGAGCAGGAAAAAGAAAAAAGAATAAAAAGAATAGAAGACAGTCTCAGAGACCTCACTGATAAAATTAAGCCTACCAACATTTGAATCATAGGCATCCCAGAAGAAGAAGAAGAAAAAAAGAAAGGGTCTGAGAAAATATTTGAAGAGGTTATAGTGGAAAACTTCCCCAACATGGGAAAGGAAATATTTGACCAAGTCCAAGAAGTACAGAGAGTCCCATACAGAATAAACCCAAGGAGAAATACACCGAGACACATATTAATCAAACTAACAACAATTAAACACAAAGAAAAAAATATTAAAAGCAGCAAGAGAAAAGCAACAAATAACATATAAGGGAGAACCCATAAGGATAACAGCTGACCTTTCCACAGAAACTCTGCAGGCCAGAAGGGAATGGCAGGATATACTGAAAGTCCTGAAAGAGAAAAACCTACAGCCAAGAATACTCTACCCAGCAAGAATCTCATTCAGATTCAACGGAGAAATCAAAAGCTTTCCAGATAAGCAAAAGTCAAGAGAATTCAGCACCACCAAACCAGCCTTACAACAAGTGTTAAAGGAACTTCTCTAAGTAGGAAACACAAGAAAAGGAAAACACCTACAAATACAAACCCAAAACAATTCAGAAAATGGTAATTGGAACACACATGTCAATAATCACCTTAAATGTAAATGGATTAAATGCTCCAACCAAAAGACACAGACTGGCTGAATGGATACAAAAACAAGACCCTTCTATATGCTGCCTACAAGAAACCCACTTCAGACCAAGGGATACATATAGACTGAAAGTCAAGGGATGGAAAAAGATATTCCATGCAAATGGAAGTCAAAAGAAAGCTGGAGTAGCAATACTCATATCAGACAAATTAGAGCTTAAAGTAAAGACTATTACAAGAGACAAGGAAGGTCACTACATAATGATCAAGGGATCCATCCAAGAAGAACATATCACAATGGTAAACATCTATGCACCCAACATAGGAACACCTCAATACATAAGGCAAATGCTAACAGCTATAAAAGGGGACATCGACAGTAACACAATAATAGTGGGAGACTTGAACACCCCACTTACATCAGTGGACAGATCATCCAAACAGAAAATAAATAAAGACACACAAGCTTTAAATGACACATTAGACCATCTCGACTTAATTGATATTTATAGGACATTTCATCCAAAAACGACAGAATACACTTTCTTCTCAACTGCACAAGGAAAATTTTCCAGGATAGATCACATCTTGGGTCATAAATCAAACCTCGGCCAGTTCAAGAAAATTGAAATCATATCAAGCATCTTCTCAGACCACAACACCATGAGACTAGATATCAATTACAGGAAAAAACTGCAAAAAATACAAACACATGGAGGCTAAACAATTCACTATTAAACAACCAAGAAATCATTAAAGAAATCAAAGAGGAAATAAAAAAAATCTACAAACAAACAACAATGAAGACACAACAGCCCAAATCCTATGGGGTGCAGCAAAAGCAGTTCTAAGAGGGAAGTTTATAGCAATATAGTCCCACCTTAAGAAACAAGAAAAATATTGAATAAACAACCTAAGCTTACACCTAAAACAATTAGAAAAAGAAGAACAAAGAAACCCCAAAGCAAGCAGAATGAAAGAAATCTTAAAGATCAGAGCAGAAATAAATGAAAAAGAAATGAAGGAAGCAATAGCAAAAATTAATAAAACTAAAAGCTGGTTCTTTGAGAAGATTAACAAAATTGTTAACCATTAGCCAGACTCATCAAGAAAAAAAGGGAGAAGATGCAAATCAACAGAATTAGAAATGAAAAAGAAGTAACAATGGACACCACAGAAATACAAAAGATCATGAGAGACTACTACAAGCAACTATATGCCAATCAATTGGATAACCTGGAAGAAATGGATACATTCTTAGAAAAATACAATCTTCCAAGACTGAACCAGGAAGAAATAGAAAATATGAACAGACCAATCACAAGTACAGAAATTGAGGCAGTGATTAAAAATCTCTCAACAAACAAAAGCCCAGGGCCAGATGGATTCACAAGCAAATTCTATCAAACATTTCGAGAAGAGCTAACACCTATCCTTCTCAAACTCTTCCAAAATATAACAGAAGGAGGAACACTCCCAAACTCATTCTATGAGGCCGCCATCACCCTGATACCAAAACCAGGCAAAGATGTCACAAAAAAAGAAAATTATAGGCCAATATCACTGATGAATATCGATGCAAAAATCCTCAACAAAATACTAGCTAACAGACTCCAACAGCACATTAAAAAAATCATACACCATGATCAAGTGGGGTTTATCCCTGGGATGCAAGGATTCTTCAATATACGCAAATCAATCAACGTGATACATCATATCAACAAATTGAAGGATAAAAACCATATGATCATCTCAATAGATGCAGAAGAAGCTTTTGACAAAATTCAACATCAATTTATGATAAAAGCTCTCCAGAAAACGGGCATAGAAGGAAATTACCTCAAAATAATAAAAGCCATATATGAGAAGCCAAAAACCAACATCATTCTAAATTGGGAAAAACTGGAAGAATTCCCTCTAAGAACAGGAACAAGACAAAGGTTTCCACTCGTACCATTATTATTCAACATAGTTTTGGAAGTTTTAGCCACAGCAATCAGAGAAGAAAAAGAAATCAAAGGAATCCAATTTGGAAAAGAAGAAGTAAAATTGTCACTCTTTATAGATAACATGATATTATACATAGAAAACCCTAAAGATTCTACCAGAAAACTGCTAGCACTAATTGATGAATTCAGTAAAGTAGCAGGATACAAAATTAATGCATAGAAATCTCTTGCATTCCTATACATTAACAACGGAAGAGCAGAAAGAGAAATTAAGGAAACTCTCCCATTTACCATTGCAACAAAAAGAATAAAGTACCTAGGAATAAACCTGCCTAAGGAGGCAAAAGATCTGTATGCAGAAAACTTTAAGACATTGATGAAAGAAATCAAAGACAACACAAACAGATGGAGGGACATACCATGTTCTTGGATTGGAAGAATCAACATAGTGAAAATGACTGTACTACCCAAAGTAATTTACAGATTCAATGCAATCCCGATCAAATCACCAATGGCATTTTTCACAGAACTAGAGCAAGAAATCTTACGATTTGTATGGAAATGCAAAAGACCCTGAATAGCCAAAGCAATCTTGAGAAGGAAAAATGGAGTTGGTGGAATCAGGCTTCCTGACTTCAAACTATACTACAAGGCAACAGTGATCAAGACAGTATGGTACTGGCACAAAAATAGAAAGGAAGATCAATGGAAAAGAATAGGGAACTCAGAGGTAAGCCCAAACACATATGGGCACCTTATCTTTGACAAAGGAGGCAAGAATATGCAATGGAAAAAAGACAGCCTCTTCAATAAATGGTGCTGGGAAAATTGGACAGCAACATGTAAAAAAATGAAATTAGAACACTTCCTAACACTATACACAAAAATAAACTCAAAATGGATTAAAGACCTCAATGTAAGGCCAGACACTATAAAACTCCTGGAGGAAAACATAGGCAGAACACTGTATGACATACATCAAAGCAGCATCCTTTTTGACCCACCTTCTAGAATCATGGAAATAAAATCAAGAATAAACAAATGGGACTTAATGAAACTTAAAAGCTTTTGCACAGCAAAAGAAACCATAAACAAGACAAGAAGGCAACCCTAAGAATGGGAGAAAATACTTGCCAATGAAGCAATGGACAAAGGATTAATCTCCAAAATATACAAGCAGCTCATGCAGCTTCATACCAAAAAAGCAAATAACCCAATCCACAAATGGGCGGAAGACCTAAATAGACATTTCTCCAAAGAAGATATATAGATGGCCAACAAACACATATCTACCATATCTTCTTTATCCATTCATCTGTTGATGGACATTTAGGTTGTTTCCACGTAATTCTCTGTAGTTTTAAGCCACCATATTTGTGGTACTTTGCTAGAGCTGCCCCAGGAAACTAGTACAATGACTGAGCCCCAAGGAGAAGCAGCCTGGAAGCTAATTGCCCATTCCTTATCAGTTTTCACAGGGCTTAGGCTGAAATAAGTGAAATTGCCTATTGTCCCTTAACGAGAAGAAAACAATTTTTGGACCTTCAGCATTACTGTGGCTTTTGGAGAATATTTTTAAAAAAAATTATTTATTTACTTATTTAATTTTATTTTTGGCTGCATTTGGTCTTCATTGCGAAGAATGTGCTTTCTCCAGTTGTGGAAAGTGGGGTCTACTCTTCATCGCAGTGCTCGGGCTTCTCATTGTGGTGGCTTCTCTTGTTGTGGAGCACAGGGTCTGAGCGTGCAGGCTTCAGTAGTTTTGGCATGTCGGCTCAGTAGTTGCGGCTCATGGGCTCTAGCGCACAGGCTCAGTAGTTGTGGTGCATGGGCTTAGTTGCTCTACGACATGTGGGATCATCCTGGACTAGCTCAAACCGTGGCCCTGCATTGGCAGGCAGATTCTCAACCACTGCGCCCCCAGGGAAGCCCTAGAGATCATTTTAATATATGGTTTTGAAATGATCCCACTGATGTTAAACTCAATGAACAAGGTTGGAATAGAATAAATGTGGTGTCAGATGCATCCACTGCTTCCTCTCTGAATGAAAGCATCATAGGTGAAGCTTTGAGCACCCCATTGGAGGAGGGCAGAGAAGGGCAAAAATCCCATAAAACAAAAAGAATGGAGCACAAATGGAAGCACAGCCTTCAGCTGTGATGTGGGAAGTCTGGCTCTGGGTCGGCATTTGGGAAAGTTGGAGGCTTATCCTATCACAGCGGCACAGCCCCATCCCCGTACCTCCAAGCAGGCGTTTCACATCTTTTAACTTAGTGAGAGAGAAATTTGAAAGATGGGCGTTATGAGGAGGTGGCAATAAAAGTTAACTGGCACACGCAGCTTGATTTTACTTAGATTTGCACAAAGATAGCACTTCCTCTAGGGGCTTGTGAGGACAGGAGAAGAGGGTGTAAGCTCTCCAACAAACAGGATTTGAGTGAAATATCAAAGTAAATTTCCTTATAATATGTTTAAAGGAATATAATGAGTTCCTGGGATGGACAGCTTTTGTTTTCACCTGCCTCAAGTCCTTCTGCATAATAGGATTTCCGTTTTCCTTTGGGAAAACCATCCCTTCTTTTTAGGACTGAAAATCACCACAACCCTTTGCCCCCGGCCCGAGATGTAGGCAGGCATCTCCAAAGCGAGGACAGTCAGGCCCCAGGATTTGAGTTTCATACAAGGACAGTGAACAAGAGCCAACGATGCTTGGATTTTGTTTGTTCCATTGGTGGCTCCTGGAAAAATCTCATTTGTCCTGTTTTCTGTATTTCCACTAAGGTCCTGATTCCTGCCTTTTAAACTATTTTATCCATTCTCTGAGAGAGTCTGTATTCATTCCATAAATTCCTTTTTAGAGGGTAGAACTTACTAAGTGTTTTCACCATACACACTGCTATCACTACTACTATATACAATAGTAGTAGTAGTAGTAGTAGTGGTAGTAGTAATAGTAGTGATAATATTAACAATAATAAAGGGGGAAGGAAGAAACTTTGAGAGGTGATGGCTATGTCCGTGACCTTGGTGGTGGTGATGGTTTCACAGGTGTATACTTATCCTCAAACTCATCAAGTTGTATACATTAAATACATACAGCTTTTTACATGTCAACTATACCTCAAACATGGTTAAAACAAACAAACAAACAAAAAACAAAGAAACTTAACCAGAATCATTTTCTCTTGCTTACAAAGAATCCTAATTTATAAAGTCCACCGGGAGACTTGAGATGAAATCACATTGTTTTGTAGGGTTTCCTTCTAATTCCTATTGAGATACAGACTTTTTATTTCTTTAACAATTATCCATTTGTTAGCCAATTTGCAAACTGGATATTGTATCAGTCTGAGTTTCCCCCCAAAGCAGAGCTTGAGACAAGGCTCTGGGTGGAGTTAGTTTATTTGCAGGGTGTGGGAATGAGGGGCAGGGCATGGGAGGCAGAGAAGGAGGGAAAGCCAGTAGCAGGGTGTGTGGGCCAGCCTGCAGCTATTGGGCCAGCGGAGTGAGATTCTGCAGATGCCTGGCCTCCCAGAATTGGCTGACTGCAGGTTGGAAGCACGCATTCCCCCAGGGGTGTAAATTGCACACTTGGGCACAGGCTGCCAGCATGTAAGAAAAGCCCTGGACGAACCTGTGGGAAGTTACCCAAATGATGCGATATGGGACCAGGTCAGGGAACTGCCCAGAGGGAGGCTGAGGGCAAGTGACAGGGCAGCAGAGACAGCAGCTCCAGAAATAGACCCAGGTGTTTGAAAGTTGCTCCCATGTTGGGTAAGAAATTTCCCAGGATAAACTCTGGGACAGGTATTTTACTTAATTTTTATTTTTTTTTTAAAGGAGCACACCTGGACATTCTCATTTGCATGCAAACATGTGGCCAGAAAACACACGAATTTAAACAGCAGGTTTCAGAAGTAATGCTTCTTCACTTGTCTGCTTATCATCCTTAGAGAGGCTAAAATACTTACAGAGTAAGACCATATCAAATGCTCCAATGAAGCAAAGACACAAACATGGTGGCGTCCCTACGAGTCATCAGGAGTGTGTGAAGAATTCACACACCCTGAATCAAAGACCCACCCTGAGAGCACCGGCACCATCTTCGGAGCTGACCTTGCTCCTTTGGAAGCACAGTTTAGATCTGCCTACAATTTGCAACTTTCTTACTCTCTTCCAGATACTTCTGCAACTTCCTTTATTGCTAATAGATTTGTTTTTTTAAAAATAGGTACTCAATTTCTTACCATATTTACCCATTCTTCAAAATATCTTGGAAATTGGACTTCCCTGATGGCACAGTGGTTAAGAATCTGCCTGCCAATGCAGGGAACCCTGGTTCGATCCCTGGTCCAGGAAGTTCCCACATGCCCCCAGAGCAACTAAGCTGGTGCACCACAACTACTGAGCCTGTGCTCTAGAGCCCATGAGCCACATCTACAGAACCCATGTGCCACAACTGCTGAGCCCATGGGCCTAGAACCTGTGCTCCACAACAAGAGAAATAAGAAGTCTACACACCACAACGAAGAGTAACCCCTGCTCACCATAACTAGAGAAAGCCTGGGTGCAGCAACAAAGACCCAACGCAGCCCTACACACACACACACACACACACACACACACACACACACACACACGTGTTATACACATACACTGTGTTAATATATAATATATTATATATATGTGTATATATATATATCTTGGAAATAATGTTCAGTTTTGAGAAACAGTGTGTGAGTCAAGGATCTTTGTTGCAGACAACAGAATCCACTGTAGCTCATTTCAGCTGAAAGGGATTTGTTGGGTGTGGACAGATCCCTGAACTGTTGACAATGTTGAAGGAACAGACTCCAGCCCACCTTCCAAGATCAAGGCCTGGAGCACAGAGTGGGCCCACCATGGACTTGCTGCTCCTGCCTTGTTTAGGAAGCTGACAAATCAGGAATATTGTTCTAGAATCTCATTACCTCTTCCAAATCTCAGGCAGCCAAATGGATGCCCACATACTTCCTTGTCCCAGTGTTGGAAACAAAGCACCACAGATGCATCCAACTGGCAGAGACTAAATTGCAAGCCTAAACCCTCACAGACATTTTGCTCTCTCTCAGGAGAGGCTGCACAAAGTAGGCTTTTGGAATTTACCTAGAGAAGATGAGATTTACACTGTGGGAAGCTCTAAGAATGCCAAGAGGATACCTTTGGGGCAGCTACAAGTGATAGTTTTCCATTGCATATATCAACACTACATGTGCTGGTATTTTCTTGTTAAAATACAAGAAGGCATATTCTGTTAAGTCTGTTAATTCCCTTAAATTAACATTTATAATTTAGGCATCATTCATCCTCTGCTTTTGACACCATCCCCAGTGACACAAACAAATAGTATCTTATGATTCTTGGTCCACAGAAAATTGCATTCTAGGACATCCAATGTCAAAGCGATATAAGAAGTGAGAATTGAGGTTTCATACTAAAATAAATACACCACTGAGTTAAAGACAGATGTCCAGATCAGGTATAAAAATGAGTTTTCTCCCTTGCCAAGATATATCATGTTCAAAAGTGAGATTTAAAATATAGGTGAGGGGCCTTCCTGGTGGTGCTGTGGTTAAGAATCCACCTGCCAATGCAGGGGACATGGGTTTGAGCCCTGGTCTGGGATGATCCCCATGCTGAGGAGCAACTAAGCCTGTGTGCCACAACTACTGAGCCCTCGTGCCACAACTACTGAAGCCCATGTGCCTAGAGCCCATGCTCCACAATAAGAGAAGCCACTGCAATGAGAAGGTCGAGCACTGCATCAAAGAGTAGCCCCCGCTCTCTGCAACTAGAGAAAGGCTGCACACAGCAATGAAGACCCAACTCAGCCAATAAATAAATAAATAAATAAATAAATAAATAAATAAATACATTAAAGAAAAAAAATATAGGTGAGGGGAAATCCTAAAACACCGACATGGCCTTGGTACCCATCAATCAGAACAGATGCCTGGCCAGTCAATCTAGATGTTGGTGGGTATGTCATGCCAGCAATTTCCAGCCTACACCAGAGAATAGAAGGCTCAGCAAAAATGCCATTTTCTCCTCTGTATTTTCCATATTTTCTACCCTTGCAGTTAGGTAGGGCCATGCAAACACTTAGAGTCACTAAAATATGAGGGTCAATGTTGTTTGCTACTTCTGGTTGAAGCAATAAAGCTTTCATGCACAATTTTCCATTCTTATCCATTCTTTCTCATCACCTGTCCTGGTGACTGAAGAGACTGCATGTTCCAGGTGATTCAGCTCCAAAAAGGTAAAGCCTGTTAGACTCAAGTCAGTGCGTGGAGAAGAGCTTCCTGCTGTCCCATGCAGGGCATGAAGCAGGAGGAATAAAAATGCTTTCTTTATCTTGCTTAAGGCAATGAGATGTTGGAGCTACTTGTTACTGAGCTATAACCTAATCCACCCTGACTAATATACAACATTTCCCAACTTCAGTTTCAATAAATATATATTCATTGAGTTCTGGGCGATGCCCCCAGCCAAAGTTGATGGCTCAGGTATGAAAACTCAACATTGCTGAGTGGTTGGCCCTTCATCTCCTGGTTGACTGCCCTGATTTCTGTTGAAATGAGCTTGGGTAGACCCAGCCTAAGTCAGTGTGGGGACCTAACATCTCTGCCACCATGCTCTTTCTCAGTGTGATTCTCTCACTGTGGTTAATTTCTTAAACCGGTTCAATTCACTTCCCAACAAAGATCAATAACCTAATAAATAGAATAGTGACTCATTACCCTGTCTTTGTCTCTTGCTTGTTTGGCCAAGCTCTCTTATTCCAGCCCCACCGCCTGCACCTCTAATGAATTCCAAACATGCCAATTCATACCACATTAAACAGAAGAGTCATTAGATGACCATGGAAATACTTCATGTCATTAGCGATAATGCTGCATCATGATAAATAACCTCTGTGCTTCTTTTAACAAGTGGAGGCATCAGTCAATTTTGCACCTGCATTGCAAACACATTTATAAACTGCTCTGTTTTTTTTAAGGTACATCAGCCCTGGGTTTAATGGCTCTGGCATGGTATGGAGAATTATTTTAGCAGCCACATGGGATAAAATAAAATTATTCTCCCTCCCATGGGGAAGCAGCAAAATATCATACTGAGGACCCCACGGGGGGCTGGCAGTCTGCTCAAGCCTTTGACCAGTTAGGCTGTCTTTCGGATGCTGCTGAAACACAATCCTAATGCATGGTGGGTTTACTTTTTTATGTGAATTTAAAAATCTTATCAAGGTTACACAACCTCATTGTTAAAATATTACATTTGTGAAAAGGTTTATCATAAAATACCACAAAAAGCCATCCCACTCATTTTTGTTCTCAGGCAACCACTTTCAACTCTTTTACTATGTTATGAAGGCTTTTTTCCATATATCTAAATATCTGAATAACATGCTGTATTACACTTTCTTGACATAGTAGGTTCAAATACTATCTACTGATTTTCTGGGATGACGGATGAAATCTTTTTTTTTTTTTTTTTTTTTTATTTTTTAAAGCTCTTTATTGGAATATAATTGCTTTACATTGTTGTGCCAGTTTTTGCTGCACAACAAAGTGAATCAGCTGTATTTATACATATATCCGCATATCCCCTCCCTCCCGCGACTCCCTCTAACTCTCCCTATCCCATCCCTCTAAGTCATTGCCCATCATCAAGTAGATCTCCCTGTGTTATGCAGCAGGATCATACTAGCTATCTGTTTTACAGCTGGTAGTGTATATATGTCAATACTATTATCTCTCTTCGTCCCAGCTTCCCCTTCACCCCCCACCCCGTGTCCTCAAGTTCATTCTCTACAATTGCATCTTTATTCTTGCCCTGCCACTGGGTTCATCAGTACCATTTTTTTAGATTCCTTATCTCTCCCTCTGCAGTTTCTCCTGTCCCAGTCCATACAATTAGGTTCCTGTTTTGGTTCCTCTATTAGCTATCTTTTTCACTTTAAGCAAACATACCTCTCATCAAGAGATAACGTGTTGATTCCTGAGTGGTTTAAAAATCTGTCTGACCAGTTTTTGACCCTCTTCCTATGCAGAGGTGGAATCTAGGGACCCTCCCCTGCAATACAGGCTGGCCTTAGTGACTCATGTCTAAAGCTTAGAATGCAGTGGAAGTGATGCCATTTTATTTCTGAGGCTCGGTCATCCAAGGCAATATAGTTTCCACCCGGTTTTCTCCCTGGGCAACCTTGTTCTTGGAACGCAGCTGCCATGCTGTGAGGAAGCCTAGGCCACACAGAAAGGCCACCTCATGTAAGTGGTGTGGGCGACAGTGATGGAAATCCATCACTGACCCACCAGATACATTGATGAGGAAGGCTTCGTGGGGACTCCCCCAGCTGAGCAGCAACCAGCTACCTGAGTCCTGTCGACTCCCAGAACCATGACAGAAAACAATATAAATGACAATCGCCGTGGTCATGCCACAACATGCTTTTTCTTATGCAGCAAGAGGTAACTGAGACTCCACACACTTGATTCGATGAAAATATTAGCTTGGCTTAAGTGCCCCTTCAGCTTTTAATACCACAGTGACCTCCCAAATTTTCTCATTGGTAACTTTTCCTTTTATCCTCTCAAGGTTGATAATATCTACATTGTGTCCTGAAATATAATGAAGCCTCCCATGCTTTGTACAAAGGTTGAGTATAAAAGTTGGAAACTGGTAATGGATCTATTATACTAGTACAAATATTGTTCACTGGGGAGCAGAGGTTCTCTGTCTAGACGCTGTTGATGTTTGGGGCCAGCAAATTCTTTGTTCTTAGGCTGTTCTGTGCACTTTATATTTTTAGCATCATCCCTGGACTTAGCACACGAAATGCCAGTCGCTCCCTCCTGTTGTGACAATCAAAAATGTCTCCAGAGTTTGCACAATGTCACATCAGTTGAGAACCACCAAGGTAGGGTTAAATACTGTACTAGGATCCATTTCTTTCCACTGTAATATTTACCAGTGCTGGTGTTACTGACGCCTGTGTCTTCTTCTGCCTTTCACAATTTACCACTATGGTAACCTTCGTTGTTGTCAGGCTCTCCATTCTTCTGGGGGTCTTCCCAGGAGAACTTTCTGTGCTTCTGTTCCAACTGATATTCTCCAAGCATATCGTGAGATGAAATTTGGGGACTTTCCTTTACTAGATTCAGGGTTTAATAAATATATGTACCAAAGGATGGAAAAACAATTTTAAATGCTAAAGCAGAAGGGAGGGAAATCCTTGATTTTCTTTTTTTTTTTAATTAAGTAGTTAATTTATGGTTGTGTTGGGTCTTAGTTGCAGCACATGGGATCTTTCGTTGCAGCATGCAGGCTCTTCGTGTGGTGTGTGGGCTTCTCTCTAGTTGTGGCTCATGAGCTCCAGAGCGAGTAGGCTCTGTAGTAGTCGCACGCAGACCCAGTTTTCCAGTGGCATGTGGGATCTTAGTTCCCCGACCAGGGATTGAACCCATGTCTCCTGCATTGCAAGATGGATTCTTAACCATTGGACCACCAGAGAAGTCCCAATCCTTAATTTTCTTTATCAGCAGCAATTACAAACTCTACTGTGTACAGGGTTTCATGCAAGCAGAACTGGTTGTGTGTAGTAGATGTGCCTTTGAAAACTGACTACAAAGAAATTTTAAAAATCATATTTTCTGTGCCAGTGGAGCTCACTGTTAAAAATGATCCTAAAATGATAAAATCGAGGTCCAGCTCAAATGCTGCATCTTTCCTAATCTCTCCAGGTAGAAACAATCAGCATGTTATGGTATAAAGTTTATTATAGATATTATACAAAATAAATTATATGTGGAGACAATAGTGCATAGAGTGAAGAATACTGGCTCTGAAGCTAGACAGCCTGGCTTTGAACTCAACTTTCTATCCCTACTAGTTGTGAGACTCTAGGCAAACTAGTGCCTGCACTGTGCCTCAGTTTCCTCATCTGTAAAATGCAGGTTGTAAATGTTTCCATGTTGTTGGGTTGATGTGAGGATTGTATGTGTGAAAAGTGCTTAGAACTGTGACTGCTCTGTGGCAAACAAAAATACATGTCAGCTATATCTGGACACAACTCTAATTAAAAAAGATACATGCCCCTCTATGTTCATAGCAGCACTACTTACAATAGCCAAGACATGGAAACAACCTAAATGTCCATTGACAGATGAATGGACAAACAAGATGTGGTACATATATACAGTGGAATACTACTCAGCCATAAAAAACAATGAAATAATGCCATTTGCAGCAACATAGATAGACCTAGAGATTATACTCATTGAAGTCAGACAAAGACAAATATCATATGATATCACTTCTACATGGAATCTAAAATTTGACACAAATGAATTTATTTTATGAAACAGAAACAGACTCACAGACATAGAGAACAGATCTGTGGTTGCCAATGGGGAAGGATGGATTGGAAGTTTGGAGTCAGCAGATGTGAACTATTACATATAGGATGGATAAACAAGAAGGTCCTACTGTACAGCACAGGGAACTATAGTCAATATCCTGTGATAAACCGTAATGGAAAAGAATTTAAAAAAAATAAATACATGCTAGCATTGTTATCATCTTCCACTTTGCCTGACCTCAAGACCCCTTCCAGCCCTGCCTCGCACCCTGGGAGCAGGAAAAAGGGAGCTCAGTCTGAAGGATTTGAGCCCCAGCTTTACACAGCTAGGTGACCTTGGGCACATCATGTATGCTCTCGGGGGCCAAGTTTTCCTGTTGTAAAAGAAGATATGAATGAGATACACTAGAAACTTTCTTCTGTGTTTCCTGCTCGCACTCTGGAGTCAGGCTGCCTGAGTTCAAACGCCAGCTTTCTACGTCTTAGTTCTATGACTTTGCAAGTTACTTAAACTCTCTGCCCCTCATTTTTTCTCATCCGGGAACAGGGTTCTAAGTAGCATCTATCTCAAAGATTTCTTGAGAGGAGCAAAGGAATTAATGTGTGCAAGGTGTACAAACAGTGCATGGCATTATTGATTTTTCAATAAGGTTGCTTATTATTAGTAGAATCATGTGATACACACCATAACTTATATGTATTCAATATGTTCTTGGCAACCAATAAAGCAAGAGAGGGAGGGATAAATAGACAAAACCATCATGCCTTTCAATGAACTGCTCTGTCCTGGGGGGAGGCAGGAATACTCTATTCCTTCAGTCTCTCTCAGCACCCATAGACACTCCCACTGGGGGCCTCTCACTGCACTGAGAGTAACTCTAGGATTAAGGATATATTTTTTCACACACAGGCTCCCTGCACATAAGCCAACAATGTCACTTGATGCTCAACCAAGGGAAAATAATCTCTTTCAATGCTGGAGGGAAAAACTGGAGGTTTTGAGGCTTCTAGACTGTATTTTACCAGTGGTTGCAGGAGTTTTCAAGGGTGATGTTGATTACGTGTTATTTTCACATCGCGTATTCACTTTGGAACCTGAAATCCCATGGAAGATGGGCCTCTGCTGTCTTGTGCAATGCCTGGAACACAGCAGGCTCGCAAAGAGAAATGGTTGAATAAAATCTAAAATCATGAATTCATAGGGATGGCCAAGAGGCACATGAAAAGATGCTCAACATCACTAATTATTAGAGAAATGCAAATCAGAACTACAATGAGGTCCCACCTCACCCCAGTCAGAATGGCGGTCACTAAAAAGTCTACAAATAATAAATGCTGGAGAGGATGTGGAGAAAAGGGAGCCCTCCTACACTGTTGGTGGGAATGTAAATTGGTGCAGCCATTATGGAGAACAGTATGGAGGTTCCTCAAAAAACTAAAAATAGAGTTTCCACATGATCCAGCATGGATCCCACTCCTGGGCATATACACAAATGGAACTACAATTCAAAAATACACATGCACACTTATGTTCATAGCAGCACTATTTACAATAGCCAAGACATGTAAACAACCTAAATGTCCATCGATGGATGAATAGATAAAGAAGATGTGGTACATGTATACAATGGAATACTACTTAGCCATGAAAAAGAATGAAATAATGCCATTTGCATGGATGCAACTAGAGATTATCATACTAAGCAACGTAAGCTAGATGAAGAAATACAAATATCTTATGATATCGCTATGTGGAATTTAAATATAACACAGATGAATGTATCTATGAAACAGAAACAGACTCACAGATATAGAGGACAGACTTGTGGTTGCCAAGTGGGAAGGGAGAGTGAGGGAGGGAAGGATTGGGAGTTTGGGGTTAGTAGATGCAAACTGTTGTATATAGGATGGATAAACAAGAAGGTCCTACTGTATAGCACAGAGAACTATATTCAATATCCTGTAATAAACCATAATGGAAAAGAATATGAAAAAGAATGTATATATATATGTATAACTGAATTGCTTTGTGATACAGCAGAAATTAACATGACATTATAAATCAACTCTACTTAAATAAAATTAACAAAATAAAATCATGAGTTCATGGCCACATTCGTTCTTCATACAAATCCACATCAGGTTTCTTTCTGGAGGAAACATCTGGGCAGGACTTCAGGGCGATGCAGCTCAGACCTGGAGCTTTTGCACTCATGCCCAGGTTTCCTAGGGAGGTTTTCAGAGCCTCCAGGCCGGGGCTCACATGGCATCTCAAGGGACAGGGCAATTCTCATACAGCTGGCTCTTGCCTTGAGTGGCATCATATCTTGGTCCAGACAAATGTCCCAGGACTTGGTGTCTTGGGCAGTGGTCTCAAAGCTCTGGTTTCAACCTGGGGCCTTGGAGGTGATAATGGTAACCTGGTGAACAGGGGTTTCACATCTGATCAAAAGTGGGCAGTTCCAGCTCCAGCTAAGGAATGCCTTGTACGAATGTGAACCCAGGTTTGCCTATTTCCTGATTTTTTTGAGAGAAACCAAGAATCAATATTTTTATGTGAGATCTCCTGATCTTTTACATTTGGTTCACCTTTGGTGAAAACCCCCAGGAAGCCCAAACAAAACACATTTACAGGTTATGTTGACCTATGGGCTCCAATTTGTGACTTCTGTCCTAGTAGATAATAATCATCCCTAACAGTGAAGTCCCTTTTGGATAAAAAGGGGGGAGATTTTGAACTCTACTTGTCTGTACTCTCCAGCGAGTTGAGGATTTTCCCAGGATCCCAATTCATCTCTCTGGGTCACCCCATGACCCCTGCTGGCTGGGAATAAGGTCTCCTTTTTTCTGGGCCACCTGAAGAAATCCCCTGGTATCACAAAAGCACTGCTTACTTTTGCATTACTAATTTCAAATCTTATTCAGCATCGAGTTTCAGAATTAAGAAGCTAAGTGACAGCTGTTTAATTAACTCCTTAAGCTGATTAGACAGCATTACTGAAATCCCCTCAAGGAGGAATGTATAACTGTAGGGAGAACCCAGGGCCATGCTGCTGCCACTGTTTAAATTTTTTAAGATGCTAAACCAAACGGCCAAGCATTCTTGACATCTTCAAGGATATGGTCAAATATAGGTTTTTATGTATTACATTAACTGCTACATAGACTCTAAATGGTAACAATAACACGAACTTCTTTAGATCTGCTAAGCAAACATGTCCTGCACTTAAAAAACAAAAAAAGAAAGAAAGAAAAAAAAGAAAAAGGAATCAATTGGGGGTTTCTCAAAAAGCACTTTATGATGTGCAGAAATCCCAAGTGTTTAGTTGTGTTGAATTAGGAGAAGGGTTTGAATTAACCCTTGGTCCTCACATAATGGGCTGTAAATCCTCCTCCTAATTAATAAGACAAAGGCATATTAATGAGTTTAAGACCTTAAGCCAATTTTGTCCTTAAAATTTCTGTTATTTTAAAGAGGAATTTCCAAGGAAAAGAGGAAACCACCATTTTTTGCTTGATTGTATATGTGAGTTTGAGGCTGAGGGGACATCCCAGCACTGGAGAAAGGGTACAAAATGATGGATTCTTTTTTCCCTACTTTTTAATCCGTGTCTGGGCAACATTGAGCAGATGGCAACAAAACATGGAGTGAAGAGAATGTCAAAGATCTCCCAGGCAGAAAAAGCGGTTTGGAGAAGAAACTCCCATTTGCCTAAATTTTTTTGAAATACAACATAAGT
The DNA here is from genome assembly GCF_030028045.1 of Hippopotamus amphibius kiboko. Classification (NCBI taxonomy): domain Eukaryota; kingdom Metazoa; phylum Chordata; class Mammalia; order Artiodactyla; family Hippopotamidae; genus Hippopotamus; species Hippopotamus amphibius. The sequence goes on from NC_080193.1 coordinate 24,622,060, forward strand.
TTAACTTAAAATTTTTTTTAATTTCTTTTTTAAATTGAGGTACAGTTGATTTACAGTGTTGCGTTAGTTTCTGCTGTACAGTGATTATGTATATATATATTCTTTTTCATATTCTTTTCCATTATGGTTTATCCCAGGATATTGAATATAGCTCCCTGTGCTATGCAGTAGGACCTTGTTTTTTATCCATCCTATATATAATGGTTTGCATCTGCTGTGAGTTTAACTTTTGAATTGAACTTTAGAGGGATGTTTCCAGGAGGCTGGGGAGGCATGGTGTGACATCCAGATTTTGTGGGCTGGTTTTGTGTGCTGAAAATTTCAGCTCCTTGTTCAGATTTTTTCAATACCTACTTTTCCAACAGCTTTATGTAGATGTAATTCACATATCATCCTGTTCACCCATTTAAAGTGTACTGTTCATTAGTTTTTAGTATAGTCACAGGTACGTGCAACCATCACCACATTCAATTTTAGACCACTTTTGTCACCTCAGAAAGAAACCCTGGATCCTGTAGCTTTTCTCCCCCACCCCCCATCACCACCCCCAGCCCGACTCTAAACGGTTACTAATCCACCTCCTGTCCCTGTGGGTTTCTCTATTCTGGATATTTCCTAGGAATTGAATTATGCAATATGTGGTCTTTTTTTTTTTTAACTTCACTTTTATTTTTGTAGTTTTAAAATTGAGGTACAACTGATGTATAATATTATATGTTACAAGCATAAATATAGTGATTCACAATTTTTAAAGGTTCTACTTCATTTATAGTTACTATGAAATATTGGCTATATTCTCCTGTGTTGTACAATATACCCTAGTAGCTAAGTTTATACCTAATTGTTTGGATCTCTTACTCCCCTACCCCTATCTTGCCCCTCCGCCCTTCCCTCTCCCCACAGATAACCACTAGTTTGTTGTATTTTTTAGATTCCCCATATGTGATATCATACAGTATTTGTCTTTCTCTGTCTGACTTATTTCACTTAGCATAATGCCCTCCAAGTCCATCCGTGTTGTTGCAAATGGCAAAATTTCATTCTTTTTCATGACTAATAGTCCATTGTATATATAAAACACTTCTTTATCCATTCATCTACTGATGGATGGACACGTAGGTTGCTTCCATATTTGGGCAATTGTAGATAACACTGCTATGAACATTGGAGTGCATGTATCTTTTTAAATTAATGTTTTTGTTTTTTGGACATATAACCAGGAGTAGAATTGCTAAGTCACAAGATAGTCCTATTTTTAGTTTTTTGAGGAACCTCTATACTGTTTTCCATAGTAGCTGCATCAACTTACATTCCCACCAATATCCTCTTTCTCCACATCCTCACCAACACTTGTTATTTGTGTTCTTTTCGATGACAGCCATTCTGACTGGCTTCTTTTACAAAGCATAACGCCATCAAGGTTCATCCGTGGTGTAGCGTGTATCAGCACTTCATCCCTTTTATGGCTGAAAAATACTGCTCAAGGCATGCAGTTTTACTGTTGTCCATTTTGCAAAAGTCAATTCTAATGCTGTTCAAATCAGAGTTTATAAAATACGGCTCTGTGGACTGAAACCAGCCCACAGATATACTTTGCTTGGATTGTACAGGTTTAATTCTTTTTAATGGATCACAACACTTAAAAATTGGGAGATATGCAAAAATCTGGATTTGTGGTTTGTCTTGAAAAATCAGAAGTGCAGGCAATTCTAGGGCATCGTTCAGTGGGCATGAAACAGTGACCTATCTCCATTTCACCAAATTCCACTTCTCCTTTGTACAATGTGGCCAGACACAGGAAGCTCTGAATCTGGGGTCCCTTGTTTAGATGTCAGGAGGCTGGCAACACGTGTAGAAATCAGCAATGCCAGGATACAAACATTGCCCAATCCCAACATTAAAGCTAAAATGTGTAGGAAATTATGAAAGACACAAGAGTAGGTACTTGACTTCCTTTATCACACGTTTTTCAAAGCAAATTTTAAATCCAGTGATTCCCTGCCCTCCTTAAGAAAACTCTGACATATGACAAAAATACCCTTGAGTGCACTTCACATATATCAAAGACTGACAACTCTGGATGTTAGTGAGGCTTCTTCTAAGAAACTTAAACTTCATTTATAGCCTCCAAACAGCAATTCCATGAAACTCGGCATGAATATTTAATTTATGTCTGTTGATAGAATCCTCTTGATATTGTAAAGTATTTGCTCTTTGAAACTGGGGGAGTTTTTGCCTGTAGCCTTGGACAACACCAGCTGTCAGGCCCTTTTCCCTATCACGACAGAAAAATGCATGTCAAATTGTCAAAGGTGACAGAATTTTCCGTAGGCTAGGAGAAGCCTATTGGTTTTATGAAACTAAGGAATTAATTCACTTGGGGCGGAAAGGACATACAAAATTAAGAAACATGAAAGGACTTCATTAAACTGAATGAGTGCACCTAAAAGTGGGTCTTGCTTAGCATCTCAACCCTCCAGAGGGACTGTAAGTGGTTCTGAGTGCTTTTCTGACCTGCAAGCCACAGGGATCTCAGCAAGACTTATTGGTGAGGCTTGGAGCCCAGCCTTGATTATCTATGCTAATGAGGATTCAGTGGTATGGCTAATTTGAAATGGTGTAAAGTCCAAAAGTCATTTGCGGTTTGGCCATGGAATACATTATAAGCTTTTTCTTTTTTTTTTTTCACCAGACAACTTCTTAATTATGTTTTTCTTAGGCTAATGTAAAAATGAATTTGCATGTCTTGAGCCCAAACTAATTAGGAAGAGAGGGGACGCAATTAACATTGTTCTGGGAAGCAGGGGAAAGTCCATCTGGGATTTTAAATTGGCCCTAGTCACCCATGCGTTGACTTCAGCCTCATAACGTCTTGGCCATGGAAATGCTTTTCCAGCCCCTCATTCCTTTTTTCTTGGTGGTGGTGGTGGCTGGGGTTACCTTTGAGAGGGACAAAAACAGTCTCCTCTGCTGCTCCCCTGGACTGAGCCTTTATATCACCCAGTCTCTTCTCGGTATGTAAGCCTCTGATTCTATGACTCTTGGGTGTGGCTGTGCTCAGACCAGAAAGAAGGGTGAAGATCACAGGGGCTTGATGCAAATGAAGATGCTTACAGACCCTATTTCAAAAGGAAGCTCTGTGCTCAAGCTCATGGACACTGGTCTTACTCTCAACCTGTCTGAAAATACAAAGAAATGTGTGCTCCAGCAAAGCAGTTGTGTTTTCAGGGTGTTTGTGGGGCCACGTTGATGTGGAGGATGTGATGTCATCCATCCCTGGGATATTGAAACCCAGAAGGACCTTGTGGGGCTCCCGGGCACAAAAGCCTTTCTGTGTCCCCTTCCCTGAGTTCCAAAGGGCTAATCAGGGAAGGGAGGGTATGTGGAGACAAGGGAGTGCAGCCTTGGGTCAGGGTCTTGGTTCAGCCTGAAGGGATACACACAGCAATATCTTTGAGCTGTTTTGCAGACACTGAAAACCCCAAGAAATGGAGTTAAGATGTTAACTGCTTGATGAAGTACTCTTCATTCCAGAGAAGGTCACCGTTCGCCCATCACCACCTGATGCCAGATGATCTCTGCCCCTGGAGTATAAGATTCCTCACAACCATCCCTCCTTCCCCAGGTGGGGACACAGTTTTGAGGGTATTAGCCCGCTGTGGCCCCCTTTGCCTGGCAAAGCAATAAAGTTATTTGTGGAGCCCTATACCAAAGTCACAATCTGGGGTTAACTCGTGGCCCAGCAACCTAATTCTGGAGTTAAGTCGACCCCCATAGAAACCTTTGTTTCCTGACTTAGGCTGTGTTTCCTGACTTAGGCTAGCTGATAACATGACCCCATATTAGGGAAGATACTCACCATATAGGACCCTAGCCTATCACCTAACGATACCCTTCACCTTAATGCACACTGGCCAATTGATTAATGCCATTTTCTTAGCAGGAATTTTCTCTGTCTTGGGGTTATAAAAGCTGGCTGCGAGCCCACGGGAGGGTTAGCTCTCCCTGGTCTGCCAGGAACTCATCCTGCTGTCTTTATAGCATCCCTTCTCTCTAATAAACTCTGTCTTCCTTACATTCTGCCTGTGTCTGGAAATTCTTTTCCAACCCATGCTCTACTTCACCCAAAACTCTGTCTCTGAGATTCAATTTGGTACCAGTGTACAAAGGCCACGTTTTCTGCTACAGTATTCACATTCTATTCATTTCCAGATTACATCTCCAGCTCTGATGAGCTCCCGACTACTCGACCTCTCTGCCAGGGTGTCTCAAACTCTCTGGGTCCAAGATAAAATTCCTGATAGTCTCCCTTAAACTGGCTCCTCTTTCGGTACTCTGAACAGTTAATTGTACCACTGGGTCCCTGGCTGCTCCAGCCAGAACCTCAGGTGTCATCATTCACTTTCTTTTTTAGCTCACCCCCATGTCACATCCATCCACAAGGTCCTGGCTGTGGAAATGGTCTTGTGAGCATTGTCCCAATACGTTCTGTCAACCCAGCCACCTCCTTCCACCTTCACTGCCATCACCTTAAATCAAGCCACCATAATGTGTATGTAGTGATAAATGGAATACTTATAAATGGAATATTTCCTGCCACATCAATAAACAAAGAATGCCACAGTCATTAATGATTGCAGCCCTCCAACGTCAGCTGGTGAGTCCTGCGGAAACTCAGGGCTGAAAAGAATACCTGCCATCTAGCAGCCATCAGACTGCAGACACTCCCTGCAGTGAGCCCTGAGGAAACTCGGGATGTGCCAGGATCCTGGCCCCCAATAGCTGAGGTACATATCAAAGGAATGATTTCAGCGAGCCCAGACTATTGCATCTTCCCATACACAGAAAAGCACTAAATTCCTTAACTTGAGAAATCTGGTTTTCTTTATTTAACAATAATTTTTGATGTTCCCAATTACCTGCTCTTTGTTGCAAAACTCCTACATATCCTGGCTCCTCCCCTCACCTCCTTGGAGCAGTTTCTTGGAGTTATCTGAAATGCTGTCTCCCAGGTTGCAGTCCTCATTTTGCCCCAAATAAATCTTAACTCTCAACTTTCACATTGTGCGTATATATATATATATATATATATATATATATTTTTTTTTTTTAAGGTCAGCAGTAGCCAGGTTATGAAAAAAGCCTTTGAAACCACCCACCTTGCTTATTTTACTCCATAAGAGAGTACCTGTCACTCTCAGAAATCATTTTTTCCCTATGAATTTATTGCCTGTTGGACCACATCAGACTATAGGTTCCAGAAGGGCAGGGCTTTTCTGTGGCTCCTCACCAGCCCAGAGCCAACCCCAGGAGGCGAGGAGGACTTACATGTCAGACTTCAGAGGGTCACGTGCTTAACACGGGACTCATCATTATCCCTTGAGTTGGGGTTGACATCCTGCCCATAAATGTCCATCTTTAGCAGAAACTCTGCATTTCAGCTATGTTCTCTTTGGTATTTTGTTCTGCAGCGAAAGCTAAATACATCCTTGGTGGATGCTTATAGAAGTATCTCTAGTGCTCCACATTTCCTGGCTGGAATTGGGAAAACTTGTCACATCCATACAGCTCGAAGTGAAAAAATGAGTCACACGTTTAAAGCGACCAGACTTCATCGGACTTTGTCCAATTCAGAGCGAGAACTGAAGGCAGTGTTGCCTCATTTGTTGGGATGGCCACGCTATCACCACCATGTGTCACCATCATGGTCCTTACTTTTTATTTCATTGAGCTGGACTTTGGCAGAAGTGTTCCAAATGATGGGCAGCCAAGGCAGCATCTGCCGCTGATGAGTTCAGCTGGTCAGAGCATGACGTTAATAAGCCCACCTGGCTGTAGGTCTGCTCAAAGTCAGCCGCCTGAGATGGTAACCCAAATTCTGGCCAACAGCTTAACACGTACAAGAGGAAGCATGGACGTATCAGAGCCAAACCATCTTGTCTTCCTAAGAGTCTGGGGCACCTGAGGTTGAGTCCAGAGCACTGGTTCTTAACCAAGGTTATGGAGAGTAATCGTGCAGGGAGGTCTGAAAAATACCAAATGCCAGGAATCCACCTCAAACCAATTATATCAGCATCTCTGGGGAGGGAGACCCTGACATCAGTCTATTTTTATATCTTCACCAGTGATTCTAACGCAGTGGTCCTCAAACATTGCTGCACATTAAAATTGATAAGGACAGAGTAAAGGGACAAAGTAGGTGATTAAATGGTTAATCCCACTAGGGGATTGTAAATAGAAAAAAGCATAGGACACCCCTGTAAGCTACTCAAGAAAGCAGGTCTGCTTAACCACAAAACCAAGCAGCTTGCTTAGCAAGAAAACCATGTGACATAAGCAACAGACGTTCCCCCAAACAATAAAATAATGGCATGAGACCCACGTCCTGCCCAGTGAGCTCACTAAGTTAATGATCCCTAGGACATGCTCCCTGCACACATGAAAAAGCAATAATTTATGGAAAGGTGCTCATTGTACAGAGACCTGAAATAATTTTTACAGTCCTGTCTTGACCATGTAAGGACAAGAAACTCCCCTGCCCAACCTGGAGGAGGAGCTGATGATGGAAGCATGACATCAACTCAACAAAGACAAAGAAGAGCCTTTCCCCCTCCCCACTTTCCCTCTGATTATAAAACTGTAGCTCACTAAGTTCTTGGTGTGGCACCCTCTTGCCCGCCCACTTGTAAGCCTCACAAGCGTCCTATTCTAATAAATCACTTCTTACCTATCACTTTGCCTCTTGCTGAATACTTTCTGTGCTGAGACATAAAGGACCAGGCTCCTCAGAGCTCCCCCCACCCCACCTCGAAACCACATGTATCCATTTCAGAATCACCTGGGGAGATTAAACTCACTGATGCTGGATCCTTGCACTCAGGGATGCTGATTTAACTGTTATGCGTTGCAGTCTGGAAGTCTGGATCTTGGAAGGTTTCAAATCTAGCCAAAGTTCTCATAAGAACTACTGAGAATCATCTCTGTCCATAAAGGATGGTCACTTTCCTTGGTGACCCAAAAATATCCTCCACTCTGCCAGACATGTAAAACATGTGCACACGCTGACATGGCCCAAAACAAATGATTCGATGGAGAATGCAGTCGGCAAAACAGTGTGAAGCAAGAGGTTTACTGCTCAATGTTTAAGGAATATTAAAAGAGAGTGATGGTGCCGTAAAGGAAAAACAGAAGCAAGGGAAGTTGGCTGAGCACAGAGCTAAATTCAGGAAGAACCACGTGGGCTCTGACGTGCCTGTCGGACCTGATCTGATCCAGGGATTTCAAGCTGTAGTCCACAGGAGGCAGGATGTCAGGGGCGAGGCACTGCCTCCAGGCTCCAGCTCTTCATTCACGTTTCCACTTCAGTATCATCACCTCCAAGGGGCTTCTTCTCAATCTGATCTACTATTGTTTGTCCCCAGCTTCCAGCTCACCACCACCTCCACACCACTTCCCCATTACAATGCCTCCTTTTTCATCTTCAGTTGGGAATGATCTTATTTTTATACATGTTTGGTTTAAAAACATAATTTATTAAATTAAATATTAAATTATTAAAAAATAATTAAAATGATGGAATAAAGATGGATTATTAATCTTTTAAAATGTCTACCTCCTACGATAGACTTTAAGATGTGAGAGCAGGAGAACAATGTGTGTTTTGCCCATGGCTCTGGTCCCATCACATGATGTAGTGACGCCCAGTGTTGGCTTTCAATCACCCTTGAATGACTGGATGGATGAATGTTATTATGGTTTTTAGAAAAAAAGATTCTTTTCTAGACTTACTCCTCTTTTTTCATACTCAAACCCCTCAAAGGGTAATTTATCTTCCAAAAATGATGTCCTGCTATAGTGGCTTTGAAAGCTCTTCTATCCTACCTCATTATAGGATATATTTTTGGTGAAAGCAGGATAGAGTCGGTGAAATATGCTTCCTAGTATAGTGGAGAAATGGAAGCAAACAAGGTGATAAATACCAAAATGCAACTTGGGAGAATAGATTGAAATCACCAACGGATATTGTTAATTTTTTTTATGTGTTTGGGTCTCTATGTTTCCAAGGGTCAATGGATTAAAATAAAAACAGCAAAGTATATATTTTAAAAATCACAACCTGTCTAATTGTTGGAATAAATATTCTAAGCAAAACAGAAAGAAAGAAAACGACAGCGAATATAAACATCTCAAGACTTTCAAACCGAACCTTTAATGAAAGCTGTAGAGACTACTTTGTTTTCCTGGCTCTTAAGTCAGATATGTGCATAAACACAGGTTTTGAAATGTAAATTCTGCTCAGCCTGTGGCCATTGAGAAGAATTCGTAAAAGTGATTGTAGAAAAAAGTTAAATCCACTCGTATCTTCTTCTTTTTTTTTTTTTAAACTACTTAATGAATGAATGAATGAATTTATTGGCTGAGTTGAGTCTTGGTTGCTGCACGCGGGCTTTCTCTAGTCGCAGCAAGCGGGGGCTACTCTTCATTGTGGTGCGCGGGCTCCTCATTGCAGTGGCTTCTCTTGTTGCAGAGCATGGGCTCTAGGCGTGTGGGCTTCAGTAGTTGCAGCACATGGGCTCAACAGTTGTGGCTCGCAGGCTCTAGAGCACAGGCTAAGTACTTGTGGTACACGGGCTTAGTTGCTCCATGGCATGTGGGATCTTTCCAGACCAGGATTCAAACCCGTGTCCCCTGCATTGGCAGGTGGATTCTTAACCACTGTGCCACCAGGGAAGGCCCACTTCTCTATTGCAATGCAGGAAGGATGCTCAGAAGTTAGAGAATGGAAATTAAAATAAGGGAAAAGCATGAAGACCATGCTGCTGGTCATTTGCAAATCTAGGGAGGATTGGAAGTGGGGAATCAAGAAGTCGTTATGAAGAGACATGATTGGTCTTATAATAATATTCTTAGAAATTCTTGCAAGTATAGGCTTCCAAGCCTTTCTCATTGTAGGCTCTGCAGTAACAGTTAAATAGCTAATCTTTTCTGACTGGTTCCAAGAGAATTTATGTTAATGCCCACTCTGTGCTCAAGAAAATAAATCTGAGCTTGACTTTGGCTTTCAAAGCCTGTGACTTGAAAAATCTACAGTTCTCCAAAATCTGATTTATAATGACCTGTAATCTTGTTCTCACCTGCCCCGAACACAAAACCAGTATTTCTTTCCTGCTTCTTTACCAGAACAAAGTACATTTCGTGAAATTTCCTACTTTATCTAAATCTTTTTAAAATACTATAGGCGCGCAGAATCACAAATCCATACAGAGTGCCAATAGTAATGACTTCTTGTGTTAATTGGATAGGTTTTTAATAACTGATAGAAATAGAAGTACTATTATTGTGGGTGAATGTAATGATTTTTATTCACAAAGGCAATCTATGTGAGTGAAATCCATTATCTTAAAAGTATTTTGATAAGGATAAATCTATGGAGAAAGGGCTATGCATCTTGCCTGCAATTGTTAAACTCCATTAAACATCCTGAATAATTAGTTGGCCGAAGAATCTCATTAGATGTACATTAAATGTGTATTTAAGGCATATTTGAGACACTTCATTAAGAGTGACAGTAAGCTTTACTGCATAACTTTAATAAAAATTCTAGTCAAATTAAAACTTAAATTTATGGTCACTCTTACTCTTTCTTTGAGAACAGAGTATTGCCTTGAGTTCTACTTTTTTTTTTTCCTCTACTAGGACCAGTCCCGGCCATGTTAGTAACTGCTGTGTTTAGGTATAATTTACATACAATAAATTCAACCACTTTAAAGAATTTTATGTTTTAGTAAATGTATACAATTTGCAACTATCACCACAATGCAGTTTTAGAACATTCTATCACCCCTAAAAAGTTCCTTCATATCCCTTTGTAGTCAATCCTGACTCCCAATACACAACTCAGATTTTTTTCACTAGTTTTGCATTTTCTGGAGATTTCATACATGTGTCATCATACAATATATCATCTTTTGTGACTGGTTTCTTTCATTTAGCATGACATCTTTGAGATGAATCTATGTTGCTGTGTATATTAGTAGGTCATTTTCTTTTTCACTGCAGAGTAATATTTCATTATGAGGCTATATCACAATTTGTTCATACATTTGCCAGTTAATAAATATTTGGGCTGCCTCATTTGGCTATGAAGAATAACACCAATTTCCATGTACAAGTCTTTGTGTGGACATACGTTTCCGTTTTCATTTCATTTTCATTTCTCTTGGAGGGTGGAAAAGCTGGGTCGTATGGAAGTTTATGTAACTTTAAAATTCTGCCAACTGTTTTCCAACAAGGCTGTACCATTTGCATTCCTGCCAGCAAAGTATGTGGGTTCCAAGTTTCTCCCTTCCAACACTTGATATTGTCAATCTTTCACATTTCAGCGATTTTAGTGAGTTATAGAATTGTATCTCATTGTGATTTTATGCATTTACCTAATAACTAATGTTGCTGAATATGTTTTTATGTGCTTATTTGCCACTTGTATATCTACTTCGTGAAGTATTTATTCAAATAATTTGGCTATTTTTATAGGTTTTGCCCAATATCTTGATTTATAGGATTGATGCTGAATTCTAAGTATTTTTAATACACACTGGATACAAGTCCTTTGGAAAATATTTTATTTTTTGAATCCTGTTGGTGTCCTTGTGTGACTATAGTATGGGCATAATCCTGGCCTCAGGAAATAAATTGGAAAATTGCTTCTAATTTAAAAGAGATTGTATAGGATTGGTATTGTTGAATTTTTTTTAATATTTATTTATTTCTTGCTGCATTGGGTCTTCGTTGCTGCATGTGGCCTTTCTCTATTTGCGGTGAATGGTGGCTACTTTTTGCTGTGGTGTGCAGGCTTCTTATCATGGTGGCTTCTCTTGTTGTGGAGTACAGGCTCTAGGCATGTAGGCTTCAGCAGTTGTGGCACATGGGCTCAGTAGTTGTGGTGCATGGGCTTAGTTGTTCTACGGCACATGGGATCCTCCTGGACCAGGGCTCGAACCTGTGTCCCCTGCATTGGCAGGAGGATTCTTAGCCACTGTGCTGCCAGGGAAGTTCTGTGGATCTTTTTTTGAATTAAACACCTTAATTGGTGTATATTTGTCATGGAATCAACCACACATATTTAAAAGTCCACTATTAAGTGTTATGTGATTACACCAGTGAAACCACCTTTACAATCAATACAGTAAACATTTCCATCAGCCTCAAAATTTCCTTGTGACTCTTGGTCATCCTTACTTGCACCCCTCTGCTACCACCTCTCTTCCCCACCCCATCTTCTGGCAACTATGTTCTGCTTTCTGTCACTATAGTTTGGTTTGAATTTTCTAGACTTTTATATAAATGGAATCATTAGGTATCATTGTAACATACAATTAAGTTTGAGAAAACCTGTATTGAGGGTTAAACTGAGTCCCCCCCAAAAGATATATTCCAATCCTAATCCTCAGTATCTGTGAACCTTATTTGGGAATGGGGTCTTTGTATATGGAATCAAGATAGGATGAGGTCTTACTGAATTAGGGTGGGCCCTAATCCAATGACCGGTGTCCTTGTGATAAAAGGGAAATTTGGACACTGACACAAAAAGGGGGGAATGCCATGTGATGGCCAGGGCAGAGACTGGAACAATGCATCTACAAGCTAAGGAATGCCAAAGGCTGCAGCCACCAGGGTTAGGATTAGGGGAAGGGTTAGAGGTAGGGTTAGGGTTAGGGGTAGGGTTAGGGTTGAGGTTAGGGTTAGAGGTAGGGTTAGGGTGAGAGAGGCAAGGAAGGATTCTCCCCTAGAAGCTTCAGGGAGAGAGCATGGCCTCAATGATCCTTCGATTTCTACCTCTAGAACTGCGAGAGAGTAACTTTCTGTTGCTTTAAGCCCTTCAAATGTGTGGGAATTTATGAAGGGCCTTAAGACATTAATACACTTTCTGGAACAATTGTGGTTTTCGCCCCCTAGGTGTGGACCCAAACTTCCTGAACATACTCCTTCTCAACAGTTCAACCAAATTGGTCTTCTCTCAGCAAGGAAAAGGGAGTAATGGCTGTTAGGTGTGCAGTCAATGATGTCTTCCTTCTTGTCCCAATGGATGGACACCCATTCTTTTTTTTTTTTTTTTTGGCACACGGGCTTAGTTGCTCCGCGGCATATGGGATCTTCCTAGAGCAGGGATCAAACCCGTGACCTCTGCATTGGCAGGTGGATTCTTAACCACTGCGCCACCTAGGAAGCCCCCTGGACACCCATTCTTTTGCATTGGAGATAAAAGTTGACTCAGTGTTATTGTAGAACTTTTGGAAGATACATCTGATCATAAAGAAGAAAATAGACATAAGCAGGACTCCTACCATCCAGAGAGAAGCACTGTTAATTTGTCATTGCATATCCTCCAGGACTTTTTCCAAAATGTATGAATATTTGTTGGTTTTATATATAAAATGACTGTCTAGTTTGCTGCTGTCATGTAGATGCCTCTTATTTCCTATTCTATTGTTAATGTACATTTGTTTGATCCTGGTCCAGTAAATTGGTTTGAATTTCCCCCAAGGTAGCAGTAATTATGATGCTCACGTAGATGTTACATCTCAGAGGGGCTGAGATAGCTGGCACATCGTCAATTCTCCAAAAATTTGTATCGAATGAATAAGAACCTTAGAATTGTCCCAAATGAGAATGCAGCCATCTAGACAATACAATGTCTAACCCTAACCTATAACATCAAGAAGCAGAAGGATGAGGGAAATTATCGGAATCAGCATGCAGAATAACTTTTTGATTTGTGATTTAAAAAAAAAAAAAAGGCTTGGACTTCCCTGGTGGTGCAGTGGTTAAGAATCCACCTGCCAATGCAGGGGACATGGGTTAGATCCCTGGTCCGGGAAGATCCCACATGCCGGGGAGCAACTAAGCCCATGCGCCACAACTAATGAGCCTGCACTCTAGAGCCCACGAGCCACAACTACTGAGCCCACGTGCCACAACTACTGAAGTCTGTGTGCCTAGAGCTCGTGCTCCGCATGCAACAAGAGAAGCTACCACACCGAGAAGCCCGTGCACCACAATGAAGCTCACTCGCCACAACTAGAGAAAGCCCGTGCCCAGCAATGAAGACCCAATGCAGGCAAAAATAAACAAATAAATAAATTTTTAAAAAAAAGGCTTTGTGAGTTTTGAGTGTCGAATTCACCTGTATCATCATTGTATTTTTATGGATATTTTCTCCCCCAGACTGAACTCTTCAAGGTCGAGGCACTGGACACAGTTTGTGTTTATGCTAATGCCCAATTTCTAAGGTATTTACTTCAAGTTCAGTATATGCACACCTAAGCAAGTGAACTTCCCCTAGAAACTGGGTCTGCTTCAGTTTTTCTTATCTTAGAGAAGGACACTACCTTCTCTCCAGGTGTTCAGGCTATCAGCCTAGGAAGTGCACAGATTTCACTTCCCTGTCCATCCATCCCTGTGTGTTGTCTCCATTCAACCTCCTGAACCTCCCCCTAGCCCATCCCCTTCTCTCCACACCCATCCTATCCGTCTCAATCCACAAACACCCTCGTCCAAGCCACTATGCTATCCTGCCTGCGTCTGGCAATAGAAAGTACTTACACATTGGCCCACCCACCTCTAAACACACCCCAGCCAGAAAACTCCTTGTAATCCCCTGGTACCCTATCCCCTGGGACCCCAGTCCCCTCCCATCCACCCTTTAGATCTCCAAGTATCACTTCCTGGGAGAAAGCTCCTCCAACTTCTCTTAATAAGGCAACGTCTGTACAGTAGCTCTTCTAGCACAGCCTCTCTCTCCTTCAGAACATTTGTCAGAGATAAATTTTTATATTTATTTGTGTAATTATTTGATTAAGATCTATCTTGCTCACTGGGTTCTGTGCTCCCCAGGGGCAGAGACCACGCATGTTTTGTTTTCATTTTATCTTCAGCGCCTAACGGAGTGCTTGGAAAAGAACAGATGACCAAAAATGTTATATTTCCTGAATGGATAATGTATGAAAGTAGAAAACTAAACTTATTTAGCGAGAGAAAAAATGCATTATTCCCTTTGATCACTATTCCGAAGGGGAGAGAGAGAGAGACTCTGAAGATTGACTCACTGATCCCAGGCATTTGGTCAAGGGTGCTTTGTGACACCCATTCCTAGTGGCCAAATGGGTCTCAGTTGGGACACTAGAGCTCATCAATGGAAATGTCATTCCCAAAGTAACTGTCAGTAACTTTTCTATCTCTGGCGAATGGGGTTTTACAGCTTCTCCCATTGATTAGTTCTAGAGTTTAATCCTCCTCCATTCAAGAAAGATTTCCTTATGTCTAATACATTTGTTTTTCATCCTAGGAGAGGAGTAAAGTTTTGGGAAGCCTCTTATTTTGGTGAAATATTTATGTGTGCAGAAAGGGTATAGAATGTGTGTATATGGTTACGTGGATAGATAGATAGATAGATAGATAGATAGATAGATAGATAGATACTGATAGATAGACAGACAGACAGACAGACAGATAGATAGATAGATAAAGATGATGGATGATTAGATAGATAGATAGATAGATATAGATAGATAGATATAGATAGATGATAGATGAAAGATGATAGATAAAGATGATGGATGATTAGATAGATATATAGATAGAGACCATTTTTATGTTCACTTATATTGATACTTTTTGCTTTAAAATCTATTTCACTTGATAGCTATATAACAACACTAACTTTCCTTTGCTTAGGATTTGCTTAGTACATAATTTTCCAACCTTTTACTTTCTGTGTCCTCATTTTTTAGGGGCGTGTGTGTGTTTAACACAAACATACAACTGGTGTATTATATTTTTTTAAGTTTAGTCTGGCAATCTTGGTCTTTTAATTGCAGAGTTTAATTCATTTTCATTGGTCATCATTACTTATATATTTGAACTCATTTCTTTTGTGCTTTCTATATGTTGTGCTATCGATTTGCCTAGGCTTTTAAAATGTGTTTGATTTCTTATTTTTTCTCTTTTTGCCTTTTTTTCTTTTTTTTGTTTGTTATTTTCTCCCTTCTTTCAATTTTTCTTCCTCTTCTATTTTCTTATACCCTCACTTCTCCCTCTATTTTCAGTAATTACTCCAGAGATTTTATTTTTAATGGTCCATTGCTTTGTTCATCAATCATTTAATTGCTATTGACCTGTGACAAAATGCCAGCCTGTGGGAGCGTGGAAATGAGTAATGAATAAAGCATCCTTAAGGAAACTGTAGTTCAGGGAGAGAGGCAATAGCTTTAAATTAGGGTCTACACGTATGGCCCGAAGGCTGGCTTTCCCATAGCTTATGTAAGGAAAAGATGGTTAATGAAATGCAAAATCTAGACTTCGCCTCATGATTCTGTTCAAAACCAATGGCTTAGTCCTCCAACACAGCAAGGCAAAGCAAAGCAAGCACATGTATGCACGCGCCCACACATTCACACTCATGCTTTCCTTTTGCCACGTATGGTCAGAATAGATAAACCATTATACAAATTGCTAAACATTTTTCCAAATGTGACGCAAGCATGTGGTGCCTTATAGGTGTAGTTAGAAGCACTTTTACTTGCTCAGCTTTTCCTCTCGGTAGATATTTCTAATTCAACTTTACACATGAGGACTTGTGAGTTTAGTAATCGGGAGAGCTGGACCCAAGATTTACGAACAAGTCTGGCTCTCTTTCTGTTATACAGCAATTGCTAGATAAACACAATCTGCATACGGGACATATTGAAGTGATAGTTGCCTTGCTGTTTGTAGGTTGTAAAAGTGTATGTGGGTTAGAAGCCCTGGAGGGGAGGTGCAAAGCCCAGCTCAACCTAGTCCTACTCTTTGCACACATGTGCAGCAGCTGTACCAATGTAATTCTGCATCCCAGATTAGAACAGCTGGAAAGAGCATGACCATTGGCTGTTTTCTTTGTCAACACAGGGCTTTATTCCAGGTATTCTGTGAGTGTTATTGTTAGCATCAGGTGAGCTTTGATTTCTATTCTTGTAAAGGTAAGTTTGATGCAAAGTAAATTAGATTCTTTAATGGGATTTTCTTTAGCATGAATGAGAAGTATTAAATGTCAATATCAAATAACAAATTATTCTTGATTAATTTTTAATGGGTTTAGCTAACAACCGATGGAATACATCTTAGATAATGACTTCTATGACTGCCGCATCTTGGAATTTTAATTAACTGTTGAAAGGCTCTCATTTTGAGGGATTTCCTTTTCCTGAGAAAATGAAGCAGGTACCTGGCTTAGGTTTACATCTGGAATCTTAACACTCTTCAGAGGAGGAGGTGCTGGGGACTCCAGTATTCACAGTCACTGTACCCACGTGGATAGGGACAATGGTGAACAGTGAGAGAGGTCACGGAACGTGACTGCCACTGACCACAAAACAAAGGACAAACATTAACATGACTGTGTGCATTTTGAGTCTACCATGGAAAGGAGCAAGAAATGAATTGGAAACGAGGAAAAATGAAATGGGTGGACTTAGAAAGATTGGTTTATTACATCAGAAAATAAAAATCTAAGGAGCAACTTAATAGCTCTCTCTTAAGCGCTGAACAATATTTCATTGTCTGGATGTGTCTCCGTTTGGTTATTCACCTGCTGAAGAACATCTCAGTTGCTTCCAGTCAAGGTCAATTATGAATAAAACTACTATAAACATGTGTGTGCAGGACTTTGCTGGCGGTGCAGTGGTTAAGAATCCGCCAGCCAGTGCAGGGGACACGGGATCAAGCCCTGCCTGGTCTGGGAAGATCCCAAATGCTGCAGAGCAACTAAGCCCAAGAGCCACAGCTACCGAGTCTGTGTGCCACAACTACTGAAGCCCAGGCACCTAGAGCCCGTGCTCTGCAGCAAGAGAAGCCATCACAATGAGAAGTCCGAGCACTGCAACAAAGAGTAGCCCCTGCTCGCCACACCTAGAGAAAGCCCGCTCACAGCAACGAAGACCCAACAGAGTCAATAAATAAAAATAAATAAATAAATACAAATAAATTTAAAAAAATTTGTGTGCAGCTCACTTCTTATTATGTTAGAACATATATCTGGATAGAGTTTTTGCCCTCGGTTGATTTCTGATGTCAGCTGATAAGTCAATAACTTTCACCCCCCATATTTTTTATGGGGTGGTGGTGTGTTTGTAAAAGGCAATGACAGCAGATGAAGTGGGAGACAGGGTATCAGTACAGGCTACAAGGCAAGTAGCGGGCAAAGCGGTAGAGACAGAAGAAAACTGACAGTATAAAACAGAACGTGAGAGCTGGCATCCCAGAAGGCAGACCTGGCCCACAGATGGGTTCTGTTTGGCCTGCCTGGTGTTTAAAAAAAAAAAAAAACAACAAAACACAGAGTTACTTGCCAGCCTTTAAAAATCAGGAAGTTTCACATAAAAATACAGAATGAGGGCTTTTATTGGAAAAACTGGAAAATCTGCCAACGCGAGGTGCTCTCCTGGCAAGACATCATTTGATAGAGTTGAGAGGCAGCTGCCCCCCTTTGGCTAGAACACGTATTGGCTGATTTGTCATCTTTCCTGCCAGGCCCCTTCACGGCATCCACTGCTTCTACAGGCATTTAGGTTTTTCATCTCACAAAGAAAGTCACCATGTTCCCAGAGAACTTAAAGCAACTTCAGCTCTTTTAGAGGAAAGATCTCTAGAAGAGAAAGGAAGGATGGTGTGTCATGGCAAGATTTCACCAAGGAGAAGCATCGAGGCTGCTTTTCCTTTTCAACATAAGAAGCTAAGCTGGTAGAAAAAGAGAGACAGAAACCAATGAAAAGATACGGAACAATGGCTTAACAATGTCACAGATGAGACTGTACACAATAGGATCAAAAGTTCTCATGCCCAAGACATACCAAAGACATTATTTTTTTTAATACATCAGACATGAACAAAACATTGTAAAGCAACTATACCCCAATTAAAAATATATATATATTATTATTTAGTGATAGGACAGTTCTGTTCATTTATTGGAATTGAAGAGTCTTTTATGGTCCAGAATAAATCATATACTCATCCAACCAATTTTTTTCTGCTCATTAAGTTTACACTGTAACATGGATTACCTTGTTTACCTTTCTTGCTCCTTAATCGAAAAGGTGTTTCAAAAGCTTTCTGAGTAACTCGCTTTACGTTCTAGAAAAATGTATATCAGCAAATTGCTAAAGCTCCAAATCTGGAAGTTAATGTACAGATTCTCTTTGGGAAGTGGACAGATTGTTATCAATTTACATTTTGCTAATTCTTCCAATTTGGGCTTAGTCATAAAGGTTTTTCTACTTTTCAGGCCTCAGAACATAAACAGACAGACCTCATGTGTGAGGAGGGCAAGGGAGTGGAATCAACATGTAAAATGATGACATTTACAAGGGATGTCTAGACCAGATTGCCAGCTTCTCCCTCTCTGGCTTTCAGAATTCTCAACACATATTAAGCTATCAGCCTCCTAAAATATTACTAAAACAGGTCATGCTCAGGATTTGGCAACTAAATGACATTTTCTGGTATTTAGATGACCACAAAAACCAAATCCTGAACTGCCTTCTCTCCTGTAATATTGTTCTGTGGTTTGTCATTCTTTTTTACAGACAGGAAACAAAATTTTAACATAAATTGTCCTGATAAGATTCACAGGGACACGGAACAAAGGAGAGCCACAATGTTATCAAAAATAACTAGACACAATACTATCTAGAATAACTGGACATAATACTGTCTGGAATAATGAAGCAGAATACTACCTAGAATAATTGAAATAGTCACTATCTTTCAGGAAATTTCCCTCATAATGGGTGAAGTGTCTTTCCTCACCATCTCAAGTCAAGGAGTGGGGTTGGCTTGTATGAAAACAGAAAATGATTCTGCCTAGCTAGAAAGGTGTCACTGGAATTGGAGGCTTCCAGCCTCAAAGAGCAGTTTTTCATGATAAAACTTGAAAGAATAAGAAACTTGTTGTGTTTTGAAGTAACAAAGCTCCAAGCTAGCAACAACATCTTAATAGATAAATAAGATTGCATTGACTGAATATTGCATACCTATAACATAAAATTTAAGTCAAATCTATAATTATTCTCTATCTCGCTCTCATTGAGTGGAACTTCTGCAAGTCTATTTCCAAAGAAGGGCAAAATGTTTTCATATCAAATTCAATAGCTAATAATTTGAATCACCTTTGACTTGTGACTTTGAGACAAAGGATGATTGTTGAGGAATCTATCTGTGTTGAAATGTTTGCTGAAGGAAATAGCATTTGTTCACTTTCATGCTGAAACTGTGTCACAGATGGTTTCTTTCCCCATCAACTTTGTGCTAGAATTCAATATAATCCTCTGATCTCACACTAATTAACTCAGCTATCACAAAAGGATCTCTAGATACTCTTAATATTATAAAGTAGTGAAGATATTCCTCCTTGCAAAATCCATTCGACGAGTAAAATAAAGATAACGCTAATGGATTAATTTTAAAATCGAATTTGGAATCTCTTTGTGGTATAGCATAGAAATAACTGAAAGTGCTAAATGAGAACAAAATAAATGGCTATTTACTGCCACACAAAGGATGTAGAAACTAATGAGAACAACGTTTTTTTTTTTATTAAAATGTCTGTTTTAAATTTTCTTTTCAGACAAGATTGGTTATTATAGAAGCTATCTCATCTTTAAAATCCCACGATGCTATAAAAGACAGCTCATTAAGCACAATAAAATCACCTTACAATCATGTAGGTACTTTGTCATGTTTCAGAATACTGAATTAAATTGAAAAATCATGTTTATAATCGATGCTTCCTGGGGAAGCCCTAAAATGCTTTCCAAATCTTTGACTACCTAAAGTACTCTGTCACATCCAGGCATCGTATGGTTCCTTGAACAAGGTCTTCTTAACATTTAGAACTACCTGCAATGACTACGTCCACTTATTACTTTACTCATTGTCTGTCTTGCCCCCCAGAGGAGGCACCAACAAGAAGGGACTGGAGAGTCCCTTTGGCTGTGGAGGGAGTGAAAGCAGCTGTTGTCCTCATGAGGTCACTGTGTGACAGGCGTGTGGCTGTGGTCCTGCCTGCCCACCCTCCTTCTGGCTGCCTCCACTGCCCTTCTTCCATGTTCCTTCCAGATGGAATCTCCTTCCCTTCACCCTTGCTGGGTGGTGAATGGTAGGGAGTCCCTGTGCCCTATTGGCTTCTGGTTTGGTTCCTGGATGGGTTCAGCCGGTGGGAAGCACCAGAGAAGATCTGATGGAGGGAAGTTAGTGTCTGGTCCTCCTCCTTGCAGGATGTCCCCTGATGGCTCCATCTCTTTAACTGAAGGTCTCAGAAGCTATGTCAGCCTTGACCACACAATCATCTCTGTCTCCCAATCCTAGTTATTCCTTTCTCTTGTTACCCAGTCCAGTCTCAGGAGTCTGCGAGATCTTTGATAAATTCTTTGTTAAACTTGCCTCAAATCCTTCTAATATGAGTAAGCCATCTGTTTTCTACTGGGACCCCGAATGATCCACTGCCCATTTTCTAAGTGTGGTTTTAGGGCAACCCCTCTCCCCCAATTCTTTGAGCCACTCAGTATCTCTTCACCTAAATTTCTTTTCTGTCTCTATCAGCCAAAGGAAGTATCTGTTATTGCAACTGAGAACCCCAATGGACATAGCAATTGGTCACTCCCCAAGGACAGGACCCTGGCCCATACTCCCTGGCACATAGTAGGAACTCAGTATATGTTTGCTGAGTGACTGAATGAGTGTGGCTAATGAAAGAAGACTGATGGTTCAACATATGTCACAATTACATGCAACATATTCTGGGACTTTCAAAGTTGTTCCTCTGGAAAGTCATCTATTTATTTCATGTGCAAAGTATTCTTGGAAAACGATGTGACCAACAAGGGCTTAATTTCCAAAATATACAAACAGCACATTCAGCTCAATAACAAAAAACCAAACAACCCAATCAAAAAATGGGCAGAAGACCTAAACAGACATTTCTACAAAGAAGACCTACAGATGGCCAATAAGCACATGAAAACATGCTCAACATCACTAGTTATTAGAGAAATGCAAACCAAAACTATAATGAGGTATCACCTTACACTGGTATGAATGGGCATCATTAAAACGTCTACAAATAACAAATGCTGGAGAGGGTGTGGAGAAAAGGGAACCATCTTACAAATTGGTGAGAATGTAAATCGGTGTAGCCACTATGGAAAACAGTATGGAGATTCCTCAAAAAACTAAAAATAAAGTTGTCATATGATCCAGCAAGTCCTCTCCTGGGCATATATCTGGAAAAGATGAAAAGTCTAATTCAAAAAGATACGTGAACCCCAATGTTCATAGCAGCACTATTCATAATAGCCAAGACATAGAAGCAACGTAAATGTCCATCAACAGAGGAATGGACAGGGAAAATGTGGTCCATATATACAATGGAATACTACTCAGCCATAAAAAAGAATGAAATAATGCCTTTTGCAGCAACATGGATGGACCTAGAGATTGTCATATTAAGTGAAGTATGTCAGACAGAGAAAGACAAATACCATATGATAGCATTTATATGTTGAATCTAAAAAATGATACAAAAGAACTTATTTATAAAACAGAAACAAACTCACATAGAAAACAAACTTATGGTTACCAAAGGGGAAAGGGGTAGAGAGAGGAATAAATTAGGAGTTTGGGATTAACAGGTACAAACTATGTATACAATAGATAAACAACAAGTTCCTACTGTAGAGCACAGGGAACTAGATTCAATATTCTGTGATAAACCATCATGCAAAAGAATGTGAAATTATATATATATATATATATAACTGAATCACCTTGCTACACACCAGAAACTAACACAACATTGTAAATCAGCTATACTTCAATTAAAAAAAATATTGGTGGGCTTCCCTGGTGGTGCAGTGGTTAAGAATATGCCTGCCAATGCAGGGGACACAGATTTGAGCCCTAGTCCAGGAAGATCCCACATGCCAAGGAGCAACTAAACCTGTGCACCACAGCTGCTGAGCCTGTGAGCCACAATTACTGAAGCCCATGCTCCTAGAGTCTGTGCTTCGCAACAAAAGAAGCCACCACAATGAGAAGCCCATGCACCACAATGAAGAGTGGCCCCTGCTCTCCACAATGAGAGAAAACCCATGCGCAGCAACAAGCATCCAAGGCAGACATAAATAAGTAAATAAATAATAAAATAAATCTTAAAAAAAATTGGAAATTTCTTTTGAAATTACTTTTAGAGTAAAATAGTTCATTATTTGCTTAAGTTGCATAGAGACGAGTGCTAATTTCAATTTGCTCAACAGCATGAGTCCTTCTCAACTCCAATCCTCTTCACCTATGATGAGGATCTGGGGCAGACAGAGCGCTTCTGTGCAGGGTGAATATAAAAGCTGTGAGGTCCCTGAGCTGCTCTTAGACCAAAGGTCCCTCTTAGACCAAATGTCTATGTATGTCAACAGTGCATGATTCATTCTTTCTCTCTGTGCAGTGGTTTAATGACAGAGCTGCCCATTTTCCCCATGAATATCTGGTGTTAGTGGCTGACCCTGAGGAGGATGACCAGACCCTCCGAAGACAAGAATACAAGGCTGACTGGAGTCAGGCTCTGGTCCTCCGGGGGGAGTTCATGCACCCCAGGCTCATGAGGTGGGAGGAGTGTGAGATGCTAATTCATCGTATTTCCACCTCAGATTTCCTCATGCAGAGAAATTGTATTTTACCTAAGAGGTAGTTTATGTCAGCAGGTGCATAAGGTAAAACTGTGTGTAATCAGAGTTAGTTTAGAAAATCTGCTTAATTGCTCATAAATTTCAACTTCCATGGTTTAATGTGTGCAGCCCTGCACGAACAATTCTCATGCACACTGAAACTTGGAAGCACTGAGCAAGACGAAAGGAAGGATTGGAAAGGCAGCTCTCACATGGACCCTTGGTCACTGAAACTCCTCTGCCTTGAAGGTAACCATCAAATCCCTTGCATGGATGAAGGATGGATAAATGACTCTCAAGCATTGTCTACAGGAAGTCCTTCATTGTACCTTATAGTAAGCTTCTAACATGTTCATAGTTTTCTTGAAGACTCAATGAGATGGAAGGGCTGCATGTGGTGTTAAAGTTTTAAGGTCAGTGTTTTGGGCACAGACTCTGGCTATCACCTACCTTCACTCTTCCCTTTTTTCCAGGACACAAACCTGGACTACATTTCCCAGCTTCCCTTGCTACTGGGTATGGTCATGTGACTCAGAATTGCCAATGAATGGACTGAGATGGAATAATGAATGCTCCTTGGAGCACCTCCTTTAAGATAGCAAGGGTGCCTGCTCCATGTTCTTTATCAAATTGTATGGCTGGACTGCAGAGGCAGTGACTCCAAGAAGATGTCAGAGCCATAGGATAGAAGGAACCCAGGCCCTACCTCACTACTTGGATGAGAACTCCTTGGTAATTGGAAGTGTCCACCTGTCCATCCTGTACTTTTATGTGAGTGGGAAATACTTCTATCATGGCTGGGCCATTGCCTTTGGGGACTTATTTGTTATAGCAGTTTAGTCTCCCTAACTAACACAAGGTAGTCACATCATTCACCTATTCAATAAATATTTATGCATCTACATCCATATGATGAGAAGTGCAGAGCCTCCCTGACTGTTATATTTCAAATTTACAAAACCTTAGAAAACAAGAGGATGGTTTAGAAAATAAAAGGAGGGACACAGGTGTAAAAACTCAGCCCAGTAAAGAAAGAGAAGAACCAGAATATGGAGAGAGTGTTTTGTCCAGAGCAGAGGACTGGGTGTGGGATTTGCTTCCCCACCTGAGATGGAAGGGCTGTATCCCTGGGTGTGGTGGCAGGGGGCAGGGGGTGGGGACAGGGGAGGGGCACCAAGAGAGAAGGTGATTTCTGACCTTGGGCTTCTTGCCTACACCATTGGGGAAGCAGTGGGAACCCACAGAAGTGACTGGTGGCGAAGCCAGGCAGAGAAGACCACAGGTTGCCTCCTGGAAAGATTCCAAGTTCCCAAGTGTTGCCTCAAGCCCTCAGATAGCTCCCAGTTCACGCTGCCAAGATGACCGTGGCAATGACCCCCCAGCGGTGACCCTGCCCTACCTAAAGTCCCATTACTCTGATCTCATTTACCACACTTTTAAATGACCTCAGAAACAAGCAAAATGACACCAGGGTTAATTTTCCTGCCAAACCATAAATAATGGGGTCTGGGAAAAGTAATTAAGTTGAGTTACAGCAAAACAAAGAAATAAATATTTCTTGATGAACTGAGCCTGTCCACTGAGATTTATACCCACTAGAGTCAGGCTTTGGGTGCTGAACCAAAAGGAGACCTCAGATCTACTAGCCAGGAATGAATTTTCTGTTCCGTGTCTCAGCTGAGCCAAGGGTGGGCATCGCAAGGCAAGGAGCCTTGAAAGGAAGTGCAGATTTAGCTGGCTCCTTTCTGGTGCCTTCTCAGGGCTGCCTCTTTTGTTTTCACTTCTGTTTGTAGGAGGGGGAGGGACCTACTTTCCTGCAAACTCAAAGACTCCTAGCTGAACCTCGATGCTTCCAGGTGAGATGGGGTCTGGTGATTCTTCCCATGGTAATAATTAGGAAGAGAAATAAAGGCACAGTTGTGAAAAATTAATTTCCTCCCAAAGCCATTTGAATCAAAAAAGCTCTTTGAAAGGGACTGGGAGTGGGCAACATAAGAGCTCAAAATGAAAGCCAACCTCACCGACTCTCTCAGAAGTGATTGGACTTAGGGATGCTGACTTTCTCGGCGGAAGTGGAGGAACTGATGTGGTGATAAGACCAATTATTGATATTATTTTACTGTGGGGGGTCTGGTGCCTAAAAGAACTGAAGGCACAAATTCTTCAGTCAGGGCATCCTTATCATGTGGAGATTTGTGGGAAATTCCCCAAATGAGGAAGTTGCATGACGAAGCTGGACTCAAAATTGAGGAGGGTCATTAAAATGGAGCCTGTGCTTTGTTGCATCCCTTTGAAGGGCAGGGAATTTAAGTATGAGCGTGGAGTTAGGCAGCCTCAGTTCAGTCCCCAGCTGTGCCACTTACCGGATTTGGGACGGTGGCAAATTAATCTTCTCCAATTAATCTCTCAGATCCCTCAGTAATCAAATGGAAATAAATAAGAGTATCTAAATTGCAGAGCTACAGGGAGGATACCATGAGATCATGTCTGTAAGGAGCTTATCGCAAGGCCTGGAGCATTCAAAGCACTCAGTGAATGTTACAGAGTTCTGTTTCTCCCAAGAGGGCACACCTGTCAAAGACAAGGCTCTTCTGAACACTTCTGGGATGGTCCTGCCCAGGGACACTTCTGTGAATCTTCTTTCCATTCCCCCCCCACCACCTGCATCCTCCAGGGTCTACACATATCTTTATTTATGTTAACCAGGTTGCAATCCAGTCTTTCTAGCCTTGAAGTCTCACCTCTCCCTCTACACCATCCAAGGACTCTTTGGTTGCAAGCCACAGAAAACCCAGCTCAAGCTTAACCCGAAAGGGGATTTACTGTTTTTGTAAGTGATGCATTCAGGCAAGGCTTGATCCAGGGGCTCAAACTGTGTCCACCCCCACCCTCCGTAGACCTAATTACACTCCATCTCAAAGTGTCAGCTTTATAGTGTTGCAAGCATTAGAGAATAAAAATACTGAATTTCAGATAAACAATTTTTTTTTAGTAAAAGTATGTTTAAGTATAGTATAAGTATGGGACATACTTATACTAAAAATTATTTGTTGTTTATCTGTATCTTTACCTGGCAATCTTATGGCTTTATAAGGCCTCAATTTCCACCTCTCACTGCAGCCCCTAAATGCATCCCATCTCTTTCTCCTAGATCAGCACTCCTGAGAGTAAAATAGCCACAGTATTTCCAGACTCCACATTTTCAAATTACACACTTAGAGGGACAGGAAAATAATTTACAAAGGAGGGAGGTTTCTCTTTTTCAGAAGCACTAGCAAATATCTCCTTTTTTCTCATTGGCTTTGATTGGGTTTAATACACATTCAGGAACCAATGACTATGTCCTGCAGGGTGGAGCATGTTGAGTGGTTTACATCAGTCCAGGGCCACCCCTGTAGTTGGGAGTGGAGTTAATCCAAACCAAGTCACATCGTTGATAAGGGAAGATGGCACTGTTTGAAGGATTATTCCATAAGGAGAAGGGCTAGGTGCTGGGAGTCAAATGAAACATGTCCACTTTCCCAAGTAACTCTTCTCTGATGTTCACACATCCTGTTTTTATTGTTTAATTATCAGCAGGAATCCTAGCTTTGAGGCTTATTGGAATTTTAGGTACCATCCATAGGCAATTATGTGAGCGGATTCTCCAAGAGCCCACTCTGATGTTTTAGTACCAGGGCAGAGGTCGATCATGTGCTATTCAGCATCCTAGCTCATCTGGAGAAGCCACGTGTCCACGCATGACATGCCAAAGGGGCCTGGGAAGAAATGAGCTCGAGGTAAAGGGAGCTTACCTGTGTTTGACAGGTAAACTGAGCTTGGCATAGAGGCAGTTCTAGTGGCACCCTGTTTTTATTTTGTTTTTTCCCTTTAAGAACTTTTATTGAGATACAATTGACATACAATAAACTGCATATATTTAAAGTGTACAATTTGATATTTTTTTCTTATTAGTAATGTATATATGGCAATCCCAATCTCCCAACTCATTCTTCATTCCCCCCCAACACCCCCTGTTTTTGACAACCATTCACCTTTCTCCTGCTAAGGCTGTTATTTACTTCCGAGGAACCACGCTCTCTTCCCATCTCAACCTAGTCCAGGGGTGAGCATGTGACTCAGATCTGGGTAATCAGAGCTTTGCATTCTTCTGGGCACAGCAATAGGTCTACAGATGGCTATGTGACATGCAGAGATAATGCAGCAGAAGAATTTCACTGGGGTTTCTAAGAGATGCCACTGGATTTGAATCTAGGAGGCTTGAACTTGAACTCAAACTACTGTGGGCATCCTGACACCACTGGCAAGGAGTTGTCTGAGAATGGAGCTGGTTGAAGGGATGGAGAGAAAGCAGAGCCCAGTGACCTTGTTTGAGCACCTGGATCCAGCCACACCTGAAGTCAGTGCTCACTGACTGTCCTATTACATGTTATTTACATGAGATGTAGAGTTACATAAGCCTTTTCTGCCTAAGCTATTTTGGGTTATGTTATCTATCTCTTGCAACTAATGGGGTCCTAACTGATGCAACAATTAAGAGAGGATGCACAGCCCTCACACCCCACTGTTTAAATAGGACACTTTTTTTTTTCATAAAACTAGACATGTGTTTGGATTCTATTCCAATCCCTTCTGGATGGCCGATCCTGGCCAAGTCATTTAAACTCTCTGAGCTCCAGTGTCTTCATTTATAAAGCTGGGCTAGATCCCACCTAATTTACAGTGTTGTTTTGAGGATTAAATGAAGTCATCTATGTAAATCAGAGAGTACATATATGAGCCACAGTCAGAACACTATCAAAGGTAATTATTATTAACGTCATTTTTAATAGTAATTGGAATATTAAACATGCACGGATATAGGGTGACTCTATTCTGCATCTATTCTGCAAAAACAGAAAAGGCACATTCCATGCCTACAAGTTTATTTCTCAAATTAAGGAATAAATCATTCCTAATATATATTGGTTTATAGACGGCCATTGGGAGAAATCATTTCTGAAAGGGAAGTTATGCGCTGGTCCTAAATGAATTCCGACTGACATCTGCAAGGGGAAGGATAGTGACCTGAGCCATGTGTTCACTTTTTGCCTTGGTGCCAGAAGCCAGTCAGTTTGCTAGTCAGTCATGGAAGACAGGCTGCCTGCTTTGTGTGCACTCATTTGTTCAATTTTTCATTTTCTTGTGTAATATTTCTGGCACCCATTATCTGGGCTTGAATGGCATTGGACACGGATCACCTCCTTTCAGAGAACTTATAGTGAGAGGAACGGACAGGAAATGAGCAAACAAATAAATTGACTGGATAGATTCAGAAGATGATCCGTGCTATAAAGTAAATAAATGGGATAATGTGTGTCTTTGGTCCAGTTTCCAGAAGCGGGGTCTGAGATGCAGATTTGGGGTGTGTGACTTACTGCGGGAGCGGCCTTTAGGAAACACCACTAAAGTAATGAAGAAAGCGAGTGTGTCCAGGCTTGGTAAAGCCTCATGGGCTCCTAGGGCATCAATCATACAGCATGAGTGTCCACAACTTAGACCCATATATCAGCCAACCATCGGCTCCAGGCCGCCCTCGGGAGAGGGAAACAGGGGTATGAATGTCAGTAGAGAGGTCGGGCTTAGAGATTAGATTTGGAATTTCAAGCATAGCAATGAAAGAAGAGGGCTGTGTACAGAGGCTCGGGACACTCTAAATTTGGGGAGTTGAGCAGAGCTATCCAAGGAGACCAAGAAGCAGTGGTCCTGGAGGTGAGAGGAGAAGAAGCAGGAGAGCCTGAGAGGACAGCTAGTGCCTGGAGGCTGAGGGAGGCATCCCCTGTCTTAATTCCACTGCGGGTGGTGGTGAGATGAGAGCAGAGGGGCCACCACTTGACTGAGCACGCTGGACTTCGCTGCTGGCTGTGAGAAGAGTGGTTGGGACCACAGCTGGCTCAGACCATGTAGAAAAAAGTGCGAAGTGAGCAAGGGACTAAGACATTCGTTTAAAAATGTTTCCAGGAAAGTGGCTTGTAGCTGGAGGAAGAGGGGAGCTCTCAGGGATGGTGTTTTTAAATTGAAATCTAGTTGCCATACCATCTTATATGTTACAGGTGTACAATAGAGTCATAATTTTTAAAGGTTATACTTCTTTTATAGTTATTATAGAATACTGGCTATGTTCCACGGGTTTTACAATATATCCTTGTAGCTTATTTGATACCTAGTAGTTTCTACCTCTTATTCCACTATCCCTACCGCGCCCCTCCCCCTGCCCTTTCGCCACTGGTAGCCACGAGTTTGTTCTTGATATCTACGAATCTGCTTTTTTGTTCTATTCACTAGTTTGTTGTATTTTTTAGATTCCACATATAAGTGATATCATACAGTATTTGTCTTTCTTTGTCTGATTTATTTCACATAGCATAATGCCCTACAAGTCCATCCATGTTGCTGCAAATGGTAAAATTTCATTCTTTTTTTTTATGCCTGAGGAGTATTCCACTGTACATATATATCACCTCTTCTTTATCATTCATCTGTTGATGGACACTTAGGTTGTTTCCATATCTTGGCTGTTATAAATAATGCCGCCGTGAACATTGGGGTGCCTGTGTCTTTTTGAATTAGTGTTTTCCTTTTTTCTTTTTCAGATATATATCCAGGAGTGGAACTGTTGGGTCCTATGGTAGCTCTGTTTTTAGTTTTTTGAGGACTCTACATTCTGTTTTCCACAGTGGCTGCCAACAGTATATGGCGGTTCAAACGGAGGGTTTGTGTTATTTTAGCGAAGCTCAGCCTTCAAAAACAGAAATGTAATTTTCTCACAATCCTGGAGGCTAGAAGTCTGTGATCAGGGTGTCAGCAGGGCTGGTTTCTCCTGAGGCCTCTCTCTTTGTTGTGTAAGTGGCCATCTTCTCTCCATGTCTTCACTTGGTCATCCCGCTGTGTGTGTCTGTGTCTTCTTATGGGGATACCAGTCATTAAGGTCGATCATTAACTTAATCACCTCTTTAAAGACCATATCTTCAATTACATCACCTTCTGTGGTGCTGGGGTTAGGATTTCAACATTTCAGGAGATACCCTTCAGTCCATTACAGGATACTACAGCATATTTTCTTGATGATACAAATGGGAGAAACTGATGATGTAACAGAGAGGAAGAAATCTTAGGTGGCCATGTCCTTAGATAGGTCAGAGGGAATGGGTCTAGCAGCACCAGCACAGGGGCTGGTCTTTTCCTGGAAACACCTGTAGCTGACAAATTCCCTCCAGAGCCTACCCTTGTGTACTGCTGCCTGTCATGGCTGTTCATGTACCATTTGTTAAAAGAATGCACCAATAAAGCAGAGTTTCAGCTAATTTGTTATGGTAATATCCTTGATCAAGTCAAAAGACCTTAATTGAATAAGCAATTAGCTTTGAAAATATTAGTGCACACAAAGGCATAACAAATGAGTTTCCTAATTGTTCTGCCCTGCCAGAAGCATCAGCTGTTTTGGTCTCTGACAGGAACCTTCTAACCCTTGTAGGTATGCCATTAACTTCTAGGTACCTACTCAGTTCTGGGCATATGAAAGGTATAAGGCAGATGTACCAAATTCAAGCATCTGCTGGGTTGGGAAGGTAGTGATGGGGTGAATGACTACAGAGAACAAGAGCCATGAGATTCTGGAAAGTACAGACTGCAACTAAAGAAATAATTGTGGAAGAACGTGGGTTCAGGGCTACCTGATGGGTCTTTCACAAAAAAGGCAGCAGGACTCAGGAAAAACATGAGTGTATCCTCACTGATAGGACCTTAGAGGCTCCAGCATGCTGCCTCTGGTCTGGGCTACCACCACCCCTTTCAGAGGTTCATGGTCCACGAGGAGGAGGGTGGGGAGGTTAGCGAGGTGTTCAGAGAACAGCTCAGGACAGGACCAAAGGAAAATCATAACTAATACTTGTGTACTTCATCCTCCAGGCTAGTCCTACCCTTCCCCAACCTGCTCAGTGACCTGGAGATTGACCAGCGTGGACTATCCATGGCTCCTTGGCCTTGGGTTTCCAGTTGGGTTAGTCTAATGGGTAGCTCCAGCAGCAGACCAGAGAAAAGGGAGAAAGTAAATCTGAGGACTCAATCCCCACCCCCTGAGCACCTACTCTCTGCAGGGTCACTGTGGGCTTGCTGTGTCCTCTGCCTGAGGCCGTTTCTCGTGCCCAGTGGTCCTCTCCACAAAGCTTCCCTCTGGGTTAGAGTAACTGCGCTCTCTATTCATTTCTTGAGATCTATAGGTGGAAATGGTTCCTTGCTATTACTAATCTTGACACACAACACTGTGCTTTATTCTTTCCCTGCATCCCTTTATTATGTTCTTCTCAAATGCCCCCATTTCAGCATCCTTTCTTTTTTCTTTTGGGATCTAGAAAACACCGACAATATGGTTGACAATGTTCTAACTGGTTGGAACTCACTTCATCAAATACTATACTATTCCTATTTTGCAGACAGTAAGACTGAGGTGTAGATTTGCCCAAGGTCACACAAATGGTAAGTGGGGGAGCTGGGGTTTGAACCCAGGCAGTCTGTCTTTGTACTTGTTACCCTCTCTGCTCGCAAGGCTCTTTCCCCAGAAAACCAGGTGCTCAGTCCCCGACGTCCTCCAACATCATGTTCTCAGCAATGTCTTCTCAGACCACCCTAACCAAAAATTTTAACCCCTCTCCTCCCAGACACTGCTGTCCCTCTTACATGCTTTATTTTATTCTCTTTAGCATCCATCACTAATAGACCTTGCATCTTACTTATTTATCTCAGTTATTATGTCTTCCCAACAATGATGTAAAATAAAGATTTTTTGTTTGTTTTGTTCATTGCCTAGCTTGGCACCTAGTAGATGTCTAATAAATAAACACTTGGAGCTCACTGGATGAATTCAACCTCAATCTGCTCCATTGGGGGTTTCCGTCTTGGCTCCTCTGCTCAGTCTCCTCTTGTAAGGTCACTGGCCTTTGGATGTTGCCCTGTTGGATGGACATTCCAGCCATCTTATCATTGCAGAAGCCACATTAAGCACAGATGTCTCCTGCCTCGTTGAAATACTTTCTTGTCCTGGTTAATGGGTGTCCGATGACAAAAACCACACAGTGCTTCCTTCTCAGCCACCTTGGCTGGCTCTTCTCTCTGTGCTCAGTTTATCAGGAGCCAAGTGCCTATGGATTGGGACTTGGCTCTCTCCTCTTTCTGTGTTCATTTCCCTCCATCTCTGCTATGACCACCCACGCTCAAGGAGTCTTCCTATCTCACCCAGAAATACAAGTCTCCAGATGTTGCTCTCTCTTCTCTCCCTCTGGACCACCCCACATCCCCATCGATTCTTTTTTTCATATGTGTATAAAAATTTATTTATTTATTGGCTGCATTGGGTCTTTGTTGCTGCGCATGGGCTTTCTCTAGTTGCAGCAAATGGGGGCTACCCTTTGTTGCAGTGCACAGGCTTCTCATTGCTGTGGCTTCTCTTGTTTTGGAGCACGGGCTCTAGGTGCATGGGCTTCAGTAGTTGTGGCACACAAGCCTAGTTGCTCCATGGCATGTGGGATCTTCCTGGACCAGGGATCAAACCCGTGTCCCCTGCATTGGCAGGCGGATTCTTAACTACTGCACCACCAAGGAAGCCCCCCCTCACCATCGATTCTTTATTCAACATCCAAATGAGCTTTAGACAGCTACCCCTCCCTGGTTTAAAAACCTCCAGTGCCTTCTGATGACACCTTACAATCAAACCCAACTTCTTGCAAGCCCTGAAATACAGCACCCCCCAACTCTTGGGGCAGGGGTGGTTCATTCTCTCTCTGGTTCCTCACACTCCAGCCACAAGTGCCTTCTTTCACTCTTCGAACAGGCCAAGCTGGATCCCGTCTGGGTTTTTCCACTCACTGTTCCCTCTTCTAATTACACTTTTTTTCTGATCTTTTCATAATTGGCTCTTTCATCTTATTCAGATCTCAGACTATGTGAGAGAGAAACTTCCAGATCCCGCAGTCTAAGGGGATCCTTCCTTTTGCATTAACTTACGGTCTTTCCTGAACAGTACTTATTCTGGTATTTTCTCCCCACTCCTTTTTTTCCTCCCTCCCCTCCTTCCTTCCTGATGTCTGTTCCACTAGACTGTCAGTTACACGAAAGCCGGGATTTTGCCAACCTTGGGCTCTATTCCATTTTCCCAGGCCTAAAACAGTGCTTCGTATGTAGTAGACACTCCATAAATATTCGTTGAATGAATTCATGAGTGTATGAATTCGTTAGGAGTTCATGGATATCATGGCAGAATGGGGAGGTGGGTTATCAGCACTGGATGGCTGCCACAGGGGAGGAGAAGAGCCTGGCGACTTCATACTTAACAGAGTCCCCAAGGACCCTTGTTCTCATCTCTGCTCTGCTTGTGTTCCTTCCCTCTCAGTTCCACTGGCAATCTGGTCCTCTGTGTCTCATTATTGGGTCAGAGTTAGACTGGGCTTCCTCTGAGCAGAGACTAGGTCTAATTTTCATGCTGTATGCACAACCCAACATCTTGTTAGTGAAAGTGCCGGAACAACAGGGCTTCAGCTACTGTCACTTAGTGATGGATGGGATGTGACCAACTTCCTCCAAAAGGGAAGGCAGGGACATGAATTCAAAGGGTACCATCTGATGAGTGAGTGACACTGATAGCTGGACAAGAATGGGAAAACCCAGAGAGCTAGTCAGAGAAAACTGAGGAAGAGAGGAAAGGGTCTCACAAGGATCTGATATGCTCTGACTTTTCAGAGTCACAATTTGCTAAGTCTTGATTCTGTTCTTGGTGCCGGTGTCCTGTATGCAGACAAGGTTTTGCTGGTTCTTCCTTTATTATTTTCTCATTTTTCTTCCAGCAATGATTTATCATCTGCGTCTCTGCCAGAAAGGTAAGTGTTGTCAAGAGCAGGTACCTGTAACCAAAGCTAAATAGCTGCATCAGGACCAGAAACCCAGCACCCTCCTGTCTGGCCTAGTTACCATAGAAACCGCCGAGAACACAGGGTACCACCTGAGTTTAAATTCTCAGACTGAAGAGTCAAGGATGACTTCTGGAAAATAAAGGTATTGAGACAATCTATTCAAGAACCATCTGCATCGTTAGGCAAGATGGTACTAGCCTGCACGTATAATCTCATATTTCCTGTGAAAACAAAGCTTCGCGACATACCCTACTTAAATGCCATTGGAATCAAGTCTAGGCAAATCTATATCAAGTGACAGAATATGAAATGCAATTGCATGTTTAGAGGGTTTCCCTTTGATCTCTGGAAGTGCCTTACATCCTTCACAGCCCAAATCCCACGTGGTTGGCTTGAGTGTAAGACTGTGTGTCAAGGGATTGGGTGTGTGATACAGCTTATGGCTCAAGTCGCAAAAATAAGTACTTTTTGTTTTGCTAGGCAAGTGAGAGTCTACAGTGTTCTGCTAACAAACGGCTGAGCTGCTTTCAAATTCATCCTCATCCTCCAAGTTGGTCACATGTCAAAATATTAGCATCCCTTTGGAATTCATCAGAGATAATTACAGTCACGACAAGGTTTAACTTGCATTTTAAAACTGCTTGTTGTTGAGTATCTTACAGAAGCATCTGTGGGCCGGGCTTTTTGATAGGCAGGGATGTTTTTGCTGTTGACAGTGTCTCCCCATGACAGCTGCCTCAAAGGGTTCATTGTTGAGAGCAAAGAAAGGAATAACGCTTGTATTTTATGATGCCACAGAAATGCACACAAAGTTTTTGTTGTTGTTGTTGTTTGGTGGGTTTTTTCTTTTTTTTTTTTTGGACTGTATTTTCCCTAAAACTGTAGCTTTTAAGTCATGTTTGTGAAGCTGATTTGAAAAAAATGAAAAAAGACCAAGCCATGTTTTCCTGGGATTGAGTGATGCTGTCAGGGAAAACAAGACCAAAAAAAAAAAAAAAAAAGAAGAAGAAAAAGCTGACAACCCACTCTCAGAAGATTGGGAGCTTCCTTTAGTAGATATTCAAGAAGACTGTTATTCTCAGTTTTGTAACACAGCTAAAAGCAGGGAGAGAGAGCTTGCCTGTAATGTTCTGACTCAAAAAATTATACCTCTTCTGTGGAAGGAGAGATCTCAGAAAGACTTTCCTTCTCCAAAGTTGAGGCAGTTGAATGCCAGGTACTAAAACATTTCAGGGGTGATAGGACCAGAAAGCAAAGGACACCCCAAGCCACATAGCACTTGGCTCTTCTAAAGAAGGTCCTTGGGTCACCAGAGATGACACTGCCTGGGAGCTTGCTGGCAATACAGAGTCCCAGGCTCAACTAGACCAGTTCAATCAGATCACCATGGAATCTGTATTCATATCAGATCTGGGAAGTCCTTCTGTATCAGGTCAGGGGATCAGGTCATCAATAGCCCTTGACTGTAATACCAAAGGATCACCTACCAGCTTTTTTTTTTTTTTTAATAATTTTATGGGGTATAGTTGATTTATAATGTTGTATTAGTTTCTGCTATACAGCAAAGTGAATCAGCCATATACATATATATATAAAGAATGGAGATATATACACCTCCATTCTTTTTGAGGTTCTTTTCCCATATAGGCCATTACAGAGTACTGAGTAGAGTTCCCTGTGCTATACAGCAGGTCCTTATTAGTTACCTATTTTACATATTGTAGTGTGTATATGTCAATCCCAATCTCCCAGTTTATCCCTCCCCCTTTACCCCCAGTAACTGTAAGTTTGTTTTCCACACCTGTAACTCTGTTTTGTAGATAAGTTCATTTGTAGCCTTTTTTAAGATTCCACATATAAGTGATATCATATGATATTTGCCTTTGTCTAACTTACTTCACTCAGTATGACAATCTCTAGGTCTCTCCATGTTGCTGCGAATGGCATTATTTTGTCCTTTTTTTATGGCTGAGTAACATTTAGCTGTATATATATGTACCACATCTTCTTTATCCATTCCTCTGTGGAGGGACATTTAGGTTGCTTCCATGGCCTGGCTTTTGTAAATAGTGCTGCAGTGAACAATGGGGTGCATGTATCTTTTCAAATTATGTTTTTCACCAGATATATGCCCAGGAGTGGGATTGCTGGATCATACGGTAGCTCTATTTTTAGTTTTTTAAGGAACCTCCCTACTGTTCTCCATAGTGGCTATACCAGTTTACATTGCCACTGACAGTGTAGGAGGGTTCCCTTTTCTCCACATCCTCTCCAATATTTGTTATTTGTAGACTTTTTGATGATGGTCATTCTGACAGGCATGATGTGATACCTCATTGTGGTTTTGATTTGCATTTGTCTAATAATTAGCTATGTTGAGCATCTTTTCATGTGCCTGTTAGCCATCTGTATGTATTCTTCAGAAAAATGTCTATTCAGTTACTCTGCCCTTTTTATAAATTGGGTTGTTTGTTTATTTATGATAATGAGTTGTATAAGCTGTTTGCACATTTTGGATATTAACCCCTTGTCCAGAAATAGGCTTACAGATATAAAAAACAAACATATGGTTACCAAAAGGGGAGAGGGAGGGGGAGGGATAAATTAGGAGTTTGGGATTGACATGTACACACTACTATACTTAAAATAGATAAACAACAAGGACCTACTATATAACACAGGGAACTCTGCTCAATATTCTGTAACAACTGAAATGGGAAAAGAATTTGAAAAATAATTGATACGTGTATATGTATAACTGAATCACTTTGCTGTACACCTGAAATTAAGACAACATTGTTAATCAACTATATTCCAGTATAAAATAAAAATTAAAAAAAAAAACAAAAACAGGACAGAGTCTGCTCCAAAAGATGCCCCTGCTGTGGAATTCTTGGGTCTGGGATTTCTCAGAGGATGGCATTGGGGGTGGTTTCTCTTTGTGCACATGTATGGCGTGAAAGTAACACATAGTGAGATGCAGCGTTCCTTCTTCAATCCTCCACCAGTGGTTCTGAGGACTTTGCAGAGTTTGATGCTGGTGTGACTTGGCCATCCTTCAAACACTGCCAACCCCTCTCCACCTTTTTTCTTTTTTCCTTTTAACAAAAGACCAAGAAATCTTTTAACAAAAGGCAAGAAGCCTTTTCCTCGCAAGGAGATGCACTGGGATTGTTTGCTTTGTAATACTGTGATTTTTACATTTACCTTATTGCAAGCAATCATAGCAATAAAAGCAGTATAAAGTATCTTTAAAAACATTACCAAAAGTTGAGTCTGCTTGAAGAAGGGCACAAAGCTGTTAGCAGAGGTAGGAACACAGAACCACTCGAAATCGTGCAGGTTGTACTTGCATGACTAAAACTGGGGCAAGGCTGCTGTGATTTAAACAATAACGTGTTTATTCATTATTTAGTATCGGTCTATTTTGGTGCCACTTCCCAGCTTTGAAAAGATGCTAAAAATGCAAATCACATGCTCAGAAAACTCAAGCCCTACGCAGAGTTGAGTTACCAAAATAAATCATTCAAGAGGGACACAGGGCAGCTGAAACACCGCACCCCAGGGTATGGGAGGACACAGAGAGGAAGGTCAGAGGGACTTGTGTTCCATCTTCCCATTCTGCAGCTGTTTGCAGTCCCCTCCCAGGTCCCAGGTCCCGAGTGAGTCACTAAAACCATTCTTGAGATCAGGGAACTTTCCCGCCCCAAAGGAGTAGTGTCTACAAAGGTGTGAGCCTAACCTGGTTTTTCAGACTCTGTCCATTTAGGAAAAGAATATCTACAGAACTCCCTGATCATTCTTCCATGCAAACTTTCTCTTTGTATTGTTACCCAAAGATACAATGTTTGCTACCCAAGACACCATTTCTTTGAATAGCAGCTTTTATAGGGAACTGAGTCATTGGCAATTCTGAAAGCCATACTGTCAATCTGTGGGGAGCGGGCAAAAAAAAAAAATAGTTTTTAAGAGATATCTTTCAAGGACACTGACGATAAATCTATGAAAAGAGAGCTACTTATGAGCCAGGGATTTATGGAGTTTGCCAGTTATTTGTGTCTTCGCTTTTGTCAATAACCCTACAATTTGCTGTTGGTGTGGAATTATCCACTGACCTGAATCCTAGCAAGCTATCAAAATCTGTTTCTCAGATAAAGTCGTGCAGGAGTGTGATACGTTTATCAGGGCCAGGCACGCAGCTACTCCACAGAGGGGGCTGTTTGCGACTCCTTTCAGTGCGGGACAAAGCGGGGAATTAGAGATGAATTGCAACCCACTTAAACACTGATAGTTTTCAACCACCACTAAGTGCTCATTGTTTAAAAAGTACAATAACAAAGTCGCTGTCTCCTGGTTTCCTGCAAACTTTTTGAGGATAATGACATCCCATTTGTTTACCTAATGAACAGCCGTGAGAATTACTGACAAGGCCAACGTGATGTATTGTTCTTACATGATGCAGGGTGCTCTGGGGAGATCACGGCTCATTATGCAAAATCAAAACCATTGCTGTTCACTTGGGTGAGTCTGAATGTCTCACTGCCAGGTGCCCTCCTTGACTGACGACAGTGTTTTTCAGCATCCTGCTGCCGAAGAGTTCAAGGCAAGAACGAAACGCTAGTACAGAGTCTTACAGGGGGGTGATGCGAATTTGGACCAAAAGCTGGGGTTCCAAAGCCAATATGAATAAAGCAGCACAGAAAGTGCTCAGTAATAAAAAGGTGAACTTCAGGGTCTTAGAACACAAACGGGAAAGAAAAAGGTGGCTGGGTATAAAACAAAAACTTTAGAAACAAGCCTGGCTTTCTCCCTTTATTTTTCTGGCTAAGGGGGGTTTGGTCTTGTGTGACTGTGAGTCTCTTTTAAAAAAGAGATTTATTCTTCCCAACCACCAGACCCAAGTCTTAGTGGTATCTGTGTCAGATTAGAGCTTCATCGTTACTTTGAAATATTTGATATAAAAAGTTCATTTGATTAGAGATCTACTCAGATGATCACAAGAAATTTCAACATTAAATTTGTCAAGAAAAAAAAGAGGTAGCTTCAACTGTTGTAAATTTTTGAATGCTTGTAAAAAAGGATTTAAAAAATTTTTTTATCACCTACACATCAATGCTGACTATCAAGAATTTGAAAGGCTCATTAAAAAGGATTTCAAGGTGGCCATTTCAAGAATAAAACCAGATATTTCAAAGTTATGCTCAGGCATGCCAGCTAAAGTTTCTCATTAAGAAATTTAAAAGGTTGTATTTGGAAGTTATAAATACATTCAGTATCTACTTATAATTATATTGTGTTTTCGTCATCATACTCACATCATCATAAGAAATACACCACTTTTTCAGGGCCCCCCCAGAGATGCTCTGAAGACCCTCTCAACACCCCCCAGGGCTGCCCAAGTTTGTGAGGATGATAAAGCTTGGGACATGCTGACTCTGAGGATGCTTCCAGGGGTAAGAGCTCCCCTCTCATATCATCTTTGAAAACTCCCATCTCTATGTAGAGAAAAATGTCCAGGCCTTAGTTGAGTGTCAGCTTTCTGGTCAACACTCTGCCTTTTGCAATGAGAGAATCCAAGCCAGAAAAAGAGATCAGAGAACTCAGGGACAAGGTAAGGGTAGCAGGTGAGAACTCAGGAACAAGCTAGGGTCAAAAATAGGTCCTCCTGTGGACCTAGAGACTGTCATACAGAGTGAAGTAAATCAGAAAGATAAAAACAAATATCATACAATAACGCATATATGCGGAATCTAGAAAAATGGTACAGATCAACCAGTTTGCAAGGCAGAAATGGAGACACAGATGTAGAGAGCAAACATAGGGACACCAAAGGGGGAACTCGGGGGTGAGGGGTGGGGAGGGATGAATCGGGAGATTGGGATTGCCATATATACATTAATAATAAGAAAAAAATATCAAGTTGTACACTTTAAATACATGCAGCTTTTTGGGATGTCAATTATATCTCAGTAAAAGCTCTTAAAAAAATAGGTCCTCCTCAAGACAGACCTAGTCCTAGGCCTGCTTGAGGGTTTTTTTTTTTTAATTTTATTGGGTTATAGTTGATTTACGATGTTGTGTTAGTTTCAGGTGTACAGCAAAGTGATTCAGTTATACATATACATATATCCATTCTTTTCTAGATTCTTTTCTCATATAGGTTATCACAGAATATTGAGTAGAGTTTCCTGTGCTACACAGTAGGTCCTTGTTGGTTATCTATCTTATATATAATAGTGTGTGTGTGTTCATCCCAAGTTTCTGATTTATCTGTCCCTCCCCCCTCCCCAACCACGTTTCCCCTTTGGTAACTATAAGTTTCCTTTCTATGTCTGTAAGTCTATTTCTGTTTTGTAAATAAGTTCATTTGTATCATTAAAAAAAATAGATTCCACATATGAGTGATATCATATGATATTTGTCTTTCTCTGTCTGACTTGAATGTAAATTGGTAAGCCACTGTGGAGAACAGTATGGAAGTTCCTTAAGAAATTAAAAATAGAACTACCATATGATCTAGCAATCCCAATCCTGGGCATATATCTGGAGAAAAAATAATTAGAAAAGCTACAAGCACCCCTATGTTCACAGCAGCACAAGACATGTCACAACAGTCAAGACATGAAAGCAACCTAAATGTCCATCAGCAGAGGACTGGATAAAGAAGATGTGGTACATATATACAATGGAATATTACTCAGCCATAAAAAAGAATGAAACAATGCCATTTGCAGCAACATGGATGGACCTAGAGATGATTGTACTATGTGAAGTAAGTCAGCCAGCTTGAGGCTTAACAGCTCTCTCCTTTACATACACCCCCCACCCCCACAAGCCCTCAAGCTCATTGCAAACTATCACAGCACATTTCCTTGGGATACCTATGACCTCTGTGAGTTCAACACAGCAGCGAACTTCATACCACAGTGATACACATCAAATGAGTGATGAACTCAGAGCTGC
Source organism: Hippopotamus amphibius kiboko (assembly GCF_030028045.1). Lineage (NCBI taxonomy): Eukaryota > Metazoa > Chordata > Mammalia > Artiodactyla > Hippopotamidae > Hippopotamus > Hippopotamus amphibius. The sequence goes on from NC_080193.1 coordinate 24,662,711, forward strand.
GGAAGGGGGATTCAGGGACTGTCATTCGTGGGAATGACCCAGTGATAGCAGCTGCACACACACAGCCCTGAATACTCCTGGGTCATGCTACTATGTTATTGCCAGGTGACTAGAGAAGGTCAGTGAAAAATCTGGGGAGGAGGAATTCTTCGAAGAAGGGAAGGGATTAGCACAGAAGGGAACAAGGATGATTTCATTCCAGATCAAACACTCTATCTTAACCCCAGGCTTTCATCTGGGTCCCAGCCATGCTTGGCTTCAAGACGAGAGGACAGCACTGTCAACTTTTTAGGGTCAAGTGGCCGTTAGACCACTTGGATTCCTCTTTAGGAAACTGGAGAACTACTGCTGTTTGAAAGTCACCTGTGGCACAAAGGGCTTCTGTAGACTTTGTCTCTGGGAGGAATAAAGACAATTTTGCTTTAGAAAGAATTATGCTTTCCTTATTTCAAAGAAACCTACTATGTAGTCCTAATTGCCAGCCCTGGACAGTCCAGAGGGTAAAAAAAATGCAAGAAATGAGCAGAAGACAGGATGCGTCATGGCATCAACAACTTGCCCGATTTGGGACAATATCTACTTAGACATCATTTTGTTGTTGTTGCTATCTAGATCAGAGATCTCCCTCAAATGCCTAGACGGGGCCAAAAATGGAGCGAACTGGGTGGGTCCTGAGTCAACTGGAAAATGCAGTGTCTGAATTAGAGAAGCCCAGCTGACTGTGACCAAGCAGAGTTCTCATCTGAAGTTTTTAATTTTTCAAGAGAACTCAGACATCCAGAACTGACATGAAATTTGCTGACGTTAAACTTAGCAAAAAATTTAATTTTGTTTTCTTTTAGAAAAAAGCTCTGTGAGTAATCAAACGGCCCTTCAATAGGTGAATGGACAAATAAGCTGTGGTTTTTGTTTGTAGATTTTTTGATGATGGCCATTCTGACCAGTGTGAGATGATACCTCACTGTAGTTTTGATCTGTATTTCTCTAATAATTAGTGATGTTGAGCATATTTTCATGTGCTTTTTGACCATCTGTATGTCTTCTTTGGAGAAATGTCTATTTAGATCTTCCACCCATTTTTTGATTGGGTTGTGGTTAATAATGAAATATTATTCAGGACTAAAAAGAAATGGACTACCAAGCCATGGCAAAACCTTAAATGCTCATTACTAGATGGAAGGATCTAATTTGAAAAGGCCACACACTGCACAGTTCCTACTATACCACGTGGAAAAGGCAAAACTGTGGAGACAATAAAAGACCAGTGGGTGCCCAGGGTTGGGGGGGACAGTGATAGGGAACACAGAGGATGTTTAGGGTAGTAAGAATTCTCCACCTGAGACCATAATAATGGATACATTTCATTATACCTTTGTCCAAACCCATAGAATGTGCAACATACAAGTGACCCTCATGTAAATTACAGACTTCTGGGGTGCGGCGCGATAATGGATGCCAGTGTAGGTTCGTCAGCTCTAACAAATGAACCACCACTTTGCTGGAGAAAGTTGACAATGGGGGCATGCATATGTGGGAGTAGGGGGTGAAATGAAAATTTCCATATCTTCCCCTCAATTTTGCTATGAACTTTAAACTGCTCTAAAAAAATAAAGTCATAAAAAAAGGTCCTGTGTAGCCCAAGCACAACATATCTGACTCATGGGACACCAATTTGCAGCTTTTGATTCAAAGGGAGAAGTTACTATCCTCTAATTAGTGTGTAAGAAAGACACTTAGGGAAATAAGATTTTCTCTTGCAGAATAATGGTCAGTACCTAAAACTCGGTGAAGCCAGTAGCTTATTAAGTAAGTAAATCTAACGGACCTTGGCAAAATAATAAATGTTGTGGCAAAGGATTCTTTTTTTCCACTTACTTTGCTTCCTAAAGAAATTTTTAGGAATGAGGACTTTGTACTCATTTAGGAGAGAATTGCCTGAGAGTTCTGGCAATTTGCAAAACATGATTGCTAAAACTGCAAACCTGGAGTAGAAATTGTCATGACAATTCACGCTGTTTGAAAAAAAAGGCTGAGAATTCCCTAATGGGAATAGTCTTTAATATTTGATTTCTTTACCTTGAATTTTTTTTTTGGTAGAAAAGCCCAAAATCTAAGAAACCTTTTAGCAAGAGATTAAATAATGAATTAGAGCCAGTCCTTTAAGGGTGTTCAGTCATTGGGAATCCCACCATCTCTAAAGGTGGAACTTTTGGTCTCCTGAGTGAAAACTGAGAAATCGTGAAAAAAATTCTCTGTCTACCCTTCCCCATGGCTCTGTCACATGAAGTGGAAAATCGATAACCGAACAGGCATCCAATGATGAGCTCATTTATTTTACGAAGCTGTGTGCATTCCTTCTAGATGACAGGACTTCATAAAGGACAGTAAGGTAATTCCATTGTATCTGAAGTCGAGTACGTTAATGGAGTCCGAATTAATTTTCTTGGTGTTAAAGTGCAAAGTGGGCTAATAAAAGTGACACATTGACTTTTCCAGAGAATAATGTGCGGCTTGTGAAGAATGGTAGCGAAAATGAAAATTAGCCTCGAGACAATGTTAATTATCCTCTACCCATTAGCAGGAGGGGAATTGAATTACTTATTTTACAGCAAAGAAAACCCTGCTGGCTCCATACAGGGAAACTATAGTATTTAATGTTCTGATTAATGTTAACAATGTAGCTGTATAGAGAGGAGAAAGGGAAATACACATAGGATACAGTATTCGAGATACAAACTATGAGTGCCCGCTTGTTGAGTTTTTTAACACTCTCGTCATCCCTCTGATTTGTAAAAAGCTATTTCATAAAAGGCACTCAAAACAGGGGCTATAACGAAGGTCATTTCTATGACACACACATGGACCCTGGGAACACACAAAGCTAGTGTATTATTGCAGATACAATTTACGATTGACATATACACACTGCTATATATAAAACAGATAACCAACAAGCACCTACTGTATAGTACAGGGAACTCTACTCAACATTCTCTAACAATCTAAATGGGAAAAGAATTTGAAAAAGAATGGATACATATATATGTATAATTAACTCACTTTGCTGTACACCTAAAACTAACACAACATTGTTAATCAACTCTACTCCAATACAAAATAAAATTTTTAAAAAAATCTGCAGGAAAATAAGGTTTGAGACAGACTCGGAACTTGCTACATCTCCCAGTGGCATAGGAAGTAGAAAGGGCACACGCGTGGCCCAAGAACCTGGCACCTCTACAGAGACCAGTGGTCCAGACAAAGACCAGTATCATCTGGGTTGACCCAAAACCCCAGGTGGAAAGAAGGACTGACCAGAGGTTTGGTGACTTCCCTTGAACCCAATGCATGATGTGGCAACAAGAAAGTCCATGGAATTTATATCAGATCCTGGAGAAAGTGTGAGTTCAGACTTTGGATGACCTGAGATATAGGTGGAATGTCGGAGAAAATGAAGATCAAGTTGGGAATTAGAAAACTTCATATGTTTACATTTCTTACGTGGCTAAGTTACTGAGATGATGGTTGTATCCAATAGGCTTTAAAAGCATTTCAGATGGTGATAATCTGTTGGATGCGATGGCCCCAAAGCACAAGCTATGAAAGGAAAAGTATATAAATTATGAAGCATGGGGCTGGTAATGCTTTTCTCACTCGTGAGGCCAGATGAAGGCACCTTGGTCCATTTTGTGGGTATAATATTAGCATTTCTGGGAACCAGTACCTGAATGTGTGAGTTTCCGGGGCACAAGAAGAGAAAAAATCCTTGATTCCCAGGTCTTCTCAGAGGCTCTATTTTCGCTGAGTAACAGAGGGGACTTGTCAGGCAGGAGCTGACAGCCATAGATCTGTCACTTTTTAATTTTTTAACTCAGGCATTCGTGAATCAAACAACAATTTACTGAGCATCTATTATAAATGAGGCATTCTTCTTCGTTTTGGGCATTTAGCTGTGATGGCAACAGAAAAGAACTCGCTCTCATAGAGATTACATTTGAGAAGAAAGACAACCCAATAAATTATCCACAAAATTTTAGACAGTGAGAAGCCCTCTGAAAATGAGAATCTCTATTTCCTACAGGTCAGACCCTCTCATGAGTGTTTTACAGGATTCACTCACTTATCATGATAAGAACCTCATGAGATGCAGGAAATTGTTGTCCTAATTTGATAGAAGCAGAAATGGAGGGACAGAGGGCTGAGAGATACACTCAAGGGTCATGGCTAGGAAGAGGCAGAAGATAGGTTGCAGCCTAGATAGTTCAGTTTCAGAGTCCATGTAACTGTGGTTGGCTGTCACCAGCCTGGCATTATCCTGTGACCACATTATAAACCTGCCTCACTGCATTGCCACACTGTTGCACACTCAGCAGGACAGGACAGTGTGGCAGAGGGGACTAAAAGGTGGGATCAGACCAGAAGGGCTTCTTCCGATAAGATGCTTAGGAGCACCTCTGCAAGGAGACGACCTGCAATCTGGAATCAAAACAATGGAAAGGAACTGTGTCTATATGAGCTTGCTGTCCTCTAGGTGACATCTAGAGGAAAAGTGTTCCAGGCAGAGGAAATATCAAGTGCAAAACTCTGAACATGAGAATGAGCTTGGCATCTTAGCAAGATGGAAAAAGAAAGCTTGAGACCAATTGGTCCCTACACAGGGGAAATTCTCAGCAAGGGACACCACCGTGCTAACAAACTATAGGAATCCCTTAGCTTTACCGTCTCGGACATGATCGGGGGGTACGTGGTTCTTATGTTTGAGCCAAATCACGTACCTCATGCACTTTAAAATTTCCTTGGTGTGCAGTAGAAATCCTTCCAAATTATCCATGTTATCTATTTTTTCTCTTAGTTCTTAAATGGGGTTATTATGCTCGTATACATACAAAAATACCTTCGACAATTTTTTTTTCCTAAAGTACTGAATGATTTTCAAAATCTCTCTTTGGAAATGGAATTGTCAACAAGAAATCTTACGATTTGTATGGAAATGCAAAAGACTCCGAATAGCCAAAGGAATCTTGAGAAGGAAAGATGGAGCTGGTGGAATTAGGCTTCCTGACTTCAAACTATACTATAAGGCCACAGCGATCAAGACAGTATGGTACTGGCACAAAAATAGAAAGGAAGATCAATGGAACAGAATAGAGAACCCAGAGGTAAGCCCAAACACATATGGGCAGCTTATCTTTGACAAAGGAGGCACGAATATACAATGGAAAAAAGACAGCCTCTTCAATAAGTGGTGCTGGGAAAATTGGACAGCAACATGCAAAAGAATGAAATTAGAACACTCCCTAACACCATACACAAAAATAAACTCAAAATGGATTAAAGACCTACATGTAAGGCCAGACACGATAAAACTCCTAGAGGAAAACATAGGCAGAACACTCTATAACATACATCAAAGCAAGATCCTTTTTTGACACACCTCCTCGAATCATGGAAATAAAATCGAGAATAAACAAATGGGACCTCATGAAATTTAAAAGCTTTTGCACAGCAAAAGAAACCATAAACAAGACAAGAAGACAACCCTCAGAATGGGAGAAAATACTTGCCAATGAAGCAACAGACAAAGGATTAATCTCCAAAATATACAAGCAGCTCAAGCAGCTTAATACCAAGAAAGCAAATAACCCAATCCACAAATGGGTGGAAGACCTAAATAGACATTTCTCCAAAGAAGACATACAGATGGCCAACAAACACATGAAAAGATGCTCAACTTCACTAATCATTAGAGAAATGCAAGTCAAAGCCACAATGAGGTATCACCTCACACCGGTCGGAATGGCCATCATCAAAAAATCTAGAAACAATAAATGTTGGAGAGGGTGTGAAGAGAAGGGAACTCTCCTGCACTGTTGGTGGGAATGTAAGATGGTACAGCCACTATGGAAAACAGTTTGGAGGTTCCTTAAAAAACTACAAATAGAACTACCATACAATCCAGTAATCCCACTCCTGGGCATTTACCCAGAGAAAACCATAATCCCAAAAGAAACATGTACCATAATGTTTATTGCAGCACTATTTACAATAGCCAGGATGTGGAAGCAACATAAATGCCCATCAAGAAATGAATGGATAAAGAAGATGTGGCATATATATACAATGGAATATTACTCAGCTATAAAAAGGAATGAGATGGAGCTATATATAATGAGGTGGATAGACCTAGAGTCTGTCATACAGAGTGAAGTAAGTCAGAAAGAGAAAAACAAATATTGTATGCTAACTCATATATACGGAATCTAAAAAAAAAAGCACTGATGAACCCAGTGACAGGACAAGAATAAGGATGCAGATGCAGAGAATGGACTGGAAGACACGGGGTTGGGGGGCGAAGGGGGAGCTGGGACAAAATGAGAGAGTAGTATAGATATATATACTACCAAACATAAAATAGATAGCTAGTGGGAAGTTGCTGTATAACAAAGGGAGATCAACTTGATGATGGGTGATCCCTTAGAGGGCCAGGATGGGGAGGGTGGGAGGGAGCTGTGGGAGGGAGGGGATATGGAGATATGTGTATAAATACAGCTGATTCACTTTGGTGTACCTCATAAGCTGGTACAAGAGTGTAAAGGAATTATATTCCAATAAAGAGCTTAACAAAAAGCAAACAAAAACCATGAGTAATGTCTGCCAGTGGTAGCCAGGCCCAAGATGGCCCCAGTATTCATACCTTTGTTAGTGACTGCCCCCACATGCAATAGGACTGACTTATGTAACCAATCAGATGCTGCACAAAGGATGGAGTGTGATTTCTGGGGCTGGGTCATTAAAGAGAGTGTGGTTTCCAGCTTGCGTTCCTGGATCCCTGGCACTGTGGGAAGCCAGCTGTTGTATCATGAGGATGCAGGCAGCCAATGGACAGACCAATGTGGTTAAGACCTAAAGTCTCCTGCCTGCAACCATTTGAGTGAATCATCTTGATAGTGGATCCTCTGGCTCCATCAAGCCTTCAAATGGATACAGTCCCAGCAGATACCTTGACTGCAACCTCATGAGGGACCCTTAGCCACTCTCAAATTCCTGACCCCAAAATACTGTGGATAATAAATGCTTATTGTTTAAAAAAAAAAATGGAATTGTCCTCCATTTCACACGATGGACAGATAAGGCAAGTTGTCACGGAGGGTTAACTGGCTGTGCTTCGTACTCCAAAACGCTCAGGCCACTTAAGATGAGCGTGGTAGTTCCTCTTTGACAGAGACCAGCTTGTCCAGACAGTTTCTGTCCTCTCTTTCAGTGACATCATGCCTTTCATGGTTGTGAGTTTCCAAGGGCAGCTCCCACCGAGTCCTCATCTCTGTGTACATGCATGTGGTGGAGGAGGAGCTAATTCCTCTCCCCTCCCCTTGAATATGAACTTGCCCTTGGATGATTTGACCAGTAGAATGTGTTGAAATGACATTTGAGGCCATAAGCAGATGAGCAGCTTCTACTACCTTATTCTTTTTTAAAAAATTTAATTAATTAATTAATTTTTATTTATTGGCTGAGTTGGGTCTTCATTGCTGCCAGCGGGCTTTCTGTAGTTGCAGAGAACGGGGGCTATTCTTTGTTGAGGTGCGGGGATTTCTTATTGCAGTTGCTTCTCTTGTTGTGGAGCATGGGCTCTAGGCTCTCGGGTTTCAGTAGTTGCAGCACATGGGCTCAGTAGTTGTGGTGCACGGGCTTAGTTGCTCTACGTGTTCCATGGGCTTAGCATGTGAGATCTTCCCAGACCAGGGTTTGAATCCATGCCCCCTGCATTAGCAGGTGGATTCCTAACCACTGCACCACCAGGGAAGCCCCTGCTACCTTATTCTTGAAACTCACCCCTAGATGCTCCCAGTCAGAACCCAGCCACCATGCTGTGAGAAGCCCTCATCGGTGAGGAGGGGACAGGAAGGAGAACCAATACTCTCCATCGCGGCCGTGACCCAGCTCATGGCCAGCAGCCACATCTGGTCATGTGAGTGAGGCTGTGAGACCATCCGGGACATTTCAGTCTAATCCAGCACCCAGAGACCAAAGTTCCCTCCTGTGTCACTTGGAGCAGAAAACTTCCCAGTTTGTCCCCATCAACTCACAGAACCATGAGAGATCATAAAACAGCTGTTGTTTTAAGGCATTCAGCCACTGACAGCTAAAAACAGTCCCTCAATGTCAAAAGTTGTGCCTGAACAGACTGAAGGTTGAGGGTCCTTTGAACTTGGAAACTGTGGCTCCTGCCATGCTGGGGTTCAGGTCAGAAAAGAATGGGACGTAGAACTGGCCCCGCATTTCCAATGCTACATGGACACCCCAAAGAACTGAAAACAGGAAATCAAACAAATATATGCACACATGTGCTCATGGCAGCGTAATTCACAACAGTCAGAAGGTGGAAACTCCCCAAATGCCCATCAACCGATGAATGGATTGACAAGATGTGGTCCATCTGTACAATAGAATATTATTCAGCTGCAGAAAAGGGACGAAGTGCTGACACATCCTACGAAATGGACGGACCTCAAAAACATGACACTAAGGGAAAGAAGCCTGGCACGGAAGGTCGCATATTGTATGATTCCTTCTGTATGAAAAGACCAGAATAGACAAATCCATAGAGATGGGGGCATACAGATTGGTGGTTGTCGGAGGCAGAGGGAAGGGAGCAGGAGGAACTATTTTGTGGGTACGGGACATCCCTTTGGGACGATGGAAATGTTCTGGAACTCGATAGAAGTGGTGATTGTGTAACATTGTGACAGCAACTGAAGTGTTCACTTAAATGGTTAATTTTATGCTATTTGAATTTTACCTTAAATTATATTAAGGGGGAGGTGGTGGGATGAATTGGGAGATAGGGGTTCACATACATACACTAATACGTATAAAATAGAAAACTAATAAAAATAAAATTAAAAAAAAAACAATTATATTACCTTCACGCCATTAAGACAGTATCCTTAAGTGGTTACACCGTCCTTTGTATAGGAGGGACCTGCTACCACCTCAGATAGGAACCATAATGCAGGAGCAGATCAACAGTAAACCAGATAAAAGGTACCATTCTGCTTCCAGAAACTGGAAAACCACCCCCAGCTCACTACTATTGATCTATTACATAACTAGAGAAAAATATGTCATCATAAAAATGAAATGATTAAAATTTACTTTCACCTTTATTTTCTCAGGGAAGATTCTATTTTAATATGGTGCAGTCATTTATATTTAAATCAAGTTGCCTAAAATATAGGAGTAAAAAGTACTTCTTTCTGCTTGCATCATTATAAAAAATATAATTTCAGTCTACCTCACTCTTCTCTTCCTACACCAGCAATATCCCCCCTTCTGCTTCTCTGGTTTGTCTATCAGGATCTTCTAATCTAATCTAGGTTTTTCTTTAGCCACAGTTTGTTGTAGAAGTGATGTAACTTTACTAACTACATCTCACAGTTTCATCTTTCTATTTATTCATATCAGATGCTTTTTAAAAACCATGTTATGAAAGTCTCTGATTTTCTTCTTGCTAACAAGAGAGATTTATTTTAAATGGAAAGTTTATAGAAGGCTGTGGCCACCAACCCCTGAGTCCAATTATGGAGAGAAGGTTTCTCTAGTTTTGGGTTCATTAGGGAAAAAAATCGAACTAAAAATAAGGTAACTAGAATCAGAGTTTCAGACATACCAGGTTGCCGCAATCCACTTTACATTGTTATACAGGGACGACAGCTGAGGACAAACCCAGAAAGAGTGCAGAACCCAAAATATATGTGGGCCATGGTGTTTCACTTGTGATGGCAAATAAAATTCAGAAAACATCGCCATGGCCATATTTGAAGCTGTCCCGATCTTCTTATAGATCAGCTGTGATATTTTTTAGTGACAAGGAACACGGATAATCTACTGGGAATGTGACCAAGGAGACAGGCTTGAAGGAGTACATCGTGGGGTTATTTTTAAGAGTGAAAAGTTGGAAGCACAGGACATGGGCAAGTAAACCGAGGGCTCAGCACACTGAGTGCTACTGTGGTGGCAACAATGCTCTGTACATATCACATTGCATCCTCTTCTGGGTACCAAAAACATAAGATTTCTCTGTCTCCCTGATCCTTAGGCTGGGAGCATGTAACGGAGAGCCGGCAGTTGGGAGTAAGAGCAGGGGATGAGGCACGGTGTCTGTTCCAAAGTGGTGAAGAGCAAATGCATGCCCAGATCTTGGAGCCTAAATAATGTCTCCAGTAAAAGGAACTGGGGCTCCTTGGAGAAATTGCAGATTCCAGTCTGTGACAGGAAAAGTATGAGATGAGCCTGGGACCTCTTATGGTGGCAGGAAATGTTTAAAGTGCTCAGAAAAAGGATGGTGGTATCCCCAAAAGACACAGGACTAATTGGAAAAATCTGGGATCATTTGAGCAAGAAACTAAATCATGAGAGTGATGGATTATATTCCATAGAATAAAACAAATATCCATGGGTCCCCAGCTGATATAAACACATAAGGGAACAAAGAAATGAACTGCAATTAACAAGCATGGAAAGAATGTTGGAAATAGAAAATCAGCAGGGGCGAACACCACAGTGGTGATTGTTTCGGAGTAGATCCATCCAGGGATGCTACAATCTGTGGGCAAAGTATGGCAATTAATAGGATATTTACATAGTCTCAAAGTATCTCTGCAGTTATTTAATACATGGGGAAGACAGAAAGGTCACAGCTGATAAACCTGGCAGATGCTACCTTAACCAAACGCTCCAAGCTAATCTCACCTGTAACAGGATATAATGATGTCATCCACCCGGCAATACAACACACCAAGAAAGGCACAGCAGTATTTCCATGGTATTCATGCCGAGAAAGGACATCCTGAACTTGATCACAAGGAAACATTAACCAAACCCAAAGTGAGGCACATTCTATGTAATAATCAGCCAGTAGTCATTAAAAATGGCAAGGTCATGAAAAATTAGGACAATATAAGGAAACATCCCAGAGCAAAATTGTGTGACTCTGAACTGGCTCAGTCATGCCAGAAAGGGGCATTAATGGGGAAATGGGTGGAATTCAAATAGCTCATGGTGGGGGCGGGGTGGGAAGGAGAGATGAACTGGGAGATTAGGTTTGACATAAACACACTACCATGCGTAAAACAGATAGCTAGTGGGAACCTGCTGTATAGCACAGGGAGCTCAGCTTGGTGCTCTGTGATGACCTAGATGGGTGGGATTGAGGGGGAGGGAGGTCCAAGAGGGAAGGGATATATGTATACATATAGCTGATTCACTTCATTGTACAGCAGAAATTAACACATTGTAAAGCAATTATACTCCAATAAAACAATTCTAAAAAGATACAGAGAAAACAAAACAAAACAAAACAAAAATAGGTCTACATTTATTCACGGTTCCGGACCAGGGTTTATCTCCTAGTTTTGATCATTGCACTGTGCTTACATAACATGTTAACAGTTAGGGAAGTTCAATAAATGGACTATGGGAATTCTTTCTATTTTTTTTTTTTTGCAACGTATTTTTAAGCCTAAACTTATTGCAAAATGAAAAGGGAACGAATAAAGTCCATGTGTTTCCTCCATCCCTCTCTCTCCTTTCCATGTTATTCTTGGAAACCATGCATTGAGTTGGGAACATCACGAAATGGAAAAAGCCTGGATCCCTGAGTCACCGGATGAAAAAGCTCCTTGCCAACCTGACGGTAATTCTACATGAGTGAGAGATATATTTTTGTTGTGCTAGGACCCTGAGATTTCAAGGAACATTTGTTACTGTATTATAATCTACATCATTCTGGTTAACATAACTGTGTGACAGTTAACGGGAATAGCTGGTCCGATGTGTAGAGACATGGGTAGATCTCTAGAAATATTGTTGATTAAGGAAAAAGGAAGTTGCAAAGCAATTGCCTCAGAAAGACAGCTTTTATGTTGAAATGGAAACAAACATTCAATATAGCTTTCACCTGTGCATGGATGTGTACATGTATGAGATGTGGACGAATGTGTAGGAAATGTGTATATTCTACATGTGCATGAATGTGTATATAAAAGCCTAGAGAAAGGTCGAGAAGGGTACACAATTGAAACAGTGGTCATTGCCAATGAGGGGAAAAGGCATCAGAATGTATATAGGATGGAAACCTTATCTGCAATCTTTTAAATATGATAATACATTCAGAAATCATTCTTGTAATTAAAATTCACAATGAAAGCAGGCCATCTGTTACCTTGTTGACCTCAATGAAGTTATTTGTAAACCCATGGCAAAGATGTATTTTCATAACAGGCATCATTAGTCCGGTAGGGCCAGACTCTCTGTTTACTGTATAATGAAGTTGCATGTCCCCAGAGGATAAAGTCTCAGAGTCAGAGTAAAAGGCAGAAGCGGCATAAAGTTCGTCACTCTTAAAATTTTCCTTACATTGTCCATAAAGTACAGTGTAGATGGTTTCGTGTATCCAATTCCATACAGTTATTTTCACAGACTTGAATGTTAAAGAATCATTGGGCTAAAGAGAGAAACGAGACTAAATCCCAGGTGCAGATGTCTGGGCTAATGCCCTCGATGTTAAGTATACAATCCCTATTAGAGGCTGGAAAAACATCCCTGCACGATTTCTTCTCTTTTAGTTTAATACTTTGTGTCTCTAGTTTAAGACATGTTAATAGATGTGTCCACTGTTGCAGAATTAAGTAAAATAATGAAGTTTCATCTTCCTGGGGTTCATTCCTAAAGATAGTTCATAAGTTAAAGTAATCACAGCCCAACTTTATGAGGCTTTTAAAAAAAATTTTTAGTGGAGTATAGTTGATTTACAATGTTGTGTTAGTTTCTGTTGTACAGCAAAGTGAATCAGTTAGACATATACATATATCCACTCTCTTTTAGATTTTCTCATATGGGACATTACAGAGTATTGAGTAAAGGTCCCTGTGCTTATATGGTAGGTCCTTATTAGTTACTGATTTTATATATAGTAGTGTGTATATGTGACTCCCAATCTCCCAATTTATCCCTCTACCCCTGAACCCCTGGTAACCATGAGGCTTTCTTAATAGGGACTACATCTTGTCTATAATCTTTCCAGTTGGCTCTTCCTTGCAATGATCTGGACTAATTACAATTCTGCTATCTCCTTGTTCATCTAGACTTTTTGTCTTAGTCTGAGCTACTGAACTGAGATGCAGTGCCCCATCTCTCTCCCCCTCCCCCCACCTGGATGGGCCAACCTTTGAGAAACGTATTCAGTACTTTAATAACAGCAGGTAGGCAATGGCAGAAGATGCTCAGGAAAAATTGGGGGCACAGACTACAAAGTTGGAATTCGAGGTCTCTGCGGGGTTGGTTTTGACTTGACTATTAAGATAGCCCACGGAGGGACTTCCCTGGTGGCACCGTGGTTAAGAAGGGTGCCACCAGGGAAGGGCGGGGTTAATTGCCAAAGGAAGCAGACTAGCACACTTCAACCTTATTCTTGAGCATCTCAGTTCCAGCCTCAGATTTATAAACTTTACTTCTGGTTACTTATATCTGCTACCAGTGGACTGTGGTATAGAGGGCCAGGGATGAATGCAAGTAGAACCACCCAGAAAGTCCAGTTGGTATTACTGAGGATTATAAAGACACAGTTTTTAATAATATACAATTATGAATAATACAGACATACACATGAATAATTATGCCATTGTGTGGGGCGAGAAGTGTGAATAAAAAGTAGAGAAGGAAACAAAAGAAGTAGAGAAAAATTTTTTTCCTGGCTTTTGATTTCTGAAAGTCTACACTGGAATAGAAAAAAAAAATATAGCCAATGTTAAGATTTGAGGGAATACTCAGTGAGTAATAGCAACTTGGGTCCTTTAATTTCCTGAATTGGCTTCCTCAAGCCAAAAAGAGGGGTAGATAGTCAGTGAAGATGTGGGGTTGGTGGTTTTCATAAAAAGTCTTGGACTTCAAGCTAAGCAGACATGGGGTCTGAGAGCAGAGAATCTGCTCCATTACTTGCTCCCCGAGGCAAGTTCTCAGGGATGTGGAGAGTTTCTGAGAGAGGAATTGCCTGAGATTTCACTAGGCTGACCGAGCATCTTGGACACGTATCATGCCCTGGGTTGTAGAGAAGCACTAGAATTATTCTTGTGGGCCCAGGAGTGGCTTGGAAGTAGCCATGAGAGCTTCTGGACCTGAAAAGATGCTTCATTATATAGATGAGGGTAAAAAGCTTTTCCCAGTGGCTTGTGTGCATGGGGATTTTCGTGGACAAATGTGTAAAAGCCAGATGGGAGAGTTGGCATCTCAGAAGATGCTTGCATGAACATATTACATGCACTCAGATGTCCCCATCTCTATATGCTTTGGAAATATATTCTGGGACTTCCCAGTATGTAAACAACCCAAGAAGAAAAGGGGAGGTGGGCCTTCACAGTGACTGAGATTAGGTTTCTGGCAACTAGCCTAGCAGAACTTGGAAACTTGGAACAAATCGAGTTATTGAAAAGTAATAAAAATATTTATCTCGCATTTTGAAGTTTATGGCTCAGGACACTATTCCCAGGAATGAATCATGAACATTTATGGAATGAGAATAGTGAGTGATATGGACCAAAGTTCAATGTTTCTTCCAGGATTCAGAACACACATCAAGATCTTCAATGCCTCGAATACAAATTACGGGTATGGGGAAATCAATGGCTGGCGAATCTTTATGTCTATTTCCTAATCTGCAAAACAAGATCATCAGCTTAAATATTTTATATGGTGAAACCATGCCATGAAGCTTATCATAAAATCATCAGTCGCTTGCCCTGTGTTAGTGATCTGGGGCTCAGAAAGGAAGGCATCACAGGGACGCATCTCACCAAGGTGTGTGGAGACGATAAGAGCCCGCTGCTCAGGACAGAGCCTCACCTGCCCCTTGGCAGGGCCAGAGCCTTTCTCACTGGCCCTGTCCAGACAGCCAACCTTGAGCCTCACCGTGGGGGCTTGGTGGACAGGTGGCCGTAGCAAGGGCTGCAGGAGGGGCGCTGGGAGGGTTAAGTATCTCTTACATAGAGTTTCAACCTGTCTTCCTGTTTTCTGTACCACCTCACACTGGTTTCTGAGATACCTGGAACCACCAAGTCTTAAGCGTTTTTATTTTTCCCGTCCCTGCACCCCCACCCCCCACACGGCCTCTCTCTCTCAATCAATATATCTACCACACCCCTCTGCAGGTGGTTCGCTACCTCTGGTCTGCTAAGTCAATGACCACCTGAGAGTCTTCTTTCCACAATTTCAATATTTTGTTGAAATCTCTTATAAGACTGTTGACTTTTTTCTTCAGTTTATGAGTGTTTTGAAAAAAAAATTCTTCACTGTTGCCATGGTTAATTCTTTTTTTTTTTTTTTTGGCTGCATTGAGTCTTCATTGCTACATACGGGCTTTCTCTATTTGTGGCGAACCACAGCTACTCTTCGTTGCGGTGCGCGGGCTTCTCAGTGCAGTGGCTTCTCTTGTTGTGGATCACAGGCTCCAGGCGCATGGGCTTCAGTAGCTGCGGCACACAGGCTTAGTTGCTCCGTGTCATGTGGGATCTTCCTGGACCAAGGCCCAAACCTGTGTCCCCTCCACTGGCAGGCGGATTCTTAACCACTGTGCCACCAGGGAAGCCCTGCATTGGTTAATTTTATGCATCAGCTTGACTGGGCTATGAGATGCCCAGATACTTGGTTAAAATATTACCATGAGTGTTTCTGTGACGATGTTTTTGGATGAGATTAATGTTTAAAGTAGACTGCTCTCCATGATGTGGTGGACCTCATCCAATCAGTTGAAGGCCCGAATAGAACAAAAAGAACAGTGCCTCCTGAGCAAGAGAGAATTCTCCTGCATGTTGCCTTCAGACTTCACTGCAACAATGGCCCTTCCTGGCCGGGCAGAAGATGGTGATTGGACTCAAACTGGAACATTAGCTGCCTGTGTCCTCAGTCTGCTAGTCTGCTCTGCAGACTTGAGACTCCATAACTGTTCTTTATAATAAATCTCTTCACACATATACATATATGTATACATATATAATTCTGTATATATACATATATATATACATGCGTGCATAAAAGTAAAAAGTATATACAGGCAGACCTCCTTTTATTGTGCTTTGCAGATCCTGTGCTTTTTTTTTTTTTTTTTTTACAAATTGAAGGTTTGTGGCCACCTTGTATCAAGCAAGTCTGTCATGCCCTTTTTTCCAACGGCATTTGCTCACTTCATGTCTCTGGTTTCCAGTTTGGTCATTCTCTCAATATTTCAAATGTTTTCAATACTATTATATTTGTTACGGTGACCTGTGGTCAGTGATCTTTCATGCTACGACCGTGACCTGCTGAAGGCCCAGGTGATGGTTGGTATTTTTAATAATAAAGTATTTTTGAATTAAGGCATGTACAGTGCTTTTTTAGACATAATGTCATTGCACACAGTAGACTACAGTATGGTGGAAACATAACATACATGCACTGGGAAACTCCAAAATTAATGTTATTGTTATATTTGCTTTACTGCAGTGGTCTGAAACCAAAACCACAATATCTCTGAGATCTGCCTGTATATTGGTTCTGTTTCTCTGGATGACCCTGACTAATACAATCATAAATACAAGTAAACAATCCACCATAGAAGGCTAGATTTGACAACAATAAAGCCTTTTGATTGTGTTGTACGTGTTGGGAGAATTTGAAAACATTATCCAATTTAGACCTCTCAATGGTGTTGCAGAGAGAGATGCTTGGATTGAATAACTGGTTTGCCCAAGGGAAAGTGGCGGTACAGGTATTTTTTATACTAAAAATGTTTTCAGCTTCATCGAAGTATAATTGACAAATGAAATTGTAGTACATTTAAAGTGCAGATATGATGATTTAATGTGTGTATAATTGTGAAATTATTACCACAATCAAGCTAATTAACACAGCTCTCTCCTCACATAGTTACTTTTTTTTGAAAGAATATTAATATCTACTTTCTTAGTCAATTTCAAGTATGTAATACAGAATTATTAACTATAATCACCACACTGAATGTTAGGTCCCCAGAACCTATTCATCTTATAACTAGAAGTTCTCACCCTTGGGCTAACATCTCCCCATTTCCCCCACCCCCAGACACTGGTAACCACCATTCTACTCTCTGTTTCTATGAATTCAACTTTTCTTTATTTAAATTCCACATAGAAATGATACCAGAGAGTGTTTGTGTTTCTCTGTCCAGCTTATTTCAAAGTCTCATGTCCTTAGAAGGAATGTAAGTTGGTGCAGCCATTATGGAAAACAGAATGGAGGTCCCCCCACAACCCAGTTTAAAATAGACCTACCAGTACTATCCAGTGATCCCACTTCTGGGTATATATCCCAAGGAAATGAAATCAGTATCTGGAAGAGAGAGATGCACTCCTGTGTTGCAATGATTACAATCTTATTCACAATAGCCAAGATATGAAAACAACCTAAATGTCCATTGATGGATGAATGGATAAAGAAAATGCACTATATGCATACAATGAAATATTATTCAGCCATAAAAAAGTAGAGAATCCTGCCATTTGTGACAACAGAACAGATATTTTAATCTAAGTACTTTATACCAGTTACCTCTCTGATCACCGCTAAATCGCCTTTACGTTCTGTTCTAGAAGCAACAAGATGTTCTTTGGGCAGAATGAAAGAATCTCTTGTGTCATGTACTTTGCCTTCATGCTTTTCACAGTCATGCAGCACGATCAGTGGACAAGCATTAGAAGCTTCTGAACCATCCTCCTGCTTTTATGGTGGAGTGTGAAGTAAAGCTCATAAAATCTGTAATTCTGTTTTACTCAAGTCTATCTTCCTCCCCATAGTTCCAAAATGTCCTAGGTGTGTGAGTTACTTAAGGAATCTAAGGAAGAAAAGGTACCCACTTCCTCCAAATAAATCATAAATAGTCATTCAACCTGTGTTTTACAGAAAGCAGAGCCTGAGGCAGAGGTTATGTGCTATGAATGCACGAGGGGCATTCCAGCTCTGGGCAGGAGTGCAGGAAAAGAGGAGAGGTGCAGGGAAAGAAGGAAACTCACATGAACACACATGAAGGAGCTGGCCGGTGTTTGATATCAAGCATGAAAAACTGCCCAAATTTGCCAGACTCTCTTCTGGGAGACCATACAAATGGATGCTTCTCAGATCTGTCCATTTGGGGAGGGATTTATCCACTAGTTTCCATCTTCTGTTGGTCAAAGGTGTGCCCTGCAGGATGCTCATTCCTCTTTGCATCTGGGTAGCATGTGTATACTTGTCCAGAAAATCTTTCACATTTCAGAGTGAATAAGAGAAACCAAGGGCAGGACAGCACAGGCCTAAGGTCAGGCACTGGTTTTCTTTGTGTGTGTGTGACAGAGCAAAGTCTCTGATGTCATTAGGGAGGTCTAGCTACAGCAGCTGGAAAAAACAGCTCAGTGCCCCCAAACCAGATAGAGCTGAGAAGATCTGAAATGGCACAAAGACGTGTCTCTTAACCTGCCCTCCAAAAGCCATGCTGGGTGATTCTGGCCTGGCTAAATCTCACAGTGGGTACAGGGCAAGTATCCTGATGCTACTGTTTAAGCTCCTGGATCAAGCCATACCTGAAATCTATATGCAGACTGTTTCTTATGGAAGTCAACCAATATCTCTTTTCTGTTTCACCCAGTTGACTTGGGTTTTCAGTCACTTGCAACAAAGAGTCTTAACATTTTCACATTGGACAGATGTTTCTCCAAAGCACATCCTGGTCTAAAACCATATAAAGAATCATTTACAGAAAGCCAGGGCAGCTCAGAAAATGTTTTATATGTGACAACTCATGTCAGTCTCCCTGACCCCACCTTTCATCAAACTGAACATTTTTTATGAACAATTGACATTCTTAAAAAAAAGAAAAAGAAAAACTCTTGGAACCTGCAGATACTATTCATAATAAGATATTGTCACATCTTCATTGGCACTAGATTTAATTCACTGCTGAGACAAAAGGGAAGGATACACTACATCTTTCTCAGATGTCCTTCAGGATGTTCTCATGATGGTGCTAAAGAAGAGGAAGCGCTCATTTCTATGAACCTTTTGTGCTATAAAGTTAAACCGGCTTCTTCAATGAACCATCTCGGCCTGACTGCTTCCCAATTATGCTTCATCATTTTCATAGGCAGGCTTCAAACCTCAAGCCCTTTCCTTGTGCTTTCAAAATCTGAAATTAGTCAGACACACAAAGACAAGTTGGGTGCTTTAAAGGTTGACAAAAAAGGTGCAAAAATGAAGAAAAAAAAATAAAACCTCACACATTTTTTTTGCAAATCTCTGCACATTTGGAGTTTGGGCACAAAGAAGATTCAGAGAATAATGACTGTTTTAATGGGCTTTTCAAAACGTACGGGGGAGCCAACAAATCTTAGAGGTGATGGTGAATATTTGAGCAGCTACTTAATAAAGATGCAGGAGTGTGTGGTGTGAATGCAGTACTCCCAAGGCCAATCAATGCTCAGAGAAGCTATTAATGGCAGAGCAAGACACCTTGTAGACAGTTATCCTGTAAAAGGAGAGAATTCTGAGAGTCATAAAGAGGGGAATGTCATTGACTTGTTCAAATTAAAAGATGTTCGATGTTGTCGGAAGAGGAGGGCTGCAGATAACCACAGGGCACCTGCCCAACTTCAGAGCTCACATGCATACAAGTACCTGTTAAGGACCTTGTATTAGTTTCCTGTTGCTGCTGTAACACAAGACTCCAAGCCTGGTGGCTCAGAAAAATACATGTGGACTCATTCACTTCTGTAGGTCAGAAGTATAAAAGCAAGGTGTCCACAGGGCATGTTCCCTCTGGAGCCTTCAGGGGAGAATAGGTCCCTTTGCCTTTTCAAATATCCAGCAGCAGGGACTTCCCTGGTGTTCTAGTGGCTAAGAATCCACCCTCCAATGCAGGGGACGTGGGTTGGATGCTTGGTCGGGGAACTAGGATTCCACATGCCTCAGGGCAACTAAGTCCAGGCTCTCTAGAGCCCGTGCTCCACAACTAGAAAGAAGCCTGCGTGCCGCAACAAAGAGCCCATGAGCTGCAAGGAAAGATCCTGAGTGCCGCAACTAAGATCCGATGCAGCCAAAAATAAATAAATAAATAAAAATTTAAAATATATGCATATACAAAGGCCGCCAGCATTCCATGGCTGTGGCCCCTTCCAGCATCAGGCCAATCTTTTGCTGTCCCCCAGCCTCCTTTGAAAAATCGTCACGTGCATTTCTTACTGTAGCCAATTCTCTGCTTCTCTCTTCTATCAGGGCATCTGTGACCACATCCATATGGGTGATGAAGGCAACCTCCTCATGTCACATCCTTAACCACATGTACAAAGCCCCTTTTGCCATATAAGTTAACATTCCCCAGGTTCCAGAATTAAGGATGTGAACATCTTGGGGGCCAATATTTGTCCCATATGGTCTTGAAAACAGATGATGGAAATCAAAGCACAAACTCCCATTCCAGAAAGGATTGTCCCATTGGAACAAGCCCTGTGTTTGGATGTCATTTATTCAAACTTCTTGCTAATGCTTGACTTTTTCCAGAGTTTGGTTTCTCAGGTCCTGGTATTATAAATACCTGAATTCTCTTCCAGGTGTTTGCATACTGCACATCCCTGTATGGAGCTTGGGGGAGGGGTGGTTGATAGCACTGTCCCAGTCTCCTTCTCTCCCTCTCTATCTCCTAGTATTTATTCAGTAAATGTTGAGCAAAGACCTTTTGGGGATGTTTAAAGAAAAGACACTCTTAGAAGAGACTCAAGTGTCCATGATAACTTACTTCCTCATTAAACTTGCTTCCAGAGGATAGATGTTCTTATTTGCCAGATTGGGAAGCAGAGCACTCCTGCTGTATTAGGCATTGTTCTAGAGGCTTTTACATATTATGTAATTAAATCTACCCTCCTCTCCAAGCAGAGTGGGTGGGTATCATTGCCTCATTTAACAAATGAGGAAACTGAGGTTTAGGGCGATTAAATGAAATACCCAACATCAAGAGCAAGCAAAGAGCAGATACAGAATTCACTCTCAGTATCATCTAATTTCCAGGCTCTGCCTTTTAAGCACCGCATTCTGTTGTCTCAAACAATGATGCCATTGGAAGGGAACATAATATTTTAGGCAGATGCATTGCTTTTTGTTGTTGTTGTTGTTTTTAATTTTTATTTTATATTGGAGTATACTTGATTAAGACTGTTGTGTTAGTTTCAGGTGTACAGCAGAGTCATTCAGTTATACATATACAAGTATCTATTCTTTTTCAAATTCTTTTCCCATTTAGGTTATTATAGAATATTGATTAGAGTTCCCTGTGCTATACAGTAGGTCCTTGTTGGTTATCTATTTTAAACAGAGCAGTGTGTACATGTTAATCCCCAAATCCCAATCTATCCCTCCCCTCGACCTTTCCCTCCTGGTAACCATAAATTTGCAGGGGCATTGCTAAAGATTTTCACAGCACCAAAAGGCCTGAAGAGTTATCAACTCTTTTTTTTTCTTCCTTTTCTTTCTTTTTAAGTTTTTTTTAAATCTTTACCTACAGCATTTATCTAAAGGACAGAAACTGCAGCTATTGTGAATCCTAGCAGATTCCCAGGTTCCAAAGACTTTGCTTAAGGAAATTCACATCAGGGCTTCTCCATATTCATAAGCTTGTCTGCCACACTTCCTACAGCTGGGCTGGTGCCTCTGAAGGGCTCTGCCTCAGTTAGCCAGCGGTGTCGGACGTGGAGCATTTATTCTCAGCATCCCGGATCCTCAGGCCAGCTGGTGATGCTCTGCTTCAGGCTGCAGGTCACCTGGGCTCAGAAGGCCCACAGAACTTGGCTCCAGGCTCCAGATGCCATTCAGGTCCGCTCTGCACGTCTCTCAGTCTTCTGAGACCGCCAGACTACACGACATGTTTTTCTCATAACGATGCCAGAAGCACAAGAGGGCAAGCCTGGCCACGTAAAAACATTTGCAGCATCTGCTCAGCTTATATCCACCAACATCACCTTGGCCAAAGCAAATCACGTGGCCAAACTCAAAACCAATGGGAGAGGAAGTGAACTCCACCCACCAGGAGGCAGGGACGCAGATATAAAATACGGGAGGGCGAGCTGGGGTCCCAGAGTAACCTATCACAGGCTATTTCTAGTTTTGTTTTCCTGACTGTGATTCCCTCACTTCTACATCTGTTTTGATGAAGGAAGAACCAAAAAAACAAAACAAACAAACAAACCCCCCCAAAACTCCAATGTATTCTACCCCACTCACAAGTTCTTGCTCTTAACTCCAACCCCCCCCTTCGAATCCATCCCCAAGTGCCAAGCATCAATGCTTCCACCACAACACCTCCCGATTCTTCATCTGAAGTCTCACTGCAGCCCACAGCCATCATCATGGGATGCCCAGAGCCTTGACACAGTGCCCTTGACTCAATACATCCCCTCTGGTTTCACACACTGGCCGCAGTGATCTTTTGAAGTGTAAACTCCCTGCCTTTCAACTCTGCACTTACAATAACATTCAAATTCCAGATCATGCCCTAAAAGACCCCGCCTTCTCCAAGGCCCCGCCAACCGCTCTCACGGCATCTTGTAGCAGTCTCCTACCCTGACCTCACACCCCAACCACACGTGGGTCTTCTCTCTCTCTTTTAGCTCATGAATAAGTTATTTATTTAAGCCATCTCCTGCCATAAGCAAAGGGACAGAAGATCAGTATAAAGGTCATCAATTATAATGATCATCCCTGGATACAAGAAGGTGAGCTTCTTGTCCCCGTAACTTTCCTGGTCCACGCAAGCAGAGTAATGGTCCAAACCAGTGGTGTGGTCCCCACTGGGTAATGCTCCAGGTTCTGTTTATTCATATTCATAGACAGTTGGAAGCAGATTCATGTGAGTGTCATGGACTAGGGTGTGGTTACCATCTCCCCAGGGAAAGGGCTTGGACCTGATGCAGAGGTGGGGGTAGGAGACCAACTCCGGTTTCTCCTCCTCTCTGTGGTGTGGCTTCAGGAAGACGTTCAGCGTGCTCACTCCCACCCCAGGGAGTATGATGAAATACGTGAGGGCCTTCCCACATATCAGGTGAGCCCTCTTTGCCGTGGGTACCACTCGACATAGGACGACTGGGCTGCAGCTGCCGCCACCGTAGCAGCCCAGAAACCTGGGATCCAGCTGCCACCACCTTGTACAACCTAGATCACCGCCTACCTGGGTCTTCTAATTTGTTGTTAGAACTTGCTGTTCTCTTCCTCTGGGGTGCTGGGAACCCGGATCTTTACACTGCTGGCCCTTCTTGATGTCCAGGTGTCTTAAAGGCTAACTATGCTACCTCCAGAAGCACACACCCTCCCCACACCCACCACGAACGAAACTATTCTTATTTTGGTATCATTTGGGCAGTGCCGGTTTCTTCCTTCCAGAGGAATGTAATTGACAGCAGGGACCTCATCAGCCCAATTCAGCATCGTACCCCAAACAGCAAGCACAGTGCCAACTTATATTAACAGCTCCCTCAATATTATGCTGAATTCAAACATGATCAAACAAAGACATCTGAGCAAGAAACTCACATGTGCTCCAGGAAGTAGGAGAAAGCGATGCTGCGTAGAGATTACCGGAAACTAAAGCAATATTGCTCTAAGTCTGAGCTGCCCATCAACGTAAGCTCACGCCTACACACATCGCTGATATTTGGGAAATGGAAGCTTGATTGAGTTTCATGGAGTTCAAGTCCCACCGTCTCTCCTGAGGCTTGGCCAAGGGGCCCCCAAAGAGTAGGACATTGAGGTGTGTGTCAGTTACAAAGTCAAGGTAAAGGAATTGGGCAGGAATATATGTCTGAGGACAGAGAGTTATGTGATGTATTGCAAAGCTAATGAGAGACAGCATGATAGGGAATCTGAGCTCTGGAGCTAGGCTAACCGAGTTAGCATTCGGTCAGCTTCTTAACCTCTCTTAACCTCAGTCTCACCATCATTAAGATAAGGATGATAATAGCACCCACCTCCTAGGTTCTCATGAAGATTAGATGGGTTATTTCATGCAAAGCCCTTGTGAGCATTGCCTAGTACACAGGAAGCAATCCATCTGGGTTGGCTATTATTAGTATAAATAAATATTAATTTGGATCAAATTGTAGATGCAAAGTGGGGAGAGAGAGGGAAAAAATCATAATTAGAGCTGTTAAATAACACTTGTTATAATTTCCCTGTGGTGCCTTCTCAAAATAAGGTCTTTTGTAAATGCCACTTCAAATCTCAGAATTCAGCAACTCACCCACCAGCCAGCTGTCGGGGAATGGGTTTCACTCGTAGAAGTGGTTCTGTTCAGCCATTTCTTTTTTCTCTGACAATGTTATCTCAGGGTTACCCAGTAGAAAAGTTACTCTGCTATTTTAACCACATTACAAACAAGGCCTGGGATTTATGTAACACCTCGAATACCAAAAGCTAAAAAGCACATCTAAGAGATGCAGTCCTGTCTCTTTTCACAACATTCACACAAAACCAAAAGAGTTTGATAATATCGTCCCTGGAGGAGATAAAGAGATTAAAAAGAAATCAAAGAACTTCTTCAGGGTGACCCAGTTGAGAAGTTCCATAGCTGAAAAAAGGTCTGAAAACCATTGTTAGCATACCAAGCCTTCCATAATTTACCCGATTTTACATTTTTAACTTGTTTATCTATATTTCTTCTTTTCCCAAAAAAGGAATTGGAAATATATTTAACAGGTCAAGTAAGATATCCCAAACTGCACTCCATGGAACAGATGGAACTGCATTCCAACTACAGATGGCGGTCATTGTGACTTGGGAAAAATCCATTGGTAAATAGGTGTCCATGGTGAAGAAAATCTTAATCCCTCTCATGCGGAAAAGGATTGTTATTTACAGCTCTGAGTGGTCCTACTGTGGAGAAGCCTGCTAACTTTGGTTAACCCAGAATTTTATGTGCCTGGCAAAGCATTATTTAAAATACAAAATCAACACTCTTCAGAGCACTGATGGTCCAGGATCCTCTGTTTGGGAAATGCTGACTTGAGGAAATCACGGTGCAGAGAAAAATGAGGATGGTAACCTTGCATGCGGTGGGATGCAAACGTGGCCACCGGCATCCTACAGGTGGGATGCAAACTTGGCCACTGGCATCCTACAGGCAGGATGCAAACGTGGCCATCGGCATCCTATGGGCCAAGGTAGGAATACAAGCCGTCCTAAGGATCAGCTTATGAACAACGGGTAAATCTGGAAACAGGTCATTTTGGGGTGTTTGGTGAACTTTTAACTCAGGCTTCTTCTTCAAATACTTTAAGATTTGAAATAAAGAAGCAACACAGGACAGTGAGAAAAGACTACTCTGGATTTTTTTTCCTAAGCAAATTTAGCAGTCCCAAATGCAATGCGTGACATTCATCGAGGTACTATTTAAAATTGTTTTAAAATTAGTGCTACTAGTTTGAAAATGGTAGTGTATGTTAATGCAGAAAAATTTTAGAGTTTCCAAGAGAATTAGAGAGAAACTTGAAAACATCATGGAAAAGATGTAATTTTTAGAAATGACAGCAACTATTAGGCACCTATCGTGCACCTAACAGAGAGCGGGCATTCGGCAAATGACTCCCCTGTTGCTATAATTACTACTATTAAAAAAAAAAACGGTGGAAATACCACAGCTTGAGCTTCAATGTTGTGCTTCATTGGTAATTCAAGCCTAGAGATGCTTTTTGACGATGAACGTCTGACTTACTTGAAGGTCATAACCTTAACTCTTCTTTCTATTTCCCAAGCATCCCCAAATTCACATACCAAGAACTAAATTTTGGATTCCTCCTTGAAACTATGCCATCTCCTTCTTCACCTCTCCAGTTCGTAGCAAGAACCTCCTTATTTCCACTTACCGGAAATCAGACACAGACTTATCAGGATCCTCTTCTTTCTCTTGATGCCCACATGACCATCCACCAGCAAGGCTCAAGAGCTCTTCCTCACTATTATACAATAACTCCCCTCCATACCAATGAGTTCCATTCCAAGAGCATGTTTGTAAGTCCAATTTGTTCATAAGCTCAACAAATTTAGCCTAGGTACCCAACTAACCCAATTGGCTGTATAGTACTGTACTGTAATAGGTTTAAAATACTTTTCACACAAATAATACATAACAAACACAAAAAATAAAGAAAACATTTTTATTCTTACAGTACAGGACCTTGAAAAGTACCAGCTGTATCACCAACTGCTTTTACACTTGCTTCCAGAATTGGGCTGTACAGTACTGTACAGTGAAGTACACAGAAGCACAACCACTTGTAGATGATGTACACGCGTGACAATGTACGCCAGACATGTGAACTCACATACGTGATTGGACATGTGAATGCATGTTCAAATCTTTGAAAGTTCGAAACTTGAAGGTTCATGTGTGGGGGACTCACTGTAACCTCAATTATCTTGACTCCGCCCCCTCCTCTCTGCCCCTCCTCCTTTTATCGTTTCTCTGCAGGATGCTGTAAAGTAGTCTGCAGATGTTCTTGCTGTCTCCAATGCTGCTCTCCTTCACTACAATCTCCACTCACAAAGTATTTAAAAACCATAACATACATATTTTAAAATTTTCTAATTGACACCCCCCCAATTCTAACTGTTGCACTTGGAATAAAATCCAGACATCCACTTCAGGTTCATCTTGAGACACTTTTCTCTGACCCCTTGCCTTCTGGCCACTCTGGCCACCTTTAGTCCTTTTTCACCTTAGAACACACCTGTGAAAGGCTCCTTCTGTCTGCAACACCTGCATCTCCTGCATTTTGTAGGACTGACATGTCTTTAACCCGCAAGCCTCAGTTTAAACACCACCTCCTTAAGGCTGACCTTCTCTGATTTTCCAAACTAAGTCCCCCCTCCCCCCAATCCTTAATTCTCCATCATGATATTTTGTGTGATATTTTAGAGCATGTTGTCTGATATGTGCAATGTTCACTTATTTATGTACTTGTTCATTGTCTGTTTCCCACATCTTTACCACTAACTTCATGGGAGTGGGATTTATGTCTGTGTTATTTACCAAATCTTACACTTTACCTAATACATTCAAGGCAGGTATACACACACACACACACATTTGTAGGATATATGCACGATCGAGTGAATGAGGAAAACTCCACAAAGCATTCTTTATGAAAGAGGAACATAATTTGGATTCATGGTACATTACGTAAATAATTTGCAAAACATTCATGAAAGGATGATTCACCAATTAATTCCCTTCCATTTCTCTCTGTCACAAAACCCACTTTGGCCAACCTATCAAGATACAGGTAGGGCTTGCTGACTATCATTTCCCTTGAAAATAATCAATGACCCCTTGCCTTGTTTAGAAATCATAAATTGATTGCAGCAGCAAAATAAAATGATTCTCTAGAAAGAGCAGAGTACCGCTTAGTTAATTCTCAAACGAATAATAAAACACGATAAACAGCCTATGCAACTTAGGTGGATTTATTAACTAGAATTTAGGAAAAGAAAGAGCAGTCATGATTCAGCCATTCTTTCTGGACCAATCCCAGCTGCACGTGTGCAGACAGTATGTGACGGAATGAAAATGTCCTAGGTAAGAGGTCTCTCTCTACCTGCCGGGAAGGGGCCAAAAGTGGACTCCAGGAGGCTATTGATTAATTCCCCATTTTAGATGTTAATCTAAATGCCATTCTTAGATGTACTATTGATATAAGGGAAGTAGGTAGTTGCTGGAAAGGAAGCAGGTAACTGTAGCTTTTGGTCAAAATTTGCAAGGAAAAGCATGTAAGTGGGGCTTCCCTGGTGGCACAGTGCTTAAGAATCTGCCGCCAATGCAGGGGACACGGGTTTGATCCCTGGTCTGGGAGGATCCCACATGCCGTGGAGCAACTAGGCCCGTGTGCCACAACTACTTAAAGCCTACACGCCCAGAGCCCATGCTCCGCAGCAAGAGAAGTTACTGCAATGAGAAGCCCATGCACCATAACGAAGAGTAGCCCCCACTCGCCACAACTAGAGAAAGCCCATGTGCAGCAACAAAGACCCAATGCAGCCAAAAATAAAATTTAATGAATAAATAAATAAATAAATATATTTTTTAAAAAAGTACGTAAGGGTAAAGGGTAAGTAGCTTCTATTAGTGGAGAGCCAGAGACTTAGTCTTTAGGATACATGGGATGCTCTTCCCAGCCTCAGTTTACCCATCCATTGGAGGGAGGGTGGCCCTTCCTCTCTTTATGTCATTTGTGTAACCTCCTGAACAAAACACTCAGAAGCCAGCTATGTAGTATGGCCATCTATAGCAAAATCCATCAATATCTTCCGTAAAGAGTGAATTCCACCTGGGTCCCCCATCACACATAGAGGTTCTTTTTGAAAGTTGAGTTCATTTTTAATGTTCTTTTTATGGTGGCTGGTGACATTTTGTTGTTGTTAAACATAGAGGAAATAAACTGTCCAATTACCTATTTAATTACTAGTTCAGTAATTACTTTATCACTACTTAGGCACCAAATTATCTCAATAGATTTTGTTCCAAGATTTGTCTTTATAGCCCTCTGGGATATGTCTCTTTAATGTACTTTTAGCCCTATCTCTTTCCACACGTGAACGCGGGTGGAGTCCTTAGGGAGGAAAGTAGGATTGGGATTGGGGTGTTACAGGGTTGAAGATGCTCTATAGGTGATGCTCCAACCTGCAGTCTGGTTTCAGAAGCAGTCTCAGCCTGGCCATCTAGAGGAGAGCTGGACTTCATGCAGGACCCATGAAATCTGACCTTCTTCATCCCTATTTGCTAATTAGCCCTCACACATTAGGAGGACAAGGAGTCACACGACTGAACAATTAAGATGCGCTCATTGAAGCTCTTATTGGAAAAAGGAACACAGGGCATTTCGAACTCACTGGAAGTTAAGAAGCAGTCAAACCACATAATCAAGGAATCCTGGGGGGAAAAAAAAGAAAGAAAAGAAAAGAAAAAAAAAGAAAAGAAAAAAGAAAAGTGAAGCTAGAGCTCAGGAAACTCTAAGAAAGCAGCCCATAAAAGCTAGAACCAAGTCACTCTCTATACCTGGAATGTTCCCACGAGACCCTGGGCTGAGCTGGAAGTGGCCAGTGGGAAAAAGTCACTTGTCACCAAGCAGGATCACAGAAGGAAGCCAGATTTATAAAAGTTTCAAGAAAAAAAATGTTCTATGGACAGAAAATCTAGATGAGGTCTGGCCAAAGGGGAAACTGAAATTCTGATTTCACAAAGGCAAATGATTGCTAGAGGAAGAAAAGCCAAAAACACCTGAAGGTCTAAGTTTGGCCAGGAAGGGACAGCCAGGAGGCTTGTGGTGAGAAGTGGGTCTTTTGTTTCTAAATTAATTTTTATTGGAGTATAGTAGCTTTACAATGTCGTGTTAGTGTCTTGCTGTACAGCAAAGTGAGTCAGTCATACACATACATATGTCCCCTCTTCTTTGGATTTCCTTTCCATTTAGGTCACCACAGAGCACTGAGTAATGTTCCCTGTGCTATACAGTAGGTTCTCATTAGTTACCTACTTTACACATAGTTGTGTAGTGTCAGTCCCAATCTCCTTGAGGGAGGATTCCTAGGGCATCAGTCAGGTCCCAACAGAAAATAGGAGGGCAGGATAAGAAGGGCTAATTTAAGAGGGCACAGGCTTCCCTGGTGGTGCAGTGGTTAAGAATCTGCCTGCCAATACCGGGGAAACAGGTGTGATCCCTGGTCCAGGAAGATCCCACATACTGTGGAGCAACTGAGCCCATCAGCCACAACTACTGAGCCCTCACACAAGTACTGAAGCCCGCATGCCTAGAGCCCATGCTCGGCAACAACAGAAGCCACCACAATAAGAAGCCTGCACACTGCAAAGAGGAGTAGCCTCCAAGAGCTGCAACTAGAGAAAGCCCATGCGCAGCAATGAAGACACAATGCAGCCAATTAAAAAAAAATTAGGGGGGCAGGGACAAAGAGGAATCACAGAAAACACATCAATGACCTGGAACCAGCACCAGCTGTGCAGTTGCCACCTCTTGGCCGGAGGGGAGGAGGGATGCTGTTGGGAGGAGCAGTGATGTTTGGTAGAGGAACACCTCTCCCCCCCCACCCCCAGTGCCCTGGGGAACTTGCCGAGAGGCAGCCCAGAGGGAAAATCCTGCACCTTCCTCCACTCCTGCCCTTTGGGCTCCTGCTGGGGCCAAACCTGGCTGCAATCCAGACGGTCTTGAAGTTCTTTAATGTAGAATATGCAAGAGGATGGCGAAGCAAACATGTCTGCAGGAGCAAAAAGAAGATTCCAGGCACATGCATCCAGGAAAAGGGAGGCTTCCAGAAAATGCTACTAGCTATCAAAATACCTCATTCCCATTTTTGCTTCCATTCCATTGTCAGGGAGCCAACAGAGCAGAAGTGAGCATGGTTAAGAAGGAATTAGACCCACATTGGGTGAATAATTTGCAAGCCACCAGCGAGGCTTTTTAAGTGAGCTCAAGCCTCCTGGCTTGGATATATCACTCCGAGGGACAGACAGACGGACTTTGTAGTGTTTTCACTGAAGCTGTAAGGAACTATATATAGACAGAAAGGCCCTAGAATAATTTCCAATGAACAAAAATGGACAGGATAGAAAGTCAGTTACGAAAACTGCAAATCCGTAAGCCTGAAATCAGCATAGACACAGGTACACAACAGGTTGTTACAAGTATCATGAGTACTTTCACAAGGAACTAACAATCACTAGAAGATGCTATGGCTTCATAAGGACATGTCATGTCTAAATAACCTCCGTTATTAATTGGTTGGATCCTATATGCGCCATCGTTGAATCATCCAACAAATATTTTGAGCCCCTACTACGTGCCAGTTAATGTTCTAGGTAAGAGGATGCTGTGTCAGTCAAGGTGGACAAGCTCCCTGAGCTCAAAGAGTCTAAAATCTAATGGGGAAAAATACAAGGAAACACAAAAATAATTAATTAATTGTTAAAAATAATCAGATAATTAAAGATAAGGCAAAGCAGATGAGCGACGTGATGGAATAAACATGTCTTGATGGTGGTGGGGGCAACACTGATTTCTTCGTTGATTGAAGAAAGCTTACACAGAAGGACAGGTTGAGTGATGAGTCAGCTGTGAGACTCGCTTGTGGAAGAGACTTCCAGTCAGGGGAACAGCCAGTGCCAATGCCCTGAGGTCAGGAGTACCAAAGGATGGGATTGTGAAGCCTACCAGTAGGGGAGTTGGTTTTAGAAAATGAGGTCAAAGAGGTAGGGAGGGGCCAGACAATGAAGGGGTCTTTGAGTCTTAGTAAGAAATTTGAATTTTATTGCAAGTGTAGATGGAATTGTATGCAATGATCTTAGGCAGAAAAGATGGGTAGGTGTGTTTTGTGTTTTGAAAAGGTCTCCCAGGTTCTATGGGAAAAATGGATCAGGTGGGAGTGAGGGTGGCAAAAGTGGAGGAAGGGAGACCATGTAATTAGGGCAAGAAATTAAAGTGTCTTGAACTTAGAGAATAGCAGAAGAGATCAAACTTAAGGATATACTTTGGAAACAGAATGAACAGGGTTATCAGTTTACTTGAAGGGCAAGAAAAATCAGTACCATGGATAACTCTTAGGTTATTGGTTTGAAAACAGATTTCATGCTGAAACCAAGAGAAGAAAAGGTTTAGGGGAATTTTTTTAAATTAGTTTTTAGAATATGGTAGACGTTGTATCTGGGATATTGGTCAATGATAGAATATCTCGTGATTTTGTAGACAATGAGAAGTGACACGAATCTGAATGAGGGGGCATCTATCATTTATTTGTCCATTAATTTATTCATCTGAAACATTTCTGAACACTTACTATGTATTACAAATTGTTTTAGATACTAAGAATAAACATGTAAAAAAACCCCACAAAAATTCCTGCCCCCATGGACTTACAGTTTGAAGAACCAAACAATAAACTGAAGATCAAGTGAAATAGATGGTGTGTCAGGTCATGTCTTGTACTGGAGTATTAGCCTAATATAAGATCAGGTTCTGGATTTATGGTGAAGGTAGAACTATCAAGATCAACCAAGAGATTGAACGTGAGGTCTGAGAGAGAAGGATTCCATAGTTTGGGTCTGAGCAACTAGAACGATGGAAGTGCCATCAACTGAAATGGGGACATTTCCAGGAGGAATATGTTTGTAGGGTGAAGATGAGGGGTTTGCTTTAGGACATGCTAGTATGAAACGCCTACTGAACAGCCAAGCGTAGTTGTGGAGACTGGAGTTCAGGGAAGAATTCCAGGCTAGAGACACACATTGTGGAATTATCAGTGACTAGATGATATTTCACATCACAAGAAAAAACACAATCACCAAAGGATTCAGAGTAGGCAGAAAGGAACTCTAAAGTCTTCCCTAGAGCAGAACAGGTGGGTAGATGAGAAAGTAGCCCATGAGTTAGGAAGAAAAGCTGGCATGTGTGTTATCTCAGAAGCTTTGGAATTCCACAGAGGGTGTCATCCTCATCCCCATTCTGTTCAGGATTCCAATTAATGAAGTGAATAAGGACATGGACAAGAAGCTAATTACACTCAGACATGACATCAAGCTGAGACATATCATCAAAATGCTCCATTGAAGATTCAGCACCCTAAAATATTTCCAGGAGCTGGAATGATGATGGACTATATCCAACAAGATTAGATTTGAGAGAGAAATGCCAGGTCTAGCTTCCGGGCCCCAAACCCTCACTGAACTAGAATGATCATCGATAAGATGCAGCTGAGGACCTGTGTGTGAAAAGGACAGAGATCTATGTAACTAGGACTCAACAATGCCCTGCAGCTTCCCAAGAAGGGTCATGGTAAACTGGTCAACATTTGGGAAATATGGTACCCCAAATGAGATATTAAAACCCAGCCCCACTCTCTTCTTTGTTAGCTCAAGCACTGAATGCTGTTTTCAGTTCCAGGACTACAAATTAAGTTTGGGATCAAAACTGAAGCTCATGGATAGTTGAATGCTGAAAAGAAGAGGAACCATCATCTCCAAGGACACTAACCAACACAAGGGTATTTAGAGAAGGATGCCTGGCATAGTTAGAGAGTGATAACAGTTGAAAGAACTGAGAGATATTTAAAATGGAGACTGTGCCATGGATTTTCCAACTCCTCAGGCAGGGAAAACTACACTCTCCAGCTCTCTTGTAGAAGATGATGCTAGAAGAGGCTGGAAAAGTGGGCAAGTGGTAGATCACTGACAGCAGGCTTCATGTGCCATGTTAAGTATTCCGATGTCTCTTCCCAGGAAAATGAGAAGTCATTCACATGTTTCAAGCAGGAGGCAGTGGCATCATTAAAATTGAATTTCTAAAAGATTACTGTCCACAATGTAGAGAGCAGAGTGCAGAGGGATTACGAGTGAATGAGAAGACTTCCCTCATGACTCAGTGGTTAAGAATCTGCCTGCCAAGAGGTATGGAGATATATGTATACATATAGCTGATTCACTTTGTTATATAGCAGAAACTAACATTGTAAAGCAATTATACTCCAATAAAGATGTGAAAAAAAAAAGTATTTACCTGTCAATGCAGGGGACATGGGTTCGATCCCTGGTGCAGGAAGAACCCACATGCTGAGGAGTGACTAAGCCTGTGTGCCACGATTACTGAGTCCGCCTGCCACAACTACTGCAGCCCGTGCACCTAGAGCCTGTGCTCCACAATAAGAGAAGCCATTGTAATGAGAAGTCAGTGCCCCGCAACGAAGAGTAGCCCCCACTCGCCACAACTAGAGAAAGCCTGTGTGCAGCAAGGAACACCTGCTGCAGACCAAAAAAAAAAAAAAAAAAAAAGAGTGGTGAAACCTATGTACTGACTGGAAATGAAGATAATAGTGACAGTGGATATGGGAAGAGAAGGAGGACTTTGAGAAATAGGAGGTAAAAATCAAAGTTCTTGGTATTGGGCTGAATGTAAAGATATCGTACAGAGGGGTATCAAAGATGACCTGAGTGGGTAGCAAAATGGAAGAGAAGTCATCCACTAGATGCTGAACATCACAAATCTCTCTCTCTCTGTGTCGTTATATGTATCTCACCTGTAGCTAAATTATCTCCATCGTCCAAACTCATATCCGCATTTTACCCATATCTTTACCTTTACCTGTTATACCTATGGCGTGGGTTTCCCTAAGATGTAGTGCATTATTCCCTACACCCAGAGAAGATCAATAAGAGCCTATACAATTCCCTAGTGGGGAGTGATGCAGAGGGAATTCCACGATAATATGGAAAATTCATAGGCTGTTGTGAAACATATCACCACTGATCTAACAAACTGTCAAGAATTCTAGTCAATGGATGGGCTCATTATGGCATTATTTTACAGATAAGAAAAGGGAGGTACAAAGACAGAAACTTGCCAAAGTTACTACGAGAAGAGGTGACAGCGACATAGTTTTTCTTTCCTGGGAGTCTTATTTATTTTCTGCTGTCATTCAGAAAGCTCCTAACACCATGCCTCTAGTACTTAGTCATACCATGCTCTGCTTTTTTGTCTTCTGTGCTGAAGATAAATGTACCCAGGACCACTGCATGAAGTACACTTTTACCATCCATC
Organism: Hippopotamus amphibius kiboko; assembly: GCF_030028045.1. Classification (NCBI taxonomy): domain Eukaryota; kingdom Metazoa; phylum Chordata; class Mammalia; order Artiodactyla; family Hippopotamidae; genus Hippopotamus; species Hippopotamus amphibius. The sequence continues at coordinate 24,697,381 of NC_080193.1, forward strand.
CACGTGTGGGATTGATGTTTTCCGTTTGCTCGTCTATAGGCACACAGGTGTGTCTTAGGTCCTGCATCTCTGTTCAGAGGCAAGTGATGTCTCTGCATATTCTTACTGGCATAGTTTCACACTTAAACCCTGCTGATTAACAATTACCAGACTCTTTCTAGCTGTGTGACTTTTGGTAACTTACTGTCTTTCCATGAGTCTCAGTTTTCCCATCTGCAAAATGGCCATGATGCTGGCTCATATTATTGTGAAGCTTAGCTTAAATAAGAAGTTCTGTAAAGACCCTACCTGACAAGTCAGGTAACAAAACACAATAGCGATGTAGATACTCAATAAATTAGACAGTCTATTTCTTTTGCAGGATTGAGCCTTTTTCTCAGTAATTGAATTGTACGCTTATTACGACTCCCCCATTTCATTACCACAAAGGGAATTTCTTTAAATCAAGGAACGCTTTTTCTAGAAAGTCATGGGACCTGGTTTCCATCATTCTACCTGGACTCATACACTGGAAGGTTAACTTTGCCACCTGCCTCATATCTCAGACATGAGTTCAACCTTTTCCTATTTTTTAAAAGATGAATCTGTTATACACGGTAAGAGGTAGGTGATACCTAACCCGCTTATATTTGTTAAAAGAATTAACTGGCTAGTCACACACATTTTCAAAATGGAGAAAGGCAAGATTTATGGATAGAATGCTCAGATTTCTGATAACATGCTTAGCAAAATCCTTTTCTTAATTATTCTATTGCTTTTCCATATGTTATCTTATCATACTTGCATATCACTACAAATTCATAAGGATGGACAGCCTCTACTTCCATTCTAAAAATTGTCAGGCAAACAGATCTGCATGGAACACAGAGAGCAGTTTAAATACTTCCTGCCCCACAGTTTGTTGCTGATAGGTTTAGGAAAAATAAATTCTGTTAAAAAAAACCACTTTGAACTGTAATCACCACATCCCTCAGGTAGTAATTTTGAAGAATTCTGCTTCAGGGCAGTCATTCTGCTGTTTTACGGTACAATTGCCTTTTTAGATAAAGCATAAAAAAGCCCCTTCTTCCTGTTACTGTTAATATTTCTCATGTTTTTACAATGAAAAAAGCTTAAAGAGGAACTTTTCCCATCTCTTCTGATCTAGTCAAGACAGTCTCTGACACATCTGATCATTCTATTAGTAGAAAAATGGATACACACGCACTTGCTATTACGGCCTCGGAGATGAACACCAAATTTTGTGCACACATTACAAACAGAGAAATAAACAGACAAACACAATCTAGCCTTAGATGAATTAATCAACCATGGACTTACCACCAGTGAGCCACAGAGAATTAAATTGATTGTGAGGACGAGTGCTGATTCTTTAGGAAAATGTGATTAGAGATAGTTTGGACTTGGGCTTCAGATTGTCAAAGTACTCTGTTTCATGTTTGTTAAAATCCCTTTTGCTGGGAAATTCACAGGTTATAAATAAATACATTTCAAAGCTTTAAACCTTGGCTGAAGCTCAGTCTTCAACTTTTAACCTCACCACGCATTTTAGATCAGCTACAGACAATGAGGTATAGCAGGACCAAGATGTTTGCTGCAGTAAAGACCACGGTACCATTGGTGATATCCCCAAGGTGGGGAGTAATTTGTTTCCTACTGTGCACAGGTGTGTTTTACTAAAGAAGGATGCTGTGTGTGTTCTGTCTTCACATGTCTATTATTTTGATTTTTCAAGCACCTTTTCTATAGGAAGTTCTTCACTGTCATTGTTGGAGGTTTTGTTTTGTTTTTAAAGATTTATTATTTATTTATTTATTTATTTATTTATTTATTTATTTATTTATTTTTGGCTGTGTTGGGTCTTCATTGCTCTGCACGGGCTTTCTCTAGTTGTGGAGAGCAGGGGCTACTCTTTGCTGTGGTGCGCAGGCTCCTCATTGTGGTGGCTTTTTAAAAAAATTTATTTACTTTGCTTATTTATTTATTGGCTGTGTTGGGTCTTCGATGGCTGCACATGGGCTCTCTCCAGTTGCAGCGAGCGAGGGGCCACTCTTCATTGTAGTGCACAGGCTCCTCGCCTCGGCAGGCTCTCTTGTTGTGGAGCACGGGCTCCAGACGCGCGGGCTTCAGCAGTTGTGGCACACAGGCGCAATGGTTGTGGCCCACAGGCTCTAGCGCACAGGCTCAGTAGTTGTGGAGCACAGGCTTAGTTGCTCCGCAGCATGTGGGATCTTCCCAGACCAGGGGTTGAACCCGTATCCCCTGCATTGGCAGGCGGACTCCCAACCACTGTGCCACCTAAGAAGTCCGTTGGAGGTTTTAAGATTTCTTTTTTGTACGTAATATGGAAAGGCAGCTACCTCCTTTCACCCCAAACCCTATACAATCATATTTGTCTTGTATTTTTCTGCTAGGATTTTCAAGGCAACCTCCATGTAATATCATGCTCCCATTCTTCCTTCCCTCCTTCCTATCAGAAACCTGGTTTTATTCAAATATCCATCCTTACTTAGAGCCCGTGGACTCAGGGAATGCTGACGCCACTCTCTCTCTGAGCCAAGCATGGTGATACTATCCTCTTGGCTGTGATGCGTTTATGAAGCTAGCCTTAGATTTTCAAGGTGTCTGGTGACTGTTTAGGGGCAGGTGATGACCTAATCTGGCACAAGCTGACCAAGAGGAAGGACTTCTTTTTGATACTTGGAAGACAGCTGTTCTTCTTTCTCTTGCTGAATCTCTTTGCTCCGGTGGTTTGGTGACAGTTATGAAGGGAGCTTAGTGGACATGACCAAGCAACAGCAGAGCAGGACTGAGAGAAGTCCAGTGAAACAGGGCCAGCACCTGGACTGGCCACCCCAGAGACTGCCGCTCTGGACTCCTTAGAGTGTGGTGTGAGAAGTTTGCTCATTGTGTCTGCAGGTTTGAAGGGAGTCCCCTGTTTCTTGCATTCTGAATGCATCTCAACTGATGACTTGCTAATACATCACAAATGCAATCAGATCCTTAGGTGTCCCACAGTCTGCTGGCTACAGGCTGGAGGCCCAGCAGAGCTGGTGGTATAAGTCCAGGCTGAGTCCGAAGGTTTGAGAACCAGGGGAGCTGGTGGTATAAATCCCAGTCGGAAAGCAGGACAAGATGAGATGAAATGTCCCAGCTCCAGTGGTGAGACAGGGAAAAAAGGGGCAAATTTCCTCCTTATCTTAGTGTATAATATATATTAATATAATATAGTATAGTAATACAATATACAGAGAAAAGGAGAATAATAATATATATTTATAAATAATTAATATGTAATATTATAATATATAATATAATATATAATTATATAATATATATTCCCCCTCCTCTGTCTCTCTCCCTCTAGATATATATTGATATAGAGATATAGATACAAAGATATGTATCTATATCTATCTATCCATCTATCTATCCATCCATGATATCTATCTATCCATCCATCCATCATATCTATCTATCTATATCTATCTATCTATATCTATCTCTCTATCTATCTATCTATCTATCTACCTATCAATATCTCCTATTGATTCTGTTTCTCTGGAGAAACCCAACTAATACAGGAGGAGAGAAAGGAACAGGGGAGAGAGAATAGGAGGGGACAAAGAAGAGAAAACAATAGTCTCTTTCACCAACGTAAGAGTAGGGAAGCGATGCCCTTTGCATTTGCATCCATAATCTCTTCTTTGAAGCAAAGAGAAATTGCATTTAAGGATAAATCAATCACTCTTGCTTAGGCTAAATTTAAGGGATGATTTAGCCACACAACTGAAAAGACTGGTTTACACAAACTGAAAAGGCAGATTTTTTTTCCCCTAATTTGCCCATGTTGTAAAGCTCTAACTCTGCATTTTCCACCCATCACACAAAGATTAATAGAGTAAAGAGCTTGTGGAATTGTTACTTAAAAAGGAGTTTAATTCTACACCAACTCAAATTTCAACATCTATTGATATTTCCAGTGTTCTTAGCATCTGTCAAGAAAACAATGTTTTTTGTTGATAACTTCTGAGTTAAAGAACACTGGAAAAATAGTTAAAGCCCACATGAGAAAACCACTACTTTGTGAAAATACATATTTTAATGTGCTATTTAAAAATTTTTTTCAAAAATTTTAATATTTTTTCTCATTACAGCTGACGTGTAATTACCAACATGTTTTTATTTAGATTTTTCATGTTTTGTATGAAATGAGAGTTCTCTGCCTTCCCACATGCTTTACAGCCAACACTGGTGAATGCTGAATGGCTTCTTCTCTAAGGTAAACATGGTCTAAAAGAAAGAAACTAAGGTTCCCTGGAGACTCTCCTATTTGGGGCTGTTCTTCATGTGCTGTTCTATTACATGATGTCTGCATCTGCATTTTAAAGTCTTGAGTTCTTATTAAAAAGACAACAAATGCTTCATTCGTGCCTTGAGAATATTTTTGGAAGGTGGAGTCACCAGGTTTTGTAGAAGCTTTGTAGTCAGACATCTGAATTCTCAGTCTTGTCTAATGGGTTTTCAGGCTTCTTTGCAGAGTAAATCTACAGAATCTATGAAAGTTCACCTCTCCTGGGCAACATACAGTGGTGCAGTGAAATCAATTTGTGCCCCTTTCAGAATCCATTGCTTTCTTCTCCCATTAACCACCACAGATTTTTTTTTTTTTTTGAGGAATCATTTCTCTTCCCCTGGATTTGGAAAAATGAAGATGTGAGAGCTGCATAGTCTTTGGCATTTTGCTACCAAGAGGGGATCAGCCTGAGGGTGAAGCTGGTTCCTGGATGAGAATAGGTAGGAGAGAATTTCAGGGAAGCAGACTCAGATCTAAGGTGATATCACGTAACTTTCTGGAGTAAAATTGGTCAGAAGTCAGCCTTTGAAACTTGAGGTTATGTGTGTCTGGAAGGCTTGGCTGGTTGCTCAGAACACCTGGTCTACCCATTTCCTCAGTACTAGAGCCTCAATTTTATTTAGGAGCAGACTTGCCAAATTGCACACCCCTGGAGTTGTACAATGATGCAGACCTCTTTCTGAGCCATTGTATTTTGGGGTCGCTTTCAAGTAGCCAAACAAATCCAATTTTACGCAGAGAGCCAATCAATTCTGCATAAATCAGTTTGGATTGAATTTGAAAATGTCCTAATAGATCCACCATTGTCTTTCCATGCCCACCTAACAGGTAAGCTAAGGCTTCCTGAACAGAACTTAGCCATTATTACTTGCTATTTTTTTTAACTTTTAAATTGAAGTATAGTTGATTTACAATGTTGTATTAGTTTCAGGTGTATAGCAAAGTGATTCAGTTATACATATATATTACTATTTAAAATATTATAGGTTTATTGAGTCATTTCATCCCTGTAGGACATTCAAAGTTTATTTTTCCTTAATTTCTTGGAAAACCTGTATAAGAAGAATATGGAAAAAATAATAACTGCTTCAATAGTTTGTGCTAATGTCCCAAAGCAGACCTGCTTTCTCACTGCTGTTATTACTAATAGTAGCAAGAGCATTTAATGCACAGACACTAAGGGCCAGATCCTGTGCCAAATATTTTACTTGGACTCATGAAATTTTACATCACCAATAAGGTACCATCATTGATAAGAATACCATCATTATTCCCATTTTCCAGATAAGAAGAATGAGGTGCAGAGAGGTAATTTAACTTGCATAAGGTCCACACCTTAACTCTCAAGCCTGGGATATTAATTCAGCCTTATCTGATTCATTCTACACCACCAACATGTTTATGGAGCTTCTACTGTGGGCCAGACACTGGTCTAAGTGCTACAGGTACAGCATGAACCCCATGGGGCCATGCCCCTGTTCTCCTGGTGTTTGCAGGCTGAACAAAATCAATCTATGATATGTTAGGTATCAAGAAATACCATGGAGAGAAGGAAAATGAAGATAAGGGGATCAGAGTGAGAAAGCATGCTCTTTACATAGGGTGGTTGGGAAAGGCTTTTCTGATGAAGTTGGATTTTATGGACCATGACCTTGACCATGTGCTATGTAATGCCAAACTCTGACCCTGACATATAAGCCAGGTGTAGTTCGGTGTTCTCTCAAAATTATGTGGATCCTGAGATCTTCCAAAATTTTGAGTTGGGTTTAGGTGATCTCTCTTATGAGACAGATAATACATTTCACAGATATGAGAGACAATGGTGCTTGGCAGTTGGCATCAATGTCTGAAAAGCCTATGAATCACCCATGCAATCCTGTGTTCTGAAAGGTGTTTTTACCTCCTGGTAATTCCTGCCAAGTTTTCAGAGCTCTTGGAGTGAGTCAGCCTTTAGAAAATAATTCAAGAGGCAATGTTGGCTCTGAGAAGTGGGACCTGGGATTTAGTGGCAAGCATGCTCTTAAATAGCTACCATCTCTCTCCTTCCTGTACCACCTTCAACTCTTTGATAATGATGTTAACTGAAAGGTTAATGGAAGGTGTACAGCCAACAAATTTTGATACCATCCAGTGGATATCACCGAAGAGGAAGATGATGACATGAACCAAAGAATGTGAGGGATATCGAGAGAGATTGACGAGCAATAAACATCATGAGTGTGGGGAATCCCCAAGGACTTGGAAAAGATGCAAGGCATTCCTTTGGGTTTGCTCAAGAAGGGGAATTAACAAGCACGGGGCCGAGTTGTTGAACCAAAGACTTTGAGAGTGTGATCAAGACTCAGACTGCCTGGGACTTCCCTCACAGTGCAGTGGTTAAGAATCCACTTGGCAATGCAGGGGACACAGGTTTGAGCCCTGCCCCAGGAAGATCTACATGCCGTGGAGCAACTAAGCCCATGCACCACAACTATTGAGCCTGCACTCTAGGGCCTGTGAGCCACAACTGCTGAAGAGCACGTGCCAAAAACCCAAGCTTCACAACAAAAGAAGCCACCACAATGAGGAGCCCGTGCACCACAATGAAGAGTAGCCCCCGCTCGCCGCAACTAGAGAAAGCCTGCATGCAGCAATGAAGCCCCAATGCAGCCAATAAATAAATAAATAAATTAATTAATTAATTAATTAATTTAAAAAAAGATTCAGACTGCCTGAGTCTTGTGAAAACTCTCCACAAAGTGGAATATGATGGAAAATGCATCCACTTACTGCAGAAAACACACGTTTCTCATGCTAATGTTACTTTTCAAATTTGTTTTTATTTTTTAGGGAAGCCTTCATGCAAGGAGGTCAAGCTTTATAGCATGACCAGACCCCGCGGGAGGGATGTTCTCAACCTCCAGAAGGAGACCCTGAGACAAGGATACAAAGAGGCTATGTCTACATTAGACCAGGGATGGGCAACCCGTGACCTGTGAGCTGTAGTTTTTATACAGCCTGCAGCTAAGAATAGTTTTTATATTTGGGAGGATAAAAAATAGTTTTTACATTTGGAAAAAAATCAAGAGAAGCATACTTTTTTGGATGACACATGTACATTACATAAAATTCAAATTTCAGGGCCCAGAAATAGTCCTACTGGAACTCAGCCATCCCCATGTGCTCATGTGTTATGGCTCCTTTTGAGCTACACGCGTGGGGTGCCTTGTTGCAACAGAGACCGTATGGCCTGCAAACCTGAAAATATTTACTATCTGTGCCCTCACAGAAAATATTTGCCAACACCATTGTTTCAGCCCTATTTGAGCTCTTGCTCCCTTTAGATAACAGATGAAGTAGCACTAACTTTATTATCCCGAAATAAGAACCATGGTGAATATAATCCGCCAACACACACGCTTAAAAAAATCAATACAATGTCTTAACTGAATTATAAAAGGAAAATTAAAGCAAATTGTTTATAATAAAATAATATGTTTCAATGTATGCATTTGGGAGCAGGGACTATACAATAAGACATAATGGGGCATCAGATACGTTCACCTAATTGTAGAAGGAGTGTGAGTAAGACAGCTAGCTATCAGTGCAGATGGACACCAATGTTTGTATTTGCAACACAAACCCCACAACTGGTATTGAGGCTTTTCCTTAACCAGAATGTTGATTGACAGGAGCTGGTGTTATAGATAGAGCAACACAGCCATTGAGAGACTGCGGCCCCTCAGGGAAGGAAGTAGGGGAGGCAAAACCCAACCTTACTCTTCACCCAATATCTGATCTTCTTCCATTTACTTCCATTCACTGGACACAGCCAGAATCCAGTGGACAAGGCAGCCCATTGGAGGCAATCCAGACAGGAAAGACTCCACGGGCACAGCTCAGAGTGCAGAAGAGTGGAGTATGGGTCCACAGACCACGTGGAGAACGTGCAGACCACGATCTCAGAAAATAGCATGGCCGCCCTCATAGTTTCCCAAGCCAAAACCTTAGCACTATACTGTCTAATCTGATAGCCACTAGCTCACATGGCTATTTAAATTTAAATGAATTAGATTATATAAAAAAATCCTCTGTGATATTAGCCACCTTTCCATGTGGCAATGGCTCCCATATTGGATGGCTCAGATTTTAGAACATTTGTATCATTTCAAAGAGTCCTATTGGACTGTATTGTCTAATCTGATAGCCACTAGCTCGCATGGCTATTTAAATTCAAATGAATTAGGGCTTCCCTGGTAGTGCAGTGGTTAAGAATTCACCCGCCAGTGCAGGCGACACGGGTTTGAGCCCTGATCCGGGAAGATCCCACATGCCGCAGAGCAACTAAGCCCGTGAGCCACAACTATTGAGCCCATGTGCCACAACTGCTGAAGCCCATGAGCCTACAGCCTGTGCTCCACAACAAGAGAAGCCACAGCAATGAGGAGCTCAAGTACCACAACAAAGAGTAGCCCCTGCTCTCCACAACTAGAGAAAGCACGTCTATAGCAACAAAGACCCAACAGAGCCAATTAATTAATTAATTAATTTTAAAATTTAAATGAATTAGATTACATAAAAAATCCAGTTCCTCCATGATATTAGCCACCTTTCCAGAGCTCAATAACCCCATGTGTGGCAATGGCCGCCATATTGGATGGCTCAGATTTTAGAACATTTGTATCATATCAAAGAGTCTTATTGGACTGTACTGTCTAATCTAGGCTGTTTCATCTCTCCCATGCAAACACACTCCTTGTCTACATGCAGGTCCTGATGGCTGTATGTAGAAAGGACATCCTGAGGCCTTCCATTTGTCTTCAGTATCACCATCATCCTAGCCCAAGTTCTCATCTCTTTCCACTTGGACCACTAAAGTAGCCTCCTAATGGTCTTTCCATTTCCATTGCTGGCCCCCGCCCCAATTCGTTATTCCTTTGGTGTTCAGTGTGATATTTTAAAAAACAGTTCATGAATCAGGTGAGATTTAAAAACAGTAAATTGGAATTCTACTGCACACATCATGGCTGATAAGGTACCTAATCCGGTGTCTGCTTGCTCTGACCTCATCTCCCCATCTCACTATTCCCCAGCTTCACGGGACATTCTCCATTTTAAGGCACATCAAGCTGGCCCTGTTTTGGGCTTTGGCATCCACTTCTTCTGTCTGGAAAGCCAGCTTTTCCCAGATCTCCCCATGTTGGATCCTTCTTGGCAGCCTAAATTTGTAGAGATGACCCCATCTCAAAGAGCTCTCCCAGCCAGTCCTTTTTCTCAACCTCCTGTTCTTTTTCCTTTCAAGGACAGACCGGTTCTGAATTCACCATGCTTAATTATTTTTTACTTATTTTTAAAATTGAACTATACTTGATTGACAAAGTTGTGTTAATTTTGGTGTACAGCAAAGTGATTCAGATATATATATATATATATATTCTTTTCCATTATATTTTATTACAAGATATTGAATATAGTTCCTTGTGCTATACAGTAGGTCCTTGTTGTTTATCTGTTTTATATATAGTAGTGTGTATCTGTTCATCCCAAACTCCTAATTTGTCTCCCTCCCTTTCCCCTTGGTAACCATAAGTTTGTTTTCTATGTCTGTGAGTCTGTTTCTGTTTTATAAATAAATTCATTTGGATCACATTTCAGATTCCACATATAGGTAATATCATATGGTGTTTGTTTTTCTCTTTCTGACTTACTTCACTTCTCTTTCTGCAATCTCTAATTGCATCCATGTTGCTGCAAATGGCATTATTTCATTTTTTTATGGCTAAGTAGTATTCCACTGTATATATGCACCACATTTTCTTTATTCATTCCTCTGTCAATGGACATTTAGGTTGCTTCCATGTCTTGGCTATTGTAAACAGTGCATGCATTGTTTCAAATTAGAGTCTTCTCCAGATATATGTCCAGAAGTGGGATTGCTGGACCACATGGTACATTTTCTACTTATTTACCAGCCGCCTCCCCTGAGTGGGAGGTGGGCTATGTTATCCCCTCCACACAGAGACCAGTGCCTGACACATAGAGGGAACTCAGTAAATATTTTGTGAATGGACTGCCTTCCTGTAGTGTCTACAAAATGAGTTACATCATGAGCATTTGTTCACTGAGAGCAACTGGTTGTACACTCTCTGGTGCTGTAATAACCACATGACACACAACAATAGCAGTAGGTCTCCTGGTTTGTTTTGTTCTATGTACCTTTAAAAGCACCGAGGTGCAGCCGCTGCTGTCTCATTATAAATCACCTCTGGAGAGGACAGCTCATTAGAGAGACTCAAAGGCAGCAGAGTGGGCTGAAAAGAAAAGCCACTGTCTTGACGCGTAATAAATAATTCATTTTCAGATGACTTTTCCTATTTCAATAAGACTTCTCAATTTCTTAGTTTCATGAGTGCGCTTTCTTGCATTTGCAGTTTCCAAAGATCTTTTTGCACACTGAACATATCAACAGCCTTAACTCTGTTGTCTCTTATGAGGGTGGTGCAGTGCACAGGTTTCGAGCACAGACTCTGGACCTCCATTGATCTAGAATCTAATTCCAGCTCAGCTTCTCAGCTGAATTGCTTGGGATCATTCTTCAAACATAGTGTGCTTTCATCCATCTGTGAAATGGGTATAAGTTGTACCAACATCAATGGGACTGTTAGAAGTGAATGAGTTAATCTCTATAAAGAGGTACCTAAAGTCACACCTGGTACATAATAAAAAAATAAGTACCTAGTGTCATTATTAATGACGCTGTTTAGGGGATCTGTTGTGACTCAACAGACCCATAAAGCAAGAGCGTGTCTTGGAGCAGAGATTTTCCTCAGGGCCTGTTGCAGCATCTTAATTTGCACTTGATTGAAAAAGTATAAAAATGAAAGCAGTGCTGTGCTATCCAATGTGACTGAATTTTCAAAAAGTCTGAGGCAAACAACAGAGGGTATCTGGCATATTAATTAACAAGCTGACACAGGAAAAGAATATCATGAAAAGTCAAATAAAAAGGAGCCAAGAATCTGCTTTCATGCCAAAAATAAAAAGAAGCTTCAGTATTGGAGCCAGAAACGATAATTTCCTTCCATGATGCGGGGGCCTTTTCTCAAGTTCTGATCTCAGAAGGTGACTGTGATGGCACGTGACCTGTGCTAAGTTCACAAGTGGTGGGGGATGAAGCAGCCAGGGTGACCCTGTAGCATAGACCCGTGTAAATTGCAGTGGGTGGTAAGACTGTTGTCTGGGCTGCTACTATGGTGGCACCATGCCTTCTGCCAGGTGTACAAACATGAAGGGGACATGGTTTGTTGGCAATGACAGTCTTGGGAGGAGACAACCTAGGGAAGGAGAATGTGGCAGGAGCTTAAGTCCTGAAGGTTGTGAAGATTAGGGGAGGGTGCAGTGGATGCAATGGCAGTTCATTTTATTTAAGAATAAAAATGTATTCAATTCAGGAAAGCTTATTTAAAAGGCATGTATTTCATCCGAAGCTTTATAACAGTAAATTATAGGGTTATGAACATGTGGGTGAGTTCTGTCTGCGAGGTTTACAGAAATGGAATTTCAACTGAATCCTAGATTTAGGAGGACATGCCTTGATCAGTAAGATTTAAGAAGATGCAAATGAGATGAGGAGGGAACAGGTTATTTGGTGAGTATTTTTTTGAAATCCCAAGAATGGTAGAAGAGAGAACTCAGGATTCAGTCAAGTAAACGAAGGGTCTGGCAAACCCTAAACTGCATGACTCCTACCTGCCGTTGTCTGGGTTACAGATGCCCTTAATGCAAGCTCATGAGAAGAAGGGATTTGGGTTGGACATGAATGGAAAGTCAGGAGTGGTGAACTGGAGTCTAGCTGCTTCTGCTTTGGAAGAGGGGCCTGGAGATCAGAAGGGTTTAAGTGGGATTCACACAGTAAGATGACATAAGGAAGGACTTGGAAGGTACATAAATGGACATCTTGACTTTAGGTCTTCCCAAGCATCTTGGTATGGCCTTGTCCATTTTGGATGGCACTGGTGTGGTCTCAACGAGCAAAAAGAACTCAAGAGGGTCTGAATTCCCCAACTTGGCTACTGTCCTCACTGTGAGCAAGGAAATTATGGGGTAGACAGAGCAGAAGGGCCATTGAGAATCATGTCTGGCTGTGAGGATCCAGGAGGACCCCCTGGAGGAGGTGGCATCGAAAGTGGGCTATGTGGAGAATTCTGAGCGGCATCTGTGCTTCCATGATTGTCAGGTTTGAGGAAAGGCTTGGAATATATCAAATTGCACTTCACAAAGAGCATGTGACACATATGACTCTTTCATTTTGCTTCTCCAAGTGGCTGCAGGGCTGGGGCTGGCAGACACACATGTACCCTTCCATCATCTTATGTAAACACCATGAAAGTCCACCTTCACCAAGTCACTTTAGGGTAAGAGTCTTCCTTTTGTTATTTTCAAGGATAACCGCCTGTCCGGACTGTATCTCCTGACTATGTTTCATCTAAAGTCACAACTGAATTCTAATCACTAAAATTCAGTGGTCAAGGCTGAGAAACAGAGAAATGAGAAACCCCTCAGAAGCCCAGCATGGGAAAAGGGTGTGTCCTTTCAATCCAGAGGGGAGCTGAGTCAAGCATGTCGATGCCTTACTTAGAACAGCAACCCAATTATGGTACCCGAACAGCTACTGCCCCACAGGAATGAAAATAATGTTTGTTGTGTTTGAAAGTAAAGAGCACATGTTAATATGTTTGAAAGAATATTCCACTAGCTGGTAAGGCATTCAAATTGGTGAATATTGGGGTCATCGTCTCTGAATTCTGGCGGGAGCTCAAAAGATTTGTTTTAGCCAAAACTCAGGCGGCGATAGGGGAGAAGAATGGCAAAGAGTCTTGAGAAACTGGGTGCCCCTCCCCCATCCCGGAAGGATGTGTTTCCACTCTTCTAAGAAATGCAAACATTGCTACCCAGAATCTGACCCTGACATGCAGTTACAGATATGCGCTAATTAGATGAATGGATGCTCATTTAATGACATTTCCCTCAGAATTTTCTCCCAAAGGACAAAAAAAAAAAAAAAAAAGATTTACCCACGAGATGGTAAGACATCATTACCTGAACAGAAAAAAAAGAGTAATGTAATAAAAGTCACAGAGATACATGAATGGTTTAAAAAAAAGAAATAAAAAGATTTTAAGGCCATAGATGTCAGGGAAAAATATGCAAGGTATTGAGGAAGAAATAAACGTCTTTTGGAAAATGAGATTTGAATGGAAGAGCTTAACTGCATCTTATCTCAAAGCTTTCCTGGAGACAGAATTACACATCCCACAAATACAGAGGCCATGTGCTCACCAATTGGTCTCAAATTCTTAATCAGAGTACAAGCAGTCCCAGTTGCGTTTACTTTCTGCATGCTTTTCTGAAGATTATAGTTCTACCTATTCAAATACGCTGTGTGTGGCTATTTTAATATTTGGAGGTTTTACAAGAATACATAAAACAGGCATGTTTTTCCCTCTGGGTTATAATTAGGGGGAGAGGAAGGATTTCCATTATGGGAAAGAATAGTAGATTTGACGACATAAAAATTAAACAAATACTTCAAACTTCTGTGTGCTGTAATGTATATGATCTGTGACATCAGAAGGCAAACAAATGGTAAATTGGGAGGAATATTTGCAGTACGTTGATCAAAAGGCCAGTATCACACAGGCGTGAAAACAGAAAGGAGAAGGTGGTTTCCAAGGGCTGGGAGGAAGTGGAGGGGACTGGTGTTCAGTGAATGCAGAGTTTCAGGGTTGCCATATGAAAACCTTCTAGGGATCAGTTGCACAATAAGGTGAAAATATTTAACACTAATAAACGGTACAGTTAAAAGGGATCAAGATGGTAAGTGTAATGTTATGATTTTTAATCACGATAAAAAAGATTTTTTTATGACAGTGAAAAGACGTTGAACTTCCACCAGGAAAAGAAAGTTGGCTAAGAACAAATGTTTAATAAAGAAATATTTAAAATGTAAACAAAACAGGGCCAATCAAAGCCACGCTGAGATATAAGTTTTGCGTAACAAATTGTCTATTTTTTCATTTTAATATTCTGTCTTACTGAAATTGCAGGGAAATGAGTACCGTTATACACAGCAGGTGGAATAGTAAATTGGTTAAACTTTCCGGAAGGCAGTTTGGCGACTATTATCAAAAACAAAAAATTATAGTATTGCAAATTCTTTGATTCCCATCCTTTGATTCAAATGTATTTCTAAAGGTTTATCTCAGGAAATTAATTAATGTGTGCAAAGATTTGAAGGCAAAAATGTAAATCATAGGATATTTTATAATAGAAAATCCTTTAAGCTTTTTAAATTTGTGGGGTGCTATCATGGAGATAGATAGGGAAATTTGGGTCTAAAACTAGAACTTATCTTTGTTTTTGTTTTTGCCGATGACAATAATTTTTAATATATTTTAAACGCTTAACATAATACATTGAAAAATGCACAGATCATACCTGTACATTTTAATGAATTCTCTCTTCTAAAGGTAACTGCTATCCTTACCTTTATGGTTTAGTTTTGCCTGATTTTTGAATTTTGTGCAAATACAACCACACAGCTCCCCCCACACCCACTTCTTTGCCCCACACAGTTTTTTAAAAAATTGAAGTATAATTGATTTATAATGTTTTGTTAATAATTGCTGTACAACAAAGCTATTCAGTTATACATGTATATACATTCTTTTTTAATACTCCTTTTCCATTATGGTTTATCACAGGATATTGAATATTGTCCCCTGTGCTATACAGTAGGACTTTGTTGTTTATCCATTCTATATACAATAGTTTGCATCTGCTAATCCCAAACTCCCATGCCATCCCTCCCCCACCCCTCGCCCCTGGCAACCACTAGTCTGTTCTCTATGTCCGTGATTCTATTTCTGTTTTGTAAATAAGTTCACTCGTGTCATGTTTTAGATTCCACATATAAGTGGTATCATATAGTATTTGTCCTTCTCTGATTTCGTCACTTAGTATGATAACCTCTAGTTGCATCCATGTTGCTGCAAGTGGCATTACTTTCTTCTTTTTATGGCTGAGTAGTATTCCATTGTATATATGTACCACATCTTCTTTATCCATTCATCTGTGCATGGACATTTAGGTTGTTTCCACGTCTTGGCTATTGTGAATAGTGCTGCTGTGAACATAGGGGTGCATGTATCTTTTTGAATTAGAGTTTTGTAGAACTCACCTTTTTTTCCCATCCTTCCTTCACACCTGTATCCAATGCATTGAAAAGTCCTATCATCTACCCTCTAAGATGTATCCTAAAATGTTCTACCTCTGCGTTTCTCCACTGTTGTTCCCATAGTCCACTGCAGTGGCCCAGAATCACCTCAGTGTTTCCCCACATGCATTCCTTCTTTATTCCACTATAATACATCTATAGCTCCACACACAGCCTCCTGGGATAAAGCTCGCTCTCCCATCCTCCCTTGCAGCTGGCCGTGATAACTCAGCTGAGTCCATGAACTGACGGGACGGGAGGAGAGGTGGTGGATTCGGAGAAGGGTCATGTCCTGCATGGAGAGGGGCATACCCTCTCCCTGCACCCTTGTCCTAGTCCTGTTGACTACCACGTGGACATGGTTGTTATTAATTTGGGGCCATGTGGATGAAGTCAGTATCTTTGGGGTCACTCAGCAACAAGATAGAAGGATGCTATATCCTACCCTCTGGGGCCACCTGATAATGCTGCTCAGATTCAGACAGGGGAGGTGGGGACAAGTAAATGCCACACTTTGTAGGTCAGGGTTAAATTACAGCAGCCAGGGTACAATCCCTAGTTTTCTCTGATGCCCCTTTGCCCTCCCAAATCCATTCTCCACATTCAGCCAGAGTGCTCTTCTCAAAACATATATCAGTGCAGCAGCTGCCGTGCTGAAAGCCTTCCATGGGTCCCCATCACATTTATAGATCCACTTCCTTATTCCAGCTTACAAGCCCCCATGGGACCCTGAGCTCAATTCAAAGTCTTCTCTCCTCGTGGACTCATCATAGTCCAGGTAAGCTGGCCTTCTTTCTGTCTCTAACATTTGAAGAATGTGTAACACGATGAGTAGCTAAATAAATACAATGATATCAGATGTCTTTCAGAATCTCTCAGTGAATGTGTAATGAACAAGAGCAAAGTAAAATAAAATGAAATGGCAAAAGGTCTGTTTATGGAAGGTAAACCCCCTAAAAATGGTGAAAGTTCTTTTACGAGTCAAGTAAAAAAATGAAATGAATCACCTTTCTCTGGAAAAGGGACTCAGAACCCTCCAAATACAAAAGATGGGGGGATCAGGACTCTGAAGACTTTACTCTTATTTCCAGAGGAAGATGCTCAAAGAGTATTAGTAAAAAACTCATCAGATCAAATATGTTTTAATGCAATGCATTCATTTCAGTTCAAGAATCAGTGAGCATCCCACAGTGTTTCTAGCAGCACTATTTACAACAGCTAAGGCATGGAGGCAACCTAAGTGTTCATCAACAGATGAGTGGATAAAGAAGATGTGGTACATATACACAGTGGAATGCAACTCAGCCATAAAAAGAACAAAATTTTGCGATTTGCAGCAACGTGGATGGACTTGGAAGGCATTAGGCTAAGTAAAATAAGTCAGACAGAGAAAGACAAGTACTATATGATGTCACCTATATGTGGAATCTAAAAAATACAACAAACTAGTGAATATAACAGAAAAGAAACAGACTCACAGATACAGAGAACAACCTAGTGATTACCAGTGGGGAGAGGTAGGGGACAGGCAATATAGGGGTGGGGCAGTGGGAGGCACAAAGTATTGGGTGTAAGATGGGCTCAAGGATGCATAGTACCACACCAGGATATAGCCAATATTTTGTAACAACTGTAAATGAAAAGTAGCCTTTTAAAATTGTATCAAAAGAATCAGTGAGCATCATCTTTACACTGCCTAGCACTCCTCTTATCTTGGGAAACATGGAGACTGGGATCATTTCCCTCCCTGAAAGAATTTACAACATAATTGCCAGGGAATTATTTATCCTTTGGATTCAGTAACTAAGTGATCATAATAAGAGCAAATGTTTATTGTCTGTTTGACTGCACTGGGCACTCGCCCAAGCCCTCTTGAATTATCATTTTCTCTACATCAACCTTATGAGTAAGTATTGTCTCTCTCCCCCCTTTATAGATGAGGAAACTGAGCCACAGTGAAATTAAGCATGGTTGCATAGCTAGTAAGAGGAGACTAGGATACAGGTGTGTTATTTTGTTTCCCCAGGAGGTTCATGAAGATGAATACAGAATGGAAAACACACAGGTGCCGGGGATGAGGGACCTCTCTGAGCCCCTGTTTCCTCATGTGGAAATGGAGGAGGATTGTTTCAAATACTGCTCATTGCCTTGCAATATCTAATCTCCTCTTGTTCCCTTGTAACAGAACCTCAACAACGTGCCATGCTAAAAAATCAATTGACCAGCCTTCCTTCCAACTAAGTATGTCCATATGACCAAGTTCTTGCTCATTGGATATACTCAGGAATATGATGTTGGATTCTTGTGAAGACTTCTTGAAAGGAAAAAGAAACTAACCCAGTTTGATCTCCTGTATCCTCTCACTTTTTCTGGTTGGCAGAATATGGATATGCTGGCTGGCATTTCAGCAGCCGTTTTGGACCATGAGGTAACCACGAGGATGGAATCCATACCCTTGACTGCTGAAGCAGAAACAAAGATGGAGCCTGAGTCTCACATAGCTTGGGGCACCATACCAGCCCTAAACCACCAACTTTAGGAGTTCTTTTACATGAAAGAAGAAACACACTTGTATTAAAGCCACTAATGGCTGGAGTAGAGTGGAGTGAGTGGGGAGGGTTAGGGTTAGGGTCAGGGTTAGGGGCTTGTTTTCAGCCAAATGCAATTCCTAAATGATAAAAGGGTCAACTAGGTCTTAGCTGAGATTCTTTCTAGCTCTGCCATTACACACACTTCTGCAGTAACACATATCATAGCCAGAAAGGGTGATGTAAGGTGAGAACGGTTTTAGAGATGAGACCAGTGGAGGACAGAGAGAGGAACTCTTGTGAGCGTGGGGATTCTGGTGAGTTGTGAAGAACAATGGGGTTTGCGACAGGTGGATAGTCTAGGCAGGAGAAATGCTGAGTGCAGGAAACCAAGCAGACTGTCCAATGCTGAGCCAAGCAACGGAAGCCACTGAGTATCACTAAAGACTCATCAGACCAAAGGTGCTGAAAAGGAGCAAATTCAAATAATTACTTATTCAAGACAAATGGTCTCACTGTCCCCCTGTAATAGAACCACTAATAGCCTAAATGAAGGAGCGCTGCTGTCACACGTGAAATAAAGTACCAGGGGAGGCTCGGTGCCTTTAAAATAAAAGAAAGAATAAGAGCCCTTATCAACCAAAGAACCCCAACATCTTTCCTAATGAACAGCACAATAACTAACTTATTGTCACTAGGCAACTGTCCGCGTCACCTTGTATTGAAAGACTGATTGCTGACGTCCTTTCACGACCACATAATAACACTTGTCAATAGTTCCTAATAGATGGTGAGGGGGAAGACTCCAGGCTGCCAACCAATAGGTCAATCCATCCCTCACTTCCAACAGTAAAAGTACATTTGTAACAGGAGAAAGCGCAAATTACTGTCCACAGATTCACAATCCCAAGCATTTGCACAGGAAAAATTCACATTAAGAAAATGTATTATTCCTTTGTAGAGAGGCCCCGGGGAAAGGCGGGACTAAACAGGTCTGTATTCTATTGCATAGCAACCAGGGGGTGAGTTCTTTCAAGGATGAAAGCCCATCTCTGTTCCACAAATCCTAGGAAACACGTGGACAGAGTCCTAAATCTTTTAGATGACAAGTTATAAATAGATGGCCTGTATAATAGAATGGATTATAACTGTAAGAAACTACCGTTTCTTAGATAGGCTTGAATTAAAAAAAAAAATATTTCTAACAGGAACACGTTGGTGTTTCACCTTAAAACTATATTTATTGCTTCTCTTGAAAAGTCAGTAGATGTTAAGAATTCAGAAATCTGGCTTGGCTTTCCTGCATGGCAAACATGGGCTGGACTTTTTCACTGGGTAGGTGTTTGTCAAGTCACCTGCCACATTTCACTCAGTCACTTGATCTGTTTGGTCTCTGCAGGTGTAGGCGTTTGAGATCCTTGAACAGTCTCCAATGTATCATACAAATGTCTTGATTAAATCATTAGTACTTTTCATATAATGGAAGACCCGAATCTAATTCCTGGGTTTTGATTATTTTCTAAATAATATTCTAAAGATATTATTTAGAAAAACACTTTTTTAGAATTGGTGTTTTGTTGTAACTTCATGGTTCGGGTTCCCCCCACCCTAGTTCTGGGCTCACTGACATTTCCCCACTGTGCTGGGTCACGGTGTGGTGCCTAGCCTTTCCCGGAGGTCTGTATTAACAGCCCAGGGCAGGGACATTCTTACCATGGCCAGCGGGATGATGCCAACCAAGTCCTTCTGGCTCACGTAGATCTTGGAGACGCCCAAGTCAGATGTGATGTCTCCTGGATATTCGACCTGCCATGTGACAAGCTGTGTGGCCGGTGCGTCACTGGGCTCTTCAATTTCTACATCAATCTGCATGACTTCATAGGAGGCGCCATCAGCACTGGAGAGAAGGAGAGAACAACTTTGAGGACTGAGGTGGGTGCCCTTGACAGGCAATGGGCTATGCAACGTGCATTCACATCATCCTTGCGAAGCGCTTGTCAGAAATGTGAGTCCTGTTGTCCACTGACAGATGAATGGATAAAGAAGCTGTGGTAGATATATATGTGTGTATATATATATATGTGTGTGTACATACACACATACACACACACATACACACACAATGCAATATTACCCTGCCATAAAAAAGAATGAAATAAATGCCATTTGCAGCAACGTGGTTGGACCTAGAGATTATCATAGTAAGTGAAGTAAGTCAGACAGAGAAAGACAAATATCATATGATATCACTTGTATGTGGAATCTAAAAACATGTAAATGAACTTATTGACAAAACGGAAATAGACTCACAGACATAAAAAACAAAGCTGTGGTTACCAAAGGGGAAGGGGAGAGGAGGGAGGAGAGATAAATTAGGAGCTTGGGATTAACAGATACACACTACTATATATAAGATAGATAAGCAACATGGATTTACTGCATAGCACAGGGAACTATATTCAATATCTTGTAATAACCTATAATGGAAAAGAATCTGAAAAAGAATAGATATGTATGTATGTATAACTGAATCACTTTGCTGTACACCTGAAACTAACACAACATTGTAAATCAACTATACTTCAATAAAAAAAAAGAAAGCAAAAAAAAAAAAAAAGAAAGAAAGAAAAGAAAAGAAAAGAAAAGAAAAGAAAAGAAAAGAAAAGAAAAAGAAATTCGATCCCCAAAAGAACAAACCACCTTTAACAAGATTCACAGCCTTGACTTGGGCTTAGACACCATCACCCAAGCTTCCCAACCCCTGTTTTTTGTGAGCTGCTCAGAGTCCCCAGGACAGCGGTTTGTGGATAGTTACGGGAAAAGCTGATTGAATTTTCTATGTTTTCATCCCTGCGCTCCATCTAGGAGGATAGGATTCTTTCCCTCACTCCCAGAAATCGCTTTGCTGCCTATATTGGATTTTCCAAAGCCATAGCCCATTCAAGTTGGGTGCACAGAAATTTAAGGGTGTCTGAGGGGGATGTGGCTTTGTTATCCGGCAGGGGGTGAGAGAGAACTGCAGAGAATCAGAACTGAAGCATGAACTGGAGAGCGGGGCCACGGGACGCACATGAATGAGCAAGAAGTAGCCAGATGTTACTTGGAAATAGGAGTAATTATGACAATGATTAGCTTTTAGACATTCCGGGTTTTCTATAAACACATATCTGGAAATGAATCTAAGTTAGAGTATCAGGATGATTTTTGTAGTTATTTTGGTTAGTTTAATTCCCTGGCTACCTCTTCTTCTTTTTCATAATCAGCTTTTATAAAATGTCTGCTCTTCTAAGTGACAGGTTAAAAAAAAAACTAAAGGCAAGGGTGGTGCCAACCACTCCCTGAGGGAAGAAGTGAAGAAATACAGGTGAGAATTCACCTGGGAGGCAGCAAGGAGAGATACTTTTTAACCCTTCGTGACTGAAGCCACCTCCAGTTATCAGATCCGTCTCTAGAGTTTTGAATTTCACATAACTGCAAAATGATCACTGACTCTGATGTTTAGGAGGACAAGGTTTGGCCTTTTATATATGACAAAACTATTGAGACATCTTTATCACATCATCAAACCCATGCAAATGTATCAATAAGAAACTCAGAGATAAGTGGTGGGGATTTCAGGGAGCCTTCTTCTTAAAGTAAGGGATGAGATGAGATACTGGAATATCAGGGGTGACTGAAATGAAAGGAGGGAGGGAGGGAAGAAGGAAGCAAGAAGAGGAGAAGGAGGAGGAGAAAGAGGAGGAGGAGGAGGACAAGAACCAGAGAAAGAAGATCAGAAGCACTGCCCAGAGAGAGACCCCCGTCACAGAGGGTAACTTCCTGCATAAGCATCAATCTCACACATGGAATAGGAGTAGTTACAGTCAACTGTGGGCAATGATGGGAACAAAATGGTGCCTGGGTTTTTATTTTATTATTTATTTATTTATTTATTTATTTTATTGGAGTACAGTTTGCAATGTTGTATTAGTTTCAGATATACAGCAAAGTGAATCAGTTATAAAACCATAATTGGAAAAGACACATGCACCCCAATGTTCCTTGCAGCACTATTTACAACAGCCAAAACATGGAAGCAACCTAAATGTTGATTGATAGATGAATGGATAAAGAAGATGTGGCACATGTATACAACGGAATATTATTCAGCCATAAAAAGGAATGAAATTGAGTTATTTGTAGTGAGGTAGATGGACCTAGAGTCTGTCACACAGAATGAGGTAAGTCAGAAAGAGAAAAAGAAATACTAATGCATATATATGGAATCTAGAAAAATGGTACTGATGAACCTAGTAACAGGGCAGGAACAAAGACTCAGACATAGAGATTGGACTTGAGGGCACAGAGGGGGAAGGGGAGGCTGGGATGTAGTGAGAGAGTAGCATTGACATATATGCACTACCAAATGTAAAATGGATGGGTGGGGGAAGCTGCTGCATAGCACGGGGAGATCAGCTTGGTGCTTACTGATGAACTAGAGGGGTGGGAGGGAGGCTCAAGAAGGAGGGGATATGGGGATATGTGTATACATACAGCCGATTCACTTTGTTGTACAGCAGAAACTAACACAGCATTGTAAAGCAATTATACTCCAATAAAGATGTTAAAAAAAAACTATGCAGGTGTTGGCAAAAAAAAATGATGTGGTATATATATAAAAAGGAATATTACTCAGCCATCAAAAAGAAGGAAATAATGCCATTGGCAGCAACGTGGATGGATCTAGAGATTATCATACTAAGTGAAGTCGGTCAGACAGAGAAAGACTAATATGTGATATCACTTATATATGGGATCTAAAAAAATGGTAAAAATGAACTTATTTACGAAACAGAAATAGAGAGGCACCTAGCTTTTAAATCCTATAAGACTCACTCTCTCTTTGCTTCTTAAAGAAAGATACTGAATACTTTAAGAAACAGTGGCTGTGATATGAATTAGAAAGAAATCATGTCAACCACTGTGGACTGATCCCCTCTCTAGGTTTCTTTTCCTAAGACACATGTCGTGGCCTTTCTGGAACTTCAAACGAGGGTTTCCACAATCACAGGAAACTTGAGACAGAGATGCTAGACTGCATCTTGGCTTTTTTTTTTTTTCATCTTGGCTTTTATATTTGGAATTTGCATGCATTTTGGTATTCCTCTCCCATTTATAAAATGTGATAATCCTTCTTTTGGCTGTTCTGAGCCTCACCTTCTGTGTTTAGTCACGGGAAAGGGAGAGCCCCAGAGCAGAATTAGTAAAAGTTGAATTCAGAAACTCAACTCCAAGATGGAGGCATATGGGAGAGCAGTAATTCCTCATGTGCAGTAACGTGACCCTACTCCATCCTTTACACCGTATCTCCTTTTTCCTCCTTCCAGGTGCTTTAACCTCAAGCAAACTGAACAATCCTGGCTTCCACTGGAATACGGAACTGTCCTTGCCTCCCACAGCCCCGCATTTTATTTACAGAGTTCACTTTATCAAAAATACCGTTATCAGTCTCTCCATATAGTCAAATTCTTCCCATTCTGTAAGACCCACCTAGAACAAGAACATCAGCAATAATTTTTAAAGTGCTCTATTTACTTCATCTAATTCCACTCCTTCAGTAACCTTGCATGGTTGTCCTGTCAAGTTTGAGTTTCTTTTTTTTCCCTTAGATCCCCCATCTGGCTGAGATGTAAAGGAAACATCTCTTTTGGGCTAAATTTCCTCTATTTGATGTGCTGATGAAAACACCCTAAATTGGGAATTCTTTAACCTGGCAACCATAGCCAACTTTAGGAAGGCCATGTATCCTGAAATTATGTGTTTTTCTTGAATGATTCCTTAGATTGCCTGGGTTTCTCAATACTTCCGATGCAGGAGGGTGTGCACCAGGTTCCTGACAATTTCCTCCATAAATTCTGCATATGGTGATCTAGCTTTGGAATAGCGCCTCATGTGTGTCTTGGCGAGTCAGTGGAAATTTGAATTTTAATACCTTTTTGTAAATATTTAGCACTTGAGAGCTCCCAGAATGCTTGCATATTTAGCAATATTTATCACTTCTTCATGTTTAACTGGAAACTAAGGCTGTACCTTTGCAGTTGGAATGTGTGGGTTTTAGCCCAAAGCATCCTGAAAAGAGTAGCCATGCTTAGCATGTGTGCCTAGCACAGAAGATAATGCCTGGTGTCTGCTGTGTTATAGGAGGTAGAGCAGCACAGAGAGAAGTATATAAAATGTGTCTGCATATTTTATATGCAGTGGTTCTCTGCTTTACTGAAGCATTATGATTGCCTGGGGTGGGGGTCTTCCCTGGCTGTCAAGTGGTTAAGACTCTGTGCTTCCACTGCAGGGGGCATGGGTTCAATACCTGGTCTGGGAACTAAGATCCCGCTTGCTGCACGGCCAAATAAAAGGTAGAATTTTGAAAAATGGAAATTTTACAAATAAACCAATGGCCAGTTACCATTCAGATTTCTGATTGTTCCTGAGTGGGGCCCAGCACTGGTTTGGTTTGATTTTATTTTCTCTTCTTTTCTATTTTCCCTTCTCTTCTTTTCTTTTCTTTCTTCCCTTCCATTTCCCTTTCTTTCTTTTTCTTTCTTTCCTTCCTACCTTCCTTCTTTCTTCTTTCCATCCTTCCTTCTTTCCATCTGTCCTTCCTTCCTTCCTTCCTTCCTTCCTTCCTTCCTTCCTTCCTTCCTTTCATCTTTCTGTCCTTCCTTTTATCCAGGTGATTCTATTATGCAACCAGGATCAGGAGCAGCTGTATTGGAGATTTATAAAAGTTTCATTATGTGGATATCTGTGCTCTTGGATGTATTTTGTATACAACGATATTAGAAATAGAATGTCCTAAGTGAGTGGATTTGGGAAATATGGTCAGTGAAATCTGACACAGATGAACCAAGAAGAAGAAACTTTCAGGGTTTCCAACATCCATGAGTAGAAGAGTGAGGAGGGACCAGAACAGAGTTCCAGCCAAAGGGAGCTGGGGGTCTGGAGAAGCATAAAGTGTTCAGATGCCACTTCCAGTGGCCCTAGACCCAGTCCCACCCACCCCGTCTCCCTCCTCCCCAACCCCCAGTAGGCGAGTCAGGTGATTAGCAACACTGATGGGGAACACTCGATGTGTGAGGTCCATCTGGAAGGCAGGACTGCTGTTGAGTTTGGGCATGGTTTGCATGGAAAGCAGTGCAGTTACCCACAGAGAGGCTCAGGGCTGGATCACATATTGATCTCAGCAATGAGGGCGTGGAGCTGCCTGCAGGTTTAGTTTCTCCCACTGGTGTGGCTGCTACCCGCACAAGTAAGCCAAGAAACCACCTTCCCGCCCTGTCTTGCTTGCAGCTGTCCTTTGTATGGAAGACAACAGAAATGCAAGCAAAAGAGAGAACACAGCCTCTCGTGGGCACCTCAAATCCCTACTGACTGGCTCCATCTGTGTGGGTTTGGAGGCATCTTTTAATAGTTTATCCTCTTTCACAGAGAAGATGAATAATGTCTCCTTGATTTCAGGAACTCTTCCCATTTTTCAGTAACTTCCCCCTACATGGGCCCCATGGTGCACTGGGTTCAAAATCTAAGCCTTCTAGATAAGCAACAAGGTCTTACTGTAAGGCACAGGGACTGATACACATTATCTTGTAATAACCTATAATGGAATCTAATCTGCAAAACTACTGAATCACTATGTTCTACACCTGCAACTAACACAATATTGTAAATCAACTATACTTAAATAAAAATCTAAGCTTTTTCACTGGGAAGGGCTGCCTTTAAATAAAGACACACGGTTGCTGACATAGCCTGAGGCCTCCCCATATTTAAGGAAAATAAAACACTCTTTCAGGAAACAAGGAACTCTGGGTTAGCTGACACAGGTCATAACCACATCCTCCAGGGCCATGGCTCCAAAATGCAAGAAAGAAAACTAAAAACTAAACTTGAGGGTTTGCAGGACCATGTCAGCACATCCCAAGGCCAAAAAAGGACATCATTTTCAAACAAAAAGGGAAGTCTTATTTTGGGATGGTCATGCTTTTTTTTCCAGAGGGATGGAACAACTAACCTTCATTGAGTATTTTTAATGTGATAAGTTCTGTTTTAAGGGCTTTTTATGTCTTACGTCATGCACTCCTCAGCGTAGTCCAATAAATAACTGTTATTTACTCCAAGTTTGTAGATGAGAGACTTGGGGTCAAGGAGGGTAAAATATTTGTCCAAGGTCACACAGCTACTGAGTGCAGCAGCCGGGCCATCTGGTTACAGGATGCCCACTTATTTGTTATTTATTTACTTATTTATTTATTTTTATTTTTTGGCTGCATTGGGTCTTCGTTGCTGCACACGGGCTTTCTCTAGTTGTGGAGAGCAGGGGCTACTCTTCATTGTGGTATGCAGGCTCCTCATTGCAGTGGCTTCTCTTGTGGAGCACGGGCTTTAGGTGCACAGGCTTTAGTAGTTGTGGTGCGTGGGCTCATTTGTTGTGGCTCACAGGCTCTAGAGTGCAGGCTGAGTACTTCTGGTGCATGGGTTTAGTTGCTCTGCGGCATGTGGGATCTTCCCAGACTGGGGATCAAACCCATGTTCTCTGCATTGGCAGGAGGATTCTTAACCACTGTGCTACCAGAGAAGCCAGAATGCCCACCCTTGATTACTGGGTTAGAAGCCCCCATCTCTTTTTCCAATGCAAGGACAGGCATGCTTATTAGCAATGAAAATCATTAAAGCAACTTCTCACCCCCCAATAGAGATATAGGTCAGGACATTACACAAGGCTTCCTTGGGACCCCAAAAGTGGATGGGTTCAGTGAATTCTGCACAAGAAAAGCTGGGACATTTTTATAACAAGATGCTTTGAGATGAGCTTGCCTTTAGGGTCTTCTGCCAACTCTCTAAGTTCCATGATGTGTCTATAAATCAAAGCAGAGATGTGGAAATGAGAGCATTAGATACGGAAGCCTACTGTTCAGCTGGGGAGATGAGAAACCATGCAGACATGGACCCGCGAGCATTAGAACCGTTAAGAGCTAAGTGTTTGAGGTGCAAGTCAATGCATCTTGAAGTTACCTGTATTTTTTTCCAGTTTAGAAAACCAACATATTATGCTAGGTCCTTAAAAAAGCACGCCAGTGATCAGACCACATTCTGCAACCACCCACGTGGGCAACTGGCTTCCACCGCAAGTGTGAGTGTCGCGGGTAAGCTGCTAGGGTGGGTGGGGGAAAGCAGAGAGTGAAATTCCATTTCCAACTTCAGTTTTTCCAGATGGTTCTCGAAAAGATAAATGGGTAAAATTTCTGGAAACAAAAGTAAAGCTGGAGAGAAGGCGAATCTATATCTGAATGACCATGCCCTTTGAAAACAGTCTGAGATTTGTTCTACAAACTTCAGGACAGTTTCTAGAGGTCATGTGAACGCGAGCCATTTATGATTGGGGAGGAAGTTATGGTGGACAGTGTCAGGGTTCCCCCCAAATCTCCTCGTATCCCTTCATCATTTCCACATGCCTTACCCCTGGCTTCTAAGTGCTTTTTCTTTTTTTAATATTAAGTTTTGTTAGTCTTTATACAATTTTTAAAGTTATTACATTAATAACCTTACAGTTATTATAAAGTATTGGCTATATTCCCTGTGTTGTACAATACATCCTTGAACCAATAGCTTGTACCTCCCCCGCCCCCAGCCCTAAATTGCCCCTCCCCCTCACTGGTAACTCCTAGTTTCTTCTCCATATCTGTGATTCTTCTTCTATTCTTTTTTTTTTTTGAGATTTTCTTTCTGTTTAATTTGCATAAATTAAATTAACAATTCTGTTAATTAGCATTTATATAATGATGCCATTTTTAAAAAATTTTATTTATTTATTTATTATTTTTTGGGGGGTACACCAAGTTCTATTCTCAATTATATTCACTAGTTTGTTGTATTTTTCAGATTTCACATATAAGTAACACCATACAGTATTCGTCTTTCTCTGTCTGACTTACTTCACTTAGCATAATAGCCTCTGGGTCCATCCACGTTGCTGCAAATGGCAAAATTTCATTCTCTTTTATGACTGAGTACTATTCCATTGTACACACACACACACACACACACACACACACCATCTTTATCCATTCGTTGGTTGATGGACACTAAGGTTGTTTCCATATGTTGGCTATTGTAAATAATGCTGCAATGAACATTGGGGTGCACGTATCTTTTCAAATTAATGGGTTTTTTTTTTCAAATATATACCTAGAACTGCTGGTTCCTAAGGTAGTTCTATTTTTAGTTTTATAAGGAACCTCCATACTGTTCTCCACTGTGGCTGCATGAGTTTACATTCCCACCAACAGTGTAGGTTCCCTTTTCTCCACATTAAAGTGCTTTTGTTTTTCATGATATCTACCTGTGACTTTCCTTGGGTGGCTCTTCTTGAGTTTCTGGAGCCACCTTGCCGACAAGTGCAACGAGCTGCAGGTGCCTCAGAGTTTACTGCCCTTGGAGGTGGCCCTTGGGCAGAGTCTGATGGTGCAGAAGGTGAACCCGGCTCCCTCACCTCCAGGGGGTCAGTCGGGGGCACTGTTTATTCTCCAGAGTTTCCCCATGGGATTAGGCTGAAACCACCCTGCACGTGACTTCTGAAATGGCACCAATGCTCGGGTTCTTCTCTCCTTTTACTCTCCCTGAGCTCTTATTGGTTTCTTAGGGACACTTCCTTCATAAATCACTTGCATATACATTCTTGTCTCGGGGTCTACTTCTTGGGAAACTGAAGAAACTTTTCAAGTAAGGAGGACACCAAAGGCAACTGATAAATGCTATGCAAAAGATTCTGGCAATGATAGAGAAATGAGGAATGAGTGAAGGGGTGGAGGGGCCATTATCCAATGTACTAAGCTTTCCCAGCTCCACATGGAGGAATCCTTCCCACCAAGCCAGTATTTGTCTGCAATGGCATTTTGGAAATTTGCATCAGACCCAGACACGGGTAACCAGATGTCTCTCAAATGCAGGCGTTGTGGCCCTTGTTTTCCTTCCCCTCACATCTCATTTTCAAGATTAAAATAAGGATATTACTCAAACAAATAGTTTCCTCTTAGATATTATCACAGGATTAAAGTTTTCTATTACTGATATCTTTTTTCTAATTTTTTTCACTAGCATTTTCAGAATAAAGACCTTTCATTAGGAAGTAAAATTCACACAATTCATTTAATGTATGTACTTTATGAGATTTTTGTCCCCATAAATTTGTCTTCTTACATCCTCTTGTTTCTACCCTATAATACTCTGAGGTCTGGTAACTGGAGTTATTCTGGAGAAGAAAAATGGAAAGGCTGCAGCTTGAGAGACATCATGCTGCGTTTCTTCCTTTTGTTTCTGTGTTTCATTTCTCTCTGTCCCCAAATTTCATTCATTTATTCAGTCATTCACTCAAATGATTTTTCTGGAATTCTTGTTATTTATTGGATGCTCTTCTGGGTGAGATGCAGATACAAAGTTAGGTTAAAAAGATGGAGATCTAGGGGTTACCCAGACCCAGCTGATTCCATCTCCACATGCAGTGACATCATTCTGGTAAATTGACATTGACTGGGGGGGGATATTTTTTTTTCTTTTTAAAAACATTTTTATTGGAGTATAGTTGATTTACAATGTTGTGTTACTTTCTGCTGTACACAAAGTGAATCAGTTATACTTACTCATACGTCCACTCTTTTTTAGATTCTTTTCCCATATAGGTCATTACAGAGTATTGAGTAGAGATCCCTGTGATATACGAGAGGTCCTTATTAGTCATCTATTTTAAATATAGTAGTGTGTATATGTAAATCCTAATAACGCAATTTATCCCTTCCCCCATTTTACCCCCTGGTAACCATGGTTTTTTTTTTTTCTACATCTGTAACTCTATTTCTGTTTTGTAGATAAGTTCATTTGTATTCTTTTTTAAGCTTTCACATATACACAATATCATGATACTTGTCTTTCTCTGTTTGACTTATTTCACCCAGAATGACAACCTATAGGTCTATTCATGTTGCTGAAAATGGCATTATTTTGTTCTGTTTTATGGTTGAGTAGTATTCCATTGTATACCTGTGCCACACCTTCTTTGTCCATTCCTCTGTCAATGAACATTCAGGTTGCTTCCATGTTTTGGCTATTGTAAACACTGCTGCAATGAACATTGGGGTACATGTATCCTTTTGGACCATGGTTTTCTCCAGATATACACCCAGCAGTGGGATTGCTGGATCATATGGTAGCTCTATTTTTGGTTTTTTAAGGAAACTCCATACTGTTCTCCATAGTGGCTGTGCCGATCTACACCCCCATCAACAGTGTAGGAGGGCTTTAGTGGGGGAATATCTACGCCATGGAAATTGGCAAATGCCATAACTCTGGGTTCCCTTCAAACCCCCAAAGAGCAGATGGCTGAAGATCCTTGCTCTCCTCAAGCATACAGTCTAGTGGGGAAGATGGACTCCAAATAAATGATCACATAAACAAATGTAAATTGGCGACTGTCTGCATAAACATCTCATCTGCATAAACAGGTAACGGGAATGCCATCAACTCTTTCTGCTCAGTATCTCCAATGAAACCCTAAATGAGCCTTGGAAAGAACACATCAAATCAGAATGCAGTGGAATTGGCGAGGAAGGGAAGCAAACCGATTATGCGCAGTTAGTTCTGAATATCTCAATCTCTCCTCTTTGGGGATTGGGAAGAGGGTCTGTCTTTGAGATACCAGCTCTGCATGCAGGCTTCTTCACCCTTCTAACTCAAACTGATAATTGTACATGCATGGCATTTCCCCTTAGTCTTTGCTCTCGATAATTTGTAATAAAAAATATTTCCTCTGCGATTTACTGTATCGCACAGGGAACTCTATTCAATATCTTGTAATAACATATAATAGAAAAGAATCTGAAATAGAATATATATTTTATATATATAGTGTATATATATAGAATATATAGAATATAATATATATAATATATATAATAGAATATATATAATCAGTATATATATAGCTGAATCACTTTGCTGTACACCTGAAACTAACACAATATTGTAAATCAAATATAGTTTAATACAATTTTTTTAAATTAGTATTTCAAAACTTCAAAAAATATTTCTTCTCATCCCTCCACTTTTATGTATTTATTTTTTAAGAAGAACACACTGAGAGGAAACTCTATTAAGACTCTATCTCAGCAGGCTATGTCAGCAGATGGGTCAAAGGAAGATAGTTTGGAATGAAATTCTTTGTGTCTTGATAATGGTTTTTAGTACCTCGTCTTAGGGGAAGTGCTGTAGCTCACAGGTGACGGCCAAAGACCTGTCTCCATCAGGAAAGCAAGTTTGGATTTCCCAAACATCCATCTCTGACAGCTAAATTGCATGTAAAAGCTTAAGCACAAAAATCTAACACTGTCAGCTTAATCCTGGAAGAAACGACAGACAAAGACTAACTTTCTTTATTGTGCCGTGATCTCTTTAAGTACACAATTGAATTGCTGGAGTAGAAAGAAAGGTTCTCCGTTCACGTGAAAATGCAAGCAGGATTATTAATTGATAGAGATGATCACTGCTAGCTCTCCCAGTGGTTTTTCTCAACTCCCATCTGACGTGACAAATGAAAAGCGCTGAGAGGTTCAGATGTTTTATTCTTTCGTAATTAAAAAAATTCAAATATGTATCTAGTTAATTCCTCCTAGGAAAGTGAGGATTCTGTTTCTTTAGGCTTAGCTGGTCGACTTCCACATGAAAAAGCCACACCACATCCCATAATCAATATGTAATTGTGCTTCAGCCCCTCATGTGCTCCAGGTCCGAGGTTGAAGAATTAATTTGCCAGTTAAGGTTAATAGAATGTCAATGAATTTCTCGGTATAAATGTCAATACATTCAGTTAAGCTTCATGATTTAAATATAATTAAAGATAAACTTTAAGTCAATGTTGCCTTTATGGTTTGAAGCATGATGGGTGATTTGCTAAAGTCTTACAAATCTGCCGGGAAGGAGAATTTCATCAAGGAGTTTGTTTTTGTCATATAAGTAGTTAGATGTGTTTGTTATCAGTTTCAAGTGAGGAAAGAGAAGTCCCTCACATGATTTTATGGAAGGCTTCAAACATCTACCTATTAACCTTCACAGTTCAGGTCACTCCCAGAGAGATTTTACATCGTGGAAGTCTATTTGATCTTAGTGAACACTCTCTAAATGATATCATAGCTATAGGCAGGGAAATGTAGTGGTTGAGAGAACGGACTTTGGATTGAATTACACCCAGAATAGAATCCTGCCTGTGTTGCTAGTTATGTGATCTAATATTTAATCTCTTTAAACCTCAGATTTCTCAGCTAGAAAATAGTCAATAATCACAACTACCTCTGCACAAGTGATCCTATTTAACCATCATCACAGGGGCAAGGACTGCCTCATACATCCATGCGTGTTGTGCACTGCCCAACTCAAAGATACACCACATTGGCTGTGTGAATGATGCCCCCCAAATTGTGCAGTGCACCATCTGCACACTGTACTCAGAGGGCTGACCACCACACCAAGAGATAGATGCGGCTGTTGGTTAAATATCTGTTTACATATCTGTTTCTCTTAGCAGAGAGTGAATGTTTTGAGGACAGAAAGCACTCCTTCCCCTTCTTCTCATTTCCTTCCTTCCCTCCTTCTTCTCTCCCTTCCTTTCTTACCTTCCTTCCTTCCCTTCCTTCCTTCCTCCATTTCCCTCCCTCTGTCCCTGCTTTCTTTCATGTCTTTCCTTTCAATTGTTTCTTTTACTCAAACCTTAGTAAAGAGACCCTGTATGTTCTAGGTTCTCAGTAGATGAGTATTCATTAAAGGAGTGATTCAATAACTGTGTGACCAATGTTGGATTTACTCAAAATCCATTCTTCCCTTTCTCTTTACCAAGTGAGGCTGATTTGTTCAAGTTGGAAATATCCCCCCACCCGCACCCCATCAACAAAAATATAACTGACTGAGGAACTAGGTTATGTGTATATTTCTGGCCAATGAGATATAAGCAGAAATCTATTTTGTGGAGTTTCCAGGAAACAAGATTTTCCCCTGATAGAGAGGTGGAGTTTTAGAGAGCATATGATTTTCACCCTCCCTCCTTTCTCTTTCTTGCCTGGAACACTAATGTGATACCAGGAGCTGCAGCTGCCATTTTGTGATGGTGAGGTGGCACAGCAAGAAGGTAGAAGAAGGAGAACCCATTGTGTCTTTTAGCCATCATACCAGCCATGGAGAACCTACCTATATCTTTTTGTTGTTTGGGATACACAAACCCCAAAGTTTTAACGTTTGGGCTTTGTTTCTGTGCAGCTGAATGCTGTCCTAACAGTAGAGAGAGGGTGTATACATCTTGTTGTGTGTGTCTGCAGTGTCTGTGTGAAGGTCTGCTGGGATACAAGAAACAAAGCCAGGAAAAGGAATGTTTGCTCTTCTGGACAGAATGTGACAAACAGAATCCTCATTGCCCATCTCCTTAATCAATGACCCATCTTTTAAAAATTTAACGATAAAAATTACCTGTTCTTCATGCTGTTTTTTTTTTTTTAATTCAGACATCAGTCTTTCTGTATTAGTAGTTCTATATCTGAGGCTTGTCTGGTGAATTAGGTAGGAAACTGATGGAATTCAGCTGTTGGCACACTACTAATCTTCACCAGAATGCTTCAGAATACAATAAGATTAACCCATCGTGTTTAAACGCTCACAAGTAGCTGGATGTGACCCCCTGGAGCCAGCACTCCTTCTGTCATTTATTCTTTAAATGTCCTACCTCGCTACTGAGAGGCAACTTGGGGCAGATCTAAATAGTTGGGTCTCTATCTGCCAGAAGGCTAATTTGCAAAGATCGCTGCAAGATGAAAGTGATACGGGACATGACAACTGCATTTTCCAGCAGCAAAGAGAATAGCCAAAGGCATGAACAGTCATCTTAAGCTACAAACAGGGAAAGGGAGGGGAGAAGTTTCTCTGAAGAAGAGATTAAAGCCAGGTATGATCAAGTAATTTTAGTGTGCTTGTAAACTCTCTTTATCTTTAACACATATAAGAATATAGTATTGGGAAAGAGAACTCCAATTTCAAACACTGCAAAGGCCAATCAGGTCACACAGTGGGGGGCCCAGCCAGCTGAAGGAAAACAGCAGTGGTAAAACTGTCGCCAACCAGAGAAGGTTCTGGAAAGAAATGCAGAATAGGTAGATCTTCCTATTCTTTTAAAAGAAAAATCCATCAATCTGCTTTTGAAAATTGAAATCTCCTGATTATTAAACATTGAAAACTAATTCAAAAGCTCTTAAAACCCCACATAGGCCAGACAAATACATCTTCACACCAGGTTTGGAACAAATGGTTTGCAGTATCCTCAAGGAAATTCAACTGACTGGACGTTTCATTCTTAGTTGCCACAAACTATGACAGTGATAAAGGTTTCTGGAGAGTGCCCCAGAGTTTTGACCTCCATGGTTTCTGAGCAGGGTTGTCCTGTATGGCGCACATGTGAATTAGTTCACTGCCCCTTCTCTCTACAGTGACAGCTCATGCCAGACACATCCCTTGGGAAGAGGGTGTGAGGTTGGGGTTCAGAGCCCTTTGCCTGTGGCAACAACTTGAATAATCAGCCTTGTCCATGAGGGGCCTCCATTACATCTTAATTTCAGTATTTAAGGTATATTCTCTTCCTTCCAGATTTTATGAGTTCACTTTTCTTCACAAAGTTCACGAAATAAAGTAACACTAACCATCTGACCATTAAAAAAATGATTTTGATGATGATGATGCTGGTGATGGTGATGATGGTGGTGATGATGGTGATGGGTGGTGATGATGGTGATGATGGTGATGCTGCTGCTGCTGCTGATGGTGGTGGTGATGGTGATGATGGTGATGATGATGGTGGTGATGATGGTGATGATGGTGATGATGATGCTGCTGATGGTGATGGTGATGGTGATGATGGTGGGGCACTGATTAGAAATGGAAAATTACTGAGGTCTATACATACTATACTTATCTGCTAAATTTAGCTCAATGTTGTGGGGGTATTAAAAGACATTTAACAACTCATCTGCCCCCACATTATCTCACTACGTCACGATCATGAATGGTAGGACACTTGCTGTTGGGCCAACATATATTCTGAAGCCCAGATTCTCACTATGCCAACATGTTTGTTGTGGTGGTAATGCGTGGGCTGTTGTTAAGAAGAAAGAAGGGACTATTGCAGTCAGTACCAGGCAGGGAAGGTTTGCTGCTGTCATTGGATGGGTGGGTGTCACAAGGCAGAAGTGAAGACTGTGGGGCAGGTAGAAGAGAATGCATCACTGCTTTTTATTTTTTCTCTATCATGTCCTTAATATTTCTTTCAATTAAGAACCAGTGTGGTCAGCTGAATAACGACCATGGCAAAAAAGACTTTGCAGCTGTGATTAAGATAAGGCTCTTGAGATGAAGAGATGATCCTGCTTATCCAGCCAGGCCCTAAATGTCATTACAAGTGTCCTCATAAGAGGGAGATTTGGAGATTTTATAACAGGAGAGGGAGAAGGCAATGTGACAAGGACAGGACATGTGACAAGGGAATTGGAGGGGTGCACTTTGAAGATGGGAGGAGAGGTTATAACCCAAGGAACACACGTGGCCTCTAGAAGCTCAAAAAGACAAGGAAACAGATTCTCCAACAGACCCTCCAGGAGGGCCTAGCCCTGCCAACACCCTGTGAAACTGATTTCAGACTTCTGACTTCCAGATCTGTGAGAGAATAAACTTATATTTCTTTAAGTCACACATTTATGGTAATTGATTATAGAGGCCATAGGAAACAAATACAATCAGGGATTCCCTCACTGTTAGAAAAACCAACCTACTAGGGAAACATGATATTTCAAATATTTCAAAGGTCAGATGGGAAGTGCTATAGACTGAATGTCTGTGTCCCTCCAAAATCCATATGTTAAAACCTAACCCTCAATGTGACGGTTTTAAGAGATGGGAACTTTGGGAGGTCATTAGGTCATGAGGGGGAGCCCCCATGAATGGGATTAATGCCCTTATAAAAGAGACCCCAGAGAGCTCTGGCCCCTCCTGCTACATGAGGACACAGTCAGAAAGAGCCTTCCATGAACCAGGTCCTCACCAGACACTGAATATACAGGCGCCTTGATCTTAGACATTGCATCTCCCGAACTGTGAGAGACAGATGTTTGTTGTTTAAGCCCAGTCTGTAGTATTTAGTTATAGCAGCCTGAGTGGACAAAGGCACCAAGTTTTATTTACATAGATATATGTATCTGAGTGCCCTGTGGAAAGTGACTTCATGTCATCACTTATATGAACAGATCCTTCCAGCCTAATTTATTACCCCTCCACGATCCCACCTTTCAAGCTCCCTTTCAATAATAACTGTATGTGAGTGATAAAAGTTTGGGCCTCATAAAAATAGAGAAACAGGGTAGGACATTACATTGAACATTGTGAATTTGTAAAAAACAAAATTAGGTAGAAAACTTGCTGGCATGTAAATAAACACTTACTTTCTATTTCCCATGGATGGCACCAGGGTCACATTTATATTAACTCTAGAAAGCAAAGATCTAGTTCATCCTTGAGGACTTCAAGGTATAAAATTAAATTGAGCTACCTGAGAATTATGGTAGGGTAAGTTTTTGAAAAACTAACTGGCTATGTTCCTGATTTTTCCCTTTTCTTCCTTTTACTGCATACAGGCAGAGAGGCTAGTTGGTGCTTAGTGCTTCTGGGGAAGGAGATAAAATGGAGTTTACTTCCTATCTGTTAAATTTCAAAAGTCTAGCATCTTAGGGAAATACAAAGCAATAAATAAATAGAAGAAAGAAATTAAAATATCAAAGAATAAAAAAGAATGTGTAAGAATGCATTTCCCCTACTCCCCAGAGAATAGTCCAGCCTGCTTTCTTCATTGGCTGGGGCTGCTGTGGCAGAATATCACAGACTGGGAGGCTTAAACAATAAAAATTTATTTCTCACAGTTCTGGAGGCTAGAAGCCCCAGATCAGGGCCAGTGCTGGTGAAAGCCCACTCCCAGGCTTGCAGAGGATTGCCTTCTTGCTGTGTCCTCATGTGGCAGAGAGAGAGCTCTCACTTCCTCTTTTTATAAGGACTCTAATCCTATCAGATTAGGGCTCCTATCTTATGACCTCATTTAACCTTAACTAACTCCTAAAAGCCCTGCCTCCAAATACAGTCACATTGGAGGTGAGGGCTTCAATAGGAATTTTGGAGAGAGGGGCACTAATCTGTCCACAGCAGATACCTTGGGCTGTGAGTGGAAGGGGATTCAGAGATGGTAGGAAGAAGACATCTCTAGGCGAGAGGTGAGGACCAGTGATGAGGAGAACAGAGTCATGGAGCAGACTTGCAACCTCGTTTTGAGAAGCCAAGGCTTCACCAGGGTCCCAAGAACTGTGCTGGGCGTTTCCAGGTTGCCTGTGAGTATTTCCTTTCAGTGACTGCATCACAAGATCTGGTGAGTGACAGCAAGAAGGACACTCATTTTTGCCCCAAGACTGCTTAATATATTTTGGCTTACTCGGTGTAAACAACCCATTCAAGAAGCAGCAGAGAAGGAGGCTGGAAGCTGGTAGGGTAGCAGTGCAGTGGAGAATAGTGCTTCAAAACTCTGCTTGGGTGGGGCTTCAGGTCACCCCTGGGGAACCACTAAAATGTACCTCAGGCTCCAGGAAACATCACAATGACCCCTACCTGGCACTCTTCCTACCTGGGCAGATCAGTGGTACTCCAGTCACTCAAAATAGCAGTGTCCTTGCATGGCCAACCAGAGGAATTCTCATAGTGACATAAATGTCAGCCACACACAGTGCATAGGGAGCTTGGGTACCTTCCAGCTTCCTTTATCTCTCATCATTTCTGCCACGACAAATCCAACAGCCATTTGCCACTTTATGTAAAGGCGACAATAAATCAGCATTGAATGTGTCATGCTCAACCTTATAATAATTCAATAAATGATTCAGTATAGCAGTCAGTAAACACAGAGCAATTTACAAATAGCCCAATCACGAGAGAGTGATTCAGGCGAAACATCTGCAGTCATTCCTAACAGGTGTATCTCCCCAAAGCCTCCCCAGTAAAACTTCTGCCTCCAACTCTTTTCCTTAAAGTCCATTTCCAGGGAACCCTACCTAAGAGAAAAGTTCTGAAGAATACATAATGAAGAGAAGGGATAGAGCTTCCACTTTTGATATGGTAGGCATAGAAGATGTTAAAGACTGAATGATATCTCCCCAACAATCAAATATTGAACTCCTACACCCCCCAGTACTTCAAAATGTGACTCTTTGGGGAAATATGGTCTTTAAAGAAGTCATTAAGCTAAAATGAGGTCTTTAGGGAAGATCCAATTCTAAAATAACTGGTGTCCTTATAAATAGAGATGATTGGGAAACACACAGACACAGAGGAAAGACTGTATGAAGACAGAAAGAGAACATGGCCAGCTACAAAGCAACGAGAGAAGCCTCAGAAGAAATCAACTCTTGAGCTCAGATCTCTAGCTTCTAGAACTATGAGAAAATAAATTCATGTGGTTTAAGCCCCCAGTCTCTGGTCCTTTGTTATGGTAGCCCAAGCAGACTAATACAGAGGCTTCTCTGGGCATTGGGCATTTCCAACAAGTCATAATTCAAGAGTGGTATGAGCCACGGGGACATCTTAAAAACAGCATTTCAGAGAAGGGAAGAGCAAATGCATGAAGCTCTCAACCTACACTGAGAATTAACAGAAACAGCAGAATAAAAACGAAATATTCTTCCTAATTGTTGAGATATTGCCAAGGACATGGCTCTGATATTCAACAGTGTCCCTTCTCTGAGGATGAACATGAAACACCCATTCGGGTCATGTTACCAAGAGAAGTTGTGCATCTCCTGAGTAACTGGTTCAGATCCATTTTGTGGTCACTTTGAATCTTTTACTTGATTACTTTCTTTGGTCTGTTGACCACTGGGACTTTTAGAAAGAAACATCTGGTCTACCTCTTGCAACTGTGTATGTGATGTGCATTTCTATTAGGAGCCTTCACTTGGCATTTCTGTTTCCACCCATGTTTTCCTTTCATGTGGACTCCCTAATTAATCATTTACTCTTTTTTATGGTCAGCTAGGGTAATCAAGCCACTTTAAGTCATCTGTGGAATGAAGTAGGTATAAATACACGAACTGTGAAGTATTCACATCATTAGTATGTTTGAACTGTGGTCACCCTCTTCAAAGTCAACACACCACATTATTTTGTGATCTTATCAGTTTCTACTATTGCTGGACGGTATCCTGAAATAGTTGCTTGCATCTCTTTTAATGACATTTAATAATCACTACAGCCTCTTTTCTTTTTCAAGGTCACATCAAAATAATCACTTCCTCAAAGTGAAACTTCAAAATACAGCGGAGAACAGTTAGGGGCCTCACGCCTCAAAGGGTATTTTAATTAAAAGCCGTGAGGGTATTTTAGGGGCGAGAACATGCACATTGTACACCCAGTTCTGTAGAGCCAGGCAAGTCTGGCCTTTGAGGCCGCCTTCCAGGTCTAATGTGGATATTCCAAAGTTGATCAAAGCAATGTTACTTTCAGTTATCCAGCACTTTGGGGGCAGTTCTGCCACCCAGCACTCTTGAAGCTAATTGAAAGCTGTGGTTAGGCTGTGTCCTGAAACACACACACTTTCAAAGTTCTCAATAGCTAGAAGTAGATTTCTCAGGAGCTAATCAAAGGTTTTGGGCAGTTGATCTCCCTGTGTTATGCAGCAGCTTCCCACTAGCCATTTATTTTGCATTTGGTAGTGTATATATGTCAGTGCTACTCTCTCACTATGCCCCAGCCTCCCCTTCTCCCCTCCCTACCCTGGGTCCTCAAGTCTGTTCTCTACATCAGCATCTTTGTTCTTGCCCTGCCACTGGTTCATCAGTACCATTTTTTTAGATTCCATATATATGCGTTAGCATATGATATTTCTTTTTCTCTTTCTTACTTCACTATGTATGATAGACTCTAGGTCCATCCACCTAGAGAGGTGAAAAAAGGAGGGAGGAAGGGAGGTTCAAGTGGAAGGGGATATGGGGATATATGTATAAATGCAGCTGATTCACTTTGTTGTACAGCAGAAACTGGCACAACAGTGTAAAGCAATTATACTCCAATAAAGATCTGAAAAAAAAAAAAAGGTTTTGGGAAGAATCTGAGACAAATAATGTCGAAGGCAGCTGAAAGCTAAAGAGCTTTGGCTGAAACAGAAAATTAAATAATGGGGTCTCTCCATGCTTTGCTAGCTCCCTCTTAGGGCTGCCTGCCCTGAAGCAGAACGGGCCAGCTCTAAATGGAAGAATGCCACCCCAGTTTTCCATTCAGCTACTTGCGGGATCCCATTTCCTAGCTATAGAGGCTCGGTGAACTGTGGCAGATCCGAGCTATTTTCAGAGGTGGCCATCAGCACCGTTATTGCTGGCTGTACGTTTTCAGTGAGGACTCTGATGCCTTTGGAAAGTTCAGTCAACACCAATGGCAGAGGTGGATGGAGTAAATTTTGCAATAAATGTCTTAAGCAGCTTCAGAGACAGAAAAAACATAAGCTCTGAGTGTTATTTTCAATCACGACATGCCTTTGGATGCTGTAGGGAGCTAACTGCCTGAGAACACTGGTACACTCAATCAGATAGGTCTCTTGAGAATATGCCTTTAATTCAGTCAATGGATTACATGTAATGAACCTGATTATGGGTAATAAACGATGAAAATGTGTTATCCTGGGGAGGGCTTTCATTCTAAGATGTGATTTAATGTTGTGGAAATACTCTTTCAGTCCTGTTCGGCCCATATCTGAATTTGTTCATAGCCCTGCTGTCCCTTCACACACACACACACACACACACACAAGGACAAGCATAGGCAGTTAAATTACAAGCTTAATAATTTGTACTCAACAAGAATAGAAAGAAGGGAAGACATTCTGCACAGTTTTTAGGGTTGCACCTATTGCCTAGGTGGCAGCAATCACTGAAGGTCTATGAATGAATGAATAAGTGAATGAATGAAATTGGGATACAGATGTCTCTTCCACAACAAGACATTTGGATTAATGAGTGGGACATACA
Organism: Hippopotamus amphibius kiboko; assembly: GCF_030028045.1. Lineage (NCBI taxonomy): Eukaryota > Metazoa > Chordata > Mammalia > Artiodactyla > Hippopotamidae > Hippopotamus > Hippopotamus amphibius. The sequence continues at coordinate 24,738,679 of NC_080193.1, forward strand.
CATAATTCAAAAAGATACCTGCACCCCAATGTTCGTAGCAGCACTATTCACAAGAGCCAACACACAGAAACAACATATATGTCCATCGACAGATGAATGGATAAAGAAGATGTGGTACATTTATACAATGGAATATTACTCAGCCATAAAAAATAATGAAATAATGCCATCTGCAGCAACATGAATGGATCTGGAGATCCGGATACTAAGTGAAGAAAGTCAGACAAATACAAATGTCATATGATATGGCTTATATGTGGAATCTAAAAAATGATACAAACGAGCTTATATACAAAACAGAAATAGACCCACAGACACAGAAAACAAACATGTTTACCAAAGGGGGAAGAGGTTGAGAGGGATAAACTAGGAGGCTGGCAATAACATATACACACTACTAGATGTAAAATAGATAACCAGTAAGGACCTATGGTATAGTACAGGGAACTATACTCAATATTCTGTGATAACCTATAAGGGAAAAGAATCTGAAAAAGACCACACACACACACACACACACACACACATACACACACACAACTGAATCACTTTGCTGTATACCAGAAACTAACACAACATTGTAAATCACCTATACTTTATTTAATTATTTAATTATTTATTTATTTTTTATTGGAGTATAGGTGTGTTACAATATTGTGTTAGTTTATACTGTACAGCAAAGTGAATCAGCTATACGTACACACATATCCCCTCTTTTTTGGATTTCCTTCCCATTTAGGTCACCACAGAGCACTCAGTAGAGTTCCCTGTGCTATACAGTAGGTTCTCACTAGTTATCTATTTTATACATAGTATCAATAGTGTATATATGACAATACCAATCTCCCAATTCATCCCCCCCTTTCCCCCTTGGTATCCATATGTTTGCTCTCTACATCTATGTGCACATATACTTTATTTTTTTTTAAAAGTTGGAAATACAACTGCTAAATCTGAGATTTAATTACAAATCTACATTATTAGAAACACCCTTAGTAGCAGCAAAAGATGCCAGTATTCCTCTCCTGGCATAGCTGAGTTTTGATAGAAAAAATATCCCACAAAAATATGTTTTATGAGAGGTAGTTGACAATAAGGTTTCACACGTAAATTGAGATGTTACAGAGGGAGAAATATTTGCTGATAGACACAGCCCACAGACCCTGCTGAGCCGTATATTTTATTTCCTTGCAGTGCCAGTGACAAATCAAAGTTGGCCTTACATTGCTTTGTAATGGTATCCCTGTAATATTCCCTAGAGCCTAAAACTGGCAGGCCTTGAAGAGACGCCCCAGGACTTCTTCATTTCATCAGTTCTAAAATGACTTTTTTCCCTTTTACATTTTCACCCCTTTGAAATTGGCGTGATGATGCTGTCTTTGCGAAAGTGTGAACTTGGCTGTTTCACGGGTGGTGTACCTTAACAAATGCCACCCTATGATATTTTTTAGTCAACAATCCACTTCAAGGGACATTTGGGGGAGGAATATGAGTCCTGGCTGTGGTCCGGGAACCTTTCGCTGACATCGTCTGCGGATGTCAAAGAAGTGTCAAAGTCTAGCATTGCCAATAGGAGGGGTGGCAGTGGTTCGGAAGGAAATTCTGAAGACAATAGTTGAGAATCCTTTTAAGAAATGCATGCCTCTTGAGGGTGAGAGGGTAACATTGGGTTGACCAAAAAGTGTGTTCGAGTTTTTCTGAAAACCCGAGTGAACTTTTTGGCCAACCCATACATCCTTTCCAAAAATGGAGCCACAGATGACTCAGAGTTGATATGACTTGAAGACGTCAGACAATAGGAGAGGGTTAGAAATGCCATAGCAAACTTATTTTGCTCCCGTTTTACTTCATGTGATAAGAACCTGACTCTGAGTCTAAAAGAGATCTTTCATTTAGCATAAACAATTATGAAGAAGAAAGATGGTCTTATAAATCACAGAGCTTTCTCTTATGGCAATCAACATATTAGTACACTTTATAAGCTGTGGCACTTTAGCTCCAATAGAATATGGTAACAACAACATCCACTTCCACGAGAATGCAATTAATAAGGTACGTTTTTAAAATCTCTATAGACAAATATGTAATAAACTGCTAATTGCCTTGAGGATTCACGGAGCAGGCAAACACATCATGCAGAGAAGAAAACATTCCATTTCTTCACAGGAAGTATTTTAAAACGATCAATACTCAAAGACTACACATTTATGGTATTGACAGTTGAGTATTTTTAATTTAAATTTATATTGAGATAATTATCGTTTCATGTACACTTATAAGAAATAGAGAAAGATCTCCTTTACCCAGTTTCTCCCAACGGTAACATCAGTGCACTATCACAATCAAAATATTGACATCGATATAATCCACTGATCTTATTCAATTTCTCTGATTTTACTTGTGTGTGTGTATTTAATTCTACACAATCACAAGCACTGCTCTGTGTATCCATGACCACAATCAGAATACCAAAGAGTGTGTCATCAGAGGGACTCTTCATGTCGCCCTTTTATGGCTGCATCCACCTCCCTCCAGCCTCCCCAACCCCCACCTCTAATCCCTGGCAACCACTATTCTGTTCCTCACATCTAAAATGTTATCATTTCATGCTCAACATCACTCATCACCAGAGAAATGCAAATCTAAGCCACAATGAGGTATCACCTCACACTGGTCAGAATGGCCATCATCAAAAAATCTAGGAACAATAAATGCTGGAGAGGGTGTGGAGAAAAGGGAACACTCCTGCACAGTTGGTGGGACTGTAAATTGGTACAGCCACTATGGAGAACAGCATGGAGGTTCTTTAAAAAACTAAAAATAGAACTATCATATGACCCAGCAATCCCACTCCTGGGCATACAACTGGAGAAAACCATAATCCAAAAAGATACATGTACCACAGTGTTCACTGCAGCACTATTTACAATAACCAGGACATGGAAGCAACCTAAATGTCCATTAACAGATGAATGGATAAAGAAGATGTGGTATGGGAAGGGGAGGCTGGGATGAACTGAGAGAGTAGCATTGACATATGTACACTACCAAATGTAAAATAGATAGCTAGTGGGAAGCTGCTGCATAGAACAGGGAGATCAGCTCGGTCCTCTGTGATGACCTAGGGGGTGGGATAGCGAAGTTGGGAGGGAGGCTCAAGAGGGAGGAGATATGGGGATATATGTATACATATAGCTGATTCACTTTGTTGTACAGCAGAAACTAACACAACATCATAAAGCAATTACACTCCAATAAAGATGTATAAAAATAAAATGTTATTTCAAAAATGCTATATAAATGGAATCATAAAGTATGTAACCTTTTAGGACTGGATTTTTTTTCCCACCCAGCATAGATTTCTGAAGATTCTTTCAAGTTACTGCATGTACTAATAGTTCATTCCTTTTTGTTGCTAAATTAGGTGATTTAAAGAAAGAAAACATATACTGGATCTTCTGAGTACTGTTTTGAGTGGGTATTCAGATAAGTGTATAAACAATGTCATTTGTATGGTCTTCATACAGGATAGAAGTGGTCCTTCCAGGCTGAATAGTAGCAACTCATCCAGTCATTTAATCGCTCCTGTGAGGTGATAAGAGGGGCGGAGGATATAGCCGAAACTCACAGGTAATTCCAGAAACTTATTGTGTGTGAAACCATCTTTTCAACACCTGTATTTTCTTTATAAAACAAAGTTATCTCTAAGGGCAACTGTGCCCTTTGGTATTTGATTTCTTGTTTCTTTCCTCCTACAAACTCATAGATATACAAATAAAGTGATAAAGTTGCCCCGAAAACCCAGCAAATGAGGGAGATTTGGTGCTGAATGACTCACAAAAGGATTATCTGCCTCTTAGAACAGTGGAAATCGCACCTGTCCTTTCAAATAATCACCCGGCTTGGAATTACAGCTTTTCATTGCAATTAGGTTTAGGACATTCTTTCTGGTTTTTTCTTTTCTTTTCTTTTTTTTTAAAGAACTTATTTAACAAATGGTTCTAGAGTGCCTGCTACCACCTCTGAGGTAGATTTCTTTATGATTCCCATTTTGCACATCAGGAAATGTAAACCCAGCATGGTTACAAGAGTTTCCCCAAGTTCTGTGGCTTTTAAGTGAAAACCCAGTATCTAATTCCAGGCAGTCTGATTCTAGTGTTGCCTTGACTCCCTTTTAACTGTTTAAACTTTTTGTTGAAGTATATGATACCTCCTGGAAAGTCCGCATGTCATAAGTGCGGAGCTTGACAAATTTTCACAAAATGAATTTGTCATGTAACCAGCAAATGGATCAAGTAACAGGAAATTAACAACATCCCGGAAGTTCCTCTCCAGATACTGCGCTTTTGTCCAACAGTAACCATTTATCTGGCTTCTCAAAGCATAGATTCGTTTTGCCCGTTTTGTTACTGGATGTAAATAAAATTACAGAGAGCGGACTTTCCTGTGTTCAGCTCCTTTCATTTGATGTGAGCCCATTCCTACTGCTCAGTACAATTGTGGGTCATTTATTCTCAGAGCAGTACAGTATTCCATTTTGTGAATGTGTTGGAATTTATTTATTCACTCTACTCTTTTTTTTAAATTTCCTTAATTTTATTTTTTATTTTTTTGACATACAATAAACTGCATATATTGAAAGTGTACAATTCGATATTTTTTTCTTATTAGTAATGTATATATGGCAATCCCAATCTCCCAACTCACCCCCCCACCCCCACACCCCTGCTTTCCCCGCTTGGTGTCCATATGTTTGTTCTCTACATCTGTGTCTCTATTTCTGCCTTGTAAACCGGTTGATCTGCACCATTTTTCTAGATTCCATATATATGCGTTAATATACGATGTTTGTTTTTCTCTTTCTGACTTACTTCACTCTGTATGACAGTCTCTATGTCCATCCACGTCTCTACAAATGTCCCAATTTCGTTCCTTTTTATGGCTGAGTAATATTCCATTGCATCTATGTACCACATCTTCTTTATCCCTTCATTCTACTCTTGAAGAGCATTTGAATACTTTGCCATTTGGGGCCATATTCTATGAACATTCTAGTACAAAGTTCTAGTATATCTTCTGCTAACATATAAGCACCCATTTCTTCTGGAGCGTAATTTACTCAGGAGTGTAATTGTTGGGTCAGAATCCATAATCTTAAACACCACACCCTGTTCTTGGAAAAAACTTGTTGGTGGTTCAAGTACTGTGAAAGCCTATGAAATTGCAATAGCAATTGAAATTTCCATTATGCTACTGAAAAAGAATTTAAAGGCTGAAATAATCAAGAGTTAGTTTAAATATCAAACCCTCCCACTTCTATCTGGTAATCAAACATCAACTCAGAGGCCAGTTTGCAAGACTGTTTCTTTGAAATTTACTACCTTTCAAGCCATGGTCATTGAAGTCAAGATTAGAACTTCTGATCACAGTTTTTTGAGCACTTAAATTCCTTCCAGCCCATTAAGCTGACAAGGGGCCTTCAATTACCAAGTATTACAGTAATCATCCCTGGAAAATCATCTCTAGGCAATACTTACAGTATAGAGACTTGCTCCAGCAAAAATAATAATTGTTAGTTGTCCATCATATTGAAAGGTAGTGCAGTAGTGCTGGACCCAAGATCCCTCTATCAGGGCAACTTACAAGTGCAGGCTACCTACTGTTGCAATTCTGACTACTTGATAGCAGAAAACATAAATCCTAACTCTCAAGTGTTACAGAAAATATTGATGCAATTGAACCAGAAAGGAGAGAAGAGAGAGACCCTAATTATTATCCCCGGGAAGTGCTGGTAACTAGAAATCATTACTTTTTCGTGACCATATGCATCATTTTCATCGTAGGTAAAAATGCTAGCCAAGGTCAATTTTCACATCACGGCATCTTGAGTTTGTCAACCTTGCCTGCAACTTAGAAAACTGGCCTCTTTTCATGATATGCAGGTTTTTGAAAGAGTAAAATAGGAGAATTGGGATGAAGGCATGTTTAGACCTCACATTCTCCTAAGAGCCAGGTGTCCAGGGACAGAAGAAATCCTAGTTTTCTTTTATGGCTATTAGTGCTACTGTAATCAGTTTCACTTTTCAGTAGACTTGTCATTCCATCTATAGTGGTTTCTGTTGGGTTGAATTTAGTTTCCTAAGACAGACCTACTTTTTTATTGCAGGGTGTTTATGACATTGGGATCCCTAAGAGGCAGACTGGACTGAGTTCCTAGCTTCTGGGAATAATTGCCAAAGCCACACCACAGAAATGAACCACCAAGGAGCTACTGTTACTGAGTCCGAGCTCACTCTGCTTGCCACATGACAGGCCAATGAAATGGAGACGAGGTGTGGAGGCAAGGAATACGACTATTCGGAAAGCTGGCAGACAGAGAGGATGGGAGAATGGTGTCTCTGAGAAACCATCTTCTCGGGGTCTGGATGCCAGTTTCTTTTACAGAATCAGAGAGGGAGAGGCTGTGAGGTAGTAAAGCGAAAAGGCAGAATAGAGAGAGAGAGGCAGTGGGGAGATAAGATAAAAGGGCCATCAATCTTGCAAAACATCTCCTGGAATGACCAGCCTTGGTGAAGAGATGTGTTCATTTCTTCTTTTCTGCAGCCATTCACAGGTGAGCAGGGTCAGGCTGTCTGCCTGTGAGCTGAACAGAGGCACATTCAGGCAGAGGGGCAGGGCTCCCTGAGGCAGGCCATCATGTATGATTATAATAACAAAAACAGCGAAAGGCAAAGGTTAAAGTCAAAGAAACAGATTGAACATGGAGCCCACTTTAGCTCTTCCCTGTTACACTACCAGCCTGTCCCAGTCAGAGGCCTGTTGAGTTAGCAGGCCACCCACCAAACCACCAGCATCAGCTTGGCCTGCCAGGGCAAGGCTGTACCAGCCACAGAAGGAGCCCCACGCCCTGCCTCTCTCCCCATATGATCCGGTTCCAAATCCAAAAGTGCATGCGTGCATCTGATCGGAGAAACACACATCACACCCAGAAATCCTCACTTCAAGGCCATCTGGAAATGCAGTTCTTAGCTGCTCCAAAAAGGAGAGAACACATACCAAGCCCACCAGCCCACATCATGTAGCATTTAGGAACATTATCAACAGAAACAGGGACATGACCATTTTATCACCTCAAGCCAACACTGTACTTTTAAATGTTAAGTCAACTCTATACACAACCTTTGCTGACGTTGAGATTTCCATGAATTGAAACAGTGGTTCTCTGCCTTCATACTGCATGAGATTCATGAAGACAACTGAAAAAACACACAGGGCTGGGTCCCAACTCCCAGAGATCCCAGAGATTCTGATCCCCTCAGACTCGGCGGCCCAGAGCATCCCTGGATAATTCTCATACGCGGCCAGAGGTGAGGAACCCCGGGTTAGAAGGAACTGTGGTTACCCACTATCTGCTGTCTTATGAAAACCACAGAATTTCACAGAATGTAGAAGATTCTCATCAAGCCAAGGACCAAATGGAAAATAGAGATGACACACCAATACGGAGATTCAAAAACATGCTGCAAACCCTCCTACAGCACACACGCATCATGAGAAACAAGAAGGTGCAGACAAAGAGTTGCACTGAAAGAATCTGGGGGACAGTTGGAATAGTAAAACCTTATGCATAAAAAAGATGAAAATGCAGCATTCTGATGCCAAGTCAACTACTGAAAATTTAAAACAGCTTATTGAAACTTTAAGAGTGAATTCAACAAAACAAAATAAACAATGAAAAACAGGCAAAAGACAACCGGTAACAACTTGCATTACAATGTGATGGGCCCCACAAAACTGTCTGGGGGTAAATGTCCAAGAAATTAACATTCGGTAGGACTCCCGGGGATTGAGACCATGCTTTTGTCTTTTTTGCACATAAAACGTCTCAAAAATCAAGGTTATCCCTGGGTTCCTAGAAAACAAATAAGATGACAACACTTTGCTTTCCTGGCTCTGTTTATGGAAAGAGGCTCTACACCAGGGTATCATTCCACTTCTTTCTCAAGGACAAACCCTGGCTACTCAATGTGTAGTCCACGGACCAGCACCTCTTAGAACTGGTTGAAAAGAACACTAACTATCACGCCTGCTCCAGACCTCATGAAATCAGAATCTGCCTTTGAACACAATCTCCAGGTGATTCATACGTACATGATAGTCTCAGAAGCGTGGAAAAAAATGTCCTGTATTTCCTCCCATGTTAGGCTACAAATGTTTATGCTTCTATTTTAAAGTGTCACATTCTATTTTAAATTTTTGGAAAATACGAAAAAGTAAGCCAATCATCTCTCTCTTAAAACAGAATGTGTTGATAGACTTTTTTTCCTTCAAAGTGGTGATGGATTTTATTTTATTTTATTTTTAAAAATATGTTTTTATTTGGCTGCAGTGGGTCTTAGTTGTGGCACATGAGATATACCTTGTGGCGTGTGGGATCTTTAGGTGAGGCATAGGGGCTCTTAGCTGTGGCACGTCGGATCTAATTCCCTGACCAGGGATTGAACCTGGGCCCCCCTGCATTGGGAGCGGAAAGTCTTAACCACCAGGGAAACCGGATAGACCCTTATAGTCTGAAACCATTCCATTCATCTCAAATTGTCTATTACATGCATACATCCTCTGAAACTAGAGTTTTGTCCCTCTCTGAATCCCAATGAGCATTTTAAATGGTTAAAGTTCTTCTTAAGTTTATTGGATTATAGATTTACTAGGACATTTGGAGAAAAATAGTTTTGTATCTTGGTTATTCCCAACGACCTGAAAATAAACGGTTTATTCATTTACTTCCCGCCCACCACGCTGGCTCAGTAATTGATCTCTGACTGTCTGGCTGGTTTTTAAAAGAACAGGACTGCAATTTCCCTCTTCTTTAAATATGCAGCAAGAATTAGTCAGAAACACAAATCAAATTTCCCATGCATTGGCGGGAGAGGGCAAGATTAACTTCTAAAAATGCCTCTCTGTCTTATTTTCAGGTTTAATAATTTAGAGCTTGAATTGTTTGCTCAGAAGGCAAACAATATATTCCGTTGCATATTTTATGACTGTGTATTACAGAGAGCAGCGGGCCACTGATGCATACTCAACATTCTCCTGGGAGAGAGAAGGTCTATTAGGGGAGAAGAAGAAGAGGCTGGGATCAACCCTGACACGCTGGTGCAGAAGCTCAGAGAGGATCAGCGCATCAGAGTTTTAGAAGCTCTTAATTAATTTCCACCCCAGAAAGGCCACTCTGTGCTGTACGCAGTTCCCAGGCTGTCCCTCGAAGCTGCATCTCTGATGCTCCCTCTACAAACTGGTCAATTAGCACAATACTTCCCTGGCAATTCACTGTGGCTCAGTTCTGGTAACCAACTGGTTTATGGGATGCACACAGCCCTAATCCCCTGTTAAGTCAGGATATCTGACACACAAAATGGAATGTGCTTCTACCCAATTATGGAAACAGTAAAAATAGCATAGAGTGTCTGTTTCTTAGGGCTGGAGACACTATTACCAATACCAACATTAGTATTAACCCTGACCCTAAACCCAACACTAATACTAATACTAATACAAATACTAATACCTATTCTGATACTAACACTAACACAAATACTTACACTAACCATAACACTGATATAAACTAATGCTAACCCTAACACTAATACAGTACTATCCCTGACCCTAACCCCCAACACTGATACTAATGCCAGTGTTAATGCTAATACTATACTATGTTCACACCAATGTGAATATTAATACCATGCTAATACTGAAACAAATGATATTCTATAAATAAAATATTAAGAGTTAACATAGAGCATTTACTATTTGCTCTAAACTATTTTAAGTATTGACTCATTTGATTCCTAAAAACCTCTCTGAAGTAGAGATATTCCCAATTCCAGGAACAGATGAAGAAACTGAAGCAGAGAGTGGCTAGCTTACTTGTCCAAGGTCAAATGTCGATGAAGAGAGAAGATTCGAAGACAGGCAATCTGATGACACAGTGAGGCTTGTTATTCCCCACCTACCTGGGGAAATTTCAGGTGTTAACCCCACCAAAGGGTTTCTACGAAATGCCATATAAAGACCATTGCTAACACTGAGTATCAGGACCTCCTTCTACAGTATCAGGACCACACCTCCCAGCATCCAAACCTTGCCACCAGCCGTGATGCCGGAGGACCAGTTGGAGAGGAAAATGATTGTGTGACAGGGATTATCACTGTTGCGGATGCTCGGATGTTCCTGTACTTTCTAATAATAACAAACTTTTCTAGAGTACAGTCTACACCAGAGGCTAGCAAACTATAGCCTGGGGCAAATCAAGCCTCTCTCTGCTTTTGTACGTAAAGTTCTATTGGAACACAGCACAGCCACCTGTTTACAGATTATCCATGGGTCTTCAGCATCACAATGGCAGGGATGAGTACTTGCGCTGTCAAAGCAGAGATATTTACTCTCCAACCATTTTCTGGTCTATGATTACCACCCGAACATCCTTACCCCTTCACCTCCGCCTGCCCCCATGACAATCTGGAGTCCACGCCACTGACCAGAAACAGATTTCCAGTACTTCTGGAGTTTCTAGAAAGCTGCAGATAAAAGGCACAAATGATTCAACTCAAAGTGGCCTCAACCACAAAGAAAGCATGAAGCGCTTTGTGTAACTAACAAGTTCAGACTGACTCTGGCCTTAGATGTGGAAGGAGCCGGAGATACCTGATGTCCTCCGGTCTCTGCGAGGTTGAGCCCTGGGTCAGGGCAGTGAGAACCGAGGTGTTCTCACTGGCAGAGTGGGTACAGATGCCGGGAGATAACCGATACCATTGTCCATTTTCACATTCAATTTGCTGATTTCAAAGGACTGTCCTTGGCTCTCATGCTTCTTCTTGATGGTGACTCTGTGATCGCCAGTCCTCATGAGCTTGTCACCTGACCTTACCAGGGTCAACCCTTTCTATCTCAGCGTATCTTATCGAGAGCAGAGCACATTGATTGAGGATATGGCCTCAGGGACCAGGCTGCGTTCTTAATCCCAGCTCCACACTTTGGGTGGGGTGTTGGGAAAGTTACTTAAATTCTCCTCATCTTAATTTATTTTTAAAATGTAGGTCTTAATATTACCTGTCTCACAGGATTTGTGTGAATCTTAATTTAATACTTGCTACTACACATACACATGCTCACATATTACACCTACTAGCATGCAGTAGATTCTGTATATCTCTTAATCATTATATCCGCTGGTTAATAGGATCATTATTCTTTCCATGGCTACCTTTCTCCCCTTAACCTAAGAAAGTTAACCTAAGAAATCCCAAGCTTCTACCGTTAGCATGCTTCTTGTAATTTCACTATATTCCTTAATTGAGCTCACTTCTACCTGAATATCGACACAATAGTGACATAATAATAAGATTATTAGCAGATGATTTGGTGTGCTTGCAATACACCTGTTCTAAACATTTTGAATGTATTACTGAATCTGTTGACAAAGCCCTCCCCTCAAAGGATACTGATAGGTCAGTGGTTCTCTAAATGAGATCCCCAGGTCAGCTGCATAAGTATCACCAGGAACTTGTTAGAAATACAAGTTCTTGGTCCCCCAATTACGTATACCAAATCAGAAACTCTGGGTAGGGCTCACAGTCTTCGATGTAACAATGCCCCCCTCCCAATTTTCACCCTTTATGTGAATTTGATGCACATAAAATTTGAGGACCATTGTGATGTGATAACCCCATTTGAGAATATCTGCACTACACCAAATGTGACAAATTCAAATGCCTATAAGGATCAGACAGGTAATTCAAGTCAGTAGGCTGAACCGGTGATAGAAAAAAATAATTAAGACAATATGGATGGTAAATGACTCATGATACCCCCCCACCCCCTGCCTTCATGCTGAAATAAGCATCAGAGGAAGGGATGTGGCTACCTGGAGGTGAGTCCCACCTGAAGCAGGCAACCTGTATTCATCTCCAATCTATGTTATAGATGTTTTTGATTTTTTAAGATGCTAGCTGCCCAGATTTTCAGGTGAAAGCCCTTGATTTTTCAAACAAGGCATGTAATTAATTTTAATTTAAATACGATTCAAAACCACATCCCATGGTAGCAAAGTAAATGTCCAGTCAAAATGTGAATGGATAAAGATGTGGTACATATATACAATAGAATTTTACTCAGCTATGAAAAAGAATGACATAATGCCATTTGCAGCAACATGGATGGACCTAGAGATTATCATACTAAGTGAAGTAAATCAGACAGAGAAAGGCAAATATCACATGATATCACTTATATGTGGAATCTAAAACATGATACAAATGAACTTATTTACAAAATAGAAACAGACTCACAGACAGAGAAAACAAACTTACAGTTACCAAAGGGGAAAGGGGGGTGGGAGGGATAAATTAGGAGTTTGGGATTAGCAGATGCACATTACTATATATAAAATAGATTACCAACAAGGACCTACTGTAGAGCACAGGGAACTATATTCAAAACCCTGTAATAAATCATAATGGAAAAAAGTATACACACACATATATATGTGTGTGTGTATATATATATGCTTGAATCACTTTGCTTACACCAAAAACTAACGCAACATTGTAAATCAACTCTACTTCAATTAAAACTGCAGTCCTATGGGATAACAGAAGAGTTATCTGTGGGACAGACTCAGCCCATGGCCGTGAGTTTCTGATTTCTGATCTAGACAGTGAAAGTTCCTGGAAGGAAGGGCTGTGTCATATGGACCATCTTTGCCCAGGATGTGTGGCTGCAAAGGCACAGAACGGTGTCCACTGAATAAACGAGTGATTGAATGAATGAACAAACGTGGGCACTCTGCAGCTCTGTGTTAAAAATGTCAATCAACCCCACTGTGCCCATTTGTTTAACTCATCAAAATTTAGATGCAATGACTTCTGGGAGATTTTTCCCGTCTCTTTCCAGGAGAACAGAGGTTGTGTCTGAGAAGTGGCTGAGGGTATGTTTACGGGGTTTGCTGAAGACATACTTAAACTTCTTCCATTTGGAGGGCACGGTGCCAGATTGCAGCCTTCTTGTTCTCTTTCTGAGGGGAGCAAAGTTCACATAATTGCTGTAGGCTGCTTCTCAGAAACTTGGCTACGTTGAAAACTACTCTTTTTCACCTACCCTGAAAAACTTTTCAAAAGCCCCTCTGGAAAAGTCTTGAGTGGCTGGTCTCTCGTGAAGATAAATAGACTCCAGCTGGCTTGAACAGCTCAGCCAGCAGCTCATGGCCATCTGAAGTGGTTTCCCTCTTGCAGGTAACATCCGTCACTGAAAAGTGCCCATCACAACCCACACTGATGCACGTACACAGAAGGAGCAGAGCAACGCCCTCCAAATACCAACCACCATCGGGCTTTTCCTGGGAAACATAAGTATCACCCCGAACTTAATCACTGATCTGTCAGTCTTCTCCAAAGAGACATCCACCTCACAACCAAACAGAAATATTTTACTCGACAGGCCCATCATTTAAAATTAATATGGAAATAAGCAACAAAGCATTTCATCATCACTGCTTCCTCGTTAACAAGGCAGAATTACAAATTGAATTAAACGGCTTCCATCTCAAAGCGGTTTTGTGGCACGTTTTTCAGCAACAAGCCGAGAATGCTTAAACCATTGATCAAACTCTGCCATCTTAGAACGATGAGCGGGGAAAAAATAAAACTGGCCTCTGAGCTGAGACTTGTGGCTATTTCTGTCAATTACGGTTTCTGCTGAGAAACATGAAGAGATTTTATCCTAGCAGGCTGCTGCTTCTCTCAATACGCTTTTGCAAGAACTGGGACTACAAACCCTGAACATGAAAAGAGGTCATTACGATTGCCTGCTAGGCTAAAATACTACCCAGAAACTCAAGGACTGGACCCAATTGGTCCATAAAATTATTGAGATCAGTTGGCTTAGAAATGACAGTAAGTATTTTTCTCACTAATCACTAACTAACGAAACAGCTAGATCTCCCAGGACCCGCGTTATTTCTTGGAAACGTTTGCAGGCTGTTCTGGGAGTGATAAAAGACTCCCAAATTTGGGCCATCCTGCAGTTGGGGGAAGTCAGAAATGGGTATCCTGGGGGGGAAAGGAGTTTAGAAGCAGAGGCACAGCAGTGCAGCATCTGATGACATTCTGGGCTTGGTGGCTCTGATGTGCTAAACTGTGCACATAAGATGCCCTAAAACATACTCAGGGACATGTCACATCACACCTGCTGGATACGCAACAACATTGACAACACCACATATTATATTATTCCATCTGGAAATGTCCAGAAAAGCAAATCTCTAGACAGAAAGTAAGTGCGTAGTTGCCTGGGGCTGATGGTGGTAAGAGAGATTGAACCTCAAAGGCTCACCGTGATCTTTTGGGGGTGATGGAGGTGTTTTAAAATTGGATTGTGGTGATGGTTACACAACTCTGTAAGTATGCCAAAAGTCACCGAATTTACACACAAAACAGGGGAACTTCATGAAATGTAAATTGTACATCTATAAAGTTCTTCAAAAGCCATGACTTTGGGGACTCTGTCATCCATCCATTGTGCTCTATACAAGCACCCCTCTAAGGGTATGAGCACCCAAAATCTCTACCACCAAGTAGAATGGGAGACTTAAAATAGAAATATCAGAGGTGCCATTTTTTACCCATTAGGTGGGTGCCAACTGTGATGTCTGACAGTAAGAGGGGAGAGAGAGTGAGGAAATGGTACCTAGTATAAGGCTGGTGGGGTGGTGAGTTGCTAAGGCCACTTTGGAGAGGAATTTGGCTGTACTTGGTAAAATAGAACACATTCATAATCCATAAGTGCAATGTGCTTATTGGGCATCCACATTTTCCCTTTCCTACTAACTGAAAGAAGGACTAGATGCTGGGCCATTTGTGTCCATGTGGATGAGGACACCATCCTAGAAAACAAGACAATAGAAGGAGCTTGGGTCTTGAAAGACAGTGTAGAATGGACCTGCCTTCCTTATCCAGGTAGCTCGGCAGCTTGGATTGCTGGAGGAGAGATGAATAAATATTTTATCCTGTTCACATTGCTAGTGATTCTTTCCTAAAGCACCTAAACTCAACACCCTACATAAGGTCATATTTAAAGATGATGTTATATCTGAACATTTTTATTTCTTAACAAATTGAAGAGCAAATATGATTCAACCATATTGTTCATTTTTATGGAGGTAAGATATGTCTACATACTTATTTCTACGTCTGTGTTAGTTTTTGTGCTTTCCTGAAACATTTAAATTGATCCAGGAATGTCCTGGAGAAACAGTATATGTAGTACCTGAAAATCACAAAAGATGAGAGGAGAGTGGATTGGGGAAACTTGTAACCCAGGAGTTACAAGGGAGGCCCAGAATGCAGACTAGGTGGAAAGGCCAAGTTCAGGGTTGGTGGGAACAAACACATAAGACCAAATCTCCACAATTATTACCCAGATGAGACAGGAGGGGACCTGGGACTCTTTGCTGCAGTGCTTGCACCTGGACAAACGTCTCCTCGAGCAACAAAATGCAAAGAAACTATATGGGGCTGAAAATAACTGCATGCATGTGCAGTTGGGGCAAACTATGGACAAGAAGACACAAAAAGACCAAAACAAACAAACCAACTGCCACTTCTGAAGAGCTGTGAGCAGAAACAGGGTGATGGGAGCGAAAGCAGAGTTCTGTGTATGCTCCCTGCCCTCAACACCACCAAAGGGGTGGGCAGACCACCTAAGCCACCCCTCCCACCTGACCCCTGGACGCCCCCCTTACCCTCACCCCATATAAGGAACCAGCTTGCCCCCCATCAGGGAGTGAGCAAGGGAACCTGTTACTTGTTCTCGAATTTCTATTCTGGCCTTTTATCAATTTCTATTGATTAAGGAAGGCCAAGAACCCAGGTTGGTATCATAGATGAGGCACATGAAAGAGTCCTTTCAATCTGAATTTGTAACCAATGCTGGGAACTCTAGTCTTCCAATGGGTTAACAAGGTCCACAGCCCTCTTTATATACAGAGTCACTTGGGCTACTTTGGCAGTGAAATTGACTCATTCTGCAGCTCCAAGATCCAATAAGCAAACCTCAGGGTCCAATCCACTCAACACCGATGTTTTCAAATCAGTATGGTGGAAAGGGAGTTGTGTAATTTGCACTTTATGGAAGAAAAATTCTTGGGGAAAATATATAATCTTGATGCCAAGTTACATATATAATATTTTTCGCATTAACTCTCAGTTGTTCCATTTGAGTGGGAAAACTACCAAGATTTTTGTGGGAAAAGTGTGAATCATAGCATGTTGGTCATTTAGAAATTATTCAATGAAGGAAAAACATAATTTATTACAATCTGACTTCCAAAACATGAACAAAGTTCAGCACACGTGCGAAGTCCTCTTAGGACATTTCTCCATCTATAGACCTGGGGTGAAGCTTCTCCTACTTCCACCACATCCCTGAAGGTTTCACTGAACCCCACTGTCAGTTTAATTTTTCTGCACCGAGTTTGGCCATGATGAGGCTGCATGATTTGGGGCTGCAGAATGAATGCATACCAATCTGACCTGTCACTGTTTGACCACCACCATCTATTTATGGGGAAACTGTGAAAGAGCGAGGGATTCTGCAGAGGTCCTCGAGGGAGTGTTCACATAGAGGTGATGGTTATAGGACCACTAAGATGCCTGTATTATAAGATGTGGTTTACACACACACACCCATTTAACCCTCATCCTGACCATATGAGGAAGGAAGGCTGTTCTCCACTTCACGGATGACAAAGTGGAGGCACGGAGAGGTTAAGCCACCCCTCCGAGGTCACACAAGTAAGAAGCTGGGATTGGAGCCCAGGCTTCTGGCTTGAGTCTGTGTGTCCTTCCCTCCACTCCCCAGCCCCCTCTGTTCTCCTGCCGCCTCATCCTCACTAGATGAGGCACTCTGTAGACACGTGATCATGTTTAAGGTTGTGAACGGACCCGGCGACGTCAGCCTATGGAATGACGCACTTCCTTTTCTCTTGACGAGCCGACTGGCTCTGTGACTGTGGTGCCTGAATCACAGTACCACCAGAAGTGGATGAGAGGAAATGAGTTCACAGTGAAGCCCAGCCACTGAGGCTCCATTTCCATCCATTTTCACAACTCAATGTCCCCAGGGACAGAAAACAAGTACCCCAGGATGCCCGGGGGGAAGTGTGCTTCTTGACTAGTTGGGTTTCCCATGTCTACATTTACCACATACTTTGGGAAATTATTGTTGCTGTTGTTCATCTAGAGAATGACAGAAAAAGATGGGAAACTCTAAGGGGACTATTGACGACCAACTTTTAGTAGATTTCCTAGAAGTGTGCCCCTAAGGCTTCACAAAAAAATATAAAACTCACGTGGTATCTAGAATCCTACTTTCATTTGATCAGCTCCGGTCAATGACATTTTCAGTGGTGACTGAAAGGAAGATGGGCTGTAATAGTCCCTCTGAGGAAATGCCCGGGAGATAGGGGTTAGTGCATATCACATGGGTGAATGAGACTTCCTCACCGGGATACTCACCGGAAATGTTAAATCTCACTAGTCAACATGCCTCAACACTTTAGAGTTCAAGGATGGGACACAGTCCATCCATTTCATTTTTTAATTGATGGGATAGAGAAAGTGTTGTTTTCCCACTGGCCATAAGGCTGAGAGGATGGGCGGGGAGTCTGGTGGGACAGCTGTTGAAGAGCAGAGAGACTGAGGATCTAGTCTTGGGGGTATTTCTTACAGCATCCAGAGTCAGCCTTCTTTCTTTCTATTTTTTCTTTTTTTTTTTTTAGCTCTTTATTGGAGTATAATTGCTTTACACTGTTGTGCCAGTTTCTGCTGTACAACAAAGTGAATCAGCTGTATTTATACATATATCACCACATCCCCTCCCTCCCGTGACTCCTTCCCACACTCCCTATCCCACCTCTCTAAGTCATCACCAAGCATCAAGTTGATCTCCCTGTGTTATGCAGTAGCTTCCCACTAGCTATCTATTTTGCATTTGGTCGTGTGTATATGTCAATGCTACTCTCTCACTTCAGCCCAGCTTCCCCTTCGCCCCCCACCTCGTGTCTGAATGTCCGCTTACATACCCCCAGGAATTCTCCTTTGTTTACTAGTTTGGATTGTGTTTCCAGCCACGGGGTATCAAAGAAGACCCATCCGACAGAATCATTTACCAGGATTGTGGTAGGCTCTTTAAAAGTCCCAACTCAGTGCTAAATACAAATTATTAAAGGACTTGGTTATAAATAAGAAATAGTCTTCATTAGAAGGTCCTTCTAAGCCACCTCAGCACCCAAAGGATAAAGGTCCCCTGGCTTGAGTAATTCTATTGCTTGTTACCAAAGACTTGTCAGGCAAGGCAACTGCTACAGTGAGCCTCAGGGAGATTAGAAGACTCACCTAGAATGCTGAAAAGCCACAAGTGGCTTTAGAAAACGCTCCCAGGCATGTCCCTCTTAGGAGAATCTAGGCACATCCTCTAGAGTACACACATATCTCCCTAAAAAAAGACAGTGTAGCAAGGACTAAATTCGCAAAACAGATGTTCAGAGTCATGGCAAAGCATTTTTCACGTGAAGTGAGTACGCTTAAATAGAAAACTGCATCCATGCATTTTAAATAGATTTCCACCCTTGAAAATTCAGCTCACACTTAACTTTTGAGGAACACATCTGATGTGGAAAGTGCAATGCACCTGTAGCGGGGGAAAAAATCAGACAATAACAAGGACCCCTCCTGAACAATTTGTCAATGTTCATGTATGTGTCCAATTATCATCTTTTGGGCCTCTACCGTATGTCAGGCAAGGTTGCAGCAACTGCAGATACAGAGGAACATAAGAGGGAAAAGGTCCCTGCTTATAGGCATTCTGTTGAGTGACATCGGGTTAGTTGTTTTTTTAATTAAAAACTTTCTACATTTAAATTTTAATTAAAAAATTGTAATTGAAATATAATTAATTTACAAGGTTTTAGTTTCAGATGTACAACAGAGTGGTTCATATATATATATATATATATATATATATAAAATTCTTTCTTTACATTCTCTAAAAAGCATAAATTCATGATGATGCTGTAAAGTGGATGGAGAATAATGAGGACATTAATTAGAAAGGTTGGTCAGGAAAGGCTCTCTGCAGAGGTCACGCTCAAGAAAAGAGCTGGATGAAGTGAGTGAGCCAGACAAGGGATATCAAAGAAAAACGTGTTCCAGGCAGGGGGCAGGGACTGAGCAAAGGCCCTGAGGTTGGCGTGTGCTGGGTGTGCTCAAGGGACCACAAGGATGCAATGAGATCAGAGAGCAAATGTGCCAGAAACTGTACGGCCTTTCTCCTTGATAAAGACTTTGGATTTTATTCTGAGTGACACGGGAAGTCACTTGGAAGTTCTTTAGCAGAGAGGCTATCTGATTTGCATGTTAAAAAGAGCACTCCTTTAAAAAAAAATGTAAAAATGGATGGACTATGAGAATAAAGGTATAACATTCGAATCGTGGGACCGCAATGTGGATGTGAATAACATGAGGACAAGTCTTCTCAGTGTTTATCTTTCCATATCATTTTGATTTTTGAGAAACTTAAATGTTAGTTATTGAGTAAAACCACACACATGAGAATCTCTGTGGCTGCCGGGTGCTGGGTAGGCTGTGGGGCTGCGGGAAGAAGCAAGGAGTGATGTGGGGGGAGGGGAACTGGCAAGTGGACGGATTCAGGGGTTCTTTTGGAGAGCAGACCCAATAGCATTTGCTGATGGATTCGGGGTGGGTCTTGGGTGAAATAAAGAAGTCAAAGATGGCTTCTTCCAAGACCACCATATTTCTTTACGAAGACGAGTCCCTCTCCCCACCCCCACCCTCCCATAGTTCATCACTAGCAGGGATACAGAGTAAGTAGAAGACTTCCTTCAAATCTTAAAAAAGAGGGGAAACAAGAGTTTGTGAAAGATACTGGATAGTTTTCTTTAGTAATTATTTTCTTCTGGAGGGGAAACCTTCAGTTCTCATTTTTAGATAATGGTGCATTAGACAAATGAATTAAAATGCCCAAACTTCCATAAAGCCCAATTTGCTAATTCACTCAGAAAGCCCATAAAAAGAGAAGCATCCTTCTTCATAAATATACACACATTTTCATGATGGTTACACAGAACGAAATTTCAGACTTGTCAAGACTTAAGTACTTGTATTTTAGAGTAAGTCAACTTTAGCTTCACAGCCTATACTTTCTGAAAACAGTGCCTTTTTTTATAGTTTAACTGAAAGTGATTTAGGAACGAAGAAAGTTTTTAAAGCAGACTTCAATATATAGTTTTACAAAATATATGCACGCATACATATTTATAGACAAATATATATACATGCACATACAAGCATGTATATACACACACGTGCACACATGCATACAAATGCTCTGCACCTGTTAATGTATATATGCATGTTTATACATACACAGGTGCACACCATACACACGCACAAAACACCAGGCATGCATATGAACTTTCAGTAATGAGATGGCAGATGCTGGGCTGCCTCATATGCCCACAGGTCATGTGTCCTATAATTAGACTCTCATATGAATAGGACCCTGCACCTCTCTCACTGCCACTATACTCCCGGGAGTAGTGTTCTCAGATATAGACACAGGGTACGTGAGTTCTGTTTCCAGCCTATTAATTTTTCTCCTTGCCTCGTGTCTCTCTTGTGCCTCCAACACACCCTGCATGTTAACGACAGATTGTCTTTTAACAATGTCCTTATTAGATAAAGCAAAGGTCCCCTTGATCCAAGAAAAACTGCTACAAGAAAAGGCAACTTGAAGTGAATTTTCTTAAACCAGGGTCCAACATTTCAAACTCGACAATGAAAAAACAAGTTAAGCCTTGATTAAAACTTAATTTAGGAAGCTAAAGTTATTAAAGCAAGTTTTGCTCCATACCACTTCAGCAAAATTTATGTTCTAATTACAATTATAGACTGATTCTCAGGAAAAACAGAGAATGCAACCCGAGTCATTCTCTAACTAACACAACTTTTACAGAGTGTAAAAATGTTAATTTGTTAAATATAAACCTTTAAAATGAGGGAATGCTCTTGCACTGTTGGAGGGAATGTAAATTGTTACAGCCACTATGGAGAACATGTTCCTCGAAAAACTAAAAATAGAATTACCACATGACCCAACAATCCCATTACTGGGCATATACCCAGAGAAAACCATAATTCAAATAAACACATTCACCCGAATGTTCATTGCAGCACTATTTACAATAGCCAGGGCATGGGAGCAACCTAAATGCCCATCAACAGATGGATGGATAAAGAAGATGTGGCACATATTTACAATGGAATATTACTGAACCGTAAAAAGGAACGAAATTGGAACATTTGTAGAGACATGGACGGACCTAGAGACTGTCAAACAGAGTGAAGTAAGTCAAAAAGAGAAAAACAAATATTGCATATTAATGCATATGTGCGGAATCTAGAAAAATGGTACAGATCAACCGGTTTGCGAGGCAGAAATAGAGGCACAGATGTAGAGAACACACATAGGGACCCCAAGGGTTGGGGTGGGATGAATTGGGAGACTGGGATTGCCATATATACATTACTAATAAGAAAAAAAAATCAAATTGTAAACTTTAAATATATGCAGTTTATTGCATGTCAATTATATCTCAATAAAATCTCTTTTAAAAAATGCAACACTGCACTTTTAACTCTCTTTGCCATTTCTTCACTGTGAGAATCGTGGGATCCTTACAAATGGGAAGTGGCCCTAGCCTTCCATCAGTATCTGACAAGCTCAGAGAAAAAGGCCTAAGGTTTTAATAAGTTTATTAGTAATAAATTTAATAAATTATGTATTTCTTTTATTAGAAATAAATATAAAAATATCTAAACAACCATGGTGGCATGATTTGAAATGTCACCATTAATAGATACTAAATTGGGACTTCCCTGGTGGCACAGTGGTTGAGAATCTGCCTGCCAATACAGGGGACACCAGTTCAATCCCTGTCTGGGAAGATCCCACATGCCATGGAGCAACTAAGCCCATGCGCCACAACTACTGAAGCCCGTGAGCCATGAGCCCATGCTCCACAACAAGGGAAGCCACCGCACTGAGAAGACTATGTACCACAATGAAGAGTAGCCCCCGCTCTTTGCAACTAGAGAAAGCCTGCATGCAGCAAAGAAGACCCAACCAGCCAAAAAAAAAAAAATATGCTAAATTATTAAAACACACACACACACAAAAAACCAAAAAACACACAAGTTCATTTCTGGATTTTAAAGATCTGTGCCATTTGCCGAGACCAGCTCGGCGACTCGAGGTGAGTGACGGGTGCCGCAAGCTTGAAGAAGACACAGACACAGACTGAAGAGAAAAGTGGGACCGGGGGGCTCAAGACCTCTCGGATCAAGAGCCCCGCTGACTCATCCCAGG
Source organism: Hippopotamus amphibius kiboko (assembly GCF_030028045.1). NCBI lineage: Eukaryota > Metazoa > Chordata > Mammalia > Artiodactyla > Hippopotamidae > Hippopotamus > Hippopotamus amphibius. Next base: position 24,761,182 of record NC_080193.1, read on the forward strand.
CTGCTTTTATTGAGTTCGTGGGCTAACATTCTCAGGTTACACTCATAAACAGTCAAAGGCCTCACATGATTGAGGCAATTATCTTTGTTTACTTCCTGGGTCCGAGTTGAGCAGGTGTGGATTTGAGCTGGGGGTGGAGAGCAAAACAGCCCTGGGGGCAGGAGACCTCTCTCAGATATTGGGGGTCTGTGCCCCACCCGTGTTGGCCCCTCTGCGACTGTGCCTGTCTTAGGTTGTTCCTCCCTTGAGGAATCTTACCCGTCTCTGGCTAACCAGTCATCCTCTAGGGCCAAACAGGGTGATATAAGGAAGGCTCTATGCACCACCCCTGTTGGCCCCTTTGCGGCTGTGCCTGTCTTAGGTTGTTCCTCCTCTGAGGAATCTTACCCGTCTTTGGCTAACCAGCCATCCCTCAGGACCAAACAGGGTGATATTAGTCTCCACGCCCTGCACCCTCAGCTCCTCCACTGCTCAAGAATCCCATCGCTCGGCCCACATCAAAAAGGTTCCCGAATGTCTTCCCACAGCCATTGACCTATCTTTTTCAGAGAAACCTTTCCTGGCAGCCCAACCTAATGTAGCATCCTCCTCACCCCCGGCCATTATCCCTCACAACACACTGTTTTATTTTTACCATCACTCTTAACTATAAGCATTTTCTCTCTGTCTCCACACATTAGAACACAGGGGATCTTGCCTTTCCTGCTTATCTTCTGTCTCTGAAATGATATATACTCACTGAATATGAACTTTTTCCATTCTTATATCAGCACCACGTAGTTATAAGCATGTAGCTTTATAATTTATTTGTAGGATGTGTCTTCCTTTGTTACTTCTCTTTTATGAAATCTTTTGGCTCTAAAGAGCATTTGTTCTTCTAGATGAATTTGAGAATTATTTTGTTATTTTTCTGAACACCCTGTTAGAATTTTAATGAGCATAATACTGAATTTACAAATTAATTTTCTGTGAATCTACCATTTCTTGGCATCAGCTATTTTTTTTTTTATCATCTAGGAATATGGAATGCTATTTCAATTACTTAAGTCTTGTTTCTTACCCCTTAGTTGAGTTTGGGAATTTTTTCCATATTGTTCCCAAACAATTGATCTTGAGTTTATTCTTGAGTACTTTACATTTTTACACAAGGCCACTTAATACCATTGAGAGGTGTTCAGAGGAAAAATAACAAAATATGCTCTGGGTCAGTGGCTCCAGAATTTTTTGGGTCATGAATTTCTTTGAGAATATGATGAAGTTTAATGACATTCATGAACTCTCTGTACATGTGAAATGTATGTATGTCTGCGTGTCTGAGTTTCATGGGTTCCATGGAAACCTCCTGTAATGACTTTTTAAGTAAGGCACTGATACACATTCAGAGAGAAATCCTCTTTTATTTAAAAAGATCATTATGTCTGTATGTCTGTACTCCAACTTATGTCTTTCTTGGGAAAACAGAACAAGTGAGGAATAGAGGTAAATTCAGGTAGAAAGTCTGTCTGTCTGACACACACACACACACCTACACCTGTGTGCACACAAGTTCAGAAAAGGACAAGCAAAGCAATACGAACATTTTACTGGATCCTCTTGCAGAAAACAAACATTTTCTGTATATTTAATCATTTCTGTTCCAGCCACAAAAACACCATGGGAGAAAACTTTTCATCCTGTAGATGCTGAGAACCTGGTGGGTGAATCACTTGTAGGAATTGTGAATGAATGCGTCTAGCAGTTTGGGAAGTTGTATTGTCAGCAGCGTTCTGAATCTCCCCTGTATTGTTCTAACTTCCGTAAAATAAACAGAAGCATTTCCTTACATATGGAGTGTAAAATCCCTGGGTGCAGTATAAATAGTAAATACACATATTTGAACACTATTTTATTTCATATTTATGTGCTACAGAACTCTGACTGTGGCGCTTAATCATGCATATAAAATAGTAAATATCATTCACTCAATTTGATACACACACAGAAACACAACCCAAATGCATGAATGGCGCAGAAAGTTGGGTATGTTTGTAAATGTATAGGCAAAAAACTAGAGGGTTGTAAAATCTGTTAACCTTGGTAAAAAAAAAAAGCTGATGTGCTTTTAGAATAAACCTTTGTTTTTTATACCTTTTATGTTAAAATGCTTTTATAATGAACATTCAAATAATAAAAATCATAATCAAAATAAGCAATAAAGCTATTTGCACTTACTGAGAAAAAGGCAAACTACCCCAATAAAATACAAAAAATTCCTTTGAATGATGAATTCTAGAAAAGAAATCTATATATAATGAGATCGTTGGTCAACATCACATGAATAGAGTCAGATAAAACAGCATCACTATTGGTTTCTGAGAATACAGCCCTTAATTTAAGGAGATTACCCACTACCCATGCACAAGCAGACTCATCAGTTGTGTGTACTGTGCTTCTGGGTGCTGTGACTTCTTGAAAAATTCTAGGGCTCTCATCCTGGAAATTGATTGACAACCATAAAGGAGGCCCAGCAGTTCAAACCCAAGTCCAGTCTGAGTGAAACTGAATTTGGAAAGCACTGATGCTTGTGTGGCTGCTTTAAAAAATCACACTTTCGGGCTTCCCTGGTGGTTATAAGAATCTGCCTGCCAATGCAGGGGACACGGGTTTGATCCTTGGTCGGGGAAGATCCCACATGCCATGGAGCAACTAAGTCCAGGCACCACAACTACTGAGCCTGTGCTCTAGAACCTGGGATCCACAACTACTGGGCTTGAATGCCGCAACTACTGAGCCCATGTGCTGCAACTACTGAAGTCCATGTGCCTAGAGCCTGTGCTCCGCAACAAGAGAAGCCACCAAAATGAGAAGTCCCTGCACTGCAACAAAGAGTAGCCCCCGCTCGCCACAACTAGAGAAAGCCTGCAGACAGCAACAAAGATCCAACGTGAGCCAATTAATTAATTAATTAATTAATCTTAAAAAATCACCCTTTCATGCACTCAGATACCTCATCAGAAATACTGGTCCTCATAATAAAGATGCTGGTGAATGTGTTGGGATTAAACGGAAGATGTCTTGACATTTCCCAAGGACAGACTGTTCCTTTACAGGGATTTGATGTCCACTTGGTCACCTGGTTGGATCACCTGTCATGCTTGTTTCCAGACAGGGATACTGAGGTGAGGAGCGTCTATGTAACTCACCCCAAATACAAACTGGCTCTCTCATTTTCCCAATAAGAATATTTCTTTGAGTTATTTTTCACCCAATTGGACATATCTAAACTTATATCTGTATCTATATCCATATGATATATATAAGCTTTTAGGGATATAAATGAACTCAAATATGCAAACAATTATACAAACATCTTTAAAATTATACAATATATACAGTGATATACTGATTTAGAAATGTTTATTTTTTTCTCATGCCGAAATTTTACAATGTTGTGCAAACTCTCCACGTGCCTCTTCAACATAGCTATCTTTGTCACAGACATAACTTTTTAGTGATTTTTACACATTATCCTCCATTTCAAGTTAGTATAAAATCTTGGCTATATTCCCTATGCTTTTACAGTATATCCGTATAGCTCATTTATTTCATTCACAGTGGGTTGGACCTCTTAATCTCTTATCCTTATCATTCTCCTTCCCCTTCCCTCTCCCCACCGGTAAGCACTAGTTTGTTCTCTATAAATCTGCTTTTGTTTTGTTATATTCATTCCTTTGTTTCATTTTACAGATTCCACATATAAGTGATACTTTGTCTTACTCTGTCTGACTTATTTCACTTAGCATAATACCCTCCAGGTCCATGAATGTTGTGGCAAATAGCAACACTTCATTCTTTTTTATGGCCATGTAGTATTCCATTGTATGTATATAGAATGTACATACCATATTATGTATATAATGTATGTACCATACACCATCTCTCCCAGATGCCATTTTTCAATCACAGTTTTTCAGAGCACATGGTTTTCATCCCATGGAGGTTGTTTGAGGATATGTGTAACCACTTACGATATTAACACTGTAAATTTTACTCCAAGTGGTCAGAGGTCATTCACATAATATTTGCACAGTTGATTTTCTCATTTACTCTGTAGGTGTGTGGTCATGAGCGTTAAAAAACTAACTGCTTACTTTATTGCTTTTTAGACTAAATCTTGTAAGTCATGTTTGCAATCATGGTCATTTCCTCAAGAATGATACTTTGTTAAATTTCATCCCTCCCCCATCCCTCTTATTTTGTTTAAAATCTGTCTTGTTAAGCTCTGTAAACTTCTAAAGCTAGCAATGGTTGAGTGAGGTTTAGCAGATGTGCCTTCCCCAAGTGGTTATTAGCAAGTAAACAACAGGGTTTCAGATGCTCCCCACTTTCTAGAAATCTCACTGTCATTGCACTGAGCATTATTTATTTTGACAATCTTTGTTTTCACCAGCACACAAGGCTACAGTGTTTTTCCCATAAGCAATTATATTTAGCACAACATAATTCTTGATTTTTACCTTTCCTGCTGTCTCATAGTTATATGCTTTAAAAATATCACTTTGCTATGTGTTCCAAATCAAACGTTGTCATGTAAGAAATCTCTTAAGAATGTCAATATAAGAAACCTCCCTCTTTTCTGAAGGCTGATTTTCCTCGGAAAACTCACCATACATTTGTTCATGTAAATGTCAGACACCTGAATTAACCCTAGACTTTTGACTCCAAAGTGCATGCTTTCCTAATCACACAGCCAGTAGCCCCATGGGACTATCCGGCACTCGAAATGTGGCCAGTGTAACTGAAAGACAGAATTTTAAGTTTTATTTCATTTAAATTAAATAGCCACAGGCGGCCAGTGATGTCCATACTGGACAGTATATTATCAGTTCACTTCATATAACAATAGTGAGAAGCAAGAAAACGAAGACCATATGGATTTAAAAATACGTGGTTTACTACTGGGCATATTCCCTGAAAAAACCATAATTCAAAAAGATACATGTACCACAATGTTCACTGCAGCACTATTTACAATAGCCAGGACATGGAAACAACCTAAATGTCCATCAACAGATGGATGGATAAAGAGGATGTGGCACATATATACAATGGAATATTACTCAGGAATGAAAGGGATGAAATGAAAGGAATGAAATTGGGTCATTTGTAGAGATGCAGATAGACCTAGAGTCTGTCATACAGAGCGAAGTAAGTCAGAAAGAGAAAAGCAAATACCGTATGCTTGGAATATATTTGGAATCTAGAAAAATGGTACTGAGGAACCTAGTGGCAGGGCAGAAATAGACATACAGACGTAGAGAATGGACTTGAGGACATGGGGTGGGGAAGGGGAGGCTGGGACATAGTGAGAGAGCAGCATTGACATATACACACTACCAAATGTAAAATAGATAGCTAGTGGGAAGCCACTCCAGAGCACAGGGAGATCAGCTCAATACTTGGTGATGACCTAGAGGGGTGGGATAGGGAGGGTGCAAGGGAGGCTCAAGAGGGAGGAGATATGGGGATATATGTATACATACAGCTGATTCACTTTGTTGTGCAGCAGAAACTACCACAACATTGTAAAGCAATTACACTCCAATAAAAATGTAAAAAAAAAAAAAAAATCTGAGTTATTTATACTGCTCCTGATACTGGTCCCAAAAATGCCATGGGTTGAACAATGCTGGTGCCTCGTGTGCCCTCAAACAAGCAGGCTCACATGTTCTTTTATTTACCTCCCAAGGCCTTCTTCATATGTCCTTACCCTTTCTTTTTTCATGCTCTCCAAACCCTCTCCTAATTCCTCTTCACAGGTGGAGCTCACAAAACAGGTATCATCATCATGAATTACTGTTGATGTCATTTGGATAGGATTCTACCATTTGTGATGTAATTACAGGAGCAGGGGCCAATAATTGAGTATATTCCAGTGGTACCCGAGCAGTTCAAATGTAGGCAACCTCCACGTCCAGTGGTGAAACCCCACACAGCTTTTACTATTACAAACAAGCTTGAGAGAAACAGTCTTGTGCGTATCCATCTTTTCCTATATTTGGGAGGGTACATTGGAGAGAGATCTCTTGACATGGAATTGGTGGCTGAAGAGCACATGCCTGTATAATCACTGGGATATTGTCAAATTCTCTGTCTTAGGGCTTGAGCCACTTTTGATTCATAAGAAACGTAAGAGGGTGCTCACTTTCTCACAGCTACGCCAATAGAGGATGCTGTGAAAGTTTTGGTCTTTTATTAATTTGGGGGGTGAGCCATGGAATCTGACAATACTTTTAATTTGCATTTCTCTTTTTATGAGCAAGATTGAGCATAGTTTAACATGTTTAAGGGTGATGTGTTTTTACTTTCTGCAAATTGTTTATATTTCTGACCAGTTTTCTTTAGGGTGGGCCATTGATCTTTTTTCTTCTCTGGTTTTAAAAATTCCTTACAGGGATATGGTCAGGTCTGTCTTACAAGTAGATATTTTGTAAAGCTTGTTATTTTCACCTTCTTATGAATTTTTCCTTGTTTATGTCATCTTATTTACCTTTTTCTTTCTGAATTTTATGTCCTAGAAGAGTTTTTTTTCCTCAGTTTCAGATTGTGGAACAATTCATACATATTATCTACTAATACTTGTAATTATGGTTTCAATTTGTTTTGTTTTTACATTTAAATCTCTGATTCATTTGTGATTCATCCGGGAATGATACGTGCAGAGCAGATCCAATTATGTCATTTTCATGTGGCGTATCCAGCTGTTCTCATACTTATTAAAAACTCGGTCTTTTCTCCACTGATTTGTGATGCTATTTTCTCTCTCTCTCTTTCTTTTTTTAAATACATTTATTTATTTACTTATTTATTGGCTGCATTGGGTCTTCATTGCTGTGCTCAACTTTCTCTAGTTGCGGAGAGTGGGGGCTACTCTTCACTGAGGTGCACAGGCTTCTCATTGCAGTGGCTTCTCGTGTTGCAGAGCATGTGATTTAGGTGTGCGGTCTTCAGCAGTTGTGGCAGAAGGGCTCAGTAGTTGTGGTGCATGGGCTTACTTGCTCCATGGCATGTGGGATCTCTTCCTGGACCAGGGATCGAACCCATGTCCCCTGCACTGGCAGGTGGATTCTTAATCACTGTGCCATGTGGGATGTCCTGCTACTTTCTCTTATAATAAATTTCAGTATGATAGAGTTTTTTTTTTTTTTTTAATTTTCTACTATGTTCTATAGATTTATCTCGCTACCCATGTAACAATACTGCAAGGGCGAATACTATGATCCTGCTTTAATTATAGAAGATCTATGATATGTTTTAAGATATGCTAGGTATACTAAAACTTGTTCTTCTTGTTCAAGATATTCTTGAATCTTCTTGTTTGTTTATTCTCATAAATGAATTTTTAAAGCAACTTGTGTAGTTCCAGAAAAAAAATATGATGGTAATTTTATGGGAAATGCATTGAATTTATTCATTAGTTTAAGGAAAACTGACATCTTCATGATATAAAAACTTCCTATTCAAAGTCATAGTATATCCTTCCATTTTGAGTGTAGGGCTTTTCTTTTTTTTTTCTTTTTAAGATTTAAGAGGGTTTACAGTTTCCTACATTTTGGTTTTGAATTTTTTTTGCTCAGTTTGTGCTTCAGCACTTTGATTATGTACTTTTTGCTATTGCAAGAGAGATCTTGTTAACTGTTTTGTTGTTGTTTGCATATATAATGGCTATTAATTTTTGTGCTGATTTTTATAAATCCATTATTTGATTATCTTGTCTTACTGTTCTGCTCAGTTTTCCCATTGACTTCTTGGAACTTTCTGGTTACATAATTATATCATCTGCAAAGAGAGATGCTTTCACATCTCCTTTTGCAATTCTTATGCCACTAATTGCTTTCGTTTGTCCAATTAATGAATTAACATCACCTGCGCAACATTACATGGTTATGAAGAGAACTGACATCTTTGTTTTGTTCCTGACTTTAGTGAATTCCTCTGCTTTAGTTAAATGGCTCTAACACTAGCTTTCTCGTAGACTTGATATTTTTGAGTCCTAAGCTCTCTGAGGTTCCAAGGGGACAGGCAGCCCTTCTAGCCATTCATCCCTATACCTACTGCCACCTTGCCTCAGCCCCCTTCGTCCACAAAGACCTCAACATCCCCTCTTCCTAGGCCCCCACGTCCCATCATTCTCTGTTCATAGCTTTTTTTAAATTGGGGTATAGTCGTTTTACAATGTTGTGTTAGCTTCTACTGTACAGCGAAGTGAATCAGCTATACATACACACATATCCCCTCTTTCTTGGATTTCCTTCCCATTTAGGTCACCGCAGACCATTGAGTAGAGTTCCCTGTGCTGTACAGTAGGTTCTCATTAGATAGTTATCTATTTTATACATATTAATGTATATATGTCAATCCCAATTCCCCAATTCATCCCACCCACCCCCCCTTGGTGTCATACATCTGTTCTTTATGTCTGTCTCTCTATTTCTCCCTTGCAAACAGGTTCATGTGTACCATTTTTCTGGATTCCACATATATGCGTTACTATACAATATTTGTTTTTCTCTTTCTGACTTACTTCACTCTGTATGAATGAAATTGGATTATTTGTAGAGACGTGCATGGCCCCAGAGACTGCCATACAGAGTGTTCACAGCTTTTTCATTTCTTTCCCAAATTTTATTTGGTACCTTGGCAGGGAAGGATGTAATATGTGTGTATAATCTCCTTAAAGTAGATTTACCAAATGAGAAGTTGACTGAAATATAGCACTCTCGTCAACCACCTTTTTCTGTTTATTTGCTTCGAAAATTAGTTTCTTATCAATAATCTGCATTGGAACAATTAGCAAAAATGTCAGAAAAATCTAATTTCAAAGGCAGTATATATATAATATATTATTTTAAATTTATTTATATTGAAAATATGAATATATTTAATAGACAAAATATACATATATGACAGAATTTCACATATATAGTATACATATATATATATAGCATACATATATACAACAGACAAATATAAGTGACAGACAAATAATATGGTAAATGCTATAATGGAAGTTTTAGACGATGAGCTAAAATTTACAAAAACACCCATTGCTTTTGCAAAGTCTAAATTCCTGTTTTTAAGAAATTAAAATATGACTGGGCTCTCTCCCCAAAGTACAAACAGCTTGAATAAACTGACTTGTTTATTCAGAAACCCTGCATGAACGACATTGCTAATCATCTATCCAAAATCCAGTTCCCTTTTCTCTTTTATTATAAGAACCTCAATTTTGCTTGGCTTGGCAAAGATCCTAACCTTGATAAACCCAAACAATGACTCCCCTTGCCATTAGGGCAGCCGGGTCACGGTTCTCCCTGGCATTTAGGATGCAAAAGTCTGCTGGGGATTCTGAAAACACCTTGTTTTCCTGCTGTAAGTGTCACCCCTGCCTCGTTCTTCCTTCAGAGGAGGAAGGAGGGGGAGGAGCTTTCTGAAAACCAAGAGGGAGAAAGCCATGTTTTGGGGACAGAATAGTGGAAACAGAGCCAATATGGGGCATTCGATGCATCAGTCTTGGACTGTCTTCGTCTGGACCAATATTTTTTTTTCTGAGAAAAATATAATCCTCTATTGGGTTAAATGGGTTAAATTGCAGTAGTCCGGTTTTGACCAGATAGATTCCAACAATATCTAACCAGTGCACATTTCTGGATATTTAATATTACTAGTTTGTGATCAAAAATTCCTGTAGAAAGGAAGCTATGCTGTTTCCTAGAGTTTGGGTATAAAAGTCCTTTGGGAGGTTGGGGTGATTTTTGCATCCTAAGAAATATAGGCTATATTAGAAAATGTTAAGTAAATCCCTTTTTCAGCAAGCACTATTCTAGAAGCTTTAGTCTTTGGAAGATGGTAATACATCCCCAAGGTTTTAAGTTCCACAAATATTTATTGCATACCAAGTTCTTGGCTAAGTGCAACATGAATAGGAAACTCTTACCTTGACCTTGGAGAGATTATGCTCTATCTATTCTAGGAGACAGACAATCAAACAATATGCTAAATACTGTAATAGAGGATGTGAACAGTGATCTATTGAAATACAAACAAAGGAGTAATTATTCTTTCCATGAAGTCATATGAATTAAGTATTAGGAACATCTTAGCTGGCCATGAATTACAATGTCTTACACTCAATAAGCACTCACAAGATACTTTCTAGATGGAATGAAAGCATTTCACCATGCCTCCAGCGAGAACACAACCCACACATACATTTGAGTGCCCTGGCTCTGTGATGCTTTATTATAAAGACTTCAAATCAAGTCACTACAACTGAACTTGTGTGCCTGGCTGACTCCTGTTCAGTCCTCCTGCATCTCTGAGTCTAAGTCAGGATGCCTTATTACTCTTTCTCCCCATACCAGACACTTTTTCTTTGTAGTGCTTATTACAATTTGAAGTTATATGTTTGTTTTGTGTTTATTTTTAACGTCGTCCGTTATTCAATGTTGGAACCTTCATGAGGGAAGGCAATGGACATAGGACACACGTAGTATGCACTCGATAACCACGTAAGTTAAGTGAATGAATTTTAGAGTTGCTGTGACTATGTGATAGCCATTTTTGAACTTTATATTGGTATTAAGAAGTCATTTCTTCCTTTGCGAATAGAAGGTCTGGTTTGACATAGAGATCATTTGTGGTAGGGAAACATCAAAACAGAAAGGAAGTTCTATCTTTATAATTTCAAAAAATATCTTATTCAAGAAACACAAGTGACTGGACATAGATAACTAGTTTTTCTTCTGGAGACTAGAGTCACTTCTCAATACTGTCTCTGACCCAGAGGAGCTGTGACTCAGGAGACATATGCTGAATTAACCCGTAAATGCCATTGATGGGCAGTGGGGTCCACCTGTGGACCTCGCCTGCAGTCCTCACGTTAGTCTCTAGGTGGCGCGATAGAAGCCACCTCTTCTGCAGTGATGCTCTCCATCCATCCCATCCTGAAGTAAACTCACAAAGTGCATTTGGTTGCAGGGAAGGCAAGCAGTGCCTGCCTGTAGGGACCATTTACATTGGTAAATCTGGTGATCAACTATTAGGTTGAAGCTTTGAGATCTTCACTGAGATCAACAAGAGCCTGATTTTCCTTTGGGGAGTTCAGACCTCTGCTATTCTTTGCTAATTTTTGGCCGTTCTTCGTTTAGAAGTGGGTTCTGTTTAGCTTAAGAAAGTTAATATTTTCCCTTCTATATAGTGTTGAAGAGTAACCCTCAAATGTCCACGTGCACAGACTTTATGATGAAGCCAAAGCGATATGCATTCAACAGAAACTGTACTTCGGGGCTTTCCTGGTGGCACAGTGGTAAAGAATCTGTCTGCCAATGCAGGGGACACGGGTTTGATCCCTGGTCCAGGAAGATCCCACATGCCTCGGAGCAACTAAGCCCATGTGCCACAACTACTGAGCCCACTCACTGCAACTACTGAAGCCCACGTGCCTAGAGCCCATGCTCCCCAGCAAGAGAAGCCACCGCATTGAGAAGCCTGTACACCAGAAGGAAGAGTAGCCCCTGTTCGCCACAACTAGAGAAAGCCTGCATGCAGCAACAAAGACCCAATGCAACCAAAAATTAAATCAATCAATCAATAATAGAAAAATCTAAAAAAAAAAAAGTAAAAAGAAAGAAACCGTACTTCAAATTTTGAATTTTGATCTTATCTGGGGCTAGTGATACGAGATACAATCCCCTCCTGAGATTCCGGGTGGGGGCAGCTGTATCTCCCATCAGCCACGCCATCACCTGGGTAAACAACTGACACACTTACAACCATCCTGGACCCAGACCACCTTTCTGTTTTTCATTTTCACTACAGTATTTAATAAATTACATGAGATATTCAACACTTTAGTATAAAATAGGTTTCTGTCAGATGATTTTGCCCAATCTTACAAATTTTGAAGGCTAATATACGTGTTCTGAGCACGTTTAAGGTGGGCCAGGCTAAACTATGATGCTCAGGAGGTTAGATGTATTAAATGCATTTTTGACTTACAATATTTTCAACTTAAGATGAGTATATCAAGATATAACCCTGCTGTAACTAGGGCAAGATCTGTTCTTGGAACCTCAGAATGTGACCTTATTTGGAAGTAGGGTTTTTACAGTTGTAATTAGTTAAGATGAGGTCGTACTGTATCAGGTTGGGCCCTAAATGCAACAGCTGGTGTCCAGAAATGGAATGCTGGTCATAAAGGCAGATAAGAAGGCCATGTAAAGGCACAGGGACACAGATGCACACGGGAGAAGGCTACACAATGATGGAGGTGGAAATTCAAAGGATGCAGGTACATCCAAGGAACAGCAAAGATTCATGGCAACACCAGAAGCTTGGAGGAAACAGGGAAAAATCCTCCCCTGGAGCCTTCAGAGGGAGTACAGCCCTGCTGATACCTTGATCCCAGACTTCTAGCCCACAGAACTGAGCAAGAATAAATTCCCATTATCTGAAGCCACCCAGTTTGTGGTACTTTGTTACAGCAAATTAGGTGCAGGAAACTAATACACCATCTTTCTTGTATTTTCCTTGGAGAGTCGCCATTTCTGCAGTTTTACCCCCAGGTTCAGGAGGAGCTAATGCCACCATCATGTTTCCATGGTGATTGCAGGACCCCGACCTGACCAGTCAACCTTGTCTGTGATGGAGTCAGGAAGAGGGATGTGACCTTAGTTTTGAACGAGAGAGGAGTGAATCCCAGAAATTCCATGGATCCTCCTGAAGAGTCTCTGTTCCCCTGGATGCTCTGGGATAAAGATGTAAGTTCAGGCACAGTGGCAAGTATTTTGCCACCATGAGGGAGACAGGTGCTGGCAGGAGACATGTGTGCAGCTTAAAGACAAAGTCTTCTACAAAGCAATATGGAGAAGGAGATAGAAACCCTGCTCCTGGTTACATCACTTAGGGTAATTAATGCAGCTTTGCCTGAAACCAGAACTACCACTCTACTTTTCAGTGCTGTAGCTAATATTACTGTTTTTTTAATCTTATTGGAGTAAAATTGCTTTACACTAATGTGCTAGTTTCTTCTGTACAACAAAGTGAATTAACTGTATGTATACATATATCCCCATATCCCCTCCTTCCTGACCCTCCCTCCCATCCTCCCTATCCCACCCCTTTAGGTCTTCACAAAGCATCAAGTTGATCTCCCTGTGCTCTGTAGCAGCTTCCCACTAGGTATCTATTTTACATTTGGTAGTGTGTATATGTCAATGCTACTCTCTCACTTCATCCCAGCTTTGCCCCTCCCCCCGCTGTCCCCCCACCATGTCCTTAAGTCCATTCCCTATGTCTGCATCTCTATTCCTGCCCTGCCACTAGGTTCATCAGTACCATTTTTCTAGATTCCAGTACTTTCTGTTACTTACAATCAAAAGAATCCAATATAAATATATTGTTGAAAAAGGCTATACTATACTATGTTTTTTTTCACTGCATCTATGGTTAAACGCTACCCCGTATGAAAGTAAAATACCAAGTCCATGGCCTTTTTGTTTCAGAGGTAGCAAGTTATCTTTAGAGATTTTATATAGCCATGCCTTTTTTAAAAATGCAAACTTATTAGGAAGCTCACATTTCTAAGGGGAGGGTTAGTTCTTGTTTTGTCCTAGTTGACTATACCTCATCATCTGACCAGAATGAACCTAGGATATTAAAATTGTTGTATTTAAAAATTTAAGACAAGTTGGGCACATTGGTTTATCTTGAATGGCCACCCTTAGAGGTTGGTGGTGATTTCCAGAGAACAGTGTTAAGGAGAATTCTGAGTTCATGATGTCTCAGGGGAAAAATGTAATGATGCCTGTTACAGCACTAGAGGGGAGAAGGCGAGCCAGGATATTGTCCCCAGCTAGAAGAAACATGCAGCCAAGATGCTGTGTACTATCTTCTTCATCACAAACAACATTCTGAATCTCATTTGAAATGATTGCACATTTTGGAGGGATTATCTGGGCCACGGTCATTTGCAAGAATAATTGTCAGTCATCTTCACCTCACACCAGTCAGAATGGCCATCATCAAAAACTCTACAAACAACAAATGCTGGGGAGGGTGTGGAGAAAAGGGAACCCTCCTACACTGTTGGTAGGAATGCAAGTTGGTGCAGCCACTATGGAGAACAATATGGAGGTTCCTTAAAAAAACTAAAAATATAACTACCGGATGATCCAGCATTCCCACTCCTGGGCCTATATCTGGAGAAAAACATGGTCCAAAAGAATATATGCACCCCATGATGCCTTAGAGGGCCAGGACAGGGAGAGGGGGAGGGAGTCATGGGAGGGAGGGGATATGGGGGTATATGTATAAATACAGCTGATTCACTTTGGTGTACCTCAAAAGCTGGTACAAGAGTGTAAAGCAACTATATTCTAATAAAGAGCTTAAAAAAAAAAAGAATATATGCACCCCAATGTTCATTACAGCACTATTCACAATAGCCAGGACATGGAAGCAACCTAAATGTCCATTGACAGAGGAATGGATAAAGAAGATGTGGTACATATACACAGTGGGATATTACTCAGCCATAAAAAAGAATGAAATAATGCCATTTGCAGCAACATGGACAGACCTAGAGATTGTCATACTGAGAGAAGTAAGTCAGACAGAGAAAGAGAAATATTGTATGATATCACTTATATGTGGAATTTAGAAAGAAATAATACAAACCTATTTACAAAACAGAAACAGACTCACAGACTTAGAGAATGAACTTATGGTTAGGGGGTGGGGAGGGAGAGATAGATGGGAAGTTTGGGATTGACAAGTACGCACTGCTATATATAAAATAGATAACCAACAAGGACCTACTGTATAGCATAGGGAACTCTGCTCAATATTCTGTAACAACCTAAATGGGAAAATAATTTGAAAAAGAATAGATATATGTATATGTATATCTGAATCACTTTGTTGTACACCTGAAGCTAACACAACACTGTTAATCAACTCTACTCCAAAATAAAATAAAAAGTTTCAAAAATTGTCAATCATCTCCACACGCAAAACTCTGCTAGTTTTCACGTGAGTGCTGACAGTTCCAAATCACGCCTAAAACAGTGGAGTGTAGTTTTCCGTGCACAGCATCATGGCAGACCTGTCCAATAAATGGAGAAAACAGCAGGAGGAAAATGCGAGCCAACAGGACAGCGAGAACAAGGGAAAGGAAAGCTATTTCTTTCACTGGATTGTCTGTGTGCTTTCTCACCTGGCTCAGGTTCTGCAGGAAGTCACAAAGGCAGGTAATTATTCCTGCTGCCAAGAATCTGTCAGCACAGCCAGCAAAACGGTGAGGGATGAAGCCCCCCGGCAGACACCCTCGTTTCTGTCTCCCTCCAAAATCTGTCTCCAACTGAACCCATACAACGTAGCTGCAACCTCCAATGTGTTGTGAGTACTGACATAGGCTGCCCAGTATAAATCTATTAACTGGAGAAACATTCCAGGGATGTTTATATGTTTCCATATTTAATCATTCCATATGGTGTCTGATGTGGGTTTTTGGTATCTAGTCTTCACCTAGTTAAGAAAATTGAGCTTTTTGTGTATTTATTTTAAAAATCAAGACATGGCATTAAATTTTGAGACATTTTATTTAGACTTGTATGAGATATCCATTGAGATGATCATATGTTTTTTCATTTATTCTGCTAATCAATGACATTAATTCAGTCTTTCTCATCTAGGGGAGATTTTGCTGCCCAGAGGACGTTTGGCAATTTCTGGAGCTATTTTTGTTGGTCATGTCTGATGCCTATGACATCTATTGGGTAGAGACCAGGGATGCTATTAAATATCCCACAGTGCCCAGGATGACATCCCCAACCCCTCAACAAAGACTGATCTACTCCAAAATGCCAACAGTGCTGAGACGAACACACCAGCCTGGTGAGATTCCTAAGGCTAACCCCTCAAAGCCTTAATGCTGAATTCCTAATGAGCTATATTCCAAGATAATCTCTACTTGGTCATATTTTGAATACCCTGTTGGATTTGATTTACTTATATTTTATGTAGGATTTTTGTACCTATGCTCATAAGTGAGTTGACATTTATTTTTCTTCGTTTTTCTACTATTGTCAAATTTTGTCATCATGGTAAAGCTAGACTCATAAAATAGTTGGGAATCTTTTCTCTTGTCAAATTTATTTTTTTATGGTTCTGATAAACCCAGTGACAGGGCAAGAATAAAGATGCAGATATAGGGAATGGACTTGAGTACACTGAGTGGCTGGGGTCGGGGGGTGGCGAAGGGGAGGCTGGGACGAAGTGAGAGACTAGCACTGACATATATACACTACCAAATGTAAAATAGATAGCTAGTTGGAAGTTGCCGCATAATATAGGGAGATCAACTCGACAATGGGTGATGACTTAGAGGGCTGGGATAGGGCAGGTGGGAGGGAGTCAGGAGAGGGAGGGCATATGGGGATATATGTATAAATACAGCTGATTCACTCTGGTGTCCTGGAAAAAACTGGCACAACAGTATAAAGCAATTATATTCCAATAAAGAGCTTAAAAATTTTATTTTTTTTAAATTAACATGTCTTACAATTTCCTCTTAGGGTGTTCAATTCTGTGAGTTTTGACAAGAGTGTAGAGTTCTGTGGCCACTGCAATACTAAAGATACAGAAGAGTTCCATCAGCCTTCCCCCCAATCCCAATATGATTTTGTGGTCCTTCCAAATCTGCCCTTAACTAACTAAATTTCTTTCCTTCCTTCCTTCCTTCCTTCCTTCCTTCCTTCCTTCCTTCCTTCCTTCCTTCCTTCCTTCCTTCCTTCCTTCTTTCTTTCTTTCTTTCTCTTTTCTTCCTTCCTTCCATTCTTTCTTTCCTATGTTTTTAATGTTAAAAATAATTCATCCTCATTGCAATTAATCAAACCATACAGCAATGTTAAATAATGCTTTTCTACTTTTCTCTCATCCCCATCCCTATTGGCACTAATGTTAGTATTTAAGAGAATATTTACATATTTGGGGATTAGGAAATGTCCTCTACAAGAGACAACAATTCACACCCACGTGATTTTAAAATTTTGTTGGGGAAACTGACCAAAAGGGGCACACGTGGTTGCCGTATCAGTGCACAGAAATGCTGCCTATTCGTGGGTCACAGGACAAGAGTGCCTACCATGGATAAGATAAGACAAACAATAAGAAACAAAAACATTAGCCAGGGTATCAACAGGCAAGTCCCAAAAGAGAAGCTGCTGAAGGCCAGGAAACATCTGGAAAATGCTCTTCCTCATTAGCGGTCAAGTCAATGCAAAATAGAACCACAAAGATAACACCTTCCCACATCAGATTAGCAAGAAATAAGCTAACATCTAAGTCTGGGAAGCCTGTCGGTAAATAGGAGCTTTTACAAAACGTTGCCAGACAAATGAATTGCTTCAACTTTCTGAAAATTAAGCTGGCCGATGTCTAGTATCCTAAAAAAACAGCATATTCTTTGACCCATAAATCTCACGTGGGAATCGATCCACAGTAATAAAGTCACCAGTAGGTAAGGATGTGTGTAGAATTATCCATACTGACAAAAATATTGGGAAGAGACTTACCTGTCCGTAGGTGAATGGCTGAATCAATTATGGTAAAACTATTCTTTTGATTATCACACATTTTTTAAAAAAAGAAAGAATTCATTCTCTACATTTTGATCTGGAAGAATACACAGAACATACCTTTAAGCAAAAAATATGTTAATCCTTATGACAAACTACACACACGTATGGACATTCATTTAGACAGGTGTGGCTGACTGTTTAGGTCTGAAATGATATCATTTGAGAGTTTCCTTTCTTTCCTTTTCCTCTCCTGCCTGGAAGCATGAAAAAGTGCTCTGCAGATTAGAGTCAAACTAAGGATGGAAATCAGTCACAGAGGACTCACATGATTGAGTCACTGAAAGTCTTTGCACTTTTTGACAACCCCTGTACCTGCCCTGTCTTGTCAAAGAAAGCACACTCTCTTCTATGACATTTCGGTGACATTCTCATTAGGGGTCCTGATTCTTCCAGAGTAGGGTTGGAAAATGGATTTCAAGAGGCAAATCTGGTTGATCTATAGTGGCAGCCTGGAGCCTCGTTAGGGCTGGATGGGAAAACATCATGATTAATCGCCAGTGCCGTCCACAGGTGGGGGAGGGGACTGGCAAACGAGAGTCTGCATGTTGCCAACCTAGTTCTAGATGCTGTTCAAGACAAGTTTTCTGGGATGGGAAACAGAAATCGCTGTGTCCATCAGTAGAAGGACCTAGTACCAGATACCTTCAAAATGTCTCCATATGTAAATATTCACTTCTAATATTATTTATGGTCATATCTGTTGACTTGAAATAGAAAGATGTCACAACTTTGGAGAAGGAAAGCCCACTGCATCCTAATTAAAAAATTTTTTTTTCCAATCAGAGCCATTTAGGGTATGGAATTCAATTCATTAAAGCCAAACAGATCATAAGTCTGAAATTCCTTCAATTTTTTAAAAGATTTTTTTTTGACTTGGACAATTTTTTAAGTCTTTGTTAAATTTGCTACAATATTACCTCTGTTTTGTGTTTTGATTTTTTGGCCCCAAGGCATGTGGGATCTTAGATCCCCGACCAGGGATTGAACCCACACCCCCTACATTGGAAGGTGAAGTCAACCACTGGACCACCAGGGAAGTCCCTCCTTCAATTTCTAATAGCATCCTTTTCTAAAAAATATTTTTGGCTGTGCCGCATGGCATGTGGGATTTTAGTTCCCTGACCAGCCTCATGGGTAAGTCTCCTGGACAGCTTTGGCTGAGGAAATATTTGACATTTTTAGGAAATTACATAAAAATTTCCCAACCTTTAAAAAAACATCTTCACAAAGATGTATTATTTTTATGAGTGTTATATCTGTCTGGTACTGATAGTGATGGTGATGATGATGGTGGTGAAATTTACAAGCATCTCTGTGCATGGATGATTTACTTTCCAAAAAGCTACTAGGTCTTTTCATTTGTGCCCAAGGGGAGTTTATGACAAAACTTCCGTAAACAGGATTTCCACTGCTTTTACCATGAAGTTTCCCAAGAAAGTCATAGCTTTCTCCTCAATTCACACCAAGAAATAGGTGTTAAATATTGGGGCTGACTCTCCAATAAAATGCCCACAGTTTCTTCCACCCATCATCCTTCCCTTGCCTCGCCCTGATTTTGGCTTATACAAGGCATTTCCACCTCTTATATGATAATAGTCTTTAGCCTTTAGAATTCTTCCTGTTTCATAATGACTCCTAAACACACAAAGAAGTCTTCACTGTGAAACGACTTTGTAAAAAACATGTATTGAAGTACATTTTAAATAGTATTTAGTTCAACCATTGCTGGTGTACATTTCAATTATTTTCATTACATTTACGAAGTTGCGTAACCATCCTCCTAGATCAATTTAAGGATATTTCCATCATCCTAGCAAGATCCCTCATGCCCATTTAAAGTTAATCTCCATTTCTACCCTAAGCCCCTGGCAATTACTAATTTACCTGCTGTCTCTGTAGATTTGCTTTCTCTCTGGATTTTTCATATAAATGGAATCAGGCAACACGTGATCT
This sequence comes from Hippopotamus amphibius kiboko, assembly GCF_030028045.1. NCBI lineage: Eukaryota > Metazoa > Chordata > Mammalia > Artiodactyla > Hippopotamidae > Hippopotamus > Hippopotamus amphibius. The sequence goes on from NC_080193.1 coordinate 24,780,816, forward strand.
TGTGTCTGCTTCATTCACTTAGCATCAGGGCCTTGGGATTCAGCCATGTTGCGATATATATCAATATATCAATAGACCATTCCTTATTATTGCACCGTATTCCTTTAAATGAATATAACACATTGTAGTTATCTACTCATCAGCTGCTAGACATTTGTGTTGTTTCCGATTTTTGGTTATTCTTAATAATGGTGCTAAAATCATTCATGTGCCAGTCTTTGTGTGGATATATGATTTCATTTCTCTTAGGTAAATACCTAGCATTGAAATTGCTGGATCACATGGTACCGTTATGTCTAACATTTTAAGATAAAATTTTCCAAAGTTGCTGCACCCTCTTCCAATTCCCACCAGCAGGATAGGAGGGTTCCCATTCTCCACATGCTTGTATGGTAGGTTTGTTTTTTAATCCCTATGTTTGTTCCATCATAATGGAAGCTTTTATATTCCAGTTGATTTTCCCCTAATTCACATTATAGGATTAAGATATATGCACCCCAATATTCATAGCAGCACTATTTACGATAGCGAAGATGTGGAAGCAACCCAAGTGCCCAATACAGATGATTGAATTGAGAAGATGTGACATATATGCAGTGGAATATTACTCAGCTATAAAAAAGAATGAAACACTGCCATTTCAGTAATGTGGATGGACCTAGAGAATATTATGCTTAGTGAAATAAGTCTGACAGAGAAAGACAAATACTATATGATATCACTTATATGTGCAATCTAAAACATTATACAAATGAATATATGTGCAAAACAGAAACAGTCTCACAGACATAGCAAACAAACTTGTGGTTACCAAAGTGGAGGGGGAAGGGGGGAGGGGCAAAGCAGAGGTATGGGATTAACAGATACAAACTCCTACACATAAAATAAATAAGCAACAGGGATTTACTGTACAGCACAGGGAACTACACCATTATCTTGTAATAACTGATAATGAAATCTAATCTGCAAAAATAGTGAATCACTTTGCTGTACACCTGAAACAAACACAATATTGTAAAGCAACTATACAGCATTAAAAGTATTAATCTCTTTAGAAAAACACTTTGGAAACACAACAACATGCAGGTGACCAATGACCATGGTGGTCAAGAATAAAGAAACCAGGGGTTTCCCTCGTGGCCCAGTAGTTAGGAATCTGCCTGCCAATGCAGAGGACATGAGTTTGAGCCCTGCTCCAGGAAGATCCCACATGCCATGGAGCAACTATGCCCCCAAGCCACAACTGTTGAGCCCATGTGCCACAACTACTGAAGCCCATGTGCCTAGAGCCCATGCTTCACAACAAGAGAAGCCACTGCAATGAAGAGCCTGTGCACCACAATGAAGAGTAGCCCCTATTTGCCGCAACTAGAGAAAGCCCGTGTGCAGCAATGAAGACCCAATGCAGCCAATTAGTTAATTTAAAAAAAAGAATAAAGTGACCACACACACTCCCAATCCATTTTAATCCTGCCCTTCTTTCTGAAAGTGGAACTTTGCTCCTATTTACATAGTCAAATAAAAGTGATTCTGTGATACTGATGTGGGGGGCTGGATATGGTATTTGTAGCTGACATTCACCAAACACTTTCCAAGAACAAGCACTACTGAAGTCATTTCCAGCTTTATTGTGTGTAATCTAGAAAAACCCAGTGAAGCAGCTTCAACTGTCTTCATCTACAGCCTCAAAGACTAATGTTTGGAAAAATTTAGTACATTCCCCAGGGCCACACAGACATTAGAGGACTGAGCTGACATGTGAAGCCCTGCTTGTTCCACCATGAGATCTTTGGGAGGAGAATATGGCAATTGGCATATGTTTGAGGAAGAATGGGACATTGCTATGTGTGGTGCATACACTTTCAGGGGCCCATGAAACTGGAAGCTGAGAAACACCCATGTCTCCATCTAGATCCACTGAGGTTACTGTTTGTATTGGCTAGAAATTGTGTTCAGGTGCCTGTAATTGAAACCAGAGGAGCAATTCATTTTTAACAAATACCCACAAGTACAGAAGCAGGCACTCCAGGCTTGCATAACATCTCCTTGTGCCTTCATCCTATGACTGCCTCATGGTGACAAGATGGCTGCACTACCTCCCTCCTTTTGTTAATAATTCAGGAAGGGAGATTATGAAGGAGAAAACAACAAGGAGAAAGGAGGCTACCTGAGCAAAAAAAGCAAAACCTTTCCAGAAACCTTTTGGGAGCTGTTTCATAGGACCCCACCTATGAGCATAGGAGGCTCAGAAATGTAGTCTTATAGCTGAGACTGTTATTCTCCAGCACAGAGTCAGGATTTTGTAATAAGGAGGATGGAGAAGGTAATGAGCAGTAGTTGCCACATTGATGTCTAAACGTCTCTCATCGTGCTGAGATGCTGAACACATTCCTCTTCAATCCTGTCTTAAATTGTTAAAATATTGAAAGAAGAATTTTGAAGAGGAGAGTTAGAAACTTACACTCAGCTAAAAATAACTCCATGCTTGTTTTGCTTTTGTGAAATATGCTTGCTGTGCAGAGAAAAACAGGATGACCTAACAATCCAATGTAAGTTTAAGATGTTTTGCTAAAAAATGGAATGTTCTGTACCTGCTCTTGTAAGTTTCTGTTTGGAAACTTTCATGCTCTGTAAACACATGCACTATAAAAGTAAAGCTCATCCTGAGCTTGGAACCCAGAACTTTGGAGCGCTAGCTTGTCTGGGGCCACCGGCTTAATAAACCTGAGTTCTCTAACCCTCCAAGTGTAGTGCTTGGTTTCTCGATGGACTGATTTCTACAACATTCCTGGAGGCCTCAGTGAGATTCCAACCATGCCAGCCCCTTGAGCTGCCAGACCAGTGGCTAAGCAGTGTTGGAGTGAAGGAGCTCCAAGACGAACAAGGAGGTGCGCCACCTGACGATATTCCGGGTTATCTTTCGGACCGATGCTCTGACTGTCCAGACGGCCAGGCCCTGACCGGACTCACTGGAGGGATGGACCAACTCACCAGGAAAGGCCACAGGACCAGGTAAGGCCCCAGGGCACTGAACCCAATCAGATCCTGTCTCCAGACGGAAGAGGAGCTTGATCACCTCCTACAGTCTTCAGTAAGAAGACCACCAGTTAGGGACCTTCCCAGAGGGGGGAAGCACTGTGATAAACTCTGGTCTGAATGTGTGTGTGAGTGAGCACCCTGGTTCGTCCTCGTTCCAGGGCGATTGTGTGGCTCCACCACCTTCATGGCTACGGAGTCCGAGTGGGCCCTAACCTGCGGTTCCATGGTGACCTCATATGGCTCAGGGTAGTGTCTGTCTCTACGGGATCCAGTCCCTTCCTGAGAGTCAGATCCAGGCCAGGAGTTTAAACTGGCCTGACAAAGTTAAGAAGCACTTAAGTTCCCCATGGGGATGTGGCCAGACGGGCACCTGAACAGTCTCCTCTTCTGAGGGGCACCCACTCGTTTGTTTTTGTGACACTGACACAGGGCAGGAAAGACAGGGCGGGGGGGGGGAAACAATTGATTATTGATTTGATTTAGCAATTGTGTATGCCCAAATGGCCCTTTTGCCCTAGGGCCCTCCACCAAGATTATCTTCTTAAAATTTTCAGGCTCAATCTCCCCTTCCATCAGCTGACTCTTTGAGCCAACTTATTGAGAAATTCAGTTTTCCCCGAAAGGCTTGCCCCATTTGCCAGACAGATTTGTACCTCTCTCCCTCTTGGTCCCCTGGACCAGTCTGTGCAGAGTGGCACACTCTGATGTGCTCTTGTATACTTTTGGATTCTCATTATGAGGCTGCCTTCCTCTGTGACCTTTCCTTCATAATCCCCAGATTCCCCAAGGATTTCAGGCTCTTCACTTAGGTGAAGATTATGCATATTTGCTCCCTCTGCCTGCTCAGTGTGCACAAGAGGGTCAGTCACCCCAGACCCCCTCCAGAGCTCCACCTGAACTTATCCCTCTGCAAACCCCCATGACAAGAGACCGCCTCCTTACAGCCCTGTCTCCCTAAGACATTTAACGACCAGGGCCATCTTCAAGGAGGCACGTACTCGTGCTGTCTGGGAACACTGGGCTTCCAGGAGTAGTGACATCAGCACTACCTGGGTTATAAGGCCCTGAGACAAGGCCCTTCCTGTGCACACCCCTCTCCTCCCTGGTCAAAGAGGTAGATGACACTTGTCAACATGGGGGGAGGTTCCTCTAAGCTGACTGTTTTGGATTGTATGATGAAAAACTTTAAGAAAGGTTTTTCCAGAGACTATGGGGTTAAGATGACCTCGGGAAAGCTCCACAGCCTGTGCAAGTTAGAATGGCTCATCTTCAGGGTGGGATGGCCCGCGGAGGGTACTCTAGACCTTCCTATGGTTAGAGCTGTGTACCAAGTGGTGACAGGGACCCCTGGACACCCAGACCAGTTTCCATACATAGTATCCTGGTTGGAAATTGCCGTTCAGCTGCCTCCTTGGGTTTGGTTCTCTGCAGATAGGCAGGGACAGTGTAGGATACTCATGGCCCAACTGGCTACGAGGAAAAGCAAAGAAACGCTGGCAAAGGTTGTTCACCAAGAAGACCCTGAAAAAGAGCCCCCTGTGCCTCCACCCTATATGCCAGCTGCTCCGCCAGATCCCATTCAGCCTCCTCACCCTTTACCAGATAGCCCTCCGCCATCTGTGTCTCCACCGCCTCCAAATCCAGAGCACTCTCCAAGCCCACAGCGACTTTGCTCAGTGAACCAACCAACATGTCCAAGACAACAGAAGTGCACCAAAAGCCAGATGAATCACCCATGGAGTTCTATGAGAGACTGTGTGAGGCATTCCGGGTGTATACCCCTTTTGACCCTGAAGCACGGGAAAATCAATGCATGGTCAACGCGGCATTCGTAGCCCATTCTCATGCTGACATCCGCTGTAAGCTTCAGAAGCTTCTGGGCTTTGCTGGAATGAATGCCACCCACCTGCTGGAAGTCGCAAACAAGGTGTTTGTGAACCGTCACCAAGAAGCCCAAAAGGTGGCTGACAAGCTCATGAAGCAGAAGGTGTTCCTGCTGGCCGCCACACTGGGGAACCCAGGTCCGGTGAAGCAGACTGCTCCCCTGCAGAAAGGGGAAGCCGAGAGGAGACCGCCACTACGTTGCGCCCAGTGCGCCTATTGCAAAGAGACCGTACACTGGAAGAATGAATGTCCCCATCGCAGAGGGACATCTGAAGAGTCAAAGAAGTTCATTCAACCCAGCAGAGGAAGGTACCACCTTGAGCCAGCCGTCCAAGACCTTATCGGCCTAGCCTGAGTAGAATCGGGATAGGGAGGACAGGCATCCCCGATCCTGGGCCCCCGGAAGTCTATGGTCGCAATGAAAGTAGGGGGCCAATCAATGACTTTTATGGTGGATACTGGAGCTGAACACTCTGTGGTAACCACACCTGTGGCTCCCCTCACAGGTCGAACAGCAACAATCAACGGGGTCACAGGAGACAGGATTGCCCGCTCATTCTGCAAGGCCCGCTCATGTCAGCTCGGAGGCCACCTAGTGACTCATGAATTCCTGTACTTACCAGAGGGCCCCATTCCTTTGCTGGGCAGAGACTTGCTGACAAAGCTTGGGGCACAGATTACCTTTGTCCCTGGGAAGCCCGCAAGCCTCACCCTGGGGAGCAAACCAGCTCTGATAATGGCTGCGACTGTGTCCAGGGAAGATGAATGACATCTCTATTCTTCAGAAAGAGGACAAACAAATCCAACTAGCCTGCTAGAAGAGTTCCCTGCTGTCTGGGCAGAAAAGGGGTCCCCAGGTTTGGCCAAAACCCATGCACCCATCGTGGTGGACCTGAGGTCAGGAGCCACTCCTGTCAGGCAGAGGCGATATCCAGTACCGCGAGAGGCATGTCCAGGAATTCAGGACCACATCCAACACCTGCATGACGCCGGAACTCTGATCGAGTGTCAGTATCCCTGGAACACTCCACTCCTACCAGTCAAGAAGCCTGGAGGGAAAGACTATCACCCGTTCCAGGACCTCCGTGCCATCAAAAACACAGTGATCACCATCCATCCAGTGGTCCCAAACCCTTACACCCTCCTGAGCATCTTACCCGCCCAAGCGAGCTGGTTCACTGGCCTTGACTTCAAGGACGCCTTCTTTTGCTTCCGGCTATCACCATAGCCAGCCCTGTTTGCCTTTGAATGGGAAGACCCACACAGCGGGAGAAAGACACAGCTGACTTGGACCCGAATGCCACAAGGCTTCAAAAACTCGCCTACCTTGCTTGGTGAAGCACTGGCTGTGGATCTTGCTGCCTTCCCCGGAGAAGCCTTGAACGGCACCCTACTCCAGTACGTAGATGACCTGTTGCTAGCCAGTCCCACCCAAGAGGACTGCTGGAAAGGCACCAAAGCCCTATTGACCCTACTTTCCACCACGGGGTACAAGGTGTCATGGAAAAAGGCGCAGATCTGCAGACAGGAGGTCAAGTACCTTGGGTTTGTCATATCGAGAGGGCATTGGGCGCTCAGACATGAAAGGAAGAAAACCATCTGCTCAATACCTCAGCCAAGCACCAAGAAAGAGGTCCATGAGTTCCTCGGAGCTGCCGGATTCTGCCAGGTCTGGATACCGGGTTTCTCTGAAACTGCCAAGCCATTGTACGAGGCCACGGCAGGGTCTGGTAAGGACCCTCTAGAGTGGGGGCTAAACAAGAAAAAGGCTTCGAGAGATAAAGAGACTCTTAAGCAGCGCTCCAGCATTAGGGCTGCCAGATGTCACATGGGACTTTAACCTCTTCGTGCATGAGAAAAATCATACTGCGCTGTGGGTCCTCACACAAACAGTTGGGCCATGGCAGAGCCCGGTCGCATATCTGTCCAAACGACTGGATCCTGTGGCCACAGGATGGCCGCCATGTCTCCGGGCAGTAGCTGCTACAGTGGTCCTGGTCAGAGAAGCAGACAAGCTTACACTGGGACAGAATATAAATGTGAAAGTCCCCCATGCTGTTATCACGCTGATGAACAGCCAGGGACATAAATGGCTGACCAACACCAGAATGACTCACTACCAAGGACTGCTCTGTGAAAACCCACGGGGCCGCCTCGAGATGGTGCGGATGCTGAATCCTGCCACCTTCTTACCTACGGAGGCGGGAACCCCTGACCACAACTGTGAAGAGGTCCTGGGTGAAATCTACTCGAGCAGGCCAGACCTGACAGACACTCCCCTCCAGAACTCAGAACTGGAACTGTTCACTGACGGAAGCAGTTTCGTCCAGAAAGGACAACGCAAAGCAGGCTATGCAATAACAACAACAGATGAGATAATAAAGGCTGAGGCCTTGCCACAGGGGTGGGCGGCACAACGCGCTGAGCTGTGGGCACTCATCCAGGCGCTGAGGCACACCGAGGGGAAGCGAGTCAACACCTACACAGACCCAAGGTACGCCTTTGCTACTTTGCATGTTCATGGAGCCATCTATAAAGAAAGGGGACTACTAACAGCAGGGGGAAAAGGGATCAAAAACAGAGAAGAGATCCTTCAGCTGTTAGAGGTAATTTGGAAGCCTTCCCAGGTGACAGTCATCTATTGCAAAGGCCACCAGAAAGGAACTGATCCAGTCAGCAAAGGAAATCGGCTGGCTGACCAGGCAGCCAAGGAGGCGGTGACCTAACCGAGTCCCATATTGGGCCCAGAGCCGATCTCTAAGGTCCTCTTGGCACCAGAATTGCCCCCGTCCCCGAGGTATACCAAAGAAGAAGATCAGTGGGCTTTAGGTGAGGGAGGAACTAAAGGAAAAGAGGGCTGGTGGAAGCTTCCAGACCAAAGACTCTTCGTCCCCAGTGCTATAGCAGTCCAGCTGGTGAAGCAACACCATGAGACAACTCACTTAGGGAAAACTGCCCTAGCAAGTCTACTGAGCCGCTACTATTTCATTCCTAAGCTCCCAACCCTGTGTGCCCAGATCAGTGCTAGGTGCGTGACTTGTACAAGAAACAATGCCAGCCAGAGACCAAGACCCAGCCCAGGGGTGCAGATGGTTGGGACATTGCCCTTTGAAGATTTAGAGGTGGACTTTACTGAAGTCAAGCCTTACCGAGGCTACAAGTATTTGCTTGTGATAGTCTGCACCTACTCGGGATAGGCTGAGGCCTACCCCATGCACACTGAACGGGCACGAGAGGTGGCCAAGGCCCTGCTAAGAGACATAATCCCAAGATATGGGCTACCTCTCTCCATAGGGTCTGACAGTGGGCCAGCCTTTGTGTCTGAGATAGTTCAGATTTTGTCCAAGACACTGGGAGTCAGATGGAAGCTCCACACCACTTACAGACCACAAAGCTCAGGGAAAGTCGAGCACGTGAATCGGACCCTCAAGACTACGTTACCTAAGCTCTGTCAGGAGACCCAGTTACCTTGGGTCAACATGCTACCCCTAGCCTTGCTCTGAGCCCGATGCACCATGGGGTCCTCAGGCTATTTTCCCTTTGAGATCTTATACAGGAGACTTCCTCCAGTGATAGGGAAGCTCAAGGGAGACCCCCAGCAACTAGCAGAACTGAAGATGTCTCAACACCTTCAGGCCCTGGGAAAGGTCTTCCTCTATATCACTCGAGAAACCTTAGAAAGGACTCTCATTCCCTTGGGCAATTGGGTTCATCCCTATCAGCCAGGAGATGAGGTATGGGTAAAAGATTGGAGGAAGGAACCACTTCAGCCAGTTTGGACTGGCCCTCATACAGTCATCCTGGCAACCCCTACTTGCAGTCACCCCGTGGACCCACCACACCCGGGTGAAGAAAGCAGCACCTCTAGAAGGGCGAGGGACCTGGACTGCCAAAGCTCATCTGAACCAGCTGCTTTAGGTCTTCCTGCGGAGACAACCGAGTCCCGTCTGAGATCTTCAGCCCTGCTCCAGTCACTCCAGGGCTGACTGGTCTACACAGGGCAGAAGCTTGAGGAATTCAATGAGGGACATCTGAGGGTCAGGGTTACGATGACACCCTGCCTTGTAAGGACTGGTTGCACCACTGGCCTTGATGTTTTCTATAGGCTAAACACAAGGGGTTGTGTTGGCTATAATCTACCCAAAGGTAATGGGATCCCAGAGAACTATTTGGGGGTTGGTTTTCTTACCTAGGGGGATTCAAAATGCTTGTGGGTATAGTCCTACTCCTCCTTGGGACCTGTCTCCTTTTACCTTGCCTCTTGCCCTTATTCATGAGGGTAGTTTCCAGCCTAGCTGAGGCCACTGTGGATAGGAGGGCCACCTCACATCTCCTAGCCCTAAGAGGTTATCATCCCCTGGGCTTAGAAGATCAAGAAGTTGATGCCTTATAAGATTTAAGGGCCATCAAGAGGGGGGATTGAAGAGGAAAGTTAGAAACTTACACTCAGCTAAAAACAACTCCATGCTTGTTTTGCTTTTGTGAAATATGCTTGCTGCACCAAGAAAAACAGAACAGGATTACCTAACGATCCAATGTAACTTGAAGATGTTTTGCTAAAAAATGGAATGTTCTACATCTGCTCTTATAAGTTTCTGTTTGGAAACTTCCATGCTCTGTAAACATGTGCACTCTAAAAGTAAAGCTCACCCTGAGTTTGGGGCCCAGAATTTTGGAGCGTTAGCTCGTCTGGGGCCGCCGGCTTAATAAACCTGAGTTCTCCAACCCTCTGAGTGTGGTGCTTGGTTTCTTGACGGACCGATTTCTGCAACATTTCAACGCTTCATGCTAATCATGAAATTCTAGATAATAATAATAGCAGCAGGGACAGGTGGCTCAGTGGTTAAGAATCCGCCTGCCAATGCAGGGACACAGGTTCGAGCCCTGATCCTGGAAGATCCCACATGCCGTGGAGCCACTAAGCCTGTGCTCCACAACTACTGAGCCTGCATTCTAGAGCCTGTGAGCCACAACTACTGAGCCCATGTGCCTCAAATACTGAAGCCTGTGCTCCGCAACAAGAGAAGCCACTGTAATGAGAAGCCCGTGCCCTGCAACAAAGAGTAGCCCCCACTCACCAGAACTAGAGGAAGCCCGTGCACAGAAACGAAGACCCAATGCAGCCAATAAATAAATAAATAAGTAAATAAATAAATAATAATAATAATAGCAGCAGCTACTACATGGTTTTTACTCTTGGCTAGATACTCTCCTAAGCTCTTTACGTATGTTAATTACATTTAAATCCCACAACTATCATCTGAGTCAAGCACTCTCCTCATCACCACTATTCAATGGGGACACTGAAGCACAGAGAGGTTGAGTAATTTGCCTCAAGCCACACAGTCTGGAAGTGGCAGAAGTGGGAGGAGCCGTGGGTGCAGCGTGGCTCCAACATACATGTTTCATTCATCTGACCCACTACCTCTCATAAGAAGAATGCGTGGTCTCATTCAGAGATACATGACCTTGGCCAAGTCACTTTCCTCTTGCTGAAGCTTAATTGCTCATGTGAAATGGGGGTGAGGATGTTGCAGAAATTGGTCCGTTGAGAAACCAAGCACCACACTCGGAGGGCTGGAGAACTCAGGTTTATTAAGCTGGCAGCCCCAGACGAGCAGCTCCAAAGTTCTGGGCCCTGAGCTCAGGGTGAGCTTTACTTTTATAGGGGTCAGTGCACCTGTTTACAGTTAGCATGGGTAGATTGGTTACTTGGTTTACAGAGCACGGAAGTTTCCAAACAGAAACTTACAAGAGCAGGTGCAGAACATTCCACTTTTAGCAAAACATCTTATGGTTACATTGGATTGCTAGGTCATCCTGTTGTTTTGTTTTTCTTGGGGCAGCAAGCATATTTTACAGAGGCAGAACAAGCATGGAGTTATTTTTAGCTGAGTGCAAGTTTCTAATTTTCCTCTTCAAGGACACAAACCTCAAAGAATGCTTGTGAAGAATAAGTAAGATCCCACACGTGAAACACACACTGAGCAATCCTCATGTTATCAGTGCTTTTGCTGAATTGTTTATCATCTACGTGATTGGAATCTCATTTAGGGTAAGAACAACAGTGTGTGGATGGTAAGAGACAGGAAGGCAGATGACCTAGGAGGTAAACTCGCGAGTTCAGGCCGAGAGATAACACTCCATCACTTCTTCTCTTGTTCAGAACATAAAGCCTAATATCAAGGAAGCATCTTTTGCTTTTAGTTTGATCATTTTGGTCATTTTGACTCCCTCTGCATCTCAGTTTTTGCAAGAAAAATGTAAAATTAAAATGTACCTTTAAAAAATTGCATTTCTGCAAGAAAGTAAATCTTGTAAATTTCCTGCAGGAATAAAATAAAATAGTGGATCTTAGGATACTGTAATGCCATAGGTATTAAGACTTTGATTTTACTTCAAGGGGGATTTTCACTTTAATTGCTTTATTAACAGAGTTTCCAGGTATTAAGTCCCACTGAGCTGGTCCCAATCACCCTTTCCCATCTTATCTCTGCTCCTATTGCTGTGTTTTCAGTCCTCTCTAGGATTAATGGAAATTTCTAGATGGGTCATTAAAGCATCTATAAAAATGTATGTATAGTAATAAACGTTTTAACCTACCTGATAAAAACACAAAATCTATGAAGGGAAGGGTGAATACAGGGACCAAAAACAAAATCAGAAACACAAAGAAGAGAAAACCAAAACCACGGTAGGTCAAATGTGACAGAATTGGGGATAAGAAATCAGTTGCTTTTATGTTTGTTTATAAATCAGTTTTTAAATTCGATAATTCAGCGCCCAGGTGTACTTTACAACCATGTCAGAATACAAGAGCATCTTGTTAATAGAACAGCAAAACACCTTTCCTTTAAAACAAAAACAAAAGGGGGAAAAAAAAAACCAAAACCTTCAGGGCCAGAGTGTGAAATTTACATGCCGAAGACCAAAGAGGTGGAGGTTTCAAATGTGCATTTTTCTATTTTGCAACTTTGTGACTAATGACATCCATGTTCAAGAATTCTTAACATGGCCGTTCTTACTTGGATGGGGGATTTCATTGCTTTTATTTGATAAAGAGGGTTCAAACAGAAACTCTGATTTTTATTTATTTTTTTCAGCCCTAGGACAAAATCTGCTTTTCCTTGGTAGAAAAACGGATTAACCACGGCCATTTCTCCATTTTACATATTCATAGGGGCTAGCATAAAACACTATTTGGCCAAATACACAACCAAACCAAACAAAACAAACCAAAAAAATCAATATTTGGCTTCAGAAGGCATTATGCTTTTCATGTAAATGCATGGCTTGGACATTCTCTCAAGGGAAAAGCTATTATGTTTCATCACCTGGTCCTCATTCCTTAAGAAAGCACTTGATGAGAACAATGAATTCCTTTCACTACTGAGGGGGAGGGGACAGAAAAATGCCATCAGCCATGGCTGAATGTTCTTCTTTGGACACAGAAGGCTCCTTGGCAGCTGCTGGAAAAATGTGAATTTTGCCCTTGATTGCATTTACCAGTTCAACATCACTCATCGGAAATCTCTTAAATTGGTCTGACCAAGTCTTCAGAAATCATGCCCTAAATTCTACAGAAAGATGAATTATATAAGCTGGGTCTGTCAGTAGGGGTGCAGCTAACATTCACAGAAACCCCGCTTGTGGTGGAGGAAAGGGGTTATTGGATGGGATGACTTTACAGAATCATTGTCAGCGCTGGAGAAACTGGCCCCAGGGTGGGATTCAGGAATCTACGGAGGAGGACCACCATGGAGCAGCTGCAGCCTTTACTAACTGGGAATCCAGAATTCAGGAAACACTGTCCCCTCAGTGGCTCCTGGAACATGCTTCCAGGGGAGGTTTGGCCAGAACTGCTGAATTCAGAACAATGCTGGCCCTGCTAGATCCACACCAGGAAAAGGAAGTTTGAGCCTGCTGCTTCTCATCTTATAAGATAGTTCTGTGTTTTGATTGTGCTTGAGAGCATCTTATGGACAGATCCTTAATCTGCAAGATCCTGGCCGTTAGGGAGTCTGGGAAGCAGAATTTCTAGCTCTTCTGTCTTTAAAGTCTCAGAGGATGCTGACTGGGTCAGCTGATCATTTCCACCCCATCTGGGTTTAAATCCAGGTCTGCACTTTGTGGAACAGCCCTAGATGCCTCTCTGCTTCATTTTTCTCATCTGTAAATAGGGATAAACATCACTTTTCACATAGGGTTGACTGTGAGCATTACATAATCTCTATAAAGCCCATGAAAATTTGCAAATGCAAAATCAATGCTGGTTACCCGTGATTCCCCTCACCTTTTCCGTTGGTATACAATTCTAACAAGGGCAGACTCTGGGATGGAGACTCACAGGAAGGAAAATGTTCTTGCTCCTTAAACTTGGAGAGGGATGTGGGGAAATTGCTAAGGGGAGTGGAGGAGACAGACATACTTCTCGGCCACCATGAATACCCAGCGCACACTGTGACAGGGCTTTGGGGTGCATCCCAGGCGGAGGAAACCTGGGCCGAGATTAAGCATCAAGGCTGGTGGGCTTAGACCCACTGGGACAGTCGCAGGAGCTCAGGTTCACATTCTTCTGCCTTATTCTGGGGACTTCTGAGGATGGAAACTGGTCCTGCACATCCTTATCACGATGAGTGGAATGGATGCCTCTCACCTCTATTTCATTGGCTCCTCACAACTGCCCCTTATGGGGGCTACCGTCCTTATCCCATATTTGTGAAAAAAGACATTGAGTTTCAGAGCGATTCAGGGACTCACTCGGCTACCCCAGCAGCTGAGTGTAGAGCCTGTATTTCTCCACATCAGCTTGTTGCTCTCCTGCATTTCCCAAATGATTATCCCTCTTGGCTTCAGATTTTCAGAAAGCCAGCTTCCCTCCTATTTACCTCTCGCAGGACATGAAGGGCAAAGACATACCTGTCATGTCTGAGAGGAGAGCCTGGGAACCGAGCTGGCTGGAGCGCCTCTCATCTTCTCCAAAATGATGCACATGGGATTCCCTTTGGGTATTGGATTTCAACCTGTGGGCCCTACTTTACAAACCAGATGCGGGTTCCCACATGTTCCCACCTTTATCATTCCCGCTCTGGTGCAAGGCATCCACGATGATCACAATAGCCTCACTGGCCATCCCGCTCCACTGCGACCCTTACAATTTTATTGTTCATGCAGCAGCCAGAAAGGACTCAGAAGAGCCTCCTCATCTCCACTGGTTTCCCATCTCACTCTGGACAAAACGTCAGTGCTCGCTACCTGCTCAGGTCCCCCCTGTGGTCTGGAACTGGGCTACTTGGTTGACTCGCCTCCTATCATACCCTGTTGCTCCTCTGCTCCATCCCACCTGGCATCCTTGCTTTTCTGAAGCACAGCAATCACACTCCTGCCCCAGAGCCTTTGCACGTGCCATTCCCTCTGTCTTTAGTGTCCTCCTCCCACGTATGTACAGAACTCTCAGGTCTCTGCTTGGATGTTACAACATCAGAGAGAATTTCCCCTGCCATTCAAAACAAAATTCCACTGAACCCTGCTCCATCACCTGCTTTATACATCTCCAAACACTTATCTTTAGCCACCGGTTATGTATGTATGTGCTTGGATTTTACTTCTACCCACTAGAATGTAAGTTTCTTCTAATGCAATGCATAGGTCAGAATATTTTTTAAAATTATTTTATTGAAGTAGAGTTGATTTACAATATTGTGTTAATTTCTACTGTACAGCAAAGTGATTCAGTAATACATATATATACACTCCTTTCCATATTCTCTTCCACTGTGGTTTATCACAGGATATTGAAGATAGTTCCCTGTAGGACCTTGTTGTTTACCCATTCTATATAAAAGTTTGCATCTACTAATCCCAAACTGCCAATCCATCCATCCCCTACCCTCCACTGCTTGCAACCATAAGTCTGTTTTCTATGTCTGTATTTCTGATTCATAGATAAGTTCATTTGTGTCATATTTTAGACTCCATATATAAGTGATATCATATGATACTTATCTTTCTATGACTTTCTTCACTTAGTGATAATCTCTAGGTCCATCCATATTGCTGCAAATGACATTATTTCATTCTTTTTTATGGCTGAGTAATATTCCATTGTATATGTGTACCACATTTTCTTTTTTCATTCATCTGTCAATGGACATTTCTGTTGTTTCCATGTCTTGGCTATTGTAAATAGTGCTGCTATGAACATAAGGGTGCATGTATTTTTTTTGAATTATAGTTTTCTCTGGATATATGCCCAGGAGTGGGATTGCTGGATCGTATGGTAATTCTATTTTTAGTTTTTTGAGGAACCTCCATGCTGTTCTCCATAGTGGCTGCACCAATTTACATTCCCACCAACAGTGTAGGAGGATTCCCTTTTCTCCACACCCTCTCCAACATTTGCTATTTGTAGACATTTTAATGGTGGCCATTCTGACCAGTGTGAGGTGGTACCTCATTGTAGTTTTGACTTAAAATGCATAGGTCAGAATTTTTAAGTACAAGTAACAGAAATCAATACTGATGGACTTAGCCAGAGAAGGAAGATGAGGCAGCCCCAGCATCGCCCAGAGGAGGAAAGCCAGGCTCAGGTTAATCATCTGGGAACAGAGTGGGACAGAATGCTGCAGACCTGGTACCACAAGGGCATGTGTTGCTTCTAAGAAGCAGTTTTCTGAGCTCACCTGGACGAAAGCTTAGTACCTGTTGTGGGAGGTCACTACTGCTACTGTGGGAGCCAAGTGCATCACACCTCACTGCCATCCCCACCTGATCTGCTTCACATCTTTACATTACTCTCCTGGCCACTTCAGGGAACTGAATTTGATGGCTAAATCAACCCTAAAGGGGGACTTCCCTGGTGGTGCAGTGTTTAAGAATCTGTCTGCCAATGCAGGGGACACGGGTTCTATCCCTGATCTGTGAATATCCCACATGCCTCAGAGCAACTAAGCCTGTGCACCACACCTACTGAGCTGTCATGCTGCAACTGCTGAAGGCTGCATGCCTAGATCCTGTGCTCTGCAACAAGAGAAGCCACTGTACCAAGAAGCCTGAGCACCGCAACGAAGAGTAGCCCTCACTCGCCACAACTAGAGAAAGCCTGGGAGCAGCAATGAAGACCCAACACAGCCAACAAATAAATGAAAAAAAAAAAAAATCAACCCTAAAGCTTGGTTTCTTTCCTCCTTGCTTTTCTCACACCTCCTCTCTACCTCAGGTGTTCTCCTCTCGATTCATCTTAGGGCTTACCTCCCTAGGAGCCTCCTGGGACCCCCCGGTTTGGGCACCTTAACTCAGTGCTCAAATAAGGCACCTGTACAGACCTGTCTTCCTGCCCTTGCTCCATCTCCCATCCCTCTTGCCAGGACTGAGAGCCAATGTCTACTGCCTGGCACTGCTCTACGAATATCACCCAATCATTTATTCTTTACAACGATCCCACGAGGAAGCATGGTTCATATCATCTTCATATCATCTTCATTTGCATGGCACAGAGGGTTGAACTAGCTTGGCCAAGGATATTCACGAAGCAAGTGGTCAAGACTCACTCTCAGGTTTCTGGCTCCAGAGTCCAGGTTTCTAATTACTATAGGAGACTATCTCTCCTGGACACTAGAGTTTACTTGTTTATTGACATGTCTCCTTCATTAGTGTGAAAAGTCCTAGAAGGGAGGGGATTTGTCTCCTCCATCCTCTCCTGTTGCTGCACCTCCTCTTCTGGCCTAAGAAAAATGTTTTCGTGCTATAGTAACTCCGGTCTACTGTTCATGAGACCCTAGAATGTCACTCAGGTGTGTATGACCCTGGAAAGAATAACAGGGATAGTATTCTAGTTTGTTTCTCCATCAAAATATCTCTTGGAGACACTTCTCTTATTCCTTGGTTATTGGATATGAATCTAGAATCATAAAATGAGGTGCGCAAGAAATATCAATGTCTCCATTTTCTACAACTCAAATCACTTTCTGATTCCAGGCCCCATCTGTTTGCCTGGTGGGACATCTAACCTGTTATGCTCAAGGATTTTTCCCCAATCCTTTTGTTAAAGAGCTTTAAAAAGAATGGAAACATGGTCGTATTTATATTTCCAAAAGATCAAATAATTAAATTAACTTTAAAAAGACCTTCTGATGACATCAAGTGTTGGTGAGGATACAGAGTAACTGGAATGCTCCTACACTGCTCGGGGGAGGGGTGGAACTTGGCATAATCACTTTGAGAAAGCATTTGCCAGTGTTCATGCTAAACATACCTATTCTCTGCAACACAGAAATCCCCTTCCTGAGTTTATACCCTTGGGGAATGAGTGCCATGTTCACGAAAATGCATGTGTAACAATGTTCAGAGGAGTAGTCTTCATAACAGTCCCAAACTGGAAACAACACAATTACCCACCAATCAATAGAATGGATAAATCTCATGCAGTAGACACATGCAATGGCTACCACACAACCACAATAGAAAACACTGCTCCTTGCAATAGCATAGGTAAATCTCACTGATATAATTTTAAGCAAAAGAAGCCAGACATAAAAAAGTATATACTGTATGACTTCATTTCTGTGAAGTTACATAACAGGGAACACTAGTTTATGGTGAGAGAGGTCGAATAACTCTTCTCCTCTGTTGGAGGCGGGTCCTGGCTCGGAGGGGTGAAAGCATCTGTTGGGATGATGGAAAGTGCTGTATTTAGATCTGGGGGGGTGGGGACCTGACTGCATATGTGACATTTCATCACGACTGATACTTAAGACTTTTGCACATTTACTGTATATGTTAGAACTTGATAATTTAAAAAGTTATATCGTTCTATCACCAATTAGGTGTTGAACAGAAATAAATTGTAATTAATGGGTAACTCAGACATAAGATCGCAGAGCAGTACGTGTTTTCAGAATCAATTTGCTTGTCAGTTCCATGTATAGTATGCCATATGGAATCTGCTTTGAAAGTTTTTTTATTGCAATTCTCAATGGAATGGCTTTCACAATAGCTTCTGGCCACTAATTCCTCATTCCAAATCCCCAGCTTTTCTCTTGGCACAGGATTAAAAATAGACCAATAGCTACAGGATTCACAACTCCCTTCCAGAACTTTCCTCCTACAAACGATACTGCAAGAAGTGAGGGGAAAGGACACTGAAGCAGGATTTGGGACTTTGGGAGTTACTAAGTACATGGGAATTAACATTAAATACCGAAACCGGAAGTGCACAGAGTTAATCAGGGTTACCTTTGGGAGCAGACTTCTTTTTGGGGGGGCTCTAAAAAGCAGTACTAGAGCTTCTGTTTGAACAAAATATCTTCATCTGGTAACAGACAAATCCCTCGAAGAATAAGGTCAGTCCGAATGCCTGATGACGGATGCTCTGCCTGCATTTATGGTGAGACCCTGTGTTGTTTTGTTTTTTAATTTTTAATTGAAGTATAGTTGATTTGCAATGTTGTGTTCATTCCTGCTGTACAGCAAAGCGGTTCATAGATATGTGTTTATATATATAAATACTATTTTTTTATATTCGTTTCCATGATGGTTTCTCATAGGATATTGAACATAGTCCCCTGGGCTGAATAGTAGGACTTTGTTGTTTATCCATCTTGTATAAATAAAATAGTTTGCATCTGCTAGTCCCAAACTCCCAGTCCATCTCTCCCCCTTCCCCCTCCCCCTTGGCAACCACAAGTCTGTCCTCTATGAGACTATACTTTTACTATCAGCTTAGGTCCTCCCCACTCCCTGCCTTTTTCTCTTTATCCACTGTCCCTCCACCATTCACATATAGACTAGTTTGTTCTGTTCTTAATGTTCAGCATAAGGGCAGACACAGAGTGTCTTTGAGGCACTGAAATTTTTAAAAATGTGGAATTTTTCTACTGTTTCCAAGTTATTCTACTGTTTCCAAATATGTGCTGGTGCTCCCTTTGGTAGGATTCTGCTTTCTTGCCTATTGACATCAGGCTTGGGTATGTGACTTGCTTTAACCCACGGGACATGAGCAGAAGTCACATAGGGCACTTTGGGGAAGATGCTTGAAGAGTTATGATGTGGTTCCAAGATCTTGCTTTTCCCCAAAACAAACCTGTCCTTGATAGCAGCAGCTCCTTTGCTCTTGTCCCAGAATGGAAAAGAGGTGGTCCATAGCTAAACGTCTCCAAGCAGGGGCTGGCAGTGAAATCAAAAAGCAACCTTTGGTTCCATGAGCCCCTGAGACTTCAGGGTCATCTGTTACCTAAGCTGACTTTTACAAAATATAGTTCTCCTAGGAAACAGGAAAAATGCAGGTGCACAGAAGTAGTGGATTCAGAAGGTTCATGGTAATTTGAGTGAAGCTTTTCATTCTCAAGACAAAAATTGTTTATCTTTTTCAAATAAATGTACAAGGTAGATATTTGAAAGGAAAGCAAGGAATGAGTAGAGATGGTGGGTGTCTGAACAAGGTGGCCAGGTCTGTCTCCTTAAGTCTCAGAGAGAGAAGACTGCAGATGATGAAGAGATTTAGGAAGGGAAGAGCCTTCTCATCTCTTGAATAGAAGCAAGAACCCGGAGAGGAAATGATGGTGGGGTGTCATGAGGCAAAGGACTAAAATAAAAGGGTGGACTTTCTCCAGATTGAGTGACGTAAGAGCGCAACGGTAAACCTCTCACGTGTCCCATAGAAGCACAGGAGTCTTTAAGAGGCATCTCCATGCAAGTGACTTGTAGCAGGAAAGATTCATGATGTAGAAACAACCTGCACAGACCCACACCGGAAGCCCAGGTGGACCTCAGACATCTCAGGAGATGTCAGCTGGCTAAACGGTGGTCAAATCTGATCTCCCTTCACCTTCCTTTCCAATGCTTGGCAACTGCAGACCACTCAGAATGTAGATATAATTGTTCAAAGAGACTGGAAGCCTGGATTGGCAGGGTGAGTGTGTCAAAGAACCTGAGCTGATTGAGACCGATGTGACTTCACCCAACAGAATGGACATTTGAAATACTCTTAGCATCTATCTTTTTTTCAACTATAGGAAAATTGTATTAAATCTTGCTCATATGGGTTTTTAGATTAGGATTTGTATCCATCACTATTCTATTTACCAATTATTTTTAAAGTCTTCATTTATCTAGGTCTGATTCGTAATTTTATGGATTGAGTCCAGTCAGGAAAACACAGTCTTTGTCTGGAGTTTAATCATGAATTTCATTCAGGGGACCAGTTTAGAAGAGGTTGGATGTTCATGAAGATGTACAGAATTATCTGAACTTATCTGTACACTGAATACACTTCAGTGAAAACTTCAAAAGATATTGGAAGAATCAAAAACCATAAGAGGAAATAACGAGGCAATCCAGGGATCAGTGATCTCAGGGAGCAACTCACATCCCCAGGGAAGGAGGCAACCAGAAGGAGATGGTCCCACCAGAGCCAGAAACTGAAGCCACCTGATAGGAGCTGGAATCACAGTGGAGGATATTTGGTATGAGATGGAGCTACAGGGGAGGCATGGCCCCTGAATGAGATGCTGCCCAAAGCAGAGAAAAAGGGGGAGGGGGAGGGAAGGGGAAGAAGGGGAGAGGGTGAGGGAGAAATCCTAGGTTCTCCTTTGCCTCTGCTCTCAAAGCTCCTAACCTTGTCTTCCACTGGCTAAACCTTACCAGGATCCAAGGCGCAAGGGAGCTTGAACACTGGACTTTGGAACAATCAACGCTTTGTGATCAGGAGTAGAGCAAGGCAAGTGTGAAGAAGGGATCTATGAGCAACTTTCCAGAAATGCCTGGTTCTACATCTGCCTGGATAATTAGCGCAGTCATTCTTGGGAGAGAGCTCCAGGTCTCCCTGTTAACTCAGAAGTGACCCTGGAATTAAAGCCTCAAGACTTCTGTTTCCCTGCTGTGTAATCCTGGGAAAGTCGCTGAACAGCCCCCACGTCTCGAGGGATACAGGCCAGGACTCACGAAGTTACGAGGGGGTGGTGGGGGTCTTTGGATTACCCACCCAATTCCTCTTCCGCTCCTGTCATGGTGCCTCTTGAGTGGTATAGATGGATTTGGAACAGGGTGCTGGAAACGACCGTAGTCTCAAAGCACAGTGAAACACTGAAGACACATTTACGGCTGATGATGCCAGAATGCAAACCCAATTCAGGACAAGCTATGTTTGGAGAAGACGGGGGGCTTTCCTTCCATGAACACAGTCCAAGCAAGGACAAGGGAAGAGTCATGTGTGTTTCATTCATGACCCAAAGTCCTTCCAACTCCTTACCTTCACTCATCTTGGTGTATGACAAGAGACAACCCCATGGGTGTTGTGGGGTGCTGCCCAGATCCCCACTTCTGGATGAAGGCAATGACTGCCCAGCTGACTGGAGCATTGGGGGTGGACAACCTCTGGGAATTGCCTTCAGATAAAGAAAACCACCTCCCCCAGAGCCATGCTCCCTCCCGGATAGACGCTCCCATTGAAAGACTGGTCAAGGTGGATACAAAGACCTGATACCCTGGCTTCACCCCAGCCCCAGAGCTCCCCTTGGGATGGGCTGAGACCTTTGTTGAAACCACACTGAATGTGCCCAATCCTGCTTCCTCTGTAAGCTTTTCCCAAGGACACGCCCCCCCCCACTTTCTGCACACACAAATCTCCATCTCAGAGCTGCTTCCTGGGAAATCCTGCCTGGGATAACTGTGCATTTCAGAAATGGGATCCTCAAGGTTATCTGCCTCCTCCACACCTCAAGTCCCCTATAAATCTGTGGGCCCTGCAGAACTCTAGGATTTGAAATGTTACATCCCATTCTGATATCATCAAAATGATGATGCTTTACATGCTTTCTGATCTGGTGATTAATATGGGAAGATAAAAGCAAAGCTCAGTGAGCAATGACTCATCCCAAGGATTCGATGCCCAGTTATCCTTGAACACTGTCTCCCATGATTCCCCCCTTCTACCTCCTTATCTTGTCTTCACGCTGCTTCTGCCTCTTCCATTTTTCTCTCTCTCTAGACAGTCATCCTCTCTATTTCCTCCTACCCTCCCTCCCTCAACTCTCTTCTCCCCTCTCCCCTTCCCAACTGCAGTTAACATGTTTAATTTCCATTTTCTTGCTCACAGCTTCTCTCCTTTCCTCTGGAGAGCCATCCTCCTCTACTATTGGCCCACGTGGTCCAGGGGCTGTGTATGCTTTCCTCCTTAGATCCAGAAATGAGCATCTAAACCAGGCCTGGTCAATAAACATACTTCATATTCTCTGTCCATAGCAATTGCTGTCAGTTTGACCATTTGATCTGAATGACTACAGTGACCTAAATCCAGAATTTATTTTTTTCTGAACTGACAAGGGAAAGATTTTCTTTCTTTCAGAATCCAAAGTACTAGGATCTAAGCCTCTAGTTACTGGAGGCCATCTTTTCACTGCCTGGGGTGTTTGCCCGAGACTGAAGCCAACCCAGAGGAAAGGGGAGACAAAGGTGGAAAGAGGTTAAATGATGGTGTCATCATGTGCACTCCTGGATCCAGCTATACCTGAAGCTCCCCAACCCCAGATTTTTCAGTTTATGAGTCAATCGATTGCCTTCTAGGCTTAAGCCAGTGTGGGTTGGGTGTCTGTCCCTTGAAGCTTAAAGTCCTGGAGTTCATCCAAATAAATCAATCACAGCAAATCTCACAGCATGGTCTACATGGGGCATTTTTATTCTTATGCGTTGCAGGTCAGGCTTCCCAAGAAGCTGACTCTGAGGTGGATGTGCATGCAGAGAGTTTATTGAGACATGTTATTGGGATAAACATCTGTAGAGGAAGGAAGGAAGCAGGATGGGGTAGAGGGAAAAATCAAACCATGAAGCAGTCACAGGGAGACTATCCCCAAAGAGGTATGAAACTGGGGTGGCCCTTCAGGGTTGCTCCAATTGAAACCAGGGCTGCTCCAAATTGAAAAGGCGCGAGCCTTTACACAGTTGTGTCCTCCAGTCACTGAACATGGGCTGTGTCCAGGAAAGGAGCCCAACACCCTGGATACTGCTCAGGGAAAATCCAGAAGAGGGTTTAAATTGATATATATTGGCTGCCTCTCCCCAGTAGCTGATGGGGGAAGAACCTCAAGGCAGGAGCAGGAAATGTGGGCGGTGCACCAAGGCACTCACCACTGATGCACTGAGTCCTTGAGGGCAGGGAGGATGGGTGACCTTGGGGAGAATATGGTGTGACTTGGTCAGCTCTCCCATGGCTGCAGCATCATGCTTAAACGTGACACAGCTTGACTTTCAGGGTGTGCAGAGCGCCCTCCAGAGCCATGCACCTTAGTTGTCCTGCTGGTTCCCATGCAGAAACGACTTATCAATTCATTCAGAGCTATTTGCTGAGAATACAGTGTGCCAGGTATGGAAGGTACGGCAGGGAATGAAGGAGACAAGATCCCTGCCCTCACATGGAATAAGACATTGCATCAGTACACAAACGAGCCTATGCACTGATTAATTGACGCCTAATGTCCACTTCTGACACGAACATTTCTCAGATCTCAGCCCATAAAAAAGCTCAGTCCTCCCCTGCCTTCTGAGCAAAGGTGAGTAGTAAATACATCCACCACTCCATGTGCTGCGGGCGAGGCAGGTATGTGAAACTGATTAAAAGGAGGGACTTAACGCTGCTGTCAACAGTATCTTTCAGGCTTTGGTTTTTCACAATTTCTCCTTCTGTTACTTTATGAAGGAAAAATTGCTGTTGGGGGTGAGTTCCTTATTAGAAACAGCAATTGTGCCTGCCAAGTTTTAATCAACTTATCTGACCGAGAGACCAGGCTGTCATGAACTGTCTTTGGGAAAGAAATGCCTCCGATTTTGAGCATACTATTAGCATGCAACAAAGTCCCCAAGTGGACTGCACACATCATAATTTAACTATCATTTCGAATCTAAAATAGGCTAATCCGCGGTGATAAAAACCTATAGCTCTGGAATCCCAGGTGCTGAGTTTGTCTTTCACAGGCACAAACCAACAATTTTTCTATTTCTCTTCTCATCTTCCCTGACACAGGGAAAGTGACTTTTTGGCACAGAAGCCACTGAACACATGCATAATTTGCTTTTCCAACTACTATTCCAAACGCAGCACTTCCTCCAATTTTATCTTTTCTTTAAAGAGTTATTTTTAGCTCAGTAAATAGTCTGGTTCAGGGATTTTCTACTTCCTTCATTCTGAAATCCGATGTTTGCTCCATGTGCATGCAAATGGCACGCTTATGCAAACTTAATATTTTTATTAAATTGACTTGCTTTCTTGACTTAAATACATTCATTTGGAAAGCAAGTTTTATTGCACGACTGTTAAGTGAAAACGGTGTCATTTGCCATAAATACAAGGCAGTCGTAAACATAGCCAAGGAGAAAATAAACAACATGACTAATTCTAACTGTGTACTCTTGCCTGCCAAACACTCCGCCTCTGACTTGCACTTCACTATGAAAAATTAGGGAAGAAAATACTGGCATTTAAAGACATCCTGGCATGAATGGATAAAGAAGATGTGGTACACACACACACACACACACACACACACACACACTGGAATATTACTCAGTCATAAAAAAGAATGAAATAATGCCATTTGCAGCAACATGGGTAGACCTAGAGATGATCATACTGAGTGAAGTAAGTCAGACAGAGAAAGACATGTATTATATGATATCACTTATATGTGGAATCTAAAATAATGATACAAATGAACTTACTAACAAAACAGAAACAGATTCACACACATAGAAAACAAACTTATGGTTACCAGAGGGGAAACAGGGGAGGGAGGGAAGGAAAAATTAGGCATCTGGGATTAACAGATACACACTACTACATATAAAATAGATATACAACTAGGACCTACTGTTAGCATGGGGAACTATGCTCAAAATCTTGTAATAAACTGTAATGGAAAAGAATCTTAAAAAGAATGTATATGTGTATACATGTATTTATGTGTGTATATGTGCATGTGTGCATATAACTGAATCACTGTGCTGTACACCTGAAATGACCACACCATTATAAATCAAATATACTTCAATAAAAAGAATAAAGGCATCTTAGAATCAAATAGAGTCTTTCTCTGTGAGGGAATTCCCATGGTTGGAAAAGAAAGGAAAAGAGGTTCACATTTTTTACATAGTGAATCACTGTTATCTACTGCTGTGTCCATGTATCTGCACTGTAGCAGCTCCAGCTTTCCTAGACATACAATAAAGGATGTACCCGGTCATTCAGATGATGATGTGGAAACAGCTCATGAGCAGGAGACCTTAGCTCCTTGTCTCTGCCACTAACGAGCTGTGTGAAGCTGCCTAATCACTTTGCCCATCTGGGTACCACTTATCTGAGTTGTAACAGCCTGTAAGGCTGGCTGCCAGCAAACTGTGAGCTCTTGGAAGTTGAAAATTACATCTTATGCATTGTTATCTCCAGGACAAGCACACAAAGAGATAAGGTCTGTAGAACTTTCAGCGTGATACCCAGTGCACTGTAGGTGCTCAATGAATATATGTGTTGAGTCTGTGCAGCAGACGTTTTACATATTAATCTCTTTATTCTTGACAATAGTACAACAGAGTGTCCATTTGGTGTGTTTTACAGATGAGGAAACTGAGGTGTACTTTGGTTACATAACTTCTTCAAAGGATGTACAAATATGTGGTGACGTATATGTATGTTTAAACTTTTTTTTAAAATTCTGAAACACTTGAAGCCCACAGGAAAAAATAGAGGGAGTGATATAATGAAAGCTTGCTAATTCTACACCGGGATGTAAATAGTTGTTTATGTTTTGCCATATTTGCTTCATCTAATACTGAATGGAGAAAGTACTCGAAAGTAATGTAGTAGTTTGTTATAAATTTCTACACTAACTGCTGTAGACTGAATGTCTCCCTCTGCCAAAAAATTCATATGTTGAAACCCAATGACCAATGTGATGGTGTCAGGAGGTGGGGCCTTTGGAAGGTGATGAGGTCATGAGGGTGGAGCCACCATGAATGGGATTAGTGCCCTTATAAAAGAGGCCCAAGAACTCCCTGTCCCTTCCTGCTGTGTGAGGACACAGCAAGAAGTTGGTTATCTGCAACCTTGAAGAGAGCTGTCACCAGAATTCACCCTTGCTGCCCCTTGACCTCGGACTTCCAGCCTCTAGAACTGCGAGAACTAAACTAACTAAACTTCTGTCTGTGGCATTTTTCTATAGCAGCCCCAACAGACTAAGTTCTATTTGAAACAATGCCACTAGCATATCACAAGTCAAATATTTTCAAATGACCAAAAGTAATAAGACATATCATGTGCTCCAAATTTGCTAAAAAAAAGACAAAGTACCCTGGTATTCCATCGAGCCATTAGTCGCCAGTAAAATGTGGTGAAGATTTTGCAGCTCTCTTACCCCGACCTGACTTGCCTGCCTTTTATCTTCTGATAAGTGAGACTCATTGTTCATAGTGGGAATAGAGTTTGATTGGGGGGCGGGCAGTGGAGGAAAGAGCATGACTATTGGTGTTTGGAGGTCCAAGGTTCAAATCCCGGGTCAGTCACTTCATCAGTCTTGGGCATTCATCTACAAAATGGTGACAATTTATTAAAAAAAAATCAACTTCATAAAAATGCTTTACGAGTAAGTTACTTCATGACAATGTTTAACCCTGCCTAGTGTTCAATTAAGGAATAAGGAACTGACCAGTTGAGCTTCTAATAATCCTCCAGTTGGTGGTTAAGACTGCAGTGTAGGGGCTTCCCTAGTGGTGCAGTGGTTAAGAATCCACCTGCCAATGCAGGGGACACGGGTTCGTACCCTGGTCTGGGAAGATCCCACATGCCATGGAGCAACTAAGCCCGTGTGCTGCAACTAGTGAAGCCCAAGCGCCTAGAGCCCAAGCTCTGCAACAAGAGAAACCACAGCAATGAGAAGCCTGCACACTGCAATGAAGAGTAGCCCCTGCTCGTCACAACGAGAGAAAGCCCGTGCGCAGCAAGAAAAACCCAATGCAGACAAAAATAAATTTTAATTAATTAATTAATTAATTAAAAAAGACTGCAATGTGTTTCCACCACACCTACTGTGGCTGCTGAGGTGTAGGAGAAGGTCCTGAGGTCTTTACATCTTCAGATTTTGTTGGGGAAGCAGCCATTATATGACCCTGCTCTCCCAATCCACACCCTAAGCGTGGAACATTACTTAGATGGAGGCCAGGTGATGACTGTTGCTTGGTCCAGATTCTTCTTCCATATTAGGAGAAAGCTTTCCCACAGAATGAACTTCATAACATTGGCCAAGAATATGGTCATATGACACCTGGCAGCAGCCCCACCTGTATATCTGCCCTCCACAGGGTGGAATCGAGTCTTCACCTACAGCTCGAGAGGGGTACCTGCAGCCCATCGCCCGGTATGAGCCTTTGGGATGGACCAGTCACTTCTTCCTGTAAAGAAAGTGTTGTGCCAACCGTGCCATGTGTGTTGAGCCCTCCTTGGCATCTCCAAGCCTGGAGAAGATGTGGTGGTCCCAGGTCTGTGGGCACCTACTTCCGGTGCTTGGCATCATCAGGAACTTTGTCCTTCACACTGCGGAAGGCCTCCCTTGGAGTTGGTAGGTGGATCTTCCTGCCTCCCCCGGCCATGCTAGACACCAACATAAGTTTTGTAGAATCTCAGCATATATGTGGTTACTTTCAATTGCAGCTTCAAATGACGTTGATAACCAGGCTGTCCGTCCATCCAATTGGTCAGCATCTTGGAGAGGGAAGTGATGGAAGACATGAATATGCTGTCTTCTAGAACCTCATAGTGTGAAAAAATCTCAGCACACGGAGTGTGAGTCCAGGGCTTAAAAATCTACATTTTCCTGCAGCATGGCTCTCAATGTCAGCCAGCCAGCGAATTCCTTGGGTACTCCAACAAGACAAAGCAAACCTCCTAAGACAGAAACCATAGTCTACTCAGTGCTGGGGGATAAACCGATATGTCTGATTAGTTCAAAGTGAGTGTACTGTGATGAGGGACTTTTAAAAATGACTTTGACTCTAAGTGATTTTCAATGATGCTTTGATTTCAGTCTGATCCTTATGTAAGTTAAGATTCCAGGTATGATTTTTAAGTAGAAGTGAAATGCACTCCTTAAAAGGATAAAAGCAAGCAGTGCAATGTTTTGAAAAATTATTAACGATCATGTGTTGATAGTAGCATCAGCAGTGAAACTTGCAAATTCCTCTGCTTCTCTGTAACAGTCAGGTATTAGGGCTCATTAAATAAATCACTTGGCATCCAGACAGGCATTTCTTCCCTGGAAAGTTTCCATAACTTCTTATCAAGGCTTCTTGGGTTCTCCGGCAAGTGTGTCTGACTTGCTTCCCAAGGCAGTGACACTAAAATCACGGTCCACAGATGCTCTGTCCTCCATGAATACTCACTTCATGGGTTTCCCACAAAGTGACTGAAGCTCCTCAATGTTGTCAAGGAAAATAAAATACACAGATGCTGGCAGGGTGGTCTTCATAAATATACATCACCAAAATCTGCTGGAATTTACCCAGCTGGCAACACAGACCTCTGATAAACAGGCATTACTTATGGTCGAAGCGTCATTGAAACTCAGATCTGCGTTACTGCATAGCTGCACCCCCTTTATGCATCTTCTTTCCCTGTGTAAACTTTTTGCTGCGTATCTGGTGCCTGCAGACTGAACATTAGTGACAGCGCCTATGGAACTCACACAGAAGTCTGAGTGGCAACTACAGGGTAATAAATGATGTAAATTAATGAAACGTTCAGAAAGAAGGGGACCAGCATATTGATAACCAAGCAAAACTATTAGGCAAAAATATGTAAAGTCAAAGAAACAACTTTAAGAATGAAGCAGAAGTAAAGTAAATTCATTAAAGATGTCAAAAATCAGACCCCTGACTACAGAGATTTGTCACCGTCTCAGCGCGACCTGCCCTGATTGAGGTTTGTCTCGTGGGAACAAGAAAGCCAGGTAGAGGATGGAGAGGATTGAGTAGCAGCTTACTGATGGCAGTAGGAACCCAGGTAGGAGGGGAAATGGTCACAACTGAAGATGTATGTCACTTAAGTATATTCTCCTAGATGCTCCATTTGGAAAATTCCACCTGTACTTGTTACAAGAACCGTGTCACATGCCTTCTTCGTGGCAAAGACGTCTGGGAGGATGGTTTCACCTAGAACACTGCTCTCTCCCACTGTTAGTGGGGAGGAAGGGCAGAATTGATATTAGGTAGATAAATAGCCATCTGCCATGGTGACATGGAGGCTAGAACAAATAGTTCATCTTGAATCTGGGTTCTTGGGGTCAGTTTAAAGAGATGAAATGCTATGGTGAATGGTCCCTATTCCTCATTTCCTCGGAGACACCACTCGGGAATCATGATGGATGATACCTCCCCATCATTCCATTTGGCCCAGTTTTCAGAGCAGCGAGGAGAATTATTGGATTTTGCCTGAAAAGAGGGCAGTGCGGAATAGCGCCTGCCCAGGGTATTGGGCGGGGAGGGGGATAGTATGTGGACCATGGGGAGAAATTTTCTCTGTTCATTGTGAGAACAATTGTAAACGGATGTGGGTTGACAGATGGAGAACCAAAGTCTTCAAACTTGCTTTCTCGTCAATCAATAAAGCTCGGAAGCCACCTCCAAAGGGAGGGATGTTGGGGTTTTTTTTCCTTTTAAAAAGAGTTTTGGGCTTCCGTGCTGGCTCAGTGGTTAAAAATCCACCTGCCAATACAGGGGACACAGGTTCGAGCCCCGGTCTGGGAAGATCCCACATCCCTTGGAGCAACTAAGCCCGTGTGCTACAACTACTGAGCCCATGTGCCACAACTACTGAAGCCCGTACACCTACAGCTTGTGCTCTGCGGCAAGAGAAGCCACTGCAATAAGAAGCCCTCGCACCACAACGAAGAGTAGCTTCCGCTCACCACAACTAGAGAAAGCCCTCGCACAGCAGCAAATACACAACACGGCCAATAAATAAATAAATAGATAGATAAATAAATAAATAAGTTATTTAAAAAATAAATAAAAAGAGTTTTATTGAGATATAACTGACATACAATAAACTGCATATATTTAAAGTGTACAATTTGATACTTTCTTTTCTTATTAGTCATCTATTTCATACAAGGATGCTATTTTCATCATCCACATTCACGAAGGGATGCTGGTTACATTCTTTGCTCTTGCTTTTCGTCAATGTGGACTTAATTCTTGTCTGGATTATTATCTTCATTACAAAGCAAATCTGTGATTGCGTTTTCCTGCCAACATCTGGGAAAATTAAAGGATGTTCAAATCGGTGGTGAAGTTATCTTCACAGAAACATCCTGGGATTTCATAAGTTGATCACTTTTCTTTCCAAACCTTTGCTGATCCATGGTTTCTGAGTAGTTTTTAAAAGAAAGAAAGGAAGGGAGGAAGGGAGGGAGGAAGGAAGGAAATAAAGGAAGGAAGGAAGAAAGGAAGGAGGGGAAGGAGGGAAGAAGGAAGGGAAAGAAACCTGTTTTTGCCTCTTTTGTTTTCTTAGACTCACTAATTCCTCTCCATCCCCAATGCTGTGCAACAGTTTAACCAGGATACAGTGTAGATTCTTTTCCAACATTTTAGGCTTCTCTTTGTGTTTTAGCTCTTAGCACAAACCCAGGCATATTGTAAATGATCTAAAAAATCTTTGCAGACAAAGTGAGCATCCACACCTGTCTGTTTCTGCCTCTCGGCTTCTGCGTGTGGCAGTGCTTTGCCTGGAATTCCTTTCCACAAATCCCATCCTTTCTAAACCCAAATTGTGTTCAAAGAAGGGGTTAAACCCGCTTCTCCCAATTTGGACAGGACCCTTTCTAATAGGAACACATTTTCATCTCAGTTGGTTGCAAATAATAGAAACCTCAAACTAACTGAAGTCAACAGTGATAATGTAAAAAAGGATTTATTTCACATGCAATGAAACTCTCTAGCAGTGGCTGGACACAGGGCTTCAAACCAGGTGCAGGCTTAGCTGCTTCCTGTAGCTGTTTTTGTTTGCTTTCTAGCTTTATTGGGGTGTAATTAACAAATAAAATTGTCATATTTCAAGTGTACAACATGGTGGTCCCTCCAGCTCTAGACTGGGCGATCTTCTCTGTGACTTCTTCATGCCCTGGAGAGGCCCCGGGAGCTCCTGGCTTCCATGTTCAGTGCCATTAACCCAGGGGACTGGAACTGTCTCTCCTTTTATGTCTAACCAGCAGTCCTAGAATTGAGTCCCATCGTGTCTTGTTGACTGGCCTTGGATCCTAAACCCACTCTGGAGCTAATCACTGTCACTACTGGGTGTGTATGTCTGTTTCTAACTGTGCGTACCTGAGTGTGTCTGTGTGTATTTGTGTGTGTGTATCTCTATGTGTATCTCTCTGTGTGTTTTTGTGTCTGTGTGCATCTGTGTATCTGTGTGTGCATTTGTGTGTCTATGTGTGTCTCTGTGTGTGCCTGTGTCTCTGTGTATCTGTGTGTATCTATGTGTGTATGTCTCTGTATATGCGTGTATCCATGTGTATCTCTGTGTGTCTGGGTGCATCTGAGTGCATCTGTGTGTGTGCCTGTGTGTCTGTGTATATCTGTGTGTGTATCTATGTGCGTGTGTGTGTGTGTGTGTGTGTGTGTGTGTGTGTGTCTGTGTGAGATGCTCTGTTTGGTTTCCCCTTGTTCTCACATTCCCCCAGCCCTGGAGCCAGTGTGCTGTGAGTTACTCCTTAACCACATGACAGGACAGTACAGAAGAGGTGGCTGGAGTTCTATTTCTAAACCAGATACTAAGCAGCAACTATAGCGTTCACTCTCTATCACCACTCATGTTATACCTTGTATTATAAATCTCTGTAGAGTTCAATTATCCCTCAGGCCAGAACATAACTCCTTGAGGTCACATTCTGTGTCTTTGAGCTTTCTTTCTTGCCCATGCTAAACAGACTGCATGAATCTTATGCATTTCACTGAATGACAGTTTTGAGCATCGGTACTGCTATTGAACGAGAATATTCAACTCTTCTTGAACTATTGAATAAGAGATGTTAACTTACTATTAACATTGAAAATACACTATGGAATTTTGGGAAAGATTAAACTTCCGACATAGGGCTTTGAGTGTAAGGCCCTCCCCTCAACAGTGATGGAGCAGTGGGGTGTGGTGCAAGTGACAGACTAAGGAAGCACAGCCAACGGGGGCAGTAAGATCTGGGGAACACCCAAGGCATGTTCTTGTGAAAGCTTTTCCTTGTGAGAGCATCATACAGGGGGCTGCCTCTGACTTTAAGAGGTCCCCCATTTTGCTTCCAGCTGGGAGACAAAGGAGTTCTGAGATGGTTGATTTAAGGCTCTCAAGACGCAATGGTACTTCACTAGCAAGTGAAAAATGTCTTTACCAACATGCTACACCAAACGATCCTTCAGTTGGTGTATGAGACAACTTAGGAAGCATTGCATTCGCCTTTCAAAATGGTAAGAGCTCTCTCCCCAGAAATCACCTCTTCAGTCACTGCATTAGCTAAGGATGATAAGAGCTGATTCTCTAAGAAAGAGCTGATTCTCCTGCAAGAGGATGTACTTCCTGTCTCTCTCTGCCCCTCCTCTCCAGTTTGCCAACACTTCCTCTGAGCCACTGTCTGTGACTTTCATTACAATCCAAGAAAGAAGCAGTCTATCTGCTTGTTTGTTTTCCTCCACGAACTCCATGGCTGCAAAGACTGGGCGTGACCTCCCATCTCTAATACATGACAACCAACGTTAAGTGCAAGAAATCCAGCTAATTAACAGCTGACCTTTAGAGAGTTTGAAAAGGCAAAGAGCACTGATAACCCAGCTTGAATGCTCGGAACCACAGGCAACATGTCTAAAGTAGACAGATGTAGGTATGGGAGCCGGAAAGTTTCCAGGGTCCATCAATTAATATAGTCGAGTGTCTGGGCTCTCGCTGCTGATTCCAGGAGGGAAACTGCATTTATCCAATAAACATGTATTTGGGTTCTATCAGGTTCTAGAATTATAAAAGTGTAGGGTAGTCATAGATAAGCATACCAAGCCGTGGTGATACGTCACTCAGAGTGTTGAGGTGTGAGTGATTCTACATCACAGTGAGAACAAGCAAAGGTCCGGGGTTGACATCCTGGGGTCAAACCCAATTGCAGCACTTAAACGCTGTGCATCTTTGGACAGAGTACTTAACCTTTCCGAGTCTCTATTTCCCCAAATTTAATTGAGGATAATCATACACTTATCTCACCAGGCTTTTTTTTTTTTTTTTTCATGCCACAGGAGATACCATGAATGACTGAGTTGCTATTTTAAAGATTACAGATTTGAGGTGGAAGCTAATTTCAGCAATGCGATGAAACACATTGTGTTGACAAACATACTGAGTAGAAAGGGCAGAAAAGGAGGAAAAATAGCTTAGAAGGAGGGGGCTGGGGAAGGCTTCTAAGGAGAGCATCATTGCCCTGGGTGCTGAATTATTACTAAGAATTCTTCACGGTTTGGGGGGAGAGAGGAAGAAGGGAAGCACAGGCAGAAATCACAGCACGTGCAAAGCCATCATGTGTTCTTCAAGGGGTTTGATACATGACTTCAGCTTAAAAGCAGGAAGCAGTGCCTCCGGAGAAGCTGCTGGTGAGATGGGTTTCGACCATCTTGTAAGGACCTTGCCCGATGCAAAAAGGAGATTGAACTTGTCCTCTGAGGAGCCAGAGGTTTTTAGTTCAGGCTGACACAATGGCTGTGTTTTCCTGGAAGGACAACCCTACTTTTCATGTGTAGAAGGGACTCACGGGGAGGGACAGGGCAGGTGGGGAAATGATTTACGGGCCCATTGCAATCACCCAGGTGAGACAAGATGGTGGGAAGTGAGGTGAAGAGTTCAAGAGATGCTTAGTAGATGGAACGCACAAAACCATGTGGCTGTCTGGACGTGCAGGAGAAAGCATATTGCAGACGTTACGAGAAAAACCTCCAGACTCAAAAAGCACCTGCTTCGGATCTTGACTTCGTCACCTAATCATGCTGTCTGGATGTATTATTATGGCTGTGGACCCCGTTTCCTCATTTCTAAAGTGGAGATGATTTCAGTGGCTCTTCTTTAAGACCCTCAGGAGGATTCAATGAAAGAACATATAAAAAGTTGTTGGCATAGAACCAGATACATGGAACACATCTGGTAAATATTAGTGGCTGTTATCACTGATTTTATTACTGTTGTCATTATAATGTTCGTGTTGACGCTTGGGGTGGGGGGAGAGGAAACACATGGTGTTCTGAGTTCTCCCCCCTCCTGGTGAGCCTGTCTCGGGGTCCCCTGGCTTAGAAGATAACCCCAACATCTTCCCTTCTTTCCAATCATTGACTCCCCACTGTCTTCAGATTCTTTCTGGAGCAAATGGAGCTGGCCTTCCAGATGTCCCTTCCACTGCAGATATGATACAGTCCTTGTGCACGAAGTCAAGGGTTTGCGTTTGTCCCTAAAAAATGAAGCGGCAGGGCCACCAACCATTTTCTGAGCTGTAGGTAATGTAGGCCTCTCCATCTGCTCCCTTTATCAATAAATGATCGTTAGAACTGGGTTTTCTCTATTTATATCTCCCCCCCCCCCCCCACCTACCCATCTGCTACCCCAGATCCAACCCCGCTTCCTTCTGCTCTGCTCTGGGACCTTCTATGGGCTGCATCTCTGAGATCCCTTACTTTCTAGTTGGTTTTGGATAAAGAGCAGAAGAAGAGAGGGGGGGGGTGTTTATTCCCCAATTCTTCCCTGATTTGCTGCCTGATTTCTCACAGGAGCTATGTCTCTCCATGGTGAGAACTCTATCCATAGGTCCTTCCTCCAGGGGCCCAGCTCCACCTGCACTCTGGTGATATCCTTTTCTCCTTCTGTTCTCCAGACCCAGGGAGGTAAGAGCTTCCTGCTGTTCTAGTTACTTATTGGATCTTTTTTGCTATACACAGCCCTGTGAATAATCTCTCTGTAACTCTTCCTCTGCACCCTCACTGTGTGTCTCTTCTGTTTTCTGCTGAGACTTCAGCTGTAACAACAACAAATGGGACAAAAACTCAGCCAGGTGGCTCATCTTTTGGTATACGTCCTCCCTCCCCACTGCAATGGATACTAAAATAATAAAAAGTAAAACAACAACATAGTAATGTTGCTATTTCACAAGCTAGCATTTGCCTTATATCTGAGTAGGAAGAGGTTTGTGTTTTCCACTGTTCCTTTTTTTTTAAAGATGGGGTTTGAGTAACTGATAATGATACCAAAACACACATGCTAAATTCATTACAATTTTCTGCTTTTTCTACTAAAAGGCCCTCTGAAGTGGTTTAATCAGACGCATCTGATAAGAATAATTACATGGTGAGCTCTGGGCATCACACAGAGAAAGAAATGGAATTGGAAGAAATGCTGATGAAACTCGATCCTAAGGGGATTTGAACTCACAGCCTTCTGAGTAGGAAGGAAGAGGTGACAGGCTAAACAATGGAGTTCAGAAGGAACACCATGCAGGTGCTAAATTATTCCCCAAAGAGGCTCCTGGTGGTCCTGACATTCAGCAGACACGATCTATAGCAAGACTGGAATTGAACACACACACACATAAATCAGCTCTCCCAGAGAAGTGGAGAGAGATGACATCTGGTGCAGGGCTGGTAGATAGGACCCCCTGAGTCATGGACCAGGGAGCTGGAAGGCAGCTCAGAAACTGTGGCCTCCACTCTCTCCCTTTAGACAGAAAAAGGAAAGATATTTTTCTCAATTATCAAGAAAAAGCCCAAAGCTAGCGTTTGCTGTCTGAGGTTTGGAACATCACCAGTTTCCTGAATGAGTGCATCGGGGCTCTGTGCGCAGCAGGTTGTAATGACACCAGAAACACCTCCTTGTCTGTTCCCTGAAGATCTCCAGTGACTTTACCATCACCTTGGCTCCTGGTGACACTCTGCTGGGTGGATATCCCGGGGCAGCTCAGAGAAGCACCCAGAAACAAGGACAGGCTGCAGCCTGGCAGTCCTATTGGTGTCCATAAAAAGATCCCTTCTTCAGTCAAAATCAAGAAAGCATCCATGTTGTTCAATGACCAGGATCAGAACACTCTTTCCTCATTTGCAAGCCTTTGTTTTTGCGTACTCTAAACGGTGGGTCACACTAATTTAGTCATGG
The DNA here is from genome assembly GCF_030028045.1 of Hippopotamus amphibius kiboko. Taxonomy (NCBI): domain Eukaryota; kingdom Metazoa; phylum Chordata; class Mammalia; order Artiodactyla; family Hippopotamidae; genus Hippopotamus; species Hippopotamus amphibius. The sequence goes on from NC_080193.1 coordinate 24,816,928, forward strand.
ATCCTTGAAATGTTTATTGAGACTCTGTAGCTGGCCAGGAGCTGTTCTTGGTGCTGAAGCTACGTGCTGGACAAGGCGGACAAGTTTCCGTGGCTGTGGGCCATACAGAACATAAGGAAAACGATTTCCATTTGTGATGGAAATATGTATATATTTGACAAAATGTAAACTGCATGGCTAGAAGTATTCTAGAACACTGGTTAAAAGCAAGACTGCAGGGACTTCCCTGGTGGCACAGTGGTTGAGAATCCACCTGCCAATGCAGAGGACACGGGTTCAATCCCTGGTCCGACAAGATCCCACATGCCACGCCCAGGAGCCTCAACTACTGAGCCTGTATGCCACAACTAGTGAAGCCCGTGCACCTAGAATCCATGCTCCACAAGAGAAGCCACCGCAATGAGAGGCCTGTGCACCGCAACGAAGAGTAGCCCCCGCTTGTCCAACTAGAGAAAGCCTGCGTGCAGCAATGAAGACCCAATGCAGCCAATAAATAAATAAATTTATATTAAAAAAAAGCAAGATTGCATCCAGGCTGGTGTTCTGAATTCTTGAGCGATATGAATACATGGACTCACAAAAGAGAAATTGAACTTCCTAGGAATTCTTGGAGGATTTTTGAAATCATAGGTTACTCTTAAACACTTCCAATACTCTTCACATCCTTTACTCATTATTATAGATGAATAAAGTGTGCCTAATAAGTATTACATTTAGTTGCATTTACAAATAACGATAGCCCGCGGTGAATATTCCAACTCTAGAAAACATCAGCGAACATTTTGGGGTAGTACCTGATTAAATTTTACATTAAGACTTCATACCAAGGTTAACAGGAATCACAGAATCGGGTGTTGAAGTGGCCAATTTAAGGACTTACCTTGTTTCGAAGATGTGTTATTTCTTGATATGTCATCCCAAGAGTTGATAGAAAGTAGGCTGTGTGTATATTGTCATTTATTTTATTAGCAATAATGACTCACTGTTAGCAGAAGACAAGGCCACCAGCAAACATCATAAGAGACAGAGCTACAACCAAGCCCATTAGATCACGAGGGCTTCAGTTCTACGTGCTGTGGCCTCAGTGTCCTCAAATGTCCATCTTGTCCCCCTCTCAGTGTTCCCTCTCTTGTTTTTCCCTTGACTTTAGTGGATTCTCCTGAAGCAGGACATCTCTGCATGGTTTGTAAAGCTCTAATACTTGTGTGAGAATTGTCATACTTTTTCTCGATTTCCCCACTTATTTTTTTCAGGATTCAAGATTTGGAAGAACAGATATGTCTCTTAAGACCAGCTGGGAAGAAATTCCTGCCTGGGAAAACTAACTCATGCTGTCCAGGTCTGAGAAGCAGCTGTGCCACCCCCTGGCACAGACCAGCTCTGTGACTTTGGATGTGCCTGCTAACCTTCCATGGAACTTCATTCCCTCATTTGAAAAGGGCATAATAATTAGCACCTATGTCATATTATTGAGGTGAGATTCGATTCTTAAACGTGTAGAAAGCAGTGAAAACAGCGTTTGGCATGTAATTAGCACTGAATAAATGTTAGCTGTTGTTAAAAAGGTTACAGTGGGGATTGCTGAAGACTGTATGATGAGAGATGGATGGGTGAAGACTTGTGTGTTTGCCTGTGTGTGTGTGATCAGTCCCTATAGAATTCAGTGAGCTTGATCAGCAAGAGATACACCACGAGAGCCACACAGCAAAAGACCTCGTAAGGTGATTATAAAGACCTTATTTCCCACCAGGGCACTGATGATACCTCCATTTTCAGATACCTGTGGCTATAAAGGCAAACCCAGACTGCTGGAGACAGAGAAATGGGAGTGAAGTTGAGAAGCAACTGTGTGAAGCATCTCACTGGATATCAAGCATGCATTAAATAAGACAAGGTAACGTGGGCTGGCCGGATGTGAACAGAGGTGGTCCTCGAAGAGGTCATGGGCTCTCTGGCTGCCAAGCTCATCAGTGTAAGGTTAAGTGATGGCAGAGCTGGAAGTTTTAAGGCCACTCTGCTGAGTAAGGTTGAAGGTGTTGGAAGGTTCAGTCAATATAACCCTGAAGAGTAGAGGCTTAGAGGAAATCAGCTGGGTGGAGGCAGGAAGGCAAGAAAGCACAGAGTCTTGTAGTTCAGGGTATTTTTACTGGAAGTTTCCAAGAGAAAGATCAAGAATCAGAATGGGGACTCTGGGAGCAAAGCCACATGTGATCGCTGACCTGAGCATTTCAGTGGATGAAGGGAAAGAGATTTAAAGAGAAGCCCTTAAAGAGCAGGAGTAGAGATGTGGTTTGAGAATCCAAACCCAAAGACTCTGTTATTCCAGTGGCCTGAGAGATGAGAGGGGTGTTTAGTTGTTTGTAGATAGACACAGATGGACTTTTATGAAAAAAGTAAAAAAAGAAAACAAAACAAAACAACAAAACAACAACAAAAACCCACCAAAAAAACCAAAGAAAAACCAAGAAAGTGAGATAAAGTCTTTATCCTTGTGTCTCATGAAAGGACCAATCTAAAATTCCATCTTCCTTCTGACTCATTCATTTATCTTTTTGAGGATCTTCACATCAAACTGGAAAGGTCAGAGGGGTGGAAGAGATGTGTAAGCTCTTCTGCAGAGACCAAGGAAAAAAGAGATGAGAACCAAGTGATGGGTGATTGATAGACACAGAGAAGTAGATACATATATAAGTGCATGTTCTTCTCAAAGATGGAAGGTTCAGTTCAGGACGACTAAGCAAAGAGGAATCATAGGCTAGACATTCCAGGAACTCCAAGATCATATCACATTTGATTCTCCAAAATTCTAGAAGGTAGGCATTGCTATCTGTGTTACAGATAAAACATTTGAGCAGGAGGAGTTAAGCGACTCACTCCAGGCTTCAGGGCCAATAGGTTGTGAGCTGGGACTTGAGCCAGACCTGAATGACATTAAAACCTAGGACTCTTCTCCTAAGCGCAGTCCTCAGGCAGAAGAGGTAGGAGAGAGAAGAAATTCACAAACTGAGGAGAAGGGAATCTTTGGAGTGAGATCATGGTAGGGCATCTTGTTCTGAAAGCTTAAAGAGAGGGATAAATGGAAGACACTGGTTAAAGAAGTGCTTAGGAAGTGCATTCCACAGACGGAGGGAGAAACAGAGACACAGAGACAGAGAGATGGATGGAAGGAGGCAGAGATTAAAAAACAACAACAACAGGGAGAGGGGCACATGGAGAAAACCTAAAAGAATGCTTGATTTTAAGATGGGCAAAGAGTTTAAAACATTAAAATGGTATCAGAGACCAGGAAAAAAAAAGTGTTACAATCTGAGTTGTAATTCTCGCATTTGTATGATGGAAATAAAGTGGTGCTTAGGACAGGGTTTTATGGCTGCCTTTGCAAAGGAAATTATTATGAAATCTATGCGGTTAATAAACACTATTCACATTACCACTCTCTCAGCCCTCTGACTATTGTGGGGGTTGAAGCATAACACACCCAATTAATTTTACAACAGCACTAAATATTCCTTTGTTAGACAGAAATTGCCTGCACAAACAAGGCTCCAGCAATTAAATTCTGGCTACCCTTGGGATATAGTAATAAAGAATTCTTTTGTCCAATTAACAATTTCAAATTGATTATAAACGGGACTTGGTGAATGGGAGGTCACGGCAACAGAGAATTAACTTGTTGGATTCCAAGCCTTCCATGGAATGAGATGCGGAGTCCATACCCTGTCCATCTTGTGCATTTCACTATTTTTATGAGAAGGGAGGTCTTGGCAAATAGAGAGGCAGGAACCATTGCCTTTGATTCAGAGAACCCAACCCAGGAATTCTCAGAGCCCACAGCAAACCCCAACGATCTTGAAGCAACAAACCCTTGAAATTCTGATTTTAAGAATTCTGACCTAAAGGACACACCACAGGGACGTTGGGTCCAGCCAGCACCACTTGTTCCTCAGATACAGCCGATCAGATTGTTCTGGACAAGAGCTCAGAATGGAGTCAGTCCTTCCTGGTTTTCTCTCCTACTAGCTTTTGAGCAAGCATATCCACTTAACAACCAAATGAACTGGGTCAAGTTGAATAACATCCCCTAGCCCTATTTCTCTCATTAAAAATGGGGATATTCATAGTTTCTATGTCGCTGGATTAACGTCAACCGCGATTGATGCAATGCAAGTAGATTGCTTAGCACAACTCCTAGCACAGAGCACACACTCCACAAATAACAAATCATTGATAGTAACAGTATTTTTGTTGTTGTCATTTGCTACATGCCTAGTCCAACTAAATGACAAAGACTCTCATGTCTGGTCTCTCATTCAAGGTTGGTTTGGCAGGAAGGACTTCTGTAACACTGGTTGGTTGCGTAGACTTTTAATTTTCACATAACAATTTATTTATCCGAGCCTTAATTAATCATTCCTTCTCCCAGTAGCTGTTATGAATCGTTTACTACCTATAACAGCACCTGACAATGACGTTCACTCATTAACTCACTTATTCAATGAACATTTATTAAATATACTGCCTGGGGAAAGCACTGTTCTGTAGATACTTCAGAGATCAGTTGGGAACATTGGACAGTCTTCCTGCCATGAGGAATTATGTGTATTTCCCTCCAATTCACCATGTGCACTCTTATTTGTTCTCATATATTACTTCCTTAGCCTGGAATGCTTAGTCCCTGGTGGCCTGTGTAGGAAACTCCTACTCATTCTTCAACACCCAGCTTAAATGTCAGTACCTCCAAGAAGTCTGCTCAGATATATCCGGGGTTGTATGAACAAGGCAGATTCTCCAAAGTGTCTACTGAGCTACTTTGCTCCAGGATTAAGTGATACCAGCTCCATAGCATCCCTGGAAAGAGAGTTATTTTCCTAATAGCTCCAGCCAAAGTCCTGGGATGGAATCTCACTGGTTATGCTTGAGTCATATCACCACCCCCAACCAATCACTGTGGCCCAGGAAAATGGGCTGTTCTGATTGGCTGGGGCTGGGTTACCTGCCCACAATTGTGAAAAGGAGCAAGTTCCCCTCACATACTCAGGATGCAACAATGGGAAGAAGAGGCAGGGATGCTGGGCAGCCCGAAGAGCAGAGCTCGACCTTATGAACCTTATAAAGAAACTGAGAATTTGGAAATGATGACAGGACAGGCATGGTGAGGTCAAGGTGTTTGTACTTGGCCTTCAAACCAGGAAGAATTTAGATAGCTAGATGGGACTCTTATGGGAAGAAGGCACAATGGGATGATGCGTCCAGTTTTGTGCTGGAAGAATAATACTGGGCTAAACATACAGTTTAGAACCAGCTCCCCCAAGCCCTTGAGTGCTGGGCTGCAGGAGCTGAATTTTACTCAGAAGCCAGTGGAAGACCACTGGAGTTTTTTACTCGGAAGGAGGCTGGACAGATTTGTACTTTAGAAAGATGAAACAGGCAGCTGCGTGTGCTGTGCCCTGGGGGAGGGTGGAGAGAGCATTCAATCGTCCAGGTAACAGATAATGAGGGCCTGGCATTCTAAGAAGAGCACATGGGACTAGGGGGTTCAGGAGCAGCCGGGAAGGGAAGGGTCGCTCCTGAAGTAGTTTTTCCACCCAGGCGAGCTCCTCACTCCAGCCACTCTGGGGATGGCATTTATGAGACAAAGCAAAGATGTCTTCAAGGGCTAGCATTCCTAGGCATTACACACAGCTGCATTTTTTTTTCCTGCCTTCTGCCTCCCAGGGGTTGCTTTATCTTTGTCTTGCAGAGAGAAGAGGGCAGTGAGCCAGGAAGGCGAGTTCCATCACTCCCTGGGGCGCTCTGGCCCTAAGCGAGGCCACTTGTGGCTGATTCCTCTGGACCGTGATGACCACATCCCTAGGTCCCTTCCCTGACACACGCAGTCAGCATTCATTATCTCAAAGGAACGTGGGAGATACTGATGCAGATGTCACCCACGCATCATTCACATGGGGCGGAGAGGACAATGAAACAGTCAGAACCTGTCCCCACCTCCGGCTTTAGAGAGGCTGCAAGCATCTACCCAGCCTCCAGAGACCTTCCGTCGACAGCTTTTGATTTTCAGTTTTTTACCTTTTTTGGCTTTCCAAAATGCAAGTCATGAGGTCTTCATCAAAAAAATGCAAGTAGATCCATAAATATTTCCCCAATTGTATCTCGGTGATTACACTGCTTTGAAATCCCCCTTGGCAGCTTCTCCTTGTCTCTCTTCACACTTCATGAAACAATATTTTCCGTAAGATACGTTACAAACTGCTCTTTCCCCCGACAGCCTTATATTTCTAATTACTTCAAGCCGAGGGTGCATGCTGCATTTTATTTTGCTTTATCTTTATGATTTGATAAATCAATTTTAATGCCGCACCTTTAAAGTCTGGCTTCTTCCAGATGGAAACAGATGTTTTGCTTTCTAGATGATGCCTTAATGGGGCGTTCTCTGAAAGAGGCCCAAGTGGTAAGACACGCTACTTAAATTCTCCTCTCTTACACTGTGCTCCAAAGCTGCATGTCACCTAACACACCAAGACAACAACAGAACAAAACTTTTCCTCCCTGACTTAATGAACAAAACTGGCTCACAGACAAGGGACCTTAAATCAAAAAGAAAGAGCTTGGTTCCATGCTCTAAAGATACAGGAAACTATCTCTTAAAAATGTTTTTAAATAAGTTTTTTATTATTTTATTTTATTTTATTTTATTTTTTTTTATTATTTTTTTGGGGTACACCAAGTTCAATCACCTGTTTTTATACACAAATCCCCGTATTCCCTCCCTCCTTCGACTCCCCCCCCACCCTCCCCGATATTTTTTTTTTTAATGTTTGTGCATTGTGGTAAAAGTCACATAATAAAAAACATACAATTTGAACCAATTTAACTGTACAATTCAGTGGCCCTAAGTACATTCACTTGCTGTGCAAATCTCACCATCATCCGTCTCCGGAATTTTTCACCTTCCTAGTTTGAAACTCTGTTCCCATTAAACACTAACTCCCCATCCCCACCCACCCACCACCTCCATCCCCCAGTCCCTGGCCCTTGGCATCCACCAATGTACTTTCTGACTCTATGAATCTGACTATTCTAGGTACCTTGTATACATGGAATCAAACAGTCTTTGTCTACACTTAATGCACATTGGAAAGCATCTTTTTAATTAATTTATTTGTTTATTTATTGGCTGCATTGGGTCTTTGTTGCTGCACATAGGCTTTCCTTAGTTGTGGAGAGTGGGGACTACTCTTCGTTGTGGTGCATGGGCTTCTCATTGTGGTGGCTTCTCTTGCGGAGCACAGGCTCTAGGCGCATGGGCTTCAGTAGTTGTGGCACATGGACTCAGTAGTTGTGGCTCACGGGCTGTAGAGCACAGGTTCAGTAGTTGCGGCACACGGGCTTAGTTGCTCTGCAGCATGTGGGATCTTCCCAGACCAGGGCTTGAACCCATGTGCCCTGCATTGGCAGGTGGATTCTTAACCACCGTGCTACCAGGGAAGTCCCTGGAATGCATTTTTAAAGTTAACTTAATATATGTCCCACAAACAGATTGTATCTTTTTTCCCCGGTGCTATACAGTAGGCCCTCATCATCTATCTCAAAGTAACATGTAGAAAATTGGAAAATGCAAATAAGTAAAAAGAAGAAACAAGAGTCAGTCACAAATATACCACTTGTGTACAAGGATTTTCACATAAAATCATTTGGATATTTTCTTTTTACTTTATTATTTTATTTTATTTATTTATTTGCTTGTGTCAGGTCTTAGTTGTAGCTGGCAGGCTCCTTAGTTGTGGCATGTGAACTCTTAGTAGCAGCATGCATGTGGGATCTAGTTCCCTGACCAGGGATTGAACCTGGGCCCCCTGCATTGGGAGCACAGAGTCTTAACCACTGTGCCACCAGGGAAGTCCCTATCTTTTTACTTTAAACTGTGTACCTGTGTAATCTAGCTACCTACCTATCTATCTATCATCTGTCTCTTTTCAATGAGGTCAGACTATACATACGGTTTCCTTTGTTTCATCCAACAATCTGTCATAGATAGCTTCAACAGAATTACTTTCAAGGAGTCCCTTTCTTTTCCCCCATTCCCTTTCATAGAATGACCTGACAGCTCTTTAATACTGTATATTCATTTATTTTGAATTATCTGATATGGTTTTTTGAAAACATTTTATAATTGGCTTATGAAGAATTTTAGCTGAGAAAGTGTCAAGGCAGGCAAAGAAAGCAAAAGCAAAATGACTAGGACTAGAAAAGCATGAACTACAAACAAAATAATATTTTTTGAAAAAAATTTTTGCTGATTTTTAAACAAAAACAAACCACCCCAATTCCCAACTTGTCTCAGAGCTCTTGTGACTTATATTTCAATTCAACTTCAATTATTCATAAATTGCTATTGTAATTGTATTCCTTTGGGTGACGCATAGGCTTGGAGTTTCACAGAATGATTGCCTTTGAGATATTTACAGTATGTTTCACCCATAAGAGACTGCATCTTATGTAGTCATTGAGAGAGAGCAAGATTGCTACCTTTTTGTCTTCCATTAGTGCAGAAGATATTTATTCATTGCTGCAAATCAAGAGATTAAAAATGTCTGTCTTGATGAATGGATAAAGAAGATGTGCAATTACTGAGCCCATATGCCACAACTACTGAAGCCCGCACACCTAGAGCCCATGCTCTGCAACAAGAGAAGCCACCACAATGAGACGCCTGTGCACCTCAGTGAAGAGTAGCCCCTGCTCACCACAACTAGAGAAAGCCCGCATGCAGCAACAAAGACCCAATGCAGCCAAAAATAAAAGAAAGAAAGAATAAAACAAATCTTTAAAAACACAAAACCAAAACCAAAAACATACCTTTAAAAAAAATGTGGTACATATATACAATGGGATATGACAGTTAGAAAAAAGAATGAAATAATGCCATTTACAGCAACACGGATGGACCTAGAGATTGTCATACTGAGTGAAGTAAGTCAAAGACAAACATCATATGATATTGCTTATATGTCAATCAAAAAATGATATACAAATGAACTTATATACAAAACAGAAACAGACCCACAGACATAGAAAACTAACTTATGGTTACCAAAAGGGAAGGGGAGAGTGGGATAAATTAGGAGTTTGGGAGTAACAGATACACACTACTATATCTAAAATAGATAACCAACAAGGACCTGCTGTATAGCACAGGGAACTCTACTCAATATTTTGTAATAACCTATAAAGGAAAAGAATCTGAAAAATTATACATACACACACACACACACACACACACACACACACACACACACGACTGAATGACTATGTTGTACACCTGAAAGTAACACAACGTTGTAAATCAACTCTACTCCAATAAAAAGTCTGTCTTTTTGGTTTCTATGCATGCAAGACATTTTTTCTTTTGAGTTTACAGATGCTTAAAAGGATTAAGGGGATGAAATGTGATACAAGTTCTCAAAGTGTGTTCTTAGCACCACCTGGGAGCTTGTTTTAGAAATGCAAATTGTCCAGACCTATTGAATCAGAAATTCTGAGAGCGGGCCCAGCAATCTATGTTTCAACAAGCCCTCCAGATGATTCTGATAAGTGTTAACATTTGAGAACCACTCCTGTAGGGTAACCAAGAAATTAAAAATTAAAAGTCTAATAAGAAAACAGAATGTTCATTCCATCCATCACTCAAAGAATCACTGATCACCTCTTCTGTTCAAGATACACGACATGGACCACCCCACTGGCACAGAGAATGAGAATAACACTCATCATTATTGTTGCTGTAGTGCACCTCTTGCTTTCTTACAAAGCCAGACAGAATGACCCCTGCATACTGAAATTTACCACAATGCCTTTGAACTACGAAGGGCCAAACACTGTGGGTTTCCCGCCGGGGCAAATCTGTGCAAAGGGAAATAAGATTTTCCCCTTAGGAAGCTCAATGGACAAACTTCAACCTGAATCTTCACATCACTTCGATTTGGTCATTTGTGGTCTCTGTTGAAGATCAAAACCCCAGAATCACCTCTAAAGTGGAATCACAGGAAAAGTATGGCAAGCTGAGGCAAAGAAACTTGAAACTGAAATTCCCCAGTCCTTGCTGGATGCAAGGTTTAACCTCTCTTTATCACCTGCTCCCCTTCCCACTGGGGTCATATTCCCCTCCAAGCCTTTATAAGACATGCTGAGCGGAAAAGGTATTGACTATGTAATTTTGAGAAGGGAAGGAGTGTGGCCGCCTTGCCTGCGTATGGTATGTGAATCAACCTGGAGTCTATAGATGGGAAGATATTGGCTGATCAATCTTTATTCCCAGGCTATCAAGCAAGGTAGCATCTTCAGCTCTCTCCATAGACAGCTCATAAAATGGGGGTATTGATCAAGGAGTCTAAATTTGTAGTTTTGACTATAAAAGCAATTTGTTTTTGTGAAATGGTCTTAAAAGATGAATGCATTTGGGTTACAAACTTCAAAAACAATTCCTCTGGGTAACTTTGCAAGGCATTGCCACAGGTTTCTTTACAAAATTACCAAGCGGTTTTCAAGTATTTTTATGGTTTTGCGTATGTGTGTGTGTGTGTGTGTGTGTGTGCACATGTAAATTATTTTTGGTGATTGAAGCACCTACCAACACATCTAGAAGTGTAATTCATGCTTTGCAATCCTCTGAATGACAGGAACTAGCATTTATCAAGGACTCCCTCCTTTGCGTCATCCATTTAATGGGGGTTTTGCGTATGGTTCCTGATTTAATTTATCCTCCTGATAAGTCTATGTGTGGGGTATGTGGGTTTTTGTCTTTACTTCTAGGGTGAGGAAATTATCGCTTACAGCAGTGATGTAACATGCCCAAGGACACATAGCTGGTAAGCCAAGAATGGACTCAGAGTTGTTCACCTCTAAATCCTGTATTCCTTAAGGGCGTGACAAATATCATGGAAATTGCACTTGCAGGCTTCCAGGTCACACGACAACATGCAACGATGTGTACAAATCTAGAAACAGCTTCTCTCAAAAATGGACATTTACAAAACTAGCTGCTCCTCTGAGGGGCTAAAACTGGCCCAAATGTTGTCTTAGCACCTTTTGCACCTAGAAAAGCAGAGGAAGGTTGTCATCTGTAGTGAGAATTTGCAGGTAACCAGGGCTCCCTGTAAGTCCATAAAGGATCAGAGAACTAGTCGGCGGAGTAAGAAGAAAAAAGTAGAACATAAGAGAGATGATGGGTCACAAGGACCCGCAGAGACAGAGAGAGATGAGGAAGTAGGTACCCGAGAATTTGGGGGACTTGGAAGAGCTGACCATGTGTCTTCCACTAACTTTTAAGTATCTGGATCTTCACCAACAGTCCTTCATGACACAAGCGAGCATTCACGAGTTTCTCCTTGTGATCAAACATTCACTTAACCAGGATATCAGCTACAAGGAAGTAGATATTGTCTTTCTTCTTCACCATTGTTTCCATGTGCCTAGCACAAGATCAGGTACATCACAGGTACTCCACCGAAAACTAACCAGTGAGTGAATTAATTCCTTAAATATATGTTGTTGGAAACCATGTTTCTATGCAAACAATGCAAGCCAATTCTGAATCCCTGAGCTGTGCCTTTTTGGGTGGAACTCTGGAGACTTAAACAACAAGGCTTTTGAAAATGCAGAGAGTGGCAAAGTGGATCAGTGTGTCCCCCCCCCTTTTTTTTTTCCTTTCAAAGATCTATCTTCTCTGCTTCTAATAGTTCTGATACCTCTATTAATTCAGGTCAACAGATGACACAGTTGTTTCTCAACACTAATCCTTCAAAGGCATCTGCATTGTAATAGAAGATTCTGGGATACAACAGTCTTCCAAACTGTAGAAATACTATTCATAACTACATGTGTACATAGATAATTCTCTTCTAAAACATTACCTGTTAATTTGTTGAGTGTTTGCTCTGGTCTAGGTCTAGTGGTGCTTTAGGTAATTTTTTTATGTTTGATTCTTACATCAGCCCGTCAATCAGGTGAAGTAGGTGTGAGTATTCTCTTGTGAGGGCTGTAGAAGCTAAAGCTCAGAGGTGAGATTTTTGCATAAGTTCATGGTAATAAGTAGGATAATTGGTGCTCAAATGATGTTCAAGTGTGTTGGGCTGACATCCAGCTCACTGACCTTTGGATCACACTTAACTCGTGTCTTTACTGATCCACTGTCGGGAGTAGAAAGGCTCTGATGACAGAAGGCTGGACAGATAACACTTCACAGCATGTCCACTGACAGGTGAAAACTCCACCAACTTGCAAGGCTCCCGTCAACGAGCACTAACCTACAGGCCACGGCAGGGGCAGTTACAGGCAAGGACTAAATCATAGGATATCTCTACGGCTCAGTATACTGGTCCATCTTGTCCAACTCTTGTATCTGACTGTCATGCCAAGAGATATTTCCTGGAATGTGTGACATTGACCTACAGAGGCTGGCACTTTATCCTAGCTTCTAAATATCTGAGACAGAAAAAGAAAGAGAAGATACATGGAGAGCTAAGGTTCTCAGTACACAGTGTTGGGGAGGAAGAAATTTTCCTCTGCCCTTCTAGGTTCTTCTGGTTGGTCTAAGACTTATGAGGCAGATGAAGAGGAGAAAATCAAACAAAAGCTTAATCCCATGTATACTTGAGAGAGACCCAAGAAAACTGAATAACTCACCCAAGTGGCTGAGACCCTCACCTTAAATACCATCTTCAGCTAAAGACATAAGAGGATGTTGGGGTAGAGGTCCTCAAAGGGGAAGAAGGCAATTGACATGGAGACGGAAAGAAAATGTTTGGTAAACAGATGTTTGCTGGGCCAGGTGAAGACAATGGGATACAGAGAGGGATTTAACAAACAGACTTTGCAAGTTCCTCCCTGTCTCCACACCCAGTTCATACTATGGTTACATATGGGGATGCTCTCTTCCTAGAACAGGTCCTCTTTCTACATTCTTTAGGCAACTAAGGGGAAAGGTAAAAAGAAAGACTTCCAGAGTCTTCTACTTTTTAAAAAATAATTCACCTAAATGAATCCTCATGTCAAAGAGACACATTTTGGGGAGATGTACTTTGCTCTCCTACAGTTTTTCACCATAATCTGGTCATTCACTGAATGTTTACCCTGTCCCTACTCTGTTCCAAGATCACGTAGTCACTCCTGAGTAGGCAAAGGTGAACAAAAGACTTTAGGAAGCTTGGACTTTGAAAGAGTTAACAGGAAACATACAAGGGGGCAAGACCAATGTGTATCATTATAAACTAGGTAATTGCCATTAGCAGACTGAGTCTTGAGAGAGCACACCAGGGGGACTGTTAGCTAGATGACTGAGGAAGGTGACATTCACTGAGATGTAAAGAGTAAGCTGGACTCTGCCCAGTAAGTAGTGAGGGGCCAGTATAGATAAAGAGTCTGGTGTAGAAATGGCTTGGTGTTTCAGGAAGCTCAGAGAAGGCCACTGTGGCTGGACTTTCACAGATGTGGGAAAGGTGGGATGCTGGAGTTAGGTAGGCAGCTCCCATCTCCCATTCCTGTGCTAACTCGCTCTGTGCACATGACTCTTCATGGAGCAGGACCTGTAAGAACAGGCTTCCCTCCACAAACTGCTTCTTCGATTCCGGGAAGATAGAAAGAACACACACAAGACCCAGGGAGGGAAAATAATGGGGTCAGACCTTCTCGAAAAGTAGATTTTGTTTTCAATCTGTCCAAGACAGTATTTTCAATGCCCCCTCTTTATAACAAATATTTTGTTGGGTCCTCTTTCATCTCTAAAATGAAATTCATAGATAATAGGAGTATCTACATGCATAATTCAAAAGAAATATGACAACTTAACCATAAAGTAATGAACCAACGAAAGGAAAGTGATTTCTAATGAAATAATAAGCATTTCAATGTAAAGATATACCACACGACTACTCTGAAAGGCATGAAGAAGTCGTCAGAGGCTTTTGCCGTTGGAAGAGACATCACGAATGTGATACTGTGAAAAGTGACAGAATTCTCTGGAAAGCTGAACAATTTTTGAAAAAGTTCTGAACTCTACAGAATGCAATCTTGTCTTGATTTTACCAGTGAGAACATCCCTGAAATTTGGTGTATATTAAAACGATGCAAAATAAATTATATTTATATATAAATGGCATCAAATAGTAAGATCAAGCACTTATAAATAGGCTTCCTATCTTTCGTCACCATTGTCCTGTAGGGTATTTGAAAATTGTGTGTGCATGCAAGACTCCATTCTCCATTGGATGGACAGCGCCTCCCACCCCACTGCCAGACATGAACCATCCCTGGTTTTTGTCCACTAAACACCAGTGGTACCTCCCAGAAAGTGTGCCAACCAAAAACAACGCCTCCCATGTATTAATGAAATGTCCCCCCGGCATATGTGTGTGTGTGTGTGTGTGTGTGTGTGTCCCTGTGCGTACGCAGTGGGAGAGGTTGTTATGGAAATTTGTGGGGCTGTCGTTTTTGGTTGGGAAATCACCATTCTGAGAAATGATGCCTCTTGTGACCAGAATGATGAAAATACCAGGGTGACTTCACAAATTGCACATGACCAGGTGTCCCACAGCCATGTTTAAATATACTCATGTATTAAGAAAGGAGAATGAAAACAACATGATAAATGGAATGTTAGAGTCCTGAAAAGAGAAACTCATAATTTCAGAGATGTTGGTCCCACCCACTAATTAATCTATAAACTCATTTCAATTCTAATCAATATACCGATAGTAGTTATTAGGAGATTTTCCAAGACAATTTTTAAATCCACACGAAGGAGGAATCTGCACGAATAACCACCATGACTTTGCAAATGGTGGGCCATTACGAAGGCAAAGTGGGACCCACTATCAAAGGCAGAAGTACGAAGTTCACACTGTTAAATCACTGTGATATTTGTTCAGTGAAGAGGGAGCAGGGGATAAAACAGCCTATCGAGTCCAGAAATAGAAGGATTGGATTCACATACAGAGATCTGGTATGCACCAAAATTGGGCATTTCAAATCAGCAAGAAAATAAGACTATTTATTTAGTAAATGGTCTTAGAATACTATGGATAGCCATGGCAGAGCTAGTGGAGGGGAATTGTTAAGGGCTCTGTGAGTTCAAATAGAAAAATGAGAAAGTACAAACCGAAAGATTACAGAAATGCGGTTACTGCAAACCAAGTGAATGAGAAATGGTAGATTCAATGTGAAGAACGACCCCCACCCCCAAATGAGGCCATGTTGAAATTCAGGATGAAAACCTGCATGATGATTAAAGGTTGCGGTGCCCTGGCTATTCATTTTTCAAGAAATATTTTCATTTCCTCTAAAAATAAAAGAATTAATTAACTAATTAATTTGTGGCTCCCCTGCACACACACTAAATGAACTCCCAGAGCCGGGGCTCTCTAACTGTGGCCGTTCCACACTTTCCATAGGTAACAGAGTTGCTCAGGTGCAGAACCTGGCCCAGGTGACCCTGACCTTGATCTTCCCATCACTGTGGGGTTAGCGGCCGCCACCTGCCGCTCAGTTTTATGCTAAAGCTCATATTCTCTAAATCAATTAAGAGCACATCTCTGAGCTTGCCGTGCTGAGATTCTGTGAGGCGCAGTTTCTCAATCTGGACATTTTGGGCCAAATAATTCTTTGTTTGGGGAAGCCATCTGTGCATTGTAGAATGTTTAGCACCATCTCTGGCCTCTAACCCTTAGATACCAGTAGCAAACCCTTCTCCTACCAAAACTGTCTCTAGAATTTGCCAATCTAACCCAAGCTGAGAACCACTGATATATGATTCGTGATATTTGATTCCTCTTGGTAGTCATATGAAAAGAAGGTTAGCAGACTCTTCAGCTGTCTTTAGATCCCTCCTGTGCTTTATAGGCTTGGCATGCTGAGATATTCTATGCTAACTCTCACATATGCCCCCAGGCCCAAATTGAGAGGCAAAGGGAGAGATAAAAGAAGCTGGATAATTTTTTAAAAATCTTGCCTTTTCTTCACTAGATCGTCATCTTCTATTCCAAAAATATCTCCTCCTCTTAAACCTGGCCTCTGCTTCAAGGTCTAAGTTTGGAGAGAATCAGGTTAAAAAAAAAAAAAATATATATATATATATATATATATTTGACCAAACTGACAAGGCTGGGGTTTGAAGTGGCCTTTCATCTGGGGGTGGGGGGGGGGGGGAGGGGGCGGTTCAGAACATGCAGTCAAGTATTTCATCTGGAACTAGACCGGGGCACCCAGCCGTGTCTCTCCATCCCAACCCGCGGACCTCCTTCGATGTGCGGAGAGAATCTCCCTCTTGGCTCCAAAACTGACCACATGTGTAGCTGTGTCCAATATATCTTGTGTAACTGGCAAATCTCAGAGGCTGGGAAATGCTCCTGGATCCTCACTCTAAACCCCAGAGAAGGGATGGGGGATGCTGACTTCTAATTTTAGAATCTGAGCTTCGTGAAGATGTTTCCTTTGAATGGGACAGACGCTGCAATAAAATGTGACTACCTGCCTCTTTTTTTTTTTTTTGTATTTAGTATGATGCCCTCCAACCTCACAAAGACTTAAATATGTTAGAAATATGTATGAAAAGAAACCCGCACACATGGATGTGGACATATTCCCTGAGCATCGCTGGAGCAGAAGTCACTCTTCCATTCTCTCTGCTGCCTGCCCTCTGCGCAATTTCCAGCACCCGCATCTTTGTTTTACACCAAGTTGGTTGGGACCATCTCAAGAACTTGGCTTTTTCAGGCAAGGGCGTTGTCTCAATCACCTTTGAATCCTCAGCACCCAACAAAGTACATGAAATGACTTTGATTTTAGTTTGCTTAAAAAAAAAAGTATGCTGAAAACCAGTCTCATTATTAAGGGAAGTAGGAAGGGATTGGACCACATGAGTAAGCCCAGGTAAAATGAAGTAAAATCAAACCCTCATTTTGCTGCAAGTTGAAGCACTCTTTAGGTAAACTGGGAAGGAAGAGAATGAAAACCTGATGGACACGACTGGCCTTAGTCACCTCTTAAATAATTATGGAGCTCCCAGGATGTCCCCGGCAATGGGGATACAGGAGCAAAATAGCAAAAACTAAAGTAAAATAAGATCAAATAAACCATGATGATTACATTCTACGGGGTGGGGGGGAAGTACAGAGAAAACATAATAAATAAGTTAATCCTATATAGAGGAGAAAGTGATAAGCTGTCATGAGAAAAGTAAAACAGAATAAGAGGGTTTGGGGAACACCCAAGATGGTGTGATTTTAAAAGGGTGGTCTGGAAAGGTCTCCCTGTGAACTTGAACTTGGCAGACCAAGTCCTGTAGGTGTTGGAGGAGGAGCTGCCAGCAGAGGGATTGTCGGGTGAGGGGCCTCAGCCCTAGTGCCTGTCAGGGGGAGCAAGGAAGCCAGAGGGGCCACAGGAAAGCCAGTGAGGTGGAGAAAGACAGCTGATAGATTCAGAGAGAAAAAGGGCTTCAAATTATACAAATCCTTTTTTTTAATTGAAATATAGTTGGTTTACACTGTTGCATTAATTTTGAGTGTACAGCAAAGTGACTCATTTATACATATATATATTCTCTTTCAGATTCTTCTCCCTTATAGCTTATTACAAGATATTGAGTAGAGTTCCCTTGTTGTTTATCTATTTTATATATAGTAATGTGTATGTTAATCCCAAACTCCTAATTTATCTCTCTCCTATCCCCTTTCCCTTTTGGTAACCACAAGTCTGTTTTCTCTGTGTGAGTCTATTTCTGTTTTGTAAATAAGTTCATATGTGTGATTTTTTTTTTTTAGATTCTACATGTGAGTGATATCATATATTTGTCTTTTTCTGATTTATTTCACATAGTATGATAATCTCTAGGTCCATCCATTTTGCTGCAAATGGCATAATTTCTTTCTTTTTTATGGCTGAGTAATATTCCATTTTACATATATATATATAAAGATCTAGATCTTTATCATCCCACATCTTCTTTCTCTATTCATCTGTCTATGGACACTAAGGTTGCTTCCATGTCTTGGCTACTGTAAATAGTGCTGCTATGAATATAGGGGTGCATGTATTTTTTTGAATTAGAGTTTTGCCTGGATATATGCCCATAAGTGGGATTGCTGGATCATTTGGTAACTCTATTTTTAGTTTTTTAAGGAACCTCTCTACTGTTCTCCATAGTGGCTCAAATTGTGCAAATCCTTGTAGACCACTGCAGAGAACTTGGCTGTGACCTTGAGTGATGTGAGGTGGCACCAGAGGTTTGGAGTAGAGAAGTGACATGATTTGACTTTAACAGCATCCTTGAGGCTAGGGTTTTGAAAGTGACTGCATGGGGCCAGGGAGGAAGCAGGGAGACCAGCTAGCAGGCTCCTGTAGCCATCTTAGTGGGAGATGCTCTGTGAACCAGCCAAATCCTTGGAGAGCCTCTAGCAGAACTTTGAGCGATGCTGTCCAATAGAACTTTCTGGAGTGATGGAAATATTCTCTAATATAAGATCATCTCATCCTGAGTCACATCTTTAGGGTCAGCTGGAGGATTGCAGATTTCCAGGGTCTAGATACATTTGTTGCAAAATTTAGAAAGTAGGACAGTGCTAAGTGTTGGCAAGATCTTGGGGAAAGAGGACCCACCCTGCAGAGCAAGCTGGAAGAACTTATTGAAATGTAGCAGACATGTCCCCTCCACCCCAGGGATCTACTTAGATGCACCGAGAACGATTCTCACACGGGACCGTAAGGCACACATGCAAGGATGCTGCTGCAGCATCGTCTGTGCAGCAGGGCTCTGGAGCCAACCTGGTGCCCTCGACGGGGATGGGCAAGCACAACGTGGTCCATGAGCCCTGGAATATTACAGAGCATTTAGAAGTAACTGACCAGCAACACACACAGCCACATGGAGGAAGAGTATAACCACAGGGTCACATGATTACAGTAGGAATCAGAAGAAGATCTAGGGTATATCAGAAGTTCAGAGATCTAGAATAGGTGGTTTCTCTTGAACTAGAACTTAAGGAAGAGCTTCATACACAAAGAGATCCCATAAATGTATACAACAGCCACCTTTATATAAAAGGAGCAAAACATAAAACAACTTACAGAAGGGGGAATTCAGTGGACCAACAAATATATGAAAAGATTCTCAATCTTACTCATGTTAAAGGAAATGGAAACTAAAAAGACACCAGTTTTTACCTATAATATCAAATTAAAAAAATTAACCTTTACTATGTGCATCAAATTAGGAAATGAGCTCTCACATGTTACTCGTGGTAATGTTGAGGGCCACACCCTTTGGGAAGGTGATTTGGCAGTGTTTACTAAGATCAAAACTGCATATACCCTTTGACCAAGTTAGACTGCTCTTGGGACTTCCCGGGCATCCCAGTGGTTAGGACTCTGAGCTATCACTGCAGGGGACACAGATTCAGTTCCTGGCTGGGGAACTAAGATCCTGCATGCTGCCCTGTGAGGCCAAAAAAAAAAAAAACAAAACTGCTCTTGGGTGGCCCCCAGGGAGCCATTTCTCCCAGTATTCACACCATTCTGTACCCACCCCCTGCAACACACACAGATATTAGACTTGACCGTGACACTTGCTTTGGCCAATGGGACTTGATGAAGTATGAGACATGAAGAGGCTCAGGTCACTCGCTCTTGGAAACCTGAGACCACCATGCTGCTAGAAACTCCAGCTACATTGAGAGACCATCTCTTGGAGAACTAAAGGGCCCAGCTGACCAGCCAAAATGAGGTCCCAGACCTATAGCATTAGTAGAGCTGTTTCCGCCAAACCTAGCCATTCAAGTGATCCAGCTGAGACCTCAGATGTCATGGAGCAGAGCTGAACCATCTCCACCACGGCTGTATCATTACTCCAGGGAGGGGACTGAAAACTGGATGCAGCCAGGAGGTCCACCAGCAGGGAGATGAGGGAAGGACTACATCCATCCCATAGACTCACTTGTGAGAACCGCAGGAGGAAAAAATCTTACACCTGCCCATCCGAACACATACCATCCTATCGCAAGTGAAAAAGCAAATGGCAGCATTGTGAAGGATCCCAGTTTTGTAAAAATATGTTTAAATCCTTAACTAAATGCAAAATAAATGTGTGTAGGAGCAGGAGAAAAGTGGAACACTGCACTGGGTTGTTGACACGAATTATTTCAGGAGGGTGGGAGGAGGGACGTGGTGAGGTGGAGATTATTGACTTTATTTTTTAAATATGTGTTTAAACTAATGCACTCATTACACGTACACAGTCTGATAATTAAAGAGAATTTAATGAGAAAAATTGGAGGGCAAAAGTGTGTTTTTTTTTTAAGATGCTAAAAAAATCAACATCAAAAAACTCAGAGAGTAAAGCTGAGGATGCCTGCAAGGGGGTTCTTTCACTAATTTTATTTATGTATTTATCATTTTTTTATTTAAGAACTTTTTTTTTTTTTTTTTTTTTTTTTTTTATTATTATTTTATTTTATTTTTTTTGGGGGTACACCAGGTTCAATCATCTGTTTTTATACACATATCCCCATATACCCTCCCTTCCTTGACGCCCCCCCTCGATTCCCCCCCACCCTCCCTGCCCCAGTCCTCTAAGGCATCTTCCATCCTCGAGTTGGACTCCCTTTGTTATACAACAACTTCCCACCGACTATTTTACAGTTGGTAGTATATATATGTCTGTACTACTCTCCTGCTTCTTCTCAGTTTCCCCTTCACCCCCCACCCCCTCCCATACCTCGAGTTCTCCAGTCCATTCTCTGTATCTGCTTCCCTGTTCTTGTCACTGAGTTCATCAGTACCATTTTTAGATTCCGTATATGTGAGTTAGCATACAATATTTGTCTTTCTCTTTCTGACTTACTTCACTCTGTATGACAGATTGTAGTTCTATCCACCTCATTACATATAGCTCCATCTCATCCCTTTTTATAGCTGAGTAATATTCCATTGTATATATATGCCACATCTTCTGTATCCATTCATTTGTTGATGGGCATTTAGGTTGCTTCCATGTCCTGGCTATTGTAAAGAGTGCTGCAATAAACATTATGGTACAAGTTTCTTTTGGGATTATGGTTTTCTTTGGGTATATGCCCAGGAGTGGGATTACTGGATCATATGGTAGTTCTATTTGTAGTTTTTTAAGGAACCTCCAAATTGTTTTCCATAGTGGCTGTACCAATTTACAGTCCCACCAACAGTGCAGGAGAGTTCCCTTTTCTCCACACCCTCTCCAACATTTGTGGTTTCCAGATTTTGTGATGATGGCCATTCTGACTGGTGTGAGGTGATACCTCATTGTGGCTTTGACTTGCATTTCTCTGATGATTAGTGATGTGGAGCATCTTTTCATGTGTTTGTTGGCCATCTGTATGTCTTCTTTGGAGAAATGTCTATTTAGGTCTTCTGCCCATTTGTGGATTGGGTTATTTGCTTTTTTGGTATTAAGCTGCATGAGCTGCTTGTATATTTTGGAGATTAATCCTTTGTCCGTTGTTTCATAGGCTATTATTTTTTCCCATTCTGTGGGTTGCCTTTTAGTCTTGTTTATGGTTTCTTTTGCTGTGCAAAAGCTTTTAAGTTTCATGAGGTCCCATTCGTTTATTCTTGATTTTATTTCCATGATTCTAGGAGGTGGGTCAAAAAGGATGTTGCTTTGATGTATGTCAAAGAGTGTTCTGCCTATGTTTTCCTCTAGGAGTTTGATAGTGTCTGGCCTTACATTGAGGTCTTTAATCCATTTGGAGTTTATTTTTGTGTATGGTGTTAGGAAGTGTTCTAATTTCATTCTTTTACATGTTGCTGTCCAATGTTCCCAGCACCACTTATTGAAGAGGCTGTCTTTTTTCCATTGTATACTCGTACCTCCTTTGTCAAAGATAAGGTGCCCATATGTGTTTGGGCTTACTTCTGAGCTCTCTATTCTGTTCCATTGATCTTCCTTTCTATTTTTGTGCCAGTACCATACTGTCTTGATCACTATGGCCTTGTAGTATAGTTTGAAGTCAGGAAGCCTGATTCCACCAACTCCATTTTTCCTTCTCAAGATTGCTTTGGCTATTCGGGGTCTTTTGCGTTTCCATACAAATCGTAAGATTTCTTGCTCTAGTTCTGTGAAAAATGCCATTGGTAATCTGATCGGGATTGCATTAAATCTGTAAATTGCTTTGGGTAGTACAGTCATTTTCACGATGTTGATTCTTCCAATCCAGGAACATGGTATATCCCTCCATCTGTTTATGTCATCTTTGATTTCTTTCATCAATGTCTTAAAGTTTTCTGCATACAGATCTTTTGCCTCCTTAGGCAGGTTTATTCCTAGGTATTTTATTCTTTTGGTTGCAATGGTGAATGGGAGAGTTTCCTTAATTTCTCTTTCTGCTCTTCCGTTGTTAGTGTATAGGAATGCAAGAGATTTCTGTGCATTAATTTTGTATCCTGCTACTTTACTAAACTCATCAATGAGTGCTAGCAGTTTTCTGGTAGAGTCTTTAGGGTTTTCTATATATAGTATCATGTCATCTGCAAAGAGTGATAATTTTACTTCTTCTTTTCCAATTTGGATTCCTTTAATTTCTTTTTCTTCTCTGATTGCTGTGGCTAACACTTCCAAAACTATGTTGAATAACAGTGGTGAGAGTGGACACCCTTGTCTTGTTCCTGTTCTTAGAGGGAATTCTTCCAGTTTTTCTCCATTGAGAACAATGTTGGCTTTTGGTTTGTCATATATGGCTTTTATGATGTTGAGGTAATTTCCTTCTATGCCCATTTTCTGGAGAGCTTTTATCATAAATGGATGTTGAACTTTGTCAAAAGCTTTTTCTGCATCTATTGAAATGATCATATGGTTTTTATCCTTCAATTTGTTGATATGATGTATCACGTTGATTGATTTGCGTATATTGAAGAATCCTTGCATCCCAGGGATAAACCCCACTTGATCGTGGTGTATGATTTTTTTAATGTGCTGTTGCAGTCTGTTAGCTAGTATTTTGTTGAGGATTTTTGCATCTATATTCATCAGTGATATTGGTCTGTAGTTTTCTTTTTTTGTGACATCTTTGCCTGGTTTTGGTATCAGGGTGATGGTAGCCTCATAGAATGAGTTTGGGAGTGCTCCGCCTTCTGCAATATTTTGGAAGAGTTTGAGAAGGATAGGTGTTAACTCTTCTCGAAATGTTTGATAGAATTCGCCTGTGAATCCATCTGGTCCTGGGCTTTTGTGTGTTGGGAGATTTTTAATCACTGCCTCAATTTCTGTACTTGTGATTGGTCTGTTCATGGTTTCTATTTCTTCCTGGTTCAGTCTTGGAAGATTGTATTTTTCTAAGAATGTATCCATTTCTTCCAGGTTATCCAATTGATTGGCATATAGTTGCTTGTAGTAGTCTCTCATGATCTTTTGTATTTCTGAGGTGTCCGTTGTGACTTCTCCTTTTTCATTTCTAATTCTGTTGATTTGCATCTTCTCTCTTTTTTTCTTGATGAGTCTGGCTAATGGTTTATCAATTTTGTTAATCTTCTCAAAGAACCAGCTTTTAGTTTTATTTATTTTTCTTATGGTTTCTTTCCTTTCTTTTTCATTTATTTCTGCTCTGATCTTTACGATTTCTTTCCTTCTGCTCATTTTGGGGTTTCTTTGTTCTTCTTTCTCTAGTTGTTTGAGGTGTAAGGTTAGGTTGTTTATTCGATCATTTTCTTGTTTCTTAAGGTAGGACTGTATTGCTATAAACTTCCCTCTTAGAACTGCTTTTGCTGCGTCCCATAGGTTTTCGGTTGTTGTGTTTTCGTTGTCATTTGTTTCTAGATATTTTTTGATTTCCTCTTTGATTTCTGTAGTGATTCCTTGGTTGTTTAATAGTGAATTGTTTAGCCTCCATGTGTTTGTATTTTTTGCAGTTTTTTTCCTGTAATTGATATCTAGTCTCATGGCGTTGTGGTCTGAGAAGATGCTTGATATGATTTCAATTTTCTTGAATTTGCTGAGGTTTGATTTGTGACCCAAGATGTGATCTATCCTGGAAAATGTTCCGTGTGCACTTGAGAAGAAAGTGTAGTCTGTCGTTTTTGGATGGAATGTCCTATAAATATCAATTAAGTCGAGATGGTCTAATGTGTCATTTAAAGCTTGTGTGTCTTTATTTATTTTCTGTTTGGATGATCTGTCCATTGATGTAAGTGGGGTGTTCAAGTCTCCCACTATAATTGTGTTACTGTCGATGTCCCCTTTTATAGCTGTTAGCATTTGCCTTATGTATTGAGGTGCTCCTATATTGGGGGCATAGATATTTACCATTGTGATATGTTCTTCTTGGATGGATCCCTTGATCATTATGTAGTGCCCTTCCTTGTCTCTTTTAATAGTCTTTACTTTCAAGTCTAATTTGTCTGATATGAGTATTGCTACTCCAGCTTTCTTTTGACTTCCATTTGCATGGAATATCTTTTTCCATCCCTTGACTTTCAGTCTATATGTATCCCTTGGTCTGAAGTGGGTTTCTTGTAGGCAGCATATAGAAGGGTCTTGTTTTTGTATCCATTCAGCCAGTCTGTGTCTTTTGGTTGGAGCATTTAATCCATTTACATTTAAAGTGATTATTGACATGTGTGTTCCAATTACCATTTTCTTAATTGTTTTGGGTTTGTATTTGTAGGTGTTTTCCTTTTCTTGTGTTTCCTACTTAGAGAAGTTCCTTTAGCACTTGTTGTAAGGCTGGTTTGGTGGTGCTGAATTCTCTTAACTTTTGCTTGTCTGGAAAGCTTTTGATTCCCCCCTCAAATCTGAATGAGATTCTTGCTGGGTAAAGTATTCTTGGCTGTAGGTTTCTCTCTTTCAGGACTTTCAGGATATCCTGCCATTCCCTTCTGGCCTGCAGAGTTTCTGTAGAAAGGTCAGCTGTTATCCTGATGGGTTTTCCCTTATATGTTGTTTGTTGCTTTTCTCTTGCTGCTTTTAATATTTTTTCTTTGTGTTGAATTGTCGTTAGTTTGATTAATATGTGTCTTGGTGTATTTCTCCTTGGGTTTATTCTGTATGGGACTCTCTGTGCTTCTTGGACTTGGTTCATTATTTCCTTTCCCATGTTGGGGAAGTTTTCCACTAGAACCTCTTCAAATATTTTCACAGACCCTTTCTTGTTTTCTTCTTCTTCTGGGATGCCTATAATTCGAATGTTGGTACGTTTAAGGTTATCACTGAGGTCTCTGAGGCTGTCTTCTAGTCTTTTTATTTTTTTATCTTTTTCCTGCTCTGTGGCGTTTATTTCTTCCATTCTATCTTCCAACTCACTTATTCGTTCTTCTGCCTCAGTCATTCTGCTGGTTAGAGCATCTAGAGTATTTTTAATTTCAGTTATTTTGTTATCCATTGCTGTTTGTTTTTCTGAGTTCTTATGAACTGTTTCTTGTACTTTCTCTAATTTGTTATCGAGATTTTGTATCATTTTTACTATCATTACTCTAAATTCTTTTTCAGGCATTTTTCCTATTTCCTCCTCATTTATTTGGTCTTGTGGGTTTTTTTCCTGCTCCTTTGCCTGCATGGTGTTTCTTTGTTTCCTCATGGTTGTCCAAGCTTTTGGGGTTGCTTGTCCTGGTGATAGAGGTGTTTATAGAAGACTGTCCAAGCCTCAGACTAATGTCCAAGTATTGGATTAGACGAATATTCAGTCGGCTATGTCAGGTTCTCCGCAGCCCTTTCCGGTGTCCGAGGCTGTCTGCTGGTGTTCAGCTGGTTCTCTGTGGGAATGACTGCGTCCTTCCGTGCATTCCCAATGCATCTGTGGAGAGGGATGCACTCCACGTCTCTCTACTTCGCCGCCATCCTTTTAAGAACTTTTATTGTGATATAATTGACATACAATAAACTGCATGCAAGTGTACAGTTCGGTATTTTTTTCTTATTAGTATTGCATCACTAATTTTAAATGCAGCATCACTTTTTTTTTTTTTTTTTTTTTTTTTTTTTTTTTTTTGGTTGCTAGCCTTAAATTCAGATTAATTCTGTGAAAAATTTTAGTAGCCTTTTTTCCACCTGGGTTTTCAAGATTCATTTATTATGACTATTTGGCCCTTTTCCTAGCAAGTTCCTTTGGAAAGGGCAAACATCTGGCTTTATCTCGAGGAACATATTTACTGTGTGTCTGTGTTTTGCAAGAGTTGCACTAAATGATCAAACCTCCCAGAGCAAAAGGATTTGAATTCCTTTTGCTCTGGAATTCAAATGACCTGAACGCATAAGAAAAAAAAAAAAAAGATCTTGTTTTCTAAATACCATACACATGAAAAAAATGGACCCCGAATACTACTGTCAGATACCTGTCATTGTGTTCCCTGTTTTTGTAGCAAACTTCTGCGTGTACGGCAGAATTTGGACAAACTCATGCCAATATGCTCGACTTTTTCCTTCTTTTGTCTAACACTGTGCTTCTTCACTTTGCCTTCCCATTGGAATCTTCCAGGAGGCTCTAAAAAAGGACAAATGCCTGGGTCTCACACAGAGATTTTGATTTAATTTGGACAAAGCCTGGACATGAGGATTCGGGAAACAAAACTCAGGTGATTTTCATCTGCACCCAACATTGGGAACCACTGGTGTTAACAGTGAACAGGAGTAATAATTATTCTCAGTGAACACTTAACATATTCCTACCTTGTTTCTTTCAAATCCGTGACAAATTGAATTATATTTCACACAGTTTTAATATGAACTGTACTTTATGGAAGTTGAAAATCAGTAAAGGAATATCATTTAATTAAAAAATTCTGCTAACCAGGGACATCGTTTAGAGTACACACAAGCCCCGTTTGAATACAAAAGGTTTTCAGAGGCTGGCACGTGTGTCTCCACATCAAAATACCAATGTCTCACTTGATACCAACACAAAATATAACGTCCAGGACTCAATGCTCTATAATTAGGGGGCATTTCAGAGCTTTGTGGTGATAGTTTAATAAGGTTGCAGCATTTCACTCACAAAATTCCTTCCATAATGGAACCCCTGATAAAAATATCTGCATTTCTCAATGATTTTTCTCTAATTTAATTTGAACTTGCCAAAACATATGTGGACAAGGTCCCTTTAAAATCGGTAACTTGCCCTGAATCGATCTTTACCCAGTTATTTTTAAAAGCATGTTTTGAGCACTGGATTTACTGCCTCAAATGCCCCTACACTCTTCCCCTGGACCATACACTTCTCCAGGGGACAGAAAGTTTGTGTTCACAGTGCTAGGCACACGACAGGGTAATTAAATGCCTGCTCCCCTGGTTAATATTTTTGCTTGGCAATTTTGTTTGCTATAAAATATCACCCCATGCACTAGAAAGGTTGCAAAGATGCTGGCATATTTGAGGAAAAGTCATCAGCTCTCTGAGGATTTGACAAGTAGTATATTTACTCTATCACTGGTAAGACAGACTTCATCTTGTTGCTTTTCTCAAAAGGTCTAACATGTTCTCTTGTGACTCTTGTGTCTTCATCAGCCCAGGATGTTATAACAAAGTACCACAGACTGTGTGGCTGTTTTTTATAAAAACAGATTTATTTCTTACATTTCTGGAGGCTAGAAGTCCAAGATCTAGGTGCCAGTGTGGTTGAGATCTGGTGAGAGTTTCCTTGAAGGTTGCAGCCTTCTTGTTTCCTCTTATAAGGGCACTAATCCCATTCATGGGGGCTCCACCAGCATGACCTATTCACCTCCCAAAAGCCCCAAGACAAATACCATCACACTGGGCATTATGACAATGGCTTTTGGGGGAACACAAACATTCAGCCCATAACATCTTAATATGGGCAAGGAATGGAATCCACTCTCCCCTCTCCTCTCTGTCCCCAGTTTCTGGGAAAGTTAGAGGCATGCTCAGCTCATTTACTCAGTGCTTTTCACACAAGCTTCAAAAAAGTTCATTAACTAAAATTACTCCTAAATACAGCTTTCTTCCATTTATTAGAAATAGCTGGCGTGTATCGGAAAGAACACCACATAAGAAATCAAACGACTTGGGTTTTTTAAATGTGACAATAATTACTATACACATACCATTGGCTGGGCTCTTACTAAGTGGCTGGTGGGGATGCTCCTGGCCCCAGACCCCATTTTTAAAGGACCCTGATCTGTCACTCCTCCCCCATGGGACCAAAGGGGCAGGATCATCTAAAACCGTGACATCCTTCTAGACCATACAGGGGGACCCAGGTCTGTTAAGACCGTGAGATAAGAATATGAGTGCAAGCGTTTAATTTGGAAGGTGACCTCTAGGATGACCAAAGAGGAATGTGGACACTGGAAGGGAAGGGAAGGGAAGGAGGCTGACGTATGGTGTGTTACAGGGTATGTGTGTGAATCACTGTGGGCAACCGGGCTCGGTCTCATCAGGGAACCCCACAGATCTCGCCACTGATAACCCAACTGTACATGGGGGAAGGGGCAGGATGGAGGCAGCTCTGGGAGACATTAACCCTCCCAAAATGTCCAGCCTGCCATGCAGATGAGCTGAATGCACTCCAACCTCCAAAAAAACCCCAAACAAACAACAAACAGACAAAACAAAACAAGAGGAAAGTTGCAGACAATTGCATTGCACAGCTATGAGGTCAGCTTTCAGGGCTATAGTGAGGGCAGCGGGGCTAAGAGTCAGGCACTGTTCGTGTTTGCCATCTGAGGACCATAAAATGTGTTATCCCAATGGACCAAATCCACTTCCACACCTGCACATCCTCTTCCCTGAGTCCATCCTTTTGAGGATGGACCCACACTGCCCACGTGTTTATGGCCAGACCCAAGAGGTGGCCAGGGGGCAGCTCTTTGCACAGGGCACCAAAGGGACTCTTCAAGCACCTGTGTGTGCCCCTCATGGTTGGCGAGGCGGTGAGGGTGGGAAGTGGGGCCCGCCCGCTCGTCCTATGGGAGGCAGATGCCA
Organism: Hippopotamus amphibius kiboko; assembly: GCF_030028045.1. NCBI lineage: Eukaryota > Metazoa > Chordata > Mammalia > Artiodactyla > Hippopotamidae > Hippopotamus > Hippopotamus amphibius. The sequence continues at coordinate 24,845,873 of NC_080193.1, forward strand.
AGACAGAATCTGAGCACTCGAGTCCAAGAATTCTGGATTCTAACGTGGCATTCCAGGTAGTTATGGAGGTAGGTTTGTCATGGTGGGAGAACAGAGCATCTTTTATTTATCAGTTTGTTTGCTTGATTTACAACTCTTGAGTATTGAGACATATGTTGTGTGCAGCAGATGCTGTGGGCACCCCTCCTGTGGTCCTGGGCTTCCCCACTCAGGTGCACTCAGCCTGAGTTCCAACTGCCAAATCTGCATCTCTGTGCCTCGGGGCTTCTGGTTACTGCTGGCGTCAGCTGTGCTGCCAGAACTTCAGGCAGAACATGCAGAGGAACGGACCTCCCGGGAGCCACTTGCAACAAAAGACCGATGGGCGTTGGGATAGATGTACCTCAGGTTCCTCACCCAGGGGTGGATGCTCTCAGAGTTTCACTCTCAGGGGAGGCCGCCGTCACCCACAGGAGTGACATGCTTGATGATGCTTTTTATTGGCTCTATTCCCTTCCTTGTCTTGCTTCCCTGCCCCTCCCTGGTGTTTTCCTTCGTGTCCACAAAAAATATCTGCACTCCGGGACTTCCCTGGTGGTGCAGTGGTTAAAAATCCCCCTGCCAGTTCAGGAGCATGGGTTTGATCCCTGGTTCAGGAAGATCCCACATGCCGTGGAGCAACTAAGCGTGTGCACCAACAACTACTGAGCCCATGTGCCAAAACTACTGAAGCCCATGCTCCACAACAAGAGAAGCCACCACAATGAGAAACCCACACACCACAACAAAGTGTAGCCCGTGCTCACTGCAACCGGAGAAAGCCCATGCGCAGCTGATAAACAAATAAATATATATATATATATATATATATATATATGTAAAAAACTGCACTCCAATGCCTGTCTCAGCACCTGCTCCTGGGAGAATCCAAACCAAGATGGCGTGTGGGCCTCCATTTATGCACTTGTCCCAGGTCTGCAAATGTGAGGGATGGGCCTGGTATGACCACTTTGTCTCCCTCACCATGACTCCTCACTACAGCCAAATGAATGAGGTTATAATGATTTCTATCCAAGAAGGCTTTGGCCATGAAAGTCCTGTGTCCAAGGTCCCAAACTAAGACATAAGATAATAATAAAAAATGCTTGCGATCTTAGCTGTGTGCCTTATCTGCTGTGCATCCTTGTGCAGGTGTGATCTGATGCTCGTGATAGAAGAATGGGGAAGTCATATCTACCTGACCTATTTACTGGGCTGCTGCAAAGGTCCAGGGAGATGATGACAGTGAGGGATCAGACATGCTATAAACCACATCACAATGTCAGGATCATTACATCCACGTCCATACTGCCCTAACCTCAGCACCACGGAACTGGGCTCCCACCTCTTCTCTACCTGTTTATCATTTTCTTATTTCATCCTCCTTTTTCCTCCCCCTCCTTCCTTCTTTTCTAAGGATTGAATGATAAGAATGAGGATTTCTCATTCTATGAAAATCACAATTATTTCGAAGGAGCAATGTTTCTTCTAGAAGCAAGTAAAAAAAAAAAGACAAAATTTTCTCCTTGAATGTCCCTCTTTCTCAGTGTCACTTCAGCTGCACAAATACTAAGGCCTTTACTCTGGATTCAGTGCTCTGTCAGAATCACAGAAACATCAGAAATCAGCATTCTTAGTCGAAGAGTCTACCAGCTCTTGCGAATACAGGTCATCTTTAATTACGGGTTATTGGGTCTCAAACAGTGTTTGGGCATCAGAAGAAAACAATGATATAAGATACTATCTTATTTATTTAAAATAAAATAAGGGGCACTTGTAAATGTTAAGTGTGTCACTTGTATATGTTAAGTGACGCACATTCACTGGCCCTATAGCATTGACAATTGCAGCTGTAGATGTTATTTGGCCTTGGCCTTTCAAAGAACGCCACTTTTATGTGTTTTATTCCTGTGAGATCGTTTGAGGGAAATGAGAATCATTAGATTAGAATATAATTATCTCTTTTAAAATTTGTATTATTTTCTAAAATATGCAAATAGTATTTCTAAACAGTAGACGAGTTCGTAATTACAGATATGCAAGTGGATTTTTAAAATCATCATTATAAACTCCCGCCATCCAGAGATAATCACATTAACATTTTGCTACTGATTCTTCTAAGGTCTTTTGTATCTATAAAACAACGGTTGTCCAAATAACTAGTTGACCCATCTTGACAGAGACTAAGCCCTCCTTCCCACGGTCCATCTGGTCAATGAGAGAGACACCACACGTAGCATATCTAGGCAACCGGAGGCCCATGGGGATAGAGGCTAAATCCATGTGCCTCCTGCAATTACAGTAAGCATGCTCTTTCTTAAAATGCTTTGGGCTTAACCTATATCAAGGATATCTTTCCCAAATGATGGCATCATATCTAATGGCCGCATGATATTCTGTTTAATGTAGCTACTATAATCCACTTGGTCAATTCCGAATGACTGTATATTTGAGTTTGTCTAGTACTGATCCACTACATCCAATACTCAAAAGTAAATAAGCTTCTACACCCATTTCAGTGCACTTGACATAATGTGCCAGTCGATCTGCTTTAGGTCTCCGGATACCCACTCGGGTTTCCTAGACACACCAAAAAATCAGTTCCTCCAACTCTCAGCCAGAATTTGCAAACCGCTGACCCATAGGTGTATTTTGTTTGTCCTGGACAAACAGTATTTTCAATATTTGAGCATTTCACATGAATGTCTGAATGTCTTCTTTCTCAGAAAGAACTCTGGCCACCCTCGTTCCACAGCCCCCTACAGCAACAACGAGCAGGGTCTGAGTTTCAGTGCCCTGTTAGTCTGTACCCCCGTTTCCACAATCCCCCCATCCCATACCCCCACTCACAGTTTGCTCATTTGTACTTCCTGCCTGCCCTCACTCCCCAGGCATTTCAATGTGTGACCCTCTGTTGGCCACCATGGATTTCTTTTTCTTTTTTTTTTTAGTTTATGTATGTATGTATGTATTTATTTATTTATTGGCTGTGTGTGGGCTTTCTCTAGTTGTGGAGAGCAGGGGCTACTCATCTTTGTGGTGCACAGGCTTCTCATTTTGGTGGCTTCTCTTGTTGCAGAGCATGGGCTCTAGGCGCTCAGGCTTCAGTAGCTGCAGCACATGGGCTTAGTAGTTGTGGTCACAGGCTCTAGAGCACAGGCTCAGTAGCTGTAGCACACGGGCTTAGTTGCTCTGTGGCATGTGGGATCTTCCCGGACCAGGGATTGAACCCGTGTCCCCTGCATTGGCAGGCAGATTCTTAACTACTGAGCCACCAGGGAAGTCCCTGCCATGGATTTCTTAGTCGTTGAATAGCAGCAACTGATGTCACCCTACAAGCACTGGAATCTAAGCCAAAATATGAGGTCCCAACTGTAAATTTACCAGATGTGTGACTTCAAACAGCCAAGTCCCCTGGAGGCTGAATTTTCCCTCTGGTGCTATCATCTTGTTTGCTCATGACAGTTGTGAATATCACATGTGATGACCCATGTTGAAAGCCCTCTGAATACAGCACACTCCCCAACAAACATGTGGTAGAGCCATCAGCTCGTGGGGGAAATGTTCCTGTTCTATTAATATGACCCCTCTGATTGGTACATAAAAATGAGAGCAAGGGTAGGTCAAGAAGACCAGTTAGGCTACTGACCCACCCTGTAGCATAACAAACACCAAATTTACAACACTGATGCCACCAACACTCATTGGCTGTTCACCAAAGACCATTTCTTCTTATTTGTGGCACAGAGCTGGACTACATTTCCCAGGCTCCCTTGTTGCAGAGATGGTCATGTGACTACAATCAACGAAATGTGAATGGAAGTGATGTGCATCACTCACTGGCCAGCCCAACAACCTCTCCTATGATCCTCCCTGCTCTTTCCCTCCCTTCATTCCACCCTGATGACTTTGGTAACCTTGGAAACCAGGTACTGAAGACAATGGGACCAAAACTTGAAGGAGCCTGGGTTTGTAAATTTTTGCTTAGTGAAGAACTCTCTATTAGCAATACCTGTTTGGATTTTACATGCCTTCAGCTGTGTATGAGCCATTATCACTTTGGGTGTGTTTGTTAATAAAAAATGTTCCTTATTAAAGAGTGTCAATGGAAATAATCAATTTATAGTAGGAACAGGAAATAATTTCATTCATGTCAAACAGAGGACTATAGCCCAGGAGGCACAGATTCAAGAAGCTCTTGAATTCTATTCTGTTGATCTACAAAATGGAGGAGGTTTAGAAAGGCAAAAACTGCTAAATTACATAAGGTGTTTGCCAAGAATTGGAGCTGGCAAGAAGATGCTAGTTAAGCAAGGATTGGTTGGGGTAAAATTGTTGCTTAGTTACAAAGGGAGACGTTGAGGCCATGAGGTTGCAGCTGGCAGCTGCTAACAGGTATTGTTTTGAGAATGGCTGTGGTGTCCTTGAGTCTGATACAATTCAGAAAATTCAAGTTCTCAGTAATACAGGAACATGTTTGAACCCAAGTCCACAATGGCCACCCAGCTCCATCTTTGATGCCTGAACCACAGTTACTTCATTTTGACTTTTTAAATGCATTCTTTTAATGGTTAAAGCCTAAACACATGCATGTTTAATAGGCCACAAACAGGCTATTTTGTTTACCCTAAAGTTCAAGTGAAATGTAGAAGCCAGAATGACTTCTCCACTCCTCAGTATATGAAAATGTCTTCCACCAATCGTTTGTAACATCTGAAAGATTATCAGGTCGAAAAATTTCCTGGATTTAGTTATGAGTTTCTTTTCTTTTTTGTCTTTTTTTTTTTTGAGTTAAAATTAGTAAGAAAAATTAGCAAACGACAGTTTCAAGCCAATTAAGAATAGTTTTGGTTACAAATGCAGTACTTGGAAACTGACTGATTATGAAATACTTCCTGGGAGACACATCTTCTTGCTCACAGAGTTTGCTAAAAAGCAATTAATTTTTATTTTAAGAAAACATGAGAGAGCTTTTCAGTACAAAGCAAAGAAATCAAGAAAGAAATTTGTCTATAAAGTGCTAGAACATAAGTGCACTTAGATGGATAGCAGAGAACATCTAATTATACATCATATCGTTAAATACACTGTCACAGAATCACAACTGGTGCACAAAATATAACTATACGCGGCCCCCATTTTCTACATCACACTGCACACTCCACTCATTACCTAATCATGTCTTACAACTTCTTTTTGCCACTTGACACATTAGAAGGTCTTTTTTTCTCAGAGATCCAAAGGAAAGGCAGTGTACACACAAGACAAAGTTGACTTTGCCTTTCACGTGATGACAGTACCTTTTTTTTTTTTTTTTTTTTTGGTTTGGCAATGACACCCTAAATTTTTTAAGGGGGAGCTATCTATTTCCCATTATTTAGATTCATGAGAGGCTGCCCTACCCTCAAGTACCTAAGTCTACCAAGAACCAAGCCTGGACAGTGGGGCCTGTGCATACTCAGAGGGAAACATGGCCCAAGGCAGATCAGAAAGATGCAGACCAGGAGCATTTGCTGGGATTGTTGTCAATTAGCAATCCTTCTTTTTCCTGAGATTATTATCTACGTGGTGGGCCCAAGCCACCATGCGGAGCCTCCTGAGAATAGTGAAGAATGAAGCTGAGTCCGGCAGTGGACAAAACATGCCCTCATGACACCATCTGTGTCCACGTATCCAGCTGTACCTGAAGCTACATATGCTGTGTACTTCCAGGTCCTTGAGCCAATAAATGTGCCCTCTCTCTCTCCCATTTTGTTTTTGTTGAATTTTAAGTAGGGATTCCATCACTTGCAATCAGAGAGTCCAAATTAATCCAACAGTGAATGAAAAAATAGTTCCTTATAGGTACCATTACTAAGAGTCTATTCTATGACAGGCATCAAACTTGGCAATGCATAAATCCACCTGAATGTCCAAAACAATAGTGAGGGTGATTTCAGTTAACATTTATTAGGTACTTGCTGTATGCTGGATGGCGCACTAAGTAATTTTCATGGTTGAAATAGTAGTAGATACCTATCGTTAAAAAACTCAAACATTACAAATCAGTGTACGATTAAAAGTCTCTCCACTCTCTCAGACCTCATGCCCCAGTTCTTTTCCTCAGAGTCAATGTTATAGCCAGTTACTCCGCGATCTCTCGGGAATATTCTATATAAAGAAACATGCATAGTGATAATATGCACAGATACACGGAGGTGGGGGTGTGTTCATTTTTAACCCAAACAACACCAGCTAACATTAATCGACTGGTTATCATGGACTAGGTACAATTTTAAACACATTACACTTGTTACTTAATTCTCACAACACACAGGACGTCAGTCATCCTATGAGGAAGATGAAACACGGATAAATCAGGGAAAGCAACCAGGCAGTCGCCTTCCAGGCATGGATTCTAGGAAGCCACTCTGCTCGGTGGACGTGTTAGGAGATCGACAGATAACATCCCAGTTCTCCACCTGAGTTTGCAAGAAATTGAGGGGTGACGTTCAGCTGATGCTGTCTTATGATCAGGGTTTAGGTTATACGACGTGGCTCAGAAATATTATTTGGGGGTGGGGGATTCTAAAACCGTTTCCTTCCACATGGGGAAAAGGGAACCCTCCTACACTGTTGGTGGGAATGTAAATTGGTGCAGCCACTATGGAGAACAGTATGGAAGTTCCTCAAAAAAATAAAAATAGAGTTTCCATATGATCCAGCAATCCCATTCCTGGGCATATATCCAGAGAAAACTCTAATTCAAAAAGATACATGCCCCCCAATATTCACAGCAGCACTATGTACAATAGCCAAGACATGGAAACAACCCCAGTGCTCATCAACAGACAACTGGATTAAGAAGATGTAGTATGTATACACAATAAGAAAGAACGAGTTCAGCCATTTGTGACAACATGGTTGGACCTAAGGAATATTATGCTTAGTGAAATAAGTCAGACAGAGAAAGACAAATACTATATGATATCACTTACATGTGGAATCTAAAAAATAATACAAATGGATGTATAAACGAAACAAAAAACAGACAGACATAGAAAACAAATATGTGGTTACCAAAGGGGAGAGGGAAGGAGGGCTGGACAAATTAGGGATGTGGGGTTAACAGATACAAACAACTATGTATAGAATTGATAAGCGGTAAGGACTTACTGCATAGCACAGGGAACTATACCCAGTTTCTTGTAATAACCTATAATGGAATCTAACTCACAAAAATACTGAACCACTATGTTCTACATCTGAAGCTAACACAATATTGTAAATCAACTACATTTCAATAAAATCTTTCCCTCTCTGTCCCACTCCCACCATCCAGTCTAGAGTTTGGGGTATACCCCCCGTTGGGAAGTTAGAATCCACAGATGGAAGCTCACACAAAATTCATGCCTCGCATGGGTGGGGGTGGTGAGCAAAATTAAGAGGCAAAATTCCCATGGCTCAGGCATTTAATAGAAACTTGGATTTAGGTGGAAAAATAGGTGGATGCCACCTACCGAGTAAATAAAAGGCCAGAAATGCTTCTCTAGCACCTGTATATGGACATATGAGGGGTGAGCTATTCATGTTTTCTTTAGCATCCTTATTCAGTTTATAAGCAATTGAGGATCAGAGGAGTTAAGGAGTATGCCTAAGGTCACACAGCTAAATATCAGGATTGGAAACATCTCTGGCTCCAAAATGTGTGGGCATTCACCACCATGAGCTGCCTTCCAAAGTCAAGCTGCATGGAAACTGAGCGGCTGCCTACCTGCAAACACACCTTTTCTTTCTTCTTTTTTTTAATTAATCAATTTATTTATTTATTTATTTATTTATTGGCTGCATTGGGTCTTTGTTGCTGCGCACAGGCTTTCTCTAGTTGCAGCGAGTAGGGGCTACTCTTCATTCTGGTGTGTGGGCTCCTCATTGTGGTGGCTTCTCTTGTTGTGGAGCACAGGCTCTGGGCATGTGGCCTTCAGTAGTTGTGACACACATGCTCAGTAGTTGTGGCTCTCAGGCTCTAGAGCATAGGCTCAATAGTTGTGCTGCACAGGCTTAGTTGCTTTGCAGCATGTGGGATCTTCCTTGGGCAGGACTCAAACCCGTGTCCCCTGCATTGGCAGGCAGATTCTTAACCACTGTGACACCTAGGAAGTCCTACACCTTTTCTTTCTGACATGACTCATGCATTTAATTATCTTAACATTGTAAGCATATGCCTGCCATGTGGACAGGATATGTAAATGACTTGTTTACATTGGCATATTAAGAAATGTACAAAGCAGTGTAAATCAGCTTATATGTAACAGATTTTTCAGGTTTAATCACTGGCATTGCCTCAAATTCTATTCCTGTGTCTCTGCTGATCTTTGATAATATTCTATTGTAGAATGATTACCCCCTTAAAAAGAAAAGAAAAAGGACAAAGCAAGTCATATCCCTCCTTCAGCCTCTCCAATATCTTCCCATCACTGAAATGAATCAGATGTCCATTTCCTGGCCTTGGTCCTACCTCTCTCCCTCTCTTTCTCTCAGCTCCAAGCATCCTGGCTTCTTGCTGATCCCCAAACACTTCAGTGGTCTCCCTTGCCTTCAACAGTGGATGGCCAGTGTCTAGAACAGCACTTGGCAGGGGGTACATGCTTAATAATTATTAGCTGAATACATGGGTTGGCATTTCCAGGCAGGACAATAAGCATTTGCCACCCAGCATGTGAGGCCAACACAGTGAATAGGAAAGAGGCTCTAAATGAGAGAGTACTATAGGCCTCACCTGGAGAAGAAGGGGAGTGGGCAAAGATGGGCTTGGTTGTATTTTGAAAAGCCTCATTTTCTCAGCAAAAAGGTAGGGAATTTAGCCATAAGATAATATGGGTTTCAATGTCAAATTAGATTCACACCAAAAAGAGATCAAAGCCATCATCAAGTTTTACCAATAATTTCAAGGATACGAATGATTGATAAATACAAGCAAAGTGGGAGCATCTTCAGGACAGAAGGGGCAGACATCCAGACCTTTCTCCCCATTTTGCACACAGCAGCCCCAGGTTAACATCTGAGGTCTCCAAGCAGTGCATGTACACAGTGCATGTCACTTAGAAGAGAGCTGGCAGTCACCAAGCATCTCCATTTTATATGCAAACAATCATGAGCTGATGTGACTTTCCTACAAGCCATGACCCATAACTCCATCAATTCCGGATTTGTTTATGTGGACAAAGAATGTCTCCTGCCATTTCAGTGAAGAAAGGATGTTGTGGCCATCAAGCCGCTGCAGCTGCCTCTGAAGGTACACTCTGAGGGGATTCAGGATGGAGAAAAGCAGGATATTGGCCCTAGATAGCTAAGGTGAATATCAAAGGAATCATTTCAATAAGCCCAGGCTCTTGCATCTTCCCGTAGATAGAAAAGTGCTAAATTCATTAACTTGAGATGTCTGGGTTTTGTGATTAGCAGTAATCTTTTGATGCTTGACTACATGTTTTTTTTTTTTTTGGTTTCTGTTTTTTTTTTTTTTTTTCTCAAGAAAAAACTCCTATATATCCTGGGTCCACCCTTACCTCTTTGGAGCAGTCCCTAAGAGGGGTCTGAGAGTCTGCCATCCCAGGCTATAGTCCTCAGTCGGGTACGCGATTAAAACATAATTCTCAACCTTTAGGTTGTGCTTTTTTTCTTTTTTTTTTTTCAGCCGACATTTCCCATAAGCAATCTTAGGCTAAAGTATTACCAAGATAAGGACACTCCTTCCAGCAAGTGCCAGGTCTGTCACTGTGTTACTGAATGAGTCAACTGGCCCCACACAGGGGTCCTAGCCTCAGCTGAGAACCCCGTCCAGGCCAGGGAGGTTCTCTATCCAATCACATTTGCCCAGCCGATAGCAAAACCAGTGCTGAGACTGGAACAACACCAGCTTTATTTAATGGTCAAAGAATGGAGAATTAGGAACTTAGTTTACACATCAACCCAATTTGAGCAGAGACACACTCTATATAGGAGGGTCAAGGTGAAAGGGAGAGAATTGGAAAGAATAGGAAGAATTATTCATGACTCATCCAACAACAGGGGTGTGGTTTGGACCTGGAACTGACGCAACTCTCATTTTCAGTCCTTGTCTGGGCTTTTCCAGTGGTTGTCATGGCAACTGGCAACTGTCATGGCTCCAGTGTGCGTGTCATCTAGCTAATGCATTACAATGAGGCTACAATGAGGCTCAAGGTCCATTGGAAGTCAAGTCTTCTGCCATCTTGGACCTTGGTGGTTCTAACCAGTTCTTGTTTTTCTCTTTGCAGCTTCCTTCTGAGACTTAGAGTAATTAGCTCCCATTTGAAGGAGGGGCAGGGGTAGGATCCTGCGGCAACAGCCTTAGTAACAATTAGTGAGTGGATAGTAGGTGAGACGGAATCACCTGCCTGCCTTCTTGCTGGAGGTGTCCCCACCACTCCCTCCTATACCAAGGGAGAGAATTGTGAACCCGCTGGTTAAGCCTTTCCTTCCAAACCCAAAACTGATGGAGAGCTTTGAAGGGTTTTAAAACAGGAGTGACACGTGACACAATCAGACTGTCTTTACATTACGGAGTTGCTTCTGATCACTGCCTGAAGAGTGGGGCACTGCTTTAACACCCTTGAGGTGAGGACAACAGATCAGATTTCTCTGAATCTCATTCCACCCTGGGGTAAAAATGCCAGCCTCCCAACAAATGCTTTTTGAAGTGGTTGCAAAATAATGAGGAATTTTACAAATTTATTACAAAATAAGATATGATAAATAGAAAACACCGGAGTCAGGGGGTCTAGAAATTCACTATGAACACAAAGTGAACAATACACATGCCTTTTTTTTTTTTTGGCAAGAGATTTATATGGAAGCTCTGTTGGTGGAGAGATTAAATTGTGTCATTCATCACCATACCCTTCACATTTAGTACAGTACATCCATAGAATTAATATTTTCTTGAATGAATCTATTGAGTGAATACTTGCCAAAAAATATTCTAAGCTACTGAGAAGGAGAACTCCTATATTTAGAAGCACACATTGGGGGGGGGGGGGTTGTGGCAGGAATGAGATTTAAGGTATATATGCACTGAGAGAAAATTATTCAGCCCTTTAGGAGAGAATCTTAAAAATCAGGAGAGACATTCTGAACTGGTGCTAGCAGCAAGGGAAAAAAAGATATCATTAATGATGACAAGGCTGGCTTGTTGAAGAAAAAAAATTATTTGGTGGACTCAGTCTGGACCTCCTGATGTTGAAAGAGGAAGGGCTTAAGCAGATCATGAAGGAGGAAATTACACTAGTCAACGCAGGAGATGATGTTGGCACCAACACTGATCAGGGTAAGGATATATTTTGGAAGTGTTCCAAAGATGGTAAAAGGCCAGAAATATTCACGTGGGAAGAAAAGAAAATATGGATCTCAGTACTACTACTAATATTATTATATTTCCCTATTGCAACTTATATGGGGGGAGGGGGAGTCATGAACCACCAGCACAAGGAGAGGAAGAAGAAAATCCCAAAGGTTTCAATGGCTTTCTTGAAAGTACACACGATGCATTGACCAAACCTGGAATGTAGAAGACTACTGAAAATCACAATGTACCAATTATTTGCTATTTGCCTCCCCTTCAGGCTCCACCTCCTGTGAACCCAGGGGTGACTCAGATGGACCACATCCCCATGGAGCTCAGATCAAGGTCTCCTTTGGCCTTCAGCTTCCAGCTGGGTTTGCCAATGGGATTTCCTGGCATGAGACCAGAATACAGGAGGAGAGGTGTGGGTTTTCTTTCCCACTTCTCTGCTTTACTCCAGATTGCAGATGGTGGCTATATTCCTTCAAAACTCTAGTTGTGACACGTGGTCCCTCATCTGTGAGTCCACTGGTTACCGGGCCCAGTAACTCCGTTCCCATCCTCCCCTTGGCAAGCGAGAGTCACGGCTTACCACCCTTGGGAGTCTCCGGGGGTAGCAGTACCGCCATTATTTCCCTTAATCCTGCTCCCACCACACTCTTCCCTGAAGTCTCTTCCATTTGAACCATCTGGGGTTTCTTGCTGGAACCCTGGTTCACACAAAATACCTCAGATTGTTTCATAAGGTATTTGAGCACATCCAGAATTCCAGAATGACCCGAGAGTGTCGAATGGCTGTAGCTACAAGGCAGAAACCAACTGTCCACTGGCTTTTGGAAAGTACCAGAGAAATCCCATTATTTGAGGCTCTTTTTTCTTACTTAGCCACACAATACTGACAAGTTTCCCAGGCTTGGTTCTTGTGCTTCCCCTTTCGGCAGTGAAAATTAAATAGATAACAAGAATTCACACTAACAGCATTCCCCCATTGCTAACCTTCCCACATGAACCCAGAGAGGAAACGGGACACAGGAAGCCCAACAACAAAACGTTCCAGTGGCTTTGTAGTGAGATAAGTATCTCAGAATGAGTAACTGCAGGGGGTGTACTGTAAGCTTCAGATGAGACACAGCCTTCCAAGATCTTGATGACTAGAAGCAACACTAATTGCAATTTCCCAAATCCTCCCTCTCAGAAATCTACTCATTGGCTTGGGTCAAAATGCAGAGTTTTGGGTACATAATTCAAATACACTTTTAGGCAAATAAAATAGTCTATCCAGTCTAGAGCAGCGTGTCTACTGAGCATCTCCGGTTTGCTTTTATCAGTTAAGCTTCTTTTGGTGGTGAGGGAGAGTTTGGATCAAAATTGTTTAAGAAGAAAAGCCTCACGTGAGAATACAGGACCACCCTATGGTATCTAAGGCTGAGGATTTACGAGGACTCAGACGAGAACTGAAGCTGGGAGTCCATATGGTCGAGGGCTCTCTCTCCTCACCTCTCCTGCCCGCCGAGGATCACTTCCATTCTTTCTCTATTTTTCTATCACCTTCTGTTTCTCTGCCTTCGAAGAATATGCCTGCCAAGTACAGTAAAGTGCCAGCTTGCCTCTATTCATTCACTCATTTAAAATATTTATAAATTCCTTATCACATGCACTGTATTATTCTAGGAGCTGGAGAAACTGCAGGGAGAAAAAAAAGGTGACAAAATTACTGCTCTCATGAAGTTTATTTTCCAGTAGGAGAGACAGCTCATACTAATATATATATATATATATATATATATATATATATATATATATATATATATATATACACACATACATACATACATATAATACATGTATATATATTCATATATAATATATATGTATATATGTATAGTATGCTACATGATTTATTTTGTATTTTATCTAATTTGCTATCATATAACTACAGAACATAATAAAAATCACATCCTAGAATATGGAAGGTTGACCTTGGGAAGATGGTTTTTACATTGTAAACTAAAAACCTGGAAGAGAGATTCTGGGTAACATTGATTAGCACAGATCATTGTACTAGAGAAGTGAACAGAATAGGATAAGAACTGTGTGTAACATGAAAAGGTATGACTATGAAGTTAAGTATGCTTTAAATATTCTGTGTTTCTGGAATAGAAATGCAATGTTCTACCAGTTGACCTTGGTCTCTGAGATCAATGGCGAGGACAGAGGTACCACATGGAGGATGCAGAGTTTTGACTTTCTTGCATCCATAAGGACACAGAAACTGAGTACTAGTGGAGTCAGGTCTCAATACAAGAATTGTTCCTAATGTTCGGATAAGGGGCCTCTTCTCCATGCTGGAGACATCTGAAGAAAACAAAAATGAAGCAAATGGATAGGAATGCAGCCTTACGTGCTGTAAGAAACGCAGTTTGGGGACCTTCTCTATAGGGGAATCATTAGGGTAAGTTTGAGGAAGAATTTGAGTATGATTTCACCGAGAGTGAGGTCATAGGTGGGAAGAATTGTCTTGGTCACAGTGGTGTTGCTTGATGTTTCCGCCATAGTGAGATCCAAGTGGGGAGGTAACTCACGTGACCTCATCTGTCCCCTTGTTTCCAGCGGGGCTTAGAGGAGTTCCCGCGTGGAGGAAAGAGGCCACCCCAGCCTCTCAGTGGCCGTTGGGAGTTGCCTGGACCACCCAGCGGTTGTGAAATCTGCATCTCTACCCTCGCTGCTATGAGAAGAGGTAAAACATGCCCAGAGGATGCGAGTGGGGTCTTTCCAGACAGAGTGAGGCATTTAAGGGCTCAGTCCAACCCTTGATAAGCAAAGTATGTTACTGCATGCACGTACACTCAGCTGCAGCCTCTGTGTCCCACTTCCCCCAGTCCCTGCTCCTGATGGACAAAGAGAAGTCCTATCACAGGTCTCCAGGAACATGCCTACTGAAAGCAGCTCTTTTGCCTGTTTCCTATTTCCTTATTTCTATTCCCCTCTGACCTTAAAAGAACCTAATTATTGGAATGAGCTCACTAGGCAATTTGACCTAACTCCTGACTTGTGCCCTCCTGAATGCACACCATGCCTTGACCAACCTGTTGATTCTTCTCCAAGATTAAAAGAAGTCAGAATGAAGAAAGTAGTTAAAGAATGACTAGCTCTCTACCCCCAGGGGCCCCCTTAGCAATCCTGCAGGGAGACCACTCAGGCAAGATAACATCTGAAGGGAGAGTCAGCCAGTCTGCAGGCAATGGGGAAGGATGCAGAATCCACCTTCCTGCCTCGATTCACTGAGATTCTTCCCTCCTTCTACCCTTTAAAAACTGTTACGGCTGAGCAGAATCCTCAGAGTTGGTCTCTGGACATGAGCCCACGTTCTCCCCAGATTGCTGGCTTTCCTGATTAAAGCAACTTTTCTCTCTTTTTTAAAAAATTTTCTTTCTTTCTTTCTTTGTTAATTAATTAATTTATTTATTGGCTGTGTTGGGGTCTTCATTGCTGCTCACAGGCTTTCTCCAGTTGTGGAGAGTGGGGGCTACTCTGTTGAGGTGTGCAGGCTCCTCATTGCGGTAGCTTCCCTTGTTGCGGAGCACAGGCTCTAGGTGTGTGGGCTTCAGTAGTTGCAGCACGTGGCTCTAGAGTGCAGGCTCAGTAGTTGTGGCACACAGGCTTAGCTGCTCTGTGGCATGTGGGATCTTCCCAGTCCAGGGATTGAACCTGTGTCCCCTGCATTGGCAGGTGGATTCTTAACTATTGCACCACCAAGGAAGTCCCACAACTTTTCTTTCCATTGGCACTTGCCTCTCAAATTATTGGCTTTTGAGCGGCAAACAGCTGAACCTGAGTTTGGTGACACTACCTACTCGTGAGTTGGATTCCTCTCTGGCGGGAAACTGGACGTTCCGCTCCTGAATGGCCACCACAACCCAAATGCCTAATTGCATTTGTTTTATTATGCATCTCATTTTCTACACCGATGACCCTGGTCCTTTATGGGCATCTGATAAAACATCACATGGGAGTGATAATAAGCGTTTTATGGCACTTCCGATGGTTTACAAGAAAACTGGGCCGGTAAAATGAGTTTCATTTCAAAACATTGTAATTTAAATTATGATAGTGTTTGCTTCTTTTCTGTTTGCTCCCTAAAGTATCCCCTGTAAATGAGGGTACAGATTGAGCCCCATTTCCACCCCAAAACACAATATCCTACATAAAGAACAGAACCTAGAAATCGCAGCATCAAAGTAAAATTAAATTTCAGGCTATAGAAAGAGGTGCAAAATGAAATAAAGCTTCCAGGATTAAGGGAAAATTCATACTTAAAATGACAACCAAAGTGAAAACCGTTTCAGAGATTGAAAGACTCAAGATCTATCTCCTCAGATTAGAAGAGCGAGGCAGGGGAGGAGAGCTGGAGGTTTACTTAGACAATCCTAAAATACAATCTCACGTCTCATGATTTCTGAGGCTGCTAAGAAAAGTAGCTTGGGGAACCACCCTGCAATTTTTCTCCCGAAAAAAAAAAAAAAAATCTGATTATATCAGAGAGACATGCTCATTTCTCATTTAAAAATTTTCTAAAACCTCCAGACTTCCAAAATATCCTCAAAGCAATATATGGAAAAAACTATCAGAAGTTTGCAGCAGATTCTAAATTCAACTAAGGCTAACTCCCCAGTGGGAACTGGTGATGATAACTGCCTTGAACGTCTTGAGACCTGGATTCTAATGAATCAGGCTCAAAACAATTTCTCCATCTGTGAAATGTATGCCTTGGACCAAACAATCCCTACTCACAATTCCTACGATTTTCTTAATTCAAGTGATGTTGGGGACCACCGGGGAGACTGAATATCAAGTATTAGATAATGGCTTCTCAATTTGGCAAAAGATGGCAAATCACAGGATAACAAATGTTAATATATTCCCCACTTGAAACCACAGATCAAATGAAGAGACACTCAGAGGGCATCCTCCCAAAGGCTTAAAAATTTTGATATAAGCAGTACCCATATTTAGAAGCCTAGCAATCTCAAGTTCTATATCTTTAGTCATTTGAAATAAATGCTTTTACACACTGGCTGGAACCAGAACCTCTTCTTTTTGTGCCATTATTGCAATTATGTGACACGTACTATAAAATGAAATTTGACATTTTTATACTAGTTAACGGTATATAGTCAGAAATGTAACATGGTCTATGACAGGTCTGCAAATGGCAGAAACCCAGCTTCAACTGGTTTTAGCATATTGGCTCACGTATGTGACAAGCCTAGGGAAAGTGTTGACTTCAGGTAGTGCTAAATGTAGATGTAAAACATGGCAATAAGGAATCTGGAACTCACCTCCAACTGGATGCTTTTCTCTGCACATCAGTTCTCAAGAACAGGTATGCCACATTATGGCAAATTAATTACCAGCAGCTCTAAATTTGCATTCTACCATTCCAGGTAGAAAGAGCAGAGAGAGAGAGAAAAAGCTTATTTCCTGCAAAAGTCATGGGAATGATACTCACTGAGCCCACATGCATATCTCTCACTCATCTACCTATACACGTGTCCAGGGGAGTGAGCTAGATTTGGACCACACTGCTCTCTCCCCTAGAGTTGGAGGATGGAGTTGGCTTTACTCCAAGCAAGTGAACTGAGAATTGGAGAGGACTGGTCCCTATTTTATTTAGTGATGTGTTAATCTGTCTTATGCCCCTAGAATATAAACTCCATGAGGGCAGGAACCTTGTTGGTTTTATTTACTGCTGCATCCCTAGTGCCCGTAATATCAAATATCACACAGTAGGTGCCCAACGAATATCTCAGGAATGATTGAAAAGGAGAACAGGTGACAGTCAGCCAAAAGCAGTAGAAGTCCGTTGCTCTAGGAAATTTATTTTGTAATTTCATAATAAGTATTGGGTATCTGGTTGCAGTTAACAAATCTGTAAATCCCCAGAAACAGACTTATAGATATCTAAAGCAAACTTATGGTTACCATAGGGGAAACGTGGCCGGGGGGCGAGGATAAATCAGGGGCTTAGGATGAACACATACAACTATAAAATAAGACAGATAACCAACAAGGACCTCCTGTATAACACAGGGAACTCTACTCAATATGCTGTGATAACCTGTATGAGAAAAGAATCTACAAAACAGTGAATATATATATATATATGTTATATATATATATATATAAACTGAATCACTTTGCTGTACACCTGAAACTAACACAGCATCGTAAATCAACTACACACCAATAAAAAAGAACAAAAACAATTCTGTAAATCACCAAGAGTGATTTTATGTTGTTTAGTGTTTTCCAATTGCCTTAATATTTGTGTCACATGCAGAATCTACAGAGGAAGTCTAAAGATTCCCCAACTCTGAAGGAGATAAAAATCTCAAACAGCAACATATACACACTAAAAGTATAAAATAGGTAAACCCCAAGGGCCTATTGTATAGCACAGGGATCTATAGTCTGTCTTGTAATAACAAATAATGGAAAATAATCTATCAAAGAATATATATATATATTTAATATATTTTTTCATATGTATAACTGAATCATTTTGCTGTATACCTGAAGCTAACACAACATTGTAAATTAACTATACTTCAATTTTTAAAAAATGGCAGGGAATTTCTGGTGGTCCTCTGATTAGGACTCCATGCTTCCGCTGCAAGGGGCATGGATTCAATCCCTGATCAGAGAACTAAGATCCTGCCTGCCATATGATGAAGAAGGAAAAAAAAGGTTAAATAAATCCGAAACAACAAGTGACCTAAAGACAGAGTGTTAGGGTTGCAGAGAGGAGAGACATCCTTTTATCTTTCTTTATGAGACTGGGGATTGGAGACGCCCAGAAATGGGGACATTTAAATGGCTATATACGCATAAAAGATGTATATATATTTAGATAAGCAGAGAAGGCAGGGAAGGACACTGCATGCAAAGGAAACAGCATATGTAGATGCACAGACAATTTTTTTTAAAGTCAAATATTTTATTCACATATTTTTAATCTAGAAACTGCAGTTGTTTTATAGGTTGCATTTCACAGCATCATAACTTAGCTCACACAGGCATCTACCTGCTGGGTAATAAGCACCATCACGTGTACAGTCAACTTTTTTTAAACCCACTTCATCCATCATAACAATACCACGGAGGGGGCTGAGATACAAGTGAAGAAGGATGGGAAACAGGCAAGAAGACAGACCCAGGTTTCTGGACTGCTTCTTCTCTCTGTGCAGCTGAGAGTCTAGTAGGTGTTCCTTCCGTTTTGAAACATAATCGTCCAGATTCCTCCTCCACCTCTTTTGAAACATAATCGTCCAGATTCTTCTTCTTCTTCCTCCTCCTCCCCCTCCTCCTCCTCATCTTCCTTCTCTTTCTCCTTCACAATCTGAGTCCTCGTCTGACTGTTCTCATCTCTCTGGAACTCCAAAGTTTCCATGTCCCCTGCAAATTCATCTAAAAGCCTATTAATTCTGACTCCTAACACCTCATCACTGAGGACCTGTCCCTCTCTGGCTCTTCCACATAGGCTATTTGGTCCACTGCCAATCAGCATCGTGGCCTTCACGCTGTCCATCTTCTGTGTACTCTTGAGTATACAATCCAATCCACCAGCTTTGTGAATGACGATTTTATCCTCTCCTTTGAGAGGATGGGAGCAGCTGTGATGCTCAACTTGAGGAGGGCACGTGGTGCTGGAGGCATCTATGGACCAAACGTGCTGAGGGGACAGAGAGAGTCCAGCATCTGAAGGGGTGTGAGGAGCATGCGACAGAGAGTTTTGTTTATATTACACAATATGCTTTTCAGTTTTTAAAATGCTGTGTAATGACTGAAAGGTAATGCTTTGGAACTCCTTTTTCAAGTAGTGGCGTGGAGGGAATATTTGATTTAAAAAAAATGAAACTGGGAATATTTGAGGGGATAATCAACGCAGTTCAATGGCATTGATAACAATTAAGCACTGACTGTGCACTGGCTGAAGCAATGGACAAACCAAGGCATGAAAGTATAAAGAAAAAGGACATTAAATAAGCCTTTATTTTAAAGTAACTCCTCTCCTTCTCCTCCCCCATCGTCCTCTTCTTCATCCTCCTTCTTTTCACTGATAGAAGTATTATATAAGAGAAAGAGATCGTTTGAATGCTAGATCTGAAAATTCCTAGCTACGTGACCTGGGGAAGGTTGCTTCATTTACAGACCTGATGTTTCCACCACTATACAAAGGAAGTAAGAGTATCTACCCTGGAAATTGTTACGGAAATTAAAGGAGACGCCACATGTATCAAAGTGCCTGTAAATGCAAACCCCAAACCACATATACCGGATAAACTAAGGGTCTTAAATAATACCTTCAAGGAGTAATCAGGTACAGGCAGACCTCGGAGATATTGCAGGTTGGGTTCCAAACCACCAGGATAAAGCAAACATCACAATAATGGGAGTCGCACAAATTTTTTGGTTTCCAAGTGCATATAAAATTTATGTTTACACTATACTGTAGTCTAGTAAGTGTGCAAAAGCATTATGTCTAAAAAATAATGCACATACCTTAATTTAAAAAGACTTTATTGGGACTTCCCTGGTGGTCCTGTGGTTAAGCCTCTGTGCTGCCAATGCAGGGGGCATGGGTTTGATCCCTGGTCAGGGAACTAGATTCCACTTGTCGCACTATGCGGCCAAAATAATAATAATAATAATAATAATAATAATAATAATAATAATAATAAAAGACTATTGCTAAAAAGTACTAACCATCATCTGAGCCTTCAGTGAGTCCTAATATTTTTCAATCTTAACATCACATATCATGAATCACAGGTCACGGTTACAAATATAATAGTAACGAAAAAGTTTGAGATACTGTGAAGATGATTAAAATGTGACATAGAGACACAAAGTGGCCAAATGTTGCAAAAATGGCACCAATAGACTTGCTCCATGCAGGCTTGCCACAAACCTTCAGTTTGTAAAAAACACCACATCTGCAAAATGAAGAAACTGGAGCACAATAAAACGAGGTCTGCCTGTGTTAAAAGTGAGGGAAGGGTCCTGGTTCCCCGGACCGGGTACTGAGGCAACCTGGACTGTGATTCCTCCATCGAAGGGATACCCGCTCCACCCACACTGATTGTAGCCACGGCCCAGCAGACCCAGATCTGCATGAGATTTGCCTGAGAAGCAAAAGTCTACCTTTGGATGTAAAAGTTCCCGAATTCTAAAAGCACAGTAGGAGAGAAATGAAATACATGTAGCCCTGATCTGGCCTGCAGTTCACCCTGTTGCAACCCTTGATCATACGCATTGTTTATTGAAGCTACCACTTCACACAATCAAACCAATTGAAAGATTCAGGACCTCCCTGCCTGCTGCACAGAAATATCTAAAGCTGCACCAGATCAATTTCTCTGAGGCCATTTTAGAGGACCTGGTTTCTTCTACACATCACTGGAAGGCTGTTTTAAACACTTGGAAGGTCAAATGAGGCCATAGTTAAATGTTATCTTACTTTTCAATGAAAATTATTCAAATACAATTTGCATATAATAAAAGGCACCCACTCGAAGCATAAAGTTGGATGAATGTTGACAAATGTATTCAGTCACGTAACCACAATCAAGTTATAGAACAAATCTATCAATACAATAAGTCCCTTGTGAAACTGTATAGTCAACTTCCAGCCTCTCTGCTGCCCTACATAACCCCTAACACGCTTTCTGTCACAATTACTTAGATTTGCCATTTATCGAATTTTGCATAAACGGAACAATGCACTATGCACTCATTTGTTTCTGGCTTCTTTGACTCAGCAAAATGTCTTTCAGAGTCATCCATGTTGTGGACATCAGTACTTCATTCCTTTCAATTTTTGAGTCTTATTCCATTTATGGGTATATAGAAGTGTGTTCATAAACTCAGCTGGTGGGGACACCGGGTTATTGTGAATAAAGTTGCTGTGAGTAAATGTGTAAATATAAATCTACCCATCTTCTTAAATCCCGACATCCTAGTGAATGTGTGCAGTCCCTCATTGTACTTTAAATCTAGGTTTGATAACTAATAGTGTTCAATATTGTTTCATGTGCTAATTTACCACCTGTACATCTTCTTTTGTGAAACCTCTGTTCAAATGTTTTGTCCACTTTTTAAATAAATTTATTTATTTATTTATTTATTGGCTGCATTGGGTCTTCATTGCTACGCATGGGCTTTCTCTAGTTGCAGTGAGAGGGGGCTACTCTTCGTTGCGGTGCGCAGGCTTCTCATTGCTGTATCTTCTCTTGTTGCGGAGCTTCAGTAGCAGGCTTCAGTAGTTCTGGCACACGGGCTCAATAGTTGTGGCTTCACCGGCTCTAGAGCACAGGCTCAGTAGTTTTGGCGCATGGAGCTTAGTTGCTCCATGGCATGTGGGATCTTCCCCAACCAGGGATCGAACCCGTGTCCCCTGCATTGGCAGGCAGATTCTTAACCACTGTGCCACCAGGGAAGTCCTATGTTTTGTCCATTTTTAAAATTGGGCCACGTGTCTTCTATTCTGGTTTCCAGTCCTTTGTCAGTAATATGATTTGCAAGTCTTTTCTCCCAGTCTGTGAACTCGATTTCAATATCGAAAACAATATTCTGTATTTTATATACTTTTCACATCCATCACCTTATTTTATCCATAGTTCCTAAGGATAAAACTTGCCAAGGAGGGAGAAAACATGTTGTATCTTAATTTTTCAGACTCAGAAAATAAGAGGAGAAGAAAATGACTTCTTTTTTGTCACACAGCTGTTAACTGACAAATATCGGGCCATTAGTTAGATTTGCAGTGTTTTTAACCACCTTAGAATTCATTCACTGAAATGTAAGCAATATGAAAAGGAAATTTTTGTTCTTTTTTTTAAAAAAAATGTCCTGATATATGTCCAGGACTTAGAACTGTGTCTGGCACAGAACAGTCGCTGAAATCATTGTTCACTAAATTCCTCTCTCTTTTCATAAGACTAAGGTCTGACTGATAGACAATTGCCTCTCACCCAATCTCTTTCTTTGTCTCACCGTCTGACTATTCCTCTCTCTCCATCATATGACCTAAGCACCAGCCACAGTGATTGATCCAGAGAAAGGCACATGACCAAGGCTGGTCCAATCAGAGTAAGTCTCAGGATTTCTGGAGGAATTAATTGGAGAGACACTTTAGGGTATTTTTCCTATTGGACTGGAAAATGGGATGATTTGATGTTGGAGCGGTTGTAACCAATTTGCCATGAAGAGAGGTGACCTTTCTGAGAATGTAGCCAGCACAGAGAAGAGCCAAGTGACAGATAGAACTTCAGTAATGATGTCATCTTCTAACCTACAAATCCAGATTCTGTAACAAAACAGAAGTAGATGTTTATCGTCCTCAGGTTATCTGAAGTCAAAGATTTTGGAGCAGTTTAGTTGGGTTGTTTTGACCCAGGGTCTCTCAGGAAGCTGCAGTGGTTGGAAGGATTGACTGGGCTGAAGGTCATACTTCCAAGGAGGCTTAGGCACTAAGCTGGTAAATTGGTGCTGGATGTGGCAGTGGTGCTTTTGTGCATCTTCACATGGCCACTCCATGGGCTACCTGAGTGTCCACATGTCATGGCAGCTGGCTGGCCTGTCCCAGAGTGAATGTTTCAACAAAGGGCAAAGCAGAGGTGGTGATGTCATTGACGATCTAGCTTCAAAAGCCACACATCATCACTCTGCTATGTTCTATTCATTAAAGGTAGTCTGACCCACACATAAAGGGAGGGTTACTAGACTGCCTTTCAGAGGGAGGAATGTCAAAGAATTTCTAGACATTTTTAAAATGTATTTTATTGAAGGATAGTTGATTCACAATGTTGTGTTACTTTCTGCTTTACAGCAAAGTGATTCAGTTATACGTATATATGCATCCTTTTTAATTTCATTTTCCATTATGGTTTATCACAGGATATTGAATATAATTCCCTGTGCTCTACAGTAGGACCTTGTTGTTTATCCATTCTATATAAAATAGTTTGCATCTGCTAATCCCAAACTCCAAGTCCATCTCTCCCTCAGCCTCCTTCCACCTTGGCAACCACAAGTCTGTTTTGAGACATATTTTTAAACCACCACGTCAGCCATACTTGAAGCTCTACTTCATGACTTTTTTTGTTTCATGAGCCAATAATTCCACTCCATCCCCACCAAGTCTCCTAGTTTATTCTTTTTTTGCACCTTGAGTAAACGAGCTGGACCTGTGTTTTCTGACACTTTTAATAGAAAGAGAGAATCCTAACTGATATAGAAATCAGAAACATGTCTTCTCACTCTAAATGTAGCATCCCTTCTCCTATACCACAGCTGTCAAACTAGGGCCTGATTTTTGACACTGAAGGGCTAGATTTTTATGTTGTGTATAAAACACTGGGGCTTCTTAGAAAAATCAACAGTAAGCACACATATCTCTCATTTTGCTTACCTCAAAGAAATGACATGATTTATCTGTGCATGTGAGCTGCATGAACACGGGAGGCTGTGCTCTATCCTCTCTGCATCCCCAGTGCCTAGCAAAGTGTCTGCTGTAAATTAGATGCTTAATGAACATTTCCTGAACAGGGCAGATCTGATTGAATGTCACTGCTTGAAATGAGTGTCAGTGTTTAAGAGGGTTAGAATTCTGCTTCTAGGATACATTCTTTTAATAGTTATGATTTGTTGGAACCTGGAGCCCCTCCATCAAGAATTAAGCTCTCCAACTGCAGCCCTGTTCTTACGGGAAAATATGGTCCAGTGTGAGACAATATGCTTTATGATTAGTGATGTTCCAGAATGCCCAGTGATGGAAAACAAGGACCGCCTTTAATAGAATTGCTCTTTAGTCATTCGGAGAGACTCATTTAATCAAAGCCTTCCAGCACCAACTGCTGCTGTTTACCATGAGAGGCAGCTTCCAAAGGACATTAACTCTTGCATCTGCCCAGAACCCCAATTCAGCATGTTTTTAATTTTTTTTTTAATTTTTAAATGCATTTATTTTTGACTGCATTGAGTCTTAGCTGCAGCATGTGGGATCTTCATTGAGGCATATGGGATCTTTACTTCTGCTTCCTTGTGGCTTGCAGGCTTTTCTCTAGTTGTGGTGCACGGGCTCAGTAGTTATGGTGCACGGGCTTATTTGCCCTGTGGCGTGTGGGATCTTAGTTCCCGACCAGGAATCGAACCAGAGTCCCCTTCATTGGAAGGCGGATTCCTTACCACTGGACCACCAGGGAAGTCCCTCAGCATGTTTGGAAATCAGGATTTACCTCATAAGCACTGTGGGTACAATAATACCCACTTTACATATCTCTTAATTTAGGTGCCTATCAATTTTCCAGTAGGAAACCAGGAGACCCCACACATAGCTCTCCCCAGAAGTCAAAACTCTATGTCTCATTACCATCAGTAAGTTGGTTTTCAGCCTTTCACTGCCTTTTAAATTAATTTCAGGAAAGCCTTTTTGTACACACACCTCCCCTCACATGCTAGTTACAAATAAAATGCATATGAAATGAAATGAAATGAATGAATGAATGAAGAGTCTGAGAAACATAATGAAATTTGACAACTGAAACCTTTGTTGGCCTTACAGTCTTGGAGTGACATTGACAATGAGACAAGAATCACGCAAAGCGCTTTTCCTGCATCAAGTTCCTCCATCCTTAGGACCCCTAAAGGCATGTGCTGCTCTTATGTTCATTTCACACGTGTGGAGAGTGAGGCTAGGAGGCCATATCTCTTGGCCAAGGCCACACAGCTGACAGGGGCCAAGGCAGGGACCCTGTGAATCCACATGACCATTCTCTTAACCACTCAGCTTTCATAACTCCAGGGGACCTTATTTGAGTCAAAGGACCTTTTAGTGCAGCATTGCTGCTAAGAGCTCAAGCCAGGGACCCATCTCCTTGGGGTCTGAGGGCTCGTTCTACCATTACTGCAGGAGTGAACTAGGGAAGTGTCCTAGAGTCCTCTTGCTACTGTAACAACTTACCAGAAATGTGTAGCCTAAACCACACACATCTACTCTCTTACAGTTTTGGAGGTTAGAAGGCTGAAATCAAGGGTCAGCTGGGTGGGTTCTTTTTGGAGAGCTGAGGGGAGACTCCATTGCCTTGCCTTTTTCAGCTTAGAGGCTGCCTGCCCTTTGGTCCGTTTTTGAATCCTTTAAACCTCTGATTCCATTGTAACCTCTATACTTCTATAATTCAGCCTTCATCTACCTCCTTTATATAAGGACCATTGTAATCACATTGGATCTACCAGGCTAACTCATGATAATCTCCCCATCTCAAGATCCCTAATGTAACCACATCTGCAAAGTCCTTTTAGCTGGTAAGGTAACATCTTCACAGGTTTCGGGAATTAGAACATAGACATTTTCTGGGGGAGGTGGGTAGGGAAGGAGAGTGGTATTATTCAGCCTACGCCAGAGAGTCACTTAGGTTACCTAAATCTTGCTGGGTCTCTGTTCCATGATTCACAAAATGAGGATGATATTTTTGCCTTTAGTGGTAGAAGAATGAATCAAATGAGCTCAAAGGAGTGTAGTTACAGGTAAAACACTTAGAATATGTTGGATCCTACTCATCTCTTAATAAGTAGAAGATATTAGAAGTCAAATTACTGTTTGGAGGTTCAAAAACAGACATTATACTGTAATCAAAAGGGCTAATCTGAGGTTCTGGGAATGTGTAAAGATGGAAGAGATGAGAGAGAGGAGAAAGATGGCAAAGCCATTAGGGCTGGAGGGACCACAGCTGCCCACCCGGGGTTGGGTAGAGCTGAGCTCCATTCTTCACTGGTGTCAAGCCATCTCATTGCCCTATGTTAAAACGGCCCTCGACGATAAATACTAAATGAAATTTCCCTTCCCCATGCAAAATTCAATTCACATCTTCTCATAAATCCTGCCCAAGGCTTCTGCTACAATTTCTTAGGCTACAACCCCAATCACAAGGTCACTCTGAAATTAATTTGGAGGCAGTTTTGTCTGTGGCAGGCATGGATGAATAAGGAATGGGGGAAATTACGCTTGGATTTTATATATATATATATATATGTGCTTTAAAAAATATTCAACTTCTGATGTTACCCATTGAATCAGAACTTGTTGATTTCCTTTATTTTTATATGATTGTGATATATATCCTAAGCATTTTATGTAATAGATCAATTCTAATGCATCTTACTAAAAGATAAGCTAGGTACATTATACCTTATAAACACTGCAGATATTTGCGTTAATCTGATCCAAAGTGAATTTAGCTTTGTGTTTTTAAATGTAAACACACCCAGACATACAATGTGTGCAATTACTAAGATACTCATAAGGCAATACTTTTTAAAAGACCGTTCTTTTTCTAAGGAGAGTAAACGATTTCACGAACACCTTGACAGCTTCCTGCCAGCCAACCCTGATTTCAATCCTGAAGAAAATGTGTGTATTTCTCTATGGCAAGTTTAGAATAGCAATCACATAATTAAACCTTATAGATATTTTATGTAATTAATAAAACCGATCTATGCTTATTGTAAAGACAGGCAAATGTCAACAAATGAAAGACAGACTTTAAGGTCCATGAGAACAGATACTCTGTTTTAACATTGAACTCATGTACAACACAGTACAGAGCACACGCTAGGTTCTCAAAAAAAAAAAAAGTGTATGGTCTGAATTTAGGAGAAAACAAATATCACCCATAATCTCACTGTTATTAAAATTTTGTGCTAAAAATTCATTAATTCATTTTTAGCCTTTTGACTATGTTGCATGTACATGTTACATATCGGTAAATTAAGAGCATTTTCTCGTACCAATAAATCTTTAAAATAGCATTGGCCCCGGCATACTCTGCTATGTGAATATGCTCATTTCTTTAATCATCCCTGTATCCTTAATATTTAGTGGATTCTAGAGTTTTTACTATTAATTAAAGTGTGAAGGCCATGCTTGTGCATAATATTTCTGATTAATGATTTAGGATAAGTTCCTAGAATATAGGACCAAAGGGTTAGTAAACATTTTAACAAATCTTGGCACATACAGATATACTGCTTTTCTCTATGGGCAATTCTATGAAGATTTTCTGTTGTTTACAATTATATTCAAGTGAAGTTGTACTAAAATATACTTTTCTCAAATGCAGCATAGGGAGGTTTGACATGTTACAAGTATTTTGTCCTTGAATTATGTTGCACCCCATTTTTTTTTGTAGACAGTGGCCACTCAATTTTTTTTTGAGGTACACCAAGTTCAATCATCTGTATTTATACACATAAATTTGAGCAATGATTGATACACAGCATTTGAAGGCAATAAAGCAGTCTGACACACAGAAGTTTTTGGCATGAAAGTGGAGAGGGGTGAAGAGAAGCGAAAGATGTTAATATTTTGTCTCATCCCATTTTAAGAAAGCTAAATGTTTAAGGAAGTGTTATTAATCCAGTGTCCATGGACATGGAATTCAGGGATCTTGGATGGGAAAAATGCAATATATATATATATATTTATATATGTATATACACACACACACATATATATATTTATTTATTTATCTATCTAACCTTAAATTGAAATCTATCATCTATATCTATCAATCTATCTATCCATCCATCCATTGATCCATCCATCATATCTATCCATCATTTCTATCTGTCTATCTATCTACTATCTATCTATCTATCTATCTATCTATCTATCTATCTATCATCTATCTATCTAGCCTTGAACTGAAATTTAGCATATTCTTCAAAAATGAATGTAGGCAGCAACCAAAGTAGTGGTGGTGGTGACTTTTCAGCAATAGAAGTCACAGGCATCTTTAGATCACATTGCATTCGTAATAGAGATTTCAAAATATATTCCGCCCTTAACAGATTTAAAAGCACAGTACTTATCAGATGTGCTGCTAGGCTTTGTTCTCAGGGTTTTATTAAGGAAGCACATAGACCACATCACAATAAAACATAGTTTGAAAGATGTGAAAGAAAACTCTATGCACACAACCATGATGCTGTGTGTGTTGACAAACATCTTCATTTCTCCAACGTATTACTGGTGTTTAAAACTGGTATCAATCATTCTCTCCACGCAGCCTCTTCAGGAACCCGTGTTGTCTCATTTCTTTGCTAGGGCTTTACACAGGTTTTCTCCGTGAGAATTTATTATAACAAGCACCTACACACCACACAGAGTGCTGTTCTCATTCATGTGCCATTTGGCTCCAGGAGTGCGTAATCAAAACCACATTTAGCAAGTATCTCAGACGTCAAGAGTTCCACGAGGATAACGCTCAGGGGTTACAGACAAACAAAATACCCGTGACAAGAACTACCGTCGACTGAATTGAAAGAACACCTTGGAGCGTTTAGAGAGGCCAACATGATTTCTGCACATTGCAAAGTTGATCCTAACATGATTACATCCTCTATAGGTATTCTGTACACAACTGAAAAAAAAAAAAAAAAAAACATTTTTTCTTCTGAAATATTTCAGGCTTCAGATTATAGGAAAGGGGTCACTGACCTTGCAATGTGAGTTGAGGTCATTCTTAGCATCTTATTTCTAGGGTATAAAAACTGGATCTACCTTTATGGTGAAGATGAAAGAGATAGAGTCCCCTGCATTTATTGATTGACATCTTTTGTTTAAAGAAACAAACCTCTTCAAAATGGTGAGATGAAAGCTTTTAATGCTGCCTGTAATTAGAATGGCTGGTCAGTGGGTCATTTCTCCTCCTGCTGATTACAGAACATTTAAACTGAAGTTCAGGTTTGCTTTGAGAGGAAGTTTTTAAAACTTATAAAAGAGCTAGTTTATACAAAAAGAAAAGGAAAATAAATTCAGAAAGAATTCAGGTAAGCTGGTGCCTGATAACTTAGTGGATCCCAGTGAAAAGCTGAAAATCAAGTAATTTAAAATGAGACCTAGAAATTGTATATACAGTCTTCCCTCAGTATCAGGGGGGATTAGTTCCCACCCCCACCTCCACAAATACCAAAATCTATGGATGCTCAAGTCCCTTATATAAAATGGTGTAGTATTTGCTTGTAATCTATGCACATCCTCCCGTACATTTTAAATCATCTCTAGATTACTTATAATACCTGATACAATGTAAATGTTACATAAAGAATTGTAAATACAATGTAAATGCTATGTAAATCATTGCTGGTACAGGCAAATTCAAATTCTGCTCTTTGGACCTTTCTGAAATTTTTTTTTTTTTTATATTTTTGATACATGGTTGAATTTGTGGATGTGGAACTCGTGGATAAGGAGAACCTACTGAAAATGGACTCACAGAATATGTCACCTTATGTGACTGGCTCCTACCTCTCAGTATACTTCTCAGCTTTATCCAGGATTTTGTTTGTTTCTGCCCTGCACGGCTTGTGGAATTGTAGTTCCCCAATCAGCGACTGAACCTGGGCCTTCGGCACTGAGTGCGTGGAGTTCTAACCACTGGACCGCCAGGGAATTCCCTATCCACGATTTTTCATGCATCAGTAGGTAGTTCCTTTACACTGCCGTGTAGTATTCCATTGCTAAAATGTAGCATGGTTTTTAATCCACTCGCCAGTTGATACACATTTGGGTTATTTCTGGCTTGGACTATGATCGAGAAAGCAAAAGTATGGATTCAGAAAAGAGACAAGCGGTGGCCTGGAATTGGGGAAGAAGTGGGGATTCATGGTAAATGGGTACAAGGGGAGTTTTTCCACTGATGGAAATGGTCTCAAACTAGGAGGTAGTGATGACTGGACAAGAAAAAATAAATTTTCTAAAACTCATTTAACTGCATACTTAAAATGGGTGAATTTTAAGGTATATAATTTATACCAAAACCTGTTTTTTTGTTTTTTTTTTTTCCAAAAAGAGCTCTAGGTAGGAATATAAAGCCCCATACCCCTATTGCTAATTTTTCCAACTATGTCTCAGTTCAAGTATCATTCCTAAGAAGAGAAAGTCGGCCAGGCTAACTGCTGACAAAATCAATCACCAGGGTTAAAAGACTAAAAAGTTACCAAAGAAACTTCTTGAACTGGCACACAGCATGGAAGATGAGGGCTGTCAGAGAAAGGTACGTTTAGAAATGAGAGCAAATCCAAAACATGGACACTTAAAAATAAAATAAGACATCCCGTTCAAGAGAACGATAATCAGAGTGAAATTTTTAGAACATAAGAAACAAGATGATACTTTTCACAGTTGGACTGTAAATAAAGCTTCTTTGGATGGATCCCATAATTTTTCTTTTGTTTCTTTTTTTAATGTTTCATGAAATACTATTATCTTTCTAAACTGCTCCGCAGGCCTTTAAGAAACTCCAAATACAGCATTTGCTCTATCGAGCGAAGCACACCAGGGAAACCTGGGGATTTTGAGATGCTTGGTAGGGTGCTGGCAGCAAAAGATTGTCGTGGAGGATGAAGGCACAGATCAGAGACTGTGGAGGCCCACACAGTTAAATGATCAAAAAACTGACTTTCCCAAAGAACTTGGTCCCCCACTCTCAAAAACATCTAAGGCACGTGGAAATCTGTGCACCGTTTTTTTTTTTACAATGGACACATCAAAACAAATATGACTACAAAATCTCATGACCCCTTTAAAATAAAAATAATTTTATCTTTGCATTGTGCATATATATTATGCACACATAGGTAATTATAAATATAGACATGTATAGGTAAGCTATAGATATGGATATATATGTAAATATAGAGACAGAGATAAAGACATACAGCTATATAGATACCGATTTAGATATAGACGCATTTATTCCTGCAGGATTTTTACTGACAATGTTTTCCATGTTTGGAAGGAAGGACGCTAAAGGCATGTATCCTTGGCTGTAAACACACACATACACACACACTTGTGCACACACACATTCATTGAAGTTTCAAGTTCAGAAATTTGCACAAAGACAAATATTAGCCCATGGTTTTCTTGATGGGATGCTACGTGTCACATCAGATATTTCTGCTACTGCAGACATTTTTGGTCATTCCAATGACTGAAGAGGCACTATATAGTAGGTTGGTAGGATTTTGTGAAATCACAAACCCAGGGCAACCCAACATTAGCCATGATCTACGACGCTGGAGTGCGTTTATGAAGTATTCTGATGAACACCAGCAGTGGCATCATATAATTATTGTTGCTATTAGCTTATTATTTATGCTGCATTGGTGTAGCTCTAGCAGAAAAAAAAACAGTCGGTGTTTTTTATTACAGCACCCTGGAGATCCTATCCAAAGCAAAGGCAGTTTCCCCAGTAAAGATGTGCAGCGGTAACTCACTGCTGTTACTCGCTGAAAGTGGGTGTTAAATAATTGAACTCTAAATTTGGTAGGCTACTTGGAAATGGGAGATGTTAAATACCAAATATATGGATGTAATAAAAGTAAAGCAACACGAGGGTAAGTTAAGGCAAACCTCGCACTTCCCCGTTCAACTGCCGCATGGGATTAGATGTGTGTCAGGAAGTTGTCAATGGTTCAGCCCCAGGTATAAATTCATAAGGAATTGGGCTCATAATTCTCCTTCACTGCAATGCCATGTGCTTGAATGATCGTTTCTAACAGGAGTGATACAAATACGCTTACATTCCCTGGGACACAACACGGGTGTTATTTTAGGAAGATCTGAAATTTCTCTCTTCCACGATGCCTGCCTGACGTCCTTGCACACCTACCCCTGGGTTGTCTTTCAAATGCTGATCTTTTAAATAGCAGCCATGGGTCTTCCCTGGTGGCGCAGTGGTTAAGAATCCGCCTGCCAATGCAGGGGACATGTGTTGGAGCCCTGGTCCGGGAAGATCCCACATGCCACAGAGCACCTAAGCCGGCGAGCCACAACTACTGAGTCCAGGTGCCACAACTACTGAAGCTGGTTCACCTAGAGCCTGTGCTCTGCAACAAGAGAAGCCACCACAATGAGAAGCCCACGCACTGCAATAAAGACCCACTGCAGCCAAAATAAATTTAAAAAAAAAAATGTAGCAGCCATGTCCCATTTATGTCTGTACTAATTCAGCATTTTTCTGTGGGTGTCTTTTTAAAATTACTAGAGTGGTATCATACATGTCATTATTCAAGTTTCCCACTCCCCTTAACATTACATTTTCAGGTCAAACTGAGACTGGCTGGGACCTGGGACCTGGGACCCTTTGCTGCAGTGACTGCACCTGGGACAAAGGTTTCCTCCAGCAACAAAACGCAAAGAAAATGTATGGGACGGAAAATAACTGCACGCATGCACAGTTGGGACAAATTTGAGCCAACGAGACACAAAAAGAAGAGAAACCCGACTGCCACTTCTAAAGAGCCACAAGCAAAAACAAGGTGTTGAGAGCAAAAGCAGGGCACTGCACATGCCCCCTGCACCCAACACCACCAATGGGGTGGGCAAACCACCTAAGTCACCCTCTAGCCCGACCCCTGGACACAGCCCTACTCTCACCCCATATAAGGAGTCAGCTTGGTCCCGCACACCCCCCGCCCCCAGGGAGCATGCCAGCAAGGGAATCTGTCACTTGTTTTTGCTCCTTCCTGCTGCAGCAGGGGCCCCCATAAAGCCTTTCCTGAATCTCTTATCAATTTCTATTGATTAAGGAAGGCCAAGAACCCTGGTTGGTAACAAAACTAATGTTGATAAACATTAATCATTACTTTAGGCAATTCTGCAGAGTTGCTGCATAAGTTTCAATTATATGGATGTACCATTTTAAAATCTATTCACCTTTAGATGGATATTCAGGTTGCTTTCAACAGTCAGCTATTTTTTTTTTTTTTGAAATGCAGCAAGGAACACTCTTATACACATCTCTCCACATCCACAGCTAAGCTTTCATCTGGAAGAGATGTACCTAGATGTGTCATTTCAGGGTCACGTGGATGCATGTTTTAAAAGTCAATAGCCAGGGACTTGCTAGGTGGCACAGTGGGTAAGAATCCACCTGCCAATGCAGGGGACACGGGTTCGATCCCTGCCCCAGGAAGATACCACATGCCGTGGAGCAACTAAGCCCATGCGCCACAACTTTTGAGCTCATGTGCCTCAACTACTGAAGCCTGAGCACCTAGAGCCAGTGCTTCACAACAAGAGAGGCCACCACCATGAGGAGCCCGTGCATCACAATGAAGAGTAGCCCCCGCTTGCTGCAACTAGAGAAAGCCCATGTGCAGCAACGAACACCCAACACCACCAGTAAAATAAATAAATTAATTAAAAAAAAACAGTCAATAGCCAGCAGGCCCTTGTCGTTATCTATTTAATACATAGTAGTGTGTATATGTTAATCCCAAACTCCTAATTCATCCCTCCCCCCTTCCCCTTTGGTAACCATAAGTTTGTTTTCTATTTTTGTAAGGACCTACTATATAGTACAGGGAACTATACTCAATATCTTGTCATAACCTATAATGGAAGAGAATATTAAAAAGAATATGAATATTTATATATATGTATAACTTTGCTGTACACCTGAAGTTATCACAACATTGTAAATCAATTACATTTCAATAATTTTCTTAATTCAATAGCCAGATACTGACAAGTATCTCTCCAAGGAGGATGAACCATTGTATAATTCCCCCAGCAGTGTATAAGGATTCTGTGTTCTCCTTTATTCTCAGAAAAACATTTTATTATTTGCATCCCTTTTTTTGCCAATATAATTAGGAGAAATGATATCTTGCCGTATTGGAAAAAACACCTTGGTCTGTTGTATCCCTTGTGCAGAAGTTATTAAAACAAACTTGAATGGATATGCTTCAGACAGATTCTAAATGTAAAGACGATCTAAAAAAGTGACACAAATGAACTTATTTACAAAACAGAAACAGACTCACAGACTCAGAAAACGAACTTATGATTACCAAATGAGAAAGCTGGGGGGAGGAATAAACTAGGAGTTTGGGATTAACATATACACACTACTATCTATAAAGGAGATAATCAACAAGGACCTACTGTACAGCACAGGGAACTCTACTCAATAGTCTGTAATAGCCTATATGGGAAAAGAATCTGAAAAAGATTAGGTATATGTATATGTGTAACTGAATCACTATGCTGTACACCTGAAACTAACACAACTTTGTAAATCAGCTATACGCCAATATAAAATATTAAAAAAAAAGAATAAAGACAATGGGAAAATTCTGTTCACACTTGATACAGGTTCCATGTACAGCTAATGGAATTCATCTGGTATTTTGGGAAATTTTCAGTCAGGCTATGGAAATAAAGTATAATCTTTCATATCTAGGAGCACATGCGCTGCATATACTATGTAGTCATTTTAAAAATTTAAGCACAATTCATACATGGGTTTTCTTTAACTGATGTTCTTGATTATTTCAAAGTGTGTCTGTTCACATGTAGTCCAGCGAAGGCTCACCCTCTTAGGGCCGATGTTGCAGAACAGGATTTTTTACCCCGTATTCCCTCTCTGGTGAAATGCGAAATGGCCAGCATAAAAATGAGAAATGAATATTAAATTTCCTGAATCTTACACCCATTTTCTTCCTACTCTTTGTGAAGGAATTACCATTCATACGGTAATATGTATGACTATTACAATCCGAAACAGCCAATGATAAGGACACTGAAAGCATTTCAAGGCATCAAAAATATCCCACTTGCCACAGGAGAGAGATAACATTTTGATAACTTTATACCATTGTCTCAGGTTTTGTTGTTATTAAACTCAGGTTCTGGATGTCAGTAGAGCTGAATTGTCTCGCTGAAGACAGACTGCTAGAAAATACCTCTTATGCAATGATTATACTAATAAAAACCCTCAAGATCTTTTTTTTTTTTCCATCACTTGGTCTGTTACCCTGAAACAGTCAAGCAGCAGTAAATTGTAATCATTAAAACTTTGCTTTCTAAAGCAAAACTGAACATTTTTAAACAATGTATAACATCTCCATTATGAGCAATTTTTGCCCAGGATGGAAAAAAAAAAGAGGCCAGATCTTTCCGGCTTCATATTTGAGCAAGTCAGCAGATGAATAAAGCATCCCAAAATTGTCAGTATGCCACTCAGCAATGACAAGGAGAGATGTCCAGACTCTATTAAACAACTTTCCCAGCCACAGTGCATTACAACTTTGTTTTCCATATCTGATCTTTTCCTAAATCAAAAAAAAATCAATGTTCACTATCGGAATTTTCAAAAATACAAACTGAGTCAATGAAGGGGACATACTGAGTCAATGAATCACGAGTAATATCACCATCTGGAAACGAGCACAGGCAACATCCTAATTGAATAGCTTCTACATTTTTCCTGTCCTATATTTATTGATAAACAAATTTGGTATTATCTCATAAGCCCTTTTGTAATCAACTGATTTTTATAACAGATTTATCGATATAATGCATACAGAGTGATGTAAGTCAGGAAGAGAAAAATAAATATCATACATTAAACGCATATATGTGGAATCTAGAAAGAAGGTACAGATGAACTGGTTTGCAAGGCAGAAATTGAGACAAAGATGTAGAGAACAAACATATGGACACCAAGGGGGGAAGAGGGGGCGTGGGATGAATTGGGAGATTGGGATTGACATATATACACTAATATGTATAATATAGATAACTAATGAGAACTTGCTGTATGGTACAGGGAACTCCACTTCACTTCACTGTACAGTAGAAATTAACACAACATTGTAAAGCAACTATACCCCAATTAAAAAAAAAGAAACACCTATATCCCAGACCAAAAAGTACAAATAAAGTCAAAAAGAGAGAAAAAAAAAAGAGATAAAATTCATATGCTATAAAAGTCACCATTTTAATGTTTACCATCCAGTGCTTTTTAGTTGAACAACCATCAGCACTAAATTTAGAATATTTTTTATTACTCCCAGAAGAAACCCCATATCCATGACCAGAATCTCTCTATTCTCCCCTCCCCAGGTGACCACTAATCTACTTTCTGTGTCTAAGAATTTGCCTCTTCTGGACAATACATGTAAATGGAATCATACAATGCATGCTCTATTTTGTCTGGTTTATTTTATGTAGTACCATGTTTTCAAGGTTCATCTATGCTGTAGCATCTACCAGCACTTCTCCCCTTTTTACTGCCAAACAATATTCCATTGCATGGATAGATCACGTGTTTATCCATATATATACAATGGCAAATGCTACTGTGAACATGTGTGTCGACATGTGTGGACATTTGATTTTAGTTCTCTTGGGTGTAGAACTAGTAGTGCCAGATCTTATGGTAGCCAAGTAATCTCCAGCTGTTTTCCTGTGGTCATTCTCTCTATATATTTTCTTTTTTAAAAACTTTATTTATTGACTGTATTGGGTCTTTGTTGCTGTGCATGGGCTTTCTCTAGTTGTGGCAAGCAGGGGTTACTCTTCGTTGTGGTGTGTGGGCTTCTCATTGCGGTGGCTTCTCTGGTTGCGGAGCATGGGCTCTGGGGGCATGGGCTTCAGTAGCTGTGGCACTAGGGCTCAATAATTGTGGCTCTCGGACTCTAGAGCACAGGCTCAGTAGTTGTGGCACATGAGCTTAGTTTCTCCACAGCATGTGGGATCTTCCTGGACCAGGGATTGAACTGGTGTCCCCTGCATTGGCAGGTGGGTTCTTAACCACTGTGCCACCAGGGAAGTCCCTCTATATACTCTTGTTTGATTGATTTTCAGATGTTTCTCTTTCCTATTTTCACTTCTTTCTCATTGTCTCTTCTGAAGGTTCTCTTTCTCCTAAAGTTTTCTCTCAAGTTCACTGATTTCATTTTCTACAGTAGCAAATCCAACAGACCTTGAGTTTCTCATCCCATCTTTCTTATCTCACGTGGCTTCTTCTCCTTGCTGGCTGTCCTGTCTTTGATGATATCATGCTTATTTTAAATCTGAGACCACTGATCAATGCTTAAACTCATCTCTATTTCATGCACACAATTCTGTCTTTGTCCCTGATTTTGAAGAGTGTTCCCCCAAATTCTTATGATGATATTTTCATATGCCTGTGGGTTTTCTGCCTGTTTGAGTACCTGTTTCAAAGGTGTGCTCCTCGCCCACTAACTGCCTTTTATTGTTACTGGTCCAGAGAGGAAATCTTGTTGGCTTTGACATGTCCATACTCACCTATACCAGTACCTACCAGCGACATTAGGAGATAGACTAGATTATTTATTAATTAAATAATTAATTAATTAATTTTTAATGCCTGGGTCTCCTCCATTCACATTCCTGGTTCCTGGTTCCTTCCTTCCTTCCTTCCTTCCTTCCTTCCTTCCTTCCTCCCTCCCTCCCTCCCTCCCTCCCTTCCTTCCTTCCTTTCTTTCTTTCTTTCTTTTTCTTTACTTCTCTTCAGATCTTTATTGGAATATAATTGCTTTACAAAGTTGTATTCGTTTCTGCTGTACAACAAAGTGAATCAGCTGTATTTACACATATATCCCCACATCTCCTCCCTCTTGAAGCTCCCTCCCACCCACTCTATCCCACCCCTCTATGTCATCACAA
Organism: Hippopotamus amphibius kiboko; assembly: GCF_030028045.1. NCBI lineage: Eukaryota > Metazoa > Chordata > Mammalia > Artiodactyla > Hippopotamidae > Hippopotamus > Hippopotamus amphibius. The sequence goes on from NC_080193.1 coordinate 24,883,774, forward strand.
AGAACCGAGCTGATCTCCCTGTGCTATGCAGCAGCTTCCCACCAGCCATCCATTTTACATTTGGCAGTGTATACATGTCAATGCTACTCTCTCACTACGTCCCAGCCACCCCTTCTCCCTCTGTTTCCTCACGTTCAATCTCTACATCTGAGTCTTCATTCCTGCCCTGGTACTAAGTTCATCAGTACCATCTTTCTAGATTCCACATCTATGTGTTAGTATTTGTTTTTCTCTTTCTGACTTCATTCTGTATGACAGATTCTAAGTCCATCCACCTCACAACAAAAAACTCAATTTCATTCCTTTTTCTGGCTGAGTAATATTCCATTGTATATATGTGCCACATCTTTATCCATTCATCTATCAATGGACATTTAGGTTGCTTCCATGTCCTGGCTATTGTAAATAATGCTGGAATAAGCATTGTGGTACATGCATCTTTTTGAATTATGGTTTTCTCTGAGTATATGCCCAGTCGTGGGATTGCTGGATCATATGGTATTTTTCTTTTTAAAGCACAATTGAGATTGGCGATTTTTGCATGCTCCTACAACCCAGTCCTGCAGTTTTCACAAACACTTCTCTATGTTTCTAACACATACATGATAACTTTTCTTATTTATTTGTTTGTTTATTTATTTATTTAGAGTATAGTTAATTTATAATGCTGTGTTAATTTCTGGTATACCACACAGTGATTCAGATGCATATAAATATGGTTTATTACAGGATATTTAATATGTTAAATACATTTAATGAGCACAGGCCACATCCTGATTGAATATCTTCTAAATTTTCCCTGTCCTATATTTATCGAAAAACAAACTTGGTATTATCTCTTTTCCATTATGGTTTATTACAGTATATTTAATATATTAATAGTTCCTTGTGCTCTACACTAGGACCTTGGTGTTTATCTATTTTAAATATAATAGTTTGTAATCATAACTTTTCCAGTGCATTGCTAATGTGCATCTTCACACCCTAATTATATTTCACTGGAAATTTCTATGGGAACCTGGTAGAATGGAGGAGACAGTTAGGTGCCATGCTCTTTCCATCATACTTTGGAAATCCCACATTTATTCTTTACAAAATGCTTAGATCAAGGCTTTTGGTTCCCCAACCCATCCAGTCTCCTTTTCTCTTTGGAGCAGAAAACTGATTCTGAATTACATATACTGCTGCCTGTAATACATGATGTTTCTCAGTTCCCTTTGAAGTCTGGTTGGCCATGTGATTAAGTCCTGACCAATGAGAGACAGGAGAGTACTGGGGGTTGACATGAGTTTCTAGAAATGTTGCTTAAAGAGAAGTGACCCAGTGGAGAAGGCTCTTTTCTGTCAGTTTTCTTTAGCCTGCAATGCAGATGTGATGACTGGCACTCCAGCAGCCATCTTAATCTATGAAGTTAAGTGCCATGCATTAACATGGTGTTAAAAAAAGATAGGTGCCTGGGAACCTATCTGACAGTACTGAGGAGTTGCCATGACAGCCATGCCCTCCCTACATCAGGGCTTCTTCTATATGACAGATGAATAAACTTTTACTTTGCTTAAGTCACTTTATTTTGTTAAGTCCCTCTTATTAAATAATCAAACCTAACCCTAACAAATGTATTGTGAGATGGATTTATCATGCCAGCATACATTATTTTTGAAAATACATTTATGATTGTAATCATATCTCTGTATACTTTAAATATTACTTTTTATTTATGGTACCTCATGTTACTACTTAAGATATATTTGTTTTAAAATGAAACATTGTAATGGGGAAGAACAAATCTGACTCCATATTGGATCTCTTTCTTTTACTTTAATCTCTGTATTCTATTGCTTTCTCTACAAGTTAAGAATGTGCCTAAAGCCTGAAGTATACAAGAGAGCCCATTCTCAGGGCTCTGACCTTTAAAGGTATAACACTTTTCCATTCACATAGAGATAGAAAGTTGCAGAACAGAGTGTAAGGTTTACAGAAACATGGATGGCTGCAAGAACAAAGGATTCCTGCACCAAGAAGTTTGCAACAACCAACCACACCCACTCCCCTTTTAGTATAAAAGAAGCCTGAATTTTAACTCAGGTAAGATGATTTTAGGGGACAGTAGTCCACCATCTTCTTGGTCTGCTGACTTTCTCAATAAAGTCACTATCCCTTTCCCAAACAACTCATCTGTCAATTTATTGGCCTGTTGTGTGGTGAGCAGTATGAGCTTGAACTCAGTAACAAAATTACCTATACTACATGGAAAAGTAGTACGGTATGAAGAATTATAAATAGATAATTATGATAAAGGATTACATCTAACTACGTACTCTTGCTTGTCTACAATTTATCAACAAAGGATAGAGACTTTAAAGACACATAAGCCCCGAAAAGAGATGAATTTGTCTTCAATCAATAGTCTTGCTGGAGAACTGGAAAGCACATCCGTTCTGTCATTCAAGTTTATTTAACCCCATTTCTTTGTACCACCTAAAAATCATTTAAATAGCAACTGTGGCAAACGTTGGAAAACACTCATCTATGCCGGGAAAAGCAAAGAAATAAAAAATAATGACTTTTGTTACACATTTATCTAAGTTTACATAGTGCTATACTGAGCAAGATTCAGAAAACGCCACATGGAATTTGATGGATGGAGCATAATTAGGTATTCTCCTTCTGTTCCATAATATTTCCTGGCAAAGCTTAGTCAAAACAGATCTGATAGCTGTGGGTAACATTCATATGTTAATAGTGTGCTGATAAGGCTTTCAGCAACCAAAGTTCTTCAAAAAACAAAGGATGTATTTAAACTTAGATAAGAAATCTTCACTCACTCCTGTTGGGTTCATCACTAGCACAAAAGGGTCTCCTTAATCCACAAAATTACACCCATCACAGGGATGTAACTTTATTAACGCAACTTTGTGCTCCATGGTGAATTATTAGCCATACACAATCCACGACCCTCAAGCTCATTAAGACTGCCTCTTTTGCATCCCGGTGATCTGATTCTGACTTTTAAGAAGAACTGAAAAACATTCAAAGAGAGTGGAAAGAATGTGTAAAGCAAAACAGCTTCTGAAGCAAAATCTGCTAACATGAAAACATTCACTCCATAATACGTTCTCCAAATATCCTTCAAAAAAAAGAGAAACAGATCTTCTCTCGGTCCACTTGCTATCCCAAAGAGTGGAGCATGATTCTTCTGTATTTAACTCCATAAAGACAGAAGTGAAATAGAAAAAAACTTAAAGTGAGGATAAAAGTTGAACATAGAAATGAATATATCACATTCAAAAAAGTCTATTTTTAACTGTATACATGATATTAAATGGTAATACATGCACAGAGTAAAAAAAAATCATAGTCCAAATGGCTCAAGGTAAAAAGTAATTTACATTCAGCCTTCATCCCCTACTTCCCAGCTCCTCCTAGCAGAAATGACAGTTACCAGTCCCTCTGCTCAGAAAGCATCCTTCTCTGGGTTTTCCCCAAATGGGGCATCAATATAGATGCTGTTATGCACCTTACTTTTTTGAACAGGTGTATTAGAGACCATTCAATATGTATACGTATAGATTTGCATCATAGTACATATAGTAACAGAGATATAGTCTAACTCTAGCACGTCATTAAGCAAATATTTATGGAAAGGCTCACGTGTACCAGATGCTGCTGTAGAGACTGGAAACAGCTACAAACCAGATAGACATGGTTTCCCAACTAAAAGAGCTTGCATTCTACAGCTTCCTCATTATGCAAAACCTTCCTGGCTGCAGTATAAGAACTGGATTCCAAAAAGGAGAATAAACCTCTGTATCATCATAACATATGTGTGTATATAAATCATGTAAAAATGTACATATATATATATGCACATATTTAAACTCCTATATCATATATATGTTCTGCATACACAGACTATATACATATACTATATATACTATGTATACATATATGGTGTATTACAAAGACTCATAATATACTGTATATGCACATATGTAGAGTATTCATATATACACCTACACATATAACATATTACATACATAGACACACTTATGTGTGTTTGTGTATGTCTGTGTGTGTACATTTGTTTCTTCCAATTATCTGGACCCACAGTAGGAAACAGAAAACTGACATCGGAATCTGCAAAGGGATAAGAAATGTTCTCCATCGTGAACGGCATGCTGATATCAGAGCTTTCAAGGACTAGCTTGATATCCCATTCAGGGAATTTGTTTCCTAAAGAAGATACTGATACAGATGAAAGGGAAAAATGGCAAGCACCATACCTTTGCATATTTCAACATGTTCTAGAGTTGCTGATTTTATGTTTCATTTAAGGAAGTGTTAAAATCTCTTGGGAGTGCCTGCCTTACCTGATCCGTAAAGAGGGAGCTTACACCCTACGTCTTAATTAGGATGAGCTACCCTTGGAAAGCTTCCTTACTTCTCCATGCCCAAGGTGAACTGGGTGAATTCTTAGCCAGAAATTCAATAAAATGTTTCAAAATCGTTCCAATCTCTTTGAATTTCATATGTAACACTATAATCACTACTACTGCCATTCATCCACAGAGCAAATGGCAAGAAGAAGCAAGAGTGAAAAACAGCACATTGGTTGAGATTTCTCCCAAATCCCTGACTCTTTCTGGAAAAGAATAGTAAAATATCTATCTATCTATCTATCCATCCATCCTCTATCTATCTATCTATCATCTATCTATCTATCTGTCTGTCATCTATCCATCCATCCATCATCTTTCTATTCATCTATCTAGCCAACCATCCATCCTCTATCTATCTATCTATCTATCTATCTATCTATCTATCATTATTTATCTACCGATATACCTACCTATCTGCCTATCTATCTGTCCTTCCTAATGTTTGCTCACTTCACAATGCAAAGGAAACCTTCAATGGAGGTGGCATCTTATTTCCCAAATTGTATCACTGGCACAGACACCTTTGGATGTGAGCTTATCAGTAAGTTCATGAAGGTACTCCGTGTGGCATACTGCTACCACATAAACATTAGGGCAGAACTCAGATACAGATTTCTTCTTTTCCCCTCTCTTTTGCTCTACAAACAAATCTTCAAGGAAAAAATCTTGAAACACTGGTCACAAAAAGAAAGTCACAGGCCAGAGCTTAACAGTTGTTAACCCAAATCCCAGAGCAACCATGCGAAACAGAGGAGCACAGGGGGAAATCCACATCACATCACCCCCAAACTGGCGTCAAATGCTTTTCGGAAATAAACCCCCCAAAGGCAGAACAGCCGTCAGCTGAGATTCACGACCTCTCTATTAGAATAAATAATAGAAAATAAAGATTTTCCAAACACTGAGCTATGAAGTTTAAAAAACTGACTCCTGAAATTGCTACACACCTGGGATTGGTCCATTCATAATTATTTCAATTTCCAGCAATATAAAGAGCAAAACGCAACCAACCTAAAAGTGGCAAAAACAGATGACCAGACCAGAAATATTTTGGAGTCCCAAATGAGGTTTCGGGAAACAGAAATAAATCAAGAAGCACTGAGTTTCCAAGTCTCCTTGCCCAGCTGTGCATTGGCTGTTTCTAATTTGGTGGGTTTCAGAGACAGAGTCTCAATTTCCTATAATATCACAGCAGATCATTCACCAGGCCAACAAAAAACGCCTGCACAAAATGCAGTCCATGCATTATATTAAAACCGACTCGGCAAAGGTGGATGGCACCTTTGCGTGCCACAAGATCTACAAACTCTGGGTGTTTTGTTTTGTTTTACAACAGACTCTTGTCTGGCACACTTGCAAAATGGGCCATTGTATCAGAGCTGCCCAGACTTTTCGTTTTACTTAATCGTATGGATAAGAAAGAGGCCGTGTCACATCATTTGGAGATAAATTCCATCTACATGGGGCAGTCCCTGCAGGTGACCCAGAGCTGTGCTGGGATTGTAAACAGGGCCGCTGTGAATAATAGCCCATCTTTTTCCAAATGAAGGATTCCACCCATCTTACCTAGAAGCACTAATAATAGACACGACACACACCAAATGTAAACGGCGGTGAAAGTGGTTGTTAGCAAATTTGGGGAAAAGGAGGCCACCACCGCAGCTCATCTGAATATACGGCAGGCCATGCGGACTCACCTGTTTTCTGAGCCAGCAGATTTCTTCTGACAAATGATGACAGCTGGTGTGTACTTCCCAGCGTAAGCCGTGCTCTCCTTGACCTCCCACACGGAAGGGGTGCTGGCTCTCACCCCAATGATGTTCATGCCTTTCATCACCTTTACCCTGTTGGAGACAAGCAAGTGCACAGCTGAGACGGCTCTGGGGCACCCCTGGGTTACCGCTGCTTCTTGTCGCCTGGCAGGTGTAAGCGCATGTTTAACAGAATTTCATCACACCTTGGCAATCCCCTCCCAATCCATCTGTTCTAAGGTTTCTCCCTAGTCATTCCTTCTTTAACAGAGGGACTAGAAACAGGACATTGACACAGGCAAGCACCAGTCACGTAAAGAAATAACGTTCTGCTAGTGGATGGCTTTAATTTAAAAAAGAATTACCTGAATACCCTTAGACTGTGAAAACTAAATAGAACAAGGACATTCAATAAAACTGCAAAAGTGGAATTAATAATAATATGCATTCCAGGAATGTCTTTTCCATGCCAGGCCCCGGTGGACCGCTCTTCTGTATTATCTCATATAATTTCCCAAGCAACATTCGGAGTTCAAAATGTGGGGGAGGAGCTGCAGCTCAGACAGATCCAGGAACCACGATGGTTCACAGGAAAACAGAGATGCTGACAGGTGCACAGACGTGCCTGATTTGTGCCCTTGTGCTCCTCCCACGACACCATCACCATCATTGGCATCACTAGGACCGTCATCCCGTCATCACCACTATCACTTACCACAAACCAGGCGCTCTTCTGAGTTCATCACAGTTTTATCTCATCTCATGCTCGCACACGCCCTAGGAGGTCAGCACCATTTTAATCTTCACTGAGCAGCTGAGCAAACGGGGGATCAGTCAGCGGGTAACCGAGGACTGGAAACAGCTCCTGACCACAGGGCCAATCCAACCAGGCTCAGTGCTTTCCTTGGCATCACATAAAACTTCCTGGTGGGGAAGCCACTTATTTGACCCGCTCGAGTTCTTTTGACCCAACACTGGCCAGTACCTGTCCTGCGATCTAATATCTGCCCAGACTTTAGACAAACTTGCCAAAGCAGGTGTGCCCTCCATCACAGACTTGGCTTATTATTTCTCTCCTCCATTCATTTTTCCTTCCTTCCTTCCTTCCTTCTTTCCTTCCTTCCTTCTTTCTTTCCTTCTTTCCTTCCTCCCTTCCTCCCTTCCTTCCTCCCTCCCTTCCTGGAAAGGAATAGATAAATAGGCTTATAGGTGTTTCCTCTAGGATATCAGAGAAGCCGGATGAGACAAGCAGAAGGATGCATGGCAGAACCGGTTTCCTCGTATGCCCTTATTTTCCTCTAAGAGATTTCCAATGAAAAAAACATACATGGAATAGAAATGATATAGTAAAAGGACAATGCAACACATTGCAAACAGTTTGAGGTACAAACTGCTGGAAAAAGTCACGTTTCTTGTTGTGATTTCTTAATCGCTTGAGGAAAATATAAAGGATTTTGAAGCAAGAATGCCAGGGGACAAATGGGGCAGGTTGATGGGTGACCAGGCGGGAGATGCAGCTGAGAGGGGCAGCCTTGGAGGTACACTCCCCAGATTGACAACTGTGGTACCTGTATGAACACAGAGGCAAGGAGGTGAGTCCCGAGTCTCCATCTCTTAAATCCTCACTCTTATCACCAGAGGAGAAGACCTAGGCCACCCCCGGATGTTAGGAGCGAGGCAGGAGGAAAAGATGACGTTTTTAGGACTGGGGCTTGCCCAGAACAGGACTTGCCTGCTAGAACTCAGAACGCTATTTCCCATAGAAACACCCTGGAGACATATGGTGCCTAAAGGAGTTAACAAAGTAGGTCTGAGACTGCTGCCCTGGAAAGGCCTACTGGCAAGGCTGGCCCCTGACTGGCATCTGGGAACTTGGATTTGGGGAGGGGCCCCCACTCCCTGATAAGAGGGGCTTACCCAGCCTACAATTTTGTACAAACAGTATAGTTGATGACGGACACCTGCTTTCCTTCTGGTGCTCTGGACGTATGGTGCATGCCAGGCAGATGTTGCCTAGGGGACCCGCCGCACCCCAGTAAAACGTCTGGCCCCCAGGCTTGGATGAGCTTTCCAGACAGACAGCTCTGTTGCTGGAGGGAGGAAGGGCATCCTACGTGACTCCCTGGGAGTGGACTTTCCCAAGCGTGTGCCTGGTTCCCCCAGACTCTGCCCCACGTGCCTTTGCCTTTTCCCCTTTGCTGAATTGGCCATGTGTTCCTTTGCTGTAATAAACTTTAGCCACAATTATAACTCTCCACCATCCTGTGAGTTTTCCTAGCAAGTCATCAAACTCAGGGGTGGTCCTGAGGACCCCAGAACACAGACTGCTTTGACTGGTCTACAAAGACAAGAGAAATCGCTTTTCACATGTGGCCCCCAGGGCTAAAGCTAGCATTTTTAGAAGATGAGTGCCATGTATAGCTGAAAAACAATAAAACATTTTGTGTTGTAAATAATCCTTGTAGAAGCCAACATTTTGAACACAGTCATTTATAAATCAGGAATTGCGTGCACAGGCCAGAAAGCCATCTGACCTTCTGGTGACACGTGCTATGATTCCTGCTTTGCAGGAATTCACTTAAATTGTAAGCAACAAAGATGGGTGGTGAAAAACAAGTTCAATTCACTATGGACAGCTGCTATTATATTAAGATGAATTCTAAGGGCTGTCCCAATTACTGTGCCCTGGAATTTTATTGAATCAAATTTGATTTAAATAAATAAGTCATCAACCTGGCTTTGGCAATGTTTTTATTATACAGGAGCTATCAGTAGCCAGGCCTTTTCTAATATAGAACGGGGCCTTATTTTTCTTAAATTTTATTCATAAGCAAGTCATTTGGAATTCAGATACTGTTTCCCCAATGAATCATTTTTAAGTTCTTAGGAAAGAACATGGTTGCTTACTTAACCCATGAAGTACCCGATATCTGTTGCTAATAATTGCAGTGCAGCTACAGGAAGATGTAATTTGTAACATTATTTCTAAGGGGAGATTCTTTCTTAAATTTAGTGCAGGGCACTGGGAAATGGTCTTTTGTAGACACAGAATGTTTTCATAAGAGAAGTCATATTTCTACAGCATATTTCAGATGTTCTGAACTGGATAAGGGATCCCTGATCAAGAAACATCACTGAATACAGTATGTACGGCGAGAAGGAATGCGTGCAAGAAATTGAGCCCTTATTTCTCTGAGACACATCTGTTATACACTGAACACGATTTGTGTTGGGTTCATAATTTTGAAGCACTTATCTAGAGCTGTAAGTGGCAGCTTTTTGGAACTATTAAGATAATCCTCAGAACACATGAAATTTGGCTTCACTGGGTCTGAACCAAATGCTAATCCCTTCCTTTGTTTATGACAACTGAGTGTCATTCATTAGTGGAAGTTTTATAACCTACTTGTGGTTCAATAAATACAGGTTACACTGACAGCTTCATTACACAGAGATATATAGAGCACTTGATTTCCAAAGATGTTTGGTATATATTAACACTTAATAATATATCTGCTGTAGTGATTGGGGGAAAAGCCATAATCCTCCTCCCCCCCACCAACAGAATGATGCACACGCACTGTGGACTGGAATGAACACTGCTTGGCTTAAGGATATATTGTATTTTTAAAACATAACAGAACTATTGTGTGTGTGCATATATATACACACATATATATACATACACACACATACACATATATACACATATATGCACACAAATATACCCATATTTAGACATATATACACACGCAAACATAAAAACACACACATGCATATATATACACACAAATATAAATACACAGAGATATACACAGATGTATACACACAGGCATATGTACACATATAGACATGTGCAGATATACACACACACACACACATAAACATGCATAAATACACAGACATATATATACACACAGACATATATACACAGACATGTACACAACATATATATACACACATATGCACACACACATACATATATACACACATATATACATGTAGCCATAGACACACATATAGACACACACAGACATATGCACACACATAAACACATACATATACACACAGACATATATACATGGACACACACATATAGGCACAATACATATATATATATATATATACACATACACACATACATATATGCACATAAACACAATACATATACAGAGATATATAGGCGCACACATAAACACACACCATCCACATATATATATACAGACACGTACCCATATATACACACACGTACATATACACATATATGTGCGCATGTGTGTATTCTAAGCACAGTATGCAGTTACAACTGAAACAGCCAGCAACCTGTGATCAAAGCTGTGGTGCACACCTGCTGTTTCTGCTCCCCCACTTCCCATCTCTCGTATCCCGGGTAACAGAAGGATGCAACACACTTACTAGTGCTGTGGATTTAGTTAGTGGCATCCTTGCCACTAACTGAGGGGAAACCTGTCTTTCCCCATTGCTTCATAGTCCAACAAAACTCCTTTGGGTCAAAACAAAGCTGTTCTGAATTCTCCCTTGTCTCCTTACTTATCTTCTCTCATTAACTGTGGAAAAGAATTAAATATACTGTGTTTTCTCATCTGCAATAATTATATTGTAATAGTTCACAATCACTCATTGCTTCTAATTTCTAATTGGCAAGCGACAGTTTATGACCGTACCACTTCCCAGCAAGACCATGTGTCATAAAGCCTATAATATTTCATTTATTTTAAGAACCACTTTAAGACAAATATCATATGATATCACTTATATGTGGAAACTAAAATAGGACACAAATGTACTTATTTATGAAACAGAAACAGACTCACAGACATAGAGAACAAACTTATGGTTACCAAAGAGGAATGCAGGGGAAGGCTAAATTAGGAGTTTAGGATTAGCAGATACACACTACTATATATGAAATAGATAAAGAACAAGGTCCTACTGTGTAGCACAGGGAATTATATTCAATACCCTGCAATAAACCATAATGGAAAAGATTAAAAAAAAAAAAAGAACTACTTTTAGCCCCATCCCTACATCTCGGCCCTGCCCCAGCCAACACTTATTTTAATGTACTTGTTTATGATGTGATTAGCAATTCTTTGCTAATCATGCCCCCCCTTTCCCCTTCCTGTGATACTGGGCCCCTCTTCCTATCACTGGAATGTACTTTGCTAAATCTCTTTGCCATGGCTTTAGGACTATGCCAATACATTCAGTTAAAGGCCAACAGCGCTACAGGAGAGCTGATCCTAGTTAAATAGTCTAAATTAGCAGATTCTAATTTGTTTTTTTTTTAAATCAGGCACTCATACCAGTAAATTATTTTTTACCATTCAACCTTAATGTAAGTATATGTGCTTATCAAATTTACACCTGGACTATTGAAATAATAACGTGTGCTAGAAAACATACACAAAAATATAAATTAAAAATGATGAGATTACAAAATAACATGTTGAGAAGTCCTAATTTTTTCACCATTCCAATGAGTCATTTTGCATATCTCTTGGGGATGCACACACCCCACTTAAAGGGAATTGCTCAAATCCACTGGAACCTCTACTTCCCAAGCATTGGATGAATAAACACAGTGAGCAAAAGTCATGTTCTAAAGGAAGCAGGTAAACGGGATACCAATGAGCGGCTTAAACTCTACGGCCAGCTCTCTGTGTTCTAATAATTACAACTATAAAGGCATGTGTTTTTGCACTGCCAGACTTGGTAAAGTTAAATGTAGAATGAAGCCCTGTCACTTCAACACAAGCGATTTTTGATGTCTTGCTATTGTGAGACTTTGAAAGTCCTAGAGGGATGCAAGATGTGTGCTGCATCATCCCACCTGTCAAAGGACCACCCACTAAGGGGGGATTAAAGAGCAGAAGATCAAACACAGAGAGGATCTGTTTCACACAGGAAGGGGTGTCTCCAAGACCCCCCCAGTGGGAGGAGCCAAGAGTGGAGGAAAGGGGGTTGTGGCCACCAGGACCGCTGCCAGTCAGGTGGGAGGAGGCAGACACTTTTCAGTCATTGGCTGATTAATCGACCCTTCAAAGGCCCTGAAAGTGGAGATGATGTCATTCTTTATTAAGTGCAAAGTAAACGGGGGTTGGACAACTCAAACTGTGAGGCCTGATGTTACCAAATCTTTACAACATCGAAAGGAGGCCAGTAATTCTCAGTTATATGTGAAATTCCAAAACTTTAAAACACTGTCCTGGGTAAGCAAAGCCATCTGAGAATTGGAAGCAGCCCAGGGTCATCAGTTTGTGACTCCTGTTAGCTTGGAACACAGTAAGTTCAAGCCAGTCTGAATGAGTGAATGAATCATTGAATCAATGAGGGATATGAAATCCTATTACCTCGGAGGTGTGACTGAGGGATCCAAGTGCAGAAAGGCACACCTACATCCTTTATCCTTAGCGACAATAGCTTTCTCATTCATGTCCTGATTAAGGGGGCTGGAATATGCTCCTGGAAAAACGCTGAGTAATACACAAAGGTATAAGGAAAAAAAGTAAAAAATCACCTGGACTTCCATTGCACTGAACTTAGACCATCAACATTTTAGTCACCACCATGCGATGTGCTGCTTTATTCACACCTGTGGATACAGTGTCACCTGCCATTTCAGTAGACTAAGGATACCACAGCCACCAAGCCATCAGCCACCAAGCCACCCTGACTGTGAACCCTGAGGGGACTCAGGATGGAGAGAAACAGGATACTGGCCCTAGATCATTAAGGTGCACATCAAAGGAATCATTTGAATAAGCCCAGACTCTCGCATCTCCCCATACATAGAAAAGCATGAAAATCATTCACTGGAGATGTCTGTTTTTGTGATTAGCAGTAATCTTTCACTGTTCAACTACATGCTCTTTTTTTGTTTGTTTTTGTTTTTGTTTTTTCAGCAAAACTCCTATGTATCCTGTTCCTCCCTTACCTTTTCGGAGCAGTCTCTCAGAGCTATCTGAGAGGCTGTCTCCCAGGCTTAAGTCCTCCGTAAGTCTGCCAAATAAAACATAATTCTCGACTTTAGGTTGTACCTTTTTTTTTTTTTAGCAGTTGACAAACCCAATCTATGATTCTCTAATTTTCTATACGTGAGATTATGCCCCAGACTGCCATATGGTCATACATCTGGTGCCCTGACCAACCCCAAGAAGCACCATCCTTATAGATTATGATGTTAATGGGGCCTCCTAGAGTTGAACAGTGTACCACCTGCACAACTGTATGTGACAGCCCTGATTATATTAAATATGCTGTTTTATTCACAGATCACCCTGGCCTGTATTCTCATCCAGCTCCAGGGACAAATACAATAGCTTAAAGGGGGGACCAGGATGGCCACTGACCAACTCAGGAGAACCCAGTGAGGAGAAAAGTGAAAACAATGGAACATTGCATCTAGACCCAAAGAGTAAGCAACATGGGATGCCAGTCTCTGGCCAGGCAGGCTGCTTGTACTGAAGATGAGGACTTCCTGTTTATCCTGAGTCAGCACTTTTCCTCCCAGTAAACCAAACCTATGGGCTACCTTTGCAAGTACAGACAGATGCTCACTGACTCTTTTTTAAATTATTTTTTAAATTGTTTAATTTATTTTTGGTTGCCTTGGGTCTTTGTTGCTGTATGCAGGCTTTCTGTAGTTGTGGAGAGTGGGGGCTACTCTTTGTTGCAGTGTGCTGGCTCCTCACTGATGTGGCATCTCTTGCTGCAGAGCACAAGCTCTAGGCACCCAGGTTTCAGTGGTTGTGAAACTTGGCCTCAGTAGTTGTGGCTTGTGGGCTCCAGAGCACAGGCTCAGTCGTTGTGGCACATGGGCTTAGTTGTTCTGTGACATGTGGGATCTCCCCTGATCAGGGCTCGAACCCGTGTCCCCTGCATTGGCAGGCAGATTCTTAACCACTGCGCCACCAAGGAAGTCCCCAGATGCTCACTGACTCTTTAAAAGCCCTTCTAGAGCTGAATGCATCCTGTACATAATCCTTAGCCTTTCCAAGCACCTGGTTTTCTTCTGACTCTCAGTTCATCCACAAGAAAGTTCCAGAGACCCATCTTTCCTACAGGCACAAATTTCAGAACAGACGTGGTGATTAGAAATAGAAGAGACTGCACACCAAATGGGGAGCACGCCGGCAGGGTGAGTTTGGATTCCAAAAGTTAGAAGCCTTGGAGGAAGTGACAGACAGCGCCCCCTACCAGTCCCCCTCCCCCTGCCAAAACTTTGGATATAAATGCCTAAAGCAGGTCATGAATATAATGAGTAAGTGTAGGTGAGTAAACCAAACCTGTCTCTTTGTTTGTATATTCAATCATTAATTCATTCAACAAACACTTTCTGAGTCCCCCCTGTTTTCCAGGCACCATTCACAGTGCTGGAAATTCATTAAGAATAAAACATACATGCTACCTATTGACATGGAACTAACATTCTAAGTGGGAGAGACAGAACACACACACACACACACACACACTCACGCACACAATTATTGTGCTGATAAGTTCTGTGAAGAAAAAGAAAGCAAGACACAGAGATGGAGAGCCCAGTATGGAGGTGGTTATCTTAGAAAGACTTCATTTATTATATTACCCACATAATGCAAAATGATAAAACCAGCCACTGAACCATGTGGGCAGGTAGACGGGAAACGCATATACTTTTGGGGGAAAATTCTGCCACCCCAAAATGTCTCTGCCACACAGATTATTCTGAACTGAAAACAATCAGGGCCCAAAAGGCTCAGGAAGAAACTTTGACTTTCCCCCTAACTGCCTGAAGTTTTTCGACAGAGGGCCTGTTATACGAACTGAGCTATTACCAGAGACACCTCCAAAGAATATGGACTAGTTGTGGTGAGGGGAACTCTTAGACAGAGTCCTCTCGTGTCCCATGGTCTCTGCCCAGCCCAGCAAACATTTGTTCAGCAAACACTTGCTTCTCTGTCTCCAGGTCAGTTGCTTCGCTCCCCACTTAAGTACCAAATCCCTACCCTCAACATCCTCTTCTGTCATTAGCTGAAGTTGATATTTAAGGTGAGGGTCCCAGCCATTTTGGCGAGTGCATCCGTTTTCCTGGTCTCTCCCATGTATACATGCAATTAAACTTGTTTGATTTTCTCCTGTTCATCTGTTCCACCTCAATTTAATTCTTAGACCAGCCAGAAGAACCTAGAAGGGGAGAGGAAACTTTCCTCCTCCCCAACAATACACATATGGATTTGATCTTTGCCTGGCATGTAAAAGGGGAATACAATTCCCCTTCTTCCTAGTGATAAAAGACCACCACCCAACCGTTGAGGATGCTATGTAAGCATTCCACAGCTCATTATGTGAGACTATGGTTTATGCATTCCTTTCGAAAACCAAAGCCTTTATATAGACAGGGTCCCTTAACACAGCCTCCCAATAAACGATGGCTGCATTGGGAGGAGGTGGAAAAGGAAGGCAAAAGATGCCACATGAGCGCAGCACATTTCTGGAAAGACAGGTCAAATTATTTGCCTCACTGATGCCAAAGCAATAAGTGACCACACTCTCTGAACTGCCGGCCTGTCCATGATTAGAATAGGGCCACCTCATTCTTTAAATGCTATTGAATCTCCCATCATGAAGTTATCAAGTAAATCAGCAGATATGCAGGAAAAAAGTCCTATTCTTTGCTGAACGTAATGAACTCTACAAGATACAGTGTTACAAGTCCATAATGCCTGGTAAAAAATAATTTTTCTGTATCATTATTATTATTATTATTATTATTATTTCCCTTGTTACACAGAAACCTGGGCACTATTTTGGTTTTTAGTGTTTTTTTTAATTAATTAATTTATTTATTTATTGGTTGTGTTGGGTCTTTGTTGCTGCACGTGGGCTTTCTCTAGTTGCGGCAAGCGGGGGGCTACTCTTCATTGTGGTGCATGCGCTCCCAATTGTGGTGGCTTCTCTTGTTGTGGAGCACGGGCTCTAGGCACATGGACTTCAGTAGTTTCGGCACACGGGCTCAGTAGTTGTGGCACACGGGCTTAGTTGCTCCATGGCATGTGGGATCTTCCCGGCCCAGGGATCGAACCTGTGTGCCCTGCATTGGCAGGTGGATTCTTAACCACTTGCCACCTAGGAAGTCCATGGACACCTATTTTGAATCAATTTTCACTCTCTTTCCATCTCATCCATACAATAGTCACTACCCAAAGCCCCGGTTTTCCTAAAAAAGCAAAACAAAATGAAATAAATCCCAACCCGTGCATTTCCATGGGAGAGAAGATGTAGACTCAAAGTTCACATTGGTCTTAAAAGTTCCAAATTTCGCCAAGGCCGTAATCTCAGCAGAGCAAGCAGGATGAGTATTTGAAGAATAGCAAGTCTGGGTGGCCTTTCTCAGTAACTAGTGTTTGAGAACATCTGACGCCCTGCTCTGTTCCCAGGGCACCGAGAGGCGCTGGGGGCTGGGATGTGTCTGGTTTCCAGGTTTGGGATAAGACCTAATTTTATTGCCTGTGATGAACCCCCACCCTCTAATTTCACTACAGCACGTAATAGAACTGGATTGCTGTTTTCTCCAGCCTTCAAGGTTACCAGGGTTTTAGACGGATTGTTTAAATACACTTTTTTAATTAAGGAAATCATTCTAAATGAAAACCAGAACTATGGTTAACAAACTCATATTTTCAGGGACCCTTTTTTGAGGGATGGTTACTTTTTAATTAACATTTTTTTTCATTGAAAATAATCATACAGGCATGTGGGTAAATGTTTCAATATTATGAAGGGGGCAACACAAAAAGTTTCACTGCAAACTTCTATCTCCCTACTTCTCCCCAACTTAGTGCCCATTTTCTGGGAGATCAACGCATTTAGAAATGTAGATCTTTAAAAAATACAATGGCAACAGACTGTACTCACCTTTATATATCTTGCATACACATAGACTTAAAAACGTATCTTGTAGTACGTCTATATCCACATTTATAGATCCTTTTCCTTCTGTGCACTTCTCCAGCGTGTAGATTTATTTGAACAAAATCTAATTGCCTGGTGGCCATTTGATGGACCCACAGGTGGTTTCCAATCTTTGCTACTACAGACAGTGCTTCAGAGAATTTCCATGCACATACAAGCAGGTCTACAGTATAAATTGCCCAGTCAAAATAGATGCCCATGTTCAATTTTGATAGAACTTGCTAAATTACCACTCAAAGAGGTTCTACCAATTTGCACGTTCACTGAGAGTGTCTTAATGCACCTTTTAGATCACTGCAAATCTAATAAAAGCAATATTTCATTAAGTCTGAGGGGCACTGAGTATTTTTTTATATACCTATAACCTTTCTTTTTTTTTAACTAAATACCTGTTCACATCCTTTGTCCATTTCTTTACTGTTTGTTGGTCTCAATTTTAATGTTTATCCAAAAATTGATTAGTAAGGAAATTAGTCCCTCAATCCATCTGGAATTCATTTTAGTTTGAGAAGTGAGTGAAAGTGAGATTCAGCTTTATTTTTCCCCCGTATGTGTTTTACCAGCACTATTTATTAAATGATTCATCCAGTATCAGTTGATTTAAAATGCCATCTTTAATATACACTAAATTCGTCTTTTTTAGGCTTATTTTTGGCCTCTCCGTTTGCTTTTATCGATTTGTCTGCCTTCTCATGTGCCAGTACCCAAATGTTTTACACACAATAGCTTATGACGTTTTAATATCTGGCAGGGCTATTTCCTTCTTAGTCTTTCCTTTTCTTCAGGAGTATCTTGGTGCCTATTTCAACAGGAATCATTTCTGTCAGCACGTTTTCGAAGGTGGCCTTTCAGTTTGAAAGAAAAAAATTAAAGGAAAAGAAAAATATGCCCCTGTAACCTCCCTCTCTGAAACTGAATCTCATACATGTCAATCAATTACAAGAGGTGACGGTCACAGAGAAGTTATTTCTTTGAAAGATAACAGGCAACAGAGCTGTCCTTGGACCCAAGGGTGACTGCTGGATCTGATAACACAAGGTTCTTCACTACAATGCTAGCCTTCCAGCGATTTGTGGTTTGCCTTAAAAGTATTCCACTTCTTTGGGGAACCGCCTTGGGTCCATGTGTCCGATGGGGCTACCCTCAGCCAGTCAGCACTCTTCCTCCTTCTGGTCACAGTGGTCTGGTCCAATCAGCACTCTTCCTCTTTCTGGTTACAGTGGTCTCCTCCAATCAGCACTCTTCCTCCTTCTGGTCACAGTGGTCTCCTCCAATCAGCACTCTTCCTCCTTCTGGTCACAGTGGTCTCCTCCAATCAGCACTCTTCCTCCTTGTGGTCACAGTAGTCTCCTCCAATCAGCACTCTTCCTCCTTCTGGTCACAGTGGTCTCCTCCAATCAGCATTCTTCCTGCTGGTCACAGTGGTCTGGCCCAATCAGACCAATGGGTTCAGGAATTTTCCAGGATCTGTAAGAAAAGACCCCCCCCCCCCCCCGCCCCTCCCTGACCAGATCCTCACCCTTGACCTAACCTGCGCCTTGGGAGGGTGTGAAACTTGAGCTATTGTGCTGTGCAGGGACGGAGCTTGTAGTGAACCCAGGAGCCTGGAGCAGCGAGAGGGAGTTTGGCTGACAATCTCTCAAGCAGACAAAACCATTTACCCACGTGGGCAAAACGAAATGCAGCTTCTTTCATGAAACTAAGCGAAACTGAACTTAGCTTATGCCTTGTAAGTGCCTCTGATAATCACAAAAGAAACTTAAGTCATCTACCTAAAAATGATAGAAGTTCATCACCTTGAACAGATCCCCTGCAGTCTGGAAACCCCATGGTAATAACCTATGGTTGTAAAGGTTAAACCATCCTCACGTCCATGTTACAAGCCATCCTCCAACTTCGTGCCTCTGAAATTCACATCCATTTTGAATTTGAAAGCTCCCAGTTGGAGAACTGCTTTTATATGCACGATGAACCCTTACTAAATACTATTCAATGATTTGGTGGCTTTAACTTGCTATTTCTCGATTTTGACACAACCGTGTCTGAAGCAAGATCTACGCCTGCCTGTTAGTTACCAATTCCCCATAAACTATCATTGTCCAATTCCCTTCCATACCACATTTTAAATTTTGTTTTAATCATTTTGAGTTTGGGCTTTTTTTTTAATCTTTACTTTTTAAAAAATGTGATAAGAACACAACGTGAGATCTACTCTTTTAACACATTTTTAAGTCCACAACCTACCGTATTTTGTTCACTATATCTCCAAAGACTGTATTCCAAATAAAGTCACATCCACAGGTACTGGGAGTTAGGAATTTAGGGGGACAGAATTCAACACACAGCGAGGTCAGTTCAGTGGGTTCTCTGCAAACTCTAGTGGACAGCTTTTTGTTAATTCAATTGCACCCAAATGTGATAGACAATTAAAATTTGTCCTACATGATATTCTCCAACTAAAAACTGACTAGAAAGCATCCAGTGAATAGGTTAGTGCATGTGCCTTTGCTTAAAACTACAATGATAAAATACCACTTTTTAAAAATTAATAAGCTTTATTTCTTAGAGCAGTTTTAGGTCTACAGCAAAACTGAGCAGAAAGTAGAGAGATTTCCCACATACCCCTTGTAACTTCACCACACACACACACACACAAACACACACACACACACACACAACCTCCCCCACCACCAACATGCTGCAGCACAATGGATGGCCCTACAATAACACCTCATCATCACATCCCATATTGTGTTTTGGGAGAGAAAAATCAATACACCACATAAAAGAATCTTGTCCAACATAGAGAACAGATGTGTGGTTGCCAAGGGGGAGGGAGAGGTGGGGGAAAGACGGGTTGGGAGTTTGAGGTCAGCAGATGCAAACTGTTATATAGAAAATGGATAAACAACGAGGTCCTACTGTAGAGCACGAGGAACTCTATTCAACATCCTGTGATAAACCATAGTGGAAAACAATATGAAAAAGAATATGTATGTATGTATATATATATATAACTGAATCACTTTGCTGTACAGCATAAACTAACACAATATTGTAAATCAAGTATACTTCAGTTAAAAAAAAAAGAATCCTGTCCGAAAAATGGTATAATTTTGCAAGGGCTCTTATGGAGAAAAGATGTAGCCTCATATTACGGATGAAGAAACTGAGGCACAGAGAAGTTAAGCAAGTTGCTTAAGGTCACACAGCCAATAAATGGTAAGAGCTGGTTTGAGGACTCTTACTCACTATGTCTTATTGAGACTTTTCTCTCCCTGTAGGGTACCTCTTGGGAAATTTGACAGGCCACACCCTCAGTTACATCCCTTGTGCCTCTAAGGACACATGGGGACTTGGTCCATGGATACCTCTATACCACATAATTACAATCAGGCTGACATAAATTTAGACCTCGCCTCACCAAACCCTGACAATTAAGTCATTATGTAATCAACCTGTGAGGCAATCTCCTTAAAGAACCCAAATGCTACTTGCTAGCAGAGGCCTTTCTGGCCTTGGGCTTCCTGATGACTTTTCTGGCAAATTCCTCTTTCCCTAATCAGGGTTCCTACCCCATTGGTGGCAACAGAGACACACAGGGCACCCTGTCCCCTTTCTTCTTTCCACAGTCCCCCAGGCCCACATTTATGTCCTCAGAGGTGGGATTTGGTCTTTCCATCCACATCCTCTTCTCCCTTTCCAGGCCCCTGCAGTGTAACACAATCTACTGATTTCATCCATCAGGCCTCCCTCATGGTGTGTGATAAAGAGATTCTTCTCTCACTCCATAAACCTGGCTTTCCAATGGATGGTCTCTTGGAAGATAAGGAAATCCCACTTTGGAAATTAGGACCTCAATATTGACCCTTTCTATTTCTCTTTGACTTCCAGCTGTACCACTCTCCCCCATGATACCTAGGGTGGCTTCACCTCTTCAAGCTCCACCCTGAATTCTATACCTGTTACTTCCACTCACATTTTATTGGCCAGATCAAGTCACATGACTACACCTGTCACTTCCACTCACATTTTACTGGCCAGATCAAGTCACGTGACTACACCCACCTTCAAGGTGGGGGTAGGAAAGTTGACCCCACCATCTGCCATTCTTAGGCAAGTGGATGCCTTGAACTAAGAAGAAAGTCATTTACCCATATGAAAATGTTTCCAAAAAATTACCAACTTCCTTATTTTACAAGTAAGAAAACGAAGATTTAAAAGAGATTAGAAAAACTGGCTGTCTCCTTACAACACCTGAGTGGCATGTTAGACACACAAAGGAGAGGGGACACTTAGAACATGTACTGTCACTTGCTGAGTGGCAGTCTATATGCTTTACTCAGCTTTTCTTCCAGGATTTACTTCTCTACTCCCCTTAGAAGTGAGGTATGGGCTTGTGATTATGGCCAATAAAATGTGGGCTGGAGGGACACGTATCACATTTGGAGAGGCTCGAAGACTTCAAGCATGCTCATTGTGGTGTCTTTCCCTCCACCCAGTGACTGTGAATGTTCCACATGGCAGCTTTCCCATCCTCTGGGACCCCGACTGAGGACACCCCAAAGCAGGGGCACCAGCAGGTATGTGATGTGACAGAGAAATAAAACTGCAGTTTCAGGGACTTCCCTGGCTGTGCAGTGGTTAAGAATCCACCTGCCAATGCAGGGTACATGGGTTCGATCCCTAGTCTGGGAAGATCCCACATGCCATGGAGCAACGAGGCCCGTGCGACACAAATATTGAGCCTGTGCTCTAGAGCCTGCGAGCCACAATTGCTGAGCCCACGTGCCACAACTACTGAAGCCATCGCCTGCCTAGAGCCCGTGCTTCACAACAAGAGAAGCCACCGAAACAAGAAGCCCGCGCACTACAACAAAGAGTAGCCCCCGCTCACCACAACCAGAGAAAACCCGTGCAGTAACGAAGACCCAATGCAGCCAATAAATAAATAAATGAATAAATAAATTTATTTTAAAAAACCCTGTGGTTTCAAAGCACTGAGGTCTGGGAGTTGTTTGTTATAGCAGCATAACCTAGACTATAGTGTCTCTTAGAGAATTCCTTCTCTGACTCTTTTTCCTAGTAGCATATAAACTGAAAGCTTGAGTAAGAAACTGTGAATGTTTACTCAGCCCTGATTAAATGAGACAAACTGACCTGATAGTCATTGGGAAGGTTTATTCTTTGGGTAGAACAGAAAGAATTTTCCAGATTCTTTGGCACTCACTGGGTGAAAAAGGACTCATTCCATTTTTTAAAATGTACATATTTTATTGAAGTATAGTTGATTTATAGCATTTTGCTAATTTCTGCTGTACAGCAAAGTTATACATATATATATTCTTTTGTGTATTCCAATAGTCCTATAGAATTTGGCAATATCTTTCTGTTGACCCAATTTTTTTTTAATTTTTAAAAATATTTTAATTTATTTTTTATTGAAGTATAGTTGATTTACAGTGTTGTGTTAATTTCTGCCATGCAGCAAACTATTTCAATTATATTGTACATATATATACATTGTTTTTTACATTCTTTTTCATTATGGTTTATCACAGGATATTGAATATAGCTCCCTGTGCTATAGAGTAGGACCTTGTTATTTATCCACTTTATACATAATACTTTGCACCTGCTAATCCCAAACTCCCAGTTCATCCCTCCCTCATGCCCCCTTCCCCTTGGCAACCACACATCTGTTCTCTATGTCTGTGAGTCTGTTTCTGTTTTGTAGATAAATTCATCTGTGTCATATTTTACATTCCACATATAAGGGCTATATTCCATTTTTAAAGCTAATTATTATTCCATTCTGATGTTTCTGTATTTTTATATTGAAAAATCCTGATAGAGAAACTTGATGTTGAAGCCTTAGGAGCCAAAGGTGAGGACTTAATCCCTCTGCTTTCACACCTGGAAAGTGTGGTTTATTCAACAAGGGAAGGCTCAGGGTTCCTCCTCTCTGATTGCCCCTTGGAGACCATTCTTTGTGCTGTAACTCCTGAGACTCTTGAGTGACACGGAAGCAGCATCCTCAGCGGCACACCTGAACCAGCTCCTGTGTTGACGCTGTGCAGTGGCCCTCCGCAGCCCACATGCTGCCAGGCTGCTATTTGTCAGCAGCCAGCTGTTTCATTTTCTACAACACTTAAGTAACAATTTCACAGCCATTACCAGCCTGCAGTCACGACACTGGCTGAAAGCTAAGTGCTAAGCTGGTTGTAAACTACAAAGCAAAGCAGGGGAGGTGAAGACAGACACTTTGATAAGTAAGAAGGGACAGCTTGTACATTTAAATGGGTTGATTTAAATCTCCATTCAGCTTTACTTTCATCAACTTAGTCCACTTGGTGTTTAGCAGATACGGGAGATTGTCTCTTCCAAAGACGACCCCAAGAGCATCTATCACTGGTCCCACGTGCCCTTCCTACACTGTGAGCTTGTCTGTCCTTCCATGAAGGAGGAAGGCTTGCATGAAGGGTGAAAGAGATGCTATGAGACTTGTGAATTAGGTCATAAAAGATCCTCAGCTTCCATGGTCTTCCCAAGATGCTGAGCAACCCCTGAGCAGTCCAAGGCTGCCAAACTGTGAGGAAGCCCCACTGCTGATGAGGCCATGTACCAGGGCTGAGATCCAGAAAAGAGCAGGCGTCCACCATCAGGCATGTTTGCAGTGAGACTTCAGAGGACTCCCATCATCAGTGGTCTTCTCACCTCTTTCAAGGATTCCCGACTGAAGCCCCAAGCATCGTGGAGCAGAGACATTTATTCCAGATACACAACTTCCCAATGCCTGACACACAGAATCCCTGAACATAAGAAAATGACTGCTGTTAGAGCATTAGGTTTGGGGTGGTTGGTTATGAAGCACAAGAAAATGTAACAGCGTTCTGATGCGAAACTGGAAAAACAATTGCCTACCTGTCCTTGGTTTTCATCAGAGGCGAGGCTTTACCTGGGAAGCTGGGTCTCTCCCTCGGAAGTCATAAATGGCAGCTTATGGGCTGAATTTAGCCTACAAAGCTCTTGCCTGACCTCGTTTTACTCCATTTTGATCATCTGAGCCAATTATTTTTAAAATTAAGCCTTTTCCTTTAAAAACCCAGATTATTGGCTCGTCTTGAAACATAGTACAAAAATACTTGGTCTGTTGCCTTAGACACCAATCAGGCTGAGGCTGCCACCTGCAAACAGTACACATGTTCTTCAGTTTTCCCCGGTCTCCACCATGCCCTGTGTATCTCCAAACACAAACCTCTTTCTTACCCCCGACTTAAATTAATTCACTCGATTTTATTACCTGCCTGTCCCCTGATGGCAACTGGGTCTGGGACTCCTGCTTTTGCCCTTGGAACTAACAAAGGGTCCAACATTGCTTTTGTATCGGTAACCACAGAGTCTAAGAGTTTAATTGCAGTCCCGTGACATTAAACAACAAAGAGAACTGAGCGTCCTCAGATATTTTGGTTGAGGTGATGAGTATATATTACTAGAAAGACAGAGGTAACATACACGGACAGAAACAACAGTAAGTTCTCTTCTGATTGGAAAGTCCTTGTACAGAGATTAGTGAGGCTTCTCTCCTGCTCTAAATTCCTTCCCATAAGATTGGAAAAGAGTATGTCTGTTGAGGCCTGAGAGGAAGTGAATAAATTGTGTTCAGAAAGAAACATCACAAAGTGAGAAAAGGTGAACCTGAGTGTTATATGGACAACTTCAAACCAAACCATTCAAATGCACAAATATTGGCAACTGAAAGATTAAATTTGCAACAAGAAAGTAACATTGTAAGTGTATTTTCTCCCACATTAAATTCTATTTAATTGTCTGTCTACTATCTTTCTATATATTTATCTACTTATCAATCATCAGCCTATCTAGCTACCTATCATCTATCTACTTATCTATCAATTATCTATCTATCATCTGTCTACCTATCAATTATCTATTTATCGATCTCTCATCTCTGGTGATTAACTGTTTCCCTTCTAGCTTCATGAGTGCTCCTTAAATAACATTCTCTTTTCTGAATCAAAAATCATGTACCCTTGTCCTTCTATTACCACCTTCTCTTTGCCATCATCCCCTACATAGAAAATGTGACCTAAAAAATATGACCATGTGTTGAATTTGATGTTTCCCGGCAAGTAACTCTCCTCTATAGGAAAGAGAAATTTGGAGACCTGCTTCCGGGGGAATCCAACTAGCTCCCCTGTAGGAGGCTGGCTATAAGGCTGATGGTGCATAAGATGTGTAACACCTGAGTCCACCTTCCCGAAATTTCTCAATGATATGGACTCCAGCTAGATCAGACCCTCAAGTCACCAAGCCCATGTTTCTGAGATATTGAAGGCTTGGCCTCCTCTGGTGCTTTCTCCCTATTTCTGATGGAGTCGCAGTCCCTTGAATAATTCTGTCCTCTAGTCCAACTGTGACTTAAAACATCCAGTCTTCCAAACAGTGTATTGTGCCAGCTATTTTACTGCCTCTCTGTGTCCTTCCAAGACACCAATTATCCTGCCAGTTCTTAGGCTGCCAGTGAAAACAGCGCCAATAGGAACTGAACCACGTCACTAAACCCATCACAATGGCTTTTTGTCCAGCTTGGAAAGAGAAGCTGATTATAAGGAACTTAAACTCATTGTTTACTAGGGCTCAGCAGCCCAGTGACATTGATACAGAGCTGGCTGGGTGTCAGCCAGATTGAATGTAGAAGAAAATATTTAACCTACAATACAGTATATTTGAATTTGAGGATGCCCTACTGACAAGGCAGGTCTGTTCCAGGTGGTACCTTTCAAAGAACAAGCCTCCACGTGGTATGAGTTGGGTCTGCAGCCACAGAATTACCCTGGGCTCACCCCTTGGCAAGATGATAACTTGAGAAGAGTTGGCTTCTCTCCTGGGCAGAATAAAAGTCAAGCCTTGTGAAATATACACACAAAAAAGCTAGGGAAACGAGATTTATTTCAAAGACATTGATCTACAAAAGAACATTAGATCATCATGAGAAGAAAAAAGATTTTTTGGACCTTTGAAAATGTATTTTGTCATTCATATTTTATTTCTATTTCAAATTAATTAGTTTTTATGATCTGACAGTGCCCAAGACTTTTCAGGTTCTTAATGTGATTTTGCTAATCTACCTCAAATCTCCCCTAGAGTCTGAACAAAGTGAAAACAAAAAGGCAAAATCAAGAAAATAAACTTGTTTATGATATAGAATTTAAGTGAACAGATTTTTCTGACGTTATAGTTTTACTCGTTTACACTCTTCCCTGTAGATAATACAGATGAATATATAGCTATGTATAAGAAAGTTGGGCATATATATCAAAATTGGATAATCACCTCTTAGGTGATTGGGTTACAAGTGATGTACACATTCTGCTTTGTATTTTCTCCATCAAGACACTGTTTTCCGTTATGAATATGCATAAATAATGTACAAAGGCAAAGTTCAGAAGATGTCACAGAGAGTTTTACATTTCCTTTTTGGCTTCATTGCTAACACAGCCTTGAGGAATGTGCAGGGCAAAGGGGAAAACAGTCACTTGTTTTCTGAGCTGTTCATCCTCTAATGTAAACATCTGCAGCCATCCATCCCTTCCATCACTTGTCCACATATCAAAGTGGGAAGTAAAGGTATCTCAGTCTGGACCACCACTTCTGCCAATACCTGATCACTTGGCACCTGGATCTGCATTGGGCTAAAAAAGTCCCTGAAACTCTGCCCCATTGGTCCAAGCTCAGCTGAATCCTGACACATCCCTCATTACAACGGGGGTGCCCCTTGCATCTTCCTCTGGCAATGGAGTGAGCTTGATCTTTCAAAGGTGCTAAATTGAGAAGTATAGGGTTGTCTCTGTATTTGGTTAAACTTTACTGAAAAGACCTCAAATGCTCCTATAGTAGGTTACCCTTCTTTTTTAATTTTTGTATTAAAAAAATTTTTTTTGGGCTGTGTTGGGTCTTTGTGGCTGCGCGTGGGCTTTCTCTAGCTGTGGCGAGCAGGGGCTATTTGTTGTGGTGTGTGGGTTTCTCAGTTTCTCAGTGTGGTGGCTTCTCTTGTTGCAGAGCATGTACTCTAGGCACCTGGGCTTCAGTAGTTGTGGCTTGTGGGGTTCTAGAGCACATGAGCTTCAGTAGTTGTGGCTCACAGGCTTAGTTGCTCTGCAGCGTGTGGGATCTTGCTGGACCAGGGATCGAATCCGTGTCCCCTGCATTGTCAGGTGGATTCTTAACCACAGCATCACCAGGGAAGTCTGGTTACCCTTCTTTCAAAACAGTGAATGGAAATAATTTCACAATTTTACTTGGACCTTTTTAACATCTGATGGCCCAGTAACCTAGTGACCTGGCTGGCACAGACCTTGAAAATGCACCCCCCAAAAAGGTAGTCCCTGGTTGTGTGAATCTATTTAAATTTAAACTCGTAAAGATAAAATAAAATAAATTCAGCTCTTCAATGTCATAGCCAGAATTCAAGAATGTAACAGCCATATGCAATAGAGGCTACTCTGTTACATAGTACAGGTAGAGAACATACCATCAACACAGAAAATTTCATGGGGTAGCAATGTTCTTGAGTGATATTTACAAAACTAGGCATCCCCAGGCACATTTTAAAGTTTGACATTTAAAACTTTCCCTCCTCAGCAACAGAGGTTGAAATTTTTAGTATATTGTAACTATTGACATTTGTTTTATTTTTTTCAGATCTTGATTGGAGTATAATTGCTTTACACTGTAGTGCCAGTTTCCGCTGTACAACAAAGTGAATCAGCTGTTTTTATACATATGTCCCCATATTCCCTCACTCTTGAGCCTCCCTCCCACCCTCCCTATCCCAGCCTTCTATGTCATCACTAATCATCGAGTTGATCTCCCTGTGCCCTGCAGCAGCTTCCCACTAGCTATCTGTTTTACATTTGGTAGTGTATATATGTCAATGCTACTCTCTCACTTTGTCCCAGCCTCCCCTCCACCCCCATCCCTGTGTCCTCAAGTCCGTTCTCCACATCTGCATCTTTATTCTTGCCCTGCCACTGGGTTCATCAGTACCATTTTTTTGGATTCATATATATATATATATGTGTTAGCATACAGTATTTGTTTTTCTCTTTCTGGCTTACTTTGCTCTATATGACAGACTCTAGGTCCAACCACCTCACTACAAATAACTCAATTTCATTCTTTTTTATGGCTGAGTAATATTCCATTGTATATACGTGCCACATCTTCTTTATCCATCCATCCATCCATCCATCCATCCATCCATCCATCCATCCATCTGTTGATGGACATTTAAGGTTGCTTCCATGTCATGGCTATTGTAAATAGTGCTGTAATGAATACTGTGGTACATGTATCTTTTTGAATTATGGTTTTCTCAGGGTATATGCCCAGTAGTGGGATTGCTGGGTCATATGGTACTTCTATTTTTAGTTTTTTAAGGAATCTCCATACTGTTTCCATGTGGCTATAAAAATCTAGGAACAATAAATGCTGGAGAGGCTGTGGAGAAAAGGGAACCTACCTGCACTGTTGGCGGGAATATAAGTTGACATTTTAAAATTAAACTGCTACGTCATTCTTTTAAAAGTATTCTCTAAAATCAAAATATCATGGTGATTCAATAGCCACCATGATTTGTTTTAAAAAAGTACACAGACAGCCTTTACCAGACTTGAATTTTATATTTCTTCTCTTTTAGTTTGCATATCCATTTTATTTCTTTCACTGAATTTTACTCTGTGTTCTATTTTTGTGTCTTAAAGTCTTTTATTAATCACTCTGTCATACTTCTTCTGCACTAAATATCTGTGTATAAAATCAAATTTATTTTTCCTGGTGTCCAGAAGTCTGTAAATGTGGTTTTTAAAATTCTAGATTGAGATGAATTACAATTATGTTCAGTACATGCTTAAGAAAGAAATGTATATCTATAACTTTGAAAGAATAATTATTCAACACGAGGCAGTGAAGGATTAACAGAAAAGCATTGATTAGTAACAAGAATGGGGTTACATATTTAGGAGACTCTATCTTATGCTCAAGTAACAAACAACCCTGATTCTTACTGGCTTAAAGTAACAGATTCGTTTTTTGCTCTGATTTGACATTCTACATGGATAGGCAGGCATTCAGATAGATGGAATCCATCCTACGATGGCAGCTTACTACGTGGAGCTTCAGAATTTCCCAACCAAAGGAAGAGAGAGCATAAAATATCACCATGTGTTTTATACATGCTTCCACATGGAAGCGACATATATTTTGGCCAAAGCAAGTCATGTGACTGCAGCTTAGTTGATGGGACCAGAGAAATGCAAGGCTCCTGTAGGGTCCCATCCAGATAGAAAAACTGAAGCAAGTCTAGAATATTCCAAGAGGGAAGTATTTAATACGAGGAAGCAGAGTCTGTTGGCAGATCGGAAGGGCTGGGAAGCCCCTTCCAACTATCTCCACTGTCTGCTGCATGAAAACAGGTGATTTCCAGCACCAGCTTCTGAGCTGCTGGGCATCTCCACAACCTCTGAGAAGCCACAGGAGAACCATGCCTCTTCTTTTGTACTTTCCAAATCCTGGTGCATCTGCTTGGCAGACTCTAACCCAGAATGATGCGGGAAAAGGGCGTCTGGAAAGTGAAGGTGCAAGTTTCTGCCCTGAGATGCGGAGAAGAATATACAAGAGGTATCAATTATGGTGAGTTGCTAAAAGATCCTCTAGTTCAGGAACCTTCTTCCCTAGTTAGGACATGTCAGTGGATCACAGGACACATTTTCTGTATTGCAAGAATAAGATGGTCAACTTCCGTTCCAATGCTGCACCTCAGTGTCATAGGTGTGGTCCAGCACCCCTTGTTATAGTGATATCACTCATGGCTCTCAGCTTCTTAGAGGAGAAAAACCACATCATGATCCAACCTCAAAAGGGATGTTTAAAGATCTGAGATTAGGACCAGGTTCCCCTCCTTCTGCTTTGCTGACAGCAAAGCACTAGGAATTATGTGGTTTACAAAGGGATTTGTTATCTAGTCATTAATCTGCTTTCTCAAAGGCATCAACATCACTGAACTAGCTACAGGTTGTCAGCTCATATGCTTTTATCCCACAGGGCAATCCATCAGAGTGAAAGCCTAGATGGGTGAGTAGAGCAAATATGAAGCTGACTACCTTGATGGGTACTTTCTTCGCAGATCACCTTTAGTAAAGACAACATATGGAAGTAGAGGACTCAGAAAACAGATTGCCTTATGTCTATATACTTATGTCTAAATGACTTATGTCTATATACTACTTGAAGGCTTGGCATAACCCCAGGCATACACATGCCAGTTTGAAGGCCTCTACAATTTAACAATTTCTTCAAAATTCCCAAAGGGGAATAGAGCTCTGGTAGATGAATAATCACAGCACAGCCCGCCAACACCCAACTGAACACACCAGCTATTTTTTTTTTCCAGCAGCTACAAAGACTGTCAGTTTTCTGCACATGTAATGTTTTATACGTCTTGAGAGGTTATGCAAGGTGCTATCTGAGAGAATAGATAGGAAATCTATTTTAATTTCATTCTTCTTCACCTAACACTCAGAGGTTATGATTTAACCTAGAATGCTTCTTCCTCCCTCAATCAGAAGTGTTTATTAATAGTCTTTCTACCTTGGGCTCAATTTTGGAAGATACCCAACAAAAGTCAATTAGACAGATTCTTTGAAATTAAAATATTTCATTTTCT
This sequence comes from Hippopotamus amphibius kiboko, assembly GCF_030028045.1. NCBI lineage: Eukaryota > Metazoa > Chordata > Mammalia > Artiodactyla > Hippopotamidae > Hippopotamus > Hippopotamus amphibius. Next base: position 24,914,685 of record NC_080193.1, read on the forward strand.
GTATAAAATTTTTTTGATGTAGAAAGAACAAGCATAACCTTTATGTCATGTGAATCTAATCTAAATCCAAAAGATACAAGGAAAGTTTTCATATTGAAAATCTGCTGGTAAAATAAGAAAAGACATGGGCAAGGCTTCAAGTAAAATAAGTGTGACATGGAATGTGGTGTGGCTGGGACGTGAACACCTGTAGAGGCCAGAGAAAAGTATAAACATTAAAAGAAAGTATATTTTGGTTAAGTATGAAGAGTGCCAGAGCACTCAAAGCTAACTGAAGCTTCAGGAGGCAAACTCACGAAGTGCAGCAACATGTAGATTTCCAAGAATGGCCCCAATTCTCCATTGATGAGACCCAAGGGTTTAATTTGATAAATTAAGAACATTTAATATGCATCCTCTGGGGTACGTCAAAGCTGTTAATTGCTAGGGATATAGCATAGCACAAAATAGTCCCAGTTCATACTCTCATAGAGCTTATCACCTAAGGGGATGAATCAGTCAGGGTAAGGCATGTTATGCTGCAGTAACAAGTAACACCTACAAAATAAACAACACAGATTTATTTCTCATTTGTGCACCTGCTCACCCAGGGTCAGTGACTTCCTCCCTCAGGGGGAGTTAACATGCCATCTGGAATGTTGCCAGACCTCTGCTAGAAAAGAAAAGATGGACATTTTTTTTCATGTCAGATTTTACTTGCATCCACCTCTCCACCTCGGGGTGACATGTCATTTTTGCTTATTTATCCTTAGTCTGAGCAAATCATAGAGCATGCCTAACTTCACAGTGCTGGGGAAATATAACCCATTTCTCTTCCTAGAGTAGATTTAGTAGATGATAGCAATGGCCAGTAAAGGAGACAGATGATGAGTGAATGCCAGATTGTGCTGAGTGTAATGAAGAAGAAGTCTAAGGCGCCATGAGAAAGTAAAAAGGGGATCTAATTGAGGTTGAGGGATTCAGAGGATGCCTCTCTAAGGGGATGATGCTTAATTTGGGCTGGAAAGGACCCAGTAGGATAAGAACCTAAAAATCCTGTCCCACTTTGAGAGTCAATGACTGTATCATTCTGACTCTAACTAGACCATACCTATGTCTAATTCCAGGTAAACACTCTGAGCCACTCATCCAACTAGCATCTGAGCACCTACTATGTGAAGTTCATTTCTGATGCCCTTGCATGCAAGCCTATAGCCCTCTCTGCCTGTGTCGCTATTTGCCAGGGACAGAGAGTAAGGCTAGTTTCTCCAGAACTAATCTCATTTACGGAACACTAGGCAGGCAATCAGTCCTGTTCTTCATAGAAGAAGGCTCAGACTGTCTTCATGTCACACTAATAGTTTCACTGATTGAAAATCTGCAGCAGACAAGAACCAGGAGTCCCCAAGATACTGCTGGAGTTAGAATAATTTATGGAGAGCAGTCTAGCACAACATAAGCTATTTAGAGCTGCATAATATACCCGCAAACTCTTATTGAGCGCTGCGGTTTTCAACCCTATGAGACAGAAACCAGTTATCATTATGCATCACCATGAAAGCAGATTAAAATTAAATCAATTTGTTTATCTCTAGGTTCTCTGCCCAATTAACAGTTCCGAAAGAAAAGCATTCTGTCCAGATACCAGGACAACCTCATTCAAATCGAGATATTAAAAATATAAATCTCGGGAGGTTTCAGTGCTGAATTTAATTATGAAAAGGGCAGAAGACCAGCTTATGAATGGTTTGCACTATGAGTTAGAGCTGGAATTTTTGGACACCATCCATGAACTAAAGATAGGTAAAGTTTTTCTGTATATGATAATTCAGAGCATAAGTGGATATCTCTCCAGAAATAGAAATGCCACTTTGTTTTGATGGCTTTTGTATGTATGCGTACATGCATATATGCACATACATTTCTCAAAAAAATGTTTTACAGTGAAACATCGAAACTTCGGTAGAATATGTATTTGTTAATAAATTCATAACATTTATGGAGGTCTTTGGCCTCAACTCACCAAGGATGTCCTCCTACTCCCAAGTATCTGGCTCAAAGGTGCATGCTTTTATGTGTGGATAATGTGTTACAGCTCGGATGGTCCAAGTCCAGGTAATTCTTGAATTCCCAAATCATGTGTTTGAAAGGTGACATTGAAATTAGCAATTTTCCTGTAGTAGAATGTAATCGATCAGGGGCATAGTCTACTCTCAGTCAGGAAGCTAATGCTGCTTCATACCAATTAGCCCAGTTTACAAAGCCTCCCCTACCAGCAAGCAATCCTACTTTTCATCAAATTATTTAAGAAATCGTGCATAGAAAGATAACCAGACAACAGATTAGAGTAGCGAGACCGTGAGCAAGCCCTGACTCCCCCAGATCTCCTGGAATCCATGAAATAGTAGAAATATCCCCATCCTAGCAGAAGGAAGACCCGGATTCCAGCTCAAGATCAGGCACTCACTAGCTCTTTTTTCTTGGACCATGAGCCCGACAATCTCCCTGAACCTCAATCCTCTTTGGAAATTATCCAACTATAGGGTTATCTCAGGTTAGTCTCAAGAACCAGCAAAGCCTATGTGAGTATAAGACCTTAACCATTGCATCCTCTACCATTCGCCAAATTACCCCACACTCCCACATGGGTGTTTAGGTACCCACGCTCATCCTAGGATATACTATGACCTCTTCCTCACTGGTAAAATCTCATGCTTCCTTTGTGACTCAGTTTATAAACAGTCCTCTAGCGAAGTCATCCCTGATTTATCCTTCTTTGACCAAGTCAGGTAAACTTCCCCTGTTCTCCAGCAGTAACTTCTGTTATGGTGCTTCCCACCTTGCGCGTAACTGACATGAAATCAGTATGTAATTTATCATACGAAATAGGAAGCTCTTTATCTGTGTACTTCTCATCAAGAGCATCCTAGAGTACAGCAGATATTTTCCCAAGGGGTGGTTTTTTTTTTTTTAACATTATCTCTTTTTTAAAAAATTATTTATTTATTTATTTATTTATTTTTTATATTTCAGCTGCATTGGGTCTTCGTTGCTGCACACAGGCTTTCTCTGGTTGCAGGGAGCAGGGGCTACTCTTTGCTGTGGGGCTCGGGCTTCTCATTGCCGTGGCTTCTCTTGTTGTGAAGCATGGGCTCTAAGCTTCAGTAGTTGTGGCTCCTGGGCTTAGTTGCTCCACAGCACATGGGATCCTCCCAGACCAGGGATCGAACCCGTGTCCCCTGCATTAGCAGGTGGATTCTTAACCACTGTGCCACCAGGGAAGCCCTTTAACAGTATCTTTAATGATGAGAAGTTTTTAAATTTGATATAGTCTGATTTGAATTTTTTTTGCTGTTTTGTATTAAGGTTAGTGCTTTTTGTGCTCTGTCTCTCAACTGACCATCCAAATACTGATTCATCTCTGGATTGCCTATGCAGTTCCATTAGTTCCATTAACCTATTTTTTATTCTTACATCTATACCACACTATCCTATTACTCAAGCATCACAATCATTCTTGAAAAAAGGCAGTGTAAGACCTCAGATGCTGTATTAGGCCCTTTGCATTTCCATATAGACTTTAAAAGTTTCTGGTAATATTTATCTTAAAACTCTGTTAAAGTTTTGATTGGGATTTTGTTGAATCTATCAATTATTTTGTGAATAATTGATGTCAAAAATATTGAAGCTATGAGTCAGACAATATGCTACAGCTTTCCATTTACTTTGGTTTTTTTTAAACATCTCTCAGCAATAATTTGTCATTTTAATGTATAGCTCTTGGATATGTTTCATTAAATATATCCATAATTATTTCAAGTTGTGTGATAATATTGTTAATGTATGTTACTTTAAGTTCATTATGAGTTGTTTGGCTTATATATAAATGAAAGTGATTTTTGTATATTGGAAAAAAAGAGAGAGAGAGAGCACCCAAGCCTCTAGCAGAACCTTACGCATTATAGATGCTCGATTAATAGGATGGCATCACATGGATTAATTATTTTAGGGGGTGCTTTCATTTACTGAAGACATGTAACTGGGATGCTAAAATTACATAACAGAGAAAAACTGCAAGATATAACTCCCCAAAATAACATTTAAACATACAGTATTTCTCTGTCCTCTCCATTCCTCTGTTCTTCTCTATGAAACTTCCAAGACCTTGTTCAAGGACCGTGGTGACATAAATGTCCACCTTCCTCAGGAAGGTGACATAAAAGTCCACTTTTCCAGAATGCATGCAGCTTTGGTTTGCTCTTTTATGTATTTTTGATCCTCGGTGCTTCAGTTCTGTGTACAGGTGTACCTGTGCAGAGTTGAAGATGTATATAGACATTTTCCCCATCCTCCTTTCTTTTATTCCCCTTTTAACCCTTCTTGAGTGGTAGAAGGACAACAGCCCAGTTCTGCTACAGAGACCCAGAACTGAGCAGCACAACAGAACAGTTAACCTACGAGGAAGGTTACAAGAGAGATGTTCATTTTTCTGGTAGATATCTCATTCTGTAAAATCCAAAGGACCTAAAGCCTCCTCCTGTACTGAATGTCAAAGACCAAATAGAGCTGTCCTTTCAGGATGAATTCCTGGGGACCCTGGGGCAAGAACAACCTGACTGAGAAAAGATATAAGATTGTCGGGGAGGAAAAAGAAAAGGTTAACAGAGAGACATGAAACCCTTCTCTGAACACCCATCTGAGATGGAATCTTGTATCCGGGGTAATAAATTATTTTTAACATCTAGTACATTACTAAAACCAGTCAGGACAGCCATGAAATCTTATTTAGCTGCCCATAGCCTGGGATGGTGTAGGGGGTAGAAGGAAATGATACCAAAGAAAGAATCAAACCCTTGGCCGATCTCATAAGACGTCTATTTTTGAAGATAGATGGGAGCTACTTCTACACACTGGCAGTATTTCAGGTAGACTGACAGAGTTAACAGACCAAAAGGAACATAATACAACAGCCTAAGACATTTCACAGGATTTTCACTTATTTCTCCCAGAGAATCTGGTCTGTGCAACAATTTACTGATTATCTAGTCAATTTGCCTTATTTTTTAGATGAGAAGACAGAAGCAAGAAGCTGAATGACACACCCAAAGTACATATCACAGATCAGTGGCAGTGCTGCCCTTAGAATCTGATTCTCCTTGGCTTGTTGAATTTATTGCAACAGAAGCAGGCATTTTTCTGATGGGTCACGTGACACCCTTACAGTGTGGTCATAGGATCCGACAGAGTTTACAGACTAAAAGGAACTTGAATCAACAGCCTGGTGCCTTCTGGCAAGACAAGGTTGAATCATCTTGGCCAAGGTGATCTTCTTTGCTCTGTAAGAACTTTGTAGACAAGGCACCACGATCTCCTTGGATAGCTGTCTCAGCATCTGCTATTTTTGTCGCTCAACTTTCTTTTACTCTTCTTTAGTTAAAAGAGTGCATTTTTGTTTCTCCAGAGAATCCTTCCCTCACCCACTCCCCAGCCCTGTGGCTTGGGTAGAAATGACCCTTCTCTCACTTGCAAGAGGGTTCTCGATGGCTTCTGTCAGTGATTCTCAAAATATAGCCTGGGAACCCCCAGGGAATCCCCAAAACACTTTCAGGGATTCTGCAAAGTCAAGACTATTTTCATAATAAAACCAAGATGCTATCCACATTTTTTACCGTATTGTCATTCGCCCTAAATGTGCAAAAGCAATGGTGGATAAAACTGTTGTCGCCTTTGCATAAATCCAGACAATGAAATCAACCTGTACCGCTAATAATGACATTATTCATGGTAACACACTCGAAGTAAAAAAATTGCCAGTTTTACTGAAAGATGCCCTTGAAGGAACAGTAAAAATAATTGTTTTTATTAAATGTGTCCTTGAATACATGTCCTTTTCATGTCCTGTGTGACAAATACATATAAACTTCTACTACATACTGAGTTCTTATGGTTTAATGGAGGAAACACATGCGTGTTATTCTCTCAGCTGTGTGCTGAGCTGGCTACATTTTTTTTCATGGGACACCATTTTCAATAAAAAAAAATAGCTAACAAATTCAGTTTGGGTATTTGGGTATCTGACAAACAATAATGACAAAGTGAGCCTGCCACTTCAAGAAAAACATCTGACAGTACTTGCTACCAATGATCCAATTACAGCTTTCAAGCAAAAGGTGAATTTTGGAAAACTAGTATCTGCAAATGTGATTTTGAAAGCATCTCAATGGGTACAGGCTTTTTCTGATGAGACTGCTACTGATGTTTAAAAGAAAGTGTGGATTTTTTTTTTTCCCTGCTGTGATGGGTCTTCATCGCTGCACACAGGCTTTCTCTAGTTATGACGAGTGGGGGCTACCCTTCATTGTGGTGCATGGGATTCTCATTGTAGTAGCTTCTCTTCTTGCGGAGCACGGGCTCTAGGCACTCGGGCTTCAGTAGTTGCAGCACACAGGCTCACTAGTTGTGGCTCGAGGGCTTAGCTGCTCCGCAGCATGTAGGAACTTCTTGGACCAGGGATCGAACCCGTGTCCCCTGCATTGGCAGGCGGATTCTTAACCACTGTGCCACCAGTGAAGTCCCAAAGATGTGAATTGTTTTTTAATTTTTCTATTTTTAGCCACAGAAACTTTTATTAAAATTAAATATTTTAGGAAATCCACAACAGACTAAAATAGAACTAGTGCACTTGAGGAGAGTAAGGAGAAAATGGACCCCAACCAGTGCAAGTTCCCAAGAAGTTCCCAAGGGAAGAATAATATCAAAGATGTGAATTTTTGATACTGTGTAATAAACAGACCAGCATTTGAAAGTTGTGTGTAACCAGTGAATCAGTATTTTCCAAGTAACCAATGCATAATGTTATAAGTTATGCTTAGGTAAGGGAACCATTCAAATGTTTTAGCACCCACATTGCAACTTACCTTTAAGAAGCTACCTGACAAGTTTTGGTGTAGTATTAAAAAAATACACACACACACACACACAAATGATCTGAAAGGCTATTAAAATATTCCTCTCTTCTCCAACTACATCTACATGTGAGGCCAAACTCTATCTACACATCAGTAAAAACAGTGTTATCACCATAGATTGAATGCAAAAGCAGATATGAGAATCCAGCTCTCATCTGTTAAGTCAGATGTTTAAAAAATCTCTAAAAATGTGAAAGAGTGCTGCCTTTCTCATAAGCTTTATTTCAGTTTGGAAAATAGAGTTGTACTTCATAAAAATATACCATTATGTCAGTGTTCAGTGGCTTTACAGTTGTTTTTTTATTTTTTAATTTTTTTTGGCCACACCACAAGGCATGTGGGACCTTAGTTCCCTGACCAGGGATTGAACCCACACCCCCTGTAGTGGACACACACAGTCTTAACCACTGGACCGCCAGGAAAGTCCCAGTCGTTTCTTATAACAAATTCATAAGTACCTTTTTTTTTTCATTTCTGAGTTTTAATTTCTAATGTGGTAATAGTATTGACAGGTACAACCTAAGTAAATACTTTGGGCAGTCCTCAGCAATTTTAAAGAGTGTAAAGAGAGCCAGAGACCGAAAAGTTTGAGAACTTTAAGCCAATTAGTGTATCGCAATGACTGGCCATCGTAGATGATTTTAGGCATGGACCTGTGACGTGAATAAAACCAAAGTTAAGAATATGTTCTAAGACCTTTGGAAGAGAAAAGGATTAATTTTATCACCCACTAGGGCTTCCAGGAGGTGTCTGTTACGGGACCTTCAAGGGGAGAGCTGCTGGGGTTCTCCACATAGGAGATGATGGAACAGCCAAGTTTAAAAGCAGAGTCCTTGGGATACTGTTTGAAATCTGAATCGAACCTCCCTAAAGGCACCTTGCACTTTGAATGTTCAATTTCACAAGTTGTATATTCCCTTTGCTGAGTCCGTTTCAGCGTTTTTTGTCACTTGCCACCAGAAACCTAACTTACACAGTTGCCCTGGATGACAGCTTATCACCTGATAGTCAATAATTTGTGGCACTAACACATCAAATTCCTTTCTGCTAGGATTTGAGAAGAGTCTTATTTCTTGGGAAGTAGACATAACCCCAGAGTATTCACGAATCACTACTTTAAGACATAATTTTCCCTATGATTGTTTCTTAGACATTAACTTTGATCATCTTGACACCACCATGGTTGAACGCATCTGTTCTATTTAAAAATCTCAAACCAAATTGTTCTCCTCCTTAAGAAGTCCCCCTGCACATCTGCAGAAAGGCAGGTCATTTCTTTAAAAATTTGTTTCTAAAAAAAAAATCCTCTAAACAAATTAAGCAACGCATTAAGCAATAGAAACTCCATATGTTTGTTTCATTATTTTGTTGTATTTTACATTTGTTATATTAACATATTATTTTTAATGTTATATTAGTATACCATTATATTATTTTATTTGCATTTCTGAATCCATTATCACATGTTTGAAGAGACTCTGAATGCTTTTTTTTTAATTGCTCCATTGATTCAAATGGAAATAAAAACAAAGTAGGCACTTGTTTAGCAGTAGACTTTTTTTTTTAATTTATTTTATTGAAGTACAGTTGATTTTACAATATTTTTTTTACTTTTTATTTTTGGGGGGCTGTGTTGGGTCTAAGTTGTGGCACACAGGCTCTTCATTGTGGCATCTGGGATTTTTCCTTGTGGCGTTCGGGCTCTTCACTGCAGCACATGGGCTTCTCTCTAGCTGAGGCGCAGGCTCAGTAGTTGCAGCACATGGGCTTAGTTGCCCTGCTTCATGTGGGATCTTAGTTCCCCAACCAGGGATTGAACCCTCATCCCCTGCAATGCAGGAAGGATTCTTTACCACTGGACTACCAGGGAAGTCCTGAATTACAATGTTTTGTTAGTTTCTGCTGTACAGCAAAGTGATTCAGTAATACATATATATATATATGCTTTTTCATATTCTTTTCTTTTTTTTTCTCATATTCTTTTCCATTATGGTTTATCACAGGATATTGAATATAGTTCCCTGTGCTATACAGCAGGACCTTATTGTTTATCTATTCTCTACATAATAGCTTGCATCTGTCAATCTTAAACTCTCAATCCTTCCCTCCCCCATCTACCTTCCCCTCGGCAGACCTGTGGACTTCTACAGTAGCTAGTTTCACAGGTCAGGAAGTTAAATATACTACAAGCAGGGGCACACTATCCACTCCTAAAGCAGTGGTTCTCAAATCCTTGCACACATCGGAATCACTCTAAAAGCATCAAATCACAGTACACTGGTTCCTACTGTCAGAGTCTCTGACCCAGCAGGCCTGGAGAATTTGCAAGTTTCTGTTGCCAGGTAACCCTGAAGCTACTGGTCCAGGGGCTACACTTTGAGAACCGTTGTCCTACAGTAACTTAGAGCTACATGCCAAGGATAGTTATTAGATATTAAAGTTCTACCAGCTAGATTTGGAAACACTAGAGGAATAAGAAATTGGAGGTAGGAGAGCATCTTCATTCAATAACCAGATATGTAAGATTTCATGCGGATGGACTTCTGATTATAACATAATAAAGGTTGTCTGACATTGATTAACTTAACCTATCATGTCAGCAGCATTAAAAGTGCAAAAACGACCTACTGTATAGCACAGAGAACTATACTCAATATCTTGTAATAATCTATAATGGAAAAGTATCTGAAAAAGAATAGATATATGTGTATAACTGAATGACTTTGCTGTACACATGAAACTAACACAACATTGTAAACTAACTGCACTTCAATTTCTAAAATCCCACAGATTAAACAAATAAAAAAAGTGATTGAAAATATTACGTGACTACCACATTGTAAAAACAGCATAGAAAATTACATCGGTTGGTAATTGTAATTGTAAGACTGCATCTTTTTCTCTATTAAAATATTTTCTTTAATCTTCTTTTGTAAATTTTCATGCCAACTTTTCAGAAGTTTACTAAACCTTACATTGAACAAAGAGAAAAGAGTCCAAGGAAATTAGAGGTTAAAACAGAATTGGAGGTAAACGTCAACATCTGAGGACAGTTTCATTACGAAAGGTACAAAAATTAGATAGTGGTTTTCAGATTGGCATTACAGTACAACGCTTGCCACCGACCTCAGCAATTACACAAACGTCACCGTCTTCTGGATTTGATCAGTGATTCCAATGCCCGCTAATATCCCCCTGTGTGCTCCACTCTGTAGGAAGTGTGGGATGACAGAGAGATGAATGTGTGTAAAAGTGTTTCTCCTCTGTATGACACTGTAGAATGAAAATATTTCAGTATTCAAAATTTTAAATCCAGGTTTATTTGACTTTTCAAAACTACATTTGTAAAAGGTGTAAGCACAAAATGAAAGTATCGCTCAAGGTTATACAACATGCCAATTTCTGGAACACCCATCAGAGCTGAACCTGCAGGCTTTGCAAAGGAATCCGGATTTAGCAACAGCTTTAGCTCACCAAGCTCCACTGTGAGGTGACTGCCTGCTGGAAACTGAGATCTGGGACCAAAACTCAAGGTCAGTTATCACTCAGTTGCTGTTACCATATTGGGAGGATGGAGTTTTTATTTTTGCGGTTGGGTATTTGTGGGAGGAGGATGGAAACCTACACTGAGCGTTTTTAATTAAAGTGGACATAGGTTACATGAGCTCAAAATCCCAGTAAAGCAGTTGGTGTGTGATTTTTTACAGGATGGCAAATAATGCCAGCTGTTTCTTCAGCTCTAAAGAAGGGGCTCTTTGTTAAAAAGAATGAAATTTTCCCATTGCAGCAACATGGATGGACCTAGAGATTACCACACCAAGTGAAGTAAGTTAAACAGAGAAAGAAAAATATCATATGATCTCACCTATGTGAGGAATCTTAAAAAAAAATGATACAAATGAACTTATTACAACACAGAAGCAGACTCACAGACTTAGAGAACGAACTTATAGTTACGGGGGTGGGGGGTGGGGAAGTGGTGGGGCGGGATAGTTAGGGAGTTTAGGATTGACGTGTACACACTGCTATATTTAAAATAGATAACCAACAAGGATCTACTATACAGCACAGGGAACTATACTCAATATTCTGTAACAACCTAAATGGGAAAAGAATTTGAAAAAGAATAGATACATGTATATGTATAACTGAATCACTTTGCTGTACACCTGAAACTAACACAACATTGTTAATCAACTCTACTCCAATATAAAAAAAAAATTAATAAAAATAAATAGTATTAAAATGAAAAAAAAAATAGAGGAAGAGGCTCTTAAGAGAGGAGCAGGATGACAGATTAAATTTTTAATATTTTTCTGTTGGCTGAATAAAGCCACCCAGAAATGACTTAGTAGAGACAATGGTGGGATCAAAAGACCAAACAAACATTGGGCCACCAGTTAGGATGCTTTGGCTTAAAGTAACAAAAAGCCATCTATAAGTTGCTTAAATGAATAAGGAGTTTATTATCTCACAAACCATTAAATCCGGAGGCAGAGCAGTATCAGAGTTGGTTAATTTTGCAGCCCAGCAAAGAGTCTACTTTGCTACCATCTAAGCCTGTGAGCTTCCTCTCCTCATGGTTCCAAGATGGCTATGGTACTTCCAAGCACCTCAAAGGGGTGCAGTGATATTTGTCTTAATTTTGTCTAGAATTATACACTGAGGCAGGACTCAAGTGCAAGGAGTTTATTTGAGGAGTGATTCCAAGAATCACCAGCAAAGACTAGAATAAGACTTGGAAGGAAAGGCAATGAGTTACAGATTCATTATTCAGTTGCCACTACAGGTAACTTCCAGTTAATCCTGCTGGAAACTCCGAGAACCAGCGTGAAACAGCCCAGAGTATGTGCAACTGCCCTAGATACTGGGTGAGGACTGCTCCTAGGGGTGCTAATTCCATGGCAGTTCTGGTCCCCATAGGGATGGGCAAAGTGAGCACCAAAAACAGTCCCCAGATGAAGAAGTGAGGATGCTGGCTGTTAATGCTCTATTTTTTTTCCATCAGAGATCACATTTGCCTCATTTAGATTTCCTTTTATATATATATATATATATATATATATATATATATATATATTTATTTATTTATACTGGTTCTTAGTTGAGGCAGGCAGCCTCCTTAGTTGCAGCACATGGGCTCCTTAGTTGTGGCATGCATGTGGGATCTAGTTCCCTGACCAGGGATGGAACCCAGGTCCCCTGCACTGATGTTGGACGGGACTGTACCAAAGTGATAGGAGCAAGGAGATGTGGTCCAAACACCAATAACACCTGTTAAAACATCCATCAAACAAAAAGGGTGTTCCATCCCATATGCTTTACAGTTGGCATTATTAGTGATTACAGTAGTGACATTGTGAAGGGGAAAATCATTTCTCAAAAGTCCCTCAGATCACATGCCCACAACGGAACCAACCATCAACCTGGATAACCAGATCACTGTGCTACCAGGGAAGTCCCTCATCTAGGGTTTTCTATAAATAGAATCATACAACATATACTCTTTTGTAAAATGAATGCGACCTTCACTCAAAATAATATTTTGGGGGGTTTCCCTGGTGGCACAGTGATTAAGAGTCTGCCTGCAAATGCAGAGGACACGTGTTCGAGCCCTGGTCTGGGAAGATCCCACATGCTGCGGAACAATTAAGCCCGTGCACCACAGCTACTGAGCCCTCTTGCTGCAACTACTGAAGGCCGTGAGCCTAGAGCCTGTGCTCTGCAACAAGAGAAGCCACCGCAATAAGAAGCCTGCACACTGCAATGAAGAGTAGCTCCCGCTCTCCTCAACTACAGAAAGCCCATGTGCAGCAATGAAGACCCAATGCAGCGAATAAATTAAATAAATGAATGAATGAATAAATAAATAAATAAATAAATATTTTTTTAAAAAAATAAAATAAAATAATATTTGGGATTCATCTATGCAGTTGTATGTGTCAGTACTTTAATTGCTAAGTAAGGTGTGACCAACTGAAGAATGCATGGATTGCTAAAGCTAGGATTTGCTAGAAAGCTCCAACCAATTGTTGCCAAGTATAAATATGTAGTGTTGTCAGATCTGATTTTTCGATGAAAGAAAAAAAATCCAGATTTAGGTGAAATCTGTATGTTGTCGGAGATTAACTCAATTACACATACCTATAAATATACTTTAAACTTTTCAGCCCAACTTCCCCATTTGTGAGTCCATTCCAACCTATGGACGCTTGTGTACAAACTTTACCATCTTTTCTCTAGAGAGACAATTAGCTATATTCACAGTAACACTACCTAACGAACCAACACAAAATGTAGCAGCTTAATACAGTAATTTTTCTTGAGTGTCACCTAAGGGCCTTTAGCTATGATTTTTTAATCATTTTTTCTGAATTTATAATTGAAATAGACTCAGGGAATGAGCTCCCTGAAAACAGAAACTTTATTTTATCACCACTGTAGGCCCATTACCTAGAACAACACTTAGTAGTAGGTGTTGAATATTTGTTGAAAATCTAAACACATGCCTCTTTGACTTTAAATACAATTTTCCTAGGGAAAAATCCATTTTAAGCATCAATACTGATCCCATATCACTTTTCACCCCTTTGAAAGAGAGAAACATTGGATTTATTGACAATACTACCATAAGAGGAAACTGGAATGATTTCAACTAAATCTACCTTCTTTCACACGTTCTGAACATTTGCAGAGAATTTTTCTCATTAGAAGCATCTTGGCTTGAATTGCTCCGAAAAGAAAGTCTATGGTAAAGTCTGATATGAGAGGTTTATTGGACAGTGTGATCTCAGGGTGTGGAGTGAGGGATACAGGCATGAGAAGGAAAAGGGGGAGAGTAAACGCGTGTTATCAAATGGACCATCAAATAGGCAGTGGTTGCCTGACCGGGGACCCTCTGAAAGGCTCCATGGAGTCACTGCAGAGCCATCGCTGGAGAGAGGAAAGGGAAGAACTGATGTGCTTGCTTCAGCTCCCAGTCATTCAAGAGTTGCCCCACGTTTCTGGGATGAACACACCTGAATGCCAAGCGGGCCCTTCAAGCTGAAAGAAACTACAGGATAGAAAGCAATACACACTATATGCCTGAACTGGGAAGCTGTCAGATGATGCCTAGACTAATCTAGGTGAAGCCCATGCAGAACTAGTCACCGCCTCCGTGCCTGGAACAAGAGTTGAAACTTGACAGATCTTGAAGTAGTGCCCCAAAGATGTCTGCTATAGAAACGTCTCGTGATATAAAAGAACATCCCCCACATAAGATGTTGGGGGAGGCTTGGGGGTGGCTGGGATAACCTTTATTTAGTGACAGAAGTCTACATCTTTCTGAGCATCACCTTAAAAATCTTCAAATACGAACACGAAGATTCTTGGAAGACACAGTTTGTCTTAACCTTTTTCTTGTTAATGTACATTAGACTGACAGAGTCCATCACTGATTTTTGGAACTCTCAAATCAGAGGCAGGATGTCGGTGTGGAAAGCTCCACCTCTAAACTGGAACCAGGTAGACAATGGCTGATTGATAAGAATAGCAATTGGTGGTTCCAGAGTTCTCACTTGGGGTCGTTCCTCAGTGCATTCTGACAACGTATGTGGTTAAAAACAAACTCTGCTTTAACATTATTTGCCCAGAACACCATCCACAGCAGTATTGTTGACATGAATGAGGGCATAGGTGCTGATGCGAGAAGCGTCAGCAAGACAGAGCTGGAGCAAACCAAGCTTCGGTATCAGCTGAGTTATGCCAAAGGGCTCACAGGACCTCTCTGATTTTACTTCCTATAAAGATGAAAAGTGTTGAGTTTTTATATCGAGCTAGAACTAAAGGTTGTGGTTCACATTTCACAAGTCCCATGGCCAGTCTCTTGTACTATTGACATTATTTTCTTTGTCTAAGATTTTTAAATTTTTTTTAATTGCAATACAGTTGATTTATAACGTTTTGGTGTATAGCAAAGTGATTCAGTTATGCATATATATGTATATACATATTCTTTTTCAGAATCTTTTCCATTATAGGTTATTAAAAGATACTGATTATAGTTCCCTGTGCTATACAGTAGGTCCTTGTTGTTTATCTGTTTTTTTAAATTAATTAATTAATTTATTTATTTTATTAGCTGTGTTGGGTCTTCGTTGCCGCACATGGGCTTTCTCTAGTTGCAACGAGCAGGGGCTACTCTTCCTTCTGGTGCTCAGGCTTCTTATTGTGGTGGCCTCTCTTGTTGCAGAGCACAGGCTCCAGGCGTGTGGGCTTCAGTAGTTGTGGCACATGGGCTCAATAGTTGTGGTACATGGGCTTTGTTGCTCTGCGGCATGTGGTATCTTCCTGGGGCAGGGAACGAACCCGTGTCCCCTGCATTGGCAGGTGGATTCTTACCCACTGTGCCACCTAGGAAGTCCTGTTTATCTGTTTTATATATAGTAGTATGTATTTGCTAATCCCAAATTCTTAATTTATCCCTCCTCCCCTTTCCCCTTAGGTAACCATAAGTTTGTTTCCTATGTCTGTGAGTCTATTTCTGTTTTGTAAATAAGTTCATTTGTATCATTTTTAACCAACAATACAAATACCTCAACATAAAGAAAGCCATATATGACAAACCCACAGCCAATATTATTCTCAACAGTGAAAAACTGAAAGCATTCCCCCTAAGAATAGGAACAGGACAAGGGCGCCCACTCTCACCACTATTATTCAACATAGTTTAGGAAGTTTTAGCCACAGACACCAGGGAAGAAAAAGAAATAAAAGGAATTAAAATTGGAAAAGAAGTAAAATTGTCACTGTTAGCCGATGACATGATATTATACATAGAAAATCCTAAAGACGCTACCAGAAAACTACTAGAGCTAATTGATGGATTTAGTAAAGTAGTAGGATACAAAATTAATGCACAGAAATCTCTTGCATTTCTATGCACTAACAATGAAAGATCAGAAAGAGAAATTAAGAAAACTCTCCCATTTACCATTGCAACAAAAGGAATAAAATACCTAGGAATAAACCTGCCTAAGGAGGCAAAAGATCTGTTTACAGAAAACTATAAGACACTGATGAGAGAAATCAAAGACATTACACACAAATGGAGAGATATACCATGTTCTTGGATTGGAAGAATCAACATTGTGAAAATGACTATACTACACAAAGCAATCTACGGTTTCAATGCAATCCCTATCAGATTGCCAATGGCATTTTTCACAGAACTAGAACAAGAAATTTTATAATTTGTATAGAAATGCAAAAGGCCCTGAATAGCCAAAGCAATCTTGAGAAGGAAAGATGGAGCTGGAGAAATCAGGTTCCCTGACTTCACACTAAACTATAAAGCTACAGTGATCAAGATGGTATGGTACTGGCACAAAAACAGAAACACAGATCAATGGAACAGAATAGAGAGCCCAGAGATAAACCCATGCACATATGGGCACCTTATCTTTGACAAAGGAGGCAAGAATATACAATGGAAAAAAGACAGCCTCTTCAATAAGTGGTGCTGGATAAATTGGACAGCTACATATAAAAGAATGAAATTAGAACACTTCCTAACACCACACACAAAGATAAACTCAAAATGGATTAAAGATCTAAATGTAAGGCCAGACACTATAAAACTCTTAGAGGAAAACATAGGCAGAACACTCTGTGACATCCATCAAAGCAAGATCCTTTTTGACCCACCTCCTAGAATCATGGGGAAAAAAAACAAAAAATAAACAAATGGGACCTAATGAAACCTAAAAGCTTTTGCACAGCAAAAGAAACCATAAACAAGACAAAAAGACAGCCCTTAGAATGGGAGAAAATATTTGCCAACGAAGCAACTGACAAAGAATTAATCTCCAAAACATACAAGCAGCTCATGCAGCTCAATATCAAAAAAACAAACAACCCAATCCAAAAATAGGCAGAAGACCTAAACAGACATTTCTCCAAAGACATACAGATGGCCAACAAACACATGAAAAGATGTTCAACATCAGTAATCATTAGAGAAATGCAAGTCAAAGCCACAATGTGGTATCACCTCACACTGCTCAGAATGGCCATCATCAAGAAAATTAGAAACAATAAATGCTGGAGAGGGTGTGGAGAAAAGGGAATCCTCCTACCCTGTTTGTGGGAATGTAAAGTGACACAGCCGCTATGGAGAACAGTATGGAGGTTCCTTAAAAAACTAAAAATGGAACTCCATATGACCCAATAATCCCACTACTGGGCATATACCCAAAGAAAACCATAATTCAGAAAGAAACATGTACCACAATGTTCATTGCAGCACTATTTACAATAGCCAGGACATGGAAGCAACCTAATGTCCATCAACAGATGGATGGATAAAGAACATATAGCACATATATACAATGGAATATTACTCAGCCATAAATAGGAACAAAATTGAGTTATTTGTAGCGAGGTGGATGAACCTAGAGTCTGTCATACACAGTGAAGTAAGTTAGAAACAGAAAAACAAATAGCATATGCTAACACACATATGTGGAATCTTAAAAAAAGAAAAAAGATACTAATGAACCTAGTGTTGGGGCAAGAATAAAGATGCAGATGTAGAGAATGGACTTGAGGACACAGGGGCGGGGGAAGGGGAAGCTGGATCGAAGTGAAAGATAATAAAGGTGTGGTACATATATACAATGGAATATTACTCAGCTGTAAAGATGA